>NC_086371.1:15454045-18161545 GCF_036324505.1 Eleginops maclovinus
TGGGTCAACCCTCTGCCGGCAACTTGGTCCTATCTGTGTGTGAGCGAATCAAGGTGACATGAAGAGGGGGGGCTTGGGGTTTATTCCTCGTTTCCACAGAGAGACATGGAGCCGTGGGTCAATATTGACTGTCAACCATCCGTGAGCTTGGCTGAACATCGCTTGACTTTTCAGACTGCAGTTCATTCTAGCTTAACATGAGGAGGGAGAAAGTCAGGGGAGGGGACTCGGGCAAGGAATAATACCAGGCTTAATAGCCCATATGCAAGCACACACACACAAACACACATACACACGCACCACTCTCAGCCTGCCATCTGGAGAAGACAGGCAGGTATGAGGAGGCTTCATGGTGAACTGTGTGGGAGTTGCAGCGGTTTAGGCAGAGTGACAGAAAAGGTGACAGAGAGAAAGCAAGCGAGAGAAAGCGAGCGAGCGAGAGAAAGCGAGCGAGAAAAAGAGATATTGTGGGGGGGGGGGGGGTGTGTACAGGGAAATGTAAAATGGGATTATAACAGCATCACTGATGCCTCTAATGTTTGTTTTAACTGGATGCGGTCAAACCAACTTGGCTGCCCGTTTGTCTTTTAGAGCCCCTTTCAAGCCTGACCTGGCTAACCATTCACCCACCTTTCCTACACACACACACACACACACACACACACACACACACACACACACACACACACACACACACACACACACACACACACCACTGAAAAGATCACCACAGTGTTGTAGTTAAGGCTGGAACCTCTGCGATATGGCCCATAATGCTCTCCTCTCCCTTACAGAAAGACAGTAGGAGCAGCTCTGGGCCAACAACAATACTACATAAAACACTCCTGACACCGCCTGAAACCAACGCCACTCAAGGGGAACTATGCTATGGCTGTACTGGGATACAACAGTCCATATTAAGGCTTTACTTTAAACATTAACACTGTTCGAGCAGACTCTGGGATTCAAAATAAAAACGGACACACTGCCTGGAAATCCGCAACTCTGATCTATGGGCTTTTCATAAAAGTTGTTGGGGCTCAGACTAAACAAGTGGTCTGCCTGCAGCCCTGGTGGGAAGCTGCTCCCGAAACATGACAAGACACAGATGAGGCCATAAAGATGGAACAGATGCTACTAGATTTGTCAATCAAAAATATGTTGGAGTTGTTAAGAGGACCAGAACATCCAGTGTCAACCCTGTTCCCACTGCATGATAAACTCCTGTCAATGGCCTCATGTCTTGTTCATTGTCTTCATACCATTTATGAAAGTTGCATGTGAAGGAAAACAGAAAGAGATAGAGGGATGAGAGCGGGCAGAGAAGGAGGCAGAGTAAGTGGATGATGGAGGAAGAGGAGTTGCGATCATCCTGAAGAGACTGCTCCTTTGTTCTGTTGCATTAATCTGCTTTTTTCCCGTTCCCCAGCTCGTTCTTTTGATCCGCTGTTGGATCATCCCCTTGATGATTCACTAACAGCAAAAGAAATTAAATACATCGGATTGACGACCCGCTTCCCCCCATCCCCTCTCTTCACCACCACTACCTCCCTCCTCATCTTCTTCCTCCCCTCTTCTCCCTGAGGCCCCCATTTCTTCAATAGATAAGCACCAGATCCGTTCTTTATCGCTTCACTCTCCATCTCTTCTTTCCCTTCTTCCCTATTTTCTGTTTTTTCCTTCTGCGCTGTGTTTAATCTCAGCCTTGCGGTGGATGCATGTCAGAGATGTAATTCCATTGTTTAACATGCTCCTCTGAGCCCCCACCCCAAACTCAGTCACTCCCGGGTCCACATGCATATTCATCAGCTATCAAAAACAAAAGGCAGATCACACTGTTTGTCATGTACTGCAACCAGCGCTATTCAATTTTCTGCCTTCTTTGCTGCTTCTGGAGGATTAGTGCATGTTAAACATATCTCAGACACACAAATCCTAAGTACTCACATATAGACAATCAATCAGAGATAGGGAGTCTGTAGTTTTCTTAACATGCGGGAAAAAGCTCCTTATACTTTTGTGAAGATACTGGGAAGTCTGGGGAGAGTGTGGAATGTAGTTGGAGGCAGTGGACGACAAAAGCGGTAGAAAATTAAGAGCAATGTTGGAAAAAGGGGTCAGTTATGCAAAGGGACATGGATCTGTGAGACTGTAGGCCATTCATCAGGCAGTCCTGCACAGTCAGAGCTGGAGTGAGAGTCGGTCCCCGGGTCCTGCCACAGTCTTCTGGGTGATGTCCAGGATGCACCGGCACATTGCTCCAGGTTCCAGGCTCCAGGGCCAGACAGATGTAAACACAGCCTGACCGCACTCGGAGGCGCAGTGCCAGCCTGCCCTCACCTCACACATAAACAGCCAAGGAGGCCACACTGGGGGCCGGGGGATGGACAGCGCTGAACTTGGCTGGAGGGAAGGGAAGGGAAGAGAGAGGGGGAGGGCGTATGGAGGAGGGAAGGAAAGAGAGCATGAGGCGATGAGTTTATGCTTGTTAGAGCAGTTCACATTTCTGAGGAAAAAAACTGAACTGTGGCATCTATTCTGACTTGCCTTAACATTGTATGTTTTCTATTGTTCTTATTATTTGCTGTTCCTAATTGCAGTTCATGCCACCAGCGCTGTGTGCATTCGGGAGGATCTGCTTAGATATTTTCTCCAACGCCCTGTCATGACAGATGCGCCGGGCTCCTCAGCGCCTGTTTGATTTATGCGTCAGGACAAATATGGGTCAAAATGAAACATCCAACACGGTGGCTTCTTCTTGCTTGTTCTTCTCTCTTCTTTTTCATTCCCTTTGCTCTTTTTTCTTTTCAAAGCTCTGCTCTGCGGGACTGTGTGTCTCTGCTGCACCACAGCCAGGTTGTGTGTGTGTGTGTGTGTGAGTGTGTGTGTACGCTTGTGTGATGAGACGTGACAAGCGCCTTCATCCTCCCCTCAGACGTCGCATTCCACAACGCTCCGCCACTCGCTCCGTGTGGCGCGCTTTTCATCTTTCCCCTACCCGTTCCTTCCTCATTCTTCTTCTCCTCTTCTTCCCTCTCCTTGCTCTTCCTCTCCTCGCTCTCACAGGTGTAAGAAAGGCGCATGGAGGAATGAAAGGGACAAGATTCTAATTAGAGGAGGAGGCTGAGACAAAAGCAGGGGGATAACGAAGGCAAGCAACGATAACACATGTAAAACACAAAGCCTTAATCTTAGAGAGCGTTTGGAGGGATCTCTCATTTCTCTCCCTCTACAGTGAAGCAAAGCAGGGGGGTTGTGTGTATGGGAACACGAGGGGATAGGCTGTGATTATGAGCGCAGA
Organism: Eleginops maclovinus; assembly: GCF_036324505.1. Taxonomy (NCBI): domain Eukaryota; kingdom Metazoa; phylum Chordata; class Actinopteri; order Perciformes; family Eleginopidae; genus Eleginops; species Eleginops maclovinus. Next base: position 15,457,347 of record NC_086371.1, read on the forward strand.
GCTGACAGACAGAGAGGTTGGTGTGTGTGTGTCTGCGGATATGTGTGTGTATCCCCACAGGTCCTTTGGTTCCCTCTCTTCTTCGGGACCAACTTAAAAAACACGAGCCATGTAAAAACATGCAGGCAGTTGTACTTTTAGCATTGTTTACTTATTTGGAGAATACTGCAACAAAGTGCCAATTTATTTGAGTAACTGCATCTTAATTCACGTTTGTGGAAAAGTTTCATGCACAAGTTCAGTTGCTCTGTTTATCTACTGTAAGGTCTCAAAAGAGAGCGAAAAACATCAAGTCCACAATCCTCGATATATTTTCATTGCTGCATCTATGCTTGGGCAAAAGAAACGTCTGATTGCTCATCAAACTCTAAAGCCTTCATTTTTTCTCACATCGCATGTGGATTCTGTCTATTTACCTATTTGTATTGCCTCTGAGCTCCTCTGACATGTCGCCGCACCTCCAGGGTCCTCGGGTGATGTGAAAGGGCTCGGGGACTTTGGTTTCCTTGCCACTGCTGTGAAACTCCATTCAGATGATGAAACAGCGGTGCAGCTGTGTGTGCAGCTCACGGTAGGATGCTGGTGTCTTTGTGGCTCTCTGCGAGGCCGAGGCGAATACTCACTGATGAAAGTGCCTGCAAATGTGCCTCTTTAGCCCCGGCCCATACATCATCTCACTGAGAGACCATTGTGAATGTCATCTGACTGTGCTTGTGTGCTTGTGTGTGTGTGTGTGTGTGTGTGTGTGTGTGTGTGTGTGTGTGTGTGTGTGTGTGTGTGTGTGTGTGTGTGTGTGTGTGTGTGTGTGTGTGTGTGTGTGTGTGTGTGTGTGTGTGTGTGTGTGTGTGTGTGTCTTTAAAAGTCCAGAACATTCACTTCTGATAGACTTTCACAGGTGCACACACACCACAATATCCATGTGCGTATATGTGTGTATTGTTAAATCATGTGTGTAGGCATTGGAGTGAAGGAAGAGGTTAGACAGTTTGTCAAATTATGTTTCAGTGTATGTGGCACAACTGACAGACAGGTGTCGGAAAAGATTTTTTTTTTCCACAAATCCTGCCATGAAGTTTGAATCCTGTGAGTCACAGGGAGACTGGAAATAACAGCGAAAGATAACCTGGCAAAGCACATTTCCACAGAGTCTTCCCTGAGGTGATGCAAGACTTTAGACAAATGTCTTGTTTGTTCACCACTGAATGGCCATCTTTCAAGGGGTGGCATGCCAGACAAACCCACACACACACACACACACACACACACACACACACACACACACACACACACACACACACACACACACACACACACACACACACACACACACACACACACACAGATTTACACACGGGAGCAGATCATTTTTCTCCCTCATGAAGTAGGTAGCGAGGATATTACAAACCAAAATCATAACGCATTGCCGTAGGCCAGAGGTCGGACGAGGAGAGGAGAGGCAGCTGTGTAATAGAATTATGTGACAGACAAGGGGAGAGATAGAGAGAAATGAGAGGAAAAAGAAACAGAGAGGGAGAATTTAATTCAAGCAAATATAAAGATAGCTTTGCAATAAACAACTACTTCTCAAAGTTGTATTAAAATCCAGAACACTGTGGTTTAAACACACACAAGGTATACGCAATTGACAATTTAAAATTATCACAAAAAAATGCCTCGCCAGTCTCTGATATGCAAGAGATATGAGAAAAATAGGTGATGGTATCAGTACAGATATGTTGAAACAGTTGCAGCAAACTGAAATTGGCGCTAGTTAAATTATTAACAGTTATATGTTAAAGCAGTAAATACCCTGCAACTTAAAGGCTATGTCTGAATATTCCTATTTTTCTAAAGAAGAGACAATGTATATCCAAATATGTTTTTTATTCACTTATTTTTAGTTAATTGAATTCAAGAACACTGTCATACCTTATTGATAGAAATATATGACGTGATCTTTAATTGGTTTTATACCCAAACATAGAACAATAGATCAGATATTTACTCACAAAATATTTACTCATTTAAATAGACATTATACTTGTGCCATAATGTTGGTGGCAAAGACTTTGACTTTCATTACATTGACCAATCATCAAAACTGCTAAAAAAAACACAGCAGCCGTTCAACTTGAATTGAAGGGAAAAGAGGAAATCTATTTTATGATAAAACTCAGGGAGCGTGAAACACACTAATAAATGTACTTATCTTTCACAGAAAAAAAACATTTGTGGAGACACAACATAGAATTATACAATGTCGTAAACATACCTAGGACCAATGAGTACTCCTTCCGGACAGGTCTTAACCTTTTATATGGAGCGGAAGTTGGAGGTCTGTCCATCAAAGAAGACCAGTGGATCAAAGCTGAAAGAGATCATCTTGAGTTCTGTTAAAACATACTGACAGTCAACACACACAGAAACAGAAGTCAAATCAATAAACTTGAATGTGTAGAGTTTCATATAATTTAACTTGAAAATAGTTAACTTAAATGAAACTCTGAAAACAGAGAATAAGTGACCATATACTCACCATTGAACCTGGTCATCATGAAAGAGAAAGGCAAAAGAGAAGATTGGTTAACGGCTGGGACATCTGTGTGTTTTATCACAAATATTACAATTTTACCAAAATACCTTAGACTTTCACACTTCTACAACACTAATTCAAACTCCCAAGACACTTTTCAATGAACAGTTCTTTATCCTTTTTTTGTAAATATATGATTTACTATGTACATTAAATAGTTTATATTTAACTATTTTATTTGCAACATGTCTGATTTATAACGTCATGCCAATTAAGTCAATTTAATTTAAGTGATAAAGATTTGGAGATATGGATGGATAGATGATAGATGAACGGACGGATATGAAAGGAGTGTGTGTGTGTATGTGTGTTTGTAAGTGAGAGAGTGACAGCAAAGAGCCTTATCCTCCATTAATAACAGCCACTAATCCCCTGATGTGATTACCTCTCCCTCCCTCCCTCTCTGCTCATCTACTTTTCCCCCTCTCCCTCCATCGCTCCACACTCTTCCTCCCATTCAGCAGCGCCAGCCACTTGTCTTCCATGGCAGGGCTCAGCTGGTCCAATCCCCTGAACAGATCCAAGACTTCCACTGTGTTCAGCTGCCAGGACGATGGAGGTCTTCCAATTTGACGCCTCTCCTTACTAGAACTCGCCTCTGGGCAGGTGTGTAAAATAGCAAAAGTCAGTGGTATTAGCGCAGAGAAGGAAGCACATTTAAACAGATTAAGACCCATGCCTCTGTTCAAAGCTCTGACACGTAATGCTGCCTGAATGAGAGGTGACGTGTGATATAAATCGTACAAGATATGGTTTTGGATGTTCAAACGTTTATGGAAATATCTGCAAGCACTAAGGATTATGGGTGTGCAAAGGGAGGCAACAAGCATGTCAGTATAGCTATTTCTGTCCTCAATGACTTGCTGCCAAATGCATTTTTTTTCTCCAACATTTGATAAACTCGCTACATCAATATAAAGTCTTGTGTTTCTATGGAAACTTAGACCTCCGAGAAGGTTGAAATTTGCTCCAGATCTGCTCAATAGTAAAATGCTCTGAAAAATCTACACGATGTGTGTTCAGTCTACATCTGCACACAAATAAAACGATGTGCATCCACACATTGTCGAACGTGTTTTACATACAAAAGCTTTTAATTCAAAAGCATGCAGGTACATTTGAATACATTCATTTTTAAATCTTTGTTTGTCAAAAGCACAACACAAGGTACATTTCCATAGAAAACGTGATCAATGTTGCAAGTTTTCTTGCCAATTTTAAGGAGCAGTAAGAAACCTTAATATTAATACCTATGTACAGTAGAGGCATAAATGCATAAAGCAAAATTATTGTTATAAATTGTCAGAAAAAGGCTCTTACTTAGGCTTATACTGTACGCACACACACACGGGTTGATGCAGGTCTGCAGGGGGAAGCGACAGTGCAGAGAAACATTGTACTTGGTTTACTTGGTCTTGGTGATGTCTCCATGGTAACTGTTATGTCTGACCTTCAAACATGTGCGCTGCTTTCCATCTGACTCAGGTTTGCTAATCAGATCAGATCAACACACACATACGTAAATGCACTGTCAGTTCTCATCATGAATGAAGGGTACTCTTTGTGATTTTAATGGATCATCCAAGTTTGTTCTTAGTCAGTGTAACCTCTGAATTTTCTTTCCAGGTCTCACACAACTTGTGGTTCTGATTTTAGGATTGCTACTTGTTTTTATTCACACTAACGCATGCTACTTCTTAAACAAGATGAAAAGTTCCCTTTGAGCTGCCGTAGTTTGCAGTGGGTTCAAATACAGACTTGATTCAATTACTTGCCTTTCATCAGCAAATAGGCCATACACCGGCATGCTTTAACAAACTGCCCTTTTTTTTCTGTCCTGTTCAATACCCTCATCTGCTGATAGCCAAATGCATAAGGAGCTCCAGAAGGGCCAACATCTGGAGGCTCCTTAGGCCCAGGGCCGTGCATCCGTTTTGGGGCAAGGAGGCCTGGAGACCAGCCCCTCCTGTTGAGCTCAGCCTTTGGTGTGTGTGGTACCATTCAGAGTCTCCACTTCCTGACTGCTGGTGCCTTGATGTGGCCAGAACCATAGTGCATGATTTATTACAGTACTAACTCTGTCCCCACTGCTAATACTGCCATTATTATGACCATACACTCCCCTCCTCCTTCCTCAATCTCCCACCTGGAGTCGCACACTGAACCCTTTACCAGATACAGCTGACACAGCTCTGGCTCGTGTGATTATGTTGTTGCCTTAATGGATGTTTGGCCTCAGTAGAAGTTGTTTGAAGAGGGTAGGGGTGCCATGCTGTGGATGAGGTGACAAAGTTGTTGGGACTATGACACAAATTGTTAAGCGGATCAGCTGTTTCCATTTGTGTTCCCAACTTGTTGTGTTGAAAACTAGCTTGGTGCCTTGTGAGGTTTACGAGTAGCAGGCATTTCTTAGGGGGAACCAGGAAAAGTGGGGGTGAGGTGGCTACGAGGTAAACTAGAATTTAGCTGTGTGGCCAATCAAAGGGACCTCTTCAAAGTCACTAAACCAGTGCTCCCCACAACCTTCCTTGCCTCTTTTCCTCTGTTTATGTAACTCGTCGCAGTGTAATCAGCAGGGCTTGAACAGAGAGAAAGATGGATGAAAGTAAAAGAAGGTGGAGAGGTGTGGAGATGGAGTAAAGCAGTGTTTGTGTACACCATGCCAAAGTGAGGAGGCAGAAGAAAGAGGGAGAAGGGCAGCGGGCAGAGGAAATGAGGGGTCCAGAAATGAGAGCATGTCCAGAGGGTTGTGGGATGTGGTGGAATTGTGTTTACAGGCCCCAGTCACACAGGGCACTGTGGCTTTGTGTGTCAGCACTCAGAGTTTGCGATGGGTTACCACTGCAAAAGAATAATCAAGACATATTTATACTACAGTAGAAAAGTACTCAACTCCTCAGGAAGTGTACCACTTTAGCATGTGAATACAGAAGCAACACTAACAACTGTTCCTTTAGTAAGTCACATGCATCCTTCAAAAACAATAAACAAGGAAAAAGGAAGTGGAAACCCATTTTAAACACCCATTTACTCATATATACATCCCCTATTGTGCCATGTTGTCCCCTCTGAGACACCAGCTCGAGTATCCCCCTGTGATCCCCCATTAGTAACAGACTCCCTTGCAGGCAGCTGTCTCAAAGCTCCACAGAGGTATCTGATCTCCTCCTCTTCCTCATCTCCTTAATTAGAACAATTAAGAGATTTACAGGACAGATGGATGGAAATCCAGCTGGCTCTGGTGCCTGTCCCTTAGGAGGAGGTGAGATCTGAGTGAGCCTGCAGAGCTTTAGAGCATCTCTCTGGTGGGACTCTGGCTCTCTCTGGTGGTCGTGTATTGATACGGTCAGTAGTTGTGACGATAAACGTTTTTGTTTTGATCCAAAGGTTTTCCTTTACTATTATGAACTTTTATTTTCTGCATGTAAATATTTTTTTGTTATAAACCAAAATCTTATTTTGTTTCCTGAACAAACTGAAGGCTGATACATCCGACAGCTTGTGGTTGGTAATCTATAGGGTAATCTGATTAGTTCATTTTTCTACATGACACAAAATGTTTAACTAATTACAATAAAGTACATGTTGATGACTTGGGTCATTAACTAGGCTATATTTATAGCCTAAAGCAAAATAGCAAACTCACATCAGAATATAAGAAGTCCTTTGATTTCTGTTGAGTTTTATGTAAACAATAGCAGACATTGTGTTAAAATGAGAAAGGAAAAAAACGACTAATGAACTAATGCAAAAAGGGCAGGGAAGGTTTGAAAGTAAAAGTCCATTTGCGTTAATGTTGGGATTAAAGTTTATTTAATGATTAACAAATTTGATTTTGTTTTTCTTTTGGTTATTATGAATCAACTTAACACACATATAAAGTTGTAGTAGATATAATTTCTTTCCTCAATACCATAACACACACACACACACACACACACACACACACACACACACACACACACACACACACACACACACACACACACACACACACACACACACACACACACACACACACACACACACACACACACACACACACACATATAACATTCTATTCTATTTTGAGTATTAAAATGTACTGTTTATTTGTAAGATATAGGCCTCATTTTGGAGGATGTTTAGAGATTTACATCTCTTGAAGTGACTCAGCGCCTCTGTAACGAAGCGCTCCATTGGTCAGCCACCTGCACACAAGAAAAGGTATTGTAAATGAGAAAAAATGTGAGGCTTATTTTACTTTAGAAATATGTGTCACATGCTGCAAACCACTCACATGCTCAGGTTGCCTTTTTTCTGTTTTATCCCTTTATAAACAAAAAATGAAAGATTCAGAATAAAGAAGGAAAACCTATCGATTGTTTTAGTTTAGTTTGTTCGGAATACTCACGAAGAAGTTTCCATGTTGTTACGATGCCAACAACCAACACCACCAGCAGCACTGGCACCGCGATGGCCGCTGGGTGACCACCTTGACTCTTGTCAACGCTCGCCTACAGAGGGGGTTCAATAGGTTTACCCTTATATTCACAGCACATAGTATATCTCACCTGAATTAACTGGCATGAAAAGATTTTCATCAACATCAAAACAAGCTAACAGTCACCAGCTAATGTAGTTTATAAGTTAGAAACCAATTGCCCAATTTCCCACCATGTGGATACACAGAAAATGAACTAATTGGGAGTCACATTTCTGGCCGCCTCATCCTTTAAGCTCCTTTTTGGTCTTTACTCAAACCTGAGAAATATAGCATTTTTTTCACTTTCTGTTTTTGGTGGATTTTCATTTTTTTAAACTGGGGATGATGAGCAGAGGTGTAAACTAACTTCATACATTTAATTAAGACCTTCCTACTTTGCTTGTGTGTGAGTTACTTGTATTTTACTTGAGTATACTACTGTATCAACGTATAGCTATTGTTAAACACGACTGCTCCACAAGACAGTTTACATATCAACTAGAATTAGTCCTTATACCAGCTGCAACATTATTGGTGTTTACATTGATGCGCCCATAATTATAAGCCAGTTATGTGACACATCTGAATTAACCAAAGATTCATTTTAATGCAGGACTAACTTTATTTCTAAACTGGTGCTATTAGTGCGTACTTCTTCCACCACAGTTGAGTCTCAGTCTCAAACACAGAGTAAATGTAATGTATGCTATAAAATAAAATCAATGAGCTACAAGAGAACCCTCAGTGGGTTTGTCACTTTAACCAAATTCATTAATGTAACACAGCAGTGCTATTTCTTAATTTCAAAAGGAAAAAAAATAGAATATTGTTTTCATACTTACAGCAGCGTGGGTGTCAGTAGAAATAGTGGTAAGGACTTCAACCCTCTGATGACCTGTCAGACACCCACAAAGGAAATTAGAAGGACGTTTTTCTGAAAACTGCTTAATGTGCAAAAGCAAGAAAGGAATCAGACAACAAATCTGAGAGTGTGAGTAAGGGCCACTTCTTGAACTTTTAAACCAAATGTATCACTAAAGATTCAAGCAATGTATTGCATTGTTAATTGAAGAACATTATGATGCAAAATATGGGTAACTAATATTATTATTTTAAAACTATTATGAAAGTTATCTATGGTTTCTTGAGATGGTGTACCACATACATTAAAAAAACAAAACACAACAACTGTAATTTAAACAACTTAGAAAACCTTGATACCTGCTTCTCCAGTGGTGATGGTGAGGACGTTACTGGCTCCACTGGTGGCCAGACTGTTCTTGGCAAACATGCGGATGTGGTAGGTGGAGGGATTCATCTCTATTATTGTTGCCTCTGTCTGGTTAGGGCTGAAGTCAACAACTGACCTTATGTAATCCCAGGAGGCTGTGAAGAAGGGAACAAAATACGATTTCACATAACATAAGCAGTGGGATTACAGCGGCAATGTGAACTCAGCTTTTAGAGTAGAATTATAGGGATTATTTTATTCCTTTAAAAATGCCTCATACCGTTAACTGATTTGGACTCCAGATAATAGCCAGTGATGGGAGAGTCTCCTTCAAACCCGGGTATCCATAAAATGGAAATTATATTGCCTGCGACTTCCTTTAACTCAACCACTGGGGGATCCGGGGGCACTATGACACATGCAGCAATGTTTTTTATGTACAGCGCAGTTTATTTTGGGAATTTGAACACGTTTCTTCTGCAGATATAGATTGTAATGATCATGTCATGTAACACGCCACAGTTGTGAAAAATGAATCTACACTTCAGTGACACTATAACAGTACAAAGAGATCTAAATTACATGTGGGCATTTTTCGTATGAGAGACAATGGAAGACCTATAGATTTAAATAAAGTTAAATTGGATAAAATGTGATTCAAAAGATAAGGGAATAAATATTACTATTCATTTAATGTCAGTGAAGAAACTCCATACCTGATGTGACGCCTGTGGTGCTTGTGGTGCCTGTGGTGCTTGTGGTGCTTTCTCTCCAGACAGTGGCAGCAGTAACACCCTCAATTGTTGAAATTGTGTAAACTTAGGACAGAATAGAAAATAAATATTTAATTGCAATGTATTTATTTCTATAGCTCTCAAAATGTTGATAAATAATCCAGACAATATCCAAATCCAAATTGTGACAGCAATGGAACAAGACTTGATATTTGACGGTATTTAATTTAATATCGTACTGGGATGATAACAATAATTAAATATTAGTCATCATTTGGTAGACTCTCATGTGTCTCGTCTTACCCTCATCCAGAGTGGAGCAGAGAGGGGCATTTGAAGCAGGTCCTATTCCTGCGTTGGTTTTGGCCTGTATAATCACGCCATATTTGGCAGAAGGCTTCAGGTTGCTGAGGATGACGCTCTCTAGTTCCCGTGTGGCCGGCACACTCAAGTGCTGCCACCGTTTAAACTGTCTGCCTGCAGGGTCGTACTCTCTGTAGCTGATGCTGTAACTCCGAAGAACCCCGTTTCTTTGCTCGAGCCTCGGAGGCTGGACAACAGAAAAGCGTAATAAGTTATTTTACACTCTTTTTCTTTTAGATATATCATAAACATGAATGATAAATTAAGTCCCAACACAATGTCCGGTTGAGTTAAAGTTATGCCATGTAGAGTAACCAATAATCAATTAACATTTAGAGAATGTTCTGAAGCTGTGTGCAAAACAAAACGCAAAACCTGTGGCTTTACCTTCCAAGTGACTTTGATTGTGTGAGAAGAGAGGGGCTCCAGCTGCATATCCAGGGGAGGACCCTCTGGTGCTGCAGGGAAAACACATTTTGTACAAGTCATCCATCAAAACTGATTTGAGTCCTACACATCTCAAATGATTTCTAAAAACATTGCATATGAGTGACACTACCTGCTTCTTTCGTCTTGAATGTCAGAACATCGCTGGCCTCGCTAACGCCCACACTGTTGATAGCAAACATGCGGATGCTGTAGGCCTGGGCCGGATGCAAATCCACACAAGTCAGCTGAGTCAGTTGAGGATTATAGACTTCAGTTATCGACAGTGAGGATGCTGTGTGAATGGGACGTATATTTCAAATGATAAAATTAGCTGTGAAATGTCCAGATTCTATTAATACAGAGTGCTTTTTTTTTTGTGCTTTCATTTTACCCTCTAGGTTCTTTAGCTCAATCCTGTAGGTTGTAATGGGTTTACCGCCATCAAACACAGGGCTCCAGCCGACAGTGACAGTTCTCTCTTTCACCTCTCTTATATCTATCATTGGGGGATTAGGGCGCACTGAAAATAAGTACAAACTTAGTTAAATGCTAAACATTGTTGAAACAACAAGTCTAAAACAGTGTGGAATATTAAAACAGATGTGTTCATTTATGTAAGGCTCAAGTGATTTATCAAGCAAGCTGCAGCTCCTTAAATGAAATCATTTTTATGTTGCCTTGGTCTGTTGGAAGTTTCGAGCAATATTTTTCCAACAGACACTAACATACTCCCCACAGAGATTATAATTTCTGCCTCCGGGTCTCACCTGCCACTACAGTCAGAGTCAGCTGGTGTTTGTGATCATTGAACCAGCCAGGTATTTCCACACGGCATCCATATATCCCGGAGTCGCCCTCCTCCACCTGCCTGATGGTCAGCGACACATCGCCCTCACCAATATTACCCTTGAGCAGGTAACGCTCCGACAGTCTGCTGATCACCAAAGTCCCGTCTGACTTGATCACCTCATTGCCACAGCCACGGTTAGGGATGGCTCCTCGACCCCAGCATGCAGGAAGCTTGCCGTTGTACTTTGCATCATAGTTGCATATCAAAGTAACATCTTCCCCCACTGTGGCTATGATGCTCTCTGCAAATACACAACCTGGAAAGGCAGAACGGAAAGTTTTATTAAGTTTAAAGAATCAGAATTTATGAATAAAAATGCATTGTCATGACCTTACCGAAGTGTAGACAAAAGAGGAGATTAGTATACAGAGAGAGGTGGCTCCTGCCTAAAGAAAACATTTTACTCTCTTTGTCTCTATCAATTTGACAATTGGGTCCACCTGCTCCAGGAGACTGAACCAAACCACAGTGTGGTTTCTGCTTTGAAATCCTTCAAAATCACATGATGCCGTCCTTGAAATGCTCACACAAACAACTTTGCTGGCAGAAGAGGAATGTAAAAAGAGCCATTTCCTTCTCTGTGGTTTTGGTTCCTTATCCTAGTAGTTGTAATGTTTCTTTTTGATGATTAGACAGAGACCAAATGGAGATACTCTGTCTTCAATTCTGCTGTTCTCAGTCATTGATAGGGACAGAAGGTCATTTAGGAAGTGTTAAACATTAAAACTCTAAACTTCTTAACTAGAGGAGCAGCTTTGCATCAAGATGTAGAGTAAATGTGCTTACAATTGAAATAAATGTATGTAACATCACTGCTAACTTTTATTGTCAGCCTGCATAAACACAAAATTAAAGATATGTAATCTTTATTTTCAATTCCAAAAGTTTGTCCTTAAATAAACCACTGTAGAAAATAGAAAGTCTGGGTTACTCAATGGACATTTACCCCTGTTTTTAGACTGCTGAGTAAACATTTGGGTCTGCTGGAGGTTAAGTAACCGAGCAAAGGACTTCCTCTTCGATCAGTCCCATAAATGTGTGGTCGGTACAGCTAGCTACCTCAAAATACTAAAAAGCTGTAGATTTATTTTGTCATTTAAAATATTTGTTGACCGACACGTTTTTACTTATCCAAAACCCTGATTGCTTTTAAGTCAAGGCTAAAAACCTTTCTTTTCAGAGCTGCGTACAAAGATATCATTTCACTTTTGTCATCCATACCCTTTTTTAAACACCTATTGTGGATTTATAATGTTGGTTGTTATGAATTTGTTAGTCCACTGTGTTTAAATACTGTGTTTCATTTTGTTTTAATTATTATTATTATTTTTGGTTCTGTCTTCTGATTGTGTTTTAATGATGTAAAGCACTTTGAACTGCCTCTGTGTCTGAAATGTGCTATATAAATAAACGTATCTTACCTTATGCATGTGGGTTCACAAAGTAATAAAATAAAAAGTTACTTACTTCGTAACAGTAAGGAAACATGCAGACTTGTCACAATCTAGATCAGGGGTGTCCAACCTACAGACCGGGGGCCAAATGCGGCCCGCAGGCCATTTTGAATTGGCCCTCTGCCTTTTTTTTTTTTTTTGCTAACTTATAACTTAACTTTTGTGACAATATGTACCTCTATAAGTGGCCCAGCTCTCCGTATATTTTTCTGTATGTGGCCCTCGGTGAAAAAAGTTTGGACACCTCTGATCTAGATGGTTTTCTCACATCAGTCATACACTTTCTGTGAACACTGTCACAAGCAGTTCTCTTAGCAAAGATGCCTTCCCCTAATTTAGGGGATACATTCACATTGATAAGCTATATAGAAAGAATACAACATCAAAACATGAACAAAATCAGCATTTACTCTATAGTGACTGTTTACAACATTACATTCAGATAAACCGGAACTGCAACAGAAACAGAGGAAGCGACGTTCCCTCGTTGTGTGAACACAGAGTGATATCCTTAATGTACAGGGATTATAGCGAATTCTTCAAAACAAGCTCAACATGGAAATGTTACAAGATGAATACAATTTGTCAATGAAGAAAATGGGTTAAAAGGTTGATGGACAGAGTAAGCAGTGAGTTGTGAATTCTGTAATCTTCTCTAATAATGTGATAGCACCGCGTTGAATCCAGTAGGTGGCAGTGTGTCCACATGTATAAAACATCCATACTGTTTTTAATACAACAAGATTAAATCTGCCATTTAAAATGAAGAAACCAAGAAAGCGAAATAATGAATCTGCAGGATCATTTGCATCTTCTGAGCCTCACTTGACACACATAAACCCTTTCTGATAGGAGCGGGAGTGTAAGCTGTTAAATTTGATTCCTCTTCTTTTTCATTTCGAGTAACAGAGGAGGTCAAAAGGTCAAAAAATGTTCCCTTCAAGGACGACAACATAGCCGAAAAAAAGTCTACAGATATCATGACAGACACGAGCTTCACACCCAAATCTAGGCAGATATTAGGGGATGTTTTTAGTCTAAAATGAGAAACCTTATCAGCAGACTACAAGTTCATACTACAAACCTCTGCAGAACTGGACTACATCATTGACATAGTTTAGAATATCTAATGCCAACTGTTTTTACAGCTTTACTGTGTCTGTTTAATGTTTTTGAATAAAGTACGGCAGGCCTGTAGTTAAGGTGAGGAAGCAATAACACTTGGTGAAGGTTAGTGGAATTTATTGTTTTGCTGTAATCTGATGGGATAAAATGACATGCTGCCCTCCACACCAACTAAACAAAGAGCACTGTGCTTCCTGTATTGGTTCTCAATGTTGGCATTGAATGTGATTTAAATTTAGCAAACCCTCCAGTATAGACTGCATTCCTATGGACAAAAATAATCTGACACACAAATCACAACCTATAATCCATTCCACAATTTAGAAAAATAAAGAGGATTATGATTATTTCAACAACAACAAAAAAATGCCGCCCTAACCGTTCCCCATTTCCAAGAAGGCTTTGAAATGTTCCCTGAATAAAAATGAAGCTTATCTTAAGGGACTGGCTCAACTTTAATTTCCACATAGTCTTATATATGTTCCATAAACATGCAGCATATTCAAATGCATATGTTTGACAAAATATTGCTTTGTTCTCTTGATCTTGCTTCCAGCAAGGTAGAGGTAATGACAAAATGACCAAAGAATTCTGCACACTCAGGTCCGAAAACAGGAGAAAGATTGGTGTTTGAATGTCTCATAATACAAAAATAAAACGTATTTTATCTCACTGAGAATACACAGAGTTTCAATGTGAAGTTCAGCCATCTACCTACTTAATTTTAACATTACTAAAACAGTAGTTTCTGGGCCTATAGGTGAAAATTTAGCAAATTGAAGAAAAGGATTTTCATATAACAGACAATGTACTTTTATAATACAATTTATTCAACTGTTTTGCAATATATCAAATTAAATCCAACTTTCTCCAAAAACATTTGAATAGGATTAGACATTTTAGCAGAAATATATCATCTTGATAATATTGCAGTAAATCCAATAGGTGGCATTGTGTCCACACGTATAAACCATCCGCACGCTTTTAAGACCCGTGCAATTCATTTTGCCAGACAAACAGCAAATTGATTAATCTTCAGGATATTTTTGCATTTTCTCAGTCACACATTTGCCTTTTTTCAGAGCAATCTGAGAACTATAAGCTGCTTTACTGTGAAGAGGGCTTCAAAGGGTTTCATTCTAAAGCTGAAGAGGTGGAAAGAGTAAACCCATGACAAGCACACACATTCAGCAAGCAGTTATTTAGAGACGCCTTTGTCCTCATCATGTTAATCAATTTTGCACATGGAAAACATTATAGCACTTCATAAATGTTCTCAGCAGTTGAGATGTTGACATCTTGAAGTTTCCTCTTTGGCAGAAGTCTTCTCCCTGGTTTGAAGAAAAGCAAACATTAAATTATACACTCAGTCAATAAAAGGAAGACCCACTCAGTGAATTCAACTCAATAGACGCCCACTTTAAATGTGCAAAAATTCATCTGACTGGCACTGACTCAAACTAAAATCCATTCCAAGCATACCAAAAGCAAAGACGAGGATAATGATGATAGCGAAGAAGAAAAGAGCTGCCACTCTGCCAATGTTCCCAACCTCCAGGAAGGCCTTGAGTTTTTCCTGCAAAATAAATGAACCTTATCATGAAGGACTCGGTCACCTGTCAACGATTCCACTAGAGTTTCTTTTTTATTTTAAAGTCGTATTGTAAGCAAACACCACTTCAGGTCTATATGTTCCTTTACTTAGTCACTGTAGCTGCTATTGAAATCACATAAAAGTAGGGAAAAGTAAAACTCTTTTTTTTATTAATATCATATTGTATAAATAATATATAGTAAAATGAGCAAAAAAATAATACCACACCTCAGTTGATAGAATTCCAGTTACATCCAATGCTAGAAAATGAACTTCCTCATTTTCAGTAGAAGAACTAAATATTGTCAATGTTTCTTTAAGGAGGAAAGACCACAAGTTATTATTTCTTAAAAAAACAAAAAAACAATTACAAATAATGAAATGCTATCCCGAATACCGAACAATGCTATAAGATTGCTGCCTAAACACATAATGAATAACAACATATAAACATCTGATCAACAACACAACTTTTTAAACATTACTAATTGATGCATTTGTTCACAGATGATGCTCACCTTGTCTCACACCAAAAGTAGGTCTCCAGTCCGGAGTTACTGGTTGTTCCACAGGAGCTGGCAAAAAGAAAACACCTTAATGCTGTGAGGTACAGTTCATATTCACACTGGATGGGTTTCATGAGCATTACCTTCCTTCATGAGCAGGTTTGTGTTGACTTTCAGGTCATTGAACCACCCTGGGATCTCGACCCTGCAGCCATACACACCGGCATCACTCCACTGAGCGTCAAGGATGGTCAGCGACACATCTCCGTCCAACAAGCTGCCCCGTAGCTGGTGCCTGGAGGACTTCAAGATCAGCACAGTTCCATCCTCAGAGGAAAGGATGGTTCTGGAGCATTGGGAATTGGGCAGATTACCTCGCCCCCAACAGAAACTCAGGACGCCGTGAGTTTTGGGGTCATACCTACAGGGCAGAGTCACATTGTGCCCAACGAGGCCAGTGACTTCAAAGGTGCTGGAAGACACTGTGGAGGACAGCAACTGATCAATTTGGATGTTACGATGCAGATTGCATTTGTAATGAATAAATGTGAAGCTCGCGATTGCATCTACACATGCAAGCACACAGACTCCATCACTCTCACACCCACAGGCACACTACAAATACAAGAATACAAAAAAGCGAGAGTATCGACTCACCTTGGGTCAGGATAGAGAGGCAAAAATAAAAAAGACCACGCATGTGTGTAGGCTAATGTACAACAATGTACTGAAGTGAGAATAGATAAACTTCTCCTAACACACGGTATGGATGGTGTTACGCACGGAAGCTTCAACTTCCCCCTTCTGAAAATTAGGAAGGAAATGAATGCCTGTCATGTCTACATTTGAGCCCGGCTTCTTGTGATGTGCAAAGAGCTCATATGCAGTCAGCTGGTATTACCTAATCTGAGTTGTCATTGTCCATTTAAACATCATTACCATTGTCCATATAAACATCATTTTACAGGTACTCTATCAAGATAAGTTAAAATACTTTGTATGTACTGTGTGCATCAATCCCACATGTATTCGGAGTAGGGCTGCAGTTAATAACTATTGATTCATCTGCCAATGATTTAATTAATAATGATTTGGTCCATAAAAAATGGTTATACATTTTAAAGAAAGCAGGAAACCTTCATATCGGAACACTGGAAAGAGCATGTTCTGCCTTTCTCCATTAAAAATTTGACAAACGCAATAGTTCAAAGTCAATTACGAGATTTTTATTTTGATCGATGCAGCTCTAGTGTGGAACGTTTAAAAGAGGACAGGAAATGTTGGTGATCTAATGTCATATACTAACCCAAGCCGTTTTTAGGAAGCTGTATTTCCTTGTCTGTTTATAGCTTGTCTGGTCTGTGAGCAAAGAGGCGTACGTCACTGTTTGCTCTTGGACTGTTTTGCACTGACTACAGCTTTCCAAGTCCCCAATTTGCTGCAGAGGGTCATTATACTTTTATCGGATCTTCAGCAGTGATAGTGATAACTGGGGTAGCAGTTATAAATGAGGAAGCAAAATTAACATTGTTCTTGTAATTTGGCTATAATGAATTATTTTGAAGAAGAAGCTTGGTTAGATTTATTACAATTAGTGCAGCATATTTAACTAATGTGTTAAAAAAAAACGTTACCAATTTGCTAAACGTCACCAGTGAAAGCAATACCCTTAGCCCAATCCTATAAGGTTTAAGAGACTCCTCAAAATGAGTAATAAACTATTATTTTAGACCCTTACGATACTGAGGACCACCTAGTGATTCCATTTTGTTATATTGTAAAAAAGCTCTTTGGTGGTCAGTTTCTTTCTAATGGATCTTGATTTACAGTCTATAAACACGACGCTGCTTCCTCCTCCAAGTTCTTGTTTTTTCTCATTCTGTCAAGTTTTCAAGTAAAAATAAATTTTAAAAAAACGTAGCTGCTCACAAGTATGCCAATATACATTTTGGCTGCCTCTAATATCACAAGCAGACATATTTTATTGATGAGTCTATATGTATGTGCACATGTATCTGTGTCTTTTGGTCATTGTTATAGGACTAATACTAATGTGAAAGAAGAGTGAGTGTGTGTGCGTCAGCGAAGACAGAAGCCTAAAAAACATATTTTGTCTTCCCTGAGATTTGTCTGCCCCCTGCTTACCCCTGACCGGCCCGTTTCCACCTCCACCTGTCAACACAGTCAGCCAGCATTGAGCTGCTACAGAGCTCTGTAGATCACTGTCCTCCCACAACAAAATCCTGCACCTTGTCACTTCTCTTTCTTCTTTTTGTCTGGAACAATCTTGGAGTTGAGTCACAGCTAACAACATGTGAATGTAAAGCTTTTCAATCCACACAAATGTGGTAAGTTTACTTACAGATTGCTGAATCTTGTTTATTTAACTGTTTAATTAAACAGAAAATATGATAGTGCAGTTTACTGAAGTCGTTCAACAACTTATAACATCAAGTTTCTCTCCATTGTATTATTTATTTTCTTAAGAACTATCTTGAAAATAAATGGCAATATGTCTGCCCTACAGCAGGGACTGTAAGGTCAGTGATCCCTCCGTAGCCTTGTTCACTTTGATTTCCTGTCTGGGTTCACATTGGAGCCTTTGTCAATAAGCTGTACAGATAAAGGTTTAAAAATGGTCTTTAAAAATGAATAACTGGTTTGGTGCGAGGCCAATGTGTCATCTCTAAGAAATCTATGGCTGGGCGACTTTTGCTGATGTCTGATAAAACGAAAGAGCAAACACAAAAGGAGAAGCGAAACGACATTTTTTGAAACCGTGAAGTATTGCTGCCTGGTCAGCACAATTATGGAGGAACTGAAGCACAGAGTGACTGAGCTTCAGTGTGACCCCTCTAAAATTAAGAAATATGGGTATACCTATAAAATACATAGATCACAGCTTCATTTTCTGTCAATTTAAGTTTAATTAAGTGATCCATCATAGCAAACAAACGACAGAAAGTATCAATTTGCAGTATTGCTGACACTAAGCGATACATTGTTACCTTCAAAGCAAATTTGCTGAGCTGTCAAATAGCTCCTCGGTCTTTCAGATGACCTCTAATGCCTAAATGTGTTTCCTGATAAGATACCCCGGAGGCATTTGTGGACAAATGGGTGTTTGCGGATGCTTCTGTCAATACAGCGTTCTAACACTCTTTCTGACACTGAATATCAAGCTATGTCCTAATATCCTGAGGGAAGACATGGTGTATTGTAATTCTTGGATTTGTCTATTTGATGTCTGTAGAACTTGTGTATATGCACGTAAACAAGAAGGGGACTGTCACATGGTATTTCTAATGGAAAATGAACACTGTATATAAAAACAGCTAAATAGTTGACTTATTTGACAAATAATGTTGTTATGTGAACTGCAGATCTTTATGAAATGCTGCAAAAGTCAATGTGAAATGTATCTATTCATTTACTCAACATCTGATGCACTGATGAAAACCCCTCTGTCACCATGTAGAACAAATATTTTGGTTGTATCCGCCCTGCTCACCTCCGATGACAGCTTGTGTATGCCTCCACTTCTCAACAGTATTACCTAGATAAGATAAAAGGACCACAAAGACCACCACTCAGCTCCTGGAGTAAATATTACCTTACTTATATTGCGGTCATCTGTGCAATATAAAGCTGAGGCCCTTAAAGTGTTTTAATAGGTTTACAGTATTGTGCATTACAGTGCGAGTTGTAGCCTAAACATCAAGTGAGGAATGTTTAAGAGACAAAATTCTATCGTGGCCGTATTAATGAGAGGAGCCAGAATAAAGTCGTTGATGGTATTATAGAGCATCTAAGTTTGAACAGGGAAGAGGTCGCCATGGAGGGGTCAACAAAACATCAGACTTTAAAAAATGACACATCTGTTCATTTTCTGTTTCCAACAGACAGTCAACATTGTTTCTTGTCGTACGTGACCATGACCGTCCGTTCTTAACTAAGTATTTTTTGGTGGCTAGATTTGACCAAATCACACACAATTCTTCTGCTTATAGAGGCGACAGATCACAAAACACTTCAATGTGTTGTTCTAAAGAGTCTGCACATACATACAACATACTCTTGCTGAGGTATGCATTCTCCAAAATGCTACTAAATATTTGCACTAAAGAGACACCACACAAGGAACACAAGTATTGTGATTGGTTGGCAGGTCCATTAACAAACATCCAACAGAGCCATTTTTTCTGACAGCCCAATGCATAAATACGATAAGAGCACAGCAAAGCAGCAAATTCAGTAAAGAGACAAGGCAAACATTTCCATCAAATATCAAAATGTGAGTCAAATGTAAATAAAAGCATGAGAGAGCCTGATCAAATCAACCTGTCCTGTGATGCGAAGATGCCATCATTGGGTTAAATCCTATTTACCTTGCATGTTGCATCAAATATAAATCCAGCATTAAACTCTACACAATCCTTCAATAAATTCATGAGATTTTAATGGAATCACTTTATCTATAAAGGTGATGAAAAGAGTAAGCCTACTGCAATATTATAATATTCTTGGTTTGGTCACTTTTTTCAACCATGAATAAGACTGAGAGCTTTAATAGTGTTTATTCATAATGTAGGTATTTGTCTGTTCTCAGTCAGCTAATCTTATTCTTCTAGCTGTTTATTTCCCTTACAAGAACATATTCTACTATGTGTGCATATATCAGTTTATGTGTGTGTACTTTGTGCATGATGGATTTATGGCTGCCGTTGCCGGCGGCTGTGGAGCTCCAACCCTTTCCCCACTTCTTACTTCCCACCCTTAGCCCTACTGGGAGTATGTCTCAATGTTCCCCCTCCTTTCTCTTAATAATTTTCCACAAGGGAGACCAGAGCTCATGGGGGGTTTGGGAGCGGAAACACCACCAAACACTCCTGCAAGACACAGAGCTGGGTGAGGGTGAGTAAAAAAACAGACGCGACGCAGATTAAGTCCAGTGGGGAAAGAATCTGGATGTGTGAAAGAGGATTAGAAAGCGTGAATAAGGAGAGGAAACAGTGAAGGAAGAGGAGATGATAATAGGAAGAAGGAGCAGTTGGCATAGTACAACATGTGAAGATCTGTCCAAGATAGAAATACACCTTAAACTCATCAGTAACGTCGCCTCAGGTTAATACATTGTATTCAAACTGTACTCTTTAAGAAAGAACGGAGAGTTAATTAATAACAAAAAATGTCCGAACATTCCCAGTGCTTTTTTCCCCCTCCCACACACAGTGTGTTGGGACACTGCCATGAATCCTGTCTCTCTTGCTCAATGCAGCATCATTATGGGAGATAGGGTTGTAACAGAGCTTTCCCACAAACAAGCTTTTCTGGATCCATGACTTACCACTTGAATATGCTTGTTGTCATCTGTGCTGTGTACTTTGTTGTAGATAGTGGCCTAAAAATGGGCGTGAGAAAGGTAGGATGCTGAGACCTGCCTCCATGCCAACACAACGTGAGGAAGGAGCCACTGACATATGCAGATACTCCGCCAACATCATTCTCATGAGTTCAGTCTCCTTCGACTCAATCGAAGTGGAAAAATGTGCTAACATAAACATGCCCTTAAAGGAAAGATGATTAGAGATGTACAGAAGAGAAGAAGTTCTCCTGACCCGAGGCTCCAACTCTTTCTCTCCGCTGGGAAACAAAGTCCTCTTTTCATTTCTCACATGGCCTGGCCACCCCTACTACTAACACAGGACAGAGATGCTGAGAAACCATGTGAGGACATGAGTAGTAGGAAAGAGTATCCTGGAGTACTAAGTCCCCTAGCGGTAGTAATTTCAAATGTTTGGAATTTGTCGTTATTAAAGGTTTGGGTTAGCTGAGGCCACACATTCAAGTTTTCTTTTTAAATGCACCCTTTCAAGTCAAATGTAAGCTCAGAATAGGGATAAAGAGTAACATAAACAGGTTAAGCAAAGTGCAGTCAGCAGTGTGAATCCTGTTGGCTGAACCCCAGCGGCTTCTATCAGTGTTTTTTTCCTGTCGGTGTGTCCAAGCAGACAGAGCCTGACTCAGCCACAATACTTTGAATCAACCCAAGGCCACGAGTTCTGGCCGCTAAACATGGCAAGAGTCAAAGTTCATGAGAAAATGTGTGTTCCATATCTGAAGAAGTGTGTACACACACACACACCCACACCCACACACACACACACACACACACACACACACACACACAGTGCATATTGCACATCAAGCACAACATCATGACAATATAAACACCAACTTAAACAGACCAAAGTAAATAGATAGACATAAAATGTATAATTTTCCTCCCTTGATCATGGAGGAGCCTCAGAACAGTAGTCAAAGGGCAGCTAGTACAAATTATGTGGTTTTTGCTCTTTACAGCCAAAGCTTTACAGCTCTTTAAATATGACATTCATAAATTGATTTCACAACCACTACAACTAAAATAAAATCAGTCAAAAGGACATTATTATTCAACTTCTGTCATCTTCAGTGAGCTTGGCATTTGCCCAGTTCTCAAGCAACATAATTAGTCTACGGCAAAAGCCTCCTGTTTAACTACACCATTAGTAATCTAGGTCCTTTTTAACCAATGTCTGAATCACTTTCTCATGGATAAGTCTCATGTTCCAAAAGAAATCCTAAAGCAAATCGTTTAACTACATTGTGCAGTGGCAGTTTCAAGATTCCCCCCTTAGGGTAAGTTAGCCTCTCAAACAAGAATGCAAAGTATCCCATTCAAAACAGACAGGATTTACAGAGGGGTTCTTATCTCTCGTTACACTGACAACCATATGCAAACAAGAATACATACAGTGGTATGCAAAAGTTTGGGCACCCCTCTGAGATTTCATGACAATTTGCTTTTCCTTTATAATAGAAGATCACAGCAACAACATTTGTTTTCCTACAAAGATGTAGACGTTTTAGTGTTTTCCAGACCAAAATTCTTAGGGTAGCATTACATAGTTTTATTATAATAAAATAAAATGCAAAAAATGGGATGTGCAAAAGTTTGGGCACCCTTATAAATAGCATTCATTTCAACACCTGTACGGATTTATAGCTGACAGGTTGCTGCACAAAATTGCTTTGATTAGCTCATTAGACCTTCAATTACAAAGACAGGTGGAACCAATCATGAAAAAGGCTATTTAACATAGGTAATAGCTGGCTGTGCCTGGCCTAGGTTCTTTCTTAGGGAGTGGCAAGATGGGGACCTCAAAACAACTCTCCACTGACCTGAAAGCTAAGATAATCCAACATTATAAATTAGGAGAAGGGTACAAAAAATTATCTGACAGGTTTAAACTGTCTGTCTCCACAGTCAGAAACGTAGTTGTGAAATGGAAGGCCACAGGAACAGTCCGTGTGAAGGAAAGATGTGGTAGGCCGACAAAAATAGGGGAAAGGCACAGGCGAAGGATGGTGAAAATGGTCACAGAGAAGCCACAGACCACCTCCAGAGAACTACAACAACATCTGGCTGCTGATGGTGTAGTTGTTCACCGTTCCACAATCCAGCGTACTTTGCACCAGGAAGAGCTCATTGGAAGGGTGATGTGCAAAAAGCCTTTCCTGAGTGTTAATCACAAGAAGAGTCGCATGAGGTATGCAAAAGCACATCTGGACAAGCCAGAAGCATTTTGGAACAAAATACTGTGGTCAGATGAGACCAAGATTGAGTTATTTGGTCATAACATGAACAGGTATGCATGGCGAAAAAAACACACTGCATTCAATGAAAAGAACTTGTTGCCCACTGTAAAATTTGGTGGAGGATCTATCATGTTATGGGGCTGTGTGGCTAGCACAGGTACTGGAAAACTTGTTAAAGTTGAGGGCCACATGAATTCCTTACAGTACCAGGAGATTCTTGACAAGAATGTTCTAGAGTCAGTCACAAAGTTGAAGCTACGCCGGGGTTGGATTTTTCAGCAGGACAATGATCCTAAGCACCGATCAAAATCCACCAAGGAATTCATGCAGAAGCACAGGTACAATGTTCTGGAATGGCCATCCCAGTCCCCAGACCTTAACATCATTGAAAATGTATGGATTTATTTGAAGAAGGCTGTCCATGCACGGAGGCCAAGAAACCTGACTGAACTGGAGACGTTTTGTGTGGAAGAATGGGCCAAAATACCACCTGCCAGGCTTAAGGGACTTGTCTGTGGCTACAGGAGGCGTCTACAGGCCGTTATTGCAGCAAAAGGAGGCAATACTAAATATTAATGGAATTATTTCTTAGGGGTGCCCAAATTTATGCACATGCCTATTTTTGTTTGAATGCACATAAACATGTTTCTGTTTGACCAATAAAAGTTATTTCACTACTGAGATGTTTCTGTTACCATAAGGTATAACATATGTTAAAATGAAGTTGCTGCTTCAAAAGCTCAGCAAGTGACAAACTGATGCAGTGGTTTTCCTAAGGGGTGCCCAAACTTTTGCATACCACTGTATAAGCTCAAAGGCTCTCCCAAATATCCATTGTGGATTCAGAATGGATCATTTCCATAAAAAGGTGATACGTTTGCATGTCTGAGAAGCACAAAACCAAATTGATCTTGAAATAAATAAAACCTTTTGTATAAAATGGATAAAACAGCTTAGCAAGCTCTAGTTTTAAGAGGTGTATCTTATCACTACAATGGAAATACAACCAATGCAAATCATCTCAATAACTACAAACCTTGTCTTAATTCTACCTTATTTTCCCACTTTTGTGCAGCCCCTAATAGCCTCTATATGTAATAATAGTCAGCAGTTAGTAAACCTGACAGGCAAGAGCTTGTCAGGGTCGTGCTTTACTTGAAATGTGCAGCGCATGTTAAAAGAAATCCTTATCATTACAGATGATCCGACAACTCTGTCCTGGCTACTTAGCTATTAAATGTTTACTAAATGTATAAACCTTTGAGCTGATCTGAACAAAACTGCTTGAATCAGCAAAGTGGCGCTTTCCAAGTTGCAGCCATCACATGATCCAGTGTCTGGGCATTAATTATGTGCCCATTTCTGCCAAGTTCTAAACTTTATTCCTGACTTTGTGAAATCCAATTCTGTCCTTTTTAATATTCACCCACAGCCACAGGCCAAAACAGTAGCAAAGAACAGTCGGATCGATACATGGATGGATGACTGAGATGGATGGCTTCTCTGTTTGCTGTCCAGCCAGTTCTCAATCTTTAAGACCCGACCAGTGGCCTCTTGATTGGGTCATTGTTAAAGACAAAGGGTGGGCTAATTTATTACAACTCTTTTATTTCAAAGTCAGACATAGACGGAAGGTTACTTAACATACCTACCTTCCACATAAATCATCAGGATGAACTAACAAGTCGAGCACTAAGGTTGGAGGATTGAAAGGAGCTTCAGGACACAATTTACTGCCACATCTGGTCAAAGGTTAAATCCAGCCGCATTACAAAAGGTATTTAAAGAGAAAGAGATGTTTCAGAGTTTTAAGAGTAAATATTAGGATATGACATCGAGCAGTGATTTAAATAGCCTTTCGAACATTGCCATTGTGTTGTACTGTAAATTCTCACATCCCAGCCTGCTGCGTGGGAGGCGAGGTTAGAAAAGGAAGAGAGATTTACCTACTGGAGGCATTTCTGGAATTCGCGCGCGCACGCACGCGCACGCACGCACGCACGCACGCACGCACGCACGCACACACACACACACACACACACACACACACACACACACACACACACACACACACACACACACACACACACACACACACACACACACACACACACACACACACACACACACACACACACACACACACACACACACACACACACACACACACACACACACACACACACACACACACACACACACACACACACACACACACACACACACACACACACACACACACACACACACACACACACACACACACACACACACACACTCTTGTCTACTGGTACATCATTAATCTTCAGCAAATGACCAGTTTATTAGATTCATATGGGAAACCCACACAAAGACGGGAAGGAAACGCACCGTCTGCATGCACGGACACAATGGGGAGCAGAAGGAGAGAGCCCTGTGTCAGAGGAAAAATACTCACCTGACAGAGCAAAGGTGAAATTCCGGACATCAAAGATAAGGAGGTGTGGTGTACTGTAGATGGGATGCCTTTATTTTTTTTTTCTGTAAATTAAAGTACATTTTACTCACCAATTCATTCTGGGAAAGATTTGAGTAAAGATTAACATTCTGGAGTCTCTTAAGGTAGGAAAAACAAGCTGTCAGAATATCAGACAGTTTAAGCAATCTCCAGTGAAAACAGAAATGAAGACATCCAAAATGTCCATTGAAATGATTTACCGCGTCATAAAACTGTGCAGCTACTTCATCGTTTAGCTATACAGGATCTACAGGATTACTTTAAACATTTAACTTTTTGAGTTTTAAAGTTCTTTCTTGACCTTTGACAAAGCACCTAAAAATCTTACATCATTTAGTTGTCCCGAATGTTCAGTCATAGCACGTGATCTTCATCAGAAGATGGAGTTTGTGCAGTTGTCCAAATGTCCAGCTTGTCAACATTTACATGAAATGGATGAGAAGTTCTTAAAGTGCCCTGTGTAAATTAAAATGTATATTTCCTTGGGAACCCAAGCTAAACTCTGTCCTGTATATAAATATGTAACAATGGTGGAGATCATTTTCTATAGGGTGCAGTAGATTAGCAAATATAGCATGATAACAATTTTCATACTATACCAAACACATAAACAAAGTGTAATTCCAAAATGACCTAATATGGTAACATTTGGGTTTTTTAATATAAAAATAGCATGTACCAACCATAAATAGTACCACAGACATCTCTGTATAGTGCTAAAAAATATTTGTGGATACGAAGTGATTTAAAGCTTGTCATCCAGCCAAGAGTTAAGGCTACTTTTAAGCAAGTTTCTATCAGATCCTGCCTGCTCTCCCTTTCTCTCTGCCTCTTTGTAAACTTGATCAGCCTGGGTCCAATCAGAGAAACTACTACTAAGTTATAAAATCCTCATGTCTCCGCTGCATTGTGTTGCACCCTGTAGACGGTGTAAAAACACGGAGGCACTTCTTTATGTTCACACTGCCATCTCCTTGGAAACACTGTAGTTGCAACTGTGCAGCTCACTTGGCCCGGGTCTGGAGGTATGGCCTGAGTCTCTCACAGACGTCTGTGGCATTTCAATTAGGCAAGAAAAATACCTCCACTTAAGACACCCTGGAAACTATTTGAAAACCCAACAGATGTTTTCTTGTTTGAGACAGAAAACCACATTTTTTTTAATGTACATAAAAGGATGTAGTTTTTCTCTAAACATGACTATAGATTATCCTTTCACAGTGCAAATCAGAATGATGTATCTCTATCATTGAAAGGCCTCAGGAAACAACCTGATTATGGCTTCAGATATTAAAGAAGAGCAGAGATTAGGAAAAATGACTCCCCATTTTCTCCATAACTATTTAATTTGTCTTACAAGCACAAACTTCCCTGGAGATATATACATGGTGTGCTCAGTATTTCTTACATCTGTCAAAACTACACTTTGTTATGTTTTTTCCACCTCCTTTCTCATAATAAACACAGCTGCCAATAAGAGCAGAGGGGGAGCGACTGTGAATGAAGGATGATTTGGTACGTATTGTATCGCTGTTTATTCTGGCAGGATTCTGTGGATTTCAAAAGAGCAATGTTTGTACTGAGAGGCTGCAGTGAGTCTCATCTGTGACTCTTTCATAAATAGGAATTACAAACATGAAACTTATAGTTACATGGTGTATTTCTGCTCAGAACATTTTGGACATCAGATTCAGCTTAAGGCAAGACGCTCACGAGACGTTCTTTTGATGCAAATTTGTGAATGGGCTAAATGCAGCACTGCACTGTAGAAGCAAAACAAAATTGCTGGAAAAGAAAATATGTTATTTAACTAATTTGTGTATTGTGTTATGTTGACAATAAGTCATGCAAATCTTTACAATGAAAACATATCTTGATTAGAAAAAGGTTTCATAAATTATATTATTGAATAATTAATGCAATTGTCTGTGTTGATGTTTAAATTATGTATTTTAAAATGACTCATTTGTTAAGGGTTGCACTTGACATGATTGTAAAATATCTGTCATACTTCATGTAGCATCTGAACAATACATTGTAAATTGTTTACTGCTAATTTATTGTAAGTGGCAATAGAAAAGATGAACGTTTGAACCCGTCATTATGAGAAAATGTTGATTGAACAATGTAATAGCTGCAGAATAATGAAACCATATCCTGAGATTGTTCACTATGAGCCTTTCACTATGCATGAAGACTAGATCAAAAGAGTCACAAAATAGTGGCAGACAAAACGCAGTATGTCTTTTGCTGTGTTGTCAATTGTTTTCCAATTCAAATGGAGCACTTGTTGGTATCAAACGCTCATTTGCATATTGACGATACGCATTAATTTGTATAAAAACGTATTGGTTTGTGTTGATCCCAGTGCAGGAGAGTCTGTCTCTGCACGTCACAGGAGAAGAAGGAGAGACCCTCTGATGTTGGCAGTAAAGCCATGGACTGTGATTACATTGAGCAGCATCAACAATGAATTGAAAAATGTAATTAAATTCTTGCTTTTCTCCTAATGGCCTAAATGAGTCACTAGTAGTAGGCTACGCTCTAAAGAAAAGGGGATGTTGAAAAGTTATTGATTGCCTCTTTAATTAAATGATTGTATCACTTTTAGAAGTTAAAATTAATTTTAAATCCTATTCTCTCTGCCACTCACTATGGAAATGATGCATCATTTAATGACATTTATTTTGGAGGCACACCATGCACACAACACGTGGCTTTGGAAAACCGAATGTGAATTAAGAGATGAGCAGAGCTAGAGGCCGCATTACGCAGGATGGGATTGAAAGGAATGTCCATGATGTTGATGCTGAAAATGTGTTTGATTTTCAAAAACGTGCTTCAAAGACGGCTTTGTTCCCCAAGTTCACACCCATGTGGTGGCTGATTAATCATACTTTGCATGTGACAGACGCATTTTGCATGTATTTTTGATGCACACAAAATATTTCCTGAAATAAATCCACAAATATTCACATTTAACATATTTGCAGGAAATAATCCATCAATAAAATGGCTACTTCCTTTGAGCTAACATGCATGCCACCACGAGTGTAGGAGAGTTCAGCTACATCAAACAGATACAAGCCTACTAGAGATGAACCATTATTGGGCTATATGTCAGCCAATAAGAAACAGAACATTTACTTTTGAGGGAGTTTCCAAACAGAAACAGTGTAGCATCGGATTTGTTAGTTTTCCCACCAGAGTGCACTGAAAAGTTTTTTCAACTTCAAAATGGGCTCTAAATTAGAGATCACTAAGGGATATCACAAAGCAAATGTAACTTAACAGTTAAATTAATAAACATATTTTAGGAGTCAAGTCATACATATGGGGTGGGCTTATGTTACAGGGAATGTGGTGTCGATCACAGTATCTGAATTATTGGCAGAAACACAGGTGTTTATGATCATTATCATAACGGAATATGACAAATAATTGTGTGAGGAAGTCATTTATATTTATATTGATTAAGACGGATTTCACTGTGCTCCCAAATGGCGACTGAACCCAAGAAGATTAATGGTTATGGCGCCTTACATAATCCCAACAGAATACTGCAAAAATGGAGGCATATATTTAAAAAGAGAATCACAATTATTACTTTAACAGTCAATGTTGAGCTTTTAAGACAAGGCCTCATAATCATTCAAGCTTTTACTGAGCACAAATGGATTTTGAATGTGAAACTGCAATATGTGACAGGCAGGAGAACGCAGTAAAAGCAGCTCCAATGTTTCTGGGAAATGACAAAATGTAAAATGTTCAACATATTTTTCTTGCCGACAAGCCTTCATTTTTAAAGCAGATACAGTCTGACTGTGATAAGGTAATGCTGTAAATCTGTGGGCCTCATGCTGTCCAAGCAATGCTCAACAGAGCTGAATATGACTGATGATTTAGAGAGGCGCCCGGGCCTGGGAACAGCTACCCCGAATACTGTGCGAGTCTGGACGAAAACCGAGAGAAGACAGCAACTCGCAACTCTACTCTCAAATGGCCTGCTAGCACTTTTTAATGCCCAATGTGTGTGTGCGCATTTGTGTGTGTGTGTGTGTGTGTGTGTGTGTGTGTGTGTGTGTGTGTGTGTGTGTGTGTGTGTGTGTGTGTGTGTGTGTGTGTACATGTGAGGGAGAGAGTAATCACCATGAGGTGTCAGTGGCTGTGTGATACAGTGTGGATTGTCAGACGGATACATAGCAAAAGACACTTCCCAATTTCAAAGTTATTTTTTCTCACACGCACAATCTCTGACAAACAATGGGTTAAAAATGAATCTAATCTAAATCTATTCTTATAAATGAAATAAATGCCAAGTTATTGTTTTTATCTGACTTGTTCTAAGCTCGTCTTGAAGCTCCGTGCACACGGTGAGACATATTATTTATTCGGATGCTGCATAGATTATAGAATAAAAGTAATAAATATAATTGGGTCCATGGAACAGCTGCAAGTCTTGCTAATTTGTTGTGTGCTGAGTGGGCACTTCAGTTATGAGAGATATGGAAACAGCACAGCTCATTAAATATCTGTCGCTGCCACAAATTCTCCCATTTCTTGGCTTTGGATTTTGCTATGTGTACACACACAGCCTCTTCAGCTCCCTAATGTAATAAGATTGTTGTTTTTTTGTTTTATTTTAGGTTCATTGAAGATTCTACATTGACATCTTATGTGTTTAATGACATCCTCAATCCCTTTAAACATGTAGAGTAAATCATCATATCAGTTCAGTACCAACCATTTCTTTCTGACAGCAGAGCTAACACTTCATGCTATTAACATACAGTATACTGTATCATTTGTTTGTATGACAATAATGATTTCCTTAAGAGTCATTTACGATTTTAGACACCCTTTGACGGTCACTGATATTAATCTGGGACTATTTTGTACAGTCCGGCCATCCTTTTACTTCACTTTTATTTTTCACAACATGGTTTCCACTTTTCCCAAAGGCTTTTCAAATGCTGCTTAAAGAAGAAGATTTTGGAGTTTGAAATATATTATTATTTTTCCCCAAAGAGATGGTGATATAAACCTCCTGTTCCTTGAGTCCCGCAACTTAATGGTCTAAAACAGGGTGTGGAGAAAGGACCCTATACACTACGAGAACTTTACACCCCAAATTGTGAAGGCTAAATTATAAAGTTAAATGAATCCGTCTCTTTGCTTTGCCAACAACATTCAGAGGCTTGATAAACAAGGTTTAGGTTCTTGTAAAAAAAAAAAAGCCGCTAGCAGTACATTTGTTGTATAAATTGGGATGACACTGCAAAAAAGCAAACAAGGTTAAAAGAGGCAGGCTATACAGTGGAGGTGTTATGACAAACACACTGGAATATTTGTAGAAAACACAACATGCATGTTGTTGCTCTTTTTATAAAGCAGCAGAAAGGTTGTAGCATGAAGTGTTCCCCTAAACAATTTGTTATCCTTTACTTGTAACATACATTCTTTCTTGGTTCATGTCATGAGGTTGTACATAGTTTGCGGAGCCAACCATTGAAAACATTAACTGACAAACAGTTGCTTGTCATAAAAAATGGCATTGTTTTTTGTGTGGAATTTCCCTTTATATTGTTAGTCAACACTGCAGTGTTTTTTTGTAAGGACTTTACATTGTATATAACAGATGGTCTAAATCTCTGCCTGCGGCCAAGTCAAACTTAGCCTCTGGTGGTCTTGGATGACCCCTGCTATTATCAATCCAAAAAAACTATAGAGCTAGCATCTTTCCGTCTTAAGAGTAACATTCAACCCATGGAGTTACTGCTTTAAATGTTGAGTAATTTCTTAAGAATAATCATGTGCTTGTGATACTCGGAAAGGGAAAATTATAAATCTTTGGTGGTATGCAGTATATAGGCCTGACAATATCCTGCATTCTTCCTTTTGAAGACAATTATTAAAACATATTTACTACAGGCAAATTGTTTTATCATCTCAATTACTAATGCTGATTATTTAAAAGCGAAATGTAACAAAAGCAACAACCATCAACATTTATAACCCCTTGGTCTGGAGTCTTATGTACTATGCAATGTATCATTTCACCCTAATTATTAAACTACACTAATAAGCAAAGGATGTTCAGGAAAAAACATTAAGCAGTAACACAAGATCGCAATAAGGTAGTCATAAAAACCATGTCTATAGTCTTCATTTGAGCACCATGAAGTGTGAGTTATCTCATCATTTATAAGAAAATGATTCTTTTATATGATGAAAGTCATTCTACTATTATTATTATTCATCATAATATTAATTCCCCATTTCTAAACGTACAGTACTTCAAATTGCATCGTACACAGAAGGGTTCGCTCTTGACCGAAGGAATAGATGTTAGACTGAACTAGACCAAATCAAGGTGCATTTACTGACTTTTCAAAGAGCTTTAAAACAAATAAAACTATTTTCTTGAGCATATGAAGTTTGTCAGAGGCTGTGTGGGAGTCTTAGCAGTGCTATGGAGGAAAACAGCGTGCTTTAAGGTCAACAGATCAATGCCCGAGACAACAAGCAGATTCCATTCACTGATGAAGACAGTAGATCGACCATTTGGGAATGTCTTGTCAAATCAATTATATCATGCTTTATACGTATAGTGTATGCTCTAATTCAATTGGGTGTATAAATAGGACTGTTGCATTTTTATCATTTTTATATTGCTTTAAAAAAGCATCTATTCTTGACAAAATGTTGAACTGGATTAACCATGCCTCTGTTGTTTGTTTATATAAATGATTGCCCTACAAAAAAATACATAGACAGCTTCGGAAAAATCACGTTCACCAAATGCCAAAACCTAAAGGCACATTCTCGCTTGGTATTTTTGGAGAAACGAACTACAAATATAAACCTCTCCTCGTTGGGGTGGGGGGGGGGGGGGGTGGGTGGGGGGGGGGGGGGGGGGTGTTAAATATGCATGTACATCATTATCTTCTCCTTGTGCAACATGGCAGCCACAACACTAGAGCCTGCCGGATGAACAAAGTTAGATTTTTGACAGTTTTTTTTTATTTTTACAGGATTACAAGCTGCAGACATAAGAAACACATTCCAGTCGAGTAAATAAATAGACCACTTTCTGTTTTTAGCCTGTGAGAAGTGTGTGCTGCTGAGACTCTGATCAGATATTTTGGGATTTTGCAAATAACAAAATCTAAAAGAAAGGAAACACAACCATCTCTTCTGTAGTATCTTCAGCAAAGCAACCTGCGCCATGTTTGTTTTAATAGTATCAACATGAAACCAAGAAAGGGTAAATGTTAATAATAACAACAAGGGCAACCTAATGTACAACGTGGCCATTAATCCATATTCCATTACATGTGAGGGTGGAGAAGCTCAATGGACGTAAGCAGGAATGAGTGTTTGTAGAGGTTCAGCCTGTTCTTGTGGATAACTACCAACCTAAAGTCACACACTGCCATCTCCTCAGTCGTCCTCACATCATGCTGGCTTATAAATGCAGTCGATGAATGTGTAACCATCACTTTAATGTATGGCTGCTGAATACTGGGCTTACTTTTACCTAATTCATATTCTGCTGGGCAATAATCTAATACGTAACAATCCATTTGTTGATTTTTCTGTCTATTAAGGATATGAACCTGCACACTTACTACTAACTAAAGCTGTCCAAGCAAAAGTAGTTTTATAAAGGACAGTATGTAGAAGCATAACATGGATGTATACAAGTATGTAAATATTTTGACAGAGCAGTAGATGACATGGTAATGTAATTAACTGAATTATGTACTACCTTTTAAACCTCTGAATGCAGTCCATCATATGGCCTTTAGGTTTATATCTGAGCATGGCTATGGGATGCATCATCGTTTATAGGTTTGGATTGTGAGAAAAGAAAGGCACTGCTTTTTGTTCATATATAAAGCACTTCCTGATAAACAACCTGGATTTTTTTCAACTTCACATCGCAGTCACCCCACACCAACATGCACAATTCATTTTCACTTGTCTTTTTTTTTAATACAGATACTTAAACGGTGTTATATGATGCTTGAATCTTAAAGGATCTAATATCTAAAAGATTAATGTTCCCTTTGAAATATGTTTACTAATATAACCTGCTAATTTGCCACAGATGGTTTGCAATGTGCAGTCCTGTATTTTTTTGTCAGCCGGTGTCTAAGAACAGGAAGGCTGCTCATTTTGTTACACAACAGAATTATAACTCCCTTTGTGCCAATACAAACTGACATAGGATCCCTTTATTGGCTAGATATATTTTACACACTCCAAGGGACTGATTTGCTGCTCTCCAATGTCACTATTAGAGGTCAGCCCTTCTCTAAGATTAAATGCAATAGCCTTGGCCTCAACAGTGTCTGTAGGAATCCAATCCTAAAAGGTAGACAATCTGGCTTTGTCAGTTGTTTGTAAACACACAGCATTCAAAGCCGGCCCCTCCTCCAGGGCTCAAGGAGCATGAGAGAGACAGAGTAGTGGTTGTTGAGTGAGCTTGAGTGTGAACTGTCATTAGCTAGAATAAAGTAATGAATCTGAGAAATAAAACATTATTTTCTGATTGTTTCAAGACAGTTACATACTAAACCACAAATACCCACACAAAGCTGTGGGACAGGGCCAGATTTTGAATGGATGCATTTAAAGCACACTCTGTGGCCGGTCAGCTCTGCATGAGTGCATGGCTCTGCTCGGTCAAAATGACATGCCGATAGCAGCACACAGCAACCACTGTGCACACAGTGAAGCACCTAAACACACAGCAATGTTACAGCCCGTTCTTCACTGCTTTGTATTCAGGGCCCGAGGGGCATGACAAAGTGAGGACAGGCTGTACACCTTGCTTATTGCCTGAGGGAACGTGGGGCCCAAATACTTGTTGTGAATACATTACTATCTCTAAAGAAGATTCTAAATTGAGCTACAGTGCATTTGTTTTAGATATCTCGAAGACGTTCTTAACAGACGTGTTAAAAAAGATGTGCTCATCAACAAAGGAGCTGTACAGAAAACCACCTCAAACTGTAGCTGCAGGCAAGCATCTTGATCAGGATTACCGTTGATAGACTTGAAAACAATAAGATTATGGTGCAGAGAAAGCATCAATAGCAAATACATAAACGACCAGACAACACGTTTTTTAAACTCACGCTGAATCATAAGTTTGATGAAATGGAGCACTGGTCCAACAGATTTATGCATCAGCCATGTGAAACACTTCCTCTAAGACTCTCAAGAAGTCAGAGTTCGAATTTGAGTGGAAGCAGTTTTAAAAGCTGTCAACGCAAGAGTTACTGTCCAAGATTCTTAACTTTATGGGAGAGAATGGTCTAATTTGAATCTGCTTTATGGAGGCCCTTGTTGTCTCCTCTTGGCAACACACTTTAAGAATATTTAATAGAAATATGAATGATTTAAATCAGTTATTTAAGTGTTGCTATTCACAATAAACAGCGAAAACCACCCGGATTATCATATTTTTGTTCCTAATCAAAGCAAGTATCGTTAAATCATGTTTTGCTTTTTCTGACCAAGACCGGCAATTTGTCTGAGGCTCTGCTGCGCACCATAAAGCACTTGACTTTCCTCTCCAGTAGCTAAACAGTAGCACATTAATGTCATATACAGAAAGGGGAAGACATAAGTGATAAATGGCATACAGTATTATATCCTTCCTAACATTGAACTGAAGGATCAGGCTGCATGCTCTATAGGCGGGTTGTTTACACAGGCATGTTAGACGCTGTACACACACGACATTAACATGCTTCATGGGCGATCAGATCATAACTGGACTGTGCCAAACCTGTAAAGGACCACCAAGGTTCATTTTGATCCGATCCCTCAAATCCCTTGCGCAGGTGGTCTGGGACACATGCGTATATCTTTTGAAGTGTTCATCACTACAAAGAGCAAATATAAAAATATATCGTCAACAGCAACAGCTCTCATATTTCTTCTCTTTATCATCTTTATTTAGTTCTTTAAACTCTTTTGAAGGGATTACAATAATAACTCCAGGGTTCCGTAGTCTGAGCAAACTCTGCAAACTCTATTTTGAAATACAGCCTTATTTCTTCAGATATTACTTCTCACAAACGCCCTGTACGTAGGGTGCATCAGTACTTACCAGGTAAAACTGTTTGCTGACCGGCGACAAAACAGAATAGCATACACTAGCTTTGTCCACAATGTCAAAAAGTCAATATAAATACGCTCTATCATGAGTGTGACAAACATCTTTAGCAATTGGTATTTCTTTATCCAGGGCCCTCTGTGACTTTACATTGCTGGACCTAATGAGGAGAGTAGAGGCAAGAAAACAAAAAAAGCATCCTGCTGTTCTTTGTCCTAATTTCACACAGCCGGGTGCTCAAAGGGTATTCCCAACAGTCAGTGCTGGTCAAGTCTAAATGACCTATGTCACTTCGGACAACAAAACTAGACATAAATGGTTGGTCCTTGATTTGCTCTTCCAGCTCTCGAATGATGCTCCAATGAACCAGTCGACCCTTTACATGCTTCAGGTTTACCCCTTCAGTTACTGTTGTAGTCTTGTCAAGCGTTCTAATGCTGTATACAGTGATAACAGAGGCACTTTAAGAGTTAGTTATAAACTGTGCGATAACTTTTAGATAGTTAAGCTTTTTTTTGTGGAGCAATTTGAACTGTTTTCAATGTCATTCTACCCAAAAACCTTTGCTGATGTGCACATAAGGGGTTCTGTGGCCATTTTAAAACAGTTTAATGCTGATTAGGATTTACAACAATTACAATTCCTGACCCCCCACTGTGACAGCTGGACTGCGCAGCGCAGTGGCAGTAAGTAGAAACCTGCGGCCGAGAAGCAAAAACTGGACCGTAGAGAAAAACACTCATCTAACCAATAGTAAAGTGTAA
The DNA here is from genome assembly GCF_036324505.1 of Eleginops maclovinus. Lineage (NCBI taxonomy): Eukaryota > Metazoa > Chordata > Actinopteri > Perciformes > Eleginopidae > Eleginops > Eleginops maclovinus. Next base: position 15,493,725 of record NC_086371.1, read on the forward strand.
AACTGCAGACTGCCGATAAAGGAAGACATGCTGCCCTTAAGTGGCTGTAAAGAGAGTCACCAGTGTGAAAGAAAGGCCTTTAGCATATTACTAGTGACTGTCATTACAAGCTGGCATTAATGACCTAACCGCTTGTTGCACATTCAGCATAACCATGTCTAATAAACTTAACGTTGCTCTCACAACAAATAATTCAATTATACCTACACTTGGTTTTGCTCATTTAAGCATGTGCCATCTCCAGATTCCATGTCATCAAATAGAAATGGTCAAAATGTATCATAAACCACCAAATAGAATTCAGTGAGTTACCATACAAGCCTAACAGCTTTGCTCATTTATAATGATTTGCTTTTCTTTAGATGCCCATTAAGCAGGGTAAAAGATGCTCAAGTTTAAATGATGGCTTCCTTGCCCTGTCCCTTTTAACAACTTTTTAAGTTAAATCAGACTGATGAATTTGTATTTATTTAGTCAGAAATGTGGCAAATATGCTGATTAACCTTCTTCACCATTGACTATGAATGCGCACTCGGGTTGTCTTATTTGAATGCTTTAAAATAAAAATAGAAGAGAAGAGAGAAGAAACTACTCAGCTGAGTAGGAGTGCGGTAATAAGGCTGCTGCTCAAGTGGCACTGTACCAGGAAAATGGCTCTCCAGTAACAAAATGGCAAACTTTAAGCTCTTAATAGAAGACGCTTTTTTGTCTACTGTTGTGTTGTTCAGAGGGGATAGAAAAATCAGGCTTTCAGGATCCCAAGTATGTTTTTGAGAGATATAAGCAACAGGACATTGAAGTAAAATCGACTTTCTCCACAGAGAAAACATAGACACCCAAATCGACAGCGCAAATAAAATTGGGAAACCAAGTTTACTTGAATTGACCCAGTGCTAAATTGTGTGGAAAATATAAAGAAGTAAATTATACCAAATTGCAAAGTGGTGCAATTTACTGGTTTTCACTGCCCAAGTAGTTGTTGCCCCACAAATGTTTCCACCTAAAATCCCCACTGAGTAGAGCAATGGCCTTCTTGGCAAGCCTAGTCAGTTTTCACATGGGAACACTGACAGGCTTTTCACAGCAGCATGTTGTTGGGACTTATGAGGAAGACAGGGAGAGACAGGAAGCAACAAATGAGAACAGAAGCTGTTTATATGGCCTCGGCATACCAGACTGTCCATGTACAAGCTCAGCCTCAGGGCGAGCGGTTAGATGCCCCTAGAGCCATGGACCACTGCTGTGCATGTAAACACATTTCCAAATAATGTAAGATCAGTGCCTCTGTGCATGTACACTCTCTGCAGGTGAAATCAAACTGAAGAGGCATCCCATTTTATGTTTTCCCAGGGGCACTTTGAAGATGAATTTGCCTGTGTAGTTGTGAAGAACAAATTGCTCCTGAGTGACTTACATAAAATGTTTGTGGGTTAAGGGTCGAACAGGCTCGTGCGGCAGAGAGCTTATCTCCTCAAACATCATGCCGAGGAAACATTATAGTGAGTCAAAGAGCTTCTGAGGTCACACTGTTATCCACAGGGGTAGAGAGTAATCTTCCCATTCTAAAGCAACGTTTTCTGCAAGGACAGAGTGATTCTGGAGACAGATCATTCCAAAGAGCATCTTTCAAGCTTTGCAAATTATTCCTCTGATGCGACACTGTGCATGTAGTAGACATGGAGGCACATAGTGCTTGTTGTGCTTGTTGCAGTTTTAGGCAGAAGGATGCATGTCAGATTTTTCAGTCTCCTCCAGTTGTTAAAAAATAGGTTTCATAAACATGAACACAGATGCTTAACAAGCATAAGAATTTCCGTACTTCGGGGCCGGATGCTATTTCAGTATCTCTCGTTCCTACGGGAAACCAAACTGATTGATCCCTTGGGGTTGTGTTATTTTATCTTAGCGGCAGCTAGGGAGGATTAAAGGGTGTTTTCTGTGAAAATGTACTACTTGGTGTGGACAGTGTTGGATAAAACAGCCCATTACCTACAAGAAAACGGTTGTGAAAACAGTTGAAGCACAAGAAAGTGCCTTCTGAAGGGCCAAGGCCCGAGAACTGGGCTGAGATTACGATTGAGTTGGCTCACCATTAGAAGACAAGCAGGAGAGGGAAAATCCAAATATGAGCCATGGAGCAGCAGCTGCCATGTCTGGTGAGTTCAGTCAACCACAGTGGTGGAGGTCTGGAAGCAATTACTGCTGGCTCACTCTGACACAGAGATTACAGCTATTACTACACTTTGGTCTAGAATAAGAGCTCCTACTAGATGTTAAACATGGCAATTAAGTTTACTGGCTTCATTTAATTTTGACCAATTTCAGAAACACAATATTATGGATAGTTATTCAGACGTGCAGTGCTTGTTACTTATATTTTTGTTTCAAATAAGTTTTCAAGATATTGTGAATAAGAGATTACTCAAAACCCTAATGATATTCTACAATCTGGAAACAATTAGGGGCCTAATTTGTGTAATTCAGGACCAGTTCATACAAAGTGGAGTGAAAAATTACAGTAAAAGCAAACAGTGTCAATGTGTTTTATCATAGACTCTAAGTCTCTCAACATTTGATCAACACCATTTTGCCAAAATATACTCTCTCATTTGATGTTGTGGTGGTTGTTGGAAATCTAATCTTGAACACTAAATCTTAAATAGGTGTTCGGTTAGGTTGAGAAATTGCGTGAAAGCTATAGCATATGATTTCCCTGATTTTCAAACCCTTCATTGACCCCTTGTATCCTGTATGAAGGTATCCGCCCGTATATTTGATTCAAATGTCTCACCTGTCTTCAGTCGCATTATATTAATTGTCTCCAATCACAGCAGCAGTCTGTATAGTCCTTGAGAGCAGCTGGTCTCCTTGTCTGCAGTAATGTTTAAATGAATCCAGTGTTAAGTTGGTGTTCCCAACAAGTGTGACAATGACAGGAAACCACGATTCCAAAACAGATATATGGAAAAACGTCATTCTTCACTTAATCGTGAACACCAAATGCTTTTCCTACTCATGAAAAGGGTGATACTGTGACTAAAATTCCTGGGTTTACAGAGAATGTGTTAAGGTTTACGTTCTTCTGTGGCAACAGGCAGGCTATCACAACAGGTAACCAAAGAAGTAAGCAAGGGAATTGAAGCAGGTAAGCAAGTCTTTGGTGAGGTCAGGTGAAAGGTGCAAACACAAAGGGGACTACTGCTGGGAGCTGAGTGAATGGCGAGTTCTGAGATGAAAGAGATCTCAATGACTAGATGGTTAAGACATTGTGACACAATCATTGTGAGAAGCTATCTTTTCAGGAAGGGTTCTTTCATGTCTTGCATCCAAATGGCGTTGGTAGGTAGAGGTCGGCAACAGCTCATCAGCTGCAAAACAGTAGCCTTGGACTAATTATGTCCTTTTATAATTAATGAATTCAATATATGGGTGCCAGTTCAGAACATGCCCGTTTAAAAGTGTCTTTTTGCTTGGCCTGTGGAAATGTAAAAGCAAATTAAAAAAGGAGGATAAAGTCCATTGGCTAACGCTTGTTGAGAAAAAATAACAAGACATACATTTTTCATAAGATCAATCCGGCAGACTTCCCAGTCAACATCAGACTCTTCGACAAAGTTTAAAAGGAAGCAATGTGTGATTATTTATTTTTCACTCAGATATTCATCACTAACATGCTGTTAATGAAAATGAATTTCCAGTTATTCAAGCTCAGGCTGCGGCTCTCGAAAAACCCAATGTTCCTTGAAATTAGCTGTTTCTCTACGCTATCATCCAGGGCATTTATCCATTACCTGAGCTGAAATTGAACAGCACTTTTTCACTCCAATTAAGAAGATAGCTTCATAAGCACACATCTGCCAAATGGTGGAAACATTGAATAGAAAAGATAAGAAGGTGGAGTGCGAGTTACAGAGGGAACAGCATGAGAATGAGGGAGAAATGGAAATAAAAATGTTGGAAAGCAGAGTTGTACTCCTGATTAGGCACCGGTCAAGCAAATTATGTTTATTTTCTTTCTGCACAATAGCCCAAAGGGAATTTGAAAAAGGTAAAGGCGAGATGCGCTCAATCGGTGTTTCCAATATAGGAGGCTTGTAAGGACTGAACACAGAGCTCTCCATTTACATCAGACTTTTGGAAAATAAAATTGAAAGTGTTTTGTAAAGGCACGACTGGTTTAGCAATTGTTGTTGTACAATCAAAAGATCCAGATTAACCAGCCGAGAGTAAGCTAAATGAAGTTGATGATGGAAGGCATAACAAACATATTTCCTTGTTTATTTATTAGAAAGAAGAAGCTGGACATTTTTTAAAACAAATTATTCACTTGCCAAAAGAATAACACTGTCATGCACGTCTATACATATCTATCAAGCTACAAGCAGCCAGCTAGCTCAGCACCAAGACTGGAAATTGGGGATAACTACTTTGTCTGTCTGTGTCCAAAGCTAAGGAAAAACACACACCATCATGTCTAATGCTCACTAACAAACACAATGTCTTTTTTTGTCTAATTTGTCCAAAAATGTAAGTGTGAGAATAACAAGTTGCTGTGTAACAAGATGTTATGAATCGGACTATATGGAGTCTTATGACCACTAGTACATACACATACTGTACCCATAAACACGCCACACACATGCACTTAGGCTTGAATAAATAAAACATACCCGATGCAAACGCATTTGTCATTGTACATGTCTGCTATCTCCCCCAGCAGTAACTGCAACCATGTGTTCCCAACATGGAAGAATCTGAGCTTTTCCTAAATATTTATGTGCTGCGCTCACTCAGTTTCACATCTAAAAACCCATCTGATAGTTGTTAGGATGCACTTCTCATGATGTCCTCAAAAGGAAAAATGATGAAGAATATATTTATCATGGCCGCAGGACTTTTCCTCACTCCTCACTCCCGGGTAAGCCATTAATCAAGTGATAAATGGCACTGAACAGAAATGGTTTAGATATCTAGCACCTGACATGAGTCTCCAGTGGGAGCTGAATTTGGAAACTTTTCTTCCCGTCTCACAAATTGAAATTCTACATACATGCTGTTCATCCATCTCTCAGCGGCTTTGAATAAGTACAGATCTATTTTTCGATCATAAACAGGAATACTCCTCACTGCCACGGGATCTCATGGTCCACAACAATTCTCAGGATGAAAATATCCCCTTCCTCACAGAGGTTTGGCCATGGTCAATGTCAAGAGAGCTATCTGTTAGGCATTATTTTGGGACTTATTTACAAACTTCCATGCAAGGTTTATTTTGATGCTTGTGCCTTTTTCCCCTTTTTGGCAAGTTGAACGAAAGATTTTGAGATTATAACAACGACTCACACAAACTTTTATGGGGCCCATGTTGTGTGTCCACATGTTTCTTTGCATATTATGTAAACACCTGCAACACAGGAATTATTCCTGTTTGTTGGAACTGCTACAAATCACTCAAATAATCATCACGGCTCATGATTACTCACAGCAGCAAATCCACATGATCTATTGCCAGTATTGACTCCGCTGTGAGGATGGACTTGATCCTGAGAGCTGAGATTTATAAAAGCAGCAAAAACATATCCCCCTATAAATATAGCATCTACCTTTGGGAATGATAACTCTTTCCAGAGAGGAAAGCATCTCTCTTCTCAGACTTGATGTGATGAGGTCCTCCAGCTGGCAGTTAGGGAACGTCACAACGCAGTGCACCCTTTTAGTAACTATCTGAGCCACAAATAACGCTCCCAAAAAGTGAACCATGGGTGAGTTTGTCTGAACTCTGTAACATTAAGGCATCTGACAGATAGAACTGAGGGTATTTCACTCAACATCCAATCATCCTTTACAAACCAGATATCAAGAATATTTCTGGTATTATGCTACCCAGGTCTGTTTCTTATCATTTTGGCTGTTTTGACAAGGGTGATAACTTTGCAATCTCCATCTCCTCATTAACTCTACCGTCTAGGGATTAGGGAGATGCAACTCCAGAAAAACAATGTAGAATACAACGGAGTAATCACTGTCAGCCCTTTAAGGTTCAACCAAATTATTAAAGCAGATATAATCAATATGTATTATAATAACAACATTCTGAATAATGAGACTAATGCAACGAACATTTTCGATCATTAAATTAGGAGGAGCTATTTCCTGTAATTGTACTTGCAGTTGGAGCATTTAAAAAGGGTACGAGCAGCAAGACAATGACTCAACTTTCACTGCTCTCATAACCAAAAAGCGCTTAAAAGGTTCAACTACCAGGTAGTAGACCATTTAGAAGCTAAAGAGCCAGATATTTCCCTCAGGAGTTGTGGAGAGCAAAACAGAGCTGCTCTCCTCAAACTGAGCTCAAAGTGAAAATAATGAATCGGGTGGCCAGACACACACCAATAAATAAATGCTTATGCTGGGCAGTTTCTGCTGGACGTGTAAATAGGCAACAGTCTGCTGAAAGTTTCGTCATATGAGCTTAAAATGTGTCATTTTTGTGTTTACATCTAATGTATGCTGACTTCAAGTGCCAATATCTGCATATTGCACTTTAAAAAGTTAAACAATTTATTTTACGGACTACTTTGAGAAAAGGGCAATCAAGCTAGCTGTTTACAATAATGAGCATTTGTTACATATGTACTTCGAGAGGTGAAAAGACATTAAAGAGTGTCCAGAAAAGCTTTGGGTAACAATTAATATCAGAACCTTCCTTATAGAAGGCATGCTGTTATTCTAATTTAACAACACAATGTAAAATCAGACAGTATTTTTGATTGATCTTGGGATGTGATGGAAAACTCCTGCAGGGGCAACAACCTTCAACTCGAGCTGAACCACAGCTGTGTTGTAGATTTTTTTTCATACAGTAAAGGCAGCAGGGGCTTTGAAGAGAAATATGTTTGATGAGAAAAAGCATGTTTTATATACCGACAGCTTTTGTTTCCACACAGGGGGTCTGGTGTGACCTCTGTGAGCACAGGGCTACAGTCATATCATCAAAAAACCTCTTGCTGCTTTCAAAGAAATGTTCTGATGACAGATGTTCGGGCTAACCAAACAAGCCTTACTATGAGAAATAAAAGCTCTTCCCATAGAAAATGGCTTATTATCCCCTATACATATATTTAATTCCACCCTTAGATTTAGATACGATGTCAAGACTTTTTACATAAGGAAGCCTTGGTTGGATTTAAATGCTTAAAATGAACTCAAGTAAGAATAGAAAAAAAGAGTGAAAGAAAAGCACACTGTACCTCCACCCAGAGAGGGACAACATGTTCCTCCTTTTCATAGAAGGAAATGGATCCGAGTAGACAGCTTCAGCAGGTCATTGCTCATCTGTCTTAACCTGTCTGCTTGCTTGTGGAGGAGACGTTGTAACACCTGAGTGCTTGCTTTGTTTGTTTAGCTTGGTATAACACTCCAGGCCCAGAGATGCATTAACTAGTTTTTACAGGATGTTCTGAGAAAATTAGTGTCATTGACGCAGGCAGACTCACCCTCACTTCACCCAAACTCAATAGGTTTTAATTAAGGCTTCAGAGCTGAGGTTGTCTGACCCATACTGGCTCTGTTTTCTTCTGGATCAATGATCTGAAATGGAACCGCTCACTATACTCTGCTCAGCAAGCAAATCCTCACATATACTGATGTGCAGTGGGCACATCGTCTATACTGACAAACAAGATGTTGTTTTCTACTTTTTGAGTGTAAAATAAAAAAGATTGAAATTAAAAACCTTTCTCAAAAGAGACTTGGGAGGAAGCTACCCTAACTAATCATTTGCGCAGTGTCCACTTTGTTTTTGCACATTTCTTGACTCTGAATGCGTAGTTACTAGGGATGCACTGATGCAAAAATGTCGGGCGATGTTACGAATAACAATTTTTGCCGATGTTTTACTATTTAAACTGTAATAGTAGCATAAGGCAGCCTGTCCCTTTAAGAGAGAGAGTGGGGGATACGTGTGTTCATGTGTGAGAGCGAGAGAGGTAGAGCGAGCCATAGCAAGTTTCTGGAAGTTAACGGGAGTAGCAGCGAGTATAACAAAGTCACAAATATAAACAATGGCCTCCCGAGAACACTAAATGATGGATTTAATTTACCGATCCTGCAGATACCTGCTACACGGGGCGGAAGTCCTGCAGCATGCAGTGGGCAGCAGTAGCTCCTCACAGAGGAGAGGAGAGGAGACCCCCCCCCCCCCACCCCCGAATGACTTTAAAGTTACGGCAGACCCACAGTCACTGATACAATCCTTCAAAATGATGCCCTGATTTAAGATTTGGTCGGTCAGATTTAAAAATAACGACGCTAACGCAACTTCTCCCGGTCACATAGCAAAACATAAACATCGGCTACTGCCATCGGTGATGTCACCTTATTTTACCAATGTGTCTATTGTGGTAACTAGGGCTAACATCGGCCGATGCCGATGTCTTGCCGATGTATCGGTGCATCCCTAGTAATTACCAACTACTTTTTTGCAAAAAAGCCCATTACCATTCATCATGGATCATTTTAACACTAGAACCGCCTCAGGGGTCATTTTTACCCCCCTGCGTTTTGAAATATGTGCAACTCTATAAATATAGAACCCATACATTTCAAACTTTGTGACTTTTCCAAAAATGGGTATATTTATCATCTAGTGGATTTTGAATCGTGGTGAATGAAGAGAAAAAAAATATGAGATTTATACCTAATTAAATTATACGTAATTTTTACCCCTCATGTAAACAAATGCATAAGCTGCGCTATACTTCACTACCACACCCCGTTGCCAAGCAACTCTTATTGTTGTTTAGGTGTCATTTGATTAGCAGGCAGTCATATCATTAGCTAGAACTAGCTGGATCTGATCGATATGGACATAAACGTGAGTGAAGTATAATCTGACCCGAGAGAGAGATCAGTGATCAGGATCAGCTGCTGCTGACGGAGAACACTTAGCTCCACCGTGGTGACCGGAGCAAAACACACAACTTCAGTTAGACGGCTAAGACACTTAAGTATTTTATCTACCTCTGGAAAAAGCTAAACTAGTTAGAAATATGTTTATTCTTTACTGTCGAGTCACTAATTACTGGATCAGCGAGCTGCATGAGACGGATACTGACGGGAGAGAGGAAAAGGGAGCGCTACGTAATAAGAAAAGAGAGCGATCCGTTTATTATTCCCTAGTTATTGTCCAAAGTTACTGTAACATTTCGAATAATGTAGGTAATCTACCATTAGTAGTTTGTTTAAATCTATTAATTAGGTGGTTTTTTTTGTTTGTCGAAGCACACCATTTATGGATTTACTGAAAAATGAAAGTTTTTTATCTGTTACGATTATAAACTGAAACAATTAAAAAATCAACCCAATTTATTGACTTTTAAATTGTTTTTTTGTTGAGTTCTACTTAGTATATAAGGAACTGATGAAGTGGAATAAATTAAATGTTTTAGTTCTAGGTTTTAGGTTGTAGGAGTAATGGAATGTTGGCGGTTCTAGTGTTAAGCTGATACGAAATTTAAATGATTGGGAAGTATGACAGAGGACTGCCACAGAATCCAACAAAGTCAGCCAATTTCTACAAAGATTCATGGCACATATTAGAGGCAGATTACTGTGAAGGCTGTCTCAGCTAAGAGTACCTCAACCATATATATAACATCGACCAATATCCTGAACCCAAAACAGAAATTCATAAGAAAATCTACAGGCAAAATGCAATTCTGAATTTCTTTAAGTCAATTTAATCAGATGATTAATATAAACCCACAATTTTGCATTATAATTATTTAGTTATTCCATTTTTATAAAACATTGAACAATGTTAACGTCATAGCATGCTACCTTGCTATTTAGCAGACACATGAAGCACAGCAGGGACTGATGGGAATTTCATAAACCAAACAGTGACAAATTACATTTTTTACCTTATGGAGGTATCACCAATGTTTACAATCCCCAATATGGAGAACGTGTTTTACTATATTTCCTGCAGTTCATCTAATAGTTGGGACAATTCACTCAAACAGCAATCAAGGGATCACCCAAGTCATTGTAGGATTCATTCTCTGGAAACCATAAAAGTCCAATCAAACTAAAATGGCAACCAATCTAATAATAGAGATATTTAAGACAGTGGAGGAAAGACCAACCAACTGACGTGAATGTGTGTAATGTGTGACTTTCTCTTTGTCTTGCTTCCTCAAGCTCAAGTGTTTTCATGTTACTTTGTAAGACAAGTAGGACGACATTAACATTTCCTTCATATATTGTGAGTGCATCATTTGAATGAGTGACTTTTACTGACGGCCATTCATTTAACTCTGAAGGACCAGCGCCAAGTTTAAATTTAGCTTGTGGCGCTACATTGATTACCATACAGAGAATAACTTAACTAACAATCGATTTGCAAAGGCCTTCATCCCTGTTGTACCCTTTTATTTTCTTTCATGGGCTGAGAGACACATGCTGAAAGCCAAATATAAGTTAGTCATGGAGAAAATCTAAATTGTGATGTTGTTACTTTGATTTCAATTGCATCCACTAAAGGTTTGGTGTCAAAGAAAGACGAACAAAGAAAGCTGAAACACTATAATTTATCTGAGCTGTTCTTGTTGTCAAGTCAAGATTAGATTGTCTGCGCCATTTGAGTCACTAGGAACCTAGGACAAAAAACGCACTACACATGCGCACTAACTGTCACCATGCTACACACTACTTAATCACAGCCTGTGCCAAAGTGACAATCAATCTTAAGTTATAAAAACATGAAGAGGCACACACAAACACATTCCTATCAATAAGGGAAAAACAATTCCAAGAACAAATTGCTAGTGAATGAAATAAGATTGCATTCAAATAGACTGCTAGTATTCAAATGAAATGAGGATGTGCAGCTCAGAGTTGATCAAAATTACTTTGATATACATTTCTTTTTTAGATGAAGGAGAGCCGGATGCAGCTACTAACATCTTTGCAGAGCTAACGACCTGTCACTGGAGGTGAAATTGCACGTTTCTGATCTGGAAATGATTTCTCTGATTTTTTAGGAAAACAATGTTGCAATTTCATTCACATGCCATATACCAAACAATCACCAGAAGGCTAATGTCATCTGAGACCACAGCGTAATGTCTATTGGAATTTCGTCTGCATTAATCAGAAAAAATTCAGAGAAGTTCCAAGTATGTTGTGGTGGATAAAAGGCTTCGTCATTATGTCCCTGCAGGGAAACCAGTGAACATATCCAGCTTCACTCTCCTCACAAAACCTCAGCACCAATCATCTAATGGTTGGGGCTTACCGCACTGCTAGAGTGTCCACTCAGCAGTCCTCTGCATGTAAAGCCTGGGCTCCTGCCAGGCCCTTTCCTGTCTCAAGGATCATCAGCCAAGATTCACCCTCTGATGAACGCACCTCATACTCAATACTACCATACGGCCCATCAGTCTCGCCCACACATCCCTGCCCCGGTCCTGTTTTTGTCAGACAATCTGCAGTAACACACAGATTTTTGCAGACATGAGCGTTTCTGACGGGGTCAGCAAAGAACCCTACAAGAGCTTTATCAAATTTAAGTGATGCGGCTTCAGCTTCACTGCTTCGATACCCTTTTGTCAAATATAAATAGTAATTAAGAAAGTGCAGGATGTGCAGTTTTTCCACTGAGGAAAGAAATCACTGCTCTGCCAGCTGTGCATTGCCAGCAGGACAGGTACAATATCGATGTGTGGTAAATGTCCCATTGCATGGTGTAGCCTATGAGCAGTTATTGTTAATGTGTGGGCAGAGAGGTATGATAACTTATCGTGGATGGCCAGTGATGTCTACAGAAAGAGGGGAGGCTGAGAGGTGGGAGCAGACAATGTGAAAGCCAGAGAGAAGCTGAGATAAAAGATGTGGTTTAACGGTTTCTCCTACCAGATAAGCTCAATCACGCCCCAAGCTCTTTACAAACAAGAGAAAGCCTATTCATCTGCTCTTTTGTGCAGCCAAAACAGTTTTGTCTCATCTGGCACACTGGCAGCTGAGCAGCTTTGATGAAATCCATTTTCTTCTCTTTTTATTACTCTCTACTGGCTGATACCTGCTGCTGAGCCGCCCTGAAGCTGTGATGCAACCACCAGGATCTTAAATTATTGTTCTGCTCTGGTCCAAGATCCACAAGTGTGATATTCAAATAGTTTAAATGACTCTGATTAACATCAGACAGAAACAAATGAACACAACTGATTAGACGGATAACGCTCATTGTGTCAACAACACTGCTGCTGTGGATTTTATGGTTCCAGTTTATAGCCAAGTTCAGGCATTCGCAGAGGAAGTTCCCATTACAATGTAACCAACACACAACAATAACTAGCAACTGCCAGAAATAATAGGACACACTGCACTGTTAAGCAAACATACTCTGGGTTATAATAATGACAGTAACAAAAACATTTCAGAGCAGTTAATATAAATACAACTTGGGTCTAATGTAAGCGTGGTTTATTGACTAAAAGAAACATGACACTGTTCAACTCATTATGACAACACTGATGTTGATCGCACTTTTGTGTTTGAAATCTTTTTTTTCCTTTCTCGTAGCCTTTAACTCCACTGTGATGCAAGTGATGAAGCCCAAAAGCTGGATGAGAAGTGAAAAATTTAAGAATATTGTCGGTTTCTGCTCACACAAATTCCGGTACACAGGCCAAGCAGAGCTGGGATGGCACTGTGTTATGCACACATTGTAAAGCACATCAAATGAGAGCTAGTCAGCTGTGAACATAATACCCAAAGCAGGTATTTGGCGCACAGGGCACCTGCAAAGCAACATAAGCACATCTGCATTCATAAAACATTAGCAAACTGCTAAAATCAGCAGTCTGACTTGTGGGGAGAAGGAGGAAAATAGTTTCCAGTCATCTCTTGTACATTTGGGCAGAAAAGCAATAATCAGTCTAATCCTCCATTGCTGGCAACTGTCAGGAAGGATCTATTTTGCAGCTGCTAGAAGAAGACAAGTGTGTCTGCTCAAATTAAAATATTAGTATTTAAATGTCGTTCTGGTCTAGGTATAATTCAGAAAACATTAGCAAAAAAGAAAATGAATTCAGTTACTTTGAGTTTCTCTCAAAGGTTTTCTGAAGATGTTATGCTTGACTGCCCGTTCAAATCTTTCCCAGCAAATTCCCAAAAGACAGTTTAACTTCACTTCCCATTTCATGACAAATCTTGCAGACTCGGACTGATATGTGTATTTCTCGCCCAAAAGGTTTCATGTTATTCTAAATAAGAAACGTTCACCAACAGCTTTAGATGTCTGTTGTCAGGGAAACGGAGTTCTGACCTCAGCTTCTGCTGATCTGGTTTCTGTGTTGTGGTTTGTGGGAAATGTGCTACCAGGTGGCTATGACTGTCCCATCCATGGGCTGAGGTGTGAATCCTCTGCTGCCTCGATGGAAACCAGATGGGATCTGCCTTGTTTTTCTGAGGACGAGTTAAGATGTTGAAAGACAGAATATTACTGTGCAGCCAAAGTATAATATCTATGGGAGGCTCTATGGAATAAAAGTGGCATGGAATTAATAGAACAAAAAAAATCTCAAGTTGTGACCATTACCTAAAAGAGCATTCTGTGAATTATTCTGCCACTTTTACTGCCGTTTTTGATCTTCATGATTGATAAGTTTACCATCTAAATTCAGTCACCTGTGTCGGTCTGATGTTTTGTACGTTGGGCAGGTTGTGTACAATAGGTCTATCGCAGCTTTTCTTTTTGTATTATGTTCCTATGATCATTAGTAGTACATCCTAACCACACGCCAAACATACATTAAGCCATGCTTCAAAGATATTATTCCCCTTTTGACCTCTGTCCAGGGAGATGAGCAAGGAGCGGGGAGGATGAAAACAGATTTTAAACCAGGGTCAGCGAGGTGGGGTTTGGTCTCATCATGGCTCAGTGTGACGGATCACCTCGGCCTGGGTCAATTAAGGAGACAAACGGTGTTTGCGTGTGTGTGCATCTGTTTGAATGAGTGTGTATGCCTGTTATTGTGTGGTGCTCTTTTAGTGTTCGAGTGTGCTAATGGGGACTTCCTTTACCAATGTATTTTAGCTCAGGTCTTGTTCTCATGTTCTTTGTCCTCGGTATGAGATATATCAAAACCACCAAAACTCTACACACCAGCTCAAACGGTGAGACTTCTGATGTTGGTGATAAGCAATAAAAACATTTTGAGATCATTCCTCTTGAATGAAGGGCCTTCTGTTATAAGGTCATACCTAAATGAAGATGAGGGTAACCAAAATGTATTAAGTTAAGTTACAAGATGTATGCAAGTTGAAAAGTTGTGATTCAGTGAATTTTTTTTACTTCAATGTTTTAGAGAAAGAGCAACAGTATGAGGAAATGCTGAAAAAAGGTATTGCTATTAAAAGATTTGTTTTCAACAAAGGTACACACATAAATGTAATTTTCATCAACAGAACATTGAAGATGCTAAAAATAAAACTTCCAAAACGTGCAAGCTTCAGCCCTTTCATTAGGCAGCATGACGCAGTGTATCATGTTATTCATGGTTTCGAAGGGCCAACATTTCCCTTTGAGATAAATGTTTCAAAAAAAGTGGAAGAGCCAATCGTGCTCTCTATCTTTGTAGTTTGGCTCCTTGAGTCTATTTATGGTCCTTACAAAATCATATTACTAATCCTAAAAAACAGTTATACAACCAAAAGTATTTTCTACTTCTGAGCATATTACACAACATCATCCATATATGGAGTTGGAGAGACTACACGACCAGGCAGCTCGAGCCCACGCATTCAGGTGGGCCGCTATAGATTCGGTCTGTGTGGGCTTCACTAGCAGCTGGCATCTGTATGCCTATCGATGAGATAAAAACATCAACATTAGAGGAGTTTGCCCTAAAACGAGAAACGCTGGCTTATATAAATGCTCATGGTGAACATCTTCCACACTTTTGCATCACAGGTACTCGATTAGTTGTCAAACGCTAAAGACAAGTGATTACATGAATAAAATATTTGAGGTAATTATTATTATTTTTTAATCTTGGCCTTTAATGGCAGTGACAAAAATATGATAAAGAAAAAGTAGTTTCTAGTTGAAGCCACATTTCAGATGTACCAGTTCAATGTTCCAACAAGAAGACATTACTTCTAAACAGATGTTTTCACTTAAATAGCGGTTTGAGGCCAAAAAGTGTATTATCTATTATTTATAACACGGATTTGACTATAAAAAAGCACCACCAATTATAAATAAGAATGTTTTTTACTTTTGCTACTTTAATTAGTCAACATTTTGTTGATTATACTTTATTTAATTTTTACTTAAGTGTGATTTTAAGAGCAGGACTGTTAGTATTGACTCTTTTAGTCCCAAAAGAGTATTTTTACATAAATAAAAGTTAGTACTTTTACTTAATTTAACTTACACAAGATCGGGTTCATCATCATCTGCTTCAAACTTGTGATACTAGTAAATCACCTCTGCAGCACAGTTCATCCCAGACCATAGTGCTCCTAAATCAGTCCTGTGAGTTTAGTGTGATGATATAAGGATGTTTGTCTCCTGTTGAACTGGATAATGCTGAACATGTGGGGTCGGTTACCACAGCGCTGGCGTGACCTGGCAGTTTGAACAGGAGTAAAAGGTCAAAAGGGAAACTGTGAACTCCTATTATGCTATATTTCAACAATATATTGTAGGGCAATATCTATACAAAACATGTCTGTGAAATGTTTTGCTCAAAATACAAAACAGATCACCCATTGTAGCCATGTCTCATATCCCTCTATTGCCGCTTTTCCACCAACCCGGAGCCGTAGCTGGAGTCTATAAAGATCTGTTTTTTTGTGTTTCCACCGCAGCGGCGCCGGCTTTAAGCGCCGAAAAACCAGATCTTTCTGGCCCGACTCCACTGCCCGTTAAGATCCTAGATCCAACACGTCACGCTTACTTTGAAGGGGGGAAATTAACCTGAGCAATAGCAGTTCATGGCGAGTACAAGTTGTAACAAGCAGTAGCGCTGAGCAAAGTGACTACAACGCTATCACACACTTTACAAAGTCAGGCAACAATAAACTTATTTTTAACTTACTTTAATCACCATCGTTCAGTGTTATTGATCATTGGGAAGAGCAGGCAGACGTGTTCCTGTTGTTTTGTCTTATTGCAGCTATCGGATGGAATCAATATATGGGCTACACAGGTTGCCATCAGAAGTAAAATATGCCTGTAGAAAACGGCTTACGCCGCAAAGGGATAGCAAAGTAGTCAATATAGTCAGAGTAGCCTCGCTTGCTATGCTAACATCACCTGTCTAATGCCAGAGACACTTTCATAACAGCGTTGTGATGCCAAACAGCGTCAATTCAGACTGAAACACATTCACTTATGGGGAGGGGGGGTATGCAACAGCTGCTTGTGTGACAGTCAGACATTGAATATGAATCAGTCATGAAAGGGCATGTAAATGGTTACATCATGACGCAATGACGCAGCTTCACTTGAGCTCCACTCAGCCTCTGAGTGGTGGAAACACAAGGGGTGCTACAGGCTAGAACCAGAAAAGCAAAAGATCGGATGTTGAACCGAATCTGGTTTGGTGGAAAAGGGGCATATTTCAACCCTGTTCCTGAAGTGCTGATTCTGTGACTGTCGCTGTAAATTTGAGCTGAGCTGAAGCTGGCCACGCCGTCATGCATGATCTCTCTCTAAAGAGAGAAGTTTCCAAAGGAGAAACTTAGCTAAACGCTGCCGTGATTAAACCCCATATTATGTTCCAAACCACATCAAGCATTATTTCTGAAACACTTCTCAGTGTTTACCACTAGAACAGTGACATTATATGTATTATACAAAAATTCTAGGTCCCTCCTGCAGACACCCTGCTGAATACACAGACACACAGAGCTGCGCGAGGGGATTCGGCTCGCGACTGTATATTGGGGACGATAGGTCGGGGCGTGTCACGTGGGCGGGACGTTGCCATGGTTCAGTGTACAACCAGCCCACATTTCCGATATGACGTCATAACCGAAGCAAATCTTGATCAGCTCATTTGTAACCCAACCATTTGTTTTAGAGATGTGGGTAAGGAGGAAAAGAGAGAGGGTTTTATTTTCTGACACTTTGTCAGTCTCCTTGCACACCAGGGACACAATCATATTTATGTATAAAAGACAGAAAAAAGTGCATTTTGCACAATAGAAGACCTTTAACTCTTCACAGCAGGAGAAACATTCAAACAAAACGGCTGAAGCCAAACAGGTAATTCACAAGATCTGGACTTTGAAATAAAATAAACTATTGCTTTCCACCACAATCAGCCATGTCGAACTAAAAATCTCCTTCAGTTCCCTGAGTTTAAAGCAACCCTTAAAATATAAATATTTCAACAGAATAAATACGTATCTGACAAAACAAATGTTTCTAAATGAACTCTATATCTGCAGGCTAAACAAACCAACTCCTTTTTTCAATCTCATTTGATTCATGTTAAATAGAAACTAGGAGCCCTATTAAAAAAATAAAAAAATTGTCTCATTTTATGGAATTCAATATTTATATTCCTGCAAAGAAGAAGTTGATCTTTTTGAATTCAAAGAAAATTCTCACCACTGAAGCACACAGAGAGACGGAGGACGCTCCGACTGCAGCACGCCGAATGATATGCAACTGGTCCAGAGAGCTCAGCTGCACAGAAGCAGAGAGCTTCATGTTATGTGGAAGCTCAGTGTATTCAATCAAGTGAAATGAGCAATGAAATGTACTTCATCCCAGCAGTAAAATCTGTCTCAGATATGACATGATATAATTCCTGGCGATTATCTTTTAAGAAATATTCTCATAATACCCTCATACCCTGGCGTCTGTTGAAGGGTTGAAAGACAGAGTGTGTGTCTAATGACGGATACTCTTTGAAAGGAATGCAAAAAATGTAGGGATCTCTTAAGGATTTACTAACATTTGTTATAGCCTACTGTATAAACTCATAACAACCTGTACCTTTACAATGACACAAAGAAGAACAAGATATTTGACTTACAATTTATTTGTGCAAAGATTCTTCTTTCAGGAATCTGCAATACATGGGGTCACCTGCTCAGGGAAACTAACAGTCACACCGCACTGGCCACGCCATCGGAGGCAACTTTGGGTCAAGTATATTGCCCAAGAACAGTAGACAAACACTCTTACCTCACAGCCAAAGATCCAATACACAAAAATCAATTCAAAGACACCTTAGAGCAGCCTTACAACAAGAAAAAAAAGAGGAAAACCTCAAATAGTTTGCCTTCAAGGACCAACAATAAACAAAAACAGCCTTGGGCACCACGGCAGACGCAACAATAAATATTAGGCCACAGAAATTAAAGTATTTGACATGAATGGCATCCACACACATGTTAAAGCACAAACATGGTTGCCAAGTTTATGGACAATGTTAGTAACCTGGGTTACAACACACTGACGATATGTTTCACAATTGTTGTTCAGTTTTTGTCCGTACAGGGTGATACAGCAGTAGATTTCCTCAAGTACTGTACTTAAGTACAATTTGAGGGACTTGTACTATACTTAAGTATTTGGATTGTTACCCCACTACAATTCGGAGGTAAATCGTGTACTTTCACTCCACTACATTTATCTTGTACCTTTAGTTACTTTGCAGATTTTGTTTAATGATGTAAGATATAATCAACAACAAGACTTGAAGCATATAGGTATTAGCCTTACCTGCTTTCATAAACACATCAATTATTATAATCAAAACCAGTCATTTATATTATACTGAAATGGGCCAATCTGCATGATAAGTATTTACATTGTTGGTTCTTTAAATATTGTGATGCTAATACTGATTTACTTTTCCTTGAGTAACATTCTGAATGCAGGATTTGTACTTTTAACCGAGTATTCCTACAGTCTAGTACTTCTACTTTTAGTTAAGTACAATATCTAAGTAGCCTAGTTATTACACCTTTGTTTATGAGTGAGTTTTGATTTTGCACTCACCTGCTTGGAAATCAATTTGCACGTCAACGAAGTCTTCCTCCAACTGCTCCACCATCGTCTTAGTTTGTTCATGCTGAATCCAGAATAGACCATCCGAGCCTCTCTTTCCTCTGCAATGTCACAGGCAGCAGAAAGGCCTCTCTGAAGGTAAATGTTTGCTGTCCATGAAGAAGTCCCCGCTGGACGATTCCCCACGAGGATGTTTAGCTAGTAGCTAGCTGCACACGCCACCCGGCATGCACCTGTCGGCCACAAAATCCTGGATGTGTTTGATTTGTGTCACCGGCAGAGGTGGAAGAAGTACTCAGATTATGCACTTAAATAAACGTAGCAATAGTACGGTGTAAAAATACTCAGTTACAAGCAGTTGTTCCACAGTTACCTTGAAAAAGTAATCCGATTACTGATTACTCCTTCAAAAATTAGGCTAATTTAGTTACTTTACTGATTACTTGATTTTTAAAAGTAACTAAATTAGATTAGGCCTACAAGTTACTTTATTAGTTACTTTCAGCAGCTGCCGACAACAACCCCGCCGCCTCAACATAAAAATTAGTCCAACATACTGCCCGACCAACTTCTCTCCCCCACTTAGCCTACTGGTTTTGCACCGAAATCCAGCTTTTGTTCTTTGGGTGGTGGGGGACCTCCTGCATTAGTCGCAGCTCTCTGCCTTGCACCACCTGTTGGGACCTGTTCTGTAAGTTTGACTGTGCCGTGCTGCGACTCCAAATGTTTCTTCAAATTTGACGCAGTGTTTTTGAAGCTAGATAGCACTTTGTTGCCAGCACAGTGTACAACGAACCTTAATGTTGTCATCTTAAACTGACACAAACTCAAAATAGTGACTGTATTTCCAGCTAGAAAACGCGCATCTGTCTCCTCCCTTTGTTGTTTACGTTTGTGTCGAGTTATCCTCATGCTGAAAAAATAGACGTCACTCCCCGAGACGCAAGAAGAAAGCAAAAATACATATTTTCACTAAGGAAAACAAAAATAGTAACGCACAGTGACTTGGATAAGTAACTTTAATCTGATTACTGGTTTGGAAATAGTAACGCGTTAGATTATTCGTAATGAAAAAAAGTGGTCAGATTAGAGTAACGACATCACTGGTTACAAGTGAAAGTCCTGAATTCCAAATTGTATTTAGCCATTTGAAGTACCAGATAATATTACATTATTTGTATTTAAGTTATTAGTGCATTACCTTTCATTCATCATTTAATGTGTGTCGAATTAAATATAAAGTAGCATCAGTTATCAGGCAATATCTCAAATGACACGCGGAGATACTTTAAGAGCAGCCGTAAGGTCACAGTGCAGGTGAGAAATTATGTAAAAAAAGAAAACATCTTCATTGGAAAAAAAAGCCCACTTGTAATTCAAAATAATTCTTTAGAGAGGTGTAAAATTACATAAGGACTGAAAACCAAATACAAACAACCATCACATGCTGATTTATAATAAATGTATTTCTTATTTTTACAACATTCCATACTTTTGTCATGACTTTGTTCCAAATTAACCTTTAAACATTCCTAGGGAAAAGCCAATAAAGTAAATGCAGATAAAGACTATAAATTGCAATACAAATCACCTTCACTAAGCCTTAAATATGTTGTAAGAATGTATTTGATCATTGCAATTCAGACAGTTTATCTTAAAGAAAAAACGTTGCTCCGTCCTCCACCAGTGTAACATCACGATGAAGGGGAAAAGCTCTTAAACAGACGGACCCTCAGTATTAGGAATGTGCTTGTGTCTGAACTCAGCCCCTTAAATCAGTCATTCCTCACTAACAAAACTCAGATCTTATGTGATGTTCCTTTGAGGAACTCCTGAATATGACCCAAATAGGAAACTATTTAGCAAAAAATGCCTGCGATAGAAGAGAGGATATTGGTATCTATTTGAACCTTATCAATTTGACCTTTAAGACTTAACCTTTTGAGTTGCCTGCCTAAACATCCTAATTCATTTTCAATGACCACACATTGGAAACTGAGTAAATGTTCCTTATTTATACAAGGACTAAGAGTACATAAATCACGTTTTTGTGTTTTAAGCTCAATTATAATGTGTTCAACTGATTAAATCATAGTGCCCTGTAAAGGCAGACAATAAAGATCAGGTGGTTTTGCTACAAAAGTCTTTCGCTTATAAATGACCAGTTAAGTGCCCTCCCACAGTGAGGAAAGACAAAGACAGCAAACAGTTTCATTGCGCGCAGCTGCGTAAAATTATGCAATTTTAGCCTGTTTTCTGTGAAGTAACTGGTTTTCATGTAACAATGCGTCATGCGTATACTTATAGACTCGTGATTAGGTATGTTTGGTCAGTAGGCGACATGGGAGAGCTGTGTGTGGTGCTGAGGAGGCAGGAGATGACTGCTGCCCCACTCACTTCTCCACTGAGCTCTCAGGAGAGTGGAGTGAGGACTGCATGGGGACTGCTGCGTACTGATCGCTTCTTTCTGACAAAACATCTCAGCAGAGATTTGGAAATGCAATTGCAAACCCGCAGTTTAACCATGCAGACTTTGGATATTTAGTTTTTCTTTTTGTTTAGTAAAGCTCTTTCGTGAGTTGCATTTACAAGTGATCTGAAGCCTGCTATGGGGGACCTCTTGAATCAAAATGAGTCTGAGCACTGACAATGTCACAAACTTGTGGAAAAAGGGTTCTTCGGAACTCGGCGGGACTTCGGGCGCGTCCTCCCCGGTCAATTTGACCCACAGCTCTGGTGGGAACTACACGGAGGTGGACCTCACCAAAGCCATCCCGCTCGGCATGGTGCTGGGGGCTTTCATCGTGTTCGCTATCGCGGGCAACATCCTCGTCATCCTCGCGGTTGTGTGCAACAGGCACCTGCGGACACCGACGAACTACTTCATCATCAACCTAGCCATGGCGGACCTGCTGCTGAGTACCACTGTGCTGCCAGTGTCCGCCACTTTGGAGATCTTAAACTACTGGGTGTTTGGCAGGATCTTCTGTGACATTTGGGCGGCGGTGGACGTGCTGTGCTGCACCGCGTCCATCATGAGCCTGTGCGTAATATCCATCGATCGTTACATCGGAGTGAGCCATCCACTGCAGTACCCTGGCATCGTGACCGAGAAGCGAGCACTTCTGGCCATGCTCGGGGTGTGGGTGCTGTCGGTGGTCATTTCCATCGGACCTTTGTTAGGCTGGAAGCAGCCGCCGTCGCCAGACGACACGATGTGCCCTATCACGGAGGAGCCGTATTACGCGCTCTTCTCCTCCCTCGGCTCCTTCTACATCCCTCTCATCGTTATTCTGGTCATGTACTGCCGCGTGTACATAGTTGCCAAACGCACCACTAAGAACCTTGAGGCCGGTGTGATGCGCGAGAGGATGAACTCCGGTGAGCTGACCCTCCGGATCCACAAGGGCTCTCAGGTGCACGAAGAGCCCTGCGGTGCAGGCGCGGGTAAAGGCCGAGCGAATCAAGCGAGAAGTTCCCTTACGGTGAAACTTCTGAAATTCTCCCGGGAGAAGAAAGCGGCAAAAACTTTGGGAGTTGTGGTCGGCATGTTTACGCTTTGTTGGCTGCCCTTCTTCCTCGCCTTACCCATAGGTAGGTTCAATAGGTCCTTTATACTGTGCTCTGTTACACTGTCAGAAATGAAACATTTACAAAAATAAAAGCCACATCTCCCCCTCCTCTCCAATTTATAAAAGACATGCTCTTCAATTAGCTAATGAAACCTGCAGATAATATGTTACAGCCATCTTAATATCTGTAGGACGCTGCAGGCCTTGTAAACCATATCTATAGCTGGCACTAGGGAAATCTCCTGGGAAGCAACTGCTTTGAATTGACACCAAACCCATAGAGGTATTTCATGCTGCAGGAATAAAAAATCACCGGTATTGCAGCTTTCAATATAAATAGTGCAGAAGGGGTGGATCTACATAACAGTTCTCTGACCTCACAGCCTCGATTTAGATAATAAAGTTAGATTGCATCGTATTTTATGACACAACTTTTTATTTGGGCCAACTTTAACATTTTTCCAACACAAAGCCAAAGCTAACACTGATGTTTTGGTCTCTAAACTCAGGGCTCTTAATATGGGACACATTGTGTTTTTCCTAGACTGTAAAGGAATTCTTCACAAGCTTATCAAACATTATTAGTGTTTTCTTTGAATTTTTCCCTGAGTGTCAGTTAATCCGCCGGTGAAACAAATACACTCTTCAAGTGTGCCAAGAAGAGAGTAGGTGGCCTCCCTCTGTTCTGGTCGGTTTATTCAGAGGCCTGTGGGGCCTACCGGGGCTCGCCGAGACTGGCAAGCATTTAACACCCCGCTGTCATGGCTGTTTAAAAACCTGCAGAGGATATTGAACAATATATTCTGTGGTGGAATGCTTGTGCTGCAGGCTGTGTTGTGGCAAAGAGGTTAAGGTAACATTTAGTCAGTATTTGGTGATAGAGTCTAGACAAAAGGACTCAATCAAAAAGGAGTAAACTACAAACATGGCGGCTGTTTTTAGATTGTTGTTCCCCAGACTGGCAATGCATTGATCCCCATATGCCACTGTAAGTCATAGTATATGAGTGTGTGTATTGTCATGTGCCTGCGTGTGTATACTTTTAATGGTGTCAAATAGGAATGTGTTGATGCCCAAGGCTTTAATCTGCAGCTCAGCCCATCCTCACATGGACACACACATCACTACCTGAGGCTCTGCATGGTCACAAAAGGGGGGGGGGGGGGTTCTTGGTGTGAAAAGCATGTCACAAATATAGTTTTCCAAAGTTCCGATTGACAGATCTGAGCGGCCTCAGAGCAGGGGGGACATGAGGATCAGGAGGGGCCTGTTTATGTAATCAACAAACTGCTGAGAGACCCCCGAGGGTGTGTTTCTTTGTACAATCCCTTTAGTGTAGCATGCTGATACACTATGACAAAGTAATTTTATTTCAGATTGTCATGCAGGAAAAGCCTACAAAAAAGTCCACCAGTCTTTTAGTGGGCAACACATGATTCATCTTCTGGAGTTCATATATGGTGGACCTATACGGCAGGACATTGAAACAGCAGTGTGTTTCCGTTTATAGGTAACATCATTGTTTTTCAATTTAAGTTTGTTACCGTTCTTTTGTGTGACTTTTGTTTGAACCTAAATACTCAAAGTGTGAAAGGGCCTTCCCCATGTTGCTCTCTTGAGTATTCATTAGCTCCATCCATGGCCTCACAGAGTGGGATTTCCTGTCTCACACTAGCCTGATCCTTCCTCTGCTCACTGTCACTGATATGTAACCTATCGGGGGTGTAGGTGTGTGCCAGTAGTGAATGACTTGTGTGTTTTGTTTATATGTGTGAGGAAAAGTGCTAAAAAAAAAAGGAGTGTTTATGTAGATGTATGAAACTATATGTGTTTTTGGATTGATTGCATCAATGTGGTGGCAGAGTGTAAAACCATTGTTACAGCCAGGATGAAAGGTGAAACTGGATGCTGTCAGAAAGAGTCACTGTGACCTCTGACCCCTGAAGTCTCAACCCAAAAACATGTGCAGTTTAAAGAAATATGTCAACCCTTTCTTTCATAAATTATTTGATCCAAATTCTGTAAATGCCATGTTTTTTGTTTTTGCCCAAGCCTGTAGCTACCAGTCCCAGAGTTTGAGTAATTCCTTTTTCAGGTCCTGAATCATCGTTTCTCCTTTTACGCCTTTAACTTGGAGCAAAGAAAGGTATTCAGACTTCAGGATTATAAACATGACATTAAAGTTAGCATGAGTCCATGCAAGCTTCCTTGGACAAAAAGCAGCACCAACATTTCACACACAGCCTAACTTAACTTTGTTTGGTATTAAAGAAGACATATTCTTTTATCACAGGAGCCAGACAGAAAATAAATAGGGTACACAAAGTCTCTATTATAATACAGTATGTTCAGCGGACAAACATTGTTTAGAAACAGAGAACAATTTTATCAAATCTAGTCCTGATGGCAAAGTAGTTCTGACGGACAGGGCTATTTGTATGGGAATGATTCACAAGATATTTCTGAGCAGTAATTAATGATTAGCTTGCTCAGTTCCTTTTTAATAACTAATTCTTGATTTATTTATAATACTTTCTATATAAGCACCACATTTCCTCAAAGACACATCAGAAAAAATCCCGCAACAAGTAAATAGAATCAATGTAAAACAAGGAAAAGCATCAATTCTTTTTAAAAGCTTGAACCAGTGAAATGTTAACACACTTTAAAATTACGCTCAATTGCTATTGGTTAACTATCAAAACTGTTGCCAGTTCGTTTGTCATGGATTAATCAGTATAAAAACAATGTACAAGTAAAAGAATCAACATAGCTAAACCAAGAAAAGGAAACATAAACAAATAATTATTCATTCAAGTTTAGGAAATGTTTTGTTTTAACTTCTAAAATATGAAGATTCATTTGAGGTACTCCACTTTCTGATGTTTCCATGAGCTGTTTCTTTCTATCCAATCCCCCAACTCTGCTGGAAATATTATCACAAGTCCTCAGTGATGTGTGCCTCTTATTAATCGCACACGTAGTCCCAAGGCTCTTTAACACCCAGAACAGGCACTAATGTCTTGTGAAGGCCTTGCATTTAGCAACTGGCACAAGCAGTGTGCCCATGTGTGAGAAAAACCAACACTTTGAGGTGTTACCCAATTGTTTCCATGTAGAAGTGTTTTTTGGAAAGGATACTGTGCATGTGTGCAGCTCACACAAGTGTGTATGTGTTTGTTTTTTTTGTCACATGAGCTGGCTTGCCCCTGCACTAGGGGGTAATTGAAATGGTTTTGAAGGAGAAAAATAATGAGAGTGCTAAGTGTCAAAGCCTTGAAGAAGAAAGGAGGGGGCTGGGCTGAGCTGCAGGGGCCACAGGGCAGCGGGGGGTGGGGGGGTTTACCTTTGTATGTCAACCCAATTTTCCCAAAATAGCTCCATGCTATGGTTTCATTGAAAGCAATTTGCCAGGGCAATAACTTCTGTCCTTTTAGATCAAGACAAATTAATCACAGTTATGGGTGTGTTATGAAACCGGACGCTTGAGTTTTTGGAGAGCAGATTCTGTGTTGTGAGCACTACATGGCACAGAATTGGCAATGCTTCTTCCAATTAGTTAGAATAACAGGACGCTTTCTTTTGTTAAGATGTTCCTGTGTTTCATGTTGAGATGTTTTTGTGTGTGCCTGTCCTCAGGAAGGAGGTGCAAACGTTTCTCTTAACAGAAGGGCAGAGACCACCAACAACAACCCTCCCACAGTTATCACCATACCATTGTTTCGCATCCTCTGCAGCTTATACTATAACCTCACAACATAAACACTCTTCAGGGGACAAAAATGGTCCGTGTTCACACAAAACTTAAACATACAAACATGCACCACATCTGGCTACAGGAAGGTCTGTTGACAACCAGATTTATTTCTGTGTTTCCTACTCTTTTATTCTGTGAGTATAAAGGACGCACAGGAACATGCTAGTATTGTGTACCTTCTGGTCTCTGTTGGCGCCTGTAGATGTTTAGATGTAGTATTTATAGGCGCTTAAAGAGGCTAAAACCTTGCCTGGTATCTGCCTCTACATTGTAAAGATTTGTCTGTTGAGGTGAGTTGATTGATTGTGATGTTTTTTCAACTGTTGGTTGGACAACACAAACAATGTGACCTTGGGGCTGGTCGTATTTAGTTCCCTATTTTAAAAGGATACATTGAGAAGTTTGTAAATTAACCAACAGGTAGAAAAACAAACTGGTTCATTTGGGATCATAGTAGGCGTACACAACTTTTACTCAAAAGCATTACCATTACATTTAAAATGCACTATTTAAAAGTAACACAATTATCCAGTGATGTAATAAATAGTTGATCACTGATTGATTAACATAAAGCAAACTAACAATTAGCTTAATTTAACTGACGGTCATTTGTCATCGTTACAGTGGAGCCGCGTGATAATTCAATATGATGTTTAAATTGTCTAAATTGTTGATAATAAGCACATACTCACTCAACTTCTTCATAAAAACTGATCAAACTTAACTTAAATCAAACTATTGTCTTATTAATAGTCCCCTTAATTGGTGCAAATGCATAATCATAGGCAGTGTATAGCTGGAAGTATTTATACATACATTTTCTATATAGTTTCACTTATATCATTTTTATATATCGTTATCCAAATATGAAATTACGTATATTGGGAAAGAAGATTTAAGACATATCGCCTAGGCCTATGTTACAAATGCTATGCTCAGCTTCATCTGTAATTCATTAGGTTTTCTACATTTGTAATCTAATCGACCAAAAGAAAAGAAAAGATACCATTAATCAATACTTACACCAACTACTATCAAAGACAGATGGTATTAATTCCACTGCGCCCTATGTATCCCAATCACAAGCATAACTCACACGGTTATATAATCACATCTAAGTGGATGTCCAGAAGCCAAAATAGCATGTGAAAATACCAGCCACTAAGAAGAAACCATTCATCTAAAGTGCAGGAGGCCCAGGCACATTTGGATGTCTCTAGTTTTGTCTCACACAAACACACACACACACACACACACACACGTACACACGTACACACACGCACACACTAATACACACGTACAGACATGCACACACACACATTCGTGCTGTTATTAAGAGCCACTAAATGAAAGTTGGAAGTGACACCTCATCATGCACGATCACTTTCTTCCAGGTTAACAAATTCACAAGCGCAGAGTATGTGTTTGTTTAAAAATAAATTCAACCTAAAAACAGTTAGACACGATTCAGGTAACAAAACTTTTGCTATGTATTACATGATGTATGTTGTGCCGCTTAAAATAAGTGTTAAAGGTTTTGATGTGATTCATGAGGCAGCTAGCTGAGGTGTGCCTATAATATCTAACCAGAGGTCATTTCACACTTGAAAGTCTCAGATTATGGTGCATCCTCTTTTCTTTTCAGGAATGTGATATTAATTTAAGAATGTGGGCTGGTGTAAAGAAGCACAGTTTTGCTCAAATCTGCCCACACACAAAAACACACAAAGTCTGTCTTGCTTTCACACTGATGTCTCACTTGCTGTGTTATTATGTTCAGGCTTCCCCCTCTCACCTCATTAAAGTGTAAGGTATTCTTCCTCTGTTAATCTTGGCCACAAGAGGAGAAAATGCACCACTTTAATGAATTTAAACACCAGCTAAACTCAACTCATTAGCATGCATGAAAACCTTTCAACAAATTGGGGTTTATAACAGAACAATTGCCTCTAGTGTCACATATCTCTTTGTACTGTTCTGCTGGTGAAACTTCCATTAACACCGAGAAGGTGCAACTTAATCTCAACTTTTTACCCTTTGCTCAAAGCAAAGTGTGTCTTCCGCAGTGTATTTATCTAAAAAGGAATTTAAGGGCATCCCACTCTTTCTGTATTCTCATTACATTTCCCAACATGAACTGTAAGTTGATTTTAGAAAAGGGAGCACTTCATTAGCTTCTGAAGGCCTTTCTATATCCAACGTCTTTCTATAATCATGTGGAACAGGCTTTCCACTTTGGGACTTCTGTGATTCACATACAGTATATCAGCACGTAGTCTGATGTTGTTCCCAATCAATGCTGCCCCCTACTGGATTAAAAATAACCTGCAAGACCTACAGTGTTATTATCTACTGATTCTGTATATAAACAGATCATGGCTATGATGTGACATGCAATGTGCGAAATGTAATACATTTTCTTCATCAGAGTATTTTCATGTCACCACAAATTAAAGTTATTCTGATGATTTCCACACAGTAAGAGGTACACAGTTTAAGTTCAAGAAAGAAGAGCATTGATATTGCATCAGCATCACTCAGGCATTGGTATCAGGAGAAAAGTCTAGATAAGTGATCCCATCTATTCCCCCTCCCTCTTTTAATAGCAGATATATATGTGGCATGATTTATCAATTTAGTGTGATATACAGTATATGATGTGTGGGACTTCCACTAGAACTTGTTTGCAATGACAAGCTAGTAGCAGGTCCATGTTGGGAAAATGTCAAGTTTGACATTTTAGGAAATACACTATTTCTTGTCAAGAGCTAGATAAACCCAATGCTATTGGCATTACTTTATTTCCATTTTCTTTCTCCATGTCTCCAGGTGCTTTCAATGGGCACTTGCGCGCACCTGAAGTCGTCTTCAAAGTGATCTTCTGGCTGGGCTACTTTAACAGCTGCCTGAACCCCATCATATACCCTTGCTACAACCGTGAGTTCAAACTGGCCTTCATCCGCATCCTTCGATGCCAGTGTCACCAGCGTAAACACCCCGGCTGGAGGGCCTACAATTACCGCTCCTCGAACATCAGCTCCTCCGGAAACTCGCGCAAAGGATCAACGGATCACAACTCCAGCTGCTTAAACGGCAGCCAGCGTACTCTGCCGTCCTCAGCCAGCCCTAGCCCCAGTTACTTGAGCAAGGGTCTCCCACCTTGCCCGGAGGGGGAAACGTTATACATCTGGGGGGGGTCCACCCCAACTCCCTCCACCCCCAACCTTTTGCCCGGCAGCCCTGCAAACTGCCAGCTGGGAGATCTGAGAGGGGAGGTAAGAGGAGGGAAACCATCTGAGGAGACTACTGGGGGTATATTCTCTTTCTCATTTGGGAGAAACAGAGATAAGCGAGAGATCAACAAGGACATGTTGCCTGATGACAAGGTTTGACTGAGTGTCGCTGACGTCTGGCCCACTCTTTCCTCACAGGGATTATAGTCGATAGCAGTGCTGGAGCGTAGAATTTCCCAGTTTTGCGCTATTCACTGTAAATGATCATTCATCAATCAATGGATTTTTTGTTGTCGTTAGTGGTCAATGTGAGGTGAAGGTAATTGAGTATTGACTATGCTGCTGTATCAGAGGTATTTTGTCCTATTTATCTGTGTTTTCGACATAGACAAGAGAGTTTCGCTCAACGGACAGTAAGGGGTTCAAACAGTTAATCAAAATCACTGTTCTCCACCCTGTTTGGTACAGGAAAGACACCAGTGCATTCATTTTGGGAGGAGAACAGGGAAGACATTTGAAAGAAAAAGGACACATTTTCAGTAACCCAACACTGCCTTCGCTGTAAATAAAAACTCCTTTCAGCCCTAAAAAGACTGACAGAATTTCTCATGTGAAAAGTGTGATAAGAAAATGTATCACCTTTCTGCTGCAGTCACTTGTTGGTATGTTGTGAAAATAAAGTATAACCTGGTTTATCTGCTGTGCGCACAATTATCAGATATCATCTTGTTTGTTTGTTTGTTGTTTGAGAAAAGTATTGAATATGGTGATTAAAAATGTGATTGTTGATTTGAATAAACATAGAATGTTATTCAAATGCTGGTCTGTAACGCTTCCTTTATTAAATGTAAATAGAATGTGTACCGTTAGAATCAGAATCAGAAACAGGTTTATTGCCTTAGTAACACATATGATGAATGAAAATCTTAAGTCCCGAGCATCTCCAACAATGCAACATAGTTATATAAGACATAAAACAATAAAAAAAAATCTAATTCAAAAATGAAAAAAAGATACAAAATAAAATAAGAATAATAAATAGTGCAGGCAGAAATCGATATTCACGTAATAGAATATGATATATACAAGAACAGAATGTAAAGATAAATATTGTACGGTAATACTTTTTTGGTTTGCCAACACTCAATAAAACATGGCCTTTGAATCTTTCCTGCAGCCCTAAACCAAAATAATTCACAGACCTCAATGTTAAGATTTGGCTTCAGAGAAAATCAAAATGAGCTCTACACTTTGACATTTGATGTGTGTAAGGTTCACGTGGCTAAACAGGCATGCCAGGCGGCAGCCCCAGATCAGCAGAGAGTGTAGGATCTCTGCTTTGAATGTGACAAAATATCTTTCCTCCTCACCATGTCAATGAGGCAGCGGGCCCTGTTTGGCCTGGTGCTGTTCTTCTGAAGAATGGAGTCTTTCTCCCCGTCATTCAACATTCGATCCATTAAAAGTTCATCCAGCAGCTGATTGATCAGTTCTCTCGACATGTTCCGCACAAGTTCAGGCCTCACTCTGGCAAGCTCCTCTTCTGGAAGAATATAAAAAAGCAAAAAAAACATTGGGACACAGATATCAAAAACATATTGCAAAACTGTAATAGTATGGCCAAGGTGAATATCATTTATAAGCTATTACTCTCCCCGGGTTACATTTAATTTTCGAAGAAAACATTGGTCAATGAAGACCCAAACAGAGAAATATCTGGTTGAATTGAAATGAATTGGAGACGTGTTTAACAACAGCAAAACTATATCAAAACATCAACTAACAGACTGTCACACAACTTGTGCAGTAGAATTCACATTTCATGGTCTTAATGTCACGATTTTAATCAACAAAGCTCCCCGTAAGCCTGTAGCTTCACTTTCCACACTGAAAAATATTTGAAGCAACATTTTGCTTTTTACCCTTATACTGTCTGGGGATTAATTTGAGTGAAGCCCACAGTTTGTTGTTAAGTTTTGGGATTTCATTGTAAAAATACTGTTTCAAATTGACCCTACAGGCTTGGTGTGATACATTCCAAAATACATTGCAAATATATCACCTGGATACCCTGAAGAGCCTTTCTTTGTATATGTAAATGACGGTTGCTGTTCATAAAAACAGTCTTTCCAAATCCAGACTTCAAAATGGCATAGCAATCACTTCATGAAGAACAACTGTTAAATGTAATCAAAAGTCAAATCAATCGTGCATGCATAAACAGTACTGGCATGGAAAGTAGCATGTGGAATTGTTTTAAATACATTTTAGTAAAAATTAAACTGTTTGGGAGATTAAGAGTATATGATCGGATAAAATATACCTGGATTATACTGCAAGAGTTCTGTGAGATTTTGCTGTTGTTAAACACAGACCCCATTTTCTTTAATTCATCAAGAATTGTTTTATTTTTTAAAACTTTGTTAACCCTTGAGGCTTTCGAGAAAAAGTGATTTCTCAACAAATCAACGTAATGGAAGAAGTTTTCTATTCCTGGGTGATATATTCAATTAATATGACTGTTAATTCACAATCTCAGGACCCGCAAAGACACTGTATTAATGTTTGTGGTGATAAACCAAATGTTTACTGCATTTGACCTACACCATACCAAGAGCCATTGTTTTTGTTGTTCTGAGTTTATGTAAAGCATCTTTGAGCATTAGGAAAAGCGCTATACAAATCTCATGTATTATTATTATTATTATTATTATTATTATTATTATTATTATTATTATTATTATTAAGATGACCACTTTAGAGTCAAAATACATCAAAAGTCAAAATACTCATCATAAACGGTTTCTTACCATACACCCCCTGAATATCACCAGTGTTTTTAGTCATCTGAAACAAAATACAGGAAATCAACATGTTTAATTCAGTGGGTTATGTTTTTTTGTTGTAACATAAGACAGGGCATTTGAAATAAATAAGGCTGGAACTAATGTGCAATATTAATGTCACAAATGATATACAAACACTGACCTTTTCGAATGATACAGGTCCACACTGGTCCAGATTTATGGGTGAGTGTCAGCTGGAAATTACTGTCTGGATTTTCAATGAACACTTCAAAAAAGTTTGGGTCACTATCTTCATATAGAAGCTTTAGATTCTGTGAAATAATTTATAGAAAGGAAAAAAGTGGGAATCAGACTCTGTCCAGGGTCAGTGTTAAAAAAAATCCAACCTACTGAAGCTTTATATTATTCATACAACTTATTTCCGGACAACAATTCAAAATGTACCTCAGGAGTAATTTCTACACTGTCCATGTTGGCTTTGAGAGCGAAGTATTTGCCCATTTTCAGGGATTTCTGTGGGTGTGGCTTTTTGATCATTTTGTATCCATTGGATAATTCCTTGCTTTTTATTGTCTGTGGAGGAAAATTACTATTTTCAGCACAAACAGTTTACAGTAGCCAACACTGCTGTCTGAATTCTTTAGTATAAATCAAAAGCAATAACCTGTTGGAGAGCAGGATCTCTAGGGATCAGATCAACATGTAGTGTGAGGAATGCTAGGTTGGTCTTGAATATTAACACTTTACAGTTGATTTTTATATGAAAGCCAGCTCTTATCAGGACTCCTCTTGGAGAGAAAAACTGGCTGAGACAACTTGAAATGGGATGGTGTAACCTCAGACAATTGCTCCACAACGTCTCCACAGGTATCTATGTGCAGGACTGCAAACTTGCCCAAGATGTCAGGGTTGTCTTCTGCATGAAAAGAAAAGTGCATTTTTCTATGGACATACTATTAAACAAAGGTATTACATATTTTTGTTGTAATTATATGATTGCTTGCCTGTGCAGATCCAGTGTGGCAGATAAGCTTCATCTAATATTCCAGCAATGAAAGTAACGTCAAGAAGGGGACCTCCAGGAATGAACTGCATAGCTTCCATTCTCTCCATCTGTTCCTCCCAAGAGCCAAACTGGTACTTCAAGCTGACTTTGTCCCTACAAACCCAGCGCAGTCCAGAGACACCACACTTAAAGTGACCTGCATCAGACTGTAGGCTAATCTATTTAAGGGGAAATATTGTAAGAGTGGTGCACCTTTGCACTGAAATATTGTTAGAGAAAAACTAAATTATTATTTTAGGAAAATTTGAATGCTGAGTATTGTTACAATGCATTGGAATTAATAGAAAAAGATCTTTGGTTTTCTTCGGGAAATTGGTTTGCCGTGACACAGTATTTGAAGACATTTTTCACCTGTAAATTAGAGTATCCTCTTCATCCAAACAGATCCCTTCAGGTTCAAGTTTAATCCAGTGATCCTCAGGTACTTTACCTGTGGTCGGTATTTGAAATATGTTAAAGTAGGATTTACTGTAGATTCACTATAACCTATATTAAGAATTGAAAGTATTTTTAGTCTTCCAATACATTTTTAAAAACAAGTAACAAGTAATTAACTTGGCTCTGTGCTAATGTTTGATTAAAAAAACTTCAAATATTCATGTTTTAAATATTACATTTTTAATGTAATCATCTTTCCAGAAGTCTTAAAAGAGGATTTGATGAGACAAAACAACTACCCAATCCAGAGGTCAATGAAGATGCTTTACAAAGCTTTACTCACATTTTTTGACAACCTTTCGAAATCCACCGGCACTTTGTACATCAGCACTCGCTGATAGCCCATCAAATCTGAAATGGTATAGGACATTTTTAACAGATAACTTCAATTGGTCCTTGGCTTCAGAAAACATACATTTTGTTGAATAAGTCACTATCTTTTATATATACATTAGCCTCACAGATCAAAGCAGGGATGGCAGTGCAATACATTTGAACAAAAATCGTTCAAAGGAATGTTTTAGACTGCAATCTGCACAAAAACCCTAAAGAGAAAGCTAGTGAGTTAACATTGTTGATTCAAAAATGTTCTATATTTTGTCCTATTTTATTGTTCTTTACTTTCTTATCAACATTTTTGTTTAAATATCTTATTGGCAATGAAAGCCCTACCTTGGACCCTGGTTATGTATTAATGGTATGCATTTCTCAACAATGTTGAAAAAGATGTCTTTGTCTTCATCAGATATTACATAACCATCCAAGAGCGCCATCATCTTCTCCTCCGAGGTCGGGAGGGCGCAGATTTTATCATAACTTTCCTGATGAATAACCCCCTTGGTAAACAGCTCATCCAAAACTGATTTCACATCGCTCACAAGATGGATCCGCTGTTCTCTTCGTGTAACCACAACGTGCTTCTCTAAAAGGAAAACCAAAGGAAAAAATATTCTTTGTAATTTAATTGTTTCTAAAATAAAAGTATATTTGAGGAACATTTTCCACATATTACGTTAAGATTTGCATTTTCATTGCTTGATGTGTATCACATTCAAGCACTTTACAATGGACCCAAAGAAGAGGTAAAATATACAATACAAACGTTACTCACGCACGACATGAGGGATGGAACGAGACAAAGGTTGAGGTTGATGTACGTTTCCAGTGATACCTTTGAAAGGACAGAGTTAATATCTTGAAACGTTATTATTCTTATATACATTGCCAGATATTCGAGAATTATTGTTTTGCATTTTAACAATAATTTGCCTTCTTTTACAGTTATTTAACATTTGTGTTAATTCCATTAGCAGGTAGCAGGAGTCTGTACTGTCTCATTTTACAATCATTTCCCCAGAATTGGATAAACTACAGCTTCAAGCTCAAAAGCTCAACATTTCAAATCTGTCAATACTATTTTGGAACAGAAAAACTACATCTATACAGTTATGTTTATCATAAAGGAACAATAGTACAATTAATTATCAAGAATAATTCAACAACACTAACAGGAAAATAGTACTTACGGCTTCTGATTCTTGTTTTGATCCAGGACATACAGTATGTCGGCTCCAGGTTGTAGGTTGGCCCTCATTTTCATAACTTTCTCCCCGTTACATCGGAAAGGCCAAAACTTAGACCACTTGGATTAGGACTTGTTTTTGTTGTTCTGTTTTGGTATGTATGCATGTAATGTCTTTGAGCACTAAAGAAAAGAGCTATATAAATATGAATTATTATTATTATTATTATTATTATTATCATTATCATTTTTATGTCTGCCAAAACAGGAAAACACAATTTTTTTTTGCATATTAGCAAAAACTGCATTATACACTGCCCGGCCAAAAACAAGCCTGTGGGGGCAGTGCTATGATCTGGGGTGGCTGCAGCTGGTCTGGTCTAGGTTCAGCAACATTATGTGCCCAAAGAATGAGGTCAGCTGACTACCTGAATATACTGAAGGACCAGGTTATTCCATCAATGGAGTTTTTCTTCCCTGATGGCATGGGCATGTTCCAAGATGACAATGCCAGGATCCACCGGGCCCAAATTGTGAAAGAGTGGTTCAGGGAGCATGAGACATCATTTTCACACATGGATTGGCCACCACAGAGTCCAGAGCTGAAGCCGATAGAGAATCTTTGGGATGTGCTGGAGAAGACTTTGCGCAGTGGTCCAAATCTCCCGTCATCAATACAAGATCTTGGCGAAAAATTAATGCAACACAGAAATAAATGTTGTGACATTGCAGAAGCTTGTGGAAACGATGCCACAGCGAATACATGCCGTAATCAAAGCTAAAGGCGGTCCAATGAATATTAGAGTGTGTGACCTTTTTTCTGGCCGGGCAGTGTACATACATATTAAGAAAACTAAAGAAGTGAAGATGCAAGGGCATATAATGCAAAGCCAAAAAGGCTTTGAAAGAATACAAAAATAAATGTTGATGGTAACGTTGAGTAAGATGTGTTTTCATATATTCTGGGGTTTAAAGGTATATATTCAAACATAATATGCTGTCAAGGGGGGCTTGAATATATACCTTGTTTTAGTCTGCACTGTCAAATTTTTCCAAGAATTGGATAATCCAAAGCTTCTAGCACGAAGATTAACATTTACAATCAGTCAATACTATTTTGGAATAAAAAAAATACATCTACAGTTATGTTTAACTTAAAAAAAAACAACAGTGCAATTAATTATCTACAATAATTCAACAACAAAAGCAAGAAAGAAGTACTCAGTGCCGGGCATTAAGTAGGACTACATTATGTTCGTCCATGGCTGAAATAACAAAACATGGGTTAATACTTGATATACAGTAAATTGCTACTTTGTTACCATTAATTAGTAGTAGTTAGTTTTAGTCTGTAGTTAGTCAATAATCTGCGTTGCCTTATCGGTCAGTACTCAATCAATTTTCACAACAAGATTCCTTGCAGTCTTTGTCGGGGAAACAACAGAGGTGCTGATGTTGATCGAAAGGTCAAAGATGGGAGAGTCTTTACCAGGGATGAAGAGCATTTGACAGAGGGTGAGCATGCGCTGACATTTTTTCTGTTGACCGTTTGGTCCCACTAAGTTATTGTGAGTTTAATTTTGTTTATTAAAAATCATCAACCATCCAAACTTCAGTATGGACTTTCTCGTTGTAAACAGGTCACTGCATGTTTACAAGGAGAAAAATCAACAAGAAAGTCAAGGGTTTGTTCAACAAAAAAAGCTACATCTATAAAAATTCTACGAGTCTCTTAAAACAAAGCAAAAATGATTCACAACGCCGAAGTGTGATTGGTGCGTACAGTCCATGTGCCCCACTGACTGTAAAAATAGGGAAAACACTGCATTACATTAAAACATTTGTATAACTCTGTAAAAGCATTTTCAAAAGTAGAGTCAAGGATAAAATGTGGAGTAAGATGTGTGTTCATATACTGTTGGGCTTCTTAAAAAACGATGTATTAAACCGGGACTTGACTTTAGTAAAATTGCTCTTTTATATATGGAATGTGTCAAACACAAAACATGTTAAAGATGGATAGGTTCAACAACTAAAGCAATAATATCAGTCCAAACATGTAACAGGTACTTACAACATTCAAACCTCAACAGAATTGCAAATAAATTTCGCTACAATAATTTTGCACTCTGACGATCAATGATTAATGCCCAAAACTGCCTTGATTTACAGTTATTTCATTTTCTTCATTTGACATTGTGTGCCACTTAAATTACAAGCTGGTTTTAGTCTGCACTTTCTTATTTGACAATAATATTACATATTATAGAAGTTCCAAAATAAATGACGAATAATTATTAAACCTTGTCAATTAAACTTCGGATGGGTGATCTAATAAATGAGAGGAACACTAACGTCACTTCCTGGCGAAATTAGGGCCCTGACCACTTTCTGGGGAAAACAACAGATTCTTTTTCGGTAGTCAAACAATCAAAAAACGGCGCCGTTTTTAATCTACAGAGGTCGATGATCTGCGTCGATTTATAGTTTAATTTAAATTAATAGGGAACCTATTTATCTAATAACTGTCATTTATAAGAGTAGGCTATGACAAACTTGATGAAAAAGCATGTGTTCACTTTGGCAAACTAAATTCCTAAAGCAACACATGAAAACACTCCGAACATTATGTCAAAGTGTGTCAACATACATTATGAGCAGAGAGAGATTTGCCTTTCTATTATCATTCATATTGTATTCATAATACTTCTATTATTGACCATTCATAAGAGGTAGTTACATAATTGAATATACTGCGTTCAGGGCTAAAAAGGGAAGCAACAGTGTCTTCTCCTTCCTCAAAAAGAGGAAAAACTCAAATGTGATCGCTCGAAAGTGAAAGTGTGATTGTTTATCTTGAATTCATGGATTAAATATCCTGCAACCTTTTGTTTCCAAACGTTCAGCCTCGGCGTTGCAGCCAATCACCCTCAGTATACTTGCAGCCTGTGACAAAGCACCCTCGGTGTAAATGGAAACCATGAAGTCGGTGATCTCTGTGATGTTGGTGGTGTCTAACGTCATGTTTCTCGTCGCGTCGCTCCAATTTGGGCTTCTGCTGCATTGTGAGCGCTGCGCCAGCTGTGTGCAGACCAATCTTAAACTACTCGGGCTCAGCTGCACCGGCGTGTCTTTCAAAGCATCGGAGGACATTTCTTTACAAATAGAGACGTGTTTTTCGCCCTGATAATTTCAAACAGGAAGACCTTTTGGTGCCTTCACATTCTGTAGGAAATATAACAATCATTCCAGTCTTATCCATCCCAGTGTTACACAACATGTCTGATTTTGTGTAGCACATATTTTGTAACTTCCAGCTATGGAGGCTTATAACGTTTTATTTTGGACATGTATTTTGTTGTGCCTAATTGATCATTTTAAAAGCCATTACATTCAAAGCCTTTCTAAAGAAAAATGAACTGCACCGCGATAGTAACGATGCATTGAGTTTTTACAGAATAGGCTACTTTGCTGTGTGGTCTGTATGCTTAAAATGAAACTACATCCTGCAACTGGTGAGACATGGCTCCATTCAAAGGTAACATACATAAAAAAACAAAGCATAGTAAGGAAAATACTACCTGTTTTCCCCAGTTTGCAGTTATGCTAAAGTACCCGTCTGCTGGCTCCAGAGGCCAATTTACTTTATAAAATTAATTTAGTGCTATCAGTCTTCTCATTTAGTTTAGACCATTTGTATTTGCAAAAATGTGGAACTATTCATAAGATGTTCCGCTTTGTGTCTGTCTGTTTTCTCTCTTTGGCTCTCCACAAATATTTACTCTGTGCTAAACCTGTTCTAGATTAACTGCCATAATTTATATTTATTCTCTCACTAAGGGAATATTTTTATGTGTAAATTATATTTCTGATAAAAGATGGTATAGTTTCCAATGACAATGGTTTTCATCTTGCAGATAAAACTTGTGTATAAGGTTTAAGAGTGAATGTGTTTTATAATCCTGCTTAGTTTGTGTGTCATTGAAAACAATGTATGGTTTATTTCATGGAGTTGAATGTCTTATGTTACATTTTGCAGCATGCCTTTGATCAAGACTCACACACATAAATAAATAAATAAATAAAATAAGTATTCTGAATGCAGGCTATAATTAGCAGAATATCTTACTCTTCAACAAGGGCAAAGCATTTTCACATACACATGTTCAATTTCTTTTTCAGCTGAAAGAGAATTGGATCTCCTGAAAGTAACATTTCAGGCAAAACAAGTCATTGAAATACATTTGATCAGCTCTAAACATCATTTTTCATTTTTATATTTGACGTTGTAGTGACTAACAATGAATCGATTAATAATGAAAAGGAATAGTCAGAGGAGAATAAAAAAGAATCACTATTTTCATGCAGATCTGTGTTATACTGACAAATAACTATGTAACTCACTTCAATTTATACAGACAAATTCTCATATACAGTGGGGCAAAAAAGTATTTAGTCAGCCACCAATTGTGCAAGTTCTCCCATTTAAAAAGATGAGAGAGGCCTGTAATTTTTATCATAGGTATACCTCAACTATGAGAGACAGAATGAGAAAAAGAAATCCAGAAAATCACATTGTCTGATTTTTAAAGAATTTATTTCAAATTATTGTGGAAAATAAGTATTTGGTCAATAACAAAAGTTCATCTCAATACTTTGTTACATACCCTTTGTTGGCAATGACAGAGGTCAAACGTTTTCTGTAAGTCTTCACAAGGTTTCCACACTGTTGCTGGTATTTTGGCCCATTCCTCCATGCAGATCTCCTCTAAAGCAGTGATGTTTTGGGGCTGTCGCTGGGAAACACAGACTTTCAACTCCCTCCAAAGATTTTCTATGGGGTTGAGATCTGGAGACTGGCTAGGCCACTCCAGGACCTTGAAATGCTTCTTACGAAGCCACTCCTTCGTTGCCCTGGCGGTGTGTTTGGGATCATTATCATGCTGAAAGACCCAGCCACGCTTCATCTTCAGTGCCCTTGCTGATGGAAGGAGGTTTTCACTCAAAATCTCACGATACATGGCCCCATTCATTCTTTCCTTTACACGGATCAGTCGTCCTGGTCCCTTTGCAGAAAAACAGCCCCAAAGCATGATGTTTCCACCCCCATGCTTCACAGTAGGTATGGTGTTCTTTGGATGCAACTCTGCATTCTTTCTCCTCCAAACACGACGAGTTGAGTTTTTACCAAAAAGTTCTATTTTGGTTTCATCTGACCATATGACATTCTCCCAATCCTCTTCTGGATCATCCAAATGCCCTCTAGCAAACTTCCGACGGGCCTGGACATGTACTGGCTTAAGCAGGGGGACACGTCTGGAACTGCAGGATTTAAGTCCCTGGCGGCGTAGTGTGTTACTGATGGTAGCCTCTGTTACTTTGGTCCCAGCTCTCTGCAGGACATTCACTAGGTCCCCCGTGTGGTTCTGGGATTTTTGCTCACCGTTCTTGTGATCATTTTGACCCCACGGGGTGAGATCTTGTGTGGAGCCCCAGATCGAGGGAGATTAGCAGTGGTCTTGTATGTCTTCCATTTTCTAATGATTGCTCCCACAGTTGATTTCTTCACACCAAGCTGCTTACCTATTGCAGATTCAGTTTTCCCAGCCTGGTGCAGGTCTACAATTTTGTCTCTGGTCTCCTTTGACAGCTCTTTGGTCTTGGCCATAGTGGAGTTTGGAGTATGACTGTTTGAGGTTGTGGACAGGTGTCTTTTATACTGATAACGAGTTCAAAAAGGTGCCATTAATACAGGTAACGAGTGGAGGACAGAGGAGCCTCTTAAAGAAGAAGTTACAGGTCTGTGAGAGCCAGAAATCTTGCTTGTTTGTAGGTGACTAAATACTTATTTTACCGAGGAATTTACCAATTAATTCTTTAAAAATCCTACAATGTGATTTCCTGGATTTTCTTTTCTCATTCTGTCTCTCATAGTTGAGGTATACCTATGATGAAAATTACAGGCCTCTCTCATCTTTTTAAATGGGAGAACTTGCACAATTGGTGGCTGACTAAATACTTTTTTGCCCCACTGTATAGTTGTTAAACTTTGCTGATCCTCAAGTAAAGAAACCAGAACCATACATACACAAGGATGTTAATAACCAGTTTTGTTCCGAGCATTTTACTGCACCATACATGCTCAAACTTGCAAAGTTATGGATAAACCGAGAACCTGAGGTAGAAACACTAAACTTTTCCTAAACTTTTCATGCACACTTGTGGGGATGACGCATGATGAAGTATACGAGTAGATGAATAGGTGGGTATTGCAACACTTCACAAATAGAGTGTATCCGTAACAGGCCACTCCTTTTGTCTCATAAACTCCCTCCTCACTTCGTGTCTTTTCTTTCACCATCATGGCTTTCGCTGGGATATATGAGTCAGAGAATCAAGAAAACTATGAGGAGTTTCTAGAAGCCCTTGGTATGAGATTGTCTTTCATGATACATCATTCAGAAATGGATTTATGGTAATTATTTTTATCTTCGGCATTTGGAATTTCACTTGCTCTCTCACAGGGCTTCTCAGTGCCAAGACAGACCACAATGTGGTAACAGAGGTGCTTCAGGATGGGAACGACTTCACTTGGACACAAAGCATTCCCAACTGGGCCTGGTCCAATAAGTTCACCATCGGTCAGGAATGTGAGCTGGTGACAATGAAGGGGGACAAATTCAAGGTGAGTTATTAACTCAGTCAGTACAGAAAATGATCCTTTA
The DNA here is from genome assembly GCF_036324505.1 of Eleginops maclovinus. NCBI lineage: Eukaryota > Metazoa > Chordata > Actinopteri > Perciformes > Eleginopidae > Eleginops > Eleginops maclovinus. Next base: position 15,535,884 of record NC_086371.1, read on the forward strand.
ACTGCATGTGTGCCACATATTCACACCTTGACGTGGAACTTTCATGTGAGCGAGCTCATTGGACATTTTTCTCTGTGCCCTGTAGGCAACTGTCATTTTGGAGGGTGGAAAGATTTCAGCTCAGTTTCCTCAGTACCAATTTACAGCAGAGATCATCGACGATAAACTGGTTATGGTAAGAGCAGTCACCACTTGACCTGTGTTCAAGCAATTAAAGCCTGCACCTTAATACTTATTGATCCAAATTCAGTCAGATTCTCTTATAACAAAACGCATAGAAATTGTTATATTGTCATCACAAACCATCTCTATGTTTTGCTCATGTCCTACAGAATTGCATAACTTCAGGAGAGAAGGGCGTGACTTTCAAAAGAATTAGCAAGAGGATGTAATACTGCGAGATTCAACATGCTTCAAGAGAAAAGATGCTCCCTCCGTGACAAAAGACACACCTTGAAAATGCTTGAATTATTGAAGCAGAAAGAATAAAGTAACCATCTGCGGCGAGGAGCAAGTGGGCCATCTTCTGACTTCACCAAACGTAGTTTGGTTGTGTTCCTTTCATACATCTATGAAGAAATTGGTAAATATACTGTATTTCTACCAGGGTCCATGTTTGATCCAATAAAATTAAACTCAAATCAAGCATTCTTTCCAAGCAATAATTGTATTTTATTTCACTTGGTTTACACCATGGATGTTGTTGTAATGAACTATGACATACCGATGATATACACATATTGTATTGAACAAAAATACAAGCTAAATCAAGATATGTGTATAAGCCTGTCATTGGCATTAGTGTTATCTGAAGTTTGAATCCATGGAAACAAACAATATTTAAATGTGATGAAGATACACCCAGCTAATGTGTGCTGGTGTTACATGGGTCATCCTCATTTGTTCTAATCTGAAATGAGCAAAAAAGAAAGTTTGCTAAAGTTACTAATGTCATGTTTAAGTACCATTAGGGGGAAACAGTGCTTGAATTTTAAAAGACAATAGTTTAAAAAATACAGTATTCCTGGTTCTATAAATAACTTCAAAATTCATATATTATTCCTATTTATGTATTCACCAAGTATGGTTTCCTTGTTTCAACTGCACATTTATATTTTGCTTGCAAATGCGTATTTCTTTAATTGAGGGAGTTATTTGCTGGAGATGTCAGTGCTTTGTCTGCATTACTGACCAAACAAATTAACCGCTGCAGTTTCAGGAGCTTAGCAGGTTGGCCCCCGCTCGGCTCAGGTGGTCCCTTATATTTCAATAGATATATTTGATTAGTGTGAAATGTGCCTCAGGAGGTGTTTGGTTTCAGGGACACAATATCCTAAACACCTGTGCACACTAACACGATGAAAGAAACAACTGAGTTTATTGAGACACAGGTGTTCATTTAATTTTTTCTATATATTTTTGAGTTGTTGGACTGAATTGCAAACATTGTTGTGTAATGTAAGGTATCCATTATTTTAGGGCGATCGATTTCAAATGAAACACATCCTAGTTCCAGACACTCTTAATCATCGCATCTCAGATTTTCTTCAGTGTCAGCGATTGTGATTGTAATGAAGACACTTTATTTTATTAAGAATACTGTCAACAGACCAGAAATGGAAGTTCAGCCTGATAATTAAACATGAACGATCAGCTGAGAAACCCACGATCATGGCAATGTAAACAAAATACTTAAAGTAAAATGTTGACTGATTTTGCAACAATGTCAATATTTTTGCTCTGCTTTCAATTTTACATTTAAAATTACAAGTACATCCTAGCTTACTGTTATTACTTCCCCTTCCTTTCACAATGAAAGTTTTGATCTGGACAATCTGGGAGAAAGGTGCTCAGAGAACAACATACTACAAAAAGTTGGCAAAAAAAGGAGCTGATTTTTGATTGTTAACAAAACAGACCCAGACGCCCCTTGTCTTCACTAATGGAGGCCCAGAACAGAAGGGCTCTGAGATCATCACTGATACCAAGTTTTATGAAGCCTCCATGATATCATGAGGAGGGGATGCTTGAGAACAGCCCAAAGGGTATAAAAGAACAATACAGTCCAGCCACAGCCTTCTCCAGCCCCAGACTATAAAGCTGCTTAGTTTGCATCGTTTTAATTATGTAGCAAAATGGTATTACAACTGCAACCATGTTTTATACAAGGAAAAAAAATCACCTTGAGCTTTATGACAAGGCCAGTCTTTCAGTAAATAACCAAAGTGCAGAAGTCCTCTGAGTTTCACTACATGAATAACAGTGCAGAATACTTCTATTCTTAAAATCTTTCTTTTAATTTAACAAACAGCACTGGATCTAAATTGTGGGCAGGGATGCTATAAATAAACTTCTTCTCTGACATGCATTAGGAGAGAGAATTTTTCACCTAGAACAAGAACACCTCAACAAGGAAACCTTCAGCTGCCATGAACATAAAGCTGCTGGTACTGAATTGAAATAATGAACAAATGAATGCAAATACAATCAAATGTTGGAGTCCTTTCCAAAGGGCTGTTGTTTTTTACTCATAGGAAGAGCTGAAACAAACTGCACTTTCCCATTGTCACCACCATGAGGCACCCTCATACCTTAATGAAACATCAGAGGGAGTTTGCCTCCAGAATTATTCTCATTTTATTTTTCAGCACTTTACGAAAATGGTGTGTATGGTACATTCACTTTGGAACGAGGTAATTTGTGTTGATGGTGTTAGAAAACAATTGCTTTTTCTGTTCTACCAGAATTTGAGGTACAAATCCAAAGCTTGTTCAGCATGAGTAGTTTGCTTCTTTTAATGGAGAAATGAGGGAGCATAGTGGAAAAGTGAATGAGGATATGTCTACATTGGTTCACTTTTGCTGTGTGAAAACAGAAACACATTGGTCCCTCTATAACAGATACGTTTAGTTGACATACACCCCCTTGACCTGATGATTTCACCATGAAAAATAAAAAAGGAGAACCTTCTCATCAAAAAATCTCTGGCATTTGCAGCTGGTGTAAGGCAAAAATATATCATACTTATGGTATCATATCACCGGTTCTTGTCATGGAGCTTTTAATGATTTCGACATCATACATAAAGAGGAAGGAAGGTAGCTCTTTCTGGTAACATGTACTTATGTGGCATGAAATCAAATTTTAATGTAACGACTAAAAGTTTTCAAAGCTGAAGTTCAGTGGTCCGCTTATACTTTAAGAAACATCATCAAAACAATATTTTAAAACCAATAAAAACAAATTACCCTTCAAATAGTATAATGATGGCTTTCTCTTCATGGAGTTCGACCCAGATTAAAGAGCGTAAATGCTGATTTTAATTAATGGAACTCATTGGATGATCATTTCCATAATAACAACTTCTCTTGCACATTTTTTAAATACCTGAAAAACATATTGTTTTTCATTAATAAATACATGTGTGTGCACCATAAGGTATCGCCACCCCTACAGTATATCTATTGGTCTATTTAGACTCGTATACATGCCTATTAAGTATGCTAACTTTACAGTTAAATTAAGCATCACAGACAAATGTAATTTAGATAGTAGAAGTCAATTATTTTAAAAATGTGGCTGTGTTAACCTGCTGGACTTGTTTGTTCATTTCATTTAACAACTTAATTTTTCTGCATTGGCATGTACTAACAATCTGTGATTTACTCATCAAAAAGGAAGCCACTAGCTTATGGCAGTGACAAACTCAGTTCAGGTGTTGATAATGCTGATTAAATGTTGGAGTGAAAGCATAAAGCAAGTGTGATAAGACCCCGAAACATTGAGCAGCTCAATCTGCATCCCCTTTTTCACATTCTTCCAGCAGGACACATTTGAGAGAAACAAGCAGTTTCTTCAGCGTCCAGAAGCTTACAGAGGATTGTGAGAATCTCAACATAAATACACACTTTTTCTTACCAAATGTTGTTAAAATACACAAATTACACAAAGTCTGTGCCAAATACTGATTGCTGTTTAAACTGTATGCCAGGTTAATTAAGCGGATTTCTACTAAACTTAGTGATTATTAAAGATCTGTGAGCTGATATGATTAAGCATTTGCATGTTGTGTTCCAGATTTATAGTTGTATGATTAATTAATTATCCTGCTGTGTCTGAGAACAGAGCAGAGGTCTACAAATGTCCACAGTCTAGTGTGCTGTGTCCAACACGAGAAGGGTGGTCAGTCTAAAAGCATTGTACTGGAGTATAATGTGTTGTGTGTGAGAGACAGCCACGCCACTCAATGGATTTTCTATATATCAAAATGCCGTAAAAACACAGAAAGCTCTGACAGAGCTGTGGAGGAGGACTTAAGAAGCAGCTGAGACTGAACTTCATTCTCTCATACTGAATAATTACTTTGTCTGCTCGTTGATATACTATTCCACTCATGGTAACAAGTATAGAGAGATTATTTGCTTTTGATTTGACCTCAAATACAAAGTGTGCTATAGTCAGCGTTGGATACAAAATGTGTATAATTTAAGTTCATTTATGGCTGCAATAACACACAAACAACATTCCCTTTAAAATGTTAAAACACTCCATTCAAAATATAAGAGAAAGCATGAAAAACCTTTGTTAAAGATTATAAAAAGTACTCATTGAGCAGCATGGACCACGCTTATGTACACTTTAATTGGTTTTTGTAGCTCTAACAGATGGAGTTAGTTTTGAATCTGCAAAGTAAGAATCAAACACAGCTGTCAGGTAAAAGTAGAAAAGTAAAACAATTATTTTCTCAAATGCAGCAAAGAGGAATTATAAAGCAGAGATAACGGAATAATTACTTTTTTGGTTAAAATGTCAGTTGGGTATTGAGCAAGGTAAATGTACTTTGTTGCAGGTCACCACTGGCTGTACTGGTTTAGTGCTTCACCGTTTGACTGACTGATGTGTTGCATTGACAGCATGTGGTCACAGCTGGAGGGTTGTGTAAAGCCTGCAGGGCTTATCACTGGAGCTGCTGCATTGTCTTGCCTTTGAACCAATTGGACCAGTGCAGTGGAAACAATAATCTCGCTAAGAGCTGCAGGCACGTCAGTGAAGATACACATCCTTCAGACATTGAGTTCACTTTTGTGTTTATTTTTCTGTGGCAAATCATGATAAAAGTATCCTTCTATCATTTGGCGTCACATACACCAAGACTACATATTGGTACAAAATAATACAAAAATATAAATTGGAAGTTTGTGGTGTTTGTGGTTCCATTATTATCACATTAGACACGTGTTGTTTGGTGTGAGAGACTTCAGCACCTTTCACAGGAGGAAAAAATGCATCTCTAGCTAAAAGACAAAAGCATTTAGTAATATCTATCACTCAAAGGAAGTGGCTGCAATATGCAACATATTCATTGTGTTCAGAGCCCACTGCTCTCTAAAGAGATGAAGCTGCAGCAGCTCAAATCACACAATTATCAAAAATAAGTTACAAAAGATGAACCAGTGGTGTACATGAGACAGTGATGGCTGTGGTCAGTTTAAACAGAAAAACATCATATTGCACCTTTGACACCTCAGTGAGAAGTTGCTCATGAGTTATGAGGAAAAGAGCAAGTTGTACTCTAAAAACAAAATCTAGTTCACACCAACGGCATTCATCGGAGAATCACAAAAAGCGTTAACTAAAACACACTAACAAAGGAATGTAAAAAATATAACAAAACTGTACATAAAAAGTTAAAACAAAAGGGCATAGCATCTTAGCTCACTGGAAAGTATATTAACTAAATGTGGGAAGACAAACAGTATAGCTGTAAAAATGGTTTGTGATTGCTGTAGTTTCAGAAGGCTGAATGTAGTGTTATCTGAGAAATGCTTCTCCGAGTATAGTTTTAAGACTCACAGAGCAAGCATGGCAGCTGCTCAGGACAAGGCACAACATGGTAAGATGGCCTATGTCCACGACAAAAAATTCGGTCAACATCTCCCAGGAGTTGGGTCCTTCAGTCGAGCTGCAAAGATCATGGGATTCATTTGTTATTCGAAAGAGAGAAACGCAAACGTTTTGGGAATTTCTTGAGTCATTTTCAACAGTCCCTTTCATTTTGTTTGTACTTTATCAAGAAAATAATCATTCATGACATACCCAAATTAGTTTAACAACATCCCAAACAAGAGGCCCACCGTCGTTTAAGGCATTACCATGGTAACCGGTGGGAAACCCATGTAGAACTGGCAATCTGGATGTGTTTATACGTTAACAGGAAGTGGAAGATTGGGGATTGCAGCTTTAGAAATCTGGGAGGCAATTACCGTCGACTGCCCACAGATGTGTGAAACCAGTGACCCCATGAGGTTGTTCCACCGCGATGCAAACAGACTGCTTCATGCATCCAGTTACTGACTACACAGCAGAGTATGGTCCAGTGATGAAGAAGGGGATTATTCCAGCCCCAACAGATGCTGCACTAGCACCCACTTTAAAGCAGAAGAGCACAGGAAAATGGGAAGGCTGCTTGTTTCAGCCTTGAAACCTGAGCCTGAATAAACAGTTTCTATGAACAGGTACAAAGAAAGCTATAATAATGGTGTGTTTCTAAGATGGTAAAAGAAAAGCTACACTATAGCAAACAAAAATGTATATCGAGAGAAATAATGAATCATCATAAATAAAAGCTATGGCATGTTTCAATGGCATCATATTCAAGTAATCTTGTTCAAGTCCCTGATAATTAGTGGTTCATGTAAACATCGGAGTCATTAGCACAGACACAGAACCAACCGTTCATGAGAAGGCAGCAGCAATTCATATTTACAATACACTAACAACGTCCACGGCTCCTTCTGGTCCAGTCACATCATTTTGTGTTATATTCTTTGAGCGGTGCAGAGGCACCAACATTTAAACTTTAGTATGAAAAAGCCCTCAAGGTTCCACAGAGACACATTTTCACATGGTTGTGTGACGGCTCTGCCACAAGGCTGGACTTTGGAGATGGGAGAGACGCCAAGGACAGCAAGAGGAGTAAAGAAAAGATGAAACACTGCAGATGTAATCCAGCTGTGATTTACCTGCTGTGCTCAAAGCAATGATTTCTTCGACTCCTCTGAGGGCTTATGCGGCGAGGAATACCCAGAGGGGCCCTTCATCTCTAACAAAGACTACAGGAGACTGATCGATGTTCCCGGACACTGTCTTTCTTCTTGTCTGTCTCTCAAATAGTTGCTCAAGAAAAAGACATGCTTAATTTTCCCTGTCCAGCATGTTACATTTTTGGGATAAGAAATTAAAAACAATAATTTCAAGCAGCGAGATATCCTGACCACAGATACTTTGTGTTCTGTGTTCCTCTAAAAATGGCTCAGCTATCACATGACTGAGAACAGGCACTGAATGAGGTGGGTGTTGGATCACCATGCTGCTTTCATCTCATTCACAGTGATGACAGTCTCAATATAACATCAATTTATTTTTTTTAAACCAGTTGAGAGAATGGAAATGACATCTTTGCAATGCCTCTGTATGTCATGATGGAAGAGTATTTTTCACGTCAGTGTGATGACTTCCACAGGGTCTGCCTTGCCTTTGGACCTCTGCTTGCGTTTGAGGCGTCTCTGTGTTTGGGGCGAGGGAGTTGGACAAGCCGAAGGTGTAGCGGAGCTGACGGAGAGAGAAAGGAGGTCTGCAAAAGGATATTTTGGGGTGGGGAACTGGCTCGGAAACATAGCAGTGCAGTCCCGCAGGGATTTGTGTTCTCTCTCCGTCTCCTGGCGTCACCTGTCAAAGCAGCCGGCTGTGAAAGTGTGATGAGACCCCAGGTAGCCCCCGCTGTAGGCCATACTCAGACAGTGGCGCGGCTCCCCAGCTAGGGCCATCTGCACAGAAATGGGGCCCTGGAGTGGCAGAGCGCGCACCCCTGGCTGGAGACCTGAGGTCAAGCTTGGGTATGAGGGGAACCCACCCCCAGCAGTCATGGAAGAAGCCCCAGTGAGGAGGCCCATTCTGTGGCTCTGAAGGAAGTCCTGAGACATGTTCACCACGGGCCCCAGAGCCTGGGAGTCAGCCAGCGCCTGCAGCTGGGACAGGGACGGGGAATGCTGGGAAAGGTGTGCGAAACTGTCTGGCTGAAAGAGGAGCTGTGGTGTGGAGGAGGTGGAGGAGGAGGAAGAGGCTGGTCTCTGGATGGCGGACATTGGAGAGAGGTGAGAGGTCTGAGGCTGAGACTGTAAAGACGAGGGCCGGTGAGGAGGAGTGGATTTGGTCTTGTTGGCCTCCTTAACGTCATTGTCATGGGCACTGTGCAAAGGAAAAGGTAAGACATAAAAGATATATGAGAAAGTACTCAACAAATATGGAAGAATTGACTCTTCTTAAGTCCCGCCTCATATTGCTCTTGGCTCCAATAATAGTTGAGCAAACCTCAACCAGCTCTCTTCTTTCCTGTTGCCAATTTAAATTGCCATCTCTTAGCCAAGCTAACATTACTATGTAAAGCCACATATCATAACTTTCATAATCTTTTCACAGATTGAGTTTGCAAAATGCTAACTCATGTATAGTTTAGCTTCATCAACACTCTTTATTTCTGGGGTATAGTTAAAAGGACTTCAAAAACAACAGATAGCTTGGTAGCTGACAAGTTTTTTTAGATGACATGCTGGAGGCATTTATTGTCTGAGAGCTTTGTGGGCGGTCATTTTGTTTTATCAATTGAATGCTAAATTAAACCATCCTTGCATTGTAGGTGTAGAGAGCAAAGTGAGATGTGAAAAGATGGCTGCAAATCTATTTGTGGGGTAGAGATTGGTCTCTAGCGACAATTTGCAATAACAATAACCCAGGTGCACACAAATAAATGCACACAGCTGCCGACCAAGAAATGTGCAACTTAATAAAAGTTGTTAAATGACAGAGCTATGAGGCTATTAGCAAGGTGGAAAGGCTTAACCTGATGTACAAAAATATTATAAGCCTCAACTATTTAACAAAAGAGAGGCATCCTGTAATCCAAAACCATGGCAACTAGAAATGTAGAAGGATAGGGGCCCTAATGTCATCTACCTTAAGTTGCCCACTACACTTAAAAAGGCTGCCAGCCCCTCTTACAATTAGAGCTTTTGCTTTCTTTTGTGCGTGTGTGTGTGTGTGTGTGTGTGTGTGTGTGTGTGTGTGTGTGTGTGTGTGTGTGTGTGTGTGTGTGTGTGTGTCCCTTACAGCAGCATGAGCTCGATGCACTGGGTGAGGTGTTCCCAAGTGTAGCCTGTTAGTAGATGCAGAGCAGCCGTCCAGCTTGGAGAAATCTGAAGGCAAATACGAGATGCTGCCACACATGCAGCAGCAACCTGGGATGGTCGGAAACTTAGGAAGGCGTGGTCTAAAAAAAAACACAGGAGAAATAAGGATCAGAAAATATTTCTACAAGCTAATTAATCAATGTCCAACACCTCTAAAACAAACAAGGCTTGATCATTTGTCCTTTTACACCCACCTTGCAGTGAGACCTCCAGAAAGTAGTGAGTATATTTGTCCATAAAAGCCTTGGTCTTGGAGAGGGAGGAGAGGGGCCAGCCGTTGTAAAGGTCACCCTCCTGCACCGAGGCATGGAGGTAGAAGTCAATGAAGTGGGCAGGTGTGGGCATGCACAGGTTCCAGCCAAAGGTCTCGAGCAGCAGAAGCTCCATTTTGATGAGATCCTTCTTGTTGAGAATCAGGTTCAGGCTGCACATAAAGCCCAGAGAGTTTAGCTGCTCCAGCTTGGGAACCCGGTCTTCCTTCTCCTCAAATTTACCTGCAGAGAAAGAAAGAGATGCAGTCAGGTCACTGAACACCATTTAGTGCAATTCATGTATAATAATTGGTTTTAACGTGGCACGAAATAGACTACACATAACCATGAATCATTTACGTCAACAGAAGAGAGAATTCGTCAATTTATCATTTTAGAAGAATCACTAAGCAATACTAGAGCTCTTCAAATGTGAGAACAGCTTTTCTCTATTTCTAAGTTTTTTTAAATGTTGCTTTAATTAAAAAAGAAACATCTATATAGATTAAAGGATAATTAAAATGTTTTTATTTTAATATTGTAAGATTTCATTTAATATAAATATTTTAATGGCAAGATCCTCTTTTGCGAAATCATAGTCACACTATCCAGGAGCTGAAATGGCAAAAGGGACCACCGCCTGTACTCTGTCAGGGGTTATTAAATCTTCATTAAAAAAGCCATGTCTAGTTTGGATCCAGTCGGGGTGGGTGGGAAGGGGGTGTTTCGTGTGTTTAAAAAAGACAAAAAGAGGGGAAAATCTTATGTAACCTTGCTGATACGTCATTGTCACTACTCTTGATTTTTCAATAATAGATCTTTCAATAGATTTAAAAAAAATAAAAAAAGCCATGTCTTGATATGAGGGGATGATAGGCCTTTGTTCTTTTCAGTGTTACATTATAAATATAATCATCATGTAGCTACAGGATGCTGTGTAACAAATCATAACAGCAGCCTGCTTAGCATTAGCTATTAAGCTGACTATTCCTGAACATCTGGCTGTACTGCTAAGCTATAACCCTCTCAGGGAAGCATCACTACGGGCCTGCAGAGTCCAGAGCACTAACTGTGGATTAAACGGGCCTAACGCTTTCTATGAAAAACAAACATTCAGTCAGATCCCCGATATTTCCGTCCCTCTCACTCCCTCCATATCCTCAAAGACTTCGCAGCGTAGCATTACAGCGAGCCCCCTACCCAAGATATCCTCCTCTCCATGGCAACAGCCTCGAGGCCTCGGGGGTCCGTGTGACCAATGGAGAGGGGTGACTCTGCCTTTAATCCACAAGTCCCACAGGCCTCCTCTGCTCAAACTTAAGAATGAGGGCGAGGGGGTATCAGGTTACTCTGATACAGGCTTCCTTCTAAAACATGTGCTTTAGCTACACACAGCTTTGAGAGGGACGACGTGGAGACTCACTGCAGCCAGTAATGGGTATTTTAGGCCGATAAATATTCAAGAACACAATAATTGTGCTAAAATGTTAACACTTGGTTGATAAAATGGTTCAAATCATGTAGAGAGCGTAACAACAATCATTAGCCAAAAGTATTAGGATGTTGTTTCAAATAAGAGAGAGACTAATTGTAATCTGAGAAAGATGTGTATGCAAAACAAACAATTAGTGAGGACCAAAGCTAAATGTAATTATACAGTATTAAAATGGGTTAATTTAATGGAACAAGTCAGTGAGGAAATAAAAAAATGTACAGTGCAGTTTAACATTTAAAAAAAATGGTATACAACAATCTATTTAATGTATATGAGATAAATCCATACGGTGCAGGATGTGTAGCTATCTTTAATTTGTGGTTGTGTTTGTTTTATTCTGGTAATGAAGGTGGGTCTGGAGTATGAACATTAAAAAAGGTGGAAACTTAGATTATTTACATTAACTTTAATAATGAAATACTTCAAAAAGAAGAGACTTGATGGTATTTAATTCATTCTACTCCTTTTGAGTCATCAAATGTCTGCTAGGACATGTGTGCTGGGTATTCTTGGGTTATTTTCCTGCTTCATTACTTACTTCTTAGTTGTTGTTTTAGGATTTCTAGGAATTAAATCCACAAACATAGGCTTTGTCAAAATATGCATCCAGTTGAGAAGTACAACAACCCTTCTAATCTGGAACCATGGCAACGAAACATTCATAATAAGGGCTGTAGTTAGAAGTGGGTCCTTCAATCAACAACTGTCTGCAGTGTCTTTCAAGGACCTCTCTTACTTCTTTATGTCTCAGTGTGGGTCGTCTTCCTACAGGAGTGTGAGTTTTACCACCGGTGTTACGACCCACCATTAAGCAGGGGAGAGAGAGGAAGAGAGAGGGAAAAGTTGAGAGAGCATGTAGGGGGAGCAGCCTAACCGGCCAGAGGGGTAATTAGCCGAGAGGCAATAATGAGATCCCTCCACCAGAACAGGAAGCAGGGTGAAACAGGGCCGATTACACCCACCAGGGCTCCCTCCACAGCCGAGTCCACACTCGCCCCATTCTCTCACCCTCATATCTTCTGGACCTGTCTGCTGCTAGACTGCTATGTCCACACAGACGCTGCCATAAAACGCCATCAATGCCCCCAATCTCCACACAACCCCAGCCGCTTTGATCTTAAGAGAGACACCGTGCAAGTCAATCTCCCCATTGTGCTCTGTGATTACTCCTCTGGTTTACTACAGTGGGCGACCCGGCACGCGAGAGACACGCCATGCCCAAAAGCTTTGAAAACTGAAAACAAAAGCAACTTCAGAGGGCCCTCTAGGGGTACACTATGATGAGAGCCACAAACCGGTTTGAATTACTGGTAAAAAGAAAACGGACTCATGAGTTTATCACAGCCTGTGGGATAAAATAGTGGTCTCATTCATTTCAATGGCTTGGAACAGCAGGGGTGGGCTCCAGCAAAACAACACAGGGCACCAAAGTTGATTCTGGTTCCTCTTTATCTGCAGCACAACAGAAAGTTAGATGAAAGTGCTGAGGAAAAAAAGGGCAACTAACTATTTATTTTGTGTGTAGGATTATGGCCCATCAAACATTAACAAAGCCTGATTCAGGTACTAAATGTTAATAGGCCATTAAACTGGACGTCCTGATTAGCATGTCAACCTCTCATTGGTATCATGTAGCAACACAAATGTAATCCTTTGTTCTGTTAGTCAGTGTGGAAGTGGCCTGAGAGACACGGTGCATTCCTCTCCTGTGAGTACAGCCTACCTGGAATGCAGACGGCTAACTGATCCTATCTTAAGTAAGCGAGAAGGAAAGAGACACTGCTAACGGAAAGCAACAGCCTTCCTTTTCATCAACACAAACTACCTTTGAATACTCTGCGACTACAGGACACCTTCCCTCGCTCAGGGCACCCGCAGGTGATGGTGATGATGAGAAAGGTCAAGAGAACAGGAGTTAGAATTCAGGGGTGAGGGAGAGGTAAGGGTCCCTCCCAGGTGTGCTGTTTGAGGAGGAGGAGGGGCGGAGGGGTTTTGAGTAATGGGGGCTGCTAGGAAACCTGAGAGCTGTATTCTGACAGAGACAAAGAACTTTGTTTCTGTTGCACTTCATTCGTCCATTTTGGTCACCATTTAAAGAAGTTAAGCTCCTCTAAATGTAACATAGGGTGACTTCAATAACTGTAACGCTTTCACCGTTTGTATTATTTCCCAGGGCTGGAGGCTATTAACTGCTGAAGAACATTTCTTAATGGAAAAACTGACACCGCAAAACTGATAGAAAAATTTAAATAATTGACATCATACAAGACTTATAGTTGGGACATTGTAGCTGAGCTATCAGTGAATAAAAACATGTGAATTTAAGTTTGTACATTCTCTCAATGTCTCCTTTTCTTATCATTTCTTGAAATGTTCCTCTTCACTTTCATATTTTTCTCCTCGACATGACAGTCAATTCAAGGGATTTCCTCTTCTGTTTAAACTCCTTTAAATTGCTGGTCCATTTTTCCTTGGGTCTGTGAAATTGATCACAGCTCCATCACAGAATTCCGTGTGGCCACCCCTGGCCCCGGGACCTCTCACAATGAAGGCCTGGCCCGACCCTTGACCCCTGATGCTCATGCCTGGGTGACCTAGGAGAATCTTAGAAACCCAGCCCACAGTATTGATGTGTGTGAGTATGTGTGGTGTGTTTTGGGGGTATCTATCGTCTGGGGGTATAAGCCTCAGGCATGACACAGGAAACTCATTTTTGAGGTAGTTTGTTGATTATAATCACACAGAATCACTCAGATGAATACAACGGTGAACCAGTGTGTCTGATTGAATAACTTTTATATAGCCATCTGCACATTTTTACATAATTCCTTTAATTATGAGATCCCCACATGACAAGAGTTCAATCAGAATTATTGTCAAACCTCAGAGAGGATAAGGGGGAAGTGGGTTCCCCATTAATCTACAATTGAGGACACCCTGCTGGGTGGTTCAGTTCTAACATGTCCCATTTTGCAGGGCCACCACCTCTCCCTCCCTTTCTTCCCTGTTTAACATCAGCAGCCGACCTGGCTTTGAAGTACAGCTCCATTCGTTTCCCAACCCCCCAGGGATGTGGGGCTGCTTTTACTGGCCGCCCTGTCCCAGGACTGGCTCGCTCTGCCTGTCCCTGACAAGGTGAGTGAACGAAGAGGAAACAGAGCCAGAGGCCAAAGGTAAAAGGACACCAGAGCCCAGTCGGTTGAATGTGGCAGTAAAGCACAACCCTTTTATGTGAAAGTCTCTACTGGATATCAATATGAATCTTAAGTAGATGACAGCAAAAACAAAACAAAAATCATAGTTTCATCACAAGGTTGCCACAGCGACGTCTACTCATTTAGCAATGTTAGCTTGCAGCAATCTCCTCCATACAAACAACAACTTCCACGCCTCTGCTCCCCTCCCCCTCTCTACGAAGGGTCTGGCTGGCTGTCCTGCTTGCATTGACGGGCTTTTGTTTGAGGCCTGACTCGGAGAGCATATGGCAGGTGCCCCTCAGCACACAATTCCTCCCCGCCCCCGGGCTCTGAGGCCTGTCTAAGTGCACTGTGTAGTCCATATCACTGAGCTTCTTGTGTGTTCCACAGGATGCTCTTTTTAGTTTCGTTTAGAGACCTTTCACTGAATCAGGTTCACTGAACAAAATAGATTAAATCCAGTTCAATATTACCTTTCTGGAGAAATACACCAAGCATCCAATGATCAAGAGCCAAACAACAAACATAATATATAAATAGACAGAGAAAAACACTGGGACAATATATTGTAGCTGGCAACACAGGCACATCCGTGATGTCATTTACCATAACAAATAGCTGCAGTATGCAGAGCTCTGACTTGAGGGATCGAGATCTGCCAGGAAGACTGATGTGTGCACTGCAGGACTTCATGGAATGTAACACAATAGAAACTTAGCTTTGGGTATGTGGACCGATTTTTAAATAGAAATATTCAGAGTATACTCAAATTGTCTTCACAGAAATACACATTTGTATGCCCCAGGATTTTGGATTTGTGGAGTAATTGGATTTTCTGGAATGAAGTAAGGTCTCTACCAAAAATCGCAAAAGTGAATAAAACTGTATAAACTGACCATAATCTCACTCCTGCTAATGAAGGAGAGCTCATCCATGAACAAACACATGCACTCGAGCACCCTCAAAACATATAGACACAAAAGAGTAACAGGATTAAGCATTGACTGCTGAGAGGCACAAAAGCAGTAGCGATTAATTAACCGAGTGCAGAAGCCGGAACATTTAAAAGAAAGACAATGTAAGTGGCTGTCAAAGGCAGGCAGTGGGTCCTGGGGAGGCTGTTCAATAACTAGGCCAGATTCCAAAGCACCTCAGGACAGAAAAGAAAACCAAGACAACTTTGATTCAAACGCCCTTTCAAGCCTTCATCAATCATGGCTGAGACTCCCTAGAGTGGCGCAGGAGTCAGAGGCAGGAGAGAAGAGAGTCTCGCTCACTGAGAGCCACAATCAAAGGATTCAATATAAAACCAGATTCATCTATTGGAGAATAGAAGAAGCACCTCTGCTCAGGTTGGCTTGACAATATTTATTTAACTTCCTCAGCCATCTCTCAAAGCTATTTTGGGATTCTCTTGAGATTGCTTTTACATAAAACCTCTTTCAAGTGTCTTATTTAAATTTATTGCACCAAAGAGACTACTCTGATTGCAAGGATGGCCTGTGTGCGACTACACACACAAAAACGCATACACTGAGCCCTCCCAAGTGAGCGAGACCTTTTCCAGACACCCACTTTGACGGCATCATTAGTCTAATTACCCATGATGCCAAGGGCTGCACTAATGTACAGAAAATCTCACAGTCTGTTAATCACAAGACAGACACAGAGACACTAATAACTACCACACAACCCGAAACATGCATCAGCGGGGGGGGGGGGGGGACGATTAACATACTTGCGTTACACAAAACACACACAAAGACACTGTTTTATATTTCACAGCAGAGAAGCATGTTGGCGTCTACGTCTGCAGAAACACTGGCAGGTTGAGAATGAAAGAGACTTGCAAAAGTCTCACATCAACCAGTTAACAGTCTAAGGAAGAAGGATATTCAGGAATTTAAATGCAAAACTTGACTGTTTTCAATCTGCACAGTTTAATCAACAAGTATGCAATTTGAATAATAATGCCAGTTTCTTAAAAAATAAAATTTCCAACCTCCCTATCCTCTTAGCTCAATACGTTTACTTACAACTGAAGACTGCAAGCCTTTTTTTTCTTCTTTTTTTAAGGCGCCATCATTTTTTTTAGCAAACGTAACTCAAACAGGAAGTAATTTGCCTATGGCATTATGAAGTCCCAGATTAATTCAAATGTGTCGCTACACAGTCATAGTAGCTCTTGTGCAACAATAGGGCTATATGACACAGAGGAATGAGCTTCATCAGGCTCTGGCCATACCTGTGCATTACTGCCATTATTAATACCTATCCTTAAGGTATGACAACATAGGCTGAATACAAATTAAAATGTCATTAGAGAATCAGCCTAAGGACCAAATGCGTTTGTATGGGGATTGCGGATAGGCTGTTCTCTGCAACAAATCACACGTTTTCAATGACGAAAGGAAAAAATAAAGGAATGAAAAGAAATCACACCTTTGACTAGAGGACAGTTGACCTTGTCAGGTGTGATACTAGTTCATCTCAAACGGACTAGCTGGCAGCCTAAGTAACAGCAGCTGCCGCAGGCATGTTATTGCAGCCAGAATCAAAAACATACAACAACTTCTGCAGACACAAGCATAATCCACCACAGTTTGTCCTCAAACAATGGCACACTCATCCCACTACAATGGAAACCTTGTTTTGTTTGTTTTTAACGAACATTGCAGCTACAGTTAACTGGCAACACAAGCTATCAGATAAGTTTGAAAAGTGGCGCTGACAGAAAAAAAGTCATAGTGGTCTCTTAAGCGTAACTCAAATTAGCCTTGTTGCAGGAAGTGTTTCACCTTGAGCCATCTGTGCATAAACCACAGTCACAGTTGCTCTCTTAGCACAGCAAACTGACAATAGCGCTCTTCTGCATTTACGGAAACATTCAAAATGCAATGCTCAAGATCACCAACAAAGCATTATCTTAGTTAAGTAACTTCTGAAATAGATTTAGGTTTAGATTAAAGCCATACAGTTT
Organism: Eleginops maclovinus; assembly: GCF_036324505.1. Taxonomy (NCBI): domain Eukaryota; kingdom Metazoa; phylum Chordata; class Actinopteri; order Perciformes; family Eleginopidae; genus Eleginops; species Eleginops maclovinus. The sequence continues at coordinate 15,553,052 of NC_086371.1, forward strand.
CGGGTATCAACTCAAACACATGTCTGAGTCTTGATTTAGCATTTATTCAATAGCAACTCCTTCCTTTTCATTCCTGTTAAGCAACAAACCATGAAGATGGGTTTTAAAGACACGGTGAAATGGACCTACTTGCAAGGAGCAGACAGGAGAGGGCGATGACATAGAGCTGCTTGACGGCCACATCGTAGTGGTCCATGAACAGGTCCAGCAGGTAGACGGCTAGGTGTCGCGCTGTAGGGCATAGTTGGTAGCGATTACTCAGGATGGCCAACAGGTCTGCAAAGTACCGCCGCATACCAATCTGTGGAGAATGGGCTCGGTAGACCGGTAGCTTTAGCTCCTGTAGAAGAAAAAGAAGAGAGATGAAGGGGAATGCAAACTATGGGGGGTGAGGGGAGCAGGGTGGGCAGGAGGAAGCGGTAGAGAGACATGGGGGTTGTAAAAACTATGCATAATAGTGAGCAATGCATGTTCCCTGCTGTCTGGGTTTAACGGCTGTCAGCAGAGAGGCTGTGAGTAAAATACTTGAAAAAAGAAAACTCTATTAACCGTCAGAAATTCTTGATTATGCTTCAGCCTCATTCCAATTTCATTTAATTCACTATTGCTGCAGAGAACAGGAGCTCATTTGGGTCAGTGCAGGGGTATATGGGAGAGTGTTTGTGTGTGAAGGAGGGGGGGAATGGTTTCTCCACTATTGGTTGAAGAGTAGATAGGATTAGGTTTCACCCCTAGCATATCTCCTATTCATGTTCAATTAGCTGCATGTGTTTCAAAGTGGAAGGAAGACACCCGGGGGCCTTATCTTTGAATCAGCCTTGGGTATCTTCACAATCAGCAACAGAAAACCGGAGAGCAAAAAGGCTCCAGTAAAAAATACACAATAAACATTAAGTAATGGATGTACAGACTCACAGCACATACCTTCTTTGATTTAAGCTGCTTACATAAAACAAATAAAAATGATCAAAAATGTTCTCTGTGGCCTGTGTAAAAACGGGTTTTTGATTTGGATTTAATAAGAGATTGAGGATTGCCAGAATAATCTGCTTAGGTTGAAACAGTGAGGGGTCCTTACATGAGGAGAAACACAGAAAAACATACACACCATATCAGGACTGTTGTTTAGGAACATCCCTGACTTAAGGCTGCCACAAACGAGGCTTTAAATCTTCATATTTCAAAAGGAAAACACTTTACAGGAAATGCTTAACATAATGCAATTTGCTTTGAAGCCTAAAATGTACCGACAATGTCAGGTGTGTGCAAAGTCAACTTATTTTGAGCAGAACCAGAAAAACAATGATCCTTACACTGACAATTCAATCGAAATCTATAAATAAACAGTTCCCCCACCCAAATCCACATATAGCCACTCCACCCCCGGCATGTGCCATAACCACCCACTCCTTCCCAAACTCTGCTCTCCTCCCACTGTTTCAGCCTCTGGTCCATCTGTCTGTCTGGGGGTACAAGGGCAGCAGGAGAATGGGGGTGGATGTGAAGGGTGGGGGGCTGCTGGAGTCTGGAGGGGCTCCGGGGGGGTCTGTGTGGGGTGGAGAAGGTGCCTTTGTGGGGGACCCGCACCATAATTAAGGATTCCACAGCTGCCTCCGCCTGATTTGCATGTCTGATAATTTGCCACATGCTATACACCACAGCTATCTCCCACATCAGGGCATTAGCACTGCAGCAAACGTCATTAAGGCTGGATGAGACTGTGGGGGAGCAGGCGCCATGCAGGAAACCTGAACACTCCGTGAAGGCCTTTTTACACACAGCTCCCTCCACTATTCCTTTCCACTGCACATTTTGCTGAGCGTTCAGCTAACCTACGTCTAAAACACGTCCTGTCTTACTAGTTTTTGAACCCTACAGCATGATGGACATTTGTATTGAAGTGTAAGCAATCTGGCAAATATGGAAATCTTAAAACATGAACATATTAGGGCTGTAGCTGAAAAATGGCCGATTAACTTAAAAAACAAGAACCGTGCCAACTATTTTGATAACCAAATAATCCCAAAATTAAAAACATTTAGAGTCCAGGTTGATTTTAATTCATGAAGCCAGGAAAAAAACAAATAGATTAATTCCAAACAGGTTCACTTTTTTTTTTAAACCAATAGATCAACATTAAAACACATTCAATTTATAGTCATGTATATGAGAGAAGTGCAGCAAATCTGCCCTTAAGAAACACAAATAAACAGACCTAATGTAAGTCAAAACAGACACAATTAGTCATGTAGTCTTCTACAGGTACTAACGCAAAGCAATCAACTCTAATATTTTAAGTCTCAAGCATTTCTAAATTCACCTTGCAAGAATTTGCAGCATTTGCGAGAGCATTGCATTAAACAGTATACACTATGCTGAGCCTGTCGCCTGGGATTTCACAAAAATGCTGATATTGGGCAATCAAACCTAACATTATACAGACTATCTCTCTCTCTCTCTCTCTCATTACAGTATGAGAAAAGAGTGGGTGTGTTATTTAGTTTCCAGCTCTGTGTGCAGATTTTCAATCTAATTGATGTCTCACTCTGAGTCAGATGTGCCCAACATGAATACACTGTTTGTAAAAGAATGAATCATATATAGGGCTCACAAACACCTTATCTACAATCTGATACAGCCCTACACATAAATGAAATTTCTAATACTTTCAGGCACCTGATATCTAAACCTGATCTGCAGTCATCTCCCCCTCAGCTTGAAGCTGGCAGCAGCGTGCCAGCCCAGAGATGCCAGTCGAGTGACAGATGTCTCCATTAATGTGTCACATGGGAAGAAATATGATCAGGCTTGAGGTTAATTAAGACATTTTCAATTAATGAGACTTAACTCTTCTATGTAATCTAATTTAGATCTGGTTTAAATAGACAACAGGACCATGTAATTATATTTCCTTCACACCTTTCAATACCTTGTGCGGTTTGTAAGTCTAGGAGGCTGCTATGGAATATCAACAGGCCTGCTGTTCATACAAGTTGGGCTGCAAAATTATTATCATCCAAGAAAAAGGATTAAACTGATAATCTACACGCAGAGCTGTAAATTAAACGTATTTTCAATTGATCATTTATTACCCAACTAATTGAAAATTGTGAACATACAAGTTCTCTCATCAATTAAATAACAAGGCTAATAGTTATTTGCATTATAGACAAATCTACAGATAAAGAAGAAGAAGAAGTCATACTTTATTAATCCCTTACAGCGAAATTGCTTTCTCTACTCTGTTGTGTTGACACCAGTAAACACACAGAGGATATACATGCACAAACACAGAGGAAATACATGCACACACAACCACATGCAGAGGAGAGGTGGCAGAGCAGAGAGGCAGCCAGGTACCTGGCGCCAAGGGAGCAGATAGAGGTTAGGTGCCTTGCTCAAGGGCACCTCGGCAGTGGCCTAGGAGGAGAACTGGCACCTCTCCAGCTACCAGCTCACTCCATATTTTTTTTGGTCCGATCGGGACGTGAACGTGAACCGGCGACCCTTCGGTCCCAAGACCAAGTCCCTACTGACTGAGCCACTGCCGCCCTAAGGTACAATTCTTAATGAATCCAATAATTGTCGAGAGAAATCTCATCACTGTTGGACCAACAGTTCAAAACTCCTCAACTCAGAACATTTCATTTGTTATGATTGGAGAGAGAGAAATAAAAAATATATAAAGAAATTCATGTAAACCCTTTTTAAAATTAATACAATTAAACAAATCATTTCCTTTTAAAGCAGGCGCTTACTCAGTTGCTAAATGTAGAGCTATAGCTTTAAATCTTTTGTTTAGACCATGATATAAAAGTACAAAACACTGTTATCCTCAGGTTTATGAGGATGAAAAAAGCTAAACAGACCTAATGGGGTTACTATATAAACGTTTAGCTTGTTAAACACAAGCAAAACATGTTTGACTCCTACTGTCAACAAAAGAAGTCAAAAAGCAGTGCTGGATAATAAAAGACTCACCTTGATGCGGAGCGATTGATGGATATCTGCAGCTAGCTGTCCTTTCCACCATTGCAACTCTCTCTCCATCTTTCCCATCCAGAGGAGACTTCAAGAACCAAGTTTAACCTGCTGAGACAAATGTATAAAGAAAATAAAGTTGCATGCTGGACTGCAAGAGTAACTGCTAAATAGGCCTATATGTTTCTAACTGTATAACCAATATATTGAGAAAAACATCCGATACATGAGGGGAAAGTTCTGCAAAGATATTCAACAAATGTCTTCACTAGGCAGTGGTGTGAAGTAACTAAGTACATTTACTCAAGTCATTTAATGTTTTGTTACTTTGTACTTCTACTACAATTCAGATGAATAAAGTGTACTTGTACTCCACAACTATTAATGTATACATTTAGTTACTTAGCTGGTAAAGCTGCAGCTAGTTTTAATGACTTAGATACTGCGGGGTTGTTGTTCAGTTCCACCCTGCCGTATACAAGTCATTAAAACTAGCTGCCGCTTTATCAGCTTTGATAAACACATGTATGCAATGTATCAATAATTATAATCAAAATATATAATATTTGATTCTGGAAAGGGCCAAAGTGCATCGTAAGTACTTTTACTTTTGGTACTTCAAGTATATTTTGATGCAAACAGTTTTGTACATTTACTTAAAGAACATTTTGACTGGATGATCTGTACTTGTAGCAGAGTATTCAGTGTGATTGTGTTTGTGTCGACATCTAAAATAATGCGATCAAATAAATAGTAATGGTTGAGACACAGAGTGGTTTCGATGAAGTTTGTGAACATTTGCTAATCCCACAGCAGTGGTCTCATCCCTGCATAGGCCATTTTCTCTGCTCGGGAATTTAAATGGCTCAGTTAAATGCCCGCTCGACCACGCTGTAGGTCAAATGAATCAAAGCAGCCTTTCGATAAAGCCATTTTCCACACCGTGTTATACTTCCAGCGAGAAATAAATACCACATCCAACATTATGGTTATCATTCAAACCCTACAAGCACCATGAGTGAAGCTACACAAGTTAACTGCTCATAAAGACTCGCATTGTTTAAAAACACAACACACTGCGATAGAAATAAACATCTCGGCTCAAACACAGCGAATTTCTCCAAACACAGCAGCAAACACATGAACTTTACATCTTGGAGGTTATTGCATGTGCCACTTACCACTACGACGGGAATGCCCCCCAGACCCCTTTGTCTCAGTCCGACATCCTGAACTCCTCTTCGGCTCAACTTTGAGAAACACCTCTCTTTTTCGGCGACAAGACAGCGTTTGAATCTGCTGGCAAGTTCATAAAATAGCTGCCACCGCCGAATTTCGGCAACACGATTCAGGTAGCGCCGTTTCCCCCCCACTGTTTACACTTTTCCGTGAGGTTTTGCTCCGCCGTTTTCTCTCCCGTAGCTCGGTGGTAACAAAGTAACGTCCTCGGCTGCACCAGCTGCTGCTGTTGCGGTGGGCTCATGCGTTCGACGTGAAGGGCCCTCCTCCTGCATGGGAGTTGTAGTCCTTTAGAGTTTAGAGTCAGAACTACAGACACCCACACACGAACTACAGACATCAGATTCGAGTTTATTGCAAGTTAATTTGTTTTTGGTGTATGCAAACATAAAAAACACAAGAAAGTCAATTGTAAGAGAGTGAAAAATATAACGATTATAAAAAGGGTGTTTTTCATTAAAATAATAAAAACAAGTATTAACACCAAATATAAATATACAAAAGAATCAAAAAAAATCTCAGTACAATTGATATATGACAATTTATGACAAACTGCAGTGTATAATATTTGAAAGTAGAGGGATGTGCAGCACAAAATGGTTGTAATGTATTATTGTAGCTACTATGTGTGAATTATGGTTTTTGTTCTATATTATTCAAATGCATATCCACATTCAAAGTATTTGTATCAATTACGCCTATTAGGATTTAAATATCTTCCCCCTTTTTAAAAAACTTTTGGTTACATCCCACATTTTGTTTTTCATGTGGCCCTAATCTTCTTCCGTACATTAGAATGCTTGCGCTCTGTAAGCCATTACTATTTTGTCAAGCATAATTTGAAATGCATCACTGTACGTTAAAAACACGTTGAAATGTTCTTATAGCGCATTTCTTGATTTTACTGAATGGGGCATCACATGGCACACACGCGAGCACACACACACACACACACACACACACACACACACACACACACACACACACACACACACACACACACACACACACACACACACACACACACACACACACACACACACACACACACACACACATCATGTGTGTTCATGAACAAATTATACTGCAAAACTGTTGATAAAAGTCATGGCTTCCAATTCCATACTTTTTAAAGGGTTTTCCCAACTGTGGCTTACTTTTCCTTTCTTGTGAGCCCCCTGGCGTCAGAAATTGATAAACAACTGAAATTCACTGAAGCCTGCCATTGCTGACCACTCTCTTCACATTCTCATTGCATGGGAATTAAGTGAAGGCAAGTGTTAGAAACTGAATAAATATATCTCAGGATTAACTGTCATCCTTAGCATTAGCTTTTTTATCAGCCTCATTCAGATACTCCTGATCAGCATATATGAGAAAGCCAGTAAAGGTGCTGTCTGTCCAGAAAGGATCAAAAAAGAGTCCGTTCTGCTCCGAATAGAAGATCTGTAGCCACACCTGGTCAGACTGCTGCAGCTGGAGGACAGTAGAACCAGATGCCACATCATGGTTCCCTGTGTTTGCATCAAATGTTTTGATCTTATATTGGCCATTATGGACCAGCCCAATGGCCAGGTGCTTGTTTGCCAGAGTTATATCATATGTGAAGTAATAGACCCCAGGGACAGCACAGACAAACTTCCCACTGCTGGTGTTGTAGTGATTCCCTTCATTCAGCAGAATCCGGCTGAAGCGGATGGGCAATCGCTCTTTGGGGTAGCTCTTTGTCACTGCCACAGAGAAGGCTGATCGAGCTGCACTGCCACAATTACATCCTCCTGGAGCTCCTTGCTGGCCCACGTCACCCAGCTCTCCTTTTGGGCCTCGTTTGCCCGAAACCCCCGGTGTTCCTCGCAACCCCTTCAGTCCTCGAGGTCCAGCCTTGCCGATGACACCTTCACGCCCTTTCACACCTGGCTTGCCTGTGTTCCCTGCCCTCCCTGGATCACCTAAAAAAGAGGACATCCATGTGTAAAAAAACTCAGAAGTGTGACTGAATACTTCCCTCTTATATGATATTGGTGCAGAAAACTACATACCCTAAGTTCTTCTTTTCAGAGGGAATCTGTATTGTTGACCAAAATTATTTAATAGCCAAAGACATTAAGATATTTGTTGGGTCACTAGAAAGGTTCAAATACAATAACAGAAATCCGAATAAGCTTGATATATTGATAGATTGGAAATAAGCAATGATGACAGTTGCCTATTCAAATCCCCTAACGGACTAAGTATCGCTTACAGACTGACAATTTGAGAGATACCAGTCCACCTCCTGGGTGCCGAGGTGCCCTGAAGCAAGGCATCCAACCCCCACACTGCTCCCCGGCTGCTGCATAGCTGCCCACTGCTCCTAACACTAGAATGGGTTAAATGCAAAGTTTGTGCTGTGTACATGTGTAACAAGTAACGGGATTTGATTTAAATATTACTTTCCATTTCTTATAAAAAACTATTGATATCACCAATCATAGGTAAGTCGGATTGTAATTATTTATTTACAGCTGGTGTCTCTGAGGCCCCAAACAGAAGCAATGTTTCTCTGTAGCAGACTTTTGTTATTAGAGTCATCATCGTAAAACTGTAAATCATCATTAAGGTTCAAGCTGGTTCTGTTATATTAGAGAGCTGAGGGTCTCCACAACCCCAAACAATTATGCATTACGATAGAAGACATTCAGACAGTAACTACCTCCGTCTCCCTTTGGTCCCTTTTCTCCATCCTTCCCGTCCGGGCCATCTTTCCCTGGATGCCCCATAGGGCCCATGTCCCCTGGTGACCCAGGGGCTCCGGGGTACCCGGCAGGCCCCTGTGGACCTTGCAGACTGCAGATCAGCTGGGAGGAGTGGATGGTGATGTTGCGACCTCTCTGGGGCCAGGAATATGTTGATTGGGAAAACACAACTGACGGCAAACACAACAGCACACATATCTGGAGCATGATGGTTGCTGTAAAGCCACAAGAAGATTAAACGTTAATGTTTACATCAATAAATGTGTGAACATTTTGTGAGTTAGTTACAATCAGCTGATTTTAATGTCTTTTATCATAAAACATCTGCCAAAAACACACCGGAATGGAAAGTGGTGACAGATTAATGCATAGTATCAGCTCAAATCTGAGGAAAACAATTAGGATCATGTTGTCTAAGTCATTGTCATGCTCTGACTCAGATCTTACTGATTAATATGAGATAAATCAAAGCAAAGAATGCCGCCTACATTATGTTTTTCGCCAAGGGAGTGCGTAAAACATTTCTTAATCAGAGAAATAACTCACCAGTTGAGAATTTATGACCCATAGGTATTTTCAGCTCTAAGTCCTTTTTCTGCACGAGGGCACAAACATTCCAACATTGTTTCTTAATAATCGGATGAGATAGCATTCTTCATGAAAAGAGCTGCAGAGAAAAGTGCAGCCCAGTGAATCAGTCCATAACATCCGCCCTGTTTAGCAAGTACATGGCCAACAAATAGTTTCACAGTGATGTCATCAAACTAAAGTCAGTACAGCAATGGTGCACAGCTGAAGTGGTGACGCATTGCTTGTTCAGAGTCAAACTCTGGGAAAAAAGTATATTGTATAACAGACATGTTTAGAACAAAGCATATAAGGTTTGTTATACTGTATACAATTGTGATAGTGACAACTGTGTGCGTTTTAAATATAACTCCCTAACAAGATTTTCAAGTGCAAAATCCGACAGAACAGAAGGGTGGTCTGCAGTATAGAAGTGCATAAAACGTAATATGAATATTACCAGATGTGTTGCTGCTTACAGGTGCAGTGCAGAGCCAAGAGATCGATACAATATCACAGCTGCTGGGCGAGGCAGTGCTTTGTATAGAGATCTACTGTATTCACCTTTAACTGGAGCCATGTGAACAGAAATGGTTTCTGAGACACATGCAACAAAAACACACACAAACACATGGTAAAAAAATACAAGTTCTTAAAATCTTGCACGTACTGTAATGGAGTAGTTGTATTTGTTTTTAAATGTAGATGTCAATTAGTAAAAAGAGTTGGAATAACATTTAATTGGGCAAGAGGTGGGGTGGGGGGGGGGGGTAGTGATGTCAGAAGCCCTGCGTTAGTAATATTTGCATTCAATCTGATTCAAAAATGTATGTGGTAAAGTAAAATACACATACTGCACACATTAATCCACTGTTGTTAACAAGCTCGACTCTTTCAGAGAGAATTTGTGAATATCTGTATAATCATTTTATGGAATTTCTTTTTACACTTCACTATCCATCGTTCATAACCACTGAAGAGACAAGCTATATTTTACCAATACAATATAATCTTTAAAAAAACTGTTCACACAAGTATTCAGGGACACATACATTTTATTATAAAAATTATGCGAGAATCCAAATGAAAAAGTAGTTGCATTTGATACTATTGAGACATGAGGGAGGCGCACTAATCTAAAAAAAACAGCACTTACATTTTCTCACTTAGAACAAAAGCATATATCCTTATTGTCCTATGGTCTGTCAACCTGTGGCCTCAAAAACAAAAGTATTCCAAAAAGAAATGAACACATGTACACGTTTTGACGAGTGTGTAACCAAACAGTAGCTGAGTCTTGAGTCTGATTATTTTGACCGAGCAGCAGCTCTGGTAAGAGTCCTTAGGAGAGTTAAAGTGAGTCAGCACATCACTGTCCCAGGAAGGAAGCCATGGGATCGTCCTCCCGGCAGCGTTTCATGCGGAAGGCCTCCATCTCCTCCTCAGTGGGCGCCTTCACTTCCTGTAAGCTGTTGTACGGCCTCTTCCTCTCCTCCACCTGCATTATTGCCTCTATGTGCTTCACCCGCTTGTCCTCTGCTTCGAGTGCCTGGGAGGAAGAAAAAGGTTGTAGGGAAATCAGCAAAACCGGAGATGAACACAGAGCAACATTTTGCAATCTGAATCATAAAACAATTTACCTTCTTCAGCTTCTCCTTTTTCTTTTCTGCGTCGTCTGAATCGCTGTCGTCAGAGTTGTGCTTCTTGTTTTTCTTGCTCTTCTTTTTCTTCTTCTTTTCTTTCATCATTTTATCTCGATGCATCTAGGGACATGGACACGGTTAACTTGCAATTACAGGGCTGGTAGAGCTTTTTATGTGTAGTAATTCAAGTTCTCAAAACAAAACCTTTACCATCACATTACATTGTTAGTATTTAGTCAGACTTAGAGTGTACAAAAGAAAACAATTATCTCGTTTTTACAAGTGGGATGAGTGTATTTTAAAAACATTTTAGTAAACGATTATATATTTCCTGCACAGCCCTAACTTTGAAAACACAAAGATAAAGTAATTCAAAACTGTCACACCCTGCAGCCCTTGTAAAAACCCTGCAATGACACAATTAAAGCGGTCAAATAAACATAAAAGTTGTCTCAGCGCCACTTACTTCCAGCAGAGTCTTGGGCGGTTCTTCCTCCTCCTCCTCCTCCTCTATCAGTCCCTCCTCGAATGGAATACAGTCTGTGTTGTTCTTCAGGTTATAAAGACAACAAAAGCACAAAATAAGTCACAGAGCTTAAGTTATAAACTGATGTGTGAATCTGACAGAGCCTTCTGACACTTTATTTACTTACCACTCTAAGTCCAGCATCTCCCGTGCAGTAACTCATCTTGACCATGGAGTGACAACACTTGTATCCCCAGTAGCCGTCGTTCCAGAAGGAGCCCCAAATACACTAAAGACAGGAGAAGGATTTAAGTTTTTATACAAACAAAATTCAGCGAGACGTTTCTCCAGTGTGTTCAGCTGTCCTTACAGTGTGGTTGTTAATGAGCACATCCTCCTCGTACTTGGATCGTGCCACTGCCTTGTCCTGCCCCTTCAGTACTGCCCCGTGACGAGAGTATTCCACGTAGTCTTCTGTCTGGGCCAAGAGCAGCTCCCTTGGCGGAGCATCCAAGTGCTCTTCACCTCCGTACTGAGAGTCACACACAAAAGCAGAAGCATCATCAGTGAAGTCTGCAGCCTGGAGGGTTTAAACTACTGTGCATCTTGGCAGAGGGCGGATGACACCCTTCTGCTCAGCCGTTACCTTTTCTAAAATGCTGTCCCTCTGTTTCTCCTTGAAGTCCTCCTTCTTGACCTTGAAGGACTTGTGGAGCAGCTCCAGCTTGGTGGGGTCGGCCTGCAGATGCACCTCTGATCCCCTCTCATAGGCCTCCCAAGCAAACACTGTCACGAGATGAAGCATTGACAGTTATCTACGAGGTACAGCACAGATACCGGCAACATGCATATGTGAGAAGGAATGGAATATGTAGTATCTCATTGTTAGGGTTTTAGGGATTTGGGCAGCATGATATAAGGTATGGGATTACATGAATGTTGTTCCCCTAATATCACTTGTTATAAAAATATAAATGTTCAAGTTTATGCAGAAATCCAGTATTCTTTTTTTCATAAAAACATTTGAAAAGACATTTTAAAGTGCAGTTTCTACCGAATACTGTCTTTCAACTATCTAAAAAATAAGCCCTGATTCTGTTGGTGTCCCATCTCATATCTCCCTGTCATATTAGAAGAGTGGACTTGGGTAAAAAGTCCCCCCTAAAGCATGTTTTAATTGAGCTCCATCTGCAAGCTGAGGTTTGATGTTATCTCCTCAGAAGTAAATGAATAAGTAGAGAAACAAAATGTTCCACAACTCTGTTTGCGATATCAGACAAATCACAGATCTGAGTGGGATTGGGGATTTACATTGTGTTTGAGCCATGTTGATGGTGGCCCCGCTATAACGGGCAAAGTTGTCTCCAGCATACCCCACCCTGTAAGAGAAAAAACATTTCAAAAACGTTCTGAATGTATGCCAATTAGATTTTTTTTAGCTATTTGGAAATACAGTATCAACCACTTACTCGTCGGGGTTCATGCCGGTGTTGGAGTACGGGTTCTCTCTCATAGCTCGAGTCTTTGGATCATAATATGCTGAATTTGGATCCAAATTCCTCAAATACTGCAAGAAACAGACATGAGAAGTTAATATTATTGGTGGTCTTACATAATCAGTTTAAAACAGTGGACATTAGAGGTATCATAGTAGATCAGCAGATTGCCCGAGTTTCCAGAGGTTTTCCGTACTTTAGCTGTGTCTTCTCTGATACGCAGGTTCCTGACAGTGATTCTTCTCTTGGAGTCAAAGTTCTGACCAGGCATGTCGATGTCATCTGCATATTTATCTTCATCCTCATCCTCACTGTCGTGTTCTCGCTGCTGCAGAGAAATGATTCAAAGAAATAAAAGTTAGTCTACAAGACAAGAGACTGCCTGACTCGCTTTACATTAGACAACAACATCTTTATTGGGATTTTGACTGAACACTTACAGCTTGGTCCAGTTTTCCAGAAGCCAACTCATCCTGAAGCTTCTGGGCCTTCAGGGTCCTTTTGGCCTGTGAAGCAGAAAAAAATACAAAGTGAGATCCCAGTGGTAAACAGGAAGTAGACAACACAGCTATAATGACAATGGTAACACAAAGGTTAACACTCGAACAAAGCCTGATTCAACACTAGACTGCTTACCAGATCTACTTTGGCGTACTCTTCCACAATGCGCTGGTGGTCCTCAGGGTCATACCCGTTCCAGCGATCTCGCTTTCCATCATAGTCCAAGTCCAGCTGTACCTGACTGTGTTCATCTGGAGCTATGCTGGTACCTGTGTACTTCGCCCCAACTTTTCTGGGTCGCTAATGAGACAAAGATGAAGGTCAAAGGTTAACAGTTATGATACAATTATTTTAATGTACAGGATTATAATTAGTGGAAGTTCCTCCCTACTGGAAGATTCAAGATTGCTTTATACCTCCAAGCAGTCCTTCTTCTTGTGTGTCATGGCACCACAGTTTTCACAAGATCCCTTTCGAAATTTTGTGGTGAGAGAAGTCTGTTTGGAAGACAAAAAAAATTATGCTTTCACCTTTCAGCTTTATTTGTAACTACATGAAGATAACTGATTGATTAACCCTTACATCCTTCACTCCTCTCTTGTACCACTCTCCAATGGTTGAGAATTGCATCGCAATTTCTTCCTGTGGTCTCTGATGCTTGAGTGTGGGCCTTTTCGACGGGTCGATGTACCATGGCACTGATGAAATATACTGTGGGATGTGAGGATTGATGTCCCTGGAAAAGAAAGGAAGCAGCACAGGTAATTCAAGTTAGAACAGTATTATTGTAAATTAGTAAAACTACCCACCTATGTTTAAATTAATGGTAAGTTCAATGAAAAAACTAAAAGTTATCTGTAAACTAGGTGCTCTTTTAAAGGCTGTATTTTCTCTCTTTATGCAACATTGATGTACTTTAAGCATTGTTTTTTTTCAATGTGTGTGATCTGATCTGTTTGTGCTCTTCTTCCACCACTGCTGAGGACCGACTCGCTGTGCAGATATTTATAATAATAATAATAATAATACATTTTACTTGTATTGCACTTTTCATTTCAGCAATTTCAAAGTGCTACAGAGCAGGGGAAAAAAATATGTTAAAAGGAGAACCTATAAAAGACATTGAGCAAAATGCTTTTTTAAAAAGATGTGTTTTTAGGTTTTGTTTGAAAAAAATATTAATATATAATATCTTTAAAAAAATATTAAGAGATATTAACTTACTTTCCCTCCTCATCCACTTCAGCGGGAGCATTTCCAAGCTTCCTCTGCTCCTCCAGCTCCTTCTTCTTCCTCCAGTCCTCGCGGGTCATCTTCTTGGGCTCATCCAGGGCTACGAGCCCCTCCGGGCTCACGCCAACGGTTGCCTCCTCGGCCATGGCTGAACCTGCCAACAGACATATAACAGCTTTAGCCACAAGTACATTTACTCAAGTACTGTACTTAAGAACAATTTGAGGAACTTGTATTTAAATATTTGCCACCTTTGACTTCTAGTCAACTACAACTCAGAGGTTGTGTACTTTTACTCAACTACCTTAAGCCACTTTCCAGATTTGCATTTGTGGTGTGAAAGATGAACAACACTTAAATAAGACTTTAGTTACACGTGGAGTAAATTCACAAGCTACCCTGCAGCATACAAGTTATGAAATAAGCTGCACCTTTACCAGCTGTGTTGAACAGATTAATGCATCAATAATTCAAATAATAACATATAATAAATATTTTTCTGAAAAAGGCCGATCTGGATTGTGAGTACTTTTACTTTTGGTACATTAAGTATATTTTTATGCTATACTTGAGTAACATTTTGAATACAAGACTTTTACTTCTAGTAGAGTATTACTACCATCTGTTACTTCTACTTTTACTGAAGTACAAGATCTGAGTACTTCTTCCACCTCTGGCTTTAGTAAAGCCGTGTGACACAGCGAGGGGTTTATTGGATACACATAAATTACAGTAAATAGATGTAGATATTACTAATATACCCTTTGTTGTCGTGAATGCTCCTCTATCAGTGATTTAATGGTGTATGTCCACAATAATTAAAGTTAAACCGAAGCTATCCATCTCACGTTAGCTAAACTTTGCAGTTTACCAGAGGTGTGTCTTGGGAGTGAAATAAGTACTTTATATCTAATTATTTAATGTAACCAATAACTTGCTTACCTTGTTCAAACACAACAAACACCTAGTGGATTATATTTCCCCGTCAAATGGGTTTTTCTGTGTCTGTTTGCGATCCTTCGTTATGTTTTGACTAACACACGATGGTGGCCATTTTACATCAACTACAGCTACGTCACGTCCTCTCTTCTTCTTCTTTTATTTTACGGCGGGCTGTAAACCAACGTTTATAGGTGCATGTCGCCACCTACTGTTCCGGAGTGTGTAACTTCAAGACAAACAATTTATTTACAATATTAAATGAAAGAGAAGAAAAACCCCACTATGCTGTATTCTACAAATCAAACCTGTATTGATCAAATATTGAAATAAAGCCATTTGAACGTAAAGCTGAACACGTTTAAACCTTTAAGTAGGCCTATTTTAAGTACTATACCAATAAAGTGGATAATTCGTTATTTTTATGTTTAATAACATTATGTGGTTCCCAACATCAGTGCTGCCAGTGCTTATTTAGAAGAAACATATTTTCTGCTGACATTGCTTGTTCTTTAATAAAACAAGTCCAGCAGTGGCTCAGTCAGTAGGGGCTTGGACTGGGAACCGTAGGGTCGCCGGTTCAAGTCACCAACAGACTTGAAATATGGAAAGTGGACTGCTACTTGGAGAGGTCCCAGTTCACCTCCTAGGCCCTGCTGTGGTGCCCTTCAGCAAGGCACCGCACACCTCCAATCCCCCCCTCCCCATTGCTCCCCGGGCGCTGCACGATAGCTGCCCACTGCTCCTAGTACTAGGGTGGGTTAAATGCAGAGGACTAATTTCACTGTGTGTGCATGTATGTGGGTTTCATCCTCCGATTCTAAGTACGCTTACAAAATATGGCAGGTTTGCATAACGGTGAGTTATTTAAAGCCTTATAATTATAATTTTATTGACTTGACTCTCAGACAAGATTTGTATTGCTAGATGTGAATGTAAGGGAACGTAATACTAGATACCAAGTGTTTATGTACTTTGATTTTATTATCTAACTAGAGATGGCAGAATTGAATTACATTACTTTATTTCTCTGTGACTTCAATCCTGAGCTTTGACCCACCTGTGAACATAAACAAAGTAAATCACAAAAGGAACATGCAGTTTTTGTAGTGAGAAGAATCATCTAAAGTCTTGATGACTCCAGTGGGTTTATTTTTGCATTCCTCAGAAGCACCAGGCAGACATTGCTGTGCCTAACTGTAACATGGACCAGTGAGAACACTATTTTGATCACTCTTGTATTTAGAAAGACAAGGTTAAAACAGTAACAACAGAAGATGAGATGCCATTATGATAACAGTTTGGTCAATGGAAACTTCTCACCTTTTTCTTAATACTCCAAACATTAAAAAAAAGGCTGAACAAATGTAAACAATGTTGAGAGAACAAACAAAAGAACAGAACAGCACCAGACACAAAGAAACGTATCGGCAGAAGTATAAAGAGACGGACTGAGTCAATCTTCGAGCCGTAGCACCAGTATACCCCCCCCCCCGTGAGTCCAGCAGTCTGGGGATGAAAAGGCAACGCAGCACCAAAGTAGGTACCAAAATATCAAACTCTCACAGTCTTTTACTAAGTTTTGTTATCCTTTGAGTGTCTTATAAAAGTTTTTGCTGAGTTGGGTGTCATTTGTAATCATCTTCAACTCTCCCCCACTCCTCCCCATCCACCTCCCCATCATCATCATCATCATCATCATCAGCAGCAGCAGCAGCAGCAGCAGTATCTTCATCCACATAATCCCCCCATGTGTCATAAACATTGCCTCCTTTGTCCTCCTCTTCGTCATTGCTTTCCTCCGGAGGACCAGCTCCATACAGCTGCTCATCGTCCTCATATTCAACTATCTCCATCTCCTCCATGTCATCCTCTTCCTCCCCTGCTGCTTCTTCTTCGTCTTCTTCTTCTTCTTCTTCATCGTCATCATCATCATCAACCTCCTCCATCTCTAGCCCACACACCTCACCGTCCTCCACCTCACCATCTTCCCTCTCGTCCTTGGAGGAGGTAGGAGTGGAAAACCCTTTCCCTTCAGTCCTGTCTGAGAGGTGCAACCTGCTGGAGGGGACAAAGCTGGAGGTAGCAGTCTTTGTGTTGATGTACAGACGTGGAGGAGGCCCCGGCACAGGCGCCCTGACCGGGCCATCATGGGAGGTCATCGGAGCAGAACTGGCTCCCCTGGAGTCTGCGGCCATGGTGCCAGGCAAAGCCATGGCCCCAGGCCTCATGGTGGGCACATATTCACGAATCTCCCCCGGCTCCAGGGGGTCAGGGCCACAGGGGTCGTGTTCACTGCAGGACAGCTTGCCATCCAGCTTGGAGATGAAGAGCATGCCTTCACGATGCTCCTTACAGTAAGAACTGGGGCACATCTCACAGAATGAAGCAGCTTCTTTACCACAGACGTCACACTGGTGCCATGGACACTCCCAACGCCCTGGAAAAAAGATCACTGTCGTTACCGAGTGTAGAAATGATTCGGGGCGTGAAGGTATTGAAACTGTTGCCGCTCATTGAGTTTTAAGGCAGAGCTCTCAGTATGGCTGCCAACAAAACTGGGATTGTAGTTCAATTTGTACTTTTATAAATGACAAAAGCCAATATTGAGCAATTTGTTGGCTTGGCTTTTTTATTTAGTTCATTTACAAAATGTTATTTAGTTGTATTGTAGTTTATTCAACAGAACCAATAGATGTTTCTTTTATTCGGCCGCCTGCCAAAAATACTACCTCCCCAAATAAATGAAAGTGATGAAAAATAAGAACCATTGATTTTCAGAATGGTTATACCCCTAGATAATGTGTGTTTTTACCTCACACCGGCATCTAAAATCTGACAATTTTAGCCAACATTTTCAAATGCGACAGTACGCTCTTAGTCCTCTTTCCCCTTTACTTGCCTGCAGGCCTCTTGGCCAGGTTGAGACAGTCCGCGTGATAGACCTTGGGGCAGCCCGGCTTCTTACAGGACACTATCTGGCCCCCGTCACCACAGCTGAAGCACTCGTCCTCCCTCTCCTTGGTCACCTCTTGTTTGGTCTTTTTCTTCCTCCTACCTTCCTTTAGTTTCAGTTTCTCAGCTGATGGCTGATTCTGAACAAGTAAATCAGAGGTTACAAAGGCAGCTCATTTTAGAGGTGTAAATGTGTCCCTGGTTGTTGAAAGGGTTTCCTAAAGCTTTTTACCTTAGGCCGGACACCCAGGAAACCACTGCAGTTCGATGCCCCACATTTACAGGCCGTTTTCCCATTGCCAAGACACTCTAGGTTGTAGTTGAACTTCAGCTCCACACCTAAAGTACATGGTTTATTCGATCTTTGAATCTTGTAAATAGATGCATTCTTATTCCTACACAACACAAAAGACCAAATTGAAAGTAGGCTGTCACTGAGACCTTGTTGGATGTCTTGTAGAGCAAACAACCCGACCCTGGTGTCTCCATTCACAGTCCACTTCTGAGTCTCACAGTTTGGCTGGCAACTGTGGTTCATGAAGCGAGCCTTGTTCCCTTTGGGCCCCGCATCAATGATCCGGTCCTAGAATAACAACAACAAAAAACAGGTTTGCACCACGCATCTGATGTCTATCATAAATTAAGTGTGCTGCTAAGCCAAATCATAAAAAGAGGGGTGTATTTCATCACCTTGTCCAGTGTTAGCATGTAGAAGTTACAGATGTCGTTCTCCTGGGCGTGTTTGATCCTGGCTCGACATTCTTCTTCATCGATCACCTCTCCCACGTATTCACTCACAAAGGCTCCCTTACAAGCACCAGAAAAAATGAGAATGACAAAGTATTAAAAACTTAAATAAATACATGAATATCATAGCCATACATTTTCAGATTTTATCTCTTCTTCTTTTCAATTGTTTTGTTCATTGAAAGTTTCAGGGATTTCAGCAGTTAAATTCTGGGCAAGTAAATGTACTTATAGTAGTTAATTACCTCTGACATGGTAGTGATCATAAATATTAAGTGAAGTTATCATAAATAAACAATAATAAAGAGAGGAAAAAAACCAAGAAAATAAATAAAATGTTTACAAAAGAGATAACATTATTATTAAACCTAAAATGTAGGTACACATTAAGTGAAAATAAATAAAAAGATAAGAAATAAAATCCACACAGATCAACAAATTATGTAATAATAACAATATAATTACAATGTTTTGACCTATCCAATTTCTTCCAACATACCTTCTTGATGTCCGACACACCGACCAATCCCCAGCCACACCCCAGTGTCCTGAAAATCTCCACGGGTGTGTACTGGCGCTTTGTGAAGGCCTGGTTCTGACAGCGCTCTCCTGCCGCACACACCTGAGGGTGGCACTCGTACATCAGCATGCGATTAATGCACTCGGAGTCGATGCCGCACGGGTTCTCATCAGACGCCTTACAGTTGCAACGTGGGATCTCCGATAGGTCAGCAGTAATGACCTGCACCTTCCCAATTAGTTTGTTGACCTAAGACACGGACACAGGGGTGTGATTTCTTTTTTACCATTCATCTCGTTGAATAGCTCTTTAGTCTGGGTAGAAACGTACAAATTAGTGTTTGGTGACAGGCAGTACCTTAATGTGCCGGTATGGTGGAGGTTTCTTGTCATTCTTTCTGTCCTCCTGAAGTTGCTTCATCTCTTTTTCTGCTTGGAGCTCTTTGAAGCGCTCGGCTGCATCAGTCAGTGCTTTAAGACAAAACAGGATCTTTGGTTTAATAAAACACATCCTGAATATGTTAGTGAATGTCAAAAGCAAAGAAAAAAAAATGGACACGATTGCATACCATTTTTATACACTGCATCTGCACCCTTTCCCATTTTCTCTATGTTTTGAGTATCACCGTCCATGTAAGGGAAGACTCTGGCTTGGTACGTCCACACAAAGTCTTTGGAGCCAAAGAATTGCACAGGAAACTCTCCCACCTCATGTTTCATCCTTAAGATGTTGCTCGGGACATCTTTGGCCAGACAGACCTCTGCAGGCCACCACCTGAAGAGTCAGACCAGGTTTCAGAAATACAAACATGGGTACATTTAGCAGTAGAGACACAATGTGTAAGAGGGAAGGCAATGTTGTGACTTTACCTGTAACGCCCCCATTTGACCCACAGTATGTCTTTAATACGAGGTCTCTTTCCAGCTTTGCAGTCATTGCAGAACCAGTTGCCCTGAGGCATCTCAATATTCAAACATTCCTGATGAAAAGCAGCGGGACAGGCCTCACAGCACAGCAGACTGCCTCCTACACCATCAAAGCAAAACAAACCAATTAGGTTATATGCTTTATCAGTTTGTTTGCTTCATTAATGAGTCCATAAAATGTTCAAAATGATGACAAGTGGCCATCACACAGTGTCAGGGCTCACAGCTTATTTGTAGGAATCAAGTACAAATGCATTATATAATTTTTACTCATAATTGCAGTATTATAGCCATTGATGATAGGTTAAAATGACCTTGAAACAGGAGTAGCCTTACCCTCTGAGCACACAAAGCACCAGCTCACGTTGATGTGTTCATGGTTCTTGCAGCCCTTGCGGGAGGTGAAGTGGTTTGGACAGAGGAAGCTGTTGTTTGCAAGCACCAAGCTGCCTGCTGCCATACAGTTGTCATTGGCATGATAGGCCACAGGACAGCGAACACAGCGAGCCAACCGACCTACAATACAAATACACAGGAGCAAAGACAGCTTAAGCAATACACACTTGAACTTGATTTGATTTGAGAGGGGTAATGCAATTAAATGTTGTTCCACTAAGAAGCTTTGAACTGATCACAATATCTTTATTCGTCCCATAGAGGGGAAATGTATCCATTTTGCAGGACAGTTGACACTATGAAGGTGATCAGGACTGTCTAAACCGGTAATAAATAGTCAAGGTTACAGTATATATTTGCCAAGTTAATGGTGGCACAGTAATGCAAAGTTCCCAATGTTGTCAGAAACCTGAGAGACGTAAGATCTATGGTCATCAGGTCTTAGTTTAGAAAATAATGACATATGTAAAATCAACAAGGCTTCAAAAATGTGTCTACAATTTCTAACATGTCATTGTTATTACTATATTGTGGAGCTTACCTTTAGTGCTACAGATGTTGAGAGGGTTGGTGATGTGGCAGGACAGACACACATGCAGAGAGCAGCGGAAGCTTTTATTTTGTTGCTGGGTGGCGGAGTACGCCATTATACAGTCTGTGTGGTAGAACTTCCCACACAATGGTATCATGCAGCGCTTTACTTCATTATCAGACTTCTTACACACAAAGCATGTGTGGACACCTGAAAGGGAAAGAAAACCATAAGTAACCTTTGTTGAAGTGTGAAAGGACACGTACTTTATGAGTGGTCATTCAGCCCTTTGTCAGACACAAGATGTACGCACCAGCTTTGCATTCACGACAGAGGAATTTCCCCTTGGGAGCCACTGACAGGCCAATACACTGCGGGTGAAAGGCTCCATAACAGTGTCCGTCACACACCAGCAGGTCTCCGGTTCTCTCACACACCTGCACAAACACACACAATAAGATGTTATCGTTCTACCCGTTACAAAAATGATGTGCCATGCCATATAACGCTAGAGATATAGAGTTTCTGGTAGATTATCTCACCTGACAGACATTCTCCTTTAAGGATGTGGCTCCTATTTTCCCTTTGACATCCACTTGAGAAGAGAGGTTTACAGAGAGCACCTTAAAAGATGAATGTAGAGATTAGGGCTACAACTAACATTTTGCATAACACGTGAATCTTTTAAAAGATTCCAGTTTATCAAAGTCCAAGAAAATGTCTATGGTCAGTCCAAAACCCAAATATTTTTACTTAAATATGATACCACACAGAGATAAGCAGCACATCTCCTGATTTAAAGGGCCATAATATTATTTTCTGCCATTTTTGCATGACACTTGTTTGGTCATCAACAGAAAATCCACACCTCAGATTTGGGGGTTAGTGTTCCAGTGTGTAGGTTTTGTTTCTCCACAGTGCTGCAGGCCTCCACCTCAGCCTCCTGCTTTGGGGTCTTGGATCCACGAGGGCTGGACGGCCTGTTTGGAGAGAGGACCTCTGGGAGGTCTTTGCTCTCCGAGTGTCTTCTGGCAGCAGCCGTGGCCGAGGATGCGCCGGGTAGAGGCTTATCCCTCTTTACAGATCCAACCTATCCAATGGGAGATTTAATCATTTTTAGAATGGTTACTTATATCTTTAGCATCACACTGTTGTACCCAATGAGGAAAGTAATTGCTTTGAATTTTTAGTACCTGAGTCTTCTTGACAAGCTCTTTCACTTCTGAGGTAACTCCACTTTGCTGCTTTGGCTCCTAAAAAAGATTGTGATGTTCATTTACCATCTTTTACCACCAAGTGGGATAGTTGTCAACTGATTCTCAACATACCTTCTTCTTTGTATGAGCAACAGACACTTCTTCTATGGTACAATCCAGCACCTTCTGAGACAGCTTCCTTGGCCTCTTTCTTTCTTGGACCGGGGACCCTGTGTCTAATTTAATAAACAAAACAACAATTAATGATCTTTTAAAATGTAAAGATAAAATCTCTGGGGGAAAAAAGTTATTTCAAAAATCAATAAATGTTATATTTGCAACACTATTCTATTTAAAATTATACGGCTAGCTAGATAGATGAAATACGATTCAACAGAGTATCTGGAAGACAAACTTGTTTACCAAATTCAGGAGGTAGATCAGTTTCATCTGCTGTCTCTGCATCGAGGAAGTGTTGTGACGTGGTCGGAGATGCAGAGGACACTACAGGAGAAAGTTCATCCCGAGACAGACTCCCTTCCAGCTCTGTTGGAGCCTCGGTTGGCTCAACAGAAGACGGCGCTGAGGTAATTATTCCCGGTGAGTTGCTGAGATCATGCAGCGCTGTTATCCCTGATGTCTGCTGCGTACACACGTGCAAGTTAAGCATCAAGTTCCAATGATATTTTAAAAATGTTCAGACAGGAATTTGCCATTTGTGTTTGCAATGATATCTTAAAAAAGAGCATTGATGATGAAAAATGATGTAGGTGCATGTGTGAATATTGTTGGATTATGTTTTTCTGGAAGACAGAACATTTCAGGAACTAAGTAAAAAGAGACATTTCACAGTAACACCAGTTGCTGTTAAAAAGAACAAGTTGTGGAAGATCATTACCGTTTTGGAAGATTCTGAGCTGTGTTTCTTTGATTTTTTTTTGGGGGCAAATATTTGTTCATACTCCTCAGTTGACTCCAGGAGCCTTTTAGTTGGTTTACGTTGACGCTTGTTCTCCGAATTACCTGCGCAAATACACAACAAACACAATTACATCTTTAATCATGTGTCCACAATGAGACACACATATTAGGTACACAAAATAAAAAGAAGTAAATCAAGAAAAAAAAAGTTCAGTCTCAACACAACTCACACAGGTATAACACTCTCATACGCATTTTAATATCTTAGTCAACAAATGGACCGTAGCAGTTTGTGTCTTACCAGATGAGCTGCTTGTCTCTGAGATATGCCAGTCACTTTCTGCCAGCTTCTCAACTCCCAGATCAAGATCTGGTGACATTCCGCTGGTGTAAGACCCATTCATGTCTGCAGGCACCTCACGCATAACTTCACACTTATTCTCAGCGGCCCCCTTAACCATCTGCCAGCGCTTCTTTGGAGCCACTGTGGATCCTGAGTTTTTATCGAGGTAGCTGGCCAAGGCATCAGTAGTGAGAGTAGGACAGGACCCAGGATTAGCCAAGTCAGCGTGGCCACTAACAAACTCCCTGCCGTAAGCCAAGTCAGCCAGATCTGAAGAAAGTCCAGGTATGAAAAGTTTCAGTTTGGCAGGTAACCTTTGTTTTCTACGCTGCTTGTCCGAGTTCCCAATCTGAGAGATAACGGGAAAGCTTTCACAATGGTAGGTGTCAGCTGTCATGATAGCTTTAGTCCTATTGGTTTTCACCGCTGTATTTTTAATGGATTTCCCAGACCTCCCATTCTCTGTTTTTATCCCTAGGGCGAATTTATCACAGGAACCCTTCAGTGGGTCCACCCCTGTAGAAGTAGGGATTACAAGAGGTTCCTCCTTTATGAGGACCGGGGATGGCGGGAGAGCTAGGGGTGTACCATCTTGTTCTCTGGTGTCATGCATGTCTTTCAGCAGCATTAGGAAGGTACTGAATTTATAATTGGAATCAGGCCGAAATGTGTTCCCTTCTGAATCACTGCTGTCCTCCTTCACAAGAGATTTAAATGTTAGTTCCTTGACATCCTGGAAAGCGTCCATTGGAGACAGAGATGCAGACGTGGAAGTAGATACTGACAGATCTGGGTTTTCTTTCTTGACCTTAACAGGCTGCACAGTGGGTACACTTGAGTCCAAACACTTAGACCTCATCAATGAGCCATTACGAATTTGTTTCTTATCTGGTTTCCTTGCACGCCTTTTTGGAAAGCTGTGATTTGTAGAGGATGAGGCCTTGCTGTGCAATTCCAAGTTCGGAGACTTTTCAGTTTGGATTGCTGCATCAGCAGGTATATTTTCAAGAGAATCATCAGCATGAGAACCTGTTGAGATTTGGCTTGTGGCCAGTGCATCTTTGAGATCTGTCTCTACCTCTGCTTTCAGAGCCCTCGTCATCAGACGACTGCTTGCAGGAAGATTCATAGAGTGCTTTTCATTTGAACTGAACAACAGTTCATTACAGCTGCCCAAACTCGGTTCAGGATGTTTGTCTTTAGATCTTAATTTCGAGTGGTTCACTTTCTCAGTCAACTTCGTTTTAGCTTTCGTGGAACACTGTTCTTTCGTGACAAGTCTTTGTATATCCTGTATAGGAGACACTGCTGTGCGTTTAGGACGATGCAGTACTGGAACTGAATCCAGGTCTGCATACGGTGAGTCCTTTGGCTCATCTTTCAGGGCACGAGATGTTGTATGAAAATGATCCACTGTGTCTGTGATGGAAGATGACTCCTTTGATCCACCAACTATATGGCCAAATATGTCTGATAAACATTTCTTTTTCTTCTTACAAGCTTTGCCCCTATTGTTTTGAACAGCAGCAGAGTTTTTGATGAGATCGTGCTCATTGCCATTGTGGGTCATATTGGCTGATGGAGGTTGAGCAGAATCCACAGAGACAGAGGGGGCCTCCTGTGGCTTTTCAGTAGCGAATGGGCTGGGCACACGCTCCTCTCCATTGACGGATATTGAAAGTATGCTTTCAGTATTCCTTTGTCGATTCAGAAGAAGAGACTCAGCTTCTGTCACACTGATTTTCCAGGCAGTCAGTAAACTTTTGGGTATCTGCCAAGAAAAGAAATAACATTAAAAATAGGTCCACAATAACATTACCTGATATTTTTAAAGCAATTTCTTGAATTTACCGTATACTTGTAGTCCTTCTCCTTCTGCTTCCCTCTTCGTCTAAGCACAGGTAAGCCGTCAAACTGATGGCCTCCCTCAAAAGGAAGAACGGCACTCCCGGGGACCCAAGCCGACTCTACTGTCTCCCCAACCGTCTCCAGGAAATACATCCGACAAGGACGGGGATTCGGAACTGAAATTAAATATAATCATATATTTGTTGTCAACTTATGAATTACCTTGTGCACACAAAGTATATTTCCTTTGGAAGGTGTTGCCTAATAGGTAAAGTTGGAGGTATGGTAAACTATTTGGTTATACATATTAAAATCTAATTTCCTCTGTGGCTTTACTCACCTTTCATCTTGGTGCAGATCCCCTGGTCACAGGTGATATGGCAGGGCCACCAGGGCCGTCGGTTGAATTTGGCCCACACCAAGTCCCCTTCTACGTATTTCACGGCAGGAAGAAGCTTTTTCTTTGGGCTGTTGGACTAAACAAGACAATAAAAACACTTTAATTTATAATCCAGAAAATGTTATTGTATGTAAACCACAAAAAAATCTCAATTTAATCAAATATTTTTGAATAAACAGTTTAGGTTTTTACGTAACAAGTTTAATTTCTGTTGCACTTAAACTATTCTCTGTTGTTTTGAGTGCATGTGTAAAACTTTTCCTCCGTACACATGGCATAATTCATCTCTAAACGATCAATAAAAGATTTTTTAGGATGACATTGTTACAGCTGGTGATGAAAGGTGGTCCAGTCACAATAAAATAATGACTTCAACCAATGACATTCTTGCTCCCTTGAAAGTACATAAAAAAGTTAAACTTTGAAAACATAATGTAGCTTTTGTTGTACAGCGGTAAAGTTAAGAAAGGATCCAACGTGTTTCAGACTTACATTGGAGTTGGTGCCAGCTGGTGAAATAAGTCCATGATCAACAGGAGATGCAAGTTCAACATCACTGTCTGATTCCTCGTCCAAGCTCCACCCATCCCTCATAGTGATTTCCGGCAGTGCACTGGGGCTTAGTGTAGGGTTGAGTTCAGATATAGTTTTGGACATCAGGTTTAAGACAGTAGGTTTGTATGTTCTTTTATCCACCCCTGAGCTGCTCTTCCTACTGTCACTCACAGTTCGGTCCTGACCCAGCTTTTGGGAGTGGTAAAAAGGTGCCATGTCCGCACTACTACTGTCCTCACCCTCATCGTCCTTTTCCTTGATGTCACTACTGTCAAACAGTGTAGACTCAAAATGCAGGTAGCCATTGGGAATGGGAGAACATCCCTCCATGCTGTCAGGACTGTGAGGGGAGAAGCCATTTGTGTTCACATCCTGAATAGTCTCAAAGGAGGGCTCTGTATTATCATTGCCTGGAGAAGAAGGCAGCTGCACTGACGGTGCCTCAAATTCGTCATTGTCATCATCATTATCATCCTCATCGCTGATGGGGCTTGTACAGTGCAAGTTGTTCCTCGGTTGAAGGTCCCTCTCTAGGTCCGGCCTGTTGACCACAGTGTTAAGGACCTGCAGCCTCTTCAGCCGGCTGTAGCGGTGAGATCGGTCTGGCTGATTGTACCCCAGCACAGCAGGCTGTTTGATGCTGGAGGATGGCAGTTGCACTGCTGGCGGTTGGTCTGATCCACGTCTCACACTGCCACATTGGTTTCCATAGGAGGTGCCTACAAGACCATTGCGGGGCCTCAGCTCTGGCTGGCCTGAGCCAAACCCTGAGCCTACCCTAACAGCCGGTCTGTATGACTGATTCATGTTGTCATGGCTATATCCTGTCAAATAAAGAAAAAGGCAGGTTAGACGGGGAAATGTACCATTTAAGTTTCTCAGTAACTACAATATGTGAAAAATGAGACTTGTATACTGTTAACACAATAAAGCTGGAACGCACATAAAATCATTGCGGAAATAGAGCGACAATCATTTCGGGTAAACAGACACCTATAAAGTAGCACAGGATACCATGAACTGAGCGCGCTCACAGAGTAATAAGCCGACTTTGCATGGCCTCCATACTAGAGGCCGGTCGGACTGAACAGGACAAAACACAGCACACATCCGCTGCCCCGCTCCAATCACACATTTCATTCACAAACTATCAGAAAATAGAACCGCTTTGTCTGATTATTGTGGGTCATGGCGATCGCTGACTTCTACAGTCAATTGAGGAGCGCTGTAGTGGAGGTGGTGACACTGAGCCATAACAGTGAGTGGCTCACACAAACAAGCTACAGCCACACACCGATAGAGGAAGCTACTATTAACTCAAAAAGGGCTGATCGGCAGTAAGTTCACAACACTATCAACACGTGGAAAAACGAGAGAAACTCACCATTTGGAGGTCGACCACCGTGAAACCAACAGCGGATGTTTGATAATGTTGCACAAAGCGAGTGTTTTTCTCGGTTTGTGGAAGCGTATCTGCACAATCCCAGCTGCAGCAGCACTAGCAGTAGGCCAAGGCACAGCTCTCATTCTCTGCACTTCATCGCTTCATTAGCCCACTGAAAAATGTCACCCAAATTCAAAATAACAAGTAAATCTCCATTACGCTGCAATAGCGTACAACAGCGAAATGAAATATGCCATAACCGGTCCCCTAGCAGCCACAGCAGCTTATTTACTACATGATTTTTGCCTGCTGTCGAAGTGCCCCCGGTTATGTTAAAACAAGCCCAGACCGACTGTGTTGGTGAGCAGCAACCAATCCGTACTGCTACCCAACCCCCCGTCTGCACAGGGCCGTGACACTCACCCTCTCGATACACGCACGCGCGCACAATTAAAAGCACGCACGCACGCACACACAAATACACGTGCACGCGCATCATCCAGGTGAAGTTTATCATAGTTAATGGTTTATAATATCTGTATGACATAATAAACACTAATGAATGACTTGTTTTTGACATGTACCTCATTTCTACGCGACTCTCATTGTTCCTGGGCTTAACTCTAATGACAGGCCTGTGTTTCTGAGTGTGTCGCAGGGACATAAAGAATACAACATGATTGCATTGCGCAAACAGCAGCACGGCCTCTCCGGTCATACTAAACTCCGTGCGCCATGTTGCCTTTCCACTGAGTCCTCTGACATGAGGAAACAGGCCGCTAGGCGCTCAGGAAAAAGAAAATAAAGGAGTCAATATGGCTGTAAGCGTGCATAAAACTGGAATTTGCTCCGAACAAAAACTCCACTGATCGTCTTCCATCTTGCCCTGAAGTGACACCAGTAGGGATTTGAACCGTGTATTGCAGATCAAATTGACATATATCCATAAACACGAAAGCACAATAGGGCTGCTGCAGTGGGCCAGTCCTTGAAGATCAAACAAAGACCATCCAGTTACATGCCGACTTGTCAGCACAGGAACTTACCTCTGTGCGGATTTTTAAAAATACTATCAAGGTTGTTGATTTAAACAGGTAGGCAACTCATATCTCAAACATTTTTGGTGTATGATCCAGTAGAAACACTTTCGAGACGCCACTTATTTACCCAGCCTGATAGATCATCTGTCTAGCGTTTACACTCATTACTTGTATTTACCAGTTATGCTATCTCACTGTGTAACACGTCTAATAATACCGTGATATCAGTAGGCTATACGACGTCATTTAATTTTACAGGAGGTGAATAAAGGTTTTATATTACTATTGTCTGGGGATGCGGGCCCTCTTGTGTCCACAGGGAGAATTACATGCTTTTGATTTGACAGGAAATTGAATAGGTACGTGGAAAAAAACCTTTTATTTTGGTTTCACATACAGCACATTAGCATTTATTATACAAACCACAACGCATTTTTTCAGTTTTTCCGTCATTTCCCCATCTACTAAACAGCATAACACACATGTAAATCTGGAAGTGCTTATAAAGTGAGTTTGGGGATGATAACAGGCTGTTACAATACATACAAATATTCACAAAGTGCAATAATAACAAATACTTTGTTCAAAAAGACATTATGCAGTGAATCTTACCAATTCAAGCAATTAAAAAATGTATTGCAGTGCTGCGATTTTAGGTATGATGCAGGATAATATCACAAAATAAAACACAGAATGAACTTGACGACATATAAATGATAACTGTACTTCAACATATTTATACACAGGAAAAAGCTTATTTGTTTGGCTGTAGGTTCTAAAATGCAGTTTTATAAATGTAGAAAATGTCACCAAGAACTGAGTCATAAAATATTAAAGCAGAGAAAGAACAATTCAAGAGGAACAAAATGCTTAATGAAAAAAAGATCAACTCACAAGTGAAGTTTTAACCATACAGATAAACACATTTTTTGCCTTTACTGATTAGTGCGATTAATTGATTCACATGCATCTCCGCCAAACTGGAATAACATACTTCTAATTGATTAATGTATTGTGATAAGACGAAGACAATGTCCAACACTGTACAAACACTCAGTCAGAGCCATTTCTAGATAGAGGCAAAAAGTTATTTCCTCCAACATTTGAGATACATGATCACCCTCAGCATCTTCTTGCTCATGCATGTTTTGAAGCACTGGAGAGAGAGCTGCAGAACTATTCACTGGTTTCATCCACTTTGCCACTGGGCTCACAGAGGGGTCTTTTCTCCATCAGTGTGTATGGAAAAGGTGGAACATCACAGCTAGTGAAGTCCAGTTTCTTGGGAACACTGCAGTTAATAAAGTCAAGTTTCTTGGTGCTGTCACAACCAAACTCCAGCTTCTTGAGCCGAGCTAGATTCTTGATGCTGCCGGGGGGCCTGCCGGGGCTGACCTTGTATCCTGCCGCTTTGGTGGTACCAAGAGGCCTTCCCGGGCTGGTTTTGAACCCAGCTGCTCTAGTTGTCCCGAGTGGACGTCCAGTACTTGTACGGTATCCTGCTGACTTTGTGGTCCCTGATGGCCTCCCTCTCCGCCCCGACTTAACTATGCCCTTCTTCTTTTTAGAGCCATCCAGCCCTGCGGCCTCACTGCTCCTGATTCTCACTGTCTGAGGGTGAAAGTCATTCTGGGTGTCTTGCATTTGGCATATCATGGCTTTGTGCATGCCCTGTGGCAAAGGGCCAAGGCCGGCAAGGGACAGCTGCAAACCAGGGGTTGTCGGAGAGGGGTAGAATTTGTTGGATTGTGTGCTACAGAGATCAAAGTGGCTGGCTGGATGACATTCCTCTGCCAGTCCACTCATACAATAGTCACTGCTGCTGCTTGTCACTTGATGCATCATTTTCTGTTGGAGTACAGAGAAATACAAACATTAGGAGGAAACACTGCTCCCGCAAACGTGAACCAAGAAAAACACTCAAAAGCATTTTTAGTAGCTTACTTTTGATGGAGCCAAAAGGCCTTTTAGCGATGCAACACAAAACACAATTCACGTCAAGACAAAGCGAGGTAAACTACAACTGTAATTAGCAAAAAGCAAAACAAGTCGTGCAGAAAAATAAATGTTTCCGCATGCAAATGCTTATTTATTTTAAAAACGTAAAATAAATAGTTCGTACCTCATTTGTTTGGTGAATGTTAGATGGAAAGGGTTAATTTCGGATCGCATACATTATCCTTTTCTGTCAGCGACAACATGTTTATGAAGATGCTGCTCAAACTACGCCCTGGCGTCCATGAGTATTGTCTTGCAGTGGGGCTGGAATTTCTGTTGCTTATTTCATGGCCATTTAATCCTTTAAGCAGAGGTTCAGAGGAGAGGAGCAGCCATTTTCGCCTGGATTTTTTTTTTGATAAAACAGGATGCGCTGTCCACGCATGCGCACATAGTCATAAAGGAAACGGCAAAGGCAAATAAGTATCCCCCATTGTGTTTCTGGCAGGTTAAACAAAGACGTATCATAATAGCGTGCGTATCCAAAATATAGGCCTAAATCATATTACAATCTAAAATAAAAATGTACACTAAACCATCAATAACATTATCTGCTACATTGTTGAAATTGTCCAAGTACTCTAATCCAACTAGACTTTTAAATCAGTATTGCTGGTAAGTGCTAGAATCTAAGAGTGTGCATGTTCCCAGTTACAACAAGAGACAACATTCACTTTTTGTAAGTTTTATTAACATCCATATCAACTTAAGTATAGACACTGGATTTATGGAGCAAATGCAGTGCTAGGACAGATAGCAATATACATTTCAGCGTTTCCCCCGATGGTCTTCTCCGAACTTATGCAAACTTAAGTCCATAGAACTTAAGTTTCCTTGATTAGCTTGGTGAGCTTCACAATCTTTGTTTTGGTGGACATGTCCACATATTTGTCCCCGATGCTGACGATCATGCCACCAAGGATGGTAGAATCCAGCTGTGAAGAGATGACAATGTTCAATTAAATTACTCTTAAAATGTTTGATTAGTGTTTTTTTAATTACCTTTACTTATATTTATGCATTTTTCCCCTAAACTATATTTGGTATGATAGGGAAAATGCCTAATTTATTCTAATTGGTTCCAGTCTTGAATTCTGGTATGCACATTTTAGACAGATAGACAGATAAACAGATAGACCAAAAATGTATTGTAGTTTCTTAAATAAAAAACAGTTATCCCATGTGCCCAAATGCTTATTTGAGGATGATGATAAACATTTTCTTTTAAGTAAACAGATTTTGAAGAAAAGAACAAATGGATTAAGATAAAGTCACATCAACTGCAAAATGTTCATTTGTATGTTTCTGCGATCTTGCATCATACCTTTGTTTCCAGCTTGATAGATTCACCCTTCTGAAGAAAGCCCTTGAGAGCTGCTTTCAGGTCAGTAAGACTAGCTGCATCCAAAGGCTGAAAATGGATAAGTGTTACTTGTTTGATTGTATAACATATTTACAGTAAATGCAATAGTAACTGATACAGAATAATGACTGCTGTTTCAGGTGACCAGTTTCAAGGTGTAGTCAGATATTATGCATGTCCACCCATTTTATACCTGTGCAGTAGTGACGGTGCAGAGGACCTCTCCACGGTGTGCACTCATCATTTTGCCATAAGCAGTGATAACATCACCAGTTAAAGTAAGACGACCATTATCAGCCAAAACATCTGCAAAACAAGAAGGATACATTTGAGCAAGATGCAATACTGTCTGTTTTTCTGCATTACCAACTGATGTCCTTCAGTTCTGCAAAAAGAGTGTAGAGAAGCCCTTTTAATCTACAATAACTAACTGTATAATATAAATAGAGCTTAGGCAATTGTTAAAAAAAACAAAAACATTTCCACAGATTGTTAGACCAAAAAATTGTGGAAATGTTTACTAGCTGTGAAAGCTAACATATGCGTCTGACCTCTATGGAGGTCACAGAACTAAAAATAAAAGATGTAGTTCTACTACTCTATTTTACTGCACAAGATGGTTATCTTTCCCATGTGACTTCTTACTTAAGATAAAATAACCACAACAGAAGAAAAACAATTGTATACCCAACACACGCAGCTAGGCAAACAAACATGTTTTTACGTATTCAATACTATTGTAAACACTGCACAGTTAAGATTACTTTTGATATTTCTGCATTTTCTTAAAAATAAATGAAATTGTATAATGTGAGTGAACTAATACAGTTGCAGTTTAAAACGTGTTTTTATGCATTTTTATCCTAACTGGATCGTGGACTCCTTTATGCTTTGTAACGTAACAACCTTACACTACACTCAAATACTAATTCACATTGCATAACTATGTTTTATTCATGTTTAATAAGTATAAATCCATGATTCAACTTTTAGCATTATTAAGGGCATTAACTCACTGATGAGATTGAAGGTGATGGGGGAAACCTTGGACTTTGCAAGACCATCCTGGAAGGTCTTCTGCTTGAAGCTGCGCTTTACATGAGGATTCATTACAATACTGGAAACCTTGGGGTCCTTGATCAGGGACTGAAAAACAAGATGGCAGAAAGCAAGAGGACACTAAATACATGCACTAGAATAGAAATGCAAGTTGAATTGAAACAGCATGGATAAGCAAAAACTGATAATTAACCAATTATTTTCATTAGCTATGTCTGATATGCAGGAACATTAGTTTGTTTATATATATTTTAACACTGTCAATTGATTAACAACAATTATAGTCTAATCAAATTGTGATAAATCGTTGAGAAAAACACTCCTCATCACCACCTTTACATCATTAAAACTGCACTTCAAGGTCTTAACTTTTCACTTACAGACACTTTACCCAGCTCCTGCTCCACTTGGTCCAGAATATTCTGCTTACTGGCAGCTGAGAACAGAGCAGTGGCATAGCGGCCCTCCACCCCGTAGACCGTGATGGGAGCCTATAAAGACATAAACATACAAATTAACTGCGAACTCTATTCATATTTAAACAAGCGTCCTGCAGTGTGACGATATTTACCTTGATCAGTTTTTGTCTGATGACAGACGTGCTGAACTGGCGGGCCTGGAAGAGAAAAAATAAATGATGTCAACACAGGTAAACCACAACTTTAAGTGATTAAACTTCAGGCATCAAGTGTACCATTCACGTTTAAGAGAGTTAGCTGGTAGGCTAACACATTAGCAGTCATTCAAGTGCAAAGGCCTCGTGTGGGTTTGTTGGACATTAAGAGTTACCTCCTGTCTCCAAAGAGAGTACAACACAATAAGATGTGCAATTAAAATGAAAAACTTATCGGTCAAATCTACCATAAAATGATTAAAATCACCAAAATCATTGAATGTCTTACCTGCTGTCCTAGCATGAGTGCTGCCATTTTCTCCTACAGCTGTGTAGAGTAGAACAAACAACTGCGCATGTGCAGTTGACAGGAAGGCGTCTGACTGTGGTTAATGTAGTTTTCCAGTGTGGTGCATTCTGACAGGTTAGGTCTATAAACAACATTTCTAAAAATAAAAAACTGGGTCCATTTAATAAGGTAAAAAGAAAAGAAATAACATTGCAGTAACTTTTCTGTTTATATAATATGATGTTTAAATCCAAGATAGACACACTGTCAAAAAATATAACATGCTAGAGACCACAAATATGTGTAGGGAGTTTAAAAAAGAGCTTCAGTACTAGTGAGATATGCTACAGTTTCACAGCTATTAGGCCCAATCGACTGCCACAAACGTCAGACAACATCTTACGTGTTCATCTTTGCAAATGTTAAGGAGTGCTTAAAAATCCAACAAGTCAGTTTATCAACATGTGAAAGTTTTTTTATTTTTTTATTTTCAATCTTTGGTCATGACTGTTCCCGCGCTTGTCCGGCAGAGGGCCACAGAGCAATTTCACTTTTTATATAACCAAGCTCAAGACAACATTACACCAGTATGAATATTTAAGATAAAACACATAACACATTTTAGTTCACCCTGCCGGGTTCAATTAGAATTTTTTGTTTGTTAAAATCCTCCTCTTAGATCCCACCACTGATGCGATGACGTAAATGTGATTTGTTGCTCAGCCTCTCTGGACCAGAGTTAGCTGGGTCTACATTTCTCTGAGCTATCGGTATTGTGATAATAATAAGTGGCTCTATGACATTAACTTTAACAACGAATAGTTACATCACATTGTTTAGGTATCATGTGAACTAAACACTTTTTTCTCTACCAAACTGGAGGGACGCAGGGCAGTTGACGCATTCGTGGAGCGCACACACACACACACACACACACACACACACACACACACACACACACACACACACACACACACACACACACACACACACACACACACACACACACACACACACACACACACACACACACACACACACACACACACACACACACACACGTACAAGCTGCGAATGACCAGAGCGCTTGCTAGGACGTAGCATAGCCGGGACATCAAACGAAACGAAACTGCGAGAGGTTTTCCGGATTTGTTTTTAAAGCTGGTCGGCTCGCTAGCTGAGAGCAAACCAGGCATGGACGACAAGACATTCACCAAGGAGTTAGACGGATGGATTGAACAACTGAATGAGTGCAAACAGCTGAGTGAGAATCAGGTCAAAGTCCTATGTGAAAAGGTAAGGTCTGCGCAGGAGAGAAAGAAATGCAGGCGAGCTATTAATACCTGTCAATAGATATCTGCAATGCTAGCGGGCCATTCGCTGTTACATATCCTAAATCTTACAGTATTGCCTTGAATAACATCAGCTAATGCATGTGGCCTTGCTTTGGAGCGCACCATTTGGCTGCAGCTGCATGCAGCGCATTGCTAAGGGAAGCAACTCGCCAAGAAGATGGAGGAGGAGGATGCCTGCAAATATGTTTTCCTTAGCTACGCCCACTCCTGATTCCTCACTTAGGTGCAATGCCACTACCACATCACATTAAAACCATCTGCTGCATACTTCGGAAACATTATGCAATTCAGTCTCCTAGTGGGTGATTGTAAAACACGTGCATACCCTGCACCATGCTCCGTATTAATCATTATCTGTGTTATCTTGGTCCTCTATTTTAGGCCAAGGAGATCCTTACAAAGGAGTCCAACGTGCAGGAGGTGAGATGTCCAGTGACTGTCTGTGGAGATGTCCATGGTCAGTTTCATGACCTGATGGAGCTGTTTAAGATTGGAGGGAAGTCTCCTGATACTAACTATCTCTTTATGGGAGACTATGTTGACAGAGGCTACTATTCTGTAGAGACAGTATCTCTCCTGGTTTCTCTGAAGGTAAAAAAACAAAACAACACTTTGCTTCTCGTGCTCATATGAGGTTGGATTTGGGGCAAGCATGATGTTTATGGCTGATGGGTCTTCCATTTTGTTTATATCTACTTTTCTCTTTTGAAGGTAAGGTTCCGTGAACGAATTACAATTCTCAGAGGGAATCATGAGAGTAGACAGATCACACAAGTGTACGGCTTCTACGACGAATGCTTAAGGAAATACGGAAATGCCAATGTTTGGAAGTACTTCACAGATCTGTTTGACTATCTCCCCCTCACTGCGCTGGTAGATAACCAGGTAAGGTTTTGTATTCACAGGTAGGGAGTGTCATAAAGCACAGATACAGGGACTTATCCTTAATCACTTGTGATTTATTTTCTCTCCCTTCTGGAAGATTTTCTGCCTCCATGGAGGATTATCTCCTTCAATAGACACACTGGAACACATCAGAGCGCTGGATCGCTTGCAGGAAGTTCCTCACGAGGTAATTTCCGCATATGTTAATTTTGCACATTTTACATTAGACCCCTCTTTAAGGCCTTTCCAGATTAAGGATTATTCTGTAACAACATATAGATAACATTTGTATGAATGTGCATGATGATGTAAGGGTGCTCTAAACATTTCATAATTTTTACATCATATTTTTCACATGTATGCACATTCATTCATTTTAGATGAAGTTTAGAGCTAAAACAATATATCAATTTATCGATCCATGGGAAATGAATTGGATAAAAAATGAATACTCAAGCAATTACTCAAGAAATAATCAGCAGATTACTCGATAACAAAAGTTAACTTCAGCTGCAGCCTTAATACAATTTGTTAGTTTGGAAGTCTCCTAAACCTCCCCATATTGGATAGATTTTGTGTTTTCCTTTACAATAATCTAAACAACACTGATGTTTCCTTCATGTTTCAGGGTCCAATGTGTGACCTGTTATGGTCGGACCCAGATGACAGAGGTGGCTGGGGCATCTCACCCCGTGGTGCTGGTTACACCTTTGGGCAGGACATTTCGGAGACCTTCAACCACGCAAACGGCCTAACTTTGGTTTCAAGAGCCCACCAACTGGTGATGGAGGTACTAAAAGTTTGTTTACCTGCTGAAAATGATTAATTTATTATTATTATTATGTTGTTTGATTGGAAACACTTCAGATGCAGATTTAACTTTACATAATAGAAAACTTAAATAGGTACAATAGATAACACCAGATAATCTTTTGATCCAGGGTTATAATTGGTGCCACGATCGCAATGTAGTGACAATCTTCAGTGCACCAAACTATTGCTATCGTTGTGGAAACCAGGCAGCAATAATGGAACTTGATGACACATTGAAATACTCCTTGTAAGTACATTTGAAAAAGGTTTTCGATCCAAATGTGTCAACCTTTCAATGACTTTGGTTCTTTCTTAAAAATGTGTTATTGACAAGTAATCTAAAATGTGCGTTTCTGAGGAGTCTTGTCCTTTGTTTACTCCAGCCTACAGTTCGACCCTGCACCACGCAGAGGGGAGCCCCATGTGACGCGACGTACGCCAGACTATTTCCTGTAGAGATCACACAGAGAAAAGCATTCATAACCCCATGGACCAAAAACATATGTGCCATAATCCAATGGAATGGAAACTATCACATATAGCTTATAACCACTACCCTTCCAACTTTACTTCCTCTCTGTGCATGATGTTTTTATTGCTAGAAATGATTGCTACTATGAACAATACCATCACAATACCTACTGGATTGTCAGGAAACACTAATGAAGTAATGCTGAGAATAACAACTAAATGTAAGTAATCTTTGTGTTAGGGTGTTAATGATGACCAGAGTGTTTCCATATACAGTCTGTAAGCTGCATCTTTCACTTGGCATGGCCTCTTATCAAAAGGTTACAGTAAATATAAGTGAACTCTTTGTTTTTTCTTTTTGTAACTAAATCTCAACAGTTTTTTTGTGAAGTAAGATAATAGGTTTAGACGTCGGAAATGAATATGTTCTCTTTGCACTTTTGTATTTGATTTTTATCACATGGCACTGACAAACTATGTTCTTTTTATACCCTATTATAGTGTAAGTCGCTCTCTTCTTGCTCCGCTGTCGTCTCCTATTGGAGTTAATGTAATTCATTTAAGTAGGCAATATTGGTACCAATGACATCAGTTGAAAAAAATAAAAACGTAATGTTTTGCAGTCTCAGCTCTGAAATAAAGTCGGAAGTTGTTATTGTCATTTACTTCATTTTGAGCACAACTTGTGGCATTATTTTCTCTCACCAGTCACCACTAGATGGAAACAGGCACCAAAGAACAACTGCTGTTAAAATAAAATACAATTCAAGATAATAATTATGGGGTTTACTGAATGTGTGCAGGAACTTGGGTTCTTTTATTAGGTTTGAATTATGTTAAGGTATGTGGTTTATCATGATTGTACAACATAGAAGCTATAATACTGCAGTGCTAATTAGCCATTGGTGACTTATTTGTGTTTGATGGTCAAATAATATATATGAACCAAATAACGTTTGTTTAAGGGTCACTATCTTCTTCACAAGATATAAGGGTGTCGGTTGTTAAATGTCACGCTGCTGTACAGAGTCCTGTGTGTGGAAATCCAAAGTTTTACCAGTCATTAATAATTTACTGCCTGCGAATCAATGTGGCGAAAATGCCACAGCGTTACCGGATGTGGTGCTCAGCTCGCTGCGCAAAATAAAGAGCCTTGTTAAAAGGACAAAGTGAAAGGAAACTTAACCCCCACCCCCCCTCCCCCTCAACTGGTAACCCAAGATTATATTGCTTTAAAGACTGATTTAAAAATCATAATGCATTTTAAAGATTTTTGTTTGTCTACCAGCCATGTACAATCCCAATATTTTCCATTGTAAATTGGCGATTTGACACGGGACTTTTACTTTGTTGGTGAGCTTCCGGCCGCTGGGGGATGTGCCTCTGTGTGTTCTGACGCCGCTGCATGTAAAATTAGCTGTCTGCAGCCTTTCAGGGACACCTCTTGCAGACCGCCGGAGCCCACAGTGCAGTAAGTAAGCAAGCCATCTTTTTTTATTGATGGATCCATCAAGACTGCAGCATAGAAAAGACCAGCTCGCACTTTTTGTCTGAGGTCAGGGGAACTAGACTCGTTAGACGTGCAGCTGGATGTGTGGATGTGGCAGGCTGATACTAGTTGAATCTGGGGCGCACAGCTGTACAATTACATGACTGGACAGATGCCGTGCTAAACTGGTCGTTTAGAAACAATGCTACTTAGATTTGACCTGCTAATGGCTTGATCGCTTTGTTCGGATTCAGGAACACCTCCAGCTACAGTCCAGATCTGACTGGTCTACGTTGGGTTGAACAATTAACCGTAACCAGTCACAGAGCATGTTTACCCGGCTGCGACCACTGGCAGAAAGCAGCTATTTAAATGTAACAGATGCCTTATACACAATAACTGAAGGATTACATATCTGCCATGCAATGCATCTCGAATACTATTTAAAATATGTATTTGATTGTAAGGAGTTTTGAATTGCAGGTTAATGTGTAGCCACACAGGCCGCCTTGATTGGCTGAGAGTGAGAGCAGTGGATGTATAGATCAAAGGTTGACAGTCCAAAGTTCAGTCCTCTATTATCACCTTCATTAATGAATTATCTTTGATGCTATTAACAGTAGTTTGACATCAGATATGCCTCTGTTCAAACCAAGCCGTTCAGATTTGGTATTTCATTGGACAATCTCAGATGAGGGGTTGTTTTGTTGTCATCTCGTGAGAATCCCATGGAGTTTAATTTAATTTAAAGAGACCGCACGCCTTCTGTACGCCACAGCATCCAGAAAGCAAGAGAGATTTCTGTCTTATTGTCAATCCCAGCAGCCATCTTTGGTGCAATTTCAAAATGAGTTTCATCATGCAGCTGCTGCAGATCTTTGTTTGGACTTGCTGCTGATTTGTCCCCTACCTTCCAGTAGTTCAGCTGGAGCATAGCACAAATGGTTAAAAACCAGATCAGACTGGGTTATCTGGACACACACTGGGACGAATGAGCATGCTGTATGCACATACAGTACACAGAGAATGTTTTTGATAGTGCAGTGTCTAATTCAGTGCAGGCCAGTCTTATCTGTTTTTTCATTGTGAAATCATAAAAGCATAACACTTGAATGAAATTCTATTTGGTAGTGTTTTAAATAAAGTGTTGCATAACCTGCTTTGCCCACTTAACCCTAATACAATTTGTGGTTTATTGATAGTAAAATAATAGAAATGTAGAGCTGCCATTCAGTTGGTCACAATCATCAAGAGCTGCTTTTCAGCCACAGTTTGGGGGTTGGTGTGCACTCATAATGGGGCTTTCCAATTTAGTGCTTCACAACCCTTGTGTCAGGTCAGCCATCGCCATAGCAACATTATGCTGAATAAGCAGCATTGCAAATCCACAGAGGCGCATTATTTTCACAAGGTCCTCCACTCTGACTTGTGTCTGCAAAAAAAAGTGATGGGCTGTGAATAACATGCATGTCAGCCCTGAAATCCTCAAACAATACGAGGAAATATCAGCCTAAAACAGTGCAGTTATGACGCACAGTGATTCCAGAGAAATATTACTCAAACATGTTCCTGGTGGGGGTGTTTTTTAGAATTGACTTTAAACGAAGTTGACTAAAATTTTCCCTTGAAGTATCATTCCAACATGCTCTTGTGCGCTGGCTAATTATTGTAACGCTTTCCTTTCCCTAGATAAATATGGCAGCAGAGCTATCCACCTCCATAAACATCAAAGAGCCCCGATGGGACCAGAGCACATTTGTAGGTCGGGCTAAACATTTCTTCACTGTCACAGACCCCAGGAACATTCTCCTCACCAACGAACAACTAGCCAATGCACACAAAGTCATCACTGACTACAGGTAAGCGGCTACAAGTGCAGATGTGGCATTGTTAATACACCTTCATCAGGATCTTATTAATGGGTTTACATTAAATTGTATCTTTACTGTCTCCCAGGAAAGGTATAGTCCCGCAAGGATTGACTGAAGATGAACTGTGGAGAGCCAAATATGTTTTTGACTCTGCTTTCCATCCCGATACTGGGGAGAAAATGATCCTGATTGGTCGTATGTCAGCGCAGGTTCCCATGAACATGACGATCACTGGATGCATGATGACATTTTACAAGTAGGAACATGTAGGGTTTTCAATATATATATATATGTGTATAATATATATCCCTTCCACTATTCCTACTTCTACTTCTGAAATTATAAACATAACAAGCATCTTTCACTGAAGATATTTTGATGTGTCACAGTTAACAATGCACACTGGCTTCATTTGTCTGCTCAAGAGTCCTGTTTTAATCTACACATATTTATTCATTTATTGGAAATGCATTTATTGTTACCAGCCAGGACTCGTTATTGGACTTAAGGAAGGCCTAGAAGAGTCTCAAAATGTTTCGTTTCGCTACAAAGAAAGTATTTGAATTTTCCCCTGAAAGCTGTATGACCCCTGCTTTCAGTACATGTAACTTCGCTGATAGGGTTCCTATCAATTAAATTGTTGTCACTTGTGGAAAGTACCATTTGTTTAAGTCATTTTTACTTTAAACAGTTTGTAATAAAGCTCTTTTTTTATACTCTATCTAAGTACATCTGCTCCTCTGTGGACTCCTCTTTGCTGTCCTGTAATGACTCTGTTGTTTTCCATCCTGCAGGACAACTCCAGCTGTGTTGCTCTGGCAGTGGATCAATCAATCGTTCAATGCAATAGTAAATTACACCAACAGGAGTGGCGACGCTCCACTCACTGTCAGGTAAGAGAGGGATATTTCAGCACTGACTCTAGCTCATATTAACCCTATAATTCAGCAGTTTTTTGTGTGTGGACAGTTTTCGTGTGATGTGACCGTTGACTCTTCTGTTCGCAGTCAGCTGGGCACAGCTTATGTGTCTGCCACCACAGGAGCAGTGGCCACTGCTCTCGGACTAAATGCACTTACAAAGGTATCAGTTCATCTAACCCCATTCATTCTACTTCTCACTTTCATCCTGACATGAAGCTAGCCACGCACACATCATTTCTTTGTCATAGGAGAGCCGTATTATTTACGGGGTCATGCCCTGGCATCAGCATGTTGTCCAGCCATTTTACATAGTGACTTTGTGTTATACATCCTGATTTATGGTAGAAAAAAGTATGTACAACTTCTAAAATGTCAGCAGCAAAAAAATTCCACTGTGAATTTGGTGCAATAAGAGCAAAGCAGAGCTGAATGAGTAATTTCTCCCTCCTGTTTCATGCCTCCTCTCTCCTGCGTAGCACATCTCACCCCTGATTGGTCGGTTTGTTCCATTTGCTGCTGTAGCTGCTGCTAACTGTATCAACATCCCGCTGATGAGACAAAGGTAAAGTGGATAAGTCGACAATTTCAGTACATAATATGGCTTATTGTATCTTTTGGTTCCGAACAGAGTTGTGCTAATAAAAAAAAAAAGGTCCGATCCAAGAAAATACATTTTTGCAGAAGAGGCACTATGCATCATGTGAATGCAACGAGGACAATAGTATCAGTGTTTTGAAACAGGATGTAATGTCCAGGCTTTATGTAATCTTCTGGTCTCTGATAGCAGAATTCCCTAGAATACAGGAAGATGCAAAGGTCTGGAAAGGAACACAATGTTTTTTTGTGTATGTAATGAATACATGCCAAAAAACTTGGTAAACTATCTATGTTTAAATGTATATAATTATTGTAGAAAGATAAATCAAGAATATTATGTAAACTATATGCTTTTTTCTAAGGAATGTCTTTAAATTATTCAGTTAGTGCTAAAGAAATGTCCTTGTTGTTAACATTAATACTGCTGTTTTGTACTGGATTTGAATCTGAAAATGTCCCTGGAAACAAAAGCATTATAAGGCCATTACCCCTGAACCATGTAATACAAAGACAGTTGATTCTTATTATAAATATGCTTTTTCTCCTTTTCTTCAGAGAGCTTAAACACGGCATTCCCATAACAGATGAGAATGACAACAGGTTAGGAGAGTCGACGAACGCTGCACAGCAGGCTATCTCTCAGGTCGTGGTCTCCAGGATCCTCATGGCCTCTCCAGGAATGGGTAAGAATATGTTTGGATCCTATGTCCAATGAGACACCTGCTGTCAGATTTGTGGCATCATTTCAGTAAATGAAAACAAAGTTGAAGAACAACCCACTTTATTGTGTCACAGTTTTAGTCAAAAGGGTTGTAATGTTAATGTGTGTCCTTTTAGCTATCCCTCCGTTTTTGATGAACCATTTGGAAAAGAAGGCTTTTCTGAGGGTAAGCATACTTCTGACACACCGTTATATCCTCATGTTTCTACCACTCTGTTTTCTTTACGTAAAAACACATCAGAGGAATGAAAAGCATTGAGGGCACAAGGCCACTCTAGTATGGGAATGCAACACTGCTTTTGTGTCCCTCATTCGTTTTTTTCCCTGCCTGGTCCCTTTAGAAGTTCCCATGGATGAGTGCACCTATTCAAGTCGGCCTAGTGGGATTCTGGTGAGTTGTCAGAGATGGTCCACCTCATAAGCAGCCACGTCAAATTCCATTGAAATTTCAAATGATTTTCGTGTATAATGATATGAAATGTCAGAGATCATAAGATGTGAATTACCCTAAGAGAAATTGGCTCATAATAGTTGTTAATAGACAATATGCCCATCTCCTTTTTACCATTTCTCAATTATCAGTCATTTCTATAAAGGGCTACAGATCCTGTTTTGTCTTCTTCTGAAAAATGATACACATATCCTCCAACATGTATTTCCTGACTCCTCCTTACCTCTTGTGACCTCAAATTGACCAGTAAAAATCCTGTGGCGCATTCATTCAGTTCAGTTTAGATGAAGTGGATCCTGCAAACAAGCGCACTATTTGGTTGGTTTTTAATTGACTGAATTACTCAAAAATGTTATTAGCCAGGCTTGCATTGTAGCTCCATCAGTAAGTTTATCAGTCTGTCAGTCACTTTGGTCCAGACTATACACAATTAGGCCTTTTTGATGGATGCCATTTAATTTTTGCACATTAATGGTCCACAGAGGATAAATCAGATGACGTCAGGACAGTTTAGTCTATATGTTTCATGGTGATGTGTTTTTTTTCAGCCTGGTGTTTGCCACTCCACTGTGCTGCGCATTGTTCCCTCAGAAGAGGTGAGTGAAGCATTAAAACCTGAAAAAAAGTAGCTTCTCTCTAGATTAATATAAGCAGAGTTTGCATGATTCTTCTCTGCTTGATAAGTTGCATAATACGCCTGCAGTATATATGTGTTTGACCCATTAACCCCCGCGTTTCTCCCATTCCTTCCCCCTTTTCCAGCTCTATATCAGTCAGCCGCCTGGAGCCCGAGCTGCAGGAGAAAATCCGGGCCAACCACCCAGGAGTGGAGAGGGTCTACTTCAACAAAGGGCTATGAGTGTGCAGCCCCCTCATCCAAACACTGCCATAACACAGCTGCAGGCTCAGTCCTCGCCTCTTGGCCAGCCCTCCTCATTCAGTGTGCCAAAGTTAAGTTTGTGTCTCCTCATTTCCAATATTCAGATGGATATCTAGGGGCTACCTCTCTGTCAGTCTCTTTGTAACAAGATGTTTGCTTTTGTCAATGTGATTGTTGATTTTATCGTAACTGCTAGAGAAGA
Organism: Eleginops maclovinus; assembly: GCF_036324505.1. Taxonomy (NCBI): domain Eukaryota; kingdom Metazoa; phylum Chordata; class Actinopteri; order Perciformes; family Eleginopidae; genus Eleginops; species Eleginops maclovinus. Next base: position 15,597,595 of record NC_086371.1, read on the forward strand.
TTTTCTCCGTCTGGGCCGGATGAAAATACAATGTTTATCATGACGGATATGTATAGTGGCCAGTGTAAGGGTGTTTTTAGGTGGACATTTTGTCTGTGCAGTGTTTTTTTTTTTTTAAGTTGGCGACTTCGCATGTCGCTGCCAAATGATTTTCACACTCTCTCTACGTAAAGGTCGGCAGCCAACCTATTTCTCACCTGCATTATAATCAGACTTTAACATTGATTTTACAAAGACCTCTGCTGTTCATGCATTTGCCAAATCTGTACTCGCATCAACGATCACAACCTCCTACCCTCAACAGTGTCACTCTTCATAATGGCATTCACTTTAATTCAGTTCATTTTGCCAAATGAGTGACGTTCAGTAAGCGTTGAGGCCTCTTGACGTTGTAACCATGAATCTGACAGCAACTCTCCAGGGATCCACCCTATAAAAATGTGATGCTATGATGGTAACAGCCATCCATGGGCCAACATGGTGCTATTTGATGTCTTAATAATCAGTGTATCGTACTATTTATTCTGCTTGCCAAACATGCATGAACAAACCACTTGTATGAATTAACCTCTGTGAAATATGTATATTTAGTCACACAGAGGCCAAACTCAGGAGAGCTGAACGGCGGTGACAAAAATGTGTCATTAACGATAATTTGAGCAAACACACAGGTTCCAACTTCCATATGTCCATGTGTTTATCCAGGAATTTGTGATCACCATAAGTGACACCACGATAATTCAACAATCATGTCATGCCTTACACAAACTCACATAGTATCCATTTTCTGTCATTTAATGCAGCATCCTAAGAGGCTTGATTAGTACCGCACAAAGTGACACATTTTATGATAATGTGGCAGTTTAGTCACAGTTTTCGAGGTATTATATTTCACATGTTAGACATGAATGTCAGTGTTGGAAAAACAATGCCAAAAACATGCTCAAGATAGTATTTTCCAGGGAAAGGATGATATATAAAAGAGAGGGATCAATCTAATTAATATGTGTTTTAATTAGGACTGACATTATGAAGTCTCCCTGCTCTGTGGTCTCATCCCACAGAATAACTTAGACCTCAGTTTGGTGAGTTTCCAGCAAAATCCTGGATCATTAACACCTCGCTGCTCAGTATTGTAAATTATTTTGATGTTAAAGTGAGAAATAAGACACACATTAATTATGACATCAGTACACCTCTGTTCTGTACATATCCTGCAGTCGGCAGTATTCTGATGATAATGTCCTGTCTGGTATGTTTGGACACAGTTGGTGTATCCTGTGTTGTGTGGCTTTTTTAAAGCTGATTGCATTTAAACTTTGCATTTAAAGCTGCTGGATTGAAATATAACTGTGATGAAGAATTCTAGGAGACTTGGCAGATTTATAATTGGGTATTTTAAATTAAGAGAGTAAAAAAGATGGACTTGAAGCCACAAAACTAACAAGCAGTATTAAGTATCTTCATTAAAAAAATGTATGAAGGATTTTAGGATCCATTGTGTTAAATTAGATTTGGTCCAAATATTTAAAATATTTTCTTTTCAAAAACATCAAATGCTTGTGAACAATGATTTGATTTCACCGTTTGCTCATCATGGCGTGTAATTTCTGTGAAGTGTTAAATGTTAAATATACTGTAAATCTATTACATATATTGCTGTATAAGTAACTTTTCTTTAGATCGTCAGTGTTTCCAGAGAGAGGTGTTGAAGATGGAGTGGTTCCCTAGCTGGTTTGAAGTGAAGTTTGTTATTCTAGTGTTAAAGGTAACTGAAAGTAGCATTTTCTAATTTCAGCTGATCACGCTGTTTGTCCAGAAAGCACAATATGGTAACAGATTTTAAATGCTGCACATTTTAAATACTTATTTAGACCTGTTCAGTTTCCTGACCACCACGCTTTTTAGCACATCTTTAATCAGCGAGGGAGTAAGAAAAGATGATGAACTTGCTCCGAGGTAGACATTTCCTCTTAACCTCTGACTGAGAACTAATCCCTTAATAAGAAATTAACTACCTAATAACTAACAAATTTCAATCTACCAAATGAGATTGTCATAACAGCCAAAGCGATACAAATCAACTCAAGAGGAAGAAGTCATTTACAGTCGGCATTCATCAAAATGAATATTTTGAAAAATGATATAAGAAAAAATATATCTGTTTTTCAGTAAACTGGGATGATGTGATGTTTAGACTGGAAGAAATAAAGTTGATGAAATCTTTTCTCTGGTGTCAGTAATGTTTAGTTGTCGGCTCCACGGCGCCACCTTGTGTTTTAACTTCACACAACAGAGTGAGATTACAAAAGCGTTTTATTCCAAGGCACGTCACGTTCAGAAGAACTATGAAAGACAGCAAACATGGACTTGCGTAAATTTCACTGCACACAGATCATAAGCCTTAAGGACGTCTTTAAAAAGCCACACACAAAGATCAACAGATTGGCACCTAGCTGGCTGTGATAGCTACAGAACATAATGCATCATGGGAAAGTGGCAGGACAAACTGATGGCATTTTATATCACCAAAAAGAGATTCTATAGGAGCTTGGGACACAGAAATGCAAGGAATAGCTGGACTGTAGTGATGATCTCCAGATTTTAAACAGCAGAAAATTATTCATTTTGAAATACTTTTACATTATAGAAAAATAAAGCTGACCAGAAGCTGTCTTTGATTGCAAGATGTAATCTCAACATTTCCTTTCCTACAATGTGATTTTTAAAATACAATCTACTTAATTCTCCAACATTTGCCTCTCAGTAACTAGTGTGGTGCAACTGCTGAGTCACATCTGTGTTTCTTGCTCTCCTAGGTTTAAAGATGTTTCTTTGATCAAGTGCAGCAGTGTGAATCACATAATAAAAGCACAGATTTGCCACCACTGAAATAAATTCCTGGAAACAGTAACAAGATCTTATCAAGTGTGATGACAGACAGAAAACAAAGGCATTCACAAAAGGCCTTTTCCACAGCAGACATTTTGACTTAAATAGGAAACGTGTTATTTGTGTTACTGATAATGTCCGTCAACATGTCTTCTGTGTAAAAGGAACATTTGTCTTTTTCACAACACAAAACCTTCTCTTTGCAACGAGCAAATAAAGTAATTTAAGCACAAAGTCACCCATGTAACAATTTCAGTTCACTTCGAACAATGAATTTCGTTCCCATTCATTGACAGACATATTGTATCATTAACCGACGATGCAGACACGCCTACAGAAACCTGTGAGAGGTGTTCTATAGCTTCCGTCACCATTCACCGTCTCTGTGTTGACCTCATCTCTGTTCACACTTTATCCACATGAATCCAAAGTAACCTCTGTGCGCTGCTATCTTTGGAATGTGATGGACTTTGCCGAGGTGGCACTTCGATTGGCACTTGGGTTACATTGACATTAACGACTCACTCCGGTAGCACCCAATTCACTCTTCAGCTGGTTTCTTTTTTGATTGGCTTCATGAGTCTTCATTCCTTTCCTCACTCAGTAATTACACATTCTGTGAGATTGAAATGATACATTTGGATTCAACAACTTCATTCTTCACATAGAATATAATGAAAAAAGAGATAAATAAGGGTAATATAAATACTCTGGAATAGAATTATACAACATTATGATTTTCCATTTAAGGTAATGTGTTAAAATATAACCTGGTAGTGTCCTCTCTTACACTGGGCACCACGGTTAAAATGTCTTTGGAAAGATTGTACTGGCAGACGAGCGCAGTGGCAGAGGCGGTTATCACTCTGCTTCCTGGATGTGGACGCTTACTTCAAGGCTCTGTAGATGCTTCATACCCACAGAGATTCAAAAAGACTGTGCCCTAGGGCGAAGACCTCAACAAAAGATAGTCTGCAACTCCCTCCCACTCTGAAGTGCATGTGATCAGCTGGTTGAGCTAAAAGAAATCCAGGGACTTTTTTCCCAAGTCAACAGTGCCGCCCTAAGGCACCTACAGCAGCAGTTATTCAATGTCCTAGCCTAAAATAAATGCAGTTGCCATCTACTTCAGCTTAAAAAAAATTAGAGCCATGTGAGCCTCAGCAGAACTCCTCCTCACACAGCGCCTCCCCCACCAGCAGTGAGTGTTTGTCAGGCTCGCTGAGCACCAAGCTGTTGAGGGAGTGCTTGTCGGAGCGCAGGGAGTTGATGGAGGCACGGCTGTAGTTGACAATGCGGTCCAACAGGCTGAGTCTGGGGGAGGGACGACGCATCTCGCCCATGCCGATATGGACGCTGACGTCGGATAGGCTGCCTTGCCGCCTGCTGTTACCCAGCCTGGCCTCCAGCTTCTCGGCAGTGGGCTTTGTGTAACTAAGCAGAGACGAGAAGACGGGATTAGATAATTGTGGACAGTGATGGACTGTGGTGTTAGACGAATATATCCAAAGAGGAAAAAGCCAACAGGAAAAACCTCAAAGACATACACTACTGGTGAATAAGGTTTAAAAGTAAGATATATCATAATGAACCCAGTTGATTTTAGACATTAACACAATTCTTTTTGAGGGAATTTCTGTCTCCGAGTGATAAAAGGCTTATTTGTAGAAAACTGCCTTTAAAGATACAGTTCAACAGTACAATTTGTTGGCAACGACAGGTGAATAGGGTAACCAATCTCACTAAATTAAAGTTAACATACAGTGCAGAAGAATTGACACTGATTCCATGTTACGGTAATTGAACAGTGCCAGACAAGACGATGTGTTTGCCAGTAGTTTCTCAGATTAAATATCTCTTACCATTTGAGCAGCAGCGAGGATAAGACCACGGAGACAGAAGACAGCGCCATGGCAGCAGAGCCCATCCACGGCTGTAACACCAGACCAATGGGAAGAAACACACCTGAGGACGAACACGGCTCTAATCAGGGCTGTGCTCAAAACTATGGCAGTGACCACGATCACTCAGAAGACATCATTTAAAGAAACAAGGCAGTCACCTACCAGCAGCTATAGGGATGCCAACCAGGTTATAGATAAGAGCAAATACAAAGTTGATCCTGATCCTCCGGACGGTCTTTTTAGAGAGGTCGATGCTGCCCACCACATCCAGGAGGTCATTCTGTACCAAGACAAAACAAGCATAAATAAAAAGGGTAGACATTTCAGATAAGACAACAGTTTTACTCAGAATTTATACATCCATTTTGGTACAGTGGTCCAAAATGGATGTATATATTTAGTAAGAAAACCAAACTATTTTCTATCTAAAAGCATCATTCTGCATTCATTCAGCAGTTGTAACAATTCAAAGATGTCATTTGCTAAACATTACAGATTTTAAGATAAGGAAATATTTGTGAAAAATAAAGCCCTTCACAATTCAGGCAATCAATACAAGTAATAGTTACATAATAACTGACGTCTGTACTTATACGTAACAGTACTGATAAAATAGGAATGTATGATTTAGAGACCAGTAATATATTTATGTCTTACAAAACAATGGCATATTACAACTGAATTAAACATCTGGTATCCGGATAGTGTTGTGCTCTGTGACACCGGGTCGTGTGTTACACTCCATCTTTGCCGCAGAATATCATGCTTAGTGCTTTCATGTTATGAAACAGCCAATCTGTCCAGAAACATGAATTTATTTCAACCAACAACAAATAAAGAACCTCCCCCAAGTTCAAATCCTCACCCTGATCAACACCACGTCTGCTGCTTCTATGGCCACATCTGTGCCGGTTCCTATGGCGATGCCTACGTCAGCCATGGCCAGTGCAGGAGAGTCGTTGACGCCGTCACCCACCATGGCTACGATCTTTCCTGCCTGCTGCAGCTGCTCCACCTTAGCCACCTTGTGGGAGGGCAGCACCTCGGCAAACACCTTCCTGATACCCACCTGTGGGAATGCAGAGAAATGGGCTCAGAAACACAGAAATACACAAATGAAAAACCCTGAAGTGTCAAAGATTTTGTTTTGTTTTAGCTGAGCTGGAACCTTGATGGCAAACACTGAAGGTTTATTATGAAGTTAAAGGCCGGAGAATTGACAAGACATTTGCTGCAGCCACGAGTTGACAGAGCGGTTGCCCAACCAATTCTGAAGAATCCTCGATATAGGAAGAGGTTTTAACCAGTTCCAAATTGCCAATCAACAGTCTTCAAACGCCAGGCTAAATAAGAGCAGAAACTACGTCTAACCAAAACTGCCATCTAGGTCAATATAATATGTATGAGAGCAGCTGGAGCCAGATAAACTGGTGCCCAGCTGTCCCAAAACAATAAAACCTATGTTAGGTCAGCATGAGCTGGTAGAGTATGGTTAACAACAAAGAGCCCAAACTGCTCCTCCTTAAGGGAGATTACAGCAACCCCAAGGCCGAAAAACTATGCCATGGGAACGCAGACAGAGGAAGGAGAAAATTATGAACTGTGTCAAAGGTTAACTACCTCAGCCAAATATTCCCTAACATTAGTAATTTCAAAAAAAGTTAAGACGTTTTTTCTGTGGATGGAATTTAGCATTGCCCTGTTGCATTGGAAGAAGCCATTGGTGTTTTTCCATTGAAATTTAGATTATGTACACTAAAAAAACCTCTTTATTGTCACATACATGCACACAGCAGAGCACACACATAGTGAAATTGGTCCTCTGCATTTAACCCATCCTAGTATGGCGAACCAAAGATAATGGTACTTACATGTATTGTTCAGGAGCATAATCTTAACAAATTAAGCCCATTTTAATCATTTTGAAAGTGAAAATCGTGATCAAATATATGCTAGCATGATTTCAACACCGCCACAAAGCTAGAAGTCGACTAGTGTTGCGTTTGTGGTGTTCTGCGTGATGACATGGATTTTACTGATGCTATTGATGTTACAGAACAAACCTTCAAATCCCGTAAGTGATGTTAACCACTCGGATTATTTCTGGCATCTCACCAAAAACCCATTCAAAAACCAGAAGTGCAAATATGCTTGAAAAGAATTGTTAAAGGAGCTGTGATGCTGAGACTATGTTTCCGGTGGCAACCACTGTAGAATGTCCGATTAGAACAATAAAAGGAAACGGTGTCCAAAGAAATGAGTCTTTATTGAGTCTTCACACCCACAACACAGTAAGAATGATCAAGGTGTGATCAGAGTTTGTATGTATTTATGTGTGTGGTTCACTAGATGCACGCACACCATCAAACACAACAGAATCAAATTACTTCAACAGTCAGCCTGCAACAGCTGGACTTCGATCCCACTCCTGAAGATGCCAGAAAAGAAAGAGGTCCTAATGAAACCTCAGCTTTATAGTGCTCAGCCATAGGTGGCCAATTAACTGCCTGACCAAAATAACAATAGCACAACTTACACATTACCAAAATAATATGAATCGATGGGCTTTTGTACAGCCGCCCCCAAATCTGTTGTACGGATTTGCTTCTAAAAGTCCTTCTCTCCATGGTCGTCTGGAAATGCAGGCAACTTAATCAGTCTAGCCACCGGGCGAAGATAGGTGCGATCCTTCACTTTAACTTCTGCTGCCCTTACTCTTCCATCGGAGCCAGGGCAGACCGTCTTCACTGTTCCAACAAGCCAGAGGGCCCTTGGAGACTGAGGATCCACAATCATTACGACTGTGCCGACGGTCAAATCGTCTTTCTCCTTTTGCCACTTCTGACGTGTCTGTTGGGCAGGCAAGTACTGTCGGATGAATCTGGACCAAAACTGGTCAGCCAGAACTTGACTGTGCCGCCATCTCCTGCGAGTGAGTAGCTCAGACTCTGGGTAGATCACCTGAGGTAGAGAGCTGTCGGGCCGCCCCATGAGAAGAGTATTTGGAGTCACGGGGTCTGGATCTGAGACGTCTGAGGATACGTAACCCAAAGGCTTGGAGTTAAGAATGCCTTCAATCTCAACCAGGACTGTCCTGAGTACTTCTTCTGGCACGGTCTGCGCTCCAACAACGGTGTACAGTGCTGCCTTTATGGACCGTATTTCCCTTTCCCAAGAGCCGCCAAAGTGGGGAGTACTTGGCGGGTTGTACTGGAAAGCGATCTGTTGTGCAGTCAGCTGCTCCTTCAGAGCTGGTTGGAGGGCCTGAAATGCCTCCTTCAGTTCGGTATCTCCACCCTTGAAGTTCGTTCCATTATCACAGAGAATCTCATGTGGCTTTCCTCTTCTTGACACGAATCGCCGGAGTGACATGAGGAAAGAATCAGAGTCAATGCTTGCTAGCAGATCAATGTAGACTGCCTTGGTAGTAAGGCACTTATACAATATGCCCCAGCGCTTTTCATTTCGCCTCCCGACTCTGATCTGAAAGGGACCAAAACAGTCGATTCCGGTGGAGTAAAATGCTGGCTTGTAGAGCCGGAGACTGGAGGGGGGCAAATCGGCCATTCTTGGGACCTCAGGCGTTCCGCGCCACTTACGACATTCGGGGCAACTGTGTTGGAATTTGCGAATTGCCTGCCTGCCTCTCAGGATCCAAAAGCGCCGCCTGATCTCCGCAAATACTCTCTCCGGACCAGGATGGTGCAGGTCTTGGTCGTAGCGCTTAATAATCAGCTTTGAGAGAGGATGGGAAGGATCAAGTACAATTGGGTGCTGTACTTCTTGACTTAGCTGATCACATCTACGCAGACGGCCTCCAACATGAATGAGCTGAGTGTTGGGGTCAAGCTCAGGGGCTAGCGTGACTAGCTTACTGTTTGATGTGACAGGGTTTCCAGACAGTAGCTGTGTCATGTCATCTGGGAAACTTTCGATCTGGGCTTGACGAAGAACATCCAGCTCAGCTTTCCTTAAGTCAGCCGCTGACGTACTCTCCGTATCAGAAGCCACCCCGTGAGGTGAGCAGGCTACCGCTTCAAGGAGTTCCTGGAAGGTGCTGTATTGACCGATGTCAAGTAGAGGTGGACCACTGTCGACGGTTGTGGTGGTCGGAGTGCTCGATGTCCAAAGGCATTGCTGAGTGGTCAGGCTGTGCCTCAGCAGCTTAGAAGGACCTTGGAGTGCCCATCCCAACTTGGTCTTGACCGCAGCCGGCCCTCCCGGTGGGCCCAGGCGAACAGGTTCAGTTGGGGTTATGAGGTGTGGATGGTCCGATCCAATGAGCAGCAAGGGCTGCGCACGGTCAATGGGCTGCAGAGGTAAGTTCTTCAAGTGACAATATGACTTCTTGAGGGCCGCAACAGGGTAAGTATGGGGTGCCAGACCTAGCTCTTTGGCTGTGAATGCTCTTTGAATGTGGAAGGTCTTACTTGGTTGGTTTGCAGGTGAAACTGTGAACGACACTGTGGCTCCAGGGATGACTCGCACATCTTGACGCACTGTACGCAAGGACAGCTCCTCAGGTAAACCTTGTAGGCCGAGCTGTTGTGCCGCTTCATACAGTAAGATGGTGCGCTCCGAGCCATCATCTAGCAGTGCATATGTGTCCAATGAGTTCTCACCATTCTTTAGGATGACCCGACTCATCTTCAGTAGCACCCTGCTGCTACCAGTAGGTCTGTCCACATAGAGGGTTTCAGCAGTGGAGCTGGTGGGTTTGGCACGCTCCATGGATCCAGTTGTGGCTTTCCTGAAAGTGGTGGTCTTACCGCTACCTCCGGTGTTCACCTCATGAAGGATTTCAAGATGTCGCTTGTCGCATTTCTTACATTTAGCCTTCAAAGTGCACTCGGAAGAGAAGTGTTCGCGTCCACACTTCCAACACCTCTGATTGGCCCGGATCCATTTCTCGATCTGCTCCTTGGACAGTAACTGAAAATTTGCACACTGATTCAGATAGTGCTGAGGTGTGTTGCAAAATGGGCAGAATTTCTTGGGCTTTTCTCGTGGCTGATCTGAACTACTTGACTGTAACTGAGATGGACACTCTTTTGGCTCACTGTTGTGAAGAACCATTGTGGACTGTGACTTTCGGTCCTTGCGGTGTTCTTTGTAGCTCTGATGTTCTTTACCGTGATCACCAGTGAACTGTGAACCATCAACTTGCACCCTTACCTCATATTCTAGCCAGTCAGCTAGGTCGAGAAGAGTTGGAATGGGAGTTCTTATGGGATTGATATACCTCCTAAAGCTTGCTCTTAAATCATGAGGCAACTTTCCCAGAAGCCGTGAAACATGAGATCCACACCACAGTTCGGTTCTTCCACTGCTGCCAAGTTGCTCCAACATCCCTACTAAAGCGCGCACTTTCAGTGCGAATTGACGAAAGGCCTTAGTGTCACCTGCCTTGACGTTCGGCTCCTCCATGAGCTTGGAGATGCGCTGAAGTGCAAGTTGGTGCGGTTGACCATATAACTCTGTGAGAGCCTCCATGGTGTCAGTATATGGATCCCTGCTGTGACTGTATGAATCAGCGATGAGCATTGCCTCTTCCAGTTTGAGGTGATCCAGTAGAATCTGAAACTTGAAGCGCTCTGTGGCATCGGGCGGAAGAAGGTTATCAAGAGCAACTTTGAGTCTTGCGAACTCACGAGGATCTTCATGAACGAAGTCAGGAAGCTTTGGCTTCGGGCCCCGATATGAGTGCTCTCTCTCCACTGAAGGATGTCGAGAATGACGCCCAGGTGAGTAAGAGGGTTCGCGGCGTCGGCTTGACTCATATCCCCTTGGAGTGTCATATTTGTATTGGCTTGAATAGTCATGCCAATAGTCAGCAGGTATACTTGAATACTGGTGTTCCCGTGATGGAGAAGATCTGCGGGAACGATGTTGCCGGGGCCAATCCAGGTAAGGATCCTTCCGTGAAGATGAGCTGTAATGAGGAGGTGATTCTCTGCGGCGACTTGTCTGTCTGCTTGGGTAGTTTCTATCAGGAGATCTGCGGTCGCGGCTAGATGGCCGCCCCATCCTTTCTAGACCTCTGGCTATCTCATCAACTTCTCTTTCCCTTGCATGTAGCTTGCCCTCAGTCGCTGTCGGTTCTAATTTATGCCATGGAGGACGCGGATCCTGTTGATCTCTTGGAGACGTCTCCATACATTGTGAAACCGGCGAGCTTGATCTGGAGCCTGCAGCATAGCCTCTCATGCTATTACGCCTTGAAGGGGGGTAGGAAGAAGTGTGATAATGAGAATCTTTCTCCCTCATTTGGTCCAGACAGCGCCTCAACAGTGCATTCTCATCAGAAAGGATGCGGACACACCTCTCAAGCCCTGGGGAGTTTGACCTGTCTCTGTCTGGGTCTTCATGTGTTGTGGGTGACTCACTCTTCTTTGGTGTTGCCATTGTTAACTAGAGAAGTTTGCCAAATCCGGCTCGAAGGACCATGAAAAGAATTGTTAAAGGAGCTGTGATGCTGAGACTATGTTTCCGGTGGCAACCACTGTAGAATGTCCGATTAGAACAATAAAAGGAAACGGTGTCCAAAGAAATGAGTCTTTATTGAGTCTTCACACCCACAACACGGAGTAAGAATGATCAAGGTGTGATCAGAGTTTGTATGTATTTATGTGTGTGGTTCACTAGATGCACGCACACCATCAAACACAAAAGAATCAAATTACTTCAACAGTCAGCCTGCAACAGCTGGACTTCGATCCCACTCCTGAAGATGCCAGAAAAGAAAGAGGTCCTAATGAAACCTCAGCTTTATAGTGCTCAGCCATAGGTGGCCAATTAACTGCCTGACCAAAATAACAATAGCACAACTTACACATTACCAAAATAATATGAATCGATGGGCTTTTGTACAATGCTAACTCATTAGAAGTGCTTCAAATGATAGAATATGGATCTCATTATGTCGTAATATATTGTGGTTTGTATGATTTGTTTTTTTCCATAAGCAACGTTTGAAATTAACATCGCGTTCTCCCAAATAAATGATATTCACATCACCCAGCTCTATGACCCGCCTCTGTCGTACCTGAGCAGCGATAGCTCGTGCTGTCTTGCTGTTGTCTCCAGTCATCAGCACCACCTCCAGCCCCATGCTGATCAGAGTGTGGACTGCCAGCTCTGCCTCTGGCTTCACCGTGTCTGCTATGGCTATCATCGCACACAGAGTATCTATAACACAAATGAACATGCTAAACAAAAGGAATACATGTCGTTTTAGACACAAACTTTACTTTTAGCAATGGCACAATTATGACAAACAGATAGCAGCGTACATTTCATCTTAAACTGTGCTACTCACTGTCGACAGCTACGAGGACAGCCGTGCGTCCTCTGCGCTCATGCTCTATCATGGCCTCATCTATGTCTGGTTTGACCTGCAGGCAATTCCTCCTCATCCACTCTCTGTTGCCAATCAGGACAACGTAGGTGGCCGTCTGGACGAGGCCTTCACACAGAGACAATTTAGGTGAGAAAACAGCATAGAAACAAAGAGGAGTAACTAACTACTTAAATGACTAATCTTCGGAGGACATCAAAATGTTTCAGTATTTCGGTTAAACGGCAACAAGGTGTGTCCCATCATACTTAGTGGCTGTGGGTCCATGATCAGGGGATGGGAGCTGCTGGACATCCGTGTGTCACTGATCTGGACGAGGACACTGTTGCGCTGGTTGTTGTCCTCGCTGTCGCTGTCCGACTGCCTCAGCAGGGTCTCGGTGTTGCTGACCTGACATCGGATCCCACAGCCCGGCACTGCCTGGAAGTCAGTGCAGGCGCCAAGAGACTCCGTGCTAAGCTCCTTCACAACAAAACATTATAGATTTTGAATAAAACCGTCATGACTCATGAGGAGGATCATGTGTGGGCTTTTAACCATATGTTAATAAAATAAAACTACCATGGTTAAAGTCAATGAAACCCAATGACATTCGTGTGTTTTTTAGTTACGTGATTATTTTTGAACCAGCCAGTCATTATGGTCTGGCCCGGTTGTGTCATTGTACTCTTTAGCTTTAGTAAGTGAGTAATAACTCCTCCTGACTGCTCATTATGTGCTGCTGCTGTAGTCCTCATATGGCAGCACAGGAAACGAGCAAGCTGCAGCATTAAAAAAATGAATGAATTAGAAATGGTTTTGGTTTTCATTTTTAAAATAGATCTTTCAGTATTATCTTTTTTTACGTTACGTTTTTATTGATGTAGTCATGGTTGGTGGCTGATTCATTCATTTCATGGAAAAAAGCTTTTTTCTGATAGTGAAATTTAAAAGTCATGTAGAGCTTCTGATATTTTCCTGGGTGGGCGTTACATTTGAGGTCGGAACCAACCTGTTTGCAGTATTTGGTGATGGCTGCTCCCAGAGGGTGTTCACTGTTGTTCTCAGCTGTGCCCACGATGGCCAGCAGTCGGGAACGAGGCATCCTGTTCCCCTCCACAACTATCTTGACCTGGATCACCTTCGGGGCACCAAATGTGATGGTCCCAGTCTTGTCAAACACCACTGACTGAACCTGCCGACAAATAAGGCAAAATAGAAATACTTTTAGAATGAATTGCTAATGTTTTAACAGTAATTAATCAACGCCACATCTACACTAAATTGGATATGCTAGCTAAGTTACCAGAACCACTTCTAACGTGTTGAAATTGACAGTTGTTCCGATCCAAATTTGGCTGACTACGTTTGAGTGTTACCAAGCCATTACACACCTTATGCGCCATTTCGAGTGGCTCTCCTCCCTTTATCAGGATGCCATTCTGGGCACCAACCCCTGTGCCCACCATGACAGCTGTCGGGGTTGCCAAGCCAAGGGAACAAGGACATGCGATGCACAACACCGTTATGGAGGCCTGGAAGGCGAAGCGAATCACTGCCTCTGTCCTGGAAATGCTCTTGTCGTAACCCTGCAGGGAAAGAAACGTTTCTTGAAAATTACTTACAAAACACTTTTACTATAACTTAAGAAGTTTAATTGCAATAGGAAATAATATCGGATACCGTGACATTTCTGATGTTTCAATTCGGTAACAAATAATTTCCGGATGCTATACTGAGGAGCTTGGTATAGTCAGATAACGACATTAAAAGACTCACAGGAAAGTACTCCACCACCAGAGAGAAGTCTAAAAACCCGATGAAGATCCAGGCGACCAGCGTGAGTGAAGATATGCCAACGATGAAGGGTACAAAGTAGCCACTGATCTTATCTGCATACTGCTGGATGGGAGCCTAAAAATAAAAATGTCAGGATTTAAATACCTGAGCAATTATCCTCAAAGCAGGCCGACATCGTGAGGATCTCCAACCACATAATTCACCTTTGAGGTCTGAGCCTCCTCCACGAGTTTGACGATCTGAGACAGCGTGGTATCCATGCCGACATGTGTAGCACTGACCAGCAGAGAGCCATTCTGGTTAATGGAGCCCGCAATCACAGAGCTGCCGGGCTTCTTCGTCACTGGCATGGCCTCACCTGGAGTCAAAGCAACAGCTAGTGAGGAAACGCGACAGGGCAGCGGGAAACAGGAGCCCGACATCTGTAGCAAACGCTGCTGTTTTGGCACAGACTTGGACTCAAATGATGGCTGAACTAATACTTAGACTGATATTGAAATTGCTATATGGTCCACTTCAATATTCAATCACCATCAAATTGTATTTATTTTTTAAAGGTAAAAAACATTCCATGAGGATGTTAATATGTTGTTTAAATATTTGATTGAATGTTCAAAACACTCTCTCAACTATCTTGAATTATAAAGCATTAGCAATATTAGCAGAATAACACCTTACTCAAATAAAAAACAAAGATTACATGTTTCTTAGTACTGGCTATTTATCTTCTAATAATCTTAAGCACATTTCTGATTGAATGTCAACAATGTGACAAATCAGGGCAAATAATAGGTGAGGTGAACTTTGTCAACACTGGCACAGTAGATAACACACTACAAGACAAACCGCTAAAAGGAATACTTTTCAAGTCAAATCTCTTGCCTTGGCTCACTTATTATTCCAATAATTCCACCAATACTGTTATTGACCCTTTAATTAATACTAATAGGTGTTTGGTCCTTCATTCCCCGTGACCGACCTGTGATCAGAGACTCGTCGGCCATGGAGTGTCCCTCGATGACCCGCCCATCTACGGGAAACTTCCCTCCAGGAACAACCTTCACCACATCGCCTCTCTGCACCAGCTCCACATCCACCTGTTCCTCACTGGAACACACCGTGTCATACAATTTAAAATGATACACTGTCGATACAATGCCAGACTATGATGACAGTACTGCTGTAATTATATTTTACACCACAGTAAATAAGAATGCACAATACAGCCGTACAGTGAGCCTGCACAGAGAGGTAGCATCCCGGGGTACTGTGCACTGATTTTAAGACGTTCTCTCCTGTCTGCTGACAGTGATTGATGGACAGAATATAGAAAAAGTGCAGCTCTATAAGTCTTTGGGAGCTGTACTAACCAATATAATTTTGAGTGTAAGTAACAATGCTTCTCCATCTTCTATGGAGTTTGTACTCACTTTCTCTTATATGAGCTTTCAAGGTCAAAATCAATACTCAATAAGTTGGATAGGATCTTTACAACAAACAGTTATATAGGACAATTAAATAAAAGCAGAATCTGATTCTTCCAACCCTTCATATCTACAGTTCAGCATTCTCAGACTTCCACTTGATAAACCACAACAACGACACTCCTTCCCACCCTCCCAAACTCTGAGAAAACAGTGTAGTTTGATTTCCCAGCTTTTTTCTTGTATACACTGACATTTTTAGTGTTCTTATAGTTGTGTTTTAGTGCTGTATTAATTTGCCTTGTGTTTTATGTGTGCCATGTCTGTAAATCAAACTGCTGCATAAACAGTTGCTTTACTGGCAACTGATAAAATGATTGATTATCGCAGCAGAGTTTTTAAAATCCAAGTAGTAGATAAAAAGGACAATTATGTGCTATTCTTCATGGTTTATGAAGTCCTTGTTACTTCACATTGGACCTTTAACTGACATTTAATCTGCAAACCTTAGATATATTGTAATCTTAAACAAACAAAGATATGAAAGGTTCCTAAAACAAAATGAGCTCAGAGAACAAAGAGTACCTGAGAAGGGACTTGTCGCTGCTGAGAGTCACCACTGTGGCCTCAGTTGCTTGTAGAGACATCAGCTTGGACAAAGCCTCAGATGTCTTGCTCTGGAAGGAAGAAGATCATTTCCAAATGACTTATACATGAAATTGAGATCCTGAATTTAATGTCAGATATTAATAATGATTATGAGCTAAACCTTGGCTATCTGCTCCAGCCAGCGGCCCAGGGAGATGAAGACAAAGAGCATCGGCGGTGTGTCGAAGAAGGTGATGGGGTTGATTTTTGCCTTCTCCACCATGGCCACTATTAGGACAATCAGTGAGTAGGTGAAGGCTATGGAGGTAGCCAGCACTATGAGCACATCCATGTTGGCAGATCGGTGTTTGACGGCTTTGTAGGCTTGAATGTAGAAGTAGCGACCTCCAACAAACTAAAGAGAGGAAAAGCAGAATTCACCAAAACATTTAATTCAGTCGGTCTTTAAAAATCTGGATATGTTTGTGTGGTTTGAACCACATTTCCTGAGAGTGCAGCTGATTTACCTGTACAGGCACACAGAAGAGGAAGGAGAGCAGGTTCATGATGGAGAGGCCCGGGAGCAGCTGTCTCTCCAGGAACATGGTGGCGTGGAAGTGGTTGCGGTCCTCCATGGTGGCGTTGTGTTGATGGGAAACATTCATCTTGTGGTCCATGATGATCATGTAGGTCATCATGCCCATAACAGGCACGCAGAAAAACAAGCTCACCAGGAAAGATTTCCTCCATCTTAGAGAGCAAAGAGAGTTGTGTGTTTTATTTTGTCATCTAGGTTTGAACAGTCCTTAGAGAGGAAGGAAATGTACAGGGAGAATCTTCAACCCCTCACTGGGTAATAACCCACAAACGTTGAGTAAACCTATGTTCATATAGTATTAGGGCGGACTGCAGGTCATTTTTCTTTTAGATTCCAAGCTAATATTAAAGCTTTTGAGTTTCTGTTCATTACTTTTTCCACCCTTCACCAAAACAATCGATCTCTCAATTTGAATTAAGTGGTGACCTGTTTAATCATTCCAAACTAGGTCAAAGTAATGAATTCATCTTAAAACAATTCAATATAGACTTATACTGCCTATATGCTTATACTTGAGGGTTTATATAAAAAAAATGTCTCTGATTTCTTTCATGACTTTAGGCTATTCTCAAATGTTAACTATCTTTCCCCATTGACACAATTTACAGTTTTCGCTGGTACTAATGGTCAAAGCTATATAAAACTTGTGTATGTAACAGAAGCAGGTGTTGTAAAGTAATGTAAAGAGATGGTGTTGCCCTGTAAGTTAACGCAAGTTTTCCTGAGATAAGAAAAACAAACTGTCGAGTCGTCATCACAATAAATAAAAACAAATAGCGGCTGGTGCGTGTTCTTGGTGTACACAAAAATGCTACTTACTGCCGTATCTCTTTGCTGTGGTCCAGGTGACTGCCGGTGCGGTCTCTCTTTACCAAAGATGCTTCAAACCCCAGATTCTGCCAATAACAGTCAAGCTACTGATAAAACATCCTTCACTAGTAGCGAATGGCATTCAAAGGTATTAAAGATGATCCCGTTTACATACATAATGTAACAAGCACAGAGAAACATTCAAAATAACCAAACAAATGCTTAAATAACAGGATTAATACCTTGATCAGCTTGATGATGTCTCGCGGCCCTATAATTTCAGAGTCGTGCTTAATGTGTGCTTTGTTGGTTGCTAAGGCAACAGAGGCATATATAATCCCCTTTTCTTTCATGAGGCTGGATTCAATTTTGTGAACACAAGAGGCACACGTCATTCCCCTGACCTGAAAGAAGGTGAAGAGGAGCAGTCAAGAAGGGAAAGGGAGACAAATATTAAAGAGGGTATGACGTGAGGAACAGACATCATTTATTTGATCTGCTGGAAAAGAGGACACATGTTTTAGACCTTCTTCTCCACTAGTGATGGAAATGTTTATGGATGGATGTCATATTGTGCAAATAAATGTACTGGGTTGAACGTGTCTTTTCTTTTTAATCCAACACTAAAAATGTTAATGCAACCGTAGGTTTACTCACCACGAGTTCTAGGTTTCCATCTGAACCTTCATAGTCCTCCATCACAGAGGCGGTGAAGCCGAGCTCTTTCACACACTCGGCTATCTTCACAGGGTCGATGAGCTCAGGGTTATAACGCACCTCTGCTTTACTCGCCATCAGGGCTACTAGTACCGAGTGGATTCCTGCGAAACATAAAAAATATATGCAGTATATTCAGTTCCTGGTGAAGGCAGAACAGCACGATTAATCCTCATTGACATAAAACTTAAACAAGAAGACGTACCTAATGTTTTATTTTCAAAAGCTCGTGTTCGGGTTCTTTTTTTAAATGTAGCTTTGAATGTATCTTTACAGTGAAAATGTTGAAAAACTAAACCAGCAAAAATACACATAAGTATAATACATAGTATAATAACTCATAAGGGTTAGGGGTTTTTGCGTATTAGGCGTTATGAATTTGGGAAATGATTGCATTTGGTTTAGTGGAAATGTTTGGATCACACCTGTCGAAAACAATTCCACCAGGCCACAACTGGAATTTAATTCTACAAATAGCATAAAAATCTACGAAATTATGTTAAACTATATTTTTGAGCTGATGTTTAGTAAGGTTTACACAGTTAATAACTTACATGTTTAAATACTTTCTACAATGACTTTTAAAAGAGTTCCAATAATCTGCTGAATCTCTGAGAAAAAGAGATTCAGCCTCTAAATGATCCTAGCTTTGGATTGGCTAATCAAGTCACATGTGGGTTAGGAATGAGGAAGTGTTGTTGTTCTGTAGCTTGACTACTTCATCTATGAAGATATAAGGCAGCTTTTTTCTTCCAGATATAACAGTATATGTAGAATTTCCTGATAAAAATGTAGAGAGCACATAAGTGTGCCAATAAGACTGTTAAGTAATTAAATATCCACTAGACAGGTTTTGTATCTGTTTGTAAGTTAGTGCTAGCAACTTTCATTTGAATAAAGACGCACAGGAAACAATGCATTTGGTCTTTGGGAGACAGAACAGTGGCAGGTAGAAGGGCACAGGGAAAGGGGACTTATTGATGCAGATGGTGTCATGAAGCAATTAGCTGGGGCAATCAAAATATACTTAACTTAGTAAGGTTTACACAGTTAATAACTTACATGTTTAAATACTTTCTACAATGACTTTTAAAAGAGTTCCAATAATCTGCTGAATCTCTGAGAAAAAGAGATTCAGCCCCTAAATGATCCTAGCTTTGGATTGGCTAATCAAGTCACATGTGGGTTAGGAATGAGGAAGTGTTGTTGTTTTGTAGCTAAGGTTGTAATCAGCTGAAACAGTATCCATCCTCAATATATCAAACACTCATGTTACAATAGAATAAAATTCGGTACAGCCCTAATATCTAGTGCAGTTTTTACAGACCAGTTTCATTCTTGAGGTTTCTCTCGATGTTTGCCACACAGGAAGCACAAGTCATCCCTCCGATCTGGATGAAGCATTTAGAGTGTTTGTCTCCGGTGCGTCCCTGCAGATTCTCTTTCTGTAGGTCACAGTCTAGCTCCTTATCTTTCACATTTGATAGATTTGAAGACTTTGAGAGGCTTGGTTTTAGGACAGGAAGCAGCGAATTGGTCTCTGCAGAAAACAGGTGAGAGTAAAGAAAATGTTCAGTTAGCTATGATTTCTCATCTAAACACACTGAATGATGAGCATCCTTAAACAACAAATTTGAGCTTTAGACTACCTGCAGGCGATTCTCTATTTCAAATACAACAATTAAAACTACTCAACAACCACACCATCTCTCCTCTCACCAGGTAGGAAGGCATCAAAGCCCATGTCCTCTACAGCCTCCCTCAGCTCCTCGGGTGTGGTCAGGAGCGAATCGTACTCGAAGGTCCCCTGGTGCTCGGACAGAGAGACCTTGGCTGAAATCACCCCCTTCCTTTGGGAGATCATGCCTTCAATGGACTGGACACAGGAGTTGCATGTCATGCCCTCGATGTGAATATTAACTACAGATGCTAGAGGCTGGGTGAAGCAAGGCTGTGATGCAGCAGGTTTGGCCTGTGTTCCTCGTGCAGGCCGAGGTGGTGTTAAGGCAGCAGTGGACAAAGTGGGGACAGGACTGAGAGAGGCCAAGGAGTCCCAGAGTTGTGTCTTGAAGGTACCTGGAGGCAGCGCTTCAATGGCCTGCTGCAACTGAGTCACAGTGACCTTCACAGGGTCATAACAGATGGAGGCCTTCTCCTTCTCGAGAGACACCTCCACTGAGGAGACACCAGGCAGCATGGAGATATTATCTTGGATATTGACCACACACGAACGGCAATGCATGCCTTTTACCCTGAGCGCAATAAGTTCTGTGTCTATGAAGATTTCAGACTCCTCTGATGCCTCTGATGGTGACGAGACGGTTGGTTTGTGAGAATCAACTAAACGTTCGATTTCGCTGAGGGACAGCTGCAGAGGGCGAGGCTTGGACTTGACAAATGCCTGGAAGCCAGAGACAGCAATCTGGTCGGTGATGGTTTGGACAGTGATGAGGTAAGGCAGGTAAACGACTGCAGCTTCCTGAGTCTCTAAAACAACTGTGGACAATAAAGACATGACAGAGTTAAAAACACCAAAGCAGAGCACAAAAGACTTCTGTTTTTTTTTGTGGGGGTGGGGGGGGGGGGGTTATAAAAAAGGCAATATTTCACCAGAACAGGTCATTGTGCACGTGACACAAATGTTTGCAAACAATGAGGCAGTCAAAACATTTTTGAAATCCACCAACAGTCCAAAAATGCCTACATGACACACAAGCCTTCGATCACCATTAAACAATCATATAGTCCCACATGATCCTGTTTATATGAGATCAGGGGCACTTTTTTATGCAACATTTATAATAATATATAATTAAATCAGTTCACTAATGTTTATTTCCATCTTGGAAAGAAGTATTTTAAAGCTGAACTCCAGAGAGGACAGAGGTTTTTGTTCAGGGCTCTGGAACGTCATAGCCGAGGAAATCAAGTTTGACTTGATAACATCTTTTAAATCTCTTCTTAAAAATACTTCAAGCACACAGAATTTGAGTATCGATGATCTTACTATACTGTTCTGTTAAAAGGGGATTTTACAATATATGAATTCAAATGTTCTGCCTTGTTGAAGCACTTTTGCATCTGGAATTACGAAAAGTTTTTCATAAATTAAGACTATTGTAATTATTATAAACGTGTCATGAGGATGTCATTTTTGTGCAATAATAATAATGTTTAACCCCATTTGGGACAATGGTTCTAAAAAACAAACATAGATTCGTTCTTCCTGCAGGCCTAATCTGTAAACGTGTCACTACTTACAACAACACCAGTAGAAGTATTTCATGAGTCATTGTCAAATCCCACAGAGCAACCTGTCGGAACGGTTTCAATGCAAAGATCCTCACATACACAAAGATGTGACAATTGTTATCTTTAAGATGTACATTCCTGTGCAGCAACTGTGTTACAACATCACTTCTGCACCAGACACTGTGGCAGTATGACTTAAAGCTTGTAAAAAAATAAAAAGTAGATCACCTTTGATCTTTTCAATCCCTTTCAGTTTTCCAATCTTTCCTTCAATGGTAGCAGTGCAGGAGTGACAGGTCATTCCTTCAATGCTCAGTTTTAGGAGTGCCGCCCCGCCTCCCGCTGTGTGCGAGGGAGACGTGTTTGTTTTTTTTTGTATTGGGCTGCTGGGTGCGGGGATCTCCACCGCCTCACTCAGCTGCGAAAAAGAAGTCAGGGAAGGAACAAAGGTAACAGTGAGCCCCATTGGGGCAGGGCTCTCTCTTACATCCAACACTCCCTGTATCTGGGACAGCTTCTCCAAAGCCTCCTGTTGGGCTGCAGGTGTCAGGCCTGAGGTGGGGATCAGCTGGGTGTCTGTAGAGACAGGGGTGGCTGCGCTGGACGCTGATAGACTCGATTCAAAGCCCATGTCTTCGATGGCCTCCGACAGAGACTCTGGGCTCTGGTGGCTCTGGTCAAATAATACAGTGGCATTCTTCAGCTCTAAAGACACCTAAACAATAAAAGTCAAGGTATGGGTTAAAATACAGTATATTCATAAATTGTGAATGAACTAGGAGAACAAATCTGGCTAAACTAAACCAGTGTAGCTAAAAATAGCGGCATTTGACTACTTCATCTATGAAGATAAAAGGCAGCTTTTTTCTTCCAGATATAACAGTATATGTAGAATTTCCTGATAAAAATGTAGAGAGCACATAAGTGTGCCAATAAGACTGTTAAGTAATTAAATATCCAATAAACAGGTTTTGTATCTGTTTGTAAGTTAGTGCTAGCAACTTTCATTTGAATAAAGATGCACAGGAAACAATGCATTTGGTCTTTGGGAGACAGAACAGTGGCAGGTAGAAGGGCACAGGGAAAGGGGACTTATTGATGCAGATGGTGTCATGAAGCAATTAGCTTGAGCAATCAAAATAGACTTTACTTACTACTTGAAGATAAATAAAAGCAAAAGTGTGTCTATTGTCACTTTAATGGAGGTAACCCACATCATCAATAATATATATTATCTTGTGACATTTGCAAAGCCCTACTGTGAATCTGCCTCGTCTCAACAATTGACCATATACACAAATTTAAACAAATGGAGTAAAATGAGTCATCTGCCTTGGCGAGCTCAAAACATGCTGTGTCAGTATTGATGACCCTTAACTCTTCCTCTTTAGCAAGAATGAAACATGTGACCCACTGAAGGGATCACTTGACTGAGCCATAGGTAACAACCACAGTGGGGGTTAAGTTGTAAGTGATTATGCCTGCTGGCTTAACATTTCTGTTGCTGAGAATGAAAAGGGGGAGGGCAAAGAATGAGACAGAATGAGTCAAAAAGATCTATTCACTCCTACCAGACAATGTCTCTATAAATGAATTTAAAAAGACCCAAGAGCTAAATTCTCTTAAGACATAAAGGACATTTCCTGTGGGCGCAAGCTGCATATCGACCTGTTGTCATAGTCCTGAAAAGGGCAGAGATTTATCTGGAACACACTATTACATTATCTTGTCATTTAACCAAAGCCTGAGGGGTAAACACAAAATAAACAAAACAGAGGGCCACAACTATTGTAATAGAGCAATATCTCTTGGCCAAATTGATGTTAGTTGGTTTTACATCAGACCAGTTAGTCCTGAGGGAGAACAGCTGTGGGTATATCAAACTGCATAACAGTAAAATGGACAGGACCCTTTTTGTCAATATAAAAATGCTTGCGTATCTGCCTTCCTCACAACAAATATTAAAACACAGATCAGAATGTACAACATGCATGGTAGACATTCAGACATACAGCGAGACTTTAAGAAATGCATATCAACTTGGGGGAAAAAATGCTGATTGACACTAAAAGTAGTAATCCATGTTTTTACAGAACATCTTTGCATAGATGACATTTACCTTTATATGTATGACCCCGGGGAGCAACCCAATGCGCTGCTCTATGGACTGGACACAGGAGCCACATGTCATACCCTCCACGCCAAGGGAGACTGAACACAGATCGACTTTCTGTATCATGGTTGCTTTCTCTAAAAAGGGACACAAGAAGAACAACATGTAAAACTGCAAGTCTTTGGCTTTATAAAAAGACCCTAGAGGAAACCTATAACACATTCAGGGCAAATACTCAAAGAGTCAAGTCAGATGAATCTTTCAAATGTAATGACAATAAAGGAAATGGCTGAAAAGCTAAAAGTCACGTCAGGATCTTTGTTAAAAACAGCACAAGAGTGCGTATAATTTTATGTAATATGGTTAAATGTTACTCTAAATGATTTTAACTCAAATATTTTATTTGAATGAAACTCTAAAATCATATATGCTACTAAGAACTTAGTAGCATATATGATTTGAAAGAATTAGGCCGTTTTTTAACCTACATCTTTAAGCTTTGTCAAAAAAACAAAATAGGAAAACACTTTACAGTACTAGGCTCCCTATTGTAAAGAAACCAGGATATCTTGCCCTTTTTAAAAACCAGATTTCTATCAGATTAACGTTTAAAATTGTATCAATTACCACAAGAAAAAAGCACGTTTTGGCACACCACCAATGCTGCACCCTTTGATCTATATATTTGTTTGCAACCAATGTATCCACTTATTGCACTATCACTTGAAAACAACAAATAAAACAAACTTATTTGTACAATAATGTAGAAAAAACCCCAAGGGAGGGCAATTATGTCCATGTTTTTTTTTGCTTGGATGGAATTACTCGGTAATGAAATAACAGATTAAAGCTCAACTCATTATTTGACTGTTTACATAAATACAACCACCTCAACTTCAGTGATGTTCAAGAGTAAGGCTATTACGCAACAACGATAATCAATGGTCTAAGTGTAACAACGTCTTGTGACTTTTGAGGACGATTTTTAAGTGATTAAAATGATAATTTAATTAAGCTACGGTTAAAGCGGCTAACAAAGATAGCTTGACTTAGCTTTAAATAATAAGTTAAACTTATCATTAGCAGTGGCCTGCTTGTTACTAAGCTATCAAAACAATGTTTAGTTTATTAAAAATGTAATTTAAACAGTGATCTTTCCTACAGTGTCATCGGTCAGCTTTTCTTAGTTTGAGCTTGAAAAGAAAAGTCTTACCTTAATCAAAGTAAACAGTTAGCTACAGGCTAATGACGTTGGCTGTCAGACTGTGGCTAAGCTAAGTAGCAAGCTTCTTCTCTCCAAAAACTAAAACAAAACAGCAGCCTCGTGGCATCCTGCTGTCTATGAGGAATAACAGAGGGTGCTGGAATACGTCTTTTATTTCCCTGCAATAAAAATGACAAGCTCTGAGAAGCTGTTTTTATCTCTTCTTCTCATGCCGACGTAACAACGTCTCCTATGGACGTTCCCACGCAGCTACGTCACTAAATGGGCGGAGCAACACCTCTGGGTAATATTGCCCTAAATTAGCCCTGTCAGGCTGCATTTACTGAAGGCTGAAGCTGTTTTCATCAATTGTATTGACATACATTTAATCAGTGATGTAAAGTTACTAAGTACATTTTCTCAAGTAATGTGTTTAAACAATTTTCGAGGACTTTTACTTACTATAAGCATTTCAATGTTTTGCTACTTCTATACCCTGCACTACAATTCAAAGGTAAATAGTTACTCATACATTTATTTAAAACCATTAGTTACTTTGCAGATTTGGATTCATGTTGTGAAATATAATTAACACTTAAATAAGACTTGAGGGACAACTGAAGCAGCATTCACAGACAACCCTGCACTATACAAATGCATTAAATGATCTGCATCTTCAATAGCTGTGTTGAACACACTAATGCATACATAACTATCAAAACATATGATTAATCAACTTAAATATCTTCAATATATATCTCCTTTTGTTTTGTCAGACCAGTTACTTGTCGCTCTCAGCATTTACAAGCCCTCTATGCTCAGGAATAGAGGCAACAATGTATTTGTGTTTGTTACCATAGTCTGTTTTGACACACTGGTTTGAAATAACTCCAGGGACATTAAACTTTGTTGCAGCATTGAAACGTTACACGTGTTTCCCTCATGGGGGCACTCAAAACACAGAGCAAACTTGTATCTTTCCACCGTCCAGTTTTGACTGACCTCTACATAACTGTAGAGTTTTGTTTTGACTGACACATAACATTACGCTGGTAATCTTTCTTTCTAAGGATGGCTGCTTTTCCAATCGTCAAGGAAACTAGAGGAATGAGAAGTCTTGTTAGGATGTCAGATATGTCCTGTTTAATTTTGAGGGGATGACTGTAACTTTAAATGTGAAATATGATTTGATTAATATCTGTGTGTTTTTTTAATTTTGTTTTATTAAGCTTACTGTATGAGAATACATTT
Organism: Eleginops maclovinus; assembly: GCF_036324505.1. NCBI lineage: Eukaryota > Metazoa > Chordata > Actinopteri > Perciformes > Eleginopidae > Eleginops > Eleginops maclovinus. The sequence continues at coordinate 15,623,484 of NC_086371.1, forward strand.
AGTGCTGACTATAAACTGAACACACAAAATGTATCCCCCTGTTGATGTAGGTCTTTTCTCCATGCAGCAGGGCAGATCCATGCTTCCCCCGCTCATGTGTGTCAAGCTGTCGCTAAAGTGAAGCTGAAGTATGTCAGCTTCAAAGTATGAGTCTTCATTGCTGTCATCCTTTTCTCCTTTCACCTCCTCCCCTTTTACACCAGAGCTGTCTTTACAACAATGTGTGGCCTGCTTAATTCAATCCATCTGCTGCAGTATTGATCATGATGCTTCCTTGGCATAGGTGTAGTTAACACACGTAGGCTGAGATTATTCTTTCCATATCTAATATTGTTGTTTTTCTTTATTTTTAACATAAATGTTGAATCACTGCTTGTGAATCGGGTGGATAGCCGTCAAAATCTGCAGAGGCGGCCTGTGACATCCTCTCCCAGCTGGTGAACTGCAACATTAAGACCCTGGGGTTGATTTCCACAGCACGGCCCAGCTTCATGGATGTTTCTCAGGTAATAGACTTTTCTCTGCTACATACACACATTTCCACCCTTTCATTGCTGCCCTGTTTGTTTTACACAAAAGAGCTGGATTAATGTATATGAAAAGTATATAATAATATGCTGCCCTTTTTTCAAAAATCCTGCACTTATTTGTGTCCTTTATCAACATTGTTTGTCCCTCAGGCCCACTTTGCATCTGCACTGACAGTAGTGTTTGTCAACTCCAAGTCCCTGTCTTCATCGAGATTGATGACACGCTGGTTGACGACCCGTCCTTGAAGGTGCTCGTTGCCACAAACAGCGACACCCTGAAGTTGCTGAAGATCAACAGCTGTCCTCAGGTCTCCCCAGCAGGTCAATGTACTTTGCTTTAACCAGTCAGCACAGCACTCCATAAATAAGTAGAGAGAAAATGTGGAAGTCAATGTGCCTGTCTATGGTTGAAGGACAGGTCAGGGTCACTGTATTATTTAAACAGGCCTCCAGGATGCTTCCTGTTGCATTTCTTAGTCCCTACACAAAACCTTTTTTTTTAGTAAATCTTCTTCAGAATGAAATCATGAGAGTTTTGCTAGTTGTGATGAAAAACTAAGTTGCTATTCAAATGCTCAGACTTCTCCCTCTAACCTCAGGTATCCTGTGGGTTGCGGATCAGTGCCATGGACTCAGTGAGCTGGCGTTAAACTACCATCTCCTGAGCGACAAGCTCCTTCTGGACCTCTCTTCTGAAAAACATGACCATTTGGAGCAGCTGCGCATCGACGTGGTGAGCGAAAACCCTGCGCAGACACAATTTCACACGATCCAAAGAAACAGCTGGGAGGCTTTAGTGCGACACTCACCTATGGTCAACATCTTTATGTACTTCTACCTCTATGAGTTGGAGTTTGAGCCCTTCTTCCGCGACAAGATTCCAGTCACCCACTTATACTTTGGCCGGGCAGTCAGTGAAGAGATGCTGGGCCGCATCATACTGAACTACCCTCGGCTGGTGGAGCTGGTGGTGTGTGCCAACAGTCTTAAACCCCTGGATGAGGAGCTGATCCGTATTGCTGAACGCTGCAAATGCCTTACTGCCATTGGGCTAGGCAAGTGTGAAGTGACATGCAGCGGCTTTGGGGAGCTTGTAAAGATGTGCGGGGCCGGCTGACTCAGCTGTCCATCATGGAAGAGGTGTTGATCCCAGACAACAGCTACAACATGGAGCAGATCCACAGTGAGGTGTCCAAGCACCTGGGCCACATGTGGTTCCCTGATATGATGCCCACCTGGTAGGCTGACATGGAGCCAGAGTGCAGGGAGGCAGTGTGATGGGCACTGTGAGGACGCATGCATCTGTTGTCACTGGTCTTGGCTGGTTTACTAGCGGCAGTACATTTCTGAAGCTGTCACTTTTGTTTACCTGTAGTAGATTTGTGAACATTCAGCTTTCTTTACATGTTTAGATATTTTGATGTAGAACGTTGCTTTTAGTGGCCACTTTCAGTCTGTGGAGAGTATATTGTGGGTTGAGAATTTATTTGATCTCTTTGATGTCAGAAGACAGTAACCTCCTCGCTGAAAAATCTGAAATGTTGACTTTAATTAAATGTATTATCTCAACAGATTACATATTAAGTTAGTTGAAAGTAATGCTATTAAGTTGAACCTAATTTTTTTAATTTAAACTTAATATTATTGCTTTCAACTAACCTAATGAAGTTATCAATCTAAAATCTATTGACACAATATATTTAATTAAAGGAAACGTTTCCATTTTTTCAGTGAACTAGTTGAAACAGTGAATGACCAAATGCCTACTTGTCACATTAGTTTCACAAAAGGCTAATGAAGAAGAATTAGGGGAAAAGAGTGCATTGAGGCTTCCTATTGGCATCAACCAATCACTGTAGGAATTTTTCATCTACCTTCTTGCCTCATATATATGCATGCTGCGCATTAGTTAAACTGTTGACCTGAGAAAATGCGACTTTAATATATCATCATAAACTACAATCCTGTTTACTATAGTTAGTTAAAATATCTGAAGAGCTTGAAATTATTTTTACAACTTATTGAACTTAGCTTTAAATGTCTTAACCATTCGTACTGATTATTCGCTAACAGCTAAATTGATTTTTTGCCAATCAAATTGCCATTTAGAACTAATGTTCAAAGCATAAAGTCTGAGATCTGAGTTTATAAGAGAATAATTATTTTTGAACAAACTAACATTCACATAGATATTGATTAAATATTTTTAAAAAGTTGAGGGGGAAGTTTTGTTGTCACATATTTGTATTGGAAATATGAAGAACATTAAATAAATAAAAGATTTTGAATGATTTACGGTACGGGGTTTTTAAAATGATGAACTCTACTTTTTATTATCAATAAACATGCCTGTTCAAGTGGGATAACTGGTTAAAACAGAATGAGTGTGTGTCTCCACACCGGATGTCTTGAATAAAATCCGTTGTGCCATACTTCTGCTTCTCATGAGATGTTTAATCACTGAATGATGCAAATGTTTTTCTGTGCAAAATAGTTCTGCATGAAACAAAATAGGCGATAGTGCCGCACTGTAAAACCTGATGCCTAAAGAAAGGCTGTAAATATTTGCCTTATTTTTACAATTTAACGCACATATGTGTTAAGGGCTATTATGCATAGTAATAGTGATAGGGTCGCTAAGGTCTAAAATAAGTCTGCTTTATTGTAACAGCTATTTCTCAGTAAATTCTCAGTAGAAAATAATGTTTATTGATAATGTTGTATGTTCTTGTGTCTAAAATATCAAGCCTACAATTGGATTTTTTAATGTCTGTTTTTCTGACTTTGTGACCTTTCTGCAGCTTTTTATTTTCAACACTAGAGAGCAGCAATGATCTAAGTGGATGCAGTGGGACCTTATATAAGCAGAGCTGCTACTGTATAATGAAGTATGCCAATGATAACTCAGCCCTTTTTACAAGTGGATTCGGCTTGTGCACACTCCATTTCCATAAAAAAAGCTTTGTAGCTTAGAAGTCTTTTCTTCTGATTCTTCTGAAAGTACCTTTTGGCAGAATCTGAAATAAGATGACACATACACACTTGAGATAAATAGAATTTGATTGTTCTTATTTGTATTTCACAGCAGATAATTCAGATATCCTAAAACACAACCAGCCACAGGCCCAGCCTACAGTGTAAAGACATTCATTTGTCTATAGTGGCAACTTAATGAAGAATTTGCAAATAACACATGTGTTTGCCTCACTGACAGTATGCATTGTGACTGTTTAGGGTATCTAGGTGAGAGGAATATATTAAACCAGCTATGCATTTAGTTCTGGAAATATGCCATGTTTTTGAGGGGTGGGTGGCATGACTAATTGGGTTACCACTGTGCTCTGAAAACCCATCAGGAAAGTAACAGGCTTATGTGTTCACTATGGCAGCTATGAGGAGAGTACGAGGAAGAAGTCCAAATACCTTTTGTCAATCATTGCACTGATCAATGATTTGTCACAAATTAGAGAGAAAGAGTATTCCTTCCTAATTGCTTTCATGTGAGACCACCCCTAAATTAAACAACTATATATCTACTCATGAGCCAGTTCAGAATATTTCCACTCTTCTTAATAAATTATAATCTCATTCCTTCAATCTGCCAACGAGTCTCTGTTTCTCACATGTGTACAGACCTCTGATAGTTTTCAGTAATGACATTCAGTGTCAAATCATCGGCCATTATATCAGAGGCGGTGGGAGACTGGGGATAAATGTCCGCAGGGGTCTCCAGGGTGGTAGAGTGTGGGGTGGACAGCCTGGAGCGTCTGACCTGTCCGAGGCCCCTGAAGCTCCTCCACTCCTTCATCCACTCGTCCCTCGTGGAGGTGTCCAGCCGGTCCAGTCGTCTGGCTTGCACGAGCGGGGAGGGGGCGATAGAGTTTCTCAGCACGTGAAACATGTACCTGGGGGAGAGAGTGTGGTGGTGAGAAAGTAGGCCAGTGAAAAATATGCGGCCCTTTGATGTAAATCAGAGCATTCCCTCTAAATATCAGCACTTTCAGACGCATCAGCAACCAGGAGGACTGAGCCCAGCTGTAGATCATTCCTGGATGTCACAATCGACATTATTGAATCACAAATCAGCCTAAACCGTCCATAACAACCTCACAAACACATAGCAGTTCATGATCTGCACAAGTCAAATATAATATATATAGTAATTCTGATGTTGACTGGATTTAACATGGTTAGAAAGAGCAATGTTATCCCTTACATAGCCTTTGTGTCGGGACACAGTATTTAAAATCTTTTACTTACTGTAAGTAAAAGCTTGTGAATGTTCAGGTCTAATCATATCCTAACCTATAAAAATAAATCAGAATTTATGGCTTGATAATATATTGTATCATCAATTAATCTCTGTAAAGTAACTTAGGGTTTTAGGGGATTATAAAAATAGTGGAACATTTGATGATTACATTCAAAGTAAAGAAATATTTAATAAATTGTTATTGTCAAACAAATGTTGCTGTTTCTTATTCCTTTATCAATATTGGCTCTCCTCAAATGTATTTCTAGATCCCCCAAAAGAAACAATGGATTAGTAGCTGCTTTTTAAATTAATACTTGATTAGAAAATTCAAAAAGTTTATATTTGTTCTTGTAAATGTAAAGGTGAAACTTTAAAACATTTGACCTTTTTCTCAAAAATAAACAATCAATTGTTAATCAAACAGGAGACAAAAGGGGAAACATAGGAAAACGGGAGGGACGGACACAACCTGCTCATCATATGCTCTCATTACAATACATAACAAGCCCCCCTGTAACAATGATAATGCTTCATTAAATTATTCTCCACAGGGAGGATAGCAGAGATGGTACCTGGGCAGCAGAGCCACCACCGTAGTGATGATGCAGAGAAGGTAGAACATGGGGTCGGCCATCTGGCTCTGGAGGATCAAGTAAGGGTTGGACGGAGGGTTACAGGTGACGCACATGGCGCTGTATGCAAGCGTCACAATGAAATACAACGCCACACTGCCTAGCATGATTACCCAGTGAACCACCGTCTGCAAGACAGGTGCATAAACAGCATTTAGATACATTGATAACCACAGAATGTCAAAAGCCATTAAAAAAGTTTTATTGAATTAATCCAAAATAGATTCATGGATTACTATAAATAATATTATCCGACCATATTATTATTATCATACTGGTTTTAAATGGAGACCTCGGTGTTTCAGCCCACTCAGAATACATACCGTAATCATTTCTAAAGATATCCATCATTGCGGCACTCACCCAGGCTTTGATCTCTATTGACAGATGCAACAGGATGGTAAATAAAGCAATGGTGTTTATAGGAGTTCCAAAGGTAAAAACATCAATGTCGGAATCCTGGTAAGCCTAGAGGAGAAAAAACACATTTAGACAAATGTAAGGCAAGAAGCAGAGAAATAACAGCTGCAACTTTGCAAAATGCTTCATCAAAGACGGAGATTTCTAAAGTTACTCTTACCAAGTATGGGATAAAGAAGCACACCAGACTCTGATAGAACGCATCGAGGATTGACACCCAGAAAGTAGTAAATGTGTATTCCTAAACAAGCACACACAAGTATGTCTGAATGAAAAAAAATACATGAATTAATTGAAGTCGCTGTATACTATTGTGGAGTGTCACTGACCCCTGCACCTTGTCCAGTCCTGTACAGTTCAGGAACCCCAAGCAGCATCTCGGCAGAAAGGTCTTGTTCCATAATCCCAAACATGATCGGCGGCACCGAGGTGAATAAGAGGTTGAAGAAAATCATCAGCCAGTAGTCGATCATGGTAGCTGCGGAGAAGCCGCAGAAGAACTGATACCAGAAGAGTAGGTTCACATAGGCCTGTTGAACACATTGCAGTATGGGTGATTAGAGGAGGAATCCTGACACGATTTCACTTCAGTCATCAGAGCGATTTAGTGGAGACGAGACTCACCACATTCTTATAGAAGAAATAAATGATCATGTTAGCCAGTCGAGTGTAGCACCAGTGTCCATGAACCAGGAGAAGTTTTTTCAGGTGTTTAAAGCGAGATATAGCAAAATCACTCGCCATGACGGCCTGCAGAGGACAGACAGTTCGGACAGTTAGAGTAGTTGAGAAAACAAACTACATTTTCAAAGATATACCTCGGACAGACCTACAGACCTGCATGCCCTCCTGGCCGGATATCCCGACGCCTATATCAGCTGCTTGGATCATGTTTACATCATTTGCACCATCACCTGCAAACACAGAAAGGATGTCAGTGTAGACCTTGATTAGACCTTATAGAAAGACTAGGTATTTCAGCAGGACGCACATTCAATGTAAAGTCTGACATGAAAAAAACCCGTTATATACAGTTTATCTGGACTTCAGTATGACTTTGTATTTATAGATGAGAATCTCGGCACTCTCTTGTCTAATATTCAACAATACATTTCTCAGGAGGTTCAATGACTCAGATAAGAACAAGAGCCTTATAAAAGCTGAAAGAATTACTTGAAGAATGTTTTTTCTTTCCTTCTCATCATTCTTATAGCAGGAAGAGTGCATGTGTTGTACTAATAACAACAAAGTGACACTTGGATGGTAGTTACACTTAAAAGAATAGCAAAAAAATAAAAGATTTCATTGTCAATTAAGATTTATACTGTTTTTATAGTTTACTGTACTTGTGTATTTTTCTTACCAACAGCAAGGGTCATGACCTTGAGTTTCTCCCTGACTACCTTCACCACCCTGCTCTTCTGTAAGGGCGTGACTCTGCAGCAGAGCACGGTACGGCAGTGTTTCGCCAGGTCCACAAAGCGATCCTGCAGGTCTGCCGACAGAGCCATGGTCAGGGTGCGTCCGTCGATCACCAGAGCGATGTCTTGGCTGGTGTCCACATTACGAGGGTCTTCGCTGTACCTTCTCACCTCTTCCAGTGTGCAGTCCAAGATGGATGTGCACTCGAGCTGGAAAACAACATCTCCTTATTTTGATTATCCTATTTAGTGTTAGGAAGCTCTTTAAACAATAACATTTAAGCTTTTTTCTTTTACCCAATCACCTGAGACAAATAATGGGTATTGGAAGGTTGTCCTTTAAAAATAACTCATTTGAAGTACTGTCCAGTTCACACAACGTTTCTAACAACCACCACATTAAACCATTATAAAAAACTACTATTACAAAGTGCAATCTTATTTGACTGAAGAAGAAGAAGAAGAAGAAGAAGAAGAAGAAGAAGAAGAAGAAGAAGAAGAAGAAGAAGAAGAAGAAGAAGAAGAAGAAGAAGAAGAAGAAGAAGAAGAAGAAGACTCTTATAATACAAAAGGCAAAATGCATATAACACATCATAATAATAGGAGCACAGATTATGGCTGGTAAAAGAAATATGATTGTGCTGTTGAGTCATGTCCATGGTCTCTGACTATATGCAATTACGAGGCTTTGGTCCCATCAGACTCATCATTGTTGTGTGTAAATAACTTCAGCCTCTTAGCCAAAAGGAAAAGCAACATGATGAAAAAGAATTGGGTCACATCTTGTTTTTGTATCATTTATCTAACACTGGTTGAATTTCATTAGGTGTGGTGGGTTGATGAGTGTGGGATTGCATCCCTCAGGTGGTCATCGAGTTACAGCGGTAAAAAAAAAGTTCATTACCAATACGAGCAAAGGGGTATTTCCCCTGAGGGTTGGATATTAGACTGGTAATTAGATATGAAAGCAGTAGATATTGTACTGGGGGTATCTCACTCCATTCATCATCAATGACTGGTACCATCTTAAAGGAGCGTGGCAGGCCCTTTGTTCCAGAAAGCTCCCTGTGTATCCGTTAGAGCCTACCGATAATTCCTGTCTATTTGAGGCGTGATGATTAGAGACGGTCAGGATGTTATGAAGGGCCCATCCCTTTGCTACCAGATCTTTAATGACCTCAGAGAAGCAGGGCCCACACCTGACATCTTATCTTTCTTAGATGAAAATCTGACCTTTAGCTGAAATGTAAAAGTTGTCAAAAAGGTTTGGCCATTTAAATAAGAGGGAGACAAGCTCACAGGTAAAACGTCCTGAACTCACTGCTTGGAAAACACGTGATCTATCCTAAATAACACTCAACAAAACACAATGAAACAAGCTGTTTGTGTAATGTGAAATATAAATGTTGTACAATGCCAATGTTCAATAGTATCTGGTGATGCTTGTTCATTTCTAATGCTTAAGGTCTTTACTTTATTTACTTTTGATTCATTAAATTGAAAACTTCATTCACATCTGTCAAATACTCAGACGTTTATTTCGCAGTAATTAAGAATTCAAAGTTTGGTATTTTTTTGTTTAAAAAAAAAAAAATATATATATATATATATATACAAGGACCTGTAATTCAAGCAGGGAAGTAATATTTATCAGTGTACATATTTTTTACTTAACCCTTCTAATATAACATCCTCTAGCCGCCTATTCAGCAAACACAGGACCATGAATGTATCACAGTACCTAACGCACCGCATCTTATATCTCTCTGTGTAAATGATATTTTACTTTATTTTCTAATTCTGACCAAATCGATATCAACTTTTATACAATTATTTTTGTAATTACGAGTAAGAGTAGATCCCCTGGAAATTTAATATTTGCACGACCCCTAAACAAAATCTGTTCTCCCCTGTTTTCAATGATAATGCTATCCTTAGCTATCTGGCTTTTAAAATTATTCTCTAAAATGTCACTTTTCAATTATGTTAAATCTACTGAAACACATTCTAATTGTCATGTAAGAAACACATCATAAATAAAAAATAAATAAAAGTAGCTCTGAGTTGAACAGCCTTCAGTTTAGCCAACCTCCTCACCTTGCTTTTGCAGCTCATGTTAATCACCAGGTCTTCCTCTTCCAGGAGCCTACAGGCGTATCCGATGTTGACAGCTGTCTCCGGCTTGTCACCAGTCAGCACCCACACCTGGATCCCTGCCTCCCGCAGCGCCACCACGGTGTCTGGGACACTCTCTTGCAGACGGTCCTCGATGCCTGTTGCCCCTGCAGGATGACATATATCCAAAGTCAGGCATAACATGGCTTATCACACAGATACACAGTATGTTTTTCAGGTGTTTATCACGTATAATGTGTATTGGTGGATATGTGTTACCTAGCAGGGTGAGTTCTGTCTCTAGCTGCACAGCAGTTTCCATAACCAGCTCCTCTCTGTTGTCTATAGCAGCCAGAGCTCTTTGCCTGCAATCTATCCAACTTTCATAAACCTTTTCACTCACAACCTGCAGCACACAAAACAAAGAGGATGAAACAGAGCTTCTCTGGTTAATGAAAATGATGCTTGTACATTTTTTGTTTATATGTGATTGTGCACCTTCTTCGTGAAGCAAAGTGTGCGCAGCCCCTCTTTAGCATAACAGTCAAGATGATGCTGAGTATCTGCTGCTATATTCTTCTGCTTCCCTCTGAGATGTTCTGAAGATGATATGAAGATATATTCATTAAGCTGTAATTTATGATTGACCCAGAGTATATCTCTATTTACTAGCAAAGGTAAATCATTTAATACATTTGTCTTAATGCACTTTGACAAGCACACACCTGCGTACGGAGTACTGAGTAGCTCCATAATGGCGTAGTCTGCACCTTTAGTGTACAACACACACTCTTTGGTGATTGGGTGCCGCACCAAAACAGACATTCTCTTCCTGTTGAAGTCAAAGGTCAAGGTGTCCAGCACCTCAAACACCAGGTCCTCGCCAGACGGGAGCCTCACCGTCACGCTTTTTGGGGAGCGGGCAAGCAGGGTGAAGCCATATGCCTTGGCTGCATACACCAGGGCTGCCTCATCTGGACTTTCTGCCTCATAAGTCACATTATCTGGGGTCATTGCAGGATCATTGCTATGGGAGGGAGCTTGGAGAGAACAAGTTTGAAGCCCATCAGTATTTCCAGAACCGTCTATTTTTACAGGGGCGTTAAAATAGTCCTCTTCTGGTACAACCGAGTCCTCTGACATGGTGCCGCTTCTTTTGGGCTTGTTCTTCCAGGAGGTGAAAATATGGTGAAGAGAGAAGGGTTTTTTCACCAGATTGGACAAAGTATCCAGAGGGTTGTTTGTCCGACCCGTGCGTGAAAACCCACTTGCCTGACAAAGTGAAGCAAAGAAAACAGAAATGGAAATGCCAAAACACACATATGGTGAAACACTCTTAAAATCTTCCCATTGCTTTCCACTCTGTTTCTTTCTTGTGCTTTTTACCTTTAATTACAAACTCAAGGGAAAAACTCCCATATTTCTCCCATCTGCCAGACTGGAGAACAGCACAGTCAAGGGAAGCGAGTACTAAAATTAATAGGGGCAACCCTGAATGCCCCCGAACATCTCCCTTTACTATGTGACAATTTAGTGAGGACTCTTTACTACTGGGGCTTTAAAGATGAAAGAAATGTTTCACTGACCACCGATAAAAGAACAGAAACTTGAAACGAAACAAAGGGAGAGAACTTTCCAAATTAAACTAAATCTTTAAGGTTAATAGGTAGAATTCAAACTTAATCGTTGTGTGTGTTACTTAATGAATTATGGAGATAACGCTGCGGTATTGGACACTAGTTTTGTAGATCTAATGAATAAAATAATTACTAGATTCCCCGCAAGGTTTCCCAGAAGAATGAATGAACATTTTTTGTAGGTTTGGAGTTTAAATAGAACACATCCTGCATCCACCTTAACCTCCCTCTGACTGTGCCTCCATCTCTACCCCTCATCCACATTTGCAGGAAACCAAGCACTCACCCTCTGTCGCTCAGCTGTTGCCATGGAAACCACCACCGTGTTGCAAATGGCGAGACCCAGAAAGAAGTCCAGGTAAGGATCAGTCTTCCGGCTGCCGCTGCTTTCCAGCCTGCTAATGTGCTGAAGCAACTTCCTGTCTGGAATCACCTCGGTTTCCTATTGGAGTAAGAGTTAATCATTTTTTTAATGAAAAACTAATGTTGATAAACAGTTTCTTGCTCACGCTCAGCTGTCACTGTTTCGACATGACAGGATTGGAAAAGGTTTTTTATTTTTGTACATTTTCCTCCAGTTTTGTTTGTTCATGAGGAAATAGACAGAAGGAAGACAGGAAGAATTCATTCCTACAAACATGATTCTGCTCTGTGAGAGGCACAGCATGAGGAAAACGAGCAGATATAGCCTCCATGCAGCCTTGTTGGAATAAACTCAAGACTTTTTCTGTCCCAGCCTGCATCTCCAAGCTTATGCTCTTTGCCCTGTAGACCAAAATAGACACAGAGCGTACAGTGAACTGTATATCAAGACGGTGATGACTAATCTATAGTGCACGTTTACAGTTTATGTGACATCAGTGGTCTGTGCCAAATGGTGCCCAGCATGACCATATGTCCCGAAAGGGACACAGGGGTTACTTTGGGCCAAAATGGATGTGCTTATCAATGACACCTAGCAGCTCGGCCATCTGCAGCCAGGACTGGGACCATGAGGGCTTTTGACACAAGGATGGGGGAGATTTGGGATAACAAATGATACTTTTTCAGGTATTTAGAGTGGGTATTTGAAATAGAATAGAGATTCAACAAAACTATCAAGCCCTCAAGAGCCCATCTTACAACTATATATTGGTAACACTTATGTTATTAACCAGAATATGATGTGCAGTCAGTTTCACCAATGAATACACAAAGTGTTATCTAAACGTATATTAATAAAATATGGGTGACTTTATTTACAGATCTGAATCTTCCAAGTAACTAAAGTTATCAAATAAAGTACCAGAAAAATATCCAGCTGCCAAGTACCTCCTAATTTTACTACATTTCTTGAGTAAACGATTTGGTTACAGTTTTTAGTCTACATTAATTTCAAATGACCTGAGCTAAATTCACAGAATCATACCTACGATTTTTTAATCTTTTTAATATTGTTAGCCCTGTAATGGACTGTAAACCTGTCCAGGATGTTTCCTGTTCCCTTCTAATGCATGCTGGGAGAAGCTCCAGCCCCATAACTAGTTTAATAAATGGATGGATAGATAAAGTTACATTTCCATAATGACAAATGCATTTTGATAATGATTTTGTGATAAGACATTACCTCAATCAGGACATTGTAATTCATTTTCCCTGTCATTAATACAGAGTGTTAGGATAAGATGTCACAGTAGCCATCTCAGCTTTTTCTCTCTGGGTGTGATTACAGTTGACCAGTTCAAACTATATAAATGCAATGTCATGTTTGATTTTTAGACATTCATTTAAGCTAATAAGTCACAATTATAACAGAGGGCACTTGTTAATCAAGAAGAAAGAGTGTCATTTGTTTGCCCCACTGGGTGGCCTTCAGTCAACAGACAACTTCACCTCCTGCATGAGCAAACAAAAAGCTGACGACCATTTCCCCCCCCGTGGCGACTTCCTGTGACCTGGCATTATAATATCAGGACAGGCAAGACCCGTGACCCTCCCCCACTCTGAATTAAATATCTGCATTTTCTTCCTGACTGAGCCATCATCTTACCAGCGGACTGCTGAAGGCCACATCGCTCGGGGCACTTCCCGTGACCATGCTCTTGTGTCGGTTGTCATAGTGATGTTGCATGTCTTCCAGGCTGGTGTCCTCAGCGTGCAGAGACCATCCCGTCTGAGGGGGTTGAGGTCGCTGGTTGAAGATTACCTCTTCCCCTGACTCTGACTCTGGCCCTTCAAGGACAGCTAAGCGGATTGCTGCAAATCATTTAAAAAAACATGTTGAAGCATACCTTACAGTAAGTACTTTGAATCATATTATGTGGACTGTTAGGTCAAGTCATGATCAAATGCAGAGCCCTGAACCTAAACTGCAGGGTCAAAGGTCTTTAAAGAGCTTACATTACGCTCCAGCACTTATAATGGTCATGTTTGTTTGAAGTGAATATGTCAGCACTTTTCCTGTTGTCATTAGTTTGAATCTTTATGGTTTATTGCACTTAATTGTACGTCGCTTTGGTTAAAAGCAGCAGCTAAATGAAAAGTAATGTTATCTGGATTATACAGCCACATCCAGGTTGAATCAAATCCTCCACAATTACCTTAATTTCATTCTATTGTTTATCATAAATATCAATTCTGTTTCTATTCAGGTCTTAAGTGAGTGCCTGAATGCTTATAAACTCAAACTCAAATCAGAATGTAGCTACGCCGCACAAATATGAAAGCTACACATGTATGTGCCTATGATCAGACACAACACACATACAGGTGAAATAAGAGATAAAATATAGTGATACAAGTCTCATAACTATCCAATGTGTGCCTTAACATAACTCCTATACATTTTGACATGTATTAGGCCATATCAATGTAAATGTAAAAAATGATCTTGGCTCACTTGTGCAAGACAAATAAACAGATAGTAAACAGCAGATCATCATCATAAAATCATGACACAGCACAATTAAGTTTCACCAACCAGGAAGTGCACATCAGGTGAACAGCTGTTAAACAACACAGGATCAAAAGAACACTATGTAATCTGATTAAGGTCTAAAGCCAGGTGAGAAGCCATGTGAGTCAAAAATAAAACAAGACGAGACATTTATTCTCAGACTTTCACTCTCTCCTATAGTCTAGATCAGATAATATAAGATGAGATGTCAACAAAAAAAAAGAGATAATGTCAGAAGAGATAAACACGTATGTTATTGTCTCAGGGGAAATCTGTCAAGGACACATATCTGTAGTTTAGAGAATTTTAAAAAACGTATAATTTTTGTATGCCAACACTTTGCCGTGTCTGAAATTATTTGCAGAATAGACTGAGAATCGGCTCACTAACGTCGATGGAGCAAATAAAAAATGTGGTTAGAGGTTTTACAGGTTTTATGGATTTTAGATATTTTACATTATGTGGTTTACTTTTTTAATTATTCTTATGCAAGGATATTTCAGAAAGAATCCATTGATTTTTTTCATGCTGTGTTCATGCGTTTTTTATTTCATTTCTGTACTCAGGTTTTACTTGCAAATGAGATCGCTATCTTAATGTGACTTCTGGATTAAATAAAGTATAAATAGTCTCACATTTGCATATTCACATACTAATGTCCTATTACAGTAAGTGACATGCTTTCAGTTAGTAATAGTATGCCAATATGTTACAGTTTTTTTAGAAGGCTTACGATAAAAAACAAGTGCTGATTTTCGGTGCATAAAATGTGAGTGTGAAGGTTTACCGTTCTCTTTGTGTGGGTACTCGGTGCCCATGATGGAGCATCTGCGAAACACCATCTTGTTCTCAGTGAGGGTGCCAGTCTTGTCTGAGAAGATGTATTCAATCTGTCCCAGATCCTCCGTGATGTTCAGGGCCTTACACTGTACTCGGCTGTCTGTCTCCTCATCGTACAGATCTGCATCATGAGTGATGAAGAAGATCTGACCAATCTTCACCAACTCTATGGACACGTAGAGGGAGATAGGGATCAGGATCTGGAGGAGAAGAGAGGATAGTTCATTTAGAAATTAAGGAAAACCCAATAAACTCTCTTTCATACATATAGTCAGATTTTTCCACCTGCAGCAGGATGATCATGGTAAAGAACATGTAGAAGCCAGACAGACCGTGGCTTTCCAGATGACCATTGCTGTCTGGGACCAGATAAGGAGGTACACCAGGGAACTCCTCCAGCCATAAGAAGTGACCTGCATGTTCGAGGACAGGGGAATTAATCACAGCAACAAGTGCAGGTATGAAATCTATTTTTGGCACCACACTTTCGCCTGTCTCCTTTCTGTTACCCTTCTGTGTGGTAGGCCTGTGGCTGAAATGGATGAGGTTTATTTTTTATGTTTTTTTAGTTTAAATTAATTGTCCCCTCATACGTATGTAGAAACGTCAATCATTTTCCAACCTGTTTAGGGATTTCAAGGTTAAGTAAATTAATTTATTACTGACCTACTGATCCCATGAAACACATGGAGAGGAGGAGAATGACGCAGAAGATGACGTCTATGTTCAGCTTACGCTCTAGTTTGCTGCGCTTGTATCTTGGCCCATTGTTGTTGAGCATTGACTTGGTTTCATGACCTAAAAACAGGATAAAAAGATGTGGATTTAACTATCATCAGGCACTGCATATGGTCAAGGGGAACCTGATAATTACAGTTTAAAACCTGCTCATGGAGGGTCACCAAATTCAAGGACAAAAACAGGGCACTCCGACACTTAATCCATATCTTCTGTAATATTTCAGGAAAAGTAGGGGAATTTTTATAATACACACATTAAACAAGTTTTGAAGATGTGTATAGTTTCGTCCAGCAGTGGCAGTGGCTCAGTCAGTAGGGGCTTGGACTGGTAATCGTAGGGTCGCCTGTTCAAGTCCCCAAACAGACTTGAAACTAGGAAAGTGGACTGCTACTTGGAGAGGTCCCAGTTCACCTCCTAGGCCCTGCTGTGGTGCCCATGAGCAAGGCACCGGACACCTCCAATCCCCCCTCCCCATTGCTCCCCAGGCGCTGCACAATAGCTGCCCACTGCTCCTAGTACTAGGATGGGTTAAATGCAGAGGACAAATTTCACTGTGTGTGCTCTGCTGTGTGCAAGTATGTGACTAATAAAGAGGGTTTCATCATCAGATTGCATTTATCTAGTTTTACTCATATCAGTCTGCATTTAGGCATTGAAATATGCTTTTCTCATAGCTGATATTTTGAAATATACGTAAACCACGTGTTTCAAACAATAACAATGGCTCTTTTCTAATCTTATCAAGTGTTTCACTGAAAGTAAAACTAAAATGTGTTGCTCCTTGAGGATAAATCCTAAACTGACTTCAATGATTATTTGACTTTTACCTCCAACAGTTCAAACATTTTACTTAAAAAACTAAAATAATTGGTGAATATGCTTTTGTTTATGACAAAATATTTTAAAGCTAATTATCCTTAGTTGTTTGTATTAAGTGCTAATAAATAAATGTTAGCATGCTAAAATGCTTAACGTATCACGCATGTTAGCATGTATGGCATTAAGGCTTAGCTCAAAACCCCACTGTGCCTAATTACAGCTTCACAGTAACACTTTACACTTACCCTTGTTTACTTGACGGTCACAATAAAATTAAAGAAATGTATTGCTCAACACCTAAATTCACTGTTATGTAGGGCAATATAATGCACATAAATGAAACTGAACATTTACATGCTGGGTTGGTCTGTATGCTTAAACAGAAATGTGAAATTATGACCTCAATACTTTTAAAGTCCTGGACCCTGCACAAAAACACTAAAAGATCAAGGTCAAAGCAGGTAAGCTGCTGAAAAATGGAGAATATACCTGCATACACCACAAAGCCAACAGCGTGGTCCGTGTTCTTCACTGTGCATCCTCGCAGCAGCAGACTCTCTATCCCTGCGCCCACCTTCTCCTTATCAGGTTTCTCTCTGCAGCAGGAAAAAGTGAGAAACCTCCTTTGTACTGTCAGATCTTGTTAGATATTCATTACTGCTTATATATTCCTATTAGCAATTCCCCTGCATTACGACTATAGCCGGACAGCATGAGTAGACCAGCTGTAAGAGCTGTGGTGCCCGAGGAAATCGATTATAGTCTATTACAGCCCCAATAATGCCTCTGGTGGCATCACAAAGTGCACCAAGTGGGCTGGAATTAGTTTTGCTCGGCAGCTCTGAAAGGCACAAAGGAACTGTGATCTGTGTATTTGATACTCACACATAACACTTGAAATGATTCAGATTGTTGTTGGGCCTTTCACACACCACAACGCTGTTGAAGCTTTCAGGTTCAAATTCAGGATCCTGGGAAATGAGAGGAGGGAAGACAGTCAGTACAGTTTGAATGGAAACTTTTAAAAAGTAACTAAACCTGTACTTCCAGACGAACGTGATGGTTGTTTGGTATCTACAGGAAAGACATCTGTCCAAAAATACCCTTATAAGATATTTATAAGATGTTGAGGAAGTGTTTTTTGTTTTTTAATGTGTGTTAAAAGTCAATTTAAAAAAAACGAAGGTGAAGAACAAGGGTAAAAGTCAGTGAAGAGAGCAAAGAAATGAAACTAAAAAGTGTTCTTCACCGAGATACAGATGTCAGACACTGCCCTCCTCGGCTTCAGGTTGGTCTCTCCATCCAGGTTGGAAGTCTCTATGTGACACACACCATTGGGGTCTGATGTGTGCAAGAGCAGGAGGTCTGCAGGGACAATCTCATTGGAAACCACCTTGACAAAATCTCCCACTCGCACCTCCTTCCAGCGCCTCTCCGAAAACTTTTTCTCTTTTCTGAAATCAGACATGTCAGATACCAACAGATTATTTCATCAAGTCACACAAGCCCCTGGGTGGCTTTTACATAGATTTTTTGTGTCACATTTATTTACAATATTGGCAGAGTGGGTGTATTTTGTCTATGTTTATACAATCAAATGAAATATTGACTCAATCCTTATGGATACAAAATCACGGCAGCTGCTTAAATTAGAGAATAAACAAAACAACCAAATGAAAAATCAATGCTGTTGTTTTTGGAGAGCGGCCCAGATGTGATTTGTGTGCTTTAGAATAGGGAAACTTTTAGAGGAAGGCACACTGCAGCACACATTATGAGCTGAGGCCATTCCCAGGCATCCCACATGCTTTATGGTTATATACTGCTCATAAAGCTGCCTAACCACCAGTGACAGAGAGCTGCAGGCATGCTGCCCTGCATGTAGGACCTGATGGGTTGGCTGACACATAACACTACACCTCGCCTCAAACAAAGCCAGGAGTAAGGGGGGACTATTTTTAGTATGTCGTGTTTGGATGACCATGACAATTTTAATGATTACCAGGCTGTATAAATATTTTCTCTGCTATTAATGGAAACTCTGTAGTTTCCAGTAATAGCAGAGAATGTGTCAAAAGTGTTAATCACATTACATAAAGCAGCCTACATTTCCTATACTAGACCTAAACATTTCAAAATGTATGTTAATAAACCTACCCATAATTTTATATATGGTGGAATAGGATTATTACATTTCTTGCTGGGGGAGATAAGAAGTTTGAAACTATTCTTATATCTGCAACGTTATGGTTAATATGAAACTAAAGCCAGTTAGCCTAGCTTAACTAAAAGAAAAACTGTGGGACATAATAATAATCATGTTCTGTCAATAATAATTGTTTTGTAAGATACCATAAAGATAATGCACTTTATCACAGACAGTTCACACCTCTGTTGAGACAACATGATGGGTGATATGAGATAAAGGGGAAAGAAAAAGAGAAAGTGAGTGGAAGCCTTAAATGTATTCTTGAGCTTCTTCTGGAAACATTTGTATACTTCAAAGAAATCCCAGCCAATCGATTCTGTTCTAATCTTTACAAGCCCAAAATTAAGCTTCAGCATCCCCACCCAGCGAGCAACAAAGGACCCATGAGAGCCTGCTCGCCACGACTCTACTGCTGTTTATGTGATTGCAGGAGGCAGAAAGGACTAGTGTCCGCTAACTGGCCGCGAGGGACTGGTGCGTTCACGGGAAAGCTGCATCTGGGGTCTCCACCTGCACCCTATCAGCACACACACACACAAACATAAACCCACACACATGAAGCAGGCTTTCCTCCAGCTGAGGCTGCACTTACCAACATCCCTGCTGACTCTTCTGGGAAATTTGAAAGCAAGCAAGCGCTGCCTAATGCTAAACACTTCCAGAGGTTGAATGCCTGAAGATTCATCAATGGAGTTGCCTCCAGTCTCACATCACATCGTTACGAAATCCACATCCCTGCTCTCATTCTACTCCCTAATCACAGCAGCAAAGGGGTTGAAAATGACAGTGTTTATCTACCTTTGTGAATTATTCATTTTTATTCACCAGTAATTCAAAAATATATAACAGCTAACCCTACTGTCTTTGCTGATGCAACACCCACATGAGGATTTCATCAAATGTGCACAATGCTATTGTGAGAGAAATTGTTATGAGGCTCTTCAAAAGAGGAATAATCTCCCACACAGTTTCTATTTCTAAGTCTAAAATTCTCACGCGGTGACTATCTACACACTCACACAGACAGCAACATGCTGGATCATAGGAATCGCACACACAGATGTGGAGGTGCTGTTAATGCACCATGAGTGTTTCCACTTGCCACAGCATGCATGAACAGCACACAGTGTCTATATTTAGGACATGATTATGTGTGAGTTGGTTACCTGCTGTATATGAAGCACAGCGTGTTGTTGAGCTTTCTGTCAGACTGGTACCTCCTGAAGTCCTCCCAGGCGTCCTTCAGGGCTGTCAGAGTAATGATGACACAGATAGGGATCAGCGCTACCTCTGGCTGGAAGGCATTCACTACAGGGACAAAGTTCAGGATGGCCAGGCCAACAAAGTAGATGTTGGCCAGACGGTGAAACTGCTCAAAAAGGTTCATTGGGATGAAGAGGAGAAGGGTGTATTTGGTGGTTTTGATGGCGTTGCCAGGGAAGAAGCGGTTGGGTTGCTTCACCTTCTCCAGGCCCTCATAAGGCAGATTGGACCCCAAGTTGCGGAGGTCCTTCTCCCGCGCCCTCTGACCTCTCAGAGCCTCCCTCACCAGGGCAAGAGGGCTCCTCCACGTCATGGCTGCTTCTTCTTTCCCTCTTTTCAACAACTTTTCCTTCTCATCCTCTCAATACTCACAGTTCCTGTGAGTTTAAGAGACGTTCCTCAGGTCCATTCTCTCCTTAAAAGAGTGTGTGTGCGTATGTGTGAGGCCTAATGCCAGGTTAAATCAAGCGACAGCACACCTAGTCCTTCTCTGAGTCCGCCCCTTTCATTGACCGGTGTGTTTGCATTCCTTGCACTGTCATTGTTGTAGCTGCTCCAACCACTCAGATCTACTATCCTGTCAATCTAAATATAGCAGAATTTTTTAACCAGTTTTAAATTATTTTAAATAATCCTTTTAACTGTAGAATCTTGAGACGGTGACATGCATTGAATAGTTATCAATAAAATACTTAATAATACCATATTGTCCTTGAACACTAAGAAAATAAAAGACACATTGACAATCTTATATTTGCAGGGCAGAAAATTGGTGCAGTGGGTCATAAGGAGATGTGAACTGACAACACAACACTGAGCGGCGCCCAATGACTGCTCGGGGCAAACGTATATGAAGAGTTTACAGAGTGTGAATGAACACAGCAGAGGAAACATACACAACCCCATTCACAAGTATACAGATGGAGAATTCAATCCACAATATTTAAAGACACTAAAGATAATAATTAGATGATTAGTTGACTGATAAATTAATGTGTTAACATGTATGTGTTTGAGAATCTTACATATGATGTATTTAAAAAAACAGCTTCTTGCACAGATGGCATGCATGTCTTATTTTGACATATGCTGTCTTTTCCAGCGCAGGCTGCAGAACCTGTTTAAACAGGCCAAATTATCACTGGGTGACTCATTTATTGTAGTTAAAATCCAGCCAGTAATAGCCTATGGTAATTGGTACTACAGTATTTGTACCTGGTTAGCAGAGAGAGGCATTATTGTGCAAGTGCCTCCAAATGAAGACAGATGGACCTTTATTGTCTTTTTTAACAGATGCCATGCTCAACCTTGCAGGTGATTTATTATCAATCAAAACATTTAATTGATTTCCTGTGTTGTCCTTGAACAGCTGACAGGTTTTTTTTTTAAATCTCTGCTGGGTAGCTCAGCTTGATTTTCCATCCGTTACATTTGTGTAGTGTGGGAGTGGCGTGACGAGACTCACCCTCTCACCCTTCCCAGTCAGCTCTGGCTGGGTTTGGCTTGGCTGGCACGCCGACTGCACAGTGCCGCAGCTGTGAGTGCACACAAACACACACAAAGAAACACACATACACATACACTCACACACACAAAACACACATACACTCCACAGAGCAGAGGTCTGTGCATTCCCAATTACTCCAGTGACATGGAAACACTACAAAGTATAAAGCATCTGCCTTTCGCCCCTCTCTTCCATTTCAACACAAATGCACTTTTTGAAAAGAGGAAAAGAGATAGAGAGACAGAGGGCCAATTTAGCACGACACCATCTGTCTACTGTAGTGGATATTACATCTGTTTAAATGATTGGGAACAGAAATGTAGAGCTGATTTTTACCAATGCATGGAAGAACCTGGAAAAGGTATCACCATGTTGCATATCAGTTTTTACACAACCTTTAAAGTTTTTTTCACAGACCGACATACAGACAGAAACAAACACCATCATCATTTGCAATTTGGGTGTCTTTTTCTCATCTCAAAAACACCTCATGCTACAAAATGTTCAAACACTATTACGCTCTCTGTGTTACATTTCCATTTGTCCTCCATTTTCCTGAGCTCAATAGGGAAAGGCCCCTCCAGTATATTTAAGGCTCTTTTTGTCTGACTGAAATCCTCATTTCCTGCTTTTGCTCTTATTTCCCATTCATGATGTTCCTCCAATATTTCCTCCCTTACAGTAAAACATACTCCGTTCGTTGGTATCTCATTGTGTTCTTCTGTTCTTTAAGTTCAAAGTCAAACATTAGCTGCACATTAGTTTCTGCTAGAACAAAATCCCTTTTTAAATATTAAATATTCAGTGTTTTGCACCATCAAATATGCAATAGCATCCATTTAAGAGCTGTAACAGTGGTCAGGTCAGAAAAGGAGTGTGGTGCAGAGTGCAGTTGGTGTGCTGAGAGAGGGGAGGATGCAGGGATGGTTTGAGCAAGGGAGAGATGGAATGCTCTCTTTCTTGCCTTTCATTTTCGTCTCTCTTCCTGTCTACTGTGGCCCCTGAAGCTAGCGGGCCACAGTCGAGTCTAAAGAGTGCCTCCATATCCATGGCTCTCTGCGTTAATGTCCCCTGAGGCCGGGGCTGGCGCTCGGCCCTGCTCAGACCCTAGCCGAGCTCAGACCACCGCCGCCGCCTCTCGCTCCGACTCCTCTGCCTCTCCATCCATTATGCAGCCAATAGTCCCCAGCTGCAGCCCTTACATCGCTCCATTCACCCCTACATTTGCTGCCCTCGCTTGCCCACTCTCTCCCTGTGTCAGGTTTAGTTGTTCACTCACTCATTCGGACACTCAATCAGCCGTGAGCCCGACAGTCATTCCTCATGAACAGCCGCACATTCATTCAGGACACATAAAACTGCCAGCCGTGTACTCTGTTATTGAAGTGATAGACTGAATTGAGTTTTAATTGAATTTAGATACATCTTCATAATTGCTGACAATCATTACACAAGATATTTACAGTCATTATGAAATATTACAATTGGAATTTACAGAAACTTTGTACAAAATATGCCTGACTTCAATGCCTGGATAGTGGGGTCCTTGTTTAGCCATTTCTGGAGAACAAAACATTGACCCAAAAGTCACTGGTGTCTGGAAGTGCTTTAGTTTCAGCAAGTAGATGCTTTTAGAGTCCATTAAAAAGAAAGAAAAGAGAGAAAAGTCCAAAAAGTACAGAGTCAGCAAAGTTATGAATTGTGTTTTTCTTTTTCCTCAGTTAAATTGCTCTTTTTCTTTTTTTTTTCTCGACTGAATGGAACATTTGATCTGTAATTCAACTGCAAAAACAACAACAGAGACCCATTTAAATAGAATAAATCCATAATATTTACACAATAATGTGAGTATTGATTTATAAAAATGAATTATCTCTTTTTCTTTAAACATGATTTATGTTTATCTACAGTTTTTCAAAACAGAAACCTAATCACAATGAAACGCATCATACTTCTATCATTCAAATCTACTGATAATGATGATTGTGGATTGCCATATTTATGCAGCAACTCTGGTTGCAATGAAACTCAGCTCATCTGTCAGCAAAGTTCTTACATCAGCTTGAGTCGTGTTAAAGCCATTCTCCCCCTCTGAAGCTCCTCACACGATGGCAGAAAGTACGGAGGAGTCAAATGTTCTCTTTAAAAAAATAACAGGTGGTGAAATGGAACTGATTCTGTCAGCACAGCAAAAGCAAAACAAAAACTTGGCCAAAGCGTCAGTGTCCAACAGTCCCGCTCTTTCACCGGATAACATGAGACCTTCAACAACTGAGGAAGCTTTTTCTGTTCAGCATTGGCACCATTGAAGCCCCACAGGGATGTCCAGAGAAAATATCGCTCCCTGCTGTCCAGCTGTTGTCACCCAGCGACTCTTAAACATCCACCCATGGGGCCGTCCTAAGCCAAAGCTGCAATATATTAACTGACAGACTAACCTCAAAGTGAAACTAAAATGCTTTGCGCTCCTTCATCATCATGACTGAGATGCAAATGAAATCAAACATAAGCATGCTTTTAAAGGATGTTTTTGATATACAGTAATTATAGGAAAATAGACTATCAAGGATGACTCCTTTAAAATCATTTATAAAGCTTTCCTGGATGCAGACAGCTCGGCTACGAAGTAAATAGATACTAAACAAAACAAATCCTTAAAGTATATGCAAACACAAGCATAAATATTTGATCCACAGAGAGTAAGCTACGAATGACAAATATTAGTGATATATTGAAATTCTGGAACAGGCACCATTTCTGTCTTTTTAAAAGTCGCTCTTCTTTTTCGAGTGTTTATCAGACGTTTTAAGGTGTTTCCCAAATCCTAAAAGAGTCACTGCTGCCTGAAGTGTTGGGTGCTGCCGTAGTCCATCCAAAAGTATTTGCATTCTCTTCACTTTTTCTAAAGTGAACCAGCTAAAAAGTGTTGGTGCACTGTTTATCCCTTATTCTCTCTCTCTCATCAACTTTCCATCATTACTCTCATCTAAATCGCCCTCTTCTCTCCCCCCCCCCCCTTCTTTTCAGGCTGGCCACCGGACGCCGCGGGGTTTAATGGACGTAGTAGAGCCAGTAGACGACGTTGAAGAAGGAGAAGACGGTGGGGAAGATCATCCTGGACCACTTGTCGATAGAGTTCACGTCGGACAGGTCTGGGATATTCACCTTGAGCTGGGAGGCCCGTCTCCGTAGGCGTGACTTCTTCTGGGCGTGGCGCTCCAATGCGCTGTGGCCATAGTTCTGGCGGGCCATGGCTGCCCTGCGGTACTGCAGCGTCGAGCTATCGTAGGCCAGCATGGTGTTGCGGGGGTCTCCGGGTGCTCCTAGGCCCCGGGACAGATCCCCACCACCACCCATCTCGTTTTTCAACTCCAGGGTGCTGAACAGGATGTTGTCGTCGGGAGTCATCTGTGTGAGGGTGTAAAAACAAGTGGAGCCATGAGAAGTTACTGCCAAGGGGAAATCTAAAATTCTTCAAAGTAAGTCTAGCAAAATTACTATTAGCTACAAGGATCATTAGGTAATTAATTCACTGTGTAAAAAATACTGATGAGGTGCTAGAATGGGTAATGCAAATTAGTCAAAAGTTGTGTTACTTACAGTGACATTTTATTCAAGCACTTTAAATTATCATTGATCATCTTTCAATCAATATCTGAGTGATAAAACAACCACAAGACTATGGGATAACATTCCTGGAAGAGCACAACATGCTCCACAAACTAATTGTCATGGAGAAATCTTCATTGTCATCTCAGAATTTCAACCAGAGTGTGGTTAAAATTCTGTCGATTCACAAGACAAACTGAATAAAAAAAGAGAAAGCAAAGGAAAAAAATGTGACAGGAGAAGGTTGAGAGAAATAGTAAGGACTTTGCAAAGATGAAGGAGAGGCTTAAAAGGTTCGGGGGGGCAGGTCAGGAAAGACGTTGTGGGAAGTGAATTCAGATCAACATTTTCTTCATCCATAGCCTGACTTCAGAGGAAAAACGTCCCTATAATCCAATCCTGTCCCGCTGTAAATGGAGCTGGTTGTATTTTGTTGTTTTTGTGTAACTCACTTTGAAAGCGAAGCCACTTAGTTGGCACTATTCATCAAACTGAAAATGGTCTCTTTCGTTATCTGGTGATCCATTTTTTTTCATATATTTTCACTTTAGACAGTTATCAATTGACCTTTATGATTGTACAGTATTTGTATCTGAATTACATTATCTTAAGAGAAGCTACTGATGTTTTCTTCTCTCTTGCCATGATTGTTATTTCCCATCAATTGAGATGTACAGCCCAAGTTAGGATTAAAATTAATGCCTGCAGAAATCAAACTGCTAAGCCATGTTTGTCAGGAAAATGCATGAAGAGCAAACCAAGAGAGGGAAAAACACAATGGTGGGAGTGATGATCAAAGTTGCCTTAAAAATCTATAGAAATCAAAGAAATGCACAAAAACTACAGCATTTTCCTCTGATCTGGATTGATTCAGATTGATGACATTGTTAGTTTTGATTTTCAAAACCTCCAGTACCTTATTTCTTTGCTCGCCTAGTCCTAATGCGGCATCGTCCACAAAGATGGGATCCCACATCGAGTCATATGCGTCAATTTCCCTCTGTTTCATTCTGGCATACAGAGCATCATCTCTCTGAACTACATTTCCCACCAGCCACTGCAAGCATACAAAATCAGCACTGTTACTTAGGGGAAACCGTAGCTTGCCACACTCAGAAGGAAAGGGTGTTTTATTTTTGATGTTGCTGTTGTTCCTGCTAACTTTAGCAGCTGAATGAAATTTAAAGGGAAGGTGATTTTCTTTTCAAGGCGCTTTGCCCTTTGAGAGACACAGAAATATGGAGATAAAGCATAGGCCAATCATTGGTTCTGCATTCACTCTTTCAGATCCTAGTCTGAGTCATACAGATGATACACAAGGCTAAACCAGTGAGAAACGGAGAGCTAGAGCAGGAGTAAAGAGGACATCAAGCATTGATCACAGCATCACATTGACCTTGAGAGGAGAAGAAGTCATTTGCTACCACAGAAACAAACACACACACACATTAACTGACAGCACAGATACCTCAAGAGGAAGTTTGCCTGCACATGTACCTTGGGGTCGGGTCTCAGCTTCTCATTATTGGCCGTGGCTGCTTTCTCAGCCGCCTTCTTCTGTCGCTGGGGGCCCTGGCCGAAGAAGATGTAGTTGACGAAGGCGTACTCCAGCAGGGCCAGGAAGACAAACACAAAGCAGCCCATCAGGTACATGTCAATAGCCTTGACGTAGGGGATCTTTGGGAGCGTCTCTCGCAAGTGGGTGTTGATGGTGGTCATGGTCAGCACCGTTGTAATCCCTGGATACCACAGGTCACACGTTTAGAAAGAAAGTCTTTAGAAGCTGTAAGACATTTTTAACATCATCTGTCCAGTGAAAAGCAATTTGACCAAGAGATCATGTTAAAGGTAGCCATACTAGCTGCTTGGCTCTAGGAATGGTAATATAGATATGTCGGTCCAACCCTTGGTCCAGGCTAAAGAATCACAGCTATTACTGATGAATTAAGATGACATTTTGTACAAACTTTCTTGGTCCCCAGATAATGCATTCTACTGATTATGGTTATTAGCGTTGCTTGGATGGCAATAAAACGTAGTGCAGGAGTTCCATTGCAACGACTCGACCTGACTTGCTTTTGATACCAGGTACTTTTCTGAATTTCATTTTCTACTGCAGATATAACAACTTCAATGTATGTGTGATCAGCCTTAGCTTTGGTGTAGCATTACTACAGCTTATTTAACTAACAAACCTACTTATAAAGGACACAGTGAATGAACAGGGATGTTTGGTTTAATGAGAATTTGCCCTATATCAAATTGACTGAGATCAGGTGCTCATCTTCAAAGGATTTAAGTATGTGCTTGTGAACATAAGCATTCATGTTCATAACATGAATTATATAGTATTTATTTATAGTAAACAGACCTGAAATAATGTGAACCCATATGGAGAAAAACATCCACTGAAACCTCCTGAGACCAAAACTGTGTGTCTGTGTGTGTATTCAATCATGTATTCAAATGGACACAGGACAAACTGTAGGCTAGATAAAAGCACACTGTAAACATCTTCTATTAGTCACAGCACAATTCACCTGTTTTTTGACATACACACACTGTGTTTGATACATTAGTCATTTGCATGCACAATCTGCATTTGGTCAGATTCACACGTATTAGAAATAACCCGGCAGCCAGTATTGTCACTGTAGCATAGAGCCTCATCTCTTATTGGCTGCTCTCGCTCGCTGCATGTTTTCAGGAGGCTCAGTGGAGGCAGATCTTTAAATCACGCTACCCTCTGAATGCACCGTCTGGGGCACCAAGCCGCATGTGTCCCACTCCAGAAAACAAATGGTGTGTGACAAGAACAACACACATAAAGCTCAAACCATTTCCTCTGCTGCTCTGACCTGTCATGCCCAAGTTGAACACTAAAGGGAGCTTTCATTTTAGTACCGGGGGGGTTTGACATTCATGTAAAAACATTAACATGTGCAAGGTGCAGTTATGCAAATGATGCCTCCTTTCACTTGGCCAAAATGTGCCGTGATCAGGCTTTGATAAACTGGAATCTCCAACCAATGAGAGGCTTCGATAGACAGACAGGCAGAGAGAAAGACAGCACGCTTCAAGGTCGAGCTGCAGCGCATCTCGCTCTGCATGAGTCATGCATATAGTCATCTCTGAACAACAGACATTTAGCCAGGCAGCCTATCACACTCTGCTATCACTCACATGCTTAAAGCTAATGGGAAAAAAAGTAAACGCTGGGACAACAAACCAGAGATCAGGCAGACACAATGTAGATCTAATGCAAGTCTGAATGTAAAAGGCTCAACATGTTAAATAACTCTTTTCATGCTCTGTTATCATTTAGCTTTAGGTTATTTCCCAGGGTCACTTTTCAGCGGTGGCAAGGCGATCCTACCCAGGGCCACTCTGGCAGCCGAGGCATCGTAGTTGATCCAGAAAGAGACCCAGGAGAGGATGGTAATCAGGATTGAAGGCATGTATGTCTGCAGGATGAAGTAACCAATGTTCCTCTTCAGTTTGAAGCTGAGGGACAGGCGGGGGTAGGAACCTGAAGGAAGCACAGGGAGAGAGGAAGTGGGATGGAAATAGATTTTCCCTCAAAGACTATAAATAAAAGATAGATTTTCCTTGACACAAGGGAGGATCTATGTCCTACTTGTGTGGATATTAATTAGTTAAAAAAATTAAATGTATCATTTACAGTAAATGTCATTTTTTATAATATCTCTTTTTCGGCACCCATAAAAAAAAAAAATACTTCAAAGTCAAAGAACCAAAGTAATACTGAACTGATGTGTACCTGTAGAGAAGACCACATTCTTAGAGATGAGTTTATAATCAACAATGGAGAACTGTGGCAGCTCTATTCTGTCGACCCCGGACACAGCGCCGTCTCCACCCCGCCAGTAAAACTCAATATCATCTGTTGTGTAGCCATCTGCAGACCAAAGAGAAACAATGTCATCACCAAAGTATGGTCTTTAATGCACAATGATATGCAGGAATGTTAAATCTCACTGGTTTTGCAATCTATCACAAAACCTTCAGCAGCATTTTCAGAGATAAACTATAAAGGCATGTTAAGAAAACAATTAAAGCATGTCATTTAAAAAAGGCTGTGATTGATGGAAGCCCCAGAAACATCACTCTCGTGTGTTTTCAGTTTGGACCAAAAACAACAATTTTCTACATTTTTCCCAAACACACCAAGTATAAAGACATTTTGAAAAGTCCTCTGTCCTCCTCCAGTGCACTATCAATAAAACCATCAATGAAAAAAAGGACAGTTCAAGAACATTTCATGTGATGGATTATCATCTTAACTGGTTTGTTTTTGTTATAGAAAAAATGATCAACTCCAACGCATATAAAAGTACAAAACTAATGTTGGGAGCAAAGCATTCTGCAGTAGCAACTCGCATGCTAATTTGAGCTACATAACACAGCCGAGATTTGGAGCATGATGTTTGTTGCACATGGAAGCAGTCAGGGGACTCCTGTGTTGGAGACCATCTCTGACATGAACAGCGACTCAGGCAAACAGGGAGCAGCCATCTCTGTTCTCCCTCACAGCGCTCTGAGATCTACTTTGTCTGCCTCACACTCAAAATAGAGGCAGTGACCTATTCATATGTGATGAATAATTAAACTGCAAGGCTTTGATTTAAAAAAATTAACACACAATTCTCTGCTGCTGTTGCATTGACATTCAAGGTGAGGTTAGTCATGGTGCTCGTGTTGGGTTGTTATTGGTTGGACAGGCAGCCAACTTCACCCCTAGGCCTTTTTCACAGCAGACATTTTGACTCGTCACAGGCAAAGCACAGGTGTTGCTAACAATATTAGCAGTGGCTGCATTCTTCATGAAGCTTCATGCACTACACCATGACCCTGAATACTGAACAAACATTTTAGATTTGACTATTTACACATACCAAGACATGTCAAAATGTCTGCTGTGAAAAAGTTGAAGATTGCATATTCTATATTACACACAAATGCCATTAAAAAACTAAACAAAAAAAAAAAAGGTCTTAAAAAGCCTAGCTTTTAGTAAATGTAACTAAAACAGGTGTAGATTTTGTTGATTTCAGTTGCAGAATAATCCAGGATTGGTGCTTTGGTAAGTTTTTGATTGTGGGCGACTGTGGCTGCAAGGGAGCGAGGTTGTCTTTCAACCAGAAGGTTGTGGGTTCGAACCCAGCCGTGCAGTCAACATGTCGATATATCCTTGGGCAAGATACTTAACCCTGAGTTCCTCCCGATAGCATGCCGTGATGTGTGAATGTTAGCGTCCCAGAGCAAGTGGTACTGCTCTGAATGAATGAGGTGTGAAAGGGGGAAATACTCGTAGTATGTTAAACGTTTGAGGGTTCAAAAAGATAAAGCGCTTTATTAGTACAGTCCATTTACCATTTGATTCAAAATGAACCACAGTTTGTTTGCGTTCATGGTTATAAAATAACTTGTCAGCCATAACATGTTTGTTTTAATGTTTTTTTGAGATCTTTAAAATAGAGAAATATACCACAATTTGTTACACTACAGATACGTGTTAGTAGAATCAATTAATTGAAAAACAGATGCTTTCTTTGTAAACTCAACTGTAGATCCTTGAAAAAATAAGGAAAAATCAGGATATAAGAAAATGTTACAACTTAAAATATAAACACCAACTACATTGTTTTAAAATGTTGGCTTATTTTTTATTTAGCCACTATATTAAAGGCTTTTTAGTACGTTCTTCCTTGTTGTTACTTTGTGACAAATCAATAATTTCGCCATTTAGTTGTTTTCATGGGATATGTTTAAATTTGAAAAATGGAGATCATCACCAGCTTGGTACCAGGCTAAAATAAATGACAGATAACACTGTACGCGCCCTAGTGAAGCTGTTGAGCATAATGTTGTCGATGCTGAAATTGTAGCAGATACAGTAAGCTTTGCCCTTTGCCATTATCATGATCCCAGACTTGTCACCCCAATTAGGGCCAAGTCCACTGTGCTGCTGTTTAGATTTGTGGCTCAGTTTAGTTCTGATCAGCAATATCAGGCTTCCATTAGGAGGGTATCCTGGAGTTGGGGCAGGGAGACCATTGGCCCAAGAATATTGTAAGTGAGCCTTTTATGCTGTGTACTTGTGGCTTCATAAGTTCTGGACCATTGTCTCTGCTCAGAAAGATGTTAATGTATTACATCACTGTACTCATCCTGGGCTGTCATGAGACACAGTGCAGTATGAGCTCGGAGATATGCATACATATGTGGGTGTGTATTTGCATGTGTCTATATTCACTACAACAGATCTTAAGTTTTAAAGAGGTACAAATCAATTATTGCTCAGTCCGGCATGTGAGACCAGTGGTCTGAGCCGCAGCATTGAGCTCCTGATGTATCGGGGGATCTGGGGTTTAAAGACTTGTGTCTGTTAAAAATGCATCAAGTTTATCAAGGGAAGTGAGAGTTCTCTGGGCTCATTAGTCTGAATAAAATAGCATGCTCTGGCATGAAGCGATTCCAACGTTAAAACCATTGCCAGTTAATCCATATGAGAGCAGATACTGCCTGGTGATCAAAACTGAAGCTGTGTGTGTGTGTGAGGGAGGGAATGTGTGTGTGCATTTTGTGTTGAGCTGCCTGAGAGAGGAGGAGGAGGAGGAGAAAAAAAAGAGAGCATGAGTGATGGAGAGAGAGATAAAAAGGCTAGGAGAAAAAAAGACGAGGATGAGACTGTGCAAAGAAAGGAGATGAGGAACGGAAAGGGAGAGTGATGAGGAGAGAGATGGCGAGCATAATGGGAGAGTAGCAGCGAGAGGCGGTTCTGACCCGCACTGTTTTTGTGCTGCTCGACGCTGCTGGCAATAGCGTGATCAAACCCGGAATGACTGAGCCCTACACCACATTCAGCCCCATAATCCTTTTCTCCGGGGACCCAGATAAAACACGCAGAGGACCTCGTCTTTCCTCTCATGTTCCTCCACACTCCCTCCCTCCCTCGACTTGAGAACGCCGGATCACGTACAACTACAAACTCCATATGAAATGAGCTCTTTGCACTGTACAAACATGGAGGAAGTTTGGGAAGAAGCAGCACATAACATCCACGATCAGCACAGCCCTGAAACAGAGGACCTAATCAGGCTGCTCCACGCCTTGGGAAGCCACTGCAGTTGGAGTTGAATTAATTAGGCTGGATGTTATCAGTCAGTGAGCCATTAGTGATGTTCCTCTTCTCGATGGTATCGCTTGATATCTCATCAGCCTTTCTCAGCGTTTTACTGCAGTCTTATCAACCTCCATTCTACCCTGCCGCCACCGGGCCCGGCAGACTGTTTCCAGGACCAGATTTCAGAGCTGCATGTGTACGTGGGATCTGTTTAATTCAACATCTACGTGTGGGTGTGAGAGCTGGTTGTCAGGGACAACGGTACTTACAGCTTTCAATCTCCAGAGTGCAGTTCTGCTCATCTAGAGGGTAGCGGCGCAGGTCCATCATGCAGGCTGCAGTTGTGGTGATCCTACACACAGAGTGGGATGGAAAAATATAGGAATCATCAAAGAGCCGGCCGAGGCAGCCCAGTTAATTTGACCTTCAACATACAGTATGATGTACACATCGAAGCAGGATGATGACAAATCCGTATAACTGAGGAGCAACTGATGTAGAGTCATTACATAAATGTTGAATCAAGATTAAATCTCAATCAGATTAAATCTCAATCAGATGTTGGTTGCCACATATGAGTCATTTTTCGGCTGATCCCTGCAACAAAACACACAATGTTTTTTTTCTAAGTGTATGCACTTTGAGGAATCAGCACTGGTTTATTTTGAAGTAGGTAAAACAAGAACAGGTTAAACCTCTGGTCACACAATCCTTTAATGAAATCGCTGAGTGTGAGCCAGCCCTGTCCGACAGGTTGACTCAGAGAGACGTACTTCCTGTTTCACACACGACAAGTGGGCCAGTCTGTGAGAGACACTGGACACACTATTTAACTCCTGGGACTTAATCTAGTATCCTGGAGTGGTAAAACAACCCCTGCACGCATGCACACACACACACACACACACACACACACACACACACACACACACACACACACACACACACACACACACACACACACACACACACACACACACACACACACACACACACACACACACACACACACACACACACACACACACACACACACACACACACACACACACACACAGATTGATATAACATGATAGCATCATGCGACCATTAACAGTAATTGCAGCCTCTGGGAGATTCCCAGTTAAGCTTGAATTATTTTTGACCTTGGGTTTCTCTTGTCTTGGCTGGTTTCTATCAATTCATCAATGTATTGCTTAAGTGGTCCATTCGTTCATGGTTAATAAATAATATGCTGGAGTAGCAGGTAGGTTATACTTTGAAAAAAATAGTCAAATTTACATAACTGTCATTTTCTAATTGTATTCTTGTCTGAAGATACTGAGTGAGATACAGTGTGGATGAACTGGAGAGGCAGACTTTATTTTCACTTGTTTAAGGAAAATAAACAAAATATCTTCTCAAAGAAATTGCTAATATGGATAAAGTGAATAATCGCAGTGTATGTAATTTCAAAATAAAATATAAATTGTTTGTAGTATATCTCATGTTCAAGATAACTTTGTGGAAAATAAATGTAACCTTTTTAGCAATAAAATAACTACTCTGTTTTTGCTTGAGCCTGTGAAAACTTCCTATTGCTGCAAAACATATACGACAGTCAATATGACATCCAAAATTGCAATAAATCAGTCCTGCTAAACATTGAACACACAAGCCTAATACACTGGCAACACTAAGGGAAATGATAGCTGTTGATATATAAAAAGACACATTGTCTGATGGTTAAGTATATATTCAAATAGGGCCCTTCCCTACTTGGTGAGCAGAGAGTTTTTTTCCTCCAGTCTGAAAAATATATTCACATTTTGGGAACATTTCAAAACTCTTTGCTTCTTTGCATTGGAATAAAACAGGATAAACTGCTGTGCTACTGAGCGGAGGGATACTGTAGAAGTAAAAACTAATTCACAATGCATTTCCTCTCTTAACTTCATCAGGACTACAAACTTATCTTGAAGAGTGCTTTGTCTTTAATAATTAAGAGCAAAAGTTTATTTGAAATCCGTCTACATAAGTCTTGCAGTTCCCCTGGGCCCAGCCTGGCAAGTTAAGGATTTCATTTTTGAGATGTAGAGATGCTCAGTGTTTCTCTCTCACACACTCCAACTCTCTGTCTCGCTCTCACTGCCTCCTTTTTCTTGCTCTCTGGGCTCTTATGTAAGAGCCAGTTAGCAGGGCCATGGTGCACTGGGGGATTAACACAGGAGTCTTATTTGTGTCCTAGTTTACCCCTTTATGGACACAACTTACTGGGATTGTAACCAGCCAGACATTCATCACTCACCATCACCACCACCTCTTAATCATCACGGTGGCAGAGGAAGCACAGGGGAAAAGTGGAAATGAGGCCAAAGTGGCAGGGGTAAAAATAAGAGCCTATTTATAGCCCACCTACATCATCGGCAGAAGTCTCAAAGCTTTTTTGTCTGAGACTCTGCATCACTGATCAAGAGCTGCTTCTGCATCCCCTGGCCTAGCTAGAATGTCCAATAATACATACGGTAACAATTAATAAACAGCTGAAAACGAGGGAGGAGGAGAGAAGGATGAGGATTTCTTTGCAGGATTCCCTCCTGTCTTTGCCTCTCCTCCTACTCCTCCTCCTCCTCCTCCTCCTCCTCCTCATCATCTCCGATGCAGCGAGAGTCTGCCGTGGACCTCTGCAGCAGCAGCAGAAGCAGCATCAGCAGTGATCATGAAGCACAGGCTTGTTTGCTCTTCATCAACATCAGGGCAGGTCCCTCTCTCTCATCCCAACCTGCCGGAGGAGAGGCCACGCTCTAACAGATCACGCAGATTCACACACGCTACATTTGCTCTGCGTCGGAGCTAATAGGACATGGAGCTCTAAAAAAAGGCTGTTTTGTTTTTTCCTTCTGTGCATGTTCCCTCACAGTTCATTGTTTGTGTGTGTGTGTGTGTGTGTGTGTGTGTGTGTGTGTGTGTGTGTGTGTGTGTGTGTGTGTGTGTGTGTGTGTGTGTGTGTGTGTGTGTGTGTGTGTGTGTGTGTGTGTGTGTGGACCCCCCCCAAGGCAGCCTGTGCACCTTTATTCCAAATGACCTTGTTTACGGACATAACACAACCACCACAGATTCCCAGACAGAATCTCATTTCGAGGGAGCGTCAGAGCACACTCCAAATGCAGATTGACATTTATACAAGCAGGTTACAAACCTGCATTCCTTTAATTAAACTGAAGATGTTATGACCTGGACATTGTAATGGAGTTAGAAGTTAAATTAAGATGGAGAAGCTTCCTCCATTTTGGATAGAGAGCCTGTGTTGAGCTGAGGAAACATGGCATGCAGGATTGTCTCTCCCTGCTCAGGCACTGTTGCCAAATTTGAAAATAAAATGTCTGCAGTGGCAACAAAAAGAGTCCAGCGTGTGCCAAAGCATGCCAAATCAAAGGATGGGTTTCTTGATTTCAAAGCAAAGGCCCGTCTGAACACATACTAGATACGAACCACATCGGCTTATCAATAGTTTGAGAGGGATGGATAACTTTCAAGGCGATTCTAAGCCAGTATTGATGATATTGTACGAAAAAAAAGGCTTATTTAAATCCCTCTCTTTCACCACTCAACAGCTTTCTCCTCCTGGCCATGCGATGTCATCTATTGAGCTGCAGAGTGGCACACTCCTAGCCTAGACAAAAGAGGACGTCAGTCTCCATAGCACAAGGATATGTCCTCTCACAAAAGGAGTTACAATATTCACAGAGAGGAGGAGACAGGGAGGGGAGGGAGGCAGGAGAGAGAATCCTAATAATTTCTCCATTTTGAATGAAGTCTGACCTTCATGTCTCTTTCTTTCTTTCTGGCTCTCCCTCTTTTTCTCATTCCCGCTCTGTGAATTTTGAGCGACATGCATCAGGAGTCATGCACTGAATGGACTTTCCTCCTTTCCTGCATAAAATGAAAGGCTAAGTGGAGGAGATGTGGGTTTTTTCCTTTTGTGTGTGTGTGTTTCTTTTCTTGCGGTCTGGGCGGTATCTGTGTTATTGGCTGAGCTTTTTCATGGGCTGGGTAATTAGATCAGACTGCCTCTCCCCGAGAGTCAAACCGAGCACTAAAGTGACAGTTGGGAGCACTGTTGTAATTTTCTGCCCCTCCTGGTAATTGAACACCAGGATTTGGCAGGATTGGGATACACTATATATGCAGTGAACATGGAGTTAACAACACCCTCACCCTTCCTCCTCCACATGCACCCCAAAAATAACACTCACCCACTCACAAACACCCACCCTCAGACACACACACACACACACACACACACACACACACACACACACACACACACACACACACACACACACACACACACACACACACACACACACACACACACACACACACACACACACACACCCCTAACGCCTTCTGCAACTAAACAACTCTCTGATCGGTGTTCCCCAGGTGCGGTGTTTGCTAATTTCAGTTATCTTAGCACAAATCCATGTTCACCCTTGATGCCGATAATATGTTTATTATATTTACAATGCAATGTTTTTATCAAGACAACATCACACCTCATAGCGTGAAATATATTACAAAGGGTTTTAAATTCAAAAGAAAACTAACGAGCAATAAAATGGGAATCGATTTTGAACAATAGACATGTGTACACACGGTGTTTACATCGTGAAGGCTGGAGAGGAATATGAGAGTCATTATTGCGTGTTTATTTTAGCACATATTAAAGTCATGGCTAAATACATGCTAAATCAAACCATTGGATGTTGACACATCCTAACTTTATGTCTCTAGTGTGAGTCAAGCTCCAAAAACACAGGCATTTTCCATGATGCAACTATACTATATTTTCTTTAGAGTCTAAAGAAAATATAGTTAATGCCATTACAGAGGGTCTAAAGTTTAGACCCTCTGTAATGGGAAAAAGTCATTGTATCAGACTACATGCTCTCAGTTTGTAACACCTGCTTTTTGTTAATATATTTATATATATATATATGTCTGATGACATCACTATGACATCATCATGATTTATGGTTAACAAATACATGTATAAGATAACAAGGGGAAAAAGCGGAATTATTTTAGTTGGGATATTTAAGTGTTTTAAATAAAATGGTTGGTCAGAATTATAACATAAACTGAACTTTGATGGCAGAAAGTAATATTTCCTTAAATACCGTACTTTATTACGACTTCTATTGACTCTTACTTTGAGCTACTTTACACTCCCATACCTTTCAGAGGCAGATATTGTACTTATATAATGATACTAAACATACTATTTTATTTAATACTACATTTGTTTTAAAGCTGTTTTTATTATTGTCACAACAAAAGACATTGTCAATTGATTGGGATGCATCGAGTAAATAATTTTAGTGGTACACATCAATAAAAGCTTGCTTGCATGTTTATGAATTAGTCAAATTTATTTAAATGGTATAATAAATAATAAAATACCTTCCCGCATTATTAACAACATTGTGCTGATATTGAACGACTTGTAGCTTTATTTTTACGTTGTGATGATGCTACATTTACTGAAAAGGATCTTAATACTTCCTCCACCACTGCTGACCTTTTCACGGGTGATAAGGACTAAAGTGAATTGATAGCCAAACACATTATGACATGACTATAACGACCTTGCAGGAAGTGTTTTCACATGTAAACTGTTTTCCAGTCGAGGACTGTGGGTCTCCCCTCAGTTAGCCATTGTTTTCTCATCCAACCAAGCCCTGCTGCTGCTACCAGCCGGCCGTCTCTACAGGTATGTGTCAGCGTGCTCACAGCGAACAGGCATCTGGCCGGGCTGACTCTGACAGAAGCTTGTGTCTGGACTTGCTAGCATCAAATAAAACCTGGACCAAACCCACAAACCAAATAATGGAGGAGCCGGGAGGCACCGGCACTGACAAGGACAATCTGAGTTAATAACCAACCACCCTCTGCTGCACGCACACCCTCAAATTCACAACTCTCCTGGCCTCCATTGCTTTTAGACTGTTATGCAAAAATATGTGTTTGGGCTTATGTAATTGAGTCAGAGTGTTATGAATTACATTTCTTGACTGTTGAAACAAAATGTAGCGATGAATAATCTGGTGCAGTGCAGATACTTAAATTTTTTAAGCAGTCTTTGCGCAAGAAGGGCATCTCAGTCGAGGGAGAGAATGACTGAATGCTGCAACATCTTGAATTAGAAACAATAATCTCATCTTTTAAACGCGGACACTAATCTGAGATCATTAGCACACACCACACATGCACGCACGCAGACACACACACACACACACACACACACACCCAAACACACACAGATCAGACGAGGCAGCAGCACAGTGATGGGCGGGCTGTGCTAGCCTGTGAAGTCAAACAGCAGCATCAGTACAAATACAGATCCAGTGTTTGTATTGAACTGCTACATTTTTGATTATGAGTTTTCAATAATGGATGACAGTCTCCTCAGAGGCATCACAGTCCAACACCACAAAGAAATGTCTTGTAGACGAACCCCCAATCAGCCTCAGCTCCGCTGTTTGCTCCGCCCTGCTTTATTATTGATCACAACCAATCCATTATTGAAATTGATGATCATCAGGGGATGTGAGAGGCTATAACATGGAGACAAACACTTCCCTCTGTTCACAGTTGTGTAAGGCTTTACTATCAGGCCTTTTTTCATATTTGTGGCCATATGATAACATTGTACTCGCTGAAGAAAGTGCTGAGATCTGAAAACATGGTGATAATCCAACAGGAAATAATGAGTAGACAGTTGAACCAGATTTTCTATGATACTCAACACATTCTCTATGTGTCTATTAGCTGTAACCCAAGCAAAATGGTCTTGAATTTTTGTTAAACGACCCAAAGAGGTATAATTCTTTAGTATTTCAGTACAAAACAGCCAAAATGCAATAAAGAAATATTAAAACATTTACAGAGTTTTGTTTGTTGTTCGTCTATAGTAATCTCTTATTGTTATTTTAAATTGATATTACAAAAGTTTCTTCTGTTCACTGCATAATCGTTAAGTTATCAAGTTATTAAAGGGACGTAACATGTAATATGTTACATTGCACGCCTTTACAGAACAAAGGTAGGCATACTTATTTCAAACTAAACAATGATCTTCTTCCCAAACCTAACCACATAAGTTTGGCATGTATACCATCTGTATTTTAGAGTGAAACCTAATGTTGAAGATGAACCTTCTCCCCCTTGGATGCAGTGTGCCCCTTTCTGTAACTTTACAAAGGTAGTGAAAACAGCCTTTCTTTCATCTTTACTGAACTGCTCATGTTTCTTGAGCCATCCATTTTAAGCAATGTTGCTTCGATCCAGTATATCAGCTATTAACTTGATGAGTAGAAAATTACCAGTGAGATGACGGCAAAACCAAATAACAAGACCCAAGTGGAAATAAAGACCACATTACTGTTTGTTGCATCATGCTGAGCAGAAAACTAAAATACATCAAATTGAAAGTTTGAGTTAATTAAAAGACTCCATCAGACACAAAGCATCTGATAAAATTACACATAACTTGATTATGCTTTGTGATCAATCCATTAAAGGGCATGACAGAATGTGAAGGGCAGGTGTAAAAGGCTTACCTGAGTCCATAAAGCACAGTGCCGTCAGGGTGCAGACGGATCATCCTGTTCTTAACAGTGACGCCATGAACGAAGGACTTCTTGTCATTTAGAAAGTATGTGTCGGGCACCCACAGCTGATCCGCCACTCGGTTATCCAGCGTCAGGTTGTAGGCGATCTCAGAGTAGGACAGACGCTTGTCCCGCCAAGCCTGCTGGAAGTACATTGTCAAGGTGTAGTCCTGGAGGACAGAGAGGGGAGTCCATTAAATGATGCCACTTCAAAGACAAACTGGTGACAATCAATACCATGGAGCCAAAAATACACTTTCAACAAAATGTACTGACAATCTTTCATGGGCTTCTCGCACGATAGGAATATGTTTTATTTCCATTATCCAGCAGTGGAAAGTTACCAATTACATTTAGTCAAGCACTATTTTATGCCACTTTATACTTCTACTTCACTTTGCTTGGTGAGTACAACTGCATTTTGTATGTGCAATAAAAGGACAATACACTGACCTTAAACATTCAGCCTATTCTAATAATCTACCCAGAGGTAAAGAAAGTGTGTAAGTATCGTTGCACATATTTTAAAGTACCTCTGCAACAGCAGACATTCTGCATAATGTATACTTTTGCTTTTGATACTTTGCAACATTTTGAAGTTAAAGCTTTTCTCCTTTTTCTTAAGTACCATTTTGATCTCAGGACATTTTAGAGCATGGTATTTCTCAGTACTTCTTTCACAACTGCCACCATCGTCTCCACTGGGAAACACTTCGAGCTCCAGCAGCATGTCACCCCTCATGCGAACATGACTCCACAGACGTGTTGCAACACGTGGTGTGGACTCTGCATAGTGAGAAGGTCATCCGAAAGGTCGTCACGGTCTGAAAGGCCACAGCCTGTACTAGGGGCCACGGTGGCTGGGGTTGGGGAGGTTACAATAAATATCTACTTCCACTTTGACGTTAGTTTCTGCATTTTAGAGAAAGATGCTAATGCAAATTGCTAGTAGATTTCTAAGCTGGGGCTTCATCCCTTCCTCCTTTATTTGCTTGGTGTTTTTTCTAATTACGCATAAACAATCTGGAAAATACTAAGATTATTGTTTGTCCGGATAACAGATTTTCACGATGTAACTATCGATAGAACAGTCATATTGATCTTTTTTTTTTCTTTTGCGGTTAATTAGTGAAATACCAGATTCAAGTATAAGGTTGAGGGATAGTATTTAACCATAGCTGTATAAAATCATTCAAAAAGAACCTTTACACTGAAAGAAAGAGAAAAGGCAACCAGTTTAACCATTTAACAGAGATATGACAATTACCATTAATATCTGTGCATCCCAACACCCCTAACTGATAGGTGAGAGTTGTCTTGATTGAAAAAGCGTCATTAATACTGTTTGTTTTTACACATGCTCAGAGATGTAGCAGTAAATTGTATGTCCTCCTCCTCCTCCTCCTCCTCCCTCTTTTTCTAATTTTTTCACTGCTTCTCACTCTTAAAAAAAGACTTACACCCACACAGCCACAGTAAAACACAGCACTGCAGTTGGATTTGCTCTGTTGCAGTGTATTGCAGTGCAATCGATGAGTAGGAAAACAAATGAAAAAATATGGCCCGTGAAACGAGGCCCTTGAGCATTTACATCAGGCAGCCATCATCATCACTTATCGCCATGTTTCTGTCCAAGCCTTTTTTTTTCTATCATCACACATTATTATAACACTGCAAAGCAATAGACACTTTTTTCTCTCTTTTTTTTTTTGCTCTTAAACTCTTATCATTCATTGCATGCAGTGTGCACGACCAAAGCACTGCATAAAAAGGGCATCTAAAAATACACGAGCTGCTGCCATGTTGATTTTTTCAGGAGTGAAAAGTCAGGCAAGGACGGCCGCAGCCTTATCCTGTTTTACAAGAGCTCCCACTGAACCCTCCTCTCCACTCGCTCCCTCTCTGTCTCATTATCAGCCTGTCGATCGGATATCTCTATCACCTCTGGGATCGTTAGCTGCTGCCTACAGATTCCCTATCTTCACTACCATCCTTCGCCATGTTGATGAAGAATACAGAAACAGCAACAGCTACAAACCTGTGAGAGGAAGACGTTGCTAGCAGAAGCTAAACCTCTCTGACTGAATTGGAAAACCGAGTCTAATATTATTAAATGTAAAAATCTAAGCAAAATGAAGCAGAAATCATTTAGCAGGGTGGTCTCAGACTTCTAGCAACAATCTTTCATCTATTATTTTTGATCCACACAATTTTTTGATGATTTTGATCTGGAGCAAAGCGTAATTTGACATTTTGGTGGATATGGTAACAAGGGCGCTGAGAGTGTTGGGTGCATTCAGAGCTTTTGATATGAATGAATCAGAATTAAACATAGAATTAAACGGCTGATTATTATCATAATTAAATAAATATGCTCTTATAATAACAAATAGTTTAGTCTTGAAAATCCCAGAAAATCTAGCTAATGCCAATCTCACTTACAAAGTGATTGGCATTACAATTACAATATTTGACCAAATTGTTTTGTCCGACCAGCAATACCAAATCCAAAAATGTTTCAATCAAAATGATATCAATCCTAGAAAAGCAGCAAGTCCTAATATGTAAGATAAAACTTGATGAACATTTTTTTGCTTGATAAATTACTAACAGATTGTCAAAAAAAGTATAGCGTTAATTATCTTTTGATGAATTTCTTGATGATTCTTGATTATTGGTTGCATCGAAAATAATTTCCTTGTTCACTCACTGAATAGCCAAATGAATTGATTGTGTATAGAGTTCTAAAACAAATCACACATTTGCATTAATGGGCTTTACAATCTTGACAGCTACGACAGCCTCTATTGGGATAAAAAAAAAAGTCTTCAGGAGAAAATAATGGAAGAAAGTTCAGGAAGAGCTACAGGGGGGGAATCCCTCTTCCAGGACGGACACATGCAATGCATCTCATGTTTACTGAATGGACCAAAATAGCAACATCCTACTGTATATGTAAGTCTCTCTACTCATGATATGAACGATAATCAGTATTTTACAGTAATAGCGGGAGGTAAATTAGATTGTTGAGACTTATAAATCTTTGTCATTTGCCTGTTAGGTTTTGCATCTATACATTGTTGGATATTTGTCTAAAATGGTAAAGGTTAAGGTATTCAACACATAGGTCTTCTCCAGTTTTAAATAGTGGGACATGTATCCTTTTAAAAAACTAAATTTAAGATACGTGTTTTGCTTACATAAAGTCTTTTTTTAAATGCCTCTTTTTCTACCAAAAAGTAAGTGCCACAACACTTAAGAACATCACTTTGCTATACTGAGTGTATAAGCACAAAAAAATAAATAAACTATGTTATACATTATTTTTTTAAATAACGTAAAGAGAATATAGCGCACTATTTAGTAAATAATGCGTGATTTTGGACACAGCCTCAGGCCTTTATGACAGCAGACATTTTACGTAACACCTGTGCTTTTCTTCAAAGGTATTAACTATGTCTCTGTTGAATTTAAGTTTCTCAGTATTCCATGTGCTAGCATGCACAATACAGGGAACCTGAAACTGAAGCAGCTAAAAAGCATTCGAAAGGTCATTAATTTTAGAATTTACACCTGGGCTTTTCCTGTGTCGTCAAAAATGTCTTAGAAAAAACATATTGTATACAAAACCTTTAAAAGTTGTTGTTAAATTACTAAGCATGGATTCAAGGCCCATACTCTTCATTTATTTTGTGTGTGTGTGCATTCAGTGCCAGGTTGTGTACGTTTGGAGGTTTTAAGAGTATAGAGATGCACGGAGAACACCTGGGCCTGCACGCTTGCCTCCTGGCCGTGCTGTAAAATGGCAGCACAATTACGGCCTCACAGATGGTGCTGTTTACCTTTGCTCGGACATCATATGGGCTCAGAGAGGGACACAAAATACGGGCACTTCCCCTCTCTATCTCTCAGTAGAGTCAAAGTTTATTGTTCAAAGAAAATCTGCTAATTTACTGCCAGGGACTACATTTTGTTCTGCTAAAGGAATGCACTATTCTGGAGCTGTGCTGAAACATAAAGCAGAAAAATCTGGTTTTCTTTTTGCAAACAAATCAAATCCTTGACAGCCGGTTCATTTCTTTCACGTTTGTATAAACTGCAATATGATATTCATGTCACCTACTAATAGGGCTGCAACTAACATTTACTAATTTGATTAACATCACAGTTATTGTAGGTTTAATAATAATAATAATAATAATAATAATAATTTTGAATTTATATGGTGCCTTTCTAGGTACCCAAGGCTGCTTTCCATTTTGTGAGGACCAGACAGAAAACAAATAAACAAACAAAAAACTAGAGCAAGTAA
Organism: Eleginops maclovinus; assembly: GCF_036324505.1. Lineage (NCBI taxonomy): Eukaryota > Metazoa > Chordata > Actinopteri > Perciformes > Eleginopidae > Eleginops > Eleginops maclovinus. The sequence continues at coordinate 15,667,531 of NC_086371.1, forward strand.
AAGAATAGAAAAATAAAGTAAATAAAATAGAAATCAGTTTAATCAATTTATTATTGGAATTTAAAAATAGGGAAGAATGTCCATTCCTCAAAGTCAATGATGATCTTTAAATATCTTTTTTATCAGTCCAAAACCCCCACATGTTTACTTTAGTATGATATAAACAGAGAAAAGCAAGATAGCAAAAGATGGAGAAAGCATGTTTGTCATTTACCTGTAAAACAATTCTTGAAGGATAAACCCATTACTTTAACAGTTGGCCACTATTTTTCTGTCCAACGACAAACATTGCAGATCTACACAACATTTAGCATTTTTCTCTGCTTCAGCTGGAGTCCTCTGCAGCAGTATACAGCAGTGGAAGTGCTGAGCAATATGGTGGACGTCTGTTTGGTGCCGTAAAGCTGCAGAGTATAAAGACAGGCACATAATGTCAATATGGTAATATCATACTAAACATGGAGAGTGAAACAACCAATCGCATCTTTTAAGCCAACAACTGATGCATTAATTCACAATAAAAGAGCTTTAAGTGGAGGAGTATTCTTTCGTCTAGCATGGTCTCAAAAATAATTTAGGAGTAATAAAGAAAGCATTTCAGTGTGATAAGAGCCTCTTCACTGCACACATGAGAATCCGAAGCAGGTGAGAAGGTTTTCACAGTACCAGCATCCATTAAAACAATCTGCAGAGAAGTGAGAGACAGACTGTCCCACGCTGGATTGTCGGTCTCCAAAGCGACCTTCACTCTCCTTGTCACAAGCACTCCTCAGTAACTCCATTAAGATCACACGGGCGGCCCAGTGAGCATCAGTGAGGGAGACATCTTGTGGAGAGTAACAACATTTAAAAAAATACTGACAGCAGTGAATATATAAAGGAGATGAAGATACAAACAAGGCCTGGCTAACTTAAAAAACATCAAGGCTGGTTGCACAGTGACAGAGACTCACTTCAGATATGTTTCTGGGCTAACAAACCCCCATTAAGAATCTGACAGAGTGACAAGGAGTACATTTGTGTTTCCCTGAGAAATCTGACAGGCTGCGGTTGTTACAAGACCTCCATTACAACTACATCAGCTGTCACCGCCGACACGGGAGGGAGCTGCCAATAGATGAGCCTAACACAACACATACTGTGTGTAGATTCTGATTTGAAGAAACATGTGCTCACTTTTTCTCTTTAATGAAACCATCGTGCCAGTTCGATTCATGTGTAGCAGTCCTTTCTGTTTGTTGTCTCTTATGCAAAGATGTGTCCAAAAGGATGCATTTTTCCATTTGAAGTTCTTTGTACTTTAAAAAATGCATGCTTTGTCTTCTCCCGCCAACCTCAACAGCTCAAAAAACAAACTAAATATTGAATTGTCTGCTTGAAACCTCATAACACTTCCTAATTTAAAGGGGGAAAAAATGTAGACTCGTACAAAATAAATCTCTCTCAATATATTTGCAGCTTAAGCCTCATAAAGTCCAGTTTTTATCATCAAATTCCACCCATTGAAAATTAATTATTTGAATATATTCCTTTAAATTAATCACTGATAAGTAGCTCTCCAAAATAGCGAAAACATTTACTATGATTTCTGTTATTGTAGTTTTAAAACACCTTGTTGTTTAGAGGTAACAAGAAGTTAGACCTCTTTTCTGTCTTATTAACCCCAAGCATAAAAACAACATCAGGATAAAAACTATGTCTCTTTGTTTTATTGAATATATATATATATGTTTGGCCCAATATAAACCTGAGCGTAAACCTGGTAATGTTGTTTTTATTTCCAGTTAATAAGAATTGCGTAACTCTGCATTTATTACATTAAAATTATTACAAAGATATATTCAAAATTAAATATCACATTTTTGGTTTTGAGAACAATGGTACACCCATATTGTTCTTTATATCAGTAAAATGTTGAACAAAGCACAGCGGGGAAATACCTCCAATAAGCTGCTTGTATGACTGTTGGCATGTATGCCTGTCTTTATACTCTGCAGCTTTACGGCACCAAACAGACATCCACCATATTGCTCAGCACTTCCACTGCTGTATACTGCTGCAGAGGACTCCAGCTGAAGCAGAGAAGGATCTGCTGGTATTAACAATGGCTACTGTGCTCAATGTTTGGGCAAATCATTTTCAGACATCCCAGCCATTTGTTTATTTGCGTACATCTACATGCTGGAGTACACACAACAGCACATCAGATGGTGGGTCTGAGGTTATTCATTTGTTGTGCTCTCTGTGTTCGAATAAGTACCAGTTTCAAATTAAATATTAGGGATCAAGGAGCGAGTTTTCTGAAAGAGTGGCAGGCCGTACACATCCTGAGGGAAGTGACAACATGGACGCCTTTATGACTCCCTTTCCAACGGGTCATTTTTCAGCTACTTAGCTTCAGTGAAGAAAGTGCCTGACAGAATCATTAAGGGAGTCATCAGCACATTAAAGGCTTTTAATGGAGCTGGCTAACTTACTCCCCATTTTAGGACGCGTAGAGGTTTTTTCTCCTGTACCGGCCATAATGAACAAACATTATGGCCACTTTAAACTTGGTGTCACTGTGCTCTTGCAGTGCAAAGTTACAAGGGAAGTGCAAGGGAAAGTGTTGGTTATCAAAGAAGTGACTGAGTAATTAGTAAATGAGATGAATTATCATTGAACAAATGTATACTTGCTTTAAGATATGCATGTTTTTTGCACATTTTACCATGCTCATTAATACATTGCATGCATGTTTTCGTTTCTTTACCAGGTTTCCCCTATAGAACACTGTAATTATGTTTTTCAGGCTCATGGCCTCTTAGTCTCCATGGACTGAACATTAAACAGAGGACACAGCGTGCACATACACAGCTGCAGGATTAAATGTTGTTCTTGTTGTTCTATATTGTCGATGCTTGCTATCCAGCTTTTTTCAGTTTCATGGCTTTTAAACCAAATATCTGTGTTCGTCAGACGGTCGGTTGAACATAACAGCTATGTGAATGAGTCTTTAGTAAACTGTAATGAACGTTTCTTATACAACTTCAAATGCATTTATAAATAATCAACGATTCAATGATTCATCTAATTGTTGCTTGCAGCCCTATTTACTATAACCAAACCGCTGTCCTGTACATCAGCATTTATTGAAAAGGCACACATCCACAAACCACAGTAACAACAACAATCCAGGGTCTTGAAAAAAAGAGCAACCTTCACCTGGATTTTACATGTGAAAAAACCTTGAAGAAGTCCCTAGAAAAAACTAGGCCTTATTTGCTTTTCCTTGACTCCCCGAGATCCACCAAAAAAAGAAAAAAGAAGGAGGCTGCGTTGTCATGGCAACACTGAGTAAAAATAACACAAGCTTATTTTCCACAAGCTGAAAATAAAATGGAACAGGATCAGTTTGGACAAACAAGATCAAAATGGTTGCTAATTCACAGACACAAAAGCCACATCCTTCACACGGACGTAGAGTAACGTGGAGGCCAGCGTCCGGCTCCCCCTGGTCATCAGCTCGCCCGATATCTGACGCCCAGATCCCCTTATTCAAGTAAAGAAACCAGCGCCTGTCAGGATAATGATCGTAATAAAGGCAATGCTCACGCCCCACTAATTCCTCCATCCCAGAAGCCACCACAGCTGGTTTGTTTAAATCTTTTAATTCACAGCCAGCTAATTAACATTCAGAGAACAGCATTATAGTACAGGCACTGCCTCTTAACAACCATCAACCTCAGGTATTTTACATGTAATTAACAAGCAGAGTGAAGACAAGACGAGGAGTGAAAATACTTATTCGCCGCCCTCCTTATTCCATCTTTGGAGTGCATAGCTGTGCTCAACATATGGATGGCATGCTGAAGACGTTATTATGCAGCGCTGATGCATTGCTGAGACAACAGACCGAGTTGTATTTAATCAGCTGCACTGGCTGTGTGCAGAACACTTTTTAATGCACCGTAACCAGGGTTCGGTTCCTGGATCTGTGATTTCAGCGAAAACAAACAGCATTATGCAAATGCAATTTCTGCTGCTAAGTGAGGGAGATGAGTGATAGAGCGGGATGCCAGCACTGAACGGACAGACAGACAGAGATAAGCAGCGGGTGGATGCTGAGGGGGGGTCTCGGCCATGATATCATAGCCGTGCCATATTTTGCACTAACCCCAGTGAGTCAGCACAGCCCACCCAGCAAGGATGTGTGGTCACACCTCGGACTCGGAGGACGCCTCCCTCTCGAAATAGCACATTTGTAATGTCATGCAGTCGATGCTGAGACCACGCCGCTGACTGACCTGCACATTTTTATTGCCTGACAACACGGCTGACCTTTGAGCCTCAACAGGCCATTGTTGTGGATCACAAGAGAAAGCACCAACAAAGAGACTCCACTATTGCACGTACACATGTGAACCAACCTCTTACATGTGCACAAAGAAACAACAACACAAAAAATCCCACCACACACTCAACACCAACTTCCAATAGCATCAACGCCCTCATGTCAGCATAGAAGATGCCACAATGGCTTCAATCAGACCCCACTAAAATGCAGAGTTCATTCTCCACCAGAGGCATTTTTATCTTTAATTAGAGGAGAGAGCAGCTGTCTACAACCCAAACCTGCTCACATACACTGTGTTCAAACCCAATCACATGCTTTCATTTCTGACAGCAAACAACTCCATCTTACTTCACAATTGAGCATACAGTAACTACTTTAGTGTGATTGTATAAGGATTTGATTTTCTTTAAACTGACTCAGCATTTACACACCTACTTTATAAAGAAAAAGCTTCTCAATTGTGTGTTTTTTATAACATTAAACTGAAAATAAATTGGAATTGTTGATTGGCCAAGACACTAGAAGACAACACGGGCTTTAGGAACCTGTAAATGACAAGTCTCACTTTTTGCTTACATTTTAAACAAATCAATTGATCAAGTAAATATTTAATATTAATAACTTGCAGGCCGAGTCTATGTTTTGTTTTTTTATCCACTCACAGCGGTCTGAAAGGCTAGATTTTAATCATTGCCAATGATTGCACATGCTGTACAGCCAAATAATGCTCAATGCTTTGTGGAAGGGTGTAACATGGGCCTAGGGAGAAGCTATTACATTTTGCAGCAGTTCCGAATCACAAGGCGGTCCCAATTTTCATATATATCAAATATGTCAGACTACAATTTCACAAATATTCATTTGACGTTTGAAGCTTCAATAAGAAGCTGGAGCAAGCTGCTTAAGAAATACGTGATGGAGGAATTAAATATGGAATAAGATGGTGTTTTCGTCCCAAAGAGCAACTTAATTAGTGAAAAGGTAATGTGTATGTTTGGGGTTAATGAAACTCTGGCTGCAGCTCCCTTGTGCTAACACAGGGTCGGCCATAACTTTTCCCCGGCCTCCACTGGGGATGTAGGTATCATTAAAGGCGATAGTGAAAATGATCATAAAATCCTTCACCTCTCTCCCACCCTGTTCTTCACTGCCTTCCTGGCTTCATCATCGCCTCTCAGTGTTGTTTTCCCTCTCAGCACTTTAATCTTAAAAGCGGCTGCCCCTGATGAGGAAGATCAAAGCCGCCCAGCGCCAAGCACAGGTCACCACCTTCATCCTTGTGATCACGGTGCTCGGTGATATTATCGATTTCCCTGAGATCAATCTCGCCAGCAGTTGTTATCCTCTATTGTCCCAAAGATATCTGGATGTTAAGAAAGGAGGAGAAGGAGAATCCAACCTGTTATGTAAAGATGTTTTAGAAGATGACAAAAATGTGTTGAAGACATGGGTGTCTTTTAATTTAACTTAATGTAAATGTGTCCGCCATGTGAGAGGGGTGCCTGTGCAGATCTGGCACTGAGAGCTTTTCTGAGAAATGAGCAAGATGAACGCTCTCTCATAGCCACAGGGAGTTGCATGACGTCAGCCGTCATTCACTGTTTGTGCACAGTTTTATGTTTTGTTACACACTCACACGGATGTATGAAGCAGTGTTTTTTTCCAGATGAATGCTCACATAGATGCTTAGTTCTTAAGTAAGATAACCCTTTGGAGCAAGGCAGAGGTGGATTACATGGCTGCTGAGCCCAGAGTCACAGCCAGGGATCTAGTCAAAGTGGTGGGAGGCGAAGGATGGAGGAGGGAGAGGGAGAAAGAGGGAGGCCAAAGCGAGTGAGGGGTTTCTATTTCATATCTCCCCGGACCCCCAAGGCACTTCCGTTCTGGTTGCATCTTCCCTCAAAATAAATCATTTCCATCAAAGGAAAAGCTCTGACCATATTCAGTGCTTTTCCTCAAACAAACTTACACACGCTGCTGTATTCATGTGCCTCAAAACTCATTCAGTGCAGTTTAGAATTACCACACACATAGGACAGGCAGCCAAATCTAACTTTAAAAATGACTCAATTAATAATAGAAAACACATCTCCTTCCACTCCTACTGGCAAACTTGTTTTCCATGCTCTTACATAACATCTCTATTATGTTGCTCCTTGGAGAGGCTGCTTTGTAAATGATCTCTTCTCACACTGTGAATCCTCTGCAAAGACTGCCCTTTATATTTTTTTGTCAATGCATCAGAATCCCAAGAGCAAAACCAGTTGTTCTACACTAGAAATAGGGTATATTTAATGTAGGAGAGCTACACTGAAGTCGATTAAATCTCCGTCAGTTTCCTATGGGTTGCAGTCTGTCTGTCAGTCCGTCACACGGATCAATAGGTGGTGCTCTTGCATGGGCTGCTTAACTTTTCCCCCTGTCCTCTGCTCTCCAAGTCGCGCATAACGTGCATCCATGTGCGCCAAAGCTCAAGCCACTTTCTTTTTTTGGTTGCAATGCTGTGTTACCAGACATTTATTATTAATAAATTGCTGACGTCACCTGACAAGTAAGGGGGAAGATCATTTACGTAGATGCTGATGATGTGATTGGCCGACCGAATTAAAAGCCTTAAAAACAGCAACTATTTCCAATTGTGAGAAGAAAGGGTGTTTTTATTCATTTTGTAGGTAACTGCATGGAGAGGCGAGAGGATGGATAAGAAAGGGGGGGGGGAACGTGTCAACAAAATTATACCACCGAAGCTTGACAACGCGAAGCAGTCAGGAGCACACACACACACACACACACACACCTCTCCGCGCGCGCAGCCGGGACTGTGCGTCCGAGTGCGCCAGTGAGTGTGTGTTTTGAATTCAAATGCAGCAACACACCAGAGCTGCAAATGCATAGACTGAGAGAGTAGGATGGCCATGATGTGTTTGAGAGCGGAAGCCTTCACAATTTTTTTGGTAGGCTACCCGACAAAAAAATGCGTTCACATCTGCCTCACATTATTCGGGCTTCACAATCACACACTTTGAGCCGTGATAAGCAACCCAATTAAGGGCTATTCCAGCCGTGCCAGGCACAATTGGCAACATTAAGGTTTGTAATAATCATGAAGATGCACCTACCATATTGACTTCAGAGACCATGTCTATACTGGCTATGTCTATATTCATCCCCACGGCAACCGGCGCACCTGTGAAGGAAAAGAAAGCTTTAATACAAGATACACGAATAAATCTCTCATGTAAATTTAACAAATTCGTGACGTGCTCTCAGGTTCCTCTATGCTCCCCTCCACCTACAGGAGACTTGAGAATCACCAGCCTGGATGAAAAAACCTTCATGTTTAACACGAAGATGAAATGCGGTTACATTTTATATTCAATTAGAAGGATTATCAAACATTGATGAGCTGGATCGATCATGTTAAAAAAGCTTGTCTTATCTCCCGATCAAATAAAATATGCACATCGTTTCTCAAAGCGTTAATTGGAAAGGCCTATTGGCTTTGAATGGGGGATTACGTAAATTAAAGCAGATTTTGCGATTCATTAAACATGTATTGCACGTCAGGAGGGCGTGAAAACATGACATTCCTCTTGCAATTTTGCTCGTTACCTCCAAAATCTGGCCTCAACCGAATGTCGTATCCTTTCATCAGTCTGTCCACTGTTTCTTTTACCAGAGGCATATTGCTCGGATCTTTGAGATCTTTGACGCTGTGGGAGAAAAAAGGTGGTGTAATGCAAAACAGCTCGTTAATATCTCACGCCAGGCACGCTTCAACACAGGCTACATGACATGCGAGACAGATGATCGAAAAAATAAGAAAATTAGATTACCTTTGAGTCCAGACAAAAGTCACTAGTAACGAGAAAGTCAAAATCCCAAAGTGGTTTTTCCTGAACCTCCCCATCGCAACAGTTTTTGAGGCGGTTTCGGGATGCGAGTGAGGAGAGCGCACATCCAACTTACTCCAGACAGTGCAGAGGAGCCAATGAGAGGCGCATGCGTGCAGCAAGCCCAAGATCAAAGAGTGGAGACTGATGATGGTGGATGAGCAGTTTCCATTGCAGAGAAAAATATTAAAGGGACAAGTGGTTGTGCGTAATGAGGAATCGAAAAATTTTGCCAGAAAGAAATGAACAACAGTGGTGTGATTTTCAGGATGGTTTTATTCTCATGTTTATAACATGGCAGGTAGGTCTACATTCTGACAAGGTCAAACAATGGGATGAACTGGTGGGTTTGATTGGTCAAAATCTCAACTTAAGATCAAGTTTTTTCCTTAAGCTTTTATGGTACTGATCATGTCTAGTAGCTAAAAAGAGAATCAAAATCCCTCCATTGCAGGTATATGCAAACATTTGTGCCCCACAATCATGCTACATCCATACAAAAATAGAAAATGAATGTCATCAACACCCACGGGTATTATATCCTACTCTTCCCTGCAATGTTTTCAGAGGACCCGCGGATCTGAAAACGCAGAGGGAGCAGCAGAAAGGTGGGATGGAAAACACAATCCCACAATTCATTTTCTCAGGTTTGAGTACATTTTTGAAGCCGCGGGGAGGGATGCAAGCCTCCTCTAAATTGCCTTTGATCTTGTTGTAGTGGGAGCTGTGCTTCTGTAGAGGGCAGGCTTCTGAAAGCATTGGTTCACTGTTGCATCACCACCAGTTACAGCCATCATAGATTATATCATGAACTTCTTTTTGATGTGTTTCATGCTCTGTGCGCGTGTCTGACTGTCATGTGTGCTGTACGTGTGTGGCGTCTGTCTTGGTCCGGGGGCCCGAGAAGTTGTTGTGTGTACGTGTGGCGGGCTTTAAAGTGATTGAGGCCCCGTGAAGGGCAGCTCTTCAGCTACTGATCAGAACACAAGTGGGCAGTGGTCACAGCCTGTGAAATGAATAGATGTGCGCTAGGAGAATAAATGAGTTTCTGATTCATTTCCTCTGTCAGATGAGAGCAGAGTGACTGCTGAGAGCTTGTTCACAGAGCGAGAGAGAGAGACAGAAAGAGAGGGGAGGGAGGTGAGGCTGGCTGGATGCTGAAGGTCTCTCTGGCAGCCCATGCCCTTTTCCAGGTCCTCTTTGTTTTGGAGATCAGGCGTCCCTGCAAGACCAGAATACAGCAGAGCAGAAAAAGTGAGAGTGGCATGTAAAAAGCTTTCTCTTCCCACATTCAGACACTCTCCATCTGCACTGTGCTGCAAAGCCAAAACCATTACTGTGCTCCCTCTCCTTTCTTCAAAAGAACCGAGAGAGGGACGTGGAGAAAATGTGATAAGGGAATAGATGTGATGCAGCTGTTCTCATGCTCTCCATCTTGTCTTTCTCATTATTCTGCAGAATGTTATAAACAAAACAACCATAAAAATTCTCTCACAGGAACATGAGAAGCATGATGAGCAGATTTGCACTCCCCAGTGTTGCATAACAGATCTTTCTCTCTCCCTATTTCTCCCGCTCTCTGTGTTTTTCACTGTATCTCTCTTTCATTCTTGGACATGGAGCTTTGTGTTCTATAAGTGGCTCACTTATAAGCGGGAAAGTGAATAGTCGCTTTTTCATGTACTTAATGTACAAAGTAAGCCCTGGTTTCTTCGCCTGCGAGACCTGCTCCCCATGGAGAAACAGTGTTGTCATTAAAACGGCTGGGGTTGTGCCAGCCCTCAGGTAAACCTTATATAAAAGAGGGGAGCTTGATGCATATATTTCTTCTCAAATTAACTCAGCGCCCAGTCCTTTTTATATTGTAAATCTATGATGATAAAAGCCACAGTGCTGGCGTCGAAGCAGCAACAACGCCACCTAACATCATTCCCTTCTCCCCCCCCCCCCCCCACAACTCCCGCGGCTGCTTCAGCATTAGAAATTATTGATGTCTTTACCGCCTGGATAAAAGTCTTTGACAAAAACTATGGGTAGTTATTGTTCCACTAAAACTATCATAATTAGAGCAGAGTGAGACAGGGCTGTAAGTCTTTCAGATACAAACTAAGTATGCAGAAATATCCTTTGTCCGTTGACTGATTTTTTTCCCTTCTTCCCTACAAGAAAGTATGATACCTTCCAAGTATGTTTCTGATGTGTTTTTTAAAAACTATTTTGCATTAAAGGCTTTTTCTTTTACACCAGATTTAAAGGGTTAAGGTAAACTTGCTATAAGCTTTTCTATATGAAAAATATAAAAAGTCTTGCAAATGTATGACTTCAACTTTTATGCTAAAAGACCTTCCAAGTTTCTTCTCAAAAATGTATGCCTTTAATCTTGGAAATTTGTTTGTCACCCTTATACAACCCCTCAACCCCATTTCAATACTTTTTTTTTTTTACATACAATGGCCATAATATGCTGTTCTACTTATCAAATTAAACCAGTTATATGAGGATGCAGGTAGATATTGCTTTGTGTTAGGGGGTCACAACTTAAAACAGTCTCGGCTAACTTCCTGTAATCTGCATTACTAACAACAGCTAACGTATAAAGATACAATATCAAACAGCATCGCACAAACTATGAAAAACTATTGAATTGTGCATTGTTGGGATGTATTTTTTCAGTTTCAGATTAAAACATATTGGGGTAAGTATTTATGAGAGCAGGAGAGTGTGTTCGATTTCACATAAACTTCTTGTCAGTACGATCAACCTTTTGTTGGATGTGGATTTGTAAAGATGAAAAATATATTTAATTTCATCATATCCTTTTAACAGTCACATTTGTAAATGTACCAAAATAATTAGAGTACCTGGCCCTCTCCATGGTGTCTTTGCCAAGGTAGATGTACCAGTAGACGAGATTGAAGAGGGCGAAGGCCAGGGGGAAGAGGATGCGGGACCACTTGTCAATGGGGCTTGTGCCGGCCAGCTGCGGGATTGGAGGAAAAGCTGAGCCCTGCTGGAGGAAAATGGGCACGGGCGGTCCATCTCCTGGCTCACTGCGACACACTGAGTGGTTTCTCCTCTTCAGGCCTTCCTGAAGGCTGTCCGACTGTCGGGATGGGGGTGGGGGTGATTTTGAGGAAAAGCAGCAAGAGACGAGATGTTACTGGGGCTTGTGTGGGTTTTCTGTTCAGTGAGAGGAAAAGGGGTAGGTAGTGTAACATCAATTTTTAAACTAGTAATTTCTAGCCAGCAAGTACATGGTGATTTTGCCATGCCGGAGTCTTGTATATAAGACTGGGAGATATGTTGGTTCCCACAGGAGCTTTCTCTCAATGGCATGCCAACATCCCTATAGAAAGCAGCAGGTAGTTAGCTGGATGCCCATAGGTTGGTTGGGAGATTATTCAGGAAGGAGTGCTGGAGTTTTTCTCTGTTCTCACACTGAGGCTATTTTTAAAGCATCTAACCATGAGCCCTACACGTGAGACAGATCCCAGGAGGACGTTGTGGTGGCTTACTGTATTAGCATAAAGCATATAGCTAGAGATGAGAGCTCTACAACAGCATGTATTACTATTTAATGTGTGGTGTGCCCTGAATGAGGAGAATGGAAGAAGCAGGGCGACTACTTGGAAATGCATAGAAAACCCCCCTCGTATCTGTGGCTTTTTTTCTTTTTCTCTACATCTGAGTCTGGAGCTGCTGGCTTCCTGTTCATTATCAACAGTGCTGCATCAAGCTCTCTGCAACAGCGAGGGAGACTCTGTACCTCCACTTACCATTATTAGCTATGTAAATGAATTTCAGATGCCACGTGATATCGCAGTCCCTCTTCAACAGATAGCATAAGCTGATGTTGCTGAGCGGCTTTCTTTCATACAAGGGACAAAACGTACTGTCATATAATCGCTTCCTATGGGAGAAGATCTTGGTGTTAAGATGTTTATTGATCCCTGTGTTTATGTACATAAGCACAAACCCACCTGAATCATTGTTTTATAACTTCCTATCACTGCAGACAATCAGATTCTAACAAATACAAATGTGTAAATTGTAAAGATAAGATTTTAGATATAAGGAAAAACCCTTACTTACTTTCTTAGGCAAGCATTAGACAGTAAGTTTGATACAACTCTACTGTCTGTACGCTAAATATGGTGCTAGGGCCATCAGCTGGTTAGCTCAGCTTAGCATTCAAGGGGCCCTCTTATGTTTTTTTGTTTTCTCTTTCCTGTAGTGTTATATAGGTTTTTGTTCATGTAAAATGTCTGCAAAGGCTAAAGTCCCAGAGTTCCTTCCATAGGGAGTTTCTTTACCACACACAACCCCCTGCCTGAAACACCTCCATTAGAGTCCTTTGTTTACTTTCGTAACTTGTTGAAATCTCTACGTAACACCCATGAAACCTGAAAATGAGCATAATAGGGGCCCTTTTAAGACAGAAAGCAGACGCAACCAGCAAGCTAAACTAAGCTAAGGTAAACTAACAGGCTGACAGTTGTTGGTAGCTCCATATTTTCCTAACAGACCTACATCCAAAACTATTTTATTCTTTAATTATATCAAGCATATTAGGTTTTAATGTCTTTGTTTTATTTAAATATTCCAGTTTTAGGGAAAAATAGGGAGTTTATTAAGTTCTTACTCCTAATGGCCCAGAAGACATTTTTGTCTTGCAGATTGTTAATAGTAAGTGTCTTACTATTAACAATTTGCAAAAGTAACTACAATTTTGGTTGTTACACGTCATACACATTTACTGACTTAAAACCAAAATGACACTTCTTTGTTAAACAGTTTTTGTGTAACATCTTAATCGAAACAGCAACAAATTCGATTGAATGTACAAACTTGACCAATAAATGTCTTATACCTGTATTCTGGTTTTAAAAAAATGTATATAAATCTGATCAAAGGTGCTTGGACATCTTTTGCACTCAATTAAGCAAGCATGTTTTTATGATGACAGCAACTTAAAGTCAGCTTCTTACCATAATTGATTCGTCATCATCGTCACCAGCGGCCAACACTTCAAGCTTGTCTTGTCTATGTTTCTGTTTCTTCAGACGGTTGGCCTGAAGTGTGGCCAAGTAGTTTACTGCTGCAAACTCAATAAGAGCCGATGCCACAAAGGCAAAACACACAGCAATGAACCAGTCCATGGCGGTGGCATAGGCTACTTTGGGAAGCGACTGTCTGGCACTGATGCTCAAGGTGGTCATGGTCAGCACTGTGGTGATGCCTGGAGGAAGACAAGCACTTATGAATCACACATGGAGGAGAAGTATTAAAACAGAAACCATGATTAATATAAATAATAGTTGGGTATTGTGGTGTACCAGCAACTGTGCGTGCAGGAACAGACTCTTTGTTGATCCAAAAAGAGACTTGGGAAAGCACAACAACCATTATAAGAGGGATGTATGTCTGTATGAGGTAGTAGCCCAGCTTCCTCTGGAGTTTGAAATGGACCACCTGCACAGAGTAGTGACCTGAAAGATAAACAGCACATGTGAGGAGAGAAACCCCGAGGGACAGAGCAGGGTAGCAGCACAGAACGTTTGCCCTTGACTGCCCTTGAAACAGAACAGCTGTTGAGAGAAACATATAGATACAGTATATTGGCTGCTGTTAGAGATGAAATAGCCCACTATCTATAAAACATCATGCGTGAGAGACAGGGGTAAGGACGAGAGGGAAGACGAAAAGGAGTAGGGTAGGAGGAGGGAGCACAGCAGACATTTGGAAATGGGATAAAGTCAAGAGGAAGGGGCGAGTGAGGAGGGGAGTGGGAGGAGAGCATGCAGTGTCACTATGCGTAACACACTGCCCTGCTCTGTCCAAACACATGCATGCTGACATTCACAGACTAACAACACGCTGCATCATGCACACATACAGAGGTTCCCTCGCTCTATTTTCTAAATGGATAAGGTGTCTACGCTTTGGAGAATGCCTCAGCGTTTTCCTCTCTATTCCAGGAATCTGCTGGTTTCACAGCAGGGGAGCACTTCCTCTTCTGGTGAAAAAATAAAATGCACAACACACACACACACACACACACACACACACACACACACACACACACACACACACACACACACACACACACACACACACACACACACACACACACACACACACACACACACACACACACACACACACACACACACACACACACACACTTTTCTCCTCTCTCGGTGCATTCCCTGGGCTTTAAACCACATAGTTATTTTTTAAGGCACACCATACACATTAGGCCTGACCACTTAACCATATTACACCTGATGGCTGCTCATGGAAGTCTTTTCTTTTATCGGCTACTGTGTGGGAGTAATGGACTCTCCTGCAGAGTTTAAATAAACTGATCAGACCTCTTGTTTTTTTTTTATTATTAAATTAAACTTCTAAGTGCAGGTACAGCTGCAATAGTTTACTCATTGGAATAAAAATTGGAAAGCAGACCGAGAGCATTACCTGTGTTTGCTTTGAATATCTCACTGGACAAAGTCTGCCCCACCAGATCATACTGCAAAAGACTCATAGACTCAGCGGGACAATCGACAGACGCTACCAGTCCTTTCCTCCAAGTGAAATGGATTTCACTGCTTGTGTAGGCATCTTAAAATGCAAAAGCAATCAGAAGAAAAAAAAAACAAGTTAAACACATTAACGAATCTGGACATTTGTATTCCTTTTGTAAATGAACACATCTGTTTAACTTAAATGGGGTTGAAACTTAAAATTATTATTTACATGTCGATTAATGCTGATTACATTTATAGCTTTTTCAATTGAGCCTTTGGTTTTAATAAAATGTGAGCAAATAGTAAAGTGTGTCATAACGCTAATGATATTAATTATATGAAATAAAACATAGAAAAGCATGCAGAAGAAAACTGGATTTTTTATGCCAGGAAAATGAATTAATGGACTATCAGAAAAGTTGCAGATCCTTTTTATTTACCGACCATTGGTTGCAGATCTATACTTACAGCTTCCAAACCGGAGAGGACAGGCATGGCCGTCCATGGGGAAGTTCATCAGACTCATTGGACAGTCAGCATGGATTGTCAGTCTAAGAAAACAAGCAGACAAAAGCTCTCTTTTAATATAAATCTCATATTCACGTAAGATTTTATCAACAAAACAATTAGTCTTAATTGTAGGATCACCTCATGGTGTAAAGGACAGTCCCGTTCTGCATGATGCGGAAGAGTTTGTTAGGTGTGGTTGTGTTATGGGAAATGGCCTTCTTGGAGTTTCTGAAAAAAGTGTCTGGGGTCCAGATCTTGTCCACCATGCGGTTGTTCAGCCGCAGGATTTCAGTTGGGCCCTCAAATTTTAGCCGCTCATCCACCCACATCTGACGGAAGAACATGTCCATGGTGTAATCCTGAAGCATGAACATAAAACATCAGTGGATGTTAAAGACAAACCATCGCACCAACAATTCTTGCTTTAATCTAAGAAATTGTCCCTGCCGTTTATCAGTTAGCATAATAAAATACTTGCAGTGGAAGGTGTGGAGAAATGACGAGGCAATGATGGATGCCACTCATCCCAGATAATCATTAATCAATCCATTCAGCCATTCCCTCTGTATGACATGTTGTCATATTGATTTAGAGGCCATCAATAATGGAGTTATAGGGCTGGTCAAACAGATTAAAGCTCATTAAATGGTCTTATGGCAGATTGCCATAAGGCTAGAATTCAGTAGTCACTCAAGCGCTGTTATCTCCCACAGTCAGCACATATACATCTCCGTACAGCAGCAGTATCTCACCATATCGACATCTGAAACAGGTCCAAAGCTGGTGACAAAGAAGTCAGTTTTCACCTCCGTAACACCACCTGCAACAGTAATTAATAACTGTACAATTCACACAGTAATACATGAACTGAGAAGTCTAAGATTTAAAGTCTGAATTACCCCCGGATCCAGGTCGCAGTCTGTTGTCATAACCATCCAAAAGTCGATCCAAAATGAGAGTAATGTTGTCAGAGAAAACCTTCCCATTTCCATATACACTTCCAAGACTGCAGAGAAAAAAAATAGTTACACCTATAGGCTCATTGTACTCTGATCTTTGTCCAAGAAGAGAGGGAAGACTTACCTTATCCAGCAGATAAAAGTAACCAAAGTAACTGTCAGGAAGGCCATCCTGGGCATCATTTTACACCAAATGTGCAGTCAATTTTAAGAGCAACTCATATTAAACAAAATGGCATGGGAAGGGAGTAAAAACAACAAACTAGAGACCTTGTCGGTGTTGTTAAAGTGACTGGTAGGTAAACATGAGGACACTAGAGGTACTAAGTCAGGAACTGTAATCTAATTAAAAGATTAGTAAATCCACTTCTTTTTTTAGACAAACAGTGAGTTATTTTCGTTTGGTTTAAAGCTGAATTAAAATAATTAAAACTAAAATAAAGAACCAAATACAATGCAACTCGTCAATTGAAATATATATATAACGTGACGTATAGACAACAGCACTAATATGTATCTAAAAATAAATGTGTTTTAGTTGATGTGATTAAACAGCAGATGGCGCTAAAACGTTTTTCCACAACCGGAACTC
Organism: Eleginops maclovinus; assembly: GCF_036324505.1. NCBI lineage: Eukaryota > Metazoa > Chordata > Actinopteri > Perciformes > Eleginopidae > Eleginops > Eleginops maclovinus. The sequence goes on from NC_086371.1 coordinate 15,684,348, forward strand.
CTTACTAAGAGAAGAAGAAGTTTCCAGAGCGTGAACATGGCATCATACCTACATAAATACTAAAACTATTTAACTGATATGTTTTTCACAACAGTCCTGTAAAGCAGTCGTTAAGTAAAGCGTGATAGAGAGTATCTGCGTAGCAAACTTTTATATCGCATAACAACATAGTTATTCAGCGCAGGTTAGCCGACCTGTCAGCCGGGCTGAAGCTGCAGCATGTCGGCGCACTTCGAGGAGAGGAGCGGGGTTGTCCCCTGCAAGACGCCCTGGGGCTCCTGGTACCAGACCATGGAGGAGGTTTTCATCGAAGTCAATGTGCCTCATGGGACGTCTGGGAAAGAGGTCAAGTGTCATCTAGGATCCAGAGACATCGAGCTGCATGTCAAAGGGAAGGACGTTTTCAAGGTAAGCTCCCAAATCAATGTACTTCTAATTTGGAGTAAGAAGAGTAAATGGAGAAGATGAGAGAATGATGGAGAACCGCAGTAAAGTTAGTTCATGGTTGGATATTTGACAAACATTCACCACGGTCTTCTTACTTACTTTCACAGACTGTCGGTGGACGCTTAGCTCACATCTGAGCACTCAGTTTTAACTACGGGGATTTATTTAGATACGTCATTAAACTGTCGTTTGAATGACACAATGACAATTGTATTTTCAATAATCTTCTCAACAAAAATCCTTTATGTGTGTTCACTTTTTCTTATTCTAAACAAAACAGCTAGAGGCGCACACGCCACTGGAGTGTGGAGCAACTGGAGCATGCGCAGTAGACACGTCTAGATCCCTTATCTAGATCTTTCAGAATCATAATCAGAAATCATGTATTAGTCCCACAACGGCGATATGTACATCTGTTGCAAGAGTGGCATAGCAGGTAAAAAAAAAAGGCATGCAATAACACAGAATAAGCTAACATATAGATAGTAAATAGAAGAAAGACACACATTAGTTACACTAAAATAAAGTAGGTAAGTAAGTAAGTAAACATCCATGTCAAAAAAAAAATGCTGAACAGCAACTTCAGAACTTCCATAGGTCCTTACATCTGAAAAATGTGCTAAAGGCCAAATCCAGACTTATTTTCCATCCTCCGGTCAAATCCAGACTTATTTTCCATCCTCCTTACAATTGACAGAGCATTTTAAGAACACTTGGTGTTATTCAAACAGTACTTTATTAATGAAACCCTGTCGTTAAAATTCTGTCAATTATCTAACTCCTCCGCAATAATAAAATATTTTAATTGTATCCAAAATCTTCTGCATTTAACTTTCTTTTTGGGATTTTAAAGTGGCATAATTATGCTTTGGGGAGTTTTCCCTTTCCTGTAGTGTGTTCTATGGGTTTTTGTGCATGTCAATGTTCTGCAAAGGCTAAAATCCATAATTTCCTTTCAGAGTGAGTGATCGATTAACGCTTCTATTGGCTAGCGCTCCAAGACTTTGATAGGGTTAACAGCGGGACATCTCTAAATGGTTAACCAATACATTTTCCCGATCTGTCATAATCTTTTCTTTGTACTTTTTCTATCAGGGAAAGTTGTTTGATACAACCATGTCTGACGAGGCTACATGGACACTTGGTAGGTTGCATGACTTTATGTAACATACTCATTTATTTGACATTATTGTATAAAAATCTTTACCTAATCTCACTCTATTTTACCTTCCTTGTCGGCTTAGAGGACAAGTGTCTAATTCGGATCATTCTGATGAAGACAAACCGAGAGGCCGGGAACTGCTGGGCCTCCCTGCTGGAGGGGGAGTACTGTGCGAATTCCTGGGTCCAGGACCAGATGCAGAGGAAGCTCACACTGGAGAGGTTCCAGCGGGAGGTTAGTTTAATTAAAGTGCCACGGGTCATGGTGTATGTGTCCAATTTGCAAGTTATCAGATGCACAGCTGTCCCCCTTAACACCTGGCTGTCTTTGTAAAATAGTTCGCTGATAATTTTGAAAATCGAGTTGACTTTGTTTCACTAATAAGAAGAAGAAGAATCGGAGGATGAAACCCTCTTTATTGTGACATACAGTGGGGCAAAAAAGTATTTAGTCAGCCACCAATTGTGCAAGTTCTCCCATTTAAAAAGATGAGAGAGGCCTGTAATTTTTATCATAGGTATACCTCAACTATGAGAGACAGAATGAGAAAAAAAAATCCAGGAAATCACATTGTAGGATTTTTAATGAATTAATTGGTAAATTCCTCGGTAAAATAAGTATTTGGTCACCTACAAACAAGCAAGATTTCTGGCTCTCACAGACCTGTAACTTCTTCTTTAAGAGGCTCCTCTGTCCTCCACTCGTTACCTGTATTAATGGCACCTTTTTGAACTCGTTATCAGTATAAAAGACACCTGTCCACAACCTCAAACAGTCATACTCCAAACTCCACTATGACCAAGACCAAAGAGCTGTCAAAGGAGACCAGAGACAAAATTGTAGACCTGCACCAGGCTGGGAAAACTGAATCTGCAATAGGTAAGCAGCTTGGTGTGAAGAAATCAACTGTGGGAGCAATTATTAGAACATGGAAGACATACAAGACCACTGCTTATCTCCCTCCATCTGGGGCTCCATGCAAGATCTCACCCCGTGGGGTCAAAATGATCACAAGAACGGTGAGCAAAAATCCCAGAACCACACGGGGGGACCTAGTGAATGACCTGCAGAGAGCTGGGACCAAAGTAACAGAGGCTACCATCAGTAACACACTACGCCGCCAGGGACTTAAATCCTGCAGTTCCAGACGTGTCCCCCTGCTTAAGCCAGTACATGTCCAGGCCCGTCTGAAGTTTGCTAGAGGGCATTTGGATGATCCAGAAGAGGATTGGGAGAATGTCATATGGTCAGATGAAACCAAAATAGAACTTTTTGGTAAAAACTCAACTCGTCGTGTTTGGAGGAGAAAGAATGCAGAGTTGCATCCAAAGAACACCATACCTACTGTGAAGCATGGGGGTGGAAACATCATGCTTTGGGGCTGTTTTTCTGCAAAGGGACCAGGACGACTGATCCGTGTAAAGGAAAGAATGAATGGGGCCATGTATCGTGAGATTTTGAGTGAAAACCTCCTTCCATCAGCAAGGGCACTGAAGATGAAGCGTGGCTGGGTCTTTCAGCATGACAATGATCCCAAACACACCGCCAGGGCAACGAAGGAGTGGCTTCGCAAGAAGCATTTCAAGGTCCTGGAGTGGCCTAGCCAGTCTCCAGATCTCAACCCCATAGAAAATCTTTGGAGGGAGTTGAAAGTCCGTGTTCCCCAGCGACAGCCCCAAAACATCACTGCTTTAGAGGAGATCTGCATGGAGGAATGGGCCAAAATACCAGCAACAGTGTGTGAAAACCTTGTGAAGACTTACAGAAAACGTTTGACCTCTGTCATTGCCAACAAAGGGTATATAACAAAGTATTGAGATTAACTTTTGTTATTGACCAAATACTTATTTTCCACAATAATTTGAAATAAATTCATTAAAAATCCTACAATGTGATTTCCTGGATTTTTTTTTCTCATTTTGTCTCTCATAGTTGAGGTATACCTATGATACAAATTACAGGCCTCTCTCATCTTTTTAAATGGGAGAACTTGCACAATTGGTACCTGACTAAATACTTTTTTGCCCCACTGTACATGCACACAGCAGAGCACACACAGGGAAATTGGTCCTCTGCATTTAACCCATCCGAGTACTAGGAGCTACAGTGGGTACAGTGGGCAGCTACCGTGCAGCGCCCGGGGAGCAATGGGGAGGGGGGATTGGAGATGTCCGGTGCCTTGCTCAAGGGCACCACAGCAGGGCCCAGGAGGTGAACTGGGACCTCTCCAAGTAGCAGTCCACTTTCCATATTCCAAGTCTGTTCAAGGACTTGAACTGGCGACCCTAGGATTCCCAGTCCAAGCCCCTACTGACTGAGCTCCTGGACGTAATACCTAACAAAGCTTTAACTGGTGTGGTTTAGTAATGTTTTAGTTGTTTTTTAACAGGTGAGAAAGAAAATACACATGTATCCTCCAGCATTGATGTATTTAATTGAATATTGATATGTTGCCACACGTTTCCTTCTTATAAATGACATTTCTCTTTGCTAGAATCCTGGATTTGACTTCAGCGGAGCAGAGATATCTGGGAATTTTGCTGGCGGGGGTCCGGACTTTTCCAGTTTACAGAAGTGATCATGATGCCAAAAAAACTGACAAGCTGCAGACGTCACCTCTGCCTAACGAACACTACCGGTGACATCCATGGCATGCCGAGGAACACTGGAAGAATGAAATTCCTGTGATGGTTATGAAATGGATTTGCCATGAACACTCAAACAATGGGTGGGATAAAAGGCTTAATTGTTGGACACCGACAGTTTTCACAGCAGCGCTTCATCAGACTTGTTGAGACCTGATTTGGCCAGTTGAAAGGCTCATGCAGGCAGAACTGTGGTTGAAGGAAACTTTTTCTAATGGTTGTAAGAAACCTGTGATGTGTTTTAATGAGACAATGGACAAGCATGAGCTTTTCAATAAAGTTTTTTATTGAAAGGTACAACTTTAAGGTTAACAAGATGGTGTATTCAATTAGCCATTTTGAATTTGAGAACACTTTTTATTTTTGTCACTAAAAGAAACCTCTACTCGACAGGGAAACTGGCAAAGAAAATGCAATACAAATTCCAACCCACATTTCCACTGCAACAAACTTTTTTTGGCGTTCTCTGCATAACTGACAACTGAAATCAATTTAGGTGGTACTTCACTCTGTGTATACAAATTAAGAATTGGTGAAAACAACTCATCTGTTACCATGGACATCTCAGCTTAAAGAGTATGGTCAGCCACATATGACATATTGTCAATAGCCTCACTTCACTGGACTTAACCAGAGCTCCCTTGTCGTATCAAAATAAAAACAAAAAATCATCACCTTGGGTAGGAGTGTGCAATCAGGACAGTTTAGCAACCTAGGGTAGGAGTTAAGGATTTTGGGCCCGATAACTTGGTTCCATTTTTGCTGTTCACAAAATCCTTCTCCCTCCTCTTCCACATGGTGGACTGAGGACCTAGGTGGTTCTATACTTATTTTTGCTTAAAACCAGCAACCCGTTCCAGGAAATAGCAAACAACCTGGTACAGATTTATCAAGAACATACTGTACACTTGTGCAAGCAACTCAACCATAAAAGTAAAACTTAGCAGGATGGCAAAACCTTTCTGACAAATCATTACTAATTGGGGCAGATAAACTACAGTGTGCTTGTTCAATGTAAGAGGACAAACAAAAGGTAAAATGTATGTTTCTATCTTTTCCCTAAAGAAATTCATCATCACAGATGAAAATCTTTAAGGAAAATAATAGTGGCTGTACGTGGGTGACCCTACAACATGAAATTCACCCGAAAACAAAGATAATTTGGGGATGGTTGGAATTTACCCCCCACATGTAAGGTCACCTGTTCGTACCCACAAGTTTAACAAGCTGACTCAGGAATGGTGGGAAGGTGGGTGATCTTGTAGTAGCTGGGCTTCAGCTGACGTGCAGTTCTTCCCGAAATAGCCCAGCGAAGCCTCTGGCCGTTAGGCCTGGAGCACCTGGTGGTGGCATATTCAGCCAGGCATTTTCCAACCAGCTCTCGCACGCAAACCAAGTCCCCGTCCTTGATCTGAAACAAAAAGTAGAACGGGCGGGGCACCTTAGTGTTTGGTCCATAGTAATGGTAACCAATTTCCACAAATCCTCTAACAAACAAAGCTACAGCTAAACTGCTACAAACAAAAGTAGTACTGCTGAGTTTTTGTTGCCGATCAGATAAAGAGTGTACAAGTTGATACTTACATTCAGCTGCTGCTGCAGACTTTTCAGGGCCTCAGATATTTTGTCAATGTGCTCAGGGTCGTGTTGCTCCTGGGACTCATAACACAGGAGAGCCATAGCGAGCAAAGATGGCTGAAGAGATACAGAGAAGAAATTCTTAAATCACACAAAAAAAAGCTGCAAACAGTCAACATGTTTGTATAGGAACACTGGCATTGAAAATAACTTGAGAGATTACATTTAGAATAAAGGATATGCTCAGAACAGATGTACTACTTTATACCTAGTCTACCACGAGGTGAAATTGAAAAAATAAGCTAACAATAAACATCCAATTTGAAAGGGGCCACTTACTAAATGTGATCAGGTGGTTATTTTGGCCTACCTTCATTTTGGAGAAGACAAATGAGCAGTGGCAGGCTTTCAGCTGAGCCTCCAGTCTATCAAGGCTCAGTATCTTCTTACTGTGAAAAGAAAATGCATTCAGTGTCAAGACGGCGACTAACATACAGGAAAGAATTTGATAGACCATCTTCAAATGTCAATTTAGAGACAAAAAGTAAAACACTTTCCCTAGTACAACAAAATAAGGAAAACTCTTTATGTTTGGAACAGATGTTCATCTAAAAACATGTACAAAACTACATTATTCCACATGGGACTGTGCCTCTTGACTTTAAAAAACCTTTTGGTCAGTATTCTCTTTGAAGCCGAATATGAGAAGACAGATTTTAGTAGAGTAAATATAATCCTGTTGAGTCATGGCTGAGCCCTGCAGGTTGATGTGACCGTCTGTCCTTACCTCTCAGCGTCGAGCTGCTCCTGGATGTTGTTGTGAAAGAGGCGCAGAAATCGGAGGGCTGTGGGGGCCTTCACCTTCCAGTAGAGCTTCTCCATGATGATCTTCTCCATCCTCATCATGTCAGAGACTCTAAAGGTTCTCTGACTGATACGGATCAGTTCATTGGCCAGAGGCACGTTCTTCTCCTCTTCTGTGGACTTTATGGCGATGTAGAAGCAACACAGGCCCACACAGGACAGGTGCTTTGGTTGAATCTGCAGAGGAAAGTGAAAGGATTTTATAAAATACCCTTTATTATTGTTTCTAGATAGCTGACCAGATGATTTCTTACACGTAATACAAGATTTACAAACCTTCATTACAGATAAAAATCGATCCAACAAGCTGATGGCTAGTGAGAAGGTCTCTGAGCTGAAACCAAAGAACCTGGTCAGAGAAAGCAAGTCCTTGACCTCCAGCTCCCTCAGTCGGGCGGTCATCCTGAGGCCGTTGTCCTGGGAACTCTCGATAAGCCGCAAGCCGCTCAGCTTTGGTTGGTATCGGCCCTCCAGGTCCATCAGGGCCTTCAGCTGAACTGCAAAGGGCTGTGCCCCGGGTCCTGTCACTGTGTCGATCATCTGTGCATATAGATGAAATGGACCCAATTAATAAATATAACTAAAAAGTAATATTTTTAATTTAAAGTACTGATTAAACGAAAGGATTGTGAATATGGTTGCATAAATATAGGCCATACTCTAAAACCATATGGCTGCATTTACATATAGGAGATTGAATAGTCAAGCAGGAAGACATTAGCTGTTTTACTCTGCTATAACATTCAAATAACTTACGCATTTGCATCTGAGAACTAAGACAAGAAAAATACAATATCAAGATAACCGAAACTTAAGACAATACCTTTCCTTTTAAATCATAACACATTATTTCCACACAACTATCCAAATCACCATATACCAAACCTGGGAAATAATATAGTAACGAACATAAATACAATTTAATGAGTTTTAATTTATTTTAATAGGAATATGGGTCAGCACAGTGAAAGAAATGTAGTTTACTAATAAGAACAGATATGCATTAGGGATATCCATTGCTCAGGAGTAAGGTTAACTGAGACTTTGGAGTGTTTCCATATTTGTAAGTTATCCAGTAACAAGCCTTCCCCTAGCAGCTGTCATTGAACTGGACTCAACTGGACTGGGCAAGGGGAGGTGGATGGTTACTTACTAAATGTCAAATACAATTTCTTACAAGACGCAACTTTTTAAATCTGACCTTAAGGGTAATACACGTTTTGTTTGAGATATGTTTAATTTGGGGACAAATTAGGATTTAAATCAAAGGCCATATGTGTCACTGGGCAGGATCATGTCGGGACATGTCCTTGCCATACACACCAATGGAGAGCTCACAGAGCCTTATGACAATAACCAGCCCACGGGAGATAACAGTTTTAAACATAAAACTGTGGCTTATTTTATGTTAAGACACAGCACTGCGGGTATAACATGTATTAACAGCTAAGCTTCATGACGGTGAAATGGAAAATGTCTAACTAATCTGACGTTAACGATGTGACGTTAACTGTTAGCTAAACTACAACAGCTAAGGCTAACATCATTTCCCAGTGTTTAGTCTCTTTTCAGCGGCGGACAGCCACATAACGACGTGTTTAAAGGTTATAATTCCTCAATCTCACTTAACGTTTTACAAATGGTCTGTTAAAATTAAAAAGAAAGGAAGATTGGTTAACTTACCTTGGATGAAGTTATGTTGCCTTTGATGTGATGAAAAATAAGAGTTGAGAAAAAAACTCCACAAGCTCAAAATTAGCGAGTGAATGGAGATTTTAAACACAAGAAAAGTGTAAGTATGAACTTTCACTAAAGAAAGTTTTAAGCTTAGGTTAATTTCTGCCTATGCACACTCCCTACCCTGAGCGTTAGGCGATGGGGGGAAAGGGCCGTTTCGGTATTAATGCAGGCATAAAACCAAGCCCATGCCCCAACAAGGAGCGCTTCTATTGGTTATCTACGGACGACGGTCATGGTTCTACATTTTCATTGGATTACATTCCCTGCCAATCACAATTAGGTCCCGCCCTCTGCAGGCTTTAGGCCAATCACAGAGAGGAAGGCGGGGAATAACTGAATGTTACAACATGCTGCGCTTTCATTAGGCAAGCAAGATTATATTACACTTCTACGCTGAATTTATTTAGTTTCATCAAAAATAAAGCAACGATTTCTTAACATTTCATATATAAATTGTCTTCATGGGCCCGGCGTCTTCTACAATGCTATCTCTTTTTTTCAATGGACCCCCCCCTGGCAGGTTTCTGGAACAGTCTGGAGGCAGCCTGCTAAGAATATGACCAAAGCTTACCACAACCTGGCGTTTCCACTCGCAATATGCTATTATGTAGAAAACAAGGCACATTTTCAATAAAGTAAGTCTTTATTACATCAGGATATACAAATATGCAGACCCACCATATAGATCTACTCACATAAAGATATTTAATCCTGAATGTATAAGCATCAAGCTTTTTATCATGTAACAACATCATGTATATAGTTTTTGCAATTTTGACACAACATAAGGACTGACATGTTGCCATGATAGGGCACCGTTTATATTGATTAAGGATAGAATTTGAACTATGACTGATTTAAAGTGCTTATAAATCATAATATAATGATCCCTACAACATGAAATAGCAATATGTTACCTTATAATGTATATTTCACAGTGTAAATTGTCATCAGTCAAAAACTACAAGCATAACATGGCAGATTAATGAAGGTAGCATATATAGTACAAAAACAGATGTTTTGGCAATGATCTTTAACACTTTTAGGAATGAAGGTTAGGAGCCATGCAATGCAGAGACCATGCTACAGAGCGCTGATAGACGCTTAAAGGAGAGTTTTGTAGACATGGAAGACTTCAGAATCGATTCCAGCGGTGTCAAGTGCATTTCTATAAAATTGTTATTTCACATTGTAAAAATAATACACTGTTAGTCTGTGATCTTTTGATGTGGTAGAAAGTCTTCTAATTCAAATTCCTTCCTGAGGTTAAGGAGCACGCAGATGGAAGACTAAAGAAGCTATGAAAAGGAAAGAAAAAACCATGTCATTTATCTGAACAAGCAATGCTACATATTCATTAGGGCCATTAGACAAACTTCAACCAGATATGAAGTACCACAAATTAGTGCAAATGATCATTAGGTTTGCGTTTAATATTTTTACTGTATGCTGCCAGGATTCTACATATTCGTTGAGGTCACAAGATATCAAATACCAAAAGTTAGTACAAATGGTTATTATTGTACTGTATGCTGCGAGGGACAAAGAAAATGCAAAAACAAAAACTTGAATTGAATGGATAATGCTTTTACCGAAACACTGTTTACAAATTAAAATCAGAAAATCATGTTTTGATACATCATGACGACAACAAGTGCAATATGAAATGTTTTGAATCATAAAAATGACTGATATGATGGGAGGTCCCAGAGAAGTGAGGGTTTTAAGGGTTCACACGACCAACAGATGAACTGATGCTCTCTTAGGTGTATCATTGACATTTTTTATTTGAATATAAATTATGGCAACAGTTTTGCTCGATTCACAGACTCACTGTTAATGTATATAGTTAATATGTTTATAATTTGCACATCAATGCATAAGTCAATTAAATTACCTTACGTTAAACTAATTACAATTTCAAAAATAAAACAACATTTTTGATTTTCATTATTAGAAATTCTGTCTTTTGAAAAAAACATAATGTTGACTATTTCCCTTGTAAATAACTGCATGTATAAACACACAAATGCTTTTTACTCTGTACTACTGTAATGCACAGCCATCAGTTCAATTCAGTCTGAGACTAAAAGTCTCCTGTTCTACAACAGGGCATGAACACACATTCATGGCAAGAACATAAAACAACACAAGCTGCATGTTATGAAAACAGTCCATGGATTGTGTGTCTAGCAGAGTCAGCATCAGGGACAAATTAGAAACACTAAGCAAAGCTACCTTTTTGATCCATAAGTACACATTGGCTTATAGCCATCACATTGTTCAGGCTGACATACGTGCATAGTCAAAGTGACACTGCCTACACATACATCGTCAGTAGGCAGTGTCAGATATGACAGTCTCTTTTTCCCATGCTGACAGCAGACACATTCCTGGTTTCCCTGGATGTTTGATCCATAAATCAACTGAAAGGGGAAAAGATATAAGACAAGAATATGGGGAAAAAAAACATGGGGGATTTGAGGAATGGTAGAAATCAAAGTAATAAATGAATGAAATGGTAATGCAACTGTATTTGGGTTGTAACTTATTTCCTCCACTCACCTTCCACAGGCCTACATTTAGGCTACTTTCAGAATCATACTCGCAGAACAACTAATACATTTTTTGTTTTAACATTTGAATCAGATCGCTGAAAAAAACCCAAATGGAAACCAATTTCTCCAAATGAGATTAATATTTTCGTCACTCTTTTCAATATATTTTGAGTCCAAATGCATTATTTTTAGTCCCTTCTAGTAATTGTCTCGCTTCTGTTTTCAATGTATGTTGCTGCCTGTGTTCGCCAAGTCTCAATAACAAGAGATTCCTCATCTCTGTGAAACAATCCTTGTAAAATCAAGGTTAAAATGCGTGTTTATATCTGTGTTAATGTAGCTGTTCTTGCACTTTAAATACGTGATCATCTATTTACAGCTTTTTCAAACACAGTAATGTAGTATAGACGGAAGGATCATCAGCTACAGTATTTTAAAGGGACAGTAGAAATCTGTTCAAATTAAATATTTAGCCATATGTAGTATCAGACTGGCTTAATGCTTTTGGTAACATTTCCCTCACATGCCATGGCATTAAATCCAGTTTACCCTGCAACTGATTGTAACAAATCTTTATAGGAATTAGGCTTTGTCTGTATTAGGGCAGCTTCGTGATTGTTGAGATCCATGGCTAATGTTGAGCTCCAAGCTGTGAAACTTTTGAGCGTATGTAATTGATCCTGACATAATAATGTTTCCACCTGCAGAAATGATTACGGCTCTTTGTGGGATGTCTGAGTGTCCTCTGTGCTGCACATGGAGTGAGCATCGGTGAGACCGGTCGAATGTAAACAGACGTGCCCCTGCCTGAGATACAGTCTGGCAGGTCAGCCCGCAGAGACATAAGCATCAGGCTGTGTCATGCAAGCTGTGACCCTTCCCACTATGTCTGGGCACACAGTGTCAGTCTGAATCTGTCCCTCTATCAGTTTCTAAGCCAACATGGCTTCTGGGAAAATAACACTATCTCATTAATCACATTGTACGCCTCCCCACCCTGTCTGCTCAACTCTACATAGACTGGCTCAGAGATTACGTGACATTTAACCAATTATCCTTGAATTGCCTGAAACAATTTACAGATTTGACTGTTTAATGGCATTTCAATTTGCTCTGACAACCATTGTGTCAAGAAAGAACCCTAAATCATATCAAAGAAAAAGAGACAAGCAGACTTACTTCTTCTTGTCCTTATCCTTCTTGAATGGTTGTGAGCAGCCTTGAAGAGCCTGTCCCATCAGTGTCTCAGCAGCCACCTTTCTTCTGTTGAAGGCGTTCATCTCCTCTTCAAGTTCTCGTCTTTTCTCCTCCAGATTCTTCTTTTCTTCCTGGTGCATCCGCTTTAGCTGCTCGAATCTCTCATGAAGCTAAAGATGATGATAATGATGATGATGATGATGATGGCACAGCGCAAAATGTGAGACCAACCAAATGTTGTACATTTTCAGTGAGCAGTTATCATTGTGTCAATCCTCACCTCTTTTTCCTTGTCTTTCAGCTCTGCTTCTGTCTCTTTTACTTTGTTGACAAACATCTGTCTCATTTCCTCCTCTTTGCGCTGCAGATCTACGAGGAACTCCTTTCTCTTTGCTTCATATGTTTCCTGAAGGCTGAAAATCAGAAAAAAAAATGTAAGGACACTAATGCCTTATTTTTGTTAAAAATTACAAAATCTCCTCCCATCCCAAATCTTAGAAACAGAGATTTTAATGTGCTGTTTTTAAGTCATTCAGCCCAGTTTTAAATCAGAAGAGAGCAGGGTTTTTTTTTGGCTGCTCCTTTGAAGTTGCCCAGATGCATTACATCACTGCTATCCTTAATTTCACCTGAACGACTGGCTGTCCGGGCCTGTGTCCTTGAAGCCCATCTCTTCTAGCTTGCAGCGACGGTAGAGCTCATAGTGTCGAGCGTGTGTTTGCTCCCGGAGATCCTCCATGTTCACACGCAGCAGCATCTCCCTCAGCTTCACAAAATCACAATGGTTTTCATTCTCCACTGGAAGACAAGAAGACAAAATCGAAAATGCTCATGAAACAGGAGAATTGTGATACCATGTTTTTATCTCAACAGATTTTTATGATGCTTGTGGAAACAATTCAGTGGACTCACCCTGTACCGATCCCCAGGGATACAGCCTGGCTTTCACCATCTTATTTCCCACTTGAACGTCCTCTACACTTCCCACCACAGCAAAGGGAAGATGAGTCTGCAACACATCGTATTGATAAAGTTACAAAATGGTTAAACATGATACTGCTGTCATCATATTCAGGGTAAGTTACAACATGCTCCTAAATGTGTTTGTCTAGTATGTATTTAAATTGTGGCTCGCCAATATATCCTACATGAGAATGCATTATCTTCTAAAAATACATACCACATTGTATTATGTCTGTGTGTTTCTAGGACTCACATTCATGGAGGTGTTGATCTCTGCAACAGCTTCATCCTCCGTAGGGAACTGATAAATTTGCACTCCATTACTGACCAGCTCACTCATTATCTTGATCTTCAGTTTGTCCAGTTCGCTCTTGGAAACCGTGTCTGCCTTTGCAATAACTGGGATAATGTTCACCTGCATGGAAGAAAAAGACAATTTCATTGATAAAGTAGTTACATTATTTGCTGAAATACACAGGGCAAGGTTCACCTTGCTGTCCAGTTTCTTCATAGTGACGAGATCAAGGGACTTCAGGGAGTGTCCGGTGGGAGCGATGAAATACAGGCAGATGTGGATTCTTGTGTCATGGCAGTTAAACAAGGCGCGTTTTATTTTTAGCTCCTCCTCAAGATACCTCTCAAACTGGGCATCAATATAGTCAAGAATGGGTTTATAGCTGCACAGACAAAAGATAAAAGGAGTATCATTAACTCATCCTTGCATGTATAAACAATAAACTTTACTAGTTGTTGTTTGATAGACATTTAAGTATCCTGGTTACAAACTCTGCAACTACAGGCTTGCAGCCAAATATGCCTGCTGTTTTTACTTCCTGCTGCTGAGCATTTAAATGTCTATTGAGATTGCATTAGTTCTACCAGTCATTCCCATATTCCCTTTCTTCCCTCCCAGTGCCAGATCTCTCTTTCAGTCCCATACTAAGTGTGTTGGCAGTACCAGAGCAAGATAGGGAAATGATAAATAGTTGGAACTTTCCTGAGCAAAATTTCTATTAATTTTAAAATAGCAGTATCAAAAAGGCCCTCAAAATAAAGTTTTTTTTAAAGTTTTCTATGACATCTAAATAACTTTGTATACATTTTTCCCTTTGTGCTAGATAGATTCTTCCATTTTTTATCCTATTTTCTTCCTTGAAAACACTTAAAGTCAAACAAACATCTACAAGAATGAATACCTTTGCCCTTTGTTGATCTGGTCTCCAAACCCTACAGTGTGCACAACGGTCAGCTTGAGGTTCACGTTGCTCTCCTGCAGATCATAAGTTTGTGGGCGTAGCTGAACTTCACTCTGATAATGGCTGGCTTCCTCATTTTCAAATGTTGTGTTGAAAAGAGTGTTCATTAATGTCGACTTGCCTATCCCTGTCTCACCTTAGAACACAAAGAGAAGATGACACATGGTTTATATAGATGAGGAAAACACTAGGTGAAGTATTGATTCTCCAAATTCTAAATAATGCATGTCACGCTCAAAGCTCTGACTCTTGATTATGGGCTCCTCCTGCGTTTACACATACCTACGCAGAGGATGTTGAAGCAGAATCCCTGAGCAACTGATTTACTGACCAACTGATCTGGAAGACTGTCAAACCCCACATGACCTCCAAGCTCCAGGTTTCGCTTTTCTTCATGCTGAGGTATGCGGAAACAGGCAGGAAAAAGAATATATCAGAATGTATTACTTTTATTTTAGGAACATTTGATCATATTGCCTTTATATATTACTATAGATCATAGGAAACATTGCCAAAAAACTAAAAAATGTTGGGGAATAAATAGGTCTCTGTCAAGTCTCATCCTCACAATCTCCTTCAAGCGAAAAAGCATTCTTTGCAAATGAGGTCATCTCTCTCTTCCATTAAACACACTGAACAGTCCCACATATAAAATGGTTTGTCTTAATATCACAGACTAAATGTGCTTTTTATAGACACGCAAACATGGAAAGAAAACAAAAAGCTGCCAAAAATAATTTTAGCTGTGCAGCAAAGATGTCTTTCTTTACATTGAGTGTCTTGTGTTTGTATAAAGCTTTATCGTAAGCCCTAGGTTAATGCTGCCACCAGGGAATGTCTTTGAATAATATTTTTGAATCAATAGTATATCAAATTACTGAAAGGTTATTTACCTCAGTCACATAGGAGGAGGTTAGATCTTAAAGCTTGTTTTGCACAATCAACACTAAGAAACAAACGTTTAATTGACAATGATTAAACTTGTAAAAAAAAGCACACATCACAAAATGAGACTTTGCTTGATAAACATTAACTGAATTATAAAAACAGTTGCTGGTTAATTTCCTGTAATCGACTTATTGATGAACAATTAACAGCTCTCCTTGAAGCAATAACTATATTAAATTGTGCAGATTTCCCAACAATCACGTTGTCTATGTTTAGTCTAGTTCATTAATACAAACACTGAAAATGAAATCCCATAATATCAATACATTTGAAACTGTAAACCCTAAAACAAATGCAGATTGCATTTCGCCCAGCCTGTGTAATCTGTGAGTCGGTTCATCCCTCCTATACCAGATGCACCCTGGGATACTGGCATCTTGCAAAAGGCTCACCATGAGGATCAGGATGTGCTCAATACAACAATCATCCGTTTCTGTCCCTCTCCACAAACACAAAGAGCTCTTTATCTAGATGTTGTTTCACTGGGTGGGAGGATATCCAAGCTTCTGGCTGCCCTGGTACCCAGTTAGACAAGCACACAAACTACCCTCACTTAACCAAGACTCCCATCATACGCAATACAACCTGTAAACAGGGTATTACCTGTGTCATTAATAACACGTTTAGCTGGTACATCTTTTTCGGTAAACAATGTTTAGCTAGCTACTACTTGAAGAGGCTGCTACTTATGTTTATCCTCTTAACTTAGTCTCATGCTGCCAGCTGTCCTGTGTTTCATGCAACTCCTTTCCATAATTCAGCACCAAGTACACATGTCACAGTGTTATAATGGTAAACAGTGAAGTGTTGATGCACATGCTTCGTCCAGTAAGGATGATCAAGTGCGTTATAGGGTTTGTTTTTTTTGCACGTTTCCACAGATTGCGCACCGGACTACGTTGCATCGTCTCTGTCGAATGAACCGTATCTGAAAATCCGTGTTTATCCCGACTCAACATAACAAGCTCTTTCAACACCGCAGCCACCCTGCTGCATTATCTGCACAAATCATCACCTTGCTCTCACAAGCACCTGAAAGCGATTTTATTTCCTATTTCTAGTCACCAAACCCTGAGTCACTACCGGCCCGCAGACAGCACATCATCATACTTACTGCGAAAACATCTACCTCATTGGCCGCCATCGTCACAAGTGTGCAGGAATTATCTGTCTTCATCAGAACTGCGCCTCTGCACATTAACCACGGAGCGACACGCTGATTTCAATATGGCCACTTGGAAGCAACACCCCCTCGGTGCTGGAGGGCGACACTACAGCAGCCCTCTAAATCGCTCTTATTTCAACTCTAGAGATTGGAGCAAGCTGTTTTCGTTTTTTAAATACTCAGGAAATTATTCACACTACTGCTTCCACGGTCCAGCTGTAGGCTAGGCTACTACCAAAGGTATTTTTCTCCAGTAATAGTGCTTTTATTTTCAATCAGGTGTTGTCCATATTCAGTTCAGATTTTTTGATATTTTATTAAATATAATGTCACATTTGAATAGACTTCATCGATCAGCTTTCCGTTATCAACTGTATAAAGAGGACCTCCAGTCTGGCTGTGCTGGGAATAACTTGTACTTTAAAATATTTCAATAATATATCTTTATATATCTTCCCTGTACCTTTCAGAGGAAAATGTACTTGTTTGTGCACTAGGCCTATATTCACTCGAGAATTGGTTTTGAAGATCAAAGATATAGCATATAATCAACTTCACCAAATTGTGAATAACAAATAAAGTTTCTAAAATTGACTTCCCTTAAACCAGCTACACCAAGTGGTGAGAAAATGAATTACCAACTGATAATATAACGAGTAAATATATGCCTCTAAAAGTAGATTGTAACTTAATTAAATTCATGTAAAGAACAGTATTATATTTAGACTGATTTAACAGGCTACCAAAGCAGAAGTCTTAAATACATTGAGTTACATGTTTTATATCATCGAGATCACGTTGGGTTATCTTTTCTTCCATTTATATAAACTTATCATTGCTGCGTTGTTTTTGAATGATGACCTTTTGGCCAAATACGTTTTTTCTAAACTCTTCTTAGACTTGATTTGAGAAGCCTATTTCATCATTAAGGCCTACTTCATGGAGGCTATATTAAGCAACCCGTTACATTAATCATTATATATTAAATATGCATTCAAGCTTACAGTATGCACTTAGAATTATTGCACTATACTGTTTTAGTGTTTAAAATGTACAGAAACTGTCTGATTTATAGACATTGTATGTTGTCGTTCAATGTTGTATTGTTTATATATGTTTATATACTTTTTCACCTACTTTTCTTTACATAATAGCTAAATGTTTGGGATCACCTTTGTTGTCCTTGTTGTTAAGTTGTATGTTTTGTGTGTTTGTGCATTAAGAGCAGCAAAAAAATAGTTGTTGTGTTATACAGTAGGCCTATATAATATCAAAAGAGATTCAACATTTAGGCTTACTGACAGTTCATATTTATCTTAGGAGAATTTCCATTTTTTCGTGACTCAATATTGATTAAATAGCCTAACAAATAAATAAGGAAGCTGTAAGAATTTAATATCAACATACAAATAGTTGTACTTTACTAGCCTATATTAAAAACATATATAGGCCTATGTTAACATGTTTTTAACTAAACAGGAAAATATACAAAACATATTAATATAAAGTCTATAACTTTCACCTTCACACTTTTCTAAAGCTCTTTTAATATTGATCTAACCAAACAGCCAAGCCTTTAGCAGGAACAACCATAAGAAAACAACGGGAGTTTATTTGGCGAGGCGCCGGAAGCAGCAGGTTAGAGAGGACAACAGGGGGGGGAGTACGGTCAGATACCAGCTTATCCCTCGGGAGTTATCTGAGCTAGTTATTATTTCCATATTAGTACCAATTCTGGAGGAAAAAATGGCTTTGACACAAGAATCTCTTTTGTCTTTTCTGCTGGAGCACGGAGGCAAAGTGAAAAACTCGGAGCTGGTGAACAACTTCAGGACTCAGATCAACTGCAGCGATCCCGCGGAAAAGCAGCACAATAGGGACCTTTTCAAGAAGTTGGTGAACAGCGTCGCAGTGGTGAAACAGATCGACGAGGTGAAGTTTGTGGTCGTGAAGAAACGCTATCAGGACTTTATCAAAGAGGGAGCGCAGGATGCATCCCCGCAAAAAAAAACGCAGATGGACGACGAGCAAAATACCCTCTTTTCGTTATCACCTCCTCATCGAGCTGAGGCAGGCAGGGTGATTTATTCTGACATTGAAAACAATAATACGTGTTACCCCTCGAACAAAAATGGAAACTATTATAGTGATGCCAAATGTAAGTCGGTGGGGAGTATGCAGGAAAAGAGGCCGTTATTAAGAAGCATTAGTGGGGAGGCAACCACGGTTAAAGTCCTGAATATCTCCGGAGATCAGGCGAGCAAAGCGAGGAAATCTGGTGCTGTTTTTGCTGTCATAGCGGTAAAATCCCCCCCGAGAGACTCTGCACCAGCAGCACATGATGGATTACATTACTCAGTGCATCCACATACAACCTCAGACAAACCAATCACGTTTCTAACCAAAGTTTCTTCGCCATCAATACCAACTCTTAACTTTCCAGCTTGCAAAAAGGGAGGACAAAGTGAGTCCCAGTGTTGGAAAAACAGACAGACTGAGGACATGCAACCCCCAAGATTTCCCCTGGGGAGGACCCAAAGCAAGAAAGATGATGCAAAGTACTCTGAGTCGGTGCCTTTAGAGCCATTAGCTCATGAGTGGTTGGTTAAGTGTGCTGCTGGACTGTGGGGACACATCCATGGTCTGCTGCTGCAGGACACAAGGTTGGCACAGAAGAAGGACTTCATGTCAGGATTCACAGCACTGCACTGGGCTGCCAAGGACGGCAACAGTGAGATGATACAGAAGCTGCTGGACATCTCAAGGAAAAGAGGAACCTTTGTAAACATCAACAGTAAAGCACACGGAGGATACACACCTTTGCACATTGCAGCCATGCATGGACACACTGAAGTAATGGTTCAGCTTGTGCAAGGTCATGGAGCCAGTGTTAATGAAAGAGATAATGATGGCAAGAAGGCCTTTCACTACCTGGGCAAAAATGTGTCATCTGAAGTCACAGCACTTATGGGAGGACTGCAGCAGAGCAAGTGCAGAGAAAAGACAGACGATGAAGAATACAGAGAGCACCAGAAAGGCTTCAACACGATAAGTAAACTGTTCCAGCCGCACATAGGGAGGAAGCAAAAAAACAAGTATGCTCATGAATGGTGAGATTGACATGCAGGATAAGGACAATATGACAATTGCAATAGCTAATACTTTCCTAGTTAGATTATTGTGTTAATATGAAAAAACAAAACTGTTGTTTATCCTCTAAATCACTTAACGTGTATGATGTGTTTTCACTTTTGGTCTCTCTGTACTTTACTATTGTAGCGCTTACTGTTGGATGTACTATTTATAAGCAATATGTTTTATTTAATCAACTTTGTTTCTTTAGCTTAATTTTGTGTATTAAGAAATAGTGTTATTTGGAACCTCTTTAATTTATTTCTTACTAACAACATAAGCATATTTTCATTACTTTTTGTCAAACACATCTGTAGAAGTTACCTATTGATTTGTGACTTCAAAGTATGAGAACATATTAAATATGACCCCCATCGGAAACAGTTGCAATGAACACTGTTGTGAAACATTGTGTTGAGCTTTTGTGCAGAACAAATCTAATTATGATATAACTATGATCAATATAAATCTCCAAAAGAGAGATAAAACATTGGATAATCTTGTGGAGAAAATAGATGTAGGTTTCAAACCTTTTGAGAAAGCTTCCTCTCCCTTTCAGTAAAAGCAAAGGGGACCTTTCAGGGGGCCTGTTATGAAAAGCAGGCCAGCAGAGTGGCGGAATGTCTCCTTTATCAATCTCTTTGTGAACCTTAGCTGTAACGGGTGAGAAAGGCCTCCCTTTGTGGGACAACATGGGCTTCATTCTTTAGGGTGATGTGTAAAGTAAAAAAGACGTTTTGACCCAAATACAACATAGTCATCAATCATTTCCATTTTGATTAAGGATTTCAGCCAAATACAAGTTAAAACATGATTCTCTCAACTGCAAACAAAGAAGCCACAGAAAAAACATTGTAATTTTAATCTTGTCATTAATGGAATGTATGTTCCCAGATCAGAAATGCTTGAAAACAGTATTTTTTTTGTGCCATTTGTCCTTTAGTAACCCAGAGGAAACAATCCCAGTATGACATGAAAAGAGTTGGAGCTGAGACAATGAAGCCATACGCAAAACCGTTCCAGAACAATGTCCTTGTCTTATCTGGAAAAGAAGCAGCTTGGATAATAATCCACGAAAAAGGCAGCTGCACTCACAGCAAATATTCAACATTGTAGACTGTATTATGCGTTAAATCTCATCTCAAAACTATTCTTTGCAATGAAACTGAAGTATCATGAAAAGGAATATACCACACAAAACCTCTTGTGTCTCTTTTGTTAGTTCAAACAAAATGTGCAAACATCAAAGACTGCATAACAATACTGTGGCATGGTCCAGGCCTGGTATCATTTCCTGTCAGTACAACATGGAAAAGTACAACACAGTAGTGTGCAGTGTACCTTTTAGTATTAATATGTTATGTGTAACAGACAAAAAGCCTAGCCTTTCGGTCCTAGAAGCTACAATATCCCTTCATAAAATGAAAGTGTTGGATGACACAAACTAAATAATTCTATATTTAGTGCCTTGCAAGCAGTGGCACTAACGTCATGTCATGTCATGTGGAAGATTTTACAGGAAAAACATCAACAACAAAGTGGTCCATCCCCTGAAAGCAATCAACATAACATCAATGGATGGATGGATGGTAATGTAATCTATGGATGTCCTGACAACCACTGAAGGCAGAGGCAAAGCAAGGCAGTGAAATTATTAAAGACAATATTATCTGTCTGAATCAGTTGCCACAAAATAAGAAATAAAAACGTTTTCCATCACACAACATGAGCATTGTATTGGCCAACAAGAGTCCACTTTCCTATCTTTGGTGTTACATTACATGGTTGTATTTGTTAATGTTAGATCATTTCACCAGGTGATGGGCAAGATTCCCCCTACTAGCATTACATATTTCAGGCCGTTAGAGGGCAGCGTTTGCTAATGTAATCTGTTTAAATGGTCACTGAGGTAATTATGCAAATATGTTTAAACCTCTCACAAAAACTGGCGAAAATCAGTGTTATGGTGATAAGAATATTTTGTATCTGCCATACAACCAGCACAAGAAATAAGATTCAACAATATAAACACATCACAACATTTTTATATTCTATATTTAATGTTTTATTAATTTTAAAATAGAATAAAACACTTAGTTTCTATAAAAAATGTTTGTTGTTATTGCCAATTTTTTTTATTTACTAACAAAAAGTTGTTTGTTATTGGTACAGTGTGGTATTCATATCTGTTATGGATTTGGAGCCACTGGGTCACATGAAATTGAAGATCTTAAATTTTTTTTAAAAATGTCTTCTATTTAAAAAAAATATTAAAACATCATCATAAAATATTAACCACATTAGAGAAATTGTTTTAAATTTTAAAGCATAATGTCCACTTATATGGACAACTTAGCAGGTTGTCACTAAAATCAGTGCTGAAATGTACATTTAATTTATAGCTCTGTACTACTTTGTACTTCTACAAGGTAAATATTGTACTTTTATTCCACTACATTTACATAGTACCTTTAGTTACTTTTCAGATTTAAATAGATATGACAACAATAAGACTTGAGTTACACCTGTAATAAATCCACATGCTGCCCTGCAGCATACAAAGTGAATTAAACTGCACCACTACCAGTTTTGATAAACACATTAATGCATCAATAAATATATTATATAGCCTAGTAAAAGTAGAACTACCAGAGGGAATAATCTGTTACAAGTGCAGCATTAAAAACGTTGGCTATGTAAAAGTACAAACGTTTTTGCATGAAAATATACTTAGGCTATAGGCCTACTAGTATCAAAAGTAAAAGCACATTATGCAGATTGGCCCATTTCAAAATAAAATGTGTTCACCACCGAATCGTGGTGGGCTACTAGTACAGAGTAGCAAAACAATTAAATACTAAAGTAGAGTAAGTCTCCCAAAAGTGTACTCGAGTACAGTAATTGTGTAAATGTAATTATTACACCACTGCGTCAGCACAGTAAAAGTTTCAACTATATTGTTAGCGTTACTTTGTTTGCTAACTAGCTAACGTTAGTCCTAATAGCTACTTCTCTGTCGACCTGTCAGTCGGTACTCTAATCCTTATCTCCAAAATGATTCCTCTCATTATAAATATATATATCCACTTGAGACGGTTTAGTAACCTATCTTTAATATGTTTAACTCTGTATTTAGCTCACCAAATTAAACTGTAATTTGTTGTAAATAATCTTATGGAAAATATAGCCGAAAATAGCTCGTATTACTTCGAGTTTTACATTTCATACTTTCCATATCTGATGAAATAATCATGGATGCACGATCTAGCTTGTTTAATGATACTTAACCATTCAGCATCTTAAATATGCCTCTTGCTGCTCAAATCATGTCAGAAAGTGAAACAGGTATCTTTACCTGAGAAAGTCATATGAGAGACTGAGTTGATTGCCAACACCTGCGCATGTTGATCAGTAGCAACACGTGGTTGGTCCTGTTTACCCCGAGCTCTCAACGGAGAGTCTCTCTATAAGTTTTGTTTGTGTTAGTTGTTTAAAATGGAAAAACAAATGCTGATTTCAGCTGTCCTTCGTTATTTTTGCATGGTTTTCTTACTGGTGCTGGTCACCTGCAGCGGGCCACTGGTCGGATCTTCCTCCAATGCTCTGCACAAACCGGGTGACTTCACCTACCCGTACAGCAGCATCTTCTCCCCGCTGCTCAAAGCCCTGTCAGAGCACGGAGGGTCGAGGTGGAACCAGGAGCTTAAGAAAAAGATCAAACCCGAGCACAGGTACATAAAATATCTGACGGAGGTTTACAAGAAGTCCTCCAGAGTGCAGAGAAGTTTGGATGGGAATAAAACCTACAACACACTCCGACTGATCAAGCCACAAGAAGAATGTCTGGCACAAAGTTATAAAGGTGAGCAAGTAAAACAACTCAGCTGACACACAATGTAACACTGCTGAGATTTGAATTGGCATTTCTGTAAAAAAAGAAAAGAAAACTACGATAATATGACAACCAGAGATGGGAAAAGCCAAGTACATTTTATTGAAGTACTCTACTTAAGTACAATTTTTGATATACTTGAGTATTTCCATTATATGCTACTTTGTGCTTCTACTCCACAACGATTTAGAGGTACATCGTGTACTTTTACTCCATTACATTTATTTAACACCTTAAGTTACTTTACAGATTTTGATTAATTATGTGAAATATAATCAACACTTAAATCAGACTTAAGTTACACCTGGAGTAAAATGTACAAGCTACCAAAGTCATTAAAACTAGTTGCACTTTTTATTAGCTTTTGATAACACTTTAATGCATCAATAATAATCAAAACATACGATATATTATTCTGAAATGGTCCAATCTGCAGAATGACTTTTACTTTTGGTACATTAAGTATATGTTGATGCTAGCAATTTTACTTGAGTAACATTTTGAATGCAGGACTTTTACTTGTGTCATAATATTCCTAAACTCTGGTACTTCAGTAGTTCTCCCACCTCTGCCAATGACAACATACATTATAAAAAAAGGCAAAGGATAACTATGTGAAAATATCTTATTTTAAGCTATAATGGGAGAAACTGTACTAACCTCCTCAAGGGGCCCAAGCCTCATGATTCACTGTTCTTTGGATGGTTTTAAGCACATACTTAACTGCAAAAATGTAAGTTAAATTTCACAATTCAAAATCAAATGTCCCTGAACTTAACACAAGGCAAACCAAGGGCCAGATATATTGATTTCAGTTTGGTGTTTCTGCTGGAGGTAATAATGAATCTGTGAGAAGTCTGCTATTTTCTTTGTAGTTCAACTTGGAAGCTACAGGTAAAGAGGGTAGTCCCTGAACAGTAAACATAAAACATAAACCTTTAATTAGTGGGGACATTAAATGACGATAGGGTGTCAGATATTTGTATAGTGCCAGCCTAAAATTCCTTATGGGTTGTGAATGAAGGACATTTTTGAACTATAACCAAAAGTTGCTTGTCTTTTGATCCCTTCAACAGACTTTACTAAATCTCAGACAAAAACATACATTTTTAATCAAGAGGACATTATTTTCAGCCTTATGGCCTATTTTGACTTAACATAATATTTTATTATCACAATTGTTTGAATTATATCTCAAATATGTATCTATGTTTTGGGTTAAAACATTCAGTGAAATTCATTCGACGCAATAATTTTTCTTCAAATAACTAAATTACCAGTAATGGTTTAATGATGATTTATCTCCGCCATTCGGTTTTCTTTTTACAATATATTGCATCTTGTATCAAATAATCTTTTTCATGCAGTTTTTGAAGCTTGCTTTGGTACAATTCAATGCGTTGCCTCCCCTTTTAAAAAAAACCATTTGTTTTATGTTTTAAAGCCATCAGTGACATTAAACAGACATATTTACAAGAAGCAAATATGATTCTGTCTAATTAAAATGTAATGTTATCATAAGTGCATGGACATTTGAGAGGCTGACATGTAATGCTGACACTGTGCTCTTTTTTTCATATTCTCCTTTAGAGAGTTTTATGCAGGATCTTTCCTACAGCCTTGACCAAGTTAGAAGAAAAGAGCAGCTCCTGAAGTCCACCCTGCTGTACAGTTTTGACCATGACCTAGCAGCACCCGTCAAATATGTATGCTACCTGAGTCTCGAGAAGCGCGAGCACCTAAACCAGTGTCCTCTTTGTCCGAGGGTCCACCACGCTGGGAACTTCACAGTCAGAACAGATGGGGGGAGCAATAGGAATTGGGTGGAGGTCGATGTCACCTCGTTTCTCCGGCCTCTCTTAAAGTTTCACAAGAAGAATATACACCTGCACATTAATGTCACCTGCCCAGGGGAACAAAAAGCCAGTAATGATGGGCGCAAATACTCCCTAGATTTCACCCTGAAGTCCCCTCTTCTGCTCCTTTATCTCAATGACACCAGCAAAGTCGTCAACCAAAGGTTTTTGGACAATTCCATCGTGGGTCAAAGGCCAGAAACTGTAGCAAACCCTTTTCACAAGCAGATGACTTTCAAAACAGAGCAGAGGATTGGGCGAAAGAGAAGATGGAAGAGGGAATCTCCAAAGAGCAAACAAGCCGATAAAATTCTGGAAATCCAGCTGCCTGAGCTTCTCCCCAGCTCTGAATTCCAGACAAGCGACTGTGACCTGTATGATTTCAGGGTGCGATTCAGCCAGCTTAAACTGGAACATTGGATTGTTTTTCCACCAAAGTACAACCCCAGGTACTGCAGCGGTGTCTGCCCGAGGTCCGTGGGATTCTTCTACGGCTCGCCTGTCCACACCATGGTGCAAACCATCATCTATGAGAACCTTGACTCCTCTGTGCCACGGCCCTCGTGCATCCCCTCCCATTACAGCCCCTTGAGTGTCATGATCTTTGAAAAGGATGGCTCCTATGTTTACAAGGAGTTGGAAGATATGATTGCCACCAGATGCACGTGTCGCTAAGCTAGCTGCCAACATGTCTGTTCTTTTTTCCTCCTTTTTTACAGGTTTCCTAGAACGTCAACACAAACCCCTTCAGCCGTCCTCACCGGTGGATACTTTGACTAGGCTCAGTGATTTCATGAATTTATAAAAATCATTGTGCGTGAAGTTTGATCTGGAGCAGGTGTGTTTACTTAATCAAGTGTGTATACTTAAACAAAATGTATTTTATCCTAGAGAAAAATGTGGAAATGTGACTTTTTTTTGTGAAGGTGTAGAAAGGCTGCCAAATGGATCCTATTCTTCAACTCTGACACACTTTAAGAAGAAAAATATGTGTTGTATGATTTTTTTAAGTTATATTTCTGTTAATTTATTTTGGGTTAGTGGTCTGTCATTATTCTTTAATTTCACACAGTTGCCAAGTTTTAAGTAGACCATTTTATTCCTGGGGATTAATGATAACTGTCTAAATGGTAACTGTCTTCATAATGTCCAGAATGAAAGTTGTCAAGGTTTCAGTGTGTATTTATTACTTCTGTTCACTGCGTGACTGCATAGGAAGCCTACAGTATGGATTGAGTGCATACTTGTGAATTTGTGCTTATTGAATAAGACTAAATGCTTGTCATGTCTATTTATGCAGATTTCATGAATTCACTGTATATATGTGCTCGGTTAAAGGATATTCAAAAGAGTGAAAATATGAAGACATTGTTTGAAAAGTTTCAAAAATAAAAAAAAAATGAACATGCAGATATGTAGTATGATTGAAGTGACCATTACTTACCTCAGATTTTTTTGATCTAAATCATTTTTCATTTTATCTTCCTCAAAACGCATAGGTTACATATCAAGACGGTATAACACCCTGACCTACATTTATCACATATGCTTTCAGCATTTATTTTTGTATGTAATCCCTTTCCAATTATCCATCTCCACTTTTGAAAAGCCCTCTGTCCCTTAAGAAAGCTGACAGTACCCTGACCTTTGCTCTCTTACCCGATCTTTTTACTGTTAATTCCTGCACGGCTGACTTACTCAGATCCGTCCTCGTCATCTCTCTTCTGGTATCGTAACCGTACCACTGACTTCTTTTTATGGCATTCTTCATTCATCTTTGGCACTTTTGAATTTGTTAAGTCTCTTTTTCCCTACTCTGTCCTATACATAGCTTTCCACATTTTTAATTAGTTGACTTTTCCTAGATTAAACATTTGAGCTCTGATTTACTGATATTATTTGAATGTCTATATTTACTGATAGTATTTAAATGTCTACATTACCTTTCTTTAATGCCTTTTTGCACACTGATACACCTCCTCATTCTGGAAAGTAGAGTCAATTCCTTCTTCTTAAGTGTAGTCAAACTCCAGTCCGCCAGGTGGCGCTGACGTGTTGGCAAATAAGCAAGGCCTGAATAAAAGGGAAGGACAGAACAACTTTATTAGGACACTGTTGAGAAACAGGACGGTAAGCTTCAATGTCACATTCTTAACAGTGTAGATTTCCTTCGATTAACTCTCATTGATGATTCATGTAAAATAAATCTGCTTAATGTAATAGGATGAAGCTTTATTTTGGCCTCGGTTAAACCACCTCTTTAACGTGACAGGAACTAAGCGTTTCAAGGACCTTAGCAGCTAACTGTTAGCCCACTGGAGCTAGTTGACCATGCTAACACTTAGCTATTACGGTGTTTTGCCGTCCTGTAAGATTGTTGTTTTTTATTTTTGCAATCATCTATTTAGATAATCTGCTACATGATGAACAAGGTTACAGTTTTAGCAATGTACGTATTTGTTACTGTACTGACTGTAAACGTTGTATGTTGATCTTAGCTTATTTCTGCCATTAGTTTAACCTTTAAACATTACACTAAAATAACATCATATCCAGACATTCATACAAAGAAAAGTAGGACTGGTTAACCCCTTACGGTATTTTTTTCTTTCTTTCAATGTCAAACAAAGTCAGAACCTTTGGGTAGAAACAGTTCATATTTTCATTAATGTAAAAGATGTATTAAAATCAAAGGGTGGTGTCATTGCTTAAATAAGTTGAACATTTACGTTTCCCTCTGAAGATTAAAACAGCCGTGTGAGTGTCAGGATGAAATCTCTTACAATTTCCATTAGACTGCTTACATTTCCTGCAATCTTGAAAACATTTTTGATGCTTGGACTTTTTTATTTTATTTTTATTTCCATATTTTGTCTTTTCAGATCAACCTTCTGGTAAACATGGGTGGCCACTTTGGTGACTTGGCAAAGGTCAGGCATGTGATCACATACAGTCTGTCACCCTTCGAGCAGAGGGCTTTCCCCAATTACTTCTCCAAGGGAATCCCAAATGTGTGGAGACGCTTCAGGGCGTCTGTCTTCAAATTTGCCCCTCGTGAGTTTCAGATTTTTCTATTCTATATCATGATTTTAAATTGAGAGGCAGGACAATTCCTTTCTATATGTCAATTTGAAATTGTTGAGACTCCCTGTGTTTGTCAGCCTGCATTGCATTGTATCCAGTGATTTTAAATTGCATTAAACTGTGTCAAAGGGTTATGATTAGATCAGCCTCACTTGTTTCATTAATAGCAAACATTTGTTTTACATAGTATGATAGTAGAATATTATTAGATTAGATTAGACATTTATTGATCCCAATTTGGGATTTTTTTTGTCACGGCACCAAAATTGAGTATATCTAATGACTAAACAGTATATGTGTATATATATATATATATATACAAAATTGAAGTCAGTATGAACTCTGATAGGCCAATCTACTACTAAGCAAATGTAAATATAGGGTACTGTTTACATTACAAGTATTCACTTTCTAAGTCAAATTTGAATGCACCAGGTGCACTTTGAGAATAATATATACAAATTATTGATTTAGGGTTGGTTAGGTGGGGAGTTCGGTAAAGAAAAGGGCAACTTAAGAAACTATGACACTATGAGCTCTCTGCAAACCAGAGGTGTGGTTTTATAGAGGGTTATCGCTGTGTTGTTATAGGATTTAACTCCCCTACTGCAAAGATGAGACTGAAAATAATAACGGGTTGAGAGATGGTCCTGTTGCTAATATGTTTTATTAACTTGTTTTTGCAGCAATGATAGCCCTGTACCTGACATACACATGGGGCAACAGTGTCCACGAGGCCGGCAAGAGGAAGAACCACGCAGACTTTGAGAAGGATGAATAAATTCGTTCCACCTTTCTGAACTCTGCCCTCTGTTATTAATTCCAACTCTGTACGTTTCACCAATAAAGATGAAATAATATTTATGTGAAATCGGTCTTGATTGGTTATTTATTAATTTATTGCATTTGTCAAATCAATGCTACTTTTTCCACATTACATCGCAGATTTAGTACTGAAGTGACAGGTCAAAAATTAGGAAAAATTAGGAGCCTACAGTTTTTATAATTATTTATCAAGTGAAATGCCCAGGTTTTTTAACGCATCTCCATACAAGGATTTGCTGCTTTTCTGATTTATATTTTGTCAATGGAATATTGTTAGGTAGTTCACTGCAGGTCTAATAAAACAAGACGACAAAAAGATACAGCCTTTGAATTTGGGAGAGTGTAATGAGCATTTTTAGTTTATCTTCTGACTTGTTAAAGACTAAAGACGACGAACAGAGTAGTCATTAACAAAAGTAGTTGATGATTTTGTTTGATTAATGACAGTCAGCCAACTTAAATGCAAGTTGTTTGTTTAATTAGTAAGTTTATGTTGAGTGGTTGCAAACAAATCAAATCACACCAAATACAGTTGACAGTAAGTATCTGCAGTTATATTAGTAACTGGGGCTTTTATGTTAAAGTAAGCCGTTCCAAGTTTGTTGGGGCGGCACCCACAGTTGTATCTGAATAAGAAATACTAGTGTAGATGTATATATACAGTGAAGGAAATAACTTTGATCCCCTGCCAATTCTGTAGTTTGCCCATTTACAAAGAACTGAACAGTCTGTGCTTTTAATGGTAGGTTTATTTTAGCAGTGAGAGACAGAATATCAAAAAGAAAATCCAGGAATTTACATTTTAAAAAAGATATAAATTGATTTGTGTTTAATGGTGGGAAATAAGTATTTGACCCCCTTGCAAAACATACCTTAGTTCTTGGTGGAGAAAGCCTTGTTGGACAGCACAGAGGTAAAATGTTTCTTGTTGTTGGTAACCAGGTTTGAGCTCATCTCAGGAGGGATTTTGGTCCTCTCCTCTCTGCAGATTCTCTCAAAATCCTTAAGGTTTGGAGGCTGATGCTTAGCAACTGGAAGCTTCAGCTCCCTCCACAGATTTACTATGGGATGAAGGTCCAGAGACTAGGCCCCTCCATCACCTTAATGGGCTTCTCCTGTAGCCACTCCTTAGTTGCTTTGGCCGTATATATTTTGGGTCATTGTCATGCTGGAAGACCTATCCATGTCCCATTTTCAGTGTTCTTGCTGAGGGAAGGAGGTTATCAGCCAATATTTTACTCTACCTGGCCCCCTCCATCATCCCCTCGATGTGGTGAATCGCCCTGTCCCCTTAGCAGAGAAACCCCTCCAGAGCATAATGTTTCCACCTCCATGCTTGACGCTGGGGATTACTATTGACTATTACTTCTTCAGGTAATAGTCAGCATTCCTCTTCCTCCAAACACGACATGTCGAGTTGATGCCTAAGATCTTGATTTTGGTCTCATCTGACCACATAACCTTCTCATAAGCCTTCTCTGAATCCGTCAGAGGATCACTTGCAGACTTCCGACGGCCTGTACATGTGCCTTCTTGAGCAGGGGACCTTGCGGGCGCTGCAGGATTTTAGTCCATTACAGCATAGTGTGTTACCAATAGTTTTCATGGTGACTGTGGTCCCAGATGCCTTCAGATCATTAACAAGTCCCTCCTGTGTAGCTATTGGCTGACCCCTCACCATTATTATGATCATTGATGCCCCAAGAGGCAAAATCTTAGATGGTGGAGCCCCAGATTGAGGGCGATTTATGGTCATTTATGCTTCTTCCATTTTCTAATATTCAAACCAGTTGTCTCTTTCTTTTTGATATTCTGTCTCTCACTGTTAAAATAAACCTACCATTAAAATGATAGACTTTTAATTTCTTTGTAAGTGGGCAAACTTAAAAAATCGGCAGGGGATCAAATACTTATTTCCTTCACTTCCTTCTCTCTCTCTCTCTCTCTCTCTCTCTCTCTCTCTCTCTCTCTCTCTCTCTCTCTCTCTCTCTCTCTCTCTCTCTCTCTATATATATATATATATATATATATATATATCAAAAATATTTATTTAATATTATTTTTAAGGTAAGGTAAGGTTAGTGAGTTTTATTGTCTTACATTTTACACTTTAGTAAATGTAATTGGAAATCTATTTATATTCACTTGTATTTATTCACATTACATTTGATATCGAGTTAATTCCAAATGAATAGAATATGATCAGGTTATATTACTTTTATATTGTGATACTTAAATGACATTACTGAGCTGCTGTATGTAGCCATCCATGGAGGACCTCTACACCCAGCGTCTCAGGAAGAAAGCCCAAAGGATTACCAAAGAGCCCAATCACCCCGGCAACAAACTGTTCTGTCTGCTGCATCAGGACTAAAACCAAAACTCAAGGACAGTTTTATCCCACAGGCCTAAGACTACTACTTTAGCATTCATCTTTTGCATTTCACATACTGTATCTATTTATTATTACAATACAGAGTATTTTATTCCTGTACAGTATTTAATTTTACATTTAGTATTTAGCTCATGTTTGTACATCCAAATAGAATAAGATGAGCTAAAAACTACATGGAAATGACATGTATATGGTTTAATCCTCTTGCATTACTTGCACATTGGTCACTTCTCTTGCACTATTTTATTTCCATTCTGTTTGCACTGTGTTTATTGTGTTATATTTATTAATGTTGCATTGTTAAAAAATGTCTAGCCCAAACTACACATAGTTGTGCATATGACAATACAACAATTGAATCTATAATTACAGGTTATGGTAACGGATTACATTAGTTACAGGTAAGCCTCCCAACATAAAGAACATGAAATATAAAGCAGCTTTAGATATGAGTTCCCTGCTGCAGTAATAGCTTCCCTTGCCTGTGTGTGGCGCACGACAGCAGTATGTGTTGCTCTGCAGTGTGATGCTATTGGTCGGTGAGACAGAGAAGATTCCTGAACGTTCTCACGCATCAGCCGGCACGCCGCATGCTGCTACACAGCTTCATGGAACAAGAACAAGGGTGTATCACTGCTGACTGAAACCCTACTGTAGCTGCTGCTGTCACCTTACCAGCACTGAATTATATTCCTGTTCTTCCGTGTAATTACTGTACTCTACACTGTTTATTTAGCCAGAGAAGATGTCGGTTGTCGGGTTTGACGTCGGGTACTTGAACTGCTATGTAGCGGTAGCCAGAGCCGGGGGGATTGAAACTGTCGCGAATGAATACAGCGATCGATGTACACCGTGAGTACGATTAGATACGTTATTGTGTGTGATTTGTGTTGTTTTACCAGTACTTATAGCAGGTACAGATTGTGAACGAATTCCGCTCATCATAATATTGAATGAAGCTAACGTAGCTACCTAGCTAGTTAGCATGCTAAGGGGTTTCACAACAGGAAACGGCATGTGAATGCTAAAGCTAATGCTAGCTGAATCATTGTGAGCATAAAGGAATCCCCGTACTACTACACATTATTTGATGTTTCTTGAGGTGTCTCACTACACTTATATCGTCGAAATAAACTAAACACGAATAACTGACCTCCTAAGTCAGGTGATGTATTTTTTTTTTACTGCAGGCATGAATAAGCGCATGATGGGAGGAGGCCGGATCGTGGCTGTCAAACGGCTTTATCTATCGATTGTACATATTTTGCAGACCCAAAATCAACAGATAAACGATAAAGCAGTGTATATTATATATTTGCAAACGTTAAAAAATATTTTTATGAAACATCGACATCATCGACTTAAACTACCATTTTGTTACATTACCCTGCAGAGAGCGTCATTGCTGGAAAACTGTTGAGGAAAAGATAATTAAATTGTGTGTTCTTATTCTTTAGAGCATGTGTTTCGTTTGGACCGCGGAATCGATCGATCGGTGCTGCTGCAAAGAGCCAGGTAAGTGTACATGATACACCAGCAGGACTGGACACTGGACACCTGACTACTACCCTGAAAAAAGAGGGACCTGTTTTTTCATTTTGCGTTATGAGCCCTTAAGACATTGGGCAGGTGCACAGCACTCATCAGATCCGGCTAAACATAGAGCAAGTGTTCATCTTATGAAGGTAATTAAGGCACACAAGCAAAAATGTTGGCTATTTTCTTTTGAATTATTTATTGACTCTAATGAAAGCCTTTTGATTGTTGCTGTTACTTTTTCATATGCCCTGAAGTACCTTCATGATCTTCTTACTTTTTTTAGCTTTCCATCTGCAACATACACATGCCAAATCTAGAGAAAACGGGCCAGCTAGGGAACTCTTTTTCGCTCATGTTTTTATTAGAAAAGTTGTTTATCTTCTTTTATTTTTTTATAGATCGTCACAAACTGCAAGAACACAGTCCAAGGGTTCAAGAGGTTTCATGGAAGGGCGTTTTCGGATCCATTTGTGCACAAACTCAAAAACAGTTTGGTGTATGATATTGCACAGATGCCCACTGGAACAACTGGCATCAAGGTAAGGGAATGACAATGGACCTTCAGAGTGACCCAAAGTGAAATGAATGTTTAGTAATGGCTCAAAAACACTAGATATACTCCCCAATTATCCTGGTACACTTCAATATTCAGTCTAAGCATATGACTCGTATCACTTGGCCAACCAACCAAGATAATGACCACAATGCTGGCAAGGACAAGCGTTTTATCCAGTTAGTCATATTTGTGGTTTATAACAATGACTGTGTTAATTGTCACAGTAACTCATCAGGACAATTTTAATAAAAAATAACTGATGACACATGATCTATCACCCAAAAAAATATGATCATACAACCAGGGGACAAAAAGACACTTTCACCATAACATCAAAATTAATTTATAATGTATTTTTGGTCTGCTGTTTTCATTTCATTTCCAACAAGCATTGATGGCTTGTGGATTAACCTAATTTTATTGCACCAGGGAACGTGTAAATGTATGTCTGAGTCATTGCTAGCTGGTCGTATAGTTTAAAATGTATAAGGGATACTGTCAATATCGACTGAGAGAATTTGGTAAAAAACATTAAATTACAACATTAGAACATTAAAAAAAAAATGCATGTAATTTATTTTAATTTTTATTCACATTTGACTAGGGTTCTTTTTTTCCCATTACTTGTGGTGGATGGTTCTATTTAATCTGTTCATTATCATTCAATGACTTTGTGTAAAAAAACCCACAAATGTATTTGTCATCTAGAGCAATGTAACATGTTGCTCATATCTGATATTTTAAAAGGTGATGTACATGGAGGAGGAGAAAGTCTTTAGCATTGAACAAGTCACCGCTATGTTGCTGACGAAGCTGAAGGAGACTGCAGAGCAAGCTCTCAAGAAGCCTGTGAATGACTGTGTTGTGTCTGTAAGTATCTCTAAAAATCACATTATTTATCTAAGAAAAATCTGTTCTAATCCATACTTTCAATGTAGTCAACGTGTTTGATCTCCTGCTTGCTACAAAAAAGAGATGTTTGCACTCACAAGTTATTTAATAAAGGATGTTGTTTTGATTAAAATAGACTAACTTCAGCCTGACTTGAGATCTTATCAGGCAGGTTAATTGAAAACACCATGAAGCTGAAACAATCTTTTTCATATGCTCTTCATTTGTCACCAGGTTCCCTGCTACTACACTGATGCTGAGAGGAGATCAGTAGTAGATGCTGCTCAGATTGCTGGTCTCAACTGCCTGAGGCTCATGAATGAGACAACTGCAGGTCTGTACCAGGGTTTTTTATGGCAGCTTGGGAGAGGAAGTGCATGTTAGTGATTGTTGACTGCATCCGGCAAAAATGCAAACTTTGATGTGGACTACAGTAAAAGTAAAAGTTTTTAAAACATTTTGACAATTTCCTCTCAGTTGCATTGGCATATGGCATTTATAAACAAGATCTCCCTGCCCCGGAGGAGAAGCCCAGGAATGTGGTGTTTGTCGACCTCGGCCATTCTGGATACCAGACATCATTGTGCGCCTTCAACAAGGGCAAAGTCAAGGTATGGACCCAAATCAGTCCACATTTACTTTCAAGCTACAAGAGGCTTTGTTTCATTCCTTCAACTCTCTTGATCTCTTCTCCTTCTCTCTCAGGTCCTTGCTACAGCTTGTGACCCGGAGTTGGGAGGAAAGGACTTTGATGAGGTATTGGTGAGGTATTTCTGCGAGGAATTTGGCAAGAAGTACAAGATTGATGTCAAGACTAAGCCCAGAGCTCTGGTCAGACTTTACCAGGAGTGTGAGAAACTGAAGAGAGTGATGAGCGCTAACTGCTCTGATCTGCCGCTCAACATCGAGTGCTTCATGAATGACATTGACGTCTCTGGAAAAATGAACAGGTAGACCAACAACAAGTAACCTGTTGCTTTTATCATCCATGGTTCTTATTTATATACTTTTATTAATGTGCGTTTAAACTCATGTTCACATTTCTTTCCTGCGCAAAGAGCTCAGTTTGAAGAGATGGCCGCTGATGTTTTTGCCCGAGTTGAGGCTCCACTGCAGTCCTTGCTGGAACAAACCAGTGAGTATTATTTCCCCAGTTGTGTTCACTTTATTAACCTGTGTCTTAATGCGTCTTAAGAACTTGAATTATGGTCACTTGTAGTTTGTGTAATGACAAGTATGTTTTTGTTCCCCAAGAACTGAAAAGGGAAGACATCTATGCGGTAGAGATCGTGGGGGGAGCTTCCAGGATCCCAGCTGTCAAAGAGAGAATCAGCAAATTCTTTGGAAAGGAGATCAGCACCACACTGAATGCTGACGAAGCTGTGGCCAGAGGATGTGCCCTGCAGGTATGCTATGCTGCAATCGGAAAACCAGGAAATTACTCGGCACGTCCGCTTCCCTCATCTCAGAGTTGAAGGGGTTTATGTGTTATTCCTTTAAATAAGGTCTGTGGTTAATACAAACATCTAGATATCTAAACGATTTGTTCTAAGATATAAGGTACGGCTGTAATTTACCAACACAGGATTTTTTAAGTGTCTTCAAAAAGGCAGTTGCTAACAAGTGTCTTAAGGGAACCAAAGAGATTATCAAAGCCATTTTTGCAAAAGATCTTATTTTCTGCAAGAATGTTATGTGATCACTCTTATTTTTTCACATTAGTGCCCGAGGGTGTATCTGCGTATGTGAAAGGACTGATTCTTGTTTTCAGGTTAAATATTTTCACTATGACTGCAGCTCTTATTGAAACCCTGGTTGTCTCCACAGTGTGCAATTCTGTCACCTGCCTTCAAAGTGCGCGAGTTCTCCATCACGGACGTTGTTTCCTATCCCATCTCCTTGAAGTGGCACTCAGCTGCTGAGGAAGGTCTCAGGTAAAAAAAAGTGAATTTAATTACTTTGCCTCCCCTTTCTATGGCATTAATGACTTAATGTACTCATTATTATGAAATGTTTGTTTGTTACAGTGATTGCGAGGTCTTCCCTGTGAACCACGCGGCACCTTTCTCCAAAGTGCTCACCTTCTACCGGAAAGAGCCTTTTAACCTGGAGGCTTACTACAACAACTCTAATGGTCTGCCCTACCCGGATCCCACTATTGGTAAGCAGCTAATGCTTCCTAAGTGATGCCTGGCTACAAGTGGATTCCAAAACTAAATTCTGTCATTTATACCTCACAAGTGGACCTGAATACTTTTAGCGCTAGTTAGTCCACAAACTATTGAGAAAATATTTGGGTTTTAACGGACCTTGCCTCCCGAAGTTAGTAAGATCAACAGAGGGCTGAAAGCTGTTTTGCAGGCATACTTTTTTTTTAATGGAGTTTTTTTTGTCTTCCTTCCAGGTAAGTTCCTGATCCAAAAGGTTGTGCCACAGGCTTCTGGGGAGAGCTCCAAGGTGAAAGTCAAAGTGCGGGTAAACATCCATGGCATCTTCAGTGTCTCCAGCGCCTCCCTGGTTGAAGTGCAGAAGTGTGAGGAGGGCGAGGAACCCATGGAAACCGAACAGGCCAATGAGAAAGATGGAGAGGTAAAAAAAATCTCCTTTTACATCTTGCTTCAGATAAGGTTGTGTACTTCTATTCTCTACCTTAGTTTTGAGACAAAACCAACATATGTCTGTTGTTGTTTCTCCTCTGCAGAACAAGATGCAGACCGATCAAGAGGAGCAGCAGGGAGATGGTCCGAAAGAAGCAGAAGAGAAGACGCCACGTGAGAACGAGGAGATGGAGGTAACGAGTAATACATTTTTATGACAAGGAAGAGCTGTTCTGTATATTGTCTTTACCTGTAGAAAACAGTTTAATACAATAGCTCACAATAAATTCAGTTTGAGAACATATCATTTATCATTGTCATGAATATAATTGAGGTTAGACGTTTGAAAAACAATATGTCACAGTAAAATCCAATTGCACTAATTACAACTTTTAAATAATTGACTTATTGTAAACAAAAATGTTACTGAAATTGAATGGTGTTACATTTGATCCTATTGTACTTGTAGGTGATTGAATGTGTTAAAACATTCCGAGTGAGATTTTGAATCTCAATGCCTTTTCTCTTTTCTCTTATCAGATCACCCCAGAGGAAGGCAAAGGCGAGAAGAAGTCCGACCAGCCCCCACAAGCCAAAAAGCCCAAAGTCAAAACAAAAGTGCTTGATCTTCCGATTGAAAACAGTCCACAGTGGCAGCTAGCTGATGACATGCTCAATCTTTTTGTAGAAAATGAGGTAACTAGATTTTCATTCATCACGTACACATTACCAAATCCACCCGTCCTTAATTACTTGATCTATTTTAAAGTGCTTCGCGGTTACAGTTGCTGTTTTGATTCTCCTCAGGGTAAGATGATCATGCAGGACAAGCTGGAGAAGGAGAGGAATGACGCCAAGAACTACGTGGAGGAGTATGTGTACGAGATGAGGGACAAATTACACGGGATCCTGGAGAAGTTCGTCAGTGAATCTGTGAGTAAAAAGTCTCTCCTGGTTGACTGTAAAGTGTTCATCTTTGTAATGACTTTGTTATAAATTGTGCTTCCTTTGTAAATATTATAAAATTGTTTTTATTTTAAGGACCGAGATGCACTGTCAATTAAGCTGGAGGACACTGAAAACTGGCTGTATGAAGATGGAGAGGACCAATCCAAACAAGTGTACATTGACAAACTGAATGAGTTAAAGGTAATGATTGATATAATCATAGCTTGCTGTTATAAAACTATTGTATTTAACATTTTGAATTATTTTACTGACTTGTATACTGTGTTTGCTATAGAAACTTGGCCAGCCAATCCAGGAAAGGTACACAGAGGCTGAAGTCAGACCTAAAGCATTTGAGGAACTAGGAAAACAAATCCAGCAGTACATGAAATTTGTGGAAGCCTGCAAAATGAAGGTAATTGTATGAGCTTTTAAAAAGATGATGCTGGTTGTTAATTAAAAGTAATGATGTCTGCAGTAATTAGTAACACCGATTTTATTTTCCCATGGATTTCCAGGAAGAGCAGTATGACCATATAGATGATGCAAATGTCCAGAAGGTGGACAAAATGGCCAGCGAGGCTATGATGTGGATGAATAGCGCCATGAACCAGCAAAGCAAACAAAACTTGACTGTCGATCCAGCCG
Organism: Eleginops maclovinus; assembly: GCF_036324505.1. Taxonomy (NCBI): domain Eukaryota; kingdom Metazoa; phylum Chordata; class Actinopteri; order Perciformes; family Eleginopidae; genus Eleginops; species Eleginops maclovinus. The sequence continues at coordinate 15,723,234 of NC_086371.1, forward strand.
TCAAAGTAAAAGACATTCAAGCAAAAATAAGGGTGAGTGTCTCCTTCATTATAACACCACAGTACTAAGAAATATGCCTGAGTAAAATGCAAAAAAACCATTAAATTGGTAATGTAAATAGTTAGATTAATTGAATAGTTGGAAAGTAATCAGTTTAATGTTTTCAGATTTTAATTCATTTGGCTATTTATTGCTCAGTCAGGCTCATGTTGTTGCAAAAATTGACTACTTTTTCATCAAATATATAGGCATTGCAAACAAAACTATTGAGATCAATCTATCGGGAACATATTTATATCTAGTGCCTTTTTTATTATTAACTAAACCAGGACATCACAACTTTTCTTTGCATAAACCTGTTACATTTCCTTTTCTGCAATTTCCAGGAGCTCTTCTCCACTTGTAACCCCATTGTGACCAAGCCCAAGCCCAGGGTAGAGCTTCCCAAGGACGAGACTGCAGCAGAGCAGAACGGGCCTGTCAATGGACAGGAGAAACCCCAGGATGCAACCGCAGACAAGGGAACAACTGAGAACACAGGCACCTCAGAAACCACAGAAACCAAGCCTGAAATGGACCTTGATTAAAGCAGCGTAATGCACTGTAAGCAAAGCTGCACCGGATCTGGCTGTTTCAGATTGAGATGCAGCCTGGGTGTATATCAGAGCAGGTAAAGTGTTTCAGGAATTGCACTCCACAGTCAAAAGCAGGCAGGGTGATTAGCACACTAAGCCCAGCTCCTGGTGGTATCTCTGTCTGATGACATAGCATGCCCTCTCTCTTTCTGGAAGACATAAATCATAAGCCAGCCGCAATAAGCCTGTTTGACAATGAGCGCTGTACACATAATGGTATTTATTTCTGTTGTGTGCCCTGTAAGTGTTCTGGTCTGTGTCACAATATGGTTTTAATAAAGTTATTGAAAATGTCTTGTACTATCTTTATTACGTTCAAAGATACTCTAGGCTTCACAAAGGCCCAGCTAGCATTGAAGACAGCTCATGTGTTGGTCACATTTCTGTAATAGTACCACAATAACAGTAACTCAGTGACATATCATTATATGTTGTGATTTGTGTTCAAATGCGTTGTGTAAATGTGTTTATGAATAACTGACCAGAGGAATTTGTGAAAATGAGAGGAACAAATGGTACAATATTATTAATGTTAATTGTTTTTTAAATTGAATTATTGTTTTATGACTACACCTTCCAATTTTATTTAGGCAAACTGCTGGGGCTGAACTAGTATTTGAGGACATGTAGCCTAAACGATTAATCTATTGGTACAAGTAAACGTATATAAATGAAATAGTTACATTTAGTGCTGGTTTAAAATATGACACCGATAAGGTGAGGAGGTAGCGAAAAACCTGAAAATGTCGGCCTAAAGTTACGTCTTTTCTTTCATGTTCGCAAATATGTTAATGTTCTCCTATTTTTAGTTAAAACCAACCTTCTTAATACATGTATGTAGTAGCTTTTACGTACGACTGTTGTGTTGTTAAACATCTGTAAACGGATCCGATAGAGCCGTTTTTGGCTGTTTCAGCACATTAAAAGACAGTGTGGTTTGATTTCTCAAATCAAATTAGCTACGTCGCTAGCTAACTGGCTAAAATGAGCTGATTTTCCTTGAGCAAATGAAGCCCAAAATGGAGCAACTGCAACTTCAGAAAGTACCCGGATCATCCGGGGCCTTTTGCTTAAGGAGCATGCGCATTTGAGTAGCTCTCGGCTCAGTCAAATGAGAGCAAATATCTGGATTCAGCTTTTAATGCATTTTACAACGTGTAGACCTTCCTTATTTAAATAAGGACCATACAATTGTTCGTGCTGGGTATTTTATCTAAAAATATATATATATACGCGGATTTACAGACGCCTCCTTCCCAATATAAGTAAATGGTAAAAAGTCTTCCGGGCCAAAATTACGTCACGGAGGCAGTAGTACCACCGTTTGGCCTCTACGACCATGTCAAAAAATCTGCGTTTCCTGTGGGTTTGGTTGAGCGCTGCTGGTTTGCGTCCAACAAAAACAGAAATCACATGACTCCCAGATCCTGTCTTCTAGTCTGCTGCGAGTAAAAGCTACAAATACACTCCCAGGTAAAGTTTATTATTCTTTGCTATTGTCTTTGTGTTTAAATACGAAAATTATACTATAGTTAGGATTTTTTTTTTCACAACGCAAGTTTTTGTCATAAAGTTCACTTTTCTGCAGCTTGTGCAATAATGCATCAATCTTATTTTATTGTCGGAGCATGATGTTTTTATCTTGATGAGTCTAAAGTCTGATTAAGGTGTGTTTTGTCCTGATTCACTTCGAGTCTGAGCTCTTTTACACAAGCAACTCCTTTATTCTTTTGTACTTTAGTTTCTCCAGGACGATGAAGCTGATCATCCTCAATGACTACGACCAGTCGAGCGAGTGGGCTGCAAAGTACATTAGAAACAAGATTCTAATGTTCAAACCAGGCCCGGATAGATACTTCACTTTGGGGCTTCCCACAGGTGAGTAAGAACTGTCAACTCAATACAGATGTGTTTATTTGTTCAGATGTTTGTGTGTTAATCGAACAATAACATTTTAGGAGGTTATATTTCTTGCTTCCTCTGAAACAATGTTTGGGGAATACCAGACGAGGCAAAGAAAACTGAAAGTATCAAGTACTACGAGACAAATACAGTACTTCCCACCGTTTAACTTATGCTTTGTAACCTTTTGCCTTCTTTCAGGTAGTACCCCCCTGGGTTGTTACAAAAAACTGATTGAGTACTACAAAACAGGAGAAATCTCCTTCCAGTATGTAAAAACGTTCAATATGGATGAATATGTTGGTAAGTCTACATCGGCCTTTCTACCAAAATTAAATACACATTGAGGAATTACTGAAGTCTTTGATTTTGCTAAATAAACTTTCGCAAAATCCTTTATAGGTATTGCTAGAGACCACCCGGAGAGCTACCACTCCTTTATGTGGAATAACTTCTTCAAGCACATAGACATAAAAGCAGAGAACACCCACATCCTGGACGGCAACGTTAAGGACCTGCAAGCAGAGTGTGAATCCTTCGAGGAAAAGATTACAGCTGCTGGGGGGATCGAGCTCTTTGTTGGAGGTCAGGAGGTCACATGATTGTTAATGAAAATACTATAACTACACATTTCAGATTTATGCTCAACCCCATTCCATACTCCTCCTGTCCTGTCAGGTATTGGACCAGATGGCCACATTGCCTTCAACGAGCCTGGCTCCAGTCTGGTTTCCAGGACTCGGGTGAAGACCCTGGCAAAAGACACGATCATGGCTAATGCCCGATTCTTTAATGGGGATCTCTCAAAGGTGCCCACAATGGCACTGACTGTGGGAGTGGGCACTGTCATGGACGCAAAAGAGGTTAGAAACCTGGATGAAAGTTAATCATCCATTCTTTATGTGTTATGTATTTAGCTTGTGCTTTGTGCTTTATGTTTCAGCAAAATGTCAAATAAAACCGAATTCTTAGCTGCAGTGCATTGCTCAAAAGTATTGATATCCTGATGCACAAAAAACATCAATTGCAAGGGTCCTTCACTCAGTAACAGGTCCCGTTTTCGATTTATTTTCAGGTCATGATTCTCATCACCGGGGCTCACAAGGCATTTGCTTTATACAAAGCCATAGAGGAGGGTGTGAATCACATGTGGACAGTGTCTGCGTTCCAGCAGCACCCACAGACTGTTTTTGTATGTGACGAAGACGCAACCCTGGAACTACGGGTCAAAACTGTCAAGTACTTCAAAGGTGAGACTAAATCACAAAAGACTACAGTGCTTAAAGCAATATATTTCACATTAAATAGATAAACAACTAGATTGCATTAAGCATAAATATTTGGGAAACAAGCATGAGTCACAGAAAACGTGCTGATTCTTGTTCTTTCTTTAGGGATGATGCATGTGCACAACAAGCTGGTGGAGCGACCTCCCTCAATGCCCAAGAAGAACTGAGCAGAACCTGCCTAAACTTTGTGGATTCATCGAATTTAACACTCCAATTATTCTTTATATCTTCTGGCCAAGATACATTTGTGAACATCCAGCAGTGCCTGGAGTTAACCTCAACTAATCTTTGTATGAATAATCAGGTGCTATTCCAATTTGTATGTGATTCCTACACCGATTTGCTTCTCATCTCATCTTTTTAATAAAGTCAATTTCTTTTTTTAATCTTTGTGTGTGATTTGGGATAGTCAGGGCAGTGGTTCAATGTGTTGCCCCTGTCAGGTCACATGACAGCAGGAACTACTAATGTGGCCTTAAAGTGCTCCTTGTAAGTGTTTATTTTCCAGATTTGTACTGGGAATAATGGCCCCTTCAAAACTGTTTTCATTGTATGTTTGGAGAAACAGAGGAGAGCAGAGTCCTTTAGTTACAACAGGGAAGATAAACCTAAGTACACTAATTCAATTAAACATTTTTTAGTTTTTTCTATTTCGTTAGGACATTTCTTCTCCTTTAAACTTCTTTAGGCACACACTATACAATTCATTGGCAATGGAAACCTTGGACCTAACAGTCACTTCAACAATGCTTATTAAATATGTATAAAAATAGAATATAACTTAAGGTAACTGGGGAATTTAAGACATGACAGAGTGGAAATATACGGTGCGGTGGTGGAGAAGTTCGTAGGGACTTGGCTTTGGAACCGGAAGATTCAAGTGCTACCCAGACGTCACTGAGCAAGGCACCGTTCCCTACGCTGCTCCCTGGGCGCCGTACATACAGCAGCCAACTGCTCCTAACATTAGGATGGGGCAAATGCAGCATGTAAATTTCCCCTCTGTGGGACAATTAAGGGTTCATCTGCTGAAACATATTTTTAACCAAAACAATCTTAAATCAGATGTATCTTCTGTAAACCTCCTCACTGTTTTAGTTACTTAAATATAATGTTGGGTGGTTTAATAAATGGAAAAATAATCCTACTTTAAAGGTTTTTCCAAAATGTTGTGTGTCATGAAATACCTAGAGTCTATGGCCAGGTACAAACACGCGTACAAGGAATTTGCTTGTATGGTGGTGCAAATATGAACAATTTAGGAAAGAAACTATTTAGCATTAAAAAAGAATAAAGACACGTATTTACACCAAATTTAAATGTAAATACAAAAAATAACATAAAGAACTTGGGTCAATGAATATATGATTTGAATGTGTACCTAAATTCAGTACTTAAATGTACCTAGTTACTTTCCACCACTGCTGACTATAGGTTTATAGTGTTGTATTCAATTGCGACTTGTTCATGCATAACATCTTGTAGTCGAACATTCCGACAGCCCCTGAAGGCAGCGCCGTGCAGCGGTGAGAAGCAGCGCGAGGAGGAGAAGGAAGGAGATGGCCGACTAGAGCCAACGTTACCTCTGCTACATCGTTGACGAGATTTCCTATACACAACACATCTGCAAATTTGGAGTGGCAAGAGGACGTGTTAAATCTTTCACTCCTCTCCCACAATGGCAGAACAAAACAGCAACGTCAGATATCAGGAGGTAAGTAGCAGTTGGCTGACACGATAACATATAGTTAGCTAGCAGCTAAAGCGTTAGCACAGCGAAGCTAACAGCAGTCAACATTAGCCTGCTGCTGTCACTGATAGGAAAACAACCAGCTCATATTGGTTTACGGGCGGGCCTTAGCTGGTGATAACACATCGTATATCAAACGTCAAAAATATCTAACTATGAAATGAGCTATAATAATATACTCGTCTCATTTAATTTGAAGCCTGTGTGACCCATTTTCATTTAGCAGCTTAGTAAATGAGCAACGTTAGCTAGTGTTGGCCTGTCAGAACTGGAATGCAGCGTTGTGTGACTTTGTCGAGCATTGAACCAAAACCAGAGGTGGAAGAAATACTCAGATCGTGTACTAAGTAAAAATAGGAATATTCTGTTACAAGTCAAACGCCTGCATTCAAAATTATTTTCGAGTATAAGTAAAATAATGTTTGGCATCTAAATATACTTCTAGTATCAAAAGAAAAGGTACTCATTCTGCAGATTGGCCTATTTTACAATCACATGATGATAACTATTCATGTGTTTATCAAGCTGTCAAAGGTGGAGCTAGTTTGAATCACTTCATTTCCTGCTGGGTAGCTGTTGAATTGAAACCAGGTGTAACTTGGTGTAAGTCCTATTTAGGTGTTGATCATATTGTTCATCATTTTGTCTATATATGCAAAATAATTAAAGGTATTCCATAAATGTAATGTAGTAAAAGTACAATATTTACCCCTGAATTGTAGTTGAGTTGAAGTGTTAAGTAGCACAAAATGGAAATACTCAAGTACCTCCAAATTGTACAGTACTTGAGTAAATGTTCTCGCTCACTTTACACCGCTGACCAAAACTGTCTGACTACCTGACTCTGCTGGGTTATTAGTAACATATAGTCCTGTTACAGAACATGATTTCAATGCTAAGCCTGCTCATTTATTGACATTAACGCAGGAGATGTGTGAGATCGTAAGGGCACAGTTCATAGTTTAATTGGAGGTATGTTGTTTAAAGATGCTATAAAGGTTATTGTGTGGTGTATAGTGCTGCAACTGAGCCAATCCTTGCTTTTAGGAGACATAAATGTTAGCAGATCCATTTATTATGACCACTTGTTGCACAGTATAGTAATCTAGTGCACCACACTATTTTATTTTCTGTCCCAATTTTAAGATGTTTTCTCTTAACATCTCCAGTGCATCTTTCTTCACTGCACTTTGAGGTGGAGCTAGGCATTATGCCTAAAATCTAATGGTAACTTTACATTGCAATGTAAATTTAGTGTATATACATATTTATAGGCAACTGGAAATCCCACCCTGACATTGTTTACAGATTGGTCTTGTGTGTTTGTGACATATTTTAATGTTTAACCAACTAAGGATGTTCCTCACGTTGACGTAGTAGTCTTACTCGATGACTTACAACTCGCACAGTATTATCCATTAGGTCACAATATGTATTCTGTATGAGTCCTTTCATTCATTGGAGCCAACAACTTGAGGTTTCCTAGATATTGTAATTGAAGTTAGATCCTGGTTGTGTCATTTCTTCAGCTGGTGAATGAGGAGGAACCGGCCCAGCCTACCCAAGAGGGTGCTGCCCAGGACGCCCCCCCACCCTACAGCAGTATCGCTGCAGCAAATGCAGGTGAGGAACTTTCGCAGCTCCATTAAACACTGCTGTAAAACACACACAATTCACAAATGGGACTATTATTGAAAACCTTTAATGCCACTGCCAGCACATTCCAATTATTGCATCCAAAGGCAGCGAGACTGTAGTACCTGCAGTGAGAAAGCCTGCAGAACAGTTTCACATTAATCTCACAAAGAAGAGTGGACTCTGATAGGAGTGCCTTGCATTTAGCAGAACCTTTAATATTCCAGCCTCAACCTGTACGGGATATTTGAATGCTGTCTATTTTAAATGCTATCAGTGCCTCAGATGTTATCGGCTTATCATGTGAAACGTTAGTGTTCAAAGAGAAAGCAGCCATCTTCTAAATCATAAAATCATTCCCACTGGGATCTGGAGTAAACCCGTGCCTACATGTACATAGTTTTCATTATCCTGCTCTAGCTTGTCTTACACTGTCAGCCTTGCACTGAATAATGCATATGGGAAGTAGCTTGTACGCAAAGCCTTTTAGAAAGATCTGATGTTTGTAATCTCGCCTCTTAAGAGGGCAAAGTTCACGCCGTTGCGTAAGTGGGTGTAGCTTTGAGCGGTTCTTCTGTGAGTTTATTGATCTGGTTCAGTGCTGTTTGTGTTTGAACCACAGAGAGCATTCTGGATATCTGCCAAACGACCCAGATAAAAGTCTTGGTTCGTATGGGACAGAACATAAACAGTAATGGACACAGATAGTACTAATGTCTTTCTTCCTGCTGTAACTCATCCCCCCCGCTCTTATAATTCACTGCTGCTGCTTTTTTCTCTGCAGGAAGGGAAAGTAGATGTTTGCCTGTCAGAAGTCAGAGCTGCGTACAGCCAGTTTATCAGTCCACATGCAGTCATTTCACTTCTGCAGCTAACATCAATATTTCAAGTGAAATCCATTCCATATCAGAATCAAATACTATATATTTATTTAGTTAAGGCTTAAACATCTGTGATTGTCATTATGTATTTGTGTCTGTCTATTCGTAGAGCTAACAGATTTATATAGTGGCGTTTTGGTTGTAAATACTTTTGAAAATGATGCATTTAATGGCAACTCATGTTTTATCAGTTGCTACTCTACTGTGTGTAGCGTCTGTTATGTTTTAAAAAAAACATCATATATATATTCACCTAACTAGCTTTTTTTAGGGTGATGAAACACTTACAATTCCACAATCACTGTGTTGAAAATGAAGTTTGTTCCTATTCCTATTATAAATATTCATGCTGAATGGTTAGCACTTCACATGTTCACCTTCTATCTTTACCAATAAGGTTAAACACCTTTGCAACTACAATGATAAGGAGTATTTTTCTTTAGTTTTAAGATGTAGAAAGACAGTAATTTTGTCTTAAACAGTAGCCCAACCTAATCCCTTAAGACCCCGCGATAACATGTTTAACAAGTCAAGTTAAATCTGAGAGGAGGCCCTTGCACCTGGATTAAAAGTCATCTGCCTGTTCCCTCCACAGCGTTCTTTGAATACAAGGAAGATGGAAGCAGATTTCCAAACCCTCCCTCCTACAGTGTGGCCACCACTCTGCCCTCCTACGATGAAGCTGAGAGGAGCAAAGAGGAGGCCGCAATCCCCCTGGTCACTGGCAGAGTCACGGTACTGTCATACACATTTAGAAATTCAGACTTATTCCATGTCAAGTATCATACAAACAAAACAGATTGGCAGTAAAGCATTAGTGATATGTCTACATGTTTGTTGCTGCTCAGGAGGACGACTTTGTGGCCAGAGATGACTTTGAAGACGCTGACCAGCTGCGAATAGGAAACGACGGCATCTTCATGCTCACCTTCTTTAGTAAGAACGCGTCTCACAGTTGACGTGCACTCAGTTTTGTGTTTAACTGCTCTTGACTGACGGCTCTGATAAACTATTTTATTATATGAATTTGGCTTATTCTCAAAGGCTAATACATAATGACAAATGCACGCTTTGGTGCGGAGGAGGAAAAGACCGTGTGCCAGCTAGTTAGTTGGATGACTTAAAATACAACTGACATCTTGGATACAAATCTCCCTCTGTTGGTTGTTCATGCTCTGAAAATGACATATTCCTTCTCTTCTCTGTCACCAGTGGCATTCCTCTTCAACTGGATCGGCTTCTTCTTGTCGTTCTGTTTGACAACCTCAGCCGCCGGCAGATACGGAGCCATCTCCGGCTTCGGCCTGTCCCTCATCAAATGGGTTCTTATTGTCAGGGTAAGACCTATGTTCAGTGAGGGTGCAGGACTGCTGGTTCCTATCCTCCTTACTGTACAGGGATACCCAAACTCTTAAAAGGGTCTAAGATTTGAAGGATCTTGTCTTATGGGTTGAATTTGACTCATTGCACAGCTCCTAACAGGTATTTCTCCTTGTCTTTCTCCCAGTTTTCTACCTACTTCCCGGGTTACTTTGATGGGCAGTACTGGTTGTGGTGGGTGTTCCTGGCCCTGGGTAAGTGAGACCAATCATTCAACATATTTTATTATATGAACAAATATAATTTCTATTATTTCCCACATTTACTTAAAGGTGATTGTCTTATGTTGCATTGTGTATGTTCTCTTGGCGCTGCAGGCTTCATGCTGTTCGTCAGAGGCTTTGTTAACTACTCCAGAGTGCGCAAGCTGGCCGACCCCGCCTACGCCACTCTGCCCCGAACAAGGGTCCTCTTCATCTATTAGAGGTGAGGTCTCACTCATCCAGGTTTGTCTTTGGAGACATTTACATGCACACCGAAGTGATAATATTAAAGATCCGGGTGTGAACTTGCCCAAATATCCGAATGAACCCGAGTCAATTGAGTTGCATTGTGGGTGCTGTAGTTTTTACAAGGAAAATAGTGAATAGAATCCAAAATGTTAGATTTTTTTCCGTCCATCCTTAATCCAATCAAAGATAAGGTGATTTAATAATCAGATAAGCTATTTTTTACGGTCATATATTTTTTTGAAAACATTGAGATGCTTGTGTTAAAGATCCAGTGTGAAGAATTAGTGGGGTTGTTAAAAGACCCTTTTAAAGACGCATACAGGGGATTGTACACCATTTAAATCCTCATTATAAATGATATTTTACATATCTGCCAATCGATCACTCCAGAAGTGTTTAAGCCCGTTTTAATTATTCATGACGGTAACATTTCCTTGGGGTACTGCCTCGCCTCTGGGGAGACCATGATGCAATTTAGTCAAGCATCAATTTGAAGTCTGTGTTTTCTGGGTGTACACACGACATGCTCATGACGTTAAGTAGATAAATACAGTAGTATTGCATTAGTTTGGTCAGTCTGTGCTATTAATGGGCAGGTAAACAAACCACAGGCATCACCACACAGTATTTCAGATAAAACAATGCTATATTTTGTTCATCTTTCCTTATCCTAAATCCAGGATGTAGGAAGTGGCAGGACTGGGCGAGACCAACATGAACAGTGACTCTGAGAAGAGTTTACGATTTGAAGTGAAGACACTCAGCCAGAAATCAGCCTGACGAGTCATAGATGAAGACGACCCTCCGTGAAATATTCAGGAATTATATCACTTTGTTTTATTTTGTTTTGAAACTTTGTTAATGGAAAATGGTTAACAGTAATAGTCCCTTGATGTACTCATTAGTGGCGAATGTTAAGTGCTATTTACATCTGTCTGTAATGTATAAGTAATGCCTTATATCATTTGAAAGTAGCGTTCGAGCATGCGTCTGCCCTTAAGGTCCATACATAGGGAGCGTCTCATGTTGGTGACACTTGAAGCCAACAGGTTTTTAATTATTACCAGAATAGGTTTACCACAGCATGCAACTCTGTAATCTGCACTAATTATGGTTTCATCGTGACTATTATAGGCTGTCTTTGGATAACACGTACACTTAAAAAGCAAGCTTTCATTAGGCTGTAAATGCTGATCTAGCACATATTTCACTCACCTGTTGGCTTTAAGTGGTGTTGCTCTTCTGTTTGGCCAGGTGGGGGCAGTGTTGTCCGCTGCTTTTAGAAACTGTTCATTGAGGGCATGGTCATAATGAATCATACATGCTTGTGATTGAAGACATAGTCAGTAGAGTTCATTAAAATGACATGCATGTATCAGAAGTTATGATCTTGCCCGTTTGCTATTATGTTAAGCATACATTAAATCAGGCAAAACAAAAACCTGGAAATGGAATTTAATTTGCAAATCTGATTTTAGATGATCAAGTTCCAGATTTTAAACATGACCAAACCAGACAGGAGACAGCCAGAAATGCCAAGCAACAAACCCCTGAGCGTTTTAGGTTGACATTGAAGCGATGCGGAGTTCTTGGTCAGTGACAGGCAGCGGCTAAGATGATTTTTATGGGCATGCGAGCACATTTTATGGTCCATGTCCTCAAAAAGCTCATGTAACAGCCTGACCTTTCCATGACTCGTTACTGAGTCAGCATCCCGTTCATTGTTGGTGGAAAAGCTCAGAACAGTCTGCGCTGTCTGGGTTTCAGCCATTAATGATCTCGCTCAGACACTTGGATCAAATCATCTAAAAATAATTCCAATTCCATTTTCAGGTTGTGCTTTTGCCTTAAGATTTAATGGACAGATTGGGAAGGGAAGTCTGTTTTTCTCATCATTTCTTATTCTTTTTAAAATGATTAATAAGGTGTATGATGTTAGCTTTGTTGTGGGTATCAAACTATATCGAAGAATGTTGTATGCAGGTGCACTTTTAGAAACATAACTAATAAAACCCAGAGGGTGTTCCATCATTGTTTTGAATCACAGATATATAAATCAATATTCAGTAAGGAGAAGGTTTTCCAACCACCGTTGTCAATGGATTTTAGCCTAGTCGGTTATCTTCATACTTCTGCCATGGCTTTGACACAGACCCATTTAGCTTATTTCTATGTGATGTAGAGCTACCACCTTGGGGTTTGGTTGTTATGAAACTGTACAAAGTTTGTGTAGTGTTAAATAAATGTCACTTTTAATGCATTATTTCTGAGTTGTCTGGATTGTGATACCTACTTTTATTTACAGGACATGAAAGTATCGGTGAAAATGATCACGTGTGGCACAACATTGCAGCTGAGTGACAGCTTTACATCTGTTTAATGTGCAGTGTGGGATTCTTCACATTGGAGCAGCAAAATGAAACTGCTGGAGATTAAAAAAAATAAGTGTTTCATCTTTCTTTGTGACACAGTTTCAAGTTGTTGATAGTTTTCCTGTTTATCATCCCAAAGTGTTGATGCAGAAACATGAATTAGTTAGCACATTGTTAGTAGTTTATTTACAAACAGTTCAATCACAAGACATGATGTACGTGTGCAAAATGGGACACTGATGTATAGATAAAGATATCTGAAGCTTGAGAATATTTTCCCAAACAGAAAACATTCATAGCATGACTTCCAAAAGTCGAACAACATTCTCAATCACTGGGTTACAATCATTTTCCATTCAAGTAAGTGGAGTAGTTTATGAGAAAATGGGACATTTATAATAAGTATAGTATTACAATATATATTATTGCTTAGTGTTTGTCCCTTCCCATTTAAAATCATCTCAAATGTCGCTCACTTTGAGAACCACACATTCAGATTTAATCAGTCATTTAATACTGGTTTATTATTATTATTAATATGAATATTATTATACTGTTTACTTTTTGCATTTTCTTCTATATTAAGAAATGCCCTGCTGCCAACTAAAGTATAATTAGTGGACAACATGCAGTCTTTTAGCTTTAGCTGGTTATGCATAACATTAGCAATAAATGACTTTGCAGCTTTGCCTCCACCTCATCAAGCATTTTCACACCACTCCTTCAGGACTGGTTCTGGTGCTGTTAGTGAAATAAAGTCTACTCTGGGCAGCTTCACATTCGTTCAGGCTGAGTTGCAGTGTGTGTTGAGTGTCTTCGCTCAGTCACACAGCTGTCGGGGCAGGAAGAAGACGGCCTTCTGTCCGATGTGAGTTCTTGGACCCAGTTTAGGTTTGCCGTTCTTTTTCAGCGCTACATACCATTTCCTTTCCTGATATTTCTGAGGCATGTATGTGTTGTAGTGGTTCTCCTCCAACTTCTCCAGGAAATAACACTCATCAGTCACTGTGGGCTGAGAGATAAACACAAAAACAGCTGACAGCACTGGGATCTAAACAGTTTGGCTAACAGATGTGTTGGAAGATACATCTAAATATGCATAATTTAGTTTAACGTGTTACCATGACATCGTCAGGTTTATTGCACTCACTGAGCTGTACAAACTGCCCTCGTCGCTCATGGCCAAGTATCGCCCTGCCTCTGTTCCTTCGATAACCACCACTCCTCTGTCCACAGCTTTGAGCTTCAAAACAACTGTAAGTAAAAACACAAACAATAATATGAATATTCCATGAAATCTAAACACAAGGTTCACTTTCTGCTCTGGTAAGAGACAAAATGGCAACTGCTACTAATCTGAATTAGCATTTTGATATATATTACAAAAAACAAATACAATATGAACACATACAGAGGTATTGCTATAAGATGTTAACATTTCCATAAGATATAGCATACATGTAATACACTTACGATTAGGCATTAAAAATATAATAGAGACACGTAGAAATGTAATATCACACAATCACATAGTAAAATACATATAATTACATTAAAAAAAATAGGAGTTATATATGGTGAGTAAGGTGAGGGGAAGGAATGGTGCCAGGTTTAGTGGGTCGGCTTTACCGATTATGAGGTCACCCATACAAAACATTGAAGATTAAATTAAAGTCTAAAGCCTCATCCATACAGTATTTGTGGGAAAGTTTCTCTTTATAATGACTTGCACGTTTTTTATTTTTTATTTAATTACTGGAAATGGGCTTCCATGCAACTACTGGGATGCTTTATCTTCAAACCATTAAGGGGCGGTATGTACAGCCTACCCCTTTAAAGTGTCAAATTGTTTTCACATTATCTCATTAAATGACTTTTTAAGACGCACTTTAAGGCAGTGAACGCATCACGGTGCAGCCCTGCCCTGCTGCATGTACATTGCGCTGCAGTCTTACTGTGCACGTCCCTTTCCTCCCTCTGGCCCTGCACGGTCCCCTCGGGGAGGATCTGGAGGTGATGTCCGCCATTCATGCAGTACAGCCGAGTCAGCCGCCTGCAGTCCACCGCCTGCGCCTCCTCTGATACAAACATGTCCTCATCCGTCATCCCGTTCATAGGAACCACAGCTGAGGAATCAACAGGAAGGTTTCTGCAGAAGTTTGTGTTTCTGTGAGAAGAATCAGCGGGCTCGCTCCCCTGCAGTGGTCAGGTGTTTACATGCTCGTGAACGAGCGCAGCGGGTTGCGCGTCCCCGACACAGGGCAACATCCTATAACTGTGGTAATTCAGAGTGATCACTGACACTGAAATAATGTTACTTTGTTTACTATAAACTTAATTGGATAGCATAAACATTATTTTCCCAAGGGAAATCATACTTGAGCGTTATTACAAACAAATGCATCCACCTTTAAACATTGACCTATTATCCTTTTAATTATATCCTAAAGTGCTTGTTTTCACCATGTTGTGCAACCTGATGACTTCAATTGCAGAATTGTATTACTACACTGGACAAGTATGACCCCCTTTTTATTGGATTTTAGTGCTTTTCCTTTTATATATGAATATTGTTATTAAAAGTCAGCTGTTGGCCTTCATACACTGCCCAGCCAAAAAAAAAGGACACAAGCCTGTGGGGGCAGTGCTATGATCTGGGGTTGCTGCAGTTGGTCTGGTCTAGGTTCAGCAACGTTATGTGCCCAAAGAATGAGGTCAGCTGACTACCTGAATATACTGAATGATCAGGTTATTCCATCAATGGATTGTTTCTACCCTGATGGCACGGGCATGCTCCAAGATGTCAATGCCAGGATCCATCAGGTTCAAACTGTGAAAGAGGGGCTCAGGGAGCATGAGACATCATTTTCACACATGGATTGGCCACCAGAGTCCAGACCTGAAGCCGATAGAGAATCTTTGGGATGTGCTGGAGAAGACTTTGTGCAGTGGTCCAAATCTCCCGTCATCAATACAAGATTAATTAAAAATTAATGCAACACAGAACTAAATGTTGTGACATTGTGACGATGCCACAGCGAATGCGTGCCGTAATCAAAGCTAAAGACGCTCCAACGAATAGTAGAGTGTGTGACCTTTTTTTGGCCAGGCAGTGTATCATGAGGCTTAATAACTCAAAATCAATGCAGCATTGCCTTACTACAATGGACAAGTCTGTTTTATTGGATTTTAATCCAGCTTTTATTTGATATGAATATTTTAATATATGAAAGAATTAGCAGTTCATTTGAAATCTTTAATAGCTTCAATGTCATGTGACCCAGTGACAGTACTAACCAGTTGTCAAAGTGTATTTATTTGATTTGATGAAGTGCTTGCTGTTGCAACAGAAGGGTCTTACAAAGAGCTTACGGTTACATAGTATGATTTAGTGAATGTCAAAGGCTTGTGTTGAGAAGTACCACACACAGACGTACAGTTCGACCTTTAATCAATGGAGGAAAAGATCAACAGGAGACACACTACAGGAGAAATAATACAGAGGGGTCGGTATAGAAAAACTATTATTTGGAGACAAATACACCACGTTTTCTTTACAATGGATTATATGTACATATTCAAATTTTTAAGCAAAACAAAGCTTATTTTTAGAGAAAGCATATACCAGTGAAACATGATCTGCCCTTGATAATTCAGAAATGTCTGCATATGCTTTATACAAAATAGATTTTCAAACAATATTTGGGTAGTGCAAATTTCTTTTTTTTTTAGATTCACGCTGGTTGATTACTTTCACAAACAGTTTGTGTGAAAAGACTGAATCCTATCCTATTCACAGTATTACAGAATTTGACCAAAGCTGTCACGTAAGAGTAAAAAAATGTGTTTAAAAAACAAACAAAGAACTGTACATTTGTTTTCTAGTAGCTACATAGTTTGAACTGACACGTGTTGAATTTGTCTGTGTTTGCTTTGGTCACCTTGTAGTCAAACTAAAAATAGGCTGTGTGTCCAGTCTGTGTAGACGTATTATTGACAAACTGTATTATTTCCTGAATATCTGACCTGCAGAGATATTGTTAAATGTGAATCTCCTGTATGCAAATAGCTTATACTGGAAACAAAGAGAGGAAGTGACCACATTTTGTAATGTGATCATGACAGATGAGCTGTCATTTCTATTGCATATTCAGTTGTCCTCCTCAAAAATGTACTAAAAAGTAAACAAGAATACATTTTTGAGCTATGAGGCAAGTGTGCGATATACATTAGTATATATAATCCTGTTAAAATGAGAAGCAGCAGAGTTTTGGATTCACTGAATGTGAAAGTAACCCATGAGTAATCACTATGCAGTTAATGAACATGGTTTTGAATAAACATCAGAAAGGAAAATAGCAAGTATCATTTTCTGAGCCGAGGTATGAATGAGACGATGGCAGGACCTTCTTGGAAATCCTTACCCAAAAAGAAAATACACGCCCTAAATCACAGAAGCAGAAACATTTTGGGATGCAAACTGACTGTTTTTGGTTTTTGAAGTCAGGACATAAAACATGGACAACCACGCAGTGTGTGAATCGGACATTTCAACAACCTGAGCATGGGAAGCGGTTCAACATTTATAATGAGTGCTTTTTTGTTGGGATAATCTAGCAACAGCAAAAACCATTTGACATTTTCCATACTGCAATGAGTACTCTGTATTCGCTCTCTTGACGTATTTATCCAATTATTTCAAACAGTCATGGCATCATCTTTTATCCGTCAAGAGCATTTTGTTTATAATTAAAATAAATCCCCTTTGGGGTCAACATTCATGTCAAAACCTGGGCTATTTCTGTGCTTTAAAAACACAACATGACAAACTGAGCTGATTAAATTGGGTTAAAACTCCCACTTACTTAACCAACACACAGACAGGGATAATGAGAGACCTAGGGTATTCTGTGTGATTACACAACACATCTTTGAGTGCCTTGTGTTATGAAAAAAAGAAGTAAGTGCTCATTAATGACGACCTCAATCACAGACGCTCATACAATTCAAACTGAAGTATAAGCTTCAATACTGGGACTTGTTTCCCGCTTTCCATGCAAACACTGACCAACTTCCAGCATCACTTTATAAACAGATAGTACAGGAGTTTGGCACTGAAAAATTCCCAGAGAATAAAAAGGATCGATCTTGCCAGTCTCCCGGTCAGTGACGCTACACTTTCACACGACTCTATGAGGCGACTGAGGCGAAGTGCTTTCAAACATTGGGGCTACCGAACAAATGGACAGGTAAACATGTAAATGTACTAAAGACACACACACACATTAACACAAGGAGCCTACAGGGTGTTAAAAGAGCAGAAGGCATTAACAGGAGGGGTTAAAGGTCAGGGAGGTTCACAGGGTGATGTACTGCCATCGCCTGATCCAAAAAGCTGCCTGGCACACAGGCCAGTTCAAAGGAATAATTTGTAAGACTGACAACTTTACATATGACGTTACAGCTAGGAGCTATTTAGCTTAGCAAAAAAACGGAGGGAAAACAGCTGGCGTGGGTCCGTCTAAAAATATGCAACCATGCAACACATATTATGTTGTTTGATAACTCAATACAAAAACTAAAATATGGTGTTTTACTGGAGGTTAAGTGTCTGACCGTTTACCTTAGACTGAGCAAGGCCAGTGGTTTCCCTACTTCCTGTCTTTGTGCTAAGCTAAGCTAACTCGTATCTGACTATATTTACGGCATTAATATCATCCGCAAGAAATCAAACTAATGCTTTTCCGTGAATGTCAAACTATTCCTTTCACAAAATAGCAAAGCAGCAATGCAAAGGCTTTTAATAATGAAATATCTTAAGTCAGATGCAAGCGCGGATATACTGTCGCAGGAGGATCATCAGTGGCAGAATTACGACTGCATGTTGGTCAGTTTTACAAAACAGACTATAAAAAGAAGTTTAAGATGAAGGACGGCTATTTTCCAACCAGTCTGAGCAACGTTAGAACCACAGAAATTAGTTTCCTGATTAATTAAAAATGACATGTTTCAAACACAATAAAATCTGCCCTCTCTTCTCTGATTGATAGACGCAGGTTTCTGACACATTCCATAATGAGACTTTGGGGCAGGAGTGGGGGCTAACATAACTATGAAAGCCGGCTGTTTCCTATAGAAAAAGTTGTATAACTTCCATCTAAAGTTATATAGTAAAGACTGCTTCAGCAGAACAGTCTTTCTTCACAGTCTCTTAAAGCCTTTAGCTGGGTACAAAGAGCTCAAAACACAATTAAGGAGTTGAGTGTGCGGCAGATTGCGTGGAAGGAAGCAGGCTTCGAATATTATTTCTTAAAGATAAGGATCATTTCTACACATGGAGGAGGGCCTAGCTGCCACTTCTCAAGATAAACACAGCCGTTTAAAAAAAAAAAAAGAAAACTTGCAACTGCATGTAACATAGAAAGTACAATCAGCATGAGGGTATACCGTGGTGGGCTGAACAGGAAGAAGAAATGGCTAGGATGATATATGAAGCAAAAAGGCACATATTTTTTCCCTTTTGTAATAGACGCGTGTAAACCTGGAGGAGGTCGGCCTGTGGGAGGAATCATCCTTTAACGTCTCAAAACAATCCAACAGAATTGTTTCTTATGTCCGAAGCATCAATCAAAGCAATGCAATATGCTTTTTCGGAGTTTCTCTCCCATACGACTGATACACATCAAGACCTCCTCTAATAACTAAAAGAGAAGCTTACAGTCTAAAAGCCTACGCAAGAGCATGTTATTAATTAAGCTTTTCACTTTCCCAGGTTACAACGATCTGGAAAATTGTATAAACTGTTACAAGTTGAAAATGTAGAAAATACTATCGGAACCTGTTCATAGATATCTCTTTCATCTATCTTAGATATCGTTCTGTGTTTGACGGTATGAGACCTGAGACGACATGGATGTAACCCTTTATCTCTTTGTGATTATCTCCTCACATTCCTACTTGTTATACGACACCTCTCAACAAACCTGTGTGCTGTCTGGTTTCGACACTAACCATCTCTCCCTCCCTCCAGACCCTTGAGCCTCTACACACAGTTGCATACTCCCTCCCACAGACATCATTCACTCCTCGCCTTGGATCCTCGGTCCGTACATCGTCGCTCTTCAGGGTGGGGGTTGGTGGAGGGGGGTGGGATCGGTGAGGTGATGTGGGGGGTGGGGGTTTTAAGGCATTGTGTCTGTCTTGGGGCACAGTCATCTCTGATGGAAGAGGAGAGGTTTGACGCTCCCGGCCTTGAATTTTGGTAGCTGGTTGCTGATGATCTCAGCGAGCATCTCCGGGAACTCAACGCTCAGGGATTTATTCACAAAGGTGTAGAAGCAGAAGCTCAGCAGCCCACCCACCATCTGCAGACACACACAGAGGAGAGCGTGTTGGAGGATTCACACTAAGACACATTCAGCGTTTAGCATGAGAAAAAAAGTGATGTTGATATTGGCATTCAATATATCAGATGTACTCCTCCATAGAAGGTGCATAGCTTTTAAATACAACCATCATCTAGAGCAGTGGTTCCCAACCTGTTTTGTCTTGTGTACCCCTTGATCTGTGACATTTTTTCTAGTGTTAAACCCTCTGTAATCGTATTCAACCCAACTGATAACTCACCATTAAAGGTCCCCTATTATGCAAAATCTGCTTTCCATATCTTGTGTCTTCTGTGTGATCCATTTATATACAAACCTGTCCGAAAATTAGCTGATCAGATTTTGGCCACGTGGTGATGTCACAATGTTTTTTTGGGGTTGTGCAACCATGAGCCAATAACCAACCAAGGTAACGCCCGCCCACCTTATCACCTGAATCTCCTCCTACAGCCCCATTGTGTTTTTTTTTTAACATCTCACAGAGGGGTTGCGGGGGGAAGTAGCAGTTCATTAGCATGTAAAGCTACAGACACAGAATCAGCACTTTTGAAACAGGGGTTATGGGATGCTACAATGCTTGATCTGTTTGGTATTTCGAGCCAAACACTTCAAAGACATGTTCTGAATACAGCCCGGAAAAAATTAGGACACCACTTCAGCATTATCATTTTCTCTGGTTTTATTATTTATAGGTATGTCTTTGAGTTAAATGAGTTTAATTGTTTTATTGTATCCTATAAACTACTGACATTTTTCTCTGAGTTGAAATTTGACAAAAACTGAAATGGCTGCCACACATGTAGCGATAAAGATTTAAGACAAATTTGGAGTGGTCTCTTAACTTTTTCCGGAGCTGTTTATCTGAGACCTATAATATATTGTTGAAAAAGAGTATAATATGGGACCTTTAATACAAATGCCTTTAAACTTTTAAAGTGTGACACTTACACTACAAATGTATATTAAGACACTTTTATCAGCAGTTTCAACATCTGATATTAAGACTTTTATTGAGACACTTGAGCTTGCCTGTCTTTCATTAGCTTTGATAGTTCTGGGGGCAGGACAGCAGGCTTATTCAAATGGATTTAAAATGTTTTCAAGTGTGGAAATATATTACAATCTCTAATCTTTCTATATACCCCCTTTAATCCCCTCCGGTACCACTAGGGGTCCCCATACCCCGGTTGGGAACCACTGGTCTAAAGCCAGACTAACGTTAAAACTTTGTGTATAAACAAAGAAAAAAGCACACTGCGCAGCGATTACTGTACTATCTGTTACAGTCAGACACTGCCAGTCCAGGTAACTTTGAACCGTGTAAATGCTTCAAACTAACAGAAACTGATTGATCACAGGCGCTTAATCACTGTCCAATGATTAAAAAAGCTGCTGATAACATGGACTGCTGATGTCGGAGGATGTGTTTTGGTGCTGTACCTCGTGCATGGAGTCGAGCAGCTTGGTGAGCTGATAGAAACGCTGCCAGTTCTGGCTGGAGTTCTCCTCACGCTTCACGATGGCTTTCCCCAGCTCCTTAATGTACGACATCCGAATATCGTCGAACACCGCCTGGCTCTTCAGGCCGTCCTTTGGCACTGCGGGAGAGAGGGAAACTAAAAGGTCAACATCTGGGACGCAGATAAGGATAATGTTCTGTAAATTGCAAAGGAGGAGACATTCTTCAAATTTAAATGATCATGTCGAGGCAGTGAAGGGCGGGAAAGGGCAGCTGATTAATTTACATCAGGTCATTTTCACGGTGCGGTCCCGGTAATATTCAGCAGCAGCACAGAGCGCTTAACAACTGCCAGAACAAAAGCACCCTGAGGACGGCTGTGTAAACTTTCAGCCGTGCTAATTATCATTTTAGATAGGTCTTTAATCTCTTTAATTATGGAGTTTTTGTTTACATCTTTAATTTTCCTGCTCTAGATTACCTTTGAGATAACACGAGGAGCTGCTGTGTACTCGTTGTGAAATTACGAGTGTGTTTTAGTAACACACAACAAGCCCTGAGAAGATTCCGTCATTCTTTACGATAATGCATGTCAGTAAGTTGTTAAAGTGCTTAAGTTTGTCCTGCGCATACTTCAACATCTCCCAGCTATGTGGACAGTGTTGGATTGGAGTAACACGTTTGATAATGACTGAATTAACACAGATGGTGGAAGAAGCTGACCTGTGCTGAGCAGCAGCAGCACCTTCATGCACAAATACTCGTCGTGGGAAACCTGCAGCCGGACAAACTCGCTGGAAATCTTCAGCATCTGCTCGCACTGGTCGGCCATGTAAGGCAGCTTCATCCGCTCCCTGGTGAAAGTTAGAGAGAAACAGTTAAACAGCTCCTAGAGTCACAGATGATGTACAACGGCTCAATCGGGGAGATGGAGCAGCTCCCTGTAATATCGCTGCAGATTAAATGTTCAAGGTCTGGCTCCAAACAATTTGTGGATCCTATTTGAAATCATTCTTCCAGAAGGTTGAGAATGCACATTTCAGATGAGCAAGCGTCCTCTCGGTGATGAAGTAATGTTGTGTGTGAAAGTGGGGACAAACGAAAAAAGTCTTGAGATGTATGCTTAGGAGTTTCGCTCCTTTATTTAAGCGGACAGAGTTCATTAAATTCACCCCAAAACACGGGGCAGATTCATTCATCGCAGATTATTCATTCAACCACGTGGAAAGGAAATTTGCAAAAGGCTTTTACCCAAGCGAGAAAGATGGTTTCACAGGCTGCCATAATGAAATGCAAATAAAACCATCTGACAAAACAGGATGGATTTAGTTTATCGCTGACGGACAAATAGAAAACAAGCCAGCTTCAGATATTAATTATGATCGTATTATCTTTGTGCTTGTGATTTTGTAAAAAAGAAAAAGAAAAAAAGGAACAGATCAAAAGGCCTATTACAGCCCTGAGCGTGGTGGCTGTGCCGGCTGCTCACTGCACTCAGAGCGCTGTTTACAGAGGAGTCATCAGCTCTATCAGAGGGACGAAACACTGATTACGGACGACAGCTGACAGGCACGCTTTGATTCTGAGGAGGGACGACACAGAGCAGAGAGCTGCACTGATACACATAAACATGTGTATGTGTTTGCTGAATGAGGGAAAAATGATAAAATCCTAGGCTGGAAAATATCACTTCAATGTTAGATTTAAATGAGGGGCAAAAGGGAACTGTATTTCCTACATGTTACTGTTCATATTTGATCTGGAGGATTTAAAACGCATTGCTCTGGTACTATTTTTGTTTCAAATGAAACAACAAGGGTATCCATAGAATGATCGATACGTACTCGTTGATGACGAGGTCTGGTGCGAAGCAGAGCATATTGCCGTTGCACTGCTGGTAGGATCTCCAGCCCAGGCCGAAGGACATGAGGAAGAGCCAGGAGCACTGCAGCAGAGTCATCTGGTCGTCCAGGTGCAGGTTCCTGAAGCCTGAGGGGACGCACATGAAAATCATCAACAATAGGGTTTGAGAGGGTGTGGTGGGGAAAGAGTCAAGGCTAAAACATTTTTGGATGTGAACTAAAAATCTTTTAGCAGGTGATACTTGATGAAAAATACCACATATCTCGTGCAAAAGCAAAAGCTAGAATAACAGTTATCGCATTTTAAAAAAGAGAGTATTAAACCCTTAATCTGACTTCACTGTGTTTACCAAATGTGCCTACGTGTCAAGTTAGCTCCAGATGAAGTGGATCCAGATGTAGAGTCAGTGTGTCTGTTTACACAATGGAGTCAGATGAGATGACACCTGTTTTGAACTCCACCCGTACATTTCAGCATCTCCACTTTTAAGCCGACATGCTTCCAATGTGTTGTGCAACGTGAACACTTTTTGTGCCTGACGTACCAAACAATGGGGAGAGCACACACCATAAACCTGTCTCTGTGCAGTCCTGACCTTTTTTAAATGTTTGAGATGAAGTGCAAACTTAAAGACTAGAGGTGTGTATGGAAGCCATTCCAGGGAGAGGGGACTAAGAGCAAAGTGGCATATCTGTCATCAATAGAACTTTAAAAATCTCCACGTGTCACAGCCTTTGCAAATCATCAATATGAATTATTAAATCGAAATATACATCTCTACAGTCTAGTCTCAATCCACTAACCACTAACCTGGCAGAGCCTTGGCCCACTTGACGGCAGAGATGACCTGTCGGCCGCCCAGCCTGTTGAGGGTGGTCATGAGGCGGGTGGAGGTGTCGGGCAGGGTGCTGTCGTAGCCGGCGAAGATGGTGTCCGGCTCGATGGCCTTCAGCAGGGACAGCATCGTGGGAACAAGTTGAGGCATGGACTTCACGGGTAGGAGGGAGCGCGCCTCGATTGGCGGAGACGGATTGAGCTCGGGCGGGTTGCTCGGCTGGGCGCCCTTTAAGCGGTTCAGCTTCTTGGTTTTCCGCGCTGCAGAGAAAAATCAGGGATGAAAATGTGTTAAATAAAGAATAAAGGGGAAGAAAGGAGGTTCACTGTGTACTGTTAACCGTGTGGTAATGTGTACCTTCCAGGTTCATGCCAGCCATCAGACACTTGCGGAAGCGACAGGCAGGGCAGTTCTTCCTCCTGATCTTGTCGATGATGCAGTCGTTCCTCCCAGCACACAGGTAATTATGCTGCCCTGAGGAGCGCAGGGGAGGAAGATTAATCTCTTATTTACCTTCACTGCTGTGGCAAACACTCCAGGGGTGGGGGATTAATTAGCTTTATCACAGTCCTTACTTTGTAATGATCATAATGACTCCCAGCATTCGAACCAACGTATGTGGAACAGGGAAGTGAGGAATGAGTTTATCAGCGAGGAGATAATGATGTGCGTGTACCTTCCACCGCTCTCTTGAAGAACACCTTGCAGCTGCCACAGGTGAGCACGCCGTAGTGGCAGCCTGAGGCCTCGTCAGAGCACACCAGGCAGATCTTGTGTGTCCCGCTTTTCCCCTGTGTGGAGGATGGGGCAGAGACCACTTCATGTCTGGAGGTAGAACTGGAGAAAGAGGGAGGAGACAAATGTGAGGGATATTCATTCTCTCTCAAAGGTTCCCCGTGGAGCTTTGGGCTTCTAGTAGAACTACAGAGCTGTTTTCTCTTAGAGTGGGTCCTCTTCCTAGTCTTGTGATCAAGTTCTCATTCACATATGCTTCCTGCCAGTAGCTCCAAACTACTCTACTGATCTACAGGTGGGGGTAACGCCAAGACATGCAGCAAGGCTGTGGCAAACAAGAAAGAAGGATACTGCTTGCTAGTAAACATGGAAGTTAAAAATGAAACTTTAAGGAAAAATTGGTGTGGAGAGGTTTTATGAGGAGGGAATGTTCCTTTTCCTTTTTGTCCAGCAGTGGCTCAGTAAGTAGGGGCTTGGACTGGGAATCGTAGGGTCGCCGGTTCAAGTCCCCGAACAGACTTGAAATATGGAAGGTGGACTGCTACTTGGAGAGGTCCCAGTTCACCTCCTAGGCCCTGCTGTGGTGCCCTTGAGCAAGGCACCGGACACCTCCAATCCCCCCTCCCCATTGCTCCCCGGGCGCTGCACGATAGCTGCCCACTGCTCCTAGTACTAGGATGGGTTAAATGCAGAGGAACAATTTCACTGTGTGTGCTCTGCTGTGTGCATGCATGTGACTAATAAAGAGGGTTTCATCCTCCGATTCTATTCTATCTATCTTCTTTTCCTTGCAGGATTAGTTTTTAATTTGTACATATCACTCTGAAAAGGTTTCACTCAGAAGACAAAACAATGACTTTGATCTTGACTTTTACTGTCTTTGAGAAAGTGTTGCTAAAAGTTGTTAAAATGATCTTAAGTATCACAACATAGCTGCACAGACAGCCTTTACCTACTCCTGATATAGTGCTCTCAGTTTGGCTGCAGTTTAAAGTTAAATAAATAAACTACACACTCAATGTGTTCCTTGTGCCAGTTTTCCCTCAACTCTGCCTTCGTTCCCAACATAGAGTGAAGAAAAAAAGTGAGTCCCATTGTGCCCGTTTGGGCCCTAAGCTTAAATGATCAGACTGTGTGGTCACTTCCTCAATGCAGTGGTTGTCATGAAATAGCCCTTCTTCCTTTGACGGAACCGCAAATGTTTCCAGACCCAGTCCACAGTGGTTGGATGCACTTTTTCCAAACCTCCACAAGAGGACGTCAGGCTTTGCAGCATCCATGCGCCAGAGGTCCATACCCACTTTCAAACTCAGTGGTCAAAGCAACAACAACGCCCACACAGAGAGGATATCAAGACGTGCAATAACTGTGTCCGTCTGTCCGTGCATCCAAAAGTCTGCATAGCAAAGACAACAAACATATTGTCTGGTTCTGTAAGGGCTGCTCTCTGTACTCACACTTACAGATCTGAGCAGAAGCTCTCTGAGTTATACAACAGGCGGGTGTTAGCACAAAAGCAGGACAGGCCCCAGCAGTCAGTGGGTGAAGCAGGATGGGAAAACCCAAGGTGCAGAAGCATTAGGCAGCCAGATAAAAAAGAACGACCAGTGAGAGACCTCGGAGGAGGCCGTCTAACCACGAGAGGGCTGAGAGCTTTCTGAGCACTCCTGGAAACACACTGCGGTCAATAATTCTGTCCATTATCGCTGGGATTCAATAGTGTGCCGACTACTGAGCTGCTACAGTGTCTTTACTGTACTCTGCATTGTTTCTTAAAATCCCTGAATTTGTGAAGTGGGTGGTGTGTGTGTGTGTGTGTGACATTAGTAAGCTCACCGAACAGCTCCACTCTCCTCCAGCTGTGAGAGGTGAAACAGGGGGCAGATTTAATTGCGAACACACAGCTGTTAATCCATACAAATCCAGCAACCAGCGTTTTAAACAAGACTGCCTGCTTTATTCATTTTATTTTTTGGAATCAGTGTTCCTGCCTGGCACCCACGTTGTTATTATTATTATATTTTGACATTCTCCTGGATCTTTCATTCATATTTACGGCCACATTATCATTTTTGTGGTTTGGATTGTCTGTTGTCATTTTTTAAAATTCTGTACACACAATATCTTTTGCACATCTGTCAGAGCGATCCTCCTCTCCTGCTCTCCCCGAGGTTTCTTCCACTTGCCCATTAACTGTGGGGTTTGAGGACAGTATGCAGCACACACGGTACAGCCCCCTGACAAATGTGTATGATACTGAGCTTTATAAATTATAATAATACATTTGATCGATTGCCTGATCTATTATTTTTCTATTTAAAACACATTCTGCATTGCCTCTTAGCCAAACATTTGGAAGAAGATTTCATATCAGGCCAGATGTTTCACACTGAAGCACTCGACACTGCATGGTGTTTGCACAATTTCTCATTGTTTGAATTGGACACCCTGAGGTGAACGAACATTTTAAATATTTATAGCCAGTTACAATGATAATCACAGAACTGTTTTGAAGACCAGGAAATAAGATTAATGATTCTAACAACAAAAAAAGACCCAACATACGCTAACAGACAGAAGCCACATTAATCACTCATTTATAAAAGTGGAACTAGAAAACATAAGATTAATAATCACACATCCCAATCCAATACTTTAAGGGTTAACCTACTTTTTAAGAATTATAATGATTAGAGTTTACACCAAGGTATTCTAAATTGATAGGTTAAGCTGCACCACGTAATATACGATTACCAACCACAAACGAAATTCAATTTCAGAAGCCTTTTTGTTCCGGACAGTGTTCCACTCTTTAGAATATCATTTAGGGCCGCACAATATAAAATGTTTTATCGTCATTGCGGTAGAAACTTCACACATCATAAATGAGGACAATTAGGACTCAGGTTTTTTTCTTTGCTTCAGTATCAAAACTGCCCTTTAAAATCTTTATATTTTTAATCTTATTGATTGTGATTGTCAAATATCTTCTCTTCAGGTGTAATTGATATCCCCGCTGTTGTCATGAGTCTATGACCTGGTGGAAAAAGTCCCCAGTATGGGGGGTGGGGGGGGGTTAAGGGGCACGTGTAGACCACAGGCAGGCCAGAAACATGACTCCCAATAAATGTCTTGTATGTGGAACATGTAAGTAGGCAACTGTTTGGAACAAGTTTGCCATTACAACTTTATAGGGTGATAATAATGTCAATGTTGTGTTAGCAGCTCGATCTACTGCCCTCCAGTTGCAATAAATGCCATTCAGGATCCGTTGTAGGTGCACAGCTTACAAGAACGCTTGATTGTAGTGAATGTGTTGTGCCGAGCTCTCATATACAGGGATTGTGTTGCACAGTTTACATTAACGTCCTACAAACTATTTTTTTCCCCTTCCACCAGCTTGTCTTAATACCTGCTGTTTGGATCCCAGCCAGGGTCAGGCGACACATACACAACTCATACAGAAGCCGTGCCTCTGCAATGATGTCAGCAGCATGCTATCGGTCTCACACACATATCTATGAGTGGTTTCCTGTAGAGAGCACACACACTTAAAGCACATGAACACACACAAACAAAAGCCCTTTTAAATCTCCAAAAGAGGCAGTTGCAAACCAACAAGTGGGCGGAGGAGGTGAATGAGTCCAGAGTAGGGCTTTGACCTCGAACTTCGTTGTTCGAATATAATTCGATTGTTTAAAAAAATAAAGAAATTCGAACGAATTTTAGGGAGCCCTTAATATTCGAACCTATATGGGAATTATTTTTTATTAGTGTTGTTTTCAATTCAGATTCCAAGGTTTTTTTCACGCCTGGTGAAGTAAAACCGCGAGCTCATTATCAAGGCTATTATTGGTCATCTGGGCTCCTGTAGACCTATGACGTTGGCATCCTCCTGGTTCGCGCAATCGCGCTTATTTTAAAACAATATTCTAAAACAATGGCCGCGCCAACGACAACTACGCCTGATGAGGAGTAAGCCTTAACCTACTTAGCCTGACTGGCTTATTTTTTTATTTATTTTTGATGAGAACAGTGGATAAAACTGTTTGTGTTTAATCCAGAGTCTGATAATAATACAATTAAAAAAACCAAAACAAGTGACTGTGTTTTTCTTCCGAAAGCATCATTGACTGACTAGGTGCACGTCACGAAAGGTTCCTGTAAGCTCGTGTATTTCCGATGGAGCGTTAACTGTCATATGTGGGACCCACACTAATGTTGTACATATTACGGACACCCGCCATTGACTGATACACTGCCCTCTGGTGGACAGAACATCGAACTGAAGTGTGATACTAATATTGGTC
This sequence comes from Eleginops maclovinus, assembly GCF_036324505.1. Lineage (NCBI taxonomy): Eukaryota > Metazoa > Chordata > Actinopteri > Perciformes > Eleginopidae > Eleginops > Eleginops maclovinus. The sequence goes on from NC_086371.1 coordinate 15,752,117, forward strand.
TTACTGAAGACATTTAATGGTCAAAATATTATTAATAAATATTCGAATACATTCGAACTTTAATATTAATAAACAAACGAACTTCGAATATGATTTTTGGGCAAAAGTCAAAGCCCTAGTCCAGAGTGATGATGATGATGATGATGAAGTCAAAGGGTTTGTTTGTGTGTTGGGGGCGGGGCAACCACTGAGTCCTTTACTGGCCCAGCAGCGCAGGTTTACTAGACAGCTGTAGGCTACTGGTTCAAATCCAATTACTGCAGCGGCTACACACCAGAGTAATCCTGACGGGGCGTCGCTGCTTCTCAGTGTTTTCTCTAAACTCACCTACAGAAACTAAGCCGTAAAACAAGTTGCAAATCTGTTTCTGTCAGATGTAACCCAATCAATGCTGCAGCACAGCAGTGTTAGGAGAGCGTATTTCCTCTTTCTGAAACCATCTGTTGAAGAGAGTGTTTGCAGTCGACAGGAAGTTCTCGCATTCCCTCACAGTTAACTCTCGGTCAGGGCAGAACCACAGCGCAAAGGCAGAGACACACAGAGACGGGCCTCGACTTCAACCAGAGCAGAGCTAAGAAAGATAACTGCTTGCGTCGGGAGCAGTGTGATGAATCACGCACTTACGATAATGCCGGTGGCCCAGTACCCTGCTTAACAATTGATAATCCCCTTTTAGCTGCAAGTGTCACGAGCAGCTGGGTAGAGCCCTGCTCCAAATCCCTCAGCATCTTCTTCTATTTGGACAAAATGTGGTTGTTTTGAGGCGAGGTGGATAATGTCGCAAGTACTGTTCTCCACACATTGGTCTAATTCATCCAGCTCGACCTACCCAGCCACTTTAATGAGTCCTCTTAGAAAAAATAAACAAAGATTTTGTCTAGCCGGTAGTCTCTCTCTCTCTCACGTAAAGTCAAGACCCAAAACAAAAGTGGAAACAATAGAATAAGGATCTTTCCGGGGGTTTGCATGCACAAAACCTGATTTCCATGTTAATATTAAGATTATCTCTGCAACTGATAAGGCTAAACTTTAGTGCAAGCAGTTTGCACAGCAGTTTATCGTTAGCACTGCAAACATCTCATCTTTATCAATACTCGGTGAGCGTGTCAAGCAGAAGGAAGTGCTCCTTGCCCGAGGTAAGGGCCACCAAAATAGAAAAGGGAACTGAATCATTCTTGCATGCAGCACAACAAGGCAGCTGCTCTGAGGGAGTGGATTGGGTTTGTTTAGTCAATGACTGGACTGGACCTCTCTAAAATATCTGTCTCAAGTGCCCTCCAATAAAAACAGACGTTATAGGTGCTTGACATTAGTGCAACGCATACACTAAACATAAGCCTTGCTGCCTCAGAAAATGAACACAATGGAGCTATAGTCCCCTCTGGAGCTGTTTCTCTTTGACATTAAGTAGTTTAATGGCCTTTCGTGAAACAAGTCATTAGACAGATATTCTTACGATATGATTATGCTTCAATGGTCAGATCGAGTCTGAAATTTGACTTGCGTCACTGCAGCTCCATTTGTAACATCAACCTAGACAGATATCAAGACACAATACATGAAAAAACAAACACAAACACAACATCACAATCACTGAGAGAAACATGCTCAAAGAGCCTTTAGCGTGTAGTTGATCTGGGATGTAGCTCTGTATTTACTGTAAGGATTGACTGGTGCACAAAAGAGTGCTTCTGTCTGACTTTATTGAATGGAGGGACCCTGTATCTCCCATTAGATGCAGTTCATATTCGCTGTTCAGAACATGGTTTTGGTCAGAGAGGATGTTGTTGGACAGCCTCACCAGGTTGTTATGATAGACTGACTCCTAAAGCTATAAGTCTTTGAGCAGGTTTTGAACAGATGGAGCAGTTCCGATTGTAAAGCAGTTGACAAACACTTGTGCCAGGTAGTATTGCAGAACTGTAGAACCGACAAAACCACAGATGTAAAGTACATCAGAAGAATTTGTCTACTCGCCCCCAAAGAGCCAAGGCGGCGGAGAAAATAAACCCTTCTTTCTTTTGCACAGATATAATCGATATGGTCTTTCCATGACAGCAGACGGTCTATCAAGTATTTGTATAAAACTCCCTGCTTGATTTGATCTGTGCTACATGCAACACATTGAATGATCCCTCAGTGTCCCGGCCTGCAAAGAGCCATTGTCTTCTCCTCCATGCTGTATTGACAAACCCTCCACAATAACAGCTACTATTTGTTGCCAAGTGCAGCAACAACTGTTTGGCTACATCAGAGGAAAAGACTGAACCTGGCAGAGCAGAAGGAAATGCCCCCCAAGGATCTGAGTTTCCATATTAGTTTCCATAATAGGAGCCTTCGGTGGCTGTGTGTAGGTGGGAGGTGGCTTCTTGCTGCTGCCCCTGTGTGCACAACCATAATACCCATAATACCTATAGCTGGAGACCACTGAATGTGGGAGGAACCCGCTCCTAAAGTTTGGCTTTGCTGACTCGGCAACTGCACACAACAGTAAGAAGCGGAAGAAAGGCACACAAACAACTCACAGACTCAATATGGGGAATTTCTGTAAGCCTATTCAGTGTCAAAACACCATAAAAAAAGAAATAAAGGAATCTGCGGTTACAGGAGAATGCGGTAACAACGTGAAAGTGACTGGAATGGTTGGCATTTGATCTGGTGCGCTAACTCGGCGCCAGCTGTGGGTAGGCGGGAGGGAAAGTAGGTCAGGGGAGGGAGTGCTTCATGGCAGCCCGATGTTGTCCGCCTGCCTGCCACAGCAGTCAACACACTGGTACATTATACACAAAGCAAACAGACAGTCCATGTCTCTGCACTTGGTTGGAGGAAGCAAAGACAAGGGACGGAGAGAGAGAGAGAGAGAGAGAGAAAAAGAGAGGTGAGGGGTGTGCCGGATCAACACTGAAAAGCAACTCTGACCAAAGAGTACTCTCAAAACACCGAGCTAAGATTGAGAGCTGAGACTACTCTGCCTTATATAAATACATATAGCTATATGTATATAAATGGACTACAGATCGGACTCATGTATCAAATCAGGCACCAAACCACAGCTGACACATCTGACTGCAGGGGGAATCTACGCCCAACTTATTTTTGGTAACACAACCACGACTATATCAATCTGGCCAGTGCAATCGTTGGATAAAGCTCTGTATGAAAAGTTATGGTGCAATCATTACCTGATAATGAGCTACCACCGTCAGCAGGAAACTCACACATTCAACAGGTTGGTACAAAGTCCTGCAGGCCCCGCCGCTGTCAAACACAGCCCTGAGGGAAGGATTCATTCCGACGTTTCTTCAATAGGAGGCATTACAACGAGTACAGTCACAGAGTTTAGATAAATATATTGGGCTGTACCGTATAGTTTGAAGCTTTGTGCGCAACATTGGCAACTGACAGATAAAGATTAGGATACGCCAATGTTATAAGTATCATGCTATTTTGAGAAGTATATGTCAGTGGTGGCTGCGTATGATTCCAACATGTGTGATCCAATCATTCCCGATAATTCCAGATTGTTGAGAAATAAACCACAAAACATAAATAATACACTTTTTCCCTTTATTTCATATTTGTTGGTGTTTAGCCTTTCAAAAAGAGTATGTTTTGACAATTGAATACATCTTCAAGTGGTTTTCTTTGTGAGCTTTATTCAGCGTTAACTTGTAGTACTTTTTCCAAAGTTCACTCAATATTCCCACATCTCTGGAGTTTCACCTCGGCAAACATGGTGCCAGATGTGCTCTTTAACTTGCCCAGGCAATGCTTAACAGGTTTCATTTGCTTTATTATATTACACATATTATCAGTCAGTTAATATAAGGGCTGAAACTAACAAATCCTAATAATACATGTAATTTTCCAATCGCTAGTGTCTGTCCCTAAATCCTGTCTAACAGCAACAGTCTAAATCCCAAAATACTGACAGGATTAAAATAGATGGCTATTAGATTTCTATCGATCAATTACATTAAAGGCCGATTGTTTCAGCGCTGCTAAATCTTCAATCCAAAGAGCTGGTAACATCTGATTATTGAATAGAAAAACTGAACCTAAATTATGAATCCGTCCCCATGAATGGCTCCAGTGAAAGCCTGACTGAATGTCCTTTTATTTATGTAAAAAACTGAAGCATACATTACTCCAACATGCACATAAAGAGAACACTACATGCTGAAGCTACACAACACCGCTTTGTATAAACTAGAGAACAGCTCTATTCAGAGAGACGTTTTTTTAAACTTTCTTCCATTACAAGTCAACAGCAAATCCTGTAACCTAAAGTGTGTATTATAAAGATCTTTATTGTACAGCATATGGTATAAAAACATTTCTTATTTTGTCGAAGAACCCTGAGAAACAACATGGGGACCAGGGTAAAAGTCTGGAGCAGGAAATACGGCTCATTGCATCTAACCTCCAAGTTGAACTCCCCTCCTCGGGCTGGGCCAATCCCAGCCGGAGGAGGAAATGTCACGCGAAAAACAAAAACACAAGCCAACTAAATGAGCTGTGTCAGTATCTATCAAAGGAATTATGTTTCTGCATACCTCCCTCCATTCAACCCAGGTATTTCCCTTAAATGCAAATCAATGTTAATTAAGCATGCCACATCAAAACTAATCATGTTATGAGGGTGTGTGTTACCCAAAATATAGACAAAGCGACGCATTACTTAAGGTGGAGCGCTCCGCATAGTGCGAGATGTTGTTGTGAGTCAGACCGTAAAGCTGAGTCAGATCGTAAAACTCTCATGCATAAAACGAAAATGTAAGCTCGGGTGAGCTTAAGATGTGGGAAACAACCGGTACGAGTCGTAGCTAGTCGACTAATAAAAGCAGACCTGCACAGTGCAGAGCGGCAAACTGTGGGGCTACATCAGGTCAGGTACTGAGTGCCATGCGAGGTCCTCTGAGCCTCCGCAGGAAGCAGCAGCTCCGTCGCGTGAGAAGTTGGAGGAGACGGTGACCTGATGCAAACAGCCTGACAACCACAGGGACACGAGAGCCCACAGCTCAGCTGACTTCAAGCCGTTAAATGTGGCACAGGTTGAGGCCAACAGGCACGGCCAAAAAAACAATCTCCCATTCACTAGAGACACACACACACGCACACACAGGATACTAAGCTCACACCAAAAAGCCAATGCACATACACAATTATCGCCGATCACATACACAGACATAAGATAAAAAAAACGAGATAAAAAAAACCTCCTACTGCCAAGTCCTCTGTTTCCACATCACCTGACACACACTGGAGTCTCACACCCACACACCTCTACAGAACACTTTCACATTCAAGCCACATGTGTAATGAAGACGAGGTGTCGTAGCTGAGTTACAAACGGCGAAGAAACACGTTCCAAATAATTTTCCAACAAACATGTAACTACCGCTGTGCCCTTGTTGACATGACACATGTCGACGTGCCAATCTTTGATTTGATCCTTGTTGGATACTGAGAATCAGACGGTGGGAATGTGGAAGAGATAAAACCAATGTCCCTCTGCCACACCACTGTGGGTAAAGATTTAGTAAACAGCTGCTTCACAACCACATCCCATTCACGTCTAAACCTCCAAAGCACCACAGGGAAGAATAATAATAACAAAAAGGCACTTTGTGAGGCCGTTTGCTTTGGATTCATCTGAAAAAGGAACAATCACAGCAGAAATTGTGATTAATTAAAATGACATTAACAATCAGAGGAATATGCAGCCTTTTTTCACTTTTCCCTTACAATAAATCTCCCTTAACTGTACAGGCCTGACCACTCTGTTAATGCCAGAGTGAATTCAACTCTACTGTTGAATAAAGTGTCCGATCTGCCTCAAGTAAAGATCTCAGGTTTATTTTTGGCATAAAGATCTGCCAAAATCAACCACATGAACCCCCAAAGTTTGGACACGTCTGAGAGAGGATGAGCATAGCCAACAAGCAGTAAGGTTAAAAGAGCAAGAGTGAAACAATAATTAAACTATCTGGTTTAAAAGCAAGGCAAGAAATACTTCCCTTCTTTGCATTGTTGCAGATCACATGCATGCACCAACTTTTTTAACACACTATTTGTCCTTCTTTCTTTGCACTTAAACTGCAGCTGAAACTGATTTCAACATATCCAACACTGACAGCTGCGATATTATCTTAAAAAGTACAAATATAAGAAAAAATATATCGGAACCGAATTAAAAAAACTTCAGAGTTAAAAAACTGAATATTCTGAGCAAATCGATGTTGACCATTTCAGGGGAAGGATACATTCAAAGTGTTATTTGAGCTGACTCACCCTGCACACTACAAACTGTACAAAACAAATTCATATTTCTTTGGTGAGGTCACATATTCAAAACTTACTTTTACGTTTTTTGGCCATTCAAAGCACCTGTACCATAACAGCACAACTCCCACAATCAGGCGGCGACCGGCCTGCCCGGTTTTTACAACATGCTGCTGTTGAGCTCTGTTGCACTATCCGTCTTATCCATGCACTGGCAGTGTGACGTGTACGCATCAAGATGTTATCAGTTAAAAATGTGTTTTCATTGTGTGTGAAAAATGGAAGTGTGGCGTGAGTGTGTGTGAAAAGTGTGCAAGAGTTGGCAGCCCTGAACAGTTCGGAGCACGGTTGCATGTAGAGCTAGGTAACATGCACATCCTAAACTTAAGTGCACTACCATGCATATGCATGTGGTATTTCGAGTCCAGACATGGAAAAATCTTGATCTACATTGCAAATGGGACATGCCATAAACACACTGATACTAAGAGAAAAAAGGATGAGATGTTTGTCTTGGATAAAGGTGGAATTCCCCTGGCTTTCGAACACCACATCCTTTCTCCAGATCTCGCTGCTTATTGCTGCAGCCACTTCCTGTAGAGTCCACATGCCTCTCTGTCACAGCAGATTTGTGGGTAAATAACTAACTAAGGAGGGGGGACCATGGCGTTTTGGTCTTAGGTCGATAGCTTGATTTAGAATCAAGCCTTGTTTCTATGGTAACTAACACCACAAACCAAACCTGCAAGGCGCAGTTTTTGTTAAAGCTTTTCATAACGTATGAAATGTCGACCCACTCATCCATCAACTGAGGGAATAGAGAGTCGAAAATAAAACAGAAGTTTGTTTCCACCAAGTGTCACACAGTGGCTGCACAATAACACACAAAAATGTGTGCTGATTGACTGTATGATATCACTGACAGTGATGACTTCAACAGCTTTGACACAAATAAAACTATTAAAGGAATAAAATGTATCCCACAAAAGTACAATATCTATGATTTTTTTAATTTCAACAGCATTGTCCAGATTTTCCAACCGGGATCCAAATGTATTAACATGTGATTGCCTGATGATGTGTGTGTCTGGCTGTTTGTCAAAATTCTAACTCCTTCACGTGTGTAAACTCATAAACAAGATAATCCTGGACTAGTGCCACAAGCTGATAACCACCTTTGTGAAAGCTGTCGTCTGGAATCACCAATGCTTCATTTGTTAAACCAATTAAGAGAGCCTGCATCACTTGAACCCAAACAACACCAGTAGGGCTTAAAAACTAGAAATCATTTTTAGTACTGATGAATAATGATGCCGATCGCAATTTACTGATGTCTGTAGTATGGAGGCGGACAGAGATATTTTATACATTTTTCCGATCAGTGTGTATGAAGCCCTATCTCTGTCTGACCATTTGTTAACTGCGTTCAGGTGACATGAGCGGTCCAAATCCCCATGTGCACCACGCATTACCTCTATCTTTTGTGATCCTATCACAGGTGGACAGCTCGAAGTGCGTAGGGTCACACCTGCGTTTCAGATTACATCTTGTGATTGGATCACACTTTAAAAACTTTTTTTTTGGTCAAATACCAAATGACATGTTTTTAACAAGCAGACTATAGTCCAATTCAGTCCCTAGTCTGCCAGAATTAAAATGTGGAAATAGATATAACATTTGCTGAGAACATTTATAACATAAGATTTTGACATCTTTACACAGGATTCTATACATTTTGAAAAGCAGTGGATAAAGTCTGTGTAAGTTAAGCTGTTGAGTCTCATATACGCACAATGCAAAATGACTGAATTGAGGTATTCACAGGTGATGCACTGTCTAGGACTATTATTGTAAAAGTTAAGATCGGAAGAAGTAAAGCTGTAAAGATTTGGGAGCAAAAGATTGTGACATCTTTACACTACAAAACATATGTGGTCAAAGGTGTACCAAACCACCTTGGAGAGGGGTTTGAGTGATCGGATCAAAATGTTGGAGGTTGTGCACACTTGGATTTAGCGCTGTCCACTTGTGACCTGATAGCCCAAAACACAAATGAATACATGGTGTAAACAGGTAACATATTTATATCAGTCTTACCATTTCCTAACACACATCGGGACAAACAAGGAGACTCGGAACCTGCATTCAAACGACAGTGTAGTGTTCATGCTGAGGATAAAGAAAGGCTGTCCAGTTTAATAAAAGCTGTATTATGGGGGCAAACCCTCTTCATATGCTGATAGTTGTTCATTTAATTTGCTTGCGTTAATAAAACTTATCAGGTATGTTACTGGTAACTGGTGATGAATGTATTTGATAAAAATAGGGGGAAATGGCCTGTCTTTATAAGTAGCTTATAGAAACATATTTATACACACTCTAGACTCCTCTAGATATATTTGTTTGCAAGTAAATCTATGATAAACCAGTGAACGAAGCATTTTTCCATTTGCATTGAAAAACTATTAAGCCCCTTATAAGTACTCCTCCCTACTCACACCTTTTCACCTTGGGAGCTCTTTTGAGTGGCTAAGATGCTTAATGAATACATTTTATTTAAACTAGTATCAGTATTAACTGTAAGGGTCATAATTCTATTCTATTTTCTCAGAATTCCAAGAAACAACCATTTTAAATAGAAAGCTTTATAAATAGAACCCCCAGTTCTGTAAACAATGTACGTTACATTTCTAGTAACGCAGGGGTGGATTAAATGAGACCTAACTGGACTCATCACATAAATACGGTAGGTCAAATTTGTAAGACAAAAACGAAAGGTTGGTTCGGGCCACACACTGACTCTTACCTGGAAAAGCTGGTGGGGTAAGAGGAGGAGATGGAGAAGGCCTCACTGGCCCTGAGCATGGCGGAGTTGTCCCCGATTCTGCTCCAGGCCCCACCGATGGTAGTCACTGGGAGAAACAGACTAGACACTGGCTTCTGATCCTTCTGCTGCTGAGCTCCATTGCTGCTGGAGGTGGTTCCAAAGTGGTAGCTTGGTCCTCCTGAAGTGCTCACCCCACAGATGGAGATGGTGTTAGACGTGGACATGGACGCTGTGGAGGCCGCACCGCTGATTTGGCAATAATTCTGGCCTGCAGACGTCTTTTCCTGTTTGATCCCGTCTTGGGTGCAGAGCTGAATGAAGCCAGCATCTTTTTCTTTCTTTACCTTTGCAGACAAAGTGGCTGTAGGGGTTAAGGAGGCCGTTGTGGATATGCTTGGGCTGGACTGACCTGGACCTGTTATATTACTGCCATTGAGAGAAACTGAGACTGCCCCACTGCTGTTAATGCTTTCAACCAAAGCAGGCTTTATGTCTCTCTCTGAGCTAACGTCTCCAAGCAGAGTATCGGCTGCAAGAGTGGACAGGAAGGCATCATCCCCTACATAAAAATCTGAGGGGGACCCAGTGAGCTCAAAGTCTTGGAGCAGGTCCAGAGTGTTGTCTGTGAAAAATTTCTGAGTCACATCAACATCTTTTCCAATGTGATCAAAGGCATGATCAAGGTCGATGGGATCCTGATCTCCTTTATCCATTGAAAAATCTTCTGTTTTCGTGTGGAAGAAATTGGGATCTGATCCTCCAATAAGTGAATCCATGCAGGATTGGTTAATATCTGCTGTACTGGCCTCCAACTGGGGCAAACTTTCCCTCAAGTTTTGACGCCCGAATGTAGAACAAATCTGTGTCTGGAGTAAGTGCTGCTGGTGAAGCTTCTGGTTTTTGGTCAGGCTTCTGGGCTCTGGGTCTTCCAATAAGGGACCGACGGTGGCAGTGACTGAGGCGGAGGAGAAATCTGTTAGGTGGATGTTGCTGAGGCCGTTAGGCACCTGACCTGGCTGCATCAACGGGGTGGATGGAAGAACAACTGAGGTGATGGACATGGCACTGTGAGGAGTCACTTTTAACAGACCTCCCTCCTGAGGGCTTTCAGTGTAGACTAACTTGCTTAAATGGTCATCTCTTCTATATGTTATCTTCTTCACTCCACCTTTATCCATCTATATATTTGTGTGTGGGATGGGGGTAAATAGAGAGCGTTAACAGACATGGCTAAATAGAGTACAAAGCACTTGCATTGAAACACAGTCAAGGGGGATAATCTGATGTGCTACAATGTAATGTAAGTTATAATGTTTTAAGGTTGGGCACATGCAGGGAGCAAGCACCGGAAGTTAGGTCAATAATAGATAGGGGAAAGTTGACAGCATGCCCCCCTGCGCGCCCTTGATTGCTAACGCAGCTAAATGTAGCTAACTGCGTTAGCTGTTATTCCCATTGGCTAAATGTTAACACGAGTGCTAAGGCACTAGTGTCCACCCCATATACTGTGTACATAAAGTAAACACACATAACAGTGGTCCTACCAGAAATGACTCAGCTCTAAAGTTGACTAAAGTCTAAGCTATGCTAAAGTTAGCTAAATGCTAACAGTTTGCATGCTACGTAGCAATGTGGCTAACAGCCTCATTTCGTTGACAGTTACGTTAGCCTTGTTAGCCAACATAGCATTTATTAGTGCATATTCGCACAAGTGTGTTACATTACATTATTTCTCTTAGGCTAACACATCTTATGATATCTACTGAAATCTGAACAAAAGCTCATATTTACCCTTGAAATGACTGATTGTTGGTATGTGTCCACAGGTCGTCTGTCAACATTGTTTTGGTTGAAAGTGGCAGTCCATAAGACGCAACACTGACCCAATGTTTGTTAACGTTAGTCCTCACTGCTACAGTTACATGGCTCGGTAAAACGACATAAACATGTAAAGCTCACTGTGTTTTACGAGTTATCAATCTTGTAGTTCGATCTAGCAGTTAATTGTCATGCAAACTGCCTCAAACTAGCGGAGCTGTGGAGAGTCGCAGCTAACCATTAGGAAAGTAGGCGCTAACCTCCAGGAAAAACATACAAAATGGAGAACTGAGCAAGTCAGCCCCGTGGCAGACCTGTTTACAACATGCAGCGCAACCTGTTGGTCGTGCAGGGGAACTGCTGCTCGTTATTCAGTTTCCAAGTTCTTTATTCTCATATGCCTAGGAACAACTGTGAAGCAGTCCCTGGCTATAACAATCATTGGATCTCAGACTCCCCCAAACAGTTCAATACATGTGTGAGGAGAAAGGAAAGTCACTCAACACATTTAAAGTGACAAATCAAGATAAGATAAGATATACTTTATTAATTCCAAATTGGGAAATGTTTCGTTACAGCAGCATGTTGAAACAAAGGTATTGGACATCATTTGAAAAATAAAAAGAGTGGAAAATAAACAAAGTTAAAATATAGACATATAAAAATGGAAAATAAAACAGAACTAAAAAGTAAAATAGTTGCCCATGTCTGACAGAGTCTGACAAATAAACACAATGAAAGGCCAAATTACAACACAATTTAAAAGTGGGATATTATTTACATAAAGTGTGCATAAAAATGTAAAACCACCAATAAAATATAAATTGAATAATATAACTTGGTGGTAGACATTATTTCAAATCGAAAAAAATGTATGAAAATAGTAATGTTATGGGCTATACAGATATAAAAAAAATCATAGGTACGCGTAAAACATTTAAATAGGACTGTATTTACTGCAAATTGTGTATCCTTCAAGTTCAATCTCAAACTTTAAGGACGACTTTGAGGGTTTAACGGGGATGGACTATACATTAATGAATTAACCAACTACAAAGCCATTGTTTTGATACATAAACACACACATATTTGTTGGCAAATAAAATTCCAGGCAAAGTGAGCAAAGCAGTGAACAAATGAAAAAATTAAAACCTTACCATTTTCTCCTCTTACATTATTGTTCATACAGCTGTCCACCACGGGGGCTCCGCTTTCTTGCAGCTGTTAAGAAGCCTTCGACCGACAGATAGACAGACAGACAGACAGGCAGACAGAGGGCTGTGAAGGAAATTATGTATGAACATTTTAGTCATTCCCAATACACTTACAATGATCTGATGATGAACAGAAGGGGGAATTATTTATACATTTGAAAATTACTAAAGGAGTAGCTACAGATCTGCATCTCTTTAAAAAGATACATTGAGGACAAAAACAGTGATGTCTTAGTCTGCTGGGTATTTTATCACATCACTTCAAAATAGATTCAAATTCCAAGTCACAGGATTATTGTTCACATCTAATGAAATTGATTGTTGATCATACATTTTCATGAAAGAACATTTTAGCTCAAAGTTCTGTCTAGTGTTAATTAACTTTCTACACATTAAATCCCATGTTTTGTGTTGAGCTTAATAGCACGCTATAACGTGACATTGCAATGATACTACAATGCACTTTTTTCTAAATTACTCTTGACTCCAAAAACATATTGTTGTGATCTGAATTATTAATATTAGGACACTATGTTTCCATATTTGTCTTCTTATTTCTTTAGAGAAAACACAATGTCACTGAAACGGTTGCGTCAGTAAAGAATAAACCATTATTAGATCATTATTATTCTGTAATGGGTCACCTTATTTTTAGGCCTTTTGAAATAAAGCATGAAGTAAATGTTGTTTTTATTCAAACCAAAGGGAGTTGTTCTTTTGCTTGTTACTTTTATTAGGATTTTGACCCACTACAACCAGGTTCATTCTGTTTCACATAACATGCCAGCTCACACTTCTGCCTCTTTCATGAGGAAATATGAGTGGGAGAAAAGTGCCTGGGAGGGGAGGAAATGGGGTGGCAGGCTTTTACTGCGTGCATAGGGATAATAACTCTGCAGAGAGGTTTGGGCCTGTATTAGCTGTTGCTCTCAAGGCTGCACAACAGCACATTGTAAGATTCTCGAAGACATCACAATCACTGGCTTTCCTGCAAAAGCACATACTAGGGGAACAATGTTTATCAGAAGCCTAAATTGAACAATTAATGTTTCACCATAAATCAAGAAGGTTTATTGATTCAGACAGAGTTTGTACATGCAACACAACCTCACCTTTGTCTTTAAGTGTTTTGACCGACGCTTAACTGCAGATTCAAATGCTGGGAGCTTGCAAAATCCACGATTGCCAAGGAAATGTTACAGCACATACAGATTTTTTTACTTCATGCTCAGATGGGACCCATATTGTCTTACATTATTCAGGCTGAAGTTGCATGAAATACAACCCTTTCCAAAACACAGAGTCTAATCTGGGAGGAGCGCCCGAACAGGAAATAAAGTGTGGACAGGAGGCAAATTTGTTCTAATGGGAGGATGAGTGAGATGAATAGGAAGCAAGTTTTATAGCACATATGGGAGATAATCATCCCAAAGCAGGGGACAGCAACAAACTCCAAGTCTCATTATATAATTCCAACACCAGAGATGAGAATTTATTAAACAAATAAAGCAAATAAACCCAGATTCAATTTTCTTTATTGTCCCAATCTAGTGATATCAAATAGTTTTCCCTATCTATACTCTACTGCTGGGGTCACATAATCCACAAAACATTACAATATTATGTATAATGAAAGCAGCGAAACCTCACATCACATAAAAAGAGATCAGTGGCATGCTCACTGTAGCTCTAAATCCCCACTGTTTGAATCCCACTCAGTCCCATGTGGCTGCTTAGCAACCCCTCTCCAGCACAATATAGTCTGAATTAACAGGGTAAAGCGTGACCGCTGCCTCCTCAAAACCACGAGTCAAGGGTGCGCTCCCATCATCATCGGCTTTCTCTCAGCTCTGCAGCATTAAAAGTCTCTGATTTATTACAACATGGCTTCAAACACACTCAAAACCCAAAACAACCTGAAAAGCAAACATGAAATACAAAATAGATTGAGGTAAGTATAAAGGCTCTCTGTGTTGCAATGCACATAAGGGATGTTATACTTCATATAAAAAACAAACAGTTTCATAAGTCTCTCAGATTCAGATGACACCTTTAAGTATTTTCCAGTAAACGTCTACATTTGTCCTTTGCATACCTTCTATACAACACTAGTGTGTGACCTATATATAACAGCAAATGATGACAGCATTGTTAAGCCTTCGATTCAGCCTCGCATCTCACTTCTTCCAAACTGGATTTTCCACCCTATAGTACTTGGCATCACTGTTGAGTATACTGATGGCTCTATGACAAATTCACTGGGCAGGCCCTGAGCAATAATACTCAAGTCCCACACCACTGTCCTCCTGATCCAGAAAAAATGACTCATTAATGAGTGTTCATATCGCTGAGTTTTGCCCTCTCAAAGACATTCCTGGAAAAAACTGCAAGAAAAATGTACTTTATAGGGGAGAAATGGACTTCATATTGAGGCATTGTTTGAATATATCATCAATTTTCTGTAAAATAAAGAGATACTAATCTCTCTAAGTTTTATTTCTAGTTTATTTGAGATTACTTTGAGCATCAAGCAGTTGTAAGACTTGGAGCATGCGAGATCTGTCCCTGGTCCTGAAATAGGATTTCACTCAGTCAAATCAATGAGGAAGGGATCAATTTTCATATTCAGTCACAGTGTTCTGGCTGTGACAGGTGATACTGCTGCATGCAGGTTAAATCTGATGCAAAAGGGAACAACTTTCATTTGGACATTTTTGGTTATTTCTTTTTATGACTGAGCCTTTATCGACAGTATGGAAACAATTTAAAGAGCAGCATCCTGCTCTTTACGTGAAGCTGTCAATCTGTCTCTGAGACACTGCATGGGACCTAACCCCTCACCCGTCTCTCGGGATAAGCGCGTCAGCTAAAAGCGTTAAATGTAAATGCGAAAGCCTCTGTGAAGACTCAGTAGAAGGGATTAAAATCCGCAACGCTGGATGTTTAAACTGCATTAGACGTGAATCCTCTCCGCCAGCTGCACGATGCCTATGACTGGATCACAATTCCATGGAAAAACGGCACAGAGCCACATCCGTCCGTTTTATGTCGATCGTCTGCAAATGTCTTTTTCCTTTAAGATGATGTAAGACATTACTTCACGGGACGATTTTTTACTCTCCCTCCCTCTCTTGCACTGCTTGGAGCAACATTATTTTAAAGCTTCTGCCGGACCAAGCGTTTCCGCACTCAGCAGTTTGGAGAGATGGGCGCGCACAAGGGTCCCACTTTCATCCTCCCCGGAGCCAGTTTCAGGATCACAGTTGTGAGGAGAGACGCTCAGTAGTGATTGGATGCACGTACATTCTTCAATTGATGTGATGGATCCAGGAGCCAGTCGCAAGACGTTAGACTTTTCCACAGAAAACTTAAGCAAAAAAAGGGTTTTTACTTTTTTTTAAGGTGGGATATTTCATAGTGAAAGTAGGATTGTATTTCTTTGAAGTCACAGTAATGACCCATCGCAGGGGATGTGTGTAACGTGATGCGCTCACTGGTTATGATAATCGATTCTGTTCGGAAAGGACCGTAGGGCAGGCACACTTACGCATGGGGTTAAAGGATATACAGTAAGTACACCTTTGGATTGTAAGTCACGAGACTCTGGATGCAAGGACTGCAGCTTCAATCAGGACTATGCTTTTGGTCTGAGGGCATCAGCCCCATGCAGCTACACCCCACGCTCTGAACTTGTGGGACGTTTTGCGCTCCGTGATCGAGACTCAAATTTCGTGCAAGATCTGGAGAAGAAAAGATGGCACTGAGTGAAAACTGCAAAACGCAACCTGCAAAAGAGCAAGGTTTGGTGCAAAACCCTCCATCGGATGTTATTGAGCTTAACGTGGGTGGACAGGTGTATTACACTCGCCTTGCCACCTTGACAAGCTTTCCAAATTCCTTACTTGGGAAGCTGTTTTCTAACAAGAAAGGGTCCTCCAATGACTTGTCCCGGGACCTCAGAGGACGTTATTTTGTTGACAGAGATGGCTTTCTGTTTCGTTACGTATTGGATTACCTTAGAGACAAGCAGGTTGTCCTCCCTGATCACTTCCCTGAGAGAGGAAGGTTGAAAAGAGAGGCGGAATACTTTCAGCTGCCAGATTTAGCCAAACTTTTATCTTCTGATGATTCAAAACTACTTCAAGACGACTTCAGTGATTTCGATGATGCGTCGCAGGGCAGCGAGAGGTTTTACTCCTCTTACTCTTTGGACAGGAGGTATGGCTACATCACGGTCGCTTTTAAAGGCGCTTGTGCTGGGGGAGGCAGAGACACTCAAATTGATGTCAAGGCTAAAAAGTTACCGAGGATCTTCATCAGCAGTAGGATTGGCTTGGCAAAAGAAGTATTTGGAGACGCCCTGAATGAGAACAGGGACACGGACAGGCCACCGGACCGTTACAGCTGCAGATTTTTTCTCAAGTTCAGACACCTGGAGAGAGCATTTGACATGCTGTCAGAAAGCGGCTTTCACATTGTGGCCTGTAATTCGTCCCTCACTGCTTCCTCCATCGGTCATTACGCGGATGACAAGGTCTGGTCCAATTACGCACAGTACATCTTCTACCGTGAGTGAAGATTTATTCCTGCTCTATACTTTCAGTGGTGATGTAAGATAAATTGGTAATTCTTACCTCCAGAAATAATTACAGTGCACAAGTTAAATGCAAACCATGTGCCCATCCCTCCCTTACACATCATGCAAATACAAAAATGGTGTTGCATGATGTCCACCAGAAAGACGTTTTTCTGGTTAATGGGTATAAAAAGTTTGTCCTCAAAGCCTACTATAAGTAGTCCCATGCTGTGTGTTTCTAATGGTCTAGTTTGAGAGGTAATCTGCAGGAACTGGTGTGTTGACTCACACCACCAGGAGGCATCCACACATCCCACTTGAATCCTTGAATCCCTTGGAGTGGCCGACTTAAACTCCTGTTTTGGGGTTGCTTCCAGATAAGAGGTCCAAAGGCCGCAGGGATGTTCAGTCACAATGCAGCTACACTTCAAGTACACATGCATCATGCGCAAACATGATTTACGACTCAAATGGGTCATGAATAATATAGCACCATTGGGCAGCAAAAAAAAAAAACCCATTGCAATCTTTTAACGCATCTTTGCTTTTTTTCTTGAAGACAAAGAAGTGAGTTCATCAGCAAATGCACTAATTAGCCACAGACATGGTTAATTCCATTCTCTGCAGAAAGTGGAGTTGGACCATATGGCCAGTTGAATGGCTCCCTTTGGAGGAGCTGGAGATAACCCAGTTGGGGGGGTCAAGGTTGGTTGTGCAAGACAGTGGGCATGACATATGGTTTGCTAATGATTCACCAATGAGTTGATAATGCAGGCTAATTATAACAGAGGGCTATGCCTTGACCCACACTAACATCCAGCCAAGTAGGTTTTTCCTGAGTCATTCAACTTTCTGGAGCACAGCATCTGGTGTAGGTATTGACCCTGTTCCCCATTTATGACACTGTTCCACAGGACAAAGACAGTGGAAGGAGGAATGAGAAGGAGGTAATTAAAAAAGAGGAGAGAATGTAATACAGCATGTTAGGAAATAAAATGCAGAGTAAGAAAAGCCCAGAAAGGAAGAGAAGGAATTGAAGGAAGCAAGCTCAGATGGAAGCAAGCAGATGGAGGGGAGAGCGTCTGAGCAGGAGGGAAGAGGGAGTAAAATTGCATGAGACCTGGCCATGGGGAGAAAGAACTGAGGCAGAAAGAAGAGAGCGGGAGCAAGGCGCAAAAATAGATTAAAGTTAGTATCAGGCAGGAAAGTTCATTGGGTCCGAGGAAGCGGAGAGGAATAAAAAAGGATTTGGTGGCAAGACACGGAAGAAGAGGGAGAGACAGGGTTTTCATTAAGAGAAAAGACAAGGTGAGGGTTAAAAGGGAACACGCAGATATACAGCGAGCGTTGGGAGACAGAGGCCAAGTCAGGATGATGGATAGACACATCAGAGGCAGACATGCGTGAGAGGCCTTTATTCACGGCAGCACAGCGGCCCACATCCACTATCAAAACTAATACATGATTCTGAATGTGGGACATTGGCTGGCCTAGGGCAGGTATAGTCCTACACCAAGAATGCATATAGACAAGTGCACCTTTTCGTGGTCATGAGCCATATGTGCGTTATTGTTGCTCACAGCAGAACATTTCACTGCTTTATTTTCACCCCCATCCCATCCAATCAGAGGCTCACATGGAGTGAAACAGGGTGGCTGGGTTTGTTCAGAGTGTAAAAATGGTAGTCCGGGGCAGTAAATAAATTGGGAGACTCTCTTCCAGACTGCCAGTTCCTGAGCATCATGCGTGTTGCTCTTCTTGTTAAATGCATCAGTTGTTTTCTGCAGGGTCCACTGACTCTCAGTAATAGTGTGGACTCCGAAAAGTTTCCCAAATGCCAACAGTAGATATTCATCATGTTACTGCATGGCATCATCTGTATTAACAACAACAGTCAGGGGACTTGTACCCTTACAAAGTCTTAATTACTGTCACCCTGTCCTGCTCAGTAGGGTACGCTGTTGGTTTCTTCACAGACCAAAACAAATGAGTCTTTCATGAAAAGGGCACCCTCCCCAGGAGGCCCCTGTGTCCAAGCATTCATCATGAACAAGAGTTTTTTTCCTGATGGCCATGATGAATAATGACCTGAAGGACTTGTTCACCCTTTAAATAATCAACTGAGCGAAAGATATATACGCAAACTGACTAACCAGCCGATTGAACAGGACAGAGAATAGAAGCTGGTTTGGTCAATCAGATGGTGCAACATATTGCATTCACTGGGGGAAACGTATTACCCAGCAAAGAGGAAATGTTAGTCGTAGTTAAAAAAAAAAAAGGACCTCTGAGAGTGAAGTCAAAATAACGAAAACGATCTTCAATAGTTGGTGATCCTGTGAGTTTATTTGTCACGCACAAGCCGACACGTTAGTTAATTAGCATGACAGGGACATTTATTTATTTTTCAGTTTGGCATTATCAACATTACTGTTGTAGTGATTAACAACTCTAACCTCCCAGTTGACGTTTGGGACCAATCTCTTTATTGCTTATCATCCCTGGGGAAATAGATGAGTGTGAGCTAATTAAAAAGCAATCTGTGATCCCAAAATATTTCCAGTGTCTCCAGTCATGCAAAATGGAGAAGCAATCTAGAAAGATAAATGCTAACCTATTTTAAAAGCAATTCAAAGTACAAGTCATACTGTTTTTCAAAGTAAAGTAAATTCATGGACGAAAATGATCCCTCATCATGGACACAATGACCTGCTTTGACATTACTGCTTCCACATCACAGAGGCAGAGCAAATCATCATTGAACAGTCAGACTTGCAATATCAGAGACATTTTCATCCTTCTACATCTGAAAGGCCTGTGCGGAAGTGCCTTGTCAAAATGGGTGACACGTACAGTAAAGATGGAGAATGATTGCACTTGCCAGGTGTGCTCTGTTAATATAACTGTGCAGTCTTCATTTGAGCAGTGAATGAGATGATGTGTCGCCATAATGGCTCCTGAACAATGGCCATAAGGCGGCAGGGAGAGAGTTGGGAGGGGGAAGTAATCAATTGCTTAGGTGTAATGGAGGCAAAGATTGGACCGTCCCCAAGCTCCCAGAGAGCCTGGGTGGAGTCTGGATGGATTGGCATTACCTGCAGGAGATGGATGGTGCTCCCCTGAATAACTCATATACGTCTTAAAGAGCACCTGGGTGGAAAGATGGTCAGAAGTATGGCGTGGGTGTGTGCTTGTGTCATTATTTCTCACAATGGTTGCAGCACTTTGTGCAATGCATCAAGTAAAGTGGACAATCTGGCTCACCTTGGGAGTAAATCTGAGCTTATTAAAAATTGTAGATGGATTGCAGATTCAAAATGAAAATGTGTTTCTGAAATCAATCATTTGTTTGAAACCTCATATACTGAATTTACAGGGACTATGCTGGTGGTTTTTCATGGTTAAGATCATTGACTACAGATGGTTTCCATATCACTGCGGCATGTTTTTCTAAATTCAACTACAAGCTTTAATATTGACTTATCTGCAGCCGGGTGTTTCCGTGTTATCCCACTATGGTATTTAAATGGACTTGCAGAGAACAAGCATAGGCAATTTATCATAATCAACATTTCATTACCTTCTTTTGGTCAGGCTTTCTCAGTTACAAGAACACACTGCACCTCTCACACTGTTGTTTTTGTTTATTGGTTCATTTTTGGCTTGGATTTAACAACAAAATACCATAATGACTGTTGAATCACAGATGCTGCAAGTGCCCTTGAACGCACCAACAAGGAGACTTTTCAAAAGGAGAGTTCCTGCTTGTAACTTCATTACCGAGTGATGATAACACGATTTTGACAAATAATAAGACTAAATATAGACTTTGATGGATGACCCACATTAAGCAATTTGCAATGCCCATATTGGAAAGAGTATAAGCAATGTCTGCATTAAATGCACGCCATCAATCTAACCATAAAACACTTAAAACCTCCAGTATAACCCTTTGAAACGGAAACAGAGAAAGTTAGCTAATTAAAATTGAAGCTGTCTTTTTTTTTTTATCCCTGGTTCTGCTTTCTAGTTGTTGGACACCAGGTAGCTCTTATTATGAAAATCCAACACCTTAATATACCCTCCAGAGACACTTAATGGCCACAGTACTTGGACAGTGGAGCTCACTATGGGTAGGGCTGAGAGATCTTTATGAATACGGGGGATTCCATGTGTTGGTAAGCAGGAGAAACATGTGTTATGGCAAGGTGTGGGTTGTGTAAAGAGCAAATTAAAGCATGTTTGGTGATTTAATGTAATCTACTTCCCCAAGATCTGACCCGTTTTGAGTCAGTCATGTTTAAATATAAAGAGGGTCTCATGTGCTTAGAGTTCACTTTCCTTAGACATAACTTTTTAAATATCAGCAATTTTTGAGAATCGCCCCTTGCCTTCCTCAAGTCCCTCAAGGCTTCATTAAGGTGATGACTAGTGCTCGGTGAATACCCAGGACACCTTTGCTTTCTCCCCGCCTCGTCTCGCTTCATCAGTGCTTGGCAGTGGAGGGGTGTGGTTCTGGGTCAGGGGACAGGCCAACAGGGAGAGGCTGATATAGACATTTCAATCTGTCTGACTTGCTTGTTCATGTCCCTGTCAGGGAGACACTCAGCGGGGCAGCCACCCTCGGACTCTGGGAGGAGACAGCACCCCGCTTGTCATTAACAATCAGCCAATGGAGACGTCAGCCTCCTCATGGAAAACAGATAATTTGTACCGGGGCAGCATAAGGTCTTTGAGAGGGTAAGAGTGTCCTTGAATAATCATGTTAAGCTCCAGCTCTTTCTCATCTCTGCTGCAGATGATGGTTGTTTCAGAAGAGTAGAGCTGGCTGCGTGGAGGTAATTAATATTGACAAATTCAATTGTATGCAGATATTAGGGACATTATTAAAGAGGATAGCTGCCATCAGTTATGCTGGACACAAACTGCTGAAGTGATACTTTTGCAACAAATAGGACTATCTCGGGGAAATAGATTTCCCTTACCCTGTAAGGACGGTCACTGCCTTTGCAAGACAAGCCTTTTTCTGCTGCAAGGACACGCTGGCCTAATTTGTGAGCTAACAAGCATGTAAACTACACTCCTCCTGAGGCAGTGGCAGAGTAAAAAATATTTATGACTGGATATGGGAGCTGGAGAAAATAACATCAGTGTGAGATCAGAGCTCATATGAGCTTATCTCCCTGGCTGCATGCATATGCATATTTATCCTGCCAGAAAGACTGTGGAGTTTTTTCATCATATTATCAGGACTCCCTTTTTTCCTCCCTTTTTTTCTTGTTTCTTGCCCAAAGTCTAGGCAAGACAATATCCTTGTATTAGAATCAAGCAGCGACTCAAGCGTTAGAAGATATTTCACACCACTCAGGCTTGCAGAATTGTGTTGTATTTTAGCACAGAAAAGAAGTCATTTTGTTCCAGAAAGTTGTGTATATTTTCTGACTCTCGCACTTGAATGCAAAAGGCTTTGTGTTGTGTTCAAAATATTTCCATTGATTAAGATAGAGGGCACAGTTCACAACAGTGCTAAGATTTAAATATGAAAGGTGGACATCGTCAGGTCACGCAAGAGCCAATCAGAAATACATTGCGTTACAGCCTTCTAGTTATGTGCAATTAGAATGTAAAATTGTCTTTCTTGTTTGTCTTTATTTATTTTTTGCCTTTTAGATTACCTGACTATAGCACCAAGCTGAAAAAAAAGAAAAGAAGAATCATCACACACCGTTGATGAATCACTTTAGAGGCACAGATTAAAACAAACACTAATTCTGGCAAGAAAGCCACTGACATTTGAATTTGAGTGTCAGAGCCCTCTGCCTTCAGCCCCCACAATGTCCTACTTTTCTGCCAATCATATCCTCCTAATCAGGAAAAACGTATGATTTTAATCCAATTGCAGGCAGTTGAATTTCCATAAAATTCTGACCTCTCTAAGGCACGAGGACAAACACCCATGCATTCTTTAGCGATGGAGGAGTTTGAGGGTACCCCGTGTGACACCCCTGCATGCCTCTCTGTTGGACTCCACTCCCTCTCTCTGTTATTTATGAGAAGTGCCGACACAGCCTCAGTCTGAGGACCGGTCCAAGTCTTTTAATGTAGTTGGAACATGATCTCTTAGACAGCTAATATAGATCTGAGGAAAAAACACATTACAATCAATAGCTTCCCTGAAAAGATACCAGAGAGTATTACATACGCCCACTTGTTTAAATGTACCCGAGAATGACTGCTTCCTGACAAGGCTCTCAGTTGTTTCCTGTCTTGGCTCTGAAGGGTTTTAAAGACTTGACACTACAACACTTTACCCAAAACACACAGTTTGTTTTTCCCTTATCGGCCATGTCCACACTTTGTTTAGACAATGTATTGTCTGAAACAAAATGCAAGGTGCTTCTAAGGCTATCAGTTGCTTTAATGCAATTCATTCTCTTGCATGGCCTGAACATTTTATGATGCTATTATTGGGTGTTGGCTTGTTTCCTAAATGGTTCGCCCCTCCGGACTAAAGCATCCACCATTTAGAAACAAAGCTCTGCATCCCTCCTCTCCTTGCTAAAGCGCCTGCATCCATTTGCGTGGTGCTGCTTGTCTGGAATCAGCTAGAATCATATTCTGCGGGGGGAAATTGGTGCGTTGATTGGCCCCCTTTACTCATGGATTAGCCATTAAAAAGCTGTTAGTGACTCTCTCACTATCAGCTCAATGCAATCATTGCACTAGAGATAAGGTCATTATTACAGTATGCGCAGAGAGGTTAAAATCCCCCTTGAACCCTGTTGAGTATAAATTGGTGCATGCATTGGAAGATGGTAATGGACAAATTATTGCTCTCTCTGTGATATCATATTGAGTCTGTATCATCACATTGGAAAAAGCCATTAAGAGATTTTAGAGTCTGTGTTCATGGGTTTATTTCTTTTACACTGTTGTTTATATTACACAGGGCACAGAAGCTTCCACACTGCACATTTCTACCTCTAAATGCGACCATAGTTCAGTGATATTTTGGTAAATGAAAGGTAGTTACAGTGTTTGCTGTCTCCACTTGGACACTCACAAGCCAGCGGGCAGTACAGCACGGTCATTCTGGTTCATAACTAGTAGGAGGATGTGAGACTATACAAGAAGTGCGCACACAATGAAGGATGAAGACTGCTGAACTCCTCAGTTACCACCTTTTTCACTTTCTGTCCAAACTTCATGACAAAAGGTCACCATAGCTATTGACTGACCCAGTTGTGTTACCTCCCAAGATAAATCATACACCTTTTCTACTTTGTGTCCCCCCCAAAGGTAGAAAGCACCTTGTGTTATTTCACTGATCTCAAAACATACAAATAATACACCACATTCTTAATACAAGTCAGTCAGGTTACAGTTTTTATAAGAAACTGTGACAGCGGAGCAGATGGTTTTGGCTCTCTGACGAGCTTTGCCTTGGGAAATGGGAAAGGTCTTTTGGGGAGCTGTACTGAAATGAACTGAGCTTTGGGCCCTCTCTTTATCAGAGGAAGTAATATGCACTGCCCACAAGGACTTTGAAATTCAGCAACTACAGTAAATGTCAAAGCCAATAACTTCGGTGTTCTTACATCTGTACCCCCGTTAATACCCACGCACACTCACGGTCACATCTGATACTCATATAATGATTTTGAATGATGTTAAAACGGCTGCGTAGGCACCTGTCAGCATTTGCTTGATCAGTACAACTTTTTGTTTTGATTAGAACTTGAACCATCACCATACAGACAGGTGGGACATTATTTTAGAGTCTATTGTGCAATACAGAGGGTCTTGCAACAACAGAACATGTACTGCAGGATGTCAAAACAAGTGACAAATGTGTTCTTGTGTTTGTTTTCTAGGTGGTCCCTCAAGGTGGATGTCCTCTCACTGTGACTGCTGCTGCAAGAGCCACAAAAGTGAGCGGGAAGGAGAGAGCGGCACTTCCTTCAACGAGCTCTCCACTTCCTGTTCTGAGACCCAGTCGGAGGCTAGTTCCCCTCAAGGAACCGTGATTTGTGGCCCTGTGAGCCGGCACTCAAACATCCAGACACTGGACCGTCCCATGCCGAAAGGACAAGTTCATCATCTTCAGCAGGCGGAGATGCGTCGCAAGACTGACATGATGCGCGTGAGAACCTTCGGGGTCCGAGAACGAGAGGCCGCAAAGAGGAAAGCCAACAAGGGGAAGATGACTCCAGAGCAGGAGCTAGAGAAATGCATCCAGGACTTCCGGCGCATCAGGATTCCTGATCGCTTTCCCGAGCGGAAGTACATCTGGCAATCAGAGCTCCTGAGAAAGTACCGTCTCTAAGTATGAGTTTGAAGGAGAAGAAATAGATGGTAGTATCATGTCAACATCAATGAAGTGTATTAATGACATAGGCAATAGATCGCACCCTCTAAGGCACATACTGTATTCGTCAATATTATAAAAATAACTATGGTCACTTTACTGCCAGCATGACTAGCTGAGCACACAAAGTACAAGGCAGTGTGAGTTTGTAAAGTATGCACAGTGTTGTGTATGATATGCACATGATGTGATAATCAGGTTCCTCCTGTTGGGGCTTACATCACTAACCCTGTTCTCACCTCAGAGGGCTGGAAGTGTACTAACAGCTACTATATCACTAGATGAAGCAACAAAGCAACCTCAGGGGCAACATCATTACAAGTCATCAACCTACCACATACTAAATGTGCAATTGCCCACAGTAGCTGTTTTTTAAACATTGATGTACCCATATGGTGCTGTGAGTTAGCAATGGAATATCACTATACTCCACTGATAACACATATTCATAGTAGGCTTTGATATCGGCACTGCATGTCATTTCACCCTTAGCATAATTATGCAATATCAAACAAACTTTAAATTCACTGTTTTGTGTGATGGGTAAAAATGGTGTGTTATGACTGGGGCTAGCTTAATTGAGGAAAGCACTGCCTAAATTTGTTTGCCATTGTAAAACTTTATGTGTGATGTTGTCATTACGTGTTGGATATATGATGTTGTGTAGGTAAAGTAAATAATGCCAATGGATATTTGAATAATCCTTGATTGTAAGTGTGTAAAAAAGATAATAAATGGGTTAAATTTAGATGGACATGGTAATTCCATTTTTCATTTCAACTCATATTTGACCTTTTACTGTGATGGTCCGAGCTCAGCTCGGCACGAATGACGAAAAGCTTTAGATTTACATCGCTCTAACATACATGCTGAGGTGGAGTACACAGCGCTATCAGTAACAGCAAACCTCTGAAGAGATGGAAATCTTGATTTTGCTTTTCCAAAGCCAAAGATAAAAAAAAATAAGGTTGGATAAAATGTGTGTTTCTTTGCTCTAAAGCTAAACTTGTTAGCAGTTCTGCCTAACTACCTTAATGTCAAGCCCAACCCAGAGTGTTTGAAGTAAATTTAACTTGACCTTTTGGGTGTTACAAATCACAGTTAAAAAGAAACAGTTGAAATCTTAAAAAGTCAATCGGAGATGGCATTTTCAACTACCTGACGATAACGTAACGCTAACCTAAATCTAAGGTTATTTGAAACACTTAAATAAGCCTGCATATGTGGTTTTGCGCCAGTCGCAACTTACAAATCTCTGCGACAGAGGTGCTGAGTACAAAGCAAGTACAGTATGTATTATAAGAACTGGATATGGTCTTGATTCGTAGTTTGCCCAGTGGTCAACCTCGGTATTGCAAATAATAAGAGTCTTCTGTGAAACTGTTGATAAAACACATAAAGCTGCAAACCAGGTTTAACATGACTAAATGAGCCAGGATTTAGCATTTTAAGCCAAAAATAATTTTGGTATGGAATTATTATTTTTTTAGAAACTGTGCTTGGCTGTCAAACAAAAGCACACCATCACCATGACAATCACCAGCCAACCTACCAACCCAACACAACTGGCTTCATTGAGGAAATGAGATCCCTCCTTGTTGACATTTCAGTGTGGGCCTCATCCTCTTGGGAGGATCATAAGGTACAGGAAGACAACCATAGCTGTGCATCACAAGCGCCATTTATAGAGAGCACTATTTTTAGCGAACAGATTTCTGCAGTGTTGCCACATTGCATCCAAATGGAGGAGAGAGGCTTGGGGACCGTATTGCTGCAACCCCAAAAGCAGCCTGTGTGATGATAGATGAAGAACCACCTCTCTCTTGGGACAGTGAGTGTCCTCCAACACAAATTCAAAGAAAAAGGCTTTGTTAATACATTTTGCTCCATGTGCAGAAATGAAAACAGCAATAGTCAGATTATCAGGCATACAACCCCAAAGCCCTTTTACCTATGTCAGCTAAGGCAGAAATGCTCTCTGAAACCTAAAATCCTTTTCAAAATAGGACAGCAGCCTATACACCAACATGTCACAAAAATAGAGTTAAAAAATCTCAGGGCTTTCTGAAATCTCTATTTAGCTGCTGCTGCTTAACTTTAAGATATAAAGGTTACGATGAGACTTCCAGAAACTCATAGAAAGGGCAATACATTTATAATACTCTAACAGAGAATACAATAGCAAAAACATTGAAGAGGACTATAACATAATGCATTTTTCAGGATACAGTGGCCTCCGCTCCACTGTGCACCTGGACCGATCTCTTCCCCTCAGCCTCGTTCAATAGGAACACAGCATGAAATCTCTCAGTTTGAAATCAAATGCCCCTTTCCCCGTCTTTGAAAACCAGATCCGCTTTGGGTGGAGTTTCGTCTCGCATTTAGCACAATCTGTATCCTAATACCCCAATGACAAAAATCAATGAATCTGTTTTTGCATATCAAATATACACATCACAGTGTTGCCTAGCCTGGCCCAGTTGACCTTGCTGGCCTATCCCACAGCACCACCTGAACGTAACAGTTGCTGCTCTGCTTTCCTCACAGATCAATAGCCTCAGATCCTGCCCTGGCCTTTATACAGCCTTTATAGTCGGTCGATATCCAACATCCTCCTCTAGGATGCAGAGTAACATTAAATCTTCAATCAAAAAACATCACTGCCACCGCTAACAGCCTTCAATTATCCGGCAGGGTTGTATGCAGGCCTATCATTTCCCACAACAGCTTTCTTTAGCATGAGACAGGTCTGACAGCGTGATTACAGCCCTTGTATTAGAAAATTACTGCAAAGCCTGAGAGTGGGAGAATTACCCTGCTTATCAGATATTACAGGCGACCAGAAAAGACTGCTATTCACACATGGGATAATGGAAGCATGATGTAAAACGAAGCAAACAGGATTTCATTTTTTATACAATGAATATAAGGATTAGACTATGTATTGCAAAAGCTTTGGAAGAGACTCTAATTTGATGTAATGGCATAAATCTGAGGTGATAACTTGTATTATTGTATAAATATGGAAGATGTCAGGATCTATACACAAAAGATGACGCAGGATATTGTCTGCTAAACCTGACATCTGCAACAGAAAGATGAAACAAACAATTTATCTCCTTTTCAAAAAAATGACCAGACTGATACTGGGAGAGGTTTTGTTGCCTGCAGCAAGTCTCCATATCAAAGACCAACATGTTTTCTTCTGCTCATTTATCTCATTTTAGATGACATCTCAGGAAGTGAATGGGAAAGAGACTAAAAGGAAGACTGAAAATCTCTCTCCTGAGCTTCACATCGTTGTTATCTGTTTACCTATAATGGCCAAAAAAAAAGGAGATTCCCACAAATATGCTACTCAAGAAAATAGCAAGATAATGAACATGTACAAATGCTTTTGGGCCTTTTTCATCTTACCTGTAAACTGGTTTTCACAATAGAGTAGAGTTTCTTTTTAAATTCGGAGATGGTTGTGTCACAGTAAAACATTTACATTAATGCCTCACAACCCTGGGGCCCAGTTTACTGTCACATCATTTATTATGTGTTAAAAACATATTGCATACACGTTTTGACTGTACACAGAGTCAATCTGTAAAAGCCACATTGTGCTCTGAGCTGCGGTTATGCTAAACCTACATGTTTTGTGCTCTTTCATGGGGAGCCTGCAGGGATGTAGTTAGAGAACTTGGAGTGAAATTACAGTGCCAGAGTACATTTGGGGTCTTACACTGACCTGATTCTGCCAAGTCCAGTGTGTGGAAATACCAATGGAACTCATAACAAATGAGCCCAGGGGAATAAATTACAAAATCAAGGTGAATGTCATCACCAACACCCCCTGCAGGAAATTGGAATAGATATCCTGCATAGTGTCAGTTTCTTGAGGCAAATATATAGAGATACACACCCACTAACACATGGGGATTGGCACTGTACAAACATGGACATTATTTCTGAAATATCCACTTATTTGTTTACTGATCAGTAAAGATCTGATCGGAAAGACTCTCTCTTTTAAATACTTAATGTGGCATTGCTTTCCTGTATACCTTAAACATGTTATTGGGACTGTGGAGGAAAAATGGTCAAGGGATGGTTCACCCAAACCACAAATAACATACATTTCCACCATTTCTTACCTCTTGTGTTATCAAGCCATGCATAAGTTTTGGTTCTATCCTATCCTGATTCTGAGATATCTGTCTCTACGAGTGCTGCTGCCACCCCGACACAACAAAGGTGAAAAGACTGAAAAAGCACTGAAAAATAAAGATTAAAAATGCAGCAGAAACATTTCTTTCCAGCGTCCTTGTTTCTCTGGGAAAAAGATTTCTCAGGTTATTTGGAAATACCTTCTGCTGCAGATATAACTGTTGACAGTCAGGTTTGTGGATTATTTAGGATAACAAGGGACAGATTTCTGAAAATAGATGTGTGTTATTGATTTGTATTGCTGTAAGGACAACAAACAAAACTCAATTCCCCTCCATTGTATGGAGGTGGGTGCCAAACATCTCAGGGATATCAAAAGCTGGGAAAACAAAGCCAAAATATATGCATGACATATGTGAGGTGAGGGACTACTTTTTTTAAAGGTGTGAACCGACCCCTTAATTTCTGGTGGTTAAACCTTTTTTTCACAATCATCACAAAACATTGTTTGCAAAAGACAGTCGAAAAGGGCACCTTCATTCATTCACAAGGCCTGTTTTCCTCACTATAGACACACACACACACAAACACGCACACACACACACACACACACACACACACACACACACACACACACACACACACACACACACACACACACACACACACACACACACACACACACACACACACACACACACACACACACACACACACACACACACACACACACACACACACACACACACACACACACATAAATACTGCAGTGACAGGTGTCAGTCAATAGTGCTGACTTCAGCAGGCACTGAGTCCACACTGAGTCTACTCCTGCACTCCTTTGGCGCCTTCAGCTCTCAGCTCACTGCTCTGGCGCCAGCATTGAACAACAGACCCACAATATTCATCTCCATAGACAACCACTGTCAGCAAGTTAGTTCTATGTATTATCTGTGTAGCTAGCCACAATTTCAGATCCTCTGGGATCCAGCCCGCCTTTTGCACTTCATAAAAACAAGGTTCTGGGTGCAAAGGCTAAAATATCCAGGGGTCCTGAGAAGTAGGTGCGGGAAACTGGAGTGAAGAGTGAGCATGGTACCTGCCAATGCTCGTCTGAGCTCCCTCTGGGACAGAGAGTCTACTGGGGGTTGAAGACAAGCAGAAAAATGAGGGTTTAGAGAGGCCACTCTGCTGCCTTGTAATGAGGTCAGTGAAGTGAACTTGAAGCTCCACAGCATTTGTGCAGGTGTACTTAAGTTTTTTTTTTCACTGTTCCTGTTGGCAGCTTTAAGGAGCCTGATTTACTGCCAAAGTGTCTTCTCCTCGTCATTTTCCCCCTCATTACCTTATCCCTTTCTCAAGGACTGCTGTGGAGAATATACAGGCTCAATTAAGCTGTTCTGACCGGAAATCCCATTGCTCATAAATCACCTCCAAGGGCTACTGATCAGCACTGCTCCACCATAGCGTATAAGCAGCTCACCCCTGTGTGCGCTGCTGAGCAGGACAGAGGCCATTATAAATCAAAGTAAGAGAACAGAGTATATTGCAGAGGATAAAATACTGTAGGATAAGGTACGGTAAATCTGTAAAAGAATCCCTGATTCTGTGTGAGATGTGATATTAGCCAATGAATACAGGAGTACAGGTAAACAGTTAAAAGGCTATGGGACAACGGACTCTCATCCTAATGACTGTCAGGAGGCTGACATGCATGCCTTTTAATACTTTGAATTTTATGATGGAGTTTTTTTATGCAGCAAAAAAAGGATTTTTCACTTTTCTGTTGAGGCACATTTTGCACACTCTAAATGTGCTGTGCTCAGCTAATGTATCGGCCTATTAAATAATCAGCAGGGGAACATTGTCTTAATTCCTCCCAACATTTTCCTAGTGCTCTGCAATTAGACTTGCATGCCCGAACCATACCTTCAGGTGTCTTTGCTTTATAAACCTCAAATAGCTTCAGAGCACTTTTACTTGTATTTGTAACCCTTTTTAGCATATAAGCGTGATAAAGACTCTGTTCGCCGTTAATTTATTTCATGCTTTTTAACGAGGGCCTAGGGAGAAATTCTGCCCTGAATGCATTACAGAGCTATTACTGTACAAGCAAATACCCTCGGTATTAAATGTAAGCTTTTTAATTCACTTCAAGGCTGCAGGTTTATTAAAACAAATCTGAGCTTTAAAGTAGCTGAAAAAACATTGTTTGAGATTAGGTCTGCTGAATTTTGAAAGCTGTTTCATGTCGACTCTGAGGTGACTATGTTACGCAGTGAGGAAGGTTTGCTATCTCTGTCACAATTCCTTGAATGTAATCCAATCTATTTTCAGTTTAATCTGTTGTGTTTAAAGGATGGAAGGTTTAGTACTATGCAGGCCAGAAGCAGACACATTTTAATACCCAATACATTTATTTCCCAGTTACACTCATAATCATCCTTTCGTTTCTCCAGGGAAGTAATATTCAAATTGTCACCTTCCAGTGCAGGACTGCAGCATGTGTTCTTGAGGGATATCATGAAGTACTTGTACAACGCTGAGTGCTTTATGCCCGTAAGAAACTCCTGATGTTACCCACGGACACCAGATTAATCCTCACAGAGATTAAATGTAGCACACAGATGGTGGGCATGTTCACATCATCTGACCTGCCACTATTGCCCTGTGATTATCAGCCACACACTCAACATTGCTGCACAGATTACTTAAAAGCATATCCTGAAAAGATGACGTTCAGTGGAAAAATGCTGCACATGAA
The DNA here is from genome assembly GCF_036324505.1 of Eleginops maclovinus. Lineage (NCBI taxonomy): Eukaryota > Metazoa > Chordata > Actinopteri > Perciformes > Eleginopidae > Eleginops > Eleginops maclovinus. Next base: position 15,784,124 of record NC_086371.1, read on the forward strand.
TATTCTAATGTTAGCTGTTAAACATCTAACGCATTAATGTTCCCAGGTCTGTTTAGAAGAGATAAACAAATAAAGATACAGTGCTTAAACTAAAAAAACAAATATTATTTAACATATAATCTTGCAAAAAATTACATTTGAGAGGTCCTGAAATTCACACTTGTGGTACACTTGACTGACTTTTTCCAGTGTTTTTAAAATCAGTCTAGATTTAAACACAAAGATAAAATTTGAGGATTTTGAATTCCCTGTACTGAAAATAAAACTGTTAGACTTTTTTGTAGACAGTGTATTGAGAAAATGTAATTCAATAACTAAGTAACAAAACGTATCAGTCAGCCATGCTATATGCTTTGAGCAGTAATATTGTCACAATCATAATGTGATAATATTTAGCAGGTATTCTAATATGTAACAAGTTTATCGTCCCAGTCAAGCATCCTAAATATCAGCAACATTTACTAAAAACCAGAGCTGATCGGAATATTTTGGCCACAAACACTGGTATTTTAAATCTAAACTTTTTTTTTCCTGGCGGGGGTGCTAGAGAAAAAGCGAAGAGATAGGCAAAGATTTTACAATCATCAGGAGGGAACATGAATGTCTGCACCAAATTCATGGCAGTAAACAGTCAGTAAGATTCATCTTCTGGACACATTGAATGTAAAAAAAAGGACAAACAGTAACAGTGCCATTCTTATAACCATGGCAATAGCATGACTTAAAATAAACTACTTATTATATTTTACCTATTTTCTTGGGTGGGGTTGGTAAGGCTTAGATTCATAACCATAAGGCATTTAAATCCTGGCTCTGGGTTCAGTAGCATCTGTTCTTTTTCTTAAGACTCACTGCAGGGATGCTAATATAGTGACACAATGTAGGGCAAGTAAATGGCTGTTTATGCGAATAAAAGTGTAAACAACCCAGAGCCGAGCAGATTCTGTTTCTCTTGTAGCAGTGAAAGTGTTAAGACCCCTGCTCCCTCATTAATCTCTATTGGCCTATGTCACCGCTCAGAGAGAAAAGCGAGATTACTCCCATCCCCGGCCTCAGACTCTCATTTAGCCACATACTTCAAGCCATTATTCAGCCATCATAGGAAAGCAACAAAACAAATGGTATTTACCTCAAAGGCCATATTACCTCAGGGGGAGGGAGGGATAAGGAGCTAGGAAGCCGGGAGAGGTGGAGAGGAGGTGGGGTGTACGTACAAGAGTTAGAAACTCATCATGGAGCTGCAGCACCCTCACTTCCTCAGCCAGAGTCAGGCTGTCATCTGAGCACATGACAAATGGCTGAAATGAGCTGGAGAAGGATTTGACACAGATGTCTGACATCACCAACTAATCCTTCGCTGCATGATGGGAACGACACGATGGGATGGATTTGATTGCCATGGCAACAAACTCAAAAATAATCCTGCAGACCCTGAAAGCGTGGGTGATTGGGTTTGATTTTGATTGTGGTATTAAATCACAGCCTGCTTCTAAACCAAAGAATGACTGATTTCTAAATTAGGGCACTGTTAATTAGTCACCCTCATGAAGCCGGGGTCTATCACGGTCTATCACACAATCAAACAGCTTACTCGTATGGTTTTAACCTACAAGCTTCTTACACGGCTGAACCAAAGCCTCCAAAGTATCACTGATTAAATCTGCAGCTCTTTCTATCCTGTGCTTTAGGGCCTCAAGTGTCTTTCTGCTGGATGAAATATGAACATATGGACAGTCGTTTCTCAAAAGTTACAAGAGGTCATGGTCGAGGGAGTGAAGAAGTCAAGGTGAGAGAGGAGGAAAGTTGAACGAGTAAAGAGCGGGCTGCAAGTGGTGGGCGATACTGAGCTGCGTGAGTGTGTGTGTGTGTGTGTGTGTGTGTGTGTGTGTGTGTGTGTGTGTGTGTGTGTGTGATAAATCCACAGTTTGGGAGCCAGCCTTGAGTCAGGGATAGGTCTGCTGAGTGATTACCTTTAGATAAAGGAGACTCCAGGCCGACAGGCGGGATCAGAGATTCTTGAGTAAATAGAGACGAGACTAACGTGCAGAACACGCTCTCCACAGGATCTTCTTGGGAAAAATAACATAAACAAAAATTCAATTTATGTTTCAGGTAGAATTTTTGCAGAGCTGTAAGAAACAGAAAAATTTGTATTACAAAACTGCTGCTGTGTGTGTATGTAAATGACATGTTTGTGTGTGTGTGTGTGTGTGTGTGTGTGTGTGTGTGTGTGTGTGTGTGTGTGTGTGTGTGTGTGTGTGTGTGTGTGTGTGTGTGTGTGTGTGTGTGTGTGTGTGTGTGTGTGTGTGTGTGTGTGTGTGAACGTGTGTGTGTGTGTGTGTGTGTGTGTGTGTGTGTGTGTGTGTGTGTGTGTGTGTGTGTGTGTGACAGTATGAGCCTGGAGCTTGTATGAGAAAGCCTCCAAGGGACTGGTGACATTTCTCGGGTTTGTGTGCCATACAGATTATATTCACGGTTTAACAGGAGTCGTGATCTGGCGTCTAGATGGCATTCACCTAAATCACTTCTGACGCTCATCACCGACCTGACCGCCTCCACTGTCTACGAAAAATGTCACAGGATAGTGACAATTGACTGACAAGAGCTTCACTAGGTTATTAATATTTTCAACATGAGTTTTTAGACACCTTTTCTTGATTCTATAACCTTCATTTTTCTAATTAGCCACCGTGGGTTGGTCCAATGGGTAATTACCTGAACAATAATTTAGTTGGAGTGCTGTATCGCTGATGTTTTTTTTTTAATGGACGTGCATGAATAAAGATGAGGCAGAGAGAGAAAGGAAAATGTTGCATAACCTATTTTGAATGCTCCGAGTCTTCCTCCAAAATTGATACCAAGCAAACAGTGGGACACATGTATCTGCCTAGTGAATGGAAATTAGTTACACACAAAAGCACATCAAAGGGGAATTGAGGGGGTTTGTTCCACAGGAGATGAGTGAAAGAAACTCGGCCAGTCATTTCAGATGTGAATTACTTTCATCATCCACACACACACGGCAGGCCATAATAATCATGTTAGTGCGTTAACTTTGTGAAAGAGAGTGTTCCTGTTGGTGGAGTCTGGAGCGGCGATAAACAGAGGCCACTTTCTCATTCATAGGACATGAAGCATACATGCTTACAGGCCTGTCTGATTTTTGTCCTTCATGGAAACAAAAACAATCTTTTTCTGCAATGCTGCCTCTCCTTTCAATTGATGCTCTGCGAAATTACAAGTGCAAAAGGCTATAGGTGTGTTGCTCTACATAAAAGACAAAGCAAACAAAAAACAACACTACATTAGTCCCACTCTGAATACTTTTAAATTTCTCTATCCTGTCTTTGGCGCTGAGTAAGCCCATTTGTTCCTCCTGACATGAATCTGTGAAAATGGGTCACAAATCTATAGTTTTATTTTTTAACAACTGTGCAACGTTGTACTGAGCGGTAAAACCACTGTTCGTTAATGGAGTCTAGTGGATTTCAAGAGAGCGTAAATAACAGCAACAATTCCACATCTGAAAGGGCTTCCTGACACCAAGCTAAAACCTGAGTGAAAAATACTATAGTGGATGCTTAAACAAATATAGATTGTTTAAAGTGGATGTTTCATTAAGATGGTTAAATATGTTTTGCTGCTGCCCCCATACAGAGCAGTACATTGCTCAGCCTTTGTTTTGGTACTCTGCTCCAAACTGGGGTGGGTGCTGGCCACCATAGGCTGTGGGTTATTTACTGACTATAAGTACCTCTTACAACCTCGCTTTAAAAAATCCAAACTATCCCTTTGATATACATTCTGTGCCAGGATGCTCTATAAAAACGTGCTAATTTCTGCTACCGTAAATCTACTCTCAATGGCAACATGCAACAATGCAGGAAGTGTAAAACAAAGATGTGGACCTATATATGCAGTCTATGGTGTGGACCTACAGTCTATGGTGTGGACCTATATATGCAGTCTATGGTGTGGACCTATATATGCAGTCTACGATGGGCCCTCATCAGGAAGACTATAGTTTACCTCCTTTCACAGAGCTTGTGTTTCTTATAATCAGGAATATATTTTTTCTTTATCATGTGTTTTAGTTGCTTACCCTAATCATTCAGTTACCATTTTCAATTTTCCATCATCATGTTCTATCACAAATTCTAACCCGACAGTGATTGCCATGCACAGATATTGTAAAAAGCCAGTATTTTACAAAAGGTATAATGATGATTCCTATTTTGGACAGTGGAGAAAGTAGCCTTGAGTTTAACAGGAACGTCTAGTCAAAATAATGAATTGCTGGTTTACGTATTTTAGGATTTGCTGACAAAAGTAGAGTATATCAGTGCCAGCATTTTGCTTTTACAATGTTATGCCAACATATAATGCCAAAATTACCATCTTCAGATGTCAGATAAACAGTGTGTCTAATTAGATGCAAATATCTTTTTTTATTGTTAAGTGGGAAAAGAGTACAAAGATAAAGCTCAAACTGCACCAAAGCATGCCTGAGGTCCCGCCAACCTCAGAATACAACACATATTTTTCTTTTTAAAAAGGGACATTTTTATATTAATATTGTTGTTGCCACCAACTCTTTTTTTTGGGATAGATTTGCTTCTGAAATATTTGGACATGGGACAGCCACTTCAAAATCTCAGTACTGTGTTTCAGTGTTCTAGTTTCCCATCAGGTTGGATATTTGAGCATAGTGAGGGGAAGCGGTGTCCCGTTTCAGGTCTTTCATGCCAGCACAGGACTGGACAGACACACAAGGCCTGATTCAGGGACTAAGAAAAGTAGGAAAGTAGAAAGAGAGGGGTAACAAGAGAGTGGGAGGAGAGCAAGAGGCCTGAAAGAGGAGAGAGGGTAGACGCAAAGTAGCTCCCAAAGGCAGTGAAGAAGCAGCTGGCTCAGAGGTGTACTCGTCCTATTTTTAGTTTCCCTCATGCTCATCTCTGACTCAAACAGCTGCTGGAGCATTTGCACACCAAAAGACTTCAGCACCTTCGTTTTTCTGCAGACAAAAAACCCCAAAGCTTAAACTTTCCTCTGGCTCAGGTGTTTCTGCTTAAAGCTAGGGGCCTGTCCCTCAGCCCTACTTCCCTCAGATGTTTTTATACTTAGGTTGAGTAACTTTTACACACAAAGGTGAGGTCTAGCGTAAAGTCACAGGATCCAGATTGCTGCTGAAGCACACCCCCTGCAGTCTGACAAGTAAGACAGCTGTAAATAGCTTAGGTCCCATGTGAGTATGTATGGAGGGCCCCAGCAGGCAGAGAGAGCCGCCAAAGGAGGTCATTAATGACACCAGGGGCTGAGATGTCAGTCTGGTGTCTCCTGAAAAATCATAAATGCATGAATTTTTTTTTAGGCTGTGGGGAAAAACAGAATCACATTTTTATTCTAAGACATAGTGAGACACTTTGACACTTATGGTTACAAAATATTTAATTCATGAAATGCTTAAAATATACCTCGATAATGGCTCCAGAATAAATACCTACTATAATAATGACATTTTGTTATCAGGAAAACGGATGCATCTGATGCATGTTTGGAAAAATAATTGAAAATGTCCCAGAGCCCAACTTCATTTTTTAGGCAATGACTGAAACAATGTCAGAACTGTGATAATAAGCTGCTGCATACGTAGGTAGGGGAGCAACTTAGAGCGCTGCACAGAAAAAAGAGGTTGTTTCATTTATTTATCAAATATGAAATATTTATGGGTTTCAATCTGCTTGTAGAGGAGGACCAGGCAGAACAAACTGTGGGTGGAAAGACTCGGAAAGTTGCTTTATGGATGGATGTGAATGTATGCATCTGGTGGCGGCTGCCTCTGCATACATGTTCAACCTAAATTACATTACCAGGCTTTCAAGCAATCAGCTTACCTGGACTGACAGCACAATGCATACCCATCTTTTTTCACAGACTAGCTTTATCTGTCAGACAATGGAAATGGACACCTCGCCTGCATGAAAGGTGTCTGTATATCCAACAAGGTGCTGATGTTCCTGTTCAGCCTGTTTGACTGGAGTACTGTTTTTTCTACAAACATACAGAAGCCCTACCTCCTTACTCTGTGAGAGAAAGGTGCTTTCTATTAAAGCTAGTCAATACTTCTTTCATAAAAGAAAGGGAAGCAACAATAATGACTCACCTAATCAGCACCTGGGAACTGCTGAAGTTTTTTGTGAAGGATTAGTTCCCTCTGAAAGAGAGAAGTTAATTACACGGCTTTGATGTCACCTAAAGTGCAGTTCGATTTGTGGGTAATCCTCATCAAACTGCCACACAAGGATTATGCTTTTTTTGACTGACACCTGATTCAAATTAAAGAGCTAAAACACTTCTTCATACACTTAAAAGCGCATCTGCATGTATGCCACAGTCAAATGATCAAGCACAGCCGCAGACATTGTGGGAGAAGGAGAACTGAGGGAAAAAATAAAAAGGGAAAGCCAATGCTGAGACAGATCACATTCAATGAGTTAGCAGCACTCTCTGAGTAAGACAGCATTTTAAATAACACATGAAAGCTGGAGAAGAAGGCACTCCTCCTTATGCAGTGACTTGTGACAAGTCATGAGATTCTGAGAGACAGCACACCAAGCTCAGAGCAATCCCCGGGGAAACCCTTCCCTCTCTATCAGATAGATGATGTATCAGAACCACCAAACACAGGCCTGCCTCACACAACATCTGTGGCTCCTTGGTGGAGGCCAGACTAACCGACGGAGCACTTATGCACTCACTTCCTCTGTGCACTCCCTCGGTGTGTTTGACTGGATGACAGGAGATCCACTAATCACAGATGGAAGAAAAACAGTCACCAAGAAGTTAACTTTCAATGGAGAAAGAAATAAAGTTATCCAGACATGAGCTAAAATCAAGTTCCACTTCTTCTTCCTCTGCCATAGACATTAAGAGGCTTGAGAGGAAGGGCCTGTATCAACATTGATATGAACATGTAAATAAGTCATGGCTAATCTCTCTCTCTCCTTTTCTGTTGCTCTTAGTCTCTCTGTAAAAGCCGTATGCACATTTTTAGAATTCCCAGAGTTCTGCTGACGTAAAAAAAGAGATGAAAGATTCATGCTTGTTTAAAAAATTCAAACAGATGTCCTGAACTTTCAGTACATAGCCAATATAGATAAATTATTTAGTGATATGATGCCAGAAAGGGATTGTGAGGATTGGACTGCACACATCCAAACAATAAACCAAATGGATAATAAAATCAGTTGTTATTACTTGTGTGAATCATCATTATCATCTACAGCAATAACTGTGACTGCTTTGCATGTCAAGCCAAGCTAAAACAATGGTCGTCGAGTAGAATTCATGTATATTTAATTTTCTTTAGCTCAGTTGTTTTCAGCAGCACTGATGTGCACTGTGCTGCTGGCACCTGCAGGTGAAGCTGGAGAGCTGGTCAGTGAATGCACCAGCAGAGGGAGACCATGTCACATGACAGCACTGTGAACACTGCTTTGCTTCCATTTCACTCTTTTCTTCAAGTTGTAATCAATTAAAGTGGTATTCACGGAACAATTATAGAAAATGGGAGACATAAATATAAATAAACCATAGTAGGACAGACTAATGTAGGTTTTTCTTTAGGTATGTCAGCCCTTCAAACGTAATACTGTTAATACTCGAACTACTCTAGCAACCCCTCTAATGTTGTCTTAACATATATGACATTATAACAAGGATTTTACCTATGTGTATTTTATTTGTATCACACTGCCACATTTCCATGGCAATAAAGTTAATGATGTTGTAAATGTAAGTGCTGATCAGCTGTTAAGGGTTAAACTTAGTCGGACATGACACTCTGATCAGTTCCTTGTGTATTAGCTTGCTGTGGTTTAGCCCTCGCAACCATTCTGTTTTCAGTCTCAATCACACAAGTGGGTTTCGAGTCGTCATATAATTTGGCAAGTGTGTGTGTGTGTGTGTGTGTGTGTGTGTGTGTGTGTGTGTGTGTGTGTGTGTGTGTGTGTGTGTGTGTGTGTGTGTGTGTGTGTGTGTGTGTGTGTGTGTGATGCAAACCTCCCGCGCCTGTCTGTGCTGCGTCGTCCTCTGGTCGCGCACTCCCGTCCTCCGCGCACTGCGTCATGGCGACAGTGGTGGAAAAGTTACGCATTTCCTAAACGGAGTGTGAGGAATATCCCTGTGGCTGTCAGCAGACACACATGTAAGTCGTAAATGTTTCTCTACGCTGTGTTTGTGATGCTAGTGTGGAGATATTTCTTCTTCGGCGATTATTTCCTGTTGTTGTCATACCTGTGCAGCCAGGTAAGCTAACACCTGTAAGCGCGTATTGTTTACTGTGAACTACAACGCGTCTTATCTTAGTATTTCCTCTTATCAAAGAGTTTGAAGTTCTAGCAGTACATTCGTGTGTTATTATATTTTTTTACAGAGGGCTCAGTTATCTTGTTACTCATTCATTGTAAGATTCCTGACAATAGCGTCCATTGAATGAGCTTCTCATTCTTCTCTCTGTCAGTATGGTGGATTACAGTGTTTCAGATGCAGCAGGAGTCTCAAAGAGAGGGGGCCCTTTTAAAATGGAGGAGCTGGCTCTGAGTGCCTTGCTGGAATGTCCAATGTGTTGTGAGCCACTGGATGTGTCAGCCAAGGTCCTGCCCTGCCAGCACACTTTCTGTACGTCCTGCCTGCAGAGGCAGGAGGCAGCCCACTCCCTGCTGCGCTGCCCAGAGTGTGGTGCTCCTGCATCGGCCAGGACAGTGGAGGAGCTCCCTGCAAACCTGCTGCTATTGCAGCTCCTGGAGGGGCTTCAGGGTTCACAGGGGCCCAGCAGGGACAGACACACAGCCCACTACACAGTACCCATGGTCAGGGGAGGCTCAGCAGTAAGGGAGAGTCAGCAGCAGCAGCAGCAGCAGGAGGATCAACACAGAGAGACGCAAGGCCACAGTGAGGTCAGTTCACGACCCCGGCCTAAACCTCTGCAAAACCATTTGAATATAATGTAGAACAACTTTGTCTCTAAATAGGAAAGGAATCCAGGTTCTCCATAATATAAGAACAAATATTGAAATATTTAAAAGCCTTCATTGTGGTGACTATGTTGTTTAAAGGTCTTTGTTAGGGTACTTAAATTTGAAAACCTTGGCAAAAAATTACAGAGGATTGCCATCCTGTTAATCCTGTTTCAACCCCATTTTTAAGCACATCTAACACATTTTGAATCTACGCTTGAGTTCCTAGCTTTCTAGCATAATTTTTTGTTGGTCATAACCTAGAGAAATGCTTCCCCAAAAGAAAAGAGTACATTGTGTAACCCAAAAAAGAATAATGCTGGCTTAGTGGTTCCCTCAACTAGTGTTTGTGTATGCGTTAGGCCTAATTACTTGAAGGATCAAACGATGACCAATATGTTAAGCCCACAATCCTGAAATGTGAAATACAATTGTTGCTCCTTACTCTGGATTTCAGACATGACTACGGTTATTGTGATAGTGAAAATCAATTGAGAAACGTATAATGGATGAAATTACCAGACAATGAATGTGTGTTATTGGCTTAAAAAGACAAATCACACTTATCACATTGAACATCATTAAAAAATCAAATTTTGCAATCTTGGTCATTGATATGCAACATTACCCACAAATGCGCCCACCCATTTTAAAGAAGAAGAGCTAGCTCAGTATTGAGATTGTGGAAAAATCTCTTGACTGTTTAGAGATATACAGCTCTGGAAAAAATTAAGAGACCACTAAGAGACCGATTTTTCTTAAGTATGTATCTCTACATGTATGGCAGCCATTCCAGTGTCTATTGAATTCCAACACAGAGAAAAATTGTCAGTAGTTTAAAGAATACAATAAAACAAAAAATATATATAATTTAACTCAAAGACATATCTATAAATAAATAAACAAGAGAAAACTGATAATGCTGAAGTGTTCTCTTGATTTGTTTTCCACGGCTGTATATTTCCTCATGGCATTTATTGACTTGTCATCCAACCCTATGATGGCTCATTGATTTATTCTTTCTCCTTTTTCTTGGAATAGGACCTGGTGTCTCATCTCTGACCTATTGAAATACTTTCTCACCACTGTGCTCACCATCTTAAACTGGACTTTTAATGGAAAGAGAATCAAATAATACAGTGATTAAGAGCTGACGTTTTTTTCTCATAAAGAATACAATCCTCCTGGTTTTTTTCCCTCTCAGATACCTCCTTGGTGAGGAGAGCTCTATTATATCTAGCGACTTTAAACACATCTGCAGTGTAATGTGTGTACATACAAAGCGCCAAAAATTTGTCAAAAGTTAAGGAATGACCAAGAGAAGCCAAATTGTAACATCTATAACATAAGAGACTCAGATGCTTGTAGATTTGAAGTTTTGGGATTAATAATACATTAAAATGAATAATACCTTGCCTAAAGCTTATTATACTTCAGTACTTCTCTTTTCAAGTGTAAAGAATCTTCAGAAATATCAATAAAATCTGCATAATGTTGAAAATAGACTTATCTGTAAAAGGCAGGACTGTCCTGCATCACCTAATTCAAACCCAGAAGACATCATGAAAAACGTTGCAGTGTGTTAATAATGAATGTTTCCATTTGATGTTTTATTCTCTGAAGTGATGAGAAACATAGAGACCTGCCTTATCTTTAGTTTTGTGCATACACTGCTTAGAGAGCGTAAGAGTTTAGTTTTAGTCCGCAGCTTGAGTTCAGCCAGAGTTCAAAAAGTGCAGCCAGGCTCATAATGTTGCTAGTTATCATCAAGACGTTTAATTGCTTACTTTTGGAAATAAGCCATGCAAAACAGTAATGTTTTAACTGGCTAGGTATCTACTGTTAATGTCAGAGTGTTTATCTCATTAAAACTTATGTTATTTATGTTAGGAGCGTGCTTAAAAAGTGAGCTGGGGGTGATACTAAAAAGAAAATGTGGAATGAAGTAGACAATTTATAAGAATCTGTGCTAGTTTATGCAGATAATTGTAATGGAATTACAATTGGTTTTGTAGAAAAAGGTAAAAGTTTCAAACATTTTTCTTTGATTTGCATAAAATAGTTTAGTGTCGCTGGCCATTCTTGTGCTGTCATATCCCTTCACCACTAAAACGTGTAACTGAAAAAATACATTAAACACAAAAGACAAAAGACAAAACTGAATATCATCTTAAAACATATATTTTTTGTGTTTTATGGCACACACACTGGCACACACACTCACTGGCTGTAACATGTCTCAGGCGCAGCCTTTTGCACCTAGTTTAGCCTGTTGTCCAGCAAAGTCACTAGCCATTGTTTGTCCCAGTTAAAAGTAAAGGACAATTGATTGAAAGACATTGATTTTCAGAAATGAATTTCATCCTGCTTAATACACTACTTTATTTGAACATACAGTATCTGATTTGTGATTCTCTCTTTTTGTTTGTTCCTCAGCTTTCTTTCAGAGCTTTAATGCGTAACCAACGAGGTGATCCTTCAGGAGAGCTGTTCCTCACACCTGCTAACGGTATCACTCCTAAACACAGAGTGGATGAGAGCTGGCACCACGGAAACGGCGGTGAAAGTCGTGGAGCGTCTGTCACTGCCAGCGCGCCGCAGGCTGTCAGCCAGATGCATCAGCTGCAGTCCCAACCTCCGGCTCTCTGCAGGGCGCTGCACGACTTTAACCCTGAAGAGAGGACTCTGGAAGACAGTAAATATTGTCTCAGCTTTCTCAAGGTCTGACACTCATACAACTGACTGCATGAAAACATACTTCCTGTCACAGCCTTCTGTCCTGTTTGTGTACACTTGTTTTTTTTAAATACTCACAGGGGTTTTCTACATTTTAACTAATGCACAAAGAAAATTATTAACTTTAACCTTCAGGGAATATCAAAGATTTTACCTTCAGGGGAAAAGATTAAAGGTGCTATTTGACCTTAATTATGTATATACCAAATCATTTCTACATTAGCCGTTTTGTCTATGACTCATTCGTAAGTGAGTAATGTTGACATCTTCCCAGGTTGGTTTTGTTTTTAGGAACAGTCAAAATGGCCAAAGTTATTCAATTACCCAGAAGGAAGAGTTTGAAAATCAGAAAATATTTACATTTACATTACAGCCAGTTGTACAACATTTGCATATAAAGGACTGACCGCTTGTACTATTAAACTTCAAAAACTGTGGCAAATACATTGTATGTCATTTGACAAATCATTGCAAAATTACTTTCACAGTAAAATCTCAAATAAATTAAAGTTAAATTATGTTTTTTTGCTCTTTTTCCTGCGTTGATCTTGAGGCGCAGACCTCTGCTGCAGAGGTTGTTATTTACCCTGAAGGATTTCTGAGTCAGTTATATAAAGGCCCCAGTACTTGTGTGCTCTCCATTAAAGCACACTTGCGCTCAGCTTTTCTTTCTTTTTTTTATGCAGATGGTCAAATGGTTTTTAGAGTGAGGCTGGCCACAGAAAGGACCGGGCCTGTAGACACAAAGGCAGTGGATGTCACATGCTGCAGGAGAAACGTAGAGAGATTCTGAGTGCTCAGTCTTCAGGGCGAGCGCGCTGTTGAAAGCACCTCGCATCCTGTTTGTTAGTTTTTTCAGCGGGTTCTAAGCCTCTCACCTTTTTTGCCACTCTAAGTTTAGTTTTGTGACTGTTAATTATTTGTGTTTTGCAGGGAGACGTTCTTACTTTCATCAGACGATTGGATGAACACTGGATTGAAGCCAAGCTTGGGGAGAAAGTTGGAATTTGCCCTCTGCAGTTCACAGAGGTGAGTTCTCCTTGGTCCTCCCTTTTTTTTTTTTCCTCCTTCAGTGTTTAAATGTGGGTCATTGCCTCTTCAGCGTGATCAAAGTTGACACCTGCCATTTGGCAATTGGTCTGAAGGTGTAGCAGTGGTAATGAATTGAACCATCGATGTCGTTGCTGGATGTCATTCATTCCGGGTCATTGCCAGGGCGCTTACCTTGATTTTCATTCATATCTGCGATTCACCTGTAAAAATGGTTCTTGTGCTCCAAAGTGCTGAGGCAGAGAGCCAGTGTGTGAAGCCGTGCTGTGTCTGCAGCTGCTCATTAGTGTGTGACTATGTGCCTTACTCAGGTTGGCAGCGCGTGCTTAGCTAGCTGTCTGTCATTTGTTTTCCTTGGTACTTTCTGCCTCTGGGAGTTAACTTTGTCCGTGCTGGGGAAAATTGTTTAGACAATATGACACAGTAGGGTTAATGGGGTGCTTTATCAGATGTTGTTTACTCCCTTCACTTGTGTGGTCTGCTATAGTCTTTCCTCATATTTTGTTCCTATTACCCTCATCTTATGAGTTCCTTTTTTGATGTTTTCTGTCCACACGTGTCTTCTTCGTAAGCCCCGCCTCAGTTGTTATCTTTTTCTACCTCTATACTGTATTCTTTCAACCTCCTCTTTTCTCCTCTCCCCTCTCCTTTCTGAGACTTCCTCTCCTCGTGTTGTGCATCCAGGCGTAAAGACACTGTAATGCTTTCTCTGCTTGGGTGGCATAACAGCACATCACTGTAGGTAGTGAAAGCATTAACCCTTGCATGCCTGTCTGTCTGCCTGCCTGTCTGTGCAGCCGTGATCTCAGCACCAGTCAACCCTCCCTACCGTATGGCTGGTACTTATGCTCCTGTCTGGCCAAGAAGTTGTAGGGGTGAGTGCAGTATTGATAGGGGGCAGTATTTACACAGCCATTTCTTTAGTGGAAGCAAAGGTTGACATCAGTGGTCAGCAGGTAGGACCGAGTTGGAGAGAATTCTCTGGAGTGAGGTTTGAATATTCTCTGTGTTGGGATTCATCTCCATGGTTTCGTCTCTTTCAGCCAAACTCAGTGGCTGCCAAACTGCTAGAGGGAAAGAATCGAAAAGGGAGTGACTCAGCAGAATTTCATCATCGGTCTGGGAGTGGGGGCAAAGACAAGGCCACTGACGTATCTAATAGGACCACCCACTACGGAGCGCCTCAAGTCCCAGCAAAGACACCCATCATCAATGCTTTGCCCCCCAGCCAGCGAAAACAGCCCGCAGCCAGCAGCATCAACTTTTATCCGACTACCAAAGGAGAGGCGACCAACATCAGCACCTACAACGGCCGTCAGGGTCTGCCACACCGCCTCTCTGTGTCTCTCAGTGCCCGGGGCCACTCTCATTCTTCAAGAGTGAGCTCTCAGCGAATAAGACGCCACTCTGACAGTACACACAGACACCTTTTTCAGGTGAGTAATGGGCCAAGATAAATCTGCCTCTATGCATGCTACAGCGATGTTATAAGATGTCTCAGTTTGATCAGATTCGTCTTTCTCATAACATTTGAGCTAAACTTTGTTTAGTTTGCAGTGATTTGTTTTAACAGAAAGCATGTGGTTGGCAAAAGGCATGACGTTTCTCTGTGAGGTTGTAGATTGTTTTTTATTTGAGTCGCTGAGGAATCAAGTTCTCCTCTGGGATGAAGGGAGGGAACCCTGACACTAAGCTTAGGAATGAATGAGAGAGAGGAGTCGTCCTGATCTTGGCTGCTGTGTGATTAAGCGGCTGTAAGTTAGATAACACAGATGTGTCTGAGGGGTTAGATATGTAATGAGTGAGGACTGAAGGATAATAGACCGAAACTTTAAAAGATGTTTAATCTAGAGCCCTGGGACAAATACCAAGGTTTCCCTTAATACATAAAAGTGGTTTAGCAGGTGTCCTTCTGTCTTTCTGCAGTTCAGCGAGATGCAGTACTTGACGAAACTTGTAGAATTGTATTGATTGTAATCTAGATTGTTTTAGTATGCTGAGTGTTAGAGATATCGGCCTGTAGAGATGTCTGACTTCTCTCCAAAATAATGGAACTAGATGGCACTCAAAACATCAAGAAAATACATTTAAAAAACTAAACAGTAATTGATATAGTTCCAGAAATTCTACATACCTTTTTGTGATCGGTTTCAGGTAGGAACTAATTTATTTCTACTGAATTATATCCACTCACTGTAATCACCACACAGAAGGAAGCGTGCATCCACTCATGGACGAGAAGGTTGTGCTTGTGACAGCGTAACATGTAAAGTAAATTGCGTCCCACTGGGCTAAGCTGTGAATTAAGCTAGCTCAGAAAATCCTCTCCTCCATGAGTAGATGCACGCTAATTTCTGTGCACTGATACACTTAATTGATGTAGTTTAGAAAAAATAAAGTATAGTTCCTAGTTGCCGAGTATATCTAATTTGAAAGAAGGTAAACATGTCCATGGTTGACATCTTTAACACCTGGCAACTCACACCAAAACAATCATTGATAAATATTTTTACACGAAAGAAGGAAACAAAATATTTTCTACTGGGTGGTGAAATAACGTTTGAAATAATGCTGATATTTGAGCGTAAAACACAAAGCAGCCCAATGTATTTCCTAAATAATTAAAGCTTGGGTGGGTAATATTGGAGAAGCCAGCAAGAGTAAGGACATTTTTAAAATGACCCAATTGGAAAAACCCAGCCCAATATTGTTAATTCTCTTCCAATAAGGGTAGCAAACAGTTTTGCAAAAGTCGCTAAACTGAGTAAGAAAGGCACTAAGTTTGCTAAGCTGACAGCCTGTCCCGCTAGGCCTCCCTCCAAAGTCATTCCCCAAAAGTTATCATTATGTACAAAACATAACTACATCAACATAAACTACAAAAATGGCTGTTTTTAGTACTCAGGCTCTCTCAAGCTATCAAGACAGGCAGCTAGTTTCACAGGCAGGTCCAACAGCCTTTTTCAAATCTTTTTTCATTAACTTGAGGCCAATTTAAATGACTAAAGGAATTTATTACAGGCCTGCAAAATCCCCAGATACCAGATTTTGTTCCTCTTTTTTTATGAGAGCTTTTTAATGATTGATAGCTGTCGGGATATGGGGAGAATCTCATAAATTAAAACAAGTTTTCATCCCAGCTCTAACGTTTATGAAGCACTATTTGGAAAAATCTGATCTTGTCCTTACAGCCAACATGCCATCTAAATTATTCCAAAGTGGAGCGTGTGTGTGAAGTAGTCTCTAATGCTCTTGAAACTGACAATTTATACTTTTTCATGATTTGAAGAAGAGGGTCTCCTTATTATAATTTAGGAGCTTTTGGTTCTCAAGCTATTGTTAACCCACTGCTTTCATGTTACCAAAAAGATTATTTTATACAGCCTATAATGTATGTCAGCATCATGGATAGGTGATGAACAATTTGCGTGTATTTCTAAGATAACCATCAGAAGCATTATGACAGTAACCCTCTTAAATAGACTTCTGTGAAAAGGAAAACAATGACATTTGACTTATTTACTTCTGATCACCATGACTAAAAAGTTTGGATGATTAATTATTTCATCACATGACTGCGTTTACTTCATAAACAATGTAAAAAGATAATGTGAATGCTGCATGAAGTCATAGCCAGCCAGTATCTGATTGCAGTGCCTGTGCAGGGCTTGATAATGTAACCTGCTGCCAAGTGCCCGACCTACTGAGACAACCATTTCCTTTGATTCAGTATACATTTCACACATCTACCCAATTAGGCATAGCAGAGTATAAAAAATGCTAAACCATATTCAGGTTGGAGAAAAACCAGGAGAGGAAGGGAGGTGAAGGACACTTGAGAACAAGATAAAACAAAGGGAGGAAATAAGATAAGGGAGAGATAAGACTGGAAAAGGTGAATGGATATACTGGTGATAGAGAAAATAAATGGTGTAGAGCTGGGAAGAGAAACAGAAAAAGAGTGTTTGAGCTGCAAAGAGGCAAAACACAAGAAGTAGGAAGAAGGAGGTTGAGAAATAAGAGATAGATGTTGCGAGTGGGAGGCTTGGAGAGTCCCTGACTGTGTCTGCTTATCTCTCTCATGCTGATGATGGTGAGTCACTGCTGAAGTTGGTTACATAACAGACCCCTCTCTCCCCTGCCTTCAAACTCCTTCCTCTTCACTAAGCAGGTAACACTCACGCTCACATCAGTGGGCCAGTAATAGCAGACAAGCCATGCACCCTTTTTAAAGGAGCGGAGGGCTCTGTCCCTAAAGCCGAGGCTGCGCTCCCCACAGACCGAGGCATCATGAGTGCTATTCTTAGTGCTGCTGCATCCCATCATCAGCTCTCACCTCTGACTCCACTGTTTCCCAGTGATGCTTCTTCTTCCTACTGACTGTGGATGAAAAGATGCATATTATTGTGAATATTGGCATGGTTATGTAAGATTAAGGATGGAAATGAGCCAAATGCCAAAAACATCTTCAAATGCAAGATAGATCGTCTTAACTGCTACACCGAATGCCTTGTATTATTAGTACAAAAAGCTCATAGACAGTAGTTCTCCTAAAAGTCCAACGATTGAATTTAATAGACCAGAATACTCTTAAGTTGATTGGGTGGAGATGAATCGGCAATTATCTTGGTCTTTGATCAGTGAGTAAGTGGTTTATTTATATAGCACATCCCAAGTGTAAAACTGTACGTAGAGCTTCACAATATAAATGTAAGGTAAGAAGTACAAAAAAATGATTGAAGAAGGGTACCCACAACCCAAGTACAAAGAAAACAAAGCATGTTCAAAAATCTAGAGCAGCTCTCTTAGAAAGTGTCTGCATTGAGAGACTTCAACAAGCACTGTCTCCTTTAGTTTTAAATCTCTAGCGAGGAACAATAAAACCTGCCATCAGACAATTTGTTTTAGTATTCCATGAAAATATTTGATCTTAGTATACATTACAGAAAGCTGTATTAATATTAATACTGTATAAGATGTCTACAAAAAGTACACAAAAACACAATTTAGCTTTTATTTCAAATATCATTTTATTATGAATGCAGTTTATCTGTAATCTTTGCTTCATTGTTGAACAACCCAGCTTCGATCGATCATTTTCATATAGAAGTGCAACAGGAACAAGAATGTGTTGTGTATAAATAAAAATATATAAACTCAAACTGAAAATGAAGACTTTCCAGACAACATAATGTAGCTTTTTGTCATCTGAGCCTGATCTGTAAGAGCAGTGTACAACCAGGCGTATCCCATCATTTCCTTTTTTGTGATTGCTGCTGGCGAATAAAATGATTTATTAAAGTTTGTTGAAATCACAAATAGCGGTCTAATTGACCATGGCAACTGTGTGTTGCAGGGCCTTCACATTTACACCAAACAGTGTTGGCTATCGTGTGTGTCCAAAACTTTACTTTTAAAAACCTTGTCTGCATTTTATACATAAATACACTCTATGAGTTAGTTTTGAGTTTTGCAAATATTTCAATAAAAGGTATCTGTTTTGGGTGGGATAAGGGGAGTTTTCCTCCACTCTTTCCAACAGGAAACAGTTCTGACTCTTTCTTTGTGATTAGATGACTCACAGATGTAAAAATGATTTATCGTAGTTGTCGTGGATATTCCACACTTAATCACCTTCTGGTAAGAAAAGAACATATCTACAAGCTTCAATTCAAAGGTGTGTTATTTAATAAAGAGTAGAGCATTTAATAGAATCAATTCCAGCTGGAGGCCAGATAACCTGCACAACCAATGTCGTACCAGGATCTGATCCTGATCAAACATTAAACCAGATTCTTAAAGGGAAGGAAGAAGGGGAACAGCCAATCAAATTCTACATTACAGGGTATTGGAAAACATCTGGCCAGAGGGAAAAAACTTCATACATACGTACATTTCTACGATAATAGTAAATTGTGTTTACATTTTTGTTCCAACAAATTTGTTATGTGTAATGGCAGGGGAAATAATTTTCTTAAAAAGATAATTATAGAACCTGGAAGAAATCATTCAGCTGAAATAACAAATCTCTGAAGCTATAAAAAAATATAATATAATATATATAATTTCCAACAAAACTATGAAATCTTCTCTCATCTTTCTTACTTTGAATATGTGAGATTAACAACTGCTCATTCACCATTCTTGCTGGAATACTAATTTTGTCAATTGGTTTATTTACGTTAGCAGTGATTCTTCCTGCAGGAGCAAGCATTTAAACCAAATAAGACCTTGTTTCACTGCAGGACCAACAGCAGAATTACTCTCTCCATGTAAATATAGCCCATTTCACTGATGGGTCAGTGCACCTGGCCATAGCGTGATCGAAGAAGGATACCATAAAACACAAGAATAGAAAAAGGACAAAAAAAGGAGTAAATAATTGAATGCAGGATAAAATTTGCTGGGCTTTTTTTCTTTGCTTTACACAACAATTTGAGGAGATAGCTGGGCTGTTAAAAGACAGTGATTTATTGCACATAAAGATGTCTAATGCTTTCTGTCCACCCTGCTGCTTCTCTCAACTAAAAGTGAAACAGAGTAGTCACAGCAAAGAAAGGGAGTTTTTCTTTGAGTAAAAATGTCACAAACGAAGCCAAGAAAACTTTAAATGACATTGCTCGTCCTTCAACTCTTATATATGAGGCTGGACATGTCTTCAGGATAATAAATCATGACTTTATAGCTTTACTGATGCCTCACAGCACTGTCTTTGACAAGTCAGCCTTTGCTTATTGCAATGGCTGCCTCTCAATTATGCTTCTATTGTGCTTCTTTGAGGTATAGTGTGAATGCATTGCAGCTTTATGGTGTCTGAGCTGCAGGACACAGGCACATGCTGTACAGAGGAAGCCCCCGGCCCACAGGCCAGCATTAATGTTTTAAGCAGTAGTTGAGTGGTAGGGCTGTAAATAGCAGCAGCACTCTGAAGACGTGACTGCGGAGATAATAGGCACTGGGAAAGTTATCTCCGCCTCTCTCTCTCTGCAATCAGAACAATAATACAGCATTATGTGGGTGGGGTTTGTTTGGGCGGACATAAATATACAAATGAAATAAAAAAAGTTTTTTTATTAAACATGAATCCTTTTTTTTTTTGTTTGGCAATTAAGTACTTAGGTTTTATACTGTGTTGTTAATGGTTCTGAGACACACCTAAGTGTCCCTCCCTGCTTTTCTCTGGCTATGCCAGGACTGACTCACACCTCATGACCTCAAGCCTGTCAGTTTCAGTTTTAAAAAGAGCAGCTTTGGTCTGTATAAAGAAGTCTGCTAGGTCATTATACATATTTCGACTGGCACAGTATTTGACATACTTTAAAATGTATAAATGATAATTCCTTTATTGAAAAATCAGGTTCAGAATAACCACAGTAGGTTTTCACATACAAGGAAATTGCTTTGGTGTATTGGTACACACATACACACAGTAAGAGAAATGAAAATGGAAAAAGAAGAAACTATTGAAAAACATAAATGAAATAAGGAATGTAAACATTACACTTAAAATAGACAAAAATAATCTGACAAATAACTTTAAAGAAAATGACGGAAATCACACTCTGAGGGGTTTGACACACTTTAACCACAACTCAATCCAATTGAACGTCAGGTTAAGACAGGGTCATAACCATCATCATTTAAACACAAGTATTATTGTTCAGTTCATTTTATTTGACTTGATGAAAACGATAGGTTCCCATCTTTATCTGTCTTGAAACAATACACACATTCCCCTTAAAACAGTATTTTCTGGTTGTTATTATACATGCAATTCAAATGTATTTTCCTGATATAGTTAGTGTAAGGCTTCACTAGTCCTAATTGGATAAATCAAGTGGATAATCTAAAGTCTACTGAGCATGTTAGCATGTTGACGTTAGCATTCAAAGCACGGCCGCTTTTAACATGTAAAATTACGTTCTAAACACTTTCCTTTGTGTTAAATGTCTTTTTAAGGAGACATTTTAGGAAAGCAATTTTCCAAAGTAAAATTCAAGATATTCTTTAACTATGTGCCATGCAGAACAATGTGCTTCACATTTAATTATACTTTCAAATCCATCCCATTACAGAGTGAGAAGAAGATGACCAGTGAGACTCCACCCACCGTCTCTATGGCCCTGCTGAACCCCCAAATGTCCTCTGCCTCTGCAGACAGCAAGAACTCCACGCAGCAGCTCTCCATCAGTGTGTGAGTCATTGTTTTTAACATTATATTAATTATATGATAATGGAACACAAAACCCCTCCCTCAAATAGTGTTGAAAACTATGGTGTAATCTTGATATACTCGTGAAAGATAACAAAGACAGATCCCCCATTTGACTCCTCAGGTGTGCCGTCCTATACTCCTACAAACCCCGACGGCCTGAGGAGCTGGAGCTGAGGAAAGGAGAGATGGTGGGAGTGTACGGAAACTTCAAGGAAGGCTGGCTGCGTGGGTTATCGCTTAGAACGGGAAAAGTGGGCATTCTGCCGAGCAACTACATTACGCCTGTGCTCAGGTGAGAGGCTGTGATCCCTGACTGCAGAGAGTGGGAGCTGAATGACATTTGGATTCAGAAAGTAATTTAATGTGGGCAGGACGACATGTCATCATGAACTCAATGAATTATGAAACAGTAATAAAACACTGAGGCTGGTGCTTGGTGCAAAGAAACTTTAACTACAGTATAATAAGTGATATTCAGTAGGTACTTATGTACTAAATTGTCTCATTGCCTCACTACAGAACCTCAGCCAGACTACTGGAGACCAAAGCAGCTAATGCGTCCTCTCAGTACAACACACTAACTGGAAAGAAACCCACAGCTGCCAGGAATCCTGCTGTGGTCCTTGCTCTTGATAGGGTAAACTCTGATGGAGCGATTTACTCAAAAGGACAGGTTCCATCTGTGCCAAACGGTGCACAGCATGCAATGTCATCCACTGGCGCCGGAAAACCATCCCTCTATGGGGCTTCACAAGGATGGGACACTGTGAGGCGAGTCTTCAACCCTCATAGAGGTGAGTGCCGCCTCTACATTCTGATTGCTCCATTTAGTAATTCCATTTTCAATTAATGCCTTAAATGTTTTTTCAGGCTCACATCATTTCTCCCATACTTCCAACCTAAATAACCCGTCCAACTCACAGCACTTTGCACAAGTTCAAGCATCCGGCTACTCACCTGCCCTCCATAGGAAGAAAAACAGCAGCATCTTCTCTACCCCTGGCAGAGGCCGGGGCTGGATGACTGAGCCAGCAGCACCCTCTGCTGCTGCGCTTTTTAAGGACAGAGACTTCACTGCCTCACATGACAGACAGCTTGTCAATGGGCCCCACTCAATTCTAGTCAGACACGACTCACACAAGAATAATACAGACAAGGTAATGTCATACTTAGGATTTCTTCCAAAAGGCGTGACTATTTTATTTTGTATTTAAAATGGGAATACTCGCATTGAGACTCAAAAGGCACAAAAGAATAGCATAAAAGAGAAAAACTACTGACTTAAGATGAACAGCGAATGATATCAAACAATAAATAAACAATGTTCAGTCATAGGACATGTGTGTTCAGTGGTCAAATTGTCATTTACTGTGTTTTTAAATCCATAATTATATAATATCATTTTGTTTAAAATTTTGAAAATGAGATAAGTGTTAAAAAAAAGAAAATGTAAAAGCCTCAGGCAGTGTGCGTTGGAGGAATGAGGTACATCGCTTGTCCAGTGACTCTAGGTTTCAACAAGTCATATTTTAGAAGTCAATACAGAATATAAAGTGAAGCAATTTCTGTAAAATGGCCTCATAAAGAAAAAATGCATCCGTGTTCAATTCTACTGATGTATAAAGAATGCAAACTTTCTCATACAAACTGTAAATGGTGCTGAAACCACAATCAGATAAAAATCATAAAGCACGACTGAGCCCAGCTCTGTTTGTTGATGGAGTTTAGAACAATAGTATCTTTTTTTAAAGAAAAAAAACATGAATATGAATATAGAAAAAAATAACTTTGATTTATTGCTGATGAAGGCTTTGCTTCATTTAATGTATTTCTTGCACCGTAAGAAAAACAGCATTTGTTTATATAATAGAGGTGTCAAGTTAATTACTCTCTGTTGCTCTTCTAAAATTCTTCGATGATTCCTGTTCAACATGCAACTTACTGTAGATATTTTTCTCCCCTAGCTGGCAAAGTCAGTGCGGTTTTACACAGAAGAAGACTCGCCGCCTCCCAGACGCCGGACCTCCTCCTGGTCGGCAGGAAATCACGTTACCTCCCACTACAGCTCTGGCCCACCTCAGTTAGAAGTGTGGGCCCCATCGCTCACGTTGGGAAGAGACGGACCAGGGATCATTCTCAAAGAAGGAAAAGCTCCTATTCTCAGGAAAGGCTTGGAAACCATCACCTCAGATCAAAACTCTAACCTGCATAAACCTATATTTTCCCATCCGTCGCTGTCAGCCGTGTCAGCTCAGTTCAGCCCCAGCAGGTACTTTAGATTTTTCTGCTTGTCCTATAAACAATATGCTTTATAATTTCAGGGAAAGATGAGGTAGGCTTGAATGTTTTTTCATTGATTAAAATAAATGGAAGAAAACTTCTGGCTTCTATGCTTTTCTCTTTCCAGACACAGAGTGACCACAACGCATTTAGCCCAGACGGATGCAGAACTAAGTCTGCTTCAAGGAGAGATGGTCCTCGTCCACAGGCCTCGACCCGATGGACGCGTTCTGGTTACTCAGGAGAGCAGTGGGCAGACAGGCCTCTTCCACAGTGTTATTCTTCAAGCCCTTGAGAGACTCAGTTGACTGTAGAACTGCCATTGTGTATATTTCTATATGCCATGTGTTCAAACTGCCCAATTAATAGATTGACCTGCTGAACAACAATATGCGTGTTAAAAGGTTAATGCTGCCATTGACAATCCTTTCAAGGAGGTGTTTAGTTTGGTCCTGAGTGCTATGAGAGTGTGGTTAAATTCTCCAGACATATATTATGTGTTCTTCATTGTATGTGCATGTTTGTTACACATGTACTATTTAACATTTGCACAAAATCCCACCTACTGACTGTTCCTTGTTTAATACCCATGTTACACGCATTGGTGAGTGCCTTTGTCAAAACCCACAAAGAAACAAACTATATTTAGAAAACTATGAAGTAAATAAACGTATATGGTAATAAACTATACTTCCAAGTTGTTTGTGGTTTGTTGTCTTACATATGTAACATATAATCCTTTAATAACAACACTACCGTAATGGAGAATCCGTTGCTTAAATGCAAAAAGTTCTACAACTTTAATTGCAACTAATTATATAAGTAAAGCAAAAGAAGGCCTACCTTATCTTGAAGCAACTTAAATTACTTTTGCAAGAAGTATAAAGCTAAGGTTAACACTCATTATTAGGCATTGGGAGTTACCTATGTTCCACAAGTAAGAATTTGTTGTGATACCTGCAACTCGAGGTATCCAACTATTTCACTGTGTGGCAACTGGTTTGTGGTAATTTGTTTTAATAACAGTTTTTTATATATACGTTTGTATTGAAGGAACGGTGCAATACTGGTTATGTGATAAATTAAATTACTCTCGTTTGTATTTTTAAGATTCCCCTCAACCACCCAACTGAAAACATATTGGCAACATTTAAAAAACTCTCACCCTCTTGAAGTATGTCAAGAGGGTTTCAGTAATAACTATTTCATTTTGATAGAGAATCCTTGAATATAGTTATTAAAGGGTTTACACAGAGGTGGACATTGTGGTTGAAATAAAAATGTATTTCTTTATATAATGTAATATATAACATTTGCACACAAATAATAATAATATATACTAAATATATTATTATTATTATTACAATATACTAAAATATCTTCAGTACGCTTTAATCGGCCTTGACCAAGGTATTAGCTGTGTCATTTTAGCACAGTGCTTGCTAAGACCAATTATAAAGACCCTCTTTATTTTAGTACACATGAAGTACGCCAAGTTAATGTGTGAATCAACAAATTAAGACAGAAAAAAACTTTTGGCCAACCAATAGGCCTGTTCTAGCACAGGAATGTCATACAATGCACAGAGAGTTGGAGCAATGGGGAGTTAATGGGGCCCAGTAACTCATTTCTGAACTTAATGTACTTTGATTCCACTTCACTGCTCTTAATCACCTACAATGTTACACTTTATTAATACTTCCAACCAAACAATTTGCCTATATATGTCCCCGATTCGTTTCATATGTACACAACGATGCTATTTATTAGTAAGTAAGTAGTACAGCATTTACTGTGTCCAGACTTGTGTAACCAGACAAGTGAAGACCCCCCCCCAACCTGAATCGTGCAACGCATGCGCAGTGGGACCCAGACAGACCTGACAACAAGCCATCGGATGTGAGCCTTTGATATGGGCGCTGCGCTGGTATTTAAATTATTCGGTTAACCAAGAGGCAAATGAACAACCCCTGCAGACATTTCATTGTCATTAAGTGTATACTATAGTTGCTTCCCTGCCCTCTCACCATGCCGGTAAGTCGATACGCCTGTGCACTGCGGTTTTATTGTTTTGTTTGCTAGGGGTTCCTCCCTTCCTCCAACCCACTGATGTGATGCTAACCGGCTAGCATCGATAGCTTACGTTCGTGTAACAAGGAGACGGTAAACTGTTCTCAGCGCTGGATTTTGCCCATTTCATTAGCACAAAGTGTTAACATTGTGAGTTTTTTTACATAAAACTATTACCAAAATCTGCCATTGTCCTTTTATTGGGCTAGCCAGCTAATTAGCTAACGTCATCTCCAACGTTAGGAACGTTAGCGTTTGCCTGCCTAGCAACCCATCAACGGTAACTAACTGCGGCTAACGCTTGCTAGCCTCGTTTTGACCGAGTCACACCTAAGACAGAGGTTACCATTTATTTTTCAACCAAGGACACTTTTTAAAGAAAGATAATATTAAGAGAACCCCTTCATGTTTACCCCTTTGCTGTTGTAAAAATAGAACACAATCTGAAGTTGGACATACTTCTAATTATGATCTCCTCCTACAGCTACTGAAACCTATTCAATTAGCTGCAAGTATCACTGTATCAACATGTCAAAGGCACACACGCACTCGAATGAATTAAATACCACACCCTGGCAGAGTGCTAGGGACCCAACTACTGCCTTGTATTATATATATTTTAATCAACTTGACAGCTGGGCCCTAATGTCCATTTCAATTAAACGAAATTGTACGTTTACTTAATTGTCACTACATAATATTTTACGATTACATCCTATGCCGTAACTATCTCTCATCATGGTTTGTTTATTTTTTCAGAGCAATAAGCATGACAGGCCCGAGGGCAATGATAATGTCAAGGTGGTGGTGCGATGTCGTCCCTTCAACCAGAAAGAGAAGATGATGAACCACAAACAGGCTGTCCTTGTTGACGAGATCCGTGGGACCATAACAGTAAACAAACTAGAGACTCCTCATGAGCCTCCTAAGACTTTCACATTTGACACCGTGTTTGGACCAGACAGCAAACAGCTCGATGTCTACAACCTCACTGCCCGTCCCATCATTGACTCAGTATTAGAGGGATACAATGGTAAACATTTTTATAACGTAATGTATACACTTTATTAATAATTTAAATGTGGATCATCAATGTCATTAAAAGTCTATGTTATAAATGACACACATTTAGATATTATTAACTGTAATGTGAATTGATAAACATTGTTTTTATTTTATTTTTCATTAATTCTATACTGACACCGTGATTTGATCCTCTTCCATCCTTTTCAGGCACCATTTTTGCATATGGACAAACTGGCACAGGAAAAACCTTCACCATGGAGGGTGTGAGAGCAGTGCCAGAACTCAGAGGGATAATCCCAAACTCCTTTGCTCATGTTTTTGGTCACATTGCCAAGGCAGAAGGTGACACAAGGTAGGAAAGCATTCTCTGGGCAGACATTCAGTAAAATTAGCAAAAGATATTTTGGCTACACAAATAAAAGGTCCATCTGACAATTTTGTACAGCAGAGACAAATTGGGTCAAAACCTTGGCGTCTTTCTGAGTTTTCTAATAAGCACACTCAACAAGACTTAATCTTTTGAAAAAAAGTTGTGTGGCCAGAGCTAGATACTATTATTAGTCAACTGCCTTGGTTTGTTCTGAAGCAATAATTTAATTTAAATGGAATCTGATGCCTTTTTTGCATGTAACAAAAAAAAATGATTCAAAGAGGATTTTGTTGAAAAAGACTTACAAATTATAGGAATAACCAGTGTGGTAGCATACTCAGAAAAATACAAAGTATTTAGACAAATTATTTAAAGAACAACTTATCCTCTTTTAAAGCCAACCTGATTATGCCCATGCCTTTAAAAATGGATCGAACTTCTTTAAGATATTTTATGAGATAAGACTTCTTATGGGACAGTTCTGTCTCATTTGGTTCTTATATTACAATAAAAAGGCTCCATGTAGACAGAGGTTCTTGTAAAGGTGTTAATAGTGAAAGATGTGTTAACATGCTTTATTTTTCTATTTGTCACTTTTCAGCATTTTTCTGACTTAATGTAAAAATACACTTTTAACTTCCACAGGTTCTTGGTTCGTGTTTCGTACCTGGAGATTTACAATGAGGAAGTGCGAGACTTGCTTGGAAAGGACCAGTTGCAGAGGCTTGAGGTAAACGGATATTCAAAACAAGCATTAAATAACAAGGTTCAGTGACTCATATCAAACCTGTCTTGGAAGATATCTACTAAAGGGCACAACAGTCATTTTTTAAAACAGGAAACCAGAAGAAGATGCCTGAATAGTTTTGCTTGTTTTAGTATTCGAGTTAGTTCATAATGAAGTTACGTTATTTCATCACAGGTCAAAGAGAGACCAGATGTCGGCGTGTACATAAAAGACCTCTCTGGCTATGTCGTGAACAATGCTGACGACATGGACAGGATTATGACTCTGGGTCACAAAAACCGTAAGCAAAAAACTGAAAGCATGAAATAGGAAATACACACATAAAGGAAAATATACAACAGCGAAAAAACGGATATTCAGATATTTATCTGTGGGCTAGTAGTAAAACCTCATATGCAAGAAAATAACAACCCCTTCGAAGTTAAGACGAACTTTAAACAGGCTTGAGAAATCTTTCAGTCTTGAATAAGATGCATAACGCTGTGTGGACTTAGCTAATTAATGTATATAAAATAAAACACCTGCAATTAATCCTTTATTTAAAATTCAACACATGTATACTATCTAGTAATGTGCTAATGCTGTTTTATAATCTGAAAATACAGGGATATTAAAACGATGGCAGGCTCAAAAGTACGTAAGGGTGTATCACACATATTTATAATAGTTTGTGTGATTAAATAGTATTTCACTGTGTTTAGGGTCTGTCGGTGCCACCAACATGAATGAACACAGCTCCCGTTCTCATGCTATCTTCACCATCACCATCGAATGCAGTGAGAAGGGTGTGGATGGAAACCAGCATGTGCGCATGGGGAAACTTCATCTGGTTGATCTTGCAGTATGTACCTTTACGTCCTAAAGTTCTGAGTAAAAATAAACTACTTCCTGGAAAATCAGATGCTACAGATGCTACTAGGATATGCCCTATTGGCAATTATCCATCTGAACACCACCAAATCATCTTTCTTCCATCCCCTACAGGGCTCGGAGAGACAGGGCAAGACTGGAGCCACAGGTCAGCGTTTAAAGGAGGCAACAAAGATCAATCTGTCTCTCTCCACGCTGGGCAACGTCATCTCTGCCCTGGTGGACGGCAAAAGCACACACGTGCCCTACAGAAACTCCAAACTTACCCGTCTGCTGCAGGATTCCCTGGGAGGAAACTCAAAGACTATGATGGTAGAGTGAAAGTTTGAAGCATGTGTTAGTACGAGTTGCACACAAAACTATCTATCAAGTTTTAAATGCACACTGGTATTGCCTCACTTTTAAAAAGACATACTTCTCCCCACCAGTGTGCGAATATAGGCCCTGCAGACTATAACTACGATGAGACCATCAGTACCCTGCGTTACGCTAACAGGGCTAAAAACATCAAGAACAAAGCCAGGATCAATGAGGATCCAAAGGATGCCCTGTTACGCCAGTTTCAGAAGGAGATTGAGGAGCTAAAGAAAAAACTGGTGGAAGGTACCGTAAAACCAGTCAAATCGAATACATCTAGCTTTTTGGATTGAAATATTTCTTTTCCAACCTGACTTCTTTAAAATGTTGTTTTGTATGATTGTAGGTGAAGAGATCTCTGGCTCAGAGGGCAGTGGATCAGAAGAGATGGATGAAGGTGATGATGAAGGAAGGGTGGAAGGAGAATGCCGCAGGAGAAGAAGAGGTAAGAAGTTGTAATTAATGCTCTGTGTGCAATAGAGAAAAGTGACTGAAACCTTATTATGCAATCTTAATGAGCCTGTGGGAAGGTTTTTTATTTATTTAAGGGTTTTGTCAGTAGTTAGATAAACATCTCTTTAATTTCTATGTAGCTAGTTTTATCTCCTGTCATAAACTGTAACATGAGTCAGCATTTACTTCCTCAGATAACAATCAAGCAGAAGCAGCTTTTAGGTCTCTAGTTAAGCCGTACCTTTTTTTAACAGGCTTTCATAAACCTCTCATTTAGGAGTTCCCCTCATATTCTCACCTTCCTCCTCCTTTTTAAGTGTAAAGATTTTAAAAAGATCAAAAATATAAAGTCATCTCAACACATCAAAATGATGACATCAATGTTCCTCTGAGGTCACCATTCACAATGCTCTAACATTTTCCAGGTTTCATTATTATACCTCCCCATACTGTTGTATTAGGTTACTGTGAATTATTAACAACCAGAGCAGTCAGCCTCTATATGTGGCTGTGCTATATTCTGCACCTGCAAACCGGCTATCTACCTCTCCCTGCTTTAAACCTCACTTTGGCTGGAGGGGTGCTTCATCTTTTTCTTTTCCAGAGAGTGGCAGCAGCATCACCTCAGAGTCTGCCTGCTCTTCCTCAGTGCGACTGTCCACTGAGGACAAATCTCAGAATAGTGAGTTGGAGCAGCATTCTGCTCTACCAACCCTCCTGCCCACAGACCTGAGCCCCTTTTCACGCATGAAAATTGCATTCCTTTTTAAATATAAATTGAATGCAAAGTAAACTAATCTCCTCTATTCGTAAACATTTAATGCTCATGACCAAATACACTTTGGGGATTCCCTGCAGAATAATATTAAATTGCTAAAATAAAAATTCACGCCAAAGCTTAAGAGCGAATCAGCTCTCAGAATTGACTCGCTGTTTAAATGGTTAGAAGCTGCTTTTGCAGCTGATTGGCTGATTCTCCACCACCTGATTGCTGACCACAGGCAGTGCTTGTTAAGACTTGCCCCAATATGAATTTGGTGTCAGACTGCTTTTTACTTGAGAAATTCAAAATAACTTGTACATTTTTGGTTTATTTCTCTCTATTATCTCTCATTATTTGCCACAGTGCTTTGATTAGCACTTTAAAAATGTTTAGCTCTAACCGTTTTTTTCTGTTGGAATGAATAATAGTTATTTCAAATTCAAACAGACTTGACTGATGTGTAGATGTGGTGTCATTTTTTGCAGCGTATGGGTTTGGGGGATTTTCATGCTGACTCAATTGCAGCTTGAGTGATTTGATAGTGTCTGAAGTTGCATAGATGTCTGGAGGTTGCGCATGATTCATATTATATTTGAATGCAACGTTCTAGTATATATTTTTTTTAAATTGGCCTAAAAGCTCTAAGTTATATTTAGTGAAAAAGTTATTTTAAGACTTACTGGCCATTGGAAGAGTGATACATTTTTTAGGCAGACTTAGACCCAGGTGTTTAGTCTGTATTTTATGCATTCCTTGATGTATTATCTACATCAGAAAATGAGGTAAGAGAGGTGAGGAGAGAACCCTAGACCACCAGGGCTCCCTTTTTATTTTTTTTTAATTTGATCCCTTTGTGTTTTATAATACAGATCCCAATTGAAATTGCTATGCATTTTCTATTAAGTTAACTCTTAAAGGTTAACCAGCTAAGGAAGAAGGAGGCATGCAATCTCATTCTGGTTCATACTTTGCATTATTTATTCAGGAGTTTTGTCTATTCCACCAAAGAATATAATCTTTATGATAACCTCTTCTGTTAATGTTGTTCATTTAATTGACACTTGAGTTGTCCTGAGTAGACAAATCACCAGGGGATTCATTGATTACACTGCATGTGTGAAAGGGGCTCTCTACTTCCCCCTGTGCCACTCCTGTACGCTCACAGCCCAGATCCCCTCCAAATATTTGAAATGAAAATGATTGTAAAGGATTCCAGTGTGCATGTGTTGATAAAGAAGAATTGCAACTTTTTTATCCCATGGATGATCTAATGTACATCAAAGACTTGTTCTGCATCATGATTTTACAAAACAGCCCCTCCAAGACGCAATTCACCCACATCATGTGTCATTATGTAAGGTGATCATTTTGGTTTTGGTTTTTTTCCCCTCATGTCTCGTCACTGTCACATCCGCTCTGATATTTTATAATTACTGAAACTTCTTGTTCTCTTGTTGACTTGCCTTTCTCCCCCTCCTTGACCCACATTTGGTTTTCCACACTTAGACTTATAAGACTTTCGAGATCACTCTGTAATGTGTTGCTCTCTCTCTCTTTCTCTTTCCTCGTCCGGGTGCAAATGCCGCCTGTCTGACTTGCTATACACCTCTTAATTGAAGAAGAAAGAGGTTGGTGTAAGAATCTACAGTCTTACTGTATGGTAGCAACGGTGTTTCTTCTCACACAAAATATCCAGATGTCTGCCGAGTAGCTTTTTTACTAACTGACTAATCTAATAACGGAGGTTTTCGCTTAATCTCTGTTAACATTTGTCTCTCCGTCCATATATGTCCAACCATGTGTGTCATGCTGCCCACCTCCATTGCCACCCTGTCATTAAGAGCACTTAGCACTTTATATAGTTCCCCATTTAAATGTTGCTTACACTAACAGCATTTTAAATATGTGCATTAGCAAATCAGAGCTTTGTGTAGCTCACACTCACTGGCACTCATTCTTACTACTGTGGTTCCTTAAAGGCCTCCTATTATGCTATAATTGAACAATATATTGTAGGGCCATATCTATACAAAACTTGTTTGTGAAGTGTTTTGCTCAAAATACCAAACTGATCACCCATGGTAGCCATACTTCATAAGCCTCTATTTCAGCCCTGTTCCTGAAGTGCTAATTCTGTGATTGTCACTTTAAATTTGAGTAGACCTGAAGCTGGCTACGCCCCTTTGGAGCGCATGCAGCTCTCTCTCCTCTGTGAAAGTTTTCTGCTGGAGAAGATCTGAAGCTAAACGCTGCCGTGATTAAACGCCATATTATGTTCCAAACCACATCAAGCATGCTCACTGCTCAGTGTTTACCGCTAGAACAGTGACATTATATGTGGTATATATACAACAACTCAAAGTCCCTCCTGCAGACATCCTGCTGAATACACAGAGACACACAGCTGGTCGAGGGGATTCAGCTCGCAACTGTATATTGCGGACGATAGGTTGGGTCGTGTCACGTGGGTGGGACGTTGCCAGCAGTTCAATGTAAAGCCAGCCCACATTTCCGATATGACGTCATAACCAAAGCAAATCTGTATCAGCTCGTTTGTACCCCTGTTTTTAGAGATGTGAGTAAGGAGGAAAAGAGAGAGGGTTGTATTTTCTGACACTTTGTGAGTCTCCTTAGACACCAGGGACACATATTTATGTATAAAAGACATCCAAAAGTGCATTTTGCATATTAGGGGACCTTTAAAACAAATTCAATTCTGTCGTACATTTGATCTAAAACCTCACATAATAAACAAATACTACTGATTAAAAACCACAGAATAGAATGAATGAGTCTGCACTAAATCATTTTGACCTATAGACTAACTTGGAATAGGAAAATGCATCTAAAACAGCCTGTCCATTAAAGACACAATGGTTTCCTGTGTGTGTCTCTAAAGGGAGGAAGAAGGTTTCCCCGGACAAGATGGTGGAGATGCAGGCAAAGATTGATGAGGAAAGAAAGGCCTTGGAGGCCAAGCTGGACATGGAGGAAGAGGAGAGGAACAAGGCAAGAGCCGAGCTGGAGAAGAGGGAGAAGGACCTTCTTAAAGCTCAGTAAGTCCATGAAAAGACAACTATAAATATGACGTTGACTTTTTTTTCATGATGATGCAAATTAAATAATCTGTAATGTCCTATTATATTCTAAGTGGATGTAGTAGCCGCTCATTAGATATCATGATTCACCGCTATCCCCTCAGGCAGGAGCATCACCTTCTGCTGGATAAATTGTCGGCCTTAGAGAAGAAGGTGATCGTGGGTGGGGTGGACCTTTTGGCCAAGGCTGAGGAGCAGGAGAAGCTTCTGCAGGAGTCCAATAATGAATTGGAAGAACGTCGCAGGAGAGCGGAGCAGCTGCGGAGGGAGCTGGAGGAGAAGGAGGTAAAGATAATGGGCCACAAAACAAATCCACTGCCAAATACTTCCCACAGTAAACACCAGTATGTAGATTGGCTGATTACGCCCTGCGGTTTTAGTATAAACTGAAATGATTACATCAACGTGTTTCTCAAGTTTCATCATCTTTCACTTTTCTGCTGAAACTGTAGTGACGCTGAAGTTATACTGTCTAGTGTCGACTACATCTACCCAATTAATACATTTGATGATGGGTTTTTTTTTTGGGCCTAATGGTCTCACTTCCATAATGAGAGAAAATATTGCAATAAGATCCCACGCCTAATCAAGCTTTGGGCATAATGTGCTCTCCCCCACTTCCTTCCTCACTATTTGAGGCCTCTCGCTCTCACCACACGTATCTCCAATCTCTGCTTTTTATTATGAAACAACTCCACATCTGTCACATTTCATGACTGCACCTTTATGGTTATTGTCACACACACACGCACACAAACAAGATAAGATAATTCCCAGCGTCTTGGCTGGTTATTAGAACTATATCGTATTCATCCAAACTTCTGGTGTCTACACCTCTGCCACCCTGCGCTGCAGAATATGACCTCAAAAACTAGATTGTTGTCGATTTCAGTGCCATCTTTATTATCACTGAAATAGCTGCATCATTGTGTTCGGAAAAAAGGTCAGAAGCCATTTCACTTTCTTTGTGTAACAGTAAAAAGCACCCTTTCTCACAAATGCACAATGGGAAATTATTTTGATTTCTGCCTTTTGTCTTTGGGGCATCTTCAGAGTCAGGAACACTGACTTGTTTGCTTTTGCACAATCACTGATCCCTCTCCTTTTAAAAACAGCAAGAACGTCTGGACATCGAAGAGAAGTACACCTCTCTGCAGGAGGAGGCTCAAGGAAAGACCAAGAAGCTGAAGAAAGTCTGGACCATGCTGATGGCTGCCAAATCAGAAGTAAGCTCAACATAAATGAGATCATGCATGTGTGGGTTGGGACAAACATACAGCATTGATCATTTTTCCATAGAGACAGAATAAAAATGCAAATTCGATCAGAGTTTACGAAGCTCAAAGCTTGGTGAAAGCAACTCTTGTTTGATAAGTAGGGTCACCAGGTGTGGGACAATGCGGGACATGTTACTGCGATGCTAAGAAGTTTACATTTCAATATAACGTCCATCTAAACCTAAAAAATAAACATTTCTATTGAAACTGTAGCCTGTAAATATGAATTACAACACTTTGCTAAAGGTTGATTGATTTGCACAAACTATGTAAGTGAAAGCTTAAATATATATTTAGTTTGAGTGGATTTTGGAGTCTGGAAATATGAGTTCCAGCGCTTGCTAATATAGAAGTATATATAGAAGTTTCAACTTTCTGAGTGACTATCACTCAAATGCAGGACATTTAAACCACAGCACAATTTAAAGTGCTTAAAAACAAACTTTAAAGCATAACACACACACACACACACACACACACACACACACACACACACACACACACACACACACACACACACACACACAGTAAAAAAATACATGTGAAAACAGGCAAGAGAATATATATAAAATTAAAAAAAGCTAAAATAAAACCAGAAAGGTAAACACATTTCTCAGTGCTGTGTAAGATATACATTATGATTTGATTGCAATTAGAAAAGACTTTAGCCTTGATTTAAAGAAATTGAGAGCACTTGTGTGGGAATTTATTCCAGATCAATGGAGCATAAAAACTGAATGCTGAGTTTAACAAAAGAAATTGATCCATGGTGGTTGATTTGCATGTTAGATGGCAGATCTGCAGCAGGAGCATCACAGAGAGATCGAGGGCCTCCTGGAGAACATCCGGCAGCTCAGTCGAGAGCTGCGGCTGCAGATGCTCATCATAGACAACTTCATTCCCCAGGAGTACCAGGTGTGTCTGTGTTTGTACACTTACATTTATAGCACTACGTCTCATTTTCAGTATTTTGCTTTTGCTTAATACCCATGATGGTCAATCCTTCACATTATTACACACAATGAAATGTCTTACAATAAATACTGCCCTGTCAGTGACAGTCTTTCCTCTTTAAATTTCAGTTTATCCCCCCATATAGATGTTTCTTTCTGTCCTGTGTGCAACAACTTGATACTTGCTCCTGAAAAGCAGCTAATTCAGTTAATCCATTAACAATCAGTAAAAATGAATGCATCACAAGATCAACTGATTAAAATATGCATCGCATGGAGCTGACTTGTACATCGCTGACAACTTCATTAACGCACAAAATCCTGAAATTGTAGCAGGTGCACACATGTAAAAATAATTGTAGGGATTTTGCAGAAACAGCAGATGTAAAGGAGACTGGATTTGTCACTGCCTAGAGGTGATTCTAGTGTAAGACCTTTATAAACCTGCTTGCACTGCGCCTCTGTGGTTAGATAAAATAAGCCGGTTTAGGGATTAATGTCTGTCCTCGCTTCTTGTTCTTATGTTTCCTCTCTTTCCTGTGCAGGAGATGATAGAGAACTATGTGCACTGGAATGAAGACATCGGAGAATGGCAGCTGGTGAGCTCACTCATACACACACACTGGTTTGGAGTTTCATGGACCTCAAGATTCTGAGTTAAGAACACTTGTAAGTAATGTGTGTCCCTCTTGTCTTTCAGAAATGTGTGGCATACACTGGCAACAACATGAGAAAACAGACCCCTGCTCCAGACAAAAAAGAAAAAGATGTGAGTGTTAATCCCTTTTCTGCTCTTACCTGAGATTGTTTTTTTCTAATGAATGATGTTGCTGATGTTTTTCTCATTTCCCTCTTTGACAATGAATTGCTGACCTCTCCCTGGGTCCTGTAGCCTTTTGAGGTGGATCTGTCCAATGTGTATCTAGCCTACACAGAGGAGAGCATGCGGCAGTCCCTGATGAAACTAGAGAGACCCAGAACCTCTAAAAGTGGCAAGAGTGGCCGACCCAAGACGGGGCGCAGGTAATCTACTTCTTACATAGACCGCCTGAAGATTCAAATCCTCTTGAAGATTACTGATACTCCAGTATACTGTAAGTTTCTCATAGGTCGTTGTCTTTTTCCTTGACAGTTGTAGTTTCGAAAAACCTTCTATGCGGGTGTGATTTAATGTATTTTTATGTACACTAAGCCGCATGTATGCATCTCGGTGCTCAGATTTCCTACATGATTGAATCCCCTTGGTTTCTCCCCTCTATTGATGTCATGCCTTCCATTAACCTGGGGGTTATGAACCTGAAACTGTTTTGCGTCTTTTTTATTAATACTTGTAACTATCCACCTAACACAAACATATGTCCCGCATGGATAAACTATTAGTGAGTTGACGGCACTCCCTGACCCATACATATCACTCTGATCAGTGCTCATGTAAAAAAAACAGCACTTAATCGGCTTCTGTATGACTGCAAGATAAAGATAGTGACCTGAATTTGCTGTTACAGAGATGACTGATTTCAATGTAATTTTGTCACTTCATCCACCATTATCACAGGAAAAGGTCTTGTAAATGCCAACTCCCATAGACAGTTCACTGGGGAGGTGTAATGACTGTGAAATGCCTTTTCGAGACCCATTTCAACATCTGGAAAGTGTACAGCTCAGCCAGTTTTCAATTAACCTCTAATTACTCTTGTTTTGAACTATCTGTAACTCGTGATTCTGTAAGAATGTGTTGTGGTCTTAACTGGTGATCAGCTGGTTTCCTGCAACTTTACTTGCATGAGAAACTCAGTCCCTTGGTATAAAAACGTTTTTCATCTTTACCTATTGCACTATATCACAATTTACTCCTGAGTATTCAGAAGAATCATTGCTTGCAGATGTTTGGCCACTCTGTGTAATATGTAAGTGTAATGCATATATAGTATGTCAATACGAAGCAATAGCATAATGGTATTTGCCGTTATCACAATATGCTGTTATTCCGAGAAATGAGAGCGCTGAAAGCTCTCTGCAGTTGTTGATAAATCTTATCTTCACACAGGAAAAGATCTGCAAAGCCAGAAGCTGTTATCGAATCCCTCCTGCAGTGAAGACAGAGCAGAGGGGAGATTGGTTTCCATGCAGCTTTCGTGTCACCTTAGCAAAATAAGTGTCTGAAGAATTTTATTGTTGAACATTATTTAAAAGATTATCTGAATACACTGTATAACTGGTATGGTTTAAAATGTGACAGTTGCACCACAATAGGATCAAGACCTCTTGGCCAAAAGGACATGCTTTAGGTATTATACTGTAAGGTTTCTTTATGGATATTAAACATTTCAATCATACTATGAAATGCATGTTTGCGGCAGCAGCTCCAATTTAAAGGAAAGAAAAAAAACCTTTTACCTAAGAGACTCTAACATTAAACAAACAATAATTACCGTAAAAATGTCTCACTTGCAACATCATTGGTTTTGCAAACACTCAAAAGGACCTAACCTATAAACTGCATTCATATCTTCTGACATGTGCTGAATATATTTAACTTACTTTGCGCTTTGTGATAAAGAATTCAGGGCGTATTTTCACTTAAATTAAAGCAATGGTTCTGCTCTGAGCACAAGCTATAGCATTCGTGTTTTTTTCCTACAATAAATCCTGAACATGGAGAGAAACTAATATTAACATTAATAATGAGGGAGGGAATTTAAAATCATATAACTAAAACGTGCATTCTATACATTTTACTTAGGACAAAAGGATAGGGGCATGCATGCCAGCTCTTAGTGCCATTTGCGTCATCTTTTAATTTATTTAGACATGTCAAAACCCTTTGTGTTATATTAAAAAACACTATACATATTGTATGCCTTAGGTGAATGCACTAGTAGAATATTTTTGTGAAAATAATTTGATTTAATGATGTTCTGTAGTGGAGGCTAACTGGCTTTTACTTTGTATCATATTGTATGTCAAATGTTTACATCCATCTAACCCCTGGATATTTTATTTATTAAATTATTTTACACCTTTTATCTCAGACCTTTGTTGCTCCTTCTTGATTTCATTATTACATTGTTTTCAAAAGTTGATGATGGAATGTAAATTATTTTTAAATGCATTTGCTCAAACAGCCATTATGGGTGGACTGGACAGTTTAACTTCAATGATGAGGCTGAATCGCTTATACCAAAAGCATTATAAGCAGAGAAGCTGGGAAAAATTGACTTAACCAACAAACCAACCCATGTGCCATTATAATTTATTTATATAAATACAAAACAAAAATAAAATATGTAGGAAAATAAATATCTCAAGTCACACAATAAATAGAAATAAGTTAAATATTACATGTTAATAAAATCACACACATGATCACTGCAAGTTACACATTTTGTCTGCACAGTCCTTAAGATCCTTCAGAAGCTTTACCAGTTTAATTTTTTCATTCGTGTTCAGGGTACACGGAAAGCTATGGTTCTGAAAGAAAAAGTAAAGGACAATTTTAGTTTCAAGTGCACAACAAAACTAAATACAGAATGACAGTGATAAACAGCATGTTGGACATCAAAAAACATATTCATTGTTAGACTGTGAGCCTCTTCATTCACTAATTCTATATATTAAAAAACTACATTCATTCACATTGAATTCCTCCTTACCTGGTTATATTGAGACAATTGACGAGCGAGTTTATCTGTAAAGTTGAGAAACTCTGTATTATTGGGCATTTTTAGAGCCTTCTCAGCCAAGCAGAAGACATTTCGCTGCAAAAAAAAAAAAAGGTACAATTAGTACTGGTCTTTAAAAAGCTGGTGGTAGGACTGAATCAGTATAAAGAAACCAGTTGACCTTCAACTTTAGGAGCTCCATGCCTAAGTGGGAAAATTTCAAATGTCCGGTGTACATAGTCAAAATTGTTTAAAAAAGTGTTCTGACTTACCGGACAATCTGTTATTGTAGTCATTGGCACGAACATGTGCAAAATCTGCAAGAAAATAACACCAGTAGGTCAGTATTGGACAACAACAAACAAACAACGATCCTATTTATTTGTGCAGTTACCTTACCATATTCTTGGATTCCAGTAGGTTTACGGTCTCTTCTCGGATTTGTTTCATCAAATTTTTTGAATGTGGTGCTGAGTAGACCATCTCAATCATCATCAGCACCATGAGATATTGGGTATTAAAGTTCTTCATGCCGTTTTTTGAAAGAGACTTTGAGTTAGAACCTGTTAGGTCATACAGAAAAGTTGAATACTCTACACGCTCTGTGTTGCTACTTATATATTGTCACCATACAACACTTAGACCACAGTATAGTCTCTACACGTCAGCGGAAAACACCAAATAAGGATCAGAGGAAGATTTGTATCTGTTTTACTATCAAACTTTCCACTATTTGTACATAGTCATCTATTACTAAGAAATTACCTGCTTATCCCTTATCATCTAAGCTCTCAGCAAGAATTGCAGGTCATCAATATGTCTTAACATCTTTAGAAGGATGTCCTTAAGTCAAAATGACATCAAATCCTATACTGTTATTCCTGATGTTAAATCATTTTATGAAGTGTATTTTTATAATGACTGTGCCCTTTTAGCTACAGTGAAACGGGGATGCTCACAGACCTTTTTCACACTCGACATTTACTCTTTTTGCAACAAAAAGGCACAGATGGAGCTGATGAAATAAATGAGTGACCTGTTTACACTAAGTTTGGGACCGAGAGGCAGGTAGCCGCTGCTAATAACATTCTTATTATTATTAGACACACTATGTGACAAAATGACTATGGTGAGTGGGAACTGGTATATTTTTAAATGCTTTACCCAACACATATAGGGGAAAATGTGACTGACAGATACAATTACTGCCAGACATAGTTTCCGTTTTACTCTCATTCATAAAACAGCCCAAAGAAGGATTATGTTGTTGATCCAAATGTTTAACAAATATATATAACTTTAACAAAAATAAACAATTCTTTAAATAAAATAGGGTTGATGTTGGCTACTAACAAGTATACCAATCATTTTAAAGCATATTTGGTCAACTGCCTGCTTAAAAAAAATAGTTTGAAAGCTCCATTTGAATATTAATTATTGACAAGATTGCAGAGTAGGAAAGTGACTGGAAGTCTAAACGGATCTTGAGTTATTTGCATAGTCTTACTAAAATTTGCCAGATATCACAAACACTGACAGCCTTGGTGAAGAGCCCCATCTTCAGGTGATATTTAGTCACAGATTAACACAACTTTCACACCAATGCAGTTTATTTAAATATATACCCCAGCCGTAGTATGAGCAGAGACAGTAATCAAAGAAGTCAAGATTCGATTCAATACAATATATTACAGCAGGCTTTTTCCTCTTTATTGCCTTCTTAATGATCTCAAGAAAAGCCATATAGATTGTGATACCCTTTGGAGGAATCCATATCAATAAGAGTTGGGAATCACTAGACCTCACTGCTTTATGAAAAGTAGAAAAAGGAACTCCACCTCAACCAGCGAACATGTCATTCTGTTGAGTGGTGGAAGTAAATATATATTTTTACTTTATTAAAAATACCAATACCACAGAAATACCGTAGAAATACTCTGCTACAAAAGTATCAAACATATACTTAACAGAAAAAGAGGAAAGTTAAATTACTCAGTAGCTATGCAGAAAGGTCCATTTCAATATATAATAATGATAATGTATAATATATCCTATACTCATGTATGCATTAATCTGTAAATTACTTATACCACTCATGTAAAGTTTGGCCTTTTTCTTTTAACTATATCCTCTGCCAGGTCTGAGTCAATTCTAATCGTTGTCCATACATTATGTGTTTATATTTTGTGTAAATAATCTGTATCTGAAAAATAGTCAAAGGCACGAAATACATGTACTTGAGTAAGAAGCTCAATATTTGCACTGGAAATGAAGAAGGGAAATATAAAGGAACAGGTTATGGCACAATACTCAAGTAGCCTAAAATACAAGTAGGCCTACTTTACAGAAAATTACAGATCTTCAGAAGTTAGTCACAGAGACTATTTTCAGCATGGGACTTTTACTTGTTACCCCGTAAACATGTTTTTTTCATTGCTGTGTTGGTACTTTAGATTACTTCCGTCATTTAAAAAAAAACCTCTTCCGCTTCTGTTCATTTATATATTTTTAATCCAATAATACATGTTGCTACATCATTCGGAGAACCCTTCCTTATGTTGCAACTGCCAAACTATAAAATATAGTAAACACATTAGTGTGAATTTAAGAGCTTGGATAAAAGAAGCAAAACGGCGCGCCTTGCACTGTTTCAGCAAATGAATGAGTTGGAAGTGGAGCCAACAGCACTTTCCCATCCCAGAGAACTCATTCCCTCGTCGGGCTGAACCAATCACTGAGCTCCGCTGAACCCGGGCCACTCAGAGCGGGAGAGCCCTCAGCCAATAGGAAAGGGCACAGGATTTAGGCTAGATGCGCCATTTTACCGCGTCCACAGCCATCCGGCAAGATGGTCCCCTTGCTTTGTCTCCCCTGACCGGAGTTGTTTCTGTATTCTCAGGATATTCTCGCTTCCGCACCATCGAAAACCTACGAATTGGATTGAACCTGGCCTCTTATACCAAAAACTATACGTATATCCCCAAGTGAAGAGATGACGACGGCAAAAAGCAGGTAGGAACAGTGTTTAGCCTGTTTGTTTAGACAAGTCAATTGTGCATTGATTAACGTTACTGTAACGGGGAGCCGGCCCATGAGTGCTAGTTAGCATTGCTAAGCTAGTCGAGTAGTAGCTGTTAGCTACGCAGCCGGCAATGTTTAAATTCGTGCAGACGCAGATTCAGATGTGGCCATTAGAATAACAAAACGTTTGTCAAAAGTCAAAATAGCTAAACACCATTGTTCGTAAAAATGCGATTACTTGGTTTGTTTTGTAGCTAGCTCAATGTGAACTACATTGCTACTTCTTATGTCAGGAGTAGGGAAGGCCTGCTCGTTGCATTTTTTGGTGCATTTTCATGCATTGGACCTTTTTAATGCACTGCCGATATTGCAATGTTGCCTAGGCAGCGTGGGGCGATGGAAATAAGTAGTTCTGCGTTAATGGCCACTGCTAAACCTGCAAGTGTTGGCAAGCATAAACTTGGCATCCCCGATAAGCAGGAGTCCTTGTGTTGTCAAAACATGCAAAGACTGCGCTGAGGATAAAGAGGTAGCTCAGGGCTACACATGCAGGAGTGTGCGCTGCTTGAACGGCAAGTGGACTCCTTTTCTAAGACTGACAAGGGATTTTGGATACATTTTAGGCCTGTATTCTGCTGGCAGCACGGAGTGATAGCTCAGCTCACTGTGATCTAATCAGCACATTATGATGACGCAAAACGGCACAATAACAGCTCCTGTCTCCCAAAATACACGCACTCACAATCGTGTAGGCAACGCGCAGATTTACATTTTATGAATGTTTAATCACACAACTGCTGCAGTCGTTAATGTTTAAAGGCTTAATAACTGTAATCATTGCATTTTATTGGTTTTATTGCTTGTTGAATGACAACAAACCAAAAATTGTTTGAATTGGCCGAAAACAATAGATATGTCCATCTGGTCTCACGAGGATAATACTGATCTTTAAATCTAGTTACTAATCTTTCTTGAACAAATAACATGCATGCAATCGTTTTGTTATGGAAATATAAACATTTTTCAAAAAATGTTTTGTGAAAAGTAAAAATGATGTTTATTGTCCATTGTTTCATTTTCATGATGGTTACTTTTAAATCAGTGCTTTGTTTC
Source organism: Eleginops maclovinus (assembly GCF_036324505.1). Classification (NCBI taxonomy): domain Eukaryota; kingdom Metazoa; phylum Chordata; class Actinopteri; order Perciformes; family Eleginopidae; genus Eleginops; species Eleginops maclovinus. Next base: position 15,827,203 of record NC_086371.1, read on the forward strand.
CTTTATACACTCTGTGCTTTAATCGTATGCCAGGAAGCCTCAAAATGAATACAATACACACACTGTTGAAACTCAAACACAAACATACAGAAACAGTGGATTTGTTATATAAAGTGCTGATAACCTTGACAGTCAAAACAAAGCGTGCTTTTTTTCTATCCTTTTTTTGTTTACATTGACCATCTTTGTACAAGTGATCTAGTGGTTATGTACTTTAGAACCAATATGGGACAAGATCAGCTTGTTGTTTGATAAACAGATGTTTTAAAAATGTCTCTCCAGGTAAAATGAGTCTGGGATCTTCTGAATCGCATCAACACCAAATGTCAGAAAAAGCAGAGGAGGTTAGTATGCAGTTTCCTGCAAAACGATGCGTTTGGCCCCCTTTATGTTTAAATGAAATTAAAAAAGTTTACGTCATATTGTCAAGCTTTTAACATAAACCCTGTATTGTCATCAGCCTGGTAGCTCAACAGAAAATATGAAGCCTTCCTCTTCCCGCAACAGGAGGTGAGTAGCAGTTAATTTTAATTGTGGCAGTTTTTTTGTGTTTTTTCAAAAGAGATCAGAAAGACAAAGCTTGAAATATTAAAGCTATGTTTTTACCTATTGTAGGAAGCCCACTTCTACGGCTAAGAACACTGGAGCAAAAGAATCAGACTCGTCAGCCGAGAGTGAAAATGAAGGTGCAACTTCTGACAATCCTTCAGACAATAACACAAGCAGCCTTTCTAAAGGTGTGAACTGTGAAGGTGCTTGATGGTTTTCATCAAGATATTGTTGATGCCGAATATGAGGCTAATTTGAGATTCTCTCACTTTTGCCTGATTAGGCACTTTGGTGATGAGACCATCTGGGAATGAAAATAAAGGCGCCATGAAGCTGAGAGTGGATTTCAAACAGAAACCAACAGGTGACCTAGCTCATTATTTGGAAAATGTATTTGTTTTGAGCTGAGACAACATGCATAGGATTTGAATGTACACAAACTGCATATCCTGAAAGTAATAGTAAAAAGAAATAAAGATCATTGTTAGTTGCAGGCCATTAAAGACAGTGACAAAAACCGCTTTCTTTATCCCAGATGATACTTTGCAGAAGAAGGTAAACTGCACTGCCTGTGGAAAACAAGTAATCCATTTTCAGCGTAACTCGATGTACGAGCATCCTGCGCTCAAAGTACTAATTTGCAAGGTAAGAAAGTTCCAAAATACATTTCAGATTATTATGTCATGACCGCTGTAAATAAATTCTGCACTAAATTTTCCAGTCTATCTTTTCTTGATATGTTTTTTTCCTTTTTCCTCTAGTCATGCTACAATTATTACACCAGCGATGACATTAACAGAGACTCCGATGGGATGGATGAGCAGTGCAGGTAAGGCATTTTTAACCAGAAACAACAAAACATCCAGATTTATGTGTTACTAAATTAACAAGAAGATGCACAATAGAAGTAATAAAATACGAAGTATAGCATTGTTGGCGTTAACTGGTTATCTCGAAAAAGCTTTTATTCTTTTGCTTACAATGCATATCCTTTTAAAACTTAAAAAGTTGTTTTGTGAACATAAAATAAGACCTTGTGTGCTTTCTGACCTCTAACTTGTTGAACTTTTTCTACCCAGGTGGTGTGCTGAAGGGGGCAAGCTCATCTGCTGCGACTACTGCAACAACGCTTTCTGCAAGAAGTGCATCCTACGCAACTTGGGCAGGAAGGAGCTGTCCGTCATTACTGATGAGAACTCAAAGTGGCACTGCTATGTCTGCAGGTCAGAGCCCCTTAAGGATTTGGTCTCCAAATGCCACAGTGTCCTAGAAAAACAAGAACTTCAATCCAAGCAACGAAAACCAGACAAAAGCGAGGAACGTGAGAAAAAGAAACACAGGGAAAAAGAAGTCAAAGAGCACAAACCAGTTGTCAATGGGAAAGAACACAGCGAAGGCTCAGGGACCATGACTTTCTCCTACAAAAAACTGCAGGTACCCAAAGAACTTTTAAAGAAAACAAAAAAGCTTGTTGAGACTACAACAGGTCTGAACAATACATTCATCCAGTTCATCCAGCAGGCAGCCAACGAGCAGGAAGATAAGTCTATCAGATACCGGCATTTGAAAGCCTTTAAGGCCGTGCTTGCTGATTTGAAAAAAGCTCACAGTGCTTTGGAGGAGGCTCTAGGGCCTGAATTAAAAAACATGGAGTTGCACAATGGCAACGAAGGGCAGCATATTGAAAGAGAGAACTCTAAAGTGGCTGCTCCTGTAGATAACGACCATGTGGAGAATGTGGCAGACGTAACAGAGGATGCTGACGTAGCTGCAGATCCAACAGAGGATGCTGACGTAGTGGAGGATGCTAACGTAGCAGCAGACCCAACAGAGGATGATGACATAGCGGAGGAGGCGGACGTAGAGGCAGACGCTACAGAGGATGCTGACGTAGAGGCAGAGGATGCTGAAGTAGACGAGGAGGCTGACATAGAGGCAGAGGATGCTGAAGTAGAGGAGGATGCGGAAGTAGAGGAGGATGCTGAAGTAGAGGAGGATGCTCAAGTAGCGGAGAATGCTGACGTAGAGGCAGATGATAGTGTAGTGGAGGATGCTGACCTAGCTGTGGAGGACGCTGACGTAGCGATGGATGCTGACGTAGCAGATGAAGCTGACGAAGCGGAGGAGGCTGACGTAGACCCAGAAGAGGCTGAAGTAGCTGCAGGAGAAGCCGACCTGAAGCAGCATAATGAGCAGGAACAGGTGTCAAATGAGACTGAACTCAAAGACAGCCAAACTGAAACTGATCTAACCAAAAAGAAAATCAAATCTGAAGTCTGTGAGGAAGGGCTGGTGGCGGCTGGGGAAATGTCCCTCGATCAAGACATCATGTCTGTGCCTCCTTCTGTTCCTGAGGAGCTTTTTCAGATGGTGGAGAGCCTTGCGGATTCTACCATGCTCTCCCAGACCGACACTGATATGATCACAGACGCTGTTACAAAGTCAAATAGGAACTCGACAACCTCAACAGACTGTAAATCCTCCCAGCCCAAGGTGAAGAACCTCATCGTCAAACTGACCCCTGTGCCTGTCGTAACGACACGTGGGTCGAAGCCCTCCTGTTCCAAAAACAAAGAAAATGATGGACAGACGCAAAAAAAGTGCAAAAAAGAAAGCGAGAAGGAGAAAGGTGATGCCCCCAACGCAGTAGACGGGAAAGAAAGCCCACCACCAAGCCGTCGCTCCAGTAGGTTGAAGACAACTCCACTGAGGAAGCAGACTGAGAAAAAGGGCAAGGAAGAGTCCTCTGATTCAGAGTTGGAGGAAGATCGTAAGGGCAAAACAAAGTCCTCCAAGACATCAAGCAATGCCAAGAAAAGGGATGGGGAGGAGACGAAGGATTTCGAGAAAAATGCAGTGGATTCGGACTCGGACGAAGTTCCAAACGTACTGCTGGAGAAAGCTGCAGCTGGCCGCAGCACTGATGAGGAACAAGGAAGCACAAGTGCTAAAAAGTGTTTATTTAAACTGAACAACACATCCACAGAGGACACGGAGAAAGCATCCAAACGCAAAAGGAAGTCTGCAAGCTCCGATTCAGACTCTGGAAACAAAAGTAAAAAGACGTCCAAAAACAAGAAGAAGAAACAGAATGGCTCCGACAACTCAAACTCTGACTCTGACAAAGACAAGGAGACAAAGAGTAAGGTGGGGAAGAGGAGATCTAGCCGTGTGAAGAAACAAGATGAAGCAAAAGAGGAAGGAAAAAGCTCACCAGAGAAGAAAGCAACTAAGCTGAAGAGGTCTTATGAAAAGACGCGCAAGGGAGGGAGCCCAAAAGCATCCTCCAAGCTTCAGTCGTCGTCCAGTGAAGATGATGATGATGAGGAGGGGGAGAAGGCTGATGGGGACTCCGGAGATGACAGCGACGCACAAAAGATCAAACCAATCGTGGAGGATAGCGTGGTGGGAGGCAGTGGAGCTTTCCGCCAATCCTCAGGTAATTCAGTCCAAAAGAGTGTTCAGTTCTGCTCAGGGCTCAAGTTAGAGGTATACGTTTTCCCCTTTGGATGTTGAGCGTTTGATAAATTACCACACCTCTCATGTCTTTACGGTTAATATGTAGCTGAAGCCTAGCTTAGCATGAATCTAGCCATGCTTTTTCCAAGTAACAATCTAAAACTCACTGATGAACATGTGTTCTCATTTTTGGAAGTCGCTTGAAAACCAGAGAGTTTAAAGTAACTTTATAGAGACTTGCAGGGCAACTCTTTGCAAGAAAACAAATATATAGTCAGATATCCAGCTCCGGAAAAAATGAAGAAACCACTCCAACTGTTTCTTAAATCTCTAAATCATACGTGTGAAACGCAAGGCCCGCGGGCCAAATCCGGCCCTCACACTCATTTTATGTGGCCTGAGAGAGTTTTCAAAGAATATAATGTTTATTATACGGCTACACGCTGCTTTACAGAAGCTCGTTGCCCATAAACTACATGTCCCACAATTCATCTCGTTTTGTGACATGCGCACTGAAGCGACTTCAGTCCCTGTCGAGTGAGGCAGTGAGTGACAGAGCTTACAGCGGCACAGCGACACCAAACACGGATCAAAGTCTGCTTCAGCAACCAAGACAAGAAACACCGGAACCAGAACCAACAGACGGCTGCTCCTCATAGCATGGCCCTTTCTGTTAACAGTCCGGTGTCGCTACGGCTCATTCAGAGACACACATGGCCCACGATGAAATTGAGTTTGACACCCCTGCTCTACATGTATGGCAGCCATTCCAGTGTCTGTTGAATTTCAGCACAGAGAAAAATTGTCACTAGTTTATAGTTACAATAAATAAATAAAAAAACATGTCTATAAAAAATAAAACGAGAACATTTTAATGCTGAAGTGATCTCTTCATTTTTTCCGCAGCTGTATATTATAACAAATAATATAAATGATGTTGCAGGAGCTTGGGACTTAGGATTTTCATTGCCATATCTACACAGTGGCACCTGTGCATATATAATATATACTATAAAGCCCTTGAACTTCGAAAGCATACATTGCAGCATGTCAAATGATTCCATCAATGACTTCAGCTTTCTTACATTAACACCATTTGTGCCCTTTTGTTGTGTAGGCGACGAAGAGGACGATAGAGAGAAGGTCTCTCAGGTTTTTGAAGATGATGATGATGATCCTGAAAACAGGTACTTGCAGAGCAACACATTGTAAAGATAAACACAATGGATATACAGTATCTCACAAAAGTGAGTACACCCCTCACATCTTTGTAAATATTTTATAAATCTTTTCATGGGACAACACTGAAGATATGAGACTTTGATACAATGTAAAGTTGTCAGTGTACAGCTTGTATAACAGTGCAAATTTGCTGTGCCCTCACACACACAGCCATTAATGTCCAAACCACTGGCAACAAAAGTGATTACACCCCTAAGTGAAAATGGCCAAATTGTGCCCAAAGTGTCAATATTTTGTGTGGTCACCATTATTTTCCAGAACTGCCTTAACTCTCTTGGGCATAGGGTTCACTAGAGCTTCACAGGTTGCCGCTGGAATCCTCTTCCACTCCTCAATGACGACATCACGGGGCTGGTGGATGTTAGAGACCTTGCGCTCCTCCACCTTCCATTTGAGGATGCCCCACAGATGCTCAATAGGGTTTAGGTCTGGACACATGCTCGACCAGTCCATCACCTTTACGCTCAGTTTCTTTGGCAAGGCAGTGGTCATCTTGGAGGTGTGTTTGGGGTCGTTATCATGTTGGAATACTGCCTTGCGGCCCAGTTTCCGAAGGGAGGGGATCATGCTCTGCTTCAGTATGTCACAGTACATGTTGGCATTCATGGTTCCCTCAACTGTAGCTCCCCACAGCCGGCAGCACTCATGCAGCCCCAAAGCCATGACACTCACACCACCATGTTTGACTGTAGGCAAGACACACTTGTCTTTGTACTCCTCACCTGGTTGCCGCCACACACGCCTGAAACCATCTGAACCAAATAAGTTTATCTTGGACCACAGGACATGGTTCCAATAATCCATGTCCTTAGTCTGCTCGTCTTCAGCAAACTGTTTGCGGGCTTTCTTGTGCATCATCTTTAGAAGAGGCTTCTTTCTGGTACGACAGCCATGCAGACCAATTTGATACAGTGTGTGGCGTATGGTCTGAGCATTGACAGACTGATCCCCCACCCCTTCAACCTCTGCAGCAATGCTGGCAGCAGTCATACGTCTATTTTCAAGAGATAACCTCTGGCTGCGACGCTGAGCACGTGCACTCAACCTCTTTGGTCGACCATGGCGAGGCCTGTTATGAGTGGAACCTGTCCTGTTAAACCGCTGTATGGTCTTGGCCACCATGCTGCAGCTTTCAGGGTGTTGGCAATCTTCTTATAGCCTAGGCCATCTTTATATAGAGCAACAATTCTTTTTTTCAGATCCTCAGAGAGTTCTTTGCCATGAGGTGCCATGTTGAACTTCCAGTGACCAGTATGAATGAGTGTGAGAGCGAGAACTCCAAATTTAACACACCTGCTCCCCATTCACATCGGAGACCTTGTAACACTCAAGAGTCACATGACACCGGGGAAGGAAAATTGCTAATTGGGCACAATTTGGCCATTTTCACTTAGGGGTGTACTCACTTGTGTTGCCAGCGGTTTAGACATTAATGGCTGTGTATTAGTTAGTTTGAGGGCACAGCAAATTTACACTGTTATCCAAGCTGTACACTGACTACTTTACATTGTATCAAAGTGTCATGTCTCCAGTGTTGTCCCCTGAAAAGATATATTAAAATATTTACAAAAATGTGAGGGGTGTACTCACTTTTGTGAGATCCTGTATTAGCTGTTACCTGACATGATTAGTGCTGCATTGCATGCTCGACAATATGTCCAAGATGTGCTAGCAACACTTTACTTCTCTAGCATTGTGCAGAAGCGTACAGCATGTTCTCTGGTGTTGTGTTTTCATTGTCAATCATTTACAGCATGTGCTCAGGGTAGCTTTTCCCTCTGGTTTATGTCTGTTCATCTGTGATTGTGCGTGGTTTTTGCCCATAATGTCGTCACGTCCTAATGTTAAAAGGCTGCCAGTGTTTCCGTCAGATAACCTTTACAACATGAACAAGCTCCAAGGGGAAACTGATATTATGACCCTGTAATTCATCATTCATATATTTCTGAATAATCCCTTATTGACTCAAATTTCCTTCCCCTTTTCTCTTGAAGGATTGCAAAGAAAATGCTTCTTGCCCAAATAAAATCAAACTATTCTTCTGGAGCGGAGAGCTCCTCTGATGATGGAGAAGATGAGGAAGCAAAGTCCTCCAAGAACGCCAAAAAAGAGGACGATGAGGATGAGGATGATGATGAAGAGCAGGAAGGTAGCATAAACTAGCTACTTAAGCCTAGTAATACAACCTTTCAGTGTGTTTATTCTAAAACAATTGCCTTTTCTTTTTAGACGAGGACACTGGAGACTCTGAGGATTCTGATGTTGAAGTGAAGAAGCGAGGTGGACGACACAAACTGCTTCGGCACAAACTCTCGCTGAGTGAGGGAGAATCAGGAGAGGAGAAAGCTGCGGGTAAAGACAAGAAAAAAGGCAAGAAGAACAAGAAGAAAGGTTGGTTCTGATTTTTTTATTTGTCCTTTTTGTCACGTTTCACAATAAGAGTGCAAATGTTCTTCACTCCGATATCGGATATTGACTCTTGTTTCTGTGTGTCAGTGAGCAGCGATGACTCTTCAGACTCGGACTTTAAGAAATCAGATTCAAGTGAAGAGTCGGGGATAAGCGAGGAGCTTAGTGAATCGGAGAATGAAGGAAAACGCAGAAAGACCAGGTGGGAAGAGATGGACACATTCAATCCATCAATGGTTATTTATCACTGACACTAGATATGCTCTCCTGCTGCTCGTGCTTAGATCGATTCTGATTTGTGTTTGTAGATCTTCGAAGAAGAAGGATGATGAGAAACAGAGAAGTTACAAGCAGCAGAAGAAGAAACGACGCAGGATCAAAGTTCAGGAATCTTCTTCCAGCAATGACAAGGTGTTTAACATGCAGAGGAGTTTTTCTTGTCCAAAAGTTTCTTCTTTGCAAGGCAGGATTTGCCAAGTGGAGACGGTGGACCCACATAACGTTTACTAGTCAAGTCATGCGCGACACACAAAATGTTATTTGAACTTACCCCTGGAGTGTGTTGTGAGGATTATTGAGGGCCAAATTAATCATAGGCTGGCTCTGCCACTGATCATAGGAAGTGCCTTTTTTTCCCTGAGGGCTAAAGATCAGAGGGCTGAACTTTAATACTGTAATTTTCACAGAGTGGAGATGAAGACGATGAAGACCGCAAAGGACGCAAAAAGATCCGCAAAATCCTGAAGGATGACAAACTGCGGACAGAGACGAGAGATGCTCTGAAAGAAGAGGAGGATCGGAGGAAGCGTATAGCTGAGAGAGAAGCACTCAGGGAGAAACTTCGCGAGGTAAAAATGAACTGTTTTGTACTAAGTCTCCTGATGAAATGATCAGGACCTCCTCAGGTAATACTTATACAGGCACTTGGATACAATTTGTGGATTTTCCCCAGTTATTGGAGGTATAGGCTTGTTGAGCATCGCTGTGTCATGTAGATATTATAGTATGTGATGGATAAAAAGTGGATGGCACTGTGAGCCAGCCGGCTGCTGATCGCTTGGCTCCTGTCAGATCAAACTGGTTGAGAGTCCACAGTTTGCTTAAAGTGGCCATTAAATGAAAGTTGGAACGATTTTTGCTTTTGTACTGTGATGCATTTACCAGTGAAACGGTTAATTTGATCGGTGAATCATTCACTTTGGATTGGGCCTCCTAAAAAGTAGGAGTGCTTACATCCCTGCTGGCTCCAAACACACCTCCCTCACCTGCTTCATCAGGAGGAGGCTGAAGGAACGAGGAAAGGGATCTTTACTCAACCGTCAGCACAAAATTTAAACTCTTGTCCTTCATCTGCAGGAACTTCCAACGCAGAGTCAGCAGGACATTTCCAAAGTTTGTTTTTGAATCAATTCTACATTTCGCACAATGTTTTGAAAGTGAAAACAAAGATTTTGACCGACTGATGGTGATGGTGATGATAATACTATTGCTAGCAGTGCTATTATGGTACTTAAAAGAGCAGCATTAGGCTCTGGTAGTTTTGCTTTGAGTGTATCATTTACATTTGAATTGTAATTTTACCTTTTAAAATGAATCCATCTGATATCATGTCTGTCTTCGTGATTATTAGGAGATTTTAATTGTACATTATAATGATGCACTTGGATAAATAGTGGATGTTAACTTGATCCCAGGATATACTTTATATCATGTTTTTGTTCAGGTTGTATTTAATAGACATTTATTCTTTTTCAGGTGATTGTGGTGGAGGAGTCTTCCCCGTTGGTCTGTCCCATCACCACCAAGCTAGTGCTGGATGAGGATGAGGAGACCAAGGAGCCGCTGGTACAGGTGCACAGGCACCTCGTCACAAAACTCAAACCTCATCAGGTTGACGGTAAGAGTCACAAAAAAATCAACATGGCTGATCTGCAATGTTGGCCAACCTAAGCCCGCACACGAAACGCAGGTCCTGTGGATTCACGTCGGCCCCGTTGTGTTGGTGTTTTGTTTCAGGGGTGCAGTTCATGTGGGACTGCTGCTGTGAATCTGTGAAGAAGATCCAGAAGTCTTCTGGCTCCGGCTGCATCCTCGCCCACTGTATGGGTCTGGGGAAAACTCTGCAGGTATGGAGAAGAGAGCAGCAGCCCGTCCGGGGTGAAAAATACACTAAACTTGTGTTTTTTAAAAAGGCAATTGATGGAAAAAACATATTCATAATCAATCTGAATTGCAACACATATTCATTATTTTCATTTGGTAAAAGCAGTTAATTCACAATGCTTTGAACGTGCTGATTTTGAGCCTTTTGTGTCGGGGTCACTTCTTTCAGGTCCCCTTCCCCAGTCTTGCACAAACTGACAATTGAAGCCTAATAACCTTTAAACGGTCAGAATCCTGTAGTAGTGAGAGTATATGTGTGATCTATAAGCCTGTTGACTGTAGCTGTGGCTTTGTCCTGTAGGTGGTGACATTACTTCACACTCTGCTGCTGTGTGAGAAACTGGAATTCTCCACAGCCCTGGTGGTCTGTCCCCTCAACACTGTCCTCAATTGGCTCAATGAGTTTGAGAAGTGGCAATTGGGAATGAAGGATGAAGAGAGTTTAGAGGTAAGTAGCTGCCTTTTTTAACCTGTATATTTAACCCCCCCCCCCTGATGTTTGGCTTCTTTTCTTGATCAATGTCTCTGTTGTGTTTACCAGGTGATTGAGCTGGCCACGGTAAAGAGGCCACAGGACCGAGCATACGCCCTTCAGCGATGGCAGGATATGGGCGGCGTTATGATCATTGGATATGAAATGTATCGAAACCTGACGCAAGGCAGGAACATCAAGAGCAAGAAGCTGAAAGAGACCTTTAAGAAGACTCTGGTAGACCCAGGTACAGTGCTGAGTGAAAGCCCTGTCTGTCTCAAAAAGGACAGCTGACACACAAGCACAAAGAAAACAATATGAGACAGAATATTTAATCAGAACTTGGCCACGTTGGGATTGACCTAAGATTTTGGCATTGAAGCTGAATCGGTCATTTATTAATGGTTGTAAACTTGGTTTATATAGGGGAGCAGTTCAAAGTGCCTTACAAAAAAGTACGGAAACAAGCGAACAAATAAAAAGAAGACAGATTTAAACATGTGCTGCTGTAAAACCAGGTAATAAAATAAAAGAAGGCATAACAACAATAACACTTGTAAAAGATGAATATAAAACAAAGGAAGAGCGATGGCTAGTAAAAGGCTTTGCTGATTAAATAAGCAAAACATGTTCACAGAGCTTGCATCTCTTCTAGCCTCAGGGAAACACATCCCATAGTTTTTGTTCATAGCTGAGAGAGGCTCAGCTGTGGATTTTTCTAATTTGTGAAATAAGGGGATGGGCTGTATAACGGGTTCATCACCATCGCCGGTAACAGTCGCAGCTCCTTTGTATATATACCGGATCACAGTGTCTATGGTGCATATTTTAAAACTCCTTCGCTAAGATGTCAAAGGATTATATCGGCTTTCTGTTTCTCAAAGATCACAAATGACGTGGCACCTTTTTTTATTTCAGAAGTGAAAAATCCTGAAGAAATAAGAAATATTCTCTTTTGCTAATGTACACTTTGGAATACATTTCGAGAGCCAATCACGTCACATGACCTTTAACCTCATCATCAGGCAGGCTGCTCATCCCAAAACACCTGAAGTCCTTTAACCAATTTTCATTCCCTTTTCAGAGCCAATAAACTCAATCATGATATTTCTTTTTTGATTCCTCTTACATTGCCAGTACAGGGAAAGATGTAGAATCATAGTTTGGGTGGAGTATCTTTTAGTATAAATGTTCTAATGTCTCAGAAAATATACTTTGATATAAATGTTCCCTTATTTAGGATTCTGTATTTAAGAAACCAGCAGCAGAGAGGTTGTGAAGATTCTAAAACAACAAACATAATTAATGTAGGCGGGTCTGTTAACAAATGAAAATACCTTAAAAAGTGTTAAGAGTGTAAAAGGAGTCACTGTGTTGTTACTAGTTCATCATAAGCAATTATCTAATAGCTCCAGATCTACGTCTACTTTGGAATGACATTTCCCTTTTTCTGCTTGCTCCAGGTCCAGACATGGTGATCTGCGATGAAGGTCACATCCTGAAGAACGAGGCGTCCGCTGTGTCCAAAGCGATGAACTCCATCCGGACGAGAAGGAGGGTGGTGCTGACGGGAACGCCTCTGCAGAACAACCTCGTTGAATGTGAGAGTGCCTGTTTGAGTAGAGAACGTCAATCAAAGGGTTTTTTTGTGATTCTGGAAGTAAAACGTGTGATCTTTGTGTCCCGACAGACCACTGCATGGTGAACTTCATCAAGGAGAACCTGCTTGGTTCAGTGAAGGAGTTCAGGAACCGCTTCATTAACCCCATCCAGAACGGTCAGTGTGCTGACTCCACACTACAAGATGTCCGGATCATGAAGAAGAGGGCTCACATCCTGTATGAGATGCTGGCCGGCTGTGTCCAGGTGAAAAAAACAACTGGCTAAATTAATTTACTCTCGTTCTCTTTGCTTCATAAAAAATAATTCTGAATCTTTGCTTCCCACAGAGGAAAGATTACACGGCACTCACCAAGTTCCTCCCACCCAAACACGAGTATGTGTTGTCAGTCAGAGTGACTCCCATCCAGTGTAAACTCTACAGATACTACCTGGAGAATTTCACAGGTGAGAGCCACTGAGGAAAATAAACGGCGTACTTTTCACTGAAACACTGGGCTTCGTTACAAATGTTGAGGTACTTATTTTTATTTCCATTTTGTGCTACTTTATTGTCCTTCTCCATTTGAGCTTGGAGGCAAATATCTTGACCCTGATGCTTTGGTATGGGTTGAAATAAAACCTTATGTATCGCTTTATGAAATGTATAAACTAACTAAGTATATAAAGTTAAAGTCAACTGTGCCTGTTCATGCTGGAAGTAATTCAATAAAATACCATATCATTTTCAGGAATAGGACAATGTCCATATTGAGTACTTTTACTTTTAAAAGTACATATTGATGCTAACATTTACTCACAGAAGTACATGTGAATTAATTTAGTTTGTAACTGAGTATTTCTACACTGGTATATCAAGTTTTACTAAAGTTAAATATGCAAATACTTTGTCCATGGCTTAAACAGCACACAGTGAGATAATGGCAGTGCCACTTGATGCCTGGTTCAAAGTTCCCAGGTTATTTTGGGTGTTGGGAACAGCTGAGCCTCTAGGGGCCGCTCTCCGGGCTCTTTCACAGTCCGGTCTGATCGCCCAGATGGGGGCCCAGTCTTGGACTCTAACAAAACTCAATTGAGAATTAAATCGGAAAACGCATGTCGTGTAGGACTGGGCTAAATCCTTCTGCAGGAGTCGTGTTTCCCTTAAAGTGCTCTCTAGCATGGATGTCTTTTTCATGAAGGCTTCAGATAAATGAAAGGTCTTTCTGGTCTTCCACTTTTTCGGGCTGCATTGTTAAGTCGTTTAGTGGACTTTCCTCTCAGTGTGTGTGTGTGTGTGTGTGTGTGTGTGTGTGTGTGTGTGTGTGTGTGTGTGTGGGGCAGCTGGCAGAGTGCCGCAGGCAGGGTTTAAGCCCAGTTTCCCACGTCTCCCTAATGAAGAGCTCTGGGAGAGAGGGAACAGAGGGTGGGGGGTAAAAGGGGGGAATGTGGGGGCATAAAGGAAAGGGAAAGAAATTTAGAGGGAGGAGGGGCCAGAGGTTTTACACCAAAAGCGAAAAACAAAGAACAGGAGAGTCGGTATGTAAGAAGACGAGTGATGGTGGGGGTATGTGCTGTGGCTCATTAGGCCAGGTTGTCCACAGGGCAGGAGTTGGGACTGGGGCTCTGGACCTCCTCAGTGATGTTTTAAGACCCACGACCACCAGTTGGTCAACCGGGGGGGGTGTCTCTTCTGTTTGCCGTTGCCTATGTCAAACCCTTCTGTAACCTCTGACCTCTCGGGTCAATGAAGGCAGTTACAACATTAACATTTCAGCAGCTGCCACTTAGATCATAAATCTGCTGATTGAACAGGTCGGACTAGACATGTTTAATCTTCGGATACGGCTGTCAACAAAACGTCTAACACTTGTTTCTATGTTTGATTTGTTTTGAGACTTCTTGTACATTTGGGAAATGCTTACATAATATATTGATATGGTTGAATATGATATTCTACTTGAAAAATAATAGATTTTCAACATAATCTGGCGTTTCATCTACAAACTCTCTTATGTAAACCACAAATCTTTTGATACTTGAAATGAAACAATGTTGTCGTCGTGTTTGTTTGTTTTGTCTCCTGGCTTCTCACACCAGACACAGGGCTAGCTAAGCATTAAATAACCATGATAAAAGCATCAAAGATATTGGGAACAGCTGGTAAAATAAACAAATTGGCCAAATAGACTGATTGATTATTAAGGAAATCTGTGAGCTTTATTTTTCACAATTGGATTTATAGTTACAATTTAAATGTGATGATAACAGCTTCAAGAGTCTGAATATTTTTGGCTCATGTACTATGAATTTTTTTGCACTACATTCTGTCCATAGGCCTGCCTGTATGGAAAAAGTTGAGGGCATGCTGTCAAGTTCATATAATGCAAACGCACATCCATCTGCCTCCTCACACTCTTTCCCTTGTGTGCAGGTGTGGGGAATGCTGTGGAGGGGGGCCGGGGCCGCGCCGGGACCAAACTCTTCCAGGATTTCCAGATGCTCAGCAGAATCTGGACCCATCCCTGGTGCCTTCAGCTGGACTACATCAGTAAAGAAAACAGGGTAGGGCTCCAGACGACCAGACTAAACCACACTACACACCAGCTCAAAAACTGGGAATGCAGCTTCACACATCACACACACTGTGGGGAAACAATACAACTGTAGTGCTAACAGGACATGCACCTAAGGAGATCAACATGCATATTTTCCTTATTCATTATGTTACCCACAATCCAACGTTGATGTACCGTCTCTCTTTCAGGGTTTCTTTGACGAAGACAGCATGGATGAGTTCATCGCTTCTGAGACGGAAGAAGAAACCTCCATGAGTATGACCTCTGAGGACGAAAAGGCCAAAAAGTAAAACATGAATTCAATTCCTTTTCCCCTCGTTGTACAATCGCATAGCGATGACCTCATTGAACTGTCCTGCTCTCTTGCACCGCTTCCTCCCTCCTATTAGGAAAAAGAAGCGAGGCAAGGGGAAAAAGAAAGGTTCTGAGGACTCGGACAGCGATGATGTGGAGGTCATCAAGGAGTGGAACACCAGCTCTCGGGGCCGAAACGGAGAGGGGCGAGTCAGACCAGAACCTGTGGAAGAACGTAAGTTTGTTAAACATTCCAGTGCATCGTGGGTAGTCGCATGTGCAAGTGAGGTGTGTGAATACGTGTTTGTGATCCCAGCTTCAACTTGTGTTAGTTTTATGATGTCAATAAATAGTGTAAGCATTTATTGAATTTGAAACTGTTTTGTTCTGGCTGGGTTAAGGTGACATCACTAGGAACTTTAAGGAAACCAATTGTTGACATTCTTGCTCTTCAAATAACATCCACACACACTGCAGCTGTAGCGTAGCAGAGGGAGATCATGTAGTGAGGCTCTGTAATGTAAGCTTGATGTCTTTGTTGCTGCTTGGCGTTGTGAGACTGTACCAACAGCAGTAAGATGAGTCTCTAACTCTATTTCTGACGAGCAGCGCAGCCCACCAGCTCGGTCCCGGGGAGTCCCTCTCATGACTGGCACAAGGAGTTTGTCACTGAGGCTGACGCTGAGATCCTGGAGCACTCTGGAAAGCTGACGCTCCTCTTTGAGATCCTGCGCATGGCAGAGGAAATGGACGAGAAAGTGTAAGTGTTTGAGGGTACTCTTATGTGTTGGTTGGCAGTCTTAGATGCAGTGAGTTGACTGGTGTTTCTTCATCCGTCCTCAGGTTGGTGTTCAGTCAGTCTCTCATCTCTCTGGACCTGATTGAGGATTTCCTGGAGCTATCTTGCAGAGCTAAAGATGAAAATAAGATTTCTCCTTACAAAGGTACAGTTATTTAATGCAATCTGACAAGGCCGCTAATTCAAGAAGTTTTCATTTCACTCGACTCGCCTCCTGAATGCTCCATAGCTGCTATCAGCTTCCCTACTTATGTCATGATTTCAATCGCTGGTTTCAGTTTCATGATGTGCTAAAATCACAGAGCAATGCTAATACTGTAATCCAGCTACTGCCTTATGGAGTGAAATAGCTCAGTTATCTGACAAAGTTAATTTGGGTGGTTTTACAGTGTAGTCTCTGAGCGGTCTCGACTGTGTTTAAGGCGTACGATGTGCCCTGTAGAAGGCTGAAGTGTTTTCATATGGAGATGAAGGTTTCACACTTGTAAGACAGCCCGCATGCAACATGTATTTTTGTAAACGTTGGTGTGTTATTACCCTTAAACACACACAGACGCACGCACACACACCGCCGCTGGTGTAAGGTCATGTTCCTAATTAAACTTGAGCAGCTGTTTTTACTTTCATTTTGAAAATGATTAGACCTTGACTTTTTATTCCACAAAAAAATGTTTGCTCAAGGGTTTGTAATTTGTAATGAAAAGATCACAGTGCCGTAATTGGAAACATACTGAGATGTTGGTTGTGAAGGCTGGTAGGGGGTTGGCCATCTTGAAGGCTAAACACGGCTGGCCTCTAACCAACACAACCATCTATCGGCTGTCTGTTAATACCCAAACTAAATCCTTTTGACAAGGAAAAGGCCAAGTTTGTTTTTGAAGTTTTTTAGAGGACAGATGTCGATGTTAATTAGTCGGAGCAGATGTCTTAAATGTAACTCAATTGTCTGTGAAGGTGAAGGCAAGTGGTTCAGGAACATCGACTACTATCGCCTGGACGGCTCCACCAACGCCCTGACCAGGAAGAAGTGGGCTGAAGAGTTTAATGACATCAATAACCCAAGGTAGACATTTGACATTTGACTCATTTGTAATGGTCCCACGGTGCATTTCAAAGCACTAACTCTCCTCTCTCCCAGGGGTCGTTTGTTCCTCATTTCAACGCGAGCCGGCTCTCTTGGCATCAACCTGGTGGGAGCCAACAGGGTCATCATCTTCGACGCCTCCTGGAACCCCTCCTACGACGTCCAGAGTATCTTCAGGGTTTACCGCTTTGGCCAGATCAGGACCGTCTATGTGTACAGGTTCCTGGCGCAGGTGAGCTCAACAGACTGTTGTTTACTACTTCCTGTTAAAGTGAATCTGTAGTTCTCCTTTCAGGACTCCCTCCCATTCATTCTCTTCTTCCAGGGTACAATGGAGGAGAAGATTTACGACCGGCAGGTCACCAAACAGTCTCTGGCGTTCCGGGTGGTGGACCAGCAGCAGATCGAGAGGCACTTCACAACCAATGAGCTGACAGAGCTCTACACCTTCGACCCAGACATGCTGGACGATCCCTCGGCGAAGAAGAGCAAGAGAGCCACGCCGGTGCTTCCTAAGGTAAACACGCAGATATGTATGCCAACTATGCACTTAGGTTTTTCAAATCTGCTTCTAAGTGGGACCAAACATACTTTAGGAGTGAATAAATCATACATGTTATTGGGCTTTGACGAACCATTGACTGAGATTTCATGGTTTTCTTGAGACTGACCCCGGAGGAAATGCAGAGAAGCCGGCTGAAACCTATTAACAGTGGTAAAATAATATTTTTTTTTCCCTCAACAAACATGGCACACAATGCCTGTTCAAATGCCAAGCTTGTTTTCCAAACCTGCACCAAGCAGTATATTCTCTTTTGAAGTTTAGCACTTTATTTATACACCATGCCAGCTTGTGTCCTGCATGGCCTTTCCGGGATCTATCTTTTTCTTCTCGTTTACTCTCATAATCCCCTTGATGCAGGTGCTGTGTCACTATTTGGGACCCCCGGAGTTTAATACGAACACACAGCCCTTAAATGGGCCATCCAAGCCCTCACAGCTGCACAGATTTCTGTGTTTACTGTTATTTACTAAATAGTCTTCTCATTGCAACACTGCTTCTGCCCTGCTATAAACCCTCACTCCTCTTTTTTCATTCATTCCTAGCTGTCTTTTACTTCTTTGTTGATCTTTTGAATCACTCCCACCCGTTCCCACTCTTTTACCCTTTATGCAGTCTCTGGGTTTATTCAGAAAACCTTAAGTGGTTTTACCTCCATGTTTGGGTTTGACCTGGGTATCTGTAAACACAATGCTTTAAGGAAGCACTGTACATCCTTGCTGGGTCTCTCAGCGGACAGTCAAGAGGCCTTGATGGCAAATCTGTTTTCCATTTGCACTGTCAAAAGATCTTTATCGCTATTCCCTCCATGGGTATTAACAGGTAGGAGCGCTGCGTGAATCCACTCAGCCGGCAGCTGATATCATTGCTCTCACCTTCCATATTCCTCTAAAGCTGGAGTCGCCTATTACAGTGCAGCGCAGTTGGAGATTTCAAGAGGAAAGATGTGTTCATTGAGCCGCGGCCTGTTAGATGTGTATGATCTTTAACGAGCCCACTGACATTTATGTGACACAGTATTAAAGACGGAGAGGCTGACAAGCTCTTTAACAAGCTGACCTGTTTTGGCCAGGGGCTTCACTATGATGTGGCAGCAGGACTGCAGTATTACGGAAGGAATTTGCCGTCTGGAATGATGTGAAGATGAGTCAGACACCCTCCATCAGTTTCAGCCAAAAATCGCTGTGCACAGAAGGAGAGGCTGCAGCGAGCCACAGCACAGGGAGTTCTGCACTTCTTCTAAACCCTCCACAATGGGAAGCGCTGTTTTTCCTCAGCCTGAAAGGGCATATTGCTTCAGAGCTCAGGTCACACTCAGTGTTAATAAGAAGCTCAGTTTGACTTATTGTTGGCCTCGTCTGTAAAGTCTCGTTGTAAGGAGAAAGTCACTGAAGACTTTTCAGTGGTAGCACTCCCCCTCCTTCCTCTACTGTTCAGTCCCCCTTTATGCTGCCACCTGTACCGCCCTCACCTCAATGTACATCTTCCTCCCCCTTGTCCTTACCGATGTCCTCTTTCTCTCTTCCCTGTCCACCAGTACCCCACCCCAGCTTTTTTTCCTGCCAGCCTCATGACCATCTGTTGCCCTAACTCGCCACTCTGCCTCTAAATGTTCAAAGCGAGCTCAGTAAAGCCGTTTTTCCTCCCTCTGGCCTACCCTGCATGATGAAGGGTCATTATTTAAACCCCTCTCTTAAAGATGTCTCTGCGCTCTTCACAGAAACTAATTGGAGACAAAGGAAGCAGGAGCACTTCCTCCTAATGACAAAGAAGGTCCTCGCAGTCCAGACATGAGTTTGACCCCCACCAGTCCCGAGACACCCTCACCCATTTCCTGCTAATCACACTCGTCTCCACCATCTAACATGCAAGCGCTTGACAAATGAAGAGTAAAGTTTTTGTTAAGCGGCGTTCTCTGCAAATGTTTCTGCATGTTGCCGCTCCGGGGGCGGGGGGGGCGTGGCTTGCTGTCTGCGCTCGCAGCAGGTCAGGGCTGCAGTGGTCATTAGGCTCCGTCAGGTACACCGAGAAGCTGCACTTGAACTACAGTGCAGACGGGAGCAATAAGCCACACCATGCTTGTCTCATTAAGGGTAGGAAGTCACTTTGACCTTCAAGGAAACCCCCCCCTGAATCCCCTGAGCATTATATATCACCAGTCAGGGATGTTATGTGAGTTACAGGGTTATTCTGTGCTGAAATCTCTGTGAATTAGTGTTCTGCTGTACACAACCTCAGTGTGCCCATTGTTGGTCTACATGGGTAAGTGTTTTGTCATACTTCCCAGAATGCTCTCTTTTTTGCCAGCCTTCTGAAAACATGCCTGAGCTTGTTGCATTGCAGGTGGAGGGAACACTAATGATGGTAAAGCAAGAGGCTGTGTTGTGCAGGTGAAAAAGGGGAGAGACGTTTGCTGCTTTCTGCTCTGTTACTCTCTGTGGAGTAGAGTGCTGCTGCCTCTTTATGTGACCCATCGCTGTATGGTTGGTTGTTTTTATATTTTTGAACTCATTTTATTTGGATAGGATGAGGTGTTTCATTGAGCAGGACATTGTAAAACCCATCACAAGATAAGACAATGAGAACCCTGTCGATGTCTGGTATTCAACTGTTGTAATAATAAAGGTTCTGAAAGGAGCGTTATACAGAAACGTGTCATACAATCGAACAGCTTATGGGACCCCTCCCATTTAGGGCTGCAACAATTTTTTTATTTCATTATCTAGTCAGTCATTTGCCATATAAAATATCAGAAAATTGTGAAAAAAGATCAGCAACATTTCCAAAAGCCAAAGGTTAAGTCCTCCCATGTTTGTGTTTCTTTTGTTCCCATTACTCCCCTTCAGTCTCCTCTCATAGAGGAGTCAATAAACCAGGACATGTTCACATCTAATGGAGCTGTAATCTGAGCATTTCACTTTGTCCTTTTGAAACCAGTAAATTGGTGGTCTGGTCGAACTAATTTCTGTAACTTCTCTGAAACCGACCATCCCACTTTGTGCCATGATTGGCCAGCTGTGCAGAGGTGAAAAAGGAGCCAGGGTTTGAACTTCAAGCTTTTTTCTCCTTTACACAACTATTTCTGTCCTTTTTCACATGTACAACGTGTGCAACACAATGAATACCTCCCGTTGGAGACGGAATGTGTGCACCATGATCCCAACATTTAAGCGATATTGCATCTACGACTCACAAAGGAGGCGGTCTTTTCTTCCCGCCGTCAGGTGTGGCCAGTTTTAAACCGCCATAAACACTTGTGATTTTGGACACGGTTGGATAACACATCTTATGAACCACTTCTTCTTAAGAGCATACCCCGGGCTTTAGTCTGCAGAGCATCCCATGAGAAACGGCCCAGCCTGGCATCCTCGCCACTGCTCCACTCCCACACTGCACTCAACCACAACTCGTGCACAGACTGCTTCTCACTTAAGATTTATTGAGAAACCAATTTCCATTGTTTGACTTTGTCCCCTCCCAGTACAGTCCCACCGTTATGCTGTAGTGGACTGGCTGTGACTGTACGCTCAGGTCCTCGTTGCACGATCTCTCAGAAATACAAGACCCTGCTGCTGCTAGCCGAGGCTTGTTTTTATAGGAATGTGGTGTGTTTATTGTCTTTGTTTAGCCCTTTGTGACATGCATGATTTTGTGTCTTTGTTAATTGACTGACAGCTAGATCAACCCTGCAGGCCCCAGAGGGTGTAAAGACACCGTGATGGTGAGGGCAGGGCTGGCCTCCTGACGCCAGGGCCC
This sequence comes from Eleginops maclovinus, assembly GCF_036324505.1. Lineage (NCBI taxonomy): Eukaryota > Metazoa > Chordata > Actinopteri > Perciformes > Eleginopidae > Eleginops > Eleginops maclovinus. Next base: position 15,848,170 of record NC_086371.1, read on the forward strand.
GCGCCGGTAGTTAAAAGCTGAGAAACTGTTCAGCAGGCCAGGGAGGTTATGTGCATCACTGCTGCTGGGGGAGACGGACACTTTGGATTGGCTATGTTTAGGTATTACAAATATCTCAGACACTCGCATTCCTGCTGTCGGGATCCCATCTTGGCCCCTCTGTTGCTATGGATAACACACCTGTGTGTCAAAAGTAGTTTCTGGCATAGGCGGACAATTTGAACACGTTCAAAAACTGCTGGACAACTTGTGAAACTAGTTTCTGCAGTCTGACAGCTTGAGATATTTTCCCCTTTCAGGCTCATTTTCCTCCTGATTTGTCTCTTTTGTATTGTTTGATTTTTGTTTTGCAATAAAATATCTATTTCCCTTCATATCTCCATGAAATTCATTCCCCCTGCACATTAAACTCCTCCTGTGTAAAGTGGAGGTTTATTGTTGTGGCAATGACAGACATAAAATAAATGTGGAACCCTCATTTTAAGGTTTCTACATAACAGGCAGCCCTTTGGTGCAGGAAATCAGGTTAACATGGTTGAGAATGTTCTCAGCTTGAGAAACTATCTTATAATGCGGCCAGAAACCCTGCCTGCATCGAACCCAGAGCTGTTAATGCAGGCGGGTGTTTAATTGCATCAGACCTTTTACAGTTCAGCGTCACCTAAAGCCTATTGGTAAAGTACGCGTTGGTGCCTGTGCCAAGTTGTAAAGTCCACATGAGGCCCGCTTATGTCGACTCTAAACTTTTGATCTTTGTGATGTGCGAGCTGCTGAGTTTACATCATTTATGGACTGCTGGCTGTTCTCAGTGTATACATGTACAGGACTTTGTTAAGGAGCGCATAAATTGTTCTCTCTCTCAGGCTTTCATACGATGTTAAATGTCATGCGTGTTGGATGCCTTGTGCGATAAGTACTAATGGTTACCTTTTTGTTGCTGTGCTGACCCTTTCTTGTGGTTTTGTTGTTCAGTCAGATGAAGCCAATTCCTCCAGCTTCAAAACTTGTTTTAAATTAGCGGCACATTTGCAGACCTTTTTGTTGAATAAAAGTAAACACTGCTGTTCAGAATCAGGACAGCAGATTATCACGCGCTGATTGAGGCTGAATGTGTTGAGATTCTTTTGGTTTGAACTAACTTGAGCTTATCCTCAGATGTGGACAGCCAACTCCATTATTAAATCTCAAAACACAAACACTCCGTGATGCCAAATGCCAAAATTCCTTCCCCAAATTCTCCCCCCCAGAAATCCTCCCCCTGCTTCTCATATTTTCTCTAAAGGGGAGGAAGAAAAATACAAGTAGAGTTGAGTGGGGTAATTTACATCTTTCTGTCTGAGCATCTGCCCACCCAGCGTCTCTCCCTGCAGTAAAGTGATAGGCCTCACCACGCAGCTCCATCAGATGACAATAGCCCAGGTCAGTTTACCTCCCATCATTAGTGCTGGCTCGGGACACACACACATTGAGCGCACTGGGATCGGAGATGGACCGGACCACCCCAGAGCCATTGCTGGTGGGGATTACTTGGTTATCCCAGAATGCACTGGGTTCCAGTGGGAGCGTCTGTACTGTCATTTGACCTGCGGCTCCACTGACCCGTTACCTGGTCCACAGTCAAGAGTTTATTCATGCATGCACCACAGATGGGTCAACTTACTGCAGTTTGTTTTCATACATAGTTTAAACTTCAGTGGATATTAAGGCTCACTCTCTATCAGAATTATAATTATGACACCTGCAAGTATTTGAGCAAATGGAAAGACACTATGCCAACTTTGATGATGGTTTTCAAATATTTTAAGCACACAGGATTTTTTACATTTCCTGAAAAGTGACAGTTTTGAACATGCAACATTGACATATGTATGCATTTACAGCAAGGGTTTTTTACCCGTGACAACTTGTGCCTTTGCTGTCATCTACTGTGGCCTTCATTCGACCTTGTGCCCACCTATGTTTGCAGAAACAAACAATGAATGCCTTTTTTATACGAGACTCACGCCAACAGGCTCTTCGCTGCTTTTATGTCCTCATTAGAGAGCAGAGCAGCAGTTGGATCTCTGGCTGGTCCGCTGCGCCACATGTCTGCCTGCTCAGGGGTGGCCTGGTTGTGTCCTGATGGAGTGCGATGGCTGGGAAACGTAAACTATAAATGAGAAGCACAGTCTGTTTTCAGTGTGAGCCGTTGATGTGTATGGGGGTGTGAATCTCTGTCTGCTCCTACCTGTTTCAGACACCTTTTCTGTTACTCTCTAGAGTTGTGAGGCCTAAAGATAGGTTCTCATGTCGTTTTCATGCCGCTCCCCCCACCCCACCCCCCTCCAGAGATCCAGTTTCACTCCGTCTGGTCTGGTGTTTATTTTCTGTTTATTCAATGCCGGTCTGCAATCACTGCTTAATTTCATAGTTTGGGCTTTCTTTTTTCCCTCCTTAATACGGTGACATCTATGATTAATTTTGTTTGCAACTTCACACTCATTGTCACAGTTCAAAGCGAGACCGTGCAGGAGAGGAAAGCTGAGCCCCTCTCTGTCGGTGTGTGTCCGGGGCAATGATGCAACTCCTGCATGACGTTGTTTCCAGATTGCAGAGTTCCAGCTTAATGTAAAGCTGAGTCCAGACAAAGAAAAGCAAACGTGCTGCAGAGAGAGTAATTTAAACCATGTTTGCGTGCGCATAGCCCAGCTCTCTTCATTTTACTCAGGTATTGTTTTCAATAATAGTGTGGTCATGGAAACCAGAGGCCCCCCCACCCCCCCCCAAATCTTCGTTTATTTATTATGGTTTTTTACATGTCGTTTTTAATCCTCCTTACAGGCAAGCCCACTTTTTCCGGTGTAAAATCCGGGCATTACAACTAAGAGGTTATGTTTTGTACTTTTTGACCTTTTGTTTCATAACAATAACAAAGCAGGTGCTACCTGGTGCCCCTGTTATAGAATTTGATCCTAAAATATTGCACTGTGCCCCACAAACAAAATCAATGTCCAGTTACCGTGCAGATGTTCTGCTGTGTTTACGTCAGTGTTGCATTGTGGGTGACTTATAATTCAGTCGCATGGTTTAGAGGATATTGTGATTGTACCGTCTTTGGTTCATTTAGTGGAACATGTCCATTTCTATCGCTTCTCTCCTGGTGAGTACTGAATGATTGCAAAAGAACAATTTGAATGCAGACAAAATAAAGTCTCAGTAGGACAAACTCATCCCAGAAATGAAATGTGAAGTCATTTCTCTTTTACAGACCAAACAATTAAAAGTGAAAATAACTGCAGAATACTGAAAAATAAAAACCCTAATTACAACGCCCCATAACCCTCTTTATGTTTCTGTGATCTCTGCTGCTTGTAGGATCCCTTCCTGGCCGAGCTGCTGCAGAACAACAAGGACCAGATCATGTGTTACCATGAGCACGACTCCCTGCTGGACCACAAGGAGGAGGAAGCCCTGAGCGAGGAGGATCGCAAGGCTGCCTGGGCCGAGTACGAAGCAGAGAAAAAGGTAGGCATGGAGACACACGCACGCACGCATGCCTCACGCTGGCATATCCACCCGTTCTATCATCATAGGTATGCACAGGCAGCTCTCAGCACTGTGTCCATCACGCTCCAGATTGACACCAACGTGCAAGGTAGGCTTTGAACAGTTATCTGTCAAGATGTGTGACTTAGTGTGAGATGTGGACGATCCTATTCATCACCTAGAGTAAACAGATGACGGGGCCCACGTCCCTGTTGGTGTAATGGTTGTTCTGGCCACCACCAGGTTGGGGATCTGATGTAAACCCCTGAGAGGCTCCATGCAGTGTCAGTGACTTTCTCTTTGGCACCTCCCATCCTCTTCCCTCTTCTTTCTTGTGGGACAAATCAATGGGCAATTAGTGGGGTTTATTTGGAGAAGGGTATGGTTGGGGGTGAGTTTGTAAGAGAGCAGGAGCAGGTCTCCCCCCCCCCCCCCCCCCCCCCCCCGTGTGTAATCCTAGATTCTAATTCATCCTAATGATTATTTTTCCAACACACTCTCGCTCCTCTGCCCTCTGTGTGCCTTAAGCTGCCTTCTGTCAGAGCTCCTGTGATTTTCAGAGAACAGAGGGTTTCCCATTCACCGGGAACACTGGCACCAGAATTGCATTTGCATCACTGCACTAAAGATGAGCAAGGAGACCCTTCCCTCCCCGAGAGGCTGGTCCGTTTGATGCTGTAAACTGTAGTCTCTGTAGAGAAGCGGACCCGCCCTCTGCTAATGTCTTCACAGCTGAAGGGGAGGCTGGTGGTGGCCAGGGAAAGCTGTGTGTATAAATATCAGATTTGAAACTCAGGAAATGGGAAAAACTGTGAGAAGATGATCATGCGCCCAAAACTAAACTGAACCCATGGGCCCTCGTCCTCACCGGACCGACCTCAGCTCAATAAGAAGCCTAGAGGGGCTCATCATTCATTTCAGGTTTAAAAGCAGTCGGGCTGAGAATGCAGCACAAGTTAAATTGAGTTGCTGCTAGCTAATAGCAAATGCGTGTGTGTGTGTACACATTCATGTGTTGTGGTTGTTTTGAGGTTTTGTACTGTTTAAATCTGCACACCTGTCTCTGACCTGGTCCAAAGACCCCCAAAACGCACACAAACACACAAACACACACACACACACACACACACACACACACACACACACACACACTGACACAAACATACACCTACATCATACCGGATGGCCAGATTACAGGGCACAGGAAAACCATCTGCAGCAGAGGCTCAATTACACACAAACACCGGCATCCTGCTGTCCTTTACCGAGACACCACTGTTTACTTCACATCATGTCTCTCTCTTAAACACACGTACACACACACACACACACACACACACACACACACACACACACACTCTTAATACAACATCAGCAGGCTGAAATAAACCTGTTACTCTTACTGGCAGTTTCAGTTGAAGCTTTCTTATTACTGACATAATTAAAATGAGAAATCTGGTGATCAATTGAATTAAAGGTTTAAGTTAAAGAAACATGAGGAACATTGCTCTTCATTTATTTTATATATTAATTGTGTGTAACTGACAATATGCCAAATAAAACTATCTTGAATAAAATGGGCCATTTTAGTTTGTGTTTAGAAACAATGAATCATTTAGCTTGGAATGACAGCAGATTAACCCATTTAAGCCGGGTAAGCTTTGCCGCGTTTCTAACATTAAAGCCGGGGGCGCTGTTGCGTCATACTACCATTGAAGCCGGGAAAGCGGATACGTCATTTTCTGGTACAAGAGCCTTGTGGTATATTTTTGCATTAATTGTCGGCCTCTTAGCCCAATTAAATGCATCAGAATATACAGGTGCCATTGTTTTGATTTTTTTCGAACAATCATGGTTATAGTTATTTTTGGGGGACTTTTTGCCTTTAATCGGAAAGGACAGTGGAGAGTGACAGGAACGTGGGAGAGAGAGTCGGGGTGGGATCCAGAAAGGACCACGGGTCGGGAATCGGCGTGCGGTGCAGGTGCCCCAGCCAGTTGCGCCACGGCCGGGGCCAATCATGGCAGACTTAGTCTACTGCGGAGGGAATTCTGAAATTAGAGAAGGTAGTGATATTGACTATTTGCACAGCGCTGATGACATTATTGCTGACGACTTTGAACCCGTCGAACCAATCGACCGGGATTTATGGTTAACACGTATGTTTGAAGACGGCGACGACGATGACCATGAGTTCGAAGGTTTTGAAACCGAGTGGAGGACGGAGAATTACTACTCTAATCCACAGAGTTTTCAACCGCACCCCAGGGATGAAAGTCGATTTACCTGCATTGGCCACTCATGAACGCCACAGCTGTAAGCTCTCAAATACTTTTTGAATTTTGTTTCTATCTGCTACAGAGGCTGAGAAATCAATTATTTAGTAGGCGTTGACACAATTGCTGGATTTCCAGAAACACTTCAGGTTTGAGGGGGTTCTTCTAAAATCGCCCATAGGTTTTCCAGGCACTTTTTCCAGGCATTGTAGGCCTAAATGGGTTAATCAGTGGTAAGACGCAATCCTAGTTTCTGGTTAACCATAGGGATTGCACACATGTTTCCCATCATGCACTTGGTGTCTCTTCACACCTGTAATGTTGCTCTTATCTTGTCTCTCCTCTCAGGGGGTTTTCATGAGGTCCAACTACCAGGCCGGATACCCTCAGATGGACATGGGTGCCTCCAACTACTTCTCCTTTAACATGGCGGCTTTGGCCTCCATGACCAACCAGCAGCTGGAGGTAAGTAATGAGCTCCACATGCCCCTCTCCTGCCTCCCACTCCTCCCTCTCCTTCCCCCACGGCATGGCGCCCCACATTCCTCAGACCCCACTGCTAATTGTGACAACAGTCTAGTAGCCGGCTCTCCCAGCACTGCTTCGCTCCTCCGGCCGACGGTTTATAATACCGTGTCTGGGGCGGTAACTATTTATATACGGCGGCACATCTAAGAGAGATGGAGGACAAAACGTCCAGGAGACAACTTGTGTTTGGATGACTTCGAATGAGTGTGAAAATACCGTGGATCTAATTCTTCTTATCGAGGCATGTGAGGAATTATCCCACGGATCCTTTAAACATCTTAAAAGACATTGAGATCATTAATCCGATAAGAAGTTATTTATTCAATTGTCTTCAAAGGGAATTTTCTTTTACACACTCAACAGTCAAAAATGCTGAGAAGAACGAGGATGTGATTTTCTGATGATGTTAAATCCCTTTATAGTTGTTAACATCTAGTTCTGAAATAACCTACCGAATGGCTCCATGTTTTCAGGTGTTGAGTTGTGATCGGAGAACTAAAGGAGAGGCAGCATGCAAGGGTTACGATAGACAAGACGACAAATACCTTTATAAAATGACACTAACGTTCAGTTTGGATTGGATTTGACTCACGATAGTGCTGCTGCGTGACGGGCACCGGATCTAAGAGAATATTTGTTTTCCTATCGCAAGATTGTCTCTAATTAGATCTTGTTTCTGTAAACGGATACAGAAAAATATAAATACTTCAAGACTGCCGAATATTGCAGTCAATAATCAGCCAGGCTAAAAACCAACCTAGTAAATAATCACCAATTATTCCTCACAGTGATGTCACCGATGCTGGTGGTGAAAAAATGAGAAACGCTCACCGGTCTTCTTCATTTCTGTTCAGGACCTTATAAACCAGGGACGGCAGAAAGTCATCGAAGCAACCAATTCATTGAAGTCTTTAACGCGGGAGCCGCTGGAAGATATCATTGGCAGAGTGGTGAGAAACTTCTCTTATAAATAATTCTTTATTTGTCTGTTACTGGTCTGCAGCATGATGGGAGCGGAGTGATTCTGTGGTGGTGGTGTTTGTTAACATGTGAGTCGTCCTCTGCCCACAGTGGAAAGAGAACCCGTCCCTCAATGAAGCCCAGGTGCAGTCCATCGCTCTGGGGCGGCAGTCTACTGTGGAGCTGGAGTTCAAGCACCGGGAGGCCGTGTACCGGGACGTCCTCACCAGGCAGCAGACGGTACGGACTGCTCTGACGACTCAAAGACAATCTGCTGTCAGCACTTTAGTTTCAAACATCCTGTTTGTGATGAAGAATAAACAGAAGAACTGGCCAAACGTTGTCAAACATATTGACAATCTATTTTGATATATTTGAAAAATAGTGCTTAAAGGACACTTACTAAGCCCCACCACTGCACTGGTTCATTGGTTCAGTCATTCCTCTGTAACAGTTGAATAAATTCATAAGGTGTGAATCCTAATGAAATGGAGTCCTTTACACCAAGAGATGGCAAAGGTTAAGATTACTAAAACCTACATTTCCATAATGTCTAGTAGCCAAACTGAAGGTTTGGACTGCAGCACCTGTCGTGTGATGTACAGATGCACGATCAACAGGACACCTTTTGATAGCGATAACCGATACATTTACACGTGTAATTGAGCATGCTGTCCATCATAGCTCTTAAGGAAAAGGAAAAAATTGAATTCTCCAGGAATCTGCAGGCCAGACTTTTGAAATTGTGAAATGGAGAAGTAAATTGTTGTTATTACTTATTCTTCTACCTTTACCTGTACGGCTGACATGATGGGTCATCATCTGACCGTTATTTTCCCATCCCTTTGTCCCTTTCAGCTGATGATGTACGTTCAGAAGCTGATCACCAACAGGAAGGTGCAGGAGCAGCAGCTGGCCATGGCTAACCAGGCCAACTACCTGAACCAGCTGGCCATGCAGAACGGCATGATGGGAGGTGCTGGGCTCAGCCAAATGGACCTGGTGGGTCTCTACCAGCAGCTCCACGGCCTGGGAGGCATGGGCAAGAATCCGGGGCCCTCCAAGGGCCTGTAGGTCAGAGGGACTGCTCCTCACCGCCCCACTCAGCTAGCCGACTCCCAGAGGGCCAGCACGAGCGAGGCCCGGGTCCCTGTTACACACCGTAACATCACCGTGACATCACCGAAGGCTCAAAGCAGTCGGTGTAGCAGGCGGAGGAGTTTTGAGACTCGGCTGCTGTCCACTGGGGACCCAAGTGGGTCCGACTCAGTTCTTTATTCTGTAGTTCACTGAGACAGTGTGGAATATAATTTATAAATGCCTCTGTGAAATGGGTCTGAGGAATTTCAACAGAAAAAAATGTATATACCGCCTTAATGTTATTCAAGTTCTATATCTTAATTTTTTCATGTATTTAATGACAAACTCATTTTACCCCAAATGCTTTTAAGCATTGTATTTTTTTTCTCTGAACAGAGGGTCTCTTTATTATTCAAACTCAGTTTTTTATACTGTTTTCAATGCTAACTAAACCGGAATGGGACCAGTGCCGCTGGTGACAGGACTCCATGATATAAAGCTCTACAGGTTGATCCGCCGCAGTAGATTCCGTCACCAATATCTAGCAGCGCAGACAACCGGTGGTGCTGCCAAGTCCTGCTTTCTTTTTGGGAGAGACAAGAAATTGACAAAAACGGGGAAAAAAAATGGCCTTATTTGTTTCCTAAAAAATAAAAATAAAAAAAGCTCTGTAAAGATTTGAGATTTGTTGAGGATATTTTTTAATATGCTTTTAAGTGTTTACATTAGTTGTCGCTGAACATGGTAATGGAATGCTTGTGTTGTTCAAAACTGCCTGCCGGTTCCTATGACCTTTTTGTAACATCTTGCTCATCGTCACGTGTTGTCTAGCATAGCACCGTGCGTCCTGTTCATTGTTTATGTTCCACTTGTGTTGATCCCGAGCTCGGGTGAGGGACTGGGTCTCACAAAGCACAGCCACTTCAGCCGGACATCAGAGGGCCCAAAATGTTTCCCTTTACTTGTCTGTCAACGTTTTAATGCTTTGTTTCGCATGGATTTGAGAGCGTAAAGAAGGAAATGTTAATACATATCTGGCTGATGTGTTTTCCTCTGCTTTGTGAGAGATGCCTTCTGGAGTGTAGTCTCACCAGGCAGGCTCTCAGGCCCCCGAAATGTATATTACTTTGGCACATTTTTGCTTCTAACTGCTTAAACTGGTGTAGCTGTTAATCAAGAGGAATATGTATATTTCTCACAAACATGTTGTCTCTAGTCGGATCCTGTGTTTGCACAAGGTGTATTTTATAAATGTAGAGAAACTTTTTTGCCCTCCTCTAAGAATGTTCTTATGTTAGCAAATACACCGACATGATTTGCCATGAGTTTGATCTGTTATTATCTTGATAAGTATTTAATATAACATTTAATAAAGTGACCAAAAGGATGAGCAGCTCCTGTGTTTGAGTCATTTGTGTTAAAGACTGAAAGACTGACCAGTGATTTCCGCACTGACTGAATTCATGAAGGGGAATGCAGGTAAGAGTTTTGATACGTGCAGTCAGACTGGTGGTGGACTTATTTTTTTTTGTATGGTTTTTATCAATATTTAGTTGAGCATCTAAAAGATGTCTGATGACATAATGTTTTCCTACTTATATCAGACATAAACAGATGAAGCTGAGCAGTAGTGAGAGCTGAGGAGGATGTGCCTCTTAAGGTAACGGGCGATGATGGAATTTCATGGTTTTCATGGAACCTGAACATATTATTCATATGCATCGGTAAATGTAGGTGTGAAAGACCTCTAAGATGTCTCATTAGCAAGTAATTTGAAAGGTAAAATATAAGTTTCAGTCCTTTCTACGACACTATATGTAACAGACAGATGTATTTGACCTTTTCTGCCGGTTTCATTCCAGTCTTTTTGCTAAGCTAAGTCATCCTTTACCTGACTCCAGCTTCATATTTACCATACATGTGTAAACCATAAAATTCTCTGTTGGAAAGCAACGTGCGCTTCCCTTAACACAGCTCTTTAGCAGTTGGAAGGCAGATAGCTGATACATCCTAATGCAGTGTCCCTGTATTTCACACCCACTGCACTAAGTGCCTTTTGTCCCTCTCTTCTCCCTTCAATCTTTCATCTATTTTTCCCTCTCCCGGTATTGTTTTCATTTCTCAGTCTGCCAGGGTTTTCCCCTGCATGTCTTTGACTTTTCCATTCCCTCCCCCCAAGGGGAGCTTGCTCTCACAGCTTACAGATATCTGCCAGTGGAGAAACATTACAACTATTGCAGATGTTGAAATGTTGATCCCATCCCCTCACAGCCTGAGATTACCACCACTCCAGGTTTGCAGCACGTCCCTGCTGGTTCTGAGAGCAGCAGGCAGCTGTTTCTGTCTGTTGGGCAGGCTGCAGACTACACTATAGTGGAGTCTGTGAGGCCCCTGCAATGGACAACCAATCACTGCTCTAAATCCATGCTGATGTGTAAAGCCAATTAGGAGCCAGGATCCAGTTGCATAAGGAATCTGATTTTGTACGGTGGATGTAGGCGGACTAAGTCCTTATGGAGACAGAGAGGGCCTGTGCACATTACTTGGTAGAGGGTTTATGAGGCCAAATTGGCATGGGATTGTATCATGTTCTCCTCTGGGAAAAAAAATCTGCTGTATCTTTTTACCGGCAGGACACAATGTCATGCAACTGGTGCTATGAACAACATTACATTTGAGGTATTTAAACAAGAAGAAACCAAATAATTATTCCGTTATCTACATTTCTGCAAAACGTTAACTTTCTAGACTGAACAAAGAAAGTTATTTTTTGAATATAAGATGGGTGTTCATTATCAGGTAAAACACATCAGTGTCTTGCTCATGGTGGTGTTGGAGAAAAGTCAGGGGATCACCGATGTCATTTAAATTTGTCCTCTGGGAATGTTCGTAGAACGTTTTATGGCAATCCATCCAACAGTTGTCGAGATATTTCAGTCTGGACCAACGTCCAGCTGGCCTACATTATCATTCTGCTATCATGGCTGAAAACAAGAAATAGAAATGCAACATTCACATCGATTCTATATCTGGTTTTAATTGGTACATCAGATTTTTTTCATCCAAGCAAAAATAGTCTCACAATGAGTTCTAGCAGGACAATTTTATTGTCAAGTTCATTGCAGTTTTTTGTGTGTAATTTCAGTAGAATCTACAGTCCGAGTTCATTACAAAATAAAGTCTTTGCAATAAATAAATATATATATTTATACTTTATATGTAGAAAATAAATATATTGTACATCTCATAAATAGGATCACCCATATGTACACCTCTGCTGCTTGCATTTTTAGTAATGTTCCGGACACTATGAACACTACAAGTCACCATCCTTTTCAAAAAACCTCTCACAATTCTTTACAACCACAGTCAGAGAAGTGCTTTTGCCCCGAATCTTGCTAGCCTGTACGGCATATAAATGCTACAAGACGTGCAATTTGGTAAAAGAGATCATTAGACTCTGATTACCAGTGAGCCTACAGATCGAGGTGGGGATGTGCAGTAAGTGCTCTTTCATCTATCACACATTCATCTTCGAAATAGTTCTCCCCTTTTTCTTATCTTTGATTTTAAAGTCATCTTATAAAAACTCCAGTTTGTCTTGTAACAGTTTTTTGTCTGCCTCACAGACATTCTTCTTCTTCAGTACCTGACCATCCCACCCTGTCACTTTACAGTTTCTTCTTATATCCATCCCTGTGTATGTGGAATGTGCCCTTTTCCTTCCTTAACTCTATATAGTGCATGACAAATGCACATAGTTAAATCTACGGTGCTTCCCGTCATGTGGAACTCCTAAAAGTCTCTATGGTGTTCTCATAGTCCACCATTCATTTTTACCCCACCAGCTTAGTGCTACCCAGAACCATTCCCTTCAGTATCTATGCCTTTACCTCTTAAAGTGGTTATTGAGAAAACATGGCACCTGATTTGATCACCACACAGCTGAGCAGTCATGTGGGCCTCCTCCGTCCATGCAGTGGTTTTACAAGATAACATCTCCCGCCGACATTCAATGTTTATGTCAGTGCTTGGCGGTGGGCCGAGGTGCAAACACAGTGACCTCAGGGGGAGCTGAGGGTAAACAGTTCTGTACCAGGGCCAAAATATCCACAACACCCCCTCTCTGCTCCTCTTTCATTTCTAAATCCAGTTCTCCAAGTGTAAGCACTGGTCACCTGTACTGGAATAAGTCCCTGTACTCCTGAGGGATCTTCTCAATCTCCACCGGCCTGGGTAAGAAGTGAGTGAGCTTCTGGTGCTTTTTAGTCCTGTTGCCCTCCCTGGGTGAGCCGTCTTTGTTTAAGGCCACGTAGTAGAAGCGTCCCGTGTCCGTGTGCTTGTACAGCGTCGAAGCGTAGGTGTTGTACCAGTTCTCCTCAAACTGCTCCCTCAACACGCATTCTGCTGACAGCTTCTTCTGCAGGTCAGAAAACAACATCAGTCACGTGTTAAACACCTGCCTACACGCCGCTGAGTGAGAGAAGAAAGATGCAACAGAAACATGATTAAGCAGAAAAAAAATGCAGCTGATGTTGAAATGGATTATGCCACTTGGCATTCAGATCCAACTCCTCCTGGTATGCTAGTTAATGTGTTTCATTAACCTATTCAGGACCGCACTTGAAAGCTGAAATGAACCGGTAGAAACTCATTAAGGCAGGTGGTTATTATTACAAAAGAGGGGAAGTCATTACTAGCTGCTTTCCACTTTACGCCCCACGCTCATTCCTCAGACCTGTTAACCTCTCCTTGTGCATGGGGACTTATTTCCCTCCCCGTGATGCAACAATCTTCCCTTGGTCTCTGATGTTGACACACACACACACACACACACACACACACACACACACACACACACACACACACACACACACACACACACACACACACACACACACACACACACACACACACACACACACACACACACACACACACACACAGAGTAGCAGCTCTCAAAGCCTCTGTCTTCACTGACAGCGCAGCATGAGCGATGGCTGTGGGTTCAGCAGGTGAGAGTGTGCTGGCTGAGTGAGTGTGTGAGAACAATAAGAGACATCAGGGCTAGAGCTGCTCTCCTGCCAAGACAATTCAGTCATGCATCAAGAGGGTCCAACCTCAGCTGATATTGGGGTATCACCGGGAGCAAAACGCAAACCTCTTTTTCAAAGGTGTCACTATCCCACCCCTTTTTTCCTTTGAATACAACTTTCATGTGGTTTTTGTTCAAGGCCAGTCCCTTATTTGAACATGATACGGTAATAAGAAGTCTTTGTGCAAGAGACTCAGTTTTTATTCCAGCAGCAATCTTGTTGATTGGCTGTCAGGCTCTGCTTGGCTGGGGCTATGTGGTGAAACTGTTGTCTGTAAACACAGCCCTGAGGGCACATGACTGGGCCAGCTCCAACCTTTCTCACACACAGACACACACACACACACACACACACACACACACACACACACACACACACACACACACACACACACACACACACACACACACACACACACACACACACACACACACACACACACACACACACACACCTCATCAGATCAAAAGCTCGCCGAGGTCTGGCTGTTGTGGGGCGGAAGCACCCTTTTACCTGTCCCCCACCCTCCTCCACCTCCTGGCCTCTCAGCCCCAGACAGACGTGTCTACATCCCCCTGTCAGTCAGGTGACTCAGTCAGGTGTGCAATTACCCCCCCCCCATAACCCACAAATCACCACCTCCCACCATCGCCCGACCCCCAGGCCCCCCCTTGTCCCAGGGTCAAAGCTCCAGGATGCCAGACTCTGATAGCACGCAGTAACAATATCTGCACTTTCAACATAATGGCCATGCTTAAAAGTAGCCTCTGTTCGAAATGCTCAGAGCCAGGGGGAGTCTGGGCCCTGAGGGGCCCCCAGGTAATGCACTGGGACACCTGATACAGGTAACCCTTGCATACTTCCCCTTCATTGTCTTTATCTCTTCTCTCTTTCTGTCTCCAGATACCAATTGCATGAGAGAAAGATAGCCAGGATGAAAGAAATATCTTTTTGATTCTGCGTACATTTACTGTATTAAAGCGAAAGATATTTCTTTAATGTTGAACACTGCAGTCAACACTTGAGTCCAGCTGTGCACAAAGAGGTAATCTCCAGCAAATTCACCCACAGCACACATCCAAAGAGACTCCAAACACTCCTGTCTCCACTCTGGGAAAATATGTAAATATTTCTGCACATCTCAAAACTAAATGAAGAGGTAGATTTGCTCTCCAAAGCTGCAAAATCTGCATTTCCTTCAAAGACTTGACATGAAATACAAGAATAATACATGATTGTTTTTTCGTTTCTTTGCTAGTGTTCCTGGTCAACTTTGGATCTAATTCCATTATAAATGTATCCGTCCCTATTGTGAAGGAAAAGGAGAAGGAAGTGTGTGACGGAGTGTAAGACCCTGTAAAAGAAACATGCTTGTATTGTCTTACTGAAGTTTTCCCATCGCACAGGAACCTTGATAACAAACCAACTCTCAGATTGCTCCTGAAAACATATTTTGATTGCCCTGCACTAACACTCTGTATATTGTAAGTTCAACTCTTTATGAGACGCTGTGAACAAGTGCTTTCTGTAAAACAAGTCACGTGTGTCGAGTGGCAGACTTGTTGTGAATGAGACCCCAGGCTGTTTAGTGAGGGCGGGGTTGTAAATGAACGGAGAAGGGTTTTTTTTTTTTGACTCACCGACCCAAAGAGCTCTCCTTTCTCATTCATGCCGAGGTAGAGTCCAGCGTCTACCCCTCTGATGCTGACCAGACCCACTGCCAGACTGATGAACTCCAGGATACCTGAGGTCAAACAATGCACACACAATGCACAAAAACAGTCAAGAAAGCCCACACACAGACGACCCTCCCCATCAACAAGTGGCCTCCAGTTATGTGACCTCACAACGGTCAAAATGTGCATCAGAGAACTGATTTTCGAAGCTTTATTTTTGCTTTATTATCACATTTTTTCCTGCAATGTAGCTTTCCATTCATAAATGTTGAAAGAAAACAAACAAGTTTGCATCTCCCTTACACAATTGGAAAAAAATGCAATTGTAAGGCCACTAAATAATTTATGTTGACATTGATTACAGCTGAAAGGGCACATGTATGGAGCGGATGCACCAGATAAAGATTTCTTTGATTTTCTAGCTTCCTGGTCTGAGGCACATAGATCATTCACTACATTAAAAGGTTGTGGTGTCTATAAAAGTGTGCATCCTGTCTTTTGGGATTTCCCAGTGGCTACTAATACAGCCAGAGAAGCTGAGATGTGGGTAAGCTGTTTAGTGGGCTCCTGACTCACTGAAGGTTGTAACCTTCAGTGAGTCAGGAGCCCACTAAAGTGAACATGTACTTCAAAGGCAGGAAAACAAGTGGTAAAATTAAAAGCTATTGGCTGTTGTGATGCAGAGGTTAGTCAGAGAGGATCCAGCTGCCTGTTCTGACTGGCAGAGGCCTGCTTACAGCCACCTGGTCCCCATCTCCCCGACCTCATCTGATGCCAGAGAATGACAGAGAAGATCCCTCTAATTTTTTTGTGGGGTGAACAGTGTATCCCTCTAATCAAAGCCACGTCTTCCATGCAGCTCTGACAAAGACCTTGCATTTTAAATCTAAGTGAAGCCAGAAACAAACACGCGGACCACCCATCCCTGTACACCGGCTTGTTTTGGCTCAAGTCTGAACATTAAACTTCCCTGGATTCCGCAGTGGTCATGCTTTAATTTAGGGTTATTCTGCTTTTTTTCCCGCAGCCAGCGAGCCGGCCTGCACCTGCGAGAGATGACTACATTGATATGAGGCGCGAGACATGTGCGTATCTGACCTCACTTGTTTATCATTCTCCCGCGAGCCGCACCTCGCTCCATATACATTAATGATACCAAATCTTCAGAGCTGTTGCGCGCGCCCACTGTTGCTCTTAGCGTGAGACGCGCACGCGCTGCTTGTTTGCACGGCTGAGGAGAGACACCTGCCCCCCACGCGCAGAGGTGTGTGGCCAGGTGACTGTGACGCACGAGCATTCACTGGGGAGCGCGGCAGGAAAAAAGGCTCCTAATTAAACTCACTTCACCCAGTTTCAGAGTGACAGCAGAGGAAATTATTTTAAGTGAGAGAACATGATATATTACATGGCACTACTGTAAATTCATTTTGTAATAAGCTATTGATAATTGCTTTCCTTGAGATAACCCGAGGCCACATTCACACCTTTACATTTACACCTCCCTTATAATTATTGTTTGCCAGTAATAAATTGATGGTTGATGACAAAATAAACAATTTCTGTCAGTTGAGACAGTAACATAATATGACAGAATCTTCTACGAATGTAACAAAAACAGAAATCCTCACCAAATCTGCTGTGGTCTTGTCTTGTCCCATACACAGTCCCATTGGGGAATATCTCCAGCTGAAAGCCGGTCCTGCAGTAGAGCTGCCGTCGCCTCAGGATCCCCTTGAGGTGCCCGAAATCCGTCGGCGACCCCCGCTGCAGCCTCCCTTCAATCTGCCCCAGCCTCTCATTCAAGCCCACTGGAGACTCCGGTAAGGGCACAGTCCCGAGTGCAGGAAAGCTTTGTAAATCCAAGTCGAGTGTCCCCAGAAAATTCCCAACTTCTGCCATAGTGTGCACAGCTGTCAAATTAAGCGAAGGCATTTCAAAAGTTCGGTGCCTCAAGGAGAGAGAAAAGTTTACACAAGTCCAAAGCGTACCCAGCGCGCCTTGCGCCTCCAAAATCAGCAGCGTCCTTTCAGCTTATTGCTCGTCCTTTGCTATAATCATCAGTTTGATATCTCTGTTTATCAGATGGAAAGACTCTATTATATACATACTCCCCACGCATTCTCACATTGGATATTCAAACACAAGCCACGCCTGGCTGGCATCCCTTCTTACGCGCATCAGTTTCCTCACTGAATGTGAACTTTCAGTCCAACTGATGGTGCCGCTGTGTTTACGGGGTTTTCACTGCGCTCTGACAAAGCTCTGACTATCTTCCGACCAAGCAAATCCGAGTCCAGCAGTGTCTTCTCATAGCTCCTGCTGCGCTTCTGAACGCGGTCCGAGGCTGTCTGATAAAACCATATCGCCCATCCTTGCGCAGGCAACACTTTTATTTTTTTTGAATGCGACACAGATGCAGGAGCGAATGATGTTCATCATTGTTCGAACACAAATGGTAGCTGACACAAAGCTGAACATCTACATTTATCATAAACTGCAACTACCACTCCACCACAAAGGCAATCCATATTTTACTGTGAATGTAGCTTTTTGGTCACACCATAGCCTCTCCTGGAAGAAAAAAAAAAGGAAAACCACAAAGTATCTGGCAAAGGTTTCGCACTCAGAAGATTATCAAAATAACCTGAGTTTAATCTCAGAGCCATCCAACCTCCTGCAGAAGTGTCAGTGCCAACCACCGGACGTTTTCATGAGAGCATTTTCTCCACCTCCTCGTTGGAAGCAGGTGCTTCCTCGCCCCTCTGCACAACGTTTGCAATGTGCTCCAGCAAACCAGCAGCTAAACCACTTGTACTACTGGCAAGGAAAGGAAAAAAAGGAAAATCCAAAAGCTGATGACGTGTAGAATCAAATCTGACTGCAGTAGAGACTGTATGAACTTCTGGAGTCTTCTTTAAGATGTAATTTAAAGAAGAAAAAAAGTTTCAAATAAGTACTGCTCTTCCACAAAAGTGTTGCTGCTTACTAATTATGTTGCTAGATGAAACAGCACTGGAAGCACCACACAGAAAGTAAACACATACTGGTATAAATTGAACTACTTTAAAACAAATGTCCTCCCTTAATCAACAGCTGTGGTTGGAAGTATTCACATCATTTACTTACTTTGTAAAAGCAGAAAAATAAAAAATAATTCAATTCAACAATCAACAATTTACCAAATAAATATTTAATAGTGTCAAGAAAAAATAATGTAAAAACATAATCTGAAAGTATAACTATTGTAACTATAAAATAAATCAAATACCATTACATGTGAAGACTCAAATAAAGTACCTGAAAGAGGACTAATAATGAACACGAGTTACACTTTAGCTTTATTGTGTTATCATCAACACTGATCTGTTGTGTTTATATTTTTGATATGGCAAAAGCTGTTCTTAACAACACTGTTAAATAAATGTACTTACTTACACATCATATTTGAGCTGAAGCCACAAATCAAACATTGTGTTTTTTTTTCAGGTGTAAAGGGAGCTGTGCAGCCATGCACATGAAAGGGAACACAGAGAAAGCCACAACAGGAATAATGGATAATAGGTGTGATTTATGATTGAATGGGGATTTTGCATCTCTTCCCTGCACAGTGGGGCAACCGGTCCCAACTTGTGTCTGCGCAGGGCAAAAAAGAGAGAGGCAACTGTTTAGAGAAGACCTTCTTTCTGTGCAAGGATTGAAATGAAAACAAACTCCAGGAGTGTTTTAATTAGTTCACTGTTCTTGAGATATCAGTGACAGCAGGACGGGTGGGAGGGCAGGGCATGATTACATCAATAACACCGTTTAACTATTAGGCATGTTATTTTAGACCTCCTTCAAGCTGTTTTTGGAAAACCCCGTCTTCAGGGGGAGTTCTCTCTGTAGAACTGCTCATCACAAGCAGCAGCAGCTTCCCTGG
Organism: Eleginops maclovinus; assembly: GCF_036324505.1. Classification (NCBI taxonomy): domain Eukaryota; kingdom Metazoa; phylum Chordata; class Actinopteri; order Perciformes; family Eleginopidae; genus Eleginops; species Eleginops maclovinus. The sequence continues at coordinate 15,867,230 of NC_086371.1, forward strand.
AGAGAAATGGGAGATATGACAGGGTCCCGCTCCCATGAATGGTGACAAATAGCATGTTAGAATTATCCAAAGTATGTCTGATTGTTTTGATGTCACTGTGAGCCTTTGATGAATTTCCCAGCTTCTTGTTATTTGGCTAATTTATCAACTTTTGTGGTGGTGGTGAAATCTATTTAGAAACAGATGTGACTTTCTTTGGGAGCTCCTCTGAGTGGGATACAGTATGATTGACCCTCTAAAGCACGCAGGCCTTTTTCACTGCTACTAATTATGCCACTATAAATCTTAGGGGTGTGTCATGGCTGCATTGAAGTCATAGGAGGGACAGTGGCTTTCAGCTGGTGCTGGATATGAAAGGTGGTGGGGGTGATGAATGCCCATGGGCCTCTGCTTGATGAATTGGGCAAGGGGTTGACAAGGAGTCAGGGATGGTCAGGCTTTGTGTGAACAGACACCAGGGCCCTCGCTGCAGAAGAGGATGAAAGGAGGATTCGTCTCAGCTAAAGGGTGGAAAGAGAGGTATTAAAGAAATGAGAAGGACAGAAAGACAGAAAGAGATTGAGCAAAACTGAGAAAATGAAAAAGAAACAACCAACCCCCTTTTCTTATCCTCCTCGTGGGCGACTTTCGCTCACTGTCCATCTCTTGCGTACAAAACTGAAATCAAACTTACAGGCTATAACATTTTAGAATCAAAATCTAGAGGTGGTAAATTTTGATTTCATTACTTTTTGGTAGCTATTAGAGCTACATCTGTTACTGGTCAGCTGTATTTTATAGTTGACATGGCAGATTTATGGCTGCAGACACAGAAAAAAATCCAAAGTTAAAATGTTCCCATATGCTGAGAACCTGCAGAGGATATAGAAATGAAGATAATGACCTCAAGTGCATGCTGCAGCTTTGAAGTTGCTCTCCCATGAGTCACAGCCAGAGAGGAGAAATGAAGTTACACTAGCAGTGGGAATAAGAGTCTAATAAGCACCTCACCTGTTTATTTGATTAGACAAACTTCATATGTGTCCTCTTCAGAGGGGTGAGCAAAGGTTGGTATGTTGTGCAGACGGAGGTGTGATTGATTCGATTATGGAGCTTGCTGGAGGTGCTTGTCTCTATCAGTGTCATTGTTAAAGTTAAGAAACTGTTTGTGGGGAAAATATGCTTCCTTGACGAGAGTTGCATGAGAATATATATACCACTGTCATTTCTGTACGGTTATTAAAAAAACTACAGCCAGCAACTGGTTAGCCTAGCTTAACATTAAGACTGCAAACATGGAGAAAAGAGATCTAGTCCAAAGGTAACAAAAACCTCCTTCAAGCATCTCTAAACACATTTCCCAAAATATCAAGCAATTTCCTTCGGTGATGCTGCATTTTACCTGGGTAAATTCCTTAACAATATGTTCAAAAAAATGTCATTCTTTGCATGTGAAGAATGTGAAAGTCCTGAAACAGAGCCCCCCCCTCTACTGGAGCAGCCTCCCTCTCCTGTGATGGATGCCCAGTTTCGAAGAAGGCCTCCTGCTGCTCCTGATGGCTCACACATAATCATCAGATCTGGGATCAGGTTCCTCGAACCACTCTTAACCTCACCCCAGTGAGGGCATGAAAAAACGACTGACTCAATGTCAGCGGCTATGCTCATATCTCATGCTGCCCCGTTAACAAGGCGACTAAAGGGGTCAGGCCCCTGCGTACCGGACCAGCAAAGCAGCACAACCAAGTGTAAGGGTTGTTGAGTGGAACAGCAAACTCCCAGAGAGAGAGAGGAGAGAGGACATCATCTGTTCTTATTTTACCTTTTGTCAAGCAGCATGTGGAAAATGATCTTCACTGTGAGTTATTTGCAGAGCTGGATTCCGTGTTATTTCATTCCCGAGCAGAGACATAACAGAGAGGGTCTCCTCTTTCACGCAGGTGGTCCTTCGGCCTTGTTCAAGGGCGCTGTGTGCACTGGGGCAGTGGTGGGAGGGTAAGCTGGGGGACGGTGGGGGGGGGAGACACATACAGATGCATGCGATTTTAGGTAGTAGTGTAACATTTTTGTGCCTGCTTACTTTGGCCACCCCATGTGAAGATAGTGTTAATTAATTAGTTTGCTTTGCTTTTAAGCACTAACGAATGAAGCCCTCCAGGTTTTTGAGAAGCCAAGAGTATGCAAGGAACACAGACTAAAACCAACATTTGTTATACAAATTGCTTGCATGTGTTCTTAGGAGAGGGGAAAGGATTCTTGCCATGACACACCAACAGACATGTCCCACTCATTTCTTTTTTCGCTCGATGGGAAAACCTTGGTAGGAATATTTTAAGATTGTCTCCAACACTTTGGTTTAGCAGTTAAGTATCCGCACTCCAAACTTTTGGTTTTGCTGTTTTCATTAGTCGGCTGACTTAAACAGACACTGGAACACCAAATGCTGGATTTCATGGTGTGAACGTCCTATTATCCATGGTATGAGTTGGGTCATTGAACTAATCACAAGCTACTGATTCATCTATGAATTTACATCTTTAGGATTGTTCTGCATATTCAGTCCAATAAATATCAGCCTTACATTACTCTGTTCCTGCCCTGAGCTGAAAGGAGCTCTCTCTATCTGAGCGATGTTCCACCTGTCCATCCACCCTGATGACTGAGCCGCGGTATAATAATGCCAATAACAGCTCGACTTGTATTTCTCAGCTCTGCAGGGCTGCGGTCTGATGTTAGAGATTGTATATGCGTGATCATGATCCTGTCTGATGAGGGAACAGGCCCTCAGAGCGAGACTATTATTCTTACAACAACACAGAGCAGGAATCTACCCTCAAACAGATGTTAGGAGCCCTTTGTAGAGCATTTGGCACGGAGCCCAACCCTACCTATCTGCACAGCTATTTACATGGCAATCCAGCTGCTCAGTCTCTCTTTTTCTTCCTCTTCTTCTCCTCTCTTTCTTTCACCCCTCCCTTGCCCTCTCTGCCTGTGTCTTTACGTCTGCATTCCCTAACCCTAACCCTTTCTCTTCTTCCCTTGTTCTCTCCCCTAACTGTTTGAAATCAAATACCCCCTCTCATATAAACTTTGATCAATCAAACACACTAATTTGTTTAGCCGAGGAGACAGTGACATACTGATGCAAGTTCAGTTAAACAGAGATGAAAAAGGCCAGGCGTCCCGTATCTCAAAATATCTCGGTGCTGACGCAAACCTTTATCCCACACTTTATATTTAGTCATTCCCTTTCAAAGAAAAAGACAAATATATCTGAAAACTCTACCTGCCATACTGACGTATTGTCCCCTCTAGTCCAAGCAGATGTGGGAGGGTAGGATTTATAATGACAACGGTTCCTGGAATCAGAGTTTATATTTGCTTTCTCACTAATCTTGTGAGGCGATAGAAAACGCTTTGCACTTTTATTTTAGTGAGCATAGCCTTTGATATGTGCATAGCTGGAGGAAAGACATTTGTTAAAGTTATTTATTTGATTTGATTTAACTCATTTATCAAGTCAAGTGTACTTAAGGAACTGTAGCGAAATTAAAGGAGTTGGGAGAGAGGCTGAACGTTTCTCTTTATAAAAAAAGGCCCTCTCCAATGTTCCATTTTTTTTAAACCTGCCATTGAGTGAGAGAAAAACCACACATTCATCTTAATGACTTAAAATAGATTGTGAATTTAAGATACGTAATAATATGCTAATGGTGGACCCATTTTTTTTAACATAGATTACGTTATTATATTGTGCAATACATCTCACAAAAGAAGAACGAAATATAAATAAATTGTTAAAAATAACCTCCACCTTTTTACCTTCCCTTTTCTGACCCTACCCCTCCCTCTGTAATTTGTGTATGGTACCTAAAAACAAGAGCCAAATTGTGGTTTTCTTATAAAAAAAGAAGTGTATATAGGCTGTAGTTATCCACTTATATAGGGCCAGCTGCTAAGTGTGCAGCCCTTGTGTGGTTCTGACACTTTCCTTTTATACTTTATTGTCATTTTTGTAACCCTTAGTGTTTAATAACACTCATAATGACTTAAACTATGCAAAACAGCAAAGGTTCTTCTCGCTCAAAGGATGGATCTGGTCCTCATTAGCAGGCAGCTCAGTGGCAGCATTACCGCAAGATGATAATTAGACGACCAACCTTCATGTTAACGAAATAAATGAAATCAAAGACTGATGGGGCCCTGAAGCTGGCCGGCCCGTCAGTAGAGGGTGCTGATGTTTTCCCATTTCAGAGCCCAGCCAACATCTCAGATTGCCTCAGAATCATGCAATGTCACGCTATGACAAATGGAGATACATTAGTTAATTAAAGTGGGGAGTTCAGAGCGGGGTGACACAGGGCGTCCTTTTTTTTGTTGCTTTCGTTCTTACACATTCCTCCATGTCACGAAACAAAGGCAGAGTCCAACTCGCTGACTCTGCTGGCGTGAGTGGATGAGTTCTTTCTCAGTTTCTGTAATCAAGGCCGCTTCAGCTTCTGACATAGTTTTGCTGCTAAACTCTGCTCTGTTGTTGACTTAAGTGAACACTCTGGTATATTATTGGAGGTAATTTACTGTCTAGAGTGATTTACAGATTGGGGTTATAGTGTGGGCCTGTGCATGTGAATGTTTAACGTTTGTTTACCAAATAGAATTAACAGAAGGCATGTCTCGTGTGCTCATTGACATTAAACAGCTTCTCCACCAGAGACATTTTAATTGACTTAAAGTGATGTTTGGCAAATGAGAAAACGCCAAACAAATTAATGGGGGCAATGGGTTCATTGTTGATGATTTGTATTGGGAGGCTAAAATGGAAAAGAAAGCACACAAACCCACTATTTTCATCCACATCAAGTCTTCAACTTCTCCTTCTTTGATGTCATGGGGGCGAATAGTTGTTAAGTTGAGACACTGTCTCCGCTGCCAGAAACAAGGCTGGAGGCTGAGGCAGGTGCACAGCGTTCATCACATCCTGATGGAGTACGTTGAGGGCCAAGATGTTGTTCTCAGCATATTGAAAGTGTTTGTTAACAGATGGAGACATGTGCTGGCAAACGTTACCTCACTTTGTCCAGAAAGAGGGGAGTGAAAAAGATGGGCTGGAACGCAACGTTTTTAAATTTCCAATGGCAGGAAGAACTTGGAGATAGAAAGAAAGAGAAAGATAAGCGAGAATCACTCAACATTGAATTGTGTTATTTGCAAGTCCAAACAGTGCATATAGCATGTAGTAGTAAGAGAAACCACAAAAACCTCTTTACAAATCTGTGTTGTAACTGTCAATTTAGTGTGAAAGAAAATGGTTGGGACTTTCAGGTTTTGATTATAATATCCAGCTGCAAATTGTGCAAAACCACAAGCAGGTTAAGGATCTTTTCTGAAGTAATCTGTTTTTTTATCCGATGTCTGTCCTACTTCTAGTTTTAGTCATGTGTTCTTCCCCAGTCCACTCCTCTGTCTGTGTTTGTATCACAGCTTTATTCCTCTTGTAAGGTCATGCAGCTACAGCTGGCATCAATATGGCAGGGATTTTTCTGTCTGCGTCCAGCACTGGAAAGTTATATTCATAGGGCTAATCAGTTTAAAAGATAATGAAAACAGAGATTGTTTACAGAGATTAGGCCCTTGGAAATGGAGTAATCAGTGCTTTGAAAGGGCACTGACAGCGGTGGGCTGGATTTCGGTCTGTAGAAACGGAGCAACGCCGCTCTCCATCTCTGACAAGCTCTCAGAGCCCTGATGTCATCATAGATACAAGATAGAGTACCTTATCCTCCACTCCTCTCCATTTGCTCCTCTTTGCTGGAATAAAACATTTAACAGACGGGGCACCTGTCAGCCAGATGTGTTTGAGTAATGAACAATCTGTAGGATGAAGTAAGCGTTTTGACAAAAATGTCCACAGAAAAATTAATCATGGGCTTAATTTCTTCTCAGCTCGCATTGTTTAATATGATTTATGATTTATGTGACAATGGATTGATTTATTTCAGAGCAGAGATGCTGGATTACTCTTGGAAAGTCACGTATTATATTGTAACATTTCACGCTTTTGTAAGCATATGGATTATACTTATTTTTATTTATTTTTTAAACTGCATGAATAGAGGCCAGCTATTGAGGTTGTTCCCTCTTGAGAGTAGGTTTTAATTTGTGTGGCTTACATAGTGTTGTTCGTTGGCCGAGGTATTCGATCCGGTTCCCATTTTATTGATTGGAGAGACACACAGGGCCCCAGTTTAATTGGGGAGGGGTTCCCTCAGAAAGAGCTTTACCCAGAAAAAGCCATGAAAGTAATTATCAGTATCTTAGATCTCATCCAGCAAGGGGGGGAACACATGTTTAGGATTTGGACTTGTACAGGGTTGCCCTCTTCACTAGCCAAACATGACTTGTATTGTTTCCCAAAAACTGGTAACCATGTAGCAGCATGTCTACTGACAGCAAAAAAAAAAAGAAAGTGGGAAAAATATAGATGTAGAGTTTGTGTCCTAGAAGTTAGTGAGTGTGATGTGCCATGACAAGAGATAAAGAGGTAGATCTGCTTGTTTTTGGCTTACGATTTGACTCAACATCTAGCCGTTCTCAAGTCTTTCTTATTGCAAACTAGGGAAAGGGAGGAAACCTGAACTAAATACCTACTCCATTTATAATTATAGCTCTAGTATATGTGACCATTTACTTTGAATATATCAAAAATCTAAAATGTTTTACTTGGTGCTTTGTATGCCATGTAACTGATCAGAAGGACTTCATGGTAAGGATTCTTCTGGAGAGAAGAGGATGGGTGTGAATCTTTTGTCTCACTCTGAGTCCACTTTTGGCGACAAAGCGCTGTCAGATGAGCAGCCCAGCAAGGCTTACCCTGGCCCTCCGCCTCTGACCAATGGCTCTGGCATCCTCGGCTCTGGCACTGCGACGTCCTGCGGGAATCTTTATTCTGATCAGAATACAGGGCAGAAACCTCCTATAAAGTCCAACAATAAAGTGAAACAGAGACTTTACTGGAGAGTTGAAGGGGACAGATCACCATAAAAATGTAATTTATCTTTCGGGATTTTACTTTTACTGATCACATTGTCTTATTTTTACCTTTCTGTACGTCAACAAAGAGCAAGGCATGACCTTCTTTCTGTCATTGCTGCTGTTGTCACATTTTAAGCCATCTTAAGACTGATGTAGAGTTTTGGGTTTGTAAAGCACTGCATGTATTCCAGGGGTATCCATTAGTGTAATGCCGTTGTTTAGGAAATCTGGCTGTTTGATTGCGAAGGAGACCCTGACAGTGCGCTTGACAAACAGTCGACTGATCCATTTCCTTCCCAAAGGAGAATGACAGGGGGCTGCCTTTGCTGCGAGCGGCCCCACTGTGCGCCTGTAAGAGCTGAGAGTTGGGTGGTCTGTCCATCAACGGCAGATTTGGGGTTAGGCCTGAGAAAAGCAGCTCACCCATATCAGTTTCAAAGAGTGAAACCCTAAGCGCCGGTCGCTCTCTGCTCGCTGCAGCCTTATATGCACAAAGACACCTGTTGTTCGACTCTCATACAAAGGCTTAATCAATCTAGGTGTTTGCAGCCAAACACACACAAATGCCATTTTATATTCAGGTTGTTAGGTTGCATGTCACTAAACAAGAACTGCAGATGTTTGTGCTTTTGGCCAGTTGCAGCGATGGATAATAATGCCAAAGCACTGATTACACAACAATTTGATGCTTTTTGTACCAGCTATAAAAATCCAACATCCATTCACAGTCAGTCCAAACCAACAAGAACACCATATTTCAGTACTTGGCTGTAGGTCGCCTATAGAGAGGTAATACTTTATCTGAGCAAGAGAACATGTCAGTGCTGGAGGACACCAGGATGCGAAAGCCATGTCCTTACAGCAGCTTGGAGCTACTCACAAAGAAAAAGAAGTCTTCCAAAAACTTCTGGCTGCTCTGTCCCTGTGGTCCACACTGAACAAGCCAAGGATGTTTCCAAATGAAGAATGATGTCCACTTCAAAATATTCTGCCATGGCAAGCATTTTGTTTCCTCTGAGATGTTTTATTTCTTGTTGTAACAAACTGGGTAATTAATTTCTCAGTTAGACTGCAAATAAGTTCGCTCATGGCTATTGCAAAGAGACTATGAGGGTTAGTTCATGTTCACTTCTCTCTTTCACTTCTTACTTGTTATGACAAATGACACCCGCAATAATTCATTGATTTTCTTTGGACAACATTGGTTGATCGTGTTTCTACTCGGGGGAGCAGTTCGCTAACTCTTGAAGGCCAACCATTAACATTTTTTCAAAGTCAAAGATATTGAACCCACATTTTTTCTTTTTTTAAATGAAACAGCATAACATTTGGTCATTTGTAAAAGCATCTTGTGTTGGGGATATGCATATATGTTCTATAATGAACAGTTAAAAAGGACATCTTTCTTCTACTTCCATTAATAACATGTATCACAATAAACAGGGGGTTGTAATCCAGGATTATACTTTGTGCCTCCCTTTGACTGGTGTAAACAATTAATACAGGACAATTTAGAAAACAACAGTGATGGAGATTTACACATAGAGACAAAAGTCTAAATACTGTCAAAGAGAAGTTTGTATTTTTATGGAGTTAGTTTTCATCTGGAATGCCTAATGTCATGCCCACTGGCTGTACGTCTGAAGCTATTTAATCTAGTAGTTAAACAGTGGACAATTAAGAGAGACTAAAGATTGTTGAGGAAAGATGGGATTGGTTTCTGCCTAAATCTTTCGAGTGGAGCGGAGGCAGATATGAATAGCTTTGGTAATTTGATGAGACACTGCCTCTCTTTGGTATCACACAATGAGAGAAGGCCTTGTTTACGTGCCAAACGGATTTATCGAATCAAATAGGAGTTTTTTATTTCCTTGTTTGAGTCGATGTGCAGGGGATTAGGAGGCAAAAATGTTATCAGGCACACAGTGGCTGAACAAAGGCTCTTTGGTTTACCTGCAGGTTGTGCAGTGTCTTTATGGTGCACCATTGGTTCAGATGCGAGTTAAAGAGGGTACAGTTTTTTATGTAATTTGGGATCAAGTCATGCTTAACTGATAAAAGTTTGTTTATTCTTTTGCACAGTTGACTATTAATAGACATGTGCATTGATTAAATCACACTTGACTTCTTAGAATAAAAAAATACAAAATGATTCATAAATACAATCGCTAAAAGAAACTTTCAGCAAAAAGATGTTTTGTTTCAGGATTTAAGAATAAATAATTGTGCAAACCACCAGGTGCGCCAGGTTAGGCCAGTGCAGATCAGATCAAGATGGCTGACGATGTAAACATCGGAGGGAATCAGCCATAATGCATGTTGAAGCCTCAGTGAGACCCTGAGCCCCAGATAACTTGTTGTGCACCAAAATCGGCGATTAGCAGACGTTTCTAAAGGGTAAGTGCATTAAAGATATTTTGTTTGTTTATGTTGTATGCATGTAACTGACAGGGTATCTTCTTGCAAAAACATTTAATAGCATCTACTGGGATATTTTGGAGGAAGGTGTAAATAAGCTCTAGTGTCCAGTTTCTGTCTAAAACTTTGTGCTCTTTATTTTTGCTGGCTAAAAGTTTACTTTGCTAATGCTAACTCCTGTATTGACAAGTGGAGGTTACAGGTTTGTCTGTTTGTCAGAATTCTTTCCCTGTCGCCATGGTGTTGGTGTTTGCTATTAGACAATGATTGGCTTTAAATTTGTGTCTTACCAAATGTAGTTTCACCTGGGTCCATTTGGATCTCAGATATAGGGAAGTAATATTTGAGTAAAGGGTTAGGGTTAATGTGTGAATGCCTGTTTTAAACAGCTCTGCCCTCTTGGCCTGTTCTCTGTGGTCAAAGACTCATGTTGACATCTAAAGTCTATTTCACTAATCAGGCTGCCTTCAAATTAACAGCAGTAACGTCTCTGTGCTGGCATTGCCTTTGTGTTCCTATGGAGAGAATAGTGCCGCATGGAGAAGGTGCTACTTATGGCTTTGTGCATTGCTTGAAATTGTTGCTGAGCACTGCTCTTAAAGTTCATATTATTTCAACTTTGACCTTGATTGCCACTGACCTAATGACATGCTACCAATCAGCTAGGTGACCGCTTAGGCTTGCAGGGTGGGTAACTAATAGAAACGAAAAAAAGCTATTTTCACTGAAAGGCTTTGCTCCTGACCTCGTGTTTAGCAAAAAGCAAATCACTTATCATGTGAAAGCTGCTTTATAGTCTATGGTTACCTCCCCTGCTAGCTTGCACTGCTACATACATCTGATTGGCTGAGCGTCCAAAGGTCAGCTTTAAATGAAGTTGAGGTTCAAAGGACTTGAACCTTGAGAGCTCTGCAGAACGTTGTGATGGCAAGGGTAGCGCTTCTGCCCACTCAGACGGCACCACTCTCTCCATAGAAACATAAAGGCAACATCAGCGTAGAGCCGCTTTGCTGTTTGTCATGTGAATGCAGCTTAATTCTGATTGTCCATTGTGTCTCCAGGGGTCTGACAACATCTCGCTTAAATCATCGACTTTATTTGATGTTTCCATAAAGTTAGAACAAATCAATATCACAGAGTACACAACATGAGCCCCCTGCCAGCCACACCAGATTGGATATGAGACTCTGCTGGCCATCACAGATCAAAACAGCAACAGCATGGATGAAATATGGAACAATTTGTCATGGCATTGTGCATATTATGACTTTAAACATGCTCTAATTGGCTTTTGCGTGTGAGGCACAAGTGAGGTTATTAATTATCACAGCTCTAGTAAAGGCAACAGCTGCATTTCATAGAGGACTTGCAGGCAGATTTGTGTATAAAGAGAGGAACAGAAATAGACCCTTGAGCCTCAGAGGGATGTGTTTCTCACAAAGTGCTGTCCGAGACCTAATGTGAATGAGAGAAAAGTGAAAATGAATGTTGATGAAGCACCTCATTGATGAAAACATACATTGTATTTACTCATTCTGTATAATTTCATTGTGCTAAAACATCACACAACATCTTAAAATCTTTTATTCCTAATGGAGATTTGTCTTTGTAGTATAGCTACTTTTACTGATCAAACTTGTTTTTCCATAGTAAAAACAGAACAGGTTATATCTAGGAAATCAACCCTTATTATTAAACAAACCATAAACATGTTAATTAACTGGAAGGGTATTGGAGAGTGCACACTAAGGCCAAATATTATAACCCGCAATGTCGACAGTACAATATTTTGATTTGGATCCGCTGGAAAATGGTTCAACCTTGCCCATGAATCAGGAAAGTAATATTGAATTAAACCTGCTAATGAACAACAAACCAGAACTACAAAATGTAGCCTGTTAAGCGCAAGTTGTTATTACTAGCGTATGTATAGTACACTAAGCATGAGCCTGAGGAAACCCAATGGTTATCTGTGAATTTAGTGCATTGATTTAAATTATTTTTATTCTATGGGACTCTAGAGGAACTCAACACTTGTATCTCTTCATCGTTGGCCGTGTCTATGGGAACATATGTTTGCTCCTGTCTGGTGCCCCCACCAAGCCCCAGAGTAAAGGGGCAATTCCAGGTCTTTTGAACCTGCATATTTTCAAATATACATTTATTTATGATAGACGTTTTTGATTTCCCATGGATCCCCGCCCCTGACTGGTTCCTGATCCCACGTGTGCCACCGCTTTCAAATATCCAGGAATTGCCTCTGGTTTCAGTATGTGGAGAAATCCAAAAAGTTCGACAGGCCTGCCATGCCAGGATACAGTTGCTAAGATGTGATTGTACGATCTCTGTTTGGAGAAAGGCTTTTATGGACAGTCAGGTAGCATTATTATAAAGTACTGATAGAGGGTGCATTTAATATGTTGTTGGAAAAAGGGAAGGGGGCTGGCGGCAATAAGTAAATATCTTTCTGCTGACATCAGTATTAGGATTATAGACAGAACACACACGGTGGCAGCTTCTTCGGAAGATATGAGCATAACCTTTGAAGTGACTGGTGACAGTAGTTCATATATCCGGCGATGGTTTTGTCAGGTGGACGCTGTCTATAAAAACATTCCAGAGGTCCAGACATAAGTCATTTTCCAGGGAAGGTGGAGAGCAGCGATGTTAAAATCACAGGCTTGTTTAGGTTTTGCCGAGTGATCACTGTATTATGAAACTTTACATCTCTGACCCTGGGGTCTGGAAATGCCCATGGACACATGGCTTTTTCATTGTCCTCACAAAGCCAGTCTATTGTATGCCTCCTCTCTCTGTGTCTCAATCAGAGACTCTAAGGCAGCTCTGCGGATGCACCTGGCCCATAAGGTTTCACTCATACATCCTCCGCCTTAGAATATTAAAACTTTCTCTGACAAAAAGTTAAACTGAGCAGTGCTGTCGTCTTTTAGCAGACTGGTGCAATATCAGGTGCTATTGTTCGGACAGGGTTAGCAGTCAGTAAGATGTGATATCATGTTTTGGGGGGATTATTTGATCTGGATGTGCTGGGATGAGGGGGCGAGGTGTGGAAGAAGTCTGAAGGTGGCTCTGACTTTTACTTTCAGTCTCGGTTCCTGCGTAGGGGCACAGACGTGTTGTGGATCGGCCCAGTCATGAGCCTAACAGATGTGGCCTTCTCTCTGTTCCTTGTCCAGGCTGCCGTGGCAGTCGTTCAGTTATTTTCTGTCAGAGGTTCAGCCGGGGAGTACAGGTTCGGGCCTTGCGTGCGCCCTTCCCAGTGTTTACCCTTCATCCTGTCAGCATGGCTGGATACTTGGCTAAAAACAGCGAGCAGCTGATGATGTCCAGGACTGATGGAGGTATCTGCTTTCATTAAGGAAGAGTCTATTAGCCAATGGTGTGAATTTAACGTTTGTTCTTTGGGGCCAAGCCTCAAATAAATGAAGGGTTATCTATAGCTCTCTAATTGGAACCACCTTGACTCTCGTTTCTTTCTCTCCCTCCATCCCTCTCCGCCTCTCTTGTGAGTGATTTCATGACTTTTGTCCGTTGGCGTCACAAGAAACAGATGTGAGCGAGATTCCTGCCGGTTTCTGTTTTTGATCGAAAACTTGGTAGATGGTCGGATTGATGACATTTTGTTTGCCTGTGAACATGTTCTTCATTGGATTTATGGAGTGTCTCTCCACTTTCAAAACACCTGCTGCACTGGGGCGGAGGGTAAATCGCATTATTCTCTCTTGTATCTTAAATCAACACAAAAAGGAAAGTCAAACCAAATATGAATAACAAGAAAGATGTTAAAAATGTCTCCGAGTTGATTTGTGAATGTTTTGCAACTCTCTTAAACAGATGAATGTGTTTGAGGTAGAGTAGAGGTTACATTAAACATGAAGGAGATGCTGCATCCATCATTAATTTACGCCATATTGAATGTGTTATCTTGATAAATACTTATTATAAATACTTACAATATTCAGCACAGAGTGATGAACTATCACTAATACAGTATGTCTTGTTGCTTTTATTATTGCAGCCTCCAAGAATGTTGTACTTACCTTTACTTATGGTTTAACCCTACTCAAATGTTGAGTATCAAATAAACAATACGATACAGTTTAGGCTATACATTGACAATTAGTGTAATAGTGTCGATAACATTTATTTTAGCATCAATAAAATGCAGAGCCATTTAATCAAAAGCATTTGAACTTGTCAAGTAGAAAAACAATTAATCCCTGATCTAAGTGTTTTCTCTGATTTGTGTTTAACCTGTGGTTAGCCTGATAACTTTGGAAAGTAGAACGATCCTCTATTCTTTCCTTCAGAGGCCCTGTCACTTCACATTAGCGCTAACAGTCAGCTGCACCCCGGCCTGCTCTGTCTGGCAATCAGCTCGCAAGTCTGAAACACCTGCTCATGTGAGGCAGTTTCCATGGAATAATGCAGTAATTCCAACAGAAATTGATTGGGATTGGGGGAAAAAGGAGGAAAGGGGGAAACAAATATGTGCCTGCACTTACAGTAGACCCGATTGGAAAGAATGCCACTGTTTATTTTTTCAAGCAAAGGAAAAACCTACTCTGTTGCGGCTGGAGATCAAAGAGGTTTTGCGATATGACATGGTCGGCATGAACCGTTTGAGAAGTGAATTACGTCGACCCCCTGTTTCCCTGATGCAGTGTGCCCCCCCCCCCCCCCCCCCCCCCCGATAATTGTGAAGAAAATATGAGCTGTTATATCTGCCTTGCCTTTGGTATCTGTCTTTATTTAATGGCAAAGTTTAACCCTATATTCTGATAAAAAAAACCTACTTGCTGTTTGAGAAGGACTTTAAATAAAAAGTGAGACAGCTTGAGCAAATCATACATGAAGCCTCTCAACTCCTCTTACAACTTAATGTCTTGGTGGTATTTCCTCTTAGCTGTCTTTTGGAGGACATGAGTCTCTTTTAATTCCTCTCAACGCCCAAAGAACTCCCTTCATTTTTAAAACACAATATGATAGGGGTAATGCAGTAGTGTTTTTTTAAATCTGAAAAAAAGTGGCAGCCACTTTTTCTAACAAAGTGACTCAGGCACTTTCAGATCTGTGGCAATCATTCTCTCTCTGGCTTCTATGTTTTTACCATTTGACACATACAAGTATTCCCACTCCTTTCAGAGGGGAGAATAAGTGTAACTGTTCTTGCCAGGGTCGAACACGCTGCAGGGAAGATATGATATCAAAGGGCAGGGGACGTTTGGAGAGTGTGGAAGCACACCTCTTGGACCCTGGAGAAATACAACTCTTCACACATCCATCATCCCACAAGAGCACCATTAACATAGTCATTCTTCAACCAGCCAAGGCCAGAGCGTATTGCTCAAGCCGTATTTTGTCTTTCAGAACATGCAATCTCAATTCCTTCATTCCATTCAGAGCATCCCTCTCATAACCTTGTCCTTGGGCGTGTGGTTTTTGTTTTGACAAATTGTACTTCAGAGCAAACTACGGCCTCTAGTGGTTAACATGATGTTCTATGTGAACTGTTTTTTCAGCAATTACATGTGGAAAAAAGGTTTTCCATGCCATGCATCTTAAATATCAAGGTAGAATGGTAATGACTGAAAAATCTGATAGCAATCTAGATTATCGGATGGAAAACGATGCGTGTGTCGTGGAACTTTCCGACTGATCTAGGAAAAGCATGTCATGTTACTCTCTGTTTACTTTGTCCTCTCAATCTGCTAGGACGTGAGATATGGTCTTCCCACTCTTCGGTATTCTACAAGCTGTCTCCCTCGAGCCTGCACATATAGGCGCGTGCACAAACAATTTCCCCCTGTGTTCATGGGTGAGCGAGAAAAACATTCCTCAGTCAGGAGGTGGGGGTGCCCTGAAAGTGTGTGTGTGTGTGTGTGTGTGTGTGTGTGTGTGTGTGTGTGTGTGTGTGTGTGTGTATGTATGTGTGTGTGTGTGTGTGTGTGTGTGTATGTGTGTGTGTGTGTGTGTGTGTGTGTGTGTGTGTGTGTGTGTGTGTGTGTGTGTGTGTGTGTGTGTGTGTGTGTGTATGTGTGTGTGAGAGGGAAAGAGAGAGAGAAAAATAATAAAGACAAAGGAGTAATTTCACTACAGTTTTTACTATAAATTGTCCTGTTGCAATGCAGGAGACACACACCACACACACACACACACACACACACACACACACACACACACACACACACACACACACACACACACAGCAAGACAGACATGGACAGACTCGTGCTGCAGAGCGAGGCCAGGTGGATTACATCAGGAGTTGGGTATTACTTTAGGTGATGCCTTGTCATCTGCAGGCTGTTAGTGTTGTACGCAGACTTATGCAGCGAACTCCGGGGAGAGGCATTCTGTCGAGGCGAAGGCAAAAATAGCAAAGAAATAAACATGTTGTCAAGACGATATCAAGCATGTTCCCTCACGCCTGCGACTGGCAGTGGGAGAATTTCCGAAGCCTCGCCGCTGTTTCTCTACTTAAACACCTGTGACACACGATATGAGCAAAGCCTGGGAAAAGCATGGTTGTGGTTCCTGTGGGGAAGTTAGGGGAACAAGGGTGGGGATGTGTGTGAGGCCTGCAGAAGTGTGTGTTCGTGGGGTGTTTGCCATGCAGCCCAGTGTGCAGCACTTAGGGCTGCTGGGGACCCTGGTGTGTGTTCAGCTGGACCTGCAGGATGTTTTTTTAAGGGAGGCGATCCCCTCCTGCACAATACACACACACACACACACACACACACACACACACACACACACACACACACACACACACACACACACACACACACACACACACACACACACACACACACACACACACACACACACACACACACACACAGGTGCATACAAGTTTTAGCTGGGTTACGTGGTCAGTGCACCATGCGTCAATGCGTAGTATTTTTGGTATGCAGCACGTAGGTCGGGCTCAGTGCAGTAGCGGGGCCTTTCCTTTTAGCCCCTTCTGATGTCTGCTTCATGGCAGCCAGGCTTGTACGCCTTCTCCTCTTTTTGCTGTCAGTCTGTCAGAAGGCTTGTTCAAAAAATCTGGAGGTTTGGTCTGCCCCGCAAAGCCACAGAGGGACCTCCACTCACACGTTTCCCACAGACAGCAGCAGGAGGAGGCAGCTTGACGCTTGCAGCCAGTTTTGTGCAGTTACAGTAAGTGTCTGGCTACTCCCAGCCAGGAGGAATAAATAAATAAATAAAGGGAACTCCACTTCATAACATTTTAATTGGCTTTGGAGGCTTAGCTGTGGCTCGCCTGTGGTTACCGCGGTCAGGGAAGTATGGAGCGCAGCAGCCACTGGATGTTTTAGGCTCCCAAACACACACACACACACACACACACACACACACACACACACACACACACACACACACACACACACACACACACACACACACACACACACACACACACACACACACACACACACACACACACACACAGTAAGTACACTCTCTCTTTCACTCTGTAAAGGCCAAGAGTGCTGTACCACAGTGGTTGGCATTTCCTTTGATGAAACCACTTGTTGAAATTCAACTCCCTCATTACACCTTGTTAGAATTGCTGAACGCCACAGCGGAACATCCCACCACTAGCCCAAAGTTATCTTCCAAACAAGTCAAATCAGACTATAAACACACTGAGCTTGTTTCTGTTCGACCTCCCGTTCTGCGGCCTGTGTGTGTGTGTGCTGAGTGTTTTGATGTGTTTTGACTTGAGGCTTTTTGCAGTGTGTGTGGCTCCCATGCCATTTGGAGCCGCACTGGATCAGATCCTGTCAGCATGGAACCTCGCTGCGATGAAACCTGCAAGAGGCAGCTGATGATGTCATCACCTGTAGGAGCTTAGTGTATGTTTTTGTATTTGTGTGTGTTCCTGCAGATTTTCTTGCAATATGTGTATTCTTCATGTTTGGTTATAGCAGGGATTAAGTGGCGTTTCAGAGTGGCCTCTCAGTTCAGATGAGATGATATGAAGGTCTGTACATGAGGGTTTCTGTGTGAATGTTTCCTGGTTCCCTTTGAGTGATAGAAACGTCTCCAATTAGAGCCTGAGCTCATGTCACACATCTGCTGATCCCATCCACCCAGCTCCAGGAGTTTCCTACCTATTTATGAGAAAGCCATCCATCCGCCTTCACGCCTCCTAATCCCCCAGCCTCCATTATTCCTGGGAAGTGCACTGTCACCATAGAAATCAAGAGAGAGAAACACAAAAACAAAACAACTGTAATGGGGAGAAAATGTAGAAGAAGAAAACAGGGAATGAGGCAGGAAACAATTGTAAAAAAAAAATCTCCAAAGGTCAAAGCACTGGTAAAATATATATATATAAAAGAGGGAGAAATGAAAAAGAGAATAAAGAATCGTCCATGAAAGTGTCAATGTGGAGTTTGTGACGCATTGTCGGTGCGGGGTTTGCCTGCTCAGGCGAATGGGTCTCAGGGGCTCTTTATTTTTTAAGCTTCACTGCAATTTGGATAAGAGAACCAGAGGTCCAAGGGAAGGAGCCGCCAACCCTGACAAGCTGCTGGAGGAGCCCTGCACGGGGTCACTGAGTGAACCCCATCCTCTCAGAAAATACTCACATGCACGCTTTATACCTGCATGCACAGTTAGTCATCTTGTGCAGAGTCATCAGCGAGTTATTGTTTACTGTGTCTTCTTTCCACCATTGTTGCCAACCCCTCCACTTCTTTCTGTCCTCTTCACTCCACCTTAAAAAAAACAAGACACTCACTGATGTTCTTTCATTACTCCAACAAGATATGTATTATCTGTGGCCATAGAAACCAAAACAATAGAAAAAAGCAGAGAGTAGTGAACAAGTCAACATCAAATAGAAAGCTGTTTCCCGACTATTATCCTGTTGTAGAGCACTCACATCTAGACACGTGAATTTTTCCCCACATACTGGTCTATGCATGTGCTAATTTGCCAGACTGCTGCTTGATGTAATGTAATAAGGGGAGCGGTGTGAGCAGGAGCGAGAGAGAGGAACCTGACATGTTCCTGTTTTGATCGGGAGATTCCATTATTACCGCAAAGGTTAAGCCTCCAGAAGGCTGGCTGCTGACTGGATGATGGGATTAGAGAATACATAATTGTTCGCCAGTCACATGTGTCATAAAAAGAGACGCCAAACCCTTTGTAATGAGGATTATGTGTCTTTTCCATGGATTAATTTCTCCGCTGTGTGACATTATTGTGTGCTTGGTGAGCTGTGAGAGCCTGTATCTCTCCCATCCCGACTGTCTTTGTCTGATTGCACACAGGGGCCAACTACCTTGTCTTTCCACTGTGCACTCTGAGACTTTTACTGGTCAGTGTGGACAAAAAGCACCATTGGCCAAAACCCATAAAACTAGCACAAGCATGTTTCATTACACTACAAGGTGTGAACTAATAGTCTTAGTGTTTGGCAGCAGAGCAAACTGGAAGTGAACCCTTGGACCTTGACCTCAGCAGATAATTGTCAGTTATTTTGACTCAGGAGAAGACAGAGTGCTAAGAAAACTCCTGTTAAGGTGTTTTATGTGCTGGACCGGTAAAGGCAATTGGCGTCTACTTTTAAATGCCTACGTGAAGCTGTTTATTGTTTAATATATAAATTGACTTTAACCGCTCCCACCGGTACAATAAAGTCCAATGAAATAGCCAGTTGTACAAATCCTTCATCTTAAGGTGACTACAAAGACGATTTTAGAAACATCAGAGTTTGGCTGAGATTTGTCCTTTTCAAACAAGGCTGATTTTTCGGCACCCTGTTTTAATAAGGTGCTCTTTAAAAAAAGTAAAAGGTTTACTAACTGTTGGCAATGGGACAATATTTTGGAAGTCCTTCTGGCTCCGTTTGTTGTTCGATTAGTTTTGATCAATCACATTTGAGCGGGCTTTGGCTAAATGCATTTAAAAAATATTTGTGGCGAGCAAAAGAGGCACAACGTATTTCCTGAGATGCAATCTTGGAAAGCATTGGCAAAACATCTGACCCAGTAATATTGGCTGTTTCCCTAGAGGCTTATCGTCATCGGGCCAATAGCCGATCGTCCTTTTCGAAAGCCCCCTGTAGTGGACCCTTTGAACACCAGAACGTATTTAACAAATACATTTACATTATCCTATTTAGCTAATGCATTAAGTCTATTTAAGGTTTCTTTATAATGTATTGAGGGCTAACTAAACAACCAAAACAAGCGTCAAACAAATGTGGATTTTTATTCAACCTGGTAACACCAAATGTTTTTTTGAAAGTGCTACCCTGATTTTGTTCCAAAGGGGTCAAACCTCTGGAAACTGCAGTTGCACTATGAAGAACACTTTTATTGTGATTAGTATTGCGTTTTGGCGTGTTGCCATCATCAGGGTTGTGTAACATTTGCCACACAACGATGTTGTCCATTTTCTACAAATTTCTAGAGCTTACATTATCACGTGTCACAGATGACTTTAGATGTCTGTCTGTGTTTGGAAAGAAATGCTGCAGAGTGTAAATGCAAAGTGATCACTGGAGCATGGACTGAAATAAAGTTTGGCTGTGGTGATGGGAAACATTAAGTCTTACGCTGCACAGCAAACACTAGAAACGGCATTAAACATTACAGTCACATTGTAATTTTTACAGCCTGTTTTAGTATTGCTCATGACTCTAATGTAGGAGTGAGGCAAGCAGTGTGCGTGAAGCTCAGGAATCCAAATGAACTTTGAAGTGTACATTTGTGTAATGAGTTTTCTTGCACGCCAGGCAGTTAAATTGTGGGAACTGGTGGACAGAGCGAGACCATGCAGCCCATCAAGCTGTCTGAGGTGTTTGCAGGCTGAACTGTCTGACTGCAGTTTTGTGACCGTATGGACTGGAGCTCTAGCGTTACAACACGGCTTCTCTTGTCAGATGGAAATTAATAACTATTTTGAATCTCTTGTATTGTTATTTTAAACTCTGTCCTTAGGTTCATATTATAATCTCTTTGATTTAAGAACAAAAAAGGTAATTTAAGACTGGACTTAAAGCAGATGTCATCAATGTTGTTTAATTAACAATGGAAAAAAAGACAACATGTGACTGTGTTCAGTTTGTATGCTTGTCAACTACATTTTTAATTACAAAAATCAACTTAGAAGACATGGCACGTATGTCGTTTAACACGTACTGTGACTTTATATGACATATGACTACAGCGACAGTATACAACAAATCTGGGTTGAAATCAGGAAAGCTAGTTAGCTGTAGGCTGTGAATGAATGTTCCATTGAGTAGCATAATGGTGCATTCATGCCCTGTTCAGTTAAACATTTTATATATTAAAAAATATCATGTGTACATTCCAGTCTTGTAAATGTAGTTTTTAGCAAAAAACGTGGATCAAAAATTACTGTTTGAAGGAAATGTTTTCACAGCAGTTTCAGATATTATTAGAAATGGCTATAAAAAAGAAATTATGATCTGTTGTTCTTGCTAACAAAAACCAGTGTGCATAAAGTGTAGGTTGAAGTACATGGGATATATAGTTTTGGCTTAATTGTTCACAGTTGTATCAAATTGATGTTGAGAATCTTTAAATTTCACTAGTATTGACCACAAATGTTATGATATCATGACACCCTGTGTTTAACCTCTAACTTACATCTCTGCTAGGTGTGATTGGTTGTGGTCAGAAGTTTACTGTTCATAACAAAGTTAAACCACTGGAGGCGAAAACACATTTTGTTTAGTTGAATTAGTCTCAACTGATTCATGTTTAAGTGACTAGCATGTGTTTGTGTACCAATTGTTTTCTGATTATTTGTGTGTCATGACAGTATCATTGTTTTTGTGAGAAACAAACAGAAAAGCTGTGAGTGTGTGCAGTCGTGCTAGTGTACTGCTTCAACACCCTGAACAGTGTAAAATGGCCCTCAGTGGAACAATCCTCCACACTGCCTATCACTCCATTACCAGCCGAGCTGCTTGACTCGGGCCAATGTGCAAAACAGCTGTGGAAAAGGCCTCATGCCTTTTCTTTAATAGAGTGTCCCCTTAGAAATGTTTTTCCAACTCTCCCCATTTTTATCAGAAGTACAAAAATACCCACCCACTTCTGTCATGTAAGATTGGTTCGCCTCCAAGTATGACATGATGGAGCTCATCTGGATTGAGTTAGGGTGGGGCACCCTGTGGAGATAGAGTGGACGGGAATGTCATTACTGAATCGATAAACCTCGTTAGCAGCTTGGGCTCACAGTGTGCAACAAACACTCAACCCTCAGGATGCAGGTAGTGTTCAGAGGGAGCCTTTGCAAAATGACGGTGCACCATTTTGCCTTCAGGAAGTGTCCGCTTCCAGCTTTTCACCCCGCCCCCGCTCCTGTTTCTTGTATGTTATATGTGAATCACATGTTGCACAAATTTTAACTCCTTTAATGTTCTCTCTGCTTCTTCCTGTAAAGCACAGATCATTGTAGCAGTAAGCAGCAGATTTGGTCATCTCCAGTATTTGGGGGATATTAGCTGGATGACACACACAATTACTCACAGCTAATAAATATTTGGAACTGATTTAACTTTGTTTCATATCTAATAGTCTGTGTTCACACACTAAACATGCTCTTCAGTCTCATTCAACAAAGCCAATAGAAACAGCTCCTGAGCCATGTGCTGCAGCTTGTGTGCTAAGGTAATTCAGAGTAATTGGTTGCACATTACAGAAGCAAAGACTCAGATGAGAGTCTCTGTGAAAGAGTGTCAAGTAATGGGAAGCAACAGAGAGCAGTAAACAAAATATAAGCGAGGAGTGATCAAAAGACGAGGAAATGTGCCGTCATAGCACAACAGGCGACGGTGAGCATTTTTCTGTAAAATCTGACAAATATCATTATGTCAGAGCAGATCAGTTTTGGTAACTCTATACACTACAACTACATGGTAAAATGTATGCAGCATTTTATCTTCCTAATATTTGGCTGGATGTTAAAAAGTGAAGGTTTTTTGTTGTATTACCTTATTGTGGAGTATATCAACCCATTTCTTATGTTCATCTATATTTAATTTCCTAACCATGAATTTGTATTCAATCAGCCACACACTTTTTTGTGAATTTAGGAAAAAGAAGCACCAGTGGTTCCTGCTTTTGGTCAGTTAAGATATTGGATTCCCTGCACAGAAAAGTGCAAAACTAAAACCAAGGCCAATCCAGTAGCTCAGTATCTTTTGTGTTAGTGGTTTGTTGGTCAGTCTATACCTGGTTCAGACACTGTTTTTTTTCCTGTTGGCGCTACATCTGGGATTTGATTATGAAAAGACTTACATTTTTAATCTCTGCAGTCGCGTAATGATATGTCTTTATTGGCCAAAGTACATTTTAATTTACGTAATAAAAGGAGCTTCGTGAGGAAAGCTCATTTCTCAGTATCTTCTCCTCACTTCAACCCTCTGGTGGCTATTCATTGCAGATCTTATTCCTTGTAACCATTTATGCAAGCAGACGTAAAAGCATAGCTGACATAGCTGACCTTTTTTCTTAAGTCTTGTTTGATTACGTGAGAAAGGTTCTAATGAGAGACATCAGGCTTGTTTTTCAGTTGTTCTTTTGCATGTCGAACACTCTGGACCATCAGGCTCTCTCTCCCAGCCGGTCTTTGATGCCAGCGCAGAGCAATCAGACTAATTGGCCATGGCAACACTGATGAAACATTTCAGAAGGATAGAAGGAGAAAAACACAGTCTTGGAAAACTGAATCAATATCATTAATCACAGACAGGAATCTGCTAATAATGGTGTCTGTTTTCTATTAGAGGCCCGAACACAGACATTAGCGCGGGGATGGGGATTATTTGGCCATTGCTGTGACCCTGGCTGGCCTCACAGAGACCAGACACTGTAGTTCAACGCAGAGCGTGCAGCAGAGTTTGCAGTTATCATTCCCCCAAAAAACAAACAAAACAGCCTCATCTCTACCTATCAAGGTTACAGGAGATGGTACAACACATACCTGCAGGTGCAATGGCAAAACTATGGATTTGCATAACAGAGGGGTAAAAAATTCCATTTGTTATCTGTATTATATGTTTCAGGAGAAGGAGGAGGTATGTGTCTTCACAGGCTTTAGACACAGCAGAAGTTCTGTCTTTGAATGGTATATGATATGAGTGTCTGTCAGATTCAAAACAGATGTAATCATCCTCCTTTGAGCAAGGCTGTCTGGACAGCTGTGAAAGTTGCTGTTTGTTTTTAAACCCAGCCATTATAAGTTGGGAAATTGAGTCAGGACATTGATTTGCACAAAGTCCACTGTGCAGGATTTAGTGGCATCTAGGGATGATGTTGCAGTTCGCAACCAACTGTATATCCAAGCGTGTAGAGATCCAAGGGGGGCTTCAGGTGGTTTAAAAATGCCCGTGTTTGGTTTGGCCGGTTGCTAACTTTATCTGTCTGATGTTCATTTTGGAAATGTGGACACCCACTTCGGGTTGGCAAAGATGCTACTGCAGCGATAAAAGTTAACCTAAACAGTGAAGTTGAGAAGCAGAGGACCAATGCAAGGAGCTTGGAGACGCTAAGAAGTTCTGTAGCGTGGAGGAGAACCTCTCTCTGGTGTTTCATCACTACGAGCAACCGCTTACACATACAACAAGTAACATGATCCATTGTAAATCTGAAAATATTGATGATAGCAGCTTTAATATCCTTTTACTGCTCTCACATAGAAAATAATGATTTATGATATATGATTCCAATAAACAAGTACCAGGTATTGTATAAGAGCATGGGCAAGAGTGTGAAAAAAGCTAATCATGATAAAGTCATGAACATAAAAGACCCAGCACTGCTCTGAGCCAGCGTGAAACATGAAAGGCCCTTCACAAGCTGGTCGGCACTTTATGAGAACCCTGCAGACCAGTAAGCCAGCCTGGCCTCCAGTAACACACACACACACACACACACACACACACACACACACACACACACACACACACACACACACACACACACACACACACACACACACACACACACACACCACAGTACATCAGTGGCCGTCCATCTACCAGAAAACAGACATTCCACAACGAGCCTGCGTAACCAAAAAGAACTATGAGAAAACTACCTCAAGTGGAAAGTTTGTTATGCTAATGTGTTGAGGGACTGCAGGGGGAAGTGTCAAGAGTGAAGGGTGTATGGCTGCGAGGGCTAAATAGTTAGGCTGCCGTCCCAGCTCATGGCTTCAGCGCTGGTGCAGTGTGGGCCTGTTACTTGCCAGAGGGTGGGAAGAAGTAGTGGGGTACACAGGAGCAGAACCGAACCCCTCCTCCCTCTCAGACGCTTTCTCTTTTCCTCTCCTCCATAGCATTCCCTGACTTTGATGTAGCGCTCCTGCTAATGCCATATTTTTCTTGGCTATTGAATCCGAATGGAAAATACAATTTAACAAAGTCCTTGTTGCTGCCCAAGTGCATAGATTTAACTTTTATATGTGAGTTTAAAGGATGGAGGGACTATTTGTAGGTGACACTGGCACTCTAATTCCTCTGTAATCCCCATCTCAACACAGAGCTCTTTTGCGAATGAGAAGTCTCTTCCACACGCTATTTAATAAAGGAGCTCCCCTTTGTGTGGAGGTAGTGACATCACCACTACAAGACCTGTCCATTATCAGCCACCTGATGACATGAGGTGAGTTGAATTTGTTGTCATGGGGACGGTAACACTGCTATATATACACAATGCATTTCTCTTTATGCGGGGAGGCTGTGGGATTTTACAATATAGTACAATTATTTATGGCTTAAATTGAGCATAAATGCAAATATTTCAAAACACTTTAACTGATACAACCAAATTTCTGTTGAAGGTTAGCTAAAGGAAAGTGCCATTCATGCTAGCTGGATTTCAATTCAGGCCAGACGTTGAACAGTGGGTCATAATATTAACCTTACATGACTATCCAACAGAAACATGTTTCTATTTGTTAAGTAATGTTTCCCACCAATGAATCATTCACGCACATTAACAAGTATTTGTGCTCGCACTTTTTTCGACAGTGATTACTTATGTTGTCAAATTCATAATAGTCTCTGGAATGGCAAGCCATAGTAGGCGTTGGGGTCACTGTTGGTGTATTCCAGTGTGTACAGTGGGAACTTCACGGACTGGATGAGGATTTACAGTCACGCTGAGACCAAAAGGAGCCCGACTAGAGATCTGTTTGGACCCACGAGAATCTCTTTCCAGGCAGCTGTCGGTCTGGCCGGTGGCTCCTGACAGCATTGGGACTGTAACACTGGATCCAATGCAGGGGAGACAAAGTCAGCTGCCAGGGTTCACATGACACTGCCAATGGAAAGATGGAGCGTTTAAAATACATCAGTGGAAAGACCTTCAATGAAACCAGCTTTCCTCTACTGATAAAAGAAGCTGTTGACAAAAAAAGCTCTTGCACGCACTAGCAAGTATTGGATGATCTGACTCACTCATTAATTTATACATTTCCCGTTGCATTGTTAATCAAAGTGATGGAAAGTCTTCATTTAGAATCCTTTGTCCTGTTAATGGTTACGTTTTATAACATAATCTTTTGTGTAAATTGCAGCCCATTTAGTCCACTTTGATCCTGAAATGTTTTTGGTTTATTATTGTAGAACTATTGGATTGCAGACATTCATGTTCCACACAGGATTAATTGTATTAACTCTGGTAATTATGTACATTTTCATTTAGTACCATCATCAGGTGAAAACCTCAATTTGTCCTAAACATTTGCTCAAGAGAAAATACCAGCAACAAGTATTCCCTCAGATTTGCATTGTGTGTAGTGCTAATAAGCGAATGTGAGGATGCTTACAGAACATGATGGCGAAGCATTGTAAACATTAAACCTGCTAAACATCAGAGTTAAAGAAATGTCACTGTGAGCATATTAGCATGTTGACATTACACTCAAAGCACCGCTGTGCCAGAGCCACTAGGATGGCTGTAGACTTTCTGTCTTCCAATTTCACCACCTCAATATTTTTGATATATAACCTACCTGAATCTACCTGAATGCACTCTTTGTTTCCATGGGGAAAAAGTCCCAAAATCAAGAAACTGCTCAAAATGAAACAACAACTTGCCGTTTATAATGGCAACGAAGAGGTTTTTGTTGGTATTCATTTCAATCATCACAACTGCAACTTCAGGCGTGATGTGGAGTTGTAGAAATTGAGAGGAAATTTCTTGCAATAACTTGCAAGACACATGGTTTATGTATTATTTTTCTATTTTTATAAGCACTGTCAGCTAATGAAGTGTTCCTGCTGGCATATGCACTGATTTGAGTTGATTTATTCAGCTGCTTTTCTGTCTGTCTGTCTGTCTGTCTGTCTGTCTGTCTGTCTGTCTGTCTGTCTGTCTGTCTGTCTGTCTGTCTGTCTGTCTGTCTGTCTGTCTGTCTGTCTGTCTGTCTGTCTGTCTGTCTGTCTGTCTGTCTGTCTGTCTGTCTGTCTGTCTGTCTGTCTGTCTGTCTGTCTGTCTGTCTGTCTGTCTGTCTGTCTGCATTTCAAAGGTATGTATCAGATACAGCGACCAGTCCAGGTTTCTTGGGGGTGCAGACAAGGTCAGCAACATGTGCTATGACTACCAACCAGCCCCCTGCAGCTCCAGACTGCATCTGTTACATTCCTCACAAAATATGACAAAACACAGTCACCACGTTTGTTTTGTTAACCCCGAGCATGAAAAATGTTTGAGTTTATTTACTGTGGTTTACTACTCTGGGCCACCTTTGGTTACCTTTTCTCCCAGTGCTAACTCTGACTGCATCATAACTCAATAAGCCACTTTTAACCCCCATACACTTTCTATTACCTCCTTATAGCTGGATCTTTCTTTGTCAGCGACCCCCACATTCACGTATCTTCTTAATCTCTTTACCTATGCTTTGTTTACCCTCCTGTCTGCTGCTCCTTGCTCTCATTACTCCCCAGCAATCTTTTTCTCCATCTCCGCCCACATTCACCTTTCTCTGTTCTATTTATTCCACTCTCTTCATCTGCCTCTCCGCCTCTGTGTGTTACATTGGAGCATGGAAACAGATTCCCTTAAGTACCTGCTCTGGAATCTCCTCCGCGATGATAACTCCAGACCCTTTCCATGCAGATCTGGGAAAACAGTCAACCTAAAATTCACATTTTCAGACAAGGAAAGAAAAAACCCCAAGCCATTAAAGTGTTTTTGCAACCTTTGAAATGTAAATTATTGTCACTGATGGGGTTACCTCTTTTTCTCAAGGCGTTCTTCAGAATATTTATGAGCATGTAATGTTGGAAAGCATTCATTTGTGTACGGTTCAAACAGGGTGCTCGTAAATTACCGTAAGCTACCATAGCAGGAGACAGATGAGCTGTTGTCACCTAGATGTTCTGTATGCCACATTGCTGCTCTGTCAGAGCTTGGTTATTTGCGGAGCTGGCTCTGATAGAGTTGCGCACATCTGGTACCAGAGTGCAAACATTTGACTTAACCTCACAACTCTGGGGCCATGTCCTCAGGTGAGGGTGAGCTCAGCAATATACTGAAGCAGGGATGACCATCGCAGGAAGGACAGGTACAAACATTATTTTTGATTATTGCCACCTGGATTTGTGTTGATCATTTTTTTAACCTTCCCCTTCTTTGAACATCTTGCCACCAGTACCACCACCTAATTTTAATGTATAGTAAATCCTTTAGTTAAATCCAAATGATGTTTTAATGGACCCAAGTCAGTGGAAGAACACACCACTTTTATTATAATTTGCCACTTTATGATGCAATTTTTGTTTGTATGAATTGTATTTTGTACTGGGTATGGTAAGTGTTATTTTATCTTATTTGCCAAAGACACATTTCCATTTCAGTACAGTATACTGACTGACTGATATATAGCTGCTATTCTCTGTGTGTGTTGAGGCACAGAGGAGTGTATTCATGGGGATGGGTCACTGGCACCCATGGTGGAAGAAGACCCATTTGGTCCCATGTGAACCCGACATGGTTGCGTCAGTCGGATTGGATCATCTGAACCCAATGAGGCCTCCCCTGTCTAACTCCGTCTATTCCCCGCTGCACCATCATCAGTGAGTAATCTGTTTTCTGAGGCAGTATGGGAAAAAAAGGGATGTCCAAATATTCCAGTTATTGCTGTTCTCACTGCCTGCTCCGTCTCCGCTGAGTTTGATATAAGAAATTCATATCCTGCAGCAAAACATCCAAAGGGGGGTGGGGCGGTTTGTGCTCATCAGTGAAAAATTTCTTTGTGTGTGGTTTTGTGTATGTTGTGACTGTGTCTGTGTTTCATGGAAAGATTAGCGTCCTTGGGGGACGCTGGAGGCTGGCGTACAATACAAGGCAAACAAGCGTCTAAACCTGTGAGATGATAGACTTTCCAGCTGCCCTGTGTCCAGTTGCTGCAATCTTTCCTTTCCCCAGCCTCTGTTTGTATCTCACCAATGGCAGTTAACAACCACTTCCTTTTCACTCAGCAAAATAACACATATTGATACAACTAATCGTATTTATGGAAAGTCATTACGAGGTGATGAAAATGAGTCTATGTGAATGCGTTGCCTTTTGTTCGGCACTATCTCCGAGGGAAAAAATGGTTATCTCCAGATCAGATTTTCCATGAGTTATTTTCAGCAGCGAAGAGGGGGTTAAGTTTAGACAGACCACAGGCAGTATTTTAGCTTTCAAAAGGGCCCTTGACGCAACAAAGCTGCTACAATCACCCCTTTGATGTTCCACTCCAAATATTATCATGTGGTTAGACACAATGTATTATTTTATCACTTGGCAAAATGCAATTAATCTGTTTGACGACAAGCACGGATCAAGAACAATGATCCTGATGAAGTACGTTTTCAGTTTAGATCCTGTCAGCATAAGGGGAAGAGCTTCACATAGGTTGTCAAGGCAGCATATGATACAGAAATCACCCATGTGTGCGTGACAAGCACTCGGCGTGACAAAATGCCTTTATTAAAATGCGTACAGCATTGGCCATTGAAATTTCCATGATTGTTGAAGACACACAGGTCTCCACCCTTGAGCAGATTTATTTTCACACATGCTGGGTGAGGTGTCTGCAATTCCTCCCCGCCCTGTCATTGTTTGTTCTGCTGTTAAGTGTGAATATGAGCAGAGTCCAGGCAGAAATATAGTCTTGTTTAAGGGCTTCTCCTGCTCCGCTGAGTGCCGTTTGCTGATGTCACACTAACCCAACAGCTTTCCAGACGTCTGTGCTCTGCCGTGTCCATCAGTGGGGTGAGAACCAGACCTTGAGGCTCTGCAGTCTGCCTCAGAGTCAGAACATTTGGCTGTATGACGTATTTAAAAAAACCGCATAAAAAGACATGCATTATTCTCCCTGATTCCAACTTGACTTATAAATACATGCATATTGTACCAAAACAAGTTTCAAGACATCAGTGAAACACATTGGTGTTAATAGGTTAATGGTCTAATGCATTAAGTATTTTTCTGTGTGGTGTTACGTTAAATTGTAAAAGACGTGTGTGACCACGTTCTGTGAAGTCATAACTGTGTTTGCTTGTACTGGTCTGTCTCTCTAATTACTGCTGTGCTCATTTATGATTTTAGCACACATACCTTTTGTCTAAATGTGGGCAACCGCTGAAAAGCGACTCTTTGATCACCTGGCCGCACACCAATGACAGTATATGTTAAGATGAATGCAGACTTTCCAATATGTGCACCATATTGACTTCAAACGGATACACACATTATGAATTCTACCGTTCAGACACTGAGGCATGCAGGGAATGAAATGGAAATCAAACTAAACACTACAATTTTTTTTGCGGTGTTGCAAGACGCACTTACAGTCTGCAAAACAAATAATACCTCTATTGCTCTCCCTCACACACACACCTCCCAAATGAATCACCCTCCCAAATGCTTAGCATCATCAGCATTCCCTGAACCAGCCGTGCACAACTGCATGACATGAGAGTCTCAGGGGTCAAATGAAATGCACACTCTAAGTGCCACTTCATCTTCAAGGCATAACAGCAAGCAGCAGCTCAAGAGCAAACTCAAATAACACCGGATTGCATCTGCCATTGTGCTCCTCTTGCCGGATAACATGGTTGCATGGCGGTACATTGTGAACCTGGGTCCTTTGGCACTTTTCTGCAGCCACGCATGACTTCTGCCCAAACAGGCTTATGCTCCAGCCCCTACTGTCTGTTTATGTAGACTACCACCAGGGCGGCATGGAATGCACCTCCGCCGATCCGCTCACACACACCTCTGAGACCAGGAGTCTGCCTCAACCTGCTGATATGAGCCGTTTGTGTTTTAGTTTTTACACAGGAGTAAATGTTTTGATTAAAAAGGCCGTTACTATTTTGCTAGTCACAATGGCTTTGTAGTGGAGGGGTTTGCTGCCGTGCTGATGGATGGATGGCCGCTCCCTGCCTCCAGTGAGCGGTTGAATGAGAGGGGAGCTGTCATCGCCCCGCTGCCGACACTGTTGCCTGTAGAGAGGGGAAGACAGAGGGGGGTTGGGGGGGTCAAAGAGAGCAGGAATTGGATGGAGAGCCAGCGACATACGATGTGTTGAAGTGGGAAGAGATGTCAGGGAAAAGAGCAGGCCTGGAGAATAAGAAGAGGGAACATGTGTGATGGAAGAGAGGAGGTCACTGTTGGGTGCAGCTCACCTCACACCCCTATCCCAGAAGGCACTGAGGGACTCTGCATTACGTAAAGGGGGGAGAGCAGGTGGTACTGTGAAGCACGCAAAGCTTCTCTACGACGTCTGCGATCAACTCTCCTGTTGGGCTGTCAGAGTCCACGGTTAAATGCTCCTTGTGACTCTGGGGTCTCATGACCAGTTTCACAGCATACAGTAATGGGGAGACTATTACAGTTATTGTTACGCATTGTGTCAGACGCCACGTCAGAGGATGACCGCATGTCATAAATCTACAGAACGAAAGGAAGCATTATCTTTCTAAAGGGATGGCCAAGGAGTTAATGGCATATATTAAATATAAGATGCACTCTCCTTATAAACAGACATCAGTGCTGATAATGACATCAGCCAGGTTGGTCTTCCCGGCATAGGTAAAAACACCAGCCTGTGTTGTAACCAGTGTAATGACCAGTCTAATTGGACACCTTGGTGTTCAAACAATCTCCATCTGCTTTTACTTTGCTTTCAGATTTTAAAACTTGCATAGAGGATGAACACTGCTAATGAGTTCACATTAACCTAACACTTGACTTTAACCTATTAATGTTCAAAATTGAAATTTTCTGAAAGGATATTTTAAAAGGTGTGTTGTAAATGCTAGGATGATGTGGCTGCAAGGATGCAAGTTATTGGTCTCACAGTGCCTCCCATTGGTGACTGCTGCAAAGTGCACGGGCTGTTGATGCTGTTTTTCCCTAAATGTGTTAAAGTTCATTTTAATTGAACACAGACACTAACCAATATATTAAATGGTGCATATCTATGCCTGTAGTTTGTTTGGTTCAAAGTTGTTCTTAGTTAGGTACTATATGATCCTTATTGAATTCCTTGAACACAATATGGATGGAAAATGATTATAAATGAAAAAAACAACAAAAAAAACCCAGCAGTGGGGCCAAGTGAAAACGTTCTTTTTATTTCTTAAATTTGATATCTGATTTTTATGACCATTTTAAGAGAGACAGGAGGGGCAGAGAGTAAGGGATGAAGCATCAAATGGTCCCATGGGCTGCCCGCCCTAACAAGTTTATATTTTAAATATAACATGTTATGTGTTAAGTGTAATAGAATTGTGGAGTCGGTGATAGTTTGAAATAACAGTCCATCACAAACCTGTGAGACAGCACTAGATACTTCTGTTCACCCTCATAAATTCAGATTCAAGAGTTTACTGATTGAGAAACAGTGAAAGGAAAATAGTTCACACCTCAGCCCAAGTAAGAAGTTGTTAGTAAATGTCCAACAGAGTGAGAGAACTGGCATCTTCCACTATCTGGAGTTAGCACCTGGTTATTAAACTCAAATGGCACTGAACAAACAACATTTTTTCTCTTTTACTTTACCATTATTAGCTTCAGTGTTTAGGGGAGGGAGCTATAAGATGGGAGGCAGGGGTCATAGGGGGGAACCTGACACCCTGCAGACAGTCCTTTTTACCTCCTCTGTTAGCACCAACAGCATCCAACTCATACCTCGAGGTGTGACAGGAAGCCACTGTGAAAAAAACAAGCACAACTTCCAGAATGTTCTGAGCAAAGAAGCTCACACTAAGGCAACCAGTGGTTGCCTTAGTGTGAGCTCAGTGGACCAGCAGCTACCCACAATACACAACTGCTATAAGCTGATCTGGACTATACTGCAGCATTAACTGCTCACACCGTCCATATACTGTATGATGATTATACTTTAATATCAGAGATCAAGTTGGACATTTTTGTTGGGTCACAACAGCTCCATATGTAACATAAAAAAGGGGTTTTGTAAGCACTCATTTGTGCCTTTCTTTTTTTTAAATGTTCCTTTAAATGTACCTTGTTACTGTTTTGATGCGGAAAAATAAATCATTATAATTAAACCAAGTCAAATCTAAAAACGGAACTGTTTGAATCTGAGCATTTGGGAAGTTAGAGTTGGTAATAATTAAACATAACACAATTTAACATCAACTACAAAATCAGCCATGATAATGTAATTCCCAGAGTGTTTTATTATAGAAGGTGAACATCAATCTTTAAGTTAAAAATAAATCAGAACTGAAATTACTTTTACTCAAAGAATGTTTATCCAATTTTGCTCTTGGGAGGGCAATCAATTATGTGTGCATGTGTGTTTGTGTGTGTGTAACCTACAAATTAGGCACAAAGAATAAACAAGAGCACTTTCTTGAAAAGGTTCTGTTAAAGCTAGCTATTGTTTGTCATCCCAAGTCTCTCTCTCCCAATTTCCTGTCAGCCCTCTGCTTTGCATCTATCTGAGAAAGCATTAGATACCAAAATGGTGAAGTGGTCATGGGTGTGGTTTGTTAATGCTCCAATGTGCTGGAACATACAGGACTCATGTACAGACGCTGAATCTTTGGCTGTGGAGCAGTTTGTCCAATATTTGTTGAGGTGTTGGTTCAAACCTAGGCTGGCCACATGGCAAAGTACTCCTGAGCCAGACACTGATACCCACATTGCTCCCAATGTACACCATGTATGCGTGGGAATAAAACTTAAACTGCCATGTTGAGAAAAATTGTCTGCCAAATGAGTGTAATGTAATGCTGCTGTACTTATAACTTCAATGGTGGAAGACTAGGCACACATTCAAAAAATGATCCATATGATTTCACATGTAAGATCTTGCTTTCCTGGTTAGTGAAAGTAATACCAGAGCTCATATAGCAAACGTAAATCTTTATACATTTGGGACTGTAGCTAAACTCTGCATGCCAGAGACATGGAATATAATAAATGTCCACCTGTAATTAAGGTTGAGTCAAACAATTTAACGTCTAGGACAAAAGTTAAACACTTACTGATAGATGGACCAGAATGCAGATCAGTTAATGCAACGTGTTAACCTTTGTCTTGTAACTTGTATGGCAGATGTTTTTTGTGCTTTTTCTTTTTAATCTTGTCCTTCAAGACAAATAAACTAAAGACGTTTTTTGTCAGAAAATAAATAAATAATAATAATTACATTTTTCGGGTTGTTTTTCTCTGCTCAGCAGCTTTTATTTTCTCTACAATCTTCGGTAACTTAGCCCTGGTGTCATTGCTAATCTTAGAAATATACCAACATATGAAAAATCCCCCTATCCTTACATACATGGACATTAATTTAAAACGCTTTTTATGAAAAAAAAATAAAACATAGGGGCCTTTTGTCAACAAACATATAAAGATAAAAAAATCAGAAAATAAATGAATGTTCGGTGGTATAATTATGTGTTAATGCATATGTAAAGCCCTTTAAATTGCCTTTGGATCTGAAAATGTGCTAAATAAACTAACATTAATAAATAGTACTTAAAATGGAAGTAAATATTAATTCATAACATTTGTATACCAGTCTGAATGAATAGACATGTCCTCTCAGCTTACGAGTTGCAGTTTTTGTGCATTTAAATTTAAAACTGTGTTGAAGCGATCAGGACTGATCTTGGTAAAACATTCAATTCATTGAGTCCAAGTTAAAGTTTTTTTGTATTCTTTTGTCCGGTTTTTTCGACGAAGATATCATTTTCTACGATAAGGAAATCAGGGTAACGTTCTCAAAATGAGGCACCAGTGTTAATTAACATATTACAGTAAAAGTGTGATTACTGCAATTATGTTATACACACTCAGTCTGGATAATCAGCTGCAAGGATTCATGCCTGGCTCCCAGAGTGCGGTGAATCGCTCGCAGATCTCACTGATGGATGATTCCCAGGGATGGTAGTCGAGCGCAGATCGGGAGAGAGACTAGGCGAACATGGCTCTCTCCAGAGGTTTGAGATGCTGTCAAAGGGTTTTCTCCTGGATACCTGTCCTTATAATAACCTCCGTTGTGTTGTGGTCATACTACGCCTACGTATTTGAGCTATGTCTTTGTAAGTATGACAGTCCATTTGTTGTGATTTTGAGTATTTAATTGTGTACATTGCGGATTGCCGCACAGCAGTGTTGACAAAATTAAAAGCCAGAGCAGTAGCTAGCAAAATAGGCGGAAGTGGTTTAGGGTGTGTGCTTTTAACCTTACATTTAGTTTTAAAACAAAACGTGTCACTAAATGTAATTCCTTATTGCCACTAAGAGGTAAGTGTTGCAAATACTGGTTGTTGTTGATTGTCCTAGCTGCCTGTCAGTCTGGCTAGTGGGATTAGCCGGTAGATCCTGTTTCTGTTTTGAATTGTAAACTATTAGGGGTAATATGGGGCTAAATTGTTGATAGTCTCTGGCACAGGGATTGTGTTTTTTTCATGCAATGTTTTTGTTTTTACAGTTACACTAACCAACACACTGGAGAAAGGTGAGTTGTGCTACAATCAATGTGCGCTGCCATACAAAACATTACGATTATTTTATTGTTTTGAACATCGTTGTGACTTTTTTGTTTGCAGTGGCCTATCTACTGGTATTTCATGTTTGCTTTGTGATGTTCTCATGGACCTACTGGAAATCCATTTTTAGCCCTCCTGCATCACCATGCAAAAAGGTATCCTGACCAGTTAAAGCTGCCAGGCTGAACATCATGCTAGGATTTATTTGATCAAGTCTGTAATATATAAAGTAATATAAATATGATACTGATGTGTGTTTGTGCTTCAGTTTCAGCTGTCATACTCGGACAAGCAAAGATACGAAATGGAAGAGAGGCCAGATGCTCAGAAACAAATCCTGGTTGAGATTGCAAAGAAACTTCCCATCTTTAGTCGAGCTCAATCTGGAGGTAATTTGTGCTGATATTTAAATTCCTTTTTTTTCTTTTGCGGTAATATAATTTAATATGGTATTAACCCATTCTTTGCCGTATGTAGAAGCAGGATTCACAAGGCAGATACATTAGGCACAGTCTGTCATCTCGCACGTAATCTTGCGTGCGTAGTCTAGGGAAATTAGGCCCCATTCAAAGTAATCAGCCAATGCATTTCTTTAATTAGTGCTGATTGCAAAGACTAAGTTCTAGGCTACAGGAAGCAAGTGAAGGGTATGCTCAGCTCAAATGTCCTTCATTCAACTGGCCATCCTTTTGTGTCTAGCTATCAGGTTCTGCGACCGCTGCCAGGTACTGAAGCCTGACCGCTGTCACCACTGCTCGGTTTGTGAAACGTAAGTCACACTTTCCTCCTCAATTCATTAATCTAGAGAGATTACAAGAGGCAAGACGATATTTGTTGTGGTAATTAGAAGGTGTTGCTTTGTTGGCACACAATCTCTCACAGAGAATTTCCTGATGATCAATCAGATCAAATGTTTACCAAAAGGACAACAGAAATCTAGTAAAGAAGGTTGCATTAAAAGTACGATTTCTATGATTTTGGAAATTGTAATTTATTGCTTTAGCTGCAATGCTGTCAAAATGATATGCATTAAAAAATGTTTTTCTTTCAAAGATGTGTCTTGAAGATGGACCATCACTGTCCCTGGTAAGCTGTAACTTTTACCTGTATTTCCCTATTTTTAAGGAATGTATGTAAAATGTTTTGCTCTGACGGCATCATTTCTTTTTATTTCAGGGTGAACAACTGTGTGGGCTTTTCCAACTACAAGTTTTTCCTGCTTTTCCTCGCCTACTCCATGGTGTATTGTGTATTCATTGCAGCTACAGTCTTTCAGTATTTCCTTAAATTCTGGGTGGTAAGTGTCATAAGTCTAAATTATCACTGGTGCTCATCATCATAATGGAGTCATATGACACATGTTTGTTGCACAGTCAGCACTACTGCAACTCCACAAGAAAAGATAACTTAACCAAGTGTCTTGAATAAAACCTTTTAAGCCCATTTTCCTGTTTCTCTCTTTCAGGGGGACTTGCCAAATGGGCCTGCAAAGTTCCATGTCCTCTTCCTCATGTTTGTGGCGATCATGTTCTTCGTCAGTCTCATGTTCCTTTTTGGCTACCACTGTTGGTTGGTCGCAAAGAACCGATCCACTTTAGGTGAGGATTTACGTATTTATTGGAGAATGAGAACACCTTAGATCCTTCTCATGAAGCTGCTCTCACCATCTCATAAATGTAGGAGCTTTGTTAAAATAGATATTTGGATAACGGAGAATTGAAAACCCTTTCTGATTGTTTCTCCTTTTCTAGAGGCTTTCACAGCTCCAGTTTTTGTCAGTGGACCAGACAGAAATGGCTTTAATGTTGGCATACGCAGAAACCTGCAGCAAGTGTTTGGAGAGGATCGTAGGCTGTGGTTTATCCCGATTTTCACAGGGTGAGTTTGTTGGCATGAGGAAACTAATTGAGATGCATAATAAGTTAACTTAAGACGTTCTATAGTTGTTTTGTATTTGAGCTATGAAATAAATGTCCAGTAAAACTAAATTCAAATGCAGTTATAGGGAAAAGTTATATCAAATGACAGCTAACTTTAATCAAAATAATAAACTATATATTTAAATGCAGGGGATTTGGATAGTTTTTAGGAGGGATAATATGATTAAGTTGTTTTTACATGTAGGAGCATTTTATTTTCAATGAAGGATTGGATCAGGTGATGGCCACAGCTCCTACCTAACTCCCCTTTTCTTTTGCACACTGTACACGTCAGCCAAGGGAACGGCCACTACTTCCCCTTGAAGAATCGGAGTTCTGAGTCCCACAACCCCTTATTAGCTAATGAGGAAATGTGGGAGGAGTCGGATGATGGCTCTGAGGAGGGAAGCCTGGGTGAGTCTCTTTAAATTTGTCATATGCATATTTCCACATGGTCTTTCCAATTCCCAGAATACAAACCGCTTTTTAATTCTTTTTTTAACAGAAATCAGTCGCTATTTGCCTTCATTGCGTGGAATGATGTTTTATATAATTTGAGTGTGTCATGCTTTAGTAAATGTGCGATATATAGTTTTAACTTCAACAAATTAAAAAACTGTTGCTTCAAAAATGGATTGATAAACTTTCTACTAAAGTCAAAATAATTCAGTTAGACCCTGAATTGGCCAAAACTCTGTTTTCCAGTCACAGTAATGGGCACATGATATATAAAGTCACCTTCCAGCACCGACCATAAACGGTAAAGACACACACTTTTGTCACCTTGGAGAGAAAAGAAGCACGGAGACGTGATTGTAAAACAAACATGTTTGTGTTCAAACTTGGAGGCACACATATTCCCCTGCATAGCAGTTTGAATTCTAACCAAACTATTCTGCCCCCACCTGGTGGTCACAGGCAATGTTCACCAGTGTATCCATGCTGAAATCTCTTCTTTCTTCTTCTTTTATTCCAGTTGAGGACCATGACCCCTCTGTTACCATAGAGATGGAGGAATAGTAATGTAAAGTAAGGACAATCTACACTGGTACAGAGGGTGTAGATTCATATCACACACACTGTGTACCACCAGGCAAATGCATTCCATATCATGTGGACCTTCAGACACTGAAAGAATCCTGGAGGAGGCCAAACGTGTGGATTAAAAGCTGCGTTAGCATTGTTATTGCCACTTGTGGACAACCAGTAGCATCACCTTTCCTCTCAGCAGTACAAAACAGCATCAGTTTGGTTCAGACAAAAACTCTGGTTGTTCATCTCAAAGCAATGGCTTCTGTGGGATTATACATTAGTGTTAATTGGGGTGCTTCTGTTTAACGCTGTACTGCTTTACATGCCTGTTTTATTGTTGGGTCGTGGGTTTACAGTGTCTGTGCTGGGTGGGGGGCTCTAAATGAACACCTATTATGCTGCAGAGGTCCCTTGTAGTGATTCAGTTGTCTGGCCTCTACAAGTTTGAGCTTTGCAGAATATTAACACAATATTTTACTTTTTTTGTAATGTGCATAAGAGTATTATATTACCTGACTTAACCTTCGCCTTATTAATATATTCATTTTTGTGTTTTAGGACTCCTTTTCTTCTTAGAATGTATTCAGCTCCCTGCTGGTGAATAGACTGTGCTGATGTTTCTGGCACCTATTAACGAGAGAACCTCTCATATTGTGCTTGAATAGAGAACATCAGCATTTATATTATTGGCTTAATATGCCTTTATCGATGTCGGATCAGACTGGTTGCGGTATTAAAAACTGAACTGCCGCATATTTGAAGTGTTGATGAACTTTTACAGCTCATTATGTTTAAAAAGTGCAAAGAGTATTATGGCAAACTTAATATAATGTTCATAATTCTTTAAAGGAGTCATATTCTTAATATACTGTGTATCATTGCTTAAATTATGTTGGCTACATTGCTGTAAAGAAATGCAGTGATGGGGTTAAGTTCAAGGTCGGGATGAGCATACAAACTGTGATAGATTTTCTATTTAAAATAATTATCACAATCTTTCTACCATACCAGCCTTCCCTAGTGCAGTAACACTTCTGTGTGGATACAAAGTTATAGGAAAGTGAAGAGAAGAAATTAACTTTCATCATGGCTAGAAACTAATTTATAGGTTCTATGTCTGTTTTCCCTTCGTGAAACATGCAGATAAGTGTACATATACATAATGACTGATCCTCATCCACTGGTTGGTAGAGGAAAGCGATGTTCTGCAATATGATGTTCTAAATTGTTTTCTACCTGCGTTAATGTATTTTGAAATTGTAATAGTAATGGAACAGATCCTCCTGGTGGAAAACGTTGGTTTATGGTATTTAGTGTGTATTTATATTTAGCCAGCAAACCTAGTTAAAAAAAAACGTCTGTTATTGAGTACGTCCGTTTTAGTACAGTTCAAAAGTTCGGCCTTTATCAAACCTTGATGCTGTTTGATCTTGACACTTTAACTTGCTTCATCATATCTGTTTTACTACTATGTTGGTTAAGCCAAATCAAATGCTGGTCATATCTGAGGAATTCATAATACAACATACATTATGAGGTACGACTCATTGTCTGAAAGCATGTATAAACTCTAGGAAAGATGTGAGTGTTTCATGTCGTCTCGTGTTTATTTATTGTTATAATCTTCAGTTTTTCTTCCTGTGTATTCAGTTTACTGGTTCATTACTGCTGCAGGCAGTGTTTGTATATTTTGCTCCGTCAAGTGACACTTAAAATAAACTATTGAAGCGATGTGCTTTTATCAAATAGTAGGATAGGTAGTATTTATAAATGACAAATTATACCCAATTTGCAGACAGAGTTCAATACTGCTAGAGCACCTGCAGTGTGGTCCCTTTTTATATATTTATTTTAAAGTATGTAATTGTGGCACTTCCTTTTTCCAACACCTCTAAACCACTGAAAGTACTGAAACTGTTTCATTTGTTGTTCTGTCGTTTAACAAATATAAATTCTTTATTTTCCATTGGTTGTTGTAACATGCAAATAAAATGATCCAAGATGAACTCATTATACATTTCACATTTGTTCTCTTCCTTTAGCATGAGGATAAACAGCACGAAAAAAAAGCAAAATCAATAAATACAATTGCTCAGATTAATTGTTTTGCATCAGTTGAGGAACTATGGAGCTCAAGTAGCAGTATTTGGCACAACAAGGAGAACATGAGAAACATTTAAATAAACAAGACAAAATATACTCAAAACTATTTGCTAGTCATGTTCCTCATGTTGTCTTCGGTTCAGTCGGTGCCAAAGTACCTCTGTCCAAAATGTGTCGGAGCCACCGGGTGGACCTCCGTGGTCAAGATGGTGATATCGGGGAACTCCTGGATTATAGATTTGGCTCCTAAGAGACAAGTAAAATGTATAACATTAATGAGAAACTGAAAGCAAAGGTCAAACTTATTTCCTTATTTTAAAGGTTTCTTCGACTGGAGTAGCCTTTATTTGAGAGTGACAGAGTTGAAAGGGGGAGACCGAGGGGATGACAAGCGTAAATGGTTCCAGCCCAGATACGTACTTTGGTCCTCCGCATGAGAACTGAGCCCCAATACGCGGGTCGCCAGCTCTACCAGGTGAGCTCTACGTCGGCACAAGGTCAACCTAATGTTTATGATAAGCCGTCCCCTCATTTATTTGTACCCAGAGAATTAATCCTAACTTTTGTGATCCATTGACTTTTCATTAAATGCTGCACAGCATTGCCAAACACATTTAAATACCTATTAAAATGCTGCAAATGTCATAAAGAACAAAGCCAATTGCCAAAAATGGTGTTATCCTGAGCCACAGCTAGCAGTATCATTCTAATGGACATTGTGCCAATTCCTTGGGCATGCTACATTATCCTCTCAGCATGTCAACAGTAGGATTGGCTTATATGTTAACATGCGCTTCTTTCTTTGAGTGAATATTTCGGCCTAAAGTAGATATAAAGCTCACAAAGGTTAAAAATTCAAACATTTTTAGAAAACCATGAATATCCACATTAAATGTCTTTATAATTGGTGAAAACTGTTGGACCTATTTGTGGTATAATTAAAAAAACATCTGCTGCTCTGCTCACTCATACTGCTGCGTCACATCAGCAGTACCACCGAACAGCATTGGTTACCAGCAGTATAATGATGCAGCAGGAGAGAAGGATGGAGGTAAAACTGTGTGTGATCTGGTAGGTAAACAAAAGTAAATTAGTGGTAAGCTGCAGTTGCAGTGAACTGGCAGTGGTGGCATACCATGAGGCGTGGAGAAAAGGCTGAGGAGGATAATATGTCTGGGCTGGACTCCGTGCTCGATCAGCACCCTCACTGCCTCGATAACAGTGTTGCCGGTACCTGCATACACAGAAAATGGAAAGGTTTAACGGCGGCGGATATTCAAACAATGTGAACATTTAAGCTAACACAAAGTAGCTTATTGCTATCTTTGTTTGCACTTGTTATTCAAATCCACCAGCAGGGGATGGGTAAGGGAGAGGAAGGTGAAAGGTTATAGGTGAAATTGACCAATATAAAAAGACACACTGTGTTCATTTTCTGACTTGCTTGATCAATCAATTGTACATTGTATCTGCATAATAATGCAACATGATTACATGAAAATAAAGACCTGAACAAAACTAGGGGGCTTCTCCAAAGTACAGCAAGGTACATACAATAAATAAAACAATTAAAAACGTAAAATATACAGTAAATAATATTTGATTGTGTACGGGTTAGAATTTAGCTGTTGGCAAGTATCTGCTGCCTTATGTTAGCATCTCGTCTCTAGGTACTGAGTCTTAGTACTATGGAGCATTTCATTCCTGACCCTGTTATCTGCAGCAGTGTAACCGTATGTTCTGACATAATAAAACGTACATTCAACCTGGCTTAGTGGCCATTATTTTAGCATAAAAAATGCAGCTTTCTGACATTGGGAAACCAGGGCTATTAAGATCCTATTTTTGTTGGCTCTCATTATGCTATTCAGCAGCTTGGTGGCTTTCTCCCAGGCAGTGTATAATTTCCCCCGTAAGAGCTATAATTATCAGAACAGTGTGAATCGGCTGGTAGGATGTGGAAATGCAGACTTGCCGGTGAAGGTCAACTCAAGGGAGATTTCTCAAAATGAATAAATACATGAAACCGTTTTTACATTTGCACAAGAATGGACTCTCTTGACATTTATGTGCTACTGAGGGCGCTTACCAGGAGCCATCATCAGTGAGATTAACTGCGCTCAGCCCTGTGTTACTTACTAAGGATAGGGTACATGAGCAGGACTTTTCTTCTGTACACATCAGGGGGGAACTTGGCATAGAAGACCTTGGCTTTCTGTGTCTCCTCATCACTCTGGATGAGGATCTTGCCAATGCGGATGGAGCGGCAGCAGTCTCGTAGACCCTGCTCCATGGCCTCACCTTGGGGAGACACGCAACAGATCTTGCTAGGTTGATGTTGTTCATTTTAATGTGTTTAATGAATCAGAGTGCCAGCATTACTTGTTTCATCAATATCATTGTACCTACATGTGATATGTGTATAACCCAAGTCCAACTTCCTTTTGAAAGCCCTCCTTTTATGATATGAAATCATGATACTTAAAGTAGTGCAGATTTCACTCTGTTCATCTCGGCTCTGCAAGTGTGATTGTCAAGTAGGCAAAATGAACAACACATGACAAAAATGTATCTAAATTGTGTATGTCTCACAAACTACACTGTGTGTGCACATGCCTCTGCAACGATGCGGAGTACAATGAATGGACAATGGAAAAACAAACATTCAAAAAGAAGATAAGAAAAAGAAAGCAAAGTTAAGGTAGCCTTAAATTCCTTCTTTTATGGAATGCTATTGTGTCATAAAAAAATAGGACAGTCTTCTGATCTGACACATAATTAAGTATGAATGTGGACGTGTGTCAAGATGCCAGCGCTGTGTGGACTAGAGAGAAAACAATAGGTGCATGTGTTTTGATCTGCATCATATAATGCTAATGTGTGTTGCCTTTAACATTTAGCATTAACCTAAAATATGTGTCAAACAATTTTGCATTTTATATTTTCTGCCCAAGAATTACTTTCATAAAAAGATAATATAGGTTTAGCTTTTGACAGCGATAAGTCTCATTAAATCTGACAGAGAGAGGAAGTGAGTCGCTGACAGTGATTCCTTCAGAGAACATGTTCTGCCAAGTACAGCAAGGACCTGTAATATTATTATATTATATTATTTTGTATTAAAATGATCAATCAGTTTCATTTTAGAAAATAACTGACTGCTGATAAAAAGCAAATGATCCTGAGCACACAATACCCTGACCTGATGAATACGTACAGGACTGGATAAGTTGGCACAAATCACATATGCATGGAAGACATGATAAATGCCCTTACAAAGGAGAGGCTGTACTCTGGTACGTGTGATAAGACAGGTGTAACTTACCACTCCTCATTATGCTGACTCCACAGTTGCCTCTTTCAAACTTGACTCCTTCATACTTGTACCCTGAGAGGAAAAATGAAGTGGGGACATTCACAAATGAGGCCGCTCTAAATAAGCCTGGTAGTCACACAGGCTAGAGGTAAAACACAGGATGTGAGCGCTGCACTCATTCTTTGCATTTTTAGTATTATAACTGGTGAGCTCTTACATGATTAATAGAAGTGTCAGAGTCTCAGATTATGTGTCTGACCTTGAAACCTAGACGTTAACTTTGTTATGAGAGAAAGAGACCCTCACCTGTTGGCGTAGTCACAGTGCACTCCGAGTACGGGAGCTGGTTCAAACCCTCTTCAACTACTAGTCTGATCTGTTATTTGAAGAACAAAAAGCTTAGAGCTTGTAGCTTATAAACATACACATTAAATGTGTTGTATTATTTCCCAATCTTACCAGTCGATCAGCACAAAACACAAAGTCTCCTCTGCTGGTTGTCCTGAAAATGGAAATATAAATACTTAGTAACCAAGTTCTCAATGTACCTTTTTACTATGAATGCACCAAACCCACTCTCCTGTTATATATGCATTTTGACTTCGCACTGATCCTATATCTCAGTGAGAATGTTCAAAATATTTTTTTCTTTTTTCTTTACCTCACTGTATGGAAGTAATTGGGATCATTTCTCTACATGCCAAATGTTCAAAAAATATTTTGATACTTGTTGTAGACTGGGTTTTTAGGTTGTGAAGTTAATATTATTATTTGTTATTATCACAGTGATTAAGTTATAGTTTTTAGCCTCTTAACTTCCAGTTAGCTGTAGTTTAGCCTCAAGTAGCTTGAAGGATAGAAGGCCTTATTTTTGCTCCACCCTGTCTATAATACATATTCATTTAATTAAATGTAGCCCAAAATATCCTTTTATATTTAGTGTTGAAGTGTACTTTGGGATGTTTTTTAGTAAATTAGATAATTGTATGGGCTTTAAGGATTGATTGTATTTTCAATATATTTTTATATTATTATT
Source organism: Eleginops maclovinus (assembly GCF_036324505.1). Classification (NCBI taxonomy): domain Eukaryota; kingdom Metazoa; phylum Chordata; class Actinopteri; order Perciformes; family Eleginopidae; genus Eleginops; species Eleginops maclovinus. The sequence continues at coordinate 15,912,118 of NC_086371.1, forward strand.
ATTACTATATTATTAACCAAGTTTTATTTTGCATCTTATGTTGCACATTTAAGTTCTATTTCTATTTTAATCTTATTTGTACTATTATTATGAAGTGTGTGTTATGTTCCAATAATTAGCCTAAGGCATTCTTTCCATCTTCATTCTATTTTCCTTTATTGTAGAGCACTATAGAGTACAATAACTATTTTGATACTTTTTACCACAACAGATTTGCTGTGGTCTGTACTTTGGCTTATCTGCTCCCTTGGCGCCAGGTACCTGGCTGCCTCTCTGCTCTGCCACCTCTCCTCTGCATGTGGTTGTGTGTGCATGTATTTCCTCTGTGTTTGTGCATGTATATCCTCTGTGTGTTTAACGTGTGTCAACACAACAGAGTAGAGAAAGCAATTTCCCTGTAAGGGATTAATAAAAGTATGTCTTCTGTCTTCTTCTTATATAGGAGTAGGGACTCACTTGTCTCTGATTATGGTCTGTAACTCACGGATCTGGTCATTGAGAGGGAGAAGTTTGAGCTGAGGTCCCACGTTTTCTTGGCTGCTGTCAGTCTGTATGCTACCATCAGAGGCTTCAGAAGTGGGCAGCACTGCAGGCACACTGCTGCTGCCGTTGTTTGCAAATCGCACTTGCTTCATTGGGTGCTCCTGGCCACTGTTGACATTGTTAAGCTGCTGATTGTGGCAGGGCATCCTGAGTGCGAGGTGCGAAGGGGTTTCCTTTCCAATAAATGTGATAAAGCTAAACACCGATTCTTGACCGAGTGACCCAGTTTAACAGTTGTGTGCCTGACAAAGAAGACAACGTGTTCTTCCTTTAGCTTCAGCTGCTGTTTTGAAGTAAAACTATCCGACTCACGGAGCTATCGCAAAGGCACTTACCGTTAGCAGGACATTCATCAACCGCTAGATACTAAATCCCGTCGTGTCAACATTAAAGTAGCGGCTGATAAGTCCTCAAAATATAACGTAGAGTGCACTAAAGCTACTTGTCTGCTAGCACTGACACTGACAGGGTTGCTGGAAACCGGATACGACGTACCAGCGTGGTCATTAACCGCCTTCCTCCTTCGGCAGCAACATGGCGCCGATGTTGGTAACACTGAAATGCGGCTTTTACTTTCAAAGACAGCAGTTAGCGCTTCTCCTTCGACAGACAAGCTCATATCACATTTGGAATAAAAGTCACAGTGAAACGTTGACAGACCATAAACGCCAAAGCACATACCTGGTGAGTAAAGGAGGGGTCAGTTGGCTGGAGTGGACAGTCACGCAAGGGCAACGATGGAAAGTCTTTCTAACTTAGTTTAGATGAAATTAAAATAGATCATTCAGACAGTTTGTTTACAAGAGTGACCGATGTCACTTACATTTGACCCAATGCCAATAAGTGAGCAGTGTAGCATAACTCGTCTGTCAGTGTACTCTCTGTCACGTGTCATAAGAGTCAGTACATGTTAGATAAGACTGTCTGTTTGTAGCTGATATGATAGCTGTGTCGTCACATGTTATCACTCTTTTATTGATTTTTTCACAACTTTAGTTTTCAACAATTCAGCTGACACTTTGTGTGTATAACTTGCTAAAACTAATGCAACATCCCATCCCTGACATATTTACTACCTGTAAGGTTTTAACTGTTAGTCTTTCTTGAAAATTGTATTTTTAAAGGCTGTAGTTTTAGCAAGGCTGTTGAATTGTTTTGCATTGTATCACTAGGTGTTTTCGTCCATGTGTATAGAGTATTTCATTAAATATGCTGTTTCTTGCAAACACAATGTAAATGCTATCCTACAATTAGATGTAGTTAGCTGTAAGATGGACCTTAATAGTGCTGACATATAGTCTTCAGATAAACATCTTTCATTGTCAATATGTATATGTTTAACTTTCAGTTCTGGTTCATTTTCTATTTTGAAATGATTATATTTTAGTTCTACTCCTTTTCATCTTCACATTATGTGCAATGCCTTGTTTACTCGCTGCTGTGACGAAAACATTTCTCCCTAATTGGGATCAATAAAGTACTTTTTATCTTATGTTATCTTCATTTACGCATTGCACAAGTTTTATCTTAGTGTATTTGACCAGTGAGAGTATTTTATCTAGATATTAGAGGGATTCTTAATTAGAAATGATCATGTTAGCCAGTTGGAGCGTTATAGTTTACAAAAAGTAAACTCTTTTAAAATGAACGTATGAAATAATTTGTGACAACACAGACCTACCGAATGGAAGCATGAAAACACTGATACAAGTAGTGAAAAGGATATGGGGATTCAAACAAAGCCTGCTCTGTATGTAAATGGCTCTTAACACACTGACCATCAGGACTGTTCTGAAGATTGCACAAATGTGATCTTCGTCGTCACTCCCAGTGTTTCTTTGATTACAGGCTCACCCATGTCACTACAAACTTGACCCGGCCATTTTTTTTCCTGTGTGGTCTGCACATCGTTAATAAATATGTAAAATGAAAACAACAAAAAAAGATTTTCTTGGATAAGTTGTGTTTACCTTTTAATTGTATGCTAGATCATCATACCGGATTGATGTGGTGTCCCTCCGGGAGATCCATCCATCTGATATTGGCTCTTTCTTTTGACTAATAAAGAAATGTCTTTGTATGATTACAGGTCTAACACAGGTTGAGTGTGTGTTCAGTAAGCCGATTTTAAACCACCCACTATAAACCTTGCATTATCAAACTCTGCCTCTGTAGGCATGTTAGTGTTTTTTTTCCTTCTTTAAATGGTGACTGTGTTTAAATTGAGTTACACAGGCTCACAAAGTATTTCTAAACATACTTTCTTTATCACCTTTAGTGACTTTAAACTGTGAGCATGTTGGTACAACGCATAGGAAAGGCAATGATTAGTGTATGAATTTAATGTGTTGCACTTTCTTTCTCTCTGTTTTTTAAATGAATAACCTCTTTGTGTTGCATTTGTTCTGGCGTCCTTGTGTTTCAGAGAATTTAAACACCCAGAAAAATGAAACATTAGTCAAATAAGGATCACGTGTTTCTCATATGTTTCAGCTGAGTTCCCCAACACACCTACGAACAGCAACATGGAGTACAAACAGGAGGGAGAACAGTCGTCAGATTTTGGAGGCAGTAAAAGTAAGTGTGTTTCATGAATAACGGTGGATCATATCTGTTATCAAAATAAAAAGTAGACTAACAACGCATGTTTCCACAGCATTTGCAGGTAACAGACAAAAGAACATGTTGGCACGGAAATGCAGGAGGAAAGCTAAATGCAGATCCAAAAAATGTGGTGAGTACATTACCTTCTTTGATCATTCAAACTTTTGCAGTTGCTTTTCTTAAGGACCAATGTTGGGTTTGCACAACAAACAAAAACACAAACAAAAAAAATACAAATGATTAACGCCTGTAATAAAGGTAGACTAAGAGGCTTTTATTATACATTACCTGGTCTTCACATGTGGTACAGGGACCTCGGTTGTGCCTTCAACTGTTGAAGTTAATCCTCTCTTTGCAATGTCACCTACTGATTCATTGTATTTGATTAAAGGCAGGTGTTGGGCACAATCTCTCTGTAATTTGCTTGGAGGCTTTGCCATACAGCAGTGTGGTAACATGGTGCCACCATATTGAGTGGATTAGAGGAATTACTGCATATTTTTTGGCCTGCAAAGAGTCCCAGTGGCAGGTGTGTGGTGGAGCGTGTGTAAACAGCCATGTTGGCACCAGTGGGCTCTGAGAACTCAGCTGGAGTGACAGCCCAGGTGTCTCCTGGGACTTGTAGTGTCAGGCTGGACCCCCAGGTCCACCTGGAGACACTGCTGTTGTTGCTGCTCCTAAAACTCCCAAGAGACTCCCATTGACATTTGATGTTCCATGTGCCTGCCCAGAGAGCCATCTTGAGGTTATTATGATTGTCACGCTGAAAATCAAACGCAAGATAGTTGCCAATATTGGGAAACAGAGTGTTGGGTAGAAAACTATTACTGGTACTAAAATATAATTGCTATGTCCCAGGACAGACTGTATGGGTAATGCAGGTATTCTGATCTGAGTGTTTGTTTGTTTGTTTTGTTATGTTCTCCACAGCTGAAGGAGGTGAATTCAACCAAGATCCTCTCTGCAATGATGTCTTATGTGTGGCCAAAGAATAGACCAGACCTGCGGGCCCGTGTAGCCATCTCTCTCGGCCTGCTCGCTGGAGCCAAAGTAAGTTTACTGACAATTTCATGAGTATTGAAAGGGGGATGATTACTGTCCTACTTATTATGTATCATATAAAGCTAATTTGATATATTTGATCAGCTATGAGCAATGCTGTTATTAATCCCTTACAACTAATGATATTTCTATGTAAAGTTCAGCTTGTAAACATTAAGGAAGAGGCTCAAGTCCCTTTTTTACATTTAGCGACACTGAGTCTTACTTCTGCATTCTGCTTTGTTTATTTCTTACCCTCTTAATGTAAAGTCTAAAGATGTTTCTCCCCTCTTTATTACAATACAGCAAACACATAAAAGTAAGATTCATTAATTGAATACACTCATGACACCATCTCGATTACATTGGTTTGGCGTTAAAACACAGCAGACTGCTGCACATGTCATGATTCAGAGGGTACATTACTACTCCCCTCTCTCTAGCAGGGCCCTGAGATACTAAGGCTATATGGAACAGGTCTACATTTGTAAAGGACATCACTAGTAGGGGCTGTGAATTCTCTCCTCAAGGTATATGTGCTGGGTGATCCATTATCTTTGACGAAATGATCCAAAATGCCATAATGGTTGATAGACGGACGTTATAGAGGTGTTAGAAAGTAGCTTCCTCCTGTCAGGAGCGGTGCGTAGAAGCTGAATAAAAGGGCCTTATATGAAAAAGATTTCTGTGAAAGACTATGGAAAGATTATATCTTAAAATTGGAAGAAATATCATATATATACCCATGAATAATGCTGTATTAAATATTTTTATGTTTACCTTTTAATACCAAGTGGCTTTGCTATTTTATTTATGACATAATGTTTGTTTGACTATTTATACTTTCCTTATTCTTTCTCTATATCTCAAAACTATTATAAGCATTATTCATTTCCATTGTATTAGTTATTGTTTTTCAGTAAAAGAGTCATAAAAAAGTATATACTTAATTAATGTTTGAAGAACATCCTTCACAAATAATGTCTGAGTAGGACTATTTAAATAATAAAAGAGCTATCGCAAAAGAAAACTGCAGTACCTCAGATCGTGATCAGAACACATATATAAAAGGAATATGAAAAAATAAGAGAGCAAAGACAATCACAGCTTTCCAGAATCGAGTGAATCAGCCATTCCTCTTCACAGTGGAACAGTAAATTGCAATGAAAGAGAGAAGTGAAAATGTCAAGGTGGTTGCCGACGTAAATTAAACGTTAATTATTGAGTGTAAGAGTTTCATCTTTTAAGCTCATACCTCCCCTGAAACACATTCTTTCTTGAAGTTCCATCAAGAAAAGAATGCCTGTGTTCACCAAAGATGTCTTTATCAGCATAACACATTTCTCCATCACGGACTCAAGTTCTTAGAGAAGGCTGCAGCATCACTCTGGTGCACGAGTGGCTCGGGCAAACATCACGTCTGATTTTATTATACAGCAGTGGTGTGTCGTTGTGGTTTGCCAATGCTGCTGGACACAGGATTGATTGGAAAAACATTATCATGTCGGGACCTACAGTTAGTATTTATTGTTGACTGAACATTATCACTCACTATTTTTCAGCATTCAAAAGTATTTTGAATATTTATCCTACCGTCCTTCATTGATATAAAGTGTAGTGGATTGTGCAATTGAGTTTTAACAAGTCATATCAGAAATAAATTCCAGCAATCCAGCGTTTGCATTCAAGTTTACGTCTATTTTCTACACCTTTGTCCTATTTCTAAGCATGACCTTTGAAACACTCTCCTTCCTCAAATGCCCAAATGACTATCGGAAACAGATCTCATGTCAATAAATGTCAACTGACAATTTATTCAGGATGGGGAGATCTCGTGATCACTGCTCATAAAAGGCATATTGCATTATTCTAGAAAATAATAGCCTATGTTTCTAGCTAAAGAAAAACCGGAAGGCTTGCACATTTTATGAGATAGTTGTGATTTCTTTGCACATGCTGGTTTCTGAGCTGCTGTACTTGTTGTTGAGTCCTTAAAGATGAACCATCACCTTTCATCATGGCAATCACAAACTGCTTACGTCAGCTGGTTTTTCTTTAAAAGGTTAATCACTTGAAGATTGCATTTTAAAGATGATGCTGTCCAAGTGTCAGACTCTCACAAGTCAGTGTGTGACACCATTTCAATACAGACTGATGGTAAAACGCAGCAAAGCATTGATGTAATTTGTAATCAGAAATATCTCCTCACTAGCACAGGTTGTTACACGGTGTATAGAACCCATTTTTTTTCGAGATACAGTGTGCTTTTAAAATAACTTTAGATAAGTAATTGCATGCACTGCAGCAATCAGTGCACAATGTATTTCCTCTTTCTTTGTTGATGGTCTCTAATTTACACCCTGGAAAACAATCACAAATTCACAGCTACCTAAATAAGCATGTACTGCTCCCTCTCAGCATGTCTAATAAGTGTGTGTGCTAAGGGGGGAGAGAACACACACGTGCAATCCAATCTTCTCCTCCTATTTCCCTGCTTGGCTGGAGTTAGCCTCGATTTCTGCCGTTTGTCTGTTTGAACTAAAACCCCCAGCAGTGTGGAGACAATTTTGAAATCAACTGAATAATTATGTGGTTACAGAGCAGCACACCTCTGCACTCGGCAATATCACTGACATTTTCATTTCAAATTCTATTATATAGAAGCTCTTGTTTTCGTTGGCCTCAAACGAAGCCCTCTCTGTCTGTGTGCCGGTGTGTCACACTGAACGCTTGATTCTTGATAACCTGAAGCTTTTCTCCACTACTTGACACTATATATTTAATATGAGATGACTTATCGCTAGGCACAGATCGACCTGCCGTTGATTTAATCTCCTGTTGGTCGCTAATGGTTTAAAAGAGCACAGCACTCCTTATTATGTATTAGTGCTGAAATTGAAGACATGTTTTGGCCCCATGATAATAGGCCTGGGCTATTTTTGTAGCCTGTTCTGTTCTGTCCTGTCTTGGTAGCATATATATTGTTTTTCCTTGAGGGGGTAAGAGGACTTCTATTTCTGATACCCATTACCAGTGTATTAAGGGAGACCCCAGGGATGTAGCTATGCAGTAATGGTGCATTGTTAGGTGTGCTTTTACATCCGCAGGGTAGACATAGGTTTGTTTTTTTTTCACTATATTTATAGTTTTTATACTTTAAAATATGTTTTTATTTAATTGCTTAATGGCAAAATGATAACGTGCAGAACAAGGGGTGAAGGAACAGAGAGCGCCTTCCCCTGTGTAAGAGCGTGATTGAAATGAAATAGGTTTCAAATGAAAATACACTGCTGTGTTCTCTGGCTGTCCTAATGCGCAGCGGACCGCCTTCGCCTGAGTCACACAGCTGTCCCTGTGCTTTTAATTAGTCATAATAACCATTTCAATTCCATTAGCAGGAAGCGCCAGCTACCTCATCAGCAGCGGCACAGCATGCTATACCCTGCATACCGCCATTCATATACATCCGTGAATGCACCTGGATGGATTTACTGCCTAGCAAAAGTGTAAATCCGTCTTTCTTGCCTCGCCCGGTGCACATAATGGCTGCAACCAATGATTATGTTCAATATTAATAAGATGCTAATGTTTTTTCAAGATGAATATTATCATTTGATTTTTAAAATGTCTGAAAATAGGGTGAAATGTCGCAAGAGCAAGGCTTTTTTTTATTGTCTTGTAAATGTCATTCCAAAACTCAAAGATATTCAGTTTTATATCATATATATATTAAACTGAATATCTTTGACAATATATATAACAACAAAAGCTGAGCATTTCCACATTTTTCTGCTTTTGTTTCACGAAAAATGACTTTAATGACGAATTGATTTTCAAAATAGTTAGCATACAAACATGCATCCATTCAGGGGTTGTACAGAGGACTAAAAAAATGTCACACAAAATTATAGAGCATATGTCTGTGTACTTTGAAAGTACTTCCCCCTCTCTTTATTCTCCTCCTCTCTGAATGACCCTCCCTCCCTATCTGCTTCCCCAGATGACCAATGTGACCGTGCCCTTCATGTTTAAGTATGCAGTGGACGAGCTTAACCAGATGTCGGGACACATGCTGAACCTGAATGACGCGCCAAGCACTGTGGCTACCATGGCAACGGCCATGCTGATTGGCTGTGAGTCCCAGACTTGTATTTCACTGGCAGGTGCCACACTCATGAGAGGGGACTGTGGGACTGCCTATTATCTGCAGGCTGACCTTTCCCAAAACATTCATATCAATGCCGATCCACGGCCCCCGCCTCTCCGACAGATTATTTACATTATGTGCTCCGTTCTGCGCCTGAGTTCGCTTCTGTCGATGCACGCGGGCCTCTTGTGAGCGCTGACGACTGCGCTGTATGATATCTGCGTGCTCCCAAGGCAAACAGAGCTCAATGCCTTTCTAAAGCAGTGGGATAGGAATTGCTAATATCCTTTTTTTAAAGTGGTTGGATTTTTTTTTGTGTTTTGCAAAGGCCAAGGCTGTTTCTTTTACTTCATCCCTTGAGAGCACTCCTTTTTTCTCTCTCTGTCCAAATGGCACCAATGAATACATATGGGTCAGGGGTGAAATGTAGCGTGAAAGTGTCTTTAAGTATTATTTCTCTCCTGATGAGAGCAAACAAAAAAATAAGAAAAGGAATATTGTGAACCTGACACCCACTGAAAGTCACTCTGGCCTTGAGTGAGATCAGCTTGGTTGCAATGTACACTCCGCCCTGTCGCCACTTATTTTAATGAGCCCACTTAGGTGTTGCACACTAATGCTGCCTGTCAAATAATTGGAGCACATGAACAGGACTCCAGACAGGATGAATTAAGATGATGAGGAAGAATGAAGGGGATGCTCTTAAAGAAAAAGAATTATATATTTTTTGTTCCCTTTTTGCAACACTCAGGTCCCGGCACCCGGAGCCTGCTGTGACGGTTGTAATTCGACTGAAAAGGTTGCACAGTGCTCATCCTGCCTTGTCAGATGCGGACACGTTCATTAGATGAGCATTCCTATTTAACGCCACATTACGGCCCCATAAACAACGGCAGACAGAGCGATTATTACCCTGACTTTGGTCTTAGCAGACAAGTCGTGTGTTCACACAAGTCGGTGAGATCGCCACAGGAAGGCCCTGTGCCGTTCAAACACAGACCATTAATTTGGGACAGTCATGCTAGCCATCTGCTTGTGTAAGCAGTGTAAGGGATTAGAATAATTGACTTTCTTGGAATTAGATTGGTGTTTTTTTTGGACTGAAACGCTTGCATGACGGCTCTGGTTTTTCGCTGCACATCAGGTAGCTTCCTTAAATTAATCCTAAAATAGGTAACACTTAAAAAGCTGGCTTGCATCCACGCTCATCATACAGATCCGCCAGACGGAAGTCTAGACAGTGGTGAGCCTGTTCATGGACTCAACTCAGTCACATCTTTCTGTGACACTCTTATTAAAACCTCCTCCCCCTCTTCTAGTATTACACACACACACACACACACACACACACACACACACACACACACACACACACACACACACACACACACACACACACACTTGTGTACACTCACATCCTCCCCCCTCCCCTCAGTCTGCAGTGTGCTGGCCTGCCACGGCAGTGAGGCTTCAGACAGCATCCTGCTCTGTAATTACAGAGGCTGCTGCTGTAGCCCTGCAGTGCTTTGCAGACCTGCCCTGCCACCTCATACAAGCTTTCACTTTAGAGCAGTTGACAAGCCTTTACCCTCGCTAGCCTCGACTGTCTCAATACTGTATTACATCTTACACGACAGGAAAGGCAGGGGTCATATTCTTGTTTTGCTGCCTCATATCACTTTAGAGCTACAGAACAGTCCTCTGTGCTTTTCACAGCAGGTATGCTAAACTCTCCGTCTCCTCCACTCTCCCAGATGGTGCATCACGGGCTGGTGCAGCCTTCTTCAACGAGTTGAGGAACACTGTGTTCGGCAAGGTGGCCCAGAACTCCATCCGACGCATCGCCAAAAATGTCTTCCTCCACCTGCACAATCTGGACCTTGGTTTCCATCTCAGCCGCCAGACGGGAGCACTGTCCAAGGCCATCGACCGCGGCACACGGGGCATCTCATTTGTCCTCAGTGCCATCGTCTTCAATCTAGGACCAACAGTCTTTGAGATGGGCCTCGTCAGTGCCATTTTGGTGAGTCTTTCAGTGACATCTACACACACAGATCTATACTAATGACTGTTATCATAAGCTTTGACATAATTACCGCAGCCAAGACGGTGAACCTTTAGTCTGCGTTTGTCGGTCAGCAGGATTACAGAAAAAAAGGGCTGCTCAACTCAGGTTGGTGCTGCATTCATGTGGTGTCAGAATAATCAGAAAAATGAATGCTGCACTTCACCTGAGCCCCATCTAGTTGGAACAACAACTGAGAAATGTCATGTAAATGCACCATTGGCCTTGTCTCTCCAGATGCTACTCTAGTTGTAGTAAGCCTCAAGAAACACTGCCTACTATGCTTTTTTAAAAAATGTTGTTACTGTTACTCTCTCATCCCTTAATGCACAGGACCTTCCATCACCTTCCATCACCTTGAACACTCCTCACGGCAGATTGTCCGACCATTAATTTGCGGGATATTGTCTACATTCTAAATGGAATATGAACTTTTGGTGGCAACACAGAGCCCATTAGCGTCAATGATGAATCCCAAAGCTTTGTAGCAGCTTAATGTCCTCCTGTGGAGTATGCCCTGAACCAGATGTCCCCCCTCCTTGGCCCGCACTGAAAGAACGGCTCGTCTATAGCTCCGTGGTATTATTCCACTCTGGACTGTAATGTCGGCTTGCCTGTAATGAGGACAGACTCCATTGCCCAAATAGCTAAAGCATTAGCACGATTAGTTCTTGTAGTTTCCCCTCCATTTGTAACACTCAATTTCATAGTGGATGGTCAAAAACAGTACGTTCTAAAAATGCCTTGTGACGCCAACGTGCGTGTCCGGAGGTCTGACGCGGTCCCGTGACTTTTATCATAAAGCGTCACAGCATGTAGAGGATGATCTGTTTCGTGTGTGCTCTTTCTCTTCTGCAGTATTACAAGTGTGGAGGACAGTTTGCAGCGGTGTCCTTGGGTACCTTATCAGCATACACCCTCTTCACCATTCTTGTCACTCAGTGGAGGTAACAAAGCAGATGTTTTTCATTGTGCTGTGTATGTATGCCTATCTTGTTTTATTCCTAGTGTTTGTTACCGCTCCAAAAAGATTCACTTTTTATTTCTGTGTGTTTTTGTGCTGACTGTGACAATATTCACTCCTAGGCTGAAATTTGTGCTTAAAAAAACGCCTACGTAAATGTTGCTCCTGTCTCTGCACACAGGACTCGTTTCCGGATAGAAATGAACAAAGCCGACAATGAAGCCGGCAACGCAGCTATTGACTCTCTCCTTAACTATGAGACTGTTAAGGTGAGATCCAACCCCCCGCTCAACCACACATGTACACACAAACACCTAGCCTATCATACACTCTTCTTCTAGCTCACACGCGTCCCCACCCCCTCCCTTCATCAATCCCCCCCTTTTATCTCCTCTATTCTAGTCGTTCTTCTATTCATTTAATCCAGGGACATTGACGTGAACAAATATTTACTCCATAATAGCGTTTCACTGGCATGAATATTCTTTTTAATCAAGAAATAGCTCTCTAGCGCTCTGTCTCCCATTATCACACAGAAGCTCCTGATCATAAAAGTCTATGTTAAAAGTCAAGTTAATTTAGTCTGTACAGTCCACAAAATCAAGTAAGCAGTGCAAACGTAGACATATTGTCTGGATATGTACTATTGCACAACATGAATTTCAGAGTAGGTGAAATGATTGCATATGTACATTCTGCTACTTTTTAACCATGTATTTACATTTTCCACCTTTCGAACTCAGATGCTGATCAAAGCCAATGGAGCAAGCCAACAAATAAGGAAATAATCAATGATCATCTTTCTATATACTGTAACTGTAGTAGTGCAATTTTGTCATGTAGGCAGTTCTTATGCCAAAAGTGATGACACTGCATTAACTCTAGTTGAGATTCATTCAGAGAGATGAAAATTGAACATTTTTGTCATTAGTTACAAAGTTAAAATTGGCATTAAACTATATATACTTTTTAACATCGATATTAAAGGGATGATTATCATAATTGTCATTATATCATCACCTAGGGCTGCACTAATGGTTATTTATTATATGTTTGTATTATACACCAATCGTTTTCTTGATTAACTCTGATCACAGGTACTTAAAGTGCAAAATGATTCCTTTAAGCTGCTTATTTTGCCAGACCTTCAGTCCGAAAACCTAATTATATTAAGTTGACTATAAAAAAAAGAAAGACAGAAAAGCAGCAAATCACCACAATAGAGGATAAAACTAGAGCATATTTGGCACAATGGACGAAACATTTCAGAGTTTGTTTATTTTCTGACCTTCACCTTTTTAATGACTCTGTGCTGATATTATCTGTCCTGCTCCTCATTGCTTTAAGTGTTAAAATATCCACTGCATTTGTAAATGTCTCTTGAGTTGCTACAAACACTGAGACATTTATCACCGGACCGCAGCAGAAATAGTTTCCTGGTTTAGTCAATGACCCGTGTCTTAGTTATAGTTCTGGCTGGAGCTACAGGCTTTGTTTTGAATAGAAATGTCTGCTGAGAGCCAGGTTAGTTTATGGGCAAGTGTTCCCTCGCAGACATCTGACTGATGCGAAGTGGTGCGGTTGTAAACATGGCTTTATACTTTTCTCAATAGCATGGTTATACTGGATCCTCAGCTTTCTAGGTAACATCATTGTGCACAGGACACACACACACACACACACACACACACACACACACACACACACACACACACACACACACACACACACACACACACACACACACACACACGTGTTACCCTCGGGTTCTGGGTGCTTTGTTTGGCTATACTAAATATATTTTGTACCCATGTTATTTTCCTTGCTGTATTATTTTTGCATCCTGTTTTTCTTAACGTTTTGTTCAGTGTTATTTTGTGTCATCTGTTCCAATGCGGCCGGATTTAGCATCACTCTGAGCTGTGAGTGTGCATATGTAATTAGATCTCCGCCCACTCAGAAATCCGTTCCACTTTCACAAAGGGTTGGATGAGAACCTGAACGCGGTGCCTTGCACTGCTTCGGTTCGTCCTCCATATGATACTTTCTCTCTCTCTCTCTCTCTCTCTCTCTCTCTCCTTGCATTTCCCTATATGCAAATCAGTGGCAAGTCGGTATCAGCACAGCACCACTGCCGTTAGCTAGAGAAGCAAATCGCCCACTTAACCAGAGCAGAGGAACAATAGTGCAAACTAAACAAACAGCAATATTAGGTAATTGGCAGCAGAGTTGAGGAGGGTCGTTCTTATGATCATGGCATAGTTCTATGTGCTGAAAATAAGAGATGTGCTTGTGGCTGATTCATTGGGCTTTTTTTTTTCTTTAAATGATGGCTGTATGTCTTAGTGGAAATTAGTGCTGCTTGTGTGGTGCAACACTGAAGAGCTCCCTGTGCTTTGTTTTTGTCTGTGTGAGCTGCAACAGATGTAAATACAGAGGCTGACGATGCCAATGATGAATACTCTGCAGAGATTCTTGTTTAACTTGCAAGGGATGCTCCCTTACAATTATAATTGCCTAATATTTTTCAAACTGTTATTTTGCCATAATCACTATCCTCTGCCAGAGCTACTTTGCTAAGCAGGCTCTGGATTCTGTTTTACCGCCCTCTACATTCTCTGTGGGGATGAGATGAAGATACAGAGAGAGGAAAAATAGTTTTAGAGGCCGACTGAGACCCAGACTACGCCCAGAGCGGTCACAGAGAACAAATGCAGCCTTGAGGCAGGATGCGCTTAAGTGTCTATCTGCCCGACACTGCTCTCCATGCTTACTTAAACTTTAACCTTAACCATATTTTGTGTCTCTCCCTCTCCCTCTCTCCCAACTTTCTTTTCTTGTGTGAATCCTTTTTGCCGTCTCCGTGAACTGTGCTCCCTTCTCCCCTCCCCTCTCTGCATGTTTCTCATCTCGGCTGCAGTACTTCAACAACGAGAAGTATGAAGCCGAAAAGTACGACGCATTCCTGAAGGTTTATGAGTCATCCTCTTTAAAAACCACGTCCACACTCGCCATGCTCAACTTTGGCCAGAGTGCCATCTTCAGTGTCGGCCTCACTGCCATCATGGTGCTGGCCAGCAAGGGCATTGCATCAGGTACGTGTGTGTGTGTGTGTGTGTGTGTGTGTGTGTGTGTGTGTCAGGGTCAGGGTCAGGTAAAATGATTCTCCAATTTTTGTAAACAAGGTTTATAAACCATGAGAAACAGGTACAGCATCTTGGTGTAAAGGCATTAAACAAATCACCTGAACTGAAATGACTTCTTCACACCCATGATCTGTGTCCACTGCACAATAACAAAAACAATGTGCATTTGGAAAGCTTAAAAAAACAAACTTAAAACAAAGTAATCTGGCAAGTAAAAACCTGACTGAACTGGATGATAGAAACTAAATGAGAACAAAGCACAGCAAGCATGAACAAGTGGCATGAATAGGAAATAAAACAGCCTTGATGCAGAAAATGAAATCACAGCAGGTGGAGATAGATTCAGACTGGAGCATGCTTCTGCTGCTCTCACAACTTGAAAGTGGAAATGTTTGTTTTTTCAGATTGTGTCTCCCAAGATACATGCGTCATACAATAGAGAATAATGTTCTTTAAGTCGCTGTGTCGCTGTGGTGTAGGTTCCATGACCGTGGGAGACCTGGTGATGGTGAACGGTCTGCTCTTCCAGCTCTCCCTCCCCCTCAACTTCCTGGGCACAGTGTACAGAGAGACCAGGCAGGCCCTGATCGACATGAACACTCTCTTCACTCTGCTCAGCATCGACACCAAGATCAAGGTAACTTGTCGGTCTGACATGCACCCTCTGCATTGTAGCAGTAAATTGCAAAAAAAAAATGTCTTAGTCTACCAAGAGGAAACAGTAGACTTGTAGGCAATAAAAGGTTCATACAGAGTTCAATTTAATATGTGAAAACTCGATTTCACTGAAGTTTGTTTCTCCAGTAGTAGCACATAATGGTAGTGAAAAAGATAGTGGTGAATGATTTTTTACATGGGATTTTTTTTGCTGCATGTGCTGACAGACAGGTTTTAGTCAAACATATTAATGACACGCTGGATCTGACTCCGGTGCTTCCTTATATGCTTCTTTTACAGCTCGACATTACTCGCCAGTTGGGATGTTATTGCTGCAGGACTGTGATTGTTGTTTGTTTTTTTTCCTGATTATTAACTAGGCAAGGTCAAACGCTTTCTTTCCTTTTTCAGTAGGGATATATAATCTGAGAAAAATGATCACTGACTAGAAATGTCTGTAAAAATATACGAGAGTTGTGGTGGTGGTGTTGTTGTTGTTGTTGTTGTAGAGCATCTGCTGATCAGTGATGAGGCTGATAAAGGGTCCTCACCTGTGTTCACTGTAGGGTTGTGGTGTGTTCAATTACCAGCCCTCTTTTTTCGTGGTTCAGTTTTGCCTGTTTGATCACATTGAGTTAACTAAAGGCACCTTTAAAGCACGGACGACTGCCATTAAGTTGGCGGTGCTTTTCAGCAGCCCCTTGCACTGGTTCTATTGCCCTTTAGTGCAGATAACCAAGTTTTAATTGGTTGTTTTATTCAACGTAGTATCCTCTATGCAAAATGCATCAAATCCATACATATGTTTGAGAAGCTGCAACCAACAAATGTTTGACATTTTATTTTGTGATTGATTATCAAAATTGATGCTGATCAATCCAGTTTTAGTGCCTAGAAACATGTAATGCCATTGATAAGGTGTTGCTGTAACTATTTAACCATTATCCAAATGTACAAATAGACAGTCAAGACAATATTCTGTCCATTAATTTAAAATATGCAAAAACTTGACATGTTATCCTGTGTATCTTCAATGTCATCATAACTCTCAGTTGTTGTTCTTGTTTTTTAAACGACAGCCCATCTTGCATCAGAAGAACACATTTAAGTGCAAATGTGCGGCTGCTATCGCCGCTAACAATATGAATGCCATTTCTGTCTCCAGCCTGTAATTATAGTCGGAGAAATGAATCTGTCCGGTTCTTTTTCCCCCATCAGTAATACTCCTCTCCATTGTGATTCCCTGTGGAATGGCACTGCCCAGCAGGCCATTACGGTCTGAATGCTTTTTTTGTTGTGGAACACATTGGCTTATTATGTAGATGTAAAATAATTTAAAACACCCCCTTACTTGAAACTGCGCCACAAAATAAAAATAAAAATCCTTTTGGCTTTTTTCCCATGTTGGGGGTGTATGAAATTATCATTTGTTTATACTAATAGACTGTGAGTTATTTGTATTGATTGTCTGAGGTGGATAGTGGGTGATCATGTTGTTATTAGATAGTAAAGAAGCAGAGCCGGCTTTACTCTCAGAGCGAGGACAGCGCCGTATTCACTGCTGACCTTGGCTGCATCTCAGCACTGTGGCTTGGCTCAGTATGTACCGAAAGTTTTCAAGCCATTGATCCTTCAGTCACCATGAAGGGCGGCGTCTGAAGATTCAGTTGAAACGACCTCTGGAATTTGCTGTGAATGTGTCTGCTTTATGCAGCCCATGTTGGCTATGTGCTGCAGCGTTATACTTCTTTACAAGGTGTTGGAGTAAGGTTGCATCATGCCGGGCCTCGTCTGCCAGGGGCTGTTCTGTTTCCGTCTCCTCTCTCTCAACCCTCTGATGCTTTTCTCTAGGAGAAGGATCTCGCCCCGCTTTTAAGCATCACACCGCAGGAGGCCACCATTCGCTTCGAGGATGTCTACTTCGAATATCTGGAGGGCCAGAAAGTCTTAAACGGAGTGTCCTTCGAAGTGCCTGCTGGGAAGAAGGTGGCTATCGTTGGTGGCAGCGGGTCAGGGTAGGTCGCTGTTAAACCATTTGTGTTACTCCATTAGATTAGCTGTTCTTTGTCCCCAAAGGGGGTGTCTGTCTGCTCAGGTCTGTGCCATCCTAACAGATGTGATTTGTGCAGACGGTGTTATCATCAGATATCATCAGATATCATCAGCACACTGTGGGGGGGTGCAGCTCACAGACAGAAGGATGTGACGATATGTTCCACATCTGTTTGCAGGAAGAGCACCATTGTGCGGCTGTTGTTCCGCTTCTTTGAGCCCCAGCAGGGGAACATCTACATAGGGGGGCAGAATATCCGAGACGTCAGCCTTGACAGCCTGAGGAGGTCTTTGGGGGTCGTACCTCAGGTCAGAGACACTCCCAACACAATGAAATAAACAATGCATTTTTTAAAACCATGTTGGTGTAAATGTAATATGTTAAGATTTTATTGTTGATACTAAACAACAAGGGGGCAGCATAGAACAAAGTAACGTTAGCGGTACACAGCGGAATCAGAAATACACTGATTTGAGGTTTTCGCTGCAGTGAGCTCAGAGGCAGATCTGAACAGATGGTACATAAACAGTATTTTTGTCATTTGCCTTGGTTCCCTTTCTCCCTCTTACCCTTGTTTTTGTGTCTTCAGTCCTCTTTTTCTGCCTCTGCTGCAATACATTTTTTCTCTGAAGCTTCATACTTTGTTCCCTAACCGTGTTGTTGTCAGGATGCTGTTCTGTTCCACAACACCATCTTCTACAACCTGCAGTACGGCAACATCAACGCCTCACCAGAGGAGGTTTACCAAGTCGCTCGACTAGCAGGCCTCCATGACGCCATCCTCAGGATGCCCCATGGCTACGAGACCCAAGTTGGAGAGCGGGGCCTCAAACTATCAGGTCTGCGGCACCATCATGACTACTGTTTAAATATGATCCCTTCTGTAGAGCCAGGAAAAGAGCTTTGTGGTTTGTGTGTGCCCCTGCAGGTGGAAACCATTTCAGTTTATTGTTCTTCTATAAGGCATCTGATTATTTTTCACGACTGATTAATTCTTTAATTTATCTTTAAGTCCATAAAAAATATAAAAGATGATGCCAGACAATGTTTTAAGGTTTGCTTGATAATAGACTCAAGCTATTTCTTTTTTAAATCAAAATGGTTGCAAATGAATCAACTATTAATTTCAGCTCGAATATTACATACTTCAATAAGTGATATAGGGATATGACGTATGATTTTAGGTTGAGTGTTATAATATGGTTGGAATATTTAGTTTTCCTGGCCTCAGTGGGAGCTTTACAGGACTAAAATCTGACCATATCTTACTGTGGTTATAGCTGTTGTTTGCATTACATATGAGTGAGTCTTCAATGATTTTATGTATGATTGTGTTAGTTTTGTAAAGCTCAACATGAAAAACAAATGGTAATTTCTATACCGTTACCAGAAAAAATAAGGCAAATTACAGGAGCGTAAATCTTTCACACACATTTTTATTCACTGCCATTCGCTGCCAAGAATATACAAGAATGCAGTTGCCATCTTGTTTGCTCTCTAAAATAAATGTGACTGAGAGCCTGCAAAATAGTGTGAGGATTATTCAAATGTGCGCAGCTCTACATTTTTAATGAACTATTGCAGTCGAATTGACTTGTAAGTCTTTGATTATGATCCGTTGTTTTGTAAAACAAGGTGTTAATTAAACCTTAAATTTGACCTTATTTGTGACGTTCATTAGCTGAGCCATTGTTATTTTGTTGTCGTCTTCTGTGTAGTGTGAGAACTTGTTTAATGGCACGTTGCCTTATTTGATCTGCAGTGATAGCACACGACTGTAGTATTTGGCTCCTAGCATCACTCTGCAACTCATTTAGCCCACGTTAACACACACAGTGTGTGAGCACTTTCACTCAACATTCAAGATGCAATTACTGGCAGCACAGATTTCTTTATGTGGAGTGACTGAGTGAGTGAGAGAACGGACAAAATAAAGACATGACTAACTTCTCATTAATTTTAACTGCTGCGGTACGTGACAGCTGCCAATGAGTTTGTCTCTGGGAGGAGGGGGGGGGGGCAGTCTGGGCCGTGAGGCTCCTAACTTCCTTTAGTGCTGTTCTCCACTGCCAGCAATATTTATATCTGCTGAACGCTGCTTGCTGTCAAGAGGCCTCACACAGCTCATATGTAATAAAAGCCGAGTCAGACACAGTTGGAGAAATCTTTGCGTCCTGCTGGCTTTTCTTGACAATTAAATGAAAGTCGCTTTTACCAGCCCTCTGCTTGAGGTAATTATCTGATGAGAGGGGCCAGAGAAAGACCTGCTGTATCCTCACACCTCTCAAACCTATTGGCTTTAGCCTGGTTTTCTCCTATTTATCACTTTGCTTCTGTTTCAGGAGGGGAGAAGCAACGTGTCGCCATCGCACGAGCGATACTGAAGAATCCCCCCATCCTACTGTATGACGAGGCAACATCCTCCCTCGACTCTATTACAGAAGAGGTGCATCATCACACACACATACTAACACACACATGCATAAATACCTCACATGCCCGTTGGCTGCTGCACGTACAGGTTGACTCCTCACAGTGCCTGCATGCATGTTTGGCAGAACAAACACCCTTTCAGTCACTCCTGTAGGTACTCTGCTCACTCCTGCGTCACATACCTGCTGTGACACACACACACACACCCCCCTCCCCCCTCTACACACGCACACTCACCACCCCCATGTTCTCCCCTGCCACCTGCCACTGTTTTCTCCTACTTAATCTCCAGCTCAGCTTAAACCCCACAGTCTTTGTAAATGTTACATTTAATGAGAAAGTTCAGCATGCCTTCTTTGAACTTCTGGAAAAAAAATCAGGGCAGTAAATGTGATTTTTAATTGAGATTTTCAGTTACTTCTTATTAGGACGGCCTTTTAAAATGATCATATGTAAACACTGGATATAAAAGCATATGAAGGCGGATGTTGCTCAGAAACATTCTGTTGAATTTACTTTCTTTTTCAAATCAAACTTTTGGAGTACATT
Organism: Eleginops maclovinus; assembly: GCF_036324505.1. Taxonomy (NCBI): domain Eukaryota; kingdom Metazoa; phylum Chordata; class Actinopteri; order Perciformes; family Eleginopidae; genus Eleginops; species Eleginops maclovinus. The sequence continues at coordinate 15,932,320 of NC_086371.1, forward strand.
TCGTATGTATTCTGTCATTCGTTTCCTTCTTTTCCTTATTATTTTTGCAAGTCACCCTTATTGGGAACCAGTTTCCTTTTGGTTTAGACACTCCTGTAAATCTTAACAATGTGATTTATTTATTTGTCTGTGTGTGCTTCCAGAACATCCTGAATTCGATGAAGGGGATGGTGCAGGACAGGACATCAGTGTTTATCGCCCACAGGCTTTCAACAATAGTAGACGCAGACGAGATTATAGTGCTCAATGAGGTAAGAACTCATCCACTTATTTTTTACTTGATCTCATACTTTCTTCATTAACATTTCCTGTTGTAGAGTCAGGGTTCATAAAATGCAAATAATATGACAATTCAGAGTTTTTGAGTAAAAACATGCGCCGTGTTAATTGCCCGTCCAATTAGACTGGTTTGCATTGAAGGAAGGAAGATGACCTGCACTCTGCGTGACCTTCAGCACTGGATCTGCCAGCAACACCAGTTCAGCAAGCAGCCTCTGTTTTTGCAACTCGTTTATTTTGAGTTACCTTTCTACAATGTACGTGATGAAGACATGCTTTGTTTAGCTTTTCTCATTAACTTCAACAACAACAGGACACTGTTGGTAGAAGTGAATGTATTATTTTTCAGCATAAGGGCTCATTAAAGCAGTCAGACTCAACTGGCTGTTTTGGTCAGATGGCGTGTCTTGTTTGTCTCGGTGACTAATAATGTATGGGCCAGCTTCCCAGACACTGATGAGGCCTCGTCCAGGACTAAACATTCAACACAGGCTTTTAATGGAGAGTGCCATTCAAATGGTTTGACTAAAACATGTTCTGTTTAGACTGAAGGTGCCTTGGAGATGAAGAGTATGTTTTAAAATCTTTTGCTGCCTTATTGTCACTTTATTATACATCAGAGAATATCCAGGCAAGACCAAAAAAAGCAGCCGTATTTAACGGGTTGGGCTTGAGGCACAGAGGGATGTCAGTTATTATCTGAAAGTAAGAGTTAATATGAAATGTAACACAGATGAAGTGATATTTTCCACTGGTGCTAGAGTCAGATAGGATAAATGATAAAAAAGATTTCTTTGAACTGCAGCGAGTGAGCATGTGCGGGTCCATGTTTCCAGAGTCAGATGGCAGGGATCAGAGGCTCGTGGTGAGGAGGCATGTTTGCGTGTGATGTCGCCATGCCGTTTGCTGGTGTCACCAGCAGAGGACTGCCTGGGGTGCTCATTAAAATAACGAGCGGAAGCAGTCACGTGCTCATCTTGGGTGCACTAAAGATGATGCCAACACCTCTGCATGCTCATGGGAGGTGGGGGAAGGGGGTGCCTTCGTTTGTGTTTGACTGTGTAGGAGGGATGTGTATTTGTTGCGTGCGGAAGAGCCTGTGTGTGCGAGTCGTGTTTTTGCGAGAGGAATTGCAACAGTTGTTGGGGAGGCGGCAGGGATTCTAGGGGGGAGCTGACTCTCCGCTGAGAGTGTGGTCAGTGTTGTGTGGTCATGACGAGATGCTAACTATAGGACTCTTGTGTTCATGGTCTTCCAATTTTCACTTCATGTGTGCTGCACAATTGCTTTGGCAGGTTTAAGTTTCATGTTAGCTCAAGTTTTTTCTGTTCTTTCTCCACCAGGGTAAAGTGGCAGAGCGAGGTGACCACCAAACCCTCCTCAGCATCCCCGGCAGCTTGTACTCAGACCTGTGGAACACACAGAACAGCAAAATCCTCAACAGGGACAAGAGCTCATCCGAGCCCCCGGTCGAACGCCTGTCCCAGAAGGAGGAGGAGAGGAAAAAACTGCAGGAGGAGATCGTCAATAGTGTTAAGGGCTGTGGGAACTGCTCCTGTTGAGGGAGGCTGCCCTCCTTGTCTCTACATCCCTCACAGATGGCCTACACTGGAATCCCTGCCTGGTCTGTGCAGCATTTGGGAGGGAGCAGAGTAGGGGTACATCCCCAATACCCACTCAAGCCAAGCCCCCACCCATGTGACAATCCCTCCTCCTCCCCGTATGAATAAAGGCCTCTGCTCGCCAAAGTGAAGGAGGAGGAGCAGAACAGGGAGCAAGTGTGTTTAGCACTGGCTGGTGTCCAGAGATAGAGCTTCAATGCCAGTTGTCTCAGCTGAAGCCAAGCATAAGAGACCTTGTATATCACAAACGTGTGCGTAAGACATCTGTTAGTCAACATGGTTGCCCCCTCTCCTCCTTATTTTTGACATCAGGTTTATTGACATCTTCCATTGCACTGGAAACAGATGAGAGTACACGCAATGACTTACACATGCCTTGATATTGAAACAAAATTTGTATTGATTGCATTTTTAGATGTATTTTTTATATTAAGGATTTGCACGTAATACAGGTTATTTTGGGTTTCAAAATACTGACATTACAAGGATTGTTTTTCAGTATGTGTTGGTTTGTTATATTTAATTTAATAGGTATTTCAATGGAATTCATAACACACATTACCCAATATGTTTTTTGAATGCATGTTCTAAATATATCAAATTCGGCAGATAATCAGGTCTTCTTGATTCGACTTACAACATTACCTTGATGTTTAGAACATGGACAATTGCTCCAGAGTGAATTGGCACTATGTCACATTCATGTAAATATAACACAAAGAAAGTAACTCCAATAAATCATGAAAGATTTTCACCACAATTGGAGCCACATTAAGAGGCAACAACTTAAGGGGCTCCTCTGGGAACATTTCCCTGTCATAAAATTTGGCTTTGGTTGATGGGCCTCTTGTAATGACATGCTATTCAAAGAGTTGTAACAGTGCTGAGACAGCTTTTTGGATTGTATCACTAGAATAAGAAGACTTCTTTCTGAAAGTTACATAAATCTTAATATTTAAAAACTCAAAAGTATATGTATGTCCTCATTTTCTGAGGGTGGGTTTGGCAGTGATACACACATTTTGTTTGGAACCTTGGTATGTTGTTATATCTCTAAATGAAAGGATTATTATACTAAACAATGTGAAACCTGTTTCATAGCATTCTGGACTATGTTGACTTTGTGAGTACACTGCAGAAAGGATAAAGATAATAAATGTTCAATTTTGTCTAAATAACGAGGTCTCCATGTTGTTCTGATCAGGGTTGAGTCATGATGAAATATAGCACAAGATGTACATATATTTATTTTCCTGGTATGTGTTTGAGGTTGTACTGGGTTGGGACCCCTCTAATTGATTATAACTAGAGGAGTCACAATATTATTAATAAGAAATAATAAAAGAAATGTATTTCTGCTACACAAAAAATATCATATTTGCTTTTTACTTGTGTAAGGAATAGCTTGGTTATGGATTAACTAAACAAGTTAATAGTTGTTAAGGATTTCTGATTCAGGCCTCAAAAAATACTCAAAGAAACTATCTTTGGAATTTGACATTTTAAGACATCCGAAATTCATGGTACAAAGCTAAATGTAAGTTGCTGGAGAGATAACTGTGAGCAGATGGCTGACAGTTATATCTGTTGGTAATGTTATGCATATAGGTTAACCCCTGACAAAATTCACAAGAGAACTGTCATATTATTTTGGCATTTCCCTTGTATTAAAACATGCTTGTAAGGATCTTGTGAATAAAATAGCCTGTGTGATGGAAACAAGAAACATAAGCAATAGAAATCAATTTCATATCTTTGATGAGAGATTGTAAAAATAGGTGAGGTATATAACTCATAACATAATCAATTGTTCCCCAGTTTTACGTGATATTAAACGTACACTTTTTTTCTTTCCTCGTCCGTTTATTTGTTCAAATGTTATCTTACAATATTGTTCTGGTTTTTTTTGGTAGCCATGTCATTTCTTCAAATACAAATATTTAACAACAAAACAAATGTCATCATCAAATCATTATTTTCTTAAATTGTGTAAAGTTAATACCACCATATTAAAGTCCTCATACAGGCACGTTTAAAGGATTTGCAAAATAGGCTTTGATTTCTATCTTTAATATTTTAACATGGGTTTCTGGCATAAAAGGGGAAAACAATGGCGGGAAGTCTGTCTATGCCCCGCCCACAATACGTTTCATTAGTCATGTGATTGATCTCCTCAAATGCTTAGTTTCTGTTTAATAAAAAACATTGGAGAAATCGAGCCAAACAAGTTTAACTCATTTTGTGCAACAAAACCTGGGACTAGCAGGTGAACCAGAAAGGCAAGTAAAGTTAGCATCTATTCTTTGTTTGTGTTGTTTGTTAGCTTGTTAGCTTGTAAATGGCAGTAGCTGACAGTGTTCCTGGTCTTTAAACATATAATGACTTCTTGTGGGATTTTCTGGCTGATAGTTGAAGGAGGCTCGAGGATGTGGTTTTCTTCCAAAAATTACAAACTTAACATATCGCTAACATATCGTCTGACAATCGGGGGTGTAAAGTTTTTTTTCGTGTTGGGTTGAAACTGTTTCTCTGTTGGTGTTTGTGTATTAGTCATTGATTGGTTATGAAATCCTAGACGTGCTAGATTTGGTTTGATAGGAATATGTTACAATGTCAGATTTCAGGGAAATCTGGAGGAATAAAAAAACATCTTTCTAGTGATAAAGTCTTCAGGATACACATCAGTATAATCCAGTTCAAAAACATTATAGAAAACAATGTTTTGTCTAGGGATCTTGAACTTTGACTATGGATGCTTTCTTTTAAAGGGGTCAGTAGAAGAAGGTAAAAAATGTATGGGGAAATGTATGCACTATTGGACTGAGAGTATGTTACATATACACCATGTGTGTACATGTTATTGCAAATGTATACAGTATTATAAAATGACATATACCGTGATACATTTTTTTCTGAAATTTAAATACCATATTTTAGGTTTACAAAACAATCTTGCTTTCAAGAACAGACCAGTTTTCATTTTTGTAATACTTGTGCAACACATGGGAGCAGTCAAAGGAATTGTTTAAAATTACATACTTGGCCAATTATTGATCTGTCTTCCCTTAAATACAAGTTGATTAGAAACTCCATCCATCTTCTCCTGCTTATCCGTCAGGGTCGCGGAGGTAACAGCTCCAGCAGAGAGCCCCAAACTTCTCTTTCGCTGGCCACATCAACCAGCTCTGACTGGGGGATTCCAAGGCGCTCCCAGGCCAGCAAAGAGATATAATCCCTCCACCTGGTCCTAGGTCTACCCCTCGGTCTCTTTCCAGCTGGACGTGCCTGGAACACCTCCCTAGGGAGGCGCCCAGGTGGCATCCTCACTATGTGCCCAAACCACCTCAACTGGCTCCTTTCAACGTGAAGGAGCAGCGGTTCTACTCCGAGTCCCTCCCGGATGACTGAACTTCTCACCTTATCCCTAAGGGAGATGCCAGCCACCCTGCGGAGAAATCCAATTTCGGCCGCTTGTATCCGCGATCTCGTTCTTTCGGTCATGACCCATCCTTCATGACCATAAGTGAGGGTAGGAACGAAAATGGCCCGGTAGACAGAGAGCTTTGCCTTCTGGCTCAGCTCTCTTTTCGTCACAATGGTGCAGTAAAGTGACTGCAGTACCGCTCCCGCTGCTCCGATACTCCGGCCATCGGTTTCCTGCTGAGAACCATGGCATCAGATTTAGAGGTGAGCCCCACCAGATCTAAGTGGTAACGCTCCACCTCCCGCACAAGCTCCGGCTCCTTCCCCCCCAGAGAGGTGACGTTCCACATCCCCAAAGCCAGCTTCTGCCGCCCGGGTCTGGTCCGTCAAGACCCTCTGCTTTCACTGCCACCCTTCTGGCAGCGCACCCGACCCCATCGCTGTTTCCCGTAGGTGGTGGGCCCGCGGGACGGAGAAGCGGAGGTGTTGCCCACGTTGCTTTTTTGGGCTGTGCCTGGCCGGGCTCCAGGGCAAGCCCGGCCACCAGATGCTCGCCGACGAGTCCTCCTTCTGGGCCTGGCTTCCTGGCTCCGGGACGGGTATCCTCGCTTTCATTTATGTTTGTCATGAGGTCTTTTGAACCAATCTTAGTCTGGCCCCTTACCTGAGACCAATTTGCCATGGGAGACCCTACCAGGAACACAAGGTTCCAGACAACACAGCCCCCAGGTTCATCGGGGCACACAAACCTCTCCACCACGATAAGGTGCTGATTCTCAGAAAGATTAGAAACTCAAGCATGAAATCTTTGAATGCAATGGTGATCTCTGGACTGTCTCCTTGTGTTCATTGTCTAGTGGACATAATGAGTGGCTTCCCTTAAAGAAGCCCTGCTGATCTGGATCCTGTGGGACCAAATGCATTAGACCACTTTCTATGTTACCTTTCGGCAAGATTATAATTGAAACTGACACTGACAAAAACAAAAACATTCACAGAACGTTATAGACGTTAGCCGTTGATGCGCCTCCACAACCTCGGCAGGAAGTCACACATTATAGATGAAAGTAGGCTTTGATAGAGCCCTGCTTAAAAGCAACTGGATGATTACTGGTTGGATGGGGCTTCCTTTCATGCGTCAGATGTCCAGGCAGATGAGTTGATGTTAATGACGCCTTTCTAATCTAACCTAGGAAGAGATTATGAAACTACTCATTAGCGACTCCCAACAATGTTCAGCTTCCCCCAACAGGTTATTTACTAATATTAAGTAAACATAACACACTATAATATGCTCGGGTTCTTTGACAGAGCCTCGGATATGACACAGAACAGCATTTTTTCTGTTCCTTTTCTTCTTTGCTGAGGCAAAGCTTTGTGTGTGTATGTTTGATACGGTCAAGGACATAACACTAAAAGTATTGAAGTTACTGAGCAATTCGAGATGGACGTACACAGGGGGGTGTTTTTCTTCCTGGCTATTTATGTTGAAAAACGGCACCACTAAATGTGTTCCATCCAATGACCCTTAATTGTTCTGTATGGCGTGCATGTGATTAGTGCTGTTGTGAGCTGTTTGTCTGCATGTCCTCGGAGGTAATGAGGAAGCCATCTCCCTGTTTACCATGCAGCATTCTGCAGGCGCAAAGGAAGACAGCCACACAAAGGCCTATAATAACGTCCTAAATATGGACCACAGCAGGAGATTCAGCTTCTAATGCAAACCGCAACCTTCTCCTGAAGGGGAGATATCCAGACGATGTTGCTGATGCGGATAGGTATATTTTTAAAAACAGTTTCTGTGCATGCATGCCTACATCTTATTATCTTGCATGGTGATTCAGCGATGGATTTAATTTGAAGATCTAAAGATAACATAAGATAAGAATTACTTTATTAATCCCAAACTGGGACATTTTTGTACGTTTTCTTCTTCTGAAGAAAAAGAACTGCATCTGTGGTCCCATGGAAGCTGTTCAGAGGGCATAGGTGAGCAGAGGGGTTCAGCCACACACGTCAAACCCCCCCCGACCCCTCCATGGCCTTGTTGCTGAAGTCTGCTGTGCTTCTTTTTTATATCATGATAACGGGCAGAGCGGGCTGAGACTTAGGGCCATCCCTCTGCACCAGACAGTCCCCTTTCCTATCCCACTACAATGAAACTAGTGTGTGGCCAAGGGCGTATACGCCTTGATAAATATGCATCGATGCCTCAGAGAAGATGTAGTTATTTCCACCGTTTTGTGTGGGAGTGTAAATTTATGTGCCTAATCCCTGAGTACTATATCAATGCTCCTGGTCAAAATGAGAATGAATATTCACACGTGTGCACTTGCACACACACGGCTGATCCTTTTAAAGTCAATAAACACAGTGGTATTAGCTTGTACAGTTTGCTGATGATGATGCCACCTCTGAGCACCGCCTGGATAAGCCAGGCCACACATGTGTAATATAATTCTTGCTGCAGATACAGAATTTATGAATCTATTATATATTTAAATGTGGTTTACACTTACAGGCAAAAAGGTCTTCTTTCTTTTCAAAGCAATACAAACAAACAAGTCTTTTTAGCTTCGGATCATGCAAGGTTAAATGCTTTTTTCCTTTGAAGGTAGCTCTGCAATCATTTATATTAAGACTTTATGACTCCACTTATTTTGAAGAAATGTGTACTCTGTGCTAGGTTCCATCTTTTCTAACCAGTTGGTATTTTGCGTGAGATGCCACATGCAAACACATAAAAGACTGGGGCTAAGACCCGTATGGTTCTAAAGGGAATACCTAAAGAGAAAATCCTTTGAAATATTATCAACGATACTGTTTAATTATCCCCTGATTTTGGACAGCAAAGTCACAATCTTCTCTTTTAAGATGGAAATAAGTATATGTTGAAATTCAAGAACTTTTTTTGTGGTTCTGCCTGAGTAATACAAATAGCAACACAGAATAAGACACGCAATATAAAAAATACAAATATATAACAATACATTACATTTCAAGCAAGTCATATCATTTTAAGTGCTGGTGAATTAATACAAGGCCTAAGCTAACTCTTTGAAGACATTTTTTGGAAGAATTGAATTGCGCAGATACAATAGAAACGTTTTCAGTTTGCGACCGAACATACACAGTTTCTGCTGTCCTGATGTCAAGGGGGAGCTCATTCCACCATTTGTGAGCCAGGATAGAAAACAAGCGTGTTTTTGAGGGGTGCCTGGGTCCCAGAGACAGGGGTAGCAAGCTGGCTGACGCCGAGCAAAGTGCACATGCTGGATTGTATGGTTTAACCAAGGCCTGGATATAGGAAGGGGCTGACCCCCTCACAGCTCGGTAGGCCAGTACCAGTGTCTTGAAGCGGATTCTGGCAAATTATTTGGTATATATGTGCAACATCAAAGAAGAATAAAAAACACGAGATAAAGGTTCACACAAGAAGAAGTAACCATATAAGTGGAAATTAAAACGATAAGAAAGAGAGAAAGGAGAACGTACTGATTCAACACACACTTTAATTAGACAGTAAAATGCGTATGAAGGAGACTTTCTATTTGTACGTTTCTGCTAATGTTTCTCTGAGGTGAAGACTCGAGGGCAGAAGTTTCAAATGCTAAGTTCAAGGGCCAGGTAGTGAGATATATATCCAGATATAATGGCCTCTTCCTAATCCAACAATTGTATATTGTGCACTTCAGATTTGCTGCTGGGTGCCACTAACACTGCTGCAACATTCTTCACTCCTAGGTTTTGTAGTTGAGGTTGACAGATGCATACCAGCAAAAAAATAATAAAAACGAAACGGTGAAGACTGACTCAATAAAATATTTATAAAACTATGTCATCAGTATTTGACAACCTAGAATTTGGCTAACTCAGCATATCTATTCTCTATCATGGGTCATCTTATTATCACTTATGGTGCACCAATGTTTGACCTGAATTGGAGATGTCATTTTATGGCTTAGGTGAGGTGACATTGAATTAGTTACAGAATCTGTGAACATATTCAAACGTAACTCTGCCAGCTGTAGAAAAAAAAATGTCCCCATGTCCCAGTAAAAATGGCTGTGGCTGCTGTCGAGGAGTCCCACAGGAGTTGTTCTATTATTCACTGTCTGAACAGCAGCTCTGGGGTCGGTGCCTGGATAGCATCATTATCCCTACTGCCTGCCTATTGTTACAACCTTCCGGAAGAATCACTCAAATTATACTACAGGTATTGAGTTTGCTTTTGGTGTTTTTCTATTCAAGTGATTGATATTAAAAGCCCAAAAGAAAGATCATGTCTTGTTTTGACATTAAAAAAATGTACTTACCAGTCTATCTAGTGAGGGGGTACTCTTCTACTAATTCCCGCCATGTTTCAATAAATATATAAAGGTATTTTTTTAGTCTTTATTGGAAATTTGAAAGGGGGAGACAGACAGGCAGGGTCGGGAGGAGGGTTTTTCAGGTAGTTGCAATCTGCAAATGTAGGAATACACTGTGTAGTATTACTCATTTCCAGTGAAATCCCTGCATTTAAAGTGTTCCCAAAAGTAAAGGTAAACATTGTGCTGAATGGCTTATTTCAGAACGAAATACAGTATATTATATCCTTATATTTATTAGAACAGTGTGTTCACTTTAAAGTATCAGCTGGTAAAGGTGAAGCTTATTTTGATTACTTTGTTCTACTGCTGGTTGCCTTAATATATTATAATATCTCATAGTTCATAAGTTGATTATTAAATTCTAAATCTGTAAAGTACATTAAAGTAACTTGAGTGGTCTGATTGGAAATGGGTTTGTATTGTATCAAATCACTGTTTCATTGCCACATATTTACACAGCAAGATGAAGACTGTAACCCATCCTATTTTAAAGGACTTGAGTAAATGTAGGCTACTACTTTCCACCACTGGCCAGGTGCGTTCATTTTATTGTCCAACAAAAATCCAACAATGAATGTATTAAGGTCTCAACCTATCGTCAATGGTCTTTAAGACTTTTAGCTGGATTCACATGAAGAAGTGTGAACCTTTTTGAATCAAGCTCTCCCCATCTCAAACAGAGCTGACGAATTACACCCAATGGCCCGGAGACTGTTTGGTCAGGCACAGTGTTGCTAATACAAAGATGGATGCATGCAGGTTACAACTGTCATAATCTTATTGGAGATTTCACACCGACTGTCAGACCTGGTGAGCGTCAAAGCCTGAGATTCCAGCATTTACATTCGGCTCTGAACTCCTTGCAGCCTTTAATTTTCCATGAGCTTCAATGCCAGTCGCCTCCTGTAGATTTATTTAAACTGTGTTGAGGAGAATCTGCCCGTTTTTCACATTCAGTTCAGATTATCTTTTCAGCTGCTCAGCCTGGTAAACCTCACTTTATTTGATAATGTAAAACATTGTATCTGTCAGCATGTGCCTAGGCCATTCTGTGCAGTTCCTTACAGCACCTTGACATCAACTCTATTCAAAATGTTTTTATGAGTTGCAAGTTCAGATTTTGTACCATAACACGTTTTCTTCTTACCAAAACTCAACTGAATGGCTGTTCATTGTATCAAAAGAATAATACAAAAGCACCGAAATCCAGCAAGTAAGTTGGTATGTTGTTAAAGTTTGCAAATGGTATTATATCTGATTTTGGAGAAGAAGTTTTTTGTTTTGAATGTATTTTATGCACCATTGTCTCCATGTTTTATTTGTGTACTTACTTTCCAATTCCCCAAAGTTTCATAAGCCTTGTTTTATCTGGTCATCTGTAATGGTGACAAACCCCTATTCACAACGGTTTGTGTTGTGGTTGTCTACCAGAAGCTTTCATAAATTGACTTCTTTATCTATTCATTTGAAGCCACGATCTAAGTTTTACAATAAACTAATTAGATCTTGATGGTTTTTAAATCTATATATCAATCCGATGAAGTATTTTAGTCATCAAACGTAAGAGACAAAGCCTGAGTTAACGGTGGCAAACCAAGACCTCCTTTGTCCGCCAAACAATGTCAGAAAAATGCAAAAACTGATTTCTTAAATAACCATATCCATTTTTTTTCAGGAGGGGGAGACCTCTACGGATACAAACCTCCTGAACAATGAACACTCAGCCGATCCTAACCGCTGATTGTAATAAGGGCAATGGTGTTGAAGACAACTCCCATCATCCCACACTATCATAGCATCGACAATTTCTCACTGAGAACCCCAATGGCGAAAAAAAAAACATAATGTAAGTAAAACAAAATCTTCTCTTTGAATTCACTTTGTGTCGAATCAGTTAATAATGTATTGTTTATATTTATGCACAAACTGGATGGTAAAGATACATTAAGTTAATAGGCTATGAAACTTGCTGCAACAACCGTTATGAGTCTTTATAATAATGATATCATCTTTGGTTATCAGTGATTTGTTTTATACTGATGATGCATGGATCTTTACATAAGTAAACCATTTCGTTATCTAAACTTTTCAACACACTCTTCATTATATGCAACAAGTTTCAGAGTTAATTTGCATAGCTGAGCCTATTATTTTATATTACACTCATCACACTGCAGTAGTGATTACCTCTGTTTACTGCAACGACATAAAGAAACTCTGTAATTATACCAGCATGGAAATGTTCCGCTTTTGTCAGCTTTGAGTTTTGTTATCGACTTGCTGGGCTTTAAGAAAAGCTGTAAGCCAATTTGTCTCCTCAGTATAAACATCTGTAATGATGACTGCAGTTGGAAAGGTATTTTAAGAAATGTGGATATAATTTCAGTTCACACATCTGCTACTTTAAGGGAAAAGTGAAAACATGGCTCATAAAAGAAATGCCATCATCTCTTTCTAAGTTAATTTTCTAATTTGTGTGTGCTAAGTTAGAGAGTTATAGATAATGCAGATCAAGGCCACAAAGGTGTGTGTGTGTGTGTGTGTGTGTGTGTGTGTGTGTGTGTGTGTGTGTGTGTGTGTGTGTGTGTGTGTGTGTGTGTGTGTGTTTGTCAAATCTCTCAGTGTGTGATGGTGCTGCTGTAGAAAGACAGATTTTGTCCCTGTCATATTAATCTGCACGTATTCACATCAAGCTTGAATAAACGTTTTAGTTTAGCAGTTCTGTTTTATTGGGCATTATTACACATTTTGACTGCACACATTTAACATCGGGAAAGACAGAAACTGAGTCTCTCCAAAATGTCTGAATATTTATACCAATAGACTTAGGGGCTGATGAACCTTAATAATTCCAGAGCTGAGACACAGTTGATTATTTGTGATAATCAGTGGATCAACAAAAAAGTAATCCTAAGAAATGAAGATACCTCATTTATCATTTTTTAAGCAAAAATATATTCACTGCTACTAGTTTTCCAATGTGAATATTTCTTCTTCTTTTATGAAACTGAATATTCTTGGAATAGCCTTGTAAAACAATCAGTTTGGATATGTCAACATCTATTTTGGAGAATGCATTTTGAAGTGAACTGACATTTTATAACCAGAGAAATAAAAGTTAATTGTCATATTAATTAATCATAGATATAACAGTTTGTTGCAGCACCTACCAATGCCTAATAGGAAATAAAAATGACCATCATAACATTAAAAGCCCAACATAACATCTTCAAATTTCCTGTTTTTTCCAACCCACAGTCAAAGCCCCAACTAAGCTTTATGTTCTGTGATAGAAAACAGAGAAACTGGAAAGTGGGTACATTCTGGCTTGATTTGGCATACACCTTTTAAAGAAATCAAAATGTTTTTGACAATTTTTCATCAATTAGGCAGATTCACAAAGATACATCAACCAAGAAAATATGTTTCCTTTCAACCAGAGAGTCCTATAAATGAAAACGTTCTGAATAAAAAGAAAATTCACCTTGTACAGCTTTCCAAAAAATACAATGAAACTACTTGTGCTTTTGTATATAATACATCACATAGCCTGCATTGTAAACTGTATAATGACAAAACTGCATTGTAACGGCAGGATATAAAACAGGTATGACGAACCAAATGTAATTTTCCTTAAAATATTTGAATCTAAATCGATCAATTAATCACTGATTGATCTATTTCTTATTCTCTTTTTTCTGTTTGCAGACCTAACTCATATATTGACACACACACACACACACACACACACACACACACACACACACACACACACACACACACACACACACACACACACACACACACACACACACACACACACACACACACACACACACACACACAGAGGGAGAGATAGTGAGAGACTACCCAAATATTGCTTCCAGTCCGGTAAGTGTTATGAGTGGGCCTATAATCCTGCATAGGCATACATGAGTAGCCTATTCATTATTCATGTCATTGCAGTTGCCCTGTTATGATACAGTCCTATTTGGAGTGGGCTACCTGATTTGCTCAGCGCGTCCGTCAAAGCGGTGCGTGGCCCTGCGTCGGCTGGCTGTGCGCGCTCATAGGTCGGACCGAGAAGAATCGGAGGGGGAGCAGGCAAAGTGCGCGCCTACGAGACTGCGCGCCGCAAGGAGGGGGAGAGGTCCAGCTGCAAAAAAAAGGGAGAAAAAATACGCCGTGACAATGGCAACATCAAGCACCTCGTAAAAGGCAGATAACAGGCGAGGGGGCGCCGCGAATCGGGAGTTTGAGAGGCGACGGCCCCTGTTTGTCCCGAGAAGAAGCGGCGACATTAGGACACGCTGGCTGTCCTATAGCGCGTTTCCTGGAATACGAATTCTTCCGTAATTGAAAATGGAGCGGCGGGGGAGAGGAGAGTCGCGCTGTCTCCATCGTTGAGAGGCGCGTCCACCTGCTATTACTGGAGGCCCGGGCTGCTGCTGCTGCTGGTGGTGGCGGGGAGGGTGGGGGGGAACATGCATGGGAAGTGTTTGCATTTCTGGGGAAAGACCCGTCTCTGATACTGTCCAAAGAAGCTGAGGAGGATCCCATTGCGACGGGGGAAAAACGCAGTTTGGGCGCATACGCTCTGGAGGTAGGCAGTGAAAACGTTATTATGCTGCTATTCAGCGTGCGGTGTGTATTTCAATAGGGAGCGAGCTCTATTAGGTATGCACATGACAGCTCGATTTGTACACACACGGAATTATATCCCAGCTTTGCTTGATTTGCTTTATCTGATCGGACATTTTATTCAAAGGGAGAACACACCAAGCATGCGGTGTAGTAGCTACCCTGCCTCCTTGGGACAGCTGTCGTAGGCTACATTCATTCGTCTCTGCTCCATCGACTACCCATTCCCTGCGAAAAATACCCCCACTTATTTAAAGCGCAGACACTGACCTATTCTAATGCTCAGAAATCAACACAGATACAGGTGCCACGTGTGGTTGTTCACATTGAAGCCAGTTACCCTGCACTGTTTGTGTGTTTTGAAGGCAAACACTGGCCTGTGGACGTCATTTTGAATCAAGCTATGCATCCGGAGCAGTGCTGCCCCAAAATAAATAAGAGATGAATAAAGGGGAATCATCTATAGTCCAAACTAATGAATGATTCATGAATGGGCTATTGAAACCCAATGGGATAACACATCATCTTACAGCTAGGCCCCTCCACTGTGATAAGATGAATAAATGATTCATAAACGGTTTATGAGCACAGATTCCTAAAATTGGCCTAAACACCATGATGGCAGAGCACGCACAGGTGCACTAAGGCGGTGTGAATGCCTGCACTGTCGGGTCACTAGATCAGTAACTTACTGTGTCTGTGCTCCCCTTAAAGGATGCCTCATGACAGATGTTTACTGGATGTCCCAGGCAGCCACACTGCGAGCCAGACAAGCCCTGCGAGAGAATAATGAGCTGCAGCCCATAATAACAGCCTCTGTGCTCTGGTTTTGTGGAGGTGTTACAATCAGTTGTTAACTTTGTTTTAAATAGGGTTTTGTAATTGGATAACATTTAAACGGGCTAGACATTTCCCTGGCTAATGTTTATTGGAAAGCCTTGTAAGAAGGGATTTTTAACGTGGTGAATTTATTGCCACAATTAATGATCTGCACAATTATTGATCTGACATGACATAGTTTGATTTATGTTTTGCAGCTTTTATAATTAGCCTATTTGAGAGGACTTGTTTTGGCTTTTCTGCATGCATCTGGTTCCTATTGGAAGATCTATTTAAGAAATGAAATGTAGT
This sequence comes from Eleginops maclovinus, assembly GCF_036324505.1. Classification (NCBI taxonomy): domain Eukaryota; kingdom Metazoa; phylum Chordata; class Actinopteri; order Perciformes; family Eleginopidae; genus Eleginops; species Eleginops maclovinus. The sequence goes on from NC_086371.1 coordinate 15,947,789, forward strand.
GTTAAACTGATGTAGGCCAGCCTGTCACTGCCCTCTGCTTCTCTAATGTGAAGACAGCAGTGTAAACCAGATGGAAGGCCATGCATTGATTGAGTCAAAGAGAGCCTTTAAGAGGGCCAAATTGAGTTGACATGTTGATGTGGGTGTCATTAACATACATGATAATGTGTGCCGTCATTGGGCCTGGGGCTATGTGACGTGTGCCGGGGAGTGGGTCTCCTTGCTCTGGCCGGCTGCAGCCTTGTTTGAAGATCATAGATACTGAAACTAACAGAAGCTCACATATCAAACTGCATCTTCTTCTGTGACGTGCCGCCAAGCTCGCCATGGAGGTTACAGAATTTGCCATTCATCTCCTCCTGGTCACTGGTCAGTCTCACTGCTTTCACTTGAGCGCCATTCTCCGTTCATCTTCAAATTGGGTGAAAAATTGAGTCCAACGACACATTTCACCACCATGGCTCTGTTCCACAGTAGCAAGGACAGCGCTGGAAGGTTTTCTGAAAATGTTATCCGAGCGTTATGTTGCTGCAATAAAACCAGCAGCTTGTGTACATAGTCTCTTATCTTCTCCTGCCCATGTGTGCTCTGTGGCTTCTCCTCTGCTTCTGCCTCAGGCACATGTGTTGGGCCTCTACTACTGCGTCTGTTGAATGGGAGAGAGTCTCAATTATACCGAATGAGCTGATCCTCGTCAATCATTCTTTTTTCTTGCCAGTGGATACATTATTCGGATATAAAGATTGTGTTCCTTTTCAATCATTTAAACCTTAAATGTTCTAATCAGTATAAGGCATTTTAGAGAAAAGGATACAACAGCTCGTACCATAAATGTCTATAAAATGGATTTTTTAATATAATCTGGTATTGCCTGACAGGTTGCACTACAATACTTTTTGAAAAGGAGACTAGAGGGGAGAACATCTCGTTAAGGATACAGAAAGGGCTTCCCGCCTATGGGGCCTGCTGTGTTTTATGTCTGGAGCTCTGCAGTTCCTCTGTTCATTGTGTCGCTAAAGTATTATGGAAGCACCTTGTGTCTGTCCCAGTTGAAGCATGCTGAGCCCATCAGTGACTGTCTGTGTAAGCGCACTGTGTTTATGTCAGGCCACTGTATGCAGAGGCCTGCTGCGCTTGCCCCAGCCAGCGTTTGGGCTGTGCCTCGCTGAATGCGGCCCAGCGGAGGCAGTCTTTCCCTGTGCTGCTGCCGCTGCTGAGTTCTGTAATTAAAGACAGAGGTACGTCCAGGGGAGAAGGCTGGGTTCTGATTGCTTTTCATGGCCGTGAGGAGAGAGCTGCAGCGTGTCCTGAGGGACTGAGGCGCTGCTGAGCTCTTTGCCGCCTGCTCTGCCCCCCAGACAGGAGCTGTTCCAGGAAGACACACACACTTGTACTCAGACGCTACTGGCATACTTATGTATACACACGTAAACATACTCATAATCGTCCTGCCGCAGACACACATATGTACAGTATGGTAAATGCACAGTGGCTGAGAGAGGCAAAAATGACAGCTGTAGCTGACAGGCAAACTGAGCTAATCTAATTTAAAGAATGCCCCGTTTAAGAAAATATGTGTCAGTACGAGGCGTGAGGCACTGAGGCAAAACTGTAAGAGTGCAGTCAAGTAATGAATTAAAAACAGCGCAATCAGAAAGACATTAAGGATCTCTCCTTCGATTGGCTGCCGGTCGGCATTGACAGAGAAGTTGATTGGGCTGAGTGTAGATGTGAGCAGAGACTGCCTGTGGTTGTCTTGGACCAGCGCTCTGCAGGGGGAGCTGTGCCTCCCCATCCTGCCTCCCTCCATAACAGTAGCCAAACTGAAGAGGGCTGCTCTGCACTCTGAGGGCCTGGCAAACATGGACATGCTCACATATAGGATATGGGTTGGCCCCAGCGCTTTTAGGGGAAAAATGGCCTCAGTGCTCTCCTCTCCTCATTCTCTGGATTCATTCATGACAGCTGGCGGGTTTAAGTACGCTGAGGGGTTAAACCATCCTTACAAGTCCTATCAGAGAGATTCCAGTGGAAGGCAGAAAATCACTTTGAGGAGAGGTTCAGAAAAAAAAGGAAAAGCAGTTGGGTGCAATTTAAATGCCAAGGCCAGCCACATTTTTGCCCCGTGTTCATGAATTGGTTCTGCCAGGATAATTCAAGTAATGCATCAGGATTTCTGCCATAAACAAATACTAATCTAATTAAACTGGGGTCTATTAAATCACTTTCCGCGTTGCCTACTTGATATCAACATGTAGGCTGCTGGCCACTGGGACCATGAGCATGCAGGCTTGCCGTTCATTTCCTGCTTTCACATCAGACCTTTATATTGCAGATGGATAGATAATGCAAAATTTCCCCAGTTTGGCTCACTCTCTCCCGGGTCCCCTTGCATTTCAACTCATGGGATTCTTGAAACAGATAGTGAGATGTGATGCTGGGAAATTTGAGAAAGAGGTTGGGATTTAATGCAGTGGACACAGGTGCACTGACATGAATGGTGTGAAAGCGGTATATTCAAGACATGACTCGGGAGGGAGGAAGCTATATGACAAGGCTGGATTTTAATTGGTTTCTCACAGTGTGCTCCCATGTATTGTTCCCTTTGTAACGGCACACACGGTGGCAATAACAACTCTGTTTTTTTGTTATATAATAACACTAATAGATTTATTGCCCCCTGTCTAATTCCTCATGTTGGAGCCGGAGGAGTCGCATATCCATGTTGTGCTAAACGTGTATACATCCAGGGTCCTGAATGCTGGAATAATAAGCCACCTTCATTAGCCTTATCTTTGATTTGGTGGATGGAAACAGGGGGAGGAGGTGGGGGGAGATGAAAAAAGGGGTTGATGATGAGAAAGAGAGCCAAACATAGGTTGTACTGTGAGAGAGGAGAAAACAGAGGAGCCGGAGATGAGAGGGGGGATGGACATGGTGGGAAGATTAGAGGAAGGGCTGGATAGACGGAGGGAGTGTGGACAGAAAAAAGGGAGAGACGTAGTTACTGCTGAAGGTGGGGGTTCAGGGTGCGTCCTTCCAGCAAAGCCAGTTGGAACAAACAAACGGTCATGAGACAGACAGTGTTGTCTCTAATGGGAGAGAAGCTGGCTGTGCCCTGGATGTTTCCCTGCACCTTTCATTTTGTAAATGCTGTTTTGTCTGTTCACCACTTAACAAGCCACCAGTGCCTCAGAAAGGAACCACGCTTTATTTGCTGCTGTACATAATTACCAGCCATTCAAGACGGGCTTGTTTGCTACTCTAAACGATGTTGTGAATTTTTGTGCAAATATGAGACAGGCTATATTTTGCTGTAAATCTTTTCACAGCGAACAAGTTCAGTGTTTACGGGCATTGCCAGCGATGGGTCTAAGATTAACTGTAATTTATTTCACTTTAATTGTGCTGCTGTTTGTGGAGACCGTGCCATTTGTGCCCTAATCAAACATTAGTGAAAATTGAATTGAATATCTATTTTATCATACCGCGATGAGAGAGCCTGTTGCGATAGTCTTCCTGTCAGATACGCTCAGCTGAAGAATAGCGCTTTACTTTTCATTTACCATAGCACGCCAGAGGCAAAACACAATCCATGCGCGACACATCTAAGAAGTCAAATGAGGAATGTTTTTGAATATCTTAACACGGAGGATGTGAATTGAATTGCATACATGAATTTCAAGTTGGATTTGACCCTGATCTGTTGGATGATGTTGCTGATGATACAACAGCACGACTGCTATTCTACAACGGGTAATAATTATAATCATTCACAGCTAGTGGTCCTTGTCACAGGAGTGGGGCACAATGGAAATAATAATTAGGACTTCTCATTTCAGATGCATCTCAGAAGGGTGTATGAAGTGTCTACTGCGGCTCTCTGACTTCTAGGATGTACAGCTGTGTGTATTCTTGCTTGTTTCTCTGTCAGCTCCAGCATGCCTCAGTAAGAGTTTTTGCTGGCTCCGGTGTATTCTTCAGCTATGTGACTGCTGTTATTTCTCACATTCACACACGCACATGTTTTAGCATTATGACAGTGACCCAGTCTCTGCTGTCACACACAAATAGCCAATTGTAGCATAAAAATATACATGGTAAGCCAGGATGCCTGCTTCACATTTATTGTCAGTGACGTACTGAAGCTCTGTCGTGTGCGAACAGATTTTTTTTTTTTAACTCACCGTTTTTCAGTGCTCTTGCAACCCATTTCCCCAAGTCATCATTCAGCAACAATGTCAGAATACAGCCCACATATATCACAGTTGAGCAAGTAAAATGCTTTCTAGAAGGAGTCAAATATGCAACGCCGCATAGCTGGCGCTGATAAAGAGCTAATTCATCATTTAGTCACACAAAGCCTCAGAGATTCTTTGTAATATCTTGTATACTGTTGGAATTCAGTAGGTCTGGATTTTGCTAAATCTTTTTCTGGCTTTTTGTTTTATACCAAGTTTAAGCTTTGTTTTTGAAAAATAGCCGACGTAATATTTTATTGTTATTGAAGTTGTCAGTTGAAACGCTTGCAATTTTGCTGGAGCCCTATCAAAAAGGAATTATAGTTGTTCACACTATTAAGTTACTTGTAATCAACACAACCTGTATTCTGACCCCTTTTTTAAATACTGACTAAGCTGTCAAGATTTGAAGACTGGCACTGTATGCTTTGTCAGATCCTTAACTTCTAATTATGTACTTCCTCATGTTTAGACTTTTTTTAAATTAACGTTCTTCTGGTTGCACATGATTAGTCAATTCATTTGTAGAGTCAATCAGCAGAAAACATTTTTTTTTTGTAAATTGTCAAATATTACACATTTTTAACACCGAAATGTTGAGGTTATGCTGACTTTTCTTGTTTTACTTTCTAATAAACAATGTAATATGTCTTCAGGTTTTGGACTCTAAGTCAAAACAAGCAATCTGAAGATGTCACATTGGTCTCCTTATTTTTGTAGAGCCCTGTTTTTTCATAATTCAAGAACAAGTGTTGAATTGATTAAACAATCAGCGTATAAATCCATAATTAAAACAATTATTATATTTAGAGCTAGTCAAAACAAGAGCGTTTGAATTTGAGTAGTTTGACCTTTTTGAAATCGATAAAACCGTTATGTTGAAAATCCTTTTAATATTCCTCAAAGTATACTTTACTGACCCATCCCAAGAAAAGGATAAATACAGGATGGTATTGGCAGTAAACCTCATATCAAACACAGCTCCACATGTGAGGCCTACAATATATACAGCGCCTCATCCATACTGTCCAGAACACTCTCACCCGGTGGGATAATTCATTTTGCTGCTTCTATTACTGTCATACAGCGATGTTTCTGTCACCATGGGCTAAATACTTTTGGAGCATCACAACTGCAGGTATTTTCCTTTTATATTGAAATGACGCTTCGAATAACCTGCTCCTTTGATATCTGTCTCTGAGGCGTGTATATAAGCTTGCGTATAAGCACGCCTTTTTGCCTTTTGTGTGCACTATTTAGGATTTGCTTATGGTTTATTTATGCAGTTTATTCCATTGAGAGAAAGTCTTTGTCAGAGGAGAGCAAGTGTACCATCTGCATGCATACTTTATAGCCATAGGATCTAATAGGTTTAAAACTCACTATCAAAGATGTATGCTACTGCGGTGTTTTGGTTCCTGTGATGAAGCCTCTGGAGAGGCCGGGTAAGGTATCTATGTGCAAAGTGTTTGTGTGTTACTGTGTGTGTGTGTGTGTGTGTGTATGTGTGTGTGTGTGTGTGTGTGTGTGTGCTTTTGCATATGTATTAACTGTTGAAGGGGCAGATGGTGCTTAAAGAAGCCCTCTGTGCTGACTGTTAATCCCGAGGTGCATCCAGTCTACCTGGACTTAGTGAACTGACAGAAAATTAGCAAAAACAAACACCCGTCTGTCTCTCCCTCTCTTTTACAAATCTGCCGTCACTGAAACTCCACGTTGACAGCCTGCCAAGCAGTTAAAAATATGAATGTGTATGTAAGCATGTGCACATGCTTATTTGGCCCTCTGAGCTTTTATGTGGGCTAGCAAGTTGGTTTTGTGTATGCACGAGCAAGTCCACATTCTTATAATGATTATATTTCTTTTTTCATCGTACTCTGTACAAAAACGATAACGAGCCAACACTGTTGTTTGGATAACACAGAGCGTGTACAGGGAACACATATTCAGAGGACAAATGCTCCATTGTCGAGAGAAAAGTAAAAAAAATGCTGTAACATCTTTGACTCAATCTCTGGGGGCTTTAGGAAATGTTAATTTAAGATTCCATTATAACATGTATTTAAATCAGACTAAGAATTAATTCCATTATTCTTGGAGGCAGTTGGGGTTTCTGTATCCGTCGAGACGGTTTGCTGCCCCCTCCTGAGACCTGTGGGTTTTCCCATCACTTTTAAAATCAATTACCTTTCTACCTCCCTCGCCTCTCCAACTCTCTAAGTACTCTACTCTTATTCTTCATTAGAAAACCCACCACTTCACCTATAGCTCACTATGAACACCTCAACCGGAACTGTGTATTTTAAAGTGTTCATGGCACAAATGAGTGTCTCTCTCTGATTTATTCATCTGTCTTACATATAGCTGTTGGCCTGCGCAGAATGTTCTCAGCCGGCTTTTTTCACAGTCTCTAGACAACGCCGCCGCCTCAGATAAAAATAGTAAGACAATCTGTGGCTTGGTAGGACCTGTTAGCCCTATGTGACACTAAAGCCACAACGAAGACACTGCTGTACTGCTAGTGAGGAGCGGCTGCAGCCCTCGGGAGGGATCATGTTATTCTCCCTTGTGCGCCATCTCACAAACACCTCACCGCGCTAACTGAGGGGAATAAGCATGGATGGGCTTGACGGCTGCTTCCTATTTTAGTCATCGGCAGGTAGGCGGATGAGTTGAACTGCGGAGGATCTCTGTGCAGCGAAGTCTTCGTCTAATTAGTTTGTCTAATTATGTCTTTGTGCTGGAAATTTCTCAAATTAGTGGTATCGTGCAGAATGTGAGCATGCTCATTACGGTTGTCATGAGAATTGTTGCGGTGGTTGAAGAAGAGAAAGGGAGAGGGAAAGAAGGAGTGTCGCTGGAACCCAAAGCTTACAACAGTCCAAATCCCTTTATCAAATACAAATATCTTGTAATGGGAGATGTAGCGCCCAGGCTCTTGTCCCGGGAAGGCTCAGGGAAAATCTTATTTTTACCCATGAAACACCTCACACCACCCCTCCCTTCGTTTCTGTGCAGGGGGTGCACCTATTTGTGGCAGAACACAAAAAGGTCCCCTTTGATTTTCCCACCCTGTGCGTCTGCTGTAAGAGTGTCACAGCATCAGGGATGGAAGTGTCTCACATGGAGACACTTTTTGATTTTCCCTCCTCTTGAGGTATGACAGCATCAGGGATGAAGACTCCCCCCCCCACCCCCCCATCACCCGACAAGCTTCTTCTCACGGCCACCAAGTAAGGACAAGCCTCCTGCATTGCTTGCCATTTCCCCTCCATTCCCTCCGCCGCTTCAACTCTTTCCTCCTATTTCCACCTTCTATCCTTCATCGCTTTCCCAACATCCCTCTCTTCCTCTCCCTCATCCTCCCTTTCCTTCTACCTCTCTCCTTCCCCCACTCCTGGGCCTACAGTAATTGGTATTCCGAGTGGCAGCTGGGATCCATACAAACACGGCAGACAGAGGGAGAGAGAGAGCGAGGCAGTGTGTGTGTGTGTGTGTGTGTGTGTGTGTGTGTGTGTGTGTGTGTGTGTGTGTGTGTGTGTGTGTGTGTGTGTGTGTGTGTGTGTGTGTGTGTGTGTGTGTGTGTGTGTGTGTGTGTGTGTGTGTGTGTGTGTGTGTGTGTGTGTTGTGTGGAGAGAGGGAGAGAGGGAGAGAAAGAGAGACATAGAGGCAGAGAGAAACAGAAAGCCAGCAAGTCAATACGCTGGTTCATTAGAGCACTGAGTCACAGTGGCCGCTGCCTCGTTTGTTTGTGTTTGTCCAATACTCTGTCTTAAGCAGAGCCCACCGCCTCTGTCCGCTCACACTGGCAAACCTGACAGCAGCACACCCTGGGCTGCCTGGCTGCCTGCGATACGGACTTTTCTGTGCCTGTGAGAATTTGGGATATCAGTTTCTGAAAATAATTACTAAATTAATAGATCCAGATTGAGGAAAGCCAGGTCTTTTGTCATGAACCTCACCAACAGCTTAAGTTTATGCCTGGAAAAGGACTGGTTTGTGATTGCCATGATATTAACATATATATATTTGCTTAGTTATTTTAAAATCATGCATTATCTGACATTTTTAACTGGATTAACCAAGGTGTTGATGAGACACAAAATGGAAAAAAAGTAGCAGATATGATTATGACAGTGGAGGAACTGAAGATGGGCCAGTTCTTTGAAATGGAATTCAGAGAGTGGCTCCATTAGAAAATGAGCATAGGATCCGGCAGTTATTGAAAATATGGAAGTGGATGTTCCTAAAAAAACGAGGGGGGCGTTTTCTCTGTTCAGGGCGAGCTGAGAGCAAACCACTTGTCAGGATATTGAAAGAGAGAGAAAGAGAAATTACCTGCACATGGCTTGTTTATTTAGGAGGAAATGCTAACATGACGGTGGCTGTGTGGTTGTCAGGCCGGGGCTACTGGCTCCCAGGGCCCTCATGGTGCACAGTGACCCCTCATTACCACTGCTTGAGAGAGTGTGAAACAGAGGAGATCACTCCAAAGGGCAGCTCTGTAGATGTGCCTAACCTTTCCAACCATCGAAACACGTCAACCATACAAATAACTCATTAACCTTATCCATTTAAATGAAAAGCTCCTACTTTTATCCCACACCCCCTTCTTCTCTCCCGATTGGTTTAATTGGCCATTGTACATGATGAAAATGGCAAGCCTCTTTGTAATGTTGTGTGGTCAAGGCAAGCCATGCAGCAAGGCAATGGGGATTTGGTCCCCTTTGGCTCGAAACTTAACGAAGTTGGTTTAAGATTTGGGGGAGGGAGAGGAAAAATGTAGGGTCGAGAAAGTGATAGTATTTTAGCATGTGTGCAAGGCTGTTGTTTAGGAAGTGGCCTCTGGCTCTGTCCAGCAGCACAGGAGGGCATTGATTGAAGGAGCTCAATAGCTCGGGCCTTTTAATCACCTCGCTCAGAGGCTGCATTGTCCCACAGGCCGGGAGAATAAGCGCTGCTAATACCCCTGTGCATATGCACACAGCCACTGGCTCCCAGGCTTCTGCAGCCCCTCACAGACCCACACAGCCACTAATCAATAGGCCTGATTACCAACAGGGAGGCTGAGCCGGCTTTGTTCTCATTTGTCAACAGAAGAGCTTGCCCCATTTCCAAACGTTTTGACAGCTTTTGCTTCGTTTAGACACAATATGGTATCTTTTAAGGACCGCACGATGCAACGCGTTTATTATTATTCTGTTGAGAAATGGGACCTGCGGCGCCGAGAGTTGGATCAGTCGGTGTCAAAATACTTAAATGCTTGTTCTCCGTGTCTTGAATAATGTGCTGTTCCGACCCAGTTGTAAAGAAAACATTTAGACTAACACATCAGGCTTCTAAAAATGGCATTTCTCTCACTCTCACTCCCTGCTTTGCTCTCTGTCTCCGTGTCTTCTCCCTCTCCCTCGTTCAATCTGCATCTCTGCCTTCTTGGCTGTCATATCTCTTTATACCGTTTAGAAATGCTGTACATTGTGTTACAGGGTTGTGACTGATAGCCTGCCAATTTCAGCTGTGGCACATCAGAGAGGCTAACCCCCCCCTTCTGAACACAGAGAGACTCACATTAAAACCGTGACAGTGTGTGCTCCTTTTACTTCTCTCCCTGATTCCATACTGCCTGTGTTTCTCAGAAAAGCTGAGATTTTTTTCATTATTGGTGAAGTCCACTGGAAAGAGGGGAGCCCAAAATGCGATATGCAAGAGTGTCTTTCACGCAGGAAAACACAGAAACTCCCTCCTGGCGCAGTGTTAGTTTTGTAGATGTGCTGCAGCCTCACATGAGCCATAGACAAGAATTATTGTTCTCTCTCATCAGAGATTCTGAGGCCATTTATTTTTCCATCTGTGCAGCCTATCAATAAGCCACTAAGCCGGGTTTCAAAAACTAATAACATCAATGACTTTAAAAGGGAAAACAAATATCAAAGGAAGGCAGGGTATTAGCAGGGGGAGATGGGGGTGAATATTGAGATTTGAGTTTGTAGACGGTCCGATTTCTTGTGTCCCATGCCCTCCTCATTATTACCCCCCCATCACATGCAGACACATAGGGCACACACTCTTTCTGTGACTGACATCCCTCTCTGCCTTGTCTCTCTCTCTCTTTCTCTCTCTCTCTCTCTCTCTCTCTCTCTCTCTCCCTCTCTCTCTCTCTCTCTCTGTGGCCTTTTTGTCACTCTGCCCTCCCTTTTTCATCTCCCTCTTTTTATCTGTGTATCTCCTTTCTTCTCCTTCTGTCCTCTGCCACCCCCTCCCCTGCACCCCACCTGCCCCCCGTCCTTTGGTTTTGAAGCCAAGTAAAGGAGTCGCCTTCTGAAGCAACAGGGAAATAATGTGTGTCTCAGAGAACAAAGGGAAATCTTCACTGCGAGAGTAATGGAATGGATTTTTGTGATGTGGATGAAAACTGTCTTCATTATGGACTCTCATTTTGAAAAAACAAAATAGTGATGAAAGATCGCGATTTAGGGAGAAAAATAATAAGGGTGTAATATGTGACGGAGGAAATGTGTCCCACTCTTAGGAGCCTGACTTTTAGATTTTAATTTTACAAAACTGCCCTAGTGTGCATTAAGTATTAATCAGCTGCTTATTATTCTACTGTCTTTGTCATTGTATTACTGAGCACTGTTTTAGAAGTTGGCAAATTGCAGCCACTGTAGTTCCAGGACCAAAATACTGTTTTAAAATGCCATGTAAAATCTTTCATCAGCACATATTGACCGGACATTCCTCAAAGCCCTCGACAGACCTCCATGCTCACTTATTGAGCCGTTATCAATGAGCTGCTTTTGTCTCAGCTCAAGAGACTGGCGACGTATTAGCAGGACATTTATTGTGCTGGAAAAGAGTGTTGTGTTATATATATATATATATATATATATATTATATATATATATATATATAATATATATATAATATATTATATATATATATATATTATATATATATATATATATAATATATTATATATATATATATATATAATATATATATATAATATATTATATATATATATATATATATATAATATATATATATAATATATTATATATATATTATATATATATATATAATATATATATATATATTATATATATATATAATATATATATATATAATATATTTTTTGTATTACATGATGTCTTCTTGCTCCTGGTCTCATGAAGTTGTTACTGGAGATCATCCACTTGATGGAGCCTATCAGAGCTTCATAATATAGCCAATGTTGTTTTTCTCTGCACTCGGCAATGTTTGTGCAAGAAAACCAAGCTCCATCTCTGGACGGAAATAACAATAGAAATGTCTCAGCTTTTTGAAATCGGCCTCCATTACTTGGAAAATCGCTTATAGACTCTTCTGTATTTTTAAAGAAACCTGAAAGAGCGCCATTATAACTGTCACAAATATTAGAAAAATTACATTTGCAATTATTTTTAAAGAAAATGAAGAAGTGCTCTTGTGATGCATTTGATGACCCCTTTCAGTGTATTGCTTGTTGGCTTTTTCTAAGCTGCAGCAAATCTACTGATCTTTCTGGCGATAATGACTGAGTTATTTTCCATTGAATAGATGGAAAATAACAATTCTTCACATCTTGACTGATGAAAGTGAAGGTGAATTAAACAGCGGTCAGTCTGTTCCTGGCCTCACAACTTAGCACAAGACATTGTTCCTGTTGCTGAAATGTAAGCGGACAAATACATATTCTCACATCCAGACATTGAGGCAACATTCACATTCAATTGGAGTCGTGCTTTCTGTTCACCTGACCTGCAAGTCTGATATTCAGTCTCAGCTTTATTGGTTCCATCAACTCCTGCTAGTTGTTAACTCTGTCTGCTGGCGGCAGGTGCTAAAGCATACTATGTTTATTCAGAGTTGTTTAGCTGAAATTAATTTGTTATATATTTAATGCTTGGGGCCAGGTGTGAAGTTTCTCTCTGCTTTCAGTGGTTATGCCAAACTAAGATAACCACCTCAAGGTTGCTTTTTTTTCCACATGAGAGTGGCATTGATCTTTTCAACTCAGAGAGAAAGCGCTGAAGCAAATTTCCCATAATTTCAAACTACTCCTTTTGAACCATGTGCTAATAACATACAAATGTTTTGAGGTGATCTTGTGAACGAAAATCATTTTATGTTATATAGATAATTGTTATGTTTTTAGAGACCTCAACTTCATCTCTGTTAGCTGCTCAAGACCCTGTGTTATTCATCCATCAGCACAGTCGACAGGGGGAAACGGACCTTACAGTACGAAAGCTGTACTGTTTTTTTGTCATCAATTTACTTCATCATTTTACTGGATTGGATTGTTTGAAACTTAAAATATTCCAGCATCAGAGTTTATATTTATTTAGCTGACATAGCAGGCATTTTCATGCAGTCTGCGGACACAATTAGCACGGCTTATAGTTAATATTGAATCCATTGAGAAGGCTGCAAAACGTTTTAACGCCCTTTATTTTGAGTCTGCAGTTTTTTCTTAATTTTGGTGCAATCTTTCATAAACAGTAATTGCATTAGTGTCTGCAGACAACCACGCTGCAGCATTAACGAGCCCGGTCCACACAAACATCAGATCCAGGCAGGTCTTTCTGTCAAATATTTTTAAGTCATGACCGCAATTATTCCCTAACCTTAACCATATTCTTATTAATGTAACCATGACGACAAACATCCACTAACCTTAACGAAGCCTTTAAACCTAAACGACGGCCTTATTCTTTTTTTCTTTACTTTTTTTTCCAGCCCTGTTACAGTGTTTGAAGAAGAAAGCACTGAGAGCGGCGTTAGATCAAAAACACTTATTATAGTGCATTTTGTTGTTACGTTCGGATTAACTTGAAGAACTTTTTTGACATAACAATTATTAGATGTTCGTATGTCACGCAGAAGCAGCATTTTCAGAGCATCGTTCCCCATAAATGTGATTTTCCTCTTTAGTTATGATGATGAAAAGCATTTTTTTAAAGGGAGGGGAGGACGGTGGGATTATTCACAAATCTGCTTTTCTCTGCTTTCCTCTAAAAAAATATGTAATCAAATTCAGTGACTTTGAATTTTAGAATTAAATGTCCTTTTATTGGATGAGCAAATTATCCTACCTCTTATGTTTTATTAAACATTTTAAAAGCGATTGGAGCGATCCAAGAAAAAGCAATGGAGTTTTAAAGACTCAAGTGGACAATGAGAAAATTAAATACAAAAATTGATAGAGTTGACATTCATTATAACATTAAAATATTTTGTGGAAATGAAAATTAAGTTGTAAAAAGCAATTATTAGTTTAATTGTTAGTAAAAGCAATTTCAAGTATGTAAATGCAACTTTAAGTGTTTTGGATCAGTCAGTGCTGCACCCTAATCCGTTCATTAAAAAGCTGCAGGACAATAGTGATCGTCTTATCGCAGGACGTTTCAATATGTCCTCTTTCTTTGTCTTTTGTTATTAGACACTGATCCGGTGTAGAAGGGGGTCAGGAGGCCAAGCTTCTCAAGTCCTAAAAGATCCTACAGCAGCATTTAGACTCCCAGCTGTCATTTTCTCCACATCTCTCTCCACATCTCTGAGCACGAGCAGAGAGGATGTGAAGTAGGAGTATGCCGTGCATACAGCCATTAATCACCGGCCCGGAGGTAGTAAACACGCGTTGATGGTCATTAGAAAACAGTTCTATTACAGAGGTTACTGTGTCTAGCGGTTAACCTTCTCCACTTTGATGTATAGCGGCGTGGGTTTTTAGAGCGGGAAGGGGAGGAATTGAGGGGGGGGGGGAGCATCCTCACCTATAGGCAGGAATGTCGCCCTCCAGCAGCTTTTGAATCGTTCTGCAATCATAGTGCAACCTTTTGTTTCCTTCCCCCAATGCTCCTCCTGCTACCCCCCGCCCCCCATCATTCCCTTCCTCCCCTTTTTTTTTCTCCCTCCCTCCCCTCCTGTCATCTGAAATGTGCCCTGCATAAGTGGAGGCAGCTGCTTAAGTGCTGAGAGAGGGAGGAGAAGGGGAGAGTGGAAGTGGAAGGAGGGAGGTAAGGGCCGAAGAGAGAGAAAGAGTCTGACTCACAGTTAGCTTTGCTTTCCCTCCCTGAATGCTGCGGCATCTACTCCTCCCATTGCACTCAAGGTCTCTCTCTCTTTCTCTCTCTTACAGACACACATGGACTCATGTACACACACACAAACACACACACAAACACACACATAAACACACACAAACACAAACACAAACACACACACACACACACACACACACACACACAGTTTTGCAAGCATTAATAAGCCGGGTTCAGTATTTTACTTGTGGTTTCTGGGGTGTTTAAAATAATTTTGTGTTGTGCCGCCTTGGTGCATTATTGAATTGAGCGGCTTTATTGTCATCTTGTGTTTTGTTATGAAATTTTAATGCGGACCCTCATCATTAGGGTGCTGTTTTAGATGCAGCTACTGCCTTATCTCTTGCTGTTGTGCTTCAGTGTTTGGTGGTAGTATGCGCAGGGCTACTGATGCAATACGATAAATAACACACGGTTAGAATAGTGACAATTGCCTCTGTCAATAACATGGCAGATGAAATATCTCCGGAGCTTAGGGGCAATTTGGCGAGGGTTTGTGCCTGTGTCTTTAGTGCTCTTGTGGCAGTGTGCTTCATAGCTAAAAGCAAACTCCCCTGCAGTGGAATTACATAGTGGTGGTGACGCCAGCAAGAGCCCAGAGCTTTTATCAGCTGTCATTCACTCAGGAGAAGCTGTATACAGGCAGCAAGGCCACCAGGCATGGCTCTGGACAAAAGCCTAATACTGTGCTGTAATTGTTGGCGAAAAAGGGCATCTAACAAGGTCAGAGGGGTGCTGTGGTGAATTTGATGCACTGTTCCAATGAAAAAAAACCGCACTGTGGCCTTGATTTGGATCAGCAAATGCACTTTGAGAGAAAACTGGGATAATATTCTCACATCTCTCACATTGGTTGGTTGATAATGTGTTGGTTAGCACGTAGGATGTATCTGGATATCTGTGAATGCAACAGGTATACAATTATACAATTTCATCCATCGTAATTAAAGTGGTAATGCTATTTTAAGAATAATATTTGACAGCTTTGTGAAAAAAACAACTTCCAAAATAACAAAATGCAATACAGTTATCATTTGCTGTATAACTAGTGTTTTACATTGATAGGCACTGAACACCAAAACTGATGACCAAAACATTTGATCGGTTTTCATCACGGCCCACTGACTGATTATTTATTGAATACCTTTTGGGTTTGGACTTTTTTATTGTTAACATGTTGGTAAAACATTTTGTAATTTTTGTTGCATGTAGATCCATCTCTAGTGCATCATTTCTGTTTTTAGATAAAAGCTTCACTATCTTTGTGTTATTATCTGATAAAAGAAAGGATGTCAGCTACATAGTTGATGGGGTGCATTTGAATCACTGTGCTTCAGGAAAACTACAGGCTGTGTGCTCCTGCAAAATCATACATTTAAATGTTGTTTACACAGTTTGACTCAAACAGGTCTCCTTGTTGTCTGCAGTTTGGACGAATTGTGTTGTGTCACAAGTATCTTTCTAAAATGTTCATATATAAACTTTTTTACTGGTCTTGGTCACCTGAATCAACAGGCAAAGAGGTTCTATACACAGAAGCTCCACACGTGTCACTTAATATACACTGTGTCCACCTTGTTTGGCCCCTCTGATATGGTCATTATTCACAAATCAGCAGCTGTGGTTCCCTTAATACCACAAGTAAACCGAAAAGCCCTAAAATGATTTATTTTATTCATCATGAAATGAAAAGTAATTATAACAAACTTTAACGAAAACAAACCGTAACGCTTAGTGCATTTGCATTGATGGGGATTTAGGAGAGTAAAATGTATTTGAAAAGTTCCCATCGATTGTAATAATCATGTAAATCCATGTTAATCCTTTCACACCGGTGCCAAGTGATGAACACAGTTAGGAAGAATCAACACGGTGTTTGGACTAACAGGAAATGTGGGTTTGTACCAGGTCAGTGCGTTGCTTTGAACGGCGAATGTACTGCAGAGGTATTGCGCTGCGGCAATGCTGGTGGATATAACGCTGGTTATTCACACACTGAATGTTTTGCATGCATAATTCATACATGCCAAAAACAACCATAAAAAAAAAGAATGAATGAATTCACTGCTGTTTAGTTCATCATGTGTTTTTAGGCTAGAGGTGAATTTATATGGACACGCTAACATTAGACTTGATGTTTTGACCTGAGATGATTAGGGTCAAGGTTTCTGACTTTGCAACATCAAATTGAGACGCACTGAAGGTCTGTGGGATCTTATTATGGATGTTTTTTCTCTCTCGATTTCTTCATAAATATTCATGAACAGGGGGTGGGCCTAAAGGTTGGTGTGAGGTTCCTCTGTCAGATCATTTAAAAAAGAAAAAACCTTGAAGTGGATCGAGAAAGCTTTTAAATATTCATTCTTTTTTTTTATATAATTGTACATGCCAAGGACTGTGACATGCAGTCATACACCCCTAGAGTAAAAAATCTCTTTTCCTTAACATTTCATTCATACAGTTATTGTATGAGCTGAAATTCAGGTTTTAAAGGCTAACCCGCATGCTCAAGAAGGAATGATTTGGAATGTTTTCCTTTTAACAATCCTGTTTTCTTGAAACAAATGAAAATGACAGATACACCTGTGTGTTTATGATCAATATTGGCCAGAGATCAGTGCTGTATGAAACAGGAAGATGAAAAGCATGCGATAGATTGCTGATGAGTGCTGAAGATGGTCCAGGATGGCTTCTCTTATGAGAAAACTGAAATATACAGCCGCCTAAATATATATAAATATATACATCAAGGGACAGATGATGTTTTTTTTTATGCGTACTGATCCACTAACCCTTTTCAAAGAGAGGGATGCCCGCACAGTTTTCTCTCTCTGTAGATGTTTGATTACTCAAATGATTAATAAGCCGTCTGCATTCAGTGACTCACAATATTCTGTTTGTTTTTGTTGGGTATTTGGATCCCCAATACAAGCTGAATCACACTAGCTATTCTTCCCGGGAATTGTATATAAACATACATAGTCACAAAACAAATGACATAATGACAATACAACACAACGGCTACACTCATATCAAGTGTGAAAGCAATTGTCTGTGTTACAGTAGCAGCTTACATGATTGCATTTCTGCTATTCCCTAAACAAATCTATTTTTTTTTTGTTGGGAAATATTATTCAGGTTATCCATAGGAAAACCATGTTTACAGTGTTGTGGTTTGAGAAAACTGATTTGCTTTCGTAACAGCTCCAATCCTGCTAGTGATTTGCAGATGACTCTCTTCCTCCTCTGCTTTCTTTTTCTTTTTGCTGCTTGACATCCTTGAATAAAGATAGCTGTGATCAAGTAAAGTGAATGCCCCGTACTGTATATCCTGTAAGCAGTTCACGGTCCTGACCTCAAACTCGGCTCCATTTAAATGATTGTCCTGTTAAGCATGTCATTCATTAAAGATTTTACTTAACATTCATTCAAATAGTTCTGGACAGGTTTCTATGCAGGACTTGTCCGATGCCATGAAAATAAGCTCTTTAGCCTTGTGTTGACTATAGGAGTGAGGGTGAAATGTTATGCTAGAACAGGGACGTCCTGATGTGTGTCAGCTTGCACCGTATTGACTAACTGCTCAAAGCTGTCTTTATATGTAGAAGTCTTCTGAAACGACTTGACGTTTTCTAGTTGGCGCAGACTTGTGATGTTATCAGTCAGGAAGTATCGAGGCTGATTGGAAGAGCTGGAGTGTCAGGTTTTCTTGGACATCCTTTTTTTCGGAGCAGCTAGTGATCAAGCCCACTCTGCTTTAGTGTGTCGTTTTAGATATCTGTGGAACTAAACACAATCCTACACCCTGACAAGCCCCTTCTTAAACACAACTTCATCCACGCTGGAACAGACACATGCTTTGATAGGAATCGCATGTTGCAGAATTAAGAAGCCTTAGACAAAGTTATAAAGCCACACACTTATACAATTACACAATTTATAGGGATTAACGTTTCTCCTAACTGCCTCACTCCCAAATGTAATAATAATCAATAATTATAGGGATCAACAAAAGATGAATATACGTATATGCTTTTATACCATTTTTTTGTACCAATAACTCAAATGAAATACATTATGTCCAGTTGGTTTTATCAATTTAATAGAAGATATTTTCTTTTATCCTGCATTTTTCTACATGGTGCTTGTTGTTTTGATTCAATGTTAAATTTTCTGTTGATTTCTGGCTTTTTTTGGACTGGCAAAGTCTCAAGTTGTTGGCGCTGATTTGAGACACCTGTTTAGTCAGTAAAAATTCCAGTAAGGTAAAAGTTTGCAGAAATGTTAATGCAAGTTAAAGTACCTAATTGCATTGGGTAATGAGTGTTCAGCTTTGCCATTCTCTTTCTTTAGATGTCAGCCAGCTCCTCACAAGAAACATGTTTTACTCTGCCAGATCCATTGTAAAAACAAAATGTTGATTAATAAAGTCAACTGCTTGACATACTTGTGCGCAAAAGATCTCACCCAGAGCTGTGTTTTCTTCCTGGGTAGGAAGACGCATTTACTCCTTCTGCTATTTCTTCAACCCTGAGAAATCAGTGCATAGAATCTGTACCTTTTGTCACCGTGCAGAACGTTATTATCCAATAGACTACAGTACTTGGTGAATACATAAAAAATAAAGATATTACTAAGTCAGCCTGTATTGACATGCACGTTTAACCCATGCCACAGTCATTCATAAGATTGACATGTAATCCCCGTTAATCGGGTTACTTCTACCTTAATTCGACTAACATTAGCCTGGGTGTTTACATGACATTTGAGATAATTGCAGTATCACCTTAATCTGGGTAAAATGATAATGGAAGGAGGCAAAGTAGGAGCAATTACCTACTGCCCTACATTTTAACGTATGAATAAACAACATGAAGAAAAAATGCTGAAAATGTACTCCGGAAGGGCTAATGACAAATAAGGTCGCCGTGAAGAAAAGCTTTCCTTTTTTCGTGTGAGGGCTCATCAACAACAGTGCCATTCTGTTGGAGGAACTATTCAGGATTTGAGAGTCTCTCTGCTGTTACTGAGGAGAGGCTCTGAATGGCTGCCCTGGGTTTTGAGCAAAACAAGGCACAGAGTGAGCTGAAGCAAGCCGCTCTGGAGAAACAGCAACTTTGTTATTCAGCCCTTGGCCTGTGCTCCAGAACATTGTGTATACATCTGTAATCTTACCTACCCCCTGGGCTCACTGAGACCCCCCCTCTCTTTCTACCATCACCACCATGTTCTCTCTCTCTCCCTATCATTCGCTCTCAGCTTTCACGTCTATACTCTTTCTCTCCCGCTTGCTCCGTCTCTCTTATCACCGCGTCATTCCGTTTTTTCTCTTACACAAAGATATAGTCAAGCAAATACTCCCTCGCACTTTCTCACATCGACTCCCATACACAAACACACCAAGGGCCTTGAAGATACACCCATGTGTGAAGATCACAGTCTAAATGTGTCAGAGCCACTACAGCCTGCTCAATTTTTCTATTTATTCAAATAAGGACGTAAAGAAAAATAAAATCCAGTTTGGGGGTCATCTGTGGCTTTGCTTTTTTTGGCTGTGTGAGACTGGCCCTGATATTTGATATGTATTTATGTATCTGTGTGTGTGTTTAAAAAAAATGTTAAGCTTAAATTGAACTGGAGCTGCGAGTGTTTAAATATACATGAAGCAGAGGGCTACATGAATGCGATTCTGTCCTGGATAGTGAGCAGTTATGAGCTGTGTCATGTGTCGGCGCTTTCGACTTCTTTGTGCAGGGCTTTCATCATCCTCTGCCTCTGTCACTGAAACATTCCCCTCCCTGCACCCGGCTCCACTTCACACACCGTAATAAGGCATTCATACTCCCTCACTGTTGCCCCGGCTGCTCTGCCGCACTACTACATGTAAAAGTCTAAAAGCCTACTGTTGTGTCAGCAAAAATGTGCAGCTCTTTTTTTGTGCACTGATGTTATTTACCCCATAGATACATTTAAAGAATGTTTTTTAGGCATTTTCTTTTTTTATTCCTTCTCTTGTTTTCTGATACTTGCTGTACAAGGTGATTGGCTTGTTGCGACCAGGATATCTCGTGCATTGACATGTAGTGATAATTCATGTGATGTATTGTCATCATCTGCTGGTTAATATGTACTGCTGTTTCCTTGGGGATGTCATGTGGCTGTCATGCTCGGGGTGGAAAGATATCAAGAGATCGTGCAGCTGCCTGTACTTTAATAAGTCTTTATTGTTTTCATTGCATTGCCAATCAGTCATCATTTGACGTAATTACCGCCGCATTTCGTTATTTCAGCGTACACTAAGTATACCGTTAACTATTTTTCTGCTTTTAGGGTTTGTATGTTTATTCCTAATGTGAGCCATTATAAAACACATCTTTTAAGCTCCCACAGAGTTAAAAACAACAGGGATGTGTTTTTTCCTCTCGCGCCTTTTCCTTTTCTCAGACAGCCACAGCTTTCACAATTGAATTTGAATGCCATGCTTTTAGCGCCAGGGTTGTTTGATTATCCACAGACAGGGAGCTGTGCTGGATTCCATTCCTTTCATCATGCTTTAACCAGTGTGAGCTGGCTCTGCTGTCGTATTTTATAAGAGGTGATTTTAGTGCCTCTCCTTTATGCAGATGATTTTGGCTCCCCAGTCTAGTCTTGAAGAGGGGGATATTGGTTTTGACAAGAGAGCTAACCCCGCTACCTTCGCTCTCACCGTGCTGTCTTTCTGACTGCTCCACCAGGCTGGATATTCTGGGCCATATGCTAATGCGAATTACTCTTAGTGAAAAGGAAGATGCCGGATGCATCTACAGGTGTTTTCAAAATGAGGCTCAGTGACAGGAATATTACACCGGGCTGGGAACCTCATTGACCCTTTACACTCCCACATGGATGAGAGTGGCTTTATATACAGCAACTGAGCCATATATGCTCTTTATATGCAGTAATACTTCCAGTTAATACCCACATCAGATGACAGGGGTCCACATGGGCAAAGCATTCATTCAAATATACGGATTACAGGTTGGCGCAGAGCCTTTATATGAGATCATGCGCTGTCATTTACAGGATTTCTTGCTTCCACTGATAAGTGTTCATGCTGCCTTTGCCAACTTCCACTCAATGTGTGCACATATAATATGAAGGGCTTTCTCCTTTTAGATATAGCCTGTGGTAATCTGCACTGCTCCTTAATGTTCCTACACAGGAACCCGTGGTGGTGGGATGTAATTTTAGTGAATAGGGATAATGAGCAATGTTAATGGCAATATTTCTGGATTTCTGGTTCTGCTCTGACAAAGCAGCAGCATGCATAAAGCCACATATGCAAACTCTTTCATTGGAAATCTACTGCAGAGCTCTTTACTAGAATGGCTGAAATGGTTCATGCCAAAATCAAAAATATATATTTTTCGTGTTACCTGTAGTGCTTTTTTATCTGGATGGTTTTGGTGTGAGTTGTTGAGTGTTGGAGATATTGGCCATAGAGATGTCTGCCTCCTCTCGAATATAATGGAACCAGCACACTTGTGGTGCTCAAAGCCCCAAACAAATACATTTGAAAAACTAGAGCTATGTCTCATTTCATGTAGGAACTATTTCCTTCTGCCAAACTACACCTCACCCAAAGTCTATGGATCATCTTGGGTAACTGGGCTGTTGAAATTGTTTGTTATTTGAGCACCACAAGTCGAGTCACGTTTAATATCTTAGACACCAAAACAGTCTAGATCAACAACAAGCACTACATGTCAGAGGAACATAAGTTTTTTTGTTTTGCTTTTGGGTGACCTGTACCTTTTGAGGTTAAAGAGGTCACACAGGAGGGAGATCGTCTTGCTGTGTTGATTTCGTGTCTAGAATTATAAAGTCACTATGATAATCACGTTTTTCTCTTTCACTTTCACTCTCCCTCTATCCTGTTTCGCTAACTAAGTAGAGGGCTTTGCATGATTGCCTGGATGAGTGTTTCCCCTCAACGCTGCATTGCTATTGTCCACTTGTCCCTCCTTCATCTGTGTAATTGTATGCATGAAGTTTTCACAGTAAATCCCAGCTGTTGGCAGGTTGTCTGCTACTGCAGTGCTGGGTATTTTGGTAAACCATTGGCTGAGGGCTGTTGGTTTTTCTTAAGCTGGCGAACATCATGAAAGATAACACAAGAGGAGTTAGGTAGGTCGGATCTTTTTAAAATTTATGCTCCTTAAGTCGAATAGATTGGGGGAGAAAGCAGGCGGCATTTGTCTGTCCTCGCCGGAACGGATAGAGTAGCTGTGTGGTATAAAAGGAGACGCTTCTGTCTCTATCACACTCCATCAGCATTATTTACCAGACCTGCCAGTTGCTTTGTACAGCACCTCTCCCTGCCAAGTAGGCGACTGGCGTACTACCAGGGGCTAGTGACAACAGGCTACAGTGGAAAGCAAGGAGAGCTGTGTGGATGAGCCAAGTCTATTCATTCCCCAAGGCTGCTGAGTGAAGCACAGAACTTTATCTGCTCTCACCGAGGAGAACATTGCACTTTTATCATACACTATGCTAGAGATGATCATAAACCTGGCCTACCTTTTTGAATCAGAGTAAACAAGCGACAGAGTACAGTGTTGCATCATTGATAGGTTTGTAATGGCTGTGAATAACTATATTTATTAACTCTGAGCTGAAGTTAAAAGGCTTTGAATAACCGTGAGGCTACGTGTATGTACTGAATTGGAGGTGAGTCACACGTGTCAGAGAGACTGTAATAAATGAAGGTTTCGTTTGTCATCCTCGGCCACGCTATCAGCAGCTCGCCTCACCGAACCTATGGAAACATCAGCAATCGGAGCTTGGAAACAGAAAAGTGATTTTTTTTTTGCTCTGTGTGTCACAGATGGTGGGAAAGCCTTTGTAATGCTAATATAATATCACACTGTGTCGGCCTAGCTCTGCAGTTCGCTCTGCGTGCCAAGCAGCCTGGCTGTGGAGTGATTTAGCAGTAAGGAGAGAAAAAGACCTCCCTCGGTTTACACTGAAAGGCTGCGTGGTTGGCGGGTCCTGCCGCTCGGCCTGCTGCGACCGGGCCCGCCTTTACTTTATCGATTCTGCGGCCGTCCAGTGCTGTGTACCGTTAATTAACTCCGTCTCCAAGTGTTTGTCTCATTGTGTGTGCTTATTAGAAGGGATATTACTAAAGGGGCTTGGCTTTAAAATCCGCAGAAAGGAAATAGTGGATGATTTTTCACAAACCAAGTCAAGGGAGCTGTGAATTTAGGCCAGTTATTTTAGAAATGAAGAAAATAAAACTGGAAACTGTAGTCTAACATAAAACACGGTTTCTTTGTCCTTTTAAAAAGCAAGTGTTTAGAATAAAAGCGCCTCACTCTCTAAAAATGTGCCCCTTACTACTACCAATGTTATGCCACCTCCCAACAAAAGAGCCAATGGCAGGCCACTTCCTCCGTGCTAACCAATGACTTTGTGCCTTCTACCGTGGCAGCGAGTCAGCTGCAGGAGAGGAGGAGACGGAGGCATTGATGTCTTTCTCTAGCTGCGCCACCACGTCATATTGTTGTCTATTCGATTTCGAGCCCTCATCTCTGGTATTTGAATCACAAGGGGGAGCGTTTCATATCCTTGCTGGGAGTAGAAGGGTGATCTTGTCTATCTGAAAGAGCATGCTGGATTAAGGGGGTTATTTCCCCAGAGGGGGGGATATGAGAGTGAGTGTCACTCAGGCAGCACTCACTCTCACACTGCCTCTGCCTCTGCATGTTGCCAGGGAGCCCCAGCTTTGACTTCTCCCCCTCCTCCCCTTTCTCTCCCTCACTGTGTAATCCTTGGCTTTTTGCTTCCTATCCCTCTCCTCTTCCTCTGTCTCGTACACATTGTCTTCTTCATCGTCGCTACCATCTAGTCTTCCACTGCTGGTTCAATGCCGCCCTACAGGGAAAGAAGAATTGCATGGTTTCGGAGAATGGTTGTTATTCCAATCACACCTCCGATGCAGTGAGGGTCCAGTAAAGTACAGAATAATTGGCAGGTTCCAGCAGCTACAGACTGCTATTCTAGTGTGTGTGTGTGTGTGTGTGTGAGTGTGTGTGTGTGTGTGTGTGTGTGTGTGTGTGTGTGTGTGTGTGTGTGTGTGTGTGTGTGTGTGTGTGTGTGTGTGTGTGTGTGTGTGTGTGTGTGATGAGAAAGGGCTGCTGTAGGTGCAGCATTCAGAGGTCATTTCATTAATTACTAGCTCTTGTGTTGCGTCTGTTCTCACAGTGTTTGTAAGCCTTTGTCGTGATGACATGTGCACGCTGACAAAAGAGCTTGCTGCTGACAAACAAAAGTAACAGCCAAAGGACAAATCACCGCCGATGTAAAAAAAAATGAAACCCACATTTTCACAGTTTAGTTAAACCAGCCAATAACATATTGGATCGTTGAAATTTGGCTGCAGTTTTCTGTCTGTTAGTAATCTCACTCAATATTTAGCCCACCTCTGCGTCTCAACTCACCATTAGGATTGATGCCTTTATTTTAAATGGGATGCTTTTTTTTAGACAGGGGAGTAATGGTGCGAGGGGAGAAGATGTTTGGTAAACACACACACATCTAATTAACTGGGGATCATCCTGGGTCAGAGGTCGGAGGTCGTATGTGCTCAACCTTTTTCTTTGGAGAGTGACTGACTGATAGGACTTCGGGGCTGACCACTGATACACATCAATGGAACCAAGCAGGGCAGCTAATAAAGCATGGAAGGTATCGGACTTGGGACAAGCATCAGGGAAAATAAACCAGTGCTATCTGCTGGCAAACACATTGACCCGCAGACTTAATGGAACACGTCTCCCATAGGTGCACTGCTCTATTGATTAGCCATTGATGGCAGTTGTAGCCAACACTGTTATTGCGTTTGGTTTTGCTTTCGCCCAACGTCTCTGCTGTAGGCAGATCTGCAGTAGTTGAATTAAAATAGGCACAGTATAGCTCTGTGTTCCTACCTGTGCTGTCCTTTTTTTCCCCCTCTCTCTTAGCTGTGATTGGCTATCATGGAGGCAAGCACCATAGCGACCATCATCACTTCTTGTTCTGATGCCCTTTCCCTGTGATTCAGCCTCACCTTTATGGGCTTTTCATTATGAGGGATTCTAACTTTAAGTTTTTCAAGAACAGATGCGCACGCCGCGCACAAAATATAACTCAAGCACACAGAGACTCAACAAAAACGCACACCCGCACATCCGAATGCTTTTCTCACTAATACACAGCCATGGCCTCATGCTGCCACATGTTTATTATGGTGAGGGAGACACACACACAGACACACACAGACACAAACACGCTCAATTGTGAAGAACAGAAATGCAGTGGCCCCGAAAATTGCATAAATGTCAATTATTCTGGAGCTTATGTGCAAGAGGTATAACAAAGTGGTGTAATAAAAAATATTGATCACTTCAACCCATAATGCGTCTGACAGGCATTGTTGTGGCAGGATCAGGCATTGACAGAGTGCCTCTGCATGCATGTAAACCTGCAGCACATTATGTCACTGTATTAGCACTGATCACTGCAGCGTAATGGCCCCCAACCCCTTAGCCTGATTTAGATTCAGCAAAGCAAACGAAGCGTAACTTTAATAAATTCACCTGTTGGAAATATGATAATTGCATCTCTGATGGCTGACCTTTTTTCATTGTTGCAGTAAAGATGAGTTGATGCATGCAATGCAAGTGTGTGTGTGTGTGTGTGTGTGTATCTGTGAGGAGTTCGAAGGGTTTGGTCATGATTGGTAGTTTTGACTCTGGGGTTCTGCGTGGTGGATGCATCTTCTGTATTTATCAGCAGTTACTCATACATCAGCATGTTTTTAACTGTACTGAGTGGGAGCTCTCTGCACGAAATGAGTGTGTACGGGATTGCTTGCGTGAACGTGCATGAGAGAACGTGTGTGAGAGCCTGTATGCAAAGCCTCATTAAATACGTAAATGGTTTTATAAGAATGACCCTTCAAGAGCAGTGGGTGGACCAAACAAATGAGCAAATGACTCTGTAATGAGAAAGTTTATGGTGTGAAAACCAATGTCTCCGTGCTGGGAAGTACGTACGCATGTTGAAACCTATATGGTACTACCAGTTTCTGTGATCAGATACTGTGGCTTTACACGCCTCACTTAGTTCTGTGTTTTCTTGTGCGAGGCTTGTTACAGTAACTTCAGGCTAGTCAAGATGTTTTTTTTTCTGTCAGCGTCATCACTTTAACTTGGTTCTGGCATGGGCATGCTCATGTACCATTAAAAGATTGCTGTACATGGGAGGAGGATATATCCATATGTTAGTGAGGGTGCCACTGCTTCTGTCTCATTAGCAACAGTGCGAAGGCCCTGAGCTGCTTCTTGTGCTCCATTGGGACAGCTGATGAGGCCTGACTATGTGACCTTTAACAACCTAATCAACTTTTAACACCTTGCCTACTGCATCCCTTCCTCCTGTTCTTCTCTCCACCGTTCACTGGCAGGACCCCACCCCCATTTACACTCTGTTACTTTTGTTTTTGGTTTTAGCAGGAGCCTTGTTTTGACTGATAATCCGTACTGTATGAATGAAGCAGCTTTGTAAACACATGCAGCAGCAGCAGTCTCTGGTGGCATGCAGGGATGTATTGTAATTGGTTGTTTCTGCTCACTCTTCACCTCTCCCTGGCCTATTTCTCTCTCTCTGCTATTCTCTCTTCGCTGTTTAAAAGCTCAGGTTGCACAATATATAACAGAGAAAGTTATCTGCTATATTAAAAGTTAAACGTTATATATTGTGTAAATATATATTTTCTTCTGCATTGTACACAGAACATTTATTAGATATATTTATTAAATGTTCTGTCTACATGAATGTAAAGGAACACACTGAGAATAATCTATTTAGCTATACGTGTATCTGCCTTCTCCTTCTATCATATATATTTGTAAAGATAATAAACTTACTTAATGTCAGTGCATAGCCCTCATTTTCTTCATCAGGAGCAGCATTTACATGTATTTTCTTAAAAGGACTCCAATCATTTTTAATGAATGTTCTCATGTGTAAAGCACACAGTTTTTCTATTTAAGAAGACAAGGTAAAGGAAATACATACAAACATTTGTTAAATATTTAATATCCTACATACACCTGACTTCATCAGAGGATGAACCTGTAATGGCTTTCCTACATTAAATTACAATTCCATGAACATTCCTGCAATACACAATGAAAACATAATAAGATCTAATGCAACAGATGTGAAGGCAAAGTAATAAACAGCTTGCTACGTAAAAGAATACAATATGGTTCATCAATAAGGCGTTAATGATACTTTAGTTTGTCCCCTCGATGACTAGATTTGTCCTTCTTCCCAATGTTATTAAGAATATATTATAATAATATATTACCAATGAAAATAATAGAAGATCATTGGTTATTTAACATTATGTTGTGACAAAGCACAATGCTGTTGGAAAAGTTTAAAAAGCTATTTGCTAAAGAAGATGGAAGTGTAGCTTCACAGGAATTTGATAGACCATAGTGAGTGGACCTTAAACCCTTAAGTGGGTTATGGGGAATGGACGAATACTTTATACATTTTTAAGTTGAAGAAACAGAGTTACATTGAGAGGTTGGATCAGCGAAAATAAACTTTGTGCTCAAAACAGTTTATTGTACATTTTGACTGTGTAAGCAATTCAATGGTAAACAATTATCTGTCTAGAAACAATGTTACACAGATCTCTGTATCGCTCTTCATATTGTACATGTGGGGGCTGTAATCTGAGGGCCGGAGCACCAACAACTAAAACCCTGGGCCTTCCCCTTTTTGTCATTTACTATTTTATTACCTGTCCAATATATGAAGTGTTGTATTGGTGCCTTGTGCTGTAGTTCTAACCTAATGGGACCCAGGAATGAATACCCCAATTTATTTGTAAAATATTACCTTAAAATCTTCACAAATTGTTTAAATGTACATTATCAATCATAGCCAATCCAGTTTTGTCTGGATTTCAATTTGCTCGTTTAAAATAGCCTCATGCACAATGAATGCTGGTACTTGAAGCTCTCAGTCCCACATGAACCAGAGACTCATTCAGGCTGAAGGTTCCTTGTTGACCTTGTTAACAATAAAAAAAAAATCGCACAGGTCCAACTTTTTTGTTTCCACATATCTGTGAATGGATTTGCTTGGTTGTCATGGAAATGGTTTGGTTGTTATGATGTAAATAGACAAAACACCTTTTCACGTAATTGACTTGAGAATTATGGGAAACTGACATTTTTGCTGTAATCACATGACCATGAAATTACACCCTTTTAATGAATAGTAAATATTCACTCTGCAAATATTCTTCAGTCAGTAAATAAAGCTCGACTCCCTTAAAACGGTGGTCAAAACTTTCCATTTAATTGAGAAAATGTCAGCAAATGTAAGCCTGAAGTTCAATTAATGCTGATGAAAAAGCTAAAATCCACCCATCTCTGAAATCACAAACTGAGCCAGGAATTAATTCTGCAACAAGTTTCAGTCATGTGCTGTATCTGAGCAGAAACGTGATCATAAAGACATAAATTGTACAGTCCACTAAGAAAAAGGCATGACCCTTTAATCTGAAGCAGACAGAGACTTTAGAAGTAACAGTGGATACAATTGTCCATATGTGGCTCTGCAGGTTGTGCTGTGCTGATAAAGATCGAGCTCTATAATCCTGATACACAGAAAATCTCTACCTATCAGATGCTTCCTTATTGACGATCATTATCACAAGCAGATACCGTATGTCTGCCATCACCGTGGCCATGTCAGCGATTTTAGGTGAGGATGTTAGATCAAATACATGTACAGCACCAAACAGCTGACGGAGAGGACACACAGCGGCAGTAGCACATGTAGAAGACACCATTACATTAAGATATACAGATACAGATTTTTCCCTTCTCTTCATGTGCCAGAGAATTACATATTGAGTTATGTCTTTAGCTGGAGCACAGATATTACCTGACAAGCAATCTTCATAAAAGAGTCATCTTGACAGAGCTTTGTGCGGAGATAAAAACATAAACACTATTAGGAAAACCAACTGAAAACCTTTGTGTTATGGCCCTGACACACAACATCTTTTAGTTCAGGTGTAACTGCGTTGTTAAGCATGTGTGGCCATTTAAAACAAAGTGAATCTTTCTAGAATGTCTTTGCTTTTATTCTTATAACAAAAAGCAACACAACAATTGTAGTTCTTTTGTCTTTAATAATTCACTATAATGGATCATTGACTTGGAATCATTTCATTTTATAAAATCAGTTGTAAATATTCTGATATTCTAATTATTGAATAATGTGGAATAAGCAAATTGGAATTTTAAAATATAAACAGTTTCTAATGTTAAATTAGCTTTCATCAGTATTTTTATATTAATATTTAATGACTGCATGTATTCACAAGTTACTTGCAGGGATGAACCAACAGAGAATAATTACCCGACTAAAGCTTAGTGCCTTTAAGTCATTGTTTTGGTTTCATGGCCCAGAAACTGTACTGTTTTGGTTCACAGCAGAAAAGCTCTGATAAGTGTTCTTTATGACTTGCTCAGCACCAAACAGCATACTAAACAAAACAGTGGAGCATTCAGCAACTAAAGGAGTTGGTGGGGACCAAAATAGAGATAAAGCGTGAATATTGAACAACAATATAATGCCAAATTAAAGGCTGTTCGTCCATGTCTGCTGGATGTGTAAATGATCACGTTCACCACATCCATTTTATGAGCTGATAATATGTCTGTTTTTTGCATACAGCTTGTTGCTCTTAGGTGCAAAGAAAACAGTTCTTGCTCAATGTGTGTCAGATTATTTCTTGTAATTCCAATGTGTGCTTTACTGCGATACAGTATATCAATACTGAAAGAAACCTGTTATTAATATTGCGCTATTGATTTGAGCCGTGTCGACCAGCTCTCATTACAAACACTCACTTGTTATTGCAGGCCCCTGATAGATCAGTGTGTTGGCAGTCGGTCATCTGTAGCCCCCCCTGCGACATGTTCAAGTGAAACATTCAACAGACCTGATTCAAAGTGTTTGATCTGTCGGCCATTGACAGGGCTGCTTCTTTGAAGGTGGCTTGCTGTGTCAGGGCCTTCAGGAGAGGAGCACTCCGACATATTGGTGGTGCGGAGGCCTGTTGACCCTCGACAGAACAATGCTCATGTTTGGGAGGTAGAAGCATAAAGAGACTGCTTCTCCTGCAAAATAAAAGAAACATACTGGGAAATATACTGTACGCAGCACAGGCAATACTGTAGCATGAACATGAGGAAAGGTAGCGCACCAACTGGATTGGAATAACAAAACAAGACATTTACTTACCTTTGACTTTGAGAAACAACATTTTTTTAACATTTTATAGACCAAACCATTAATTAATTAATTGTGAAAGCTACGGCAGATCAATGGATAATGAAATGAATAATATTAGTGGCTGATTCAAGGTTTTTCCTCGACCACAACACTGTCCTTAAATCTCAGATGTGCAGCTTGGCCTTTTGCCTTGTCCCAACATAAGAGAGAGGTAGAATTCAGATGTCAAATGCAGTCAGGTGAAACGTACTGGACATGAAAGAGTGTCTGCTAAGATTTGAACTACTGTTCATAATGTTTAGAAAATGGTAGAAACTCTGGCTTTCAATTTGGAAGAAAAGTGTATACCTCATAACCCTGTGATTTATTTTGTGTTTATTTCTGTGTACCTGTCTCTGTTGGATTTGTTTTTCTCTGCACTATACCACGTATTGCTGCAAGCTCAACAGTATTACCTTGAGTTGCGTGTGAGGCAGGTTACTCAACCTGTCCGCAGCCAGCCGGTGATCTGAAATTGTATACCTGTGCTGAAAAGAGGAGTCGCCATTTCAGCGCTGTCTGTTTGGATCAGTGTTCCCTGTGGCGCTATGCCCTCTTAGAGAGCTCCTCTGTCGCGGATCTATTCCTTGGCCCTTGACTCTTTCCCTCTGTTGACACAATGGGCCCTTTGTACCTATGTACGACTGCTGTGGGACCTTGCTTCGTATTTTCGGCAATTATACACGATCCCACTCCAGCCATGCCTCTTGTTGGCGCTTCGCTGGAGAGAAATGCAATCGAATCGAGGAGAAATGCAGCGAAACGGTGATCCGAGCAGAGGCTTGCAGGAATTAGATTGTGTTGCTGATAAGTTCCATATAGAGCGAGTAAACATGTTCTTATCTTGTTATCCAGCTTGCACATTAACACATGGTGTGTGGAGGAGGTGGAGGATGGCTTAAAAGGATGAATCAAATCCTAATCATCCTGTTTGGCTTTTCCCTCTCTCTGCTCTTTGTCTCTATTTCTGTTTCTCGTCGTGAACAGAACCCCGGCGCACACGCCAGAACAATGGCGGGGTCAGAAGTGCTAGCCATTCTCCTACACCTGCTGAATGCTCCAGAAATGAGTGCACAGTGATTACCTGCCCTAATGTGTGGTGTTTAAAGAGCGGTTTCCCACTGCCGAGTTAAATGATGTTGCCCTCTGTGAAGTATTAATGATGTGGATGGATGAATCAGGTCGGCTCAAACCTGTTGACGGCTACCGCCGCCGCGCTCTCTTAAAGCTGCGCCAGACATCAGGCTTAACCGCTTGGCAAATTGGACATGCTTGTTGGCCGTAGCTCCAATTTATGTGCACTCTCTATTGCAGTTAGTCCATCTTCATTATTGAAATTGCCTCTCGTCAGGTCTTGATGGAGTGTTAGAAATGGTAAAGGGGAGGGGAGCATACAGGAGAATCATGAATAATGTGGGAAATAAACACATTTGAGCATTGGATGTGTCTGGCAGGAGGGTGTTGTTGTGAAATGCCCGGCTTTCGTTTTCTCTCTCACTCTTCATGGGATTGTATGCGCAGCCTCTGCCAGTGGATGCTGATGCCGTGGATCCTCAGCCTTGGGGCTTTGTCTCACACACATGCAATTGGGCACACACACACACACATATGCAGCTCTAGGCGCTGAGCTCGGCAGCCCGTCCGACATCCCGGCTGTGTGTTGTGGCACCGTCGCTCTGGAGACACACTGCTCGGTGTCCACAGCCTGTTTCTAATAGAGTGCTGCTGAGACTTCACTTTTTCTGACTCTCAGGATTTGTTGCATTGATAAGTCAAAGCTTAGCTCATCTGGGTCAGACAGTTCAGGAGGGGATATCCAATTCCAATTCTTGCTTTGTTTAAGGGGATGTATCTGTTGTTAGATGTAGCATTTCAATTTCTCAGTGTGTTGTTACAGAATGACCACTTAAGCCTGTGCTTTATGGGTTATAGGCAGTGCTGGGATGGTTGCTTTTGAAATGTAATAAGTGACAGATTACTATTTACACTGTTAAATATGTAATGAGTAAAATACTTATTTTACTAAATTCATCAACGTAAAATAAGTTATTAGATTTGATTTCCATTTGATTTTTTATCCAACAAATGTATTAAACTGCAATAAAACTGCTAAAACATTAACTAGTTATACCAAATGTCAGATTTCTATTAAAAGTCTTTCAAAACCACAAAAAACGAGTATGAATATTACTTTCTACAAACAAGCTTGTTACTGAAATTAATATAACTGGATATAATCCAAGTGTAATTTAGTTTTGCAATTTTCTCCCAGTTCCTTTCAAGTGATAATAATTCCATGTATTCTGTTAAATAACCTCAGGCCGTTACATGTATAGCTTCTCCTGAACACGGGTAATGGCGCCCCTCTATGAAGAGGGGAACAGGTTCTGGCTGGGTCTGCAAACAGGGTCCTTGTACCTGCTGCACACATGAGCAGATGTGATGGCTCACAAGGTAATTACCCACTGAGCCGGTGTGTTTGCGACTGTCAGCTGAAGCAGGGGTTCCCTTCAGGTAGCTCTCCCTGCTTAGGTCAGTGAACAGCTAATGACATTTAGGATGAAAGAGATGGCAGTTGTTTGTAGTCAGCTGCACACTATACCTTTGTCTTATTGTCTGCCGTCTGTCTTAATCTCCCAGTCGCCGTTTTCACACCACAAGGAGATCGTGTTATTAGATCCCCTCCCCTGGCTCATTTGTCATCCTGCAGCAGCACTCCTCTAGAGTAGGACTGCAGGAGCTGAGAAAAGAAAACAATATAAACAGGCAGGAGGCCACAACATCAAATGTTCATCATTTACTGGCCCAGAGTCTCTTGTATCATCATTATTCTTTCAGGAATCACGCAAGGTTAATATGCCATTTCTTCTCTGTGGCACCCCACCCTATTTTAGGAGGCTGAAAAACGTCCACCTCTCTTCTCTTCTCAACCTTAACGTATTGTTTTGTATTACATTGCACTGCATCCTGCAACTACGCACATACTCAATCATCCCCGCCCCCACTATCACTGTCACTTGCTGGAGTAGAAAGTATTGTCAGTGTTCACAGTTTGCTGTCACCGCCCCAGTCACATCTCTTTAATCTGTCCTCTCTTGGTTTTCTTGATGCAGAGGCACACAGAAGGGAGGGATTCAGCTAATTACAATAAACAAATATGCTCAGAGCCGCCTATGTAAGGTTCGCATAGGTTAACGACTCAGCTATAAATGTTAAATGAAGCCTAAAATAGGATAGCATGGCATACAGTTGCCATAGAGATCTGCGCTGTGACTCTTGGTGTACTTTCTTGGTTGGTAAAGTTTAGATTAATCTTAGACATGATTCTGTGACAAGAAGAGAAAATAAATTAGTGATTGTTTGGTGCCCCATGGGCCCCTTTGATGTCTCTGTCATGTTTGAAGCCACTTTTCAATAACTCTAACTTTTTGTTGGTCTGACTTTGTTGTTTATGAACATAGTGCTGTTGATGTTATTCTGCATTAGACACATGGCAGTTACCCTTTTAATGATTGCTTTCCTTTCTAACATCTCTTCTTTATTTCTCTCCGTCTTTTTGTTTCTCTCCGGCTCTCTCTTTCAACAGGTGGGACAGTCAAAATGATGCGTAGGAGGTGAAGCGTTGAGCCGTATTGATGGATGTGTTAACAGACAGCAGTCTCACATTGATCGTGAAGACTTCAGAACCAGAGAATGCAAATGTAGTGGAGAGCACAGGTGAAAACTATTCACTTTCTTCTTCGTTCTATAGCTTTTAACATAACTGATTTTGAAATGTGCATGAAAATATTCCTTTTTGCTTTTTGATTCTTTGAAGTGTTGCTTTGTTCTGATCAATTTTTTTCAAGAATTATCAAGCACTAATTTGGATGAAATGACAGCAAAACCTAAAACTTTCAAAAGACAATTGGTTTAACCGTTGAATTAGCTTTCTTGAATTAGCTTTTTTCGCCTCAGATTTAAGCTCTCTCGGATGGAGGGCAGGTAAAACACTTCCCGTCCTTTTTCAAATGAAAAGTGGAAAAGAAACATTGAATGGAGCTTTTTAAGCTATTGTTAATCCTTTCCCTCAATGCTCCAGCAGCCCAGAAATATGACATCTACCTTCTCTCATAACAAGCTGCAAATGTGAAAAAGGGTGCAACCATAATTCTTCACACTCATTCACATCCATTAGCAGGGACAAGTAAGGTGTGTGTGTGTGTGTGTGCACGTGCCTGTTTAATACACAAATTATTTTTTATTCTTTTCGGTTTTCTTGTAGGTGATACATGCTGGTGTCTTTTAGTGAATTCTTAATAACATAAACAATGCATCATAATATGATTTCCATGATGCTAACTTTTGAGCCCCACTGATGAATTGAGCATTTTCTGTTTCAGCCACTACCTACTGCCCCCTAAAGTTTACCTCTACCAAGCACTACTGATCCTAAGATGAGGTTTATCTTAGTGTCTCAGCCCTGGTAATGCTCAGTGGGGACTGACCGGTCCCCACTGAGCATGACTATGTGAGAATCACATAGATTATCCCCAGCAGTAGCCTGTTCCTCCAGCGGCACTGAGAGGAAAAGAGGAGAGGGAGAGAGTGTATGGAAGGAGCGGCAGAAGAAAGAGTGAAAGCAGCTCCATTGAGCAGGAATAGGGCAACTCTCTGAGGAGAATGGCCATGAATCATACGGCAGTTACTCACCACTTATTATGAACATCCTGTGCTGGCTGGATTGATTTTCCCCAACCATTCACAAAATGTCATATAGTGAAGATGGAGCAATAGGTAGAAAGCGGCTTCTGTGGCTGGCTTACCAGCTGGATAACGCCCAGGGTGGCTGAGCTGCAGAACGGCTAGCTCGGCAATTTACAAATGTAACAGCCTTCATATAGCTGGGATAAGGAGCGGAGAAGTGGGAAGGGAAGGAGATAGCGGGAAAAAAGGAGAAAGAATAAGGGGACAGAAAAGGGGGGATGGGAGGGAGGAGTGATTTTAAAAAGCCATTAAAGGAAGAAAAGGCCATGTCAGCTGTTTTCATTTGCATTCTACTTCAATTTCTGATATCTGGGCTTTTTTATTCTTTCTGCAACTTAGGACGGAGGTTTAAGTTTGATTCATGCTTAACGACTGAATTATGGGTCAAATGTGTGTACAAGCTTTTATGTTTAAAAAACAGCTCAAACAAACCCAATTTTTCATACTGTCTTTCTGAAGAAGCTCCTTTTTTATAAGATGGTTTTCATACAGTCTTGTATCTTCAGTTTTTTGTCCTGTTTATATACGGACTGACGGTGGATTGTAAGCAAAAACTGAAAAAACACGTGTTTGTGTGCATGTGTAGCATCTGACACACTAATAGACGAGGCCACAGGCGCCAACTTTTCCCTCTCCTCATGTCCATGACCGTGTCCATC
Organism: Eleginops maclovinus; assembly: GCF_036324505.1. Taxonomy (NCBI): domain Eukaryota; kingdom Metazoa; phylum Chordata; class Actinopteri; order Perciformes; family Eleginopidae; genus Eleginops; species Eleginops maclovinus. Next base: position 15,983,951 of record NC_086371.1, read on the forward strand.
GGCATGGGCCCGTCCCCCTGCAGAGCCTCCTGGCACAGAGCGGCCGGGGCTTACCTCAGGTGGATGAAGCCCTGAATATGATGGCTAGAGAGATAGGCGGGCTTCAGAGAGCCCAGAGTGCTAACTGGTCCGGTCTGGTCTAGTCTAGTTTGGCGGTGGTCGGGCCGTCTAGCATGGCTGGGCTTGGCAGGGCCTGGGATCAGAAGATCAGCACCTCCTGCCAGCAGCCGGGCTCCTTCCATATGCTCAGTGGTGAATGTGCATGCCAGGCTGCGTGAGCTGAGCCACATCCAGCCTCAGTTTCTATTCAAGGAGCACTTTCGCTAATAACGCAATTACAAAACTACGTGTTAGGATGATCTCAGAGGGTATAGAGCTTGTTTTTTATTAGCATTAGATCTGCTCTCTTTGTAAGATAGATAATTTATTCTAGCAGTTGTGAGTATTTTGGATGTTTATCTTGTTTACATTTGCCAGCTCAGCTGCAGCAGCAACATTATGCTGTGCTGTATCATTGAACATGAGGCTGCCAAATTCCCCTTTGACCTCTAATGTCGAAATTGATTTGTCATCTATAGTCTATATATAAGTGTGTGTGTGTGTGTGTGTGTGTGTGTGTGTGTGTGTGTGTGTGTGTGTGTGTGTGTGTGTGTGTGTGTGTGTGTGTGTGTGTGTGTGTGTGTGTGTGTGTGTGTGTGTGTACCTGTCTGACTGACTGATCTGTGGCACATTCTGAACAGCTGAAGAGCTAATGGTCCAGCTGGAGACAGATGGCCTCTCGATAACACTATACCCCCAAGCCAATACTCACACTCTATCACTCTTCCTCTAATACACACACACACACACACACACACACACACACACACACACACACACACACACACACACACACACACACACTCTTCCCCTCCCTCTCTTTCTCTCTTGTACACACCAGAAGATCACATGCACGCACACATTGGATAGGATAGATTGTTAATCCAGTATAAACCCCGAGGAAACACATTTTTCAATATGAGTTTAATGTTTCACAGCAATTTTGAACAATCTTTTGGCAATATTAGGTGGCAGCTTAGCTTTCATGTGAGCACGGGGGGAAGGGGGTGTAAAGGAAGTTACATACCCCCTCCCCTTTTTGTAATTTCCCTATTTTTATGGCTTTGCTGCTTTGTAAGGCTAATGAAAGAGATAAGACAAATATAGAGAAATAATTACTTATCCATGTGTGTTTGGAAATGACTTGGTAGATTTCAAAGACGTTTGCTGTTGACTTATAATTCCCAAAAATTACAAATGAACTGTGTCTGGCTGAACATGCAACAGCAAAAAGAAAGGAATTTGGTCCATCACACAGAACATGTGTCGGTAACATGTTTTTGCTCTGAGGTCATTCCTGCTCACAGATTGAAGGGAACTGATGGCAAACGCCTCGCTGTGATGCTTCTGCAGCCTCTCACACGATGCTACTGTAACAGTTTTTTGACTCTGCGAGGAGGAGAGAAGATGCATATTTCTCCTGAGGTTTTCTTCATTAAGGACGACTGGAGCGCAGTTGTTTGCATTTAGTAGGCGTTGTGGTAGCTTCAATGTGCCTTGAGGCCACAGACCCAGGGAGACCTGCTCTCAGAAATTTCATTACCTTGTTAAATCAGTCTCAAATCATATCCATATTCAAAGTTTTACTCACCGCCAATACAGCCATGTTGAATACTGTTTGTTAAGCAGCCTTTCCCTCAAGCATTTATCACTAGCTCAATAATGATTAGGCGCATCCATTCTAAAATGGGGGATGTTGCCAGTTAACCTCAGTGCTCTCATGAATTGCTGTGGTATGTTTTACTATTTCACTTTTTCCTGGTGTGATTTTAAGGAAAATGTGTGAGGCAGCAGCCTGGGATTGTGGAGGGACGCAGGTGTAGATGATATTGGTTGTACAGTCTCCAACATATGGGCCTGTCGTGTCCCATGTGTACGTACCTGCCTCCGCTGCTGTCATCTAATTATGCAGAGCAAACAATGCTATCTGCCTGCTGCTACAAGCCCGCTTCTGTTGGTTTTGATTGTAACTCATCAGATGGATGTCTTCAGCTGATTAAGACATTGTCACAACGACCTGTATAAAATCACCAAAACCTACTTTCAATTAAGCCATTACTGCTATTGTGTCTGCCAATCTGTGTAATTTTGTGGTTTCGTGTTACCTTAGAGATAAGTGGGTCTGTGGAGATGAAATTCTAAAAGGAGGGGGAGGTAATTCAAGATGACTGCATTAATTTCATCTCATATATTGCTCTTGGGTTGGTATAGAAAGACAAATATTATTTCCATAAAGTAGGTTATTTCTGAGCTAACATTACTTTCAGTAACACAATTGTAGAGTGACTTTTCTTACCCTCTGGCTATGAATCAAAGTTAATTTAACTAATGCTTAACTATTTAGTCACTTTAATCTCATGAAATAGATGTTGCTTAATTGTGGAAGTCATTCCATTGATCACCAACACTTTCAGGACACTCAGAGGCAGCTTTCGCTTCCGAGTACTTTACACTGTTTCTTGTTAGTGTATGATAAAACTGCAGCCTTTGTTCTTTTATTACAACCACATTTCTAGTAGCTCTTTAAAGCTTTCACTTGCGCCACCATGGTAACATGAGAAGGTAACTCCTTTTCCAAATCACCTTCCTTTTGTTTTAGGTGTGCAGAGAATTTGGTAGGATTTTACCAGCTATGTTTCTTCTCTCCTTACATGACTTACATTTAAAAATCAATCAAAAAGAAACTGTCTCACCTTAAAATTAGTATTTCGTCTTATTAAACCAGAACTGAAATAATATAGTTTATGGCTATTATCACAAAATGACATGTTGAGCTCTAGGGGGTTAATTGACACTAATTGCATTTCAGCAGCCCAGAAAAAGATGTCAATGTAACTACAGAGTAAAATTAATAACATTTAACTTAAGACTTAGAGTTGAAAGAGTTGAAAGACCTGACTTTTTTCTATTTTTTCCCCTGCAGGAGTATGTGAGCAGAGTGGCGATCTGAGTCTGAGCGGCATCGTTGATGCTGCCCTCACTCCATCCTCACCTCCTCCTGCCGCAGAGACGTCACAGCAGGGCGGCCCCACGCACCAAAGGACCACGCCTGCATCACCAACCCTCTCCCTGCCCCTCAGCTCTGAGCCCTCTTTGGGCCTAACAGTGGCCCCCTGCCCTCCCTCGGATGATGCTCCAACTGTAGTCCCCCACCTTCAGCACACTCCCGCTCCCACACCACTTCCCGCCCCAGCTGTAAGCTCCTGGGGCCCAACAGGAGACGGCCAGAAGGCTTCCCTTCTGCTGCCTGTCGCCCTCCCTCTGTCAGCTACAATGATGGAGCCTGGCACCGTGTCTGCACTGACAGAGGAGTGTCTTCTTCAGCCCACCCGCACCTGCCTCGGCTGCTTCATCGAGACTCGTGATGCTACTGACCCTAATTCCATACAAAACCCGCCCCACGACCCTAGCACCAACCCTGACACAGAGACTGGGCTCAGTGTGAGGATAGGCGATGTGAGCCGAGAGGACTTCTCTGACATCAACAACATCAGCATCCAGTGCCTGAGCCATGCGGGGGAGGCAGTGAGTCACTATGGAGAACAGCTCCTCTCTGACCAGCTACTTAGCTTTCCTCTGCCGAAAGCCCCAGGTGAGGGCAAGAGAGCTGACGGAAACAAAACAACGGAAGATTGTGAAGACCCGGAGGATGACGCCACAGCTAAGAACTTGTATGAGGGACTGTTACTGGACAAAGTGAGTGGAGAGGAGGTTCTGCTGGCTAACGCCGGCCAGGACTGGGGCTACTTTGAATCCTTTATCAGTGAGAGTAAGATGGAACTGCTGGACCTTTGTTCAAAGAATGAACTGTCAGTCAACCTCTTCTCCGAGGAAGACGTAGACAATCTATTTGACGATGAAGACGATGATTCAACTCTAAGCAGTGATGTCTGTTCGCTGAAGATTCGCTACGAGTCTTTCCAGGACAACATGAGGGAGAAAACAAATGTGCTCCAGGAGGAGACACAGTTCAACTTCTTCCCCAGTGTCCTGGCCAACTGTGCCAAGAAAGAGGAAGGAGCGGGGGGATTGAGGAGGAGCACTGAGGAGCTTCAGCCCAAATCTGATGAGCTCATACTGGATACAGGGCCGGAGGGAAAAGCTGCAGACTGCAGTGGCAGGAGCCCCCTTGATGGTTCCCAAGGCTCACCCATGTCCACTCCCAAAGTGAACTACCTAATGGACTTTAATTCCACGGAGGAGTCAGGCGAGTTCAGTGATGACAGCTCCTGCACCGGCTCCTCCTCAGACACCCTGCAGGAGGGCAGGTTTAAGAAGGGACACTCAAAGAGATTGCTAAGCCCCTCAAACCCTCTCAACTACGGTTTGCGCTCCAAGAGAAAGGTTCGATACAGTGACGATTACTTATATGACGTAGACTCGCTTGAGAGTGAAAAGAATGCAGAGAAAAAAGAGAAAGCTCCAGTTGGTCAAAAAGAGGAGGAGGATGTGGACTGGTGCCCCAAAAAACGTCGGAAATCCTGTCGTAAAGAGCCGCCAGTGGTCATCAAGTACATCATCATCAACAGGTTTAAAGGAGAGAGACTCATGTCGGTGAAACTGGGCAAGTTGGACCCTGTGGATACTGTGAGCTTAAACACAGACACAGTGAGCAAATATGAGACACTGGCTCCTCTGAAGGATTTCTGGCAGGAGAGGCAAAGAGAGAGACAGGAACAGCTTAAGCTGGCTGCCAGAGATAAACAACAACGCGGTTTTCATCTAAACGGACGCCGTCATCGCCCTTTTAATTCTAGTCATCCCAAAAGGAAATACAAGATTGCAAACAGGCTTAAGGTTCAGAGGATTCACGCTGTGGAGCAATCAGCAACAGTACAGTGCTTTCCTCTCTCTGATCGGGGCCAGGGAGGTGTCACTAAAGAAGAGGCCACCCCCACTGTGGGGGGAATAATAGCAGCCCCAGGCCTCCCAGTCACATTAGACACAAACTCCATCACACACACAGTCACAGCCAAGAGCCGCTCCCAGGAGAGAGAGGAGAGGGAGGGGAGGAGATTGGGAGGAAATAAAACAGTGAGGATAAGGAAATTCAAAAGCGAAGCCAGGCTGAGGAGCAAGAAAATGAAAGAGGCAGAAGGAGAGGAAGGGAGGAGCGTGACAAATGAATCGGATGTCTGTGTCGCTGCAGCACAGACTGAGAACCCCGCTGCTGGGTTAGAGGAGGCAGGCATCAGTTCAACTACAGTCAAACCCCATTTCGCTGACAACACCACCACCGCTCACACATCTGAGGATAAATTCTCCTTTGTTTCATCCACTTGCTCTCCTGACAAAGCTCCCCCCTCAGAGGCAGTGGAAGAGGGGGTCCCTGTTATCCCTGGGGGCTACCTGCAGACCCTGTTAGATGCCACAGACTCCTCCAATGGGGCAGCTATCTCCTTTTTCCCCCAGCAGCCCTCTAGGCAGCAGTATCCTCTGGGGCTATCCCTTGAGGAGAAACAGTTTTCTTCTCTGCAGCTGGCTCAGAGCTGCGTCCTCTCCCCCCCCTCGGAGTCAGAGCTCCAGCAGTCTCCCCAGAACTGCCCCAGCTTCCCACAGATGTGGCACTCGCAGCTCTGCGCAAGTCACAACCAGAGCTTTGGGCCAGAGACCCCTGAGACTCCCATCTTACCCAACACCTTCCCAGCTGCTGTGCCCCTGAACGACAGCCTGCCAGTGTCTAACTACAGCCAGCTGAGCCCCGAGGCTGACAGGCTACTTTATGAGAAGAACTACCTGACGGAGGCCGGGCTGCAGCCTGGGGCAGATCTGCAAGTGTGTCAGACTGCCTGTGTGGAGGGCCAGGTGCAATACCAGAGAGGGTCCTTGTGCACAGACAACGGCAGGCTCATCAGTTATGACTCAGTGGGCTCTCTGTCAGCTTCCTCCAGCAATTACAGCTCCCTCAGCCTCAAGTCCTGCGAGCGAGAGGGTGAGGAGGAGGGCCGCGACAGTTTCTTAGCTCATTGCAGCCCTAAAGTGGTGATTCAGCAGAGTGTGGACGCCCTCACCCCTCTCAGGGAGTCCTCAGACCTGCTGGACATCTCCAACTTCACCCCAGACAAGTTTAGACACTCATCACTGTCAGAGCTCTCCCCTCCCGAGACCCCCAACCTGTCCCCCCAGGTGGTGGGGCGTGAGATGAAGATGGCAGGGAATGTTGGAGATTACCAGGATGTTAATGATATGACCATGGACTGCAACAGAGAGGTAAAGTGGAACTGTGATGTCATGCAGCAACAAGAGCACACAGCGAATGCATACACAGTGGAAGACAGACAGTTTCCGCTGCACAACTTCAACAGTCAGGATGTGCTGCACTTAGAGAAAAAGGAGCTGGGAGTTTCTGAATTTGATGAAAAGACTGGTGAAATTTTGGCTGGTGCAAAAAGCATTAAGTCAAAGAGGAAAGGCAATTGCAAACAGACAGCTGCTGGACAGAGCCCAAAGAAAGTCCGGGCTCCCAGAGCTCCTAAGTCAGAAAAGGTTAAAACCCCCAAACAGAACTCACGTTCTACCAAAAAGATAAAGGCCATGTTGGAGGGCAAGGCAGCAAAGAACCAGGCGGGTAGTTGTGGCCCGGGCCTGACTGATAGTAGCAGCACTGGAGACTGGTCTGGCCCCGGCTGGTCAGAGAGCAACAGCCTGGTTGGGGACGACCAGAGAGAATTCGAGGAGCCCTCAAACATTCTGTCCAACATTGTCTCTGGCATGGCTGAGGTCCAAAGGTTCATGATGGCCTCCATTGAGCCACTGTGGAATCCCATGTCGGAGGCCTGCATGCCCTCTGAGGCCAATAGCCTCAACCTAAAGACCTTAAAAATCTTGGCAGGCACAGAGGCCGACCTGAAGAAAAAAGGAGCTGCGCTAACGGGGGCCGGGAGAGGCAGGAAGGCAGGGGGAAAGGGAGGGAAAAACCAGGCCAAATTCAACCCCTCTCATCCCTTATTCCCTCAACTAGCGCTGGGCTGTAACATGTTTGATAAACCCAACTTTATTAACCCTGGGCCCGCACACAAAAAGCTGTACCGCCACAAGACCAGTGCAAAGTTCCCGCGGATTGAGACACTGAAGGGGAAGCGAGCTGAGAGAGACCCAAATAAGGACATAGCACTGATGACCTCTTTTGAGAAACTGAGGTAATATTTTGTTATCAGCTGCTGTTGCACCCCCTTCTCTCTGTCCCCCCACTACCTGCTCAGCCCTCCCTCCCAAGCATACCTACACTGACGCTATGCCAGAGCTGCATGAGTACTACGTTCCCCCTGACTACTCCCACTTCCTTTTAACCCCCACCCGAAGAGGATATTAATATCTGCATGAAAAACTTCTTGTACTTTGCAAACTACCTATTGAGTGATTGTGTCAAGCTTGATTGAGATTTGAAACGACCATGGCTGCATTTTTCTTGCTTTTGTTGTTTCTGCTTTGTTTGTTCTTCTTATAGTCGTTTTTGTTTTACTTTTGTCTGAAAAAAGAATAAGCCTTGAAAAAAGTTCTGTCGCCTTTTTTGAGGAACTTTGTTTTTGTACTATCACAGCAGAACTTGCTCCCCTGAATTATGTATTTATCCCCCTTTTCCCTAAAGATGTAGCTATATACACAAATGCATTGAGTGACATCTACGCACCCCTCCTCCTCATCTGTTTTTGTATGCAGAATATGGATGTCCTGTTGTTGCTGTCCTTCATACACTGCCTGGCTCATTTCAAGAAGGAAACCTACGATTAATGAGCCCATTTTAAGCCCGAGACATCTTGAATAAACAAGATGGGACAATTTTGTATTGATGACATATCAGACGTGTTTTTTTCCCTCCCAAAGTTGGAACGACTCCCCATTTCCTTTTATCAAGCGTTTATTTTTCCTCTGGAGTTAAGAGGAACTGGTTATCTAAATTTACATTTTTACGCCTTGCAAATTCATAAAAGCTCCACCCTCAGAGTATTTTTGTCAATGTTGTTGTACAGAGACATGCAATATTTGCAAAAAAAGATGATTATAATCTTAAAATCAATGTGCCAAAAGTAACAATGCTGTGTAAATGACCTCTTATATATGTGTGAATATTGGCTGTTCCTCTTTTCTATCCATTGGAGTATTGGCTGCTCGGGCTGGAGACTCCTTACAGAGACTTGCCACTACAGGAATTCTTTATTTGGGACTTTTCTCTCTTCTCTGATGAAAGGCACCAACAGCTGGCAGTGGTACGCCACCACTCACTAAACCAAATCAGAAAGACTCTGAATTCTCCTCGTTACCCCCACTTTGTTTGCCAAATTCAATTTACCTCAACATCGCCTGGCGCTGAGAAGCAACAAAAAAGAGGCAAAGGGGAAATCTGCTCTGAAGGCTACTGTAGAGGAAGACGATGAAAAGAAGAGATGCTCAAACGAGCTTTCTGTGGACCAAGGATAGTGTAGTGCAGATGTTTGAGGGTAAGCAGGGGAACTATTTGTCAGTCGGGGCTGTGCCTCGCTGAATAGCTGTTTTGTACTGAAAATTCAAGGCAGTTTATTACCCATAGAGATTCTGATTCGCGCATCAGTCATGAATGGACATGAAATTTTTGCAGTTAGATTAAATGTGAATGTGAAAGCAGTTTTCGGTAAAAATGGAATCAGTAATCTTGTAAATGAAGGAAAGCATGTCTTTGCATTAGCTCCACATGGGAATCTTACTTCTATCTTACCTGAGGAGGTAATTTAAACAGTAATTTTTCTTGACATTCTCATGTAATTCGTGTCTTAACACTGCCATACGTTATAAGTTGCACCACTGGTGTGTTCAGTCTATTTATTTATGTTCTGTGTCACATAATGTCTTAATTTGACTTCTTTTTCATGAAGATCCTTTTTTATATGGTGTCTTAACTGTCATTTCAGTTGTTGATGGGTCAATGTTTTGGCAGAAAATAATATCACTAGAAAATCAAAGCCAGATAAAGGCACAAGTTGAAAAACAAAATGTATTGATACTATCTGATCCAGTGTATTCCCGGGGCCATTTTTATTAAGTATTATGGGCTCACTCTGCCTCACTGCACTGAAATAAATCCACCTTAAAATGAACCATACAATCACGTTAAATCAGATGTATTATTTGATTTTATATACTAAATGTATTTCAGGAGAAATGCAGAGCCACTTCAACTTGCTACAAGAGTATCTTTTATAAACATATACTCAAACAATAGGCCTTTATTTCACTTTCTTTTGAATGTTGAACATCATTTTTTAAACATAGCAGTGATTACATGAGACTGCATGGAGATGTGCGGACAAATTGAAGCTTGATTCAAAAACAGGCCTTGTCACACTGGATTTGGTCATTCTGAGGTGATAGTAATTGATTGATTGCATATGGCAAGAATCTAAATCAATCTTCTCTGTTTCCTATTTTTTCTATCCTCTCTGCCATGATCCTTTGTTTATTTTCTCCAGTGTATCAGGGTTAGGACCAAGCTGCTGATGGGAAGCTCCTCATGGGCTGCAAGCCCATTTAGTCTGCCTTCTCTCATTTCTGCCTATTGTCAAATTGAATGTACTTCTCTGAGTTCATTGTTTCTTTGTTGGTTTCTCTTGTTTTTGTTTTTATAATGTGCCACTGTTGAGCTGCCTCATGTTAATGGTGCTAAGAAAGCTGACAATTATTTTTGTTTAATTCATTTTTGTTTTCATTTTTTTGTTTTCCCAGAGTTAACAAAAAAGAAATGCAAAATAGATTAGGTACCTAACCCTCTTATGAATGTAAATTAAAATGTTATGTTTGATGTATTCACTTCATGATTCTTTGACATTGATTGAAATTACTTTTGCTCTTTTCATTAAAAGATTACCGAGCTTTATATATACTGTCTAGAGTTGTTACCAGAAGGAATCTTAATGAACTCTTGACACTACAAAATCTTGTATATTTTTTGTGTGCCAATTTGTAACATATTTTGTAAGTGTATATTTTTCTTAGAAAGTGCTGTGAAGTATTTGTGTGTGTGAGTAACCTTTTATGCGCCTCTCTGGGCAGTGGAAAGGATATACAATGACAAGTTTCTGGTTTTAAAAACCAAAATATGAAAGTATCAACAGAAAAACTAGAAATATTTACATTTTGTTGGGAGTTTTGTAATAAGACCATGATCTTGTTGTGAGAGTGTTGTGTTACTGTGCAAAACACAAATAAGCAAAGAAAAAAAAATGAAAACCTGGAAAAAAATATATAATTTGTGAACAATTTGCTGTTTTATAGATTTTCATGTAAATTATTATTATTTTGTTTTTTGTTTTGTTGTAACTGTTGCAAAGGTTTTAAATATTTGTGATCAAGCCTGTATGGTGATAATGTAATATTGGTAACTTGCTGAGTTTTGTAATAATGTTTATGGAGTAAATATACAAATTAAAATAAGATTTTGAATGCTGCTTTCTGAAGAGCGTTAGGTTGTGTTTTTTACCACCCATCCTTTGATGTATACAGTATACAATGTACATAAAAATTTACATAAAAACTCCACACTTTTTACTTCTTTGCAAACAAAATATTACAATAAGTGCACAATAGGTCAGAAGGCATGCAGTGTTGTGAAGCCACTTAATACTATAGACAGCTTATTGATACTGTATGTTAGAAGTACAATAAGTAACACATCTAATAAGAAAATATCAGCCCCATCTATGGTGCTGCTACAATAATAGTAAGAGAAACAAATATAATCTGATATGTTCAATGTTTGCTATTTCTACAGCATGTATGAGTATAAATACATCCTCAATAACTCGAATAAGCTTGGCCCTATTTGGTATTGGGAGACTCTTAGTCGTAAGGCATTTTAATATCTGCACAAGCCTGGCTTTGGCTCATGTTATTTTAATGTCATATCTAATTAGTGCTCAGGGTCAGGCATTGCTAGAGTGACTGCTCATCCATAACTCTGAGCCGGGCTGCTGTGGTCCACACTGCAACTCATTCTGGCATGCTTAATTGGAGCTGGAGATACTGTCTCACACCATAAACAGATCCTGTGATGTATGCCTCCAAAATTGTCAGGTGGTATTAGCATTGTTTTTGTTCTTTAGTCACCCATATCCGCTAAGGGAGCAGACAAGTTATAAGATGGAATGTCTAATGCAATGGACCAGGTTCACCTGTGGTTATTAAATAAGACCCTAGTTGTTTTGTCAGTGCGTGCTCACAGTGCATGGACAGCTGTAGACTCTCATTAGGAACAGTGTTTCTCTTTGTTTTTTTTTATCATTAGCCACAAGACTGCAGAGTAACAAGTAAGATTCAGATGGCTACTTCTGATGCAGACATTTGCTTATTGAGTCAAATCACATACAAACAACACAATTACCCACACATTGTTTTTGTTGCTGGCTTTATTGTTAGTTGTTTATTTCATGGTTTTAAGGATAACTTAGGAAAAACAAACTTTTCCCAAACAGGGGTCCGTGATGGCTGCAATTGTTCTGTTTAGCTTGTTTTTTTACACATTGGTTTACTAATGGTCTGTAACTAGATGCCACCTACTGACAAAAGGTCATCCCAGGGTCTCCTCTGTCCTGCTGCTGAATATTAAAACAACCCCACCTCCACCCACACTAAAGTCTTGGCCCAGCTACAGTATATGCCTGAGTGGTTTCTTCCTTTAAAATATCTATTGTTCTTCTACTTTTAAATTGTAGTTTCAAAGATGAAGAGAAATGCATTCCTCTTGACTTTGCTTTTCCTATTGGACTTTATTTTTATGTTTACTTGGATGCATTAGAAAGTGAGTGCAGTGGCTTTAAGTCCTTAACAGAACTGGCATTGTATTTATAATAGTAAAGAAATTGAGAAATTCTGTTTGACTATAGAACATTTTTTGCAGACTGATATCCAAATAATGTTCAAATGTATTTAAATAGTTAAGAAATGCTATATGTCCTACAAGTCTATCAAGTCATTTCTGTAAACTGCCATCGACTTAGAGCACTATTGTCTGACGAATACAAACCAACAACATACAGAAGGTAGCATATAAAGTTAGTAACATACTTGGATTACTTTTAGTATTGAAATAAATAGGAAGATAGGATAACTCAAGCTGCCACACCGAATAGAGACATTTTAATTTTTTTGTGCTTGGACAAAATGCTTGTCCTCTGACCCATTGTAAGCACTGTACGCTGTAAACGTACAGTATGAGATGGACAGCATCTATTCATCAAAGGAAGTAGGTGCAGAACTCACTTGCTGGGAAACGTGGCATTGAGTTGCATATAAGTGAGTGGGTTCATTTGACACAACAATATGAGGGCTACATACAACATTTCCTAGGAGAACTTAGAATATAAACTGCATGCTATAGGTCACTGTGTGCTGTGCACCACTCCACTGCATTATAAAAATAAGGAATAAATGGTGCCAAACAGTCACACAGGATTTGAGTTATTGCATGTTTTGTTTATTGAAAATCACCATGATACACTTTTTTCTATAACTATGACTATTTATTTATATTATAGGTGATTTCCTTTGTCAACATGGGATTGTGATCTATTTTTAAACACATTGGACTACAAATGATTTAGTAACTATGAAATATGTTAGTTGCATTCATTTATGTTGTGACACAATCTCTGCGCTTGGGGTTAAATGTCATGCATGGTTATGGACAAAGACCATTTTTCTAAAGCCTTTATATGACGTTGATTTTTAGCCTTAATTCTGCTCAAAGTAAGACTTTTATGTATGTTATAATGTTAAAGCAAAGGTGAAAATGATCAGAGATACCATTTTGATTAATAAAGAAAGCAAACAAAACCCAAGATAGTAATAATAAAAGGGGGAAAGTGCATACACTAGTATCCTCGCTTTTGAACTAAGTAATCATAACTTTGACTTCAATATTTTGTACATAGGTTGTTTTGCTCAATATAGAATTTTCAAATGTTTATTCCAACATGTCATTCAATATTGGCAACCATAAAACAGATAAATTAAATATTTTTGGAAAAGGTTAAAATATGCATGTTTGTTTGATACATGTTGTGTAATGTTTTAAGATGTATTTTCTAATTGTGTTAGTGATGCACATTGAGGAGGTAAGAGTGTTTGCATGTTCAGCCGCATCGTGACGCTACAGCTGAACACTGCCACACTGTCCAACAAAAACATCCTTTTTGTAATGCTCTTCTAAGAACAGCAGACGTTTCGTTTGCCCTGAGGTTGGTCTTTCAGGCAGCCCCACGTTCAACTCTCCCCGCCTCCTGTGTGTCGATTGGCTCAAACCGCATTATTGGAGCGCCTGTTTCTTCCTCTGAAGCTGAACTCAGGGAAAAATGTTGCGCTGTTCTCAGTTTCCGGAAGATCTTTGTAGCCTTCCTAAAAGAAAGAAAATGGAATCCTGAAATCGCACTTAGCTTAACAGTCGAGCGTTTTTGAGAGAATATCATTAGAATAAATTGGAAGTACAATTACATTGCTATTAACATCATTGAACAGGTAATGTAACAGTGATTTGTTGACAGACTATATATTGCTTGTGAGTACCTTTGCTTTCACTAGCTAGCTAATTTTAGCTTGTTTGTGAATTGCTTGTGAACGTCATTGGTTGACGTCGCTAGCTTAGCTAGCTTGCATTGATGCTAACAGTAGCGTCAATGTCTTTTTTTAAAAAACCTCGTGTTTCCCCCCCAGTAACAATATAAACGAATTAAAGCAAGTCAATGCCATGTTTCCTTACTCCAGCATGTTGTGCTAACTTAGTGTTTACGTCAAAGAAATGTAACTGAGGATACTTATCACTAAGTTGCTGGCTAATGTTAGACATGTACGCTAACTAGCTTTAGCGAAGTGAAAGCTCAACACAACCGGGATGTTTGGTCATCCGAGAAGCTTGTTTTGAACCGACGATACACATGGTTTCAGACGCACTCTGTCACCAGTCGATTACTAACTTCGCGTTTTACCACACACATGGTGGGTGATCCTTCATAGTCAATAGAAGTTGAAGTTGTCGGTGTTTGCAACCGTGTACAATGCTCGCTAGCGTAGGCTAAGCTAGATGGTGCCATTTTGTTTTTATCTCGACTTTGACCAACACACTGCTTTTGCATAGGACTTTAAGATACATAAACCGTTCAATTATTCAAAGCACGTGTAGATATTAAACAGCCACCTGTTCAATGTTGCTCAGGAAACGTTCCGCATACGTCAGTTGGATGTAATGTCTCAGCTAGCTGGTGTTGTTTTTATAGTAATTCAGCATATTACCCTGTTTGTTAACCAGTGGATTTAAATCAAGCTAACATTAGCTACTGGGGCGATATTCACAAATATTAAGCGTGTCGCAATATGATGCAGTATTTTGACCCCAGATTTTATCCTGAGGACAATTTTCCTGGTTGTTAGAAATACACATATTCGGTCATAGACTCATAGCTAACTAGCTATTCTTTAAGGTGTAAAGGTAAATTGTGATTTTAAACATATGGCCTTTTGTGAATCACTGTTGCATAATCTCCTCTAAATCAGAGTATTCTTAATTTCCATCTCTTTAATAGTTGTCTTTTTGTTCAGTTAATTTTGTTTTATATTTTCACGTGTTATTGCCTATGTAAAGCACTTTGAATTGCCTGTGTGTCTGAAATGTGCTATGTAACTAAACTAACATTATTCTTATTAAATACTAATCTGTAAACTTTTCCTCTTTTTTTTTATAGCTGCAGCAGCTGGATCCTGCTGAAGATTGGACAGCATCCCTCGACCTCCCTCCCTCCCTTCTGGTTCAATGGAGGGGTCTGACAGTGCAGAGCAGAGTGGCGGTGAGCTGCCAGAGTCACAGCGCAGGAGGCAGCTGGACCGCCTGGACAGGGAGGAGGCCTTCTACCAGTTTATCAACAATCTCAGTGACGAGGACTATCGGCTCATGAGAGACAATAATCTTTTAGGCACCCCAGGTAATGAAGCTTTTTTATCTAGCTACACCAGCCTGTAGTCCTGGGACCTTTATCATTGACAGTGGAAATGTTGACATGATCATCCTAAGCAACTCAAATATAAGGCTGGGTATCAGTATTTTGTACATTCCAGAAACTCTTAGTGAAATCAAATCATATCTAGTCAAGGCCGATTGCCTGTCAGAAGGTTTCCGCAAAGGATCCTGCTAATCACTTGTAAATGTAAATTCAATCTTTGTTATTTTATCTTCTTACTATTCTCTGCTTTTTGTAAGCTGTATAGAATTCCATTCCTTTCCATTTTTAAACTGCTGTCAATAGTGTTAATATCAAGGAGACTTACATCAAGACATTTTAATTAGTGTTATATTAATACCCTTTCCGGTACACAACACTTTTATATACAATGTACGTCTGGTGCTTCACATCAAAACAAACCAATGTTATTCAGTTACTGTTTAAAGAAAAAAACAAACAGCCGATACAGTAACAACTACATCTGGAACAAACATAAACTTGGACTCAAGGATGAAGCAATTACAATTTAGTGGCTGAACATCACTGTCACTTTTTGGCTTGGTAATTGATGTTAATCATTATGGTTGTCACGATTCTTAACAATTTTGACTTGACCTCTTAATGTGTTTTTCATAAATCCCTGTTTGTTCTTACACTGTTTTTATTTAAAAATGTGTTTTATTGTTTTATGTCCTATATAACTGTGTAAGCATTGTTGAAGGAGCTTGGGTCATAAGATTTTCATTGCCACTTCTACACTGAAGTGCTGTGCTCATAAAGCCACAATAAAGCCTTTGATTCTTGAATCTCTCTGCAACAAGCTGCCAACTAGAAGCGGAATTATCTGTTGGTCGTGGGATTCGATGATGAATTTATAAAAACTTGTAGTACTAGGTACTATATTCTACTAACCTTCAAGAGTTTATTGCCAAAAATGTTGTGTTCCTTTTTATTAACTGACTGTTTATTCTGTTCTGCAATGTCTCTTTCAGGAGAGGTGACGGAGGACGAACTTTTAAGTAGACTTCAGCAAATCAAAGATGGTCCAGAACCGCAGAATAGCACCACTACTGCCCCAAATACTGAGAGTGGAGTAGATCCAGTTGGTACGTTTGCCATTTCTTTCTCCTTCTGTGATTTACTGTAAAATGTGTACTTGATTTGACTCTTGTTAACTCCTCTGATTACAGAACCACCAGAAAACTCGGAGGATCCTGCAAATGGTGATAGTCTCTTAGACTGGCTGAACACAGTGAGGCGCACAGGCAACACAACCAGAACTGGTCATCGTGGAAACCAGTCTTGGCGGGCCGTGAGCCAGACCAACCCAAACAGTGGCGATTTCCGCTTCAGCCTGGAAATCAGTGTGAACCGGAACCTCGCTGAACAGCAGGCAGCTGCTGAAGGGGAGCAGGAATCTCCACACGAATCTCCGCAGGAAGCTCCGCAGGAAACTCCGCAGGCGACTTCAGAAGAATCCCCAGAGAGTCAAGTACTGGTGGCTAATGCTGAACCACAGGTGGCAGAGGCTGAACCCCAGGTGCCCATGGAGACGGACGTGGTGGAAGAACCAGTTGTAGAGGAAGTGGCTGTGACAATCGAGCCAGAGCCGGAACCAGAGCCGGAACCAGAGCCGGAACCAGAGCCGGAACCAGAGCCGGAACCACAACTGGAGCCAGAGCCGGAACCTGAGCCGGAACCTGAGCCTGAGCCTGAACTAGAAGAAGTTGTTTCACAAGAAATTTTAGGAGAACCTCTCCTCTCACCTGCTGCCCTGCCAGTACAACCCCAACTCTCTCCTTCTCCACGCAGAGGACAACGGAGAGCCCGCAGCCGTAGTCCAGAACCACGCAGGACGAGGGCGCGTACGGCCAGGAGCCGCTCCCCTCTAAACCTGGATCGCCTGGATGGCCTCCCTAATCCACGTCATGCTCACAGCGCTCAAGGCCTCAACCCTGCCACCAACGCTCCCCCTGTGCTTCAAGTGGAGGGCAGCTCACGGACTCGACAACACGTTCTTTCTAGGCAAAGCACTGCTGACGTTGATGTTCAGCCATCTAGGGCTGGTGCAGAAGTGGTCCCAGAGGCCCAAAATGTGGGATCTCAGGAAGGAGAAGCTGCTGCAGGGGAAGGGGCCGCAGCAGGGCGCCGTCCCCCTACTATTATGCTTGATCTCCAGGTGCGTCGTGTGCGTCCAGGAGAATACCGGCAAAGAGACAGCATTGCTAGCCGCACCCGCTCACGCTCCCAGAACTCAAATAACACATTTCTTTATGAGAGCGAGCGTGGGGGTTTTCGTAGGACTTTCTCACGCTCTGAGCGTGCTGGTGTGAGGACCTACGTCAGCACTATTCGCATCCCTATCCGAAGAATCTCTGATGCAGGTTTGGGAGAGGCCACCTCGATGGCTCTCCAATCTATGATTAGGCAGATAATGACTGGTTTTGGTGAACTCGGCTACCTCATGGACTCAGACTCCGATTCGTCAGATTCGAACCGTGGAGCCACCACACCTGCCGATCTGGCTGAAGCCCTCAACAACCCAGAAGCCATTCCTACTGCTGCTCCTGTTGCTGATGTTGAAGAACCACCTGTAGCTGCAGGAGTCAGAGCAAGGACAGCTGAGACTGATATTGAGGAGGGCGTTGTCACTGCTCCCCCTGCCTCAGCTGGCAGGGTTCGACCGCTACCGCCTATCAGCCTAGCAGAGCCCAGCTCACTGCCTTTCCTGCGGCTTGCTCACTTCTTTCTTCTAAATGATGACGATGAGGACCAGCCTCAAGGGCTGACCATAGAGCAGATTGACAACCTCTCAATGCGCAATTTTGGCGAGAGTGATGCCCTGAAGACTTGCAGTGTCTGCATAACAGAATATGCAGAAGGTAACAAGCTACGTAAGTTGCCCTGCTCTCATGAGTATCATGTGCACTGCATTGATCGCTGGCTATCCGAAAACTCCACTTGCCCCATCTGCCGCAGTGCTGTCTTGGTGTCGGCCAACAGAGAGAGTGTTGTGTAGCTCTAAAAGACTGCAGGCCTTTTGTCTCAACCTAAATAATCCAATATCCCCAGTTCATAAAAGGATTTGAGGAAATGTTTCTCGACTGTTGAAATGTATTTCCTTCATACCATTTGTGAGTTTAAGTCATAGCGCAGTCACAAGTTGTTTTGGGGTGCTCCATACAGTGACATGGAAACATATTCAGTCTCTATTTAGACATTTATTATTGCAGTCCAAAGTTAGGCACAAGCAATGCATGCTGTTTGAATCCACCTGTAGTGACCGAGCCGTTTGTTGCGTTGCAAAAAGCCGTACACACGAGCGGCTCGGCATCTCTTAAAGAACCCCTGGTTATAAATGCTGCACACCGGCAGGTAGTTCAGGCACATCTGCTCTTTTGTATTACCTCCTTAATGGCGCCTTATATACCAGAGTTTGGGTATTGGTACACTTCTTAGTTACACCAGTTCAAAGTATTAGCTGTAAATAAGCTTGTAAAAATAATTTTGAATCATACTTTGTATTGTTGAATTTATTTTGGATTGTAAATTATCTCATGAAGATTAATGTCAAGTTGGCGGCAATTACTCTCTATCAGAGCATCCCTAAATTGACTGTTTAACCAATTGGAGGTATCAATGTACACAGCAGAATTATTTAAAGATTGTGGTGTCCAAAGGTTGTCGGACATTGATTGGTTTGCCATTTACAGTGTGACGTGTACTCGCACTTTTCTGTTCACCTGAAAGAAACTACTCTTTTGGAGTGGCATGAACCATGAAATGTTAAAAAAAATAACGTTGTACAGACATAAGGGAAAGATAAATCCATCTAGGCTACCTTTTCAAAGTGTGAGTTTATCTTGGAATCATATAGTATCTTTATTTTCTTGATCATTAAAAAATAATGAAGTAGCAGTAATACCAGAAGTTAGGGGTGTCTCAATATTGGTAGTAGATATTGGGTTGATATTAAGTTGTTGGCATGTGAATTTTCCCAACTTAAGAATACTATACTAACAGGCATGACATGTCGAATTACTTAAATATACTTTATTTTGCTTTCTTCACCCATATGTAAAAGAATGTTTGCTTTTTAATGTATAACTTTGATTTCACAACCATTTTGTCCTGTCATCCATTATCTACAGATCTGATCCTTTTATTTTTACAAATTGGATTGTCTTTAATTATTGATCAATGAAGATAGTTATCCGAGTCGGTCTTTGCATAAATTGAAAGGACCACAAATTGACCTAAAATGAACTGTCAACTCAGCCAGAATTTAGCTGGAGGTCCAACTTATTAACCCAAAGATTTGAGTCTCAGACACCAACCAAGTCTGAACAAGTTCACACTATTGTCATTCTGTCTTAATAAGGCTCCAGTAGAAAGTCATAATGCTTGCCTGCTGTGCCCTCCTTCTACCCCATGAATCAGTGTGCAATACATACTAAAGTGAAAGTAGGGAAATACAAACCATGGTATAAATGTATGCTATTGTTAAAACTGTTGTTAATGGCTCAAATCTTAAATGAAGACTTATTACATTTTAAAATGTGTTGACGTTATTTTATTTAGAATTTCTGTAGGTTTTAATAGCACTGTTGATGAACAGGAACACTGGCTAAAGGAGGAATGGGCATCACAATGAATGCCATCCTGTCACGTGTCTTGTTCTACTATTTGATGTCTTTGCCACAATTATTACTTCCCTTTATGGGACATAAAAGTTTGAATGCAAGACGTTGTCATTGTTATATACCATAAACATGTAAATGATATGTATGTTCCCTCTTAGGCCATTCCTTAGTCTTGGCCTTGTACTGTGTCACCCAGTGCAGTATGTTAACTGGGTGTTAAATGAAACTAACCGCTGAATTAAACACGTTGTTATGCTACAAAATGCATTGCAGGTATGCATTCTGTACACTTACTTTGCTGCTTGGTCATTTTATTCTGCATTCAGGTGCACACAATTATATTATTACTTTTACCTTATATATTAAACAGTCTAAATATACTGATTGATATTTGGGTTTTACATTTTTTTTTCATGAATCATGAATTTGAATGATGGTGTGAAGTTGAAGTAGAGCATGGTTGGTGTTACCTTTAATGTCCAGACCATAAAATATTACTGTGCCCTATATTACAAAATATGTGGAATTATTTATGATTCATCTGGTAGTGGTGGAACAAATACTCACAATTTTTACTTCAGCAGTAAAGCCACAGTACCCTATCAATATAAACATTACAAAATATACAAATTAGGAGTACATAAGTGGTTCCATTAAAGTTGAGTTTAAGTACCAAAAGTCCTTCCTATGCAGAATGGTTCATTTGAGACAAATGTACGTTATGTCATTGATTCACTGATTTGGATCATGTTTATTTCACATTGCAAAAGAGATTGTGCATTTGACTAAGGGATCAACTGGTTTTATCGCATACACAATATTACGATATTGTTTTTGTTGGTTTATATTTGGGAATCTTCAAAGTACCTTAATGTATCAAATTAAAGTAGTGGAGTCAAAAGTACGGTATTTTCCTCAAAGGGTGAAGTAGAAGAATAAAGTAGCATAAGAAAGAAAAACTCGTTAAGAACAAATAACTCATATTTGTACTTCAGCAAATGCACGTTATTACTTTGCACCGCTGGCATTTGGGCTCAGCATCTGGGAAGAAGTGTCATTTCTAGCACCGCTTACTGGCAGATTTGTGAAAATCGAGATTCTTAACTTGATAGACATTTTTTGGTATTTATCCATAGCGATCTTTTCGATAGAGACGTACTCAAGTTTAGTAGTGGAAGGTTTTAGTTTTGATCAGAGCTATTGTTAATGCCCCTCTCCAGTGGTTCCTCGGCGTGTTGGCCAGTCGCAGCTGGTTCACAGTCCACAGAGGTGTAACAATAAGGAAGTGCCCCAACCCGCACACTACAGCAAGAATGGCGCTGCGGAAAACTGTAGGTCGTTTGTTTCACTTCCAGCGGAACCTTTTAAAGGTAAAATATTGGTATTATCTGCACAATTAAACGCTATGTATTTCAGACTTCCCATTCGCGTCTCACTTGGTGTTTGCAGAAGTACTGCAGTTAAGACTTCCCTTTAGAGAAATTTTCACCGGTATCTTACCGACTTGAAAAACAGGTTGAACAAACATACCACTACTCATTTACATTACGACTATTAAACGTGTTGTTAGTCAACATCAACGTTTGGCTAAAGACCCCTTTATGGTCCTTACAGTATGTTGTAGACCTTCGCCTCGTAGTGGCGCTGATGCTAAGTTTTATTGCACAATCAAAAAGTCCCAATAATAAATAAAAATGAAATGCCAAGACGTGAAAGAACTTTACTTATGGAATAAAATACAATGTGTTCATTCAGGAATTGAGGTACCTAGTTATTTATAAAGATGTCTGGCTCTTTAAGTGTACAATATGCAACTTGTTTTGTTATCTTGTTTAGAAATTCAGCAAATATATACATATCATATTGTTTAAATAAAAACAAATACCCAGCCCTGTCCATGCCATCAACATAAAGTTGTTTCATCCCTAAAATGTAATTGCTTTATCTTAGCAGGTCTCCATCCAAACACTTGGAGATGTCAGTTTCAAAAGCACTTGTCCTGTAGAAGTTAGCCGTCTGGATCATTTGGTTCTGACTGTGAAAAGTGTGCCGGACACCATCAACTTTTATACCGCAGTCCTTGGCATGGAAGTCATCACTTTCAAGGTTTGCACTGTGCTAAATGTAACTTTACTATTATCATTGTTGTTAGAAGTAATGGTAGTAGCATCAGGAGTAGTACGTCGTAAACGTTTTAGTAGGCATACTAATAGTAAGATTAAGTACTGCTATTCATTGAATATAGTAAAAATAATGAAAACATGCAATATCTTCAATTGCATTTTCATTATATATATATTTATTTATAATTTCAGGTGTATTACCATGGTGTACATATCTGCTGTTTTGTTTTTCACTTATTTTAACGTGTGCACAATGAGCCATTTTTGAATATTTTTTTCCTCACTTTATCTGCATTATGCTGTTGTAATAATGTAAATGTCCCCTTTGCGGGACAAATAAAGGATTCCTGATTCTGATTCTGATTTCACTAGAACGTGTTAATTCTGGTGACACAACCGTACATTTAAACGTATATTCTTATATATCTCCAATGGACACCCCATTCCCCTCCTTGGGATCAATTTAGTGTTAATAATTCTGATCATTATCCTTAATTGTTTACATATTGGATTAGGAAAGGTGAAATACTGTCTGCTTTTGGTTTGAGAGAAGATCCACTAGATGGCAGGCTTTGACTGTATATCAGCTGATAGTGTCTCCACTGCTACCGCTATGAGGGGCTTTGAGCTCTCAGACAATATTAATCACTTGCTTTCTCTGCGTTTTCCAGGGAGATCGTAAGGCCCTGGGTTTTGGGCAGCAGAAGTTTAACCTTCACCAGCTGGGTCAGGAGTTTGAGCCCAAAGCCAGGCATCCAACGTCAGGCTCTGCGGACCTGTGCCTCATCACCAAAACCCCCCTCGCTACAGTGGCTTCACATCTGAAGGTATCCTAGAGCCTCTCGTGAATTATTAATGCAATTTTACATTTTTTAAGATGGTTACACCTTTAAAACCACTTGACTGCTAGTTATCTATGCATCTCACATTTCTCACCGTCCTGGGATTTAGGTGTCTGAAATGCGCAGTGTCAATTTATGTTGTCTCTTCTTCTCTGCAGGTCTGTGGGGTGGAGATAGAGGAGGGTCCGGTAGAGAGGAGTGGAGCTGTGGGTTCCATCACCTCTCTATACTTTAGAGATCCAGACCACAATCTCATCGAAGTTTCAAACTATAACCAGTCAACTCCAGAGGGATCCACTAAGTACAGTTAGAGTTTAGTTGCAAAGTGTTAGAACCCCAATTACTGTTCTCAAACAACACATGCCCTATTTATAGAGCGCAGTAGGCTGTGCAGACAGACTGTTTCTGGGGAGCTCTGCTGACCCATGGCGGCTATTTTAATTATGTGTAGAAAAGACTATTGTAAAAATACTTTGTGAAGGGAAACTGAACCAATGGTTGCTTATTTTAGAGGAAAAAGAAAGGTTCTGCCATGTACCTAAGGCTCTGGTCTGTCTGCTTTTAGCCACCATCTAAATAACTCTTGAACAATATTGGCCTTTTATGTCTTCATATTATAAGTCATTTATTACCGTAGTCTATCAGTTGCATTGCAGTAATACATAACATCTTTGAATAGAAAATAAATATTTCAGTAGGTCATTACAGAAACAGTGGACAATGAAATGCCTGAAATGTCAATTTATTACTTAAGATAATAACATTTTTAGATATATTAATTTTTGGAAAAATCTAATTTTCCATTTCTTATGTGGTGTTCAAACATCGAGGCTATTGTTTTACACTACACATTGACATTGACTAGTGGGTCAGATATATGAAATAGACAACATTTTTAGTCATTTAATTCACAAACACTGAATATACAGTACACTGTATAGGCACACACTGTCGAATGGGCCATGACAAGTGTGGAAAAGATGCAATATTTCAACTTTTTAAGCAACATAATTTATCCAACAAAAGCAAATTGTTTGAATTCAAAACTGATGTTAACATGTTAATGTTCATGTAGGTAAGATGGAGAGTGTCACAGGGCAAGTGTTTGTGTAAATATTGAAGTATGTTCTCTTTTATTTTTTCAGTGGGTAATTTTTTTAAAGCATCCTGCAGCTGGAACATATCATGTCCAACACAAAAACAGTACAAAGAAAGTTCAGGACAGAATATGATCTCCACTCTGTACACAATTGCGCATCGCTTATCAAGACTATTGTTCATTTTGTCAGTACTGAATATTCCTGTCTTCAGTTCCCAATTCCTTGTACTTCCTTGTATTTCCCCCCAATGTTAAAATTAAATGCACTGAAGAGCTAGATGATAAACATTTCTGTCTCTGAATTATCACCCAACTCTTTATCAAATCACAATCGTACCTTTGTGGTCTGTTATCAGTGACAGGATGACACCACTGAAGGCCGAGTTAACAGTGCTACTCTATCTGAAACCTGCGTGTATGGAGCACTTCACTGTTGAATTCACACATGAATGGAAGTTATCAATAGTGAGAAGAAGAAAAGGACATTTCCTATTTCCTGAATTACTTACTGGCACTTATCAAAAGCAACCTGTCCATCCATTGTTGTATGGAAACTTTATCTTTAGCTTAACGTCTATAAAGAAGTCTGAGGTTGCACCACTATTGTATGTTTTCTGTGGGTGGAGAACATAGTGGAATTCCCTTGTTATCGATGTGTCACAACCCAATAGTCTTTTATGACAATATTTTACATCGGAGGGGATATTTTTAGCTTAGCCTTTTGTTCAGTGCTATTTTTACAATGGTAATGTTTATGGTAACTGAGAGATTTGCAGGAAGTATCCTCTGGAAAAATTTCCTGGCAATAAACCTTATCCTAGATGTGTGGGTTAATGAACCCAATCCTCATAACCATCCTTGTATAAACATACTGGTATCGATTGCCTGGCCATTGCATTGTATGTATTACTTATTTCCTTCTTGTAATTTGTATGTTTTTTAAAAATATTTTAATACAGAAAAAAGCTAAATATGGCAAAGACGACAATATGGTGAGATGAAAATACTTTTTTAACCTTCAAGTAAAAAAAGACTTAAAAAACAATTGGATAAAAGGAAAATCTTAATCATGAAATCACGTTAGTGTTGTTTGTTCCTTTCCTTTAGTATTTCAATCTTACCTCAATGCTGTCTGCATAGGGAAGGTTTTTATTGCAATGCAAAGTGACAACAGTACCTTATCCTAGGTATCTTTACCACCTATTCCAATTGTTTCTCATTAGTTGAAATTACATCAGTCAGAAACCCCATTATCCCTGGTACTGCTGGAAGACTGTCAAAAGACTTTGCCCTAGATTTTCTTTCCTTTTTTGACAAACACAACAGATCATGTTCAGATGATAAGTGATTGCCTGTATTAATCCATTGCTTTATAAAAATAGGGAACTCATTTGGGCCAAAATAATTTGACACATCTGCTCTTGTAATTTAAGACACAAAGGTCCACAGGTCAGGTTACAAACACCATGTGGAAAACTGCTTGTATTCCGTTCTCTCGCCTAGAAAGTGTGGGGTGTCTGCGTGTATGCTGAGAACATTGTCAGACCTTTTTTGTTCATTTGAAAGCTGTGGATAAAAGATGATCATTTTTGCTTTTACACAAAACCTAGCTAGTAAACCTAGTCATTTTCTACTAACCCCAGGTTTCTTTGATTATTTTATACATACACAGTACACACACTATTTCATACAGGTTGAATGTCATGTGCTTATATGCAGCAGTAT
Source organism: Eleginops maclovinus (assembly GCF_036324505.1). Classification (NCBI taxonomy): domain Eukaryota; kingdom Metazoa; phylum Chordata; class Actinopteri; order Perciformes; family Eleginopidae; genus Eleginops; species Eleginops maclovinus. The sequence goes on from NC_086371.1 coordinate 16,009,439, forward strand.
GCCGAAATCTACCCTAAATATTATACATCCCCAACATTTCCAAAGAGGAGTATGTCAAGTTGAATTACAGAGAAAAGTGTGAAAGTCTGAAACCTGCGTGTATGGAGCACTTCACTGTTGAATTCACACATGAATGGAAGTTATCAATAGTGAGAAGAAGAAAAGGACATTTCCTATTTCCTGAATTACTTACTGGCACTTATCAAAAGCAACCTGTCCATCCATTGTTGTATGGAAACTTTATCTTTAGCTTAACGTCTATAAAGAAGTCTGAGGTTGCACCACTATTGTATGTTTTCTGTGGGTGGAGAACATAGTGGAATTCCCTTGTTTTCGATGTGTCACAACCCAATAGTCTTTTATGACAATATTTTACATCGGAGGGGATATTTTTAGCTTAGCCTTTTGTTCAGTGCTATTTTTACAATGGTAATGTTTATGGTAACTGAGAGATTTGCAGGAAGTATCCTCTGGAAAAATTTCCTGGCAATAAACCTTATCCTAGATGTGTGGGTAAATGAACCCAATCCTCATAACCATCCTTGTATAAACATACTGGTATCGATTGCCTGGCCATTGCATTGTATGTATTACTTATTTCCTTCTTGTAATTTGTATGTTTTTTAAAAATATTTTAATACAGAAAAAAACTAAACGTGGCAAAGACGACAATATGGTGAGATGAAAATACTTTTTTAACCTTCAAGTAAAAAAAGACTTAAAAAACAATTGGATAAAAGGAAAATCTTAATCATGAAATCACGTTAGTGTTGTTTGTTCCTTTCCTTTAGTATTTCAATCTTACCTCAATGCTGTCTGCATAGGGAAGGTTTTTATTGCAATGCAAAGTGACAACAGTACCTTATCCTAGGTATCTTTACCACCTATTCCAATTGTTTCTCATTAGTTGAAATTACATCAGTCAGAAACCCCATTATCCCTGGTACTGCTGGAAGACTGTCAAAAGACTTTGCCCTAGATTTTCTTTCCTTTTTTTGACAAACACAACAGATCATGTTCAGATGATAAGTGATTGCCTGTATTAATCCATTGCTTTATAAAAATAGGGAACTCATTTGGGCCAAAATAATTTGACACATCTGCTCTTGTAATTTAAGACACAAAGGTCCACAGGTCAGGTTACAAACAATATGTGGAAAACTGCTTGTATTCCGTTCTCTCGCCTAGAAAGTGTGCCGCCGCAGCCGCTGAGGTCACGCAAGGAAAGAAGTCCTTAAGAAAAGCTGGAAAGGATAGAAATATTAAAGATTCATAAAGAAAAAAGAGAAAGGGGAAGTAAAATCAGTAGCCTGGGGTGCAGTTGCTATGGCAAAGAGAATATTCACAGATGAGATGGAGGACCCCATGGAATATCACTTCTGGATTCAAGTCCACTGGGATTTTCCCATATAACAGAGATATTTTCCCTGAGGAAGCGTTTGCACCATCCATGGTGTCAGACCGGCCAAACCCTGAGCTGCAGCCTGCATCCACTGGTCCATCCACTTCAGGTGATCCGGATGGTCCACGCCCTGCAGATGATCCACCCCCTGCAGATGATCCAGATGGTCCACTCCCTGCAGATGAACCACCTGCTGCAGATGATCCACTCGATGATTCTAATCCATCCACTCCGCGTGGTCCACATGGATGTGCCTCGCCATAGAAAGCAGCTCTGAGGAGAGTGATGTCCCTGTCTCACTTGATGAGTTTGACAAAGAGAGCTCTGAGGATGAGAGAAGTGATCCTGGAAACACAGATCTGAACGTGGGTGACTTTGTCCTAATTAACTTTGCAACCAAACACAGGAGTCTTCGTTACGTTGGCATGGTTGAGAAAGTTGAGGATGACGAAATACTGACACAATTCCTCAGAAGAATCCAGAGAAAGAAACAGTGGGAGAGACCAACATTTGCTATAAAAGAAAATTATGTGGCACATGTTCCTAAAGGTGATGTGGTGAAGAAGCTGCCTCAACCTAATAGGCGTGGGGGAACCACACGGAGAGAGCAACTCTTCACCTTTCCCTGTAACCTTTATGGCTGGAATGTAGAGTAGGCCTTGTTATAGAGTAGGCCTATGAGTCTGTTCTAATCCAGGTGGGTCTTGTCTGTGTCCTGAGTCCCAGGCTGTTCTAGCTGGCTCTAAAGGTCCTGTGTTCTGACCCCCACACTGTGAATATTAATTTAAAAAAAATTGAATTATATTATGTTGTATTTGATTTACTTTGTGTTTTAAAGTGTTTTTAAAAATGTGCTCAATTGACCAATCCCCATGATTCTGATACTAGTCTGACATTAGTTTTGGAATGTGTGGTTGTCAATCTAGCTGTCAGGATTCTAATTGTTACAACATGTGTTGTTATGGTAGTTTTAAAGTGGAAAACGTAAGTGGATCACTTTACCCCCTTGATTTCTCTAATCTGTCTCAGTTCACCCCTTAGCTGGGGTAAAGTGAGACACAAGACCACTTTTTAAAAAACAATCATATTTTCATCGCCCTTTGTCCTGAAGACATTCTGATCATTTCCATAGCTAGGAAACATCCTGAATTAATGGGAAATGTGTAAATTTGACTGATATATCATTTTAGCTCGGCTAGAGGGGATTAAATGTAAAAAATGTCTCACATTACCCCGCTCTCCCCAATATGTCAAGTTGAATTACAGAGAAAAGTGTGAAAGTCTGAAACCTGCGTGTATGGAGCACTTCACTGTTGAATTCACACATGAATGGAAGTTATCAATAGTGAGAAGAAGAAAAGGACATTTCCTGTTTCCTGAATTACTTACTGGCACTTATCAAAAGCAACCTGTCCATCCATTGTTGTATGGAAACTTTATCTTTAGCTTAACGTCTATAAAGAAGTCTGAGGTTGAGTTGAATTACAGAGAAAAGTGTTTAAATGAGTGCACAACATAAATACGTTGGGTGTCCCTCTTTTTGTAGGATAAGACCAAAATGAATATATTAAAATAACTGTTAATAAGAACCTTGTTTGGCTGCTATAGACTGTGTTTGGAAATCACTTGAATAATTAACTTAATCTGACCTTAATACTTACACTTATTAAGAATTTGCAAAACACTTCCTCGATTCAGATGCCCCATTGCACACAGGCCTGCCCAGAAAGGGCAAAGATGTGTTGACTTCCCTGTGTCCAGCTGGACATGAGCTGGTGCATGAAACAAACCCCACTTGTGTTCATCTCCTACAGACTTACTGCCACACATTAACTGAAGTATACAGGCTGGAATGAGGAAACCAGCCCAGTCTCTTCCCAGCATTGCTCCCCTTTTACAAACACATCTGCCTGTGTTTGTTTGTACTACACTTGGAAAATAAAATAACCTTTATTGGACTTGTGTATGCATAGCAGTTATTTAATGACTTAATTATTCTGCAAATATTGTCCCACTTGTTCAGTTCCAAATGATTAACTGCCAGTGAACTACTGAATGACTGTAGTGTTGTTTCTGATATCATCAGTCATTTTCTTTCTTTGTATCTTCATGGGCAATACAGCTTGTTGATTCTTCTTTTACGACCCACTATTTTACTTTCATTGTTATTGTGTGTTTAAATAAGAATGGTTAGGGACTCACAAAATAAGGACTAATAGTTTCCTTGGCCAAACAAAACACAATATAATTTTTTTCTGTCAAAGATTGAAATTCCTCGGACTGTGTTTTTTGTAGTACGTTTATTAAAGCTCATAACACAAACAGAAATGCTACATGTTTGAAATTCTGAAATGTGGAAGATAAAACAGTTTTATATTTACATGTTTAAAGCATTGAACATTTGTAGTGTAGAAATAGACACTAACATTATTGGGCACAAAAAACACAGAGTGCAGTATTTTGACAACATGTAAAGTTAATATCTGAAAGTACGAACACACTTTTCCCTCGGGATAAATACAGCTTCTTGAATCTTGAATCTTGAATAATAATGTACAAATAAAAACGTAATATATAAATGAATGTAATTAATTAATTTTCCCTAATTTCCTTTTTGTTATGTTACTAGATCACATTTTACAACTTAAAGCCCACCTATATGACTACTACAATAACACAGCACAATGTACATTTCATAAAAATGCTTTTCACCATTACCTATTACATTAGGTAAACACATTAAAGTCTTTCAGCTTTGATTTGGGGGAAAAAAATACATCTTTGTTCAATGTATTTTATATATTTTTGCACACAATAATTTCTAATTCATTGTCATTGTGTTTGTCTCATTGCAGCTGTGACAGAAGGTCCCTGCAGTCCCCAAGTGTGTCCAGCTCCTTCACCACATCAATCAGCCTCTCCACCTGCTCTGAGCGAAGCACCGCTCCGGCGTTGTTTCTGAACTTCTTCCTCAGGCTCTCGTTGGTCAACGGGTTTCGCCAGTGACCGTAGAAAGTGTCACAGCGTCCCTTCAGAATTTCTCCCTCAACAAGTGTCACCTGGACTTCCCCATACATGCTGTTGAAATTGGCAGGGTTGTCTTGGGGATGCTCCACGCGAACACGACTCAGCAGAGCAAGGAGGTCTGGGCGCCTCAGGGCAGCAGGTGTGAAGGACTGCACGGTCACCTCGCCATCCAGGAGAGCGCTGCAAGCATTGAATTGGAAGGAGTGGCGTGCCTCATGCTCAGATTCAGGGAATGGCCTGTTAATGTACTTTGATTTGGGGACTCTGAGCAGGATGTCTTGGACTTGAGATGGGGAGATAATGCCAGGGCCAAACCCCACTAGAAGCTTATGGACCGAGGCTGCAGCATCTGCTACCCAATGCATCCCCAGATGGGCCGGGAAGCGCTTGAAGCCCATGTCCTGCTCCTCTAGCAGGAACACATGGCCGTCATTGGGGGATTCTAAAGGCTCGGGAACATAGTCTTCATAAAAGGCATTAAAGCCAGCCACACCAGCAACAGCATCCAGGACCAGAGGACTTGCCTCGAGGCCTCGCGAGGCCAGCAAAGCAGCCTCCAGCCCCAAACGTGAGGCATTACCGATGTGAAGTGGTTTGGACTGAGTGGCAGCATTAGCCATTGGGGCTCCAGAGAGAGAAGCAGCTATAGCCAAGGCATGACTGCACTGGGAGTGACTTAAGGACAAGAGGCGAGCACAGGCGGCTGCACTGCCCATGGTTCCCACAACGCTGGGAGGGTGAAACCTGGTGATAAGGAAGAAAGAAACTTTGTTACGATGCGTTAAGACCATTTTTACTTGTGACTGAACAAGCATTTCAAATAGGTGTTTTTATCATTAGGTTTGTGTAAAGGTGCCTCTCTGTTACAATTTGCTCCACTTTCCGCATTCAGAGAGAGCTTATTTCAGGAAAATAGTTTTTGAGCTAATTTAGTTTTTGACAAACAGGCAAAAATAGTGTGTTGGGTCATTTGACTTGGTGAACCCATTTGCCAAAAGGAGTCCTTCTGTGCGATACTCTCTTACACATGGCTAATTGTGGTAACACTACCCACAGAGGCTCTGCTGTTCTTGATATGAACATAACAACCAGCCTTTCACAGCTCATTGACACCACTAAGAGGCTGCCCATTGCACTGCACTAACCTCCTTGTAAACCACACTGCAGGGATATGCAGAACAAATATGGATCTCTTTAGACTCATGTGGTAATTTTTCTCTGTTTAGAGTAAAAATAAAAAATACTCAACCATAATCTGACTTTAGATCGTTTAAATCATCACTGTAATGACCCACTAAGTACAAACCTTCATAAATGTTGTTATAACCCTATAAATACCATTATCTTTGACTAATTTGACCCTCACCCTATGGCACTCACCTCTTAGGGATGTTGTGGGCCTCATGAGAGAACCTCATCAATCTGCCCTGGATCTCAATGCCGACGTTGAATGCCAGCAGGAAGTCCAGGCCACTGGGTTTGCTGCTAGGCATCATGTCACTGAGTGCTAACACAGCAGGGAGGACTGCTCCTGAGGGGTGAGTGGCAGGGTGCCATGTATCATCAAAGTCCATGGAGTGAGTCTGCAGCACACAAACAGATTTCAATAAAATGATAATGTTTCTGTTTTAATTAAAATATACAACTAAAATGTGTTCTTCATTTGAAAATCACTTTAAATCACATGGCTTCAACCACTGGAGGCTAATGCATGCGGCAGAAATTAACTGACATCCTTATGGCTGCTTAAAGTGTAAAAGCCAAGCGATGTTTGCAGATGCTGGACATTTTTACAGAAGGGTAATGTGGGGTCAATTCAGTATTTTCATCAGCTTCTCCTGTTTGTACTCACAGCCACTCCATTGACGAAAGCAGCCAGTGTCGGAGAGAGCCTGCTTCCCCTGCGTCCGTAAACAGAACTGATGTCATCAGGAGCATACATGTGCTGGAGAGGAACAGACAGAGACAGGTAAACACAGGGCGTCGTTACAAGGAAATGTTTAATACAACAGTTTCTTGTGCTCAAGTCAAACACAGACATTTGGAAAACACGTCGGTCTTAAAAAAAACCCCTCCCTTCTTAATCACGTTATATGACGAACTTCAGTTTAATAATAACCTGTTTGTTTTTTCAAACCCATACGATCTGTCCACACAGCTCTTGCACTGACTTACGACTACTGTTTGCTAAAGGTCAAGAATTGCTTTCATCTGTCTTATTGCTTCATATCAGATAAGACCTTCGCCTCACCTGGCAGTGCTGCAGGGCCAATTCAAACACGTCTGTAGTGCTGCCAATCAGACCAACTCCGATGCTGTCCAGCACCATTCTCTTGCTGCGGTGAAGCACCACTGATGACAAGTTCTGCGGCTTTACTTCACTTATAAACCTCCCATAGCTGGCTGTGACTGTGTCTTCAGGGCCGGGGCTCTTCAAGACTACAGGGAGAAAGAGAAAGAATATTATAGGTCAGGAGTAAGTAAATAAAAAATGTTTAGTTAAATTGTCTACAGGTAAATGTGTTTTTTGTAATGGCTGGTATTAAAAGGTATTTTTGTGATGGGGGGAGATGTAATTAAGTTTACCTTCAACTGCAGACTTATGCAGTCCTCTGACAGCCCACACTGGTCGAATGGTTTTCTGCAGGAAGAAGGGAACAGAAAATTCTTACTGACACCTGTACACAACCATGACAATAATCATATTACTATCTGAGATTCATTCCAGTCTGTGAGCACGCACACAATGATTTTCTGCCTGACTCTGTTCTTATTAAATCAACCATTTGTTGATATTGGCATCCATGTAATGAATGTAATTCTGCCTGTTTGCCTCTTTTGAAACAGCTTTGTGCTGATGGAACACGTGTGGTACAGCAAGTGTAATCTGCTCCACAAGAGCTCTGGTAAATTCTCCCTTAACAACAACAAAAACACCTAGTGCAAGCAATACTACAATTTTAGAGCTCTGTATTAAAATCTGACTGGATTAAGGTTAATATGTTAAGGATACAGTACCTAACGATCCAATTTCTTTACTCAAGCCTGAACAATATGTATGAGGATCTGGATTTCTCTAAATAAGATATGTACTTATATCTTTAAATCTTTACCTGTAATGTGGAGATCATGGCTTCAGACAGTTGTTTGTCCCGTTGCTCTTCTCTATTCTTTCTCTCTGAAGGATTGCAGTCAACAGGTTGTTCAAATGATGCTGATGCTTTTCAGGTTGTGAAGGATCCTGCCTTATATATTCCCAGCCTCACAATGGCTTCTAATGCTGACCTGTAAAAAACAGGGAAGGGCAAATCTATACTAAAACCATACCGGTTTAAACTAAGGAATTTCCAAGGTGACCATCATCATCGTCATCAGCATCATCATCATCGTTATCGTCATTACCAGGATGGTCTTCCTGAGAAGAAGAGGAGGAAGAAGTGATACTTTATTGTTTAAGATGATGAGCAGTGATGTCACCTCTCAGGCTGCAAACTTTATGTTGGGGAATTTTCATGAACTCCTCCTACACACAGGCAGGTCTTATTTATTAAATCCCTGCTTCAGAACAACTCAGCAGCTCCTCTGTCTGAGTAGCTTCACCAGGTAAGACTTTATTTTCATTTACTGTATTACTAGCTAGTAGAAATTCTTTATTACATGTAATAAAATGTCATAAATAAAGTGATGGTGATAACATGATTGACACAGGGACAAAAGCTGCCATAAGTTGAAATAGATATTACTAAATAACAAAGTTACATTGCTTCTAAAAAGATATTAACATTAACATTGAAACCGAAAGAAATGTAAGACATGAAACCAGAATCTGTTTACGGTGATATGATTATTTTGTGTCATTGGAACATTAAAGGGGGAGAACAGTAAAGGGTGGGGGGTGCAAAGACTCTCAGGTTTATGTAAATGTTAAGGGAGAGTGAGTAGGAACTTGACCTACATGAGTTTTTAAGACATAACTGTTAGTTATTTGTGTTTTACAAAACATTTATTTGATTTGATTTGAGTCTTGTTTTTTTAATTTTATTTTTGTAAAATGCCATTATCTTTACCATTTTAGATACACAGTTATACTTCTCTACTTTTTCAGTTGTTACAGTAAATTAGGATTCAAACAAAATTCTCAGTTTAAATTTCAGGTAAGCTCTGTGTTTGGTATTGCACAGCATATTAAGTCAATGGAAATGACATACACTTATGTACGTGTTGTATGTGTTGTTAGTTTCTTTAACTCAGCTTAAAAAAAAAGACATGATGGCATCACCAGATGGATTTCCAGCCAGTTTCTATGGAGAACCAGGAGTGTTGGGCATGTTATCCAATGGGATCAGTGCATTCCTCGTTCTTCTGCAGAACTTCCACACAGCACACACTGGTTCTGCACCAGCCGGGGTGGCGAACATCCTAGCAGGTTAAAATTGTTTAAAACATATTTATATTTTCATATTTCATATCCTGATGTTGTTGTAATTGACTTGTCTGTTTTAGTTGAACTATTTTACTAAATGCATCTTAATCTTATTGCTAGTTTTCTTTTTTGAACTGGTGTTAGTATTTATTGTTATACACTTTTACGTTGTTTTTATGCAATCTTTGACACAAAATGCTTCCTTGAGATTATTACATTTGTATCTCACCTATCTGAAAAGATTGTCTTAGTAATTTAAATTCTATGTTTGTCTTTAGGTGTTCATCTCATCCTGATTGGTGGTGTATGCCAACTGTTTGCAGGAATGCTGTCCTTTAGAAAATACGATCATCTGAGTGGCACTGCCTTTATTGGCTACGCTGCACTTTGGGGCAGTTATGGTGCTACAAGAATCTACTTTGGTGCCTCATCTGAAGCTCCAACAATAGTCCCTTTGCCAGCTCAAATAATGAACAATTTGTCCATGTCCACTAACATGACAGGCAACACGTCTCTGGAGATCCCAGTTTGCCATGTATGCCTGTCTATAAAAGAGACAGCCATTGCTGGTCTGATCCCCTACATCCTTCTGTCCTTTCTCCTCGCCTTCTGCTCTGCCACAGTCAACTACATCATGCCTTTTGTTTTCGGGGCCATCACAGCCACCTTAGTCTTCGAAGCAGTGGGTCTGGTAGCGAGCTCCTGGGCTCTCGTGGTCTCTGGGATTCTGGAGTTGCTCATTCTGATTTTTGCCATCTATGGCTCAGCAGCCCTTCTCAGCAAAGGTCTGACTCAACGTCTAGTCCTCAAAGGCTTCGGTACCCCTCTCTTTAATGTTCTCCTGCTGGGGACCACCAACTCAGGCAGCGCCCAGAGAATAGGCCAAGAGAAGAAGAAAAACACAAAATACGCCGAGCCTATGGCCGTGGGTTTTTTCTGTGACACTGTTGCCCCCTTCATCTTTGCTTTCTATAGCTTTGGGTACATAAAGTCTTTTGGTGTTGGAGTGGCATGGGTCTCAATCATCACAGTTGCCCAGCTGTTCTCCAGCTACTACGCCCATCTGCGCCAAGACTGCTATCACACCACTAAGTTTGGTCTTCATGCCACATATTGGCTGATCAAGGCTTGGGGTGAGTTTGTGGTATCTGCTCTGGTTTTGGAGGATGGAAAAGTGGCCTCAGCGAGGGAAGCAATGGTGGGGAATTGGTTCTTTGTGATGGCAGGTGTGGTGATCTGCATAGGAAGCCTCAACACAGACGTCCTGGAGCTGATCCACAACATGCTGTTTGTCCTGCTCACGCTCTCAACAATCCCCCAGATTCCTCTCCAGGGATACTACATCTTCTTCGGTGTAGCCTGCTCCCTGTTCACCGCAGCCTCCCTGTATGGGACCTTCTCGCGTCTCATAAACACCATAGCAGAGAAATCTCTGATCCCTGTTGGACCCCAGCCCATATCATCTGAGATGTTGATGAAGGCTTTCAGGTGCTGCAGGGCCAATCAGGGAGACCAGGAGATGCTGCCCCAAACGGACCAGGGATCAGACGCCCTGTTCTACATTTCTAATGGGGTTGCTGCTCTCTCAGCTCTTCATGCACGTTCATCCAGTATGAATCCTACCTTTCTTCATCTGACTGTCCCCTGGGTCCTCATCTCTGGATCCATCATCCAGGGCTATGTCAGCCGGCTGCAGGTCACAGGAGGGGGTCGTTTTGGTTCAGTCATTCCAACCATCTATGTAGCAGTATGGGCCACCTGGACTTGGTTTAGGTTTTCAGGTATGTCACAGCAAACATGTTTTTAAAAGGAAACGTGTTGTGACTGAATCACACAACATTCTGATCCTATGCCTTTCTTTTCTAGGCATCCTGCTTCAGCTCTCCCCAGAGGCAGCATACGGTTTCACAGCAGGAGCCATTGCTCTCCTAGTCATCAACGCTTTCCTTATGCTCATTGGTAAGGTCAACAGGATTTTATTTTATGAGAGTTTGGAGATGGAATGAGTTTGTCTTTGAGCTTGTTTTCATGTTTCCATTGTCCATTTCAGCTGCCTATAGGAACCTGGTTTTGCTGTTTCTAACAGCAGTCATGGAGGTTGTTCTGGTCTGTTTCCTGCTTTCCACTCTGCAGCGACTTCCATATGATTTTGAAAGTAAGTATGGGAAAAGCCTCATTTTGAAATGATTGTCCCTTTTTTGAAATATAGAAAGAAGCATTTAATTAAAATGTAATCTGTAAAATAACATCCATATATTTATTTAAACAAGTTGACAACCTTTTTCTTACAGTTGCCATGCTTGCAATTTTTTCAATAATTTGTATATACGGGGCTCTGGCGTCACTGGTCAACTGCATCTTCTCACATAGACTGCTGCCTATGGGCCCTCCCTTAATAAAGGTAACCAATTGAGTGATTCACCAAATTCTTTGCATTCCTTTGCTAATTTTACATAGATTGTGTTTTCTATATGATATATTTTATGAAATTGCCCCTAACACTTTGTCCTTCCTTAGGAGAAAGTGAGGCAGGAGTCTGTTCCAGAGCTTCCCTGTCCTGTTGCTTATTCACGAGTCACCAGCGGCCTCATGAAGATCGCTGGCCTTCTGGAAGAAGGACAAGTGTGTGGTATTCCAACAGACACTGTGTATGCCCTAGCTGCCTCCTGCAAGAATCCCCAAGCTATTGAGAAAATCTACAATATTAAAGTAAGAATGCTTGTAGTTGATATTATTTTAGCTGTAATCTGAAATCATTAAATCCATTTAAACATTTTGTTTTAATCTGAAACTCATCAACCTTTTTCTGTGACTTCCTCAAGGACAGACCAGCAGAGAAGCCCATCTGCATTTGTATCTCTAATGTGGAGCAGCTGGTGGCAGCCAAGCCTCCCTTCAGCCCCCTGCTCTGGGAGTTTATGAGGAACGTGTATCCAGGAGGCATCAGCTGCATCGTCAGCAAAGGAGACTGGCTCTTCAAACTAGGTAAACTGTTTGCTGCTTTACTGGATCCATTTAACAATGTTCCATCAATTCTCTGGACTCAGCTCCCCTATTGATGTACTGTATGTTGTGTAGGAGTTGGACCAGCTTATGACCGTGTTGGCACTAAAGAAAGCATCATGATCCGCGTCCCTGACCACACAGTGACCGGCCACCTATGTGATATCACTGGACCCCTTGCTATAACATCAGCCAATCCCAGCGGAGAGCCGGACAGCACCCACCACACCATGGTCATCAAGTCAGTGTCTTTTCTCTGAATGTCCTTTTACAGCAGAGAGACAAAATGTGTAATGATTCAATATTGCTGATGGACGGACATTGACCTTTTTTTTTGCCACAGTCGACTGGGACACAAGATCCAAGGGGTTCTGTGTGACGGGGACTCAAATGAAGTTGTTGCTTCCACTGTGGTAAACTGCCTCAAAATTGATGAAGGTAAAACGCAAAATGAAATCCCATCATGTTACTTTCTTTTCTGTGTGTTTCACTGCCACTTTCTAACCCAAACCTATGTTTTACCTTTTATTTTATACTTTTACATAGGGACCATCACCATTGTGAGGGAAGGTTGTGTCCCTGCCGTCAAAGTCCGTCAGATCTTCGACCGAGTGAAAAACAATATGTTGTGATTGTCTTGCACTTCATTTCTCCTCTTCATGACTGATACCCCATAAGATTGGCTTGACTAGCTCCCCTATTTCCCTTCTACAATCTCAGGGAGACTTTATAAATAACAAAAAGTGTGTGTGTGTGTGTGTGTGTGTGTGTGTGTGTGTGTGTGTGTGTGTGTGTGTGTGTGTGTGTGTGTGTGTGTGTGTGTGTGTGTGTGTGTGTGTGTGTGTGTGTGTGTGTGTGTGTGTGTGCAAAAGTTACATTAAAATAACCATGATAATTATGTAAATATGTTTATACATTTAAATTATGAATTATTTTGGCATGCATGTTATCACCTTAGTTAATATTTACAGTGGAATAGAAAAATGACCAGCTACTGTATTTACCATCTTTTAAGATCAGACGTTAAAAAAGGTCTTAACATCTGATCTGAGGTGAACTTTTTGTTGTTGGGTTTAATTTAAGATGTGTGCCATTTTTAAAAGCACTTTGAGTTGCACCTGCTGTATGAAAAATGCTATAACTAAAGTTTTATTATGTATCTAAGCTAACAAACAATGAATGGGACTGAAGTTGTAGAATGTTTGTGTCCGTAAATAATAAAAAAACAAATATGTCACCAATAATAAATCTTTCAATTGATTCATTTATTAAAAATATTTTATATAGCATGTAGGTATCAGGATCAGTTGCCCGCAAAGGATGTGCTTTAATTTTGAATAAAGGAATATTTTAGACTATAATTGATGCATTAAATTCAATATACATATAGAGACATACTGGGTATAAAAACACACACAGTCATTTATGTCTGCATTGTTCCCACAAGCACAGACATTTCATCACAGTTTGTAACTTGATTTGTTAAAAAATACACTCTGGTGCTACCAAAACCACTTCACACATTAGTGGTCTCCTGTTGGTTATCACAACACTTATGCAAATATGCTTTGAATCATTTTGGTGACTTTATCTTCTGTAAAATATTCAATCACTTTACTGTTATATAGTTTAGTGCTCCACAAAATAACTTAACACATTAATGGACTACTTTTAACTACACCAATAAGTTTTTATAAATCCTTTTGCATAATCTTAGTGAACATGTATTGTGGAAAATGTTCACTAACTTCACTGTTATACACCACAATCCATCAGCAACCACAATCCATCAGCAATTTACATTCACTTCAATTTCTTGGACAGGCTTACGGGATTATCTCGCTCAACAGAACCTCTCGTCAATGGAGCTGCCGCAGACACAAGAGAGCTTTGAAGGTTTTGAGAATTGTTACAACAGAAAATCACAAACACTACTGGTTTAGTACAACCATCAAGAGACCATTGATGAGTGTAACGGTTTTGGTTTTATTACACTTTTAAAAGTGAACTTATTATAAATAATGTATGCCAAAAGGTCGTAAGAACAAAGATTTTTAGGGTTTTTATATGAATACTTAACTGGTTCATTTCTAAAAGAAATGTCAATGGCTTCCAAGTCATGTGACCAAGCGACTCTAAATTCAGGCAGCATTATGATTCTGCGGTGGACGAGTAGGACACATCTCTTTAAATTGGATTTCTGTGTTTTATTTGGATTTATATGAATATTTCATTAATAATTCTGCATTTTCTTCTATAGAAAAGTGTTGTTTTTTCAATAACTTTCATGTTTTGTTAAACATTTAGCATTCAGCTAATTGTCTCAAGGCTATACACAGACATTTTAAAGCATGTGATCACAGGTGTTTTTTTTATTTGAAAATTGTGTCCCAAACACTTGTTTAAATAAGGTCAAAGGGAGAAGAAATAGGTAAAACATCACATTTTATTGAATGCTTCCCTGGTCCCCTGATCTGATGATCAGCACACTAAAGGACTGCACCACAGCCACCCCTACAAAAGGAGTTTCCTGGCAGCTGGAGTGACAACATAATATTTTCCAGTTCAGCAGAGATGAATTTATACATATGGAGCACATAGTGAAACCAAAAACTATTTACTCAATCTTAATTATATTTATCAAGCTTAACAAAGACATGAAAGCAGTCAAAAGAGATAAAGCTTAGCACGCAATAAATATAAAGTAATGTCATTAAGTCAATAAGTTGAGTCATTTTTTGTTTCAGGAAAGTAAATACCTATGTTTCCTTCCCCACATAGGTCACCATGTGTATCTTAATGGACCAAAATAAATACCTTTGGGATCTTCCCTGTTTAAAGAGTGAATATAAGTTTATGATTAAACAAGGAAACTGCTCTTATTATATCTTAACTCGTCACCAGGAGAAAATTGGTGGAGTAGGAAAAATGCACTGTTTTATTTCCTGGCTCACATACTCATGTAGATATCCAGATTAGATCAGATTAGATCCTGTTAGGAAAAGATTACACAGTAGAAACAACAATACTGTCAAATAACAGAATCCATAACAATGAAGACCTTTAGTTGAACAGAAAGAAAACATATATCTTTTCATGACATAATATACTTTGACCTTGAATATGACTTGTGACTTTTCTTTGGCATATTACACAAAGCCTTTTTAACAGAATACTTTACTTTGACGTTTTATGAGTTTTCATGAGATACTTCACTTTTGCTTTTTTTGGCATACTTTGCATCACTTATTATTAACTATTTATAACACAATAAACTATGACTAAAAATTCAATGTACATACAGAGACATACTGGGTATAAAAAAACACACAGTCATTTATGGCTGCATTGTTCCCACAAGCACAGACATTTCATCACAGTTTGTAACTTGATTTGTTAAAAAATACACTCTGGTGCTACCAAAACCACTTCACACATTAGTGGTCTCCTGTTGGTTATCACAACACTTATGCAAATATGCTTTGAATCATTTTGGTGACTTTATCTTCTGTAAAATATTCAATCACTTTACTGTTATATAGTTTAGTGCTCCACAAAATAACTTAACACATTAATGGACTACTTTTAACTACACCAATAAGTTTTTCTAAATCCTTTTGCATAATCTTGTTGAACATGTATTGTGGAAAATGTTCACTAACTTCACTGTTATACACCACAATCCATCAGCAACCACAATCCATCAGCAATTTACATTCACTTCAATTTCTTGGACAGGCTTACGGGATTATCTCGCTCAACAGAAGCTCTCGTCAATGGAGCTGCCGCAGACACAAGAGAGCTTTGAAGGTTTTGAGAATTGTTACAACAGAAAATCACAAACACTACTGGTTTAGTACAACCAACAAGAGACCATTGATGAGTGTAACGGTTTTGGTTTTATTACACTTTTAAAAGTGAACTTATTATAAATAATGTATGCCAAAAGGTCGTAAGAACAAAGATTTTTAGGGTTTTTATATGAATACTTAACTGGTTCATTTCTAAAAGAAATGTCAATGGCTTCCAAGTCATGTGACCAAGCGACTCTAAATTCAGGCTGCATTATGATTCTGCAGTGGACGAGTAGGACACATCTCTTTAAATTGGATTTCTGTGTTTTATTTGGATTTATATGAATATTTCATTAATAATTCTGCATTTTCTTCTATAGAAAAGTGTTGTTTTTTCAATAGCTTTCATGTTTTGCTGAACATTTAGCATTCAGCTAATTGTCTCAAGGATATACACAGACATTTTAAAGCATGTGATCACAGGTGTTTTTTTTATTTGAAAATTGGGTCCCAAACACTTGTTTAAATAAGGTCAAAGGGAGAAGAAATAGGTAAAACATCACATTTTATTGAATGCTTCCCTGGTCCCCTGATCTGATGATCAGCACACTAAAGGACTGCACCACAGCCGCCCCTACAAAAGGAGTTTCCTGGCAGCTGGAGTGACAACATAATATTTTCCAGTTCAGCAGAGGAGGAATTTATACATATGGAGCACATAGTGAAACCAAAAACTATTTACTCAATCTTAATTATATTTATCAAGCTTAACAAAGACATGAAAGCAGTCAAAAGAGATAAAGCTTAGCACGCAATAAATATAAAGTAATGTCATTAAGTCAATAAGTTGAGTCATTTTTTGTTTCAGGAAAGTAAATACCTATGTTTGCTTCCCCACATAGGTCACCATGTGTATCTTAATGGACCAAAATAAATACCTTTGGGATCTTCCGTGTTTAAAGAGTGAATATAAGTTTATGATTAAACAAGGAAACTGCTCTTATTATATCTTCACTCGTCACCAGGAGAAAATTGGTGGAGAAGGAAAAATGCACTGTTTTATTTCCTGGCTCACATACTCATGTAGATATCCAGATTAGATCAGATTAGATCCTGTTAGGAAAAGATTACACAGTAGAAACAACAATACTGTCAAATAACAGAATCCATAACAATGAAGACCTTTAGTTGAACAGAAAGAAAACATATATCTTTTCATGACATAATATACTTTGACCTTGAATATGACTTGTGACTTTTCTTTGGCATATTACACAAAGCCTTTTTAACAGAATACTTTACTTTGACGTTTTATGAGTTTTCATGAGATACTTCACTTTTGCTTTTTTTGGCATACTTTGCATCACTTATTATTAACTATTTATAACACAATAAACTATGACTAAAAATTCAATGTACATATAGAGACATAGCCTACTGGGTAAAAAAACACACACAGTCATTTATGTCTGCATTGTTCCCACAAGCACAGACATTTCATCACAGTTTGTAACTTGATTTGTTAAAAAATACACTCTGGTGCTACCAAAACCACTTCACACATTAGTGGTCTCCTGTTGGTTATCACAACACTTATGCAAATATGCTTTGAATCATTTTGGTGACTTTATCTTCTGTAAAATATTCAATCACTTTACTGTTATATAGTTTAGTGCTCCACAAAATAACTTAACACATTTATAGTCTCCTATGACAAATGTTCTTTTTCAAAAGATTCAACACCTCCACAGGGAAGTTCTACCAAAAAGACCTTAACACATTAATGGACTACTTTTAACTACACCAATACATTTTTTTAAATCCTTTTGCATAATCTTGTTGAACATGTATTGTGGAAAATGTTCACTAACTTCACTGTTATACACCACAATCCATCAGCAACCACAATCCATCATTCACTTCAATTTCTTGGACAGGTTTACGGGATTATCTCGCTCAACAGAAGCTCTCGTCAATGGAGCTGCCGCAGACACAAGAGAGCTTTGAAGGTTTTGAGAATTGTTACAACAGAAAATCACAAACACTATTGGTTTAGTACAACCAACAAGAGACCATTGATGAGTGTAACGGTTTTGGTTACATTACACTTTTAAAAGTGAACTTATTATAAATAATGTATGACAAAAGGTTGTAAGAACAAAGATTTTTAGGGTTTTTATATGAATACTTAACTGGTTCATTTCTAAAAGAAATGTCAATGGCTTCCAAGTCATGTGACCAAGCGACTCTAAATTCAGGCAGCATTATGATTCTGCGGTGGACGAGTAGGACACATCTCTTTAAATTGGATTTCTGTGTTTTATTTGGATTTATATGAATATTTCATTAATAATTCTGCATTTTCTTCTATAGTAAAGTGTTGTTTTTTCAATAGCTTTCATGTTTTGTTAAACATTTAGCATTCAGCTAATTGTCTCAAGGCTATACACAGACATTTTAAAGCATGTGATCACAGGTGTTTTTTTTATTTGAAAATTGGGTCCCAAACACTTGTTTAAGGTCAAAGGGAGAAGAAATAGGTAAAACATCACATTTTATTGAATGCTTCCCTGGTCCCCTGATCTGATGATCAGCACACTAAAGGACTGCACCACAGCCGCCCCTACAAAAGGAGTTTCCTGGCAGTTGGAGTGACAACATAATATTTTCCAGTTCAGCAGAAGATGAATTTATACATATGGAGCACATAGTGAAACCAAAAACTATTTACTCAATCTTAATTATATTTATCAAGCTTAACAAAGACATGAAAGCAGTCAAAAGAGTTAAAGCTTAGCACGCAATAAATATAAAGTAATGTCATTAAGTCAATAAGTTGAGTCATTTTTTGTTTCAGGAAAGTAAATACCTATGTTTGCTTCCCCACATAGGTCACCATGTGTATCTTAATGGACCAAAATAAATACCTTTGGGATCTTCCGTGTTTAAAGAGTGAATATAAGTTTATGATTAAACAAGGAAACTGCTCTTATTATATCTTAACTCGTCACCAGGAGAAAATTGGTGGAGTAGGAAAAATGCACTGTTTTATTTCCTGGCTCACATACTCATGTAGATATCCAGATTAGATCAGATTAGATCCTGTTAGGAAAAGATTACACAGTAGAAACAACAATACTGTCAAATAACAGAATCCATAACAATGAAGACCTTTAGTTGAACAGAAAGAAAACATATATCTTTTCATGACATAATATACTTTGACCTTGAATATGACTTGTGACTTTTCTTTGGCATATTACACAAAGCCTTTTTAACAGAATACTTTACTTTGACGTTTTATGAGTTTTCATGAGATACTTCACTTTTGCTTTTTTTGGCATACTTTGCATCACTTATTATTAACTATTTATAACACAATAAACTATGACTAAAAATTCTATGTACATATAGAGACATACTGGGTATAAAAACACACACAGTCATTTATGGCTGCATTGTTCCCACAAGCACAGACATTTCATCACAGTTTTTAACTTGATTTGTTAAAAAATACACTCTGGTGCTACCAAAACCACTTCACACATTAGTGGTCTCCTGTTGGTTATCACAACACTTATGCAAATATGCTTTGAATCATTTTGGTGACTTTATCTTCTGTAAAATATTCAATCACTTTACTGTTATATAGTTTAGTGCTCCACAAAATAACTTAACACATTAATGGACTACTTTTAACTACACCAATAAGTTTTTATAAATCCTTTTGCATAATCTTGTTGAACATGTATTGTGGAAAATGTTCACTAACTTCACTGTTATACACCACAATCCATCAGCAACCACAATCCATCAGCAATTTACATTCACTTCAATTTCTTGGACAGGCTTACGGGATTATCTCGCTCAACAGAAGCTCTCGTCAATGGAGCTGCCGCAGACACAAGAGAGCTTTGAAGGTTTTGAGAATTGTTACAAGATTACTGTTATATAGTTTAGTGCGCCGCAAAATAACCTGGCAGTTGGAGTGACAACGTAATATTTTCCAGTTCAGCAGAAGACAAAGTCATACTTTTGGAGCACGTAGTGAAACCAAAAACTATTTACTCAATCTTAATTATATTTATCAAGCTTAACAAAGACATGAAAGCAGTCAAAAGAGATAAAGCTTAGCACGCAATAATTATAAAGTGATATCATTAAGTCAATAAGTTGAGTCATTTTTTGTTTCAGGAAAGTAAATACTTATGTTTGCGTCCCCACATAGGTCACCATGTGTATCTTAATGGACCAAAATAAATGCCTTTGAGGAAACTGCTCTTCTTACATCTTAACTCATAACCAGGAGAAAATTGGTGGAGTAGGAAAAAGCTTTAAATATATAGCTTTAAATAGATAGGAAAAATGTACTGTTACATTTCCTGGCTCACATGATACACATGTAGATATCCAGATAAGATCCTGTTAGAGATCCTGTTAGAAAAGATAGCACAATAGAAACTACGATACTGTGAAATAACGGAGTCTGTAACAATGAATACCTTAGTTAAACAGAAAGATAACATATATCTTTTTATGACATAATATACTATGACTTTTTATGACATACTATTGAAGGACTTTTTTTAATGTCTTTAATAATAATCAAAGAAGTAACCTGGTGCTCTTACTTTGTAGACATTTACTAGGAGACATTTGGTCAGGTAGTAAAATAATGTGCCTAACAATTCTGTCCATGGGTTTAATAGCCTGGCAATGCTGGATAAAGGACTAAAATTACAACATTCGTCATCTTGAGTTTTTATTTTTACATAGACTTCATAGAAAAGTTCCTTACACAAACCTAATAATTACATTGCAGTTACTGTATGTGGAAAACAAGACACTATGTTTAACAGTACGAGCACACAGTCTGTAGACTTGTTGGGTTGAGCTGGTTGGAGAGTCAACATACACTTAGATATTTACACATTGAGTAATAATATGTGCATATAAATCCTATTTTACTGTTGTTCTGACTGCTGTGGTTGGATGTTCTCAGCTCCACAGGGTGTTTGTCTCTGTTGTTAACTTCACTAGTTTAATCAATCACTCTCTAAAACCATAAACTGCCTGTATCAGTTCCTCACATACATTTCCTGGTAAAAGTTTATTTATTGGCATGTTATTATTTCTTATAAGTTACTGTAATAACACTTATTTTAACTTTATATAACATAATTCCTATGACTTAAGAAAAGATATGCGGGAATGATGAAAGAAGCTGCTCTTTCTTCAAACTACTTTGACTTGATCAAGGAAGCACAATACTTTTGGTATAAGCGTAATGTTTAGACACAGTACACAGTCTGAAAATAGAATGGGGGTTGGAGGGTCAGCTTACCCATAGATATTTACCCATTGAGTAACAAAATGTCTTTGTTCATTCTGATTGTTTTGAGAGGTTATAGTTTCGGTTACCATGTCATACTACAGCAGGAATTGTGTTGCTTTGTACATTAATTTACAGGAAGTTCCCATTGAGACACGAGATCTCTTCTTCCGGCGAGTTCCAAATCCTGAGTGTACATAACCTTATTGTCATTAAGTCTAGCTTTAAAAAATACAAACCTACACAATGAATTCAGGATCAGAGTTCTACTAAGGCTTGCTTAGTGGCCATTATTCTACTCAAACTAGGGTTCTACTAAAACTTAATTCCAAGCCACATGATAAAACTATAGGTCAACAACGATATGTAAAGCTGACAATCCCCATTATTTTATTGCTCATCTGAAACTCAGCCCTTTTCATTTTCATATTTCTGAGAAGCTGCCAGTGTGTTGAGTGATCTAACTTGTGATTTACATTGTAAAGATGAGAGAGAGAAAATAACAGATTTTGGGTCCAGAGAGGGACTGGGCATGATGTGTACCGAGGATTGAGTTAGTCCTGTCATTGGGATTTGTTTCTGTATTCCCCATGGGACATGTGATTGTTTATTCACAAAACGCTATGTAATGAAATAACAGTGGGTAGAGTTACCAAGCTTTGTTTGCACACTTTTCACAATGAACATCTTCACAAGACTTTCTACAATATATAATGGAGGGGGCGGCAGCAGCTCAGTCTGTGGGGAATTGGCTTGGATCCATTTCTACTTAAAAAATTTAGGGAAAAACAGAAAAGACTAAATAGACGTCATAGAACTCATTTCTGACATTGTTTTTCCCCAAGTGTCAGATCTCTGAAAAGTTACATATCTGTCACATTTGGCATCAATGGTAAAGTTATTCTTTATACATCATTTTTATAATTTAATAAATGAAGATGATTTGTTTGTTTAAATTTGTTTTAATATTCTTTGAATTTAACAATATAGAATATCAACTTACTATATTTGAATCAGTTAAATCAACTTAGCAGATCATAATCATATTTCTTATTGTGACAAACTGCACATGTCACTCTAGATATAGACATTTTAGGTTATTGTCCAGATGTGACATTAATGTCACAGCAATTTTTATCTTGTTTGTTTCATATCAATTTGAACAACGAATGTTTTCACAACAGGTTAAATGTAATAAAGGACTTGTTATGTACGCATTACAATTCTTAGAAGGCTTGAATCTTACCTTTAGCAACAAAAAACAAGCTTTTGCAAATTAGCTAGTTCAGTCATATGTGTCAGCATGGCACACAGACATCTTGCACATGTTATTATGGCAACGCAAAATCACATGACCTAGCCCATGACCTACCCCGATGCTCAGTATGTGTCACTTAGGGACTTGATGAGTTAAAATCAAGGGTAAAGCTATATAAGAAACTTTTCAGAACATTTAAATGTCCTGTAACATCTGTATCACCGTGGGTTCTCATGAGTATCTGTAGCAAATGATACAATATAGGATTTACATATTTGTATCAAGTTGTGTTCATCATTAACAACAGTTGCTTGGCAGACATGGTAACGTTTAACCTTAAAAGGATTGATTGAGCGATGTGTATTAAAGGTCCCGTATTATACTATATTTTAACAATAAATTACAGGGCCATATCTATACCAAACATGTCCCTGAAGTGTTTTGCTCAAAATACCAAACAGATCTTGCATTGCAGCATGCCTCATACCCCTCTATTTCAGCCCCATTACAAAAGTGCTGATTCTGGGTCTGTAGTTTTTTATTGATTTTTTGGGGGGTTTTTCCCTTTAATCGGATAGGACAGTGGAGAGTGACAGGAAAGTGGGAGAGAGAGTCGGGGTGGGATCCGGAAAGGACCACAGGTCGGGAATCGAACCCGGGTCGCCGGCATATGGTGCAGGTGCCCCAGCCAGTGGCGCCACGGCCGGGGCCAATGGATCTGTAGTTTTAAATGTCCTTGTCTTTGGATTGGTTTAATCAACTTTCGAACAAAGCAAGTTTTAAATGACAGATTAGATAAGTAATATGTTTGTATAATTACGTGGTTTTCTTTCTTTATGCACGTATTTACATTTTCATATCCCCATCCCCCATAATGAAATGTTGTAATGGAATCAGGAGACTTTAATATTCATTTTATTAAAAATATGAAAAGATACTGCAATTACTTGGAAATAATTTAATGTAGCCTATCATTTATCATGAAAGTGAATATACACTGTACATTGTTGATTTACAAAATGATCAATTCCAGAATTTGACAATTTGTATATACACATACAGTGACATTAATGTTTGTGTGCATACAGTATACCGCTATAATGTAGAAATTGCACACCAATATGCAACAGTCAGATAAACAGACCAGCATAATACAGACATCATAACATTAAAACAACAAGACAGACCAGTTTAGCATTTTAAATAAATAAAAAAGTGTGAATTTGCATTCCATTTGGCCACATTTTTTTGATAGTGCATTGGTACTATCACTTATTTCGGAGGACCGGACTTTGTTCAGGTGAAACTGCAGATGGAGTAGAGTTTCCACTTCCTCTTCCTGACTCTGCTGCGTCTTCCGTTCCTTAACTTTTGTCCCTTTTTATATCAGACGGATGCACTTCATTTTCGAAAGCAGGGTTTATCTGCCCATGTCCGTGCCGCATCTGAACCTCCTCAAAGATTTGAAAAACCTTTTAAGTACAAACACAAGCAGCAGGTATTAGATTAAGCATACAGAACACTACGATTCAATTGTGTATTTGCAATGCATAGAACTAATATTACCTTAGATTTAGGAATGAGACCCACTCTGAAGAAACCAATATATCCTGTCTCGATCTTAGTGCAGTCGACCACAGTAGAGGCAATGTTTTCTGGGGAGGGTCCATCACACAACACTCCATCAACCTAACCAAACAAAAAGCACATGTAGTTTACTGGAAAATAACATACCAAGGCCTCTTGTATTTAATAATAATATATATATTGTGTTCACCTTTTTGCCCAGCTTGGCGTAAACTTGGTTGTGGTGAGTCGTGTCTGCCTCACCTGTAGGGTTGGCTGAGGTTACAGCGATGGGCCCCACCTGCAAGAGAAAAAGTTGTTGTGTAAAAAAAGTGGTGTGCTGACTAGTTTCACTCACATTAAGATTTGTTATGATTAATTTCTACAGCCCTTACCATATTAATGAGGTGTGTGGCCACAGAGCAGTCCGGATTTCTGATGGCAATACTTTGTGGAGTCCCTATGTGTTTGGCAGCATCTCCTAAACCAAAAGTGTCCATCCATGGGCCTGTGTGATCAAAGAAACCAATATGAAAAACCCCCATCATGAGGCACCCACATAGGCACGCGCACAAATATGCATGCATGAACACACACTTACCTCTGGGTATGACCATGCTGATTGAGGAAGGCCATGCAGCCTCCATGAAGTCCAGCAGCAGAGGGCTCAGCAGGTGTCGCACCGGCTCCAGCTGCTTGATGGAGGAGATCCACAATGACATGGGCCGGTCCTGTGCCTGCTTCTTCACGCTTAGTCAAACACAGCAAATAGAGAGTGATGAGACCAAATCAATAAATTGACGTAGATAAAAGCTAAAATGCAAACTCACTTATAAGCTTTGATGACTGCGTCTGGCCTGTTGCAAGCTGCCACCAGCACGTAGACGGTGTCAGTAGGCATTCCACATATGCCGCCATTTTTCATGATTTCTGCAGACGGAAAAAGAGGAAAGGTAACAACAAGTGTGTAAAACTTTGTATTTTATATATTAAAAACTCATGGAATTACCATTTGTATATTAATTACTCTCTATGTGTTACCTTGTCTTTCATTTTTTTACTTACATTCATCCAGTTTTTTGTTTACTACTTTCCAAACACAGGCATTTCAGTAAAAATATTCTATTAAACACATTCCTGCATAAACAGACTTGCACTGACACAGTACTTGACCATATCGTCCATATGTGTTTTAAATAGTACACAGTATTAATCCCTGTGTTTGGGAAGTATTGAGCATATGACTGGATAACATGATACTGATATAGTTTTCTTTTTTTTTTAACCTCCATTTACTTGAATTCATGGACAGTTTTCTCCATGTTTTGAGTCATCATATACTGTCAAGGCATGCAAGAAAAAACAAAGTCTTCAATGTTTCAAGGTTTAATAATAATTGATACACAAATGTTAATCTTGTGGGCGAAATTTCACTTTTCTCACCAGCAATCTGTTGGACGGATGAGGCCTTGCGGGCTGGTACATGCGGACAGACATCTGCGCCTCCTCCAACCCCACTTAGCTTCACTAAAGGTTTTCCTAAGGGCATCTGGGGGGCCTGGAAGGTGCTGTTGAAAATGTGTGCCAGGAAACAATAAAAACTGACCAGACCGAAGATGATGGTGACTCCGATGTCATAACCATAAGGCAGTGCACCTACTGCATCCAGCAAGAAGCTTATAAGGATGAGCTGGAAGGTGAAGGCATAAGCAAACCAGGCAACATTTAGAAACAACGCAGCAACCGTCACTAAACAATTAAACAGCATGAAGCACATGATCCCGACAGCCACTTGGAAGCCTCTGGTGTCACCGTAGAGGCCGCCGTATCGGGTCAACCCCCACACTGCCCACATCACCCCGTATAGAGTAAAAACTGTGCTCTCAAAGGTTTTACCTCGGGCAAAAGCTACTGAGCCACATAGCAGCTGGAGTCCGCCGCCAGCCACCACCACCCAGGGCAGAACCAGTACAGACAGAGGATTTCTGTCACCAACTGTGGCAGTGATGGCAAAAGCAGCCAGCACACTGCAGGCGTGGCCTAACACCTCTGCATCAGCATACTTGGAGTAACCCAGGTGAGGTGCATGTAGCTCTTTATCATGGGCTCTGAGACTGAGGCCCTGTATCCTGGCTACTAAGGCCTTGAAACAGCCCTGTCCTGTGGGGATCTTTGTAGCGGAGACCATATTGAATGTGGTAATTAAAAGCATGCCGGCAGAGATTACAAATATAGCTCCCTGTACACCCTGTGTGCCTCCTTGGAAGAAGCCTTGAGGCTGGGCTGCGATGGCGATACAATAAGCTACAAAGAATAACTGGTAGATCCCCTCCATCAGGCTCTTCTGACAGCTGAACACAGCCAGGATGGAGAAGAGCACAGAGAAGACAGCAGGGAAGGGAACAGGGGATAAAGGCTGAATTGAATAGAATGATAGAAGAGCACTGTAACCCTCTGCAAATTTCAGAATAGCAGTGAAGCCGTAAAAAGTGGCAGCCAGTGTGTCCATGGCTCTGTAGAAGAGGACACACATGCCAAGTTGAAATACTCCAGCAGTCCACAGCCAGGGTACATGACCAACGAAGAGCCGGGGTACCACGCCTAACAGAGGACAGGCTAACACTGAGGCGGAGAGCAAGTTCATCACCAAACAAACTGACACTGCATCACTACACTGGTTCTGCTCGGTTTCCAGCTCAGCCTTTTTCTTGAGGCCCGTTCCCGGAGGCTCAACTTTACCATGAGTGATGGTGGACAGCAGACGTCCAAAACCAAAGTAAACACCAACCAGACAGACAAGAAGGTAGTTAGCAGCTGTTGCAGACTGACCAAAACCTGCAGCAAACAACCCAGCAATTTGATGGGCACATGCTAAGCTAATGCCGAAAGCTATGAGGAAAAGAACTGGTTTCTTTACTGCTATTGCCACACAACCTATGATGAGCAGAGCTAAGGTGAATGCTGCCAGGCCTGGGACCAGAGAGGCTCTCAGTTCTGAGGGCTGCAGCACCCCCTGCCCCACAAGGATGTGCACCAGACCTGACCCACACCACAGGGCAGAGACAGTCAGACAGACCGATGAAAACAGTTGGGCGTGGGACAGACTGCGACAGATCCCTTAGAGAGGAAGAGTAAACAGAGGAGAGTAAGACAGTGAGCTTACACAATAACAAGTTAACCATTGATTCAGTTAATAAGAATAGACTAAACCAACCTGCATAAGCTAAGAGGACTGCAATGATGAGGAGCAGAATCCCAAACGCAGTATGGGGGATGAAGTCTTTAACAGGCGAGCTGGCATAGTTGTTCACCAAAAGCAGGAGAGATCCTGTAAGTATAATGAAAACATTATTCAAGTTACTCAGACATATTTTCAAAAATGTTAAAAATACATTACATGCACTGTGAAAAAAATAATAAATAAAAGTCAGAGTGACCTGCTAATCTTTAAATAAAAAAAACTGTTTCTTTTTCACATTTTTATTATACCGAAACTGTGAAACATGAGTCCTTATTGTGTGCCACATGGCTGTATTCAGAACCAAAACTTAAGAAGTACACATTTCCAAGTTTAATCTGTAAACACGATTAAATAAAGCAAATGTACAGTATATCACTTTAATCTGTTTCAGTATTAATTACTGCTAAAAGTAATTGCATTATATCATTAAAAACAACACATTGGTTTCTGATATCAATATTTGGTCAGTCGTTTTTTATGTTTCCAAAACTTTCACAACATATACTTTTAGAATTTTGAAGTACAAAAGGATTTCACCGAATTCTATTCAAAATGTCATGATTAGTAATAATAAATAACAGCAGAGAAGCAGCAAGTAGAATAAAAACATCGTTACTGTGTATGTAAATCTTACCTCCAGAGATGCCCAGTATGCCGACGGACTCATGCAGAGAGTGCGGGTGAGCCATAGCGGAGTATCTCTCTGAGCTTGTGTGAGTGAAGCTGCTTTATAAAGTTGCGTGTGACGTCACGCAAAAACCTAAACTGCCCCTCACCGGGAAAACCAGACAGGTGCGTCACATTCTAAGAAGAAAAATAGACTACGCACATGGGCGGCGGGTACTGTTGGCTAGGGAGGGGTAAGCCTTCCTAAATATTTTTGTCACTGCATCCTGGTCAATTTAAAATAATGTATGTGTCTGTGACATTAGCGCTGCTATGCAACCTCCGCTATTGCAGGATCATACTATTGAACTGACGGCGTGCAAGTGCCTGCACAGGCATGATTGTGTCAATCCCCTCCGAAAAATAAATACCGATTGATTAGGACATCCGACTGACACTACAATCTACCGATGTTCCCTAAACGCCTCATGCACGTGTGGCCAATAGTAACAATAAACAACAGCTTTGTTCGGCACTACAGCCTGATAGAACAACATAATAGGCTACTGCTCAAGTACCTCAAGTTCAACTGCTGACATCAGTATACGTGTTTCTGTTCCACAGTATTTGGTAAATCCATTATTTCTGTGGTGACTACACAGCTACAATATTGTTGGATTGTGGTGTTTTTGCTTGTAGATTTTAACACTTTTTGTATGCATTTAATGTATTCATTACGAAACCACAGATAGATTGTCGTTGGTTATTGTCGCTAGACATCGATCGTGCATTGCAGTTATAAAGCGCATATATATATGTGTGTGTGTGTGTGTGTGTGTGTGTGTGTGTGTGTGTGTGTGTGTGTGTGTGTGTGTGTGTGTGTGTGTGTGTGTGTGTGTGTGTGTGTGTGTGTGTGTGCGTATAGCCTTCATAATAACGTCGTCCTCCGGGCAGCGTCAGGTAAAAAAGTTAGCCTTCCCAAACCTGAGCCTCACGCACCGCCCATGACTACGCCCATGAATCATCCCGCAGAAAATACGTCTAGAAAGTGATTAATTATAAACTTCAATATTGTTTTATCTGCTACATTACATGTCACTTGTTAGACGCTTTTATCCAAAGCGACATACATTCAATACTGTGGACAATCCCCACAAGAGCAATTTAGATTGAAGTGTTTTGCCCGCAACCACATGCTCTACTCCTATGATCCGAAGATCAGCACACTAACCCACTGAGCATGAGCCATTTGAAATGAATTTATAGTTTTATACAGTAATTTCAAATATACATTTGAACAATTAAGACCAGGTGACTTGTGTAGTTCATCTTTTACGTTTTAGGCTAATATTCTTATTCCATCAGTGCCTCACAAAATCTCCAAACTTTCATATTATACTAAAAGCACCTTTTATTTGCTCTGTCTTAATTCAACCTGGTAATTAATTACTCAATGCATCTTCATCTTTCAAAATACTCTGAAAATATCTTTACAATCAATATATTTTCAAAAATAGAAGATTGTATGCAAACCAGTCAAATAAGATAATCATATAGTAATTTAAATGCTCCTCAAGTTCCCATATTGTTGTGCATCAAAATATGAGAGGGATGACTCAGCATTATACCTTATAAGGTAACTGAGTCAATCCATCAGGTTCCTGGTTACCTTGAGGCTGCATGATGTCAGCCTTTAGGCAGGATATGGGAGGAGACAGGCACCAATATAAAGGCCCTGCTTCAGATTACAGCCTTAGACCTCTCTGCTGAACTGCACGATTACACACAGCTTGATCTCCTACTGCACGTCTACAAGGTGAGATATATCTACACTGTCTTTACTTCTGCTTTCTAAACTTAAACAATGCTAGTTCCGATATTTTCATGATTGAAAACCTGTTGATAATGTTAGTGCTATTAAAGTGTCTTAGACATATTCATTTCACACTGCTCATTTATTCAGACTCCCACCACTTCCTGTAATTTGTCCTCACTGGTGTCAACAACAGGTAACCTGGCAGCAGCAGCAGCCCTTCTGGGACTCCTTTGTCCCCTGGCTCTGTAAATGTTTAATGTCGATAAGCGCAACAGGTAAGCACTTGCTTATGTGTGTTTTACAGGAACCATGGCAAAGCGTGTTGCAGTTATTCTCTCAGGCTGCGGAGTCTATGATGGCACAGAGGTCCACGAGGCCTCCGCTGTCCTCATCCATCTGAGTCGAGCTGGAGCTAAAGTAAGGGCAAGGTTCATGTGAAACTTCTAAAACCGGTCATATTTAGAAAAACTGCGGTTGCTGTTTTTCTATTAAGTGGATCATAGACATGGACCTCCAGGATGTATTATAACAACTCTAAAGAGATCCCATAGTCCTCAGAGGCTTAGTTTTAACATTTTTCATTTCAGGTGCAGATGTTTGCTCCGAACACAGATCAGATGCATGTTGTCAACCACTGTGATGGTAAACCCACAGAGGAGAAAAGAAACGTCCTGCAGGAAAGTGCTCGCATCGCCCGAGGTGACGTGACTGATCTGGCCAAGTTGGAAGTTTCAGCCTTCGATGCCATCATCATCCCAGGTTAGGATGCAACAAATAAATGTTGCAGAGTACAATATCTCATATTTCTTTCTATTTTACTAATTTACATTTTTATTTTAAAACGTCCTGTTGTCTTTCAGGGGGCTTTGGTGTGGCGAAAAACCTGAGTGACTGGGCAGTGAAAAACAAGGACTGCACCGTGCTGCCATATCTGGAGAAGGTCCTCAAGGCTTTCCACAAGGCCGGAAAGCCGATGGGCATGTGCTGCATCTCCCCCGTCCTCGCTGCTAAAATCCTTCCTGGCTGTGAGCTCACTGTGGGACAGGACAAAGAGTGTGAAAAGTGTGTGACATAGTTTGGCTTCATCGGATGTCTTTGAATATATAGAAAAATGATCTACAGTTCTAACTTTCCTTCTCTGTTTGTCTCCAGGTGGCCATACGCTCAAACCGCAGGCGCTATGAAGGGCATGGGCTGCAAACACGTCAACACAGATGTGGAGAAAGCTCACGTTGATGTTAAAAACAAGCTGGTCACCACCTCTGCATTCATGTGCAATGCTCCCATTCATAATGTTTTTGATGGAATAGGGGTCATGGTTAAAGAGACCCTGAAACTGGCCTAGGAGGTCACTGATTACAAACTTAATGTTTTTGTGTTCTTTAAAACCATTTGTGAGTTTCTATACTAACATGGTTTTCAATATAAAGTTATAGCAGTGATGTCTGTGTTTTGTTGTTTGGACAGTTTCAATAAAATACACTCTACGAATTACAATTTTGAGTTTTTTCTTCTTTTAAGTAAAGCAATGAACATCTGGTAAACTCCACAATAGTTTCATATAGCTAAATATACTGTGAATTGTGGTTGTACTTCACATGGTTTATTACACAGTCAGATGTTTTTTTTTACCCAACATTAGGGCAGAGATACACATTTTTAACTATACAGTATGTTAGCCATCAGAATCAGCAATGAGCTGCATGAAAGGGGCAATAAGCATTTTTCACACAAATGTCCTTATTTAGTTAATTTACACATGTCATTTTGGCACTGGTAAACCTTTGTTGTATGATGTAGAACCAGAAAAAGCAACCATTATAAATGACTGTACTATGTAACATATTCTGAAAGACAGCATGTAAACATTGTGTCCACTCTCGTGCTTTGTAAAGAAAGCCTTGAGGTGGAACAGTTCTTCGAGTTAGAGAAAACACACTCAATGAGTCCAGTCCGGATTTAGGACAATCTCTAGGGAATCGAATTCACCTGAATAAAATGTATTGCATCACTGGAGGTACCTGCTTTTAAAGGTAGACATTTTACAGATTTCCCTCTAAACCAAGCTGAAAATATATAAAGGAAGTGTTGGATTTTGAGTTTTTAAAAAGAAAAAACTAATACCTCCATTTTGGATAATATTTCAATACTCCATTGATGAACCTTAAATAATGATGTCCTTCATATTTTTCATTGCGTTGAATTGAGATATGATGACTGACCAGTGAAAGTGTTTTCTAATGTTTATTTTAAATGCATAACATTGCAAATCACACAGATTCTGAACATGAAACCAATCATGGCAAACTATGACATTCCAGACATAAATAAATACTATGAAATTAAAATTAAACTACCATAACGTTCTGTGCCTTCATCTGAAAAACTATATTATTAATCGACATAGGAGACTTTTGGTTTAGGTTTAATATTTCAGTAAAGTGACTGTAGCACGTAGCATGAATCTAGGAAGGATTCATGTGGTGAAATGATTGAAGCGATCCGT
Organism: Eleginops maclovinus; assembly: GCF_036324505.1. NCBI lineage: Eukaryota > Metazoa > Chordata > Actinopteri > Perciformes > Eleginopidae > Eleginops > Eleginops maclovinus. The sequence goes on from NC_086371.1 coordinate 16,041,413, forward strand.
TCCGCAGGCCAACATTGTTGCAGCAAATTTCCTGGGACGATCAGGATCCTAACAGCAACATACAAAAACAAGATCAACACACAGTACAAGTCTGTGAAATTATAATGAAATATAGCAATAAATGTTGGTCTCACATGGGTGGGATACGCACAGGTGGGAACATAACGGATCACAAACCCACAGCGCCTCCTCTGGGATGTGTTGGCATCACTGGCATGGACCAGGAGTCCATCATGAATCTGTCAAAACAAATCCTAATTAATCGTCCTTCTTTAACTCAAACCTATTAGTAGCACTGAACAAGAAGTACACTCACAGACATCTGCCCAGCTAACAGAGGGCAGAACACAGCCTCATCAGTCTGCAACAGCTCCTCTGGGATCTCCTGGTTGACTGACAGCATGTTTCCAGGACGGATGGCCTGGCGATGGGTTAACATGCCGGCACAGTGACTACCTGCAGGGCACCGAGAAAAAAGTTATACCCTATTTATAGTTTTAAAGGGGATTCAATAAAAGCGTTATGATGCTTTTGGTGAGCTGAGGTCCAATCGGCACAATAGCTAAAGGCGCAAACTTTCAGGAGGAGCAGAAATAAGTAGCTGAGGTACCTGGGATGACCTGGAGGGCGCCGTTCTCCTGCAGTGAGTCATCTAAAGCCAGCCACACAGAGAGAACAGGGCCACCAGCGATACCCCAATACCTGTAAACAAAACATTTACAATGAGACGAAACAAAGCAGAACAAAACCTCTCAGTGTTTTGTTTTTTTCAGATTGGGAATCCACCTCATGTCCTGATGCCAGGCCACATATGGATGTTCATAGTTTCCGCCTTCATTCTTCTGAATGTCAGGTTTGAGTGTTGGGTATTTACAGATGAAGCGGGAGTCCAGCAGGATGACGTCAGGGCCCAGGATGGCTTTGACCACTTGCAGGATTTGAGGGTGTTGGGTCAGGTCCCACACCCAGGGATACTGAATGTGAACATTGTGCAGGCTGTACTGAGTGTACTCTTCACCTGGAAACACAGAATATACTCAATCACTGATAAAAGGTTCAAAGCCAGCAATAAACTATATTCTGATTCAGATAAATCTACAGACAAATCACACCCACAGTCTATCTTGACTTACGTACACAAAACTGCTGTTTGTTAGTTATAGATTCAACTTATTTCTGTATTACTTTTCATGCCTTTTCTTCCCTACCCTCCTTCACCTTCCAGTGCTACTTACCAAGTTCCTTCTCCAGCTCAGAAAAGGTGCGCTTGGCCTCCCTCAGCTGAGTCTCATTCAGCACTGGCAGCGCAGCGAGGAAGCCCTGCTGGTTGTAGACCTCCTGTAGTTTATTGGTGGATGAAGTCATCTCTATTGGGCTTTTTTCCTGCTGATGCTTCCTGCTTCTAATATTTAAGGGATGTTTGTGGTGGAGTAGCTGAAGATGGAAAAGTGTAAATACTGTTAGTACTCTGTCAAACATTGTGTTTACCATCTAGTTTGAATTTGAGCTAATGTAGACATGAATAGAACGAGGACCATGCGCAGCAAAGGAAAAACATTTAACTATATTTAATTTGGTCACACTGAGCACCACCTTGTTCTTCCCGCCCTGTAACCAAAATAACCTTGCTGACTGCAGTCGAAAGGCGGTGTCAAATTCACTTATATATCTACAAAGGTATTATACCTCTTAAAACAAACTCTTGCTCAAAGTGTTGTATTGATACGTACATGTCTGCTGTTCAGTCTCCTCTCTCTGACTATGAGTGATGCCAGGTTCTTCTGTGCCATTAAATACTGCACAGTGCTCCTTGTAAAAACTCCTTTTCTTCATATCAACACCGCTCAATCTATAAAATACACCTGGGATTTGACATCTAAAGGAAAATTAATCAAAGGGGAACTCCATGTACCCAGGTATATAACATCCTCTTTAACCAGTAACTACAGGGCTTGTGACGTCCTTTAACTGTCACTATCAGGATACAATTCTCAGTAATTTGTAAAATCAAAGGCTTTTTTTTGAGCTGTATTTTTTACTTTGAGGTTGTTCCAGACTTTAATGTCTTCATCTTTTTTTCACAGTCACTCATTCCATTTCCAGTCATCACCCTCTTATTTTCAACTTTTCTCTTCCTTGTCAGAAGTCAGGGAATGGTTACAGATCACATTACAAAGGCACATTGTGTGTATTATTTAGTGAGTGTGGGAAGGAAACATGTTTTCTGTTCACATTAATGAACAACATTTCAGCCAGATTTCTTTTTTTATTTGTGATAATTATTATTCTTTTAACTGTTCTGGATAAACTTCATTCTGAATATAGTTTTATTTGAGTCCTTTCCCTTATTTCACGTTTTCATTCTCCATTTATATGTATTGATTCATATCAGTAGACTTAGGTTTATCTCATAAAACTGATGTTGGCCACAAAAAATGGATGGAAAGGGGAATTTAACATTTCATTTGGTCAAAAAGTGAGGCCCTCCACTGCATTTTTTTTTTTTTCTTTGTACCCTATCCCTGAACAACTGCAACAACCAACGTCTGAAAATTATATAGTTATGGAAAGCCCAACAAATTAAAGAAAATACAGCCACTCTCTAAATAAAGTGAGGGGTAAAACTGCTGCCGAATGAGTGAGATTGGTCCAGGCCTTAACACTATTGAAGAGTTGGGGGAAAAAATGACTCCTGCTCCCTGTGTGTGGTCAAGGAACAGCAGCATCCGCATCATTACTTCGCTCACAGTGAGTCGAAAGTGCTCACTTGTCCTTTCTGGTTTTTCCCTTAGCAGCTGACTTATGATTTCATTGACATTTTAAAGTGTGTGAACATGTTTGTGTTTGAGCATTTTATCAATAATTACATCAATGTCTAAATAACCTCTGAATAGATTGCTTATTATAGACCTTTCCCGCAAAATTAACTTTGTTTGGTGCCGTGATATGGAACACATGTTGAGGAATGTTTTACAGTCTCTTAGAGGAAAATCCCAAGGCTGCCGAGTGAATAATATACAGAGGAAAAACCCCAGTGTTCACATATGTGTCAATATTTTCAGTTCAGTTGAGGACCGGTGACCATGCAGCAGTGAACCGCCCTGCTTCTTCCAAAGTCAGAGCAAACATTAACTCAGCAGCTCACTGCTGAGGCTCTCAGCAGCTGTTTGGGGGGCGAGCCAACACTGAGCAGCTTACTTGTCTGACATTCCAGTGTCATTGATTTTTATTGTGTCTTTGTGGCTGCATTCATGAGCAGATATTTTAGGGGAAGTAATGTACGGACTCCAAACTGATGCAAAATATATAAAAACAACTTTTTAGAAGTAAGCTATTATTACACTGAGACGTGAGATTTTTTAATGGCTTTAAAATGTGTCAAATTCTCAGTAAACAAAAAGAAATATTAGGGAAACAGCTAGGGTATATTGAGACATACCAAAAAATAGTTTTATTCGATATATTTAATCAAATATACATCTTTTCTCAGTCAGTAATATACAGAAAGTCCCTGCAGAAAATAAACTTTAATTGAACTATAACCTTCTTTATTATGAGGGGTAGCAGGCAGAACCCTTAAACAACAGAAATGCATTTAACCAATGATATGCTCATATTTTCCATAAACAATAACATGATTTGTCTTCATTAATCAGATTAAAGTGCTGTCAGTGAGGAAGGTGAAGGGTAAGTGAAGATTGAGTGCTAACATTTAGCAGGGTTGAAACTCATAAATACAGAACTTAATTTACTGTGTTTATGATGATGTTTTCCCCCCTCCCACCCTCAGGCTGACTCATTGTCCCTGTTTGGGTGTTTGGGGCAAAGTGGGTGGTGCTGGTTTCTCTTCTCTCCACTCTGTGTCCTCGTGTCTCCTCCTGGTGGCTGCTGCTCATTATTGCAGCGGTGGACTAGCACGGGGTCCTTGTTCGGAGGCGTTTTCTTCAGCAGCAGTCGCTGCAGCATCTGTTTGTCAGAGCGCTCCCTTCGGAAGTCATCCTCATAGACCTTGAGCTGGAGCAATGTCAAAACCACACACAGCGAAGTCAGGAAAAATATGCCAGTGAGAAACCTTTCTTTTAGAGAATCAGCTTAAAGTGGATCACAATGTATAGCTTATCTTCAACCCTTAGAGGGGATGTGGAGCTGTAAAAATACCTCAAGTAGTCCATTTTTAAATTAAAATGTGACTTAATTATATATCGTATGGTTAAAAGAGTATGTTAAACTGTTGTTGCACTACCCATACATTCCCTATGTACCCATTTTTACCTTTTACTGTCAAGAATGACCCAATCCAACATTCGATGCAATAGACAAAACACCAAACATCTTTTTTTCTTTGGACCAAGATTATGCAACAAATTATTTTGTGTACTTTAATAATTTAAAGTGTGGATCCAGATGTGTGAGTGTGTGCTTTTGACAGAGTGTGCATTTGTGTATGTATATCAGCAGACAATCGAAACAGTACCTGCTCCTGCAGCAGTGCCACCTGTTGGCGCGTCTCCTCCCTCTTCCTCCTCAGCCTGCGGTTCTCCTGCAGTGTGTGCTTGTGGTCATTATGCTCCGTCTGATACTCTGCTTCATAAATCTGGGTCTGTTGACACAAAAAATCAATAGGGCAGTGAGCCAATATTAAAGTTTGTGATGTGCAGATGCTTCACATTACTCTGTGAGAAACAGCACAGAGCTACCACTTGGTGGAGCACTTCACCGTCTAATTCAGGTTCAAACGTTAAGCAAATCTTCCCCCGGCAACAGTGGGTTGACATCAGGTTCTTCTCATCACATCAAAAAAGGGAACACCTATTGATGCTGTGCTGAAGAGAGCATCCCACCTGACATTGCAGTGCCTCCAGCTGCTCTTTTAGAGCCTGTATTTCTTGCTTGGAGCCTCCAAGTGGGGTAGTACTTTTCTGGCTTTTTCCCTGCCGCCCGGCTTCTGGGCTGGAAGAAGGATGGAATAAGGACGATGAGGGGCTGTACCCGGAGACGTGACTGGGTGACAGGTCCGGACATCCAGGAGGATCAGTGATGGGGCGTATCACAGCACTTAAGCTGCCCTTTAGTAGAAACATAAGACAAAATTGATTTACCTATACTTAAGTTATAGAGCAGAGAACATCCAACTGATGAGGTGCTATACCTGTGGGGCAGGAGGTCCGACTCTGTCTGGGTGGTGCATCCTATTTTCCAACAATCTGATGTATTCATGCAGCTCCTGGTTCTTTTTCAGCTCCTGCATCAATGCCTGCTCATAGTATTCCTTTGCGCTCTGCAATCCCAAGCACAGCTGTAAAGCTCAATCATCTATTCGCCATGTATCCAATCTAAACTTGTATCTACATTGGAAGTGTTGCTGTGTATTTACCTGCTGGTGTTCGACTTTGAGCAGCAGTCTGCCATTGAGCTGTTTGATGGCAGTGTTCTCAAGCTCTGACGCCTCCAGTCTGTGCTGTAGACCCAGCGTGGCACTGCGGTACACCTGGTCCCAGTCCTCATTGAGCTTCATCAGCTGTAACACAGCAACATCACATAATCACCGGTGTTATGGCCTCCACTGCAGCCATGGAGAGCATGGTTCATTACAACATTACTGCAGTGTTTCTCAGTCTGTCCTCGCAACAACTCGGGCCACAGGAAGTGAATTTAGGTCAGTAAGGTGAGACACTATGCTTTTGGAAAATGAATTTCCCTTGTTACTTTTATCAAGCAACCTCTAATTAAATTCATAATCAAAGGTTGTAGGCCATTAATGGTGATACTTCACAGACTAGCAGCAGTTTTCACACAACGCCCACAGCCCTCCTCTGGTTTTCAGAGAGAACTAAATGTATTTGCCAACATCAGCAGTGCAAAATGTGAACCTGTGGAGAAGCTGCTCTGGTTTCAGGTGATGTTGTACCTCTTTGTTGACTCTGCGGAGCTCAGTGTTCTTGTTGAGCAGCTGCAGTTTCTCCTGGTCAGTGGAGGTGACAGTCATGCTCTCAGTTATCAGAGTGACCTGCTCCTCGGTGGACAGCAGCCTGCCACCCACTGGACTCACATCCCTCGTCCTGCACACATATACAGAGGAAATATGCCATAAATAAAGTCATGATGAAGAACACTAGCAGAGGACTTCCATTAATAAGCAAACACGTGTGCACACAAAAGAACGTCAGAGTACTTTTGAACACCCACTCGCATAGAGTGCACTTACAGAAAATCGAATCGGAGCTATTATGCACACCCACGCACATACATGCATGCACAGTCACATTAGCAACTTAAGACACTCAGACACACACACAGAGAGTGCTACATTTCTCTGCATCTAGGTTCCTAGCCAAGCATAATATCTGTTCACAATCAGATGCGTTTGCATATTGAAAGACTGTGGAAGCAAAATGGGTGATGAGCCCTGGGAAAAATGTTTTACTACTTAGAAAAACAGGAAACTGTTTGCAAACATGAACTAGTTTTCTTTTCACCAGCCCTAATGTGAGGTCTGGTCTGAAAGTAACAGCTGACAGGGAGGAGGAGGAGATCAGAAGCCTGGGGGGGATATCTGCTCATGGAAGAATACACATCTCTGCATGTTGCCCCCGGGGCTTCTTCACACAAACGTACTGTACAGCTGCTCTGACTTCAGAGAGCTAAGTACTACAAAGAATCACAATCTGCGATCACCTCTCATCCCCCTTAAGGCTAAAACTCCCTCGCAAACACTTATGTACAGTGTCCCGCTATGTGAAAATATTGTTACACAATTTTAGAGAGTTGGCAGTTCAAATGGAAAGATGCAGGTCTATTTATAAACAAATGAAAAATAATAAAGTACTTTGAAAGAAAATGATATTGAGGTTCTATAAAACTTTTCATTGTCAGGTTTTACTGTAAGCAGTTATACACGTCTGCCAGTAATGACAATATGAGATAAGAATAATTATTTGGCTTCTCAAGTTTACAGGCCTTGTTTCAGGAAAGATTGCACTTTCTAGTTGAAGTACAGGATTGTGTGCGGGATTATTTCTTAGCCTGGAGCTGTGATTTTTCCCTTGCTGACTTTTTGGTAACAACCCATACAATTGCAACTTGTTGTTTGGATAAATTGACATAATTTCACAAACATGTTTAAAAGTGTTGATCATTAAGCTTTGAAGGTGCGGGTGTTAATAAATTGTTACCTTTGACTTTTGGAGAGAGCTAGGCTAGCGGTTTCCCCCAGATTCTTTATGCTAAGCTAACCAGCTGGTAGCTTTAACTTAATCTTTTATACATATAGACTCAATAGTTGTGTCAATCTTGTAATATATAATTATTGGCAAGAAGGGGAATTAGAATATTTCCCAAAATGTGGAAATTTTAAAAAACATTAAAAAGCCCCTAGATAATGTTAACACTAGGTTGTTAACAAGAACATGGGGGTTTTCTAATTTCCTCAAAAGGTGACCTTTTTTTCAGAATAAAAAAAAAAAGTTTTCTACGAAATAAATAACTTTTATCAAAAGATACACATTTCTGCATAGTTTAAAAAGGATCAATACATAAAAGTAAAGTTCATCCAGAGTCCAATATTTGTACAAATCTGCACTCGGTACCATCTGGGATCATGTTAAACAAAGCAGGAGACTGAAGGGGGTTAATGGTCGCTAATGAGTGAATTATACAAAAAGAGCCAGCAATACTGCAGGTTGGAAAGTTGATAAAGGCATGAAGACCGAAATGAAACAAATGACATGGGGCCTAAATTCAGTGGCCTCTTTGAGCGTAAAATGTAAACATACCAATGCCCTACCCCCCGTCATGGTAACGCAGCACTATGTACTCAGCCATCCCATTGGGACCGCATCATGCTCCATGTCTCTCTGATGCAGAGCCTTTTCTCTTTCAGCCTCTCTGACAGCCCATACACGCTGTCTGACCCAGTTTCACAAAGTTTTCAGTCGTATGCCGTCTTGGAAGGACACCAAAATGCCACTGCTTCCAGCATCAATATGCTAATTCACTGTCATGGCATATGATAAAGTGAAAGATAATATCTTTCCTTCTTGCTAGTGGCAATCCAGACAAATACCATTCTAAATACATCTCTGGGTAACTGGTCGATGGCCACAGTCGGATCCCTTTGCAGAGAAGTGTGAAGTTTCACTATTTTAACATGGTTATCTTAAGACAGACTTTTCGCTTGTGTAGGTAGTGTTGTCACGGCATTTACCAAGTGTGCCCACATTAAGAACACTGAGTGTCAGTAGCTTGAATATAAAACAAGTGATCATAATATACAAATCTATTTCAGGCTGATGGCTTGATAACCCGTAATTCATATCATTTTATTATCTTTTATTTTACGACATGATGTATCATTGTTGTGAAATAATGAACTGAAGCCGCATTGATGACCTCATGGGAAACTCCACAGTCCTTCTTTATTTCTCTTCTCATTGAACTTCATTTAACTCTCAGAGCAACACGGAAAATGTGACGAGAAATACAAGTTATCCAAACTATGGTTCAAGGTCAGACTATCACTCTGTACGATTTTAAAAAATGCCTTTATTAGTCTCAAATATAATTTAGGAAAGCTTAAAAACACAAGGTAGACACAGGAATCCCTTTATAATATAAAAAAGATCCTTGCATTAAATACTAACATATCCATTACTGTATGAGTTAAACATGTGTTGACAGAGAGAGAGTCATTATCAAACACTATGGTAACACTTTAAGGCTATAGTTAGTCGAGTTATATGTTTGTGTTTCTGTGTCTGTCGCTGTATGTAAAAACGCTTAACAAACATACCATAATTCTTCAGTTGATTTGTGATCCTGTTGGCTCTGAGGGAGGCTGCTGTAGCTCTTTGGTGGAGTAACTTTCTGTGTCCCGGACGCTGCTGAGGAAGATAATGACGAGGTAGAAGACAACGACAACACATCTCCATCCATGATCAAAGGTTTTAAAATCTTCATAAAGTCTGGGAGAAAATTAAAGCACCCTCTTCAAATACCGAAGTTTGTCTGTTGAGGATGTGGTGGAAAGTAAATAGTGTCGTCAGAGTTGATGCGTAGCGAAAGGGGAAGTATAGCTGAGACGGCGGGCCACATGATGCAAAGTTAAGAGAATAGGAAGTGACACTAACAACTGTTTAGGCTGAATGTTAACGTGGGCCTCTCCCACTGTGTCGAAATGTTCTAATTTAGTGCACCACACAGTGTGATCCTACATTATTCAAAGTGATTACAGAGTTGTTTTGTTTTGACATGATTTGGAGAGGAAACTCCACTCAGTGTAGAAAGTGTTGTGTGTTTACGTCTGTTCCTAGGAGACTGTTGCCTGTTAGCCAAGCTGTTGTCTTAGGTTTTTAAATGAGCATGAGGTAATAGCAGGGGGGCTGAATAGATATGCATAATTGCAGAACGTGTAATTGATAATAAGCATACATTTACTCATGACAAATAATGATAGGGTCAGGCTGATTGCATTCACCAGTCTACTCATTACTGGGATTGGAGGGAAGTGGGGAGCGGCAGGTTAATTAAGAAACCACATGTTCATCCAAGGGACAATCAAGTAAATTAAAGGATTTTTTGTAATTATGTTCCTCTTAGTCAGGTTAAACTGTCTTTTATTAACACTAACTAAATTAATTTGCCAATCTCGTTTGCTACACATTCTACTTCGACAACTGAGGCCAAGATATTCAAGGCCACCAGTGGAATTTGGCTAAGACATAGTGACTGCGTTGCATATAGCAGAGGTCCGGATCAGTGGCTGAGATGCTAATATCCTGCTCGATTAATGAAAGAAGATCTCTCATTGTTCATGTTGAGGGAACACACTCCTGCACCTGTATCAGCATCACTATAGTGTGCCCTTTCACAGGTAACCAAACAATATCCTGTGCTATTCATGTACAACACAATTAAATAAGCTGGTTGCTTGGAGAAAGATGAGAAAATACACTTATCAAGATACATTGTAGGTTATAAAATGTTTTATTTATTTATAATTATGCTACTGGAAGGAGTCCTGTTACACTTTTTGAGTTTGATCTAATGTTGTTTTATATGCCATGTCGGACAATGCTCCAACAGTGCTAGCGGTGCTGAAAAGTGCTACTAGAAGAATTACTCAGATCTTGTACTTGAGTAAAAGTACAAGTACCAGAGTGTAGGGTTACTCTGTTACAAGTACAAGTCCGGCATTCAAAATGTTACTCAAGTAAAAGTAGAAAAGTATTAGCATCAAAATAAACTTAATGTACCAAAAGTTTTCATTATGCAGATTGGACAAAAAAGTATTCAATTTACCTCTGAATTGTAGCGGGGTGGAAGTACAAAATAGCATAAAATGAAAATACTAAAGTAAAGTGCAAGTACCTCAAAATTGTACTTAAGTACAGTACTTGAGTAAATTTACTTAGTTACTTTACACCACTGTACTTATACACAACGGTGGTTTGAGCTATATGCTAAAGTCATCCTGCCAACATGGTCTGAGTAACAATGTGAACTATGTGAATCTCCGTTAGCATGTTTAATGTATGTTCACCATCTTAGTTTTCCTTGTTAGCACACACTTTGTAAAAGTAAAAGTGGGCCTGATGTGAATGTGAATTGGCTTGGCAGACAAAACGAGTAACTTATTGTAGGCAGCCTATCTACTGTGATATCCAGAAGGCAGCGTTGCTTTCATTTTCCCATCTGATGCACCACCACGAGATAAAGCGGGAGAGGCAACGACATATGTCAGAGCTGCCCAGTAGCTCAGACTCGCTCCAGCGACTCCATTCACATGCCTATGCGATCTATCAAGAACAGCAGTCAGAGTATTGCTTTGCCAAGCAGAGGCTTTTCTGGGACGCCCAAAGAGGCAGCAGCAATGCAGTGCCTTTATTGACCCAGGCCTCTGTCAAAGCAAAGGACAAATGGGCTGCTGCTTCACTAAAGGATTGATTTCTAGTCTAACAGGAGATCGTGGAGAGGAATAGAGAGTGTCCCATGGAGTGAGGACAACTGGGAGGTGGATAGTTCTCCTGGGTTTCTGCTGAATTATTCATCAGTAACTAAAAGGAAACATTCTGTGTTTTTTTAACTGGATTGGGTTCTTTAGCACTCTGAAGAGACATGTTTTAGAATAACAGGGGCTTCACATGTTTGGTCTCCAGCTGCAGTAATTTGACTGAGGGTCAACGATTGGTTCAGAGACTGATTGCGTGCCTGGACATATCAACTAAGATCCATCCCAAAATAAATAACCACTGTCAACGTGTGTATGTCTAAGTTGCATGACTGTGGATGAGTGTGAGAGTGGAAGAGTGGGCTCTGGAGAATTTCTGTCAAAACGTAACAATGCATTAAGCTTTTTCTCTAGAGGTTAACCAGAAAGGCATGCGACTCATAGGGCAGCATGCAATACATGCAAGCTTCCGTTCACATAAAGGCTCGGGAGAGAGAGAGAGAGAGAGAGAGAGAGAGAGAGAGAGAGAGAGAGAGAGAGAGAGAGAGAGAGCGTGAGATGAGACATAAAACTTTCGTGTCCTTCAAAGAAGATGAATGTGTGAGCATGCAGACCACATGCAACTGAAGGCCATTTCAAATGCACAAGCTGACAATAATATAAAAGGCTCTTTAATTAAATGTTTGATGGAACACTTGGCCTTCCCTAGCTGCTAATATTAGCATGAAAAGAAAAGACCAGATATGGAAAAGAGCTGTTGTTTAAAAGCACGAAGCAAATTTGTGCTGTTTCATGCTTTAAAATTCTCCGGCGAAAGGTCAGAGTATCTAAGCTGCTTGCAGCATTTCATGAGAAATATTCTGTGTTGGGCGGCAACAGTAACCAAACAGAGAATCTATTAAGAGTAGGCATTGTCAATGCAAAATAGAACATAGTTGTTCGGATAAGGAAAACAGCACTTCTTAATTGATATTGATCACATGCAATTATGCACTGTGTAACACATCGAAAGATTTTTACCCTACAAAAACAACAATGTCCACACACACATCACACACTTCTACAGGTCTGAGGGAGGACTCAGGCATATGTAAAATAGTGATTTGTGGCTCCTGCAGAAAATCTGATAAAGCGCCTTCATTGATGTCACTGATGTCCCCAATTGGGGACACAAACTATATGTTCAAAAAAAGAACAATCTGGAGGGGGTTATATGAGAAGAAAGTGCATGAGGCTACGTTAGCTACTAGCATAATAAACCTTAACCTCTGACTGAACTGCTGTTGGTTGCACTGCGGCAATGAGTAATAAAAAAGATAATATCTCTGATGCTGGTGCATTTATTTTGATCACTGTCTGACTGTGTTATAGGAGTGCAGAACTAAATTGGTGCAGTATAATTGTAAAATATCAAGTTGGTGATATTTAATATTTGTCTTACTGCCAATGAAAGAACAAAACCAGCAACAAATTGATGCTACAAACACTTACATATAAAGTATATTGTTTATTGTATTCCTATGTACCAGAGAGCTCCACTGTGAGCTTCCATACACCGTCTTAATGCTCTGTATAAAGGTGCAACCTAAAATAGATCCCAACAAATAAAGTCTTGTTAAATCAACTAGTGACCGGTTTTTTGAAAATAACTTAATGTCATGATAAGAGGACAAATTAATTGTTGCTTTTGGTCTTTTCACACAATAACATTACAATTTTAAAGTTTCATCTTTTCCTTTGACTCTTAAATAGAGGGATTCCTAATTCTACATTAAGAGTCTTTTTCTTCTGATTGCATCTGTAAAGCCCTGTGTTGAGGAGGAGGGCAGAACGAGTTCAGCAAAGTTTTAATGTGACACTTGCTATTAATTTGGCCAGTTAATCACAAATTCTCCCTATTCTCCATTAACTAAGCTTTTAATGCTCACATTAAGAATTAATGTCACCCTACTTTGCACTTCCAACATTGGTGAACTCATTAGGGAAAATGTCTGAACATGGCTCTTCTCTGCCCGGCCATGACACAATTCATTGAAATCCTTCACTGTCTGGATTATATTGTTGTGAAATAAACGTATCTGCTCCACCTAAATCAGCAGCCCAGCCAGGTCTATCATTATCTCCTTGTGTAATCTTGCTCCTCTTACTCCTGCTTTCCCTCTGTCTGTCCTTTCCTTGCCTCCTCTTGTCTTTCATTATGAACGTCCTTTCTTTTATCCTTTATGACTTCAGCAGGACAAAGGGACAGTTGCCAAACACTTTTCATATCTGGCCTAGACTTTAGCCAGATAGTTATGACTCGTATATATCAGCTGCAGAAATGATAACAGGTGACAAAAAGATGGAGCAGCACTGGGTTCTTCTGCAACTTAAACTGTGAATTACAATCACAGAGCCATGAGAGAACTAAAGTGAAATGCTGCCTGGATGTTTTTTATTTTACTACAAATGGAGCTCGAGTAGCTCTGCCTATCGCACAGGGGGAAAGGAAGTGGGCCCCCACTCACATATTCATCAACATACAGCACGTATATGTCAATTATGTATGTGTGTGTAGAATAAATATTGTACAGGTAAAAAATGTGTTAGTGCTGCAGGAGCTTTCAATATCACAGCAGGCTGAATCCGAAAGATTTTATTTTCTACATCTCCCTGCACCCTTATCTGTGGGCCAGCCTAGAGCTGGTGAGTCGTATCGAGGGAGAGTATGGAACATACAAAGCTTCAGAGTACCTGGAAAGATGTCAGAGCAAAGAATCAAACCAAAATAGACTTTTGGCAACCAAGAATTGTAGCACCACTGGGCAGATTTTACCCCCTTCACTCGTCACCGTCTACAACATTATACTGGAATGGCTGCAAAAAATGAGACTTATCATATTTATAACAAATTCACAAAATCTGACATTCCCGCACAATGTTATGAATCTATAGGACTCCACGCAAGTTTTTAACTCTGGGCTCAGAGAACCTAACACCATGTGATATAATCAGACACGAGACATTCAATCGGTGTCAGTCATGTGCTGATCACCAGACCACGCTGTGACCTTATGAACAACCGAGCCAAATATTGATCCTCACCTGCACATTTCAGACTGGCCATGACAATAAGTACTCTCATAAGTCCATCAGGCTTCTGCGGAGCTAATCTGTGCAGCAGTGGTTTGAAGTTGCTATATACTGTATGTGTGTGTGTGTGTGTGTGTGTGTATGTGTGTGTGTGTGTGTGTGTGTGTGTGTGTGTGTGTGTGTGTGTGTGTGTGTGTGTGTGTGTGTGTGTGTGTGTGTGTGTGTGTGTGTGTGTGTGTGTGTGTGTGTGTGTGTGTGTGTGTGGCTTGTCATATTTTCTGGCCAACACCTTATTGCATTACAATGTGCTCAGCCATATGAATGAACACATAAGACTGCACATATTTGCTGAGACAACAGAAATTCCCATTACAATCATATCAGAACAGCGTGCGGCCATTATGGGGCAGGAGTAAAATAAATAGGAATTCCTTGGCCTGTGAAAAATGTGTTTGTATGTCACATATTGAAATGCAATGTGTGTGTGTGTGTGTGTGTTGGCTGAAGGAGTTTGTTGGTATGTGAGCTGTAGGGGCAGGGGAGCTCTGAGCCTGCAGGCTTTGGATCAGCCTGACAGAATCAATGAGATCAATTAATACAGGGCCTGACCGAAAGCAAACACTATATGAAATCCATCTGTAATCCACTATGTGTTTCTTCAGCTTGTGTACGGGCGCATGTCAAGAATTCCAAGATTAGCATACAATATGCAGTGAAAGACAAAGTAATTTCCCCTTACTGGCAGGAAAGCAGTCTGAGCGGAGCAAACAAAGAACTGAATGAAGTAAGGTTGATAATTTAAAACCGTTAAACAGAGTTCTTTGCTCGTATCGTTTTACCTCGTACATAACAGAAGACATACATCCTTTGTGTTCAATTAAAATCTAGTTGGCAGAGTAAACAACAAACAAGAAAACAACGACTCTCCCTTCAACAACCATGATGAACGATCCAGAGGGCAATGAGCGAATCCACCCGTTTCATTGGATTAGTATGAAAGGGGTTCTCCGTCCATTTAATATGGTAATAACATCACATGTTTGTCAATTAGTCCAAAGACACAAACACAAACGAGAGTACTAAAAGAGTACAAATATTCCCAGTGTCGCAGCTGCAGCTGTTAATAAACTAAAGGTAAGGTGCAATGACAGAAATATGGATTTTTACATGACAGTAGAGATTAACAACAGTCCTGTCGCAGGGTTCCTGGATAGCTGTTGATTTATAGGTCAGTACTATATATCACTGAGTGATAGTACCAGACGGATGGATTGTACATGATCATGCTATATCAATATACCTTTAAGATTGCCATTTCTTGTTACTATAAAGGACATTGTGTTTCATGTATGGTGATAGAGCGATGATATCAGGTTTGCAGTAAAATGTATTTGCTAGAGGGGTGAAACTGAAAGGGGGAAACTTACTGTGCCTTTTCTTACCTTAATAATGTTATTTATTAAGGTATTATTCACCAGCAGCCAAAGTTAATTTGTCAGACTGTTTGTGGTCTCCATGTGTAGTGGCCCCTCCTAAAGGAGCATGTTAGCTCTGGTAGAGCTATGGCGGCTATCTCATGCCATAACCTGGTAATGTTCCCCAAAGGCTCCGACAACACTGAATCCAACACTTCCTTTATTGCAACTGAACAGCAACTTTTGGAGGAGCACTCTTTTTGGGGAATTACCTCATCTTTCAAAGTTTGTAACCTGCAGTGCCCAAAACCAATCCGCAATAACCCTGACAAAATGATTTGAGGTTATTTTTCCCCGACATGACAAAGCTCTTACAGAAGACACAATACAACTGTCTTGACGTCCCGAGCAGTGTGCCCTGGAACAATCAAATTAACTTTGTCTTTGTAAAGGGCCCCTGCGGAGTTCCACTTTAAATGAAACCTTAACGTATGCCTGCATTTAACCTGTCAACAGAGGAACAGGTGTGATGACACAACACCTTCCAGACAGTCATTTATGCAAGAAAAACATGAAAACAGCCATTTAGAATATAGTTAATGTCTGTCTAATTGCATGGGCAGTTTCGTGGAGAATCAGATAATGACTCTGTGAGACAAATACCTGTTTTGGACCTGTTATAGGATACGAAGGCATCATCCATACAGGTTCCAGACAGTAAGTTCCTGCCACTGCCTGCTTCTCATTTACTGAAAGCCAATACGACTATTTATGTCAGGCGCTGGGAAATGATAAATGATGCTGCGCTGCCTAATAAATATGAAATCCCTGGATCATTAGCTGGATTAGATTGGAGGGGAAAAGTGCATAATCAGCCCATGTATGCACTGAAGTCAGGAAGCCATCGATATCATTGCATCAGCTCACCCTCGGAGAGACAGACGTAGTTAGAGAGACAGATGGGGAGACAGAGAGAGACAGGGGGAATGAGAAAGAGAGGAATTATTAATTCAGTAAAGGAGAGTTAGCAGGCTGAAGCAATTACAGAATATGACTGTCTATTTAGTATTCAGATGGGACCGCTACTGCCATGGATAGTGAGCTTGTTGTTTAGTCATGGAGCTCTGAGAGGGCGGCAGGATGAGAAGAGGAGGAAAACATGGGAGATGAAGACGCCCTTTTTTGTGTTGTCAAATATTTTTGTGCTGACATCACCTTACACCCAGTGTTGCCTTTACATTTTAGGCGGCAGATAGAGCTCAGAAATGTTGAGAAAGGGTGCCTCTGCGTGCTGCAGTGGGCCATCCCTCCAGCCTGCTGACAGGTCAGTCGATGTGTTTAATCAACCAAAGACACGCTGTATGGAAACAGGCCCTGCATCAAAGAAGTGCTGATACATTGATTCACCTCACATCAAGCCATAACAGCCAATCTGCTTTGCCCGATCCAGGGCAGCCACCAGTGCACATACAGTGGTAGTGAGTGAGAGAGAGAAACCTGAAAGTGAGGACGTTCACCAAGAAAGGGAAGATGAGTGCAGCTAGGAAATCAATAAGGTGTTGCTGTGTTCTAAGATCTGAACAGCTTTACATTGATCTGGACTTCATGTTCGATATGAGGGGCATCCTAATTTCAAAGACCAATTTTGTTCTGACAGTGTCATTTTAATGAAATACACATTAATATAAAATGTGACATTAAAAAGTTTCACAGCCGGCACCGCTGACAGTAAAGAGCTCCCCTCATCTGCTAATGCCTAGATTTCAAAGATGTTTGCCACATCATAAAAATGAGGTATTATCTCCTCAAAAGTGAGGCTTTGTCTCACTTTGTCCTTGTGGGACTTTAAAAATGAGCAATAGAAGATGTCATTGTCTTTCATTGGACAGTAACTTTTCCCAAGAAGCTTTCTTTGAGCAATAAAAATACTGAAATCTCTGAAGTATGAGGATAAACGCAGGCTTACAAGATGAGATGAAACAATCCACGCTTACACAGAGAGACTGTCCCACACACACGCATTCACATGTCCATCATATCAACATCATGCTTTCACAATATGCCACTGAGCTCTGTGTCTGAAGAGGTTTATTTCTGGTGCAGATTTAGTGCCAGTGTGGGAAACAGGTTTTCTGTAATTTATTCTCCTTATCCAGAGACGTGAGCTTTCACTCATATGAGTACTCCATGGAATATCAACCCTACTAATTTTTGTCTCATAAACTAAGAATGATTTCTTTGAGGATATGGCTTGTAAGATTGCATTTCCTTTTACATCATCCCCCTTTTCCTTCATCTACTCTGAGTCCTCCCACTCCATGAAAAGGGGCTGATGGAGGCACTGCTGCAACCCTCTAGGTTTCCTTATCCGTCCCCCTGCCCCTCACCCCGGCCAGGCATCGTTAGCTCACTGCAGGCCTAATTGGGCTGTGTCTAATAACTGCCGTCCCCAGGGTGTGCTCTAATGAATAGAGAATATAATTAATGCCACGGTGACGGATATTGGCTCACAGCCCTTAGGCAGAATCTGCTCAGCCTTCGACTTCTTCTCCAACTTATCTCCCTCTGTCTCTACATCCCCTACACTAAAGGACCACAGCGTTATTAGCATTATCTATTCACCCAAGTTTAAACAAGCAGGCGCTGATCAATAGTGATAGCTGCTCAATAAGCTACAGATGTGTAAACATGTATTTAAAAATATTTGATCGAGTAAATCCCTGAAATTGCCTGGCATTACATTGATATGAATCCTAATGTAAACAATGATGTGGCTGTCTGCCCCTCTGCTGTGCCTTTTTTCTAATTTAAGTACCAACTGTGAATTTTAAGTGTTTGTGTTTGCAGTGGGCGGTTGTGCAGCTTTGCTGTGTCAGCATACGTGCAATATGGCATCCAGGTGAATCCAACAAAAGACAGAGGAGTGAATAGCCAGCTGCTCTGCCCCTCAGTGAGCAGGCATCCATCTATCTGTCCGGCACTCTGTCACGCCTCACAGCAAGATGCTGATGGATTCACCCTCAATCCTGCCCTTTCTCCTCTCTCTCTACATCTCTCCTTGCTGGCCTCCCGCCTCCATCTGTCTGCCATCTGCTACATCCTTTTAGCTTCCTCCCATATTACCTCGAGTACACTTTGATTTCCCCCCTCTCCCTCTGCCTCTTACTTACTCTGTTACTCATGTTTGGGTTGCTTGGTACAGGGGTTTGACTGGAAGAATCTGCAAGAAAGCACAGGAAAATATGCTTTTCAGAAAAGGTGACCCTCACTTTTTAATTCAGTCAGTCCATATGCTTCTGAGATGAGAATTATTTTTATTGTGTGGGTATTTTAAGTTTAAGAATAACACATGCCAGGTTTGGGAAAAGGCAAATACTTCGTGGCACACTACCGACCCCCGGTGGTAGATCGCAGCCACAGCACCACACACATATGATTATTTCCAGTTTGATTGTTACGGTCTCTGGCCAGGCATGAGTTCAGGGTAAGCTCTTAATGAGCATCCAGTAGGGAACAAAATGAGAGAGGAGGATGAGAGGAGTTGGAGAGGAGAAGGCAAAACAAGTAGGCAGGAGAGACAGGCGGTAATAAACATTTAAAAACTGGAGATAGAACATGATGTTGGCTAAATGTTAAACTAGGCTGGTGTGTAAAGCTTTGGCAGGATTAAAAAAGTGAAGAAACATCTGCACACTGGATTGCCATGCTACGGACCATGCTGGTGATGGATGGACAAGTGACTGCATAGGTTCCCCTTTCATGACATTATACAGTACCTGCATGTTGAGTGTCTCTTAAGGGGTTTGCATGTCCTTCTATGTTTGTCATGTTCATAATCAAGCACGTGTGCGTTTTGTGGTCGCTGCCGTGCCGCTTTAATTTGACTGACAGGTTATTAATGAACATGGAAGCCTACATATTTATCAGGCTGCCAGGGTAAAGGCAAACAATTATGATAAAACCATTAGCAGGAGGCTGTGACATGCATGGCTTGCATGCCAGTTAAGCGAAATGACTATAAATGGATTAAATTAAGAATGCAAACATCCTGACTGACATAGAAGAAATGCTGCATTACATTCATGATTTCACACAAGGTTTTGGCTCCTGCAATATATGTCTGTGGAATTAAAATAATGTCTTTGTTTGAATAAAATGAATATTATGTTTCCTTTTTGTGTGAATACAAATGTGTGTGTGTGTGTGTGTGTGTGTGTGTGTGTGTGTGTGTGTGTGTGTGTGTGTGTGTGTGTGTGTGTGTGTGTGTGTGTGTGTGTGTGTGTGTGTGTGTGTGTGTGTGTGTGTGTCTACAGGACAGAGTACGAGCTTCCATTCATATCTTAACATCACAGCACAGTACAGTCCACTGCAGTGACCTTGGCCTTAAATGCAGCAGGACCTTTTCTTTTATGCATTGGTCACTGGGATAAAAAAATTCAATGTCAACCACGGCAGGCGGGAGAAGCAAGGTATTGCACTGTATCTGATTGGAAGCTATCCAAAATGTCCGACATTCAGTCCCACTGTTCCATGCCTCTGCTCCTCCTGAGAGCGCCTCAGTCTCCCCACGCACAAACACACAAGCATACCAGCAAGTGCTTGGAACGAGTTCAGAAACAGTAAAAGCCTCCACTGAAATGGATACTAATGGAATTCTGTGGGAGTCTATTTAATTGCGGAGGAAAATAGAGAAAATGCTGACTACACACACAATCATTCATTCATGCAGCAAGTAGCAGAAATCATGCACATACTGTATGTACACACACACACAGGCACTTGTCAGTAAGCAGTACAGAAGACAGAGGGATGAGAGTATTCACATTTGGAGGGGAAATAGAGCGTGTGGTGACAGCAGAGTGGTGGGAGCATCCAGAGGGAGTTGGTGATGTGAGTCAAGGTTTCTCCCAGTCACAGGGGGAGGAACATCAGGCTTTTCTAAAAGAGTTTTCTGATTCAAAAAGTGACATTTCTTTTGTGCTCTGCGACCACTTCACTACAGTCATGTTTCAAATGTTTAGGCCCTTGAAATTGATTGTAGTATAATAAAGTATTTTTATTATACTGATATTAAAAATCAAATGACAGATTAGATTTCTATTGAAGTTATCTTCCATACTGGCTGATCAGAAGAGGTCAAAACTCCAGCAACATGGGCAACAACTTTATTGTAAGATCAATATGTTTCGGCTTGTGGCTTTCATCATGGTTATAATTTAAGGGAAGAATGAAGCAGAAATAAATCATAGACCTGATATGCATCCAAAGACATACAAGCCAATGGCATACCTACAAAGATGGGTCAGGTGTATGTGGCTGAGGCCAATAGCCCAGAACTGGCAGAGAGGCAAGAGGAGTGTCCAAAGAGGGACATGCATGACAATATTTTAGTGAATAAACTGGAGAAGTGCAACTAGATGTGCCTGTTTGATGTGGCATAACCTAAAAAGAGTACCCTTTAAAACCTTTTCATGAATTGCTGTATATGGAAGGAGTTGGAAGAAGACCATACAACATCAAATAGTACACCATGAGGAATCCTTTATGAATATCCATCATAAGAGAACCATATAAGAAATCATTAGTTGAGTAGTCCTCATTCTTTCTCCCTGGAAATAAACGTTGAGCTCCGTTCTGTTTCCTGTGATAATTGACATTTGCCTCAATTTTATTTCCAAAATGGCTATAAAAATATATATGTTATTTGGTGTTGCTTTGCATTGAAATCAGTGCAAAAGGAGAGGTTATATCATGTCTTGCCATTGGTTAGGTTTTTTTCCTTCTCTATACAGCTTGGAAGTAGACAATATGTACCACACACCCCCGGCCCTCTTCCACACCACACTGGCTGATGAGGAAAGACTTTTACATTACCAGTTGTCAAGTGGAAAGCACAAGACAGACTATTTTATGAGATAGTACCATCATATCTCCTGCTATTGGCCCTGCAACACAGAGCACTGTTGCTCTTTCATGTTGTTAATGTGTCATGGCTGAATTTTCTGCTTACTTTCATATTTTCATCAGTGGAGAAATGAGACTGAAAAGCATCGGCAGCTTTGTATAAGAAACTGAAAAAAAAATCTTCCCTTGGATTTAGAAATCTCTGAAAGTTGTCTAAGATCAACAAAGCTAATTTTGGTCGAGCTTCAAAGAGCTTATAAGATTTAGAAGATGGGCAGAGCAACTATGTACAAACTGTGAAGCATGATGTTTTTTGTCAAGCGTTGAGAACGATTCACTGTAGTTTCTTAACCATAAGCCACTTAAACTAAAGAGGACTTATCAACTGCAGGTATTTTTTTTATTCTTGTATTTTTTTCTCTGCATGTGTCCCCTGTTTCTTATCTTGTCTTTGTTAGGGAATTTTTGGCTTAGGTAGTTAACCTTTGACACAGTTCATAATGTTCTCCTTCTTCTGTCTGCGTGCCCCTTAAGGAGGGGCAGCTTGGGCACGTTGTTGACGCCAGTCTATGACCGAGCACAAGCTGCCATGAGATAGTTTGTTGTTCAGGGACGTCTAGAAGTTCTTCTTATCTGGAACATAGGTTCCCTGGCGCACATTATTTTCCATGGACTACAGCTTTAGTTAGATTCAGGATCCATATTTGTCTAGTCTGACTCATGAGGAATGTTGATTATACACTCTGAACTGGTTAAAACCTCGGACTGCAGTATAGATCTTCAGAATTGGACAACCACTCTGTCAACTCGGGCCGCAACAAATGTCTTATCAATTCTCCGGCCGTAACTTCAGAATAAACCTTCAGTGTTTGCCATCAAAGTTCCAGCACTTCCCTGTCTCTCTTGAGTTTCGTCTCCATTGCTCCACAGGTTTCCATCACAGTCTTGATGGCATTGAGTGGATTCATTGCCAGTATTCTCTTCCTCAGCAAGATTTTTTCCTTTCGAGGTGGTTTTAACCTCCGGCTAAATTTCTCTTTCTTTCAGGGCCTTGTTTAATATTTTACAGATAAAAATGAGTCCAGCTGTATTTAGAAAATCATTTGTTTCTCAAAGCTTTTCCTAGGAGGTCTGAGATGAATTTGCTTCTTATCACGAGCGCCAATTGAGACCACTTTTGTCATACATCTCACAGAGGGGGGAAGAGAAATACAGAGTTATTGCAGCAATTTTTCTTCAACCTTGTGGAGTGCTCTTCTAACACTTTTATACATCAAAGCAGTCAACGGCACACATTAGAAGTACGTTTCCTGTACTCACTTTTCTGAAATACTTTTCAAAGCGTTGGTGAAAGTGCAGAGCTGGATATGGAGAGATGATTTATAAATTTGACTCTTTGGATAGGGTTGCCCCCTAAAACTTATAATATTTATCATCGTTATGATGAGTCATCCTCCTGAATCTGGACATTCCCACAAGAATTAATCGGACATTTTTATCTGAAATGAATTCAGCTGAAATCAGACATTAGGCACACTATTCCCGTTTCCGCCTTGCAAAAGGTTTAAGAGGAGACACACGAAACTTATCAGTCTATGAAACATTGAGGAAACTTTTAAATACATTTATCAGAGCTTTAAAAGACTCGTTTCAAGCACTTTTTGTTCTCGTCAATCACCATCTCAGCCCTCGGACTCCTTGAAGTTAACAAATAAAATAAGATACAGAAACTACCCAGTGTACTGTACACACTCTGAGGGACAGCTGACTGTTGTTTCACCAGTTATGTTTTTTTACGAGCTGCCATTACTGGTCTGTGTGAACATCCTTGGGGACAGGATTGCAGCAGTTTGTGTGTGTATGTGTGTTTGTGTGTGTTCTTCTTTCACACTTGAAATTTCTGCTGGATATCGAATCGCACACTGATAGCCAGCTCAGTTGTCACCCTTCGATAACTGCTGCTGGTAATTACATCATATTCTGGGAATGTTTCAAAAGTCTGAATGTGTCTAAAGGCAGGAAACATTTTTCACCAGAAACAGCTCCCTCTTTGTAGACACTTCAACAGAAGAAATTGTGTCCTTTTTACTACTTTGGAACAGATATTAAAGGTTGGTGCACAGTGACTTGCATAAAGCTAAGCTGTGAATGTGAATATATTTTAGAAAAGACATTTGTGCAGCTGTTACCCATTTCTGGCATATGACTGAGAAAATGTTTTCCCAAAACATATTATATTTGGTTCCCAATTGTATTCTCTAAAGTGAAGAGCAAAAGCTTTAAAGCTAATTTAATCATTTCATTTCAAGACAATTTTGCCTTTGGTTTCAATTCATTTTTTGTCTTTGAAAACAGATTCAAAAGTTTCCACCCCCTGCTGTTCACTGATGAGAAAAGCTATGTTTAATCTTCTGAATAAAGAATTTTAATAGTGAAATATCTCTAAATGATTGTCAGATCATTAAATAAACATATAGTTGCATAATATACAGACGAGATACCACATGTTGCATATTATCTGGACTGCCCTGTATGAAAAGTATTCATATCAAAGCCTAACTGGTGAGAAGATCAATGCCATTTCAGTTTGTTGTAACAACAGCGTGGACAGTTGATTATCTGTGAGATTTGGCTTTAGCAGTTTTCAGTCTGTAATGTTTGTTAACATCAACACTTTTTCAACTTGTCCGCAGCTCAAGATAAGTACATGTCGTACCACGCATCAAAAAAAAAAAATGATGCTACTACATATTTATAATTCATATCCATATGCATCAATATTCCTCCTTTCACCACTTTATCCAATGTAAACCTGGTATTATAAGCGGTTATTAGTACCGTCCATCTGAAATACGTTTTGATTGTTTCAGCTTATTCTGTCCACAGAGTAAAACCACAGGGTACATTTAGATTGTCTTAAGTCATAAAGGCTTACTTAAAGATATCTATTACTTAAAGAAGTTGATCAGCGTGCAGGAAAAATGATTGTGACATACTTTTTATCACTACATGATGACAACTCAAGGCTTTAGCTAATGTTACAAAATAAATCACATGTATAGCATTAGACAAAGGTAAGGCAACACTCACCCATGAAATCCTGCTATCCGCCAGAAAATGACCAAATATTAACATGGACATGAGGTGATGCATCAAATTACCGTTACAGTACAAACATTAATTTGCCACGAATACATTTGACAAATCTTCACTTATGAAACTTAATACAGGATTAAATATTTAAAACTATTAGTTCAGTTTAAGGGAAACACACCTGAGGTACATCCATTTGTGATCATGTTTTAGAAAAAGTATAATAAACTGAACTATTTGATATCAGTGTGTCACCTATGTCAAACCTGGTATGCAACAACTATCAACAAATTGCAATTTACATTTAAATAATCCAACAAAGACAGAGTTTTCTATTGATCAGCAAAGCACTGATCATAAAGCCTGATAAACTGTTGCACTTCACATTACAGCAGCTATAAACATGCTGTGTTTGTGGCTGCTTTAATGGTATTGGGTGCTTAATGACACAGCAGTTTACTTAAGAGACATGCATCCCACGGTTTCTATACTCTCAGCTGTAAGGCAGGTTTCTATTTTAGGATTTTTAACATTTTTACCCATAATCACCTTTTGTAGTTTTGGTTTACCATTTCAAAATAATATCTACAACTATATCGATACATTTATGTGAAATACAATGTTAAAAAGATACATCTAAAACACATGCATTGGAAAGATGCCACATGTTTTGTCAGGGGAAAAATAACAAGGACAAACATATTGAGCAAATTATGATATTCATTTGCATACTCCTTGAAATGATTTTGTCTCCAGCAGAGAAGCAATCGTTTTTAACTAGGGGGAGCAGGGCCAGCAACATGGTATGTATGTAACGGCCAATTGCAGATCATCAATAATGATATGCGGCTCCCTTGTGGTGTTCACAGAGCTAATTGGAACCATACACGTTCAACACCGTTTGATGAAAAAAAGCAGGAATTTAAGTGCTGCTTTTACGTAAACAAAATTAGTAGTCGTCGCACAGCTGACTCTGCCAATGTGCATACTGAGGTTGTGGATATAATGACACTGATATCATCAGACTGAAGTGTTTACTCTGCTAGACTTCCATTTTCACCTTTATTGCATCACAACCACATTTGAGGAAAACATAGATTTTGAGGGGAAGATGGACCAACTAAATATATATTCATATCAACACAGAGGTTAGCATCACAGCTTTATCCCTTGTTGGGTTTGTATTTAACACGAGGCCCTGCAGCACCAGAGGAAGTGACAGACAGGTCAGAGGAGACCCAGATGAAAGATGGGGGAGACAGGGTGGGAGAGGGTGAGGAGATACGGCCTACGGAGGTAGAGCTGCACAAATCATCTCTGAGTAGCTGCTGTGACACTGGAGAACTACAGTCCTCAGAACGAGAATTAGCACAAAATTTGCACAAATTATCATAATCCTTTCCTTTCTTTCATTTTTTATGATGTCTGTCTGTCTGAGTCTGTCTTGTTCCTCATTACTCATATCCAGTGTGTCATTGGGAGTCTTTGGCTCGTCAGTGAACTATAGCTGAAAAGACAACAAACTCCAAATCCGCTGAATTGGTATTGCTGCAAAGGCCGATAACAGCGTACAGCATTAGTGATGAGAGATAAAATAACTGTATGCACAAAAAGAGAAGAAGCCACTGAGGATTATAGATGGGTGACGGAGACTCTGAGGAGAGTCACAGACACTTCTTCAGTAACTGACAGTCGAAAGACATTTATAAACTCCACTGATAAATATTGAATACCTGAAACAAGATCTGATTATGGATGAAGATATGGGGATAGAGTGAGGCAATGTGTATCCTGCAATGATTCTGTTTAATTAGGCAGGCTGTGAATCGTTATACCACAATACTAGTGCAAACACAGTATCATACAACAGAAATCGTTTATGTCGTGCTCTTGGGATGTTCATGACCGTCATTCACTTCACTAAATTGGTCCAGATTTCCAGCAAATTTTGTCAGAAAGCGGATTACTCCTAAAGAATTTGAAGATCACATGAATTTTCATTTACTTCAAAAATTCTTCAAGAAAAATCTGACTATAAATACAATATTTTTCACATGTAAACATGTTATAATTAGCTTTTAAAAAGTAAACATGATAAAAAAATAAGATGAAAATACTACTAATATTCAGGGTGCGATTTGTAGGGGGGGATGGTGAGGATTTCCCCCCCTCTGGTTTTCCTATCCCTACCTCTGCTAAATTATTTTTATCTCCGGTGGGGACAAGGATTTCCCCCCCTTGATAGCGATGAATGCAACTTAACTGCTAGCCTACTTAAACTCTTGAAATCTAACGATCTTCAGTGTCTTTACATCAGAGTAGGCTATTCAGCAGCCTTCTGGCAGACGGTGCATATTTCTGAACGTCATCGAACACAAAAACATTGTAACATTTTTGTGCGGGAACTTCGCAGGAAAAACAGCGCTGAACCAAACATGAAACGCGTTCAGAGCAGCATATCATCTTACTTTACAGGACCCATTTGCAGAATTGTGGATAGAAGAGGGCCGAAATGCTGCAGACAATGCCCCGATAGGAAAAACGAAAAAGCCACCACAAATTTGTCACCAGAGCCGACTGTTTACTTTGTCTAGTTTTCCAGACCTGTCCCTGAGTGTTGACAGCACGTTGTGCTATTTAGTGAATTATTTTGAGTGTTTGATTTAAGTATTGGAGGGTCTTTTCATGGAGAGCATTGATGCTGTTCTATGGTGCTTTCTGCCTGTTAGTGCGTACGCATGTTTTTGTGACGTTGAATAGAAACATGTATGGGTTATTAAAAGTTTTGCGTTTTTTTCTCCCTAGTTATGCAAGTTAAAAGTCCAATGTTCTTGTCTATGAATAAATTAAAAAAAACATCCCCCCCTCTGTTTTTTTGTCAAATCGCACCCTGCTAATATTCATGTTTTGAAAACATACACTTGGGTTCCTGGCGTTCGTACCATCAGAGAAACGGTGAAATAAAACAAAATCATGCTTCGGTCAGATAACACGAGATTCAAAGAAGCCATTTACTGTAGAAGAAGATACAAAGCATGCAATGTATAATACTTGCAAGTTCATGTAGGCTAGGGAGGAACACTTTAAAAACATTAAGATTACAATCTCAATCAATTTATTGTTATTCTATGCCATTGTCACGGTGAACGCCCCTTTTTCGTCGTCGGCAGTCAAGCGGAACTAATTATCACTCGCATGTGAACACTCGAGCAGCAAAGGAAGACGCACGCAGTTCCAGCTTAATATCTGTTTAAAAAGACAAACGTCAGTAAAGCACGAGAAAAGTAAGAGGCGGCATTCTCATCGAGCTCTTCCGAAGTTGTGCTGAATCTGGTACCAATTATTCAAAGAATGAACAGACAGCCGGTAAGATCGCTACGTTAAGACTTTGTTGCGAGTGCCACTTGTTGATTGTTTGATGGACGCCGACGACGCATTTGAATGCTGCCGCGGGAAAGTCATTTGTGTTTGTGCACGGTAGTATCTGCTTTTGTGTTGTAAATATTCACGGGTAGTGCAGAATGTATTGTGGAAACGTTGGTTAGTCAGTTTTATTGTAGTTTGCTTAATTCAGTGATTTAGCTCTTTGATATGGAATACTGCTGTGATGGATTGGCATAAAGCCATGGTTTAAAACGTGCATAGTCCTAGATCATATGAAGTTTGTCTAAAATGAATTGCTGAAATTGCACATTGTAACTTGGTGGGAGTGAATATGTATTGTAAATATTTGTAAATATTTATATGGGAAACAATGGTGTGCTAAACATGCTGCTAACAATTTAACTGTTTAGTGATCCATGTGGTTGATCAGTCACTCATTGTGGTTCTCGTATTAGAAAATGTAGGCTAATTTAATATCTGTGATGGATTCAAGCTAAAATGATTAGCTTAACAAATGTGTTTATTTATATACATGTGGTTATTTATTTATATATATATGTGGTTATTTATACATGTGTGTGTCAGGTCAAACATTTTGATAATTTATCATTGTTGATTCCTGTGCCTATTTTTATAAGAGATGTGCAAATTTGTAAATGGTTGGTGTTCTCTGGTTTTTAAGGTTTTTCACCTGTACTGTCTGGGCTACAAAAGGAATAAATCGGATAAAGATACAAGAAGCCTGGTCATTGAGTGAAACCCAGTTAAAACATTCAGAATTGGTGCCTCCCTATCAAGTGGGGGTTAAGCACAGCCAAAAAAGACGGAACACTTGACAGCCATGCTCCTCAAAGTAATCTGAGTATCCGGCAGTGGGTGGAGGGCAGGCACCACTTGCCAAAGTTTATTTAACGCACAGATTTATATTATTTTAAATAGCTACTGAATCTGTCATGATTATGGAGTTTTGTTGTTTTATTTTGAAATGTATCTTCCTCCTTGTGTCTTGTCTGGTCTTACTTCCTGTATTTGCCCTCCTGTGTCTGATTGTCTCATTATGATCACCTGTTCTCCTCCCCTCCCCAGCTGTGTCTTGTCCTGTGATTACCCTTCTGTGTATTTAGTCTTGTCTTCCCTTTTATTCCTTGCTTGTCGTCGTTCGGTTGTCCCTTGGTTTGCTTTCTGATGTCATGTCATCTCCATGTTTGTCTGTCTCAGTCTGTTTTGTCCTGATCCCTTCCTCGTGCTCCCCGGTTTGTGAATGTTAAGTTCTTCCTTGTTTTTCTTCCTGATCGGCTTTTTGTAATAAAGCTTACCTTTTGTGGAGACCTTTTTGATTGTTTTACTCCACTTGGGTCCACATACTCATGAACATATTATTACAAATAAATAGATAACAAATGCATTGTTTAGATTTGTAATAAATAGTTGATTCTCTGTAAGCCTACACTGATTATTTTGGGTATGTATGAAATTGAATATTCCAGTAAAGAAATGTTACAAACATGTTTGTGTATGCTGTCAAATACAGCTGTTAGGAGAAAAACGGCAGGTCAGACTTTTAAATATTTGAAGCGATGCATCTCTAGTGACACCCGTCTCCTTATAGGAGCTACCTCGCTGCCTATGTACATAAATAATTCAATACATCTCCATACTTAGACCTACAGTATTTAAAAAACAATACTTAACTTATTCTATATTTAACATGCCCTTAAATAGAAGTTATATATTACTTGCTGTCTCTCACTACTCTTTCACTTTCTCTCTCTGAGCTGAAATCGATATCCATTTCTAGAAATGAAATGCAGGGGAATTGAAGTGCTCATTAAAAGCAATGACGCCAGACGCTGGGGCATGGTTTGAAGAACGATCGTCCGTCTTAGCCTCGACATTAAGAAATGAAATCCCCCACTCACACACATGCAGAACCGTAAATGGGTTTCCAGGTTCTGCATGTGGTCCTGCAGTCCTCTGACAAAGACCCACAGACCTACTGTACATGTTCTTCTACAGACACACCAAGACACACACACCTTCCCCCTCCCTCCCGCCCGCTCCCATCTACTACTGGTAACAACGTCATGCTCCTGCTGCCTGGCAACGCCTCTTAACTGAAGGATGAGAAGCGCTTCATTGTTTTTCTGCCATTCAGAGCAGATGTCTCAAGGTCCCTGCATCTCAGGGAGAAGAGGACACTTTTACATTTTTTTCTTTTTGTGTGAGTGCATTTGAGACAAGGCTGTACTTACAGACTGAAATAAACATGGTGGCCCTGGGGCAAAGAAAGGATGCAGCAAACCTAAAGTCTTCATTTAAATGCCTAATGGTTCCCCAGCTCGCTTTCAGATCTGGGAGACATTTTGAGCATTTCTCCAGCGTGAAAGATAAGGGAAAATATAAAATCCCAGAGAGATATATTAAGGGGGGCGGATGAGGACTCAGAGGGAAAAAGTCAAGCACTGACAAAATGTAAGCCTCCAATCATGTAATGCTGCCTCTATCGTGTCCTGCTTAGCTCCAGTTTGGCTGCAGATCAATAACACGTCACCTATCACAGGAGCATGGTCCCTCATACTACTAAACCTGAAGACAGCTTGTCTTTTAGCTCAAACACGAGGCTTGTTTATCACACCGCTCTCTTCAACTTTCTCTCCCCCAGAGGTATTACCGGTTTCAGATCAATGTTCTCATCCTCCTTTTAGTCTTTACAGCTCAGTGACATTCCCAAGGAAGGTTTCCCAGTTGCCCCTGTGCTCCTACCCGTATGAGAGTCCTATCAAATCCTATCAAATATAATGCTATTCCACCCTTTAAACAAATTCACAAACAGCTTGGTAACACATATGCTCTTTTTGTGCCCCCCCCACCCAAAAAAAAAGAGTAGAGATGCATAGAGGCACACACATAATCTCATAAAAGGAAGGCATTGGAGTGAGGGCAGATACACTTTTGTACTTGAAAGCAATTGCACTGCTGGGATCAGAGCAGATAAAACGAGGTCTCGGGAAAAGAAATAAAAACGCCACTCCATTTTTAAACCTTTAATAGAAGAGCCACAGCCTGCCTTTGATTTCTCAAGCCCTTAAATTGGAGAGATGGTGAGAATGCACCTTATCTTCACTCGGCAACCCGCCACTCTTTTGTGCCCGTTCTCTTTGGCCACAATAAGAAACGGGTGTCTCTGATAATAGTGCTCAGTGTCTATATCTTTCACCTGTATTTATAAAGAGCATGGGCTGGAAGTACAAAGGACAGCGAGGCATGTGTTGCTGATGGTTGGCACTCTGGTGGTATTTAAGTCAATATATGATTCATGTTTGTATGAAGGGGTGAATCTGGGGTCAATGAAGCAATTGTGCAAGTGTAGAACACACATGTTAACTAGTTATAACCTTATTATATAATAATATACATCTTTGTTACGTGCCGGGCAGGCTGTACTTTTGTTTCTTGCCTCCTGCTCTTTTCTCTACTCCCTGTCATTCGCTACAGCTAATCAGCAGCTGATCAGTACCTGCCTGGGCATCTCTGACTGATGACTGATTGGCTTCTCTCACCCTCAGCTGACCAATCAGCACCCAGGACCAGCCATAAAGGAGACAACCAGGAAGCCTTCTCGGTCTCACTGCTGGGCCTGCTGCTGACTGGAGAGCCTCAATTTGACTGCGTGTTAAATTATTGTGACAATCGCGTATCCTGTGCTATATGTTGTGACTATGTGTGTGTGGTGGGAGGTGGAGGAGTTAGGTAAATTGGGGTACCCTTTACATCTCATCACGTAGATAACCTATGTTAGACACACTAGGTTAGCGGATTGTTGCCACCCCTGTATTTTGTTTTGTCCACGTATTAGTAGTTCAGGAAGTGAGGGTTTTTGGTTGAGTTTGTTTCAGAAGAGAGATGTAGAGATAGGCCTGGTTTTTGTTATATTTATTTCTTTTATTTGGCACAATCTCCCTTGTCTCCTCCTCCTCGTCACCTGAAGAACATTTGTTGTTTATTCTTTAGTGATTAGAAATAAACATTGTCTGTGACCTTTAATCTGACTTGCTCATTAATTAGTTGTCGTGTGTTACTGTCTCCAGGTCCCCTAGACTTAAGTGGGGACGTAACACAAATGGGGGCTCGTCCGGGATCCTTTTTCCTGAGCTAAAGACAACCACTATTGAGAAGTCACTGTAGTTGTGACAGTTTGGCTGAGAAAATGGGTTTTGAATTAGAGGATTTCATCAAAAATCCAAGTTTTGATAAGTTGGATTCGTGTCGCAAAGATGACTTGTTATGTATTGCAGCTCACTATAACATTTCAGTAGACAGGTATTGTTTAAAAAAAGAGCTAAGAGAGATAGTTCTGCAAAAACTTGAGGAGTTAAAAATACTTGTAAGCCCAGTCTTGTCAACTCAGTCTAGGTCTGATGTGTTTGTTGATGATAGGGAAACCATTGTTGGCGCTTCGTTCTTAGAACAGAAGGGTCAGGCTATCTTAACTACACCTCGAGTTGACAAGGTTACTCTTGAGGCTCTTCCAGCAACGCTTCCTAGGTTTGAGGCTTTCTCTCCGGGTAGCTTAGGTTCAAGTAGTGATGCCAGACTGAAGGTTCGTCTTGCCCGTCTTGAGCTGGAGGTCCAGGAGAAGGAAATGGCACGTAGAGCAGACTATGAACACCAACTGCAGATTCGCAAGTTAGAGATAGAAGCTGAGAAGGAGATCATGTTGAAGTGGCTTGAAATCGAAGCCCTGAGAATCTCTTCAGAGAAGACCTTGTCACAGACACTTGAGAGGTCAATACCTTCGCTCACAGACCCTCATATTAAACGTTTTGACGTTAGCAAACATATTGCTTTGGAACCAATTTTTAGAGAGTCAGGGGTTGACTCATATTTTTGTGCTTTTGAGAGAATTGCAACTGCACTAATTTGGCCTAAAGACATGTGGCCAATCCTACTGCAGTGCAAATTAGTCGGTAAAGCTCAGGAAGTGGTATCGTCACTCTCTTTGGAAGAAAGCTTGCAGTACGAGGTGCTTAAAGAGTCGATCTTGCGTGCTTATGAGCTTGTGCCGGAGGCCTACAGGCAAAAATTCAGAAACCGCAAAAAGTCTGCTACGCAGACATTTGTTGAGTTTGCGCGAGAAAAGGGTGTTCTCTTTGATAAATGGTGTGCAGCAAGTGAAGTGAAGGATCGTTTTGAGTCTCTTCGTCAATTGCTTCTCTTAGAAGATTTTAAGAACTCTTTGCCCGAAAGGTTGGTAATATTCTTAAATGAGCAGAAGGTCACTTCACTGTCTAGGGCAGCGGTCTTGGCGGATGAATTTGTACTCACTCACAAAAGTGTGTTTTCTTCTTCCTTGCGCCCAGACAAGGCTGCAGTGTCTCCAACTGGGAGACCTGTCATAGTTCATGATGTGTTGACCAACCCTTTGCCCATCAAACAGCGTGCGTATAGGGTTAACCCAGTTAAGAGGGAAGTTGTATACTGACCATAATCCCCTGGTTTTTCTTGCAAGAATGTACAATCACAATCAACGCCTTATGCGTTGGTCATTGATTGTTGGGAACTACAACCTTGAAATAAGCCATAAAAAGGGAGCCGATAATATTCTGGCTGATGCACTATCTCGTGCTAGGTAAAGGTTATTGTCAGTTCCAAACATACTGTTTGGATTTATACGTGTGGGGGTGTTACGTGCCGGGCAGGCTGTACTTTTGTTTCTTGCCTCCTGTTCTTTTCTCTACTCCTGTCATTCGCTACAGCTAATCAGCAGCTGATCAGTACCTGCCTGGGCATCTCTGACTGATGACTGATTGGCTCCTCTCACCCTCAGCTGACCAATCAGCACCCAGGACCAGCCATAAAGGAGACAACCAGGAAGCCTTCTCGGTCTCACTGCTGGGCCTGCTGCTGACTGGAGAGCCTCAATTTGACTGCGTGTTAAATTATTGTGACAATCGCGTATCCTGTGCTATATGTTGTGACTGTGTGTGTGTGGTGGGAGGTGGAGGAGTTAGGTAAGTTGGGGTACCCTTTACATCTCATCACGTAGATAACCTATGTTAGACACACTAGGTTAGCGGATTGTTGCCACCCCTGTATTTTGTTTTGTCCACTTATTAGTAGTTCAGGAAGTGAGGGTTTTTGGTTGAGTTTGTTTCAGAAGAGAGATGTAGAGATAGGCCTGGTTTTTGTTATATTTATTTCTTTTATTTGGCACAATCTCCCTTGTCTCCTCCTCCTCGTCACCTGAAGAACATTTGTTGTTTATTCTTTAGTGATTAGAAATAAACATTGTCTGTGACCTTTAATCTGACTTGCTCATTAATTGGTTGTCGTGTGTTACTGTCTCCAGGTCCCCTAGACTTAAGTGGGGACGTAACAATCTTCTTATAGGTCATTTTGTAAACACTGTTGGTTGATTTGTGGGAAAATGTCTTATCAGAACAGGAAATCCAAGAGAAGTGCAGCCAAGTTTCAAAATCATGGATAATAATGTTCTCATGGCTTACGCTGGCCTGCTGAACTCACTGAATATGTTTTGACTCCACTTGCTCCAATATATCAAATTTGCTCCTTATAGCAAATAATAAATAGGAACAAACCTGCACTGATAAAATGGCACAGTTTTTTTTAAACCATCAAAAAAAAAAAGTATACTACAAAACAGTTTGTATAACGAACACGACCTCAGGACCTTTTGGTAGTTACAGCACATTGTGTGAAGGGTAAAGGTCATTGATTTCCCTCTCGCAATCACAGATAATTAAAGCTCTCTTACAGGCTAGTTTTATTTATACTCAGAGAGCTAATTACAAAATGAAATAAGAATAACAAAAGCTTTAGCCCCAATAGTGATTATAAAGATCTATAATAGCTTTTTCTCCCTGAAATCTGATAGCACTTTGAGTAAAAATGAAAGCCCTATAATGATTGTTTGCTTAATTTCACTAAACGTGCAGAACTAAAGCGTGCTGTACGGGCTTGTTAAATCCACAATATCAGCTGAGTTGAGCTGTAATTTTAGCCTTAATAGACTTGTGGGCTTGGATGATTAAGGCTTATCAAATGATTGATGGCGTGTTCTGCTGCCTTTGATATCTGAGAAAAGAGGCGCTTTGACAGGAAACTCTTAGTGGAGGGACTGGAGTCTGAACACACACTGTTTTGTGCCTGGGGAGATAAAGATCAAAGCAAAAATAAAAACCAGGACAGAGGGTCAGACGGTCATTAAAACATCAAAAAGTTCAAGCTCTGATGAAATTTACTTTTGACTGTTTAAAGGACCTGATTTCATATATGGTCATAAGGATTAGTGAGTGAAGCTAAACCCTGAAGAGCCCATTTAGATCAGATCCGACCACAGTGGGATGTCTGCTCCTCGGGTGTGAAGCATTGGGACAGTGATCTATTATACAGAGAGGAGAATATTGGTCTTCTGAAGCAGCTTGTTTGCTTTGGGCAGAGTGATGTTTAATGAACCCCATAGAAATATGAAATGTTTAAACTAAAGAAAAAGTATTGACCAACGACAACAAATGATTGAAGGGATCAATATTTTATTTCATCTTTACAAAAGAGAAAGCACTATAAACAAAATTAGCTTTAACAAAAGACATCTCTCTTTATGTAAATATCCTTTTTCTGAAAGTGCTCAAACCGAAAAACAAACCTGACCCCTGTGAAAAGACGGATAATGCGTCCATCCTGTAATGAAACGTAAAAGCTTCTCCCTGATTGATGATAGCAGTTAGAGGCAAAGAAAGTAATGTTCTGAATAATGATAAATGCAACTGGCTTTAGGCATACGTTCTGCTACATCTGAATCAGATAAATTGGGAATGAAATTACACAAATTAAGACAATCACAGCGCCTATACTTGTGCCTCAAGATAGAAGTGAATTGTCACGACAGTTTATCAGACACCATGTTGCTGAGAGGGTCAGAGTGCAGCCAAAAGTCAAAATGTGTGTGTCGAGGTGTGGTTTTTATATTCATATGTTAATAATATATTTTAAAAAATAATTGACTTGCAGTAGTAGTACAAATACAGAAGATTAATTAATAATTAAAATACCTATTTAAAATATAAATAGCAGCATTATTTTCTATTAGCTGGTGAATGGCATCCCAGACAGAAGGAGGTAATTATCAGACAATCATGACTGACACATCAGCCGGGCCAGTAGAGTTAAACCATTATGGCTTTATGGCTGTGTTGATATGTAGGCTAGTAATCAAAAAGCAGAAATACCAAAGATGTGGAGGGAACTTGGAGATTTTAGCCTTTGCAAATCATGGACATGCACTAAAACCTATAACACACTACAGGAAATGGAAAAACCCAACAGCATAATTGGGCCTCTTTAATGAAGACAGATAGGCGATCCTTAAAGGCTTCTGAGGGAACACACACACACACACACACACACACACACACACACACACACACACACACACACACACACACACACACACACACACACACACACACACACACACACACACACACACACACACACACACACACACACACACACACACACACACACACACACACACACACACAGAAAACATCTTTCCTGTTAATGACCTTTATCTACAATGGCCCCACAAACACTTAACGTTATCTCGTCCACAGTGAAAGAGAAACTGTTCTGGCAGGCTTTAGTTATTTTATAACAGCTGGGGGAAAGCATCTAACTGACTTTCAACTCTCCATACTCTTCCTTTTTTGTGACAAACATATCTTTTTTTGCTTCATCTAACAACATTGAGGCTGATGCTGCTGTTCTACTGTGTTAGAATGAACTGAAAGGCTTTACTGCCCATATTTGTCAACCCTTGTTTCAAAGAATGCTTACCAGAATAATGTGGGGACTTCGTATCTTTCTGGCAGTTTTACAATAGCAAAAAGGCTCACTGGTTTAAAACTTCACTGTTTGCTTTACAATTGGTTTAAAAAATTGAAAATTCCAACATTTATGTCCTCAACCCCGAACTGTCATTTGGATAATGCTGTGAAACAACAAACAAAGCTACAAGGCTTACCTTCTACATTACTTCTTAAATTTTTATTGTAAAGCAATAAAATGCTATATGTTCTACCAAACACAGGCCCCGCCATCTCTCTTTGGTAGAGGGCGCTGCCAGTGCTTCTAAAACCAGAGTTACAAAACGTCACCTTTGTTTCATTTCCCCCCTTTGAAGTCCAGTTTTAGAAGGCATTTGATTTGTAGTATTTAAGTTATAAAGTACAGTCAGGTGTGGATGTGTGAGTGCATTTATTGTAACGTCTTTTCCAGGAAATGCTTTGGGCTCCAGGGGAAGAGATGACAGGTGCTGAGAGTGCGGGTGTAAACATTTCTCTCGATGTCTGAAATGCTGAAATAAGGTAAGAATTTGAAAGTCTTTTTTTTGTATCACTTATTCACTCTCCGTGTGGGAGACTGTCCTAAAAAACTTTGCACAACCAAAGAAACCAGACGAAAGTGCAGATATAAGTGCCGCTCTCCTGTGTGTATTCTCAGATTGTCCTCCGCTCACATGGTAATGCAGTCTGACTGTCTCACTCAACAGCTGGATGCTTCTCTACGTGGCACACAACCTAAAGCCGTGCACCGACTGCCAACAGCTACGCGTAAAAAAACCCTTTAATTTCAATGCAACCACTGCACGGGCATTGCACTTGAGTAGCCAAGTCCAAATTCTACTATTGGCTCAACATGGCTCAACTTTTGCCAACATACAATACAACATCACCTGACCCAAACTCTTAGACTTTGTGTTTATGTGTGAATATTATATATATATGTCGTCAGCATCACCTCTTGATTATTGATTTGGTCATTACAAATCCTGACCCGGGAATCCTGGGAACCCGTGGTGAGTAGTGCATTTCTAGTCCAAGGGGTAGAACCTATGGGTAGAACTGGAAAGCTTCTGGTTTTCTTTTTTCTCCATCAATCAATTTTATCAGTCTTTTTTCCATCCTTCTGTTCCTCGTGATTCATAATAAAGCTAATTCTTCTGGGGACACTTATCAGTGAGGGTCGTACATTTGGCCCGTGTTTAATTAAATACTGTGGTGCTGATGTCATGGTGGGAGGAATGTCAATCACAATATTCCATTGCATAAGGCATGGCCAGACTAATAAGGTCCTGGTTATGCTGCAGGCCCACGTGCCTCATGTGTTCCTGACTCAATCAGCTCAAGCAGGTACATCTCTGTGACCCCACTTGGCCTGTTTACATCTGTTTGATATTAGTTCTGCACAATCTGAATCGGTTTTTCTCCCTGCCTCTCCATGCATACAGCCTCTGCATATAAACATGGATGGCTTGAATCCATGTCTATATGCAGAATAAGGTGGAACAAGAGAGCATGGTTATAAACGTTTTTCGGTCACAGTTTGTCTTATTGATTTATCGTCTCTTTCTCGGTGCATCTGTCCTTTGCCTCTATCTCTCTGAACCTCTGCCTCCTTGCCTGGCAACTCAAGCTGTAGGAAAACATCATATTTCATGTGGTTCTCTGTGACTTCAGTCTCAGGATTGGTCATTTGCCATTTTTTTCTTTTCCTCCACATTATATTTCACTCTTGGAAACGGCTTAGTCAATTTATAAGAAACACCATGCGTAGACTACAAGCTTACATAAAAATGAAATGAACGAAGAAAGCAGATATTCATAATGGAAAAAGTCTCTCATAAACAAAAGCAACCACCATTTCTTGCTGAGAACTAATTATGCACAATTTCTATCCACCCACAGAGCTTCTTTTATGGTAACCTGACATGCAGCAAGTGGTCTGTGGCATTTTTCTCTTTACCTCTGAAAGACAGAGGGCAGGTTGAAGTGCACAATTAAAGCTTTTGGAAGAAATGTACAACGTTTGGAATGAAAATGAATCACATTAAAATGTCAGAGGAAGGGAGAGAGGTAGAGAAAGAGAGGTTGTTTAGCACTGCAGCCCACTCACTCAGTGAGGGAGAAGACCATCAATTCTCTCCATCCAATTAAGTAGGACTTTAAATCCATCAGCACACTTGAATCCACCAGGGTGCTTCTGAACACTGCATGTGCCTCACATACATTTTAAAAATAAATATTCCATAAAGACGACAAAAGAAATCCAATCATAAAAAAGTACACATTGGGGTACAACATATGCACATAGATATACAACTGTCAAGCACTGTGATATTTGCTCCTCTATGCTGCAAACATGCACTACAGCGCTCATACCTTGCAAACCTCCCGCTATTTACAACAGATCCGCTTATAGGGAGTTTATCAAGGCGTTCAAAACACCAGGAGTCAGCATGTTTGCATAATGAATTTCAAATTCCATTTGTAAAGTAAATATTTCCCTGAGGCTATTGATCATAAAATATTACAGAAGCAATTCACGCATATTAGAATAAATGCGTGTATCTTGTTTTCAAGGTATTTTACTTTGTGCAGCACAATATTTTAAAATGAATGCGATTGCTTTAAAAAGCAATCCAATTCCGCTATGACTTCACCAGCTGTGAAATCATACAAGATTCATCCCTCATGCTTCAACTATATGACAGGTTGCTGTTTATTTTTGGACAATATGGTGCAGAACTTGTTTGTCCTGAGCGACAGTAGAGAGTAGAGAGTTTAATTTGGTGCTCTTGATGATTTAAAAGGCACGTCTGGGCGCCTCCTATGGTGCCGTCAAAGGACTACGGTTTAAATCACACCTCTGCATACTAATGAAATGCAGTTAGTCTGCAGGAGTGCATGACCCCCCTTTAGAGAGATTAACCCGGACATGCTCTTTGTGTCTGCCCGCCTGCTTGGTTAAATATTGATGCCCTCAGTGCTGTCTCAGACCATTGTTATGGCTGACTGTAATGCTGCTGTAGTCAGGTTACACTATTGCGGCCGGAGTTTTGTAAACAGGCTCTCCCTGGTGTGCCGGCTAACCTGTGTTGCGGTGTCAGTCACACTAATCAGATTCTGAAGCCTTTTGGTTCTCCCTCACGCTGAGCCGAAAGCTGGTGGAGCCTGTTGTTTCATTGCTGAAGGTTTAATGCACTTGTCAATCACAAAGCCTGTAGGTGGGCACACCTGTAAGCCAAACTGTCTGGTTCACTCTTTTAAACTTCATCAGCCTTTAACCTGTGTCAATTGAGAGATATCTTTCACATTTCCCAGCGTTTCTTACTCCCCTGGACATTGACACTAAGTTTAGATTACATTACTGTATTCAGGGTATCGTCGACAGTCAGTCATTGGTTGGAGCACCAAAATGGATGCTTGTACAAAAGTAGTCATTTATACATTTTTATTTCCGGTTTAATGTGTAACGTTAAAACATTTTTGTCGAGAAAGAGTCCTCCCCGAAGTGGTGTTTTTCTTCAATGTCAATAATCGAAACACATTTTTTTGTCCATCATTCTGGGCAAGCTGAAAAGAAACAGAATGCATAACTGTGCGGTGAACTTCTTCAACTTCCCACTCAATAGCACTCAAGAAATAACAGTGAGTGGTCGATGATTTCCTGTGGGCTCTTTGTAAAAAAAACAAAAAAACATGTGA
Source organism: Eleginops maclovinus (assembly GCF_036324505.1). Lineage (NCBI taxonomy): Eukaryota > Metazoa > Chordata > Actinopteri > Perciformes > Eleginopidae > Eleginops > Eleginops maclovinus. The sequence goes on from NC_086371.1 coordinate 16,081,795, forward strand.
GCCCCCCGAGTCCCCAGTCTTGCTTCTTGTTCTGTAAATCTGGTAGGGAGTGAATAATACCTGTTCACGCTGAATAATGAGGTCATTAGCAGAGATAATAGGACATTGCTGTATCGATCTTAAAAGTAGGATAACAATTCACATTTTTAAAAGCTGAGCTGTAAAATCATAAGTCAAAAGATAAACTTTCCTAGACAGAAATTCCCCATCACCATCATACAGGGATTACATTTTACAGTCTCATTGCAACACCCATCTGATCTTCAGTCTATGATGGAAACATCTGACGGTCAAATTATTTCTCCATGAGATAATGGAAAGCTTGGTCAGGCATAATGCAAGCAGTGATGTGTCAATAGAATGAAGTTCTACTCTCTTTCTCTCAGTGTGTGTGTTTGTGTGTGTATGTAAGTGGTAGGGGTAAAAAAAAAGGGGCAAGGAAAGAGTGTGTAAATGCGAAAGGTGTGATCATCATGGAATGAGACAGATGTGCAACCAGCAAGGTCGCTCTGTGAGAGAGAGATGGTTTAACTGAATAAATAAATAGGATAGTGCTGTTAAGTCATATGTAAAGGTGTGTGAAGACAGGCTGCCTATCTCTATAACATCTACTGCAGGTGTGCTCATATACCGCACCAAGCAGAGATCAGGAGTATAGGGGCTCATATGCCATGAAATATTCTATTCACATATTAAGTTATATGGTTTGTTTGCTTTTTAAAGTTTCTTGAGACATAATGTGTATTTCCTAAACTGCAATAGCAACCCCTCTATCTGTCCAAAGGACATTTAATCGAGATGGGGTTGCACATTTTTCACTTTTCTCCAAAAATTCAAAATTCAAACCGTAATTGTTTTCCTAACACTGTATGCCAACATGCTATGGTCATCATGCGGACAGAGTTATTGTTGAAAATACAGTTGTATATCTGTTATCCTGTTTTCTTAAATAAAAGGCTACGAAAACACTGGTAACTATTGTTAAGTAGTAGAATATATATATGATGAAGACTGAAGGTCCAAACGTTTATGCGAATGGTTCACATCCTACAACAGTTGGAAAAAAAGCAATACAAAAAGTCGGCACTTCCCTTCTCTTTTTAAAGCACAATCGATCCCACTTAGTTCTTAAAAAGAGACAGTGAACACACCTAGATCCTTCACTCTCTTTCTCTCCTGGCAGAGCTCATTGACTCATAGAGCTTGTGTTCTGAAGTCTGAATGGAGGAGATGTTATTTTTATGCCGAGCACAGACCATTCCTATCTTAGATGAGAGGTGAAATATCCAACTGCCAATTATTTCAGACTGCTGTGAGGTCAAGCACAGCAGGCATGATCCGCCAGCTCTGTGCAGGTGACCCATAAAAACATCAGCGGTCTTGGCATATGGCCTTGTTCACACTGAACCACAATTACTGTAAACAGGGACTTCCTCCTGAGTCTCAAGTTCAATCCCTATCTTACTTAACCTCTGTTTTTGGTGAAATATACTGTATTCAGTGTAAGCTATGGTTATGTTATATGGCAGGATTTAAAGTCTGAAGGTTCGTACAATCATCATAAATCACAGGGATTCCAGGTAATACTAGCCCAGTGCAAAGGGCTACATGAGTGGGCTGGCGTTTAATGAGAACTGAATATTCTTTCACACAATTACTGCCCAGATGTGGGATTTATAAGAAACAAAGGCAAGGTTTATGTTGTTTATCGGGAGTTGCTCATGTTTGAGACAGGACATCAGTTAGTTAGCAGCGGTTAACATCAGGGTGTATTACCTCTTCAACTTTTCAGCCTACAATTAAAGGAAGGCTGCCACTCTGATTTTTCGACAAGCTAGAAGGTCAGTACAGGAGGGAGAAGAGTCCGGGTAATGTCCAGTCTGGGTCTTTGAAGGTGAGAGCCAAGGGCCCTGTTGTGGCAAAAAGCAAGGCACAGCCTTTCAGAAAGGGCACACATGCCCTTGAGGATTACACTCCAGATGTAATGTGTTGGCTGTCTGATTACACTGTGCTGCCTTGTAGAGCCCAAAGGGCGGTTCACATCGGTTATGTCTGTAGCACTTCAATCTCACTGTAGAGCATTTCTCTAGTGTAGGTCATTTTCACAATGCCATTTGAACTTAGTCACAGAATAAATAACAACCTGTCTGAATCAACCCTCCTCTCAAACAAGAAAATCTACTAAAAGAGGTCCTACTTGTCCAGTGTAATACAATGTAATGTGAAAACAAAACAATGCTGCATTAATTTTGATGCATTGGGTCACATGACATGGAAGCTATAAAAAGAGATGACAACTTTTCAATATAAAAAACAACAGAATTTACAAAACAATATTCATATATAATAAAAATAAACAAACAAGTCCTATAAAAAGGTGTGTTCTACTTGTTCAGTGTATTACTACAATGGTGCATTGATTTAGATTCATAACTCACTGTCACTCATAGTCATCATGCCTTTTATTATGAATACGTTTAAGCCTTAATATAATTTAAACAGGTTGGTAATTGAAAAATGCACCCTCTGTACAGTTGTACTGAATGGGGATTCTAGTTACAAGGTGAACTAGGCTGTAAACATGTTTTTCTCTGCTGTAGAGTTGGGTATTTTAACATTGGTGTCCGTGGGAATTTTGACCTCTAGGAGGCAGCCTCATGTGGCCATTTGAGGAACTCTAAGTTTTGGTACTTCTGCATGGGCTTCTTCTTTGCTCTGCCCTGCAGTTTGCCGCTTGGTAGTATCAACGCAGCAGACCAGTTTATCAGGCCCATTCATCTTGTCATAGCTATTGGTCAAGCCTGCGGTATGATAAATGATGTGACTGAGACACAACAGGACCTGCATTCTACCATTAATCACTAGGCTGGTATTTACACACCACGAGAGCTGTCAACAACAAGAGAGGAGGGGGACGGTAGGGTTAGTAATATGAGCATTTCACGAGTACTACTCTGCTCCTTCATGTGTCTTTTATGGGTATGTAAATTTGTAATTATTGAACATTGCAGAGGGTATTGAGACGACACCTGTCCTATTCTGCCAAATATGACCATGCATGCACACATGCACACACACACATGCACACACACACACACACACACACGCACACACACACACACACACACACACACACACACACACACACACACACACACACACACACACACACACACACACACACACACACACACACACACACACACACACACACACACACACACACACACACACACACACACACACACACACACACACACACACACACACACACACCATCTGGCTTTGAAACTGGCGAACTCCCACTAACAGAGTACAGGGCCATAGGGAAATATAGAAAATATATGTAGCCTTGCTACAGCTTCTTCTCTGAACAGTGCAACAACTTGAACCACAGTGTTTTTAAAACATCAAGTTGTCATGTCCCTGCCAGATACATCTCTCGAAAAATATCACTTCCTTTGATAATGATGCTATGTCAATTGCTGGATATCTATGATTACATTTTGTACACCATGGCAGAAATATAAGCGACATGGGTCTCCTTTACATTGTCAGAGCTGTTAGACAATTTTATTTTCGTAAGTAAATGACAGCTGCCATTTGGGGTTTTCTTTATGGATCGAAATGTTCCCAGAGACCCTGAGGCCAAATGTATCTAAATGTCAATGAATAAATGTCAGTGTGTGTGCTTGAGTGTTTGTTTGTGTGTGTGTGTGTGTGTGTGTGTGTGTGTGTGTGTGTGTGTGTGTGTGTGTGTGTGTGTGTGTGTGTGTGTATGCGCTTGAGTGTTTGTGTGTGCGTGTGCGTGTGCGTGTCCCTCTATGTCCAGAAAAAAGTTTGGGGAAAATATAGGCATATGTTTATCTTTGCACAAGATACACCACATGCATGTACCGTATAACCAGAATTATATGCTTAAGCCCACTTTTGTAGGGAACAACTGAAGGGATCTATATTTGCAAGGCTGTAACAATAGCTCTTTTAATCCACAATGATAGCCTGATCCTCCAAAGAACATTAAAATATGTACAGTAAGTGTGCTTGGCTGATGATCACTTAAACAGTAAATGCAATCAAAAGACTTTCATTTCTATTTGTCCTGCCAACTTCACTGTGTGTGGGAGAAGCGATCGACGGGGATACGTATGAGACTTTAACTACATTTATTGTTCCTAGTAATCTAACAGTCATTGTTTTGAATGCCTCTGTGCAGTTCAAGTACATCAAACTCTCTCAGAAGATTCTAATGCAGCCAGCTTTGGCATCTTGGTGAAATACATTATAACAATGAAAACATAGGGGGCATTCCTTCTCTGGTCTCACAAACCAGTCAGGTCTCATGAAGAAATCATAGTGTGATAAACATTTGGTCTCCCTCCTGGACAGCAGGATAGAAGGCAAGTCTGGCCAAAAAATAGATGAGTGATTCCCAACCTGGGGGCTAATTAGAGGATGTGACATTCAACCAACAATAGAGGGGATGGCAGCTGTGTTGATGGCTATCCTCTCTTAATCAAAAGTGATATTGCCTTGAGTTAAAAACCTATAATAGCCACACCGAGGGTAAAATGAATCCAAAATAACTGAAGGAAGGACTCCAATATATGCCATGATTTCTCCAATAAGTGGTTTTACGGTACATTTCAATGACTTGTCCTCCATGTTTTCTGTTGCACAATTTCATTAAGATTTAGGAAAATTTAGAACACACATTTTGGGAAGTCTCCAACCATCTGCCAGATGGATTTCCTTTAATGAATATCGGTTTGTGCACTCAACTATAGTACAAAGTATCAATACAAGTTACAAACGCCCAAAGGTCCTCCCTCAGACAAAGTCGAGACAACTGTGGCCCCGGCCCAAAACACTTGCTGTAACACATCATTTGGCCATCTTAAAAAGTATGCCGAATTGCCAATTACCAGTCCCTCTCTGCAATATCCCCATGAATGTAAAACAACTATCATTGGATTACTTTGACACTAAACGTGATGAATCTCAGTCAAGTTCTTGAGTTTTAAAGATAGTCGATTTTCGTATCTCAGCTGCTTTATGGATCACTGCTTGCATTAGCCACAGGATGTGAATCCTTTAAAAGCATAAGTCACGTGGAATCAGTCTCCAAGAACAAATACTTTTATTACAATCTGCTGCAACTGCAAGCACAAGTATCTTTTCCACCATGAACAGTATGTCACAGCCTCTGCAGCATCAGCTGACCATGTTGGCAAAATCGACCAATCTCTAATAACTAACTTTCTGTTGTTTTTAGAAAATCAATATGCACCTGTACCTTTTATTCATCGTCTACAAACATTTCCCCCAGCCCCCTCACCTCTGGAAAGGGGTGCATCTCAGTTTTTATATTAAGACATGTTAACAGTATTTATGGGTATTGATCTGACATCAAACAAGCTGTAAATATTGTGTCATATTTATCAGCGTCCTTGATTGTGTTGAACAAGTATCAATTTACTGTCAGAGATTAATATCTGTACTGTCATTGAAGTTATTAAAATTCTAGTCTCTATATCTTTATATTAAATATCTATGGCTTGAAAAAATATGATATCATGTTATGAAGGAAATCAAGTTCCAGATCACCACCAAAAGGTTATCAATTGTTCCTTGGCCCGAGGCCTCCCTGTCTGCAATACTTAACAAGAATCCTTTTCAAATGTAATAAGGGTAAAACATAACCTCTCTGGCAGAGTTGATGAAATCGTATCGACCAAACATTTTTAAATGTCCAATTTTTAAACAATCTGATGTCTGAAGAACAATCAAATTGTTCTAGGAGATGGCGGGAAAAACAGGGTTACTTAAGGGAGTTTGGTTGGGAGAGGCACGTTGCAGAACAAGAATTAAGTTGCATTGAAATCACACCTCTGACCGATTGTAGGGTTTATCTTGGGGCTTGGTTTTTGTCATTGTTACGACCGCCGCCTCCCCTGTCCTACTAACTCTCCTTTAAGGCTGTTTATATGTAAATTAGCTGTGCTGTCATCCACGCACACCTTCCGGGGAGACCTCAGACAACGATCAGTGGGCAGGCTCTGAATTTGTTGCAGAAGCCTCTCGACTTTGCTTGTGATACACCGATACATCTATTAGCGAGGTTAACTTGCATAGTTATGGTTGTAAGATTGTGTTTCGTCACTCTAGTATTAGGTTCAATTATTGGCCAGCTGTGTTTTGCTACAGTGTATTTTCGCTAGGTTTGTTGTTTACAACAACCAGAGCTTGTGTTTTGTTTGTCTGGATTTCATTAGGTTTTTTTTGTATAATTTCCTTTCCCACAAGTAACAACAGTCCATTCTCCAGACCTCTACTGGGCCTTACAGCATTGTTTTTGTGGCATACTCTGACTTATTAGACAGCATTAACTCATTCATATGCAGATGATGTCTGCTAGGGTAACAGTCAGTGTCCAAAACAGCGACTGCGCCATCAGAGCAATGCTGTCATTAAATAACCCCATCAGGCTCAGAGAGCATCAGCTCCCCATGAAAGGCCATCCTTGTCTGTAGGAATTAAAATCAAATATTGACCCACACACCAAATCTACCAGCTCTTCTTGCAGTAAAGATGTCTTGTTTAATTCCCTCTCTCTCTCAGGTGATGACTTCTTGACATGGTCTGACTTTTCGGTCGATGTTTATGATTCAAAAGGAGACCTGTCAATTTTTTAGCTCTCAGAATTCTGACCCATTCTCCTGTTGTTGAGTTTACTGAATGGCGTTGTCTTGAAAGCAGCTCTTCCTACTATGTTCTTGTCTTTCCACATCCATCACCGCCACAGCAGACAGGAGACAGTCGACATCAAAGACAAAGGGTCTCATCAGAGACGTTGTGCCCCCAAGGCCAAGACTCGCTACACTGAATTCCTCCAACTTTTGCCCAAACTTGTCAGCGGTTTAAGAAAAGTTATGAAAAAAGTTTGCTCCGTGTTGCGTCATCTTTTCAGATTACTGCGAGAGAGGCATCAACTTTATTGGTTTGGTCTGTTTCTCTTCCTTTCTATTTCTTCTTCTGTCTCCATCTCTGCCTTTCTCTCACACTGTCTTCCTCTCTTTTACTCTTTCTACAAAATCAATAATTTCTAATAGATTCAGGACATGATTGAGTATAGGCGTCAGTTTTCCATGGGCTGGAAGAGGAGCGTATTAATCACTGAAAATGTCTTTTTTATTATTTTGCAGCACAGAGTACTGTAGTCAGCCTACGGCGCAGGCTCACTGAATCAAGTGTGTGTGTGTGTCTATTTACATGTATGTTTATGTGTCTCAATACAAAGTATGTTCCAAGACCTATCAGGGAAATATCAAAAGCATCGTAATAGACAACATAGTTTTTTGTGGGGGGTATATAAGAATGATTTTCAGTGGACTGTAACCTTGGCCTTCTCACTAAATGGACGATTTATATGACATTTCATTCACTCCATTTGTCGCCTGTGGGTCCTCTGTTTAACTCGCATACAAAGAACACTCGGGCTGACACTCAACAAGGACCTGAAAGCTGAGATGCTTCTGGTTTACCTACTCTCAGCAGTGCAATGTCTGTTGTGGTTATTCACTGGGGAAACAGAATCTTAGTGCTCGCCGGTTTTTGGGGTATCGGATATGAAATGTTTTATCAGAACACAGTCTGCTCATATTTCTGAGGTATTGTACTGTAGGGATGGCCAGTATGATTAAAATCAATATCATAATATCAGAAGAAATATTTCTCCAACAAGTTAGACAGCTTTCCACAAGAATCATCACAACAACAAACTAGAGAATACATGTAATCGCCCATATTAGGTCGCAGAAATTCATGCCGGGGTGCCCCAAAACATCTTACTAAGACTTATTTAGTTTTTTTCCTTTGATTTGTGTCCCTCATACAATGGCATGTGTAGGAAAACATCAGACATCAAAACAGTTACTACAATATAGTCAACCTTTTTATTTGAATTAAGTTTAAATAAAACAATTGAGTTTTAAGTGTATAGGAGCTTCTGTGTGTTTCTTCATTCTGTATCCCCATTTCTTCTATTTATTTTATACGTTATCCTCAGTGTTATTTCACATAGACAAGGGGGAGTCCAACGGTTGATGCAAAGATCATGCAGGTTGATATGACAGTATATCCTCCCGTGTAATTTCAATTTTTTTCTGAGAAACCACACTTTGGTTCGTCATTTCAGCATGCTGGAAACATCTCAGTATTACAAAACCCAAAACCATATCAGCATTTCTATGGAGAAAAATCTATTCAGAGGCTAAATGCAGGTCGGTATTGAATTCACAAAGTAAAATATTTTGAGTTTGTGAACAAAGCTCTTCTGTTAATCCAAAACTGACCCAGAATCCAAACGCAAAATGATTTAATTTGCAGAATGTGTTCAGTCAATGTGGTAATAATTAGCATTCACCTGCTGTTAGTTTATTGATTGGAAGTTGTTGTTTTACTGAAATGTTCTGTGGGTGCTGCTTTATCCTCAAAAGTTTATTTGAGCACTGGCTTTTACCATCAATTTTCCTAATAGAAATCCTAATCTGTGTTTGTTATGTAAATCATGTAACCAGGAAAGTTTTAAGCTGATCAAATCAGCAGAAGAGGAGCTTCAAACTTGAATGGGATTCAAGTAGCATTGTCTATGGGAAAAAATCAAAAGGCCAAAAATAACTGCCAACTTTGTATCTCTAAAGAACGCTACAGATACCACAGAAAGTAGAAAATTCCAAATGTCAAGTTATTAGCAGGCCTTATTACAAGTGGCTGTCCCACATCTCTTCTGTTCTTCCTCAAACCAGACCTTATTCCACAGGACATTTCTAGATAGAGGTTTTTATGCTTAAAGTAACCCGTCGCACACACTCCAAGGAAGATTTGGTCAACAGGGATTGCATTTTTGAAACCAAAAAGTACTAAGTGTAAATTGATTCGGTATCTCAACTAAAGACCCGACAGTACCTAGATCCAGGGCCCTTTGATGAACAGCTGCTCCCGCTGCTCCTGCAGCCACCCTGAAAAAAAAAAATCCAACTATGGTGAAGCAAAACAAGACTGACATGCATGTTATCTTGCAATGTATTATAGTAGAGATTTACTAGCATGGATTTATTCAGCCTGCCTCTTAAGAAATTGGCATCACGCTTGGCCAGGCCACATGGCAGATGCGATGTCAGAGGATACTAACTGGCTCCTGCCAACAGTGCCCATTATCTGCTGGGCATGCATGCAGGGCACAAGGTTAAACTAACAGGCCTGCTTGTCCCAGATCAAGCCTTGCTGACTAAACACACCAACACACACACAAACACAGGCACTGACACCACATGAGTATAGTATCCTGTTTATGTTCAAGTTAAGTTATGCAGAAAGCTTGATTTTGATTGAGTGTGGGAAGGCTGCACTGCTGCCAATCTTTATCTCTGTTCAAACTGAGAAAGCATGCAAATGGTGTGTATGTATGCTGCCTGTGATTGTATGTGAGAGAAAGGAGAAAAGAAAGGAAATGCAAGAGTGGCTGCTTGAATGCAAACATCTCCATTAGCAAGCTCTCCTTGGAGGATGGAGAGAGCCACGGCCTTCATGGGATATCTTTCTCCGGTATTCTGTCTAACCGCCTTCCCCTTTTCTTTCATTCCTTATTCAGGCGGCACAAGATGACACATAATGGAATACTTAACAAACTGTGAGCGCCTTTATTGTTTTCCCTGTCACCTCTCATGCATACACCACAAGTCACATCACAGTGCAGGCAAGACTTCTCGCTTTGATAAAGTGTTGCCTGCCTTCTGTTCAGATGTCCATTTGACATTTTGCATTTCCCCTACGATATTTTAATATTTAATCCCCCACCTAATAATCCCATTACTGTCAAAGGCCAGCTATGTGTCTCCCACTGTCTCGTGTTTGCATTTGTCTTCTTTGACAATGAGCCGGCAGAGAAATCAGACTCATTCTGAGCTCAGGAGGGAAGGCAGAGGATCAAGAAATTGTGACAAGGAGAGGTACTGAACACGATAAAAGAAGAAAAAGGAGAGAGAGAGAGAGAGAGAGAGAGAGAGAGAGAGAGAGAGAGAGAGAGAAAGAGAGAAAGAAAGAAAGAAGAAAGAAGTTGAATTGGAGAAGGTTGAGGGACTCGAAATACAATCCAAGAGGAAAATAGATGAATAAGAATAGACGGGCACAGCAGGAGAGGTTAGGGTAGTTTTAGTCATGCTGGGGGACAAAATGTGTCTGTGCTCATTCATTATATACTTCTCTCATTTATCTTGAGCAAAGTGCAAAGGTTTATATAGCTCCTTTTGTGCCACCGCAGCATAGTGCTCAGAGCATATTGTACTGCGAGCTCTGCTTTCAGGTACTCTGCAGTCTATTAGTTCACACAAGACCTCCTCTAATCTCTTACTTCCCTGCAGCTTGCATATGTTCAGTGCTACTTCATCAGCATCAGGACCACACAGAAGAAGGCTTATAGTGTTGGAAATCTGCTCCTCTCATCAGTGGAGCTGCGATGGGGCAGTGCATACAAGAATAAGAAACATTTAACCTTGGAGCTGCCTTTTGTTAACACATTGGACCATTATGAACCCCACTGAAGCACCACAGGACAAAAGACAGGAAATGGTATGTGTGTTTACAGGTGTGATTGATTTCAAACCATTCAGAGCTGACCATAATGCCTCATATGGCTATCAGCTTGTTTGCAGTGGAAAGAAAAAAACATTTAGGCGAGGAAATCTCTTACGCACACACACTGCGTTATCTATAGCATCTTTGGCTTTGAGACACTTCCTATTAGATAGGTACATCTAACTAACACACACACACACACACACACACACACACACACACACACACACACACACACACACACACACACACACACACACACACACACACACACACACACACACACACACACACACACACACACACACACACACACACACACACGTTCAGATGCACAGCCCAGGGCAGACGCATGGCTGCAGACAGAAGCATTCTCATGAGCAACGAGCTTTGTTATCTCTGTTATCTCACTCCCCAGCTGGGCCCGGCATGACACAATAACATTGTTGCTACGATCGATGCATTTCCACAATTCACAGCGCTGATGGAGTGTGTGTCAAAGTCTGTAACTTACTTTTTAACATTCTACTCCCCAATACACACAAACCCCAAGCTAATATTCCCAGGGGTAGTCAATCAAAAGCCATAATCTGAGTTATGAGGAAGGTCAGAAACATCAAAGGTCAAAGCAGCTAGTGGGTGTGGTGGGAGGAAACTTTATTATGTCATTAAGCCGCTTGGCAGCTTATATTTTGTCAGTGATGAAGCTTATGTTGTGACACAGAAATGTCCAGGGATGAAGATAGATGGATGAAGACGTCACGGTGGGTTGAATACTAAGTATATCCTTTACAGTACTGTACTGTACTCCTGGTAATTCATAACACTTTCTACGCAGGGCTGAGTGAATAAATGATTCAACGATCGACAGAGAGCTATTTTTGTAATCAACTAATGGATTCTTTAATAAAAATGTCCAAACGCTCTCATTTCTTCTTTTCAGTAGTGAGCTGCTCCTCTTTTGTTATATGATGGGAGATTGAATAACTCTTGATTTTTGACAGTTGGTTGGACAAAGCAAGCTACTTATAATTCAAGCAAAATACATATATACCATAAAACATGTTTTAGTGAACACAATAGAACAGAAACACTGATTTATAATATTGTGAAATACATAGAAACAAAATACTAATTAAAAGAGACTTTTGAATATTAATTTGAAAATGGGTGGCGCTTAGTAACAACATACACTGCTGTAGTGTATGCACAGTTTTTTCTTCACTCCAGACTCTTTCCTGTGGGCTTTTACCTCTTAGAACTGCAGCAAAGCCCAACAGTGGCTTGTAATACAAAGGAGGAACCCCTCAGGGAGTCTCTCTGCCAGGTGATGTCAGGTTTAGTCTGCCAGTCTCTCTATGGGCACACCTGCAGTAGTGTGTGGTGGACGGGGTTTTACAACATCAACATATGTCTGTCTGATTTTAGGCCTGTGGCAGTGAAGGCTCTTTTAATCTCTGTCTCTGTGTCTCTTGATGATTGTCTCTAGAGCTTCCTCTTTAACTTGTCCAGCATGGTCCTGGATTAAAGCCTCCTCAGCTGAATGTCGGATCTTCCTCTATCATAAAACCCAGCTTCTATATAACTACCATTTACAAAACAAACATTATGATATGCATATTATTATGAAATAGTAAAATAATAGTTTTACAGTAAAATATACAGATTTAACTGTCAAACACCAAGTGTGTAAAGTGCTGAGAGGAGGGGAAGTAAATTGAATAAAGGCAAGACACGTGTAGTTAACGAACAGTATCTTCCACCTCGATAAATGAATTTCCTAGAAACTCTCTCAATCCCTGGCGAAGAATAAAATAGAAACCTGCGCTGTGATTAAGTTCAAGGTGAAAGTGGGGGAATGGAAAATAAATTCTGTAATTTGCCAGCGCATTACATTTAATTTGGCTGCTGTTTAGCTGTATCCCCATGTTTCCCAATGTGAAGCTGTGGGAAACTTTAGGAGAACACCTGTAATCATCCCTGGAAACACGTGGCTCCTCTTAAAATAGGACTCAATCAAAGAGAAAAATCTTTTGTATCTTTAGATATTTTTTATGGGCTTGTCAGTCCTAATTCTCTGTTAAGAAAAAAATAACTTCAGATGCAAAACCCTTTACCATTTATATCGGCTCGTAGACGGGTGTGCTGAATGATGAATCTCACTTAAATCCTGAATTACTTAAGTGTGGCTTGTGTATAGTTTATTATTACCATAGGCAATGTCTTCTAAACTCTATATACATGTATATAATGGTGTTGTGCCGTGTGCAACAGCTTTCAGATCGAGCAACTAAAACTAGAAGGAGCAACTTTGATAAAGAGCACCCGAATAATATTTGTAGGAAAACAAAGCAGTTACATCACAGGTTCTCATGTAAACTGATGATAAGATAAGATTGAATTTATTTTCACCACTAAAACACTTGTTTTAAGCAGTAAAAAATGCATTGAATTAAAGTTCAGTTACCTCAACGTTCATAGTGATAGCTGCAGCAAATGACACCAACGTCTTGGGTCTCTTCACAGTGAGGGGAACTTTCTTGCATGTAACTTCTTCTCTCTGTCCCTCATTTATACATTGTCATCTGTCAAGAGGCAAAAATGGCAAAAAATTATCTAATAAAAGGAAAACAATCATATTGGCCAGCTGGACAGTAAGGCCAGCTGTCATCGACAGAATATGAATGACCAAACTCTGGTCATTTTTCACAGCCTCACTATCAATTGGTGGTTTTATGTGATGCTGTTGTTTTTCTGTTGTGGACCAATCCATTGATGGTTGAGTAGACATTTAGATAGATAGATTTTTTATTTGAGTCACAAAATACTCTGGTATTGTTTTGTTTTGTCAGAGACAACAGGTAAGGAGAAGCCTGCCGTGTCTGTTTACGCCTGCACATTTCTCAACCCACTATGGACTTTCTGTCTTTGATTAAGCTGCCAAGACACTGAAAGCAAAGCTATTGGCTACTGCCTGCAGGGAGAGCAGAGCAGAGATATGATGATAGCTCTGGGTCTCAGAGGTGTTAAGGCTTCTGAAAGATTTTCTGATATACTCTATGTCTCAGGAATGACTATAAGTATCTCTATCTTAACCTCATTACAATATGGCAGCTTTTCATATCCCAGCTCATTACATTAAACAACACATAAGCTGTTGTTTTTATATATCTTGCAGAGTTTTGTTGGATATATGTCACCTATTTGGGATACACTGCTAATGAGCCAAGACTGATCCAATTATCGGTGCAGCAATGCAAACAGCTATGTTGGCAGAAAGAAAACAACACTCACAACGCCTCTCTCTGTCCATAGCACAAACAAACACACACAGACAAACACTATACAGCTTGGAAACACTCCAAAGAAAAATGTGTCTTGTTTTCACTTTTATTGAATCTTTGTGAGTTTTGACACCTGCTGTTTGTTTGCTTCTTTCCAAATTAGCAGATATACAGAGCTGGCCCCTTGGTTAACTGTCTGTAAACACTGCTGTGTCTCTTAGCAAAACACATTTTGTGTGCATTCTCTACGAGCAATTAGGTTCTCAGTTGTCAGAATTTGCAGGAGTTTTTGATTTTCTACTATTCTAAAATAATTATTTAAGAAAAACAAGAAAAGGGCCTACAAGCAAAACAAACGGAATGAAGCATGAAGGCATCAGCTTTGAGCCTGCGTCATGGCTTTTGTTTTGATTCTCTGATTCATGAACCAGTGTTTACTTTCAGAACACATAGATGCAGACTTAATTGTAATGTGAATTAAGGCTGCATCCATGTGTTACTTTCTTTTAGCAGAAGGAGAAAAGATGTGCTCTAATGAGCGCCTACAGGGATGCAGTGACCTACCATTGTCTTTATAATAAGTTCTGTGAGCTTGTGTTGCGGAGAGCTTCCCAGTTTTATATTGTGAGCTCTATAACAAGCTTTTGTTAAACCAAAACAACAGGCTGAATCACATTTTACACCATACTTTTAAATTGCATTTCTACGGCAGAAACAATTGTGAACATTCAATATCGATAGTCTGACGATTATTATTTTGATAAATTGATAAATCACCTACTGTGCGGACAGGCCAACCTTATATCTATATTCAGTTAACTATCGGCCACAGCCACGAAAAAAATTAAGAGACCACTGCAGCATCATCAGTTTCTCTGGTTTTATTATGTATAGGTATGTCTTTGAGTCAAATTAATTAATCATTTTTTAAAATTGTATTTTATAAACTACTGACAAATGTTCTCCATGTTGGAATTCAACAGACACTGGACAGACTGCCATACATGTAGAGAAAAGATTTAAGAAAAATTTGAAGTGGTCTCTTAATTTTTTCCGGAGCTGCATATGAGCAATCATTGGACTAGAGAATGTGCACTCAAATAAGATTTGGTAGTTTGCTAAATATAAAACAGATTAACTGATTATTACCTCCGCTTAGGAGGGTATGTTTTCAGCTTGTTTGTCTCTTTGTCCTTCAGCAAGATTACAAAATAACTACTGACAGATTTTCATGAATGTTTGTGTTAAATGGACCAATGAAGAACTCAAATCTAAATCACAAAGTCAATTTACAAGTTACGTTGCCCTTTCACATGGTTTCAAAATAATCTGAAAAATGTGTTCCCAAATGAGAAACTCACCGGAATGCCTCAGCTATCCACATGTTTTAGGGGCTTAAATAAGGGGCTCATAAACACAGAAGAAAGACCCCCTTACCCGGGGAATCAGACCATCCGTGAATTATGTGGATGCACTATTGGCTTTGGAGTGCCGTTCAAGCTAAAGTCATGGTCAATCAATCAGCTAATCTATTAAATGACTTATCGTTGCAGCTCTAATTATCTCTGAAATCTTTCTGTAGTTCTTGTTGATGAGGCCCACTGCAGCCGGGAAGACATTTTTCTTCAAAAAACCATGACATTTTAAAGGACACTGTTTGAATTGTTGACATAAAATCTCACTTGGCAGCAGGAAAATATTTCTCTAACTTGACAGAAGCCATATAGACATGGATAGGCAGATTAGTGTTTTTACAGATGAGTCACTGCCTTAACTGTCATTTAGTTTTTTCTACGCTCCATTCACATTAATGAGCTGTCAGCAGGAACCACTGAGGGATAGGCAGGTAGGTAGTATTACTAGTTGTTTGCTGGATTATAATTCTTTGTCTCAATCAAGTATATTGCTTTTCAAAAGTGCTGAGGTTGCAAACCAAAGTATATTGCCACAACACAGCCTAGCATAATCTAATATCTTGTATACCCCATTCAACACACCAGTTATTTTCTACTACTGTAGCAATTTTTACTTCTTGAGAGCCAAACTGCTCAGCCGCGTTGAGAATATGAATCACTCCAACTGAAGAATTGGATTAAGTGAAATATAGAGGGGTGAAACACTGGACAAAAAAAACCATCGACTTTCCAGCATGTTGAGAGTAATATATAAATGGTATAAAGCACATTGGTTTCAGTTAATTCTTGTATAAGTAGTAAATAATACTATAAGTGTGAGGATTGTTCTAACACAATCTCTAACATAAGAAAAAGGAAGTAATGTGGTTATAGAAAAGTCTTGTTATACAAATTGAATATATAGAGCATTGCTTTATAATTTGCACACGCTCAGGGACAGGCAGAGGCTGCGGAGAACATCAGGAGACATTCATAAATAAATAAATAAACACTTTTATACTTTTGATTTATTCATGCTGAGCTTTCAGTCACTGATATACTCTGAGTTTCCAAAGGCCACTGAGAATCCTTGAAAGCCAAATGTGCAAATCAAATATCTACATAAAAAATAAATCCCTGTCTCTTTCACCCTCTCTAAGAATAACACTGAGTGCAAGTCTGTTGAGTGATTAAATAATATACACATTACTTCCCAGCTGAAAAAGTTTGTATCCGGAAGTGCAAACAGGTAATTAAACTAAATTTAAAGATACCATGACATGTGTTTCATTAAAATGATTATTATGGTTTCTAATCGAGTTTACACAGAAGGTCTGATTACACAGTCCTTGTAATTGTAAAGACCTTTAAGACTCACAGTGCTCCAGCTATAGAGCCAATGTTTAGGATGAAATGAATACAACTCTGATGATTTATTTAAAACGAGAAATGGGCACTGAGTTAAGTGCAGTCCTCCAGCAGGTGTGTCTGACAGGGCTCCACAGTCTTTTTCCAACACCGTCCCAGGACTATCCCAACAGATAAAAGTGACATGTTAATAGATACAGGATTGAAACGATTGATTTTGAACTAACCCAGATTATATCTCACAAAAAAATGCCCCTAGTTAATTAACAGCTGAGAAATTGTATATTTTGCCAATAAATGTAATGTGCAATTGGGGTTAATCATTTTGATTGCATCTGCATCCAAACATACGAACCAATAAAGTACAGACTTGTGAATCACTGTAACATGAGAGGTCAGTAAGTATTAGTCTGAATTGAGCACAATAAATATTACGGTTGATTTGTCATGCACAAACACGAGTTGGTAATCAACATCCAGGCGGAAATAATAATCATAGAGTCACATAACAGAAACCCTAGGGAAAAGCATTATTAAGTTTGCCATCTTTCTCAGGTGGTAATCACAGATGCACACGCTAAGATCCATCATTAAGAACAGGATGACGGTCCAATGTAAATCTTGTTGGAAAAGAAATGGCTTAGTTGTTTTGACTGGAGTCGAGTTTGTTCTGCATATATTCTTCCAATCTCAATAGGTTTATGAAGACAGAAACATTTCATTGTTTGTTTCTTTTTTCCAAGCAATGTAACCAGCTGTAGCTTGGTTTAAGTCGATGAGGATATTGAAACAAGGCCCGGGTTAGCAAAGATTTCAATTTGATTACAAAATGAAACATTAACAAAACTGCAGAATCAACATTGAATAAAGCCTCACAATCAATGTCATTTTCATTATCAAGGTCATCATGGGAACAGCATAAGAAACCCATAAAACGCTACTGTGTCGCAGTGCAGAGGCAAGAGAGAGGAAGACTGAGAGCCACGAAGGATGATGATGCCACTCTGCCACACAGAAATATGTGAATCTGAAATATAAAGCAGTAAGAGAAGCAACTTTGTAATAAGCGATGGCTCCCACTCAAAACAAACATGCACCATTATAAAGAAAAAAAATTGGGAGAACTCAACACAAACTAAACTCATGTCGAGAAAAAAGGGGGAAAAAACTGTTTTCCATTGTATTCTTATCCCGAAATACAGTATGTGTTATAACAAATAATTCATAAGTTCAAATTGTAATTGCTGTGTCTCATAAATATAGTAGTAGTAGTAGTCAAACTCTCGGTGAACTGTTTTCAGCTAAATGCATACTTGATTGAATCTTGCTTGCAGTTTTGGATATATACAACCACGGAAAAAAATACCACTTCAGCATTATCAGT
This sequence comes from Eleginops maclovinus, assembly GCF_036324505.1. Taxonomy (NCBI): domain Eukaryota; kingdom Metazoa; phylum Chordata; class Actinopteri; order Perciformes; family Eleginopidae; genus Eleginops; species Eleginops maclovinus. The sequence continues at coordinate 16,099,860 of NC_086371.1, forward strand.
TTCTGTTGTTTTATTTTTTATAGGTACGTCTTTTGAGTTAAAGGATTTTTTATTTTTGTTATTGTATTCTATAAACTACTGGCATCTTTGTGTTGGAATTCAACAGACACTGTAATGGTTGCCATACATGAAGAGATAGAGATTCGAGGGATCTCTTAATTCTTCCGTGGCTGTATTTACATGAAATGCTAAATTATACTAGAATATTCAGAGGAAGCTATTTTATTCAAAGAGTAAAGATAGTTTTGTATAGGAAAACCATAAATCCACTGAAAAGAGGAACCCATGTTAAGGGCAAATACACAAATTAGGCGTATAGAGGACGTTCTGTACTGCGATCCTGAAAGAAATGTAATACAGAGTTTGTCAAACGTCGGGTTGTCCCTTAAACTGAGATTTTTTCAAAACGGAAGAGAAGTTTGTTGAGATTGTATTTTGTAAATTCAACATTTTGAAAAGCAACAATCAATGTCATAATGTCAAAAAAGCTATCCAAGGCTGGTTATTTGCTTCATAAATAGACAGTGGGTGAGAAAAAACACAAACTGTGTAAAGACAGCAGAAACAGCAGGGGTTACCACAGCTCCTCTGCCCTTCAAAAGCTCTGTTTACGAGAAACAAGACGTAAACACTGTGCAAACAGTCCGGGACAAGACTAGCAAAGAAAAGACAATTAAAAAAATGGCAAACATCTGGCCTTTAATTGGTCGTCAGCCAGAAATATAACTACATGATCCCAGAGCTGCCACATTCAACAGTCAGCAGCCCTTTTGTACACCTTCAGGGCCGTCACAAGGCAGACTGAGGAAGAGAGTACCACATTTTGCTAACGCAGAGCACGATTTAAAAAGAGCACATCATAACAAAAGTCCAGCAGTCAGCACATTCTGATGATCAGATGGGCTGCGTTGAGACTGATGTGAATGTTAAAGAAGGGGTCACAAAACTTCTGCATGCATGCGGAACTGTTGCAGTTTAAGTTGGTCAGGGATGGATAATTAATAGGAGAGCAAACAGGAGCCGTTCAGAGCTGGCCCCGCTCGTTCTGCTCCATTAGAGGGTGAGAGCATCATTGGCCTAATGTGCCCAGAACCAGCTGTAGAAGAAGAAAGAGCTGTCTGGAGTCCAAGTGGATACACTAATGAGCTGCTTTTAAAGAAGCAGCCCTGCAACTGTCCGACAGGCTGAGGCTCGAGGGAATAACACAAACATATACAAACAGGCATACGCACACATAAATATGAGCATGCACACACAAAATGGTCAGCCTGTTATTGTAAGCCAAGGCTGTCTCCTTAATGAGAGGAGAAGTGGGAACAGGATATGAGGAGACAGGGGGATAATTTTATGAGTAGAGTGAAAATACTTTGAGAAACAATAGCCAGGGAAAATATAAAAGGAAGGTAATGGCTGCTGAACTGTAACAGATGACAACACCCCCCCCCCCCCTCCCTCTTCATCAGTCCCCACAAAAAATAATGTTCACAACGTAATGGCACAGCATACCGCATACACATTTGTCTCCCTCTCCCCTGAGAGTGTCTTATATTATTCTGCTGAGAGCTGCTGCTGCCTCTGCTGATGATGATGGGAGAATGAGACTGTTCAAAAATCAAGGACACACAAACAAACAAACAAACCCTAAAACATGCACTGACACACACACACACACACACACACACTGAAGGGCAAAGTGATCCATTGCGAATGACATTGCATTATAAGCCACGACCTCCACGGTCTCTAAAATCCCTTTAAGCTGCTCTCTCGTGGAAAACACATATTTTTCACAGAGTTACAGCAGAGGTCAGAGCCATTGGTGCTCCTCTACAACAAACTTCACTCTAATGCTTTAATACACATTTATTTTTATTTAAATTAAAGGGCAACGATTAGTTTCTGTTTTTCTTGGGTTTCAAATCAAATGCATATAAGACTAGATCCATGTGTAGTGGGAGTTTTGATGATAACAATGTGTTTATCTACAAGCAGAGACGTTATCATATCGATGACAAAGCAGCTATAATGGTAATATCCCTGGGTGTATTAAGCCATTTATGACATTGTTGCAAAACAATAAACTGGAGTGTTTTTTAAAAAGTATTAAATTATTTTATGATTCGCTTAATATTAAAAACACATATATATATCATAAAATAAATTGTGTTTATCATGTGATTATATCCAACATATAATCTACGATACTGTTCTTTAATTTATTTTATAAGCTGCTAATAAGAGCAATACGTTAACAGTAAGCCTGCATTACATGAAGACAAAGCTTCACTTAGAAGCACCTGAATGTTGCACTATAGGATTCAATATGTAAAATCAGCTGCATGGGAATATCTAAAGAGAGGACTTCACCATTCATACACCATTGGCCATGCCATCGGGAGCAACTGAGGGTTAAGTACCTTGCCCAAGGATACATCGACATGTTGAATGCATGAGCTGGGATCCACCCAACAACTGCACTCCCTCGCAGCCACAGTGGCCCATGGCCATTGTGTCCTTCTTTGCTGTATGCTCAGTCCACTGCCAATCTGAAACACCAATAAAACCGTTATTTTCCTGCTTTAATTCAAGATATCCTTTATGCACACTCTCTGAAAAACGTTTGGTCCAGAGGCCCTATGAGCATTTAAATAGATCCAGAAACATTTTAATCTAGCCAGCGCTTCCTTATTTGTCTACTTCGAGGATAACTATGCATATTTATGGCATGACGGGAATATATCTCTTTATATGTCTGTGTTTGTAGGTGTTTGTAGTTACATTAATCATATATATTTATCTATACCTCTGCATTTTTGACCAGACCTCTACTCCGTTAGCTCCTTAATTTAAAACTGTTCTGGCAGAATAATCCAGGAACCCCACCCATCAAGTTAATCACCTTAATTTAATACCCATCACTCCTAACACACTGCATAAAAAGGAAGATTTACTTTCAAACGGCACCCTATGCAGTCAACATTGGCACATATTTTAATTTAGTTTGTGAGTGCCCAAGAGTAACAAAGTTCTGGAGGAGGGTTTTAGAAATGCTTTAAAACAAACTGTCCAAAACAACTCTCTGTTAGCCAAAAGTCCTGTCACTTAATGCCAGCTCCAACTTGGAAGTCTGTTAATTAGAGGCGTCTTCCTACAGATGCCAAGTGACTAATAGATGGTGGATGAAAAGCTTCTCATTCTGTCAATATACCACGATGGCTTCCTGACTTCGTTGAAACAGCAAGCAGGGAAGTATTTGATGACAACATGCACCAAGCAAAAACAGAGTTATTTAACACTAGGGAACAAGGGATACATTTAATAAAACCCGTAATAAAATGTATGCATTCTCCATTGGCATAAGGTCCAGTGTGGGTGGGAACCAAACAAGGGATATGGGGGGTGGGTATTCTTGTGTTTGTGGTTCTGTGCCAATTATTTTGGATTTCTTTTGTAACTCTATTAATGCACTTTATTTGTGATCTATCGGCTTGCAAGCACACACCCTATATAATTATGTACATAAAATGCAAAAAGGCTAACAAGCTGATCAATATTTGTGTTACTCTGTCTTAAATTAAATAAGAGAAAAAGGAAAATAGATAAATGAAAATCCAATATACGCCGATATCAGAAATACTTTATTTATCCCAAATTGGCAAAAAGTCTGTCACCGCAGTAAAATACAATACAATATGAAACACAGCAACAAAAAAATAAAAATAAGAATAAGAAATATACAGATAGTAAATAGTGCAATGTAATGGAATATTAAATGAAAATATAATACAAGTGTAGAGTGTAAAGGGTAAGTGTAAAGGTTGCATGATAAGTCCAGTTAACAGAGAGGCTACGGAGCAGTGAGCTGTCTGCCAGCCAGAGGGGAATTATTGTACAGGGTTATTGCAGTGGGCAGGAATGTTCTCCTGTATCTGTCCTTGTGACAGCGGAGCTGGAGCAGTCTGTTGGAGAAGGAGCTCTGCTGTCTGTCCAGCTGCAGGTGGAGTGGGTGGGTAGGGTTATCCATGATGGACAACAGTTTGTTCAGTTCTCCTCTCCACCACAGCTTCAAAGTTGTCCAGTTTGATGCCAATGACAGAGCCAGCTTTCTTAATTAGTTTGTTAAGTCTGCTGTCCCCCCAGCAGACGGCAGCAAAGAAGAGTGCACTTGCAACAACAGACTGGTAGAAGATCTCCAACATCTTGCTGCACACGTTGAAGGATCTCAGCTTCTTCAGGAAATAGAGTTGGCTTATCATCTTTTTGTAAACAGCGTCAGTGTTGGCCCTCCAGTTCAGTCCGTTGTCTAGGTGCACTCCAAGGTACTTGTAATCCTCCACAACAGCCACATCCTCTCCCAGAATGCACAGTGGTAGCGGAGACGTGCTCTTCGGCATGAAGTCAATGACCATCTCTCTGGTCTTGGCCACATTCAGAAGCAGATGGTTTCTTCCAGTCCACTCCACAAAATCCTCCACCGTTGCTCTGTACTCCTCCTCCAGCCCATCCCTTATTCACCCTACCACTGCAGAGTCATCTGACAATTTCTGCAGATGACATGACTCTGAGTTGTATTGAAAGTCAGTGGTGTATAAGGTGAACAGGAAGGGAGACAGCACAGTTCCCTGTGGGGCTCCTGTACTACCAACCACCACATCAGACAGGACACTGCCCAGCCGGACATACTGTGGCCTGTCTGTGAGGTAGTTGGTAATCCAGGAGATGGGGGACACGTCTACCCTCATAGCCTGCAGCTTGTCACTCGTAGCCGAGGCTGGATCGTGTTGAATGCAATTGTAAGAAAAGGCAAACAGGTTCTTTATCTTTATTAAGAAAAAAATTATTCTCATCTAAACTAAACAACCAACAATTATAGTACAATATAACAGACAGCATAAGTTGCTGTACAGGGGCATCATGATACAATATGAAAGGTTTTCCTTATCAATATAACAAATATAACCAGAAATACTGTTATTTATGGAACATATTTTAATCTGCCAACTTCAAATAATGGTGTTAGCTCTTAACTAAACCCACAACGACTCTTGGCTCTGTATATAATATAATATAGTCACCCTCAACTGAGAGCTACTTTAATGAGAATTAAATGATCATATATATAATATTGTTGGAGCTTCTGCATACAGGTGCTGCTCATTAGGTGATGAAAGTACTTTGAACTTATTTGGAAAAAGTGAGGAAACTGTTCTCACAAAATGAAATCTGAAACTTTACATATATTTTAAGTGCTTTATCTTAAGGGACATTAATTTTCAGCCACAGCAAATCCCCAACCTTCTCAGTCATTTCACAGCACTTTAACATTCACTCATTTCTATCTAATGTTGTGACAGGCTGCCCTCTGTCTTGTCACAGCGATTTGTTCATAAATGACTAGGTTCATACCTTAGGGACAGTTCAATGACCTCACATTTATGTTGTCATAGTTAGTGCAACTAAATTAGCCTGGGGGAAAATTCCACAAGAGTACTAACTAATTCCAGGATTGAAATAGAGCAATAAAAGGTCAAGTGACATCACTGTGTTGATGTGAGGGAAACAAAGAACAGCGCCCTAAGGTAAACAGTGAGGGGTCCCAGCAGCTGCCTCCACAGACGGCTCCACTCCAGTCCAGCGGGATAAGATAGACTGAAGCCTGACACACTGGACTGAAGCCTGACACACTGGACTGAAGCCTGACACACTGGACTGAAGCCTGACACACTGGACTGAAGCCTGACACACTGGACTGAAGCCTGACACACTGGACTGAAGCTAAGACACACTGGACTGAAGCTAAGACACACTGGACTGCATGATGGTTTTTACCACAACAGCTTCGTTTGTATTGTTAGTAAAAATCCACTGACAACTGGAATTAAATCCCCAGTTTAAGCTATGGTAATGGGAACGATTGGATCACAGTGCCCAAGATAACTGCTCTCTTATGGGAGTGTTCACCAAATTAAAGTATTCAATGGCCATTAAGTGTGAAGAAAGCACACCTTGGCACACAGCTATTAACTGATAAGCTATTTACTCCCACTCTCTGCTTTGTGAGCAGATTATAAGGGAGTTTGCCCTTGATTCATAAAATCCATACTTACAGAAAAGATCAAAACTCTCAGATTATTAGTAATAATAGCATGCAGCTATGTAATGCTAGTTTTAGAAAATCGCTGTCTTTGGAGATAAGAAAGCTGTCTGTTTGACAGGAAAATAGGAACAAAATAACTAATATTTTTCATATTTTATTGTACTGCTGTCTTGACATTACAACTTAACGTTCCTTATATGTACTAGAGCTGCTGGAGCTCATCCGAAAAATGCTCTACCACTTTTTTTTCTACCAATAAGAAAATCAAACATTTGCAGTTAGTATGACCAAGTTGAAATATATGTTTTAAGCAGTTAAAGATCCACTTAACACTAAACCGATATGGCGAAGGTGATTATTGACAGGTGTGGAGATGATCAAATACTCGTTCAGCAAGTCACATCTTACTGAGCCTGTAAAATTACAGAATTAAATCCCCCTAACAAATCAATATTCAATGTTCTTGAAAATATTGCCTCTAGTAATTGTGACGTTGTGTTAAATGTCTGTTTTCTACTTTTCTTCTATTTATATCTGTCCTTTTTGATGTTGCGAATGGAGGTACTGTGATGAAACTTGTCCAGACTTGATCCGACAGTAAAATATCATCAGATATTTGTGTTTTATATCTCACAGCTCTGAATCTGCTGCGCCCATCACAGCTCAGCATATGTAAAACCTGCAGATATGTGCGGAAAGTTCAGTGTGTCCACTTATCTCCAGCTAAAAATAGATGGTATAGGGAGTTGTATCACCTGATCGTGGTAATATTGTCTTTTAGTGACACACAATTGGCATCAGAAGTGTAAACAGTAAGAAATACCAACCGCTGCACTCAATGAGAACTGACCTGACATCACTCCTGCGCTTACGGAGAAGAGTCCACAGCAACAGCACGGGTCAAAAGTGGTCTTATTGTATGACCTGTTTTACAAGATAAAATGTGCATTCTTGTGAACAACTGATTAATCTTTAAGCAACAAAATGTCTTCCTTGAGATTATGAGTTAATTGGTAACTGTAATTGTGGTTGCAATCTCAGTAGCAAATGTTGATTAATTTTCAAATCTGATGTGACCATCAGTCGCGATCCCTCTGTCTGACTGTTCCGCCTTCATCAGTCTACAGTGAGGCTCCACCATCATGTCTACTGCAATTGCCCTTTATGAAGGTAATGGCAATTAGACTGCAGTTCTGACCTTGAAAAACCATTAATTCTCTATCTTGCGATAACAAGATAATTAAGTCAGGATTCTTGCGATTAGAGGAGTTGAAAAGCATGTGGAACAATGGCTGCTCTGAGGACTGCAGATTTTTTTGACTTTCAGCTTACTGCATTGCCAAATTGACCGACCACATTTGTACCATTTTTTGATCTACCCAAATATTATTAACAGAAAGCTGTGGTGTAAAACGGGCCAAAACCAGATAGAAATTATTTTATTTTGAAGGAACATGGCACTGATACCGATCCAGATTTAAATCCAACGTGTAGCAATTTCAAGGTATGAAACTTTACCGCTGACACGATCAACTGCATTGAAATAGAAATATACAGACGGTTTCATAATAAATCTTGATTAACAAGACCAAAATTGGTATAGAAAATATAAAATAATATATACTAGACACCATTGTTACACAGGTTCTGTATGTATGTGTTCGACTCCTAAACGTAATTTATCTTCTGACAGAAAGTTTAGCCAGCATGAGTGTGAACTCCGCTCTGCAAGACTTCCCAATTGTAATCAGTAATAACCAGACCTCCTGCTGTTCCCACAAAAGGGAAGGGGGGCAGGGTTGTTTTGTGTACGTTCAAAATATTGATCCAGGGAACGGGATCCCAGGGTTCTGTAATAACCAGCCTGCTTTGTGCCTGTCTGTTTAGTGTGCTGCTCTTTGACTGTTCGGACTTCGGAAGGCCATCTTTAGATTCCCAAGATAATGACAGCTGAGTCTTCGGAGTTACAGTAACAGAAGAGAAGTCTGGTACTGTCTGTTTGTGTGGACATCATGGATTGGCTCAAAGGACACAGCCCTCAGCTGTATGCTTGTTATTGCTATAGTGCAGCACAAATGGTTTAACCTACAGCACACACACACACACACACACACACACACACACACACACACACACACACACACACACACACACACACACACACACACACACACACACACACACACACACACACACACACACACACACACACACACACACACACACACACACACACACACACACACACACACACACACACACACACACACACACACACACACACACACACACACACACACACACACACACACACACACACACACACACACACACACTTCTTTGTTCTGGTTAGGACTTGGGGGAGAACAGAGACGACTGGAACAAAACCCAGCGGGAACAACATGCTGCAGCACAACACAAATTATCGTTTTTATTTGTAGGCTCCTTTTGCACTACCAAAAACAACAAAAGTGGCCAGGAGCCTGGTAGAGAAACCCTGTGAGATTGTAGCTGTGGAACAATGGAAATCTCACAGATGCATGTGTTGAAAAGGCCAGTGACATTGAAAGCCTTTCAACCTGTCCTCCCTAGTTGTTGAATTTTAGTGCCCACACAACCTGAATCCGTATGGCAGGCTGTATGTCAGGGTTGAGTTTAGTTAGGCATTGAATGTGAACTACTGGTAAATAAATAGAAAAATAGAAAAACATGACGATGATCAACATGAGGATATCTATTTACATTAAGAGAAAATGTACATAGTCACACAGTCATACATGCCTCAAACCCTGGACATTTCATCATCGTGACCACTTGGTTTTCAAGTTGGTGTGAAGGAAGTACGGATATGAACCACATGTCGCAAATAGAAACATTTTTGATCAATTCAATAAAATCAAATGTTGAAGCCACCTTTAAGTTGCATCAAATCAACACCAAACATAATTAATATTAAACTTTGTGGCTTCTGACTGGTGATATCCACCTCTGATGTTCACAGATTAATAAGATAACATAAAATAAGACTTGGAATAGAGCAGAGCTCCAGTTTGCCATTTAATAATGTAAGTGCAAAATTTCCTTCTGAAATGAGAGGGAAAAATAAATTGGCTTTTTGAACCGTGGAATTACATTATATGAAAAGAGCTGAAAATCAGCGGGTCCTTCATGTTTAGTTTTTATTTTGCAGACGCCGTCCTTTACATCTAAAGTGGAAGAATATATGAATGTGTTGGTTTTTCTTTGTCTTTTTTGGTTTTCTTCAGGTTTTAACTTCACACCATCATAAAAGTCAGTCAATATGTCATTCTGCAGTGCAGCTGCTTCTCATGTCAGTTCAGCCAAGGGTCAATGTGGATATTAACCGTCTTATTTCCTAATTACGTTTTCATTGCACAGCCACTCATGAAATCCAATATTCACTGAACTGCAAAAGCCTGACCCCTGAAAATAATATGAAGGATGATGTGATCGACATGTGGGTACATAATTATGCAGCGCAAATTTGAACAATGCAAGAGATGATGGAGCCATTATCTTTCAGTGGTATGTACTATACATATGGCGCTATACAGCGTTGTAAATCACATGGATCAGAAGAGATCAAAGGGTTAATTGACTGGTAAGCCTTCATGCTGTACAGATCAAAGACTTGCAAGTCTTACGATCATAATCATCACCTTCTCCATGCAAGCTGCTGCGAGATCCTCTCTGGCAAAGTCGGCGCAGAGGAAACTTTGAGGATTTCTGCAGTGTATCTGTGAAGACTTCTGTCTCACACCAGTCAGTGTTTGGGCTGCGTTTCAAACAGAAACATTTGTAATGCAATCCCTTTTTTAAATCCTCAGTTGTCATGGAAAATGTTAATTCATTGGATGCAAATTAAACATCCAAAGGCTTTTGTTCAACATTTTGTATGCTTGCGTACTAGCTGCTGCTGCTCTGTGAAGAGACATGGCAATGCTTTAAATAAAACTCACAGACAGCAGTCTGAATATGTTGCACATATTGAGAAAGAGCAAATACTATAACTATTGGATAAGCTTGCAAATACAATTGAAGGAATCAGCAAATAAGGAGGCAACATGTTTATGAATGACTTAACTTGAACTGCTGTCTTTAAGCCCTAGCAAACCTGTCAAGTTTTAGTTACAATTGCTTTCCAAAATCACTCTCTTTTTTTCCTATTAGACTTTTGTGTGAATTTTCACAACTGGCATATGAATACTTGTGATATGGCCAAAATTTGGTTTTAGAGTCATACAGACTTTTCACTCCCAAAATCTTATCAGTTCAACATGAATCCAACCATTTTATGCAAGTCCTGAGTTCCTGAGAAGATTTCTGGAGAAAATTGGCATTATGAAGAGATTTAATGCTTTATTCTGCAGCTCTTTAATGGCTTTAGACTAGTCTAGCGTAAAGGTCCCCTGCATAAATAACAATATACACTATATCAACATTTAATAATATTCCATAACTCAAAACATTTAGCACTCTAATTTCCGAAAGTAATTTTCATGTAACACGTTTATTATAAATGATACCATAGGTCATGCTATTGCTATATCAGTTCTGTTTCATCATTTTCAAAGTTTCTTGTCCCATTACCTGGTAGAATATGACAGTAACCTGTGACTTTTTAAAAGCCTACAGTGTATTTTATCTTTATGTGCAGAGTTGTGAACTTTAACTTTGTGACTTTCTACATTGTACCGGTATTTTGTTCATAGCTTTGTGTTTTAATGCCATATGTAGAATTAAAATGATGTTGTAAATTGCAGATTTGGATTCATGAATGCACAACCTTGTTTCAGCTTGAAATATACCACCAGTGTTTATACAAATGTGTGTTTGTGAGATTCAATCGTTAGCACAATCACAAACCTTTAACAGTGGGGGCTGTTAGAAATCAGCATATGTAAACCAAACACATTTAGCACCGTCAGTATTGGTTTTACTCGACCTAAAATTATTACTACAGCTGTCACACCGTGTCATCACAGAGATACACTGTGACAGAAATAAAGAAGGACAGGTTGGACATGAATAGATAAAAAGAAGTCTCACTGAAGTAGAGCGATGCCAGTCAAATCAATCTGATGTTGCTGAGCTGGACAACATAATGCATAAAAGGGGATCCAAAAAGCCCTTATCTAATTTTCCTATTAAGACCCTGAACCCTAGTACTAATACACAATATTTTAAGGCGACTTAAATGTTACAATTAGGTTTCATGAACTGAAAACGCACTGTGAAAATGTTTAAGTTGTAATCATTCTAGAAACTGGTGAAGTTTTGCGAACTGTGTGAATCGGCCTGGACTGTGGTCTGCCTTTTGATCAAACTTTAATTAAACTTTCTTATCAAGCTCCAGTTTGTTCTAAAAGAGCTTCAAGTATCTAGAGCTCCTCTTCAAGAGTTTAATCAATGGGTCTAAATCTGTCCTCTGTGTGTGTTTATGGATCTCTGCAGATGTGATTCCTGCGCTACTGATGGTCGAGACAGAATACTTTACGTTTCTGGGACTGCAGAGGATCTCTGACGCTCTGTGATCTCTGGCCTCACACATACTCTTTAATGCCAAGTTTAAAGGTGATTCCTTCTTTGAAATATCTTTTTGTGGACTGTCCCATGTATGTTTCTCCCTCCCCCTGCTCTCCAGAGAATCCCATCAGACAGGACAGCAGATATTCTTCTCTGACAAGGAAGCCACTTTACTCTCTGTGTGAAGCTGAAAACACTGCAGACAAAAACTGTAGTCAGTCATGGCACCACTCAAGAAATTTCACTGAAATATACTTTCACATTGAATCTCTTTTTATTTAACTCGCACTCAGTGTGTGGTATGTCAGCAGGTTGAAGTAGAAGTGTTTTCTCTCCTGAAGCTGTACTCAATTTGAAGATGTTGTACTTTTAGTTTGAAGGTTAAACTTATTTTGGTATACGTGTCTCTCTTTAGTGAGGAAAAATAACTAGCTCTGTTTCCTGGTTTGTCTCATAAAGCAGGTGAAGGGCTAGAGCTTTGTCTTTAAAGAGTGAATAACCATTATAGCACTGCAGACATATTGAATAATTGTGTGCAGATTTATTAAACCCTTCTTTCAAATGTTGCTTGTTCAAATGTAGCACACATATTTATCTGAAGATCCTACAGTGTCTGATTTATAAGTCTACAGCTGTTATTTCAAATTTCTTCAAGAGCCGACATCAAAGTAGTGAGATTAGAGTTATTTTGTTTCCACTTACACCAAAGTAAAAATTGTTCTGATATCATTCATGAAATTTGTCTTAAGGGTGACTAACCTAATGGTTATCAATCTTCATTAAAGTTAGTTAGTAGTTGTAGTTTCAATTTATAAACTCTTAAGCCTATGTTGTTGGATTTTCAATTTTCTCTTCCAGTTGGAACAACAGAGTAGTGTTAATGTGAATGATGTAGTTATTACAAAGTTTCCAGGAAAGGACCCTGGGAAAACTAGTGACCTACGCATCTGTAGCAGGTTAATGTGTTAAGATTGGAATGTGTGTATGTGTTGGAGGCGGGATGTTTCCCTATAAAAACGTGTATGAATCTTACTGTCATTGGGAGACACTGCGCGTTTGACTGCTTGGGAGCAACGTGGTGTTTTCACATTATTATGTCTGTTACGTAACAATATAATATTTAACCTCAACTATTTCTGTGTCCTTGTCTTAATGTGTTTCTATTTTCTAATGTTGTGTGTCTCGGGGCCACGACAGTAGCATCAGTGCAAAATGCTCATTAAAACTGGACTTCTCTAACTGCTCAGCCCGTCTGTATGTGTGAGAGCAGATGATATGAGAGTGTAGGTACCAGTGCAATTGTAATCCAGTGGTCTGCCAGGAGTGCAGGAGCGAGGGGGAATTACCATCTGTTAGTCCTCTGCCTACATCTATCGCAGTACTAACTGCCTTCCTCACGCATAATTACCCCCACACACACTCCACAAGGCTGATTCTTCTCCACAAGATTGCCTCAGTCGCTGCCTCAGCGCACTCATGAAGCCCGATTAAGCAGCAGATTACAGATTTAGATTAACACAGCCGAGCGTCAGGAATCGCTTTGGGAAGCAGACCGCAGGTCAGTGCAGAACAGTTCCCCCCAAAGGATCAGGTCTGGATTCAGTCGGGCTACACTAAGCTCAGCTGTGGGATGAATTACAACAGGTCCTTGTGATGAGTTTCAAACTGTTCCTTCACATCCTTGACTTCAATATGTTTTCAATACTTTCCATAATTAGAATTTGATAAAGCAAGAACAAAATCTACTATTTATATTTGGCATTTGTCATGCACTCATACCTGGAGAAGTCAGTGCTTCTTTAACACAGAAGGCTTTTGACTATCAAGGAAGCATAGTCCGAAAGTTGGTGTGGTGTGGAGTGCTTTGTAGGAAAGTTATATTCTTTATACTGTCATTTCAGTCCTGTCACATAAAGCTGCCACCATGGCTGCCTGTTGGCCGGAAAATCCTGCAAGGAGAGAGACTCTTTGCACTGCTTAGAAACATTCTGTCTGGCTTCACATTCTCAGTTTGCAGGGATACTGGGAGATTTTCGATTGCCTTTTCTGTCAGGTTGACAGGGATAACCAGTGTGTTTCTCAGCTGTTTCAACATGAATCCTGGTTTCAAGCAGAACAGAGGAATTTCTTTTTCAAAGCCAGACACATGGACAGGAGAAAAGGGACTCTGCTGAAGACACAACCAAAGGGGATGCACTAATAAGGAAATACTTATCAAAGACTGAAATGAAGAATACAAAAAAGAAGAGGTTGTTTAGTATTATCCTCCAGTGCTTTGTAAATGTCCCTGCTTTTTTCCCCCTTCTTATATCAGATGTGAACATGTCTTGGTGCATTCAATCCTCTCTCTCTATTTCACTCCCTGTCAATTTCAAAAGCCTTTCTTCATATCTCCAGATCTCCATTCTGTCCCTTCTGCCTCTCTCTTTGATTCTGGAGGCAGTCTAAGCAGAACAGACAGTGTGCTCAGATAACAAAACAGAGCGTCCTGTCGGTGAAACTGAGCCTCCACATTTCACCTCCTGTCCTTCTCATTTTCTTTCTTTCCCCATCCGGTTCTCTAATCAAACTGCCCACCTGCCTTTTGGGTTTTTGTTTTGGAGAAGCGTCTCACCGCAGGGGCTTTCAAATGTATTCTACCCCTCCTCGCCTCGCCTCTTCTCTCCTCTCAAGTGTCAAGGTGTGATATATCCTTCCCCTGGGCATTTAGGGAGCCAGGTATACTGTTAAGGCTGGAGGGTCTCAGGATTGTAGATATACTAATAGCCGGAGGAATTCTGAGGGGGTTCCTTTCTTCTGTGTGTGTTTGGCAGTGCACATCAAACCGTGCATGTGTACATTTGCAGGCTATTAACTTCTCAGATATCACTAATACATGCTCATTAGCATTCAAATGACTGAAGCATTTGCATACAGTTCACTTGCAGCTATGCAAACTCTGAAACATGCTCACTTTGCACACAGGTATGGATGACTCATTAATTCAGCCATGGCCACGCATCCCTGATTAAATTGATACCGATAGATGGAGCAGAAGGGAAAACAACCTTTCCTATAACGCTCCCTTTCCATTCTGCCTCCCCCGCTCCCACACACACACCTCTGCCGTTCTCTCTCTCTCCCTCTCTGCCTAAGCATCTCCGAGCCACCGGCAGTAGGGAAAGAGACTCATTTCTCACCCTGCACACAGAGTGGAGCCAGCACTGACTCGCAAACACACAGAGACGCACACACAATCATACACATGCACAGGGAGAAAACGAGAGGTGGACAGAGGTTCCAGCTGTAGCATGTCCACTGGCTGCAGTCAGACATGTAGGAGGAGGAGGATGTGCTCTGTTCGCCACTCCATGTCCGCTTCAGTCCTCTAAGCACCTCCCCCCCGCCCCCCCTGAACGCTCGCTCTGTGGCTCTGCGGCTGCTGAAGGGGCTGGCTGGAATGACCCGGGAGAGCGGGAGACACAAGGAGATGCGCTAGACGGGGCTGCTGGCCAGGAGGACTCTCTGCTCCTTGATCCCTCCTCTTCTTCATGCTGACAGACACAAGGCAGACCTCTGATCTGCCCCGCAGATACTTGCCCATATAGGAGGGCATGGCTGTATAGACCGAGGGTCTTCATCAAGCACAGTCACAGAGCGGAGGACCAACACAGAGACACACAGGTAAGACAGAGCACAGCTGGGGCTTTTCTTTTGCAGGATTTTCTATTCATATTGATCTGCGCAGATGTGAGGGGATCAGGATTGTGTCGTCTGAGATATAGATTACTTCGCTCCTTTGATTCTCATCTGTGTTCATCCATTAGTTTGATTATTTACGAAGGTTTGGCTGTGTGGCTCTTGTCTGTTGGTGCCTGCTGTGCTGCATGGTCATTGATTAGAAGGGAGATGGGTCTGAGGATGAGCGCCGTGGCAGCATGATAATGGAATATGTCTCCTGGAGGACATGGTCCGATATCCATCAGGCGTCTGGGGGGTGTCAGTGGGAATGAAGAGTGTACCACAGGGAGGTAGCATGAGAGAGAGAGAAAAATAAAGATGCAGACAGGGTAAAAGTCCATGGCATTTCAAATGATTTATGCGAGTGACATATCCTCTGGGCTTCTGCTGTCTTGGGGGGGGGGGGGGGGGGGGTAACCATTGGGCTCTGCTTTTCCTCAGTCCTTCATTTGTGATTCATATATTCATCTCATACTTTATATTGTAAAAAGTCTAAAAGCTTTATTCCACTGTGTGCCAGGGTAGCTGAGGGTGCTCATGTAGAAGAAATTGAGGAGTTTGAAAAGAAACTGTGAATTGCTGCGTACTAAGAGCTCACCGAGATATCTGTACACTGAGAAAAACATGTCTTGGACGTAGTAGACGTACATGAAAATGAACAATCATATTACTGAAGATGTAATGTTACTGGTGCAGTATGATTTCCCTTGGCTGCCTGAGCAGAAAAGGGAAAAGGTCAGAATACAACCTCTGCCAACAGGAAATGTCTCCCCTCAATCCTGCACTAATACTCTCAAGCCTCATTACAGGACTCTAAAATGGTTATAGTGCTTGTCTTTTTCTCGAATGTCAGTGACAGGGGGAGAAAAAGCCCCAAAGTGCATTTCAGAGATTGGCCCTTGGTGGATATGCTTATTCAGAGTTGCCTGTGGCTGAAAGAGATGAGCTGTCCAGTGCCGTTGCATGGAGCATACATCACTGGACGCCAGGGCTGTGGACCCAGGAGGAATCAACAGAAGGAGAGCCATTACTTAGATGACCAGGCGTTTTCTAAACTCATCATGTGGATGTGCAAGTTATAGAAACGCAGCACAGAGGCAAATGGAGGGACTGAGACAGGTAGAGCATTGCAGGCCAGCAGGCAGACGAGGGGAAAGCTCTCTCCTCAATGCCATGATTAATTCCAGAGGCGGTACATTTAGCATATGCCAAAAAATAGATCAATATTTTCCATAGTGAGTGGATGCTTGCTGATTTAAAAAAACATTCTGAAATATCTCTCTAGACACTGGTTAGGCTGGCATTCGATACAGTATAAGCCCAAGGTTGATTTGGGGATTATTTATGGCAGTAAATATACAGGCAGGCATCATTGGAAAAGTTTTGCAGAAACAACACTTATGGTCGATCGAGTTTACTGAATGTATAAAACATGATCAAACGCACATTCCAGCCCGGAAATTATTTCCTCGGTCTTCCTGTACATTGTACTTTCACAGCTCCTATTTTATCTTCTCTGTCAACGTTCTGCTTGGTCATGATAGGAAGCAGAACAGGCCAAGGGTGTGGGGTAGAACAAATTAATGCAACTTGTGATTCAATTTTTGCACACACATCAAACCCTCTAGTCCTGAATAACATGACTATCATTGAGGAGTACCAAACCTAGACATGCTTACAGAATCCATCAGTATCAAAGGCCTGATGCACATGTAGGACAGCCGGTTGGCACAGGCTGGCAACTCTGTGGAGGCGCATGAAAGCACATGATGAAAACAGACTTGGCACTGGGTGAAACCTACGGATCAAAACAATTACATAGGCGGGTATTTAAAAGAGGGGGAAACAACACACATTATTTCAGTCTAGCAAACACTTTATGCTGAAGTTAAGAGTGAATAGCTCTGTTGCTGGACTGGTGAGCACACTCCAGCATGAGATATGCATGGAGGCACTCTGTTGTAGGTGCTTTTAAATCTGAACACCTTTATTTTCACTCATTTGGCTAAATGATTTCTGCCCAGCGTATAAAGCTCAGGAAGTAAAACATGATGTGGCGTCGAAGTAGGACGTTTGTTTTCTCCATATTTCATCAACAAATCTCATTAAAGGACCAAACAATTAATTGATTCTGTAAATTAGCACTTATTGTGCAACCACAGTCGGACGTAGCTAAAGCCTCTTTGCTGATGATCCTTTTTTGCATCTGGGCGACAATGAGCAAACAAAGTGTTGTTTATTCCTTTCAGCAGTGCGAAATGGAACCACATTCTTATGCATGATAAATGAAGTCTGCCAAGTAGAGAGCTGTGCTTCAGCCTTTCTTTTTTTTTTTTAATGCAGCAGTGGAGTCATGTCTGGATAAACATCACTGGCTCATCATAATGAAGGAATGTGTCAGGACTGCAACATTATCGTCTGTGCCTCTGATGGAGCGCAGTACATTCAGCTAC
The DNA here is from genome assembly GCF_036324505.1 of Eleginops maclovinus. NCBI lineage: Eukaryota > Metazoa > Chordata > Actinopteri > Perciformes > Eleginopidae > Eleginops > Eleginops maclovinus. Next base: position 16,117,677 of record NC_086371.1, read on the forward strand.
AGGCTGTTGCTATGCAGACAATACTTGTTAGAATAATTTACTTTTTAGTTAATGTATTGGTTTTGTTCTTAGATGATTTTGATGGTACTGAAATACATTAAATAGGAGTTTTCCTATTTAAGGGGCGAGACATCTCTAAGTGGTTGACAAATCACAACAGAGCTGGCCAGCTAACCAATCAGAGCAAATAGAGCTCTGGTTTCAGACAGAGGGTGAAATAAGGTGCTGCAGCACAGGCAGCTTGAGAAAAATAAATACCTTTTAGAACATTAAAGCCTGTAAACATGTCACAGTAGAGGCACAAGATACAAATATGAACCTGAAAAGGAGCATAATAGGGCCCCTTTAATATGTCTTGCTGTACTGGTGCACACCGGTGTGGGAACCTGAAAGCCTGCTAGTGTAATTCTTGTAATGCTGTACTGTTGACTGATCCGACACTATGACTATAGGTATCAAACACTCCTACATGACGTGTGAAACTATTTTTGTGAATGATGCTGAAATCAGAGAGGATCCCTTTTCATCAACTATGACAACCAAACAGTGTGAACCATTCCATTTAGTTCCCATGGAAACCTTTTGTATGCCTGAAGAATAGACAGAAACAGTCATTAGATCGAGATTGATAGAGATGGCGGCACATTATAAGCAGAATGAGTTGCCACTAAGAAAACTGTAGAGCAAAACTCTATTTCTATTTCTCTCCAACTTGCTCACTCGATTGCTCTTGTGGTCACCCCTGACAACCAGCTGTTTCGACTGCTGTATCCAAGGAGCAATCTGGCCAAGCTGGAGGACCTGGCCTCGGATGCACATGAGAAACAAAAAAAAAATCCACAGAAATAAACTGGCAGTGTGATTGGGGCGATAAATATCTGAGTAACAACATGCATATTAATTGGTCTTTTGTGCCAGCATATATCTGAAAATCACGCCAGTGTGCCGCAGAAGAGCAATGCAGTGTGAAGTCATTACTTAACTTGGCCAGGATCCCACGCTATCAACTGGGGAAAATAAAACACTTGCAGCAGATGCAAAAATAACACCACACTTTGAAGAATGAATAGTGAGATATGCGGGTGCTATGACCAGCTAGTAAGTGGGGGGATAATGTTGGAAGGTCAATCCTCACAGATTGCCATGAACATTTGGAAGACATTATCATAAATTGTAATCATCCTATTTAATAATAGATGGACGTATTTATCATGACCTCACCCATTAGCTTGTAGCATACTGAGGTTGGCATTTTGGCCGTCCCTGTGTTTTTCTTTGGCCGTCCATGTACAAAAGAAATGCTTATTAGACGTTTTTAGACAAACAAATGTTACAATTACCAATTTAGAACAAAAAACAAACTGTGAAAGGTTCAAAGTTCTAAGACGGAAACATTGACCACACTGTACAACACCGTGGTTGCAAACTGTAATTCCTAAGGTTGCCATGCATCCTCTATTTTCATCTAAATGGTACTATAATTCACGTAATGAACCTCAGGCCTAGGCTTGCAGTAAACACGCTAAGTTTCGTTGCTCACAATTCACCTTCCATTATTGGTTGAACGGAGATGGTTACATGAATTGACATTAACAACAACGGATCCAAATGTCTGCTCTCAGGCCAAAAATCAAGCCTTCATGTCCATGGTCGAGCAACAGCTGTAGTTGAAAATGCCCGGGGTCATGCAGCAGTTGGCAGAAATGTGCAGCTTTTGTGGAGAAAAAATTGCATTCTCTCTCTCGAACACACATAATTATAATAGTGAACATTTGCACATATATGATTTACACACAAACACACACACGCATGAAGTACAATCATTACTGCTGGGATCATATTGATGTCTTTTTTTGTTGTTCTTTCACCATACAAACAGCCTTTTGCTGTCACCATGCCACTCAAAAGGCTGCTTCAAAATACCCATAGTATTTAAAGGCATTACATAACTCTCATCTAGTTTACCTGAGTGTGGAAGTCTTTCAGCAGCCAAGTAGACAACAGATGACTGCAGTGCTCCCTGCAGGTTCAGCAAGCAAAGACATGTCTCTTTCTTCTCCTACTAGATTTGCTTTTAAGCACTTTTAATTTGTGAACCACGGAAATATGTGGATTTTAAATGTGCTATAGGTTTGTGTGGCTTAACAAAAACTCTATTCTGCCAGTGAGGACAGTTTAAGAAAATAGCCAGAGGGGGGAAGCTGTTTAGAGAGGGAGAAGTGGTGGGCAGAGAAAGAGGAGATCAGTGAGGGAGACTAAGCTGAAGAGCCATCAGGAGTCTCTTTCGTGTCCACACGAGTGGAAATCCAGAATGAACTAAATCTTTCAGCACAGTAGGTCTTTTACCTAGGTTTTCTTCAAGGAATAGGAAACATATTTGAAAACAGCTGGACAAATTTACTTAATATTTTAAAAGAATTTAATGGGTTTCTCTTACTTTCTTCCCCTTCACCTTGCACCAGCCCTATCTCCTACCTCTCTCCGTCTCTGCTCCTGTGGTGTGCTTTTTTTCACTTTGTCATCTTATTCAAATCGGGTTCACATGAGATATTAACAGTGTTGAAATAGCTTTTGGACATGGCACAAAAATATTGATATTATCAACTTGAATGGTAACTAAATTTTAGCTTTATGTTTGTGTTTATCACCTTTGTATCAAGTGAGAAATGTAGTACCTTTTAGTTTTTAGTGAGTTGTTTTTGTTGAGAAAATAGTGTCTTAGGCATTGTCACAATTAGCATAATAAAGAGGTGAATCGAACGAAACAGGCCAATTAAAAAGTAAAAATTCTGCAAATTCAGTCTTAACCGCATTCCTGTGGGGAAGCAATTCATGGATAGGGCGGTTCAATTTTTCAAGAGCTTTCTTTTTTGTTTTCAGTACATTCCTGCATAAATTTAGTTTGATTGCAAATAATATCCCGGCTTTTTAACCGTTAAAATTCAGTGACTTGATTCAAAAGTCTTTCTTGGTTTATGTAAACATTAGATGTCCGAGACACAAGGTACTTACTACCCATGTTTTACCCAAGAGCCACAGCACAGCGAGATCTTATCCGAGCCTTAAGATTAACTTCAAAAGCTGTTATGTTTCCCACTTCGGTCTTTGTTACTCCCAACAGCTTCTCCATTATCCAATGTCCATTACATATCGAGTACAATTTGGGCGGAGACATGAACCATCTGTCCTCAGATAAAGTGCAAAAATGAAAAAAAGGAGCCTGATCAAGATAAAAAACAGGAAGCAATATATTCCCACTGTCTGATGCAAGTCAGAGAAACAGACAGGGGAAGGAAAAGAGTTGCCCATAAGAATTGTAGATTTGAAAATGATGGATGATGTTTATTTTGGCCCGCTGCAGAGGGGAAAACAATCTCGTCAAAGTTTAAAAGAGGATTTTGACAGCATATTTCAAGTATTTTGAGAGTGGGTTTGAAAAAGAATATGATTGCATGAATAGCTTTTCCCTGTCATGCACATTGCTCCAGATCTAAAAAGCCACTTCTGATAATATTTTAATTATCTCATAGGTGGCAGCTCTGAGGACAGAATCACTAATAATAATCACCAGCGAATGTTGGGCGTTCGCTAACAAGCTGTCAGAAACTGAATTGCTTCGCTCTTAAACCAGATATAGCTCTGTGAAGTGGAACTACCACATCAGCAGAGTGCAGCTCTTTTAGATTTCTCTACATCACAGCCTCCAGCGCCCCACTGCTCAGCTCTAAATGCATTACTTTGAATACAGTTTCATAAAGTCTTGAATAAAACAATATTTTCTGTCTGGGCTTATTGATCAAAACGATGAATCTTCATAAGAAAGAGATATTGTATGTGCTCAAAAGACCAAGCAGATACCGAGTCAGTTATATAAACGGCAGAGGAGTTTCATCAGATAGTGTTTCCAAATTTAACAATACAACCCTTTGTGTGTACACTCACCTGAACCACTTATCTACATGAAGACCTGATACAAGCAGACCTAAGGCTAATTTTAATATTTCAACATGACTTCAATCTACAGTAACTTTATATTGATTTAACCTTTATAGTTTTTAGTATTTTTCATTAATGTAATTTAAGAAGTTGAAACTAAGTTACTGAAAAGAAGTTGTGACCAAAACAAATATTAAGACATAGGATAAAAACAGAGTTTGGCTGAATAAATAATGTATTTATTTCCCCAAACCTCTTTTAATGTTGTGTATCTTGGGCCAAAGTAAATAAAATAAATACATAAAATTGTAATAAACTCATTGAAACAAACTTTGTTACTAAATCAAACACAGATAATGGCATTTTATGTTTTTCCAAGCGCTATGTCTTTATACTAAACTAAACATGTTAAATTCTCCTTCTTCCTGCTTTAAATGGGCCCCTCTCTTTAAATGATTGGCCCCATCACGGCCCCCCCCAGTAAAAGTAGTCTAGAATTGTCCCTGTTTCAATGTTTCCATGAGCTTTTAGTCGAAATGTAAATATGTCTTGTAGTTCTTCTGCTCAAAGTACGGTAAACATGCAAGTCTTGATGACTTGAGGGGGCTTGTATGTGATTCTTCCCATGATTCCAACAGCGTTGTAATGCAGCAAAATCCCCCATCTCACATTGTTAAGGAAAGTGAAAGATAATTCCCGGCCGTGTTTCGGATCTGCTCCAAAATGTAATTGGTTCTTCCTCAGCCCATATAACATCATTCCCCTAAGTTGCATTCAAATCTGGTCAGTAGTGTTTCTGTATAATCCTGCTGACAGACAAAAACCAAGCTGAAAAGCCAACCCTGTGGCAGAGGTAATAACTGTAGTGTCACAAAATGGAGGTAACTACATAGAGTAGAAGACCTCCTAAACGCTGCCTACAGTTAGCCTCTTCTTGCTGAAATTATAAGAGTCATTTATTCTGCACAGATGCACATTTTCCACAATGACTATCCATGGCAATCAATAAAGTCAAGAAGCAAAAAGAGAAGAAAGACAACGAAACAAAGCCAAAACCTCAGGCTTTCAGTAATCAAGCGGGCTGCCCACAGGGGGAAATATTAACAAAGACATAAAGAAGCAAAATCAATTTCCTAAATAGCTTAAAGGAAGTTATGATTTTGCATTATATTGCGAAACTGCGCTTGATTAATTACTGCTCCAGGTGCACTGCAAATAGATCTGCAGAATATGTACTTTAAGATGAACGTTTTGTTTTCTAAAGTAACAGTTTTACCCTGAAAACCACAAAGTTTGATCCCGACAGTGAACGTTAATCATATACAGAAACCAGACTCTTGTTTGTTCTTTGTACAGAAAACTGAAAAACAGCACTATGGGATGCATTATTAGACATGATATACAGTAAGGCCTGATATAAAAGGTGGGGGATGTAGAAGAAAAACATCAACATTGACATCTGTGTTTGTCTTACTGATGAACATCACATACTGAAATGTTTTGACTAAAGTGTGCCACACTGCGATATAGCCAATAAAGAAATTGCAACATCTACAATAATAAAATGACTAACACTCAAAATATTATTTCTAAACTTAAATAAATAAAACAAAAACCCAAGAATGATAACTGCAACAAGAACAATCCTTAAAAGATGACGTCTTCTACTGTCAGAGAACATTTCAGTATCAAAGGAAAGTAGCTTCAGAGAGAAAGAGTGAGATTTCTCCTGTTACATATGATTTGTTAGAATAAATAAATCTGGGGATTCATCTCCATCGTCTTTTACTGTCATTCTGAGGAGATTTAGGAAGAGATATGATGATCTTTGATGTGTGTGCTGCTCCCTCCCTGAAGCGGTGCAAACCAAAGTGAAAACCTCTCTTTATAATGCGGAGTTTGACTTCAAAGGCGTGAGAAGAATGAAATGCTTTGACATATTGTCAGTGTTTACAGACATGTGCGTTTGTAACATCATTGCTAAAAATGAAAAAGTGTGTAAATTGACTTTGGCTTCAAACAGTTTTAACAAAATGTTACTTTGGGGGGAAGGCTTCTACTGTCAGGTCTGAGGCTGGGTCTTAACACAGCATGAGAACATTGGGAAAACGATGTTCATAAAGATAATATAGCAGCACAAAGGCAATAGGCAGTACATACATTTCTACGTATAGTATCTACCTTTTTACAGATTTTATGAGTGCAATAAATTACATTAACTTACCTAATGGAATTGAAACATTCAGCCCCACATGTGCCCATCTGTGTTAGGATGTAAAAATCACATGTTTATGCTAAAAGTCATATATGCTTGTACCTGTGTGTATAAGATTTAGATGAGCAAACATGCGATGTGCCATGAATCACAATTATGCTTTACACAGACTCACTGAACTGCATTAATGTGTATTTCACATAAACTGAAAATACAAAATAAATACATAAACTGAGAAAGACAGGAAGAGCTAGACAAAGTAGAATTTTTTCACAGGAGTGATTTCAACATTTGGGTTTAATCTTGTTATTATGTTGTACTAGCAAATAATGTACAGCATGTACAGTCATATTATAGTGTATCCCATGGGCCTAGCAATCTTAACCATACATCATGGATGAAAAGGTTCCTATTTGACTACGGCATATATAGTTTCACGGCGTTGTCCCTGCCAGCTGTTGAATAAAAGGAAAATGCAACAAGCTTTCAAATATCAGCCGTATATTCATATAGTATACAGTAACATTAGGTGCAGAGCAGAGAAAGTGATGATTTAATATTCTGCTAACTTAGTCAAGACCGACGGTGGGATCCCCCTGCAGATCCAGATGCTCTCTTTCATAAAGCCACGCTAGATTCTGCCGTCAACACCACACATCTATGTACAAACAGGAGCTAAGACTTCAACAATAGGCTCAGACTTTCAGCTGAACGTAAATACATTCTGTTTGAATCACAGTGATGTCTTGTGTAACTGGACTGTTTTGAAAAGCACCACGCAGACAGGGATATATTCGTCTGCAGACTGTTTTGGGGGTTGTAGCTTTCAGCCCACAGAGTTGTTAGCATGCACACTACATGTTGAGCGTGCGAGTGTGTGCACTCATGCTAGAGCAGCCCACGAGGAGTTATTACTGTACGACACGTTCTTCCCAGATCCCCTCATGCACATACGCAGACTTCCACACAGATTGATTGTGTGGGGGTACATGCATTCTCTCCAGAGAAGCCTCATTTACATTTTTAATGGGTTCAGACTCTTTTAGGGAAATAGAGAAGTAGCTTCACTGAATGTGAATACCCGCGACCCCTCCCCCCACTACGTTTATACAACCCTTAGGGAAAGATGCAGCCCAGTATGAAAATGTATGCAATTAAACACACTTAATGTAGTATTATGCCAAACATGACTTCATGTAAATTGCACTCTGCATGAATGAATGAGTTATTCTGAAACTCCCAGAGTTCATTTGTTTTCTTCTCTCAAATCCTTCACCACTTTCATGCCAGATTATCTAAGGTATAGTCATGTTTATAAACAAATAATGTATAAAATATTAATATTAATGCGTGCAGAAAAGACTTCTCTTGTTCTGTGTATCAGGAAGTTGTAACAGGATAGGCTGAATTATTGATCAAAGCAGGTACCTATGCTACTACTGTACTAAACAATTTGATGCAGTTAAATTAATGTAAACAGATTAGGCACCGCTCACTTACTGTACCTGTTTGTTGGTAGAGATTATCAAATAGTAGACTATAGGAAAATCAATATGAACCATAATACAAAACAAATATGAGTAGGTCTGTGTTTGAATGAGAACCTGGAAGGGAAGCATTATACCAAAAGAATCACAAGGATTAACTATGTATCTGGAACAACTCGATTAACAGGGAAAAACTGAATTTGATTTGAAATACTTTAGGAGTTTAAAATATCTCCAACATATGAACATACTTCCCCAAAATCTAATTTCACATAGGCCCAGTGTTTCAGAGAATTTTATTGAAACTCCTGGCAGCCCCTTTTCCTTCCTCTATATTTATGAGGACGGACAAATGTATTCAAAATTCAGTTTCCTCACATCTATTTTCAATATTTAGACAGCTACATTGTTAAAGGATGAGGTCATCGTTTGTCAAGTCTTACAGCAATGGTCAGGTGCCCATATGAATTTTGAAGACGTTATCTTTGGAGATATCATTACTTCAATTCCTGCTGGCATTCAGAGATGCCTTTCTTGGCCATAAATAAACAATTGCTCTAAACTTTAAAATGTTTTTTTTTCAGGACAGAGAGGACTGTGGGTTTGTCCCCCATCAGGTACATTGGAATCAGAGTTGTTTTTAAAAGATGTCTATTGTTAAAACACAGTCTTACCCTAACCCTTAGAATCCTGACTCAGGATATAAATTATCCACAAATAAGTGAAGACATTCAGAAAAAATATCCTCTAACTGCTTTTTCCTTATCTCACAATTGTATAGCGGCTATTGGCCTCACATACTGCGCAGTGAATGGACTTGCAACACAAACACACTGACACACACACTGAGACACAGAGGAAGTCAGGCAGGAATTAGGGTCATTGTCCTCTGATATCTTCTACCTCCTGACATTAGCCGAAGATTACTGCCTAGCTGGATGTCTTTTATGTTGATATAAAAAACAGGACAACCATTGATCTTGTCCGAAATGTAACGGCCTCTGACTGGTAGTGGTGTGCACTGGGGGGCCACTGCTGAGATGAAGCTCGTGTCTGGTTAATAAATGGTCTGCAGGTAATGTGGGCGACCCTGTCTCCAGCAGCAGTGCAGTACATTCTCTGGAGAAGGATCGGCCTGTAATGACGGGCACTTAGACCGCCTGCAAGGAGGCCGCGGCAATGATTAAAAGTCACCATGAGTTTCCTCTAAAACAGACTGCAGCACAGATGTGTTAGTGAAACATTGTGCGGATGCAAACCCACAGCTCCAAATCTGTATTCAAAGGGAGTGTGAGCAGAAGAAACAGCAAGAATGCAGCAAAGGACGCTTATAATCTCAGTGTTGATGATGAAGTATCTTTTTGTGATGAGAAACACGTAATACATTTTGCTTTGCACAGCAAATTCTCTTGTTTCTAAGGTAAAAAGTCTGGATCCAGACAAATCCTGTGCTAATGGCCTGTCATTCCTCTTGGGAATCTAGAAAACACTGGCTCTGTAAATTATATTTTAGTGTGTACGTCTCCCAGACAAATATGCTGACAACACACAGCACAAAGAAATATAGAACATGCATAATGCACTTCCTAATGAAAGGAAGACAATACTTATGCAAAAGCCTGTTGGGATATGTGCATCTCAAGCTTGATTTGAATGAGTAAACTGTTATCAGTTTTCAGAGTGTGCAGCAACACAGAGAGATACTCTGTAGTCTAATTTTGGCTAAAGCAGTTTGTTCCAGCAGCAGCTGATCTGCAGGACTTTTATTTTTCAGGAAACACAATCCGATCCATTATTTATTTTGTCAGGGAATGGAGCCAAAAAGAAAGTCAATGCCAGTAGCATACCATACAGTGTAGCTATAGATATCCGTTTAAAGGATTACGAATGGAAATTATTCATGAATATGCCCTCAATCCAGACTACTGAAGGTGAAAATGCCTTTGGCCCAGCATTTGTACCTATAAGCTTCTTCAAAAGCTGAACATGCTGCAGCCTGATAAATATAGTAAGGCTTCCTTACATTTATAGTGCTGTGTCAGCTTGAGTGTCATCTCTTTCACATTCTGCGTTTCAGTCAACATCAGTGAATATATTGTTTGTATCTGTCAGTGAGTAAAAAAATACTTACCATTAGCTTATCAGACATTGATGATTCCTTTTGTTCTTTTATTTCTCAAAGCATGATCTTTATCATGCTTATTCCAACTGTGTGGTGAATGTGCAATCAACTTTGGTGGAACATTTACCACTGAAAAATCATCGCAGTTCCCTCACATCTCCCATGTTATCAAAATGGTAAATGACCAAAATGAGTCAGCTGATAAGGTCTCACATAAAGTAAGAGGAGAGGAGGGTTATGTTTTTTTTCTTCTATTGAGGACTGGGCAGGATGATGATGGCTTTTGAAGATGTATTTTTAAAGTTTTGGGTGAGATACATTGTTTTATAGCTATATGACAAAAATCTCCTGACAGGTGATACCATGTTTGGCGAGTGGCACTAGGGGAGATCTGGAATTGGAGCATCATTTCTAATGTCCTCTTTTCTCTCAACACTTGATATTATGATGAAAAGGCAGCTTATTTACTGATTTGATCATGGGTAGTTATGTTAAATGGCTAGGCACATGTAATGTCTGAGTTTAGAAGTTGTAATGAAACAAGGCTTTGCTTGTATGCATTTCACACACGTGAAAAAACCAGATGACTGTGGAGCGTGACAGAATATAATACATTCATTAACTTGCATATCTCGTCATGGCATAATTTTGGCAGTTTGTGTATGTAATGTAATGTATGCCAGTATGCTGCATTTTCATAATTCACTTCATGTATTCACATTAGCCTTTCAGAAAACTTGGATGTGAAAACACGCCTCCAGGCTGCTTGGCGGCAGTTGATGACTTCATATATGTTTATGGCACTCGAACATGTGGGCGCTCTTTCTTTTGCCAAATGTCTCACTGGGCAGAGGTGCTGCTCCCAGCTAAAGGCTGTAATCTCTCTCACACCTGGCTAGTGTGGCCGAGGCCAATAACGGCCAGCCTCTCAGGCTCATCAGTCTGGCAGACAGTAAATCAGTTGGGCCCCTGCAGCAGCCCTGAAGCTGAGCTGCACGTCTCACACAGCACCTCACACCTAATACCTTCCTCAGGCTTACTGCTGTGTCGGAGATTTGCATGCTTTGTGCACATAAGTATGTGGAGGAATATTTAGGGATATTCAAAAAAAAAAAAAAAAGCTTCCAAAAGGTCCAAAGCGTCATTTTGATCATTTATGATGAAGGTGGAGATAACAAGCACACCTTCCAACAGGAGGGAACACACTGAGCTTTTCTGAAAAGGCTGCCTGATTACTTTGACTGCAGCTCCTCTTTTGTCAGAGCATCAGGGAGAAGCTGTCATACATCCCTGTGTTTCTGCTGGTGCTGGAATCTGATGTCTATTTGTTATTAGTGTAAGCCAATGTTTGTGTGTGTGTGTGTGTGTGTGTGTGTGTGTGTGTGTGTGTGTGTGTGTGTGTGTGTGTGTGTGTGTGTGTGTGTGTGTGTGTGTGTGTGTGTGTGTGTGTGTGTGTGTGTGTGTGAGTTGGATGAAGGAGCCTGGTAAGATAAAAGTTACGGCTTCAGACAGACAGGCAGATGTTCCTCTTCAGATATTGATCTCAGCCTAGAACATGGCTGCGAGAACAAAGTCGTCTCCTGTGATTATGCTCCCTCTGCAGCCCGATACCATAACACTTTGCGCTTGGTACAGTTGAGACCCAGCTGATTGGAGTCACACAGAGATAAATGATTAATGCATGTATGACAGTTTCTATTTTTACATCTTCCACCGGGGCTGTTTGAAGTTGGTGAGAGAGAAAAAAACGTAGCTGACTAACCAAGTTATTTGCCTTGTTTTTTACTGTGAGTTTCAAAGCCCACTGAGATAAGAGAGCGGGGGATATGGCAGCTGGCAGAGTAAAGGCTGTTTTTGAAAAGCAAAAACTTCAGAGGCATGTTTAATCTCCACCTTCCTACCTAAATCACCCCCAGCAGCTGGCAGAGGAGGACCCGAGCAGGTGATTACCAAAGGCGAGGGACAAGGATGTGACTGCATCCCGAAAAGAAGAGAGGAGGCTCAGTGGGTCTAAGATCTAACCGTAGTGACACCCGTTTCAAAAATATACACACATTCTCACAAACACACACAGGGTTCAGCATTCATCATTTCCATGACTGACAGCTTGGGGGCTTCTGAGAGTGAGAGCTCTTTTTCTGATAACTTGAGGGGAAAAGGTTAGGGCTTCAACATTTTTTTCAAGCTTCAGCTGACGAGCTGGCTGCCATGCACACGGTGATGAGTGGAGGAGGAGGTACCCCTAACGTGACAAAGTGCCTCAGGTTTTGGCTCTGGAAAGAGGACGGAAGGCTAAGCAGGGAAGGAAATGCACTGAGAACAGAAAATCTCATTGTAGGGGAGAAAACCGATTTACCTGAAAAAGTACTTTACCCTAAATCTAAGCCAATCCCCCCCCAAAAAATACACAGTGTTCTTTAAAACTATAAGCAGTGCATACATGACAAGTAAGCCTGGTCAATAAAAAAGACCATTTTTTGTTGAAATATGAAGACAATTGGATTTTGGTTTACAAGATATACTTTTATCTAGAAATATGTAATGTCAAGATGAAAAATATATATAAATGGAAATGAAAGAAATCTGGTTTTGATTTTAATGTATGCAGAGTTGGACATCTAGTCTATTACAGTACCGTAAATATAAATGGCATGTTGAGGTGACCTGGTACAAGAGAATATGTTTTTGAGATATCTTACATTTTTAGGTTTTGTTTTTATTTTGTATTATTAAAATAACAGTAATGTTCTTATATGGTTTGGTGTCCATGAATTAACTTTTCCCACACACGGATTAGTTACAAATCATTAGTGACTTTATTGTAAATGTTTTTTTATATCAGTCTAACTTTCTATTATTTAGCTTTTCTTTGTGGTATAGCAGTATACATTTGCATGGTTACATACAATACATCCTACATACGAATACCTTTCATGAAAACTATTAATCTATGAGCTATTTTTCCCTTATATGAAACAAATGTACTTCGGGAAGCCTTGAAATCTAGCTAGTCGCCTGATTTTAAAGTCCAGCATTTCAGCCCACATATTTGTGGACACATCTGGGACTGTAAGGAGGAAAAGGGCAACTCTGAGGTATCGATGCAGAGTGGGGGCATGCCCTTTTGGCTTTCACTAATCAATGTTCACTTCCACCTTCAACATTTCCTGCAGAAAACAATCCTTTGTGTGCCAATGCAATCTGACTGCTCACTGTGTGCGTCGAGGTTGGAAATGTGTGGCTGTACTCGTTCAAACGAGAGGTGAGCTTTAGTGGTCCAATGCAGGGGCTTCTTAATGATCTTGTTTTTATGGTGCTACGTAAAGCATGACGTTAGAGATGCGTGACAAGACTGCTGAGAAGGCAAATGGATATGGTGCACAGCCACTGCCTCCCCTCACCACAACCATTGTGAGCTCCTCCCCGATCCTCACTTTAAATTTATGTGTCCTGCTGAATGCAGCCCGGCTGCTTTGCATATTACCCATCAATGCCTGGGGACAGCGCTATAAATCATTGATTTGTTCATTGGTTTGTAACTGAATGACCTATACAGGTAAAAACAGGAAAACAGAGTTGATCCGAGCTTCATTTCATTGAGAAAATAATTGAAAAGGGTAAATGTATTACAAAGTCTACTAATATTTTGACTATGTTGTACCAATATGCAAGTGTTCCTTACAGTATTAGTCTTATCTGCTGTTCATGTACGGCTCTTCAACTTAATATTTTCTGTATTCAAGGGCATAGACATGCATCACCTCCCAATGAAGAGAAACTTGTGCGTGGTCACAGCAACTAAAAAAGCTGCAACGTCATTAGAGACAACAGAGCTAATCCTCTAATTAAACTGCTGCTACTTCCTGCCTCTTAACATACACCACCGCTGCAGCTAAGCGAAGATTAAAAGTGATCCTATAACTTTATCGACAGGCTTCTTTCTTCACTTATCCTAATTCCTGGGCTCTCTCAGTACAAACCATGTAATTTCAGATGAAGAGTAGCACTCTTTGAGCCATTAAGTCCTCTCAGTGCGTCAGCATATGAAGATCTCGGATCAGTGAGGATATATCAGCGAACTATTTTCTGAAATGGAAAGCAAAGGCTTTTCCTTCTCATTACAGTGTTGTGACTGTCCTTTTATCAAACCTCGTTTACATAATTCTCTCTTTATCTGCTAAATGTACTCAAATGTTTGCTTTAAAATAAAGGTGATTTATTTATATATTTATTTATTTATCAGAGATTTATCATTTTTATTTTGAGAGAGACTTTGTCTTTGCCACGTTATATATTTGTTTTATTCTATTTATTTTTAACAATTCTTGGAATCATCTGCCTCATAAAAACTAATATATATTGAAGCAAAAAGAGATTGATTTTGACAATATTTTTGAATTTGAATTACTTTTAGTTAAAAGGGTAAAGGAAAAAAGAGGTTAGCTGATTCTGGGGGACTTTACCAAGAGAATTGATGCATCGTGTGCTTCATAATTTCACTGCATTCCGCAATTAAAATAAATCCATTAAATCCATTTCAACAACTAATCTTTGACACTGCCTGCTAACTTTCACTCAGGAAAAAATCAACATGTTCCTAATTGTAGGACCGTCCTCTCGCCTCTAAGAAAATCGTTTTCCTACCATCTGTTATGGCAATGACTGAGGACATCAAAAACAATTAACCCTTTCACAGTGCCCCAGGAAATATCCATTATGTCAGACCAACATATGATTGTGTAGTGACTTTGTTGTGCTGCATGAGCACTATCCTTTCTGAAGCTTAAATCAAGATCGAGAAGATCAAAGTCACCATAAGTGTTTGCTTCCTCATGTGAAGTAAAAAGCCTGTTGTAAATGCGTCCTCTTGATATATAAGATCATAAAATCTATTCAACCAGGAGTTCTTCTTTTCTGTAGATTTTCAGTGCGCTCAACATTTAAAAAGGTCCTCAGTGACAGTGAGTCTGTGACCCTCTCTGTGTAATAGCTTTCTCTGGATGAGTAGTAGGGTATATGGCCTCCAGCTCTTCAGTGGGCCAAATCTGTTATGATGCAATGCTTTTACCACTTTCCCTTGAGACTTGACTTTTAAAGAGTTCAAGGCAGTGCCCTTTGAAGTATAAAGTATTAAGTTCCAGTTTAGGTTACAGAGCTACTCAAGTTTACACTATGGGGTTCTACGGTGTGTCAGTGGACTCGTGTGCTGCGGGCCAGCCAAAGGTTTCTCGATTTCAGATACATAATTTATTAGTATAATGGAGTGCTTTCAGGTATGATAGAAGGGTAAACTTACATGGGATGACTAGACATCGAAGCAGGGTTCAGAAGGACAATTAACATGCTCTAGCTGATCCATTAGAGGAAGTACAAAATGTTGTTGTTGCTGGTGGGATGTAAGTTTCATAAATATCATTAGCGTACTTATTCTTTAGACCCGTGGTTCTCAACTGGTGGGTCGTAGTTATGCAAGTAAAAGAAAAAAATTGAGAGAAAAAAAGAAAATCACAGGAAAAAGTCAAACTTTTATTTTTAAGGCCGACATTTCCAAAGCTGTGCGTGCAGTAGTCGTTTGGCTGGAAATGTCGGAGACCAGAAACGGTTTTTAAAACTGCTGTCACGTAGAGATCCAGGATTCGCTCCAAGTCTATCTTTTTAATTCATACAAAAAATTATATATATATATATTACTGCAGTGGTTCAAATCTTTGGGTCGTGATTTATTGACAAAGGCAAAAGTGGGTCCTGAGGCTTGACCAGTTGAAAACCACTGCTTTAGACCATACTTGCCAATTTCACAGAGTCTGCAACAATCACTTTTGATTAAATTGAGAGGCCTGCAATCACTATAAGACATTATGCCTATTTAACACAATTGAGGTTTCATTTATATCAACTTTCAAAAAGACCTGTTTTGACGATTTTAACATTGAAGTCTGTAGTAAGGAGATTTGCTTGAATGGAATAAGTGACATGGAGGAAGCATGGGGGTTTCAAAAAAAGGTGTATCTTAAAGAAATGTAGGTGTTGAGGTTAATGATATTCAATCCTAGGTCATTGAATCAATACATTAATCCAGATCTATAGATCTGTACACACCTAGCAAACTTGCTTAAGTGTTCCTTATCAATGTTTTATTGCTGGCTTCTTGTCTGTTTACATTTTTTTATCCCAACTGTCATGTCATGAGACACACAATGTTAGTCACGTTTTCATATTGCTTAGGATATTACTAACGCCAAACTGGTCATTATGACAAATGTCTGTTCAGCTGGGGTGCATTTAATCAAACTGGGTTTAGCTTGTACAACGGAACGGCCAAAACGGAAATGGACCCAACTCATTTCCCCGAAATATGATTGCAAATCACCAGCAGCCAGATGTTGCAGTCTTCTATACTACTGTGCTTGTTTGTAAGCCAAAGAAAGTATGGTATGAATAATAGTCATTTTCTCAGCACAGAGTATCTAAGTGGTGTTGTTGCGGGGGTGTGTTTTGGGCACTGTTTGACATTATAAGAGAAAAGCGAGAGTGCAGTGAAAGACACGATTAGTCACAGGTGTTCGGCTGCTGCTGACGTTCACTCCTTGTGCTGGTCACAGAGTACGTTCATGTTATAAAGGACATATTCCAGCAGATGAGGGGGCGGTGAACGATACTATTTTGTATGCACTTACAAAACATAACAGTTATGTTTGGATTGAAATGTTTGTAGAAATTGCCATTGGACGATCTGTCTGTTTTATACTATTGACAAGCGTAATCAAAAAAATCATTAAAGACAAATGTAAAGAACTCAACCAGCTGTGAAATGGAAAAGAAAAGAAAGCCAGAAACTTGTTTCTGAGAAAATCAATACCCTTACAATTGTTTTTATTGGACCATGATTGATAATGAGCTGTTCTAAAAATAAACCCATTTCATAATGTGGCTTTCCTAAGTGCACTCAACAATCAGCCAGTAATCTCTCTGTGAAGAAGTAATGGGAGACACAGCACACAGTACAACAACAGTGGTTACTTATATTATTTAATTCATTTGTTTGCGTGTTTTTGTTTTCTAGTTTATTGGTGCTAAACAGAGCCAACATTTCAAAATTAGTGGCCATTCATTAGGGGTGCAATTTTGCAATTTCTTAACCACAAGGGTGGTTTTATGATGTCATTGAAAGCTTGGAGCTTTCCACAAGTATTTCGCCTGATTAAGTTGAAAGGACCAAAGGCTTTGCTTTTTCATTTATAAATATGAGGACCTTAGAGTGCAAACTCTCTTAAGATTTTAAAGGGTACTCAAGCAATTTAGCATATTACTTCAAAAAAGGAGGACACAAGAGATAACTTAAAAGAAAGGTATCAAAACTGAGGCACCAGATGCTGAGATATCCTGACTTTTAGTGCCCGGTAGGTCAAGCCTATAATACACTAGATTCAACAATTCCCTGATCAAAAGTGTCTTTTATAAGACCTCCCTGTCTGCTCTTTACTCACTTCTTTTAAAAGGCTCCTGTTAACTTTAAAAACTAAACTGCACTGTACAATGTCTGCTGTGATAGCAACTCTCACTCTTGGTATTGACGAGGTTTCTGGTTTCTTCCCAGGTGTTGTGATGAAGACTGTTTAGATGTAGATATGTTTACTTCTTCGCTTTTCAGACAGGGGATTGCTGTTCCTGATTCATGACATAAAAATGTAGCTTAACCAGGGAAAGTTTGAATATCAGATAAAGGGGACGTGCCCAAATCTCCTGATTTTAAATGTTGCAGCTAGCCGAGGTGAAGCAAAATGAAACTCGAGTTCATACCAGTTAGTAGTTCAATATATGCAAATGCTTCGTCTTTTGGCTCTTGTGTTTTGTATGTAAAAATTATAATTTGTGTTACATCTGCTCAAGCTACTACACTATAAAATATCTAGCTAAGTAAAATCCTTCAATGTTATGCACAGCATAGGTTCCTTGGATCTGAGCCTATTCAGGTAGCATTATAAAACTACTTTTAAAAATGTTATTTAAAGAAAAAACTATATACCATCTTACAAGATTGTTCGTTTGAAATTTAAAATATCTGTCAGGATTGTGAAAGTGGATGTGAGATCGTATATTTTTTCTTCGGATCTAAACTGTAAAAACCCAGAGCCTGAACCTTTGTGCCATGTTGTGTTTAGATACAAACAAGCAAGGACAAGCTCTGAGTCCCAAGGCCAGCAGGGGACAACGCTTAATAAAATATGAATTCATGTGTCTTCAACTGAGCCTTAGTTGTATTTCTTAAAATCAAATAACCAAGTATTAACAAGTTGTTTGACTTTCAATTTTATGTGTACAAAGAACACTTTGCTGATTAGCCAGTAAACAACAAAAAGATTTAGAACAAGTAATTTGTTTCCCTTTGTAAAATACTTTATTTGAATCCCTTAACATTGTACGCTTGAGAAAACGATTGAATTAGATAAACTGATGACTAAGCAGAAGCTTAAAAATGAGGTTTGGATGATTCCAAAGACAGGCAAATACCAGGTGGACCAACACTGCATCCAATGTTACCCTATCTCTGAGGTGTGCAAGGAATTAGAAATAGGTAATCATCTACAACCCCCCCATCAGCACCATCGCAAAGACCACATTATTAGTCGCCCACCTACATTTATGCCCTATTTTTCCTCTGTAATTATTGGGTGATGACGTACGATTGTCCTGAGGTGTTAACGTCAAGTAAATCATCACAATGAGCTAATAAAGTCAAACTGGCCCTGAGGGTAAAAGAATCCTTATAGCTTCTGTAGGTGACAGGTAAGCAGTATTTAAGTTATTCCTGAGTACAAGGTATTTAAAAGGCTAATGAAGTGCATGGCTTGAGGAGATTCTACTTTAAGGGTGATATTGCAGTGTTTAAAAGAGGCTGTTGTGAGAATCATCATCATCAATAACTGGGATTTACATAAAGAGAAACGCGCTTCAACAGTTGGGTGCCCCAGGTGTAACATAAGTATAGAGCAGTAGAAAGGAGGAGGGTGTCAAGGACATCATGTTTTCTTTATCTTGTCTTTCTGTTCATTAGCAAGATATCTAAAAGTGAATTTACAGATTTCAAAGAGGGAACATGTGCATGACCATAACCTATTTTGCACATAACTCCATATATGAAGATACAATCCTGGGTTTCTTGTTTTTAAGACAAACTCCAGGAATACTAATTAAGAGATTTTTGTGAACAGTCATCTATTTTTTCAAAGAGTTTCAAAGAACTGCATAATCAATTTCTGAGGGTTGATCACTTCCCATTACACATAATCACCATTAAGCGATGGTCACCATGCCAATCAGCATATTTGTCTATCTAAGTGCTGAATAAGAAGAACATCTGAATCGAGATGCTTTTAGTGTGTAGAATAATACATGTAAGACAGAAGGATTAAATATGTACTCTGACATCATTCATATATGTTTGCCATGTTTGTATTCATGGCCATGTCTTTGTTCAAATATGCTTCAAGGTAATTAGCAAAAGTAATCTGCATTGTATGTGTTGCCAATTTAAATACGCTTAACAAAAAACATTTATGGCAGGGATACGTACATCTTTTTTTATGCTTTGGCGGTAAAAATAGAGTGACATATTTAGGAAGTCGCGACATGTGCAGACTCCAATTAGCGTGGTGTGTTTTGTGAGGAGCAGTTTCTACACTGTCCCGTTAAAGCAAAATAAATGTCAGTGATATGAGCTTCTTTATGATCTCCTCATTACATCCCCATTATGTTACAGTATATTTCACACGCCCAACCGAGTAGCTTCCCACTGTTCTACAGCATGCATATTAACACATGTTGACCACTCTCTTTTTGTCCTTCAATTTCCACAGACACTTGTGGTGCCTGCAGACCTGTCAACCTCTCACACCCACAGTGATCAAACACTGCCTGCAGAGAACAACCCCTGGGGATTAGCTATCTTAATTAGCAAGTATTCCTTTTTCCAAAGTGAAGCATGTCACAGGAGAGGGCACAGTGAGAAAAGGCCAACCCGCAGATTTCCATTAAAAGCTTAACTGAGTTGGGAGCAAGCAAGTACATCTAACAGCGGGGCGATCAAAGACATAACACACAAATCAATGTGTACTGTACATGTCTGAACACACACATACTGCAGCTGTGTGTTGGTGTGCACAGGCAGGCATACAGTGCAAACTCATGGGTTGTATTAAATTTAAACCATTTCACGCTTAAAAAGCAGCTGGACGGCTGAGATATCACTGAGTCTGGACACTTCAGCAGGTTTATTTTTTATGGATATCTAAAAATTCAAATAGCTTTCCCCCCACAAGCATCCAACAGTTTCTTTGGCCGGAGCCATGCGTTGGCAAAAGAAAAAAGTAAAAACACCTTCTCTTATAACCACACATCCTTTGAAGGCATTAGGATGAATATTGACAATACAGGAGCCTGGCAATTACAGGCCTTATCCTCCTGCCTCACAAACAGTCCGCTTCATTATGGGCTTTTAGCTGACACCTTACCTCGGCCTTCTCCATTGAATCATCACTGCTAATGCAGAATACGAAATGGCTAAGAGGTTCATAAAATACATCAGGATTGTTTAACCATAATTTCCCTCCTTGCGAGTCCTTTTATAGCTTCCATTAGGGAGCGGTTGCATTGAGTGACAACTGAAGAAAGGACATAAGGGGAGTGAGAAGAGGAGAAATATGTACATTAATTCACTAACTTCTGAAGGAAAGCAGGGACAATGGAGGTTTATAGTTATTTAATGTTCATGTAAGTAGCTAAAGATAAAGTGGGCTCCCTTGTGAGCATAACTGTGTGAAGAGACATCAGAAATACACATTACAGTTTTGGTTATGTGTTGATTGATTGATTTATCTCTTTGTGTCAGGACGTGCATATGGAGCACATAATGGAACATTCCAGAGGGGCTGGTTCAGCAGCAGGTTGTTGACAATTAATGCACAATATGTTTTGATTGTAGAAACACTCAAATGGTATTTGACTGTTGGCTCTAAATGTTAAAGTTTAACAGTGCAACTTGAAGGTGAAACTAAATGAAATCCCTTTCTATAATCACATCCCCTGTAATACTGTGCACCAAAACACAAACTATAAACTGAAAAGAAAAGAACATTTCTTGGAATCTCACCTGGTAGAGCAGACACCTGGGTAATAACGCTAATCACACAATCCAAAGATATGATGTAAATTCTTCTGCTAACTCTATACTGCTGAAACTTTCAGTTTCATGAGTAAATACATCATGAATAAGTCAAAAGAATTCTCTTAAGTTCACTTACACTGGGACTTTAGGGACTCGTCCGCACAAACATAAAGAAAGATTCATAAAATTTTCAATGTTTTCAAGCTTAGAAGAATTGAAGCCAGGAGCACATACATCTCAAATGTCATTTATTTGTAAAAGGAAAATGATCAGTTGTGAGGTTCAGACCATCCATGCTGTCCACGGTGCTGAATCAGATCCACAAGACAGTCTGCTGTCCATGGTGCTGAAACATCTAAAAGATGCAAAGTTCCACATTTGAAGGCTTCATCGTGGTATTCACAACAGTTACAGCATTTTGTTTTGGAAAGGAAAATGTTAAGCCTCGGTGATCTACATCCTGAAATTCTAAACCATAATAATATCCAATTTCTAACTGCCTTGTGTCACTTTGTTAAAGTGAAACTTCTCAGTGACATGTTGAGGCTGATTTTGTATGAGTCTATACTGTGTCAGTCTGATGACAGACAATGACAAAGACTTATCTGATGACATCTTTGTCTTATCCATCTCAGGACTCAAGAAAGAGTTTTCATTTAGACTTCAATTATTTTCCTTGTCTTGGGAAAAAAAAACCTTCGTTCAGCCCCATGGGCTAATGAGCTCTAATTACTGAAGGTGGCAAATTGTTTTCGCCACGAGACTTGCCATGATGTTGCCATGGTAACACATTGTGGTTGTAGGGACGATATCAATGAATGTTGTGAAGAACAGGCTACCTATTCATTAAATATTAGATAGCAGTATGCTCCTGGTTTTGGGGGGGGTTTCTAACCCCGACCCACATCCTGGTTGACCTTTTCTGAGTGAAAAGATAAAAAGAGACGGAGAATGTGTTTATACACCGTAAAGCATCTGGAGTGTGTGATACCATCAGAGTGCAGAAACCAGGCGGTGTTTGCCCCGGCAACAGAAATAACCTGAGTGAAAGAGAAGCCGATGGAGAAAATAAGGTGCAGACAGACACTGTTTGCACACAACAAATAGGAAGTGTTACAATGTGTCCAGGGAGAGGGGGGGGGGGGGGGGGGGGCTGAGAGGGTTCTGCGAGAGAATAGTCTGAATGAAATGGAGAAAAGGTCAGGCTCTGTTTACAGAATAACATGTTGGGTGATGGATGAATGGCAGGAGGAAATTAGGTTTAAAGTCAGGGGAGATGGACAAGTACAGAAAAGATGATAAATAAGCACGATATTTTTGAATTGGGGTAAAAAATGATTGAGATGAAGAAGCGTTCTAAATGTACCAACACACAACAGGTAAAGGACTGATTTTCTGACACATTCAGAAGTGAATATAAGCAAAGCTGACATGATAAGATATTTAACAATCTGTTGGCGTAACGTCAATCAAATAACTGCATTTATGAACTCCCAATTATCCAGCAGCTCTGGAGAAAAGGAAAGAATTATGCTGATGAAACATCTGTGGGTCTGGAGATTGTGTGGAGTGTGCAAACATGCTAATAAAACATTATTACGTGACTACTCTTTCTTTCATTCATTTATGTAAGCTGAACTCCGATGGTTTAATTCAGCCACTCTAAGAGCTTTAGTCTGGCTTTGCATTTGCTTTAAAAAGTTGATATCTCCCCCCAAAAATTGGGTAGGAAAGTCAAGACGGTCTATCCAGGAGATTGATTTCCTAATCCTCACTGAGACCTAGTAGAAAGAATATCTCACAAAGATTATTTACAAACGGATAAAATCTATGCACTGACTTCACACCCGTCAGCTGGAGGCGTGTTATCATCATCATCAGTAGAGAGACATCACTTCCACGTCTTGACACTTAATTTAAATATATTTAGGTTAACAAAACAGGTCAAGCCAAAAAACATCCTTCTGTTGACATGTATAAATCAGCACATATGCCTTAACCCACTGCAAAGTGATTCATTCGTAATAACCTGTCACTAAAGTAAGTGGCTGTATGCGTGAGCAATGGAGTAGTGGACACATTTTCTTTAATGAACATGTGTTCTATATAACTACACTTTATACTACTCTGTATACTACTCTGTATAGCCTCTGGCAATTATACACCTTCCAAAGCAATGACTCCCCCCTAACAATTTTAAAGGCTGCGAACTCAGAAATATAAGTATCAGAATTTCTCTTTACTTTAAAATGGCAACATACACTGCCTGGCCAAAAAAAAGGTCACAAGCCTGTGGGGGCAGTGCTATAATCTGGGGTGGCTGCAGTTCAGCAACATTATGTGCCCAAAGAATGAGGTCAGCTGACTACCTGAATATACTGACTGACCAGGTTATTCCATCAATGGAGTTTTTCTTCCCTGATGGCATGGGCATGTTCCAAGATGACAATGCCAGGATCCATCGGGCTCAAATTGTGAAAGCGTGGTTCAGGGAGCATGAGACATCATTTTCACACATGGATTGGCCACCACAGAGTCCAGACCTGAACCCGACTGAGAATCTTTGGGATGTGCTGGAGAAGACTTTGAGCAGTTGTCCGAAAAATGTATGCAAGACAGAAATACATGTTGTGACATTGCAGGAGCTTGTGGAAACGATGCCACAGCGAATACGTGCCGTAATCAAAGCTAAAAGCCGGTCCAACGAAATATTTGAGTGTGTGACTTTTTTTTGGCCAGGCAGTGTATATGGCCATAAAAGAAAATGCATTTTTAAGTCAACCTTATTTAAATTTTACCTATTTTTAAGACTTTAACTATTCTTAAATGCAAATCATATTTTTTAATAATGTTCTTATATTATTACACTAATAAATACGCTTACGCATGTTTTTGTAATTATTTTCTCCCTTATCTGCTGTTTTCTGCAAGGTGAAACTGATTTATCAATGTAAATACATAATGGCAAGAAGACAACAATGTATTAACACAAATCTTTGAATTGTTATCACGTATCTTGTGTAAAGCATTTTCACATAATATGCCCGTCTGTCCAGCTTTGTGTAGCGCAAGTGCTCTGTTGACAGTTAAACAGTCTCTGTGATTCCCTTTATTGTATGTTGCTGTTAGAGGGTATCATTTTGGGGCATGAGAAGCCAGGCATTGACAAAGTTAATGAAACAGCTACAGGAAGCATTACTGGGCCTTGTTGGTGTTAATTAATATCCTCCTTTTATGATGTCAAATCCGATTCTTATCTGGGATTATATATGGGACATGTGAAAACAGCTCCTGGGTCAGGAGAAAGCGGTGGGAGACCGTTATATTCAAGTTCTTCATCTCATCTCGTTCTGCCTCCTGCGATCAGAGCTGCGGGCAGTCTGTCTTTGAAACGTATTTGTGCAATTATAAAAGGAATGTGGTTGTTTTTGAGTCCATTAAAACTGGCACACTGTGCGTAACAAGGGCAGAGAAATTCAGTCTGTCTGTAAAAATGTGTGATATAATATTATTTCAGGGCATGTTTCAGTAGTCGGGTTATGTAGTTCATTATAATATCGAGGGACCCACACACTAGCAGTTTATATTGAGTTCACTTGTATGCCCGAAACGACACATAAATGAGAAAAAATCATCATAATTACAACAACATCATCGAAAGGGACTCTTCAAACATCCAATGAGTGCTGAGAATGTGTGGACAAACATGAACAGGCATACGTATACACCACAAATTATCTGGATGAGGACAGATATTTATGATTCTTCATCTAGTCTCCATCATGTTCTATCTTTACTGTCGCAGCAGAAATACAACAGAATAAAATGATTCAGTCGCTATGGACACCAGCTATCATCTCAGGCATCCAAGAAACAAGATGTTTGAACCTGAGAGGAGACGGATACCGTCAAGTAGCGCTAAAACAAAATAGAAGAGATTTGAAAAAGACCCACACGCTGCAATCTTATCACTTACTCCTCACAAACAGACAGGCAGCAACATGAAACCGGGTCACACTGACCTCAACAAACAGGATACTGAAACTCGATCCTAAGACAATGGCAACATAGAAGCGAAACGTTACTATCTCAAGAGAATCAGAGTCATGTAGCAACTGAGCAACGCTTAAAGAGGCCCTTTAGTGTTTTGTTTTTGGTCTTCCCTTTCCTTTAGTGTATTATAAAATATATATATATACACATACACATTTGTGTGCATGTCTATGGTATACAAAGGCTAAAATCCCCAAATTTACTCCAGAGGGAGTTTCTCTCCCACACATATTTTCCATAACAGTGACATTCAAGTTACTAAACATACCGTATAGGCCTTTTGCTTTTGCTGATTCGTTGTGCTGATCAACAATAAAACTTGCTCATAATAACATTTCGCTACAGGATTATTAGCAGTCAAAACCTGCACAAGGAACCTCTAACGTTTTGGCAACAGAAATGTCTGTTGAACTCCACTGAAGTGTTTTGCTCCAGATTTCACTCCAACAATGGCTGTTACATGTATTTAGGGCTTGTTTTATGGTGATTTGGGAGAGACCAGTGACCAAGTGAAGTAGTAATTAACAGATGTGTGCATGAATATTGAATTGATGGAAGGAATGCAAGATGTTTGTAGAGTGCAGATATTTGCGTCAAGTTGTTTCAGTTCATCTCATATTCAGCAGATGTTTTAAGTCTTCTGAGTCTGGATTTTTTTTTTTAATGGAAGTTTTACATATGGTATGCTTGATTAGATGAAATGAATGAGGGTAGATTCAGGATATTATAGATTGAAACTTGGTGCCACAACAAATAAAAATCAAAAATGTTATTGGCTGATGTCACCGATCTCTGCGGGGTGTAAACATCATTATAAACATTTTAGGGTTCAACCACATATATTTTTTTATTTCATTTTCGTGGATAATGTAGAAGCGTGTTTGAACCATGAAAGTGCAAACAGCCTGATAAACATTAAGTGAGAGTCTGCAGCCCTATCTGAAAGTGTGCTTATGATCTCATTTCTAAATAGAGCAATCTTATATGTTAAAGAACAATACGTTGTTCGCAGAGCGGGGTCGTTATAGTCTGTAGCTACGTACAGAAGATTCAACATTTAGACATGTGAGACACTCAGGTTTGAGTGCTCACGGTTAGAATGCACATATATATTGTTAATGAGTTTATCACCCACTGCAAAACAGATTTATTTCCTGTTTCACACTCTAGTAATAAAAAGCAATCAGAATAGAAGAGCGTGAAACAAGGTGGTATTTCAACTGCTGATATTACATTATCGAGTGTGCCGCAGTATAAACAGAAG
The DNA here is from genome assembly GCF_036324505.1 of Eleginops maclovinus. Taxonomy (NCBI): domain Eukaryota; kingdom Metazoa; phylum Chordata; class Actinopteri; order Perciformes; family Eleginopidae; genus Eleginops; species Eleginops maclovinus. Next base: position 16,143,918 of record NC_086371.1, read on the forward strand.
CAGCAAAAACACCAACCTGAGAATCGGTATTTTAGAAAAAGAAATTCTGTGTTGTAGATTAGCTGGATTTTATTAATATAATATTGTATTTTTCTGTTCCTTTGTAAACCATTTCTGCCTGGGCTGCAGAACTCTGTGTGCTGCTGTGCAGGGTAAGCCTTACAGTACACATATGCAGTGAACAACAATACCACTGAAAGCACTGAATTTTAATAGGTCTTGTGAATTAATGAATTATATACAGTGGGGCAAAAAAGTATTTAGTCAGCCACCAATTGTGCAAGTTCTCCCATTTAAAAAGATGAGAGAGGCCTGTAATTTTTATCATAGGTATACCTCAACTATGAGAGACAGAATGAGAAAAAAAAATCCAGAAAATCACATTGTAGGATTTTTAAAGAATTTATTTTCCAATTATTGTGGAAAGTGAGTATTTGGTCAATAACAAAAGTTCATCTCAATACTTTGTTATATACCCTTTGTTGGCAATGACAGAGGTCAAACGTTTTCTGTAAGTCTTTTCACACACTGTTGCTGGTATTTTGGCCCATTCCTCCATGCAGATCTCCTCTAAAGCAGTGATGTTTAGGGGCTGTCGCTGGGCAACACAGACTTTCAACTCCCTCCAAAGATTTTCTATGGGGTTGAGATCTGGAGACTGGCTAGGCCACTCCAGGACCTTGAAATGCTTCTTACGAAGCCACTCGTTCGTTGCCCTGGCGGTGTGTTTGGGATCCTTGTCATGCTGAAAGACCCAGCCACGCTTCATCTTCAGTGCCCTTGCTGATGGAAGGAGGTTTTCACTCAAAATCTCACGATACATGGCCCCATTCATTCTTTCCTTTACACGGATCAGCCGTCCTGGTCCCTTTGCAGAAAAACAGCCCCAAAGCATGATGTTTCCACCCCCATGCTTCACAGTAGGTATGGTGTTCTTTGGATGCAACTCTGCATTCTTTCTCCTCCAAACACCACGAGTTGAGTTTATACCAAAAAGTTCTATTTTGGTTTCATCTGACCATATGACATTCTCCCAATCCTCTTCTGGATCATCCAAATGCCCTCTAGCAAACTTCAGACGGGCCTGGACATGTACTGGCTTAAGCAGGGGGACACGTCTGGAACTGCAGGATTTAAGTCCCTGGCGGCGTAGTGTGTTACTGATGGTAGCCTCTGTTACTTTGGTCCCAGCTCTCTGCAGGTCATTCACTAGGTCCCCCCGTGTGGTTCTGGGATTTTTGCTCACCGTTCTTGTGATCATTTTGACCCCACGGGGTGAGATCTTGCGTGGAGCCCCAGATGGAGGGAGATTAGCAGTGGCCTTGTATGTCTTCCATTTTCTAATAATTGCTCCCACAGTTGATTTCTTCACACAAAGCTGCTTACCTATTGCAGATTCAGTTTTCCGAGCCTGATGCAGGTCTACAATTTTGTCTCTGGTCTCCTTTGACAGCTCTTTGGTCTTGGCCATAGTGGAGTTTGGAGTATGACTGTTTGAGGTTGTGGACAGGTGTCTTTTATACTGATAACGAGTTCAAAAAGGTGCCATTAATACAGGTAACGAGTGAGGACAGAGGAGCCTCTTAAAGAAGAAGTTACAGGTCTGTGAGAGCCAGAAATCTTGCTTGTTTGTAGGTGACCAAATACTTATTTTACCGAGGAATTTACCAATTAATTCATTAAAAATCCTACAATGTGATTTCCTGGATTTTTCTTTCTCATTCTGTCTCTCATAGTTGAGGTATACCTATGATAAAAATTACAGGCCTCTCTCATCTTTTTAAATAGGAGAACTTGCACAATTGGTGGCTGACCAAATACTTTTTTGCCCCACTGTATATTTATATATGTCTATAATTCGAAGCAGTTCTTCATATTACTTTAAAATGTTGCTTACTTCCATCTCCTTCCAATCACACAGTGCCCTTTTATAAACCAACACTGTGGGTTATTAAGCATCGATCTTTCAAGACTTTTGTGCTTCTGTTCCTCTCAACAGGTACACACATCACCGACCAGACGATTGTGTGTGTGTTTGTGGGTGACCCCTGCAGAACAGAAGAACCTCCTGTCCACGAGTCAGCATTCAGAGATTGTGAGTGCACTTTTTTACCTTACTTTTTCTTAGAGGTTTGTGTGATCCCTGTGGTGATCCTCTGCCTTTAAATAGTAGTAATAAAGCTCGAACCAATTCAAAGCTAAGAGGACTATTAGACAGAACATACATCATGGGATTCCTTTCTATTCAGCTTGATCCAACAAAGGAATATAAAACCTAATCTGATTCTGTGCTAAATCCTGTAGCAATGGGAGCCATAGGCGAAAGCTATAGAGTTCATTTGTATAACCTCATTCTTGCTGACTGCTCATTCTGCTTTAATGGACCATTTAAATTAAGTCACGCCTAATTATTTCCAGTGCTTTACCCTACAACCTTCTCATTCTCTCAAAAACATAAGTTATATCCTGTTAGGGGATTGGGATTCTATCGTGGTGGGAAGCCTCTTTTGTCATGATATTGCAGCGGGTTGTTTGTGTGCGTGTGTGTGTGTGTGTGTGTGTGTGTGTGTGTGTGTGTGTGTGTGTGTGTGTGTGTGTGTGTGTGTGTGTGTGTGTGTGTGTGTGTGTGTGTGTGTGTGTGTGTGTGTGTGTGTGTGTGTGTGTGTGTGTGTGTGTGTGTCCTTTGCAGCTTTTGCTCACATCTGCAATTCTGCATTGATTTCATGCCAGTGAGCTGATGCAGAGTGGTGGGTTCTCCGTTATAGCCAGGTACATCAGCCAATGGCTTTCCCCATTACAGGATGTGTGTGAGGCAGTTTAACAGTGCGGCAGGGTAAATGACTGCAGTCGATAGAGTGATCAAATTTGCCGCAGTCAAAATCATTTGTATGGAAATGTACTGTATACACCATTATAAGTATTACACATAATTATAGAAAGGTCCAAGCATTGTTACTTGTATTAAAGCAGCCCATTGTATTCCACAGAAAGAAAAACACAGTTGGAGGCTTTCCTTAATTAGCATATGAAAAACAATGGTAACAAACATCAAAAACATGTTGTTTATCCCCACAGCGCTTTGGGATTATAATCAACTCACGGGCCCCCTTTTGTCTCACAGAGGCGGCCACTCATGCTTGTTAGGACCCCCTATTCTCACTGCCACGTATTTCATCACCTTGCTTTTGAACAAATTAACACGGGTTAGCATCGAGGAAAACTAAAATTAAAAAGCATGCTGTGCATCTTTTATTGATGCCAGGAGTGGGTAGCATGCTGAGCTGTATTTGCAACATCTGAAGGAGAGGTAAAGACCACAAATGTACGAGGTCCTTGATCAGGAATTGTAAAACAAATCCCATAAGAGGCTGATTAACTGTGTAAAATTTAAATTTGTCTCTGCGGCACAATAAATGATACAGCCCATTTATACTTAACTCAACTGTTTTAAAGCATATATGTCTGAGGAGATAGCCTAAGCAGCTAGCTCTAAGGAGGTATCTTAAAAAAGGAGTTTACTGTTTTGCGGCTCAACAGCAAGCACGTACACCGTCCTAGTTTATTATGCCAAGTTTTTATAGGAGCACTTAACATTAGGGAACATCAAGGCTTATGTGAATTATGGCAATTCATCTTAGAGTTGTTAAGATATTTCAGTCTGGACGGAGTTACTGTTCGAGATGCTACAAGCAAAGTTTAGTTTGAAGGAGAAACAAACATAATACACAATTTTTCTCTAGCTCCACATGTGAATATTGTTACATCTCACAAAGATTGCCATTCTTAAATGTCTATGTGCCGCTGGCGGAGAGAGTGCAGCGTTCTTCACTGTTTCACAGAGGTTGGAGCAGACTGTGTAGAGAGGAGGAGGCCACGGAGGAGCTGGTGTGCCGAGGATAGAGATTCAGCAAAAAGAAAAAGAAACCTCTGTGATCTGCTAGAGGGAATATAAACAGCCACTCAAGCAAATGGAAAATGTTGCTATCAGAAGGGTGTTTGTTTTCCACCTTCTTATGATGCTTTGGCTGGAAAGTTCCCATGTGATCTGCTGTCTGTTGCATACAGGTAAAAACAATAGCTTACAGTGGTTAGTTGTGCGGTACAGATAAGCCTCTGTTACAGCATCAGGAACACTACAGACATCGTACAAATGTAAATGTGACTCCGCTGGAATTAATTGGACTCTTCTTTGTTTCTACCTTGATGACGCATAAGCCGTCACTGATTATGGGATAAACGTGGGATTTACTTGCAAAAAAGACTAAGCTAACAGAGACCGCATCTGAACCCTCCAGAAGCAAGTCAGACACCTGCGTAGCGCCTGTACATTTTCAATAAAGAGAAGTATTTCAATTTAGTGAAGCTGCACTTTCACACAGTCTAAATCAGCAATCCCCTCCAGCTAAGATTTCTCTTATACACCCTGTTACCGATATGGGAGCTGACCCGCTTCAATGATTGTATTGATCAAATTGATTAAATTACTGTCTGCCGTTCAACTTCAAACCTTCCAGCCTCTCAGTCTGACGAGCAGGGCTTTGCTTCAGGACCGCAAAGCTTCTCCCCGTTGTACCAAACTCAGACCCCCTGTTCAAAGTTGTTTGAGCCGACATCAGTCAGATACACCCATCAAAGGCCAGGTTGGATATCCTGGTGCGGACTATTTACCAGTTCAAAACCAGCAGTCTGATCCTCAACCTCTAGTGGATTGCTCTTATCTTTACAACGCTGACCCATGTCTCGCTTCATCCCTGACCTTTCTGTGCATCTCCCACACTTGACATTTACTCAAGCTTCCTTCAACTATTACACCTCTGCTTCTTCCAATCCTCAGTTTGTTGAATGAAGTAAATGCAACTTGTTTTTCTTATTGCTGTTCCTTGTAAGCTTACAGCAGCCATCAAACACGGTGGATTTTCTTATCTCTGGACCCTTGAGCTAAGAGGCTGTGAGGCCCCTTGCATGTCTTTCTTCTCCTGTTCAGATAGAGGGGCCACCTTCTTCTTTAGGGTGCTAACACGGCTGTCAACACGTTTATATCTAGAACTGAGGAAAATACTGAAACAGAGATTGCTGTTGTTTATCACCGCGGGCAAAACTGTGAAATCGCAATCAGCTGATCACAGTTACTGAATTTAGGCCAGGTCTTATTCTGAAATAGTTCTTTCACAGGGGGGATTCCATGTTTTAGATAATGCAAGATGTGTGCTGATTACTCTTGTCTGTGTCTTACAAGTGTACATCAGTGTGTGTGATCATCTCCAGACTCATCAACATGGTGCTCAACTCCTGTCACAACACTGTCTGGCAATGAACGGCTCTGTCACACTGGGTGACACAGCACTCCAATTAATCACCGAGTAGGACCGCTAATGAAGTCATTATGTATTTTGAGAGTTTCATCTTGACAACCACTTTTCATACAAAAGAAAAGACTGATACAGAAATACACGTAGAAGGCTTACGGGCAAATTGGTATTGGATTTGCAAAAAAAATGGAGTTTGACAAGTGAAGTATAGCTCTGTACTGTACGCGGGTGATGCAAAGTGTTACTCGGTCTCTGAAAGTGTTTCATTTCACTCTTTTTAATAGCAGGGTTGCCAAATTTTGTCTCCCCTCTTAAATGGCAAAAATGTGTCTTGCCTTGTATTTTAATAGCTCCAAAAACAAAGGACTGGAGTGCTACTTCTCATTAAGCAAGCTACATCATTGGCAGTTTCAAACTTTATTTTTCCCACTTATCCTTAAAGAAGGGATTCAAATATTTTAAGATCTCTGAATGCTGACTCGTAATATTTTATAATATATTGTGATATATTATATACGAACCTGGACACATATTATAATGTGGTACTGAGATTAATAAGGATCTGTTTATATAAAATGGAGAAATATGCAGGATTCCCAACTGGCAACCCGTAATTATAATAAAATGAGATTTAATCACATTAAATTATCTCTGCAGTGCAATAACAGTCAGAGATTATGTTGTTTGGATGTTTTTCGCCTGGTGATTTGGAGCTTAATTAAACTACACTGTATTCCCAATGCAGGCACTTCCTAAAATTGGTACAAATTGGATGTTTCAAAGTCTTAAATAAACTGAATAGGCTTCGAAGTGGAGTACGGACTGAATCCCTGAACAGGATATAATAAAACGCAGTGTGTTGTCACAGATAACTTCTCTATGACTGCTGGTCCAATTATTTCTGAATTTGGCATTCGGCATCTCTGAAAACTCAAGACTGACAGCACTCCTACTTGTCGCAATTTCAAGATTCAAGATTCAAGATTCAAGAAGCTTTATTTATCCCGAGGGAAATTAAGGTGCAACAGTTCAATACAAAGAAGGAAGGAGAAATATACACTCAAAATAACTAAACTACTAAATATATATCAAATATTTGATTCCACATTTTCAGAATTGTCCAATGTAAATGTTACTTTGCAAACTAAATACTGTACACATAGGAATTTATTAATTCACGATTTTAGTCAGTTCTGTAAAAATGAAAATGCAGTAACACTCGGCCACTACACTACACTGCTGTTTTGATACAAAGTTCCCATGGTGCTTGGACCTGCCAAACACTATGTGTGGCTACATTTGACACACACACACACACACACACACACACACACACACACATATATAAACAGAGAGAGAGAAAGAGTAGTGGAGAATACAACCTAAGACAGACGGTTTGTTTCAGATTACAAAGGAGATAAAGAATAGAGTTGGAGCTGCAAACATGCGGAAATATCACCCTGACACACACATACAAACATCCATATCAATACCTCCTTTCTTCTAGATCAATCCTATTATTTTTGGGTGATGTGACATGTATTTTTGCTAAGAGAGAAATCAGGCAGCAACAGAAAGAGGATGATGTCGGTGAAGAGCTGCATGTAGCAGCAGTCTCAGGGGTTTGTGCGATGTATCCTCTTACTCATACCCTCTCCTCGTTCCTAAACCCTCAGGCTTACAGCTGCCGTGTTTTAGAGATGATACTTGCTCCAAATGTTGCTATGGCAATAACTGACCTGAGGAATATGTAAATCATAGCTCACTGAGAATTTAAAAGACCAATAAGAAGGCTATAATGTTTCAAAATAAGCTTGGATCAGATGAACTGCCTCATAGTCCTTAAAATCTGTTTGTAACAACTAGACAGTCGACAATATGAACATGTCATGTGACGATTATTGCGAAAAAGAATTGGAATTAAAGAAACAATCCCAGTAATCTCATAAATAAACCTTTAAAACATTGCACTGAAATATACTGGAGCTATTTTATTACAGTTGGTTCTTTATTGAACATCACATATTTCTTGTAAACAACAAACTAACAGTCTAAAATATGGTAATCATAAATCATAGATGCTCTCCTGCATACATAATGGATGAAAATAAGGCTTTCACTTCAATAATAGAGAGACAGCTTTCTCATGTCACTCATATTAAGATATTCACAGTTATCCCAGCAATGAAAATTCCTCACAATCATTACTGTGAGTTTCCTATCCTGACACACAATTAAATCCTTTATTGTCCCACCCATTGGAGTTCTAATGATATTCAATTAATCGTTTGACGGAAAATCTAACAGTTTTAATAAGCAATTGTCTCCTTTTAAAGCAGACACACCACAGGATTCACTGTTTGCAGATTGCCAAACTTAAATTGTTAATTTTGTTATAGTTATCTATGATAGTACAGTTAACATCTTTGGATTTTGGATTGATGGTTGGATCAAACAAGAAATCTGGAAAAGCAAATGGGGACTCAATATTTTTAGATATCTTTTTAAAAAAAGATAACTAATGAATACTACCTGCAGATTCATTGATAATGAAAATAGCCGTTGGTTGCTAGATGCCACTAAATTACTAAGAGAATATCAAAGCTCTACTTCAAATAATGTACCAAATAAATTCAACACATTTTAGGCTTGCACACATCATGCTATAAGACTCTCTGTCTGAAATGCATTATTATCTTTTACTGTGTGCTTCTCACACACACAAGCTTGTGCACGTGTGATGTACGAGTTTTCTGGAGCATGAAATAAACTTTCCTGGGGAACAGTGAAGACGAGAGTGGCTGATGTCCCCTGCTATTTTCTTAATTAAGTACATGCAACGCTCATCTGGAAATCATAAATGTCACCTGAGAGCTTCTGGTGACTGTTCCAGCCCATCCTCTTGATAATGACTCTTAGGTTAAATGCTGGCATAGTCTGAGTATTGCGGCACTCAGGCCATACTCTTAATAAGATACTCTGAGAGAAGGGCTCTGTAGCTACAGGGGGTCATGAATTATTTTGTAATCCCAAAGATAACCAATTTTGTGAGTGAAGAAATGCTGTGTATCAAAAGTCAAACATAGGACATTTCTCCCTCTGCCTCTTTATTACCCTCAATGTTCGTCGTGTGTGTGTGTGTGTGTGTGTGTGTGTGTGTGTGTGTGTGTGTGTGTGTGTGTGTGTGTGTGTGTGTGTGTGTGTGTGTGTGTGTGTGTGTGTGTGTGTGTGTGTTGTGCTCTGGACTGTGATGAGCTGAGAGGAGGCAGCTCGGTGATAAGAAACATATCGGTGTTCAGCACCTGCCTTGCCTGCCTGCCTTCCTTCCTTCTTCACTGACTGACTGCACCAACATGCAGAGTCCCCCCCTCACATTGTCACAGCAAAAAATCCCCAAACCAAAATGACGAAATATGTGAGACTGTGCACTTGGTTTTGCCCTTAAATGCATTTTCTTCCTTCTTGCAGTGAAAAACCTACCTCATCAAACTATTTTTTAGTTGAAATAGAATTTTCATCATTTGTTGTTTTCATTTCAACATGTGAGGGAAGATGAGAGCAGCAAAGTTGTGGCTTTGAAGATGAAAGCCCCTAGCCCTCAAAAACAAACAATTTTGTCTGAACTAAACTAACCTCACTGTCATTGTGTAACAAAAAGCTGCTGTAATTCTGCTGACAGGTCAGCTTCTGTGAGTTGTTATTTGCCTTCGAGCTGTACTGTAATGGCCCTGCCAAGGCTGATCGTTTGTTCCCAATACATGCAGCTCCCTTTATGTGGACACAATAAATATCCGTGTTCTCTGGAGCACCTAACCCATTACTGTGTGTCTGCAGCTCAGTGGAGAGGCAGAGCGAAGGCTATCATTTAGTACAGTATAACAAAGCACCCCTTTTAATTATGTTGGCGCAATCAGACGTGTGTTTGTCCTATAGGTTCATGGTGAGGGGCGTACATGTGATTGATGTTAGCGTTGATGCTACCACAACTTCAGGAAGGCTGGGCGATATCGAGTATACCAAATACCAATCGTTTTTTGACCAAATACCTCGACATGGCGACGATATTGTAGGGTTGATTATAGGTGTTTTTTAACATTATATTTTATTCATCTGATGCTTTTATCCAAAGCAACTCCAAACCAATGCAATAAACCACAAAGATACAAACTCAGAACAACTACAAACATGGAGGTATATTCGCGACAAATGAGTCAAACCATTGCAAGTGCTGGTGCAAAACCCTCTCTGCTACAAATGTGCTTTCAGAAAATATTTACAGGGAGGTTTTACCAGTTATGTGAATTTAATGAGTAGGTATGTTGAGAAAAATAAATAGATCACTATAATGTAAAGCAGCCTTTATAACCAGGGAAAGACCACTCTTGTGCCATATTCGAATATGACAAATCTAAGACAATAGCAAGTCTTATATCTCGATATCAATAGAATACAAATATTTTGCCCAGCCTTACAAACAAGCGGTCTAAACATATTAACTTGAAATTGCATTATAATTAAGCCAATTTCTTGACTTCCTTCCCGCTCGTTCCTTTCCCCGCACGTCCAAACACATAACGCTGTACTGCAACCTCTGAATGCCCGTCAGAACGCCTCCTCTTTTCAATCAACTTTGCTTTTTCAAACTTCATGTTCACACGTGGCTGAGCACATGCTATCACACAGCGCTGAAGAGAAGAGGAGATGAGCTGTGACAGGGCCTCGAGGAGACGAGGCAAGGTGCAGCCAGGGAACACCACTGACACAATCAACACCTTGGGGACATTCACAAGTCCTCTGCACATCATTTTACTATAAGAAAGATGTTAAATGTAACAATGGATATTAAGCGAATCCTCACAGGGGATTTTGACACCATTTTATTAGTCATGTAAGGATGTGTGCAATGTAGTGTGTCATCAAGGAGTTACAAAACAAAATGAATATTCCAGAAACAACAACAAATTACACAAAACCGACCTATGCTTTTAATGTGACTAAATTATACAAATTGTAATTATTTCTTTCTGACATAAAAGGTAGGCCCTGAAGGTGCAGTGCACCCCTTTCTACGTCATGTATGATTTTACTAATAAAAACGATCAAATGTTCACGACCTAGAGCATTAACTGCAATATGTTTGATTATCTCCACAGTCATATCGATCATCATGTAGTTTCCTTCACCTTCAATCTCAGTTATCACTCTGTGGTTGCCAATAAGGAGCCACGTTATTGATCTCAGCCCATTAACATGGTGTAGCCTCAGCTCAGTGGGTCACGTTAACATCTTTCCACAGGTGTACTTTACTCCACATGCCATCTTCAAAATGATAATGTGTCAGAGCATAAAAGAGCAGTAATGCTGCCAGGCTGTTTACAGACCTTTGCATCGCCAGCTGGAGCAGCATCAAACATTTGGTGGTGAAATGTTCCATACATCATCACTGCAGAGAGACAGCCTCTTTGATTGGAAGCAGTGGCTTAGTGCAAAGAGAAATTCATTGAGCAGGCTTATTTATTTTCTATGATATCAAGGGAAGTTTATTTCAAAATGTGAACACCCTGACAAATGCTAGAAAACAAATTATACATGACAAAGACATCCACAACAGGAATGGCACGCAGTCAGCGGTTCTGCTTCAACGTAGCAGTCAAACTCTTTTTGACATGTACATCACAGCTGGCTACATATTCCTCTCTTCTTTCCTTTGCCCAGGGTGCATTAAATGGAATAAAGCACCAAGAGCAGCCAAGCATTTATTAATTTCCTCCACATTGAGAGTGAGAGCAACAGACAGCATATTATGGAGTGTCACAAAGTCCCTGAACCATCTCACCACATCAAAGACTAAAGATTACCATCTTCAGAGTAGATATGATCTCCATCATCAAGCAGCTCTAAAGCACCACTGTTTGTTTGTGTTCTGCGCAACATAAACAGAGTTACCACATTCATCTGGGAGAACAGATATGAACGATGCATCCACATTTAAGGGCAGAGAAACTCGTTGCACAGCTTTTGATTCTGGATATGTGGCATGTAATAACTCGAGCATTAGTTAGAAACAAAGGATGGGACAATGTTGTGTCGATCTATAAACCCGACAACTGTAATGCTCTAGAGACAATGGGCAATATTCCGGGGGTTTCCTTAATCATACCCTAACCCTAATATTCAGTCAAAGACTTCCTTCTCCGTTTGTAAGTCGATTGGTTACAGCTCGATTAGCCAGTTAGGACTGGAGTTGGGAGAAGATGTATACAACCACAATGATTCGCAGGTAGCCAGTTAAAGAGCTAAAAAGCTAAATCATCATTAGATATAAGCGATGGGATGGCATAATCTCAAATGGGTTTTTGCCTATTTGCTCTCCACACAGACTGTTTATCTGAATTCAACCAACTCAATAACAAGCTACCTACAGTACGCCCAACAGTATTTTTCCACGCAATTGATCACAATAAGTTTACAAAACTAAAGGAGGAAACTGAATCAGAAGTACATATATTGGAATATCCTTATATATACACACGCCATGTATGGTTACAGATAGGGCAGCTTCAGAACAAGCAAATGAAACACACACAAGAAGAAGAATCGGAAGATGAAACCCTCTTTATATGTGACACACATGCACAAAGCAGAGCACAACCAGTGAAATGTGTCCTCTGCATTTAACCCATCCTATCACTAGGAGCTAGAACTGCATATTAGGATGCTATAAAGGACATTAAGATGTAAAAACGCACAATATTATTTATCAGTACTCCATTCTAGAAGTTTTCTACTTATGTCTCTTAAGGTATCGACTAAAGTCTCTGAAGGTGTGATTATATAACAGAGATTTTTGTTCAGTATTCTCCTCTAAAGTTAAGTGTTTGCAGTCTTAACCTCTGCCGACTGTCAATGCCAAGATCCGGTTGGATGGATGTTTGATGTAAGAGGCAACGCGGAGTTTTGGAGTCATTGTCAATGTTACTTTGAGTGAAACCCTGTTCAAAAAATTAATAAGCTGCAAGATCCGACTCACACAGCAGCCCAAAGGAACACAGCCGGTCATTATAATGGTTTGGCAAAATGTTCTACTTTTACTGTGAAATTCACTAGGTTAAGGTCAGGGATCTTGGGTAAATGATGAAAAACACTGAAGCATTCTGCCTCTAAATCTCAACAAAGACTACAATATTTTCACTGACATTACCTCAGTGCCTTGAGCATCCACAAAATTGTTTATGTTTTATTGGCCACGAGGGGATATTGTATACAGATAATGCAGCACTATTCTTATACTACAAAAAAAAAAAATCCCTGCAGCAACAAAGGATGCTGAATAATACATCTAAAAGACAGCCATATACAGTAGTAGATGGACTAATTAATAAAACTGGGGTTAATTTCAGCTATCACCTTAATTTCCATTTGATAAATAGATGGAGAGAGGAGGTATTGTGGCCATAGAAAACAGAGAGAACAAAAGCAACACAATGCTGCTCAGTGACAGACTTTGATCAAGCTGAGGAGGAGTGTGGGCTGTCTGAACTCAGGCAGGCGGGAAGGCGGGCCACAGCAGCTCAGCAGGCCTCATAATTATTACCCTGATCGAGCGGCCACTTGGTATTCTCTGCACACTCACTAAAACATACCAGCACTAGACAAGTCAGCGGTCAGAGACTGAGAGGGAGGGAGAGCGGCTTCAGAAGCTCCTAGAGCTGCCAGACGCAGACGGCAGGGAGGCTGGGTTACAAATGAGCCTTCTAATAGAAAAAATCAACATGTATGAGGAATTACGTCAACATTTTAATAAACACAAACTCCTGGACAAAGAGTTGTAGCGTAAAAACACTACCGATACAAAGAAAGGTTCACATCAGTAAGCTATGTAATGTTGGGGAGAGCAGGGAGTAGTGGTAGTTCATAAAGTGTTGAGTACACATTTTTTAATTAACATCAAATAAATTAGCGATATGGGAAGAACTGTGGTACTAAATGTTGTTACAGCAGAGCCCATTTAAACGTTCTCCTAATGTTGCTCTGTGGAAATGCACAAAGGAACTCAAATAAACTTGGTTAATATCACTTTGTTTAGTTAAACAGAATCCATGAATTAATATAACAGAGAGAGGGAGAGAGTTTGTGGGAATGTGCCTGTGTCTGAATATTTGTTTACACTGCTTATATGCATAGCTGAATGTGAGTCAGAATCACAATTATAGAAGGTGATGGAAATGAGCTGCATGCTGCATACTGCGGGCCAGGAGCACTTTATGGGTAATAACAAAAGGGCGGAGTTGGGAGGGGCGTGCGGGTTATATCTCTTGGGTGGCAGCAGTAAGGGGAAGGAGGGGGAGGCAGCCATGCTGTATTTCGTAGAGAATGGGTGTCACTCTGTGTCGTTCCGCTGTCAGACGAGCTGCCGAGAGCTGTGTGCTCCACTGAAGGGTGACAGCAGAGAGACAGAGCCGCACTGCTTCTGTCAAACTCTCCGTTTCCACCTTCGGGCAGCGGGCGGGTGCAGCTGGCTGCAGGCTGCTGGACCTGAGGAGCTCATCATGTCATTTCCACTATAAAAAGGTGAAACATAAAGCTGTTAGCCAATGGTCTCATTTATACAACCTTTGGCGCAGAAATTACAGAGGATGCAGGGATGTATTTGGTAAAGGTTAAGTGTATTAGCCTTTGGTGGTATCTTGGCGACACTGCCAACACTTAAAACCTTTTTAAACGTCTTTTTGTTGCAGTATTCAAACAACTCCAAAGGTTAAGTAAGGTAAATAACAAGAAAAAGATGAGGAATGAAGGTTGAAGTAGGGACACACTCTCTAGAGTGTGGACCCCCGTCAACATGCAGGCTGCAGTAGACTGTGGGGAGAGAATAGAGCTTCGCAGGCCAGACTTTCTCCTTCCAGCTCCTGACTGATGAATCAAATGCAGTCAAGTGGAAACTCCCCAGCCTGAGAACATACATACAAAATAACCAGCCCGGGAAACTTTATATCAGAGAAGAATTATTGAACTATGACTGTGTATTTTTCACTTCATTATCGCTTTTAACTGTACTCCATGTTTTCTTTTTTTTCTGTTAACTGCCTGTGGCTTTACTTTATTGCATCATCACCACACCCTAGTATAAAAACGTAAGGCAGTCCATTTTCTGCACACTCCGGAGTGTCGAAGTTCAGATATATATTATAAATTATGAGGTATATCATTAAATTCGTTTTTTTCAACATTTCAGCACTCGTCACTTAAAGTTCATTTTATTTCATATTCATTGGACTAATAAGCAAGCACTTTATGCAGCAAAGCCCACAGGGCGATTAAGGAACGGTTCCGAGTCTGCCTCTTATTTATGCTGTATGCATTTTACCTTCAGCAGACCACCGAGTGTGCTGTGCCATGAATGGGTAAAGTGGACCCAAATGGACAGTTAAGAAGATTGCCTCGGTGTTACCGCCAAGCTCCAGTGCTATGGAGTTGTATCTCCACGCTTGGCTGCTTCCACCTCTCTCAGTTTGCAAGCCTATTCTCCGAGCTACATTTGAGATGCAGCTCACAGTGAACAGGGATTACGGCATTATGTAATGTATTACATAGTTATGCAAAACTTTTTTCGACTTGACGTCAAATTGTGACTGACCTCTGAAAAAACCCTTCTCTGCAATTAAGTGCAAAGTGTATTTCACAGCATCAGATCTTTTTATAATCATTTAAAAGGTGTATCAGGAGCTGTGAAGGTGACTCTGAATGTTGCATATATATATCGTACAGTTATGAGGGCAATGCAGAGGAATAAAAACATAAGAATGCTACACTGTTGGCTTTCATCAGACAGCACCGTCATGTTTGCCATGACCTCTACACAGTACCGCAGCCTCTGGACAGCATTAAATTGTGCTCCTTGCCCTCTATAAACATTTTCTTGAAGGCCGGGGAAGTGAGGGAAAGTCGTAACAAGCTATTTCATGGATGAGCTGCATTTCGTAACCTCATCCGCCTTTCATCAACCAAGATGCTGCTTGGTGACCTGCAGAGAACATCAGGGCTGAACATCTGTTTGGCTAACCTTGTCTAGCAATCGTTCCTCAGTGACAGGCTCTTAACCGCCGCGATCCATCACAGCTCGCCGTCAATGCGCTCCATACATGTCGGTCTTATCGTCCGTATGCCAGAGAGAAGGCCTGACTATTGATCCCAACTCAATGAAGCAGGCTCAATGTTTTTAGAGCAAAGCTTTGTTTTACCTGGCTCCGGCTGAAAGAGAAACCCGCTGTCAGATAAAGTTTGTCACAGTGCGACAAGGTCTGTGTCGAACTGTGAGCCCCCCCCCCAGACTAGTGCAGTGCGTAAAAATTGAATTATGTTCTAAACGTAAAGCATATCATTGGGCTGGACTCACTACTATCTTTTCATTTGAGTAGAATCACACACAAACACAGAGAACAATCCTAATAGCTTTGCTCAGGGACTGCCTATGATCAACAACAGCTGGTTAACAGTAGCCTATGGTGACCAAATAATGTACAAGGCATTGTATTACTACAGGGACTGATGGTGTCCCTGAGTGACGGCGAAATTTAAAATTGTATATCTATAGGCAAGGCAAGTTTATCTGTATAGCACCTTTCAACAAAATGCAACTCAAAGTGCCATAGACATAAAGATAGTGGCTTGTCTTGTGCTTTCAAAATGACTTAAAAAGAGATGGATTATCAAAATGAATTAAAATATTCTAGTGTACTTTAGTTTTCTTTCAATCAACAATGAAATGATGAATCAGCTCATAGTTTGAACTTTACAATGTTTATCTCCTTTGAATCCTAAGAGGCAACAGTCCAAAACATGTATACATGACAATTAATCATTGATGTGTAACACTGACACCTGTTTGTAGCGTTAGCACACATTGCATGAAGAGCTTGTCTGCAATCATTCGTCTTCATTTGTCTTGGTGGAGGTGCTAGCAAAAACAGAGTAACTCAGAGAGGAGGAGAGGGAGAGATGTGGAGGAAGGTCATTTCAGGTAAGGATGCTCAGCTTGTTATAGCTACAGCTTCCACTCAAATCCATTTGGGGAGGCTTTTTTTTTTGTTCATGTTTGCATATATTGCTTAATAGAATTTGGAGAGCAAAGTGAATTTGTGGGACATATCCTCCTTAAGGTTGTGAACTCCATTGTGAGGAAGTCACATCCACTTTTTCGATTTATCTCAACATCCCATCTCAGAGACAAGGTACAAAATACAGGGAAAAATACCAAGCTACATTCCTGTGTTTTCATTTTCTTTCCCATTTATTTTTTCACCGTGTTAGGCCCGCTTGCTTTCAGAGGGGCTAGATACGGGTTGCAGCCAAAGGAATTGTCACAGTTTGGTCTCTTACTTTGTTTCACTACTAATAACCACATGGAAAGTCAAAGGCTGGACACTCTTTCATTCATCCTCTGATTTGTGCTACCTTGCAAAGTAGTATTGATGATCTCTGTGTCAAGGTGTCATTGCAATAAGTATAACTGATCCAATTAGAAAGATAACCCGCCATAAGTGAGCATCAGCGCCAACCACCTTTACTCTAAACAGCAGGTTGTGAGCAAGAGCGAACGGAAGCATGGTTTAGGTCTTGACGTGTTGCAGAAATTGTGTTGTAGACAAATAGACTTACTGAACACATCCTGCATTGCTACGTTTAGAGCTTTAGCTTTACTGCTTACTTCCTATCCACCGTCAGACACAAACACAGGTGTCTGTTTTTTGCTCTCTCATCCGCACTCGATGGGGCTACACACACTAAACACTAACCTAGTTATTCGTTGAAGGAGATGGCTATGAATGTTACATTTTAATTCCCAAAACATCTTTAAAATACAGTTTCTTTTTTCAATCCTTAATGCTTAAGCCCAGCGGGGAGTCACCCAGCAGCTGCAGTGCAGAACGCTGGCGGGAACCTTACACACATAAGCACATAATATAAGAAAGCATATCCATGCTTACGTGCATATGATGCAGCAAACACATATTTTTGTGAGACTTAACAACATCAGGTACACACACAATTAACAACTTCTCTCCACTGAGTCACATCTAATTAACTATTCCAACTCTTTCTGCACCAACATTGGACAGCTAGATAAAGAAAGTGGCTAATTGACAAGACAAGAAAGGTGAAAAGCTCAGCAACTCAGCCAACTGTCTGTAAACATTCATTAGACATTTTCCACACATAAAAGGACCAAAGAGCTGCTCTGTCTCTCCTTGCTGCATCAATCACCACAGCAGGGCTTCCTTTTAACCACAATCCATTTTCAAATGGCAGTCAGCTTTGGCTGTTAGAAGAGAGAGACTAGGTGGTGACAGGCAGACGGGCAGAGTGACAGAACAGAGGGGGGACAGGGAGATTAACAGAGGAAAAAACGGTATAGATGGGCAACAAGCTCAGAAAACGAAAGAGAGAAACCAAGCAGCGTTCCCTAAATGGATGCCATCTGGCCCTACCAGGGAGGTCATTGGTGTAAAGAGAGGAATGGATGCAGCCATGTTGGCAGGCAGGCCAGCAGCAAACCCAGCCTGACGATGGATCCTGCATCTGAACAAATCTTTTAGTCTGTATCTGTATTTCATCTGGCAGGATTTATAACGGTATGGAGAAAACAAGCAGTCAGCATGTCAAGTAAGGCTTACAGAGATTCCGTTTTTATTGTTTACCTGGTAGCAGGGATCAGAGGGGTTGGCTGGAGAGTCTTCCTGCAAGAGGGAGAAACATTGGGAAAAGCAGGTTAGATTTGTGATGCACTGTTTTGTTTCTACCTGGCTGGATGTCAGAGGGTTAGAAGAATGAATACAACTGCATAGTAATGGTGAAGGACAAAAGAGAAGGGATTCGCAAAAGATAACAAAAAACAAATGTCAGCTACTTCAATTTTTATTAAAATGAGTCTGCCTAAGGTTTTAAATTCCCTGTAGGTAGGAGAAGATCAGGAGTAACTTCAATACATCAGTATTCAATTCACCGGCAGAATGAATGGGTTGCGTTGCCCTGCAGTATTTCTGCGGGACTGGCCGGGGTAACATGCAGTGACAGAGGGGATTAGGCCCAGTGCCGATGGCTTCATCTGATTGGCTCTCAGTCCACAGGCCCGTCTGTTACCACAAGTCACAACCACTAATCCTATCAAAAAACAGCTCAAATATTTAGATTTCATCACAGGCATTGAAAACAGATTGAAGACAGTGCTGCCAGAATGACTGTGTTAATGTTTGCAGCTTCCTGAAGGCCAGACACGTGACAGAGAGAGTATTTGTCCAGGAAGGCTCATTTAACAGTACACAGGGGAGATTATTGTGTCGCGTCTTTCACAATCCTAACAGGATTTTGGCAGATTCAAGGATTTGCTGCATTTGATATGAAATGAAGGCAGTCTGCGCAGAGGCTGACAGAGGATTTATCAGTGATTGAATGAGAAGTACATACAGTACATGTGTATCTAAAATGACATATACCAGTAATTAAAAATACAAGATCCATTTTTTTACGCTGCATTATCCTTCCCAAAATATTTTTCAGCTATGGTTAAGATGCATCTTCTTACGGAGCAGATAAAAGCACAAAGATCTTTCTTTCATTGCATTTTTCTCCCACAACCTCTACTGCAAGAAAGAAAGCAGACACTTGTATTCAAAAATCACTTTGTTTGATTTGTGTAAATCAGCAGTTAAATACAGTTTTTATGTTGCTAGTTAATCAGTACGAACCATTTGTGTTGTCCAATTCTGTCTGCATTAGAATATTGTCAATACTCTCTCTGTTTTACTGTCTGGATTTACTCCAGCCTGAGTTATTTATCACCAAGCCCTTCAAAGAAATAACCATTGCTCTTATTTATTACAGTTCCCTATCACACTTAAAATAAATGTATTTACAGTATGGAAGCCTGGCCAGAGTGGCTAGGAAGGTAGGAGAGAAACTTTTTCCAGATATAACAAACAGGGGTTTTATTTATAAAAAAGGCACCAAAGTAACTCACTCTCACTCCGGCCGGTGTGTGTGCGCACTGTGAGCAAGGGCTTTTGTTGTGATGTGATGGTCTTCCTTGTCTTTCTGTGTGCCGTCAATGTCCTCTTGTAGCGCCGCAACGCTATCAGTATGTTGTATTTTTCACTTTGTGAGGAATTTATACTCTCCAAAGTTGGCCCACCAGGAACAAGTAGATAGGCCCGAGCTAGAGCTTTCAATTGTATAGTTTCTCATTTTATTTGGGAAGAGTTTTTGACGGATGTCCTTCACAGGCAGCAATTTTCTCCTTGTAGTAACACAGTTCTGAGAGCTACTCGAGAACCGTCTGTTAGCCTGGAATGCTATCCTCCATCAGCAAACTGTGATGTCTCAGCCTCAGGGTACAAACAAACCATTAACTCCTTTAAACTGAGTGAAATTCAACAAAAACCAACCGAGTATCACTACAACTCATGTGCACACTGACATCCAACCTCAGTAACAGCCAAACTGGAACTGCTTAAATAGATCCTTGAATCAACAGGAGTCAACCTAGGCTGTACCATTCCTGCATCCAATACTTCTCCTAGAAACAGTGAAAAAGTGAATCCATCTAACTAAAATCAAAGTAGAAACACATGTTCCTTGCTAACTAAATAGCATACATTTGCGATATTACATAAACAGATCACCATAAAAAAAATCACAACATAATTTACCCCCTTTCCATACGTGGTCTAACCCAGTGACATCGCTGATGATGTCGCCTATAAATATAGGAAGTGGATGGGCACCTCAAGCTTTCGTCTCTGAAACACATGGTGGGTATGGTAAGTAGCCAAGAAAGAAAATGAAACCCAAAAAGCATTAAGTAACTTAATTCTGGGTTTACATTAAAATGCAATAAATGATCTGTAATCAAACCGAATACAACAAACGTACGACAGTATGTGTCTGCAATCTACTATGGATAAATCAAACCACTAATAAGCCTTGGTAATAAGTTGGCTATTGAATTTAAAAAATGATAGTAAGGAAGGGCAATATCTTTCATTTGTTACGTGTGTTAGCATGCTAATAATTGCTTATTAGTAATATAAAACACCTGCTGACGTGTGTGCCATGTTGCTAGCTTGAATAAAATCTTGTAGGCTATCTTGGGAACTTTGACCATAACCAACCCAAAGGATTACTGCCATCACTGCTGCCATAGCTTCAGTTTACAAAACAGCAATCAAGACTGGAGGTCTGCTGAGAGCAGTTTTCTAATATAATCACAGAAACCATCTGAGCCATATACAAGTATGGTGGCTCTAACTCCTCAAGGAACACCAATATTAGATTGTATTGACAAAATGTTGCATTCTAATGTTCATGAATTATTTAGCCAGCTAGAGGGTCTAAGCTCTGTCTGTTTATCCGTCTTTCCGTCATAAATAATCACTGAGATAGCGCTCACCTTTTGTCTGGCTTCTCAAGGCGATGATCCAAAAACATACCGTAGTCAATTTCCAATTAGTGCATCACAACTCCCAAGTTTCTACAGTTGATTCCATCTCTGATTCAAATTAAAATATATTATTCAGGCATTTACCAGACACAGTTAATCGGAAAGATTAACAATTAGTGCAACAGTGAAATAAGGGAAAATTCCTCAAGCATCAACAGGGTAAGTGGCCAGATAATTCAGAGTGCCGTGTGGAAGTGCCATGTTAATTGTCAGTGGAATGGACTCTTTAATTCCTATTAAGCTATAATTAAGAATCTACATTCAAGATGCATCATCCAAACAGCTAAGCCACAACATTTGCACGTGGGAATAAGCCAAACTAATTAAGTATGAATAGTCTAGCACAGCGGTTTGCAAACATTTTTGCGGTGCACCCCCTTCTACGTCCCAACCGGGTTGACGCACCCCCCAAAAAAACGCAAAAAAAACCGCGACAAAGCTTTGTTTTATTGCCATATAAATAACTTTGTCATGAGACGTTCCAGCGGCTGTCTTCTACATTTCTATCAAAAACTAATAAAAAACAGTTTTTTGATTTAAAATAAAAGGGATTACAAAGGAAATGTTTATTGTTCCTGTTTTTTATTGTAGCCTATGGAAAAATCCCACTTAAAAAACAAAACTGTGTAATATTTTTATACCAGACCACCATTACGTTTCATCTTGCTTACCCCCTGGTGGCAGCTCGCACCACACTTTGGGAATCCCTGGTCTAGCACAAGGACAAATAACGTTACATTTATTTACCCTTAATGTATAAATCAATGTTGGTCAAGCTCTTGATGATCTCCGATATAGCAAGTGGGACATACATTTATCATTTTGAATAGATAATATTTATTTGGGTGATATGGTCTGAGACAGATGCATAATGCTTACAGCAGGGACAGAGTGTAGTAATACGTGAGACGGCTACAGGAGAGGCAACTTCTTTACCCTCTCCTCAGGGTTTCTAAGTGGTATGTCTAATTTTCCGTAACAGGGCTGCAGCTTTCCAGCTTTGCGATTTGCATTCACAATGGCTAAGATGTCCTTCATTTTTGCTCTCAGACTAAATTAATTTGCTGCCTTTCACGGCCAATTTCCTGTAGAGCCCATCACCAGCACAAGCACAACTTTAATGGGGTTGAGGTGTTTTTTTTTTATCTTACTGGCAATTCATGCCCAAGAAACTACAAAATTAGTGAATTGGAAGATATTCTTATTGGTTTATAAAACATGCATTGTTGATGACCCCAAGTGCATGGCTGATATTGAATAAAAACATTTGGAATGCGGCACTGGGTTAAAGAATATTGGTTTAAAAGGTATCTGAAACACTGATTGTAAATCGAAAGTATTTTGTTCGTATGAATAATTTTCACAATTCTTGGATGCATTGAACCAATACCAAAGTAATCTGGACAGTCATTGTTATTTATTCTATTTTTTGTATGGATCTGCTTGCCGTTTCCTATCTGAAACACTGACACTAGATTTCTAAGTGGTTTTGATTCTAAGGAACACTGTTTAAATCCAAACTACAGCCTCATCATGACCAAAGAGTTGAACCAACAAGGTAAACTTGATAAACCTTATATTTCTTAAGATTGGATAAAAACGGACTGACTGGTTGGTCAATGATGGATTAAAATATGTCAACTCTCACCTGATCACTGGAACAAAACTATTTCGGAATACTGCTGTATGAAATGCATTGTCCCTCCATTATAATGATAGCCATGTTAAAATGCATGCCTGGGGGCTGTATACGCAAAAGGTCATTCTTCCATGACCCTGTGTCCTGGTGAGCCGCTGCAGACCGGGAGGCTGGAGCGGAGCAGGTATGTGACGCCCTGACCTCTTGTGCTCGAGGAAATATTGGCATCTTTCCACAGTGGCTGCAGGGTGATAGAATATCATCTGGTTCTCTCTCTCTCTCTCGCTCTCGCTCTCTCTCTCTCTCTCTCTCTCTCATATATAGCAGCCACATCACTATTCTAATCCACCCACTATCCCTTCATGCACCCGAGCTTCAACAAGCTACCGAGAGCTGTAGCCATAGCAACGTGAGGGTCTGCCGATGCCCTTGGGGTTCATTTCTTGACAGAATTCCTCGGTGTCCTCTCTCGACTAAAGGTCTGCCCCTCTGTGGAATGGCTGTTTATCTTTGCAGACATGAAAACCCTACCACCACCCCCCAGCTATCTTCCTTTCTCTCCCGTGTTCACTTCCTCCTCATCACTTATTTTGAGCGCCAAAACTCGTCTCTAAATTAAGTGAAGCTGTAAATCCTGTGTGGCCTCCACAGAGGAGGACATATTCCTCTTGTTCCAATTCAATAACAGTTACGTAGGCTTGAATAAAGACTATCTTAGTGGCTGTATTTGAGTTTTCCAATTCAACTTTGACATGTTCAATATCGAAATACAATGGTGGCTAAGTAATTAATAGACAAGGTGTGCGGCTATTCATAACAAGGTCATATCTTGTCTCCTTTGAATTTGGGAAGAGATGCTGAGAAGTTTCATAACACACACCTGATGAACGGCTTGTCACTGGCACCTCCTTGTAAATCCAACAGAATGTCCTTTCAGAAAATGGAGAGGCAGACAGACGGTAGGAAAGAGAAGGACAATGAGGAAGACATTAGAGGGACAAAAAGAAGAAGAAACGGGAAAGTGCACCGTCAGAATGCATTGGAAGAATCAAAGGAGAGAATAATCATTATCAAAAAAACATCTGATCCTTTTCATAGGCAAACCCAGCCGGTGCAGCATCATTTGTCACCACTGTGCACCTTTTGATCCTCAGTAAGTCGGCTGAATATTGAATAGAGACATTTTTACTCAATTCTAATCTTTTTAAATGATTATCACAATTGCAATTCAAAGCACATGTAAAGTAATGGCTTTTTAGTCATGGACTGAGCTCAATATGAAGCCTATCTGGGACGCATCAACCCTCATCTGATACCATGATACAAGGTAGAGATCAGTAATGCATCACTGGAATTGTAAATGAGCTATGCTCCCCCATAAGCCACTCTTATCAGAAACAAGTGACAAGAATATGAATCTGAACTATTGACTAATGTGCCTCAGCCTCCTGTTACTGGCAGTTTGTTCTCTGCCTGTGCCACTTACAGTGTATCCCTGCATAACAACCAACAGCACCACGATATGTGTCTCTCTGTTTTAGCCCATCTGCAATATTAACATCACAATCAGTGTCTCATCTTTAGTCAGTAATCATCAGAGTCTTAGATCACAGTTATGAGCATAAATATCGGGCTCTCACACAATCATTTTCCATTTTTTTCCTCCGGTGATTTTTCTGCCACAAACACAGAAACCCACATGCCACATACACACTCACTCAGTCTTTCAGTAATCTTGCTTTCACTGCCTCCCACACAGGCATCTGTAAAAGAGCATGTGTGGTTCACAGCAGTAGCTTGGTCCACACTGAGAGAGACTGGCAGACTCAAAAACTTTTGTGTTACACAAAGAATGCATTAGGTTATAGGCCCTCGATAATTGCACTTCTTCTAAAGGCGGGCCTCTAATGTCAGATGCATTTAGCATTAAAAATAATTACATTTTTACTTTTGCCTTGTGAGATTTTTCAAGAAGTTGCATGATCTTGTGAGGCGCCGACGTGTTGACACTGGAGGGTTATAATCTTGAATGATTTGTTTTGTTTGTTTTGTGCGACAGTGTGCCTATAAAATCTGCGATTGCAACTTAGAAAATGCTACGAAAGAGTATTGAAGCATGTGATGGAGACAGCAGGGTAACTGATTTATGTCCTTGCATCCTTTGTCTTCTCCTTTCTTCTGTCCAGGTGAATGATTGCGAAACAGAAAGAGGTCCTTGCAGTGCGACCCTGTTCCATGCTGATCCCTCCTCTCAGGGGATGGCCAAGGTCCAGGATGGACACACGAACGCATGTGACAGGTACAGTGTGCTACACATGACCTTGACACTTGTCACAGCAATTTCCTTTGGGATTTCGAAGAATATTTTGTATTCTTTTATTCCAATATGTGTGTTTGTGTATATTCTGCAGCTCTGCAATGTTAGAGGAGAGCCAAGATGGTACGGACAGTGGTACCCTGAGTCCTGCCTCAGCTCGACAGGTCACCATCCAGCGCCACTCGGCTCAAGGCTTCGGCTTCGTTGCAGGCAGCCAGAGGCCCGTCATTGTACGCTCCGTCTCTGCTGGTTAGTGTGTGTGTGTGTGTGTGTGTGTGTGTGTGTGTGTGTGTGTGTGTGTGTGTGTGTGTGTGTGTGTGTGTGTGTGTGTGTGTGTGTGTGTGTGTGTGTGTGTGTGTGTGTGTGTGTGTGTGTGTGTGTGTGTGTGCGCACATGAACACTCCAATTCCCTTTTAACTGCATGTATGTGACTTTGTTTGCTGTCCCTTCTCATATGCAGACGGCCCCTCCTTTGGCAAGCTTCTCCCAGGAGACCAGATCTTGGCCATTAACGAAGAGACGGTGAGCGACGCGCCCCGAGAGAGAGTCATAGACCTTGTAAGGTAACATCCTTTACTGTCCCAGGAGGGCGGGAGGGGGAGGGGAGCAGCAACACGGGAAAGTGGAAGTAATAGCGAAGAGGATATGGGTTAAGGGGATGAATCAGATGGAACAAGCTGTTTCCTATTGCTGGTGATGTGCTACATCAACACAAATATGTGGATCAGACAGTCCTTCTCCAGCTGAAGGACAGCGAAGAAAGGGCAGATATAAACCTGGAGAAGCTCTCCAGTACCATGCTGTCCATGGTGTTATCTAACACATTCCACCCTCGTTTGTCTTTCCACAGACGCTGCGAAGACTCTATAGTTCTCACTGTACTGCAGCCCCATCAGGTAGTATACACTCACTCTCTTTCATGTTCCTCTCCCTCGAGATTTCTCGTACTCTTCATCAGTCTTAATACTCTCCCTGTCGCTCTGAATCACACAAACACTATCAGTGTTATGTTCCAACTGTAAGAATCACATAGGAAGCCCTTTTAGAACAGCTCCATAACACCTACACAAGATCCTATTTCATAAAAAGTGTATGTGCATCCATCCATGTTAAGGAAACAGAAACAGAGTATTAAATAGAGTATTTATTTACCAACTGAACTGGATATGTTTAGAAGATGATAAAACAATATTAATATCCAAATAAATGCTACCTAGATTAATTTTAATCTTCTTTAATCAAGATTTTTTTATCTAGGTACCAGAGTTCCGCAGCAGTTGTGCAGGGATGTTCCTATTGCATCTTAATTGTGCTCAGAGCAACAAGCACTGCAATGAAAACCACTCAAACTTTTAGAGGTTGACTTTCATGTGGCAGGTTGTCGCATTGCAGCAGCATTAGCCGACACATGTCTCTTTTAGCGCTGTCAGTCACAGGGGCTTTTCTCACATTTACGTCTCTTCTTTCAAGCTGATTTAAGAGTTCCTGTCTCTCTGTTTATCCTCAGTCACCTAAGTCTGCCTTCATAAGTGCAGCCAAAAAGGCCCGCCTGCGAACCAACCCGCCCAAAGTGCGCTTTTCAGAGCAAGTGTCCATCAGCGACCCAGACTCAGTAAGTTCAGCTAATCGTGTCTCCCTGTGACATGTGCATCATGTTACCTGTCCCTCTATCTCCCACCGTGCATTTCTTTTGTTTGATCAGCAATGGCAAAAGCCTCTGGAATCCTCTCTCCATCCTCTCCTGTGTGTGTCTGTGTGAGCCTTTGGTCAAGTGGTTTAGCCTCAAATAAATAGCTTGGCTGACTGAATTCTCACAGAAGGACCCTAAACGTCTTTTTTAAAGGCATTCACAAATTAAAAAACAAAACTAAATGTTGTATTTTGTGAGAGAGAACAACTTTCTCAGAAATGTTTAACAGTTGGTATGTCCCCAATATACTTAAATGACGTATCAACAAGCTGAAGACATCTCTTTTGTGACTTGAGTTACACTTTATCCCAATGTGTGATAAAGACATAAAGGAATAAATATGTATGAAGCAAAACACTGTACACAAATTATTTACTAGAGGGCGAGGGAATAGGCTACTGTAGTTTACATTTTGGCAAAAGGGAAGCTCTACATATTTCATTTCAGTTCCTCTAATTACACCAAAAAGATTTTCACATGGATTTTGCCGAAACACAGAGAAAATTGAGTGGGATTTAAATACTGAAGTGCCAACCCCTTCAACACAGATCTGACAACTGTTCCCCGGTTCTTTTGTGTGGTTGTTTTAATGACCATTTATTGGGCAGTTCTTTATTAAAAATGAGACTGACAGTATTTTCATCACTGTGTTATGTTTGCCACAAATAATAAAATGTTATGGGACGTGGGGGGACAAAGTAATAGAGTTTTTGTCCTGAGTGAGACAACATTAATTACACAGTCTTTAATGACTGGCTGCTATGCAAGTGTTTGTGGGGGGAGTGGAGGTTATAATGTAAATAAAATTGGAGCAACAAGATGAAAAGCAACAACAATCAATAAAGAATCTGCACTTGAGAGGCAGGCTATTTCATCTTTTTATGTTCCATTTGCCTGAACTTAATGGAGGAAGGGGAAGAAAGAGGATTGCTCATCACATGGACCAGCAGGTCTCTGATAACCTTTAGGTAGGTAGACAGTTCAAGATCGCTATTCATTACAGCTGTGTTTGCCATCCACTCTAGCCCGGCAGCCCCAGTAGTCAACACCACGTGAAACCCAGAGATTGCTTGATCACACCTAAATGAAGACTTTAGTTAAAGCAAGAGGTGTTCCCACAAACCAGCAAAGGCCAACAGCTGTATTAAGACAGCTGCCTGATGTCTGTTTGTGTCTTTATAAGTGTAAAATCTGATTGGTTGTAGCTTGAGAACAGACCACAGGGAACTGCTGACAAAGCGATAGGAGGAAGCTGCTAGGATTGGCCAAAGTGATCAGGTGTTTCAGTCACCACGGCTCGGCGCATGGCAAGACCTTTAGAGCCAACAGGCTGCTATTGATCACTTGAAGACTTATCAGAGTTAAACAGCTAGCATGGTGTTCATTGGGGAAAGGAAAGGGGGGAAGTAATGAGGCCATGGCTTTGAGCTGGGATTGATTCTCCTAACACTTTCCGTGTATGTTACAAATTGGCTGCAGCTCCCCCTCACAATAAGAACAAAGGTAGCGGCCTGTAACAGAAAGTGATAGACCTGTATGTGCCGTCTCTTCACTGGTTCACCCTCGCTTTTATGCTGTAGTATAGAGAAAGATCTGTTCACTTCCAATCTGCACAGAAGAACAGCTTGTGTAGCCTTCTGAATGCTTAAGTTCTCCAGAAACAGACTGCTGGGCATCTGCTGTGGACACAGCTCTCCATTTCAACTCAGTGCATTTTCTGAGATATATTGTTGCAATGAATCCACATCCCTTTACTTTCATAAGTAATGTCTACCTTCTGTTCTTACAAATCCCACCATCACATACAAAAAGAACATATAGGGAGTGATTTTATTTTCGCCCAAATCATGGAGGATTTCTGGGCTTCATCCTTGCTATGTCCCAATACAACCCTTAGGTCTATCTTATTACATTAGGACACCTTCCTCCCCTCTAATCACATCTGTGCTTCTTTGAGATTACATAATAGGAACTGAGTAATTTTCTTTAAAAGCCCTCGAGCAAAAATTGTGAGCGAATGACCGTCACATCCCACTGTAGCGAGAATGAACTGAACTGCGTATCATAACTTTTCTTTCAACAATTTGAGTAAAAGCAGTAACCTTGAATCAGGCCTCTCCTCGTATGCCTCCCCTCACAAAACTCTGCTTCCAATCCCAGCATTCAATTTTCCGTGCATTGCTTACACATTGAATTGATAGACTGGAGAAATTGAATAAGCTCCTCTTTGATCCTGATACAATGCATGGGGGTGAGCTTCCTAAGGCACAGTTTTGCTCTCTCAGATTTCCAAAGGATCAGTTAAAATATATCACCTCATCTCTTCTTTGTTCTTCACAATCAAGAAAAAAAAGTGTCTCTTTTTAGTATCTATTTTTTATCTTGTTTTTGCCTCAATAGCGAAAGGCAGGTTGTGTTTGTATTGTAAGTAATATTCAATTGTAACTAAAAAAGGTGATTTCTTCCTCAATCTTTTCCAGACAATGCTCAAGGACGACTCCTTGCTACTCATACCAAATGTGTTGAAGGTGTTCTTGGAGAATGGACAGATTAAGTCCTTTACATTTGATAGCCGAACCACTGTTAGGGTATGTATTCACTACAGCTCTGCACACACGGAAATACATACTACTTCAACTGCCGAAAGCCAAATGGCAAAGTTAGCGACAAGCTGGTAATGCCGGAGCATTAAGCAGCAGCTACATTTCTCAGGACCAAAACAGAGCTAGACTTAAAGGGTTATTTCTGACAATCAAATAAAAAGGTGATAATATGTTAAGGTTGTCATTACTGTTAATTTGCTGCCCCAAGATGGCAAAAACAATTACTACGTGTAAAATGAAGCCTCATATTATAAATACACAGAAATGAGCACTAGGGTACATTTTTGGTTGCTTTTCTATGATATAGCATGGACTCGCTCTTTACATAATATAATCATTGATTAAGAATATCATGTGGAGTGATTATCATTAAAACCAAAGCACATATGATTTCTACAAAATCTGTGACTCTAACAATAAATAGCTCAAGCCAAACATCAAAATATATTTTGAATTGTTTTGACAAGAAAATAAAACGAGAGCTTTAATTTTGAAAAACCTCACTGTAATGACTTCACTCAGACGGAGGTCATTT
The DNA here is from genome assembly GCF_036324505.1 of Eleginops maclovinus. Classification (NCBI taxonomy): domain Eukaryota; kingdom Metazoa; phylum Chordata; class Actinopteri; order Perciformes; family Eleginopidae; genus Eleginops; species Eleginops maclovinus. The sequence goes on from NC_086371.1 coordinate 16,173,507, forward strand.
TGTCTCCGTCAGCCTGTTAGATGAGTGTGACATCTCCGAGCAGACTCATTATACAGACTCTATTAGATTTCAGAAGTCTCTCCGCTGCTCATGGGGGCAAAGTGACGGGAAAAACAGGAGGAATAAAGCAGCCCTTTTTAAAGTAGGGATGGATGAGGCTAAGTATTGGTCTAATTAAATGGAATGTCAGCATAATAAGAAGGCAGAGCTCAATACAACAATGTCACAGATTAAATCAATGGCACAATAGGATGTCCAGCAGTACAGCCCATTAGACTGACAACTAAAGAAGTCTTCATGCAGTATTTTAGGCAACAATCTATAGCATTGTGTGACCACCCCAGGCATCTTTCAATGCAAACCACACAGTTCAATACTGTTAAAACTGCTCATTCAGAGATAGCTGTGGCTTCGGTTACATAAACAAATGTAAATTCAACTGAATGGGACCAAAAAACCATATTTTAAAATATTGTTCAGCTCTTAATGAGCTTCCACACTGAGACTCAACCACAAACTACAAAACGTATCCCTACATTAGGGTCCTACTTATTATCCATCCCTCTAATGGATGCAGAGGGCAAATAAATGATGAAACTAAAGGCCCGGATAAGAATGTGATAAACTGCGAATTTCCCTTCAGATAATGTTCACTATACTTAGGATGCAGAATCAATTATCACTTGGGAATTTTCCATAACCTGACAAATCTGATATGATAAGAAAGAGCCAAAACAGATCAGAATACATTTGACACACTACTGTACACAAAAAACTGTGAATTCACGGCAAAACTAACCTCCACAAATAAACACTAACAAATCTTGTTGTCATAGAATGTTATCTTACTGTGAAAATGTATTTGAATCATTGTCCATGTCTATTCTTGCAGGATGTGATCTCCTCCCTGCAAGACCGCCTCTCTCTGCGCTACATTGAGCACTTTGCCTTGGTGCTGGAGGCCGGTGGTCTTGACCAGAATCAGAGGTTGCATCTGCTGCAGGACAACCAGCCTCTGACACATGTAAGAAACACAACAGGGAAATGAGAGGAAATTATGAAAGTGGGAATCTGGACTCATGTTGTAGCTCATTCGTTTGTAGTTATATTTTGATATTAATAAGTGCAGGCTGCCCTGTTCACCTGTCCTCATTCGTTTTCCTTCAGGTGGTGCATAGAACATACTTCCAAGGGATGAAGTGTCTGTTCGCATCTGCTTCTTCCCCAAGGACCCTGCAGACCTCCTGAGAAGAGATCCCACTGCATTTGAGTACCTCTATATACAGGTATATCACAGGATTAAGTGTGGATTTTAAGGGTTGTCATTCAATCTTATGACAATGTTTTAAAGCTTTTTTTTGAAGCGCAACGGCTCTGCGTGATTTTACAGATAAGAAATGTCGGGCTATAGACACAATGCCCTTTTTGCAAGCTAGAATTGCTTTCACACAATCTTCATAATCCTACAATCTTTGAACTTGTGAGCTTTCCCAGTCAATTAAAATAATGCTTCCCTTTACATAAGTATTCCAGTTTGCAATGAACTTTGTACAAAGCAGCTTTTCCACCTGCCCTAACAGAGTCGAAATGACGTCATCAAGGAGCGATTCGGCATGGACTGGAAATCTGACATCACGTTACGATTGGCTGCGCTCCATATCTACATCACTGTGTCCTCCGCGCGGCCCAATCAGAAGATCTCGCTCAAGCATGTCGAGTAAGTCCATAAACTAAATTAAGCTTCAAATGAATTTATGGGAAATTAGAGACAAAAACTGATATATTGCATTTTTTACATCATGTAGAGTTATGTGAACCATGTATTTGAGTCCCACAATGAAGTTTGTTCATTCAGTAAGTCTCAATGATTAATAATTAATCCTAATAGTAATAAAGAAACTCAAATTACTCAAGGATAATTTTCCCCGGGTCGTTTTGAGACCAAGAACTCCATTGCTTTGTGAAATTACATCACTCCCTCAATTTGCTCATTTATTCTACAAAACCTCAACCTGGCTAGTAATTAGCTTCTGCCATCACAGCAACTGAAGCAGAACAGATCCACTGTGTCTGTAATAGATTAAAGGTGGTTATGTCAAGCAAGGAGCCAAAGAGAATGTAAGCTTGGCTCACTGTGTCCTCCCATGGGACGATTCAACCCTTTGTCTCCTGAGTTGCGACATGTTCCCCCCTATGACCTACCACCACGGTGTTGTTTTTCTCTTTTGAGTATACTCATCCCTCTTTCCCTTTGCTGATGATCGCAGAAAAGAGTGGGGACTAGAGCCTTTCCTGCCCCTTACTTTGCTTCCAACAGTCAAAGAGAAGAACGTGTGCAAAAGCCTTTCTCAGCTGCTGAAGACCTATCAGCATCCACCGCCATCAGGCAACAAGGTTTGTTCATAACAAGTTCCATATTCGGAATATTCAGGCAACTTTTTGTGGAGTCTTTACTGCCTTCAGTCATAATGCCTTTTTACAAGCATTGCAAATGCATACCCTTTAAATGCTATTAAGATTTTAATGGAAAAGATTTTAATTTATTTAATCGCATGCTTGATAAATAGTCATTTTTATTAGGGCAAGGCATTCATCTGTATAGAGGAAACTGTTGCATAATACTTTTGATCCACATCTGTGGCTCAACAGTGCCCCCATGAGGAATCTGGAAGCACTTTTTTCATATGCGCATTTCTTGTTTTTCATTCTGTTGACAGGTCCCTCCTCTCCAAGGGAAGCTGCAGTACATGCGTGTACTCAATGACCTCCCGCCTTTTGGTGGCATACTGTTCAACACTGTTGGACTGGTAATGCATGTTTTAATCTTTGTGAACAGGAATACACATGTATCCATTCTAATAAATTACCTTTGAAACTGTACATGCTATTCAACAAAGAGCTTGAGTGTCCGTTGCGACATTAAATTGTAATAATCATTATGTGATATTTCCAATAAACTGCAATAAATAAAGGCAATTAATGGTAAACCCCTTTTATTCTTCTACAGGATGAGAAACAATCAGCAACAACACTACTGGTGGGTCCTCGACATGGCATTAGTCATGTAATTGACCTGAAAAACAACCTCACAACAGTTCTGACTGAGTTTACTAGGGTTGCCAAGGTCCAGCTCTACCGAGAGAGCCAGGGAGTGGCTCGTGTGGAGGTGACAATCCATGAGGCCAAGGTACTACAACACAGTCTCTAAATACTCACACTACATTACATCTGACAATGACACAACACTTTGCAGCATGGACAATGTTTATTTGACTTTAAGAGTTTGATACATTCTATTTTTATCAGGTTATTACAAAATGAACAGGCAATGCTCATTGCCTGTTCCCTAAATAGTCTCCTAATTCCCCTCCCTACCACCCCCTGCAGCCCCTGGTCCTACTCATGGAATGGCCTGAAGCCAGTAACTTTGCATGCCTCATCTCTGGCTACTTCAAGCTGTTTGTAGACCCTAAACGGACCATCTACTTCCGGACTCCTGGTCAGTCTCAGCTGACCAAAGCAGGTATGTCAGAAGGCTTTTTTGACTAGTATGGGTTCATATTGAGCACAGGCTCTGATTCTTTATCGCATGTGAAAGAATTTACAAAAAGAAACACAATTGTACACTTAAAGCTTATAATGAAACATTCATCACCCATTTAGAGTTGTATACATGTCTATCATTCAGCCTCATACTGCTTGTATGGCAATATTTGGTAATCTTCATTATATGATCAGTCTACATGGACATTGATCTGCTTTGTCACTGGCTGAGATCATTACCTGTAGTAACCAGGTTATCCTGGAACTACCATCCCATGGTGCCCTTTGATGTCTCCCCTCTCATCTCAGTCTTTATTCATTGGAATGGGAAACTTCATATCATTTTTCCCAAGATATTAAAACATTATAGAATTTTCTGTTTTGTTTTTTTAACGGCATTCTTAAATTATTCAAAGATCATTTTTTCTCATCATACAATACAGGGTTGTGCAACAAAGTGTAACTATAATCCCATTGTGCTAGCATAAGATTTCTTTTTTAGTAGTGTCAACATAAACATATCTTCTGCCATCTGCTGTCTCAACTTGTAGTCCACATAAGGAAGGATCATCATACCATTACATTCCACCAGAATCAAACCCTCCAACCTCAAAAACTTCAACTTTCAACATCCATCTCTGCAATATGACCATGTGACCACCAGCTGTCGCATCTGCTTTCCCATCTGGATCTACTCTATCCCCACTACTTTTTAACACCTCAAACTTTCCACTGCTCTGACAATTCTATCCTCAGATTACAGAAGCTCCCACCATGTTCACCCACGTTCTGGGGCAACCAGCCTGCCAAGTGGAGGGCGGCGAGGGGATGAGAGGGAAAGCTCACACAGGGAGCCTGGGTCTTCAAGGGCCCTAGTTCCGGCCGAGCCTCAGCATCTAGGCCTGTGTCACGTCCACCTTCGAGAACATCAACAATTTCAAGAGCTCAAAATACATGCTGAAGCTGAACTGGACATTAATGAAAACTTTATTTCCCATGAGCCCCCTGGGCGGCCTCGCACCAAGTCAGACCCAACCCAGCAGAGTACAGAGGAAATAGCTGGGGTTTTAGAGAGCCCAGTAGTGGAGAATGCAGGATTTAGAATCCGATCCCAAACAATGGGTCAATCCCAGAAAGCCTCACGATACTTCTGTGACTCCTGCAAAGCCAGGCATAAGGCAGAGGGTCTGTCACCAGCAGTGAACAGCAATGGGAGCTCTGGGAAACACTGCTCCAGTGCTTGTGCCTCCAGAGATGGAGGTGCTGTTGACCTCATCCACTTACCACCTCCAGGGAATGAAGAGGAGGATGAGGCTGAAAGCGTTGGAGAGAAACTGCAACAACCACCACCTGCTATTGCTGCCCCACCACCAGGCTTCAGGGACAACAGTTCCGATGAGGATGACCAAAAGAAAGGGAGGAGGGCTCTAGCCAGTGCCGGCCCAGGGGTCGCCTCTGGAAAGCCAGCACAAGCGAAAGAAGACGTGCCTGTGACATTAATTGATAATGTTGCCACAAGGACAGTCCGAGATCATGCCCAGGAGCTTGATGACGCTCTAGTGTCCACCTTACAGGCCCTAGAGGCTTTGGCAGCCTCTGAGGACTTCCCCCATCATCCTCAACAGCCAACACAGACTGCAGGTCAACAGCCTGAGTCTGGCCTCGGCCCATATCTCACACACCCAAAAACAGTAGTATTGATCCAACATTTATTTTTTCAAAAACAACTTATATTATGGAGAAATTTTACAGTGCATTGTATTTTAATTATATTGTATCTTGTGAAATGGCAGACACATACTTTAGTCTGGTTACAAAGCAATAAAAGTAGTACAACTAATTCCTACATGATATTATATTTTACCAAACTAAAATAATATTAAAATCATTAAGAAAATATCATATAACAAGGAATCTACAACAATAGCTAATAGTTTACCATTTTGTAAATCCAAACCAATCGGCCCATTTAAATGATTAGTCATTTTATGAAAATGTGCTATTTGCTAGTCTTATTACTCAAGCACACACACACATCCACATGAAAAATCTGCAGGTCTTTTAGGTTGGGTGAGGCAAGCCCACTGCTGCATACTTCCGCCTGGAAAGGCATAATAAATCTGACCCTGAAGGATTAAATTCCAGAACAAATTAAAACTATTCCAAAATGAGTTTTGCTCACTTGTGATTAGGATGAATCCATTCAACCGCACATTGCTGGTTTGATAACTAATTGACTACATTGAAATAATATTAAAGGATATGACTATTTTTGAGTCTTTATTAGTAATTTGTTGATTCTCGATTATCCTAACTTTATACTGTGATTCCTTCCTCTACAGGGCTGATTGTCTTAGCTGCCATCACACCTGAGTCATCATTGGACTCAGGACATGAGACCAACTCATCTGAATTGACAGATGTTTCTGAAATGGTGACGGCTATGAAGCAGAACCAGAACCAGGCCTACCTGCTCGCTCACCATATCAACAAAGAACGTATCCTCTGCCGCCGTGACTTTCCCCTGGCTATCCCTGGCTGCACTGCAAAGACCATAGGGACTGGGGCCTTCTCTGTGGGTCAGATCCGTGCTGGCTGTCCACCCAAGCAAGTAATCCTCAGCAAGACAGTTCCCTTTAAAGTCAGTCCCAGTCAAGACTCTACCGTACTCAGCGTAATGACAGAGCAGGGAGGCAACCAAGAGTCTCAGACCGAAAAGAAAGCAGAAAAGAAGGCAAGCTCTGAGTCCACCAAAGCAAACACCCCTGATTGCCCTTCTAAGTCACTTGAAGAACTTAAAGTCTCCAGTTGTTCCCTGACAGCTCAAGTCAGTAAAGATCAGAAGTTAAAAAATTCTTCTGTGGAGACACAAAATCTTTCTGAGGGTATAAGGGTGAAGACAACAGCACCTCTTACTACAGACCCTAGCAACAAAGCCTTACCTACCATCCTACCCGTGGACAGAACTGCCTCTGCAAAGATTTCTCCCACTAATATGTGCCAAGATGCCAAGACTGCCTCTATTGAGACCATGAAGCCTTCAAGCTCTACAGAACTTTTGACAGTTGACGACCTTTTCTGCACCTGCCCAATGCAACAAGAGCCTGGGCCCCAACTAAGACTAAAAGACCCACAGGTTCAGAAGATTGTGGTGTTCCAATCCTCCTCCCCAACAGATGATGAGCGTCTTCGGGCCAAAGGACTTCAGCTTGCTAACAGCAAAGAAAATGCAGTGAGAGTAGGAGCAGATACTAGTTTGGCAAAACCAAGTTCTCAAATTCAAACCAAGTACTCCCCTCGTTTGCCCGTAAAAGCAGAGAAAAAAGAGGTGATTGAAAGTAAGACTGAGGTTGCCCTGGGCAAATCCCACCCTGAGTCACAGAAATGCCCCATGAAATCCTTACCTATTTTAGATGATCTAACAACACCTAGCCCATCTGTGGATAAGGTCTCTACTCTCCCGGCCAGAGAGTCAAAGAAGCATAGCAGTGGTAAGGGAAAGTCCCAACGCAGTGCCCCTTTCTTGAGCTTTAAGAACCTTCTTTCAGCTACGTTCCCAGCAAGAATGCGGCGAGAAACAGATGAGCGAAGGGCTCAGTTGCAGAAAGTCCGCCAGTATGAGCTAGAGTTCTTAGAAGAGCTGCTGAAACCCAAGTCATCCCAGGGAGAATTTTTGCCCCAGGGATCCTCACCTGTGCCCTCAGGCACTCCTTGTGCCTGCCAACTCCGCACCAGCCCTGTCCTAAAAGCACCAGGTATCTCCAGGGAGCAGAGACGCAGCTGTGACTGTAAGCGAATGTGTAGGGGCATGCGACTACCTGATACACCAGTTGGATCCACAACTGAGACGCAACACAGGGGCAGAGAAAGACCTATCTCGAAAACCCCTCCAGCCGTCTCCAAAGTACCTCATACCCAAGGTGCTCCAAGGAGACCTCAGACCTTGGAGATAAAGACCACACGAATACGCTCTACCAGCCTGGAGTCAAGAGAGCCAAGAGGAGAGCAGGCTTCCTGCTTGCCCACTTGTACTTCTCAAACAGATTGCATGGGAGCTCCACAATATAAAAAGCTCCAGAGGCGATATAGCATTGGAGAGCTGGATAACAGCACTAACACACCTGTGTATGCTGAGGTGAGGCCCAAAGCCAAGAGTCTAGAGAAGGAGATGGAAAGGGTGAGAGCCACAGGGCTGAGGCTCCCTACCCCAATAGAGCCAGTCCACACTCAGTCTCACCAGTCAGAGGGGAAGGGGAAAAAAGGTGTGTATTTCATTCAGGGCGAAGAGCTACTGCGTGAAAGTAAAGAAGGGACTAGCGAGGTGCTGCTGAACCTGCCCAGTGAAGACAGTGATGACAAGGATAAATGCTGCTCATTTTGTTTCTGCTACAGAAAGTGTGAAGCAGCAGATGAAAGCAGCGAGAAGGATGAGCTCTCATACTCCATACCCCTTCAGGTCCTTCCCGGAATGGAGCTGGACTCTCGTACCTTTCCTGTAGTAAGCAAAACGCTCCAGGTTCTTAATGCAGAGGACTGCAGTGGGGAAGAAGAAGAGGAGGAGGAGGTGGAGGAGGAGGAAGAGGAAGAGCCACATAACCAGGAGATTGACCTGAGATCCTGTGTTACACTGGAAGGCAGCCTCGCACGGGTACAGGCTCTACAGGGGGAGAGCTTCAGCTTGCCTGATGGTTTCCTTAATGCCCAGTTGGATGCTAATGAATTGCTTGCTATTCTGCGTCAGTGTGGTAACGGCCCACAAGCTGAGGGAGAGGCTCGTCTTCAGCCCTCACAGATTGCAGAGTACAAACAGGAGCTGGCCGTGCGCTTTAAAGAGTTCAGAGCATCTTGTCGACGAGTGGCAAGTGTTGAAAAAAGTCCAACACGTATGCTTGCTGTTGTCACAGCCAGCTTTCAAGTGTTATGTGAACTTACCCAGACCTTCATCAAATTGGTCAGAGGAGTTCGTTCAGAAACCCAAAGGATACAGCTGTTAAGAAAAGTTGAGGAAGTAGCTATCAACTACACTTTGCTTTTGCGTGCAGCAGAAGAATCAATGGGACACTCAAGCAGCTTGCCAACAAAGACAGTGAGCACTCCTGTTTCCTCCAACACCAATAACATGAGCTCACTCACTCGACCCATCAAAACTCTACCTGCCCAGTAGGAATACATCTGGCAGGGATGTAATCAAAACAGTCCAGAATGTGGGTGGCTACTCTATCCAAATTCATTATTTGTTTATTGTTTACATTTTTTACAAGACATGCAATGACTCATCCTCAGTAAAAAATTGCAATGCAGCTGTTCCATCCCATGTTTACAGGCCCTGAGGTAGCCTCATGGATCTTTTTTTGAAAACAAAACTAATGCACAATGGAATAAGAACCCTAGAACAGACTGGGTGATACAGGGCTAATCACCTCATATCAATATTCACGAAATAGATATGTCATTATAGTATAATATTTTATATGTAATGTATATTTGAGTTGTGTCTTCTTAGCAAATAATATAAAGTTTTGTGAAGAAAAAAGTAAAGAATATATTTGCAATGTATTGAATGAAGAGAACTATAAAAATTATATTCAATCATCAAAAAAATATATGTACCCTCTGGACAAAAAACACTTCAGAGATCTCGTCAAGTAGCGAATTCTGTAAATTTCATAGTCCAAAGCGTTGGTTGGTTAGATGGTGATGTGTTTGTTTTGTTGAATTCTCTAACTGTTGTAATGCAAAATGGAGATCTCTGTTGGCTATGTTGACAATGTCTGGCGTAGTGATACAAGAGTCAAAATGTAAGTGACAGTGTTGGAAAATGCAAAAAGCTGAAAGACAAGTATGACATTTAAAACTACATTGACTGGCAGAGGCCCATTCTCTCACTATAACAGTGCAGGTATCAAACGCACCTGCTCAGGGCAGACAATGTAGCAGAGACCCAAGTCACAGTCTTATCCACCATACAGAAATGAGTGCTGTTACCTCACTCTGCTTTAGAGAAGGAAAACCCACACTGTATTTAATAACGCACAGTGTATTTTACACCATCACTGATCCAAAGCTCACTTGCATTTCACTTGTCCTGAGTCATAGATTTATCTACAGCCATCCACTTGCAAGTGAGTAAGCTTATCACTAGAATTTTGCACAACCTCTGAAATTAGCTATGAAGTGAAAATATATCTTTTAATGTTTGACTAAGTGTTTTTTATTCAATCTGCTGCAGAAAATCTCCCGAGTCCACACCGTCAGTTTTACATCATGCACCTCACCTCAAAGCTGAAGCTTACCAGTTTTTTTCCTTTGTTTTTATTCAGGTTTTCAGATACAGTATAAACAAATTAGCTTTCTATGTGCTGTTATACATTGTGCAATCTAGCAAATAGATAAGAAACACACAAAGTAGTTTTCTATGTATTTTAATAAAACTAACACATCTGTTTCCTGTCTGAAATCTTCTTTGTGTCTCATCCTCTTGTTATTCCTGGAAATTAACCAGAGAAGCTTCATAGTTGTATTGGCCTACCTTGTATACGGGACATACTGTTCAAAGAAAGTGCTGTGAAACTGAATTGAAACTGAAACTGACCTGCCACAATGCCAAAAATTAAAAAAGGCAAAATTGTTTATTGAATCTATACTGCCCAGACCTCTGGGATGTAACTTGGATCTCCCATAAAAAAAACTCAAAGGTATACAATACAGTTTTGCAAACATTCAGCCTTAGTCAATCGGTGGTAGGGAATAAACGTTACTTAGTCTCACAATGCATACTTGCGAATGTTCAGCAATTGAGAAACTCTATAAATCAATGGGATTTGGGGGTCAACCTTTTGTTTAGTTCTGCTGTAAATTTAAGGCACTTACATATGTTGGTTCATGTTAGTAATATGTTTTTGTATTATTATATAGTAAGTCTGTGTGTGACAATGTGCTTATTCACCAATTGAGCAAAATTGGCCCCCCCATATAATACTTTTCTTTCCCACTGAGATTTTGACCTTCAATATTTACCAGACATCAGGATATCATCATTGTTGTCCTTCTTTTCTGGGTTTCACAACACACTAGTAGTGTTTACAAGCACCCTCTTTTAATGGTTTGTCCTTCCCTGTTAATGTTGCATTTTCCATAACCATATGCAGTGTTTTTCTCTTTCACTGTACTGCATGTTTTCCTTCACATATTAAGACTTTCAGGGGCAGATATTTTGGCCATTGAAGGTGATGAATCTGTTTGTACAGAAAATGTTGGAGTTCTAAAGTGGAAAAACAGGCAAAAATGAATGCCGTGGCGGCAATATGTTAATGTTTTTGCAGATGATATTCATGGTAATGTATGATTCCACACTGTAAATGTAAATAGTAGGCTAACATATTTGGAGGAATAAGAAAGACTTTTAAAACATCAACTGTTACATTAAGATTGATCCAAAATTCTTCACTATTTTGTAAAAAACGAAAAGATAAAACATGTCTGTAAGGTACTTTATTTATAGTAGTAATGTAACATAGAGACTAATAGCAAAACATATATTTTAATGAGTATATTACAAGTATAAAGCATGGGACATGTTTATTTTTATAAACAAAATTATTGGACAATGTTCTCTCATCAACACTATATATTTTAATATTCTGATAAACATTTTGTGTGGTTTTCATTGTTCAGTTGCTTTGCTAAACTGTGTGGATTTTGTCTGTGTTTCATTCACACAATGAGCCAACCATGGCTTAATCCATTGTTTTTTTATGTGTGCCTTTTCATCCCTGTCTTTATTTACTGTCAATAAGCTTGTCATCACTGTGTTCTTCTGTCTGTGTATACAGTTAATTCCTGTTTTACAAGCAATAAAGTATATTATATAAACTTTTTCAGAGAATTTGGAAATGACATTGCATGCAATAAACGTGCCCTAGTTATAATGAATACAAAGCAATATGCAATATAAAGATTATATTGTCCAGAAACGTCTCTCTTGCAGCTGCTAGGAGGTTGTTACTGCAGCAATTGCGTCAATTATATCAGGTGAACTAAAATAACTTACTACTTTTGTATAACTGTGTTATTCATATAATGCCTAAGCATTTTAAAAGCAGATTAAAGCTGAGCCACAGCCAGACAAGGGAGCCTCTTTGCTTAAACAATAGAAACAAAGTTATGATCTTACACTAAATGGGCGACACGAAGATAATCCACTAACTATACTGTCTGTGGATGTTAGGGCTGTATAACAATAATTTTGCATGCTGGCTTACTGTGTATTCCTAAATAGATCACCACCATTGTTGTGTTTAATGTTTTTCTAACTACGAAGGTACAAATGTCTGCTGTGAAGACGTCTGTATTTACCACCTCTGCATTTTGGTGAAGCAAGTTTGTTCCAAAGTTTGCTCTGTTGTCTCTGAGTTCCTGAAGGGGTTACCAGGCACATTATAAAGGGCTCTGCAAAAACGACAAAGTTAAGATTAGCTTTGATAATAACAAATGGGGAATGTGCAATGTGCAATGGTGTTACCATTGATGTAGAGTATGAAAAGGCTGAATCTTTGTACAAATCATATCTAAAACCAAAGAACGTTGATAGAGCTAATATGGACAGTGTCTCTCTAGCCTGTATGTACTGCATGCCAGAAAAGGTAAATATCTTACATCAAAGATTTGCAGCAGTGCCACAAGTAATATTTAGGGTTAGGGGACACATGTCCACCATGTCAGCAATATTAAAGTTGTTATTCAACTATTTTGAAAATACCTGTAGCATATGTATTTGAGGCAAAAGCATGTGCAGCTCAAACAGTTGAATCTCTGTCCATTTGTAAAATGTTGTATCAGCTTTAATTCATGTTCAGCTTTTTTTCTTCTTTTTTTTTTTTGCATTACTATGAATAAGCTTACAGTAGTGAGCATTACTTATAGCATTGATCCTTGTTGCTTGACAGATGGAGATACTGTCCACTATACTAACAAGGTAGACAACCATAAGACGACATCATGCCATTTACTGTTTTATAAATGTGTTTCAAGTGTATAAAATGTGTCTGTTTAGCAACTGTCATCATGCACTGTGCTAAAGAACAATACAGCTATATTGAATATGCACTCACACTTACTGCTGTAGACCTGCGTTACAGTAAATCATCTTTGATAATATGCATTTCTTACGGTAACCATAGCAGTGTTAATATCGTTTGATTTCCCACACAAGTTCCAGAAATTGACGAAACTGATGTTTGTTTTTAAATAGTTATCAATCTATATAAACCAAGACAGTTGATCTGCTGTTATGGCTTTGATATATTAACCCCAAAGTTGTATTACCTTGACCGGAATTTAACCAAAAATATTGTACTAGAGAGTGAGCGCAGCGAGGACGACCTGTTTCTCTGGTAAGTGCCCTTTACCCGTGAACCCTTAACGTACGGCTAATTTAGCATAGTCTGTGTTAGTTTGTCTTCCAACATTTGGCAGGTCTTTATAGTGAATCAATGACTGACAAATATCCAACTTTTCATGAAAAACGGGATATTATATAATTGTCTTCATTAATAATCTCGTTTTTACCGTTACAAAAACGGCCCCTTCCAATACAACGGTTTACATTTAGATATGTAATAACGTGTTGGAACCGCAGTGCTAGCACTAAGCTAGCGTTAGCTTACGTTAATATAAGTTTCAGATAACCACTTAAAGTTAGCAGACTCACCTGTGAGTAACATGGATAAAATGTCAAAAAGAAGACAAATAATGAAACCGAGCTTCTGTTTTTCTAGTGAAGTCTAGCATTGTTGTGTATAAATCTGATTATATTTTGTTTAGTAGGCAACATACCGTAAATTAAAGGCGCTGCATTTTAGCTAGATTACTGTTGTCATAAAACCACCCTGTATGGTTAAGTGGTTTTAAAGTTCAAAGGCTTTATTTTCATATGCACAGCTACAGTGTAGTTATACAATGCAACATTACTACAAGACATACAACAATAAAACAGATTACAAATGGTGCAAAAAGAAACATAATACAATTAAGAGAGAATGTTGCAAGACTAATGTGCAAGTAATGCAGGAGAAGTTAACTTTATGCAAGTAAAATAGAATAAGGTGAGGTAACGATTATATGTCCAATTAAATGATGTACACTGAAACAAAATACTGCTTATTGTTATAAAAAATCAATATTTGAGATGCAAACAGATGAATGGTATGACGTTTAGCATAATCTTTGCACTTAAACCTTGTTGTCTTTTTAAAACCTTTTTAAAAAATGAATTTAAATCAATGCTGTTGCTAAGCATATATCCAATAATGTGGAAAAACATGAACATTACCCCTAGAATAAAAAACTATTATTTGTTTTTATATTACAAAGGAACCATATTACATGTTACCTTGGTAATAACTAACCTACAACAAACAATACAGGTAAACTGAATATGCGCTCAAACCTGCTGTTGTAGACCTGGAGTACAGTAGCAGCAATCATCTTTGATAATATGCATTTCTTATGGTAACCATAGCAGTGTTAATATCGTTTGATTTCCCACGCAAGTTCCAGGAATTGACGAAACTGATATTTGTTTTCAAGTATTTATCAACCTACAAAAACCAAGACAGTTGATCTGTTGACTACAGTGTAGTTATACAATGCAACATTACTACAACACATACAGCAATAGACAGTATTTCCCACTGTTGTCTATGCATTCTGATAACAACACTTCCTCTGTTCACCTCTTACATTTTGACCTCCCCATAGAGTGAGCATGACTGACGGACAGATGAGGGGGAGGCAGGAAGTAGCGCTTACTATAACAGAAAACAGAGTTTCCTCTCAGGAGGAGCAGCTGCCCTACCGGAACCTGGCCCCTGTAGTTTTCCGTGGTTTAACACAAACCGCAAGACCCCGAAACTGGTGTCTGCAAATCGCCTGTGGCCCATATCCTTTTCTTACGGCTGGAAGTTTAGCCTAACCTAAGTCTAACCCTCTGACACACTAGTAAGACCAATTGTGTGAAATTTGAATTCAAATTTTATAATTTATGTCTGACTGTCACATGTAAAACACATAACAACATTGCAGACATTTGGCCATTATTTTTCTCAGTAGTTGGTACATAATGCTCTCATCTCATCCTTTGTGTTTTGACCTTAATATTTTCCTCCACTTACATGGAGTACATGTCCATACTGATGATCCTGCTCAACTGTGTAAGTTTTGGCATGTACCACCCCGGTGAAGGAAAGAGCCACAAACTAGAGGTACTTGTAACCCCTGTATTCTTCTGAGTAGGCCAGAGCAGTGAAATGTACGTGTACTGTGTCATTAACATCCAATTCCAACAAAATGAATGCCTCATTTGATAGCAGCTTAACTTTCACATAACTGCTAAACAATAACTTCTTGTATATTATTATTCTTTATTGTATGCAATCAATTCAAAATGTTCCTCTGTGTTTCTGGCCAGGTGTTCGATGGTGTTGTCTTTGCATTCTTTCTGCTGGAAATGGCCATCAAGATGGTCGCCTGTGGAGTCTATGGCTACAATAGGAGCTACCTTCGAGACAAATGGAACAAGTTGGACTTCTTAATCAACATTGCAGAGTAAATGACCCACAATGCACTTCACTCATGCCTAACGACTTTTGTTTTCTTTTCGATAGTCTTCTGGTAAACAGCAGCAAACATATGATCCAAAGTGTGCATACTGTACCATGTACAATGCCTACCATGTACATATGCCTATCGAGCTAATCTATTATAGATAGGCATGTTTATGAACAGACTGCTTCGTTCATGAAGAAATGCAAATTCAAACTCTTCTCCTTGTTTTAACTGTCCCTTCAGGGCGTTTGGATATTTTTTCAATGTCCTTGGCATCGTCTTGCCACTCTCTCAAGTCCTTGGACCATTGCGACTGATCAGCAGAGTACCAAGCAAGTTGATATTTAAACGTATTTCAGTGGTCCCTCAAACATTTTGGTGTGGTTTTAGGCAACTATGAGTAAAAGATGATATGCTCTTTTCTGTGACTCAATGGATATCGATCGCTATGATAACCTTCCAAAGCAGTGTGATTTTACTTACGTCTCTTACATTTTGAGAAATAACATGGAGAACTACATTTAACAACAATTGTAAACATCTTACATTTGTATTACAGTATTATAATTATCCCCTGTGTTGACTGTTAAGTGCTAATGGAAAAAATCTCATATTCCTATTTCATTCTCATTGATAAAAACAATTTGTTCCTGAGTGAATCTTTTAGCAAACCATTCTTACTATAAATGATGAAAAAAGTTTCACAATATTCTGGGATATTATCAAAATCAAGAATTTATACAGCATGATACATAAACTGAAAAAAAGATAGTACTACCTCTGCCATCTACTGCAATTCAATACACCATTCCTCTTATCCCATAATAACTGCTGACGGCCTCTTTTGGGGTTTATTCCTGTAGGTATGCGAGACGTGGTTACAGTTCTCATTGACACCGTGCCCATGCTTGCAACTATTCTCGTCATCTACTTGTTTGTCATCCACATCTTTGCCGTTGCTGGAGTCCAGCTGTGGGCTGGCCAGCTGCGCAACCGCTGCTTCCTGGGAGAGGACATTTCCACGTAGGGAAATTGCTTTGTCTGTTTGTCTATTATTTGCATGTTTTTCCCTCTCTGTCCTGCTTTAACAATATCCAGTTCTCAAATAATCTGCCAAGTATTTATTGACTTTTTATTATAATTGGTCTATACATTTCAAAAAGTTGTTAAGAAAATACAATGCACATCCCAATTTACCAGGACACAAGGAGATTTCTTCAGATTTGTTTTATTAAACTGACCTGCTGTCAATAGTCATGTATAAGACTGTATATATAGAGAAATATAGTGAAAACACTATTATGATATTGAATGGAATACATGATGTGAGAAAATGCTAAGAAAAACTAACTCAAATTTTCTGTAGCAAAGAACATCAAATAATAATAATTGTTATTTACCTTGATTTCACAACACATATTACATCCTGTTTTATGCCTTGATATAAATTTACTTTGATAAATTATTTAATAGAATTTAGTTGTATATCTACAGTATGTAGCATTCAAATCAGAATCAAATGTATTGCCAGGTTCGTTTACACCAACAAGGAATTTGATTTGGTGTCTGGTGGTGTGAACATCATTACCATGATAAACTGGATGTAAACTCTCTATCTCTTAACTCACATCACAAAAAACACGTCATGTGGATTTTTAAACCTTTGTAAAGGTAAATTATTTCTTTTTAAAAATCTGTTTTTCTTTTTCTGAACAGAAAATACAACGTGTCCCTTAACCCATACTTCAAGACCAAGTTTGATGAAAAAGTTCCATTTGTCTGTACGCCTGATGACAAGAGCGGGATGCAACACTGTCGTGATATACCCCCTTACCAAGAGAATGGGGAAACCTGCTCATTGGCTGCCCCCCACAATGCTTCAGCTGCAAATTGGTTAGTCCCTACAGTGGCTTCAGACACCTGTGAAAACTGGCACTCCTTCTACAATGTCTGTCGTGCCAGTGACAACAACCCCCAACGAGGAGTGATCAACTTCGACAACATCTTCTATGCCTGGATAACCATATTCCAGGTAATAAGGTGCAGGAATACATTTGTATGTATTTGGTAGCATGAAAAATGGTGAGCGGGGAGTTCTATGTAATTCACTCTATAAATGCCATTTCTATCTCTCTCTGCCCTCCAGGTTGTCACACTAGAAGGATGGTCAGAGATCATGTTTTTTATAATGGATGTTCATAACTTCTGGAGTTTTTTATTCTTCATGCTCGTCACCATTGTGAGTAGCCTTTTGTTTGTTTTTTTGCAGTTAACAAACAAATGATGTTTTGGTATTATTCCATGTGGTTAATTTTGGCTGTTGTTTACAAAATGGTCTGTAACAATCATGAAAATCCAACAGCAGCAGCAAAATACATTGAAAGTGAGTTTTGATTTAATCCAAAATATGTGGCTCAATGCTGCACCCCTGATGCATAAGCATAATAATTAGAATCAATGAAAACATGCATTTTGCCTTTACTCCACAGTTCTTTTTGAAAATGACCTGGAGAAAGAAAGCCATCTATTAACTGTAGATTTGTGTTTTTTGCTTGGGTTAACAGCAAATGGGAGCTAGGTCCTCACAATTTCTTTTACATGCGGACATGTTGAAGAAAGGTTATTATTATGTTCATGTTTGGTTATTTAAGTTCAGGCTGAGAACAAATTGAATTGTTCAGAAGTTTGACTTACATAAAAGCTTGTGTTGCTTAAGATTTGGACACTTGAATTGCACTTTTGCCAAAACCTTGATATTTTATCTTCACATGAAAAACTACGTTTAAAGAAAATGTGTAAGAGGAAGCAAAATAAGGAGTAACCAGAAAGACACAGCCAGAATATGAGAATGAAGGAGATAGACAAAAGATGCTTGCTTTTGATTTTTCCCTGAAGTAGTTGAACTAAATACCCTTTATTAACTTCCCCAAACAGATGGGCTCCTTCATCATAGTCAACGTTTGTGCAGTCGTAATCGCCACCCAGTTCTTGGACAAAATGAATCTGAAGACAGAAGAGCCGAGTCCTGGCACTGTGAATAATGCACTGCTCTGTCGGTGGTTGGCCTGTTGGCTGCGGAGGTTCATCAAGTAAGTCACTCTTTAAGCTCTTTGTACCGTACAACCAGGATGTCTTTTAAAGTAACACTTACTGTAAAATGCATTGTGTTTTAGCTGTCAGAATAGTATTTTTCAGTGCTGTTTTGCGTACAATGGTGCAAGATTATGCAATATGCATCATTCAATTTTCTTCCAGAAGTTAAACCTATATGCAAATACTTTAGCCATGATATCACTTTTTTTTGTTTCAGGAGAAGGTTGGGAATGTGTAGGTAGAGAAAATAAATGTCCTTTACACCCAAAGTTTGATGTTAAATATGGCCAAGATCTATGACATTTAAGGGTTTCCTATTAAATATATTTTATTGGGACAAAGGTTAAAGTGTAAATGAATCTTGGATATGATTCTAGTTCAACGTGCCTCCTGCTCTTCGCATGAAACTGAAAGTGTTGTGTTCTGGGCATGGATTAATTGCATTAGTCAGTAATATGTATATTTCTCAGAATGGGACCCCAAAGGTTTAGAGGCAATTCCTCAGAGATTCATTTACAAGCAAACAAAGATTAAAATGCCCAGAACAAAACCTGGTTTCATTATTTAACATGAAACTAACTAACTTGGTCTTTTTTAGTAACTTACTGTTTTTCATGTGCTTCCACCAATAGAAGTAAAAAGGTGCAACCGAAAGCCGGCCAAATAAGAACTCTGTCATCGGTGAGACTAGTCAACAACTTCCTACAGTACCAATGTTAGCAACACTGCTGCCCCACCTAACTGACTCCCTTATCTTTTAGATTTTGTCACCCTTCAAGAGGCACATTGCGACATTAGTTGAGAGCGCACGCTTCGACCAACTGATCATGTTTGCTGTTTTCCTCAGCATTGTCACCATTGCAGTTGAGCATCATAATCAGGTGAGGAGCAAAGTGTTTCTTTGTCTAGCCTTTTATGAATTCCTGTGGTTTGATGAGAGTGTTTTGTTATGCTGGGGGTAAAGAGACGCAAAGGGAATACAATAATGGGAAATTAACAATGTATTTCTTTCCTCTCTTTATTTTCCTTTCTTGCTCTTCCCACAGCCTCCTGAGATGACACAAGTGTTACACATCTGTAACATCGTTTTCACATTTGTATTTTTTGTGGAGATGATGTTGAAACTGGTAGCACACCGCTTTAAATACTTTTTCGACCTGAACAACATATTTGACTTTGCCATCGTTATTGTCAGGTAATGTAATCCCATGCAGTCTACACTGAACTACACTGACAGTTATATCCTGTAAAGGAGACATCTTTGAAGTGTATATTACATTCAACCAGTTTCATTATTTGGGGTCTCCTTGGAGCCAGCCATTTAGTTTTGACAATTGTACACAAAAGCTTTTTAGGGGTTGAGCTAAATGTATTGTTTCTATCATAATGGAGGTTGATGAAACTGACTCCATTTATGTATTTTAAAAAGTTACCATTGGTGGAATGCAACTAAGTACATAATTCAAGTATTGTACTGTAATACTACATTTATTTAATCCTAATGGTTTGTTACAAACAAACACACACGCTATGGTATGATGCAGTTGTATGCTACTAAAATTGTCTCAACATTGACCAAATACATGATTTAAATGAAACGACATGTATTTGTTGATGATGATATAAAGCAGAATAACAATATCATATGATACTATAATCACTGCTGGACATAACTGAAGTTCCAAGAACTGTGTTTCAGTTAATTGTTAAGTCCCTTTTGTTTACTTCATTACTTCGATTCTATGCCATTTTAAACTTCCACTCTTTCTATGTCAATAGTGAGCCATATCTCACCCAATGTTAAGTCAAGAGGAAAATACTTCAAACATTTAGCTGCTAGTACTTTTACTTCAGTCAGTGTTTTTTCTTGTTTATGGTTTTCAGTGTGTGGGAGCTCATTTCTAAATCAGATGGCAGGTTGTCGGTTCTGCGTGCGTTTCGTCTGCTGCGGTTTGTGAGGCTGCTTCACTTTCTCCCGTATCTGAAGAGACAACTGCTCGTGCTGAAGAGGACCATAGCTGAGGCAGGCCCACTCTGCCTGCTGTTGCTGTTTTTCACTTTCGTTTGCAGGCATGTACACACACAAATCCCCGCTCCCTCTGTACTCTCTGTTTGGAGACATTTGTAGTTTCACAGAAAATCCCAAATGATCTATTCTATTATTATAATAAGGATCACCCGTGAGATGCATACACTTTAACAGTGGTGGTGTGTAATTAAAGACATATGCTCTAGTACTGTACTGAAGTATAATGTTAAATACATTAATATTATCTGGCACTCAAAATTATACAAATAATATGTTGTGTTGATAAGATATATATACTACTATTCTACTCATTAGTACAGTAACTATACAAAAGGTGCTCCACATGAGTACTTTCACTCAAGGAACATTTTGAACTCAGGATTTCTACTTGTAATGGAGTATTTTTAGTAAAATAAAGGATCTGAGTATTTTTTTCACCACTGCATTTCAATGATTTCCACTACATGTTTTGGTTTCTCTGCAGTATACTGGGTATGCATCTGTTTGGCGGTAAATTTGTATTCAAGGACCCTCAAGGAGACATAATCATTGAGCGAAAAAACTTTGACACCCTGCTCTGGTCCATGGTCACTGTGTTCCAGGTATGTTTTATTTTTTTTGTCTTAATTTTGCCCTCCTGATTGTAATTCACACTCCTCTATTGTTTGCCTTAGTACTTATCAGTGATACACTCTTTTAATCTATCTATCCAGATTCTGACTCATGAGGACTGGAACCTGGTGCTGTACAACGCCATGACAGCTACCTCCCCGTATACTTTTTTATATTTTTTTGCCATCATTTTGTTGGGAAAACATGTTCTTCTCAACATTCTTGTGGGCATAGTGGTTCAGAGCTTCCAGGCTAAGGTAAAGACCTCTGTCTTCTCTAAGTGCTTGATGTTTTACACACAAAAGCTTGGCACACTCACATACACACCAATGCTGTACTCTACTTCCTGTTGTTCCAGGGCTCCTCAGATTCCGATCAAGACTCCTCTTTCTCTGGCGATGATGTCAGCCACTCTCCAACCAGCCTCACCTCAGAGAACGTAAGTTCATCAATCTTTGAGATGTTGGTGAGAGACCGTTTTGCTTCTCCCTTGGTGAGATAATAGTAACGGTTTGTAAGACATGCAGTGATATACCTTCTCAGTCATACACACTGTCCCACACACACCTTGCTATTTAATTTTGTTCCAGGACCCCTCAAGGTCCAACCAAGACTTACCTCCCTTAACCTCTGAGGAAGACACTGCACCAGCAAATACCCAAGAAGGCAATGTAAGTTCCTATGAGTAATAGTTTAAGAAGTCTGGTTCTGAAATCTGAACTCAACGAGAGTTAATCCTTTGGTGAAAATGTTAGGTTACAAACAATAATGTGGCATAAATGTGGTGAAGTGTCTTTGCCTAACATCTCTAAGAAACATGTGTGCTAGTGTACTTCTTTATTGTTCATGGAGACAGCGGATGTGTAACTTCTACCCTCCCTCTTCAGAAACCTTTGAACTGTATCCAGCAAATGCAGCACTGGTGCAAAGAACATGAGGAGTGGTCATTCTACCTCTTTTCTCCACAGAACAGGTAAGAATCACAGGTAACAATATTTATATTATCATCATCTGTGCTCTAAAAATATAATAAATAATAATTAAAGTGTCAGGGCCAAATAATCAGTGTGTCCATCCTACACTGATACTTCTGTCGGTTTGACGAGGCAACCAGTGCAAGCCAGTCAAATTGCATTTGGTTGCTACATTAATGTGTACATTTCCGAGTTGTTGTTTTTTTGTCATATCCCAAGGGATTCAAAATATTTTACAGGTCACTGTCAATTTTTTTTCCTCTTATGTTTAATTGACATTTTTAACCAAGGTATGTGTGTATGTCTTTAGGTTCCGAATCTTTTGCCAACATGTGATCTCTCACAAGATGTTTGACAACATGGTTCTTCTATTCATCCTCCTAAGCTGCATCACCATTGCTATGGAGAGGCCTGGAATACACAGTGAAAGCACGGTGAGAAACCTGCAATTACTGCTACTCTGGAGGGATAAATTAAACCCTCAATTATAACCCTATCCAATCAGACACACAAACATCGTACGATAAATGTAGACACACACACAGTAATCATATTACCTACATTGTATGTTGAGAGGAGGAAAATACATTGTCAATGTAGAACGAAAGACACACAAAATCAAGATGAATGTTTTGCATCTTATGGAACAAATAATATGTAATATGAGTTTTGATTAAATATCATACAAATACAGGCAGGATATAATTGAATCTCACTCTGCTCTTTAGGAGCGATGGATCCTGCATATGTCGCGTTACGTGTTCTCCGGTGTCTTCTTGGTAGAGATGCTCTTTAAGGTAAGATCTGTTTTGTTTTTTAACATTGCTGCCGTGAAATGTTCTTATACATAAAGTACTTTATGACCCCTAATCTGTGAAATGAACCGTCTAATACCTGCCGGGTGGAGATCAGAAATGAGAATTCAAGGGAAATGTATAAACAGAGTTTTGCATTTGTCATTTTCCACATTTAACTACATTTTGTAGCTCAGATTTTCAGGAGTATTTTAAAGGGTCCATGCTATGCATTAGGACGTCTTAATTGATACATTGTTGCTGTAACAACAGGTTCTAGCTCTCGGTGTGCTGTTTGGGAAGGACAGCTACTGCTGCTCTTCCTGGAACGTCGTGGATGGTTTGCTGGTGGTTCTGTCGGTGGTTCACATCATCATCTCTCTGGCCAGTACCGGCCAAAACAACATGCTGGGCATTCTCAAAGTTTTGCGCCTGCTACGAACACTTCGCCCACTGAGGTACAGTACAGCATAGATGTTTGTTTACTGTTTGTGTGGATTTGTGCACATGTTTATGTACTATGACTGTGCTGGCATCCCACCTCATGTCAAAGTTGGGTCATTTCCGTCTGTGTGTGTGCTGGTTCTAACAAATATTGGTTTGTCTATGTCTGTTTCCAGGGTGATCAAGCGGGCCCCGAAATTGAAGCTGGCTGTGGATGCTTTGATTACCTCGATCAAACCCATCGGTAACATTGTTTTCATCTGCTGCGCCTTCTTCTTTTTCTACGGCATCCTCGGTGTACAGGTACTGTGGAAATGCACACACACACTCACACTATTCATTGATAGTTAAGGCTTTGTTTCAGTTGAGATAATGTCATGGCAATGATGGATTAAAACTCTGTCTATGTTTTTCTCTCACACTGTAAACTGTAGCTGTTCAAAGGGAAGTTCTATCACTGCGTGGGTCAAGACACAAAGAACATCACCAACAAGTCTGACTGTCTCTCAGCCAACTATCTCTGGGAGCAAAAGCGGTTCAACTTTGACAGCCTGCCTCAGGTAAGGACTGACGCTCTGGGAATAAGACATGGAATGGCATGTAGGCTGCAAGCTTACTTAAATCCCCCTCAAAAAGATATTGCTTTATTGTTGTTTTCACTCTATAAGTTATTTGTAGTTTATTTATAATAGCAGTGTGTTGACAGTTCTTTCTTTGTATCCAATTTAGGCTCTGATGTCCCTTTTTGTAATGCACTCGAAGGACGGATGGGTAAATATAATGTATGATGGACTGGATGCTGTGGGAGTAGATAAACAGGTATTTTTGTTGGTGTTATTTAACATGTACACATGTGTATCAGAAAAAATAATTAAATACAGGGGTTGTTTTGCCTTCTTAAGACATAATTTTAATAAATGTGTCCTTTATTTATTATTTTAATCCACAATAAAATAAATTATTGTGTTTCTTCTCCACTCTCTCAGCCTGTGAGAAACCATAACCAGTGGATGCTTATATTTTTCATCACGTTCATGGTTATGAGCTTCTTCCTCCTCGATATGTTTATCGGTGTCATGGTGGAAACATTCCACCAGTGTCAGCAGGATCAAAAAAAAGCAAATGAAGAGGAAGCATCACAAAACCTGAGCAGGAGTAAGGAGCCTTTTAAAGACTAAATACCACAAACACACAAACAGCTACTGATCACAAGCATCTGAAATCAATGTACAAAATGTATTGAAACAGAAAGTGTATTGGGTTTACAAGAGTATTTTTGTTGATGAGATCAATAAACAGTGAATCAAAACAGTAAGTTGCTCTAAGACTGACACAACCTGAAAGAAATGGGGTGTGAAATTTGATGAGGGGAAAAGCACAACCTTATGTTTGTCTGTCTTCCAATACACATTTCATTTGACCCATTCTCGATATAGAAATATTAATAAATGCAGTTTAAAATGCTTTTGCCGTTTGTTACTAATATGTCTCCCATCTCTGTTCATGTTCATCTGAATATCTGCATCTTTGTGTGTCTACATTTCAGACACGCGTAGGAAGGTGCCTCAGCAGCCTCCATATTACACAAAGTTCTCTCCAATGCGTCGATCCATCCACACTCTGTGTACCAGCGACTTCCTTGATGTATTCATGGTCTTCGTAATTTTAATCAGTGTCTTCATCATGGCCTTTCAACATTACAAACAACCTCTGGTAATTGCACACAAAATCCCTGTCTACAGCTTAGAACTGCCACAAAAAAACAAATGTGCATTGACTCTGGGAGGGGATGGAAATAAACCGTGTTTGCTGTCTGTCTGTTCAGTATATAGAAAGGCTCACAGAGTATTCGTACTATGCGTTCACCCTCATCCTGATCATTGAAGTCTTATTGAAGCTTTGGGTGTTTGGCCTACGGAGGTTCCTCAGAAACAGGTATCACACTACAATCAAGGAGCATTCGTTTTTCAATGTTAGGTAACGTCTGTGCTCATACTGTGGTGTGCATAACGTTTCTGTTTGTTTAGTTGGAATGTGATGGACGTGGTGATTGTGTTGGTTTCCGTCGTCAGTATTGTTTTCATTGGGATGGAAATGGCCGATACGATTCCCATTAATCCCAGCATCTTGAGAGTCTGTAGAGTGCTCAGGCTAGCACGAGGTACACACACACACACACACACACACACACACACACACAATCTCAGACACACATTTGAAAAAGGGAAACGTTTCTTAAGGGTAGCTTTGGGTGCCAAAATGTCAAGTGTATGTGTTTTGCATGCACATATACAAAGTACATACATACATACATTCATTAGAACTCCTGTGTCTCTCCTCAGTGCTGAAACACAAGAAAATACGAGTCCTCCTGAAAACAATTATCAAGACGCTGTCACAGGTAAAAACTTGATTTTGTTTCTGCTTGATTCATGAAAGATGCAAAGTGAGAAGGAATGAGATGCATTTTCTGCTAGAGTTGATACATATTTGAGTATTTAATGTATGCAGATTGTGATCCTGATGTGTCTCAGTCATAGATGTCTGATCATTTAAAACATCTCTATAAATTGACATGTTTCTTTGTGATTGGAGCAGGAAACAAAATGTGAATAAAAAAGGTGGCATGCTTAAAAAACAGTCATCAGCAATGAAGGCCTGTCTGTAACGAAAGCCTGTCTAAAATAAAGGATTTGAATTTCTTCTAGCTAAGGCACATAAAGTCCCGGTCCCTGTTTGAGGATTTACAGATTGTAAAGTTTGTTGTGTGGGGGGATCTAACATGCATTTTTATTTTCAGGTTGGGAGCATTTGTCTTCTGTTCACATTCTTTTTCTTTATATACGCTGCGCTTGGAGTGGAGCTCTTCGGCAAGCTAGGTCAGTCACAGCACTATCAGAATAGACATCATTATGAAGGAAACACATTTTCTTGATTAAAATGTGTTTGGGGATGAATACACTTGATTCTTATTCTCTGACTTATTATCTGGAGGCTGAAACCAGTATCTGTATGTTTGAAGTGTGTGCTTCTGTGTCTGTCAGAATGTACCGAGGATAATCCGTGCCTTGGGTTACATCGCCATGTAAACTTTAACCATTTTGGCAGAGCCCTCCTTACGCTTTACCAAGTGTGCACTGGAGACAACTGGAGCGGGATAATGAAGGTAGATAAATATTGAGAGAGCAGTGTGTTCATCCGTCTGTGAGCCAGTCCATCAGTCTTTCTAAATCCTGCTCTTTGTTTTCAAGGACACTTTGAGGGAGTGTCGTCCCAACGACATCGGCTGTGTGGCCTATCTGTCCTGGGTCTCCCCCATGTTCTTCTCCTCTTTCGTGGTCATGGCCCAGTTTGTACTGGTTAACCTTGTGGTGGCAGCCATAATGCAGGCTCTGGAGGACAGCAGCGAGGTACAGTTGCTACAACAATCACCGACCAAGAAAGCACAGAAACATATATCCAGTATTTATAAACAACAGCTGTATAGCTTTATTTAATAGCTTTGTAATTTCTTATATTTTATAATAAAAAATCCTAAATTTAATGGATAGAGCAATATAACGGGTAGTAATTATTTGTTATTTAAATCTTAGTTTGAAAGCTAAAACAGTAATAGATAGTACTAAAAACAAAATCATAATAATTGTAAGAGAAATCAACTTTTATTTCTTGGTAACAGAGGAATATTTAATATTTCAGAACAACCCCACTAACTTCTGTCTCCCCCTGGAGGAGGAAGAGTCATTGGACACTGAAGGCACGGTGTCTCCGGGGTAGAGATCTGATCCAGCTCGTCAACAGACAGCTGATAATCCGCGTAGAGCCAAACAGGCAAACATGACTGAGCTGTTTCAAGCAGTAATATTTAATGCATATTTCATCCTATATTTTGACACCACATGATCTTTTTGACAGCTGTTGTTTTTATTGGAATATTATGAATTGATTGACAGCAGTGGATCAAAGATTTAATAGTTTTTAAGTACTGATATAAAGATTGTAAATAAGATAGTAAATATATGTAAATGTAATTACCTAAGTTTTAATTTGATTTTAAAGTTTGATTCTTTGTTTTTGTACCTTTTTTCATAACATGAATAAACAGACTTGATGTACACATGGATCCCTTTTAACTTTTTTATTCATCAATTTTTCTTGTTTGAGTTGTTATATATCAATATGATAGTGTGAAACACCTCGACGAAGTACTTTAGCCATTATGACAATACAACTGGATGGAAAAAACCCACTAAACAGTCCTGCGCTTATAAATACCTGAATTATTAAGAGCAAAGACTGCTTCTTTTAGGGCCAAGGAGATGTCACAGGGCGGTATGGGAACGTGTAACAAAAACAGAGCATGTAACATGGAGGCTTTTTGATTGCCAACTTCTCAAGTTGTGCCCTCTTTACAGGGAGAAAGGCTTTTGCAAATAAACGTTTTGTTTTTTAATGTTTATTTTCCTATTCCAAAAGAGGAGACATACAATTGACATTACAGAAAGATACAGAAAAGTCAATCTCACCTTTTCTCGTTCACTTTTATTGATTTGATGGTACACACAACATAAGGTTTGATCAAACCATAGCTTGGCTACTATAGTTCATACTAGAAAGGCCACACACAAAAATATACTTTAATGACACAACAACATTTGCAGGCAGAAAACAATGTTTATAAAAGGTTACTGTTTTCAGACTATAAATAACACTGCAATTGTAATAAAAACCACACCATTGCACACATTTTATAAAGATAAATTCTAGAAATCCAGATCCTCATCCATCTTCGTATAGGGACATGATAGCCTCTGCAGTGAAGAAGATTTTTTTTCTTCTATTACAGAGAGAAATGTAGGTAGTTGTTTACCAAAGAGGGGCTCTGCTTAGCACCCCCTTCCAGCTGTGAGAATCTGCAACCTTCAACAAAATTGGGAAGTGTGTGTAAACATGAAACGGAAAATAACAATATGCAGTAAGAAAGTATCGTAAGCAAACACAATGGAGAGACTTGAAAGGAAATATGTGAAATATGGAAACATTTGTTTATGAGATTTGCATGAGCTGGTTTGTTTCAGGTTTGCAGCTAAATGGAAAATGACAATAAGATGAAGTCTTTACTGTATGTTGATCAGAATGACTTGCCTGCATTCTCTTATGAAGAAACCTCAACTTCTGGTTGAGACATTCAATCTCCTGAAGAAAGACACAGTAGTCAAGTGGACGTAGAGATAGCTCTTAGCAGTATAATCGTAAAACAAACTAGCCATGGGACATTGTTTTCCATGACTGAATGGTCAGAGTTACACTCATAGGAATGGCTGTGTTATGGTTAACATTGTGTTCCCTGTTTAAAACTACCAAAGGAAAGTACCTGGCTTAGTTTTTCATCGCGTCTGAGTTTGATCTCGGGCAGAAGCTCCTCCAGTCTCTGAATCTACAATAAAACGTGGAAACTTATTCTGCTTTAAAGTCCAGAAAAAATAAAATTGCATGAAGAAACCACAAATTGACAAAAATAAATATGTAAATCGTTTATCTACAGTTTTTTTTCTCTTCTAAAGAAAACAATTTTATGTTGGATCAGCCATGCTGAATAAATGCAAATAAACCATTAATAAGTTGCGATAACCAAACCTCAGTTGTATTAATACTATGTGACTGTCTGTCTTACCCTCCTGTCAATAGTCTGTAGCCTGGTCTTCATGCTCTTGTTGATCACGGTCATGGGAATTGTTCTGGGTGCAGGACGCACTGGGAACAGAAACATCACAACCTGTCCAGATCTTGATCAACAGCTAGAAAACATTGTCAAAAAAGTGACTCCGCTCTTACCATGCTGAAAGATCTTGGATACTTCAAGCACATAAGGCCTGTTGTAAAAACAACACATATCACCAGATGAAATCAACAAGTGGTTGCACTGAAAATATTGACTACAGTCAAAGACTCCTTACACATGCTTGCTGTTAGCAGGGATCGAGCTGTTCAGAGGGATCAGACAGCCACCATGATTCCTTATCTGCAACCATATCAAAGTAAGAGTCATCTTTTAACCATTTCAGCAACAGCCAAACATTTGTTTCCAAATCAGTATTTTTCAGTAATGTCTTCACCTTGTGTGTCTGTGTTGTATGAGTTTGTCATTGTGGCAAAATGTGCTGGAGGCCATTGGCTTTGCACTGTTTTTCCTTGGCCCAATGTGGCATCAACACTTTTTTTTCTTTTCAACAATATCATGCAGACATGCGCATATTATTCAGACAAAAATAGGACTCCATCTCTCACATAGTGAGACAAACTACTTGTTGTACCTTGAATATGACATCAGAAGAGTTCAGCCTAAAGGTATTGGTGATAATCTGAAAAGAGATAAAATATCAAAAGTGTTATATCAAAGTATACAACATCCAAGAATAAACCCACCAGAGCATTTCAGTTATTTCTATAAATGATCTGTAGTGATATTGTAATGTTTATATCATTATATTAAATAGGTGAGCAAGAACGTATTTGCAGGTGCAATGTGATAGAAGAAGTTCGACATCCTCACCTGTATGACCATGGGGACCTCAGCTGCTGGAGGAATGGATACTTCTCGAAGAGCCACCACTCTGTCATCTACAACAGATACAACATTAGACACTGTCTCTGAAGGCATTATTAATGGTGAATATGTTTTCTAATGCTGTATACTTTGGTGATAAACTGTTTATCTATGCCCTCTTACATTTTTTGGTTTTATGTGTAAACATACAAACATAATTTTGTGACATTGTAGGTCGATCACGAGCAACTTACACAAGTGTGATATTGACCCTTAAAAAGTCTATGTTTTGTTTTTTTTGTTTATTTCATAAGCATATTTAAATGAACACTATTGCAACCTAAAGCACGCAAATACCGGGAATCGTTCAATTCAGTTTAACAGTACTCCCATATTCACAGGAAATAGGATTTTTATTCACTCTTTGAATTACTTAGTAAATCTGAGATTTGGGCTGCAGCCAACACTCAACAGTCAAATACAGCTGTTGTTGCTTTCCTCTTTGACCATTTATCTGCTTCAATACAACTGACATTTGCTCAAGTTAAAGAAAAGCACTTTTCAAATGAAGAATGACATGAATATGCTGGATGTATAGCATGTCCATGAGCCTTACATGAGCCCAAATCTCCATTTAGCCTTCAATAGGTTAAGGAGGCTGGTTACCATGGACACAGACGCACAAACAAAGTACATATTTAGCTATAAAATAATATCGCTGATCGCAAAGTAAAACAAAAAAAAAACCAGAAAGCTACGAACCGTTTTTGTCCAGTCGTCTCAGAGCGATCCAGACTTTTGATACTCGTGGTGATTTATCAAAATTGATGTGAGACATTTTAATAATCCGAGCAGCAGCACGAGACATGAGAAGCCTACCTGCGATCATGATCTGATCATTCGGTCAGGGACTTTCAAAATAAAACCCTGACCAAAATAAATCCAGCGACAGATTATTTAAAACAAACGTAATTTGTTGGTCTGTTTAAGTAAAGAAATTGAACTCAGGCTCTCGTTTTAGTTCAGAGCACATTCAAAGCAGGTTTTGAGTGCTTGTGTACACACAGGAAACATATTTAATGTGTACTGGAGATAAATGCACAAAGGGAGCTGTTGGTTGAAAACACTTTGGATGACAAAACAAATAGATTGATCTTGGAGGGAAAAAAGTGGCAGGAATATTCGAAGATCGCAGCGTGAATTGTGAACACCATGCTTATTGAAGAAAACAGTTGTTGGAAAATAAATAATTTATTGTTTCAAAAACAGCATACCTCAATGCAAATTTAATTGTAAAATCTAGTGGAGTAAAGTACACTATTTCAATTGTAGTCGGGTAGAAGTACGAAGCAGCAACAAATTAAAATACTCAAGTATCTCAACATTGCTCGAGACAATGTTTAGTTTAGTAACACCACTGACAAAACCCAATGCAAACGCATTTACGAGGGAACACGCGCCCCCTCCCCTGAATGACGTCATCGCGGCAGAACGTCTGTGAAAGCGTGCGCGCCGCACCAAGAGGAAGAGTCGCACGCGTGATGTTTGGGACATAATGGTGGATAGGTAGGGACGGTACGAGTTGCTTATCAGCTGTTGCCATATTTCCAGTTGTTGTCTTGGGCCCATCGGTTCTCCTGACTCGACAGCCGCCCGTTGCCGCCTCCCGCTCGAACTGAACGACGCTCCTGACTGCAACAAAATGCCAAACATCAAAATATTCAGCGGTAGCTCACATCCAGACCTGTCTCAGAAAATAGCAGACCGCCTGGGTCTGGAACTGGGGAAGGTTGTTACGAAGAAATTTAGCAACCAAGAAACGTGGTGAGTTGTTGTAGCTATTAAAAAGAAGCTTATAGCCAGAGGTTTACCTGATAGGCATATGTCGTAGCAAAGCGACATTTAACGTTATCAAATAGAAACGTGGTGTCATGGTGAATTACCGCGCAGTGTTGTTAGGAACTTGTAGTCCACGCATGGCTTGGAACTCATGCTAACTAACAAGCTGACTGCTGTTTCTGGGCCACGAAGCCATTTTACTGGCTTCAAAAACGGAAGTAATAATGTCCTATCACATTGACACTATCTGGCTCAACATGTAGCTCAACTCCGTGGAATTGACCTCCATTCAGATAACAAGCCGTTGTTTACTGTGTCATCTATCTCCTGCATGACATGGTGTGTTAACTCCATCGCACTAACTGCTGTTTGTTTTGTCACCTCTTTCCTGACAGTGTGGAAATAGGGGAGAGCGTACGTGGGGAAGATGTCTACATAGTGCAGAGTGGCTGTGGGGAGATCAATGACAATTTGATGGAGCTGCTGATCATGATCAACGCCTGCAAGATCGCCTCTGCCTCTAGGGTCACGGCTGTCATCCCCTGCTTTCCGTATGCCCGGCAAGACAAGAAGGACAAGGTGGGGGTGAGGGATATCTGTCTAATTACTTCGGTCATGCCATTTGCCATCCAGCATCATGACAAGAAGCCTGCAGCCATGTCCATCAGTAACTGCTTGACAAAACGTATTTGCTGTTTGATTTGTTTTTTTTTCCTTTTCTCGTTTTCGCTATGCTTTGCTGAGTCAACTCCATCGCTTTTTGTTAATTTCTTGTATCTGTTTGCCTGTTTACTCTTATTGCAACATTTGAATGATATTTGCATTAATGGAATTGTTTTAACTACAACATTTTATCTGTTATTAGTGACTGTAAGGCAAGAAGAAAGATTTTGTCATAAGTGTATTGTATTGCAGTCTTTGTTTTATTTTAAAGGCAACATTGTAGTTAAACATTTATTATGAACTTATTTGACTGTTTTAGCTGATCCAAATGAAAGAGGAATGTCTTTTTAGCCATTCTATGTACATACTTGTGATTGTTGCATATTAGCTATCAGTGGTCAAACTATTTTGATAAAACTCATTTTAAGGTCTAGAGTCAGCTCTCATTTGAGCATTATTTTTAGAAACAAGCCATGCTTGCCTGTTCGGTTATTTCATATGACTGAGCAGATCTATTTTTGTTGCAGAGCCGTGCCCCTATCTCTGCAAAGCTGGTTGCCAACATGCTTTCGGTGTCAGGCGCTGACCATATCATCACTATGGACTTGCATGCCTCACAGATACAGGTGAGCAGCCTAAACAGCAGGATGAGTATCAGTATCCTGCCATTGATCTGTCATTTGGCTTAAAATGACCTACATTACAAACATGACTTTCATAGTCTTGACTTCATATACGGAGGTCAAAGGGAGATTTGAGCCTTTTATCGGTCTTTCCAGCAGGTAGTACATTTGCAGCTCCTGTGACCGCAGCTTATGTACCTCTCTTATCTTTTACAGGGGTTCTTTGATATTCCTGTTGATAACTTGTATGCAGAGCCAGCCGTGCTGAAATGGATCAAGGAGAACATCCCTGAATGGAAAAACTGTACCATTGTGTCACCTGACGCCGGAGGAGCCAAGAGGTAGTTGTTGTACCCTTGAACATCTCCTCTGTAATGTATTTAAGATTAAGCTTTTTTATGCTTTACTTATCACTGACTAGGCTCTAAATTGACTGCAGTATACACTTTTGACATTATACTTTCCTTTTGCAGGGTCACCTCGATAGCAGACAGATTGAATGTGGATTTTGCCCTTATTCACAAGGAGAGGAAAAAGGCAAATGAAGTGGACCGCATGGTTCTCGTTGGAGATGTGACAGATCGGGTCGCCATTCTAGTAGATGACATGGCCGACACGTGCGGCACAATATGTCACGCTGCTGACAAGTAAGCCCCCATTGTTATTTAGCTCCTGTATTAAATAAACTCTACAGCATACAGATAGTCTGGAAGAAAGGCAATTGGGATGCTGTGATTCTGTCCTGATGTCAAACTAACTTTGAAAGGGAACATGACTGGATTCATTTCAGAGATCTATATTCAGGATATATCCATGTTATGTTGAGATTTGTATTGCATTATACTGTTTATCTCCCTTAGACTCATTTCTGCTGGTGCCACCAAAGTGTATGCCATCCTAACCCATGGCATCTTCTCCGGCCCAGCTATCTCACGCATCAACAATGCATGCTTTGAAGCTGTGGTGGTCACCAATACAATCCCTCAGGAGGAGAAGATGAAGCATTGTCCCAAAATACAGGTAATCTGAAAAAGAAACAATATCCAGAGCCCAAAGTATGTCATTAAAAATAATAATGTAAAATGTAGCTGTATATAAAGTCACATAAATCAAAGGTTCAAATCCTCTGTTTGAGCAAGGATGTTTTGAAATTGTAACTTTTACTTGATAAACTACTTTTTTGTCATTATGCAAATCATCCAGTCCAGCTATATTCACAACCTCTGCTCCTCTCTCCCTCCAGGTTATTGACATCTCCATGATTCTCGCAGAGTCAATCCGTAGAACTCACAACGGCGAGTCTGTGTCGTACCTGTTCAGCCACGTCCCCTTGTAACAAATGATGTCTCCCAGCTAAATGTGCAGTTCCACCAAATAAGTGAAGAGGGGATTTCCTAACCCAAACACAACCATTAGCAAGTTGTTCTGCTAACAAACCATGAAAAAGAAGTTGATATCATGTCTGTTACTAACCCTGACCCCGTCACCCCCTTGATGTCTGGGCACCAAAGCATTCGCAAGCAGCTAGGGCAGCATATTTACTGTACTTGGATGATTGAGTGTTTATCCACTGTGAACTTGTCCCCTCTTTCATAAAACTTAGGAACAGAATTTCTTCTGACCAATTCACTTCACCAGAAGTTATTTCAATCTAGTCTAAAGAGCATGTGGTGGTCAGGAGAACCATCTGCCATATAAAACTGTTACAGTGCTTTCTGTTACAATGACCGAGTGTAGTTTTTAATGTTGCTCCCGTGTCTTCTGCCGTTTGGACGATTATAATTCATGAAGTGAATGTGTAGTAAACTAGTTTACAGTGCCGCTGAAGCTCCACTCAACCCAAGAGTGCCTCAACAGTCTGAAATTGAATGCATTCCCCCCCCCCCCCATGTTCTGGGATGTTTTTTTTTACTCTTGAGGTGCTCTCCATTGAGTGGGGTTTGTCCAGTGTCCAGGTTTTACCCGTTAAGGTTTGGCGTTGAAGGTCATGCTATAAAGAAGCTCTCTGGTTTTTAGTTTAGGGTCTCTGCAGGCTGGAGCTTCCTTCAGAAATGTTCACCTGCTTTTTATTTTCTTTTCTTTATGTCTGGAGGAAGGACTTGTCCATGTGCATATTCAAAACCTTAGTGTTTACTTTTTCAATAGGGTGAATTCTTGTTTGGCGTCTGAGGATGAGTTCTTAATAAAATTATATGTAAAAACTTGGCACTGTTTTGTTTTATTTCTGACAACAATATGTCATACATAAATATGCAAATATGTTTGCAGTGGAGATCCACTCTTTGGGTTCAGTGTACATCTTTCCTGTCAAACATAAATGGATATGGCTTTTTATAATTGCTAATAAAAATGTATATGCAACCAGGATCATACAGGGCAATAATTGTTTATTTTACAGAAACAATACACAATACATTTTTGCTGTGGCTAAAAGCTCATTTCAATCTATCAGACAATCAATGACATTTAAATTTGAATTACTGGTATTTTGGAAGGCTTCTAAACAGTATTCATTTGATAGCAATAACAATTAAAATATGAAAGTATTGTATGTAAAAAAAAAATGGGATGACGTATTTTTGTGAACACGCCCTAGTTCCGTAGAAGACAACACATTGATCGACAGACGAAACAACCAATTGCCCACCACGTGACGTAAACCCCACTTGGCCAATGGTAGTAAAGAGTCCCAATCACGCATAACGGCAGATGCTCAGTGCGCCTGTTCACCTTGAAATCGTTATACACTGTTGGACGTTTTTATAGTTTTTCTCTGTATTAGGGTAAACACATGTAGAAAAGATTTTGCCATCGTTACTTCAAGAATATCCAGAGATAAGCTCCCTCCACGTGCAGTGCAGGGAAACAAAGACGCCTTTGCTGCTTTCAATATCCATCACTGAAAACAACGGAAATTGAAATAGGAATTACCCTATATAATCTTTGTAGTTTAGTTTTTTGGCTGTTGCCGCATGCTGGGTAAGTTCATTTCATCTCTGATATAACTTCTTTATATATTATTTTTTATTTATGTGCAAATATGTTTACAGCCGAGATCAATCCTTTTTGCACTATTTTATTTATCTTATTTGCACAATGTATGTTGAGTTGTTTGAGGAGCATGGGATATAAGATTTTCATTGCCAAAATATACGTTGTATATGCTGTGCATATGACCAATAAAACCTTAAAACCTTTGGTTTCATTTTCATTCCGTGGTTCAGTGTATACATTTCCTGTATGATTTTATTTTATATATTACACGTGTAAATATATGTTTTTATATATATATATAAACATGTTCACATTTTACTCTTGCATCTTTTTATTATTAACTTATTTCTCTGTGATTTCCTGCTTTAGTTCCTCTTTCATTCTTGGTTGTCAACATCAGTCCACCTATCCTGCATTAAGGCGACACTGAAGTGATTTGAACTCAGCTCACGAATGGCAGGAAGCCTTAATCCTAAACAAGATGAAGAGAGCCGCAATGATCAGATGGTGCGTTTCCACAGCTTCTTTCAAGGGGGGACATCCAGTTTAGTCTCCACCCTCATCGTTTTTCCTTTCTACAAAACGGTTTTCCGTCAACAAATCCACAACGCTGTTGTTTCTGAGGCAGTGAAACAGCTGTGCAGTGAGGGACACGTAAAGCTCTACAGGGGCGTGGTCTCACCACTTCTGATGAAGATCCTGGGTGGTACTCTGCTCTTTGGCCTCCAAGACACCATCCTCCATCAGCTCTCCCCGTCATCCCAGAATTTCATCTCCCCCTCAGCCCTGCCTGCTCTGGCTGGGTTTGGTGCAGGCGTGGTAGAAGCTGTGGTTTGTACCCCCTTTGAGCGTGTCCAGAGTTTATTGCAAAATGGCAAAAATGACCGCCATTTACCCACCCACAAAAGTATTGTTGTCAGGCTGAACGCACAGAGGCTGTCCTCAGGGTACTACAGAGGCCTTCTGCCCATAACAGCACGCAATGCTCTTGGCAGCTTTATCTACTTTGGCCTGAAGGAACCGTTAAGGGTTACCGTGGAGGGGCTGGGGCTGTCTCCACTGGTTTCCTCCTTCATCTCAGGGATGCTGGGCTCCATGGTTATCAGCTTGCCGCTCTATCCACTGTCTGTGGTTGTTGCAAACATGCAGAAACAGGTGGGAGGGGAGGATAAAGGCGTCATCGCTTCGTGGAAGAAGCTGTGGGAATCTCGGCAGAGGAGTGTGTCTCTGCTGTACAGAGGAGGTTCTCTGGTTGTTTTGAGGTCCTGCATTTCATGGGGAGTCACCACTGCCATCTATGACATGCAGCAGAAATATTCAGAGTGAAGAGACAGTTCAAACCCTCCAAATCCTACTTTCATGAGGTGCTTTAATGATTGTCTTTTTCACCGCAGATATTTTGACCTGTCATAGTAGAAAAAGCACATTGATTTAAAAAATGATTGGTTGTGATCAATTTATGTGTCAGACTAAACCTTGCCAGCGAGTCAGCATACATGAAAAATAATCAATTTGATTATTTACACCTCTGCTAAATGTTAAGATGTTTTTGGGTGGAAAAGTTCAATGGAAATTGCAAGTTTAGCTATGGTACATTATCTAGGGTGTGGATTTTGTGAAACACGTTTACCAGTAAAGTAGAATCTAAAGAAAATTGGATTCAGTATGAAAATGTAGCATCCTTAACTTTAGGGCTGGACCCAAAACGAAGTGAAGGTCAGAATATTAACCCCAGTTGCCTTGATCTCGACCATCTGTTTTGTGCTTAATCATTTTACCATTAACTGCAAAAAGGGAGATGAAAATATGTTTATTGTGTAAGGTCAACAGATCATAAAAAGAGGTTACATATGAATTAAAGCACGGGAACAAATAAGATGTGAAAAAGTTGAACAACACTGTTGCCTCTCAGCAAGAAGGTCCGGGGCTATAATGCCGGTGGTGCGGTCCTGTACGGAGTATGCATGTTCTCCCCATGTCTACATTAAGGACTTTATAGACATGCAGGTTAAATTAGTCAGAAACTGAATATGTTATTTATCCCTGGGTGAAATTTACCAGAATACATAGCTGCAACAATTATGATCCATTCTACTGTATATATTATTAAAGGGGTCATTGCTAATATTTTTACCAAAGTACATTTTGAATGCAGGACTTTGACTTGTAACAGAATATTTTTACTTTGTGGTATTACTATTTGTTAAGTATACCTGAGTACTGTGTACACCTCTGAACCTGAACGTTTACTTTCTTGTTATTTACCAGAATGACATCATATTATGTTTTTTTCAGAATACAAACAATTTCATCATATTACATTAAAAATTCATCTTATTGGCTGTTTTTTCTGTGATGTAGCCTACATCTTACTTTTGTATTATTGAAAATGGCATGTCAAACCATGTTGTGCCTCAACCAGTCCAGTAGATGGTGTGTGTGTGTTACAAATAAAAAAGCATCCAGATCCATCACAATGGGAGCCCAGTGTTTCTGCATTCTTCCACCCAGGTACCGGGCAGAGAACCAAATGATTGAAGAGATAACAACATTCCTTGGCAAGAACAGGCAGCGAGTCAAGTCAAGCATCAAGCTTGTCCAATCAAATTTCTTCCTGCTCTGGGAACCAATCGGAGCCAGGACATCGGTGTCCATGTTGGCGTGCAAAAGGGTGCGTTCACTCTACTTAAACCGTTGTCTTTTCCCAAATAACGCAGAAGCATTTTACCCGTAAAAGAATAAACGCAGCTCTGCACCAGGTAAAGTTATTCGGAATTTTCTCTGTTTATCTGCTTGACCATTAAAAAAAGATACCTAACTGTTGTTATGGAACGATCATTGTTACAAAGAAATAAGTTTTAGGGTTTAAAGGCGGGTTGGAGTTTTTCTGCTGCGCCACAGACTTTCCATACAGTTGGTTTCCTGTTTATTCCCTCCGTTCAACTGTGCTTCTTGGCTACCTGGCAGCGCTGAATTTCTCAGCAGGCAAGCAGTTTTACTGCATCAGTTTGTATGTTTTGCAGGTTATAAAGTTTGTACATGTTGTTTCTTGTGACTGGCTCGCATTACTACGGAGTTTAGCCCAGTGCGGTTTTTTTCATTAAATGAGGTGGGGCTTTATTTGTCAGCCGCATGGGATTGTCCTGCAGACAAAAGACATGTTGTGTGATTAAATGACAAAGAGCTGATGGGTTTTATGCTTTGTTGTACCTTCTTGGGTTTTTGATGCCTAGTTTATAAGAAGGTCTTGCTTTTTATCCTTATGTTGGCTCTTTCTCTCCCACTTCCTCCCCTAAGAAATCTTCCAAAATGAGCACCAAATGTCCAATCAAGCAGGAAGTGGTGGGCTTTGACAAGGAAAAACTAAAGAAGACTGAAACTGCCGAAAAGAACCCTCTTCCAACGACACAGGGTAGGTGTTCAAAACAAGTGTGCTCTCGTTTAAATACATTTGAAAAACTATCATTCTCCTTGGACCAAGGTTTTCCACTTCCTAGTATCTGTGTTAGTCATACATAAACTCCTCCCAGCCTATCATTAGCAAGGCAAAGGCAAACATTGTATTACTGATAAACTGCATGTACACACCCAACCACCTTAGGGCTCGTCCTTGTTCTGTTTAAGGCTAACCTGTTCAGTTGAATCCCACCCTCATCTGTTTATTTTATGACTTCTGTCTCTTTTTTAATTTGTTTTATATTAAGGTGCTATTTTTGACAAATGGAGCTTCATGCCATCTAGCACTGGGGTTTGAAAAAGAAACTGTCTGTCACTTAAAACAAAAATTAGAGGCCCAGATGTGCTGTGTTGTACAAAAAAGCCTGATTTTTAGATCTGGTGTGACATGACGCAGCAGGAAGACGAGAGTTAACCCTAAAGTATGGCAAAAAGCTCATCCCTTCCTGCAAGAGTATTGCGAGGCTCACTGCTTCTTGACTCCTCCTCTTTCTCAATCCGGCTACAGGAACATTCAGGTGACCTTGCTGGTGCATGTCGGCTTAATGGTCATTGATGATGTTAAGCTTTCTTTTCTGGAGAGCTATTCTGTTGCTTTAAAATAATTGTACTGTCATTTAATATTGCTTTAGCATGATGTGGCTCTTTTCCTTTCCAGTTTTACCTTGATTTCAAGCAGTAAATTGAGAATATGTTGCTTAAAATAGATATTGTTGTATTTCAAACTTTTCCATGTAAATTCCCTTGCTCTTCTCAACTTAAGTTACAATTACACTTTTGATGAGCCTTAAAATTTGCACATAACTATTTAAAACCAGTCACATTCTTCACAGTTTTGTCTGAATCATATTATTTAACTGTAATCATATTTGATTTCCACTGCTTTGCCACGCCCTAAGCCATGCAACATACAGTATAAGTTCAAAGCTTCCTGTTGCTGCTGATGTCGTAGGCAGAAAATACATTAAAAGGGGCCACTTCATACTAAGTTACATTTTCTTGAGGATAACTGTACAGTATGTTTAAAAACTGCATAAATTCTTCTGTGAGACTTTATGGAGCTGTGTAAAACTGGTTTTCAGGTTGGAACACATTTATCACAGAAAGACCGTGTGACAAACTGAAGAGTGGGGTTTAAAAGAGACTGACGTTGAGCATGCATTCATCTCATAACATATGCTTCTAAATTGCAATATGGGAAATGTAATTAAACCTTAAGGTGTCTCTGCTGATTTATTTTTGTCTCTATTGCAAATGTCCAAACTTTGTGAAAACGAAACTAAATTGCCAACGTCCCCCTTCAAATTACTTAAAATATATAATTCAGAAAGAAACCAAGGGAAAATAACCTGACCATTGACAGGCGGTTCTGTATTCTTATAAATAACGGAGCCAAACTCATGAGTGGATCCATCTGTCGCACCAGCTGCTGCACAGTCAAATCTCACCAAGCATGCAGAATCTTTGACACTGCTGCTTTTAGCTTCTTGTTCTGTGGTGTGCACATAGTATTTTGGGGTTTTAAATGCTTGCTACAGGATGATAATGTTTAAACACAGTGCTACATCAGTTCTCTCTTGTGATCACACAGTAATTGATGAAGAGAAGATAGCCATTGAAGAGGTAAGTTCCAGAAACCTACCTGTCGCAATCCCTCTCTTTAAGTCCTGCTCTATTACCTGCTCTTCTTTAAATTAGGAATCCTGTCCATCACCTCGGCCTCTGCTTGTACATTTCTCTGACACTAGTGCTAAAAGTAGATTCTGCAATACGTGGTCTTCTTGCTTTGGTCTTTTATCTTCTGAAAAAAATCATTATGTCCTCCTCAAACTTCATTTCCCACTTGGGCACACCTTTCCTTCACTTTTATTTATTGCCTGATTCTTGATGGTGTGTGGGATTGTAGTGCAGACTACATCTTGAGTGATGAAATAACTCTGGGATCATGTGTTCATGCTTTAATCTGCAGTCTCTTATCATTTTTACAGGGTGTGTCAATATTCAAGATCTATGATTTAGATTTTTTCCTCTCTTTTTTTTCCATCAGAAATGTGCCAAAGAACCACTCAATAAAGCGTTGGAAGGCTTTAAAAAGGAAGACCTCAGGAGGGCTGAAACGCAAGAAAAAAACCCTCTTCCAACTTCTGATGGTAAGAGGAAAGATGTGTGATTCAATCCTGGTTTTAGTTTTTGCTCTTTATTCGACATAGTTGAGCTCCTCCCTGCCATCATTATGAAAGATAAGATAAGCCTTCATTGATTCCCCAGGCGGGAAATTCCAGTGTTGCAACAGCACAATGAGAAAATACTCCATATAAATGGAGAAATAAAACGATATTAAGAGGAACATAAGGTAAAGCAATAATTATTATAAAACATATTGGAAGGTATAGTAAAGCAGTATTGGTCGATGGTTTCCTCTTTTTTTTCAACATTTAAAATTAAGCAAACTTGCTCTTCCGCAGAGAGTTGATCTGTATTTAACTTGGGTTTATGAGTAGGTGTGTAAACTAAACTGCAGACTGGAACACACCGGCCTCCAGTGACTGTAGTAATCATGTAAAGAGAAAAGGCTAAACATGTCTTCAAGTCTCACTTACAATTTACAAACGTAGTCATTTTAACCTAAACCACAATCGTTTCCTACACCCAAACAAGTAGTCTTCTTGCCTAAACCTAGTTGTTTTGTTTGTTCAAAACAATACACCTGTTATACAAATCGATCATCTTATCTTTGTCTCTCTTGTGATCACACAGTAATTGATGAAGAGAAGATTGCCATCGAAGA
This sequence comes from Eleginops maclovinus, assembly GCF_036324505.1. Classification (NCBI taxonomy): domain Eukaryota; kingdom Metazoa; phylum Chordata; class Actinopteri; order Perciformes; family Eleginopidae; genus Eleginops; species Eleginops maclovinus. The sequence continues at coordinate 16,215,510 of NC_086371.1, forward strand.
GGTAAGTTACTGAAATGTACCTGCCGTGATTCCTCTCTCTCTGTGCCTTTTGCTTGTGAATTTCTCTGACAGTGCTAAGTACATTGTACAACATATCTTCTGGGAAAAACGTTATGACCCACTTGGACACACCTTTCCTTCACTTTCATTTCTTCCCTGAGGTTTGATGGGGTATGGGATTGTAGTGCAGACTACATCTTGAGTGATGAAATAAATCTGGGATCATGTGTTCATTCTTTTAATCTGCATTAATTTTTACAGGGCATGTAAATATTCAAGATCTATGTTTTGATGTTTGCTCTCCCACTTTTTCCATCAGAAATGTGCTAAAGAGCCACTCAATAAAGAGTTGGTGGGCTTTAGAAGGGACAACCTCAAGAAGGCGGAAATGCTTGAAAAAAACCCTCTTCCAACTACGGAGGGTAAGTGTGAAACGTTAAACCCAAATGGCATCCTGATCGCATAGCTTAATTAATTGAATATTGTCACTGTTCTTTTTTAAAATATGATATTTTCCTAAACACAAACAAGTAGTTCTGTTGCCTAAACTTTGGGTTATTTTGTTTGTGTTCAAAACATTACATCCCTGTTACATTGATCATCTTATATCTGTCTGTGTCTTTCTTCTGATCACACAGTAATTGATGAAGAGAGGATTGCCATCGAAGAGGTAAGTTCCAGAAAACTTACCTGTGGAGATTACTCTCTTTCAGTCCTGCTCTGTTACCCTCCTCTTTTATCTAATGAGAAATGATGTCAATCATCTCCGCCTCTATTTTCTGTGAAATATATCTAACTCTGTTTTGCTACAAACAGACTATTTAGCTGCAATTTGCTTTTCCCCTCTCTTTTTTCCTAACCACAACACAACAATGTAGCTTTATGTTCAAGTAGAGCGTTCTAATCCCCATACACACTCTTGTGGAACTGAACACCTGTAAATAACAGAGTGTAACATGACACCGTGTTAGAGCTGTTTGTTCATTGTGAGCAGGCTGCTACCTGTTGGGACTGGTTGCATACTCCAGAGTTCAGCCCAGTACTGTCTTTATAAACGGAGGAGGGGCAGGATTTGTATACCTGTACAGGACTGGAAAATCCTTTTGATGAAATGATAATGGGATTATGTGTTTATTCTTTCTTTCATGTTTTTTTTCTCTCTCTTTCTCACACACTTTTCTCCATTAGAAAACTGCCAAAGAGCCACTCAATCAGGAGCTGGGGTCATTTAACAAGCAAAAGCTCAAGAAGACAAACACAAAAGAAAGAATCAGATGTCCAACTGCAGAGGGTAGGTGTTTAAGTGTGTCTCTCTGCAAAGATTGGCTCAGTATTCCGGTTTCTTAAACTCCTCCCATTATGAAAGCCAACAGCAGACATTCCTGTACTCATTAACTGCAGATACACACCCAACTTACTGCTCTTTCTCAATGTGACACCAGGCTCCCTCAGTATTAAAGAAGGTGACCCTGCTGGTGCATGTCGGCTTACTCTAAATCTTTAACTCCCTTCTCAGGAGAGCTTTGCTCTTTGGCAGTGAAATTAGGATCCTGAGCTCTTTATAAATGATAGGTTAATTCGATTAGCAATTGCTCATACCTTGATACCTATTTCTGTCAGGGATATTTCTGAGAAAGTTCACTGTTTTTTTTGTTTATTTTAATTTTTTACTTGAGCTTCTGTTAAACTACATTTTGGGATTTTCCCTAATCTTGTAAATCCTGGACACTATTTCACACATGAAATCAATAAGAGTACTACTCAGATAGTAAAAACTGTTGTATACTGTCTTTTGTTTCTTGAAGGAGCTTTGTACACATGAAGAATACAAATGTATCCTAGATGGCCTGTCTCTAACTAGGAGACTTGAGTTGAAAAGCAAGGGCTAATTTTCAAATAGAATATGCCACTTTGTTGCATTTTAGGAAATGTGGGATCCTGTCTTTTTTACACTGGTCCCACACTAAACTGTAAAATACATTTTAAAAAGTGCTTTGCTAATTGCTATAATTTTGATTTTGCATTCCAGCCTGGACACCTTTAGAGTAACTTTGGTGTCATTTGTAAATCAGTAGTTTTAGTTTTTTTTATCTACTACAGGATGATAATGTATAAATGCCATGTTCTATCAGTTGAATCACCTTGTCTGTCTCTCTTGTGATCACACAGAAATTGAAGCAGAGAAGAAAGCCATGAAAGGGGGGAAGTAACTGAACCGTACCTGCCATGATCCCTCTTTCAGTCTGGTTACCTACTCTTCTTCTGATAAAGAATACTGCCAGTATCATGCCGTCTGCCTGTTTGAAGAGAAATGTTTGGGCTGATGCATTGGAAAGGATATTTCTGTATTCATTGTAAATGAATGCAATAGATGTATTTTTGTGGGGGTTTTTTTCATGCTGTTTAGATGCGTGGGCATGGAAGGCATGGAGAAAGATAACCATTTAAAGGATTTTTTTTTTTTTTAAACATGAATTGTTGTATTAATCGAAATCCAACAAACAGATATTGCACCATAAGTATGACTGCAAGTGTTGTCCTTGAGAAATAACAATCCAAAATATAACACTTTTTTTTTTTTAAATAAAAATGGATATATCAAAAACATCTGATTTGTATATATTTTGTCAAACACTCATTTTACTAAACCATCTTGCATTTAAAGCTCAGTTATAACAACACCTTTCCCTTACTCTATAGACCTCAGGCATTGCTGCTTAAGTGTTGAGAAAGTAAAGTAAACTGGATGGTTAATATAATAAACACTAATAAAATGAGTAACTGCACCCCAAATAAATCTGCAAATATAGAATTAATGATTTGTAAGGTAATACATTGTATTTTATTATGAGCCATAACACTTAAGGTAAATGTTATTGTCACTATCTAACTTAAACGTACTTGTACATTATACATTAAGCAAACTAAAATAGGAAGATGGTGAGATGGTTCACTATCTTTATGGGTTTATCTGTGATAAGCAAAAGCTAGCACACTGGTAATTTATTGTATGTATGGGCCCTTTTCAAAGCTCTCAAGGACACCTTTATAGAGCATCATTTAAAAACAAGCAACAAATAAGGTCAAAAAGTAATTAGAGACTTTAAAAAACTTAAAAACAAGTCAGTTTAGAGGAATTATGATGTAGAACACGCCAGTTTAAAAAGGTGGGTTTTCAGGCAGGATTTGAAGTTTGAGAATGTATTGCGGATGTCTTGTGGGAGAGAGTTCCAGAGATGGGGGGGCAGAGTGGCTGAAGGCTCTAGAACCCATGGTGGTCAAGAGGGCAGAAGGTACAGTGAGTTGGCAGGCAGAGGAGGATGTGAGAGCACGAGAGGGAGGGTAGGTGTGAAGGAGTTCAGAGAGATATGGAGGTGCAAGAGTGTGAAGTGCCTTGAAGGTAAGGAGCAAAATGTTGAAGTCGATGCAGTATTTAACGGGGAGCCAATGGAGTTGTTGAAGAACCGGAGTGATATGATCAATGGAAGGAGTTCTGGTAATGATACGGGCGGCTGAGTTTTGATGGTATGGTACCAGAATATGAATTGTAATGCATACATTTTTGGAAAAATATGCTTAAGTCAAAGCCTGCTGTTGCTATGTCCAAGATTTTTTGACAAATAAAACTGATCATGTTTGTGATCATGCATATTCTATTTGTCTTGAGCTACATACAGTTAATCTGACTTCACTCTGAATGGTTGAGGGAACTGTCTAAGCCAGTTAAAAGCTCTTCCGTTTAAATAACATCAGGTCTAATCCTGCCAAAGAAAAAAAGTGCATCTGCTTCAGGTGTTACACATTCCACACTGCCTACATGGCTTACCTTGTAAATACAAGTTTATATTTAGTTTCCATTGCAGTAATGTCAAATATTTACCTAAAATGCATAAAATATACAGCCATACCTGTATATTCAAATCACAATTTTATCTTTGCAGTATACAAACTATTTGGGAAGCTCAAGGATCCGTGGCTGAGCCATTTTTTTCTGGTACTATGGGGATTGCTTAAGATAATACAAGCTGTGTTTTTCCACAACAGGCCTGTTCGAACATGCTGACACAACAGCATGCAGGCACTTGATGCAAAGGCATAGCTTGTAATTGTCTTTTATTGGAATTAAGGCTTGTGACAATTAAGGCTTAACAGCTTGTGCAGGTTTGCAGTGTCTTCCTGTTGTAAGGAAGCCTGTCAAAGTTCATAACGAAATAATACTTTTCATGGGAATGATAGATTTAATGAATTTTGAAAGTAATGGTATGCAAGTTGTTGTCTTTTCAGGATACCTCAGGATTAGACGAGTCTGTGCACCATGACACAAACTAGACATGGCAGCACAAGAAGAGAAAGACCAAGTGAAGACACAACTATACGATAAGAGCATTACACAGATTTAAGATATGATTCAATGAAGTTATTTATCATTCTAAAGCCATAGAGTACACAAACTAATTTTGTGTATGGGAGTCATGCTGTAGCATTTCATTGTCATGGGAAAACTGCCTATAAACTGATCCACCTGTTTGTGTTCAATCAATTTATAATCCTTGCAGCAACATTGTGACGAGTGCAGACGATCTCTCAGGGAACAAGTTGTACAGGTACTTTAGAGGCGCATCACTTCCTATGATTCCCATTAGCCCACAAACATAGACAGGAAGAAACTTGTCATCTTAATGTAGAGCATAAATAAAATTAAGACTATTAGATTAAACTACCCCTGCAAAACAACCAATACAGTGGGGCAAAAAAGTATTTAGTCAGCCACCAATTGTGCAAGTTCTCCCATTTAAAAAGATGAGAGGCCTGTAATTTTTATCATAGGTATACCTCAACTATGAGAGACAGAATGAGAAAAAGAAATCCAGAAAATCACATTGTAGGATTTTTAATGAATTAATTTTCAAATGATTGTGGAAAATAAGTATTTGGTCAATAACAAAAGTTCATCTCAATACTTTGTTATATACCCTTTGTTGGCAATGACAGAGGTCAAACGTTTTCTGTAAGTCTTCACAAGGTTTTCACACACTGTTGCTGGTATTTTGGCCCATTCCTCCATGCAGATCTCCTCTAAAGCAGTGATGTTTTGGGGCTGTCGCTGGGCAACACAGACTTTAAATAAATCTCTAAATCTCTTCTTCATTCATGTGGTCGCTGTTGCAGCGCGGAGTTTGAGCTGCGAGTGGCGGGCAAGCTCAGTCATCAGCTTTCAACTCCCTCCAAAGATTTTCTATGGGGTTGAGATCTAGAGACTGGCTAGGCCACTCCAGGACCTTGAAATGCTTCTTACGGAGCCACTCCTTCGTTGCCCTGGCGGTGTGTTTGGGATCATTGTCATGCTGAAAGACCCAGCCACGCTTCATCTTCAGTGCCCTTACTGATGGAAGGAGGTTTTCACTCAAAATCTCACGATACATGGCCCCATTCATTCTTTCCTTTACACGGATCAGTTGTCCTGCTCCCTTTGCAGAAGAACAGCCCCAAAGCATGATGTTTCCACCCCCATGCTTCACAGTAGGTATGGTGTTCTTTGGATGCAACTCTGCATTCTTTCTCCTCCAAACATGACGAGTTGAGTTTTTACCAAAAAGTTCTATTTTGGTTTCATCTGACCATATGACATTCTCCCAATCCTCTTCTGGATCATCCAAATGCCCTCTAGCAAACTTCAGACGGGCCTGGACATGTACTGGCTTAAGCAGGGGGACACGTCTGGAACTGCAGGATTTAAGTCCCTGGCGGCGTAGTGTGTTACTGATGGTAGCCTCTGTTACTTTGGTCCCAGCTCTCTGCAGGTCATTCCCTAGGTCCCCCCGTGTGGTTCTGGGATTTTTGCTCACCGTTCTTGTGATCATTTTGACCCCACGGGGTGAGATCTTGCGTGGAGCCCCAGATCGAGGGAGATTAGCTGTGGTCTTGTATGTCTTCCATTTTCTAATAATTGCTCCCACAGTTGATTTCTTCACACCAAGCTGCTTACCTATTGCAGATTCAGTTTTCCCAGCCTGGTGCAGGTCTACAATTTTGTCTCTGGTCTCCTTTGACAGCTCTTTGGTCTTGGCCATAGTGGAGTTTGGAGTATGACTGTTTGAGGTTGTGGACAGGTGTCATTTATACTGATAACGAGTTCAAAAAGGTGCCATTAATACAGGTAACGAGTGGAGGACAGAGGAGCCTCTTAAAGAAGAAGTTACAGGTCTGTGAGAGCCAGAAATCTTTCTTGTTTGTAGGTGACCAAATACTTATTTTACCGAGGAATTTACCAATTAATTCATTAAAAATCCTACAATGTGATTTCCTGGATTTTTCTTTCTTTCTGTCTACAGGCCTCTCTCATCTTTTTAAATGGGACAACTTGCACAATTGGTGGCTGACTAAATACTTTTTTGCCCCACTGTACGTGCATATCAGTTTTCATATTCATAACAAAACGTATTAGTTTATTTTCTTTAGCAGTTTCACTGGCCTGCATTGTTGTATGCACAAATAAAGAAGTCCCACGTTTTTAAGTAAGCTTTTTTTTTGTAGGATTCCAGTGCTGTTAACTTCTAGAAAGATCATCGTCCTCCTATAGGTGCCTGACCTTTGAATATAAATGTGCAGAAACTCAGTAAGTTACCTGTTTTCTGATGTATTGCCTCAAAACACTTATTTTTTAAAGTTTAATAGTTGACTAAAACATAAAAACGTTATCAGTAAACTCAAGTAGTAGCCTATTAAGATCAGTTTTCAGTACTGAATTGTTGTGAGATACATGCTGTCCAGTAAAATGGATCGCAGTAACATGTCAATAGTACTATTTCAAAGAATGGGAAAAAATACAAATTACACTGTCATTATTAATAGCAGAAATGTTTATAAGGTGTATTTTAATGCAGCAATTTGTAGCACTTTTATGTGACAGCGACACCTAATGGCTTCAATATAGATTACACAAAGATGGTATCACACTACCACATCTTTCCCATAGGAGGCGCCAAATAACGGAGACAGCCCAGAAGGGGAGGGCCGAGGCTTCTGCAGGTCTGTTCACTAAAGTCCATCAACAAGCTAGTTAGCAGAGAGCGATAGCACATCCGTGATGCTCAAGCAGAAAGAAAACATGGACTAGCTTAACTGAGATATATATTCCGGTGTCTTGACAATCATTCTCTAGCTTCGGTGGAGGATCAATCCATGTGTGTGTAAATCTCTTCTTCATTCATGTGGTCGCTGTTGCAGCGCGGAGTTTGAGCTGCGAGTGGCGGGCAAGCTCAGTCATCAGCTCCGCAGGGACAACTGGGACAACACGGCTCACTCACCGGTATGGTTGTTTTCCTGTTAGCATGCTAGTTCAGCTAACATGACCTATTAACATATAAATGAACGACTAGATTTAGTACAATGAAGCTTCTGGAGATCCACTGCTTAAAGGTAATGTTGAGGTTTGCATCGTATTCTTTTAGCTAGCTTCTTGCAAAGGTTATTGGTGATGCTTAGTTAGCAACGTAACGAGAAAAAAAGTGGTCGGCGTCATGTAGGCACTGGCGATTATTAGCTGAAATGAGCTAACTTGTAACGTTAGAAGTGGCGCATTGATACCAAAGCTACTTCATTGACCAAAAGCTTTGCATGTGAATGAATGAGATATTTGAACTGCTTTCTTATTTCATTCACTGTATCATGTGCTGAGTTGTTATTGTTTTGTTGAGATGATGCTGCCCATTTAATAATGGTGCAGGAAGAAATATAAGGTGAGCTTGGATGTAGTACTATCAAGCAAGCTTGAGCTAATATTTTATGCAGCCTATGCTGTCGACCTGTTGTTTATTGTCTTCATGCAAAATGTAATGTAACTCTTCCTCCCCTATAGAGTAGGAGCATGGTGGTCCCGGACAGTGCCAGTGTGCTCCCCCAGGCCGACAATGGCTGTCCCACTGGCCTCATGGAGAGCTCCAAGACCGGGTGCGAGGAAGAAAAGGGGGGTCAGGACCTGCCAGGGGAGGAGCTGGAGGAGGTCCGAAAGCTTCAGGAGCTTGTTCGCAGGTTGGAGGTCCAGAATGAGACCCTTCGCAACAGAGGGAGTAAATCTATCAGCCACACAGCCACTGTAAATATTAATGAGAGGCTGAGTTGTGAAGAAGTGAACAACTCCCACCTGAGATTGGAGCTGTCTCCACCTCAGGACAGCAGCAGCGGTGAAGACATGTCTCCTCTCCCCGTGACCAACAGGCTGGAGGAAGAGGATGAAGACCATGACCAGGGACCACAGGAGAGCTTTCTCACCTTGACCTGCAGCAATGGAGCGGGACAGTGCCAGACACCGGAAAGCCCCTCTCAGGAAAGTTATGAGTCTGAGACACTTGCAGAGAGCGACTCCGGGGTGGACCAAAGTGCACTGGATGAAGTGGATGTCCTGGATTTGGAGGATGAGTGTGCGGAAGTAGATGATGAAGATAGTTGGTATGTTTTCATTTATTTGTCTCTGATAATGCTGATAACCTTCTTTTATCTCTCTTGTTTGGGTTATCCAACATATTTTTCTGTCAATACACAGACCGGTGTGATGCATCTAAATATTGAGAAAACTGTGAGAAAGAGACGTCACGTAAAATACCTCCTCATATGGGCCAGTAAATAAGAGAAAACCCTCAAGGGATTTACATTTCTGGTAACCCAGGCAAGAGCAATGCCACATTTAAAGTTGCACCTTACGTTCGCTGTGTATAAGTAGAGAGGAGCCCCTTTAGCCATATGAGTCACTTGTGCTTTTTCATTTTAACCTCTAACTTCAAAGTGTGTTTCTCCCCCACAGGAAGTGACTATGCACTGTTTAGACTATGCATTTTTTCCTCTCATCTACAGGATCAAGAATTATTTCCCTCTACTTTCAAAGCTTTGCTTAACTGTGACCACTAGCTCCGAATTTTTTCTGTGATTAGGAGGTCATGAGGAAGTGTTATGGTTGGAGAAGAGAGAGTAAGAGAGACATTGAAGTGGCGGTAAAAAATATGCGTGAACATGCTCAGAATACACAGATGAGAGACTGTGTATTGTATCTTTAACTTAACTCTGATCTCCCTGAGTGACCAAGGTGAAAACAGATGTGACGTATCTACAGCCTGTTTGACAGGTTATAATGAACACATTTTTTAAAATACTAAGCTTGAATGAAAACAATATGGTAACAATAAGCGTTCTCTTACGCTGCTTCAAGAAAAGAAAATTGTAATAATAATAGTTGTTGTTATTGTGGACCGTGCATACATCTAAATTCACTAAGCTGTGTTACACAATGCATTAAAGATCAACTAAGCCATATCTGCATTGGTTATTTCCTAAATGTAGGACCGGTTGACCCCTATAAAAACCAAGTTTGTTTTGTAGACAAGATGACCTTAGCTTGTTTCCTCCACTTTAATTGGCAGAATATAATCACCTGATTGCCTAATTATGATTCTAATTGCACAGGAGGACCAGGAATAGAAGGTTAATTTCTAATCCATGGATATTTCATGCCAAAGTTTAGTCTAAACATATGTTTAAATGCGTCACACATTGCCTTGCCTCAAACAGCTACCATATTGTGTTCCTGATGGTCACTCCAGCAGCTTAACAGTCCGACCATTCGCAGCTTATTTTCAGTTTCACATAATTAGCCATACCATATGTGCTTTGTGAGGTTATCATAGCCAAAACATCCAGTAATCCCAACGCTGACATAATCTCATCTGCTCTGAGCTGGAGGCAGCCGCATGGCTAAACTGCTTTGGGTGGGATTGCGCAGCATGTGATCCGAGGGCCCCCCTGTGGGACCAGAACGCAGCACGGAGAGTAACACACGAGCTGACAGCCGCTACAGGGCCTCTTGTTGTGCGTTTAACATTAAAAGTCCTAGAGTACAAGAGACAAAAATAGGTTGCCAATGGCACAGTGTCTGCACTCCAAATAATAGTCTCCACGATTGATGGGACAAGACAAGTTCAACTTAAATCTGCCAGGTCAACTCAAAATTCCCATTCCAATGTTCATCTTGAACTCTTAGCCCAGTAAAGTGGTGCTTGTTGGACTTCACACCCAGGCCTTAATTTAAAACAACTTAATTTACGCACCTCACACTAGCAGTCGAGCAGAATAAAACTACCATAACATAACTATGAGGTTTATTCGAAGTATTTATAGAATTAAAGTGTTCTATGTTGTTGTTCTCTGCATCTCAGATAAACTTCAATATTGTTTGAAAACTGACGGTGCGATCATTCCGGTATGGGGTGTTTGTTTTGGTGTAACAGTTTTGTTAATGGCAATACATTTGCAGACCTGTGTCTTGCAAAGCAACAGCCACCTGTGACTGAAACTGGATCAAACACAAGTAGCAGTTGACTCGTTATTCCACATCAAACACAAGTATCGTGAGTGAGAGAGGTAGCTCCTGCTCCCCCCCCCCCCTACACTCACACAGAATCTGTGCTCTCTGGCAGGGTGTGTGACCTGAATATTGCTCTCAGTATTGGTGCTCATTCCAGTGGGAAATGGTTCCTTTTGTGTTTACCGAATGGGAAGATGATTTCTCGTTTATTCATCCAGAAGCATTCTGTCCGGGCCTTTTGTGTATCTAACTCAAAGAATCAACCATTTGACCGGCAGTTTGCTCTCAGCGGGGCAGCACGAGACAAATCCCAGAGGAGGCTTTGGAAATTCAAGAGTTGCTTTCCGACGGGGACTTTGTGTCACTGCATCAAAAGCACCATGGCTGCTAAAACATGTCCGCCTGCCTGTGGCCTGTCATTACAGGATGGGCATGATGTGTAAGGGAGATTAAGATGAGGCAAATGTGTATTTAGCAGTCATGTTTTAGAACTAGGTGTAGGCTGCGATAAGGACTTTCAAGGATGCATTACCTACTTAAAGTATTTACCCACTCACTGTTTGATCCAAGTACATAATTCACTTTAAACAAACCATTCGAAGGCTTTCAAGCGTTCTATTCAGTGGTTCAACGTTAAATCTGCCTCTGTTGTACATTGTGAAAAACATTCAGACTATGCATCGCATGCTAAATACTCTTTAAGTGCATAACTAGGCCGGGAGTTTACTCAATCTCCAGCATTTGTTCAGTTGTTGCTGGCACTTGCATGTTTAATAAAATGTAGATTAGGCTTACTGAACTGCCATTGCCCTACCTCAGTTTTCCCCACTCCCCTTTACTCTTTGTCGTTCCTCTCCCTCTCTTGTTAATAGTTTGTCTTTCTTTTGTCGTCTCTTCTCTACAGGCTGTATGTGTCTCCAAAAAAGCAAGTAGCAGGGTCAGAGTCTACACTGAAATGGTGTCGGCAGGCTCTAGACCATCGCAGCCCGGAGACCGAAATAGCTTGCCGGACCCTGATTAACCGCCTGGACCAGTGTATGTACACACACACACACACACACACACACACACACACACACACACACACACACACACACACACACATACACATACATTTTCAAATAAAACCCTTTGAAGTGTCTATGCCAAAGTTTTAATATATCTGTATTTTTATTCTCATCTTCACAAGTCTAAGCTTGGAAAACGTTCAAACTAAGACACTTGTATGTGTATCTGAAGGTCATTGAAACAAGTGTCTCTCCCTTAGATGTGAGTTAATGCACGTAAATCAGCACAGGGAGACAGAGTTACCCTCCTCTGTGAATGAACTGCTTTCTTATTTACCGCTCACCACTAGTGTGTGGGTGCACTGATCTGTGGGTGTTTATAGTTGTGTGACAAAGCCCGAGCTCTCACGGCGAATGTGTACATGGTGTGTACGTCTCTACGTGAGGAAAGAAGTTGGTGTCTGATCCAACAGGCCTCATATATTATTTACCCTGCCAGCGGCGGCTCCTACTTCCTGCACACCGCAGAACCTAAACAACAGAGCCATTCACACCAGGGCTGAATGACCACATGAAGTCATGGGCTGGGTTGGGTTACCCCTACCACCCCCCACCCCTGTCAGCTTTCCGTTTTTAAACGGCAGCAGCAGGCCATGAAACTGCCTGTTAGCGTAAAGGGTTAGCAGAAAAGGTGAAAAAAAGACATTTCAGTGAACTCTAGATTATCATGTTTGGTTTGATCTTAAAAGCTATTGTGTGCTACATTAAACATCAATACTGTTAGTGTGGTTAAAGCAAAAACGCCTGCAAATTAGTCTACATTTATCAATCAAAAATATGGTTGACTCGTACATTGACAACTACAGTTTTATACAATAGTTTAATTAAACCCCCACAGTCATCTGATGACAGCAGGACTCATATGTTGATAAATTTGCTTCTGATTGGTCACATGCAGTACAGCGCAGAGCCATTCCGCACAGACATGCATTGTGCTTACCTTCAAAATATCACATGCGAATGACACCTAGCTACAAAAACACACACATCTGCCTGGTTGGTTATAACTCTGCCCGCTGTCCGTTTATGCGGAAGACATCAGGTAACTGGAGCTTATTAAATCTGTGCGTCCCCCCCCCCCAAAAAAATAGCCTTTTTTATTTTCTTTTAAATACAACGCTGCTGTCACATTTTGATCTAATGGAATTATCTAGTAAAAAAGATTTTGCAATTATAACTTTAAAAGAGTTGCATTGATGCATTCATACATACTCCTCTCCCAACCGATTATTACATTATTTGTTTAAATCCAATTAAGCCTAAATTACCCCTCACCATCTGCCTCTGGTGGCACGAGGTGTCCGCACCATCCAGGCAATAACAGGATTTCCTGGGGATCTGATCCTTCGTTTGTTCAGCTGTCGTCTTTGGTCACTGTTATTTATTCATCACCACACCCTCTTATCTTTCTACCTTCAGCTCGGTCTTTTGCACTTTGCGCTGCTGCACCTGCAACAGCCTGCGGTAGTGCTTAAGATGAGGCCCTTAAAATCAATCAAGCCCTTCCATATTTTTATTTTAGTTTTCTTCATGCCTCTCTTTTATGTCATCACTTTTTAAAGCATGTGTATTCTTCTAGGAGAATATCTAATCTCTCCTCTCCTGTTCCCCGCAGCGTCTCGATGGAGGAACATGTACAGTAGCCCAGCAGAGGCAGGCTCGGCCGGCTCAGGCCTGATCTCTCCTGGGTACCACAAATCAACTAACAAATCCCTACTAACCTGTGGCAGCTCAGGTATGGCATGACATTAACACACTCTGCTCCTCATGTTCTGCTCAACACTACAGTGGGATTGGCGTCAGTTATTGTACGGATGTAGGTCAGTTGAGTTGTGTGTGCACTAATGCATCAACACTGTGTCTCCTCTGGGATCCCAATGGTTATTTTCAAAGACAATTCTAGCATGTTTTACCCAGCTGTGTGTCGCATACACTGCACATTACTTTAACCATTTTTCGAAACACACCTTGAGTTTTATTTGAATTAAATATTTACGTGTGCCAGGTAGCCATTGTTAACCATTTGTTTTACGACTACAAAGAATAGTTGAATAGTTTCTTAAATGACAAAGGTTTCTCTTAGCCGTCCCGCCCAACACACGTCAGCATTACAAACAGATTTTGCCCATCCCTTCACTTCACACAAACCACAATATTTGTATTATATTTGTGATAAAAAGGTTATTTTTATTCTTACAAAAACAAAACAAAAGATGCTATTCTCTATAGCCAATAGTGTAAACATCATGCCAGCTTCTCTTGAGTGTTTTGAATGGATTGTGAACAATGTGCACCTGGCACACTAACAGATACACCCGTGTGTTTTGGAAGATGGTCAGAGTGTATATGTTTGTTTTTCTTACTAATGGGATAAAAACACAGGTCTCTGAAGGTGTTTGGCAATGCGACCCGGTGTAAAATGTATACTGCTGGTGATCTTGACTCTGTTGGGATTTTTACTTAGCATTTTTGTTGCTCCTCACTTTGTCCCGCAGCACGCCATGCTGATGTTATGAACACCCTGAAAATAACAAATCTTTGCATGATCGTGTAAATGCCTGGCTTGTCAGTGGTGATGCTATCTAATCCCAGACTCTTTGCATAACGAAATGCCCCTGGATGATGATGTCATTTCTCATTTACCTCAGTCTGATTGTTAAGCCTGTGATGGACAGAAACACGCATGTCAGGGGAATATTTGCATACTGATTTCCTGGGCAGATACCAAACTTTCTAGTAGTGATTCCATTGATGGCTTTCTATAATCAAATGAAGATGATAGCCTGAAATATTTACATTCAGAATGTGTCTCATAAAAACGTTTTTGCGACTACAAAAAGTAAAAGGTAAATGGTATAATTTACAAAGAAGTGAAAAGAAGTGTTCAGTTTATTCAAATGATTTCAAATGTAAAGTCATTCTTATCACAATACTGATAAAAGAAAACTGTGATTATTATTCATCATCTCTAAAATGTAATCAACTTATTTAATACTCTGCTTGTTAACCTTGAGGCGATTATATGTTTTATTGAATAATAATATGTAATATGTAAATATTGATAATACAATTATATGAACCTGACCTGAGTCTGACAGATCCCACAGACCGCAAATAAATCAGTCAAAAACATAGGTGAAGGTCAAACATTTGTCATCATTATTTTGGGGTCTCAAAAGGGGGACACTGCCTTAAAATCCATTAGTTTTTTTGGGTGGTGAATTTATTTTTTGTACCAGGCATTCTTGGTTATATGGTTATAACCTGTCCCTGTTTGGGTTTATTTTTGAAAAAGACACATTTAAATGAATACTAGTCTGATGGGTGTTTTGAATCACGATGAAGGTGCAGCCATTGTTTCTTTCCTATCTGGAGAGCTTTTTCTTTGAGCACTTTAAGTATTTCCCCCTGAACAGAAGTGGAAATGACTGATTATTGTTACCATTTATGTGTCAGATGCAGCTTGTTGTAACAGATACCCGACTGTGTTTCTACAGGTGTCCCAACAACCATGCATTCAGCTCTGAGCTCGCAGTCCTCCATTGACAGTGAGCTCAGCACATCCGATGACTCCATCTCTATGGGCTATAAGCTGCAGGATCTCACTGATGTCCAGATCATGGCTCGCCTGCAGGAAGAAAGTGAGTAGAGGTGTTGTGGCCATCGTGTGCTGGACATTACATTTGAATGTGTTTCCACATTTTAAACAGTAGACTACAGTTTGTGACAGCTGATAAAGAAATAAACAAGGCACAGTAATCATTTTCTTACATCTCTAGATACGTTGATTCTGTTTTTCTTTGTTTTTTATGAATCTGCAAGTTTATTTGCATAACTCTGTGTACATGCAGTTTCCTTTTTTAACTTCATGTTTTTGGTGTTAGGTCTGAGACAGGATTATGCCTCCAGCTCAGCAACTGCATCACGCCGCAGCTCCACCACCTCTCTGCAGTCCCTGCGGCGGGGCGGCACCTACAGCGATCAGGAATTTGACAGTTACAGCCTGGAGGACGAAGAGGATGAGTTCTGCTCCATGCCCCAGCGACGTCATCGCTTCACGCCTTCGCCCTTAGGCTCACCACGGTGCCTGTCTCCCTCGACCTCCAACCATGGCCAGGAATACAGCAGCCGACTCGGGGCCCCACGCACAAGAACACCCAGACGGTCACTTCAGGGTCCCAGTGCAGAGCTGCTGAAATTTGCAAAGAGCGAAGGTAGGCCAATACCACAGATAGTTTAGCATTCATACCATATGTCCAGAAGATCAGCGTGGCCATCACAGTGATTCTTGTTGTATCCAAAGCTGTGATAACACACACTGTAGCTGAATGTGTCATGTACGTGTGGTTCCAGAAGAGTTGAGGCACAGCATGCCTAATCTGGCCCCCCGCACCAGCCTACGATCCCTGGAAGCAGTCAGAAACAGCCGCAGCATGGAGGCTAACCTCCAAAGCTCTGGCAACCGCATGTCCCACCTGACCCACTCCCCCTCCACAGGTAACCCTACCATCCTCACCTGGTCCACACCACCCCATCTGTGTCTGCGTTGCATATACCCGTTTCAGTGTCACTCTTATCCTAACACTGTATATCCTCAAACCTTTGCATGACCACAGCTAAGAAACACAACAAAGACACAAGTAGAAACATTAAGTATGTATGCACACAACAATCACCCACTTTATCCACGTTTATATACATTTCTAAACATGTGAGATCTCCAAAATAAATTCAATTTTCGTGTCTTTGCAGGGAATGTACATAAATATATGTATTCCCCATTGATAATCATTCTGATACATAAAAACACATGTATAACTCTAACCTACTCATGTTATTTAATACTCATTCATACAATATGTGGGTCGCAGACATGTAAGAGTTCTGCAAACCATCACAAATTCTGCCACTACTCCTTCCTTGACATACCCCAAGTAATGTAGGGGTAACCCTCCTTTCACTTACCTGCTACATGATTATTTCATTTCATTATTCATTACTTTCCTTTAACCTCATCCTTGGTATTCCAGTATTGCTCTTGACACCCTTTCATGCAACTCCCACAGGCCACAAGTGTAGTTTGAAATTAAGTTACAGGTTATTTAACCTTTGTATATTAAATAAAATATTTTTATTTCAAAAATTGACAGAAAGCAATAGTGGTTTGAGATCCTATTATACCACTGTGTCTCTCTTCCACTCTAGGTATGGCTTGTAGTCGGATGCGTGGCAACGGCCAGTCACCTCTCTCTCTGCGGACTCCGGTTAAAGCCGTCCCTCCAATGGCAGCTGGTCGTTCTTCCAGAGGTCTGCCTGTTGTCCAAGCAGCCCCTGGTGGAGGGGGCCGCAGGGTCCAGTCAGTCGGTTCTGCTAATGGAGGAGCCTACACATCCGGGAGAGCCTCCACTGGAGCAGGGAGGGCTGGCGCGGGCAGAGGACAGGCACCTACCAGAAGTAAACTTTCACAGCCCCCCAGGAGGTGAGTGCTTAAAAGCTATTAGGGAATGTTAACAAACTTAATTATGGGAATATTGTATTTATGTCCTTTGTAGGATACTTTGTCTCTTTTGTGAACGAAGGCTAACTTTCTTTTCTGTGGCAGGTCTTTTGGCATGACTAAAATGTCAGATGAATCATGGAAAGATGGCTGTTACTGAGCGTTGCGGGTGATGGAAGGATGATAACTGCTGAAACCCTCCCCTGACCTCTCCCCTTTATCTGTCCTTGTACAAAGAACACAGCCACTGTGTCCACAAATGTGTTGTACAACCTTTGGGTCCTCTAATTATAGAGTGGAGTGCTGGGCTTCACTGGATTCGTAGTCAAGACTCATCTCTTTCCCTCGCATGAAACATTGTCAACCCACACAGAGAGGAACAGTGTGTAGGCAGACAAAAATGCACACATGCGCTCTATAATTGTGATATGGACCAACTCTGAGCTTCCAGAAGATTTGTTTGTCAATTTTACTTATTTTTCTATGGTAATTCCGAGAAACTGCTGGAATATTAAAGGCTACTGCTCTGTTGATGTAATTGATATGAAGACGGTCTAAATGAAGATATTGGTGGTTTGTCGATTTTTTTGTGGGAATTCTTACTAGATGAAGGTGCTGAGTGTTGCATGCTTGGTTTTGTTGTTTTTCCCCCCTTATCATTGTGTAACTGCAATATAACAAATCGTTCATGTGTCCCACAATGATGTGTGAATTTGATTGTTTAATTGGTTCATTGTGAAATTATCTATAGTTTGGTGTTGTATTTGAGTTATAGTCTTTGCTTACACAGCTAGGCAACTCATGTAAACCACACTGCCCTTATAAATAATACAAACATGGAAATATATGGTTTGTGCCAAGGTGCATTTCCGCTGCAACACTCTTTCTAATTCAGAAGAATCTTGACATCGAAGGTACTGTTATATTACTGCATTTTGCAGGCATTTTTACTGCATATCTATAGGTGGTTTTAAATGTTCTTTTGGATACCACTGTAATGAAGAAGATGTTTATGCACGAAGGCCTTGTGCCTTAGACAGCTATGCACCCTCATGCAGAGTGCCTCTGACAATTAGGAGCTGTAATTCAAATTTAAAAAATAAAGTCCACCCTGAAACTTTCATTGCTGCAATTGCGTTTATTTTTGTATTATATAAACCATGCAAGTCGAGGTGTATTTGCATGGCAGGCACATTAGTCACACTATTCAATCCCTCCGCAGCACAAGCAGTAGCGGCAGCCTCTCCCGGAAATTTCCTCCCTGTGTGCATCACCAAGCGCCTCACAAATGAGTGCTCGACGCTACCCTCCCCTTATGACAAAATGGCCCACAGGCCTCATCTGCGAAAACAAAATCTGGTCGAAGTCGGCCCCATATTTGAAAAAATATTTCATGATATGATAACATTTGAATTTCGTGTCTCAGATCCGGGCACACACATGTTCCCATTATAATAAAGTGTTTTAACGTTACTCTGCTCTCTTATGCATGACGCAAATAGTAAGGGATCAGCGGTAAACGAGGCCACGCATTGTCTGCCCCCCGCCCTCCCTCTGCTTGTCAGGAAGAAAGCTGATTGGCCGAGGCCTAGCAAAGGGTGCCCGGGGATCCAAAACTGCAGGCCGCACTTAGCTTACCGTCAAAAATAAACCAAAACAATAACAGACAAAACTGAGAAGGTGGAGAAACACCGATAGAGTCAGAAGACGACGCTATCAGGTAAATTAATTTTGAATCGGTTAGAAAGGCATGTGAAATAAGACGCAAGGGCCCAGTCGGCCGTAGCGGGCCTCTTTCAGCCTTTTGGAAAACAACATGGAAGATAATGCGGCACAAGCTGCTTCACTTAGCCTAGCAAGCTAGCTAGCCGACAGGAAGACCGTCGTCGCGCGGATTAGAGCGCCTTTCAAAACAATTGTCTTATGTGGCATGTTGGTTTGTTGGTAATGCGGGTGCCTTTATTCAGGGTGTAACGTTGTGTGAATTTGATTTTAAAATGGTCAAAAAAGGGCAGTTGTCGTATTCCTTGAATTAGCCATCATGCTAAAACAAAATGGCGCCTGGAGGATCAGTCATAGCTCGCTTGCTAGTTAGCTCTGGTGGGTGGAGGGCGGTAGCCGCCCTGGTATGCATTGCATAACGTCTGCGGTACTTTCATTGGCGGCCATAAACTCGAAGCAAGTGTAGATGTTTTGAAAGTCTCGAGTAAATACGTATTAAATAACACAAATGCAGCGGCACGGTGCTTATTGTATCCTTATATTATGTATCAGTTGGACCTTAACGTCACTACAGATCCTTGCAGACATTACACACTTGGCTTATTTTGAACCGTCATGCGACGGCAATACATTCCTTTATACATAAACAAGCAGGACTCATCTTTCAATAGCAATCAGAGCCGTTGACTCTGGGCTCGTCCTCCTGCACACTGAGCGGGACAGCCCTTTGTCTCAGCTGGGCTGCAGCCATCAGGCTCAACCAGCTCCAGGTGTATTGCTATATCAGGTTGAAGCCGCATGTAGTACTACTTATAAGCAATGGATGGAGCCAGTGGTCAACAACGAAACTGCCCTCCTCCTCCTCAGTGACAGTCTTCTGCCCTGAGTTTTAACGTTACTCATACACATGCCATTATTTTATGGTGGTAACAGTGTTCTTATTATAAAGCTGAGCCCATGTATACAAGTTGTGTTGTAATATCTCCTCATTTCTGTTTCCTTCTATGATGAGCACAATGCCTATGAGTGCCGATTGTTCATGTTTGTTTGTTTTCTTTTACCAAGGGATTGATTAACTTGATGGAAGGAAGCACATCAATAACCCTGTTGGTTGTATTCTAAGGGGTTTGTCATCAAATGTGAAGGTATGTATTGAGTACATGTCTGTGTGGCATTGTCCCTTTTGCTTTCATTTTCACTTTAGTAAAGCACACTAACACAGTACAAGAAAACTGCTAACACAGTGTACACTGTAATTTTAAGGCTTTTCCCCAAGTAAAGACATGGATCAAGGAGGAGGAGTGTTGGAGCTACACACTCAGGAGCTTAAGATGCCCCACGCTATGATCATGCAAGACTTTGGTGAGTGGTCAAATAGGACAAGCTGAAAACCAATAATCTCAAAATGTGATCCAATACACACCATCCAACAAGTTAAGGTTATGCTAAGACCTAAACATCTTTAAGGTGAAATGTGTCAATTCATTATATATCTTTAACTCTAACCCTTTATATACTATTCTATACAGTCAGGTTGAATTTGTCACATTGAAAGGGACAAATCATTTGTTTTTATTGCCTACCTAAATAAAAAGGTCACTGCTACATACATTCTGACATTTTCACATCATGCCACCATAGAGCAGGTGATTGCTTTCCCCAATATTATACAATATTACGATCTGCTCAGATATGTGCTCTAGCTACAATGCTAATTTTGTTTTTGGTAGCTCTTTGTCATGCAGCCCTCTCTTTGTGTCCTGTATTTACAGTTGCAGGCATGGGGGGTCTGGCTCACATCGACGGGGAGCATATTGTGGTGTCTGTGCCTGAGGGTATGCTTCTTTCTGATGTGATGACGGACGAGGGCATCCTCCTGGAGCATGAGCTTGAGGTTCATGGCCTCGAAACCGAGGTGGTGGAAGAACTTGAGACAGAAGTGGTGGAGAGCTTACATGCAGATGTTGACTGCTTGGAGGCAGAAGTGGTTGAAGGGCTACAGACACATGTGGTAGAGCTGGAGGCTCAGGTTGTCGAGGGCCTTGATGGCGAAGTGGAAGTGGAGGGTCTGGAGGCGCATGTGGTGGAGGGCCTGGAAACTGAGGTTGATGTCGAAGACCTGGGCGCTCACGTCGTCGAGGGCCTTGAGGAAGAAGTGGAGGTGGAGGGTTTGGAAGCGGATGTTGTTGACAGTCTGGAGGTAGATGTGGAGAGTCTGCATTCTCAAGGAGTAGAGGCCCATGAAATTAGCAATGAAGACATGGTGACCTCAGAACACAGTGTGATCATGCCTGACAATATTCTGGGCACAGAGGTTGCAATAGAGGAAGATCTGGACCCCCATCATCACCACCACCACCACCACCACCACCACCATCACCATGTCCTAACAGCAGACCTCATCCAGGACTCAAACCACCACCACGATGACATGCCAGACCAGGTGTTTGTGGCGGAGCTGCTGTCTGAGCACCAGGACAACACGCTGGACCACCAGCTCGTGTCAGAAGGCTTGATGGTGACAGAAGCCAACTCGGAGACCATAATCCACCAACAGATGCCAGCGGAGTCGGTCTCCCTGCAGACAGACGAGGATGATGATGCCAGAAGCAGCTCTGAGGATTACCTCATGATCTCCTGTAAGACAGCATTTCATCATTTACCTTAATTAATTTTGTTCCTATGTAATACCATGTTTTATTATTGCTATCTTTTATTAACTAAGAGTACTTGTGTTACTGCAGTAGACGAGGTGGGAGAGAAGCTGGACATAGGAGACACTCCCCTGGAGATCAGCACTGAGGTAATGGAAGACAAGGACTGTAAAGAGGACGGCTCCGAGGTCATTAAAGTCTACATTTTCAAAGCTGAAGCAGATGATGACTTAGGTAACTGACTTTTCCGAATAATCAAATCATTTAAACACCAAACTAGATTCTTCTTGTTGATCGTGGCTCTGATTTAAATTGTAATCTTCTCTCCTTCCAGGTGGAACAGAGGTAATAACAGAGGATGATTACCAGAACGGCCATCCTGACCTGGAAGCTGCATCGTCAGGCAGACTGGGAGTTGGCCGTGACAAGATGGTCTACATGGCGGTCAAGAACCACCTGAAAGAAGAAGATGATGATGAGGATGACAGTGACGAGGATGACGATGATGACATCAGTATGTCTCTTTGTGAAACCGCTTTATGTGTATTTTGTCAGGCGGGTTGTGTGGCTGTAAACGAGCAAAAGGTGTCAACTAGAGTTGCATGACATGAGGAATATGTGCAATAACATTATTTAATATCGCCATAACGATATAAGACTTGGGAAAATACAACTATTAAAGTGTATTCACTTCAGTCTTTCCACTGCTTTTAGAATACAGAATCAGAAATACTTTATTAATCCCAAACTGGGACATTTTTCCATTGCAGCAGTGAAATACAAAAAAGAAATACAAAAAGAAGAAGTATAACAATAATTAGAACTAAAAATAAGTAAAAATGACAAATATACAAATGTCACGGTTGCATGATAAGTCCAGTTAACAGAGAGGCTATTGAGCTGTGAGCTGTCTGCCAGCCAGAGGGGAATTATTGTGAAGTGTTATTGCAGTGAGCAGGAATGTTCTCCTGTATCTGTCCTTGTGATAGCGGAGATGGAGCAGTCTGTTGGAGAAGGAGCTCTGCTGTCTGTCCAGCTGCAGGTGGAGTGGGTGGGTAGGGTTATCCATGATGGACGACAGTTTGTTCAGAGTCCTCCTCTCCACCACAGCTTCAAAGTTGTCAAGTTTGATGCCAATGACAGAGCCAGCTTTCTTAATTAGTTTTAAGTCTGCTGGTGTCACCGGCTCTGATGCTGCCCCCCCAGCAGACAGCAGCAAAGAAGAGTGCACTTGCAACAACAGACTGGTAGAAGATCTCCAACATCTTGCTGCACACGTTGAAGGATCTCAGCTTCTTCAGGAAATAGTCGGCTCTTCCTCTTTTTGTAAACAGCGTCAGTGTTGGCCCTCCAGTTCAGTCCGTTGTCTAGGTGCACTCCAAGGTATTTGTAATCCTCAACAACAGCCACATCCTCTCCCAGAATGCACAGGGGCAGTGGAGACGTCCTCTTCTTCATGAAGTCAATGACCATCTCTCTGGTCTTGGCCACATTCAGAAGCAGATGGTTTCTTCCAGTCCACTCCACATAATCCTCCACCGTTGCTCTGTACTCCTTCCCCTGTCCATCCCTTATACACCCTACCACTGCAGAGTCATCTGAAAATGTCTGCAGATGACATGACACTGAGTTGTATTGAAAGTCAGTGGTGTATAAGGTGAACAGGAAGGGAGACAGCACAGTTCCCTGTGGGGCTCCTGTACTACCAACCACCACATCAGACAGGACACTGCCCAGCCGGACATACTGTGGCCTGTCTGTGAGGTAGTTGGTAATCCAGGAGATAGTGGACGAGTCTACCCTCATAGCCTGCAGCTTGTCACTCGTAGCCGTGGCTGGATTGTCTTGAATGCACTGGAGAAATCAAAGAAGGTGATTCTCACAGTGCACCCCGATCCATCCAGGTATGAGTGAGCACGCTGCAGCAGGTAGATAATGGCATCGTCCACCCCCAAGCGAGGCCGGTAGGCAAAATGCAGAGGGTCAAGAAATGATTTCACCTGGGTTTGAGATGGGACAAGACCAGTCTCTCCAGCACCTTCATCACATGAGATGTGAGAGCTACTGGCCGATAGTCATTAAGCACACTGCTAAAATACAACAAAGTGCCGGACTGTCTGCAATGTGGAAATGGAAAGGAAAAACACACCGAAAATAGATCTGTCGTTAATTATCGGCACAGAACAAACAGTTGTTAGTTAGATTATGCCTACTACCTGAAACATGTTTATTTTGCCCATAATAAACAGACACTTTCTTTTACTATGAGCTGACAATGAAATGATCATGATTTATATACGACACATTGACTGTTTAAAGGACATCAGTAAGAGGAGGCTGCTGTGCACCAGACGTCTTTCTGTACGAGTAAACGTTTATTTTGTTGGGACAGTTTATACAGCATGTGTCACAGCTCAGACATATGCCACATTAATAGATTTTAGAGTGCCTTTAGGGCATATTTTCAAATAGCCACTTAGAGCAAGAGTTACAATTAAAAGTGAATTATATTTTGTCCGTGCAGGTAACACCATCGATCAGGTGAAGAATGGAGCGGCTACACCATTTCTGCAAATCCGAGAGGGACTCGGGGCCAACCGGGTCCTCAAACCCAAAACTAAGAAAAAGAAGAAAGGAGACATTCGGCAGAGTCAAACTGGTATGAATAGATTTAGAATTTGTATGAAGAAGATTGATTTGCTCGTAAGAATGTAATATTTTTGGATTGTTAACAATATTTCCACCCCCCTCTCCCAGCTGTTATCATAGGGCCGGATGGGTTGCCCTTGACCGTCTACCCCTGTCACTTATGTGGAAAGAAGTTTCGCTCAAGAGGGTTCCTCAAATGCCACATGAAAAACCACCCGGACCACCTGCTCAAGAAGAAGTACCAGTGTACGGACTGCGACTTCACCACCAACAAGAAGATCAGTTTCCACAACCACCTCGAGAGCCACAAGCTGCTGAGTCACAACGAGCGCTCTCCAGAATACAGCGAATACGCGCGGCGCTACCACGAGTCCAGTCCTCTGGGCTCTGACAAGCTCATCGTGAAGGACCGGGAGCCCAAACTGCATCACTGCAAGTACTGCGATTATGAGACCGCTGAACAGGGTCTTCTCAACCGTCACCTGCTGGCTGTGCACAGTAAGAACTTTGCACACGTGTGCGTTGAGTGCGCCAAGGGCTTCCGCCACCCGTCAGAGCTGAAGAAACACATGCGGACCCACACGGGCGAGAAGCCCTACCACTGCCCGCACTGCGAGTTCCGCTGTGCAGATCAGTCCAACCTAAAGACTCACATCAAGAGCAAGCATGGCGCCGATCTGCCTTTCAAGTGCAGCCACTGTCCCCAAGCATACGCCGACGCACGGGAACTCCAGCGCCACATAGAGATGGTGCAAGGTCACAAGACCCACCAGTGCCCACACTGTGAGCACAAGAGCACCAACTCCAGTGACCTGAAACGACACATTATCTCCGTGCACACCAAGGACTTCCCCCATCAGTGTGACGTGTGCGAGAAAGGCTTTCACAGGCCCTCGGAGTTGAAGAAGCACGCGGAAACACACAAGGGCAACAAGGTGCACCAGTGCCGGCATTGTAACTTCAACGCGCCGGACACCTTCACTTTGAGCCGCCACATCCTGTCCTTGCACACGAAGGACCTCCCCTTCAAGTGCAAGCGCTGCCGGCGAGGCTTCCGGCAGCCGGCGGAGCTGAAGAAACACATGAAGACACACAGTGGTAGAAAGGTTTATCAGTGCCAGTATTGTGAGTATAACAGTACGGACGCTTCCGGCTTCAAGCGCCACGTTATCTCCATTCACACCAAGGACTACCCACACCGCTGCGACTACTGCACCAAGGGTTTTAGGAGGCCTTCGGAGAAGAGCCAGCACATAGCCAGGCACCACAAAGACATGTTGATGTAATGTCATCGCACACACACACAAACACACTCCTCCTCCTCGTCCTCCCCCAGTAAATCTGTGTCACACACCCAGAGGTAATTTTAGTGTATTAACAATAAATTGACAGATGTATGCTGTTGATGAAGACGACAACATCATCATCGCCGTTCTGTGTTCTGTGTTGTAATGGGTGTAACCCTCCTCCCCCAGGGGTAATGCAAGAACACATTTTAGATGGGAGGGGGGGAGTGTAAAAAAAAAAAAGAAAAGACAATGTGTACACTGAGTGGGACAGCTGTAAATTGTGTTTCGTTTTGTTGCAGAAAAATCACATATGAACATATATTCAGGGTCTCAAATGTCTATATTTTTATACCCCACTCAGCGGAAATGCTGCAAGATGATGACTGTGTCCTGTAAATCAGAAAGTGGTGCTTAGTGAACGTCATGCCAGTTCTTCAGAGGATGTGGAATGTGTACCGGAGAAGTTTACCTCCATAGTACCAACTAGCATCTCCTTATTAACCAGCTTTCACCCAGACATCTGTGTTCAATGCCCGTCACGTCTTGAGGGCAGGGCCACTCATAAGTTCCTAGATAGTTTTGAGTGATGTTCACACACATGACGCAACTTGAGAAGATAGTTCATCAACATTTGAACTTCTATCGGATTGGATTTCCCTCCCAAACTCTTGGAGTTCCACTAAATTAATCATTTATGATATAGGCTGTATTCTATTAAATATGTCTTAAAAGCTGAATCAGAGATTTTCTGGTCTGATCAGCGGTGTCTAACACGGAGGAGGAACAGTGCCGCTGGTATGTTAGTAGAATATCCCTTTAGTTTACGCGACACATTTCCCATAGTTCACAGGTGTATTTATATGGACTTGGCAGATGGTTGGCTTCACGTTCGGTAACCTTTGACCTGATGACATCTGACGGCCATTGTAAGCTGCATATGAGCGATGTTACCTGAGGCACTGGCGTGCTCTCAGCTAGCATCGACTGCAATGCTGCCTTACATCGGTCTCCCCCTAAGCACTGATGAACACAGCGAATCAGAAAGGAAGTGATTTTTAACTCTCAAACATACTGCATCAAACCATTCTCTCCGAGATTGTGTGTTTGAGTCAGTAGAAAGCACTTTAATAAGTTTTTTTTTTGTATTTTAATTACGTGTATACATATATATAGATATTTAAATATATCTATATATATATAAAACTTAGATAATAAACAATTACAGAGGTTTGTGAGTTGGTAAAAGAAAAGTTTGTTTTGAGTGTTATCGCTAGCAAGTGGGCACAATCCATTACTGTATCCAAACGGAATTTTATTGAAAGTGGTGGGTTAACCATTTATTGTTTTGTTCTATGGATAAGTGATCTGGTTTTGTGTTTTGTTTGTGGTCACTAACACGTTTCCCCGATCCTCGTCATTATACACCCCAAATCCCAAACATGGGAGTATTCCCCTGAAGTCAGTGATCATATTGGCATTAGTTCTTAAAGTACACATGCTGTCTCCATGAAAGTAATTGTGGTATATATTAAAAATCCCCACATTTTGTGTACCTTTAGTCTATATTTTCTTTCAGTCTGATTGTGGATAAACTACTGGTGGGGAAGAACCAAAATAAACAATTATCTTTTTACGCTCTTTGTTCTTTCTGTCCTGCAAACAGAAATTTACTTTAAAGAATACTTGACCAACAAATTAACCATTTGTATATCAGGTACTCTATCTGCATTTATTGAATAAAACTCCAGTGAACAAAGAATAAGGTTTTAATGGAAGTCAATGGACCAGCACTACTGTCACAACAGACAGGGTTTAACTAGCATGAGACTCAAAATCAGGAAGTGTAAACAGTAAGGTTTAGGTGAAAATGCTCATGGTTGGGAAAACCTCTAATGAGTGTCTGTGGTTTCAGTTGCAGCTCTCACTCCACCAGCTTCTTGTTTTTGGTTGTACAACTGAAGCCAACCATTGAGAAGTGATGAAATAAGCCAGTAAGCTTCAGCAACTGCGGTGCTGGAGGCCAACATGCAATGTATTGGTTAGTAAAAAGGGAATTGGAAATTTCAATGGATCACAAGCTCATTCTCTGACACATCTGTGCATAGATGTGGAATGTAGTGCGTGAGCTGCAGTGCACACCTTGATAACCCTCCAGCACACACCGTAGTCTTCAACTTCAGCTGGCGGATTCAAATTGCTATCACAATCTGGAAGCTGCAGACCGGAAATTTTGCACTTTGATTTCAACTATTTTTCCCAATTTCAGTGATGCAATTCTGCAGTGTTGACAGGATCCCCCAACGCAAGAAGTATATAGAAAACATACAGTACAAGTTGAAGCCATTCAGGTGTCTTAAAGAGTGATCAGATCTTTGCAAAAAGCTGAAAATGTATACCATTGTCAAGGCTGCTTCATAAGTCAATTCAGGCCTGATATTGGATCAGTCTGGGTGTTGATGCCGTGTGTGGGTCAGGATACACACAGAAGACTCTCGTCTGCAAAATGACTGCTAGTGTTCACTAGCAGTCATTTTTTTAATGTGAGAAAAGCCCAGTTGTGTCTAACAAACAGGAAAAACAATACCAGGTCGCAGAAACTGATGCTGGTTACTAATTCAGTTTTTAATGGTCTCATTTACACCTGTGCTTATTCTGAGTGTCAAATATTAAAATGTTTTAAAATAACTGTCAAGTACCTTGCAAAATGCTAGTAGCAAAAAAGGCAAAAAAAGATCAGTAAGAGGGATGTTGATGAATGTGGAACGACATTTGTGAAAGTTTTAAACATTTTATATTGCAGAGGGAGGATATGATGAGTTTGGGAGTGGCCGTGGCGAAGAAGGAAACAGACAAAGTGATGAAATGACGTATGAGTGACCGTGAAAGAGAGAAGCAGTGACTGAGTCAGGAAGAAGTAGCAGTGAAGTGATTTGATTAAAACTTTTGTGCAGGTGTCTCCTGGTTGAATGTTCACTTTAATTTCATCTTTCCATCAGCTGTGACTCATTATAAAATAAACATCTTCCTCTTTTTCCCTCCACACAGAGACTCCCAGGAGATTTGACTCTTTCTACGCAACAAGACATGTGATGCTTGCAGTCGTGTTTCGCTTCTATGTCACCCTTCTTGAAAGATGTACGATGCTTCATGCTGAGGGAAATGAGGCTGTGCCGATGGGTTCACATACACCTGAAAGATGCACCAGCCTGTTCATTTTATGTTGATCCCACAAAACATCTCATAAATCACTTAATGGTGCACCTGTCAACAGAAAGCGCTGAGAACGCAGAGATCAATATGCAGACTTATCCATAAAATGATCCCTAAGTAGCCGTTCTTTCTCACTGAATTATCCCGGAGTTTAGTGTTAGTATGTGCTGGGGGTGTTCTGCTCTGAATACACACGATTAAGCAACGCAGTACATTTTACCATTTCCCATCTGACCATGCTGAACCAATCTCCCTCCCAAGTCTCTGCTCTGCCTTTTTGAATCAGTAGAGCATCAAACACACACACACACACACTCACCTATCTGTCTCTGAAGGCCATCACTGTGATTAGAATTGAAAGGCGTAAACAGATAATCCAGCCGTTGCAGAAGGTCAAACTAATTCATTTGATGTATTCGTTTTGACCATTTTTCTGAGAAGCTAAGGGCTATTGTGAGGATGTGATTAGAATGAAACAGTCAGTAAACATCCAGGGTCATTGCTGATGTGCAAGGATTTTAGACTCAGGGTGTGAAATGGTGATTATTCATTCACAAATATACCAGTAATTAATCCTTTTTCAATCACTGGCATTATAGTTAGCAATCATTAAAATATTTAGTAACAGTTTTGCCTCAGATTATATTTTGGATATTTTAGTTTTGGACTAGAGATGACTTTGATGTTACACAGCATATTGCTCTGCATATTTCAGTAGAGTGAACAGCAAATGGAGCTGGAGACTGTGTCTTGAACTCCTCTCATTGGCAGACAGCTCTGCCATATTACCTCCAGATCCTGCGGTGGCCCACATAACCAGAGTGGACTGAGCCAGATTGTCGCCGACAAGGCTGAAAGTGCTGCAAGCCAGCTGGAGACTGCGCGGCCTTCAGGGAAATCAGTGCCAGAATGCTCGGAGACGGGTAAAAATTGGCTTGCTGATTAGTCACAGAAAGGACTGTGTGGTGGACTAACAAGAGAGGGAAAGAGAGAGAGAGAGACATAGGGTAGAGATGCCAGCCAGCCTGTTGAGCATGCAGGTCTCTCTGACTCAGTAATGATTTCTATTGGTGCCTCATTTGATGTGCCTATATCTGAAATAAGTATTTCTAAAAGCCAGTTATTGGAGCTTGGGTTTAGATTTATTTTTTATTTTTTTATCAGACTGCTTTTTCAAAGGTCAAGCTTCAACTTTCATGCCTCAGGTTCAAATCTGAATTTTCTTTTGTATGGAATCATAACAGCTACTGACGTCCACAGGACCATCTCCTTGACAACAGAGCCAATATCATCCACTCATGAAGGATGTGTGGTACATAAGTGGACCTGCGTTAGGATTGTTTAATCAAGTAACTTCTTCAGTTTGACCTAAGGTCAATTAAAGGTACTTTTTTTTTACTCATTACCTTTTGAAAAAAGAATTGATGAAAACGATGAAAAACCATTATGGTAACAATTTTAACTCCTTTGCCAATTTAAACATCCTGAATCTCTGACTATGTACAATTTACAGCTGCTGAACTGAACACACAATATTTTGAACTTAACTGAAGATCCATTCTTAGGATTCATGTTTGCAAATGCTCTATATACAAGTTGAACACTGATTTAATGGTGAACCCAGAGAAATGTTTCCCCTTCAGCATGCACATGCATCAATCTGCACCGTAAAGGTCAAACATCCAATTCCAGTAGCGTTTTGCTAATCACATTTTGAGTGGAGGGAGGCTCTTACTGGAATAACAACTAATGTAGAATAACACAACCCTTAATGTTTCTGATCATATCAAGTCCGTTCTGTTATGTAGGACGAGGTGTGAATATCCCTTGATGCCATTCTTTAGATGTGCTGCTGCCTGGACACAGGATAGCACAGTAATTGAAGACATCCTTTGGGTTATCAAGTGGGCGTTCTTTTTCCTCAATGTTACACTGATAGGCCCACAACACCTCCAGATGCTCAGCAGTGATTCATATTTCAATCGTTATCCATGTTCTGAAAGGGGCAACATTTCCTCCTGAGTATTCACTAGATGTCACTGTTATCCCATCCTTCCTTAAGAGACACTGACTTCACTGATAACTGAGATTGTTTCCAAAAATAAATGCATACTCATTTCAAAGTCAGTGGTTGGGCTTTAATGAGAGTCTCGCAATAGAATTAGAAAGTATACTAATTTTGTTCTTATTTCCCTGTTTATTTAGCCAAAATAACTATAGAGCACAATGACATGACAAATGCATGAATGGATGTTAGGATGTCTTGTCACTGGTATACTCCAATTTATAGTGGTCTTGTTTAACTATTGAATGTATTAATTACAGGGGGGAAAACACCCCAAATAAGGTTTTATTTTTTAAATGGATATCTGTATGTGTTTATTCGAGGCAGCTATTTCAACCTTTACAGCGTATTTCCAGACTTTATCACCATTTCACCCAATAAGTAGAATCAGTCATATCTCGGAGGACAGGAAGATATATACATATGAACATCAAACATTATATTCCACACAAAATATTGACATTAGAGGTACACATGTACATATACAGACAAAAAAACAATTATCAAAAAAGTATAAAGAAATTAAGAAACAAATATAAACAAAATAGTGACAAAAGACAACATTTCAAGAATGTATTTTAAATTTTTATTCTATGTAAGAAATTGACTAAATTTGGTTTAAAGTCACTCGTGAAATATTCCCCATAATAAAATGAGCAGGCCAGGAGGATATTTTTGTCCTGGTATCACAGCAGAGGCGCGTCACCACACATGGGCGGGTCTAACGGAGTGAATAACACTGTATCCTCCTTTACGTTGCAGCAGAGTTACAGTCTGACACGAGAGAGGAGCAGAGGGGCTGAACAGCTGACCACATCGCGTAAAACCACAAGGGATGGAAACATCTGAGATCTTTTTATGCGTGTACCTAACCTCACACAACCTCTACACCATCCTCCTCATCGCGTGGCTCTACACCTGCGGGATACCAACAGAAACCTCCAACTATGGATTGCTTAATTGAAGTTGGGCCACCTGATCCTGTTTGCGCCAGGACGACCGAGCGAAAGTAGATCAACAGAAGTCGTTATGGACAATTGTGCAACTCGTGCATTTCCTGCTCGTAGAACGGGTGTCAAACGCGCTATTTCAATCTCTGTTTACCACATCTATTTGTGCGTAAAGGACAAAACGGCTCTATTCAACGCTACCTGAAAAACGCTGCACTATGTTTTAGGAATAGTAGTAGCTGTAGTTAGAATAGAGCTTGTGGGACTGCTTTTTTCTGCCAGCTTTTATGTGAGAGTAGCGATCAGCTTTTATTGTGCGCATACCCATTGTGCCCTGCAGATTAGCCGCTCCGTTGGTGGGTCCACAGCAGCAGGACCTGCAAGCTTTCACAGGCAATAGCAAACAAACACTGTGAAGGGTCCCCCTGAAAACCCCTGTCATTTGGACTTACACCACAACTGAAATATTTTTTTTTAAAACTGCACAGGTGAGAAAGAAGTAAGCCATGGCTCTACCAGATGGGGGTATATCTGGGGAGGAGGTCCCCTTCCCAGAGATTATAGAGCTCAATGTTGGAGGCCAGGTGTATATAACCCGCTATTCTACCCTCACAAGTGTGCCAGACTCTCTGCTATGGGAGATGTTCAGTCGAAAGTCGGTCAAAGGACTGGCCAGAGACACCAAAGGCCGCTTCTTTGTGGACCGTGATGGTTTCCTGTTCCGGTACATCCTGGACTTCATGCGGGACCAGCAGCTGGTTCTTCCTGATCACTTCCCAGAGCGTGGGCGTCTGCAGAGGGAGGCTGAATTCTTCAACCTGCCAGACCTTGTCAAGCTGCTGGCGCCCAAAATCAGCAAGCAAAACTCCCTTGGTGAAGAGGGATGTCAGAGCGACCCAGAAGACTCCTCACCTGGGATTGACACGACCCGTAACCTCGGCTCCCTGGGTGCTGCTGCTGCTGCCTGTGCCAGCCTGGTGCCCAGTGCCATGGATGGCAAACGGTCCGGGTTCATCACTATTGGCTACCGAGGCTCATACACACTTGGCCGTGACAGCCACACTGATGCCAAATTCCGACGGGTGGCACGGATCATGGTGTGTGGCAAGACCTCCCTGGCCAAAGAGGTGTTCGGGGAGACCCTGAACGAGAGCCGTGACCCAGACCGCCCCCCAGAGAGATACACATCCCGCTACTATCTGAAGTTTACCTTTCTGGAGCAGGCCTTTGACAAGCTGGCTGATGCAGGCTTCCACATGGTGGCCTGTAACTCCACAGGAACCTGCGCCTTCGCCCATGAGCAGACGGACGACAAGATCTGGACCAGCTACACTGAATATGTGTTCTACCGTGAGTGAGACTACCGGCTCTGTTCCCCTGGTCCCCCCATCCTCTCCAAGTGCCCCCCCCTCCCTCCTCCAGCCTCCAGTCATCCTGTCCTCATCTCTCTGATGGATCCTGCACCACTAGATGTACCGTAGATGTTGTGCCCCTCCATCTCTCTCTGCAGCCTCCAGCTCTCCTCCTATGAACACTTCCCAGCTGCTGCTCTGACTCTTCATACTTTCTCTGCAGGTTGAATCTGCAGTCCCCCCCCCCCCCCCCAAACCCCCCAAAAGAAATTCCCCTCATCCTCAGGTCCAGCTTTTGCCCTTGCTTAAACCGCAACTTGTCGTAGTCCCCGGTCCTCAACCACAGCAACCCCACAGCCTTTCCTGCAGAGACTGATACCTTCTATGTACTTTTACCCTTTTGTACTCTGTATATTGCATCTGCCTTGGTGAAGCACAATACTGTATCCAAGTGCTAATTTTGTTAAATAAGTGCCCCCGGTGTGTCTATATGACTATTGAAGCGGTCATAAGGGCAAATAGTAAGCAGGGCTTCAAAGAAGGCCGTGATGTACAGCTATACTTTTCCTGCTTACTTGAGCAGATCGGACTCGCTCCTGCTCCTCTGAACTAAATTACCAAATAATTGGACATCTTATCAGCCTTGTGGGACTTGAGCAGCCCAAGCACAAGAAATGAGTGTAACAAAAATCTAATTTCCTTCAGTTTTTATTAAATGTCTCCGCCATGTGGTTGGGAATGTGCCATATAGTAGTTTAACTGTTCTGTTGTTGTTATGAATGAATGAGGTTATGATATTATCGCTACACAGACAGGAGACAAGAAGCTTTGAACTTTTGATTTTTAAAGGAAGCAGTAGGTGTGTGTGGAGTTTCCTTCTCAAAATATTATTGTTCTGGCAAGTGATCAAGCACAAGGCTTTGATAAACAACGATGAAAGCAGATATCTCGTAGAAAGGAAGAAAAAAAGGTTGCCAGATGAGGTGCGTGTATTGATTGTGCAATGGAGCTTTCAGTATTTTAATCATCCACACTGGGAGGGCCGACGAGGTGAAAGTGTTACATCACTCACAGCCCACAGCTCATGTTGTCGCTCATTGTGCTTCTTTGACCTCTCTTTGCTCAATAACATATTTAAGAGCATTTATAAAGTGAAGCAATTATTTGGACAGGCTTATGCCAGGACTACATGTTGTTTAAAAACAAATAAATGTGGTAGTCACCTTAGCGGATCACGTTTTGAGGGTTCTGTCAACAATAATGTTATTCTTAATACTCAGTTCGGTATTAGTTGAAGATGTTGCATATTTGATGATAGCTCTCACTTACTGGAAAGTGAACACCCTCAACAAAGGGCAGGATTACAGTGTAGCCAGCCAAGCCCCAATGTTTCTCACTTGTATAGCAAGGGCTTTGTGTGGGCAGTTTAGAGCAAGCTGGTATTACTTTAGCTAGGAAGGAGTGAAGAAATACGATTGTTTCCAGATAAAGCCTCAGGACAGGTCTGCACATTATATACCTCAGACTAAACACACAAACTGAAGGCACTTAAGATCCAGTTGAAGACAAAGTTAGGAAAACACCCTGAAATGTAGTTGCTGTAACCAGATCATGAAATATAGGTTGAAAATAAATTGAATTTCGGGTTGACAAGCAGCCATTGAATCTGTGATAAGCAGGATTTTTCCTGGGCTTTGTTGTAGTATTGGCAGTCCGTCTGACAGTGACTATAAATGTATTCTAAAATGTCTAGAAAACCGCCATGTTGTGTTTCAGTGTGGTGAAGTGCTGTTGACAACTGAGTCAATATGTTAGACTTGCTGCAGTGTGTCGCTGCTGGAATAGACAACACTGAAAGTAAAAGTGTTCAGCCAAAAGGAAAATTTATCTGTCAAATAAAAGTTGTTTTTCTTTCTAGTCGGGTTGTATTTTCAATTCATGATTGAATGTTTTCTCAACCTTGAATGACATTCAGTATAAAACAATGAGGAGAGTTGTAAACTTCCCCCCTATTGCACTTTAAATGTGTTATTTTCAGCAACAATACAACTCAATCACAAGTTAATCAATCTCACTATTTCTCATTAAAGGAAATGT
Organism: Eleginops maclovinus; assembly: GCF_036324505.1. Lineage (NCBI taxonomy): Eukaryota > Metazoa > Chordata > Actinopteri > Perciformes > Eleginopidae > Eleginops > Eleginops maclovinus. The sequence continues at coordinate 16,250,416 of NC_086371.1, forward strand.
CCTTGGAGATAAACAATTCTTTTATTAAATGTTCAACACTCCACCCTCAGGCACCATCTTCCTCCCACCATCTGTTTTTCCAATTTTTCTCCCTATTTTGTTTCTCAGCCTGGTTTTTCAATGAGCAGTTGACCAGAAAACAGAGCCAGGAAAGAAATTAGGACATGCATAAACACCAGCCTCTTTTAAATCAGCTCACAAAATCCAGATTTTGTTTCCAGTAATTGACCCAATTACTACTTACAGTAAACATCTAGAAAAAAGAAATACCATGGTTGCATATTTGCATAAAATGACTAAAGATGTCTATTATCTGATGTTGATTAAAAAGCTTCATTTGTATTGAGCACACCCACAGACAGAGACGAGGCACTCAAACAACAACCAGGGTCATGTTTGTGTAGGTGAGGCTATGAGTCAGTTTTTCACCAAGAGATTATCCCATGCTAATTACCTTAGTATAAGACCTCTAAACCTGATCTCAGTCTGGCCTAGATAAAAGCATATCTGATGAGCTCCACAAAAACGATTGAAAAATTTATGTTGCTGCCGTCCTGGAATTATGTCTTTTTTGTTGCGATCGGGAATGCATGATGAGAGTCAATACCGTGCCTGCAGTGTCTCGTCAGCCCAAACGAACAGAAACCTTCCCTCAGTTTCTGTCCTGCAGCACACACACATGCAAACCCGTGAGTGCCAAGGTCAGTCATTAGCACAAGCACGGAGAGACACGCCTCATGTGTGAAATTTCAGGCATCAGTGTCATTCTTTACCTCCATGAGTAAGCCTGAGACTGGACATTCAACAGTAAATGTGTAAGAAGTGTTGACAATCCGACATTGAGCAGCAGCGCTCACAGCAGAGCTCGGATGTAATGCTGCTTGTTTTTTCCTTTCTTCTTGTTTTAGAGCTCAGTTGTGAAACTTGTGACTCAAAAGTTTAGTTCACCATGCAAAAAGCAAGTTTTAGTTTAGCAGTATGCCTGTTCTATCCAGCGTTATACAATAAAGATATTTTAACATGAAATATTCTCTGTCTTTGGGAAAAAAATCCAAATAGCAAATTCCTTGTTTACTCACCACACAGCAAACACCAACTTAATGAAATCATTTATTTAGTTTTATTTATACCCTTGTGTTCCTACCACACAGTTTCACGTTAATACGATTTTTTAGTTAGCAAGCACAATTCATTATTAAACTCATGCCATGCAAGGCAAAAAGACAATGTGCCCTGAGAGAACAAGACTGTTCTCTGCACCTCGAGGCAGTGATTTGACCGATGCCGTATTCCTGTGGTGCTATTCTCGCTGTAGCCTTGGCCCGATCCGCTTTCCTCTCTTAGAATGATCCACTTGTCTTGTAGCCAGCTGGGTCATCACTTCCCCTATTCGGAGAAAGAAAATAAGAGAGAAGAGAAGGAACGGATGTACGTTAGGAATAAAGGGATTGGAAAAATGGGGCAAGGAAGCAGAGAGACAGTAAGACAGATAACCTGGTAGGAGCAAGATGAGAATCTGAGAGTATTTAACCGGGGACAGATTTGGTGTTCCCATCTTATCTCTGTTCCTGAGCAGCATGAAATGTCCTGTTATTGGAAGAGGTGCTGGACCATCCGTGACAAACAAAGCCCTCACTGGGCCGTGCTGTAATGGGTTCCTCTGCGGCCTGTCCTCTCGTCAACACTCACAGGGAGATTCAGTTACACCAGACAGATATAGATCCACAGGACCACTCAGTATGGTTGGGATTAATATTGATTCATAGTACGATTACATCAAAAGAAACACGATTTTCTTTCAGATATTTACATGAAAAATGAGCTGTGACTATTGCCAGCCCTGCTTCCCAGACAGCATCCTCTTTTATGAATACAACACAAGTTGGAGTGACAACAGCCCCACAATGAGTCATTTTCTCAACATCTGAGCGTGTGCTATCATGCTGCTGTTTCTGCTTATTCAGCTGCAACCATCTGTGGCTCTGCGCTTGTTTATGTCTTCTCAGCCTTGATGCCATACTCACTTTTGGATGTGGATGCCAGTATGATTTGGCTCTGTTTTCTTTTTGTCCTGGTGTTTGTGCTTACGTGGATGTTTCGGCGGACAGGCTGGATGAGTGTTCTGGCGTCTGCGTTGGGTTGGTATGGGGGCCACGTGGGGGCAATGAACTAGGTGCACTCCCTGTGTCACAAATTTGCTGAGCAGGCAGTTATCCACACACACACACACACACACACACACACACACACACACACACACACACACACACACACACACACACACACACACACACACACACACACACACACACACACACACACACACACACACACACACACGTGGGGAAGTTGCTAGGAGAAGAGTTGCAACAATCCTCCCGAGCTAATGACTCGGAGCTGTGAGGTTTTTTTAATCTAATTGGTTGCCTGCTTTTCACTCTTCTTTGCGATCAGTTAAAAAGGCATTAGCAAACAAACAAGCCATTTGCCTCCCTAGCGCTCTCCTGACAGCAATAAACAAGAGAAGTCCACACTTGTATAGAAAGGCACCATTGCTGCTAATTACCTGGGAGTAGCGGGGCCAATAGGAGCACGTAATGGGCAACTGGAGAGAGCCTGCATCAGCCTGAGGCCTACCACTGCTTTCTCCATTAAGATGTAACATATTTGTGTGTGTGCATGGTGCGTGAAAGCGCCAGCCAAGAGCTTTGAGCGCTTTTTGTTAATTTGCACATGTACAAGTACGTGAGCTTAGAGCCCTGTTGTGTTTTTGTTTATCCTTGACGACAACGCGGTCCGCCTACGCTGCCATGTAAGCCCACATGCACACAGTACAGTAGCACTGGCTCGGGGCATCTTTATCTCATTGTGTGTTGGGTTATTTATAGTGAGCAAGGCACGGAGTGAGATGTGTACCGTCACTGCTCTGCTCTATCCTCCAGCAGCATCACCACACCACTCCTCCTCACCCTCCTCTTCATCCCTCTCACACTCCTCTGCTGCAGAGAAGCTATCACAAGACAAATTGGCCCACAAACTCTTTCATGCAATGTCAGGTAGATGCCATACCAAAGGGGGGAGACTGGCGGAGGAGGGAGTTAACAAGGGACACGATCTAGCAGCTGAGAAGGAGCAGATTAGGTCAATAGTGGCGTCAAGTAGTGGAGCTCTGTAACTGTGACTATATCTCTCAAGCAAGTGGTAGGATACAAAATAAAAGCAACAAAAAGGAGAAACTAAGAGGCAAAGTTCATCATAGACATTACCACAGAGACTGTTAGAAAAGTGAGGAAGAGGAGCAGTTCAAATAGGGTAAAAATACCAGATGTGGGGAAGTGAGGTGGAAGTGGTGCAATAACTGAACAAACAGTTAAACTTCCTGTTGCTAGACTCAGCTGCAACGGACATTTTAAAGATATGAAAGGTTAGATTACATGTTTTAATGTATTGAAGTATTGAGGAAGGTTGAAAAATCAGACATTTATTATAAATTGTAAACTATTAGTTATTTATGATCCAGGGTGTGTTTCTCTGCTGTTGTTTGAAGGGCTGTTATTTTACCCCTTCCTCTTTATATAATATAGTTTATTGCTGTTTTTATCTCTGGTTTTATTTTACAAGGGATACATTTCCTGCGATTTGCTAATTAGCGTTGGTACATTGATGGGTTTACTTTATGTATATTATAAGTATTAAAATATCGAACCTTAGAACTCGTTGCTTTTATGTATTTGTGCCCAGGGAGAAATTGTCTCTTAATTCGATTTTAACTGACACTAAACTTTTTCTCTTTGCAAATGAATGTCTCATGATGTCAAATGACTTCAATATGATGAGTTTTAATTGCATGCCATTAATCGCTGACAGGAGGAAAACAATATTTTTGGGCACTTTAATCTTTTTATCCATAATTTCAGAATGAAAAGGTTTTTGTGGATAAATTATATTAACATTGTAATATACAGCTGGAAAGCTGGTGTGAACAGCTTGAAAGAGCCGTGAGCAGTAGGAGTTGCCTGCTGATCAGACAAATCTTTTTCTAAGCACTGAGTTGTAAATGTGTCTGTCAGTGCTGTTGCTGAGACTGGATTCACCTCGGCCATCTGGACACTTGGGCTCTAATCTGCCTCTCTAATTATCAGTAATCTGGGTAGGCAGGCTGTCCTTGGTTCTGCAGTCCTGTAGAGGATTGGACCATGACTGAAACCAGGCAGGAGAGAAGAGGCAGGTGTCAGGGGGACTGCAGTCCTGCAGGGGCTGAGGGGTGCCAGGATGGACTTTCGGCTTTAGGGTGCTTAGGCAGCAGCAGCAGCTCAGGGTGTTTAAAGCATGGGAAGATAAAGAGGAGGCACGTGGAACAGGCAATTGGATGGAACGTATACATTTTGTGCTAGTCTGCACATCATAGACTTTTCCATACCCCAAAGAATTGAAAAGCTTGTTATTTATTAATGACTCAGTTTCTTACTTCTCTTTCCCCCTTTCTATCCTCAAAACTCCTTTTTTGGACGTTCTTACTCTGCAGCAACTCCCCCGTCTCTAGCTGTTTATGTCACTCATTTCCTCTACATTATGTAGATTGACAGATTTATAATTGCTTAGAGACTTGCGAGTACTCTGGGGATTTTTTTATGGACGACGTGCCTTTGCTCCAGAAGAACACAGTGTTGCCATGTCTGATTACACCAGCGTTTTCTCTGATGGCAATCAGAGAGAAAAGACAATGAATGAGAAGACAGTAGGTGGTGAGGCCCACTCCATCATTAGGCTCCTTACTGATCATTTCACAGAGCAGATGTTGAATATCTGAGCTGTATATGATGTCATTAGAGATATAAAACCTGCAGTAATTTCTAAAACTATGTAGCATGATCTCCCTTTAGAACAGCAGGAGAGAGCCATATGTAACACTTCACACTTGGGATAAAAGGCTCCTCTAAGCCTGAGAGAAATTACTATGCATTTGTGTTGCTCCGGCTCCTGCACATCATTGTGGTGTTACCATGGAGACGAGGATGTCCTCTTGTTTGCCAGTCTCCCCATCCCCGGGTCACAACACCTGTGAGTGGCCACAATGAATTTCAAAAAGTGCCCAGGGTGCTGAATGACCTGCTCCTAGAAAGGAATACATAGATTATTTTAACATGTTTATCCTACATTACTATTTATGTAAGGAGTTAGAAACCATTACGATACTGCAGTCTTTTCTTTTTAAAGAGCAAGACATCTGTTGCCTTACAACACTGATCCTTTGAGAGGTCCCATCATGTGTAAAAGAAACACTTTAATATCTAAGCAAATATGTAAATGCACTTTCTTTCGGAGAGTTTTCTGAGAGAAAATTGACACAACTCTCTTGCTTGTGCGCTCGATATTCAGCTGGAGCTGGCAGCCCGACTGCCTTTACTAAGCATAACGCCTGGAAACCACTAGCTCTATGGTTGTACTCACCAGGCTATAGACATTAACTACAGGAAGTTTTATGACCTGAGCTCAGTGAAAGGCTGTGTTCAGAAAGATATACTTTTTGGATGCATTCCCAGTGCATAGTATTAAAATACACACCAATGTGTGATCAGTTTATCCAAATAAAGTTTGTCTGGAGTTTTACTGTTACGTTTTAGGAGACATAAGGGAGCTGATGGCTGGATGATGCTGGCTTTTTTCTTGAGTATATTTAAGTGTAAAAAGTCTTCTGACAATAGCATACTTCACATTCATAAGTTTCATTAATATGCAATTTTGAACACAACCCTGAGCAACATGACAAGAGAAACACACTAAAAAGTGATGCACATAGTGACATAGTAAAATGGTGGTCCTCCTTAATGATTTAAATCATTAGGAAGAGTAAGCAAGGGATGGAGTCACAGAGTAACATTGGAAGTGTCTTACAACATCTTTTACTGTTATCTCACACAGATATTGCGACAATCAAATTACGGGTACAAGCCATTGTCATTTTGGACCAAAATAATATATGGGATGCAATCACCGCACATATATAATAGTTATCTTATTTGGTAATAGCAATTTTTTCCCAAAAAAGGGGCACAAGCCAAAGCAAACACAAGGATGTAGCAGCAAAACATTAAGTATGAATGAACTGCTGTGTGTTTACATCAGGTTTTGATGATTAGACTATCTTCCACCTTTAAAGTAGTGTCTATTCGAAATCTTGTCAAGATTTCATTTAGTCACACTATACAAACTTATAGTGTGCTATGCTTCGTGTAAAGCATTAAGACTCAGGTGGGGTGAACTAACAACATTATACACCGTAGAGGAGACAATTTGTGATGGAGCGGTGCTAAACCCTGGCAACAGTGACACATTAGAGTTGCTGTTAGCAGTAATGATGGCAACGGAGGGGTGTGTCACAATGAACAGATGGGAGTGACTGGGCGAGAGAGGCAGAGAGGCAGAGAGAGAGGGGAGAGGATGTGTGAGAAAGTGCTTTGGGTTTTGCATATATCCCTGGAGAAGTGGCCCGGGGAAAAGGGTTGAGTGCTCTCTTTCGCTGTTCTCCTCCATAAGGCTTAGTGTTGGAGGAAAGCATGGAGCCCATCCCCCAGTGGATTATTCCTTCAACACTGCTAAGCCCCCGTACTCCCACGTCCAGGGCTGCCCTCATACACATGTATTCATTATGAGAGACATTGAATGCACCAAACACAAACACACAGTGGTGAAAATGTTCCTGCTTACCCCTCCTTCCCCCACATCTTCTTTCTTTCACTCCATCTTTTTTTTGTGCTTCTTTCAAATGCCAGTACATACCTTGAATATAACACAAATACAAAAACACATCCGCCAGCATGCACACACACACACACACACACACACACACACACACACACACACACACACACACACACACACACACACACACACACACACACACACACACACACACACACACACACACACACAAACCCCCGCACCTACATCTACAGTACGCACACACAGGCTAACGCATGCATGCACAAACACACAAGACCTTCACTCAGTTGCTCTCAAAAACAGGCTTTTGCCCCTTCTGTTGCACAATCAAACACTCAAACACACACACACACACACACACACACACACTCTAGTATTCAGGTATTCAAGCAGCTAAGGCAGTGGGAGAATGTGCTGTGCCGCCTCTGTTTGACACAAGCAGCTTTTCCTGTTATATAAGGCGAGTTACCGTGACGTTGAGCCTTGTTAAAGGAAAGTGCGCAGGGCCTTTTGCGTCTTTGTACGTCTGTACATTTGTGTGTGTATGTTTGGGTCGTGGGTGGCATATTGTACCAGCATATCTCTTCATGAACATGTATGAGAGGCTATGGGAGAGATTAGCAGTTCTTATGTATTTGCATAAATGTACTACATGTGGCTGCTTCACAGTGAGCATGTGTGACTGTAAGAAGATGCATGAGCAGTGCGCATGTAGGATTGTCATTACAGTAACTTGGTGTAAGACTATGTCCAAACCCATGAGTGTAAATTTAAAAACGTTTAAATATAAGACTTATTTTTCGGTCCACGGGGCCTTTTCTGGTTGTTCTGAAAATGAAGCACCCACTTTGAAATACCAAAACAACAAGGAAAGGCTGTGATCTCTTCTGTTTGGGTTTTGCAGCAATGAGGCTTTACAATATTTCCTCTAGAGGCTTTTTTTTTACAAACTACGCTTGAAGAAATGAAGGAAGCCAACATTTTTCTAAATAAATGACATGACAAGAAAGCATAATACCACATAACCAGCATACATTACATTCTGATTTAGGATGTTTTCCCAATCAACACAAAAGGTGCAATTTTGAATTAATAGAGAAATAGAAGGTCAAATAAGTCATCATAATGCAAATGAATCATCTTTCTGTGATGTATCAGCTGGATTTTGGACATGGGCTATGTGTGCTCACTGCTTTGATCAGTGAAAGTCAATGAAAGAGAAAAAAAAGAGGGCGTTTGCAAAGAGAGGAAGCAATTTAAAATGGTCGATGGGTTTTCAAATACCAAGAGGTGCAGAATGTGCATGTGCCACTCTAACTATTCTGAGAAGTCGCACCACAGCAACCTGCTCTGTCCTCACACAGAGATGAGAGGAAAAATCAACATACCGTGAAAAATGGCTTGTCAAGCTTCAGTTAGGAGGTTTTACACCATCCCTTCTGCCACAGTCTCCCGCTAGGATAATGTAAATACAGGCAAAGGTAAAAAGAAATGCTTAAATTAAATCAAAACATCCTTCACTCTCTTTATCTCTCATTCCTTTCCTTTCCTGCTGAGCTCCGTTCTCTGCTTATTTTGGTTTCCATAATGCTTCTACACGCTCTTGTGCCAGCATGTGTTTACTTTTATTCTCTTGGAGGCAAAAACTCTAAAGCTCAAAGCTGAAGCGCTTATTTCTGTGCCAGGCGCACAATACTGACACACTTTGATAAGGCAAACCAAAAAAAAGTGAATTTCTATTGTTTCTATTGTTGTTTCATTGTTAGTTAAGACCTTCATTCAAACAGACCAGCCACCTGAGCATATGAATATTCAATTTACCCTCTCGCTTAGCTTACCACCAAGATTGGAAAGGACGAAAACAGATCTGACTGTAGTTATAAATATATGTTTACCAGCAACTGTAAAGCTTACCAACTGAACTATTATAGCCTAACTTATGCACAACCAACAACACATTTATTTGCAAAAAGAAATGCCAATTGTTACTTGGCATAAATGCAAATATCACACTAATTAATCTGTTATTCTCTCTTCCTGCTGCAGGTGGTTCATCAGTGATTTCCAAGGCGATGACCTCTGACCCCTCAGCTCCCTCTGAAGTGACAACCTCTAAAACTGATTCCGCCACAGCCGAGCACAGCAGCACAGCCAGGACCAATAGCCTTCCAGAAAAAAAAGGCATCCTAACTCTTGACTTACGAAACCCGCAGCCCCCGGGCACTACCCCTCCTCTTACACCTCCTCTTCCTCCTCCACCTCATCTAGACAGCCCCGATTTTCCACCTCTGTCATCTCCATTCCTGTCTCCACATCTGCTATCATCCAAACATATTTCTACCTCCAGCCCCTTAACACCTCCTCCAGCTGAGAGCCCCCCCCATCCGCCAACCTTAACCTAAAGACGCTGCCACGGCTCACCGTCAGGGAGAACGGTGGCCCCCCGCCGGCGATGGATGACGAAGAGGAGGAGAGGAAGTTGCTGGAGGATGATCTGAAGAAATGCATCGATGATTTCAAGAAGATCCGCTTGCCCAGACAGTTTCCGGATCGCAAGAGGCACTGGCAGAGTGACCTGCTCAAGAAGTACAATGCATAGAGCGCTGTGCTGCAGCAACAACAAACGTGACAAAGATTTTACAACAATGCTGTGAGCGGTTGGCTCTAGATTTGTATTCCTTTTGCTCTGGGTCAGAAAATGTACTCAAACCTTTAAATGTATTAGCTTTTGCATGACAACAGAAGTGAATTGTCTGATTAAGTGTAGTGCTTAGACTGAGCGGGAAGACATAAACCATTAAACACTGACATTTCCCATCATAGAAAAAACAACATCCCTGTAGAAGTCTGTAGTTACACATAGTTATTCACACAGCCGTTTGGAGAAGGAAAAAAGTTGTTTTAATTTTGCTCAATCAACGAATGAATTGTAATGTCTGTAATTTGAGATTTCTGCCCTGCTCTCTCTACTGTATCCACTGATCAAGCAGCTGGAAAATGTAAGCTAAGTGTGAAATGCATTTTAGGCTTTTGACCTTGCTGATGCAAAATAAAAGAAAGAAGTGAAATCCCTTGTGCTAATCATCTAAAATATCTCACCTCATCAATATTAACCGTACAACTTCAAAGCCGTTCTTCTCCTCTCTGCCTGCGATTCAAAAGCTGTGCAGTTTGGTTCATTTTGTGATTACTTTATCTTCAAACCAGCATGGAAAGAATGTAGAGGGAATGCGATGCACCGGGAAGCTGAGTGTGTAATTACAGACGGCCGGCATGTGGAATAATAATGACTATAATGACTACATGAGCCGGCGCACATGTGCCATTTGTTCCTCTATCTACTCTGCACAAAATGTTCATGCAGCATCACTAATGGAATACCAGGTGTGTGCATATGTGTTGGTTCTAGTCCTCATTAGGGGATATATGGAATAAGTCACAATTAAATCAAACATTGCCGTTTCCCTCCAGAGAGAAACAAATATGAAAAAGACCTTTTGGCTTATCGAAAGCAGCTTTAAATACATTGTGTGGATTTGGTTTATTTTATTTGCTTTGTTTCATTTAACCTGAGCAACCAAAGTCAAATCTGCTGCTCTGCCTGCTGAACGCCCTCAGAGTCTCTGGTTGGACGTCGACTTGATGCAGCTTCCCTCCGTGTCAATGGGGTTAACATTGAGATTAAGACATATAATCCCAAAGTGTTTGCTGACTGCAAAGTGTTATCTCATTAAACATCAGACCAATAGAATAGTTTTATCATGCACATTAACCACTAAGAAGCAATATAGATATCCCCCTGCTCTGGGAAGAGGATTAACAACAGATTAGGGTTTGTCACAGTCCCAAAGTGTGTCTAAACAACAGGCGACAAGTTATACCGTCCAGTCAGGCTTTGCTGAAACATTTCACACCGTTATCTCTCAGTCCGTCTCCAGCTGGCTGGTGACTGCGGTGAAATCCATAGAAAAGATTCTTCTTCTCAGCTCATTAGAGGGTATTGCCTCATCAGCTACTTTGTGCATATTTCTCATCTTTCAGCATGGGCTTGGACAGAGACAGAGTGCTGGCCTGGCTCCCGGGCTCGGAGGAGTTTCGTCAGAGCGTCTGAGTCAGGATGCAGGCAGAGGATTGAAACAAGTCCTCCCGACTCAACATTCATGTTTACTGTGGCAGAGACTGCGCAGTCTGCTGTGTTGGAGTCGTGTTAGACAAAACAATTACCTCTGTCCAAAACCAGTCCTTGATTTACATTTGGGCCTCTCCATGGGAATCCTTACACTTCTCAATTCTCTTTCACCCTTTGTCTTTTTTGGTACAACCCTCTGAAGCTGGCCTTTTGACTTATTATGGATGCACTGTGAGGATTTGATCTGTGAAGTTGATAGGCTCAGCCGTTCAACAAAGGGAATACTTGTGCTTTGAAATGAAGAGGTAGAGCAGTCTTGTGAGAGCAGGACTGACAGAAAAACATTCTTTGAAAGAGTATTAAAGCATTAAAGATCAAACCTAGGAATTGTAGCAGTGGTGATTATCACCGGACAGAGGTGAAGGTACCCGTGGGGTCGGTATTTAAAGTCATTTCCTAAAGTTTTCACTTGATTGGCACCCAGGGCAAAGCTAAATCAATCCCTCCCCCTGTGAACGATCCAAGGCCAGGACTTTGACCAAATCATTTTTAGTGTCACTAATTAAAACAGCATCTGATTATATACATAACTCCTTGAAGAAAAAAGGAAGGCCTTTGCTTCCAGGTAATGCCCTATTGACCAGACTAGCCTTTAGCAAGAATAGGATGTCAAATGAAACCTGCCTCAAACTTCCTGGGCACAGTTTTCCATATTCTCTCCTCGACTGTATCTGATTTTGCCTTTTTGCTGACACATAGGGTGTCTTTCATTTGCATGAAAGAGATCCTTGCAGATTTATTTCGAATGGCCAGCAATACATTAGCATCTAATTTCTTGGGGCCATAAGTTATCTTCAGTACTGACGGGCCTCTTGACAATTAAAGCTCAGCTGAAAGTGATCCTTGTGAAATACTGTGCTGCAGTGAGGGTCTTGGGATATTTTAGTATTTCAGCAGTCAGAAAGAGTTTCACACTTGAAGATAAACTTTGTATGCAGGCGGTACGTCTGTGCTAATGGAATATTGCTTAGGGGAGATAAGAGAACTGATGCCTAATTATTACGCCCAAAATAAATGCAGAGCGGGCAGTCAAGCTGTCTAACACACTTCCAGGTTCACACTGTAATGTAAATGTAGCAGCCAGCAGTTTTATTAAGTGGTTTGGTGTGACCAGCTGCTTTGTCATTATTATTCTTAACGGTGATTTACTACAGCACCGTTGTAAGAAAGATGTATTAGGGGTGTTTGATCAAAAAGTGCATTTACATCTAGTCTTTTCTTTTTGAAACGGATTAATGCAATACGTTATGTAATGCTACTCTTCCAAGTAAGGAAAATGAAACTGATTCATACACCTAACTTATATCAGAATGATATCTGATTTAATTTGCAGGATGTTCCTCATCATTCTTTTCAAAATGGTTGACTGACAACCAAACACCTTTAATTTTACATTTAGCAAGCTGCATACATCATGTGAAAGTGCAATGATAATTCATACGACGAAGTTCAACAACTAATTTCTGACCTAATTCCCCATGTTAGTAACTACACACTTTTTAGATGTTACACTGATTATTTAAAACTTTTTCCAAATTATTACTCTATTAAGCGTCTTTGAGCATTAGGAATAGTGCTATACAAATCTTATGACTTATTATTACTATATACATTGTTTGAGTTATGCCAGGGAAATGTCTAAGTGTGTGTATGGCTTTAAATGTGTGCATGGGAAATTGCGTTGGCAAAAGCTTTGAAATGCAACTGCAATATGTGAAAGCCAATCGTCATTTAAATAGTTTCCCGGGTGTAGCTTTAGGAAACATGTGCTTGCACTAAAATGCTCTACAAACAAATGTATGCTATTTACAGTACTACAGGGCCTTGCTGGCTGTCCCCTGAGGCCGTACGTGCAATCAGTATGAGACACATGCTATCAAGAGAGGCAGTGAGGAAGAGAGGAGGGCCAGAGAGAATGTGTCTGATTCTGTTCACAGCTTTTCCATTTCCATCATTAAAACCTGGGGCCTAATCCTGCAGTTTCTTTAATCCCCTAATTCTGCACCCTTTTCTCTCTGCATACACCTCAATTCCTTTCTCTCTCCATCTCTCCCTCCCCTTCACTGACTTAAAATAATGTGTTTCTATAGATTCAGAGTGTAAAGCCCCTCCACCACACACACTCAGTCACACTTTTAGTATTTCAGTAGGGTCACTCTACTTGCTGTTAAATCCGTTACAACAATTTGCCTCTGTGTGATGAATGAGCATTGAGAGGTTGTGATGCTCATTTCTGCCGTGATCCTTGTCAACCCCAGAACGTGGTTAATGGTATGTAAGAGGATACACAGCAGCATCATGGGAAGAGCTGTATAATGGCAGGGAAGTAGGCATGGGGAGATAAGTAGTAGCGTGAAGTAAATGGAAACATTGGATGATTTGCTTACCAAGCGTCACATGAAAGAGGGAATATGTGGAATGGCACGGCAGATGGCCTGGCAGCCCGAACTGTGAGCCAAGTGCCTGGCCCGCTACTTTTTTCTGTGGAAAATATGACATGGCTTGTCTGAGTGTGAGGCACATTGCCTTGTTTGTATTTTGCAGACACTGCTACGTGATTGGGACAGCACCCCTTGTTCTACATAGGAATTATGATGACCAAATATAGAAACAAATATATAACACACTAAGCCTCCTGCAGGAGAGTGGTATGTTTCTAAGAACTTTTAATTATGATATAACCATGCATATGAGATGGGATAATCCTCAAAGCACATCATTTGAATTGATTAAAATTCAGCCACATTATTTTGACAGTCAAGCCAAGTTTGCTTGCTGTGAATCACTGTACTGTGTTTGAATGTTGTTCTCTACCTTTTGAAGATAGTTGCATTTATCCACAGCAATGGGTGCCCTGCTGACACGCTACCCTGCAGGCCATCTGCTGTCAGCGTGGAAAGGAGTCGAGCAGAGAATGCAGCTTGACGTGAGTTTAATCTACAGCATCAGAGCCGTCTGGTTTGTGCTTTCCTATGACTGGCCCTGTCGCTGTGTGTTTTATGAGCTGCAGAATGGCAGAGGAATCCTGGTGAGCTGTAGAGATATCACTGCGCATAAATGAGGCGAGGCATCCTGCTACTGGAGCGCTTCTTGATGTTTTGTTTGGGGTGTAAATAAAGCAGTATTAATAATATTCAGCATAGCTGACGGTAGGAGACAAAGGCATGCCTCACTGATGTCGTTGTGAGCAGCAGGAACTCTGCTGATGATAATGATGTAGATAATGCACAAAGGCATTTGTAGAAATATCTGGAAAAATAAGAGGCACAATATTCCCGTATTGGCCAAAGTGTCTTTTTTATTTACAGAAATAACAATGACTGTTAACCCAATTAGGATGTGATCTGACACTTGACCACTTTAAAGGTGTTAATTATGCTTAAATCACCTCTATAGCACCCACTACTAGCAAGGGAAAAGACTGTTTACATCTAGAAAGAAAGCTGCCTTTTAAGAACCAATTAGCTCGTAATCCTGCTTGACATTACTTTACCCGTAAAGGCATTTTTAAGACGGTTAAACCTCACCTGCAGCAGGTCCCTGTTAGCTGCCTACTAATGTCATTCAGAAACAAAACAAACAGTCCTGGTTCACACGAGTCCATGATGACTGTATTGTCCTTATGCTGTTTCACTGGCCAGCCAGCAATACTGTACATAACAACATATAAAACATAACACTGAAATTAAGAAATTGAATGATATTGAAAATGAAATTCTATTAAAAAGTTGCTTTATATGGCGTGTTTCATTCTGATCTCCACCAACAACTTCCATCTGACAAACATCAAACACCGTTCTGTCACCTGGAAGCACACTGCAGCATCCCACATGAATCCATAATCCTTCATTAACTGCTCATTCCTATGCAACAAAACGTTTCTTGATCATGAAAAATAAATGAGAGAAACATTTAAATATGGAAGTGCTGTACATTTCTATTGTTGCTGTTTAAAGAGAACATAGCGGCTATGCAATGTCAGAACTCATGCATTCTTTATGTGGCTTTGCACAGCTCCACACAAATATTCACAAACAAGAGCAGAGTTAGGAATGGAAAACATTTCCTGTAGCAGCAGTCGACTCAGTGGAGTCTGACCTTCGTCTCTGAAAATCTCTCGTGTCCAGCGATGGCATTACTAAAACTGTCTATATCTGTCTGTTGAGCCGTGAAATATGCAGTCCACTTTACAGATGCGTAAACCCTTTCCGCCCTTGGCCTGGTTTGGCGTCCTGGCTGGAGTGAAGAGGGTCTCTATATCATTTATTTCCTCATAGTGGGAGAAACTCCAGTCTCTTCTGGTTTTATTATTTATTGCATCATTATTTCACCGGGATGTTCTGCAACACTAAATGTGCTTTTTGACTTATTAAGCACAGCTTGGAAAATGTAGGAGATTATTATCCTCTTAGGGGAACAAGGAGAAGATGAAATAAAAAATAAAAATGCAAATGTTCAACATTCAGGGACTCAGGCAGCAGACAGACAACAAACAACATTACCATTAACAATGGGGCCAGGGAGTCTTTGGATACCGCGCTACAAGGCTGCAAACCTGCACTATTTCTGGATGAGGAGGAGTAGTGGTGCACTGGAAGCAGATAGTGTCCTTGCTGCTTAACTCCCGCTGTGTCAGCCTGAGTCACTCTCTCCTGGCATTGTTTACTGCTGAGGAGGCTCCCCAACACACCGAGGATGTACATCACCATCAGACCCTATACATACTGTGTGTGTCTATGTGAGTGTGTGTTTGTGTGTGTGTGTTTTCAGGTAGTCTCTCTTGAGATCCAAAAACTCCAGAGCAACAAAAAAAAAAACACTGCAGCAACAACAGCGCTCACTCGACTCCCCTGCTGTTCCCAAATATACCAGGAACATCTTTGGATTCATTCTTCTCTGCATCAAAAGTATTGGTGATGCAGCTTTCTATAAAACTGCCAGTCACTACACCACAAGTTCACACCTAAACACATCCTGCAAACCACATCTCCAAATATACTTTGCTTTGTTAAGATTTTATAGTGGCTGTAATCAATATACTACTACCAATAAAGTAAAAAATAACTGTTTATGTGAAAGGTCTCACTCAGATGCTGAATTTCTATTTAATTGCACTGCTTGACTCATCTTGCGTTTGGTGTACTGTTCTCAATTATATTTTCCCACTCGATGTATACAGGATTCAGATGATGGTCATAACGATGCAACGTAAAAGGGCCACAACATGAACTTCAAATAAAGTATAATTGACAGTGCAGCGCATGCCACAGTGACTGGCATATGATCACAGTGTTGCTTTGACTTTTTCTAATTCCAGCAGTAGCAGAAGCCTCTCTAGGTGGCCTCTCATCTTATTAAGGTGCCTAAGGAATAATTACCTCTAAATTAATTGGGAGGGAAGAACAATGCATATCAGAGCGGGCTGCTCTTGTGTCATCCATTATGTATAGGTCCTCTGACGGCTTTGAAGTGATCATCAAACTGCTGTATTCTTCTCCAAGAGTATTGTGAAGTCTCTATTATGGCCTGTGGCGGTTTCTCTGTCTCCAACACATCAAGGTGAGCAGAGAGAGCGCTCTCCCTTGCAGCCAGAGCTATAACATTCTGCAGACAGAATTTAATTAAAAACACCACTAACAGAACACGTTGGAGTTATTGAGATTTAATCATCCGGCCAAAATGAAACACTCTAGCAGAATGCAACCAATTAATGGTAAGCAGAATTAATGGATTAATCGAGGCCGAAAGAGCAAAATGCTAATCAGACTGCATTTAGAGCTTTTGTATGGTTGTAAACCTTCAAATGGGAAAGCATTTCAGATTCAGCTTGTCAGCTGTTTTAGACCACTTTCAAGCACACCCTGTAACACAGATATCCAGAGGTTACTTGAGATAATGAACAGAATAACAATCCACATATGTACTGTTGTTTTTTTCTCTAAGACTCCAGGGTGTTTCTTTTATTTTTTGGATTTTAATTTTCCAAAAAGCTCCTGGAGATAATCCGGCCATGTTTACACAGAACGGACACAAAGGAGTTAGTATTGCTGATGGAACCAGCATGAAACAAAGAGGCAAAACGCTAAATATTGAAAGCTCATGGAGAGTTGTATTTATTTTATGTTTTCTTGTTACTTTATTCATCAGTCCTTCATCAAAAATAGATACTGTACATACTGTACTGATACGTACTGTGTTACCAATACCAGGCATGCCTCAACAGACTTCAGTCAAACTGTGGTACTTGACATTACACTTTCAAATTAAAAACACTTTGTCAAGACTTGATTTATTTGTTGCTGAGCTGGAAATAAACTTGCACATTCGGTATTTCTCATGCAGATGTATCAGGGACGAGTTATTGAGCAGTTGCCTGAGCCATCACACCCTGTCCAAAGCCATTTCACTTTCATCAGCGTTAAACAGCTCCTTTACAATACTTTACATAGTGTTGCAGAAAAAACAGTGTCCATCAACACTGCAGCAAAAACAGAGTGATTTCATTATGCATGCTTGTATTTTAAATCACTTTGGTCCTTCCAGCGTCATTAAAATAACAAGAAAAAAGCTGGTCTGGTACGATACATGCAACACTGCTGCATCACCTGATGCCTCATCTCAGCAATTCAGTTCAGCATGTTTCAAGCTTTTCACCCTACATATTTACTGAGACAAATTCTTCTACAGATGACACAATCCTTTCTGAACCAGTTTATTATCTCAGTGAG
This sequence comes from Eleginops maclovinus, assembly GCF_036324505.1. Taxonomy (NCBI): domain Eukaryota; kingdom Metazoa; phylum Chordata; class Actinopteri; order Perciformes; family Eleginopidae; genus Eleginops; species Eleginops maclovinus. The sequence continues at coordinate 16,268,056 of NC_086371.1, forward strand.
TGCGACCTTGATCTGGGTCCTTATCTCGAGTCACTCAAAATTTGTAAAGGCCCATGTCAGTCATTTCCATATCCTGCCTCTCCTGCGGTTTTAGTTGAGTTTTAGGGCGAGTCCAGATAATTGGATTTTCTAACCTCAGACTGTTGGCACTGGCAGACGTTTGAGGGGGAATTAAAATCTTCCCTGTGTAGTGAATCAATATAAAAACAATCCCCTCCCTCACTCTTAAAGTGTGCTGGACATGCATAGAAAAGCAATTAACCCACTGCAGGAATTGATTTGGTCCACTACAGCTTATCTCTTTTGGCATGGCCAGGCTTTTACATACCCGATGGGAAGATCAAAAGTTTTTCTTGTCTCAAAACCTGACAACATCCTCAGATTAGCACTGATCTTAATCTTCACCGAGCAATTACCTGCTATGGTAATCAATGCAGGGCTGCTGTCGTTAATAGTCTGTGGTATCGCCTCCTCTGCAGCCTGTGCAAATTGCAGTGATTCATCACCGTGCCGCACTGCCAGCTAAACAGAATCCACTCACACAAACTGTACTGTACACACACTGTTGCTATTGCTGGCTGCTAACTACCTCTCAGTGTGCCGGGGGAGAGGTGTCAGAGAGACCTTGAAGTCTTATAAGAGAAAGCATTTCATCAAGATGATTTAAATCAGGAATTAACACATTGGACATAATAATGGAGCAGATTGACAGGTTTTGTATCTCACATTAGCAAACATACAGACGCCACAAGCTGCCAACGGTAGTAAGGCATCTTGGTGGAGCGTCTGTCCAATAATTAATTTTATGATACTAACAAGTGTGTTTTGTAACATATTTTGGCAGCCTATAATTCAGTCTTAATATTTGCAAACAAACATAACCTCAATTACACTTTAATCCTGAAGATTGGTTAAAAAATGTTTTAGAAAAAACTTATTTGCTTCATTTAGCCAAATTCAAAAGACAACCAAAGAGAGTTAAAGAAGAGGACCCCTGCCTGGGTGGGTGGGGTTGGTGGTGATAAAGCTCGGAGGAAAACTGATGAACTCCAGGACGGGAGCTTCTGCTGCAATGAGCTGCAATGAACACATCTGGCCATACTGCCTTTTCAGTCTCCCCACAACCCTTTATGCACATGCAGCAGCTCATGGAGAAAACCAATAGGAATCCCACCTGTTTCTATCTCCAGACGCCACCTGCCAACATCTCACATCCAGACATTTTAAACAAACAGACAGCCGCTGAGCAGTACTCAACAGGAAAGAGCGGAGACAGGAAAAGTCAAAACAGGAAAAGATGTGTGTGCTTCCACGTCTGACAGGCAGGATACATCCTGGGAAAATGAGAGGGGGGCGCAGAGAGGAGTGCTGTTTACTTAAAGCACAGGACAGAAGGGCGAGGACAGGACATCAGTGTCACAGCATTATCTGAACGGAGTTGTTGAATAAGAGAACATTCATTATTCATCCAGATTAGAGTGACATGTTGCATCTATATTTTAGAAAAATCCCAAAATGCTTTGAGACGATACGGCATTGCATGTGTTTCAGAACAGTGGAGACTCTGAACTGCTCTTTAAACAGTGTGGAGGTTATGGATTAAATTGTCTTACCTGCAGAATGACCTTTTTTTTAAAATGGTTAAATGTTTGAATTCTGAACTTTAATCTGGAATGTGATCTTTAGAGCTCCATTACCAACAGAAACATGATCAATAATTATAATTAAAGAAAAACCAAGCCATTAATTCACTGTATATGTATTCATACTGTAAATCAACAGAGTCAATATTATACATCAACTGTGTCTAGTCCAAAGAGCTGTTTGCTCTTTGGACTAAAGCCAGATAAAGCAACATTACTGCATACAGTATAACATTATGTCTTAAAAATAAAATGATATTTATCATTTCATATAACACATCATTCAAGTCCCACTTTTTCACAGGAAGGGAATCTCTCACTCTTCTCTGTATTACACAGATTGGACATGATTTTATTATTTCATTTATTAATAATCAGTTTTAGAGAATTTTAAATATTGATTGTGTTAATCAATAATCAACGTTAATGTTTGTTTGGGCTACAGTTTGATTTTATCCCAAAAGATTTTCCACTTAGTAACAATGTGCGTACAATTTAAATTAAATCAATCATAAATAATAAATAAAATGTCTTGAGTTCAAACTAACTACACTTTGCCAAACTATTATTTTTAGGTGGTATTAAGTGTTAACCTAAATTCTGCATTCATTATTATTATTTCTTAAAATCCTTTTAGATGCCAACAATGAATTTCAAGATTGCTTAAATTATTGAAACTCAACTGTTCTCACCCCACTGTCTCTGAAACTGCCACGATAAGTCCATTATGAAACTGCTTCCTGTGCGAGGAGACTGCATCTGGCTTCCTGTCCTCCTCTGCATGGCTGACATGGGCTGAGCACACAGACAGACACATATTATTCTTAGCTCTGCTCTGCACAACTGGGAGCCGTATCTGAACAGTATCCTTTGTTTACTTGGTAATCCAAACAGATTGGCAGATAAACACTACCCAGACTAAATCCGTGGCTCACTACTGCAACATTTCTTTGGTTCAAACCCCCAAGGTTGAGGGATCAGCTGTGCGTGCATCAACAGTCAAATTGTATTCTTTATGAGGCAGATACTGCTGATAAAAAGTACTTCAGATTCTGACAGGTCTATTTTTCTCACTATCACATTCCAAAATTAATAGAGGAGTTGGTTCATTTAAACAAGGGACTTTTAGTGTCAAAACACCTTTAACTCTTTTGTTTAGACAAAAGGAGACTCTCAGCTGATGGTAGTGAAGTGCATTTGAGCAGAGCATATCATCAGTTCCTGGAAAAAAGATTCCAGATCTGATTAATCTGATTAATGACGCAGGAACATCAACCCACACTGGAACGTAACGACTTTATAAGCTTTAAGATCATCACTTAACCAAAGAACATCGAATGCACTTCCCACCTAGTAGCTTATACTGCTCTTCCAATCATATCATGATCTCCAGATTAAGGTTACCTTGTTGAGTTTTTATTTTTGAGCACTTTAAGGATTTATCGTCCACGTTGAAAACTTGAAAAACTCAATCTGCTTATGAAGATTATGCAATATGATGGAAAGCACCAGATCAGCTATTATGCATACACATCGTGTTTTCTCAGTTATTTTATCCAAGGTTCATAAACAACTTTAAACCTAACACAGTGCTAATTATAATATTATAGTTTTACTTTGATATTACCGAAGCAGATACATGAAATCAGCTTTTTATCTGCAACTGGCTGAGCTGACTTTAATGCATACTGCTGGGAAATTGTAGCCTATTTATAACAATGAATAAATATATAATCTTATGTCATTTCTTTTACGAAGTATCATAATGAAAATATTCATGTAAGGTTCAAATACCATTTCAAATTCGACACTTCTCCACTGATAGCGTGTGTTCTCGTGGGTCAGGAGACACTCACAGTAATGCTAATATGTATGCATAGACATGGACATTATTATATGGGGATACACAGTAGAGTGGCAAAAGGTAAATCCCCCAGAGCCCATGTTCAACCCCTCTTAACTCCGAATCATAGCTGGAGGATTAGAGAGTGTCGTAAAGCCACAATGTCACCGTGCGTGCAGACCTCGCAGTGAAAAGTTGACTAATTCTTGTTTTACTTACAGGCTTGAAGAGTTTACACTGACTGTCAACCGGGAGAAGGTGAAAGCAGCTCTAAAATCTAACCACAGGCTGAAACACCTAGCCTCTGTTTACAGAGACTCGGAGGGCCTTTTCACTGTTTAGCTGTGGATTTCCGCTGGGGAGCTATCCTCTGTACGAGCATGCATGCCAGCCCCTTCTCCACAATGATAACATTTACTCTGCTGCAGGTGGGGTGTAAGCAAAACACTGTGTGATGAGAACACACTGCAATATATTTCCCATACAGATGGACGGAAACTGTATTCCCTCATGCAAGTTGAGTCGTGAAATCTTGCAGCCAGTGTCTATCCCAGAGACGATTAGACTTAATGGAACAATTCGTAATCACATCACATCCCATCCAACCCATGACAGGTGGCTTTGTGGGACTTTGTTTTCAAGCGCTCTGCAGCTTGATGTTTTCTCACGAACGCCAGCATGTTTTGAGGCTTGCGAGCGCCAGTGGGGATGTGTTGAGTGCTCAGATAGGAACTGCGAATATGTCAGATCCTGTGTTGGATCAAAGCAGCCATCACTCTCGCTCTGTCAGGAAAGACAAAATGCAGACTGTCACATCTGGCTGGCTGTATGCTGCTGCTTCTGCAAAAGCTCAAAACGCGCTCTGACATCTTAGTTATCTCTGTCATCACATTAATTCCTTTATACGCTTCTCTTCTGCGCTCCTAGCACTTCTCTCTCTCTTTTACAGGGTGAACCTTGAATCAGGGAACATTAGTGCTTGTAAGACCCAAATGGCGAGAGAAGGTGAGTCAAAAAGAGGATGTCAGGACCTTGTGCTTGTGAGTGTTTGCATACTTGGGGATGTGAATATATTCTAAATTGCCTTGGCCTTGCCAAACAAAATCAGGCCAGAGGTTGCCTGATATAGAAAATAATTGCTTTGGATGGAGTAAAAGCTTCTATATGTAAACACAAGTGCTCTGTTTATTGAATTAAAGGAATGTCAGCTTCCTAGATCTGGCACCGTGCATGTGCGTGTGTGTGTGTGTGTGTGTGTGTGTGTGTGTGTGTGTGTGTGTGTGTGTGTGTGTGTGTGTGTGTGTGTGTGTGTGTGTGTGTGTGTGTGTGTGTGTGTGTGTGTGTGTGTGTGTGTGTGTATGTGTGTCTCTCTGTCTGTGTGTGTGTGTGTGTGTGTGTGTGTGTGTGTGTGTGTGTGTGTGTGTGTGTGTGTGTGTGTGTGTGTGTGTGTGCGTGTGTGTGTGTGTGCGTGTGTGTGTGTGTGTGTGTGTGTGTGCAGGGAGTTTGTTCCCTGTAATACTAATGGGATCTGATTGCTCCTGATCTCACTGAGGTGGCAGATCCCTTCAGGCCACGTTAATGTTTCTTTATAGAGTGGATAGTGCATGTGGAGGAACAGCTGACAACTGTCCTTCCATTCCCTTTTCCTTTTCCTGAAGCCACGCCCGATGACACCAAGGGAGCAGTTTTTTTTTTAGAGCATTAGAAACATATAACAGCACTTTGGCAGCAACAAACATTCCTCTACTTCTCAGTTCCTGCATAACATTTTTATACAGAACGTAGAAAAGGCAGATAGAAATATATTTCCTGGCTGAAACATGGCCAAAAAAAAAGTTAGATAATAGGAAAATGACACGAGGACTGGCTGCATCCGTCTCCATTTCGGATGGGAGAATGAAACATGTAAATAAGTGATTTAAAATACATTAGTGGGAGCAGTTGTCTCCTGACTTCATACTCTGCTAGTCCCAGGGGCTCTGGCGGCCGATGCATGAAACAAGCTCGTATTTGTTTTTGTACGACACAGGTAGCTTCAGTTCCCACGACAGGATTGCTGTTAATGACTTAGCAGAGAAAGAGCGTAGGTGTTAGGGTGGGTTGGGATTAAAAGAGAAGGGAATAAAAGAAAGAGCAGGCGCTAATCACCAATGGCTAATTAGTCTTTCAAATTTATGCAGGCATGTTCAGGTTTGTATTTTGAAAGGGGAGAGATTTCAAGGTAACTCAGGCAACGGCAGCTTTGTTTATCACTGTCAAATGATTGTTGCATCTGACTCCTCGAGACCAGATGATAGTTCATAATGTGTGAAATAGTGCTTGAGGATAAAGTTAATTTATTGATGGCTTTTTGAGAAATAAACTTTAAATTTACAGGGATTAGTTTGATACAAGCTTAGGCATGAGGTTCATGTCGTCTCAAAATCTAAAAGTACCCGGTTCAATCCCCAATTACTCCAGAGTGTCAGTGTATACGAGTGTGAGAGAGTGAGTGTTGGCATGTCTTGTAAATAACTTTGAGTGGTTGGTAGACTTAAATAAAAAGTGCAAATGCAGTCCATTTACTTTCAATGACTGTAAAAACAACAAATCACTCTTTTTTTTATAGAAGGCTGTTTGCAAGTCTATTTGATGACAGGGACCAGTAACTTGCTTTAGTATACACTAGGCAATAGTCTGGCGAATCATTTTTCTCATACCTCTCACAAAAAAAGTCTATAAATGTGAATTTATTCCTTTTTATATCAACTTCATCATGAGTATTGCTTTTTTTTAATGTTGGCAACTTTAAACCTGCTTTGCGCAACGTATCAAGTCCCTGTTCTCTGTGACTGCGCTGTTTTTGAAAACCCAGGCCATGTATTACCGGTGTCCAATTGTGAGCCATTGTCAAATCTTAAGCCTGAAGCACGGCCTGTTTCCCACAGATTGAATCCCTGTCTTGTTGGTCACCTTGCCCGCCAGCCATTTGTGCCCTAGTCAATCCTCAGCGGCTTTAAGTGTGTCAGGGCTGGGATGGAGTGTGCCTGCTTGCAGACAGCCCAGTGGGACAGCAGCGTCCACCATAGCTCCGGGCTTTATTATCTCCATCTGTTTCCTGCGAGCAAACCCCAGCTGTGATGAAAAACAGTAGGGCATTTGGGAAAAGCAGCAGCCTGATTTAGGAGTCCCAGCACTTCCCCCAACGTCCCCCTTTCCATTCTCCTTCGTGCTGAGACTCCCAGTGCTGCATTTCACACAAGCAGAGTTCTAAATGCTTGTGCAAATTTCGCCACAATTTCCTTTCTGTCATTTCCAGCTTCCACCCAGAATCCATTTTTCACCCTTTGACCTCACTCATCATGATCCTGTTGCTTTCCTTCACCATCCTCTTCCCTTCAGGCACCTTTAACCCTCTCTGAGAAAGCATGTCATTTAGGATGCTGCTCTCCCTGAAGGTCAGAGAGAAGCTCACCCTTGGGTTTAGTCTCCTCTAACCCTCCCTTTATGGATTGTTAAACTTCCTGTCAGCCCATTTACTTGCACACACGCAAACCCACAGACACACACAAAGGCTCATGCTATGGAGAATTTTTTATCCGTTCCCTCAGTTTTATCCTACTTCTTCTCTCAGTCTTATCAATAATTCAAGTCTCACTCATTGCAGCACAGGCAGGGTGAGGCGGTGGAGGCAGCTCTGGGCTTTGAACAGAAGGTCAGGCCTCACCAGGGCCTCAGGGATGGCATTAATTAGATACTTCCTGGTGCCCCCTAAACAAACATCTCCACACTGAAACTGCTCTCATTACCCTTCTCCTCACAGCAGGTCCTGAAGACTCTGACATCTTTACAATAACACCAAACGCTTTCGTCCTTAACTGCTCGCCCGGGAGGGGCCTCTGCCTGTTGCCCACCTCCCAAGACACACATAGATACACACTCACATAATCTGACGTTACGAGAAAGAGTGTAAACAAGCTATTCTGGTCTCTGCTCTCACTAATACCACAGTGTTTACGCTCTTACGCGTCCCACTACACTCCGCTTCAACCTACAGGCTGACCTCTGATGGGTTGATCCATCCCCCACAGTCCCCCTCCTCATCTTCACTTCCCACTTACACTAGTTTGTGTCCCAACACCTCATTACAAGAGTGATGGGTCACTCAAGCTCCCCATCAGGATGTCCGAGGCAGCCACCTCCATCCTGATCTGTGGTCATCCATCTCTCTGGCAAAAGGGAGTAGAAGGAGGAGGACAATAAAGCAAAAGTGGCTAAGGCAGACAGATATATATTAAAGGAGAGCTAAAGTGTTAGCTTTGAAAGACTTGTTTAGTCAGTCTTGTTGAATGGATGGTGGAATAGACTATCCATACTTGTTCTTTTATACACAAACTATTTATGGGAGGAGATTTTAATTTGGGGTACAGAAACACAAAAATAGTCTTCAGCCATTGTAGCATTGTAGTGTACTGTCATGTTCACCTTTTTGTTTATTATTGAGCATGCTAACACGTGCTACTTATATTGTAATTGACAAACGTTAAATTCATTTGAACATGAACATCCGAACAAATATCATTACATTTCACTCAAAACCTAAAATGTGAACCTCATGACGATGCTGGAGACGAAAGCTCAAGGGTTCACCAGACGCTGTATTATTTACCATGAATGGCTAATTAAAAATAAATGGCAATGCATTCAATATCTGTTGACATATAGCAGTCTGTATCTAACCTGTGGACCGACCGACTAACACTTCTATCTCCAAGAGCTGTGCATCAACTGAGTTGCAACTACGACACACTTTTTTGATTCATTTTCTTCAAGAAGCATGACCGTAAAGTTATACAATAAACTGCTGTCTAACTGTCAGAGGACCATCAAGGTCAACCCACCTGGTTTATGGGCTTGACTTCAACAGGGACTTTTAAACCTCTCCTATGTTGCCATCCTTTACTGTCAAACTAATCCATCTAAACGTCTTACCACCGTTGCCATATACTATACACTGAAACACACATAACTCCACTGTGGGCTAGAAAGAAACTGGTTATCACTTAGGTAGACATGCAGGAGAATACAAAGCACACAGTTTGCCTTGAGGCATTCACTGGGCTTGTCTTTCGAGCAAGATAAAGGGTTGTCTTCCTCCCCTGCATAGTAAGTCTGATTTAAAGCTAGAAACAGGTAGAAGCCGAGATCCTTCTCCCTCCCCTGCTACTTTCGCTATTGATTCGAGACCAACAGGGAGAATAAATTGCCTGGCTATGCATTGGTGTGTCATGGAGAGCCAGACTGGAAGCTTAAGATTTGAATCCTCTGTCTCCCAACACCTGAAGCCTCCAGCATACTAAAGATCGCTCGCATCCTTATTAAATCCACTGAGGGTATATTTTGCCGCTTTTTTATACTCTTCATTTTTCCACCCAGTCAATGTTGTTCCCTCAGAAAGACAATTCAGACCTGAGCTTTCTTCATTATCCCTGACCTCCAGGAGACAATGTCACCAGTCTAAATATTGGTTTTCATGAGTCAATTCCCCCTGGAGCTCCTCATTTCTTTTTAAATCCACTGCTTGAAAACAATGGCTGGTGGAATTGGAAATTAATTGTATTCCATCAGAGTTGATTACGAGGGAGGTGCGCTCATGTTTGTTTGTGAGTGTGTCTGTGCATGTGTGGACACTGCGTGGGCTGGTGAATCATAAATCTATTTTGGTATTAGAGAGAAGCAACACTGAGCGTATAATTACAGTCATCTCTGTCAGAGACGAGAAGTCTGATGGAGATCAGGATATGATGGGCCCTGCAGGTTGATTGAAACACACTAGTGAAAAAAACACTAAGCAATTACCTACATATGCATTTTACACAGGCTTACAAGTGTACATTGATATACAAAGTAAACTCTGGGAGAGCAAAATATTTCATCACATGGGATTATCATGGCTTCTCCTTCAATGTTTCCCCTCCAAGATACTTGGAGGGGAACAGGAGTTCGTCATACACTTCCTCATCAAAGAATACAGGCTGTTTAAGATGGGAATAAAAGGCTGAAGGAGTGGACACTTACTTACTTGAATTATTCGTCTTTGAAAACAAGCTTCTCAGTGTCAGTGCTTCTGCAAGGAAAGAAACCTTCTCATAAAACTAGCACCAGGCATTATATAATACATGGTTTCAGCTCTAAACCTGTTTAGTAAAAACTGTTTTCCCCAAACGTCAGACATGAGGAATGAAGCTTTCTTCTTTGTTTTTAGCAACGCAAGCACCTTTCCGTTGCTCAGTCAGTTAAAAAATAAAAGGTTAATCTGAATTTAGAATTTCTTGTCTATTCTTTTGCTAGAAGCTACACAGTTTTAGCATTTTTCCATGTAGGCTGCAAATGATAAGTCAAAGAAAATATTTTGTTCTTCACTTTTCCTTGACCTTGATAGAAGACGTCATTGATTGTAGTAACGACAGAAACAGAATTCATAGACTTGCGAAAATACAATGTTAGCACTATCGAACTACAGAATAGTGAAGTCACTTACTTCAAGGTCATTTCATGCATATTAGGAACAGCGGAATAGACAAAACGATCACAGTCCAAGTCGTAAGTCAAGTGAAGTCATCATGTGACTAAACTCCAGCCCAACTCAAGTCCAAGTATCATGCAGCTCTGTGGTCCACAACTACTGACTGCAACAGGACCATGATGAGACTCTCTTTAATGGGCAAATGTAAGCCCAATATCAATCAATTCATATGTTCATATTATACTCAAACATCGCTGTATAGGCGACTATTGTGACACACTAACTATTGAGCCACCAGGATGTCCTGAAACAGTATTAGTAGTTGTTCCTATATTATGTATTTTTAATAAGGAGTATCGTGCGGTGCATTCAAATGCTGTCAGTTTCATGGCAACAACCTTGTTTCAATCAGCTGGGGACCGTTTCTGCTTGCCTGCAGAAATACAATAATATCAATAGAATATCTATTCAATATAATATGTAAAAAGATTAAGCACATATACACACTCTGAAAATACCTTTAAAACACTGGGAGCAGGGGTGACAGGGTCTTAAAGGTTATGAAACCTACTTAAACAGTCTTAATAGATTTCTTCATTGATCTTCTTGTTCCCTTCTGAAGCTTAGGTTCAGCTGTGGACTCAAGGGATTCTCACTGGATTTTTTTATTCAGGACAAATCTTGTTCATTTACCAATGTATTGTGTGCCAAGTACAGAGAGGTGTCGCTCCTCTTCAGCTGTGAAATTAAAACTGTTGGGGAATAAAAAATGAAAAATGGAGGGCGTTGAAGAAACGCTGTGAGGGGAAACGTATGGCTGACCCTAAGTGTGCATGCACATCTGTGTGCAGTGATGCACACACAAACAGCACGTCTGTGTCTGAGCAAATGCTTAATGCATAATGAATCTAGAGAGTAATTATAGTCTACAGTATGTCCTGTGTGTTTGCACTAGTTTTGTTTAGGCCGCTTGATGTCCTAGTAAACGCTGTGTGTGATTCAGTGTATGGAGTAATCCTGACCTTCATTATGGGATCACACAGTGAAGGCAGGCAGGGGTCAAACAGTCTCTGCTGGGCGGTGGTGGCAGAGGTGAGGAGGAGGTAGACTTTATTAGCGATTAGCACAAAGCCCCAAGGGGAGCCAGCTACAATTACTGCACACAGCTTGCTTCCCAAGCTATCGAGGGAGCCTAACAGCACACTGCTAATCTGCAGATACAACATCTGGAGGAGACATCTCTCTCCAAAGCCAACCAGAGCACGCTAGACTGAAGAGGAGGAACTGCTTGATCAGGGATGGAGCTGTGATTGAACCAAGAATCGGGGGTAAACTTTTATGGGAAAGTAGGATGTGTACACCAACATGTCAGCATCTTCTTTCCTCTCCTCTTTCCTCATCTCTTTTTTTCTCCTCTGTTCTTCTTTCTCCTCCTCAGTTACGCTCCTCAGGATTCGAGTGTCTAAGTGTCAGTTAGAAAATTACCAAAGCCTGCGAACGAGCTAATTTCCCGTTACCATGGTCACAGATGAAGCTGTCTCAGTATGTCAGATGTTAAAAAAGCAAACCAGCTATTAGAGCACTCAAACATGCACATGGCTTCACGCGCAAACATCAACACAAAAAAACATGAAGACACACATTTTAAATGCATCTCAGGCAATTTTGTGCAACATTATAACGCCGTGAATTTGGGCCCTTTGATATTTCCTGTTGATGAATCTTCCGTCAATCTTTCAACAGATGTTCATTTTATGAAATGATGTACATGGATTTGAGCTTCTGTTGTATGTGTTTAATGTTGTATATTATTAATATGAAATGTAAGTATTTCTTTTTATACAAATAAAACAAATACTCAGAGGATACGAGTCAGATTTGGTGCTGGAACTGAAATGCTTTGGTATGAATATCAGTAGAACATTTCACTCTCGACAAAAAAAAAAACTTTTAGATACAACTTCTTAAAGCCTTTACCAAGGAGGGTAAAAATACCCATCCATTCATGTCTGGATCCTTTGGGTTTTTGAAGTTAAAATCAGTACAAGAGACAAACACTAGAAACAGAGCCAGCGGTAAATGCACACATTTCTCTTCGTATCCATCGGAGACAGCAACAAGGAGATAAGGACAAGAGGAGACAGAATAAAGGAGGGGAGTAACCAGAGACTTCACATAGCTTTCTTTAAGAGATGATTCTGCCCCTGGGAAAAAAGTATTTTTCTTTTATGTGAATTAGTCCGCACTAGCTACCTAATTAGAGCTTAGGCTGAAATTAATAAAAGCCACAGTTACTCACTGCTGTTTCTTAACACAATGAGACCAACGCCAGATATTACGCCTCAAGAGCAAACAGTTATTGTTTTGTAATATTTAATTGTGTCTTCTTGGCCATAGCAACAGTCTATGGCAATGACATGTGCCCTGTCCAGAAGAGGCTCAACTCTTTATGGTAATCCATAAACATTTCAGACACCCACCCACCCACACCCACCACCCACCACACCCACACACACACACACACACACACACACACACACACACACACACACACACACACACACACACACACACACACACACACACACACACACACACACACACACACACACACACACACACACACACACACACACACAATCCCCCTATCCAATCCCCTTTTCCTTACATGAGGCTAAAGACAATTGGATAACCTCTTGGACTGTGAGGATCTTTCCTTTGCAGTGTATAGCACCTGGAAGTGGTATAACAGTGTGATCCTCTACAACAACAAAACCCTTACAAATGAAACTGAGCCAATGAAAGACACCAAAGCGCATTTCAGAGAGCAGAGATCTGTAGTGAAAAGAGATTGCCTGTGACCGAAGAAAAAACCCAAGCCCAGATAGGAAGAAAAATAGCTCCCTTCTCCTCTGGAAACTTTTTTCCACCTGGTTAAACCCCACAATCTACTTGGATGTGAGCAGAACGGTAAAATCTGCTCCTCAAAGAAGAGACAGGTGAGTTCAAAGCAGGCCTGGCACTGCAGGAGAGCAGTAATCACGGCAGCATAGGATGTTCTGTCCTGACACATGGAGGCCACAGTCCCAGAAACACCAGCTCTCTCTCCTAATGGCTGGAAAATGTGTTATTACAATGAGGTATCAAGACTGCAAGGTGGAACAGAGTCTCATTGCTCCATCCTTTCAATTGGGATGCTCATCTGGCAGAGAGTTTGCAGATGTACTCATCTTGGCAAGCGCACGGTGTTGGCGGCCTGTGTTGCTGAGTGACCTTTTGCTGGCCGGTTGAATTGACAAGTTTGTGAAAAGGTTCCGCTCTCTTGCTGACAGATCCCGTGGATAGCTGACATTGACACACAACAGTAAGCAAAACAAAGACAGAGAGAGGATGAAAGGACGAGAGGCTTGCTTCAACTTAATAGTGTTTGTTTTCACGCTGTCCTGTTGTTAAAAGTTATGACAGCTCAGACAGAGCATAAAACCAAAAGTTATTGCTGGTAATTGGTACGGGAAGAAGGTTCCCTGTGTGTGATATGTCCTATCCAATCTTAATGAAGAACCGTTAAACTGAAACTCAGATTATTGATTGCTTTCAATTAAATATAACCACGGCTTGTCCCACAGCGATCTCTCCTGTTTTTCTCTTCACACTTCATAACTAACACCCTGCGGGCGGTGTGAGCATGCTTCTCAAAAGTGTCAGAGTTGACTTGCTCTGGCACCCCGTGCCATCTGGCCTCTCCCCACTGTGGTGATACAGACATCAGTGAATGACAGCGTGTGAACAACCTCGTGTGGATTTAGACGGATTGCGCATCAACAATAGCTACATAACACGGGATATCTAATCAGCCTGGCTTCATTCTGCATTGGATTTCTCACTAGAGGGGTTAGAGCAGCAAGAATGTGAAGAGGGCACTCAAGGACTTTCTGTTCCAAAGGCTGTTACTTCACTGAATCACAGGCAGCAGTGTCCCACCCTCCAAGCTGAAATCCAACAAAATTAGTTCTTAGCAGAGCTGGCTGTCTGTTCCTTTCTTCTCCCTGTTCTTCAGTCTGTTAGTGTCTCTCTTTACACTCTCATTATAGCTCATCAGCGCATGCAGATCTTCATTTCAGCGCCCTCCCCAGAGCTGTGTGTAATACTGATGCTAGCATTAAAATAAACTGCTCAATCAAAGAAATGTATTGACATTTGAGGGAACATGCTAATCTGATTTCTTGGTGAGATTTAGATGCATCATGTATGAGAAGATGAATACTTATTGGATTAATATGTATGGAATTGTGTGTTCAATATGTAGCTTCCAGCAAACAGCTTGGTATCTTAGCATGTTTGAAAACAGCCAGTCTGTCTCTGTTAAAGAAATCATTCTTTTGAGCGCCTCTAAACCTCACTAAATAACACACCATGTTTTATTTGTTAAATCAGAACATAACACTATTTGAGGAGTAAAACAAGAAATGTGAAGTTTTATCGGGTGTTTGAAGGCTGTTTCAACTCTATAGGCAAAAGGGAACAGGTTACTGCCAGATACAAACGGTTAGCTTCACAAACATGTGCATCAACCAAACTCTCAAATTGTACCTTAGAAAGAACAGTTTCTAGGATTTGGCATCACTGTTGCGGTATCAACTGCAGAATGCTAACCCATGCTAATGCTAACTCAGATGCCATCATTATGATAATATTACTTCAAAGTATTAATGTTTAGTGGCTGTTTGGCTTTAAAGCAGCGAGTGTTACATGTGTAAAAGACAACTAAGGTGGCCTTAAGATAACATAACAACACGAAAAGGCCTAATCTAGAGCCAGAGTTAGCTCTGTCTGTTCTGAGCTACTGTGGCAACCACACGTAGCAACATTTTGAACTCCATGGTGAATCAGTCCTTGTCCAGGTAAGCTCATTCTAAGCTAATGAAAACCCAACAATTCTCCATTGTGGGTGATTAAACACTAATTAATGTACATTAAATTCTACAAATAGATCCTCCTCAATCTTACAAACTGAGCATTTTAACCAAATTAGTTCTTGTGACTGAAGCGTCAAGTCACCTTTGTCCTGTTTCTTATCCATTCCTTTTGCCATCCCTCCCAAACTTTCTTTCCTTTTGAAGACCAAGGCTTCTCTCCATAATTATTATCTATGCTTATTTTTTTCCGTTTCAGTCTCAGCACCAAACTCTTTCTCCCATGCTGATTCCTATTTTGTTGCGAACACAGCTATCGGCCTTCACCCCCGTTTTACAATCTCATTTTCCCTCCGTGCTGCTGGAACAGATTGATTTAAATGCAGAACTGCAGCTTTCTTCGATTCGGTGTAGCTGCGGGCCTTGTCTTAGATCAAGGTATTTTGCTTTCCTTCTTTAAAAAAGGAGAAGAATAGGAATCTCCACAGTTACTTGACTGAGTAGTGCTGAGAGCTGCCTGGCCTTTCGGCTTCACCCAGCACATCATCACACGGACAGTGAGAGGGAGGAAAGATAAAGGGAGATTCAGCAGTGATAGACAGAGCTGAGATCAAGGTCCCGGCGGATGCCAGCACTCCCACTCTCTTCACGCTGATGACTCACAGAAAGCATATCCGCTAGTGCTCTTACCCTCAGCTTGAAATTTTTCTCAACCAGACAAAGATGGAGCACAGAGAAATTCTCACCTTTTAATACATTCAAAAGAAAGGTGAGCTTTGTGACTTGAGTAAAAAGCATCTACATTTATATCAGACAGAGCATACCGTACAGATCAATAAAATGTGGAGTACTGGGTGACGTTATCAGTAACATATGGTCCTTGCAATATAAAATAAGAAATAAAAACAAGAGCAGAAACTTAAATGCATGATCAGCATTTTTTTAAGCTTTGGACTGTAGGGAAGCCTCCTAGGAAGTGCAAAGGCATAACACTCATGGACTTTGAACTAATCATCTGTATTCTTCTTATATATACTATGTCATGATGTTTCTCTACTGTTAATCCTGCTCACCACAGTTATTCATTATGAGCACATTTTGTCAGACTTTGAGTTATGATGACGCTGGATTCGTCAGGTTCTCCTCAATGTAATAATTGAACAGAATTATAATTATAAAGTTTAACTAAAATAAATTGTTTATTAGAGTAAGCTCCATGTTTAGTGTTTCTTTGGTTGACTTAAGTTTAATATCATAATTAAAAACCTGCAAATGAAGATACAATTAATACATCGTAGTATCAAATGACACATTCATGACAAAATGTCATTGCTACGTGCCACCTGTCATTCAATAGTACATTTTTTCACTTAATCATCTTTGCTTAAACAATCCCAATCTAAATGTTATGTGTTGTGTACTCTATCATGTAAAGGTAATTTAAGATTAGACAGATAAGATAGATAAGACAATTAAACAACAGATTGTGATCTCTATCTAAAACTCAATATATTTTTGGGGTTCACTCTGAAAAAGTCTCATTTGTGATCAAACTAACAGTTGTTTGGGCTTTTGGCATGGTTGGTATGGCTACAGCCTCAAATCAGACAGTTTTAAAGAACTGGAAAATGATTTGTGCCAAATGATCAAAAATCAAATCAACCCCACTACAAATATCCTGGTGCAAAGAATGAGGCTAAGTTACAAGCGCAAAGAAAGGAGAACTGAAATGTGTCCAGTGCACTGACCTACAAAACGATCACCTCAACCGACCCAACTCTCATCATCTGCCTGCCTGAGCTAAGCCCATTGCAGACGGTAACTCACCCTTTCTTATCTTACTTAAACATTGCACTTCTCAGTTGTGGCTCCTAAAAGCATTTGCAATTCATACTTGGCAGAGTTCACTGAAACAATATATCAATCCCTGACACAAGCAGTGACAAAACTTCTATAGGCTGTAAAATCTCACTCAGTGTTGTCTTGATTGTAAAACATTTAGACAACCCACAAAGGAAATGGGCTCTAAATGTTGATGCAGTATCGTTGTAATGAGCCTTTGGAGGAGTTCAACACATACTGTATGTCATCTGTCAAGAGCCACCGCCCATAAAGGTCAAGGGAATTTTTCAGAGCGAGAGCATGGCAGCTTTTTAAGCTCCAGCAACTGATTGAACTTGTGGGTGTCTGCTAAATTGAATGATGGCCCTGAAAACCAGATGGGTATAGACCATTAACTCCAAATGTATAGAAAATAAAAAATACAGGCCATGACAAATGGCACTCATTCTGGATTGTATGGAGCTGAGCAAGAGGGCTGTGTCCATCTAGTGTTCGGACATGGTAATTGAAATGACATTTACATGAAAAGAAAATGAAGTGAGTTACAAAATGTATGCGACAGGAAAGTGGTGTGGTTTCCTGAGCTGAAAATACAAGCAGCTGTGAGAAAATGTGTGACTCTCAGCATGACTTAACTCTTTCGTTATTACCATAGAGCTATGCAGTAATGTGCTGATTATGTGAAATACAAGAGCTCTTATCTAGAGTCACAAAACAACAAGGGGAAAGTATGTATTGTCTGGTTTTAACCACCATTTTATTTGGCATAATTTAAATCATTTCACTGTTAGTTCATTTATACAAATATGCTTTTGTTATATATAAAACAATTACAAACAGATTTCTACAAATCAAGTTCCCAGTGTAAAAGCGTAGTACCACGCACACGGTAGCATACAGCTCCGGGACACAGACAAGGGAGCCCACAGGTGTATGTTCCACTTCAACAGCATCATCCGAGTGAAATCAGGACAAAGAAACAAGCTCACCACAATCGACAGGTTGACACATTGTGCACTTAAGTTCAACCCTCCACACACAGATCTGGGAAATTCTCAAACATCCTCTGGCTGATCTCAAACCGCATCACTGTTAAACAAATTTACCGCTCGTGTCGCGTTCTCGGTTAATTTAGACTTTGCAGGCCACAATATAGGTTTACTTATAATTCACCCCGCTCGAGTGAGTAAATGAAAATAACTTCAGCAAAAGGGTTGCTGTTATTACTGGCAGCTGAAAGCACAAAAGGAGCAACCAGTCATTACTAAAAAAATAGATTATAAAATGTATAAAAATCTTCAGATTTAACAAGGCATGTTCCACCAACGCAGCTCTTGCTAACCGTATGTGCAGGTTGTGCCTGTGCCTTGCCTCACTGCAGTATGCAATGCAGGGATGTTAACCACAATCTGTAAGAGCTGTGGGCCTCGAGCTCTCCGTTTCACAAATGCAAAGACTTGCTGCGAGAGATGTCAGTTTAGCACCTGTGTCTTACAAAGAGGGCTGCAGAAAGAATGTGTTTACTGGCAGGAACTAAGGCAGAAAGCTTTTGAAAATTACAAAAATGAAACCCAGAGATGGTTCAGGCTGCATTTGAAAGGTTGTGTGGTACTTGCATCACAGTGAAGCTTGAAGCTTTGTGTTGAAAAGGAGCATGGCTATGGTCTTTGGTTGGGATAAGGCACCTGACCAAATAAAAGGCTGCCTAAATATTGTAGATAAACTACTGGTAAAAGGTAGAAAAATCCACAACGCAGCTACAATGCTTCTTCTCAGATGAAATCCTTATCCACCAACCAAAACAATATTGCGAAAAGGGCTGGTGTATAAAGCCTAACCAAGCCAGTTAAAAAATATTCAGTTATTATGCTGTACTGAATTTATTAGGCAGTGGTCATAAGTCTGTTGACCTCATATGTAAGGCTATAATGTAAATGACAAAGGGAGCATTATTGAGTTGTGGTTTATCAAATATGAGTATTAACTACACACAAACATCATACTGATCAAATAAACATAAGCTATTACAAAAAATATATTCAACTTTGGCCATAACCGCACTCGTGGGTTAAAAACACTTGAGGAAAAAAATCATTTACAGAGTAAATTCAACATAATTAGACAAAATACAGTCTCTTTGACCCACTCAGTCAAAAAGTAATTCTTAGGCATGTTTTAATGGCACTCCGTGTGAGGCTCAAGAGTTGGGATGGCGACAGAGAAGCTGTACTACAACCTGACGACCTGATATGCCAGCTTGAAATATACTGTACCAATGTGGGTTAATTTCGCAGAGGCCCTATGACACCTGCTCCTCTATTACTGAAGAGGGCAAATGGTCGGCTGCTTTCAATGGGTCCGGCTTATCTTCAAAGGACTACTGGCTCTTCCATGCGTGGCAGTGAGAGAGCAGTGCGAGAGGGTGGAAGGGCAGCCTGCCAAAACAGCTCTAACATGCCAGACTGAGCACAAGAACGAACTGCAGCTCCAGAATTTAACCTCTAATCCGTGCACATTGGTGAAGGGGTACTGGCAATTGTCTAGGAGTCATCACACTATTTCTGGACTCAACCTGCTTGAAATTAAAACGCGTTCACCCTCTACTCGGCTGTTCATTACATCTAAACAGGGAAGCATTTGTTGGTGACTTTGCTTGAGACTCGTGAGATGCAACCTAGGTGAGAGTATGAGGTAGTCATTATTTCTCCACCTAAAAAAAGGCAGATCTCTTCTCTCCAGTCAAACAGGGTAGCTTGGTTGGTTTGTTTGGATGTTATTATGGCTTGAAACAACCATGATCAGTATTTTATAAGGCAAAGCAGAGAAGCTATAAAATCTAGAACAGATGTAAAATTGGAGAAAAGTGTAAATATCAAAAGTTAAAATGTAAGAAAAATAGGAGATTCGGTCTGTCGCCCCCATTCTGGCATAGTCACTTTGGTGATGATGACAACGGAGTGAAATCCTCCAGGAGATGAATAAGGAAGAGAGGAATAACAGAGGAGCTGAAAACAAAGTCTAAACTGCCAGGCGTGGTATGGAGGCAGACAGGTGACGACGTTCATTTCCTCATCCTTCCTTTGCTCCTGTGGATCTTCATCATCCCTCTCCACAGTCCAAATCTGGGAACCATTTATTACAACAGCACACACTTTTTCGGGCTCTTTTTCGTGACTGGATACAACACTGCCCTCACAGCTTCAGCAAACACCTCCCTGACACCATCCTGCAGCAGAGCAGAACACTCCATGTATTTAACAGCCCCAATCTGCTTGGCCAGGGCGTTTCCCTGCTGCTGGGTGGTAGGAGCCAGGCCCTGCTCCTTCAGCTTCTTCACCGTTTCGGCATCGCCCCTCAGGTCCCTCTTGGTGCCCACCAGCAGGATGGGTACGTTAGGGCAGTGGTGGGACACCTCAGGGTGCCACTTGTGCCTGACATTGGCATGGGAAGATGGGCTGCCAATTGAAAAGCAGATGATAAAAACATTGGTCTGGGGATAGGAGAGTGTGCGCAGGCGGTCATACTCCTCCTGGCCCGCTGTGTCCCACAAGTTGAGGCTGACAGTGCGGCCATCCACGCTCATCTGAGCGCTGTAGTTGTCAAATACTGTGGGAATGTACTCTTCGGGAAAGGCATTGGTGGTATAAGAGATGAGCAGACAGGTTTTACCGACTGCCCCGTCACCCACCACCACACACTTTATGGTCTGCATCCTGCCTACGACCACTGGGGCTGCAGCACCTGACAACAGAAAAAGCGCACCTGGGTAACTATTTATTACAATCTTTATGACTCGAGAGGCCAATCCAAGCTTTTCAAAAGCAGTGTTATAGGGAGGATAATTAATCGTGAAATGACAAAGGGTAAAATGACCGGTGATTAACTTTGTGGCAGCAGTTTTACAGGAATACAGTTTACACCATTAGCAGAGGAGCTAACCACCGCCAACGTTAGCTCATCGACATAATTAACGTTACTTAGGATAGCTACAATTTCAGCCGTCCGCTAAAAAACTAAGTTTGGAAAGTTTACAGAGCTTAGTTAACTACACTCCTCGAACAAGGCACAACGACTTAACTAGACTAAGCAGCCTATTTAAGGTGTTTATTACTTTACACTGCTCGCCTATGATACTAGGCGTTCCCCCGGTGGCTAGCATCAAGCTAAGGAACTAGCACATTTAGCCGCTAACAAGCTAGCTAGTTAGCAAACAAGTTGAAAGTTTATTTGCAAGCTACTTCTTCAAAAGGTCTGCTCCTGGCCCGATACCCGCCCACAAGTTACTCTATAAAAAGTTGTCTGTTCTAATATATGTCTGAGACATAGTAACCTGCTGTAACAGGAAAATTTAAAGGATTTTGTGACTTACCGCCACTTGGCTTTCGATCTCTTTTTGCCTGGTATAGTCAATCACAGCCAGCCGCATCCGGGGAGCTGTCCATTACGTACAAATTGACGTACGGAAGCAATGCAGTTTGGTAGTTGTAGTTTAAATGTGTAACAGTTGTTTCCCTGACACTAGATGGCGATGTAGGTCTCCTTGTGATTTTTCCATTTGACCTACGTATGTAAAACACATGGATGTATAAAGACCAGCACTGTTTCTACTAATGCCTAATTAAATTGGGCTAACTGCAAGTGTGGTGATTGAAAAATGTGTCTGAACAGGACAGGTTTTTAGAGGTTCTACTAACTTTGAAAGTGATTTCTATACAGGGGTGGAATTTTGAGGCAAAATCTAACTAGAAACAAAAGAAAAAGTAGGCTACAGATTCATAATGGCCCCTTCTATTTGCTGTTTGGGTAGAAGCATGTTTAGGTTAAATGTTCTTAATATTTTCTATGAAGATATATTTTCTGTAGAAAATCTTAACCAGTAAATATATAAAATATATTAAAACAGTTATATTCTTTGTAATGTGTTTCTTCTCTATTCACCTTAAGACCAAAGCAACATTTTTGTAAATGTACTATTACCTGAGTAGGGAATACTCAACAAATGTACTTACAACAAATGGCCTTGAGTAAATGTACTTGGTTATTTCCCACCATTTAAAACAGCAATGACCCACACATCTATCTCTTCAAAGTCATTTAACTGACAGATTTATGAAAAAGAAATTATATTTTTTTCTTCAACAAACAGCAATTATTTCCTTTGGTTATAGCTTCAAAGAAATTGTCAGAAAACTTTATTTTCAATCTATTTTACCTACAATTCTACCGCAAGGGAGGGATGCTGCTCCTAAACTTTACCAGTCTGTCAACATGTCAAAATTAGTGTAAATGTTGATTCTTAAACACTTTAACCTTTCTCTTGAACTTGCCCCATTCTCCCCAGTGGGTCACTGTTTATGCTTAAATACCACACTCACAAAGGCTGTAAAACAATCCTGTGACCTGGACCTCATCCTCTTTTTTTAGTCAGCACTGGTCTAAAAGCCCATATATCACTCATTCACTTTCAGACAAGTCATTATTCTCACTAAGCCTGTGCTTTCAAATCAATGCAGAATACACGAAGGAAGCTAAAAGAGAGACCACTTTAGACTCCTCTGTCCTGCACCACTGGAGACCCGTTGATGATGTCACCTCTATACACTAAGGTAGGTTAAGAGGCAAGCGCTTGCCGACAACCGGACACTCAAGAAAACAAAGAGGCACCGGTTTATTGCCTTTCCCAAGAGGTTCTGGCGTCACTGCTGCCTATAAAAGGGAGCATTCCCACTGGGACCCTACACCCACAGTCACCCTCCACCCCAACCCTTGCACCCCACTATTCTGCCAGGAGATTCCCTGGGACGCCTGTAGCATTTCCATGACAACAGCCACTGACAGAGATGGGGGTGATCGTGTCAAGAGATGCAGCAAGCGGGAGTTCAGACGAGAGGGGGAGAGAAAAATAAGTGTGACTAGAAGACATCAAGATGCAAGTGCAGAAGTTGAGGAAGATTGGAGACATTGAGAGCTCTCATTTGAATAAAAAGGAACAGATGTTAATTTATATCAACCACACACAGGTACGGTTTAGTTCAACAGATGAGTGCCTGTGCAATTGAGAGAAACTACTATTCAGTACACATTCTTTATTCATGTTCTCTTTTTTATGAATCCAAATAATACAGTGAATAACAACCAATGCTATTCAATAAAGTTATAGAATCTTTTGATACAAAATAAAAAAAGGACAAACATTACAGTAACCATCCCCCCATGGCCTCTTCTTTAGTTTGTAAAGTGCATCAGAACAATGAGGCCACTCAACAGGAGGATAAACAGTTCAATATTGTACCGAGTTCAGCTGCACTGTAAGGCAGCCAAGTGTGAATTAACAACAATCACTTAAAGGAGGGGTCACAGTATTCAAAAACTTTAAGACAAAACTACTTATTTCTAACAGTTTTCAAAATAACTAGGCACAGAGTGATGTCACTTGGCTGTGTTTTAATGCTTTTCTATATATTTAAGATCGGGGGTCTTGTGGTGTCCTATCGCCTGCAAAGGACACAAATGGGTTATATAAGAGGTAGGATTTATTCTGCTATAGGGTGAAAAACATGAGATTAATGTTCCCCAAAGCAACCAGTGCAGCTCCCTCTCATAAACACACACATTTCATAAAAAATGTAATTCAGACAACCCAGAGATATTAACGACCAGAAAGCAGACTGATGATTACCAGCTGAATGACACCACACTGTTTCAGACTGAAATCCATAAAAGGCATGATGGTGGTTTCAATCCCATCACCTCCACTGTGGAGAAGCTGCAGTAGCTCGAGGCATTTTGGGTCCAGGTATCCGTGAAGTTGTAGGGGCTTTAGCGCTCACAGGAGAGGGGCTTGTGCTCGTCGTCTTGACGGCTTTGTTCCGGGCAGCGGATATGACAGCCGTGCGTATGGTCTTTGCCGTGGCAGAGGAAGGGCTGTGGGCATTGCGAGGCTGGGAGGGCGTTTGAGCCTCAGAGTTTGGGGCGACTCGTTTTGACACACGGAGAGGAGTTCCTCTGACAAATGCTGGCTGCGTGCTATCTGAGCCCTTCTCAGTTACAGATCTGTCTGAAGTCCTGCGGGTTAAGGTTGGCTTTCCTGGAGTCTGTGTCTCACTTACAGTTCTTTCCCGTGTGCTTTTACTGCGTTTCACTTCTGTCTGAACAGCGGCAGGCCGAGTGATAGGAGACGAGCGCATTGATGTGCTGCGAGGACTGGACAGCCGGCTGGGCGTGGGTGTGTTGGCGGGGGTTGGGGCCCCATTCAAAGGCTCAGTTTTGGAGCGCACCCTGGGAATGCCTGTGCTATTGGAAAGTCCTGCACGTGACACAAGTCCTCTTTTGGCCCCTATTCCACTACGCACAGGGATCTTCATGGTACGAGCCTCCTCCTTTGATGCAGGAGACCCTGGAGTTGTCCCCGCTCGGAGGTCGCCCTCCCTCTCTTTCCTCCACTTGGAGCAGAGGCTCGGTGTGGGTCGTGGGAGTGGGGAGGTCGGGGGTGACAAGGCATCATAGGATCTGAGGCTTTTCACCAGTGTGTGGCACTCCAGTGTTTCTCCAACACGGGAGTAAGGCCTTGCCGTCTCCCTTCAGGATTTGGCAAGTCGGAGTATACCTTTCGCTGCGATTGGCTGAACTCTGGACTCGATGGAATCCAGTTCTCCTCTGCAGGTGTTGATGCCACTTCTGAGTTAATGTTTTTTGTTAATCCTGCCTCAGGCAAAGGCGTCGTGGCACTTGTTGTCACAGTTGGTGTTACTCCCATCTGTGGTTTTGACTGCACCCTCTCTGGAGCATTTACAGATGATTGTGATTGGCTCTCAGTTCTCTGGTACTTTAATGACCTCTTACTGGTGTCACCATGAGAAAGTATTCCATTTTTATTAAGAGAGTGTTGTACACACTCAACAAAAGAGCCATTAGATTTACTCTGGACTGGGCGAGTATTCTCTGTCACTGGCAGGCCAAAGCTATGCTCATGAGCGGGGGTCTGGTTTTTAACAGAAGGGGGAGTTTTATCGGCGGGTATATCAGTGGAGTTTGAGGAGGAGGTCTGTGAAGATTCAGTGGTCATTGAAACCACAGTTTCATGTGATATCTCAGCTTCTTTTTCAAGTACTGTTGTCTTTGATGGGCCTTGCAGCACATAAGAAATGCTTTCAGGCCTGTGCTGCTTGACTATGAAGCCACGTCTATGCAAGGAGTGGCTAAAAATGGCAATGTGCGAGTCCTGAACAGCTTCCACGCTTTGGGTTGTTGCTCGGCTGTGCTGGGACCTGCTTCCTCTTCCCAGAACAGGTTCTTGGTTGATTGGAGAACACAGTCCGTCAGTCTCCGGGGAGCTACAAAGCGCAGTGGTGGTCTCGTGGTCAGAGGAGCTGTTGGAGTGATAACTGGTCGACGTAGGACTGCTGCCTAGCTCAGGGAAGCCCTTGAGTGTGGCAATATTATGTTGATGGTTATTGTTGTGGAAGGGATGGGAGTGTTTACGGGACTCTGAGCTTCTCAGGCTACGTCGACTCCAACTATAACTCAAGTTCTTCTCCAGCAGCTTCTCCAGCTCATCTTGGTTCTCCTGACTCTGAGGCTCTTTGGCAAGGCTGAGGTTCAAGTCCAGCCCCGTACAAACAGCCACAGAGCGACGCTTTTCCCCAATCTCACGTTGACGCTCCAAACGTTTCTGCTCCTTCAGCTCCCGTTCTGAATTCTCCTATAAAAAAAGGAAACGGAACATTCATTTTTCAGTGACCACTAGATTTTTAAGTCAATACTATTTTTGTCCATATACAGCTCCGGAGACCACTCCAAATTGTTCTTAAATCTTTATCTCTACATGCATGGCTGCCGTTCCAGTGTTTGTTGAATACCAACACAGATGTCAGTAGTTTATAGAATGCAAAAAAAAAAATCATTTAACCAACGATATACCTATAAATAATAAAACCAGAGAAACTGATAATGCTGAAGTGGTCTCTTAATTTTTTTCCACGGCTGTTTATGTTTTATCAACAGATGTTTCCAAACAAATCTAACCTGGACAGATCTTTGGAAGCGAAGGCAAAACGAATGGAAGACCCTGCAAGCCTCCTCCAGTTTGAAAGTGCTGTCTTCTTCACAGAAGAACTCCACCAGAGCCTGACTAGACATCCTCATGCCCTCTACCTCATCCTCGGCCTCCTTCAAACGCTCCTCAGCTACCTGCACACAAAGTTTATACAGTCATGGCAGGTAACAAGCCATCATAAAAACTCTTATTATTGTCTACATTTAATACCTCTAGGAAATGTTGTGTAGACAGCTGGATCTCCACCTCAGTCTGGATGTTTGCCTTGAGGGCCACCAGTCTGCTTTTTAACTTTGTTAAGTCCTCAAGCACAGACTCCTCACTTAACCTGCAGAGAAGAAAATGGCATAAAATATGAAGTTAACATCTGTACAGAAATAGCTGTGTGCATTTTAAAGTAGGAAAGTATTTTATAACAATAGCAGAAGTGTCAGAAATACCTCAAAATGGGTCATCCAAAGTGTCCAGGAATTCAATACTTTATAATGGACTTTGCCCACTAAAATAAAAAATGATTGCATCAGAAGGCGTGCTATCTTTACATTTAAAGTAGAATAATGATGCTCATTCTTTAACACTATGGACCCCCGCTTCTAAATTGGGTTTGAGTATCAATGTTGCCATGACCTACTTTGTCTCAATGCAGCTAGCTATCGCTAAGTGCTGGGTGCCTTGTTCTGATACCAGACTGAAACTGATTTTTCATTATGTTTGTTTTATCAGTCTCTTGGGTTGTTAGTAAGCAGAGCTTGTATAGACAGAGACAGTCCTTGTAAGATCTGAGTTTTGGGAAGAGACTGACCTGGAGGCGGAGCCAACATGGCCTATTTGGCTAGGAAATGACAGTAAACTCTGGTCCTTTTTCACAGCTTCCTGCGGAGACAAACACAAATAATTATCGAGCTATTGTTTCAAAAGATTCAACACGTCATTTGCTAATGTTGACAAAATCATATGCTTGGCGGAGCAGCCTGGCTTGAGAAGCTACTGTTCTCTACATTTTGGGGTCAGAGATGATTGTTTTCTTGTAAAAACTATGCTAAAAGTAATAATAATCACACATTCTTACTGTCCACCTTTTCTCACACAATATAAAGAAACATATTTACGTTTTGATAAAAGGATGTTCTTTTTTCAGAACTTACCATTGCTACAAAATGCAACAGATTCATGCCTGGCTTGTTGGCTTTGGTGTCGGCCAGTTTGAGCAGCGACGAAATCCGGAAACCAGCGGCGTTCCCTGCATATCCACCCTGAGAGGCCACATACAAGGTCAGAATAACACACACAACATGTGACAACTTAAAACAAACAATGATACAAAAACCAGGTGCGCAGTCAGAGTGACGCCCCTGAACACACACCCAGACCCCAGCGACTGGTGTATTGTACACAGATAAAAGCACTGGTCCTCTTTGTCGGGCTAAAGAAAAGGAAAGAAACTAAATAAAGAAGCACTCACAGCGTTCATGTAGTTACCCGCCTTCAGCACCAAGCGAAGGATGGAGTGTAATTCAGGACAGCTCAGCAGTTCTGGACGAGAAGACAGGGATTCAATATTTTGCCTCAAGGTTGAGGAATAATTAGGATGGGTGTGTATGTAGCTGACATCAAGGCCTTAAAATGAGTCAGCAACTTTGTTTGGAATACATTTAAGCAAACCAGTGTACTAAACTTTGATACAAAAATATCACTGATAGCAGTTTCTCTGATTATTTTTTTATTATTATGAGCATTTGAAAAAGCGACCTAAATCGGAGCTTTTAAAGAGAACTAAGTCTTTATAGTCGTGTACATAACTCCCTTCTGTTAACTTTACCTCTGGCCGCTTCCCTCAGACATCTGGCTGCCACACACAGAGAGGTCACAGCAGGGTCAAACTCTTGTTGCAGGATCATAGCATCTAGACGCAGCCGAAAACTAATGGAAGAGAAAGGAGGGGACGGATTGAGGGAAGAATGGACAGGATCATCACTCCTGATCATCAGTTAAACAAGCAAACGTCACCACAAAGTGAAGCATGTCAGCAGGATGTGTCACCAAAAAACAGGGGGTTTTAAGTCTAAAGAAAACAAGGAAAGTACTGCTGGTATTTGTGGTAATGTTATCCAATCTAGGACATTGGGTGTACCTGGGGACTTCCACTAACAGCAGCAGAAAAAGATCAGGCTCTCCAAGCCAGCTCCGCTCCCCACTGAACCTCCTCAGTCGGGACTCCTGAGAGAGAAAGAACAGATGCATAGTGAAGTCAGGGAGGCAGCTTCGATTGAAATAACCAACATGCCGTTAACAGTCAATTCTAATATATTTCAGCGTGATCCTTCTCCGGAAACAGACCACATCATACGACATGGTGTAATGGCAAACTTTTGATCATTCTAACCAGAGCCAGATGATGTGTAAGAGAAGAGGGAGGGGAGGGAAAAGAGAGGAAGGGGGGTAGTCACTGTTGCATTTATGTGCCTAAAAAGGCATTTTACCTCCTCATTGTCAGGCAGCAATTTGCAGAGCTCTGCCAGTTTCTCTGCTCCGTAGCGGTCCCCTACACCGTGCCTGATATCCTCAACTATCTCCTTCGCAGGCCTGTGGAAAAATGCAGACATGTTTTTGGTATGACATCATTGATACTAGTGATGGGGTTTTCTCAGGACACCTCCCCAGAAAACTAATGTTACCACCACTATCAGCTCTTTGTTATGCCTCGATCACACAGTGTTTCTGCTTATCCCGTTGTTATCAGTCAGTGTCGGGGAGGTACGGTTGGTTGACGCCACACTGGCGACACAAAGTGGCAAATCCACTGGGCAAATAAAAGGCAGGAAAAAGTCTGAAAGGTCTTGGGATGTCAAGGTGAAAGGATAGAAACTGAACTGTTTGCCCTTTCACTTACTTTTTCTGACTGAGTGACACATCTGTCCAGAGGTTTTCCATTACCCCCTCCCCCTCATATACAGCCCATCACACATGCTTATACTCCATTATGTGCATGCCACTGTGTTTGCTTTCTCTCCTCATTTACAGCTCAATGTTGACATCCTTTTGAAATTATTTGGCATTAGAACAAGACATTATCTATTTTTATAAGAGCTCTAACACTTTTATGTATGTTATCTGTCCCAACTAGTTGAAAACTAAATTCTGAGTGAAACAGCCAATACAACAGAACCGTCCCAGGATGAAAAGGTATTACAGCGAATACCCAGACACTGAAAATACGAAACCATACTTTGATTGAACAACACCCACAATTCCAAAGAATATCTGTCTGCCTAGAACAGTAGGCAAATAAGCTCCTAGACAAATGTTTGTTTACACAAAAGCCTTTTACACATAATGGCTTTCCCTACAAGTCTTGACAGATCTGGTTTAGAAGAGAGCCGCTCTGAAGTTGAGTCCCCGGGAACAATTTACGCACACGTGGAGGCGTGACAATATAGCAAGTCAGCACTTCTTCTCCTTGTCATTGTGTTTACCCGTACATTTTGTATAATGTCAGGAGTTTCAACACCACAAATGTAATAAGGAAACTTTGTGTATTAAACTGCATGTAAGTGTAAGCGAAAACTAAACAGCCATATTAATTTCCACAAATGCAGCTCTTGTTTGACAGGCATGTTAAACAGGCTTTGAGGAATGGTGCATATGACAAGCCACCAGTGGCACCTCTCTCTGTAGGGGGTCGTTTTAACATAATACACTCTTTAAGGGCATCAGCAGGTGTCAAAACTGACTCCACAAGTTATACCCAGTCACTTACCCCCCACCCTCCTAAAGACCCCCAGTCCTGCTGCTCAGTTTTACCGTCCCCTGCAATATACCCGTGTCCTCTCCCTGACAGCAGACATCCTCTCTCCTGAGGAGACATCACACTTATGACCAACACTGACTGACACTCATCAGTGATATATGGCCACCCACTTCAGTTCAGCTCAAAAGAAGTACTGCTCCCCAGGGCGCTGTTGTAACACTTCTGTTTCCTGCCTTTAAAACTTTGACTGATGTGACCCTCAGCAAATGTAGACACAAAAAGCTGAAAGTGTTCAAGTGCAGCACATAATAAGGTTTAGGGTTGATATTTACAATAACTTCACTTTCTATTATTGATGGGATTGTCCTGGTTTATCAATCCAATTAGAAAAATAAATGTTTGTTCTTCATCTAACGGCATCTTGAAATTTTTTAGTTGGTCTAATCAAGAGCCCAAAACCAAATGTTCACATTTACAATGATACAAAACAGTAAAGTGCACCAAACGTTCACATTTGAGAAGCACGTAGTGGCATTTTTGCTTTAAAACTTTGGGTTACAGCTATAGTTTAGAATAAAGAACCTTACGTCTTGAACTGGCGTAGAAATATTCCAATGTTCATACTGCGTTTGGAGTCCAGCAGGGAGATCTGAAGAGGCAAAGGACAAAAATAAATGGAAGAAAAAAGCCAGTAATCTCACTGTCTTTCAACATGGCTGAAACATATCACTGTCATCCTACTGATCTCACCTCCTCTGTGCTGTCCTGGGGCGATCTGCAGCGCAGCAGAGTGGACCGGCGTCTCAGGGTGCTCGTTCTGTCCTGAGGCTTACTCTCCTTCTGACCAAACAGCTCGTCCAGAGAATGGAGGTCTATGGGGAACTCGTCCTCACCAGGGGCCGCCCCGTTCCAAACACTCTTCCTCCCCTCCACCTTCTCTTTGGGGATGCGCTCCCAGTTCAGCTTCCTCAACCGGCTCCGACGGGCACTGTCTGCCCGACTAAAAGGCGAGGAGGATGCAGGTAGAGGTGGCGGTGGGGGAGGAGGGGGAGGAGGTGGTGGAGGTGCTAGGGGAGGTGGTTGAGAGGTAACCAGCACCGGATGTGACTCCATGGCTGTCACTTCCACTGTGTCAGGGGCAATGGCGGGAAAGGCAGGCTGTGTTCCATGAAAGGCACGAGATTCCTTGATAGCCACAGTTCAGACAGTCAGTGACATATTTTCCAAATTCCAGTTAGATCCAGTACAGAGGTCCATCAATACTTCCAGCCTGGGAAATAAGACCACAAAACATATTATCTCAGACGTAATGAACAGTGATAGCGAGAGGATATCAGTGTTTTTTATGGAGTTTTGTAACAGCTTCTTTAACGGAGGCTGATGACTTCACCTGAGCTTGTCTGACACTTGGCCTCACTTCTCCTTTCATTAGCATAACTCCAGTGCATTGACTGATCTAACAAGTAGTTGCGACTAAAAATGTAACCCCTGGTTCAACCATCAGTAGAAGTTCAAGGAGTTTTGGGGAAAGTACTAACTGAGCAAGATGAGCTCTCCCCCTCTTTGAACAGCTTGTCCCATCCTGTTCAGTTTCACCTCACTGCATGCACACACTCCTCTCCCTTCTAATTAGAAACACTGAGACACCACAGGCGAGTAAAGATGCACAGTTAAACCACAAACATGAGAAATAGAGGGTCTGCAACATCAAAAATGTAATTTTAATATCCTTTTCTCCTTATCGGAGGTTAACATCTGATAGCTGGTTGCACACACTTGCACCAGCAAGTTTAAAAGCGCATTAGTGATGCATGACTCAGAGGTTTCAGTGTCTGTTACAAGGAAAAGTCTTTATCATCCCATGGCGAAGCATTTGGCCAAAGCCAAAAACAAAAACACATCCTTACTTTTCGTGTTCTCGCGCGCTTTTGAAATGAATCACAAAATTACAGCTATTGGAAAACTTTACAGTGATGCGCGTGATGGTGGAGCTGTTCCAAGGAGCGCCGCACGAGCGCGCTGCAAAACCCCCCCTCCGGTGATCTCACCTTCCATCATTTAATGAGATCTTCATCTTGACAAGCGGGTCATTTGATCAATCGTGTTACCAATACCACGGATAAAAGTTCCGGTTAAAAGCAAAATATCAATCAAACTAAATGCAAAATTAACGTAATTTACAACTCTTAATTAAAAGACATTTTTTTAATGTTGATGTTTGGTTTATGCTTACAGAACCGGTAGTGTCTCAGTAGTGTGTAGCCGTGCATTTTAGGTTTACCTCACATTACAAATAATGCCTCAATTATAAATTGAAAATTCGTTGTTCAAGTAATTCTCATCCCTCCTTTTAAGGTAAATCCAATCAAGTTATTTCACTTACCTGCTGTTAACGGCTGAACTTCCGCGAGGTAACCCCGCACACACAAGAGCTAGCGCTTTTTCTTTTCTTGTACAGGAGATTTGGATACATTTACGCTTCAATCCCAGGTTTTTGTGTCCCGTATGTGCTTTATCCCGGTGACTTGAGCCGCTCCACTCGCTGCAGTCCTCTTTTCTTTCTCAACTTGCAGGGAAACTTCCACACAGTCCAACGGGAACGCGCACACGCGCGCACCCACTGGCTGATATCCTCCCAGTTTTCCCATGGGCGGATTTACGGGTTTTCAGGTGGGAGAGTACACTCGATGTTAATCCCACTTTTTGACTGTCAAGATGTTGTGATGGCACTTCACATGTCTAATATGTTTGACATTAAATGGAGGAGGAGTTATTCAATCAATAACCTTAAGATTGATATTCTTGTTTTTCCTTCAGAGGTAACACAATAAATAACTACAAAAACACAATCGCCCTAAACTTTAAATTCTAATGTTTATCGTCTTTCAGAGGAATTGTTTTAATTACCTTTATACATTTTATAGTGCCTTTACAACATTTTGGGCCAGATATGATTTTACATGAAAGCTTGAAGTCAGGACCAGCACTGATAACCTGATAAGTCTCTATTTCAGGCTAATCATCATTGTGGGAAGGACTCTGATGTGTAATTGGTGCAGAAGGCCTTGATCAGGCTAAAAAGAGTATGCTATTGAGAACCTGAGAGAGGGAGCAGATGGCTATCAGACATGGGAAATGATGTCCGCATCTCCTCCCTGAAACAGGAACAAGGCATAGGTGAAAGCCAAGAGACCAGAAGTCTCTCTCGGGTGCTGAAATGGCCCAGGTGCTGGGATGTAGACCCATAACAACGACCTTTCATCCAAGGTGCTGGAACGCTCCTGGCCCATGTCACCTGGTGCTCCTGAGTCCGGCTCAGGTAGCCCCTTTCACAGGCCACGCTGACAGGCAGTCGTCATCACCTTCGGGTCCTGGAGTAATTAGGGGGTTACGACCCCAGAGATCTGGCTATTGTTGTGCCTGTGCAGCAGGGCATGTTATAGTGAACTTGTGCCAGAATAAACCTCTCTCAGGAAACTTCACTTTCTATTCAGTCACTCACTTCTCAGAGTACAGTGCACTCCTCAGAATTCAAGGAAATGGCACGGGTGAGAGATGGCAGCAGTCTGTGAAGGGCCTAAACAGCCCTGCACGATTCCACATTCATGCTACACAGAGATTTAGACTTTGATTAATTAATAGTAAAGAGTTGGCATCCCTCACTTGTTTCACCAACATAGTTAAATTGCAAAGAGACAAAACAGTCTGTGATGTGTCTACAGGCCCACTCCCAGCCGGTCTCTCCCTTTGCATAACATTTGAGCTTCAGAGCCTGTGCTTCACTCAGCCTATTCTCTACTGAATGAATGTGCATCAGAGTCTGCTCATCTGTAAGATTTGTGTGTGAACCTGTGTAAGTGTGAAGGAGAATCCATGCATTCAAGTTCAATTGTGCTGCATAGAGATATGGTGGTGAAAAATTAAAATATTTCTGATTAAGGATTAATGAAAAAGACTTGAGGAAAACGGATACCTTTTCCTCTCAAATGATAAACAATGTTTTACATCAAACTTGAGGAGCAACAGGTCTTTAAGAGCCCAGCTGGTGGGGTGGTTGCAGCCATATATCAAGTGTTAGCCCTTCATAATCTTGCTTTGAAGTCCAAGAGGGGTTACGTAAAGGTGAAGGCTATTAGCTCCCTCCTCCCATAATTTACACACACATAATCATAGCTGGAAACACACGCCGTCAAAAGCACAAAAAATGACATTTGTTTGACAAAGTTATTTTTGCTACGGTGATCAAATTCTGTAAAGTGACCTCTGCTGTAATTGGCTTTTCACACTGCAGAAAATGAACCCGAATGTGAAGAAATCAATACAATAGATTTGCCCAGATGTCCCATTTTATATAGCGTGTAAAAGGACTGTAAAACTATTTCAAGCTAAACTATTGATATATCTATGCGGGGGCTGAGTGTTATTCTGCCAGTCTGTCCGGCCTGCTGGGTCTTGGCCATGTCAATGGTGGAGTAAATAGGTCAGTGTGACTGCAGCTCCGCGGGGGTATTGTGCCTTATGTGTGCGGGAAAGACTTTACATGCAAACACACACCTGGAATTGATCGTAGACTTGGACAGCAGGTCTGGGGAGGTATTCCTAATCAAACCCAGCTTCCTCAGATCTCTCCTGGTTTCCCAGCTGCACTCAGATCACGTGCAGTTATCCAGAACAGCTTGACAAGGATCTCTGGCTTTGGTCAGACCGCCGGCCTGATAAGGAGAGACAGACACAGACCCACTCTCAGCGTCTTGCCCTTGTTTCTCCAAATTCTCTAGCACACAAACCCACATATGCACTACTACTACGCATTACTTATATGAAAACTTAGTTTCACACATGATAGTAAAAGACACACAGGCTTCCACACACAACTTCTGTGCAATGTAACTTCAGTAGTTCACAGACAGGACATCAGACAATGATTATGGAGACAGAGAGAGAAAAGGGCTGTGAGTCAAATTTGTGAAGAAAGAAAACCCATGCTATTTAAAGCTATCTGTGGAAGTTAGCAGGTTTTTATCTCTTTGTCAGAGCAGCAAGCGTTCTTTCGTATTTTTCCCCTCTATTTTAAGGCTTCCTGTACATTGATTGTTAGCTTATGTTTTACTTGTGCTTTTGTTTAAGTTTTTGTTACAACTCCTGTTTTATTATTGATTGAGAGAGGCATGACTAAACCATGACTCCTTGTTTTTGTACACCCTCTTTAGTGCACAGCTGACACTTTGTTTTGTTTACTAAGCTGTCTACTGCCATAACACTTTTAGGCATGTGTGCTTGTGCACACTCATGTGTGGTGTTACAATTCCCCAGGTTCGGATGTATGGGAAGCTTGTGGAGATGCTTGTTGTCAGTTGTCCTTGCTTATTGTCTCTGTGTGTGCTTAAATTAAACTCAGCAGGGAGGCAGGGAAGCTGAGGTGCTTGTGGTCAGTTGTCCTTGGGGGTTGGGTCGGCTTTGTTTGTCTTCGCACATCTGGCCACTAGAGCCACTTCCGACTCCAATTAGGATTTCCTGAGACTCAATAAAGGGGATTATTGGCCTGCAAAACACTATCCCAGACTCTCTCAGTCGCCTTCCTGCCGCTGCTGCTACGGTCATTACACTAGCCAGAAATACTTTCGCACTCCACTAGAGGCTCACAATGACACAGTGACATACAGCGACATAGACAAATCAGACCTTTTCTTCCCATCCTATTCTTGCATCTCTTTGTCTCCTTTTTGTGAAATGAAAGACTCCTCTTATATTTGATCCCTACTTTAGAGCCTCCTCATATGTGAAAGAAATCAAACGCTTCATAAATGATGTCAGCGAAGCAATGGAAACTAAATTTCTCCCCAACTGGCTGATGAGAGGCCACAAGAGTCTGTGTACCAAGCTGTGGTTGGGCACAAAGCCTTAGAGCAGAGTGCAGGGGAGCTGGGCTGTGCAGTGATAGGGGGTCCTGAGCGGCTGCTTGTGTGGCAAGAGTGATCACACAGTTAATATTCAAAGGGCCAGGTCTGTTGTAAGGAAGCCACTAAATAGAGGTTGACAAAGCGCATCGTACAAACAAAGGCTTCTCTCTAAGTAGGCTGTGTATATAGCACGGAGGGCAGAGAACGGATGGGCTTTGCTGGGTTGTTCATGTATGGAGTCTATAGTGAGTTATTAAAGCAGGGCCTCCTGGTCTTCCTCCCCCACCATCACAGTTAACTCCAAACCACACATTCTCCATTTATTTACGTCTCTGGGGCTTTAATGTTCTTTATTTTTCCCAAAACTATACATTTTTGTGCATAAGAGGTAAAAAAATGAAATGTATTTTTTCTCTTCAACTTAATATTTGTTCCTTCATATATCCTCTTCAGATGAGCGGCATTATTTCTCCAGTGTTCCCCGTGTGTATGGATTGTAATGACTACGTGCTTCATATTGAGTAAAGCCTTGCAAATTCCTTTCTACATCACCACACACGCTCAACATGCACGTACACACACACGTACACATACACGTACACACAGACACACACACACACACACACACACACACACACACACACACACACACACACACACACACACACACACACACACACACACACACACACACACACACACACACACACACACACACACACACACACACAGTTACTTCAACTATCTAAACCTAATTATTCTACCCCTGCTTCACTGTGCCAACCAATGATGTCACCCACAGAGAGACAGTGGAACTGTTGGCTTGCTGCCTTTGGGAGGCGAGGATAAGAAGAGGGGAGGAGAGGAGACAAGAGGAGAGGAAGTTAAGAGAAGATTAGCAGTTGAGAGGTTAGCAAAGTAGGAAAATGAGGGAGGGGGACCCCTGGAGTTTTGGCTGGCCCTTGTGTTGGGACTGCAGCGATTAACCAGCCTGCTCTGCTGCTGGACCCACAGAACCCAGCCTACTCCTTTCTGCTCCCTCTGTGTCTCCGATAGACATTCAACCATCACATTTAAAGGCTGAAAAGAAAACACGGAGGAACTATGAGGGCCAGGCCCCAAGGGGACTCCTTCTGGGATTAACCTAGCTGCCACTCTCTACCCATCACTACCTGGAATTCAATGGGCCTATGCTGGAATCCATTCATCCTAGCTAAACTGTTGCGTAACAACGTTGCATGCCTTTTGCTGCAGCATTAGAGCTGTTGGTAAAACAAGGCACCCTTAGGGCCTCAAGAACCGCCAAGCCCATTACCCTTTTGCTTGCGTTGTGGGTGACACTTTGGAGGCTGGATCAGTTTGGGAGGGACTAGAAATTTGGGGCACACGTCATAGTGGACGCAGAATTAAATGAGTGGCGTGTAAACTGGGCGATAGATTGATAAAATAATTTGACATTTTGGTAATGGGCTTCGTCATGCTAGCAGTGTTAGTGGAGTAGCGTTTTCATGTCTGTTCGTTTAATTTGAAATTACAGCGATCATGCAGTTATCTTTTCTTTGTATAAAACTGGAAACAGGCCAACAGATTGACTGACACAAAATCCTCTATAGATTCAGACATCAATGTTTATTAGTATTATCGAAGAAGATATAATGTAGACAGAACCAGGCAAACTGTTTACCTCTGTGTACTGACCTTATGCTAAACTAAGATTACAAAAGTATCTGACTCCTAATTTTGATTGTCACACAAAGTGAGGCGAATTCCTAAAAATGTAAAAGTATGCTTTTAATAAGTGCTGAGAAAAATTAAGCATTCTTCAACAGGATGGCCTACAGTAACTTCAAACACGGAAAAAAAACGGACATTGTCATTGGCAACAGAAGTTATTGTCACAAGTAAAAAAGACCAGATGATCTCAAAGCCATTAATGCAGAGGGGCAGAAAAAGGGGAGAAATGTCTTAATGTGGGTCAAATAAATGGGAAGACAGCATGCGGTTCATTCCACTCTCTGGAAATCATGTGCTAACCCTCTCTCCCTCTTTTCTCTCTCTCTACCCGACACATGGAGAGCTGGCATGTTTGGCAGAGGCAGAAAGGAGAGGAACAAATGGTTGAGTGACCAATGCAGAGTTTCGACGGCCAGCTGAGTTATTTGGTCAAAACTCAGTAAAATGGAAGGACAGGCTGTTGCTAGGCTGTTCTCAGAGAAAGAGGGAGCACTATGGCTGAGCTGATAGAAAAGAACCAGGCCTCTGTTTACTCACACAGATATACCACTTTAGAAGCACTGCAATCACCACCAATTAGTACTATTACCCACTGTTACCTCCTATCACTCTGTTTGAGCCTTTATTAACCACTTCAACAGGATCTAAAGGACTTACCAAGAGGCTAAGAGAGTGTGACAATAGCAGTGAGTGATGGGTGGAAATTAACAATGCACATGGAAATGTACCATGCCACAAATACTTGGAAATGCACAGCATCTAAGGGGTTCTGATTTTAATAATGATATATCAAAAGTCAAAGCATGGTGTCAGTATAATGGTCTCTCTGTCCTTGACAACCAAAGCACAACACACCAAAACACACAAAACTAATACTTAGAACAAATCACACCCCTGTTTATCCCTTGCATAATTCTGACTGCAGTGTACTGCAAACATAAATAGTCACAAATGCCAAATCAAAATAATCATAACCTTAAACTGCAGGGCTTTGCCTTTTCAAACACTTTTAGAATGTTGTTCTGACAAATAACTTGAATACTATTGGAAAGTAGAGTTTCCATTTTGGTGCACACATTTTCCCAACCATTATTTTTTATTGTGATTGTGTCAGGGTTTTGCAAGAAATAAAAAGCATAAAAATCAGGAAAATTAACATCATTTGTGTATCAGATGTTTCTCTTTCTCTTTCCTATATCTAGCCATCATCTTGTAACCCACCAAATACATTTGTCGATGGAAATAAAAATATTTCAAAAATGACTGAGTCTGACCCTCTCTGTACATTTTCCAAAACCACCATTCCAACATCAACAACCACATAGGAGGAAAAGGATCAGAGTTTAAACTTCTCTCTCAAGCCCCCTTTTTTATTTGTTAGACTATTTAGTTAACTTTTAAGTTTAGAACAAACAATTAGCAATTATTTTTGATAGTATAACGCAGATCTAAAGCATTGTTGATTCTGGTGTTTTTATGTTTACATACTGATAGTTTACTTTTTGACTAAAAGAAAAAGATGGACTATCAACAGCCTTATTCTTTCAATGTTTTCAACCTATTCAGTTTTATTGTCAACAATAGACCGACTTAATATCTTAACAAATTAGGTATAGGGGGAAATCAAGAAACATCTTTACGGTATTAGTTGTTAAATGTCACTTTGTGCACAAGAGTAGTATCAATCAGAAAAGCTTAGATAAACAGATCTATTCATTTCTGTTTACCTCTCACGTGTGCACCACAGCAGCCTCTGGCTCTGTATTATGAAAACTCAGGATGGGCTCTGAAGGAAGCCGGCTCAAAGGATTATCTTAGGCCAGCCTTAAACAGAAACCAGAGAGAGACTAGGGAACAAGCGAAGTGGAGAGAGAAGGAGAAAGCAAAACAGAGAGAGAAAACTATTTGTGCATTAAATCCCTAGAGGCCAATGTCTTGTTTGAAGAGCCCTGAGGTTAAGGTCAGAGGTCACAGGTTAGGCTCAGGGGTTATCAGCGACTGTTTGGGGTTAACTACAATTGTCTGAATAGATAAGCACTTATACAGTTAAATGGATTAACTCAGTGAAGGTATTCAGGGGTTACAACAAGAGTGGAAGCCCATGTGCACACAAACACAGAGCATACACACTCATTTCTGTGCATGATTACTGTAAACTGGCAGACACGCTGGGAGTTGTATCTCTTGTTGCTCTGGGTGTGGTTGAATGTGGAGCTGGGGTGTCAGAGGAAGTCAGTGGGGAGCAGAGGTGTTGAACCCTGTCATCCTGTTGTTACTGGTCACACCTGCCTGTTGTTCCCAGAGAGCGTAAATAGTTTAAGTTTATTTGTGAAATGAGACCAATGAAGGAACCATTTAATTATACAATAAACCAAACAGGGCATGGAAATAACTCATTTTCGACTGACCCAAGGGCTTTGCAGAGTACATACAGCTATAACAAACACAACAATCACCCCCTGGTGCACACACCCATATACACAAACACACACTTATGTGGATGATAATGGCAGGGCTCTTGTTTTACGCCCTCTTCATTCAGCATGATGGGGGTTGTACTACAGTGCATTCTTAATGGTCTTCAAACTGTGACCTGAGAAAGAGGTATGGAGGAGGTGGCAGAGGAGGAAAGGACATGGTGTGAAGAAGAGAGGGAGGTCTTTAAAAATAAAAAGCTTTGATTCAAATCTTTGTCCTCCATTGGCCCAATTCCAACACAGAATATTTGATTTGCTCACTGGTTTATTGACGTGTGTTTCATTATAAATCATAGCTATTTGTTGAATATATTTCACTGAAGCGTGCTTGATGGTGAAATCTGAATCAGCTGTATCGCACAAGTATGTGTAAACATGCAAGGTATTTGAGTCTCTTTCCTTTGTTAAGCGTGCCTCGATGTACTTACACAGAAATAGACATAAAAGTCTTGTTGTTTTGGTTCTTGTCGCACAGGATACCCCACCGTGTATTCTTTGTGTCTCAGACTGATGTCAGTCATCGGCAGTGACCCGCAGAGGGATCGCAAATGAAACACGGCAGTAATAATGCCCAGCTCTCCCTGGTACTGTGTTCAAGCATAAACAGAATACGCCTGATTACTTCTATAGGACTCAGTGACAATGTGGGCATCCCAGTAGAGAAGGCTGCCACTATGTGGCACATGAGAGCTGCAGGGTCCAGGGGCACAGATCTGGGCACAGAGTGGGTCTTTCATATGAAAGCCCTTTGAACCCTGACTGACATGGAAATTCCTTTGAAATGCTGGTTGGTGAGGCTTAAACTCAAAGCAAGTTTAACATGTTGAAATGGATCCTTTGTATTCCCACTTGGTGATCACAGATCTAACATGTGGAGAAACATAGAGGGCACCCCACCCCCCTTTGATTTGACACGTTTGTTTATATTTTACTGATCATAGTGAAATATAAAGAGGAGAAGCATATATGAGGAATTGTAATGACATGTTTGAGGCTCAACGTTAATTCTTAGCCTATTTCCCACCAGGTGCATAATATGGGTATATAAACAGGAGAGGGCCACAAATTGTGCAGCCGCCGTGCTCCAGAGGGCATAATAACATAGTGCTCCTTATTACAGCTGACAGCAATGATAAGGTCTACTGTAGTGTCTTTTGCTGGCAGAGTAGATTGTAAATAGCAGACCATGACCATTTGCTACCGGACATGGCAAAGAATATTTATATCCTCTGTATGAAAAAGACCAAAATTGTGTTATGAGATGGTAAGAATCAGGCAAATTGCCATGTTATACCCATTTATAAGTATCCCAGAAAACCATTCATCCAGTTTTCCCTCTTCCACTCCCATTTCCCCAGGTGCACTGGGCATGTCTTTGCCAAGCAGTGCTAATTATGAGCTAGTTGGTTTCAGCATTGTGTATCACACAAAGGGGATTTGCTCCAAACCAAAGCCATGCCAAAAAACCTTCCTGCACCCACTGCCTATAAGCTGGGATGTTTGAATTGCAGGTTATGTCACAACATCCTTTTTTGTCCCATCATTTAACCATAACAACAACAACAACAACAACAACAACAACAACAACAACAACAACAGGTGGCCCTAATACTAACAGTGATCACCAAAATAAAATAAGCTACATAATTAATGACACACAACTTTAGATATAACAGTGAAGTATTTCTATAGTAATTATCAACTCGGATAACGCCAGCCTCAGTTCTTCAACATGGCTGTTTAAAACCCATATACCACTATAATATCAACTATAAAATTAAATAGTATATAATCTTTTTAACAATATCTATCCTCTGCATTCTTATGGCTTATGTGCCAATATCACTCAGTAGGACATTAGTTAATAGTTCCTGTTTTTGTTGGCAGACACCCAGCCGTAGATGTAGAGATAGAAAGTCACTTAACCAGAATGTAGCAAACAGGACAGCACAAGTTTTTATTTTCCTTCAGCTAAGTGTTTTCAATTTATGTGTTGGCCTGAAAATGATTACACTTCAAAGTGACTAAATAATTGAGTCAACATTTGTTATCTCTGCTTTCCACGCTGTTTTTGATATATTATGTTCTCATTTAGAGTTGCTGGAACAGCCAACATCCTCCCAATCCTTCAAATGGTTGTGTTTTTGTCAAGTTTTCTGCAGAAAAATAATGGCCCTTATCTGGAACCGACATGCTCAAGTGTACTTGAGTCAGGGCTCCAATCTGATCCAATATCAATTTCTAAATGTTCATGCACTTCCCATCTTTCGTTTTCTTCCACCTTCAAAGCCTCGCCCACAAGCCGGCTTGTTCAACAACAATATGAGGACAGGTGTGGTCACATTATCCATCCATGAGCATTTAATTAGCCTCTTAATTCCATCGCACATTTTGTTTTCCAGTAGCTTAATTGATAAACACTTTATAGATTATAAGATTGTCTGGAAATGCTGACTAGCTACAGCTTGCAAATGGAATGACACAAAATAAATGGCTATTTATTTGAGCTTGTTATGCTACGGTGCAGCGCAGTGGATAGATCATTACACATGGCAAACTAGGCCCACCCTCATGTTCAGTGACTGCCTGTGAACTATTAGTATGTAATAAAGTATAAATATAAACATATAGTGATTCATTTGAACATGATTACTGTTTAAAGACTTGGAGTCTGCAACTCTTTGGCTGTGATGTCAAAGGTCACCACCCCATCCACTCCCTCACTGACCCTTGTTTCTGCATCCGCAACCCCTGACCTTTCACCCCCATGTTTCTCCCTGGTTGGTCCTGTCTCTGGGTCTGTCTGTAGGGAGGGGCCTCGTGCTGTGGAGAAAGGGTTAAAGATCATTCAAGAGTACAGAGCCACTTATGCGGGAGATAAGACTTTAGAACAATACCTGTAACTTCACATAAAAGCACACTTCTCAACACTTCCGTCAGAGTTTGGATGTTGGTAAAGTATATTTGCTATAGTCGAATAGTGGTGTGTATTTGAACAAGTGCCTGAACTTGGACACAGTTTTAAATTCTTATTGATTTCACTTTCTGTTCATACGCTCAGCAAGACAAGAGTTCATACAATTCCTGTAATTGTTTGCAAGAGATAACACAGGAAACAGAGGATGTAATCGTCTTAATTTGAACAGCTTGCAGATAAATAGAGAACTTATTCACTTATATTGTGACAAGTGGACTTTACAAAAACAGAAAGCTTGACTTGCCTGTACAGAAGTATTAGACAGTAGATATCCCCACACTTTGCTCATTTAGTGGCCCTTGACCCTTGCAGCTTCACCGCCACAGCTGTGCCTGACTCTCTCCCACGCTGTCTCCTTGCTGAGCATAATTGTTTTTTTACTTTGAGGAACAGTATATTGAAGAAATATAATATAAGGTCCCTTTAGTATTTTCTTGTTATGGGTGAATGCTAAATATTATTTTGGTTTGTAACATCATGCATAACTTGAATAAGGGTGTATAACTTTGAGGAGATCACTGCCTGCACGTACCTTACAGCTCAATTTGAAATGACAAAAAGGGTGTGATC
This sequence comes from Eleginops maclovinus, assembly GCF_036324505.1. Classification (NCBI taxonomy): domain Eukaryota; kingdom Metazoa; phylum Chordata; class Actinopteri; order Perciformes; family Eleginopidae; genus Eleginops; species Eleginops maclovinus. The sequence goes on from NC_086371.1 coordinate 16,311,263, forward strand.
AGCATATTTGAGGTGACAGATTTAAAGTGTTCTTGTGTTTGAGGCATAGTAGTCCATTCCTGCACAGATAAGTAATTTTACTTCTTTACGCTTCCCTTTCCTAAGTTTCATTACTGTAAAACCACATTCATCACTCTGTGAAATCAGCCTAACATTTTTCCTTGTCACTTTTGCTGCAACACTACATTTTACAAGACAAGGTCATAACACCTACGATGATGTTCGGCTTTCCCACTTGTAATCATGGTCTCCCTGTTTATGTGTGTGCATAAGTGTTTGCAGTGTTTTATTGCACCCTGTGGTAAGGGCAGTAGATTTGATGGTCGACAGGCAGCAGTAACGCCTTTTCCTCCAGACTCCTTCCCTGTTCCTTCCACAGCCGCTGTGGTCCAACCCATTTCCGACCTATGCTGACACACAAAATAAACATTAAAATTGACCAGGCATGACTGCACATGCATAAGTAACACACACCTATTAATTAAAAAGTACTTTAACACCCTGGCAATCTCTTTGAAATCCAAGTTGGCAAAATAATCTCAAGCAACAGTATTTACAAAAAAGGTTTTCTTTCCTTCATACTCGCTCTCAAATCAATTGTATCTTGAAATAAGTCAGGCAGTTTCCGCAATGTTTCTATAACTTTGAGTGCCATATAAACAGGATACATAGAGAGGAAAAGAACAGGGTGGGAAAAGTCAGGCTGAGATTGGGGAACATTCTGCAAACAACGGCATGAAAAAAGTAATGTACAATTACTGTATCAGAGGAAAAAAGAGAATCACCAAGTGGGAAGAAAGGCAAATAAACTCACCCAAATGAGAAGAAGACTCCAGACTAAACTTAACCTATGAATTGGCTGTAGTCTGCAACTGGTGTTATCGAATGAGATGAAAGATTAAACAAAAACACCTCAGAGTTCAGAAAACCAGATCCGTGCTGCTACTGCTTATTATTGTTATGAAGCTTATCTCCTCAAAGTTGGGTTAATCCTTTATTGTGGCATAGTGTGCAGTTACATAACTTGGAACGGCATCAATAAGACAGGGGGAGAAAAGTTCTCACACACATTAAGTTGGCCACAGTAAGTTGGTTGTGACGTATGAAGAGTCAACTTGTGATGCGACAGGTGCAATAAGTAGAGTTCAAACACATAGGGCTTCCTCTTTAGCAGCTTATAGGAAGGCAGCAAGTGGAGACCTTTGGTTTAGGGTGAATAGTGATGTATTGTGCCCTAATCCTGGCTGATTTCCGCTCGGTGGCAGTGACCTTCTTTCCGAACAAAATGTTCCCCCCTCTGTCGCTGACTCACAAGGTACGGCCTATTACACAAGCAGTGGGAGTAAAGGGGCTACAACAGGGGATTGGGGTTTGTGATGGATGATTCATTTTTCTGGATAGAAGGTTTCGCAAAGTGGATGACTTCTGCGTGAGAATGAGACACAACAAAAGTCCTATTTGCTCAAGGGTGGCCACAGGTCAATTATGCTGTAACTGTCACTGGTGAGAAAACTGTTTGACTGATGCAGAGTGTAACCACAAGGGGCAGAAACTGCCAGGTGAATGGCCAACTCCATTCATTCTAAGAGAAAGGAGCATCATGTAGCTAAATGGTGGTTTATTTGGTGAAATCAGGGTGTGTTAGTGTTTCAAGCCCACAGAGCATTCAAACCTGAAATCACAGTGTTTATACTGAATGTTCAGTGGGTAATTATAGGTAAACCTCTGACAGCTTATTTTTGATTTTCATGTTAGTTTCCACCTCCATGTAATCTTAAACAAACAATGGGATAGGCCACAACAAGAGCTCTGTTGACAGTGGGAGAAAGGAGAGAAATCCTGGAGGAGTAGTGAGCACGTTCCCAGTTATTTGGTGGAAAAAGACGCCTGGTTGGTGCAACTTCATTTTGGATAAGAAGCAATAAAAAACAAAATGTTCTAAAATAAATAATAAATATCTAAAAGAACGAGTTAATAAGACTATAAAACGACGACTCAAGTGTTTTAACAGGCAAGTGAAAGTAAAGATCACACTCGTAAAATAAATTAAATCTGAAGAAAATAGCTGCAGGGTAAAATAGTTCCAGTGTGTATAATTAAAAGTAATAAAAGACATGAAAGACGAGTGATTTACGAGTGTGAGTGATTCTGTTAGGCTGTGTCTGATCTAAAGCCGCACACTGGTTCTTCAGGGTAGAAAACAATGACATCTGACGATCAGCTTCCCAACTCACGTCAACGAAGGCAAACAGGAGAGCCTCTCAGATAGTGCAGGACCTCAGCCAGTAAGGGAGAGTCTCCTCTAATCCTTCCCCACCCCAGACATCCCGTCTCTGGGATTGCACGCCACTTGATGCCCCCTCAGGTGGATCTAAATGAGATCTGGCAAAGCTGGGATCAGTGGAGTTTTCTTTCCTTTTTACATGGGAGATTTATTCTAAACTCTTGGACAAGTCGCATATTCAAATGCACAAAATGTGTACAAAATCCAGTGACATCATAAGGTGCAACATTAAAGAAGATATGGACAGCTCTTGTTTTAAAACATTAAAACAATTGACAAAATGAATAATCAGAATGTCAAGAGGTTGAAGTCTGGGCGTAGAAGACAATTTTGTTGGAGAGACGGAAATGAGCATGCTTAGCAGCTAGCCCGAGCCTGTCCTGTCTTATAAAACTACTTGTTCCTGGTGAGGCGACTGTGAGTCACTGTAGCACCAGTTCGACAAGCTGGCCCAAATGTTCTTGCCGAGTTAGTTTTGGGCCTTGGGCACTTCTCTCCTGGAGCACTCCTGCAGATAGTCTTGCAGAGCAGAGAAATGGGGAGCTGCATTAGTCTGGTGATAAAGCCAGAGGTGGTTTGCTGTCATAACTGGAAGAGATTCCCAGAGTTTGAATAAAGCCAGGATCAGGAGTGGTTGTCAGTCAGTCGGTGTAATTGATAGCGGTGACTGACAGCTGCTGTCATGAGAGGTGTCAGCAGGTCCTCCATACTGCCACTCTCCTCCTTGCAGAAAGACAAGGAAGGAGGGCCACAGAAGAAGAGGAGCGGGCAGGGTGAAATGAGAGGGTCAGGGAGTCAGATGGACGACAGGTGATGAATGAATAGGTTTAAAGGAGACACCAGGCAGGCCTTGAAACCTTTACTACAAACACCAGTCCTGACCTGTCCTGCTCCTGCTTTCTGACACTGATGGACACAGGAACAGACAGGGTTAAACCTTGCTCTGCAGCTTCAATGATGGCAAATAATAATAATGTGCCCTTTTTGTTGTTCCCCCCACCTGCACTCAAATGAATGACTGGCAGAGATTAGTGTGGAAGGAACTTGACACAAACTATATGTTTTGCACCTGGGCAGAATAACTTTTAACCAATAATCCCTAGGAGATTAGTGTTTACCTAAAACAAAAAAAATCATTTTACCGCAGTGCATTTGTCTACATAGTTGTGTTGTTCAGACACAACTTCCAACCACAAAATGTGTAGCTATAAAACATCAGTCTGCAGCTGACAAATGTGTTAAATAAAGGCCAGGAGCATGAATCAAACTGCTAGTACCTGATGATTAACCTGGCAGGCAGCTTGAAGTCCAACATTTGCCTGCTTGTTTTCCACAAAGTGCAGTCACTCTTAGCACACTTTTAGCTGTTTTCGAGACACGACAAAAAAGTTGTATTAACCTAAATCACAATGATTTTAAAGCTTTACACATCTTAAAGGGACCTAGCATTGTCTCACTGTTAGTGTGTAAACAGCACAGATTCTCCTGAGGAAATGTCTTTGTTATGTTTCTTTTTGTCTGTCTACAGAGGGGGAGCATTAGAGTGTATTGCTGCAGGCCATCTAGCAAAGCAATAAAGTGTTCCACTCATGCAGACACTATGCTTGTCTTCTTTTCTGCCATTGATTTAATCTTAAACTTCCTTTGGTGTATCATTTGCTCTGAGCTCTGTGAATGTTTACTCACATCTGTTTATAGTATACACCTACATATATATTATACACATCTGCCATACATATCTGTTTATAGTACACATATGTATATATTATACATATCTGCCATATACATTACCGTTATACATAATATATGCATCTGTCCATACCTCCTCATTCAACAGTGTAAAGTATTTAAATACTTTCAATGTATTCCATATTTCACATCCTCAAACCTTTATTGTTGTTATTGTAAATATTCTTCTCTCTTTTTGCACTATTGTATTTATCTTATTTGCACCATGTATGTTGAGTTGTTGGAGGAGCATGGGATATAAGATTTTCATTGCCAACACGTTGTATATGCTGTGCATATGACCAATAAAGCCTTGAAACCTTGAAACTTTGAAACATTTGCTATCCATCTTGTAAGTGCAGCCATGTATGTTTTTTTCCTCTTGTCATTGATATTTGTGCGAAGACGATTGACAAATTCAGGAAGCACATAGCCCATCTACTGGCTGTTCCTTAACATGCAAGTTGTAGTTGTTTCCCAGAGATTTCTTCCATTTTTCCACCATTCTTTTGGTTGTATTTATACTCTGCACAAACTGTAAAGTCCACTGACACAAATGTAACATGTGTGATATTGGGCTATATAAATCAACTTTGATTGATTGATTGAAGCAAGTTGTAGAAAACCTAGCAGCTGGAGGCTCTTAACAATTAAAGCTTTTAAGGTATGAATGAAATCAGTGCATTAGGTCTTGTCATGTAATCATAAATGGAAATATAACTTTTTCCCATGAATTTCTACTTGATGATGTAATTAAATTCATTTTTAGCATCTCTGCTGTGCTGAAGCATCAATTCTGGATTATGGAACCTCTGGAAAGCCATAATGACGCCACCATAAAATCAAGAAGACTCATTGATCAGTCATTCTGAAAGTGCAGATAGGTACTGAGTTCCATGACGCCTGTTCCAGATGTGTGTGTGAGCAAGAGATCATTCCCTCATTACTGTGAAATGTGTTTCTCTGAGCTCATGCATTGTAAGACATAAACAGCTCTCGGTCTGACTCACTGAATGGAGCCAAAAATGCAACTAATGAACAAATAACTCCTGTTGTATCCCAAAGCAACCCTATTCAACTCCATAGTCGGGAAGCATCCCGAAAAACTACGAACAATGTGGGTCATCAGCTTGCATTTGATCTTCTAAAATAAATGGGCGGAAATAATTCAGGGCTACTCATTTGCTAGCAGAATATTCTGGCCTGGCCATTGAATGGCAGAACATTCTCCCAATAACTCCAGGCCATGCTGAGATTTTAATAACGGTTAAATTGACCTGTGAGTGAATGAACCTCTCGCCCTCATATGCTTCCTAAAATAGATTGTGTGAAAGCAATGGCTGTTGTGGAGAGCTGTCACCGATCTTTTAGGCAAAGAAGATGCGTTCACCATGACCGCCTTCCTAGTGACTGTAGCCTGCACAAAGATAAAGCATGTCAGATGCAATTGCCATGCACACAGGGCCCATGACATCATTCTGTGTACAAGTGACCACTAAGTATTGTGAAGAGCTAGGGCAAGGGAGAGTAACTTGTGGAAGAGCACACAAACCCTGCACCCTATGCATGCTTTAAGCACACAGAGCAAAGCTAACATGGGCGATGATGTCAACTACTTTCCCATAGAGGGACTATGGGAAACACTGAGATGCAGTAGCCCCCTTTTCATCATATACAGGGCAGAATGGCACGTTAATGACTATCACTTCACAGGGTGAAACGGACTTGGTAAACATGAATGAATTTAAGAGATGCCAAATGTAATAGCGGAATAAAATGAGGGGTTGCATTGCCAATGATTAAGGTTTTAAATTAATAATTCTAAAAAAAACCTGGGACATTGGCCATAATGCGTATTATCAAACTCAAGAAGCTACTCTTCCAAAGGTTTGATAAGTATTTAACTATGTAATAGTTGAAAACAATCTATTATAAGAACAAATTGCGAGGAATAGTATTGCCAAATACAAATGTCAAATTATGGGACCTTCAGAAATATTCAAATATAGGGCAAAGTCATGGTCAAAGCCACTTTGTAGGGCTTAATATATCTTTCTTCGAAATAGGTTAACAGAGGTCGCCCTCTGTTGGTGATTATGAATTTTGCATACCGTCTGAACAGATACTCACAGTACTTCACAACTAAAAGAATGTATGCCAATCCTGGTTACATATTATCACCAAGCTAAAGTTCCCATACACTCATGGCTAAAACAGACACACAATATTGTTGCTAAAGAGTTTGGCATAAACATTGTTGACCTAGGTCAGTTTTAGGAAATGTCACTGTTTTTAAATTCAATTAAGAAAACAAAAAATGGAAATACTGTAAATGTGTCATTGGAATAACAAAGCTTTAAACAAAAAGCACCACGTTTATCACAATTTTGTTACCAGGACAATATCTATGGAATTATATTTTAGTTATTGAATTTGTCTCGGTTCTGCCTCTTAAAAAATGCATGTTATATGAATTTACACAAAAATGTGCTGTTCCTAATTACAGTGCAGAGTTAATAACTTAACTATCATCCCAAAGCAACATTTTTGCATTTATTTTTGCCTGACGTGGTGAAAATGCAAGGTTAAATCATAGGGTAATATGTTGTCAATTTAAATTCCATTACTTTAATGCGTGCAGTTGTGTGTTTTTTATAGGAAACTCGCTTTTTGCAATATAAATGCAGTTCTATATTAGGCTACAAGACTGATTTTTTATAGTATTTTGACCACATAATTACTTAGTTATGATTATCCTGTTTAATTCCTCAGGTCTGTTAACCTATAGACTGCAGGCTTTGGCACGTCAGCCATATTTAGATGCTATGCCATGTCGTAATCATCGAAAACAAATCAACCCATGAGTCTTTAAAGTGCGGATGATGATGATGATGATGATGATGATGCCTTTTTCTGGAACACCACATATCGCTTACACTCTGTCTCTCACTGCACCAATGTATTCTTCCGCGCTATAGGATGCGTAATCGGGTTTTTTTCAGCCATCAAACGTATAACACAAGGTTTGGAACCCATACTTTAAGCCAACATCCTATAAATTATTATTTTATTCATACGAGGTTTAGAGCAATTTAGATGTCAATTTGCTAGTAATGGCGATGTTTGGATCTATTTTATCTCAAAAACGAGTTCCACCCATATCGCCATTTTATGTTCCATAGCAGCTTTGTTGTGAAGAGATGCCTTCATGAACCATAAAGCAACATTATTTTAATGCCCGTTGAAAATATATAAATTAGCGATCGTAGCGAGATTATTTGTTCTCACCTAGTTTGGGACACGCAAGATCTTGATTCAGCGCTTGTAAGGAATATCATAGGTTAAGTTAGCTTCTTAGCTTGCCTGGCAACGTGTTAGCTTGTCGAAGCCGACAAAAGACGACTGCTCATCGCACACATTTTATTTTAAACTGTAATCTACCAGGAGCCACGTTGACGACCACCGTGCAGGACACGAAGACCGAGGAGATGGCGACCTCAGTGGGAAACGTGGCCGACAGCACAGGTTGGTTGTTTTTGATTTAGCTCACGTTAGCAAGCTTTTACAACGATATTTGGTGTTACAACGTTAGCTACCACCGATTGAGCGGCTCGTATGCAGCTAACATTGAAAACAAATAATATAGCAATGTAAATGGCTTTCACCAATGCATAGGCTGTGTCACATTAGTGGACATGCTGCGAATTGAAAACAAGACCCAGTTCATACCTTTCCTGACAAATAACTGCTTTATGGTCGGGATACTTGTTAAGATAAGTTAGCACAACGAAAGCTAACTAGCATCAGGTTGTACAGAAGAAATCTTTCATTTGTGTTACAAGTATCGATTTTACAACTACTATCATATGTATCAACGTTGTTTCATTGTTGTTACATATTCACAAGGACGTAACAATAAGGTTGTCTTAAAAGGTTTATCATAACGGATTTGCTGTGTGGCTAAGTTAGCTTAGCGTTTTTGCTACCCCCAATGACAGCAAGATGCCCTCGTATTTTGTTTCATACTGAGTGACTGGGTGAAAATGGCGTCCCTGGTTTAAAACGTCAACACGGTTGGTTCTTATAACTGTTATATCTACACTAGCGGCATGGCCACTGAAACAATGAGGATCGTGCAGCTTCCTGCTGTTTTACTGGCAGTGCAGAAATCACTGCTTGGCGCAAATGCCCAAGGTTAATGCTTCCTTTCGCCTTCTAATGATCCTAAAGGTTACGAATGTGTCTTGTATTGATTGTGATTCTTAACCACAACACGCTGACTTGATTTTTGCATTATGAATGGCTGCATTATGTAAAAGAAACTATCCGTCCTTCTTGCATACAAGTATTATGACGTAATAGACGGATGAACCTGATCTAACGTTACTGCGATCTTTTATGCGTGTGGTCGGCCATTATAGCCTCAGTTTGCAGGCGTGCGTATCCACTGTACACCAGTTGGCCTATCTTCGATCCATTAGACTCCTCCACCCGTCTGTTCACTGATAAACATACAGGATGTGGTTTAAGCCACACCCTGCAGAAATTGACCTCGAATGGCACTGTAGGTCTGTGTGAAGTTGGCGGTTTCACCTGTTATGGCACACTGCTTTTTGATAGAATCTGTGAAAAAAGAGAAAAAGTAAAACATCTAAAAATGCGAACCATATACATGTTAAAGAAAAAGATGAATACATACATAATACAAAAATCATCAATATTTATAACCCCAGATTTCTGCTATGTTAGGGCTGTATGATATTGAAACGTCACTTGACAGCTGTACAATCCTGTTTCAACTGATTTTATGAAATATTAAATCCACATTTTTAAAAGAGCTTCTTAATTTATGCCAGTGTATCATTCCCCTCCCTGTTTCTTTTTATTTTTTCACCTCATTCATTTTCATGGTTGTAGAAATATACGTTTTATTTTTTTTAATGGTTGGAAGCCCTTTCTTTCTGATCAATAAAACATATCGGTTAGATAAATAAGTGAACTTGTTTGAAACTATTCACAAACTCAAATGTTTGTCACATTAAAACAGTAACGGTAAAGTGTGTGAAGGAATGAATTTATGTTTTCTTAGAATGTCACGCATTCATATTGGCAGTCTAGGGAAACCTTACATATTTTCATATATATATATATTTAATAAAACAGTTATATTTTAAGTAGCTTTATTAAAAAATTGTTCTTTTTTTAATGCTAATAATGACCCCAAAATTGAAACTTTAATGTAAAGTTCCCTATAACATGTCATGATTATAAAACTTGATCTCAGTACTCCCTTTTCTCCCCCTTAATGAATAGCCATATTTTTTTTCTTTGACAGCATAAGCTTCAAATTCTTTAGTTTTAGTTTTCATTTGTCTGATTTAATTTCCTCCATCATGTCTAACATGTTGTTTTCCCCCCTCCTTGGGATGTGTTGGTGCTCCAGAACCGACAAAACGTATTCTTTCCTTCCAAGGGTTGGCTGAGCTGGCGCACCGGGAGTATCAGTCAGGGGACTTTGAGGCAGCCGAGCGCCACTGCATGCAGCTCTGGAGACAGGAGCCTGATAACACAGGCGTTCTGCTGCTCCTGTCCTCCATCCACTTCCAATGCCGAAGACTCGACAGGTGAGGCGTGGGGGGGCTGACTTAACGCACACAAACCATGTGGCGGGAAGGTGGCAGAGAATAATGGCCCCTCTCTCACTTTCAGTGCACACAGCTTTCCTAGCGAGTCAAATGCTACAACTGAGCGGCCTTCTGGGAATCCTATCGCTCTGTATAAAGCTCACTTTGTCCCCTCCTGAATCTAACACTGTTTCGGTGGTAGCCATACCCTTACTTTGCAGGTGCCATGGTGAAAGTTTCTGGTCTTGAGATTTACAGGTTCTGAATCTTGTTAACACTTTTCTAGTATTTCAATTTGCACAATGCCAGCAGTATACTCCAAAATGATTTCAATGTTGTGGGCATACTACAGTCAGAAACGCACAAAAATTGATTGGAAGCAACTGTGCATTCAAATCTGAATTGAATATGTCACCAAAGAACAACCGTTTGAGTGATCTTTTATTGTTCAATAAAATATATATGCAACAGTAGTTAGTAAAATCTGTGCAATATGCAACCCTTTTCATCTTTATTTGGAGTATACTGCCAGCAGGATAATAACCAAGCCTAATTGACACACAAATAAAGAATTCTCTATGAATGGGAATTGATTAAATGTGTTATATTGTGTCATGTACTAATGTTTTCAATATTTTAGAGATATTAATCTTCATGTGCTGTTAAATTATTTTCCCATTTGCTGGAAAATAAGTTTCTCCTTTCACCTCCTTCCACCTCGCTGCTGCCTCTACACACGGCATTGGGCCAACACTGCCAGCCACTGCCCTCAGGAATGTGACCGTTCTTCATCACTTTTTTCCCTACAGGTCCGCTCATTTCAGCACCTTGGCCATCAAACAGAATCCAATGTTGGCAGAGGCTTACTCCAACCTGGGGAACGTGTACAAGGAGCGTGGTCAGCTGCAGGAGGCCATAGAGCACTATCGCCATGCTCTGAGACTGAAACCAGACTTTATTGATGGATACATCAACTTGGCAGCAGCTCTGGTGGCCGCAGGGGACATGGAGGGAGCAGTGCAGGCTTATGTGTCCGCTCTACAGTACAACCCTGTAAGTGACAGGCCACTCAATGCAATCATTAGAGAATAACCTAACACTCTGCTGAAAAGGAGTCTGTTTCCCCTGTGACCACACCTGTCACTGCTAAACACTGTTTGGTGTGGTCACTAATGTAAATTCACAATAGACACAAAGTCCTGGAGCACATCTGTATTATACTGCAGCAAAGTGAAAAGATAAACCACTTAAGGAAAGAAAAGATTAAATAAATAAAATGGATCTACCATTTTATGTAGCAGAAGATTTTAATGTTTTTTTATTGTATTTTTTTAGGATCTTTATTGCGTGCGCAGTGACTTGGGCAACTTGCTCAAAGCCCTTGGGCGTTTGGAAGAGGCTAAGGTATGTTACAGCGCGTTGGCATTTGTACATAAGTGTTGTTTGTATTTTCTTTTGAATTTTTTTTACGTTTTAGTTTTTTATGTCCTCTTAATATGGCCATGGATATTATTCCTGTTGACTTTTTTAAAAGCCAAATCCAGTCCTTCCTCTTCACCCCCCTGGCCAGTGAAGGACATGGTAGCTTTTGCAGTATGCTTCTCAGCCCTAACTTACTAAAAACCTCTAAAGGTAGAGGACTGATAGGAAAGACCTGTAAGAGGCAACCTTTTTTCTCTAGTCTTTACACATTTTCTGTTGATTACTTTTTAGACAGCTTCATTTACTTTTAAGAATTATATTATAATATCCCTTTTGTCCCTACCCTATATCACTTTCAGTCCCAATGTCTTATACTTTACCCCGACCTTTTACCAGAGGTCAGCCCCTCCCCTTTCAGGAAGAAAGGCTGGAATTTCTAAAGTATGAATCATGCGATCTATTTTGTCATTTTTTAAGCCCATGCATTTTCATATAGATTTTGGAGGGAAAATGCTGGCTCGGTCTTTGAAGAATATATGAACTGATGAGAAGCTAGTTTATCAATGCAGTGCAAAAGATAAGATGGTTCCAACCTAACCACTAAACTCCAATGCCAAACTTTTAAGTTCAGTTTGCTGTCAGTTCAGTTACTGCCGGTGTGGGTTTTTTCCCCCAGTGTAACACTTCCCCTCTGTCGTCAGACTGCTGTTTTTTTTAATAGGGCTCCGTCGGGTGGGTTGGATCTGGAAATATGGAGTTGTCTCAGTGGTTACAGGCCATCTTATTTCGTGCTAGAGGGGGGTAAAGGAGTGGGGAGGAGCATAAGGGAGTTACAAGCTCCCCTGCTCTGTCGCTCCACCCTCCCGCGCGCTTGCTAAGGATTGGTGGAGTGTGCGCGCTGAGAGCTGCCTTCCTGACCATTTAGCCATGCCCAGTCAGTGCTCAAGCACACATGCATTAATTCTTCTTTTGACTATGGTAATAATGGCAACAAATTCAGCTGGCTATCTCTCTGATATCCACTGCTGTTGAATAGTGTGGTAAATTGTGCGGGGCTCAAATCTCAAGTGCCTTAAAATGGTTTAAGTGTTGTCAGGCAGGCAGCTCAAAATCTGCACTCCACCACCTGCGTCAGATGCTGGTTTAGAAAGACAGGAACGCGCAGCAACAGCGATGACTTCTTTATTTCAGAGCTTTGGAGGCTTCTAGATTCCAATAATTACACCACAGACTTTTCTCCCTACCCCATTGGCCAGGATTCAAGAAAGCAGGCCAGGAGAAAGAAATCAAAGATTTGCAAATATTTCATGAAAATGCAAAAAGAATGAGAGAAAATGATTAATACTTCTTCCCTTTTGCTTCAATATGTTATATTATTCCCAAAGAAATGGGATCAGTTCATTTGGGCAAGATCAAGCCAGTAACTGCCCTCCTGTAGTTTTAAGGTGAACCCAAATTGTTGGACAGCTGGAAATCTGACCTGACCTAAATTATACTGATAAACTGGACATATAAAAGCCTTTCTTCCCTCCCCGTTACCCCCAAGCATTTTTTTGTTTTCTTTGAAATGAAACAGTCATTGCATGAATGAAAACAAAGTATAGTCTGTTTTATGTTTGTTGTGATTTCGAAGAACCTATTTTATTTCCATATAAAAAAAAATGTATTGTTTAAATACTTTTACTAACGATCTTGTTTTCTGATTTTGTCTCTTTTGGTTTTTCCACAACTGATATTGTTATTTAGAAGGTTTCAGGTGGGTGACACTATTCCTGCGTAGGTGCCTGGCGGAAAGGAACACTAGGGCAGCCTCAGTCCTCCTCTTCTTCCAGCCAGCTGCGGCCACCACTCTGACAAAGTCCAAAAATATGGTAACGGGTTTGTAACTGACAACAAACGAAAAAACCACCTCACTTCATGCTCCTCTGTCTTGTGGCTTCCTTTGAAGAGCAAAAGAAAAACGTAGCAAAACAAATTACAGTAAGCATTTCTTACAATATGCTATACTAATTACCCAGCTCTGTATTACTTAAAAAGAAACTAGGCTCTGGAAGCAATAATCGTGAAAAACAAGTAAGAACCCTCTAACTCTTACATGTTGTTTATTTTTCCTATTTTGTTTTGTTTTTTCCTTCTTTATTTGGAGTTGCAGCGTTCTGATGATGACGCAGATAATGCGCTGTGAGTCTGCAGTAGCGCAGGGGCCGCGCAGCGATATCCTCCAAGCTACCAAAAAGGCGGAAAGCGCAAGCCCACGATCCAAAACCCCTTACTCCCTTTGGCCTGTTGGTTGCGGACCTCTCCCCACTCCAAACCAGCCTCGCTCCCAAATGCCCCTAAATCTCAGACGTTATTGGCTTTTAAAAAAGTATCTTTTTTACTAATTCAATCTCAAAGGACTTCAAATTGCTCCCCAGCTTACAGTTCAGCCACTGGTTGACCCCTCAATCTCCCCCCCTGAAATTCTGAGATGCTCTGTGGGTGCTGAGTGTGTGCCAGTCTGGTCAGGTGTTCTGCAAGGGGTTGTTGGTCTGTAGCTGGTCATCAGCTAGCGCAGCGAAATGACCTTTGCCACGAGCAAGGTCACGCAAATGGCTTTATGGTGCATTGTGGTGGCGGTGGCAATAGACACACACACCACGCGTTCGCGTTTGTTGCGCTCGCATTACAGGAACCATCACTTGCACGAACTGTCCAGCATCCCAGGTTGTGAGATATGCCCACATTGATATTTATTACTATGGGTTATAATCAGCCTTGATTGTATTAAGGGGACGGCAGAATGATGTGGGGGCCACTACACTTGCTGAGAATGTGGCCATAACTGAAGTATGCGGGCATACGTGTGGGTGTTGGTTGGATCCGCGCAGCGTAGGAAAAAGCAATGCAGCTTAGCGCGGCAGAGTTCAGCGCAAGCGAGCCCATGCTGTAGACTCACTTTTTGCCATGATGGAGAATGGTCACTAATTTTGCTTTCTCTGCCCTTTTTGTTTTTTCTTACTTTTATTCTCAATCTTCTATTTGTTTTTATTTTACAATCCCTTGTCCTCCCTTCTACACACTATACCTCTCCCGTTCTACCTCTTCTCCTCCTGTCCTATGGTTTTCATTATTCCAATGAAGGCATGTTACCTGAAAGCCATTGAGACTCAGCCCAACTTTGCAGTGGCTTGGAGCAACCTGGGCTGCGTGTTCAATGCCCAAGGAGAGATATGGCTGGCCATACATCATTTTGAAAAGGTCAATATCGTAACATTTTGTATCTTTATTCAACCCTATATTCTGCCTTTGTGTATTTCTGTGTTTTCCCATGTTTCAAAGATTGGTTTTTATTTCAGGCAGTGACTCTCGACCCAAATTTCCTTGATGCATACATCAATTTAGGAAATGTTTTGAAGGAAGCCCGCATCTTTGACAGGTGAGCCTTAAAATAGTTAAACGACTGATATTTTGTGTTTTTTAAAAGCACCACCCTATCACACCATGTTTGGAACTTGAGCCAATAATGATCAATTCCATTACCTCTTTCTTCGTTGATCCTATAGCTGTGTTTATAATACTTTTCTTGAGGCAGAGCTGCCATCATGTCAGGGCTGTAACTCAACTGCTGAAACGGTGCTTTTATACAACAATACATTTAACAATAACAATGTGCTCCAATGCTTACAAATGTGTTTATGTGTGAACACAATTTCAGCAAAAGTGATCTCAAGCCTAACTTGTATCTGCATATTATGCAGAGCTGTCGCTGGCTACCTGAGAGCCCTGAGTCTTAGCCCCAACCATGCGGTAGTGCATGGTAACCTGGCCTGTGTCTACTACGAGCAAGGCCTCATTGACCTGGCTATTGACACCTACCGTCGTGCTATTGAACTTCAGCCCCACTTCCCCGATGCCTACTGCAATTTGGCAAATGCCCTGAAGGAGAAAGGCAATGTAAGACAGCGCTTTGTTTCCACTGTCAGCACAACACAAATATCAAAGTTTTGAAAAGTTGTAATTGAGTGAAAGGTAAATTAATTTCTCTTTTACATTGTCAATGTGTTTTCCAGGTGTCTGAAGCAGAAGAGTGCTACAACACAGCCTTGCGTTTGTGTCCGACCCATGCAGACTCTCTTAACAACTTGGCTAATATTAAGCGTGAGCAGGGCAACATTGAGGATGCAGTTCAGCTCTATAGAAAAGCACTAGAGGTAAGCTAAGAGTTAACTCCTCTGTTGTTTAAAGGTCTGTTCAACAAAAACATCATGGTTGCTGTTGCTTTTTGGTAACCCTTTTTGTTTTTTCATCAGGTCTTCCCAGAATTTGCAGCAGCTCACTCTAACCTTGCCAGTGTCCTGCAGCAGCAAGGGAAACTCCAGGAGGCCCTCATGCACTACAAGGAGGCTATCAGGTTTGTAAATCTGTCATTTTAAAAGTAAATGGTCATAAATCCACATTAGATAGGATGTAGTTGTTATACCAAGTGTTAAATACAATTATTTTGATTGGTTTTAGGATCAGCCCCACATTTGCTGATGCCTACTCAAACATGGGCAACACACTGAAGGAGATGCAGGATGTACAGGGAGCGCTGCAATGCTACACCCGTGCCATCCAGATCAACCCAGCCTTTGCTGATGCTCACAGCAACTTGGCCTCTATTCACAAGGTAGGAATGACCTCAACTCCCTTACTGTTTGCAGTTATGATGATTGATTGCTAAGAGTTGTCACATCGCTTTAGGGCTTTACCCAGCTCTACGTTAACCCAACAGATCTATCAGCAATGTAATTCAATCATTTTATCTCAAAAATGCAAATATTTTATTTGTACTTTTCTGTACCAACAGTGGAAATTAGTCTAAAACAGTATACAAAATAATGGTTGCATGCTTGTTACGTTTTATATTTTATCTATAGTACTTCATTTATTAGATCCTGTTTGAGTTGATGAAGATGAGTCTCTGGTTAGGGAAAGGAGACATCACAATTACTGTCTGTTGGTGTGTAGTAGGATATATTGCTAATTTTGGTTTTGCAACTTCATGCATTTTGATCTTGTATGTATTTCTTTCTCCTAATTTATAGGATTCTGGAAACATCCCAGAGGCCATTGCATCTTACCGCACAGCACTGAAACTGAAGCCCGACTTCCCTGATGCATACTGCAACTTGGCACATTGCCTGCAGGTTGGTATATGCCAACGGCTTTGTCAAATATTTACCTGCATTATTTCTTCTTTTAAGCCAATGTGGAAACAGAAGCTCATTTTCTAACTTCTCTGACCCCTGTCACTCTCCCAGATTGTATGTGACTGGACAGACTACGATGAGCGTATGAAGAAGCTCGTTAGCATCGTGGCTGACCAGTTGGATAAGAACCGTCTGCCGTCAGTGCACCCGCACCACAGCATGCTGTATCCACTGTCTCACGGCTTCCGCAAGGCCATCGCTGAACGCCACGGAAACCTTTGCCTGGACAAGGTACACGCACTGATCAAAGCAAGTAAACTTTAATTCTTTTTGGGGGGGGGGGGATGGAAGGTGGCTGGTGATGGCAGTGGCTGTCTGCAGGGATATGGGGAAGGTAAGGGATGGATGGGAAAGTTACTGGATATTTTAAACTTTGTAGAAAAAGACGTGGAAGCTGTTAGAGAATGGGTTGCTTGCAGGGCTTGGATTATTTAAGCCGGGTCTTTAGATGAGTCTGTGGGTCAGCATAAGTCCACCACTGCTACATTGTGTGCAGCTCAGTCAAACTAGAATTGGCTATCCTGCTGGGGGTGTATTTTTACACTATTGCTAATTCCACAGATCAACGCTCTGCACAAACCCTCTTTCGAGCATCCGAAGGATCTGAAGGCCAGCGGCGGGCGTCTGCGAGTGGGCTACGTCAGCTCTGACTTTGGCAACCACCCCACTTCCCATCTGATGCAGTCCATCCCTGGCATGCACAACCCTGAGAAATTTGAGGTAGGGGAACCTTGTTTGTTTTATATCAAGAAATTACAATGTAATGTGTCAAAAATCAAAAGAGGACTCGCTATACGATATATATATATATCGTATAGCGAGTCCTCTTTTATAGATATATATATATATATATTTTTTTTAACAGTGAGATATGGTGAGTATTGCAATAATGTATATTGTGATTTACCTCATTCTACAACCACAAATTAGCCATTTATCAACAATTTATTTTAACTCTAATAAGATGATGTTGTGATTTCTTTTTGTTTTCTTTGAATGACCAACTTCCTGCCAATCTCTCTGATCTAATCAGCAATATCTATGATTTATAGAATAAGAGTGGGCTACACTGTGCTCTATCGATATATTTGATTCCCCTTACCTCTACAATATATGGATTTGACGATGATTTAATGATACCAGGGTTGACTGTTTTTTTAAGTTGATATTAACAGTCTATCTTTTTTTATTCCTCCTCAAGGTGTTCTGCTATGGGCTCAGCCCTGATGATAGCACCAACTTCCGTGTGAAAGTGGTAGCAGAGGCTCATCATTTCACAGACCTCTCACAGGTAACTATATAACCTCTAGATGCCTCCTCATCTCTTTTTGTATATAGTATCTTTTAACATTAACAATGTGATTGTGTATTTATTAATTTTTGCACTCAAGAAATATTCTCATGTGATGACAAAGTCGAAACCAATTTCCCTGAAACTGGTACCTTCTTCCTGCAGATCCCTTGCAATGGAAAGGCAGCTGATCGAATTCACCAGGATGGAGTCCACATTCTGGTCAACATGAACGGGTACACCAAAGGAGCCCGAAATGAGCTGTTTGCCCTCCGCCCTGCCCCTGTTCAGGTGAGCATATTATGGGACCTGATGGCGTGGAGTTGTATTTGAAGTTAAAAAAACTCCATCTTCATAGTCATTTTATTCTGATCTCATCAGACTATGTGGCTGGGTTATCCGGGAACCAGTGGAGCACCCTTCATGGACTACATCATCTCTGACAAGGAGACGTCCCCCTTGGAGGTGGCTGAGCAGTATTCTGAGAAACTGGCCTACATGCCACATACCTTCTTCATCGGGGACCACGCCAACATGTTCCCTCACCTCAAGGTTTGTCCATCCTCACATTTATGCAGTGTGTCAGGAAACACTATCAAAATTAATCCAGGTGATTTTAACATCTATTTTCTTTTTCTACCCACAGAAAAAGGCTGTGATTGATTTTAAATCTAACGGACACATCTTTGACAACCGCATTGTTCTTAATGGTATTGATCTGAAGGCCTACTTGGACAGCCTGCCAGATGTGAAGGTGATAAAGGTGAGAATTTACTCAAGAACCAAGATTTGGATTTCTCCCCCAAAAAATGCTAACATAAACCATGTGGTGAGAAATGTCATTATTTAATGATTTGACACCAAGCATTTCAGTTGAAACTGTTCTGTCACCAGATGAAGTGTGACAACAACCAGGAAGCTTCTGGAGAGACAAATGGACAACTGTCCATGCCTGTCATCCCCATGAACACAGCAGCTGAAGCAATCATCAACATGATCAACCAAGGCCAAATCCAGGTCACAATCAATGGATTCACTGTCAGCAACGGCCTTGCCACCACACAGGTATGTCAACACGCTTATGGGTTAATGCAAATCTTGAGGGGTACACCATTGTTGTTGATTTAATAAAAACCTAAGCAAGAGCAGCCTCTTAATTCAGCCTGCTGCTTTCCAGATCTTTTCAACAGCTGAAGTTGTAGTCTCTGAGACAGTTTGCTTGCAGGTATGATGTTTTCATGAGAGTAAGGTGGAAGCACAGACCTGGGTGAGGGAAATGGTGGCATTATGAATTGGCTGTGAAATGAATGATACTGTATTTGCTTTCCAAACAGCATATTGTCATCAGTAGGTCTATTACCAAGTGGCTGAAAAACGGTCCCACTTGACACATGTTCGCGATAAAAGCGTTTAAGCCTCTCAATGCTCTACAATACTGTTTTGTTCCCCTTTTTTAGATCAACAACAAAGCTGCCACTGGGGAGGAGGTGCCGCGCACAATCGTTGTGACAACCCGCTCACAGTATGGTCTCCCAGAGGACTCCATCGTCTACTGCAACTTCAACCAGCTCTACAAGATTGATCCCCCTACTCTCCAGATGTGGGCTAACGTAAGTTGGATAGACTTGGTTATAGCAACTGCTTTAAGGTGTTCCTTTATAGATCTTACAGTGTTTAAGGTCTGCTTTTAAAACGTTTCACTCCTGCAGATCTTGAAGCGTGTGAGCAACAGTGTGCTGTGGCTTCTTCGCTTCCCTGCTGTCGGCGAGCCCAACATCCAGCAGTACGCCCAGAACATGGGTCTGCCTGCCTCCCGCATCATCTTCTCTCCTGTGGCCCCCAAAGAGGAACATGTGAGAAGGGGCCAGCTGGCTGATGTGTGCCTGGACACTCCTCTGTGCAACGGGCACACCACAGGCATGGATGTTCTCTGGGCTGGAACACCCATGGTCACCATGCCAGGTGAGGAATATAGGGCACCATTGCCTTAAAACGACTGCAACCATTGGCTGTTTATTGATTTCATGTATATCATTTGTTTGCATATTTACATACTTGAGCTGCAAAGATTATTTGATATGTCGGCTATTAAATTGATGGCCATGTATTTTCATACTAATTTGGAGTAATTTTTTAAGAAAGAAGTCAGAATACTCTTGATTACTGCCTATGAAATGTGAAGATTTCCTAGTTTCAAAACTCCACTATATTACACTGAATTTCCTTGGAACTTTGGAAAAAAGTGTAAATCATCTTTGGCTAGGAAACATTAATCAACCTTTTTACGCCATTTTCTGACACTTTATAGCTTTTTATAGAAACGACTTGCAGATGAATCTGGGAAATGTCTTATTTGTTATAGTCAAATAACTGCTAGTTGAAAAACACTTTTGAAGTGCAGGCTGAATTTTAATTGTAAACCTTTTTTGTGAAGGCGAGACCCTTGCCTCCCGTGTGGCTGCCTCACAACTCAGTTGCCTGGGCTGCCCTGAGCTTATAGCCCATAGTCGCCAGGAGTATGAGGACATAGCGGTGAAACTGGGCTCTGACATGGAATAGTAAGTAGCAATTCAATCTGTTCTTTGTCACAAACATTGTTTTTAATAATATGAAATCTGACAAGTATTTTCCTCTTTCAGCCTGAAGATGGTCAGAGCACGTGTTTGGAAGCAGCGAATCTGCAGCCCTCTTTTCAACACCAAGCAGTACACAATGGACCTGGAGAAGCTTTATCTGCAGATGTGGGAGCACTATAGCAATGGCAAAAAGCCAGAACCCCTGGTCAAAATCCATTCAGTAGAGACCAGTGATAATGCCTAAACTGGGAGCATGCTGAATTCTTTTTCCTTGTACCCTTACCATGTCCAGCCCTCCATGTTTTTTTTTTTAACCATTGTCTGCACCCTTGTTTGGAATGGTCAGTCTCCACTCCTGCCCACTCCTTCAATGATTGCTGTCATTCACTTTTAACGGGACTCTTCTTTGTAAAGGAGCCCACAGATGTACACATTTCTTTTCCCATCACATCCGTTGTTTCATCACACATCTGCATTTCCTGAGCCAGATGCAGCCTGAGATTTTTAGGCACCTCTTCTGAGACTCCTGTCCTAAAACACAGTATATTTGATGAGCATGAGAGGATTGTGAATGCCCTGCTACCCCTTCAGTCCTTGGATCAGTGGATTTGTTTTCTCCTGTCGGTGTGAGTACAGGACTAACTGCAGCTTGTGGAGAGAATGCCCAGCCGTCATTACTTGTTGATCTATTTATAAATGGATTAAGAGTGTTGTGTGTTTTTTAAAAGAATAATGTTGCCCCATGGAAATTGTAACTCTGACTTAAGTTTCATCAGCTTTAACATGCAATTATAAAACTTGGATTGCAACTGCTCTTTAGTTCGTCTAAAGTTGTCATTAAATTACTGCATTGAATAGATGTGCTAGTTTTGAGGAATATGGTCCAAACAATGACTTTATCCCCACACAAAAGGCCAACTTTTATTCATTTTGTCAATCAAGGAATATGTTCATTGGCTGTTCTGTTTGATGTCACAATATGTTTAAGATGATTGAACAAAGATGGTCAAAGGAGTTTCAACTCATTGGAAAGAAACCTAAATGTCAGTTTAGATGTCAGAGTTGTTCAAAATTGATATTTTTTTTTAACTCAAACCAGGAACGGCATAGGTAAGTATTTTCTAAGCGGTTTTTGTTTTTGTATTGTCCGTTACTGTATGCTGTCAATGATGCCGCAAGGTTCTAAATATAATATGAAAAATAAAGAGATGGCGAAACTGTACTGTCTGATGTACTCACTTATTTTCTGTGTAAACAACCCTTTTCTTGAACAGACGGCTGGATGGTAACTGTCACATGTGGCAGCATTCTGAAATGACAAACTCATTAACATTTTGCCCTTTTCGCTGCTATATTTCAAGAACATTTTGTCTAATATGCTCTGCCTTAACCTGTTCCTAAACAAGGAACTTCAACTGCCATTACTGTTTGTTTTTTTAAATGTTGGCGAAACAGAAAAAAGGCTACAGATGGAGCATTATTTAATATATTTTACCTATCCAAATCTAGCAAAGCTGTGTTCAAATTGTGCTACGGTTTAAAATTCAGAGCTCCTTTGGTTGTTTAAACTTCATTACACGTTGAAGCACCTAATAGCTTATTGAGTTTATACATTTACACTAAATATTTTAGGAAGTTTGTAAGTTTTTTTTTGTATCAAAATATACCTTTAGAGTTAAAGTGAAATACTGAAAGTGTATAAACCATGACCGTATCTGGTGCAAGTATCTCGTAATTGAAATACACTTGTTTCTTTCTGGCATCTTCTCATTATGGTCTAATGAAAATAATTAAAGCGATTGATGGTGGGCGTGTACAGAATGTCACGTGTCATATGAAGCCCGCTCCGATTGGTTGAATGTGTGCTGACTACCTCCGGTCTTGTATAGCACACAATTTGAATTTTCCTTCGCTTAGCTCCGTCTGCCACCTCTGCCTCTTTTACTTACAACACCAGCGGCGGCGAATTTGGTAATCATATTTTATTGGACTCTATTTTCTTTTACCAATATCATACATTTTCTACCGGAGATTCAAGCTAACTCAGGCGAAATACGGAAACATTACACCACTTTCAGTATCTCGAGTCCAAACAGAATGATAGCTAGCACGTTGCTAACGGTAACGCTAGTGTTTCTAGCTACAGTAATGCATGTCTGAAATGTCTTGTTAATAGATATGTCTTGCATTTAAAACAAGTAGCTGGTTCAATGAAAATCACGTATTAAACATCTCATATAGCCTAAATATGTGGTTTTAATGGGAGCATAGAGGTTTTACGTAGGGCTGGACTTTAAATGATAAATGTGGTGTTGGTTTGTGTACCGTTTTCACAGCAGAGGAAACTATGAATAATGAGACCCGCACATTATTTGAGAGAGTCGCGAAAAAGATGGGATGGGATGATGGAGGACTGGACACAGCAGAAAAAAAGGTTTGTCTTTCTTTATCTTAAAATGTAAATACAAATACATTCAACTAAATGTCAGATCAGCTCACAAAAAAAGCTGTGAATGTGGAGCAGTTGCATTTTGATGAGTTGTTTAAGTAAAACTAAAAGTCATGCCGTATATTAGTTGTTTCCAGCTAATTAAATTAATCTAATAATCATCAGTACTGAAAATAAAAGTTTTTTTCAGCCCTGTTAAAATGTTGTGCATTTGTATTGTTATAATGCCAATCCGCCTGTCTTTGATATTTCTAGCTGATTAGCTCAATTGGCAAAACTCGTCATCCTGCCTTAAGCAGTTTTGGATCTCTGGCTCAAACAGCCTCTCCAGTCCAGCTTGCCCTCAGTGACAGTGAAGATGATCCAGAGAAGGAGAACCAGTTTTGTAAGGGCAACGATTACAGAAACAAATATATGACTGAGTCAAGTGATGACGACTTCGAACAATGTGAGTGGGTTTAACTGGTGACATTTGCATATTGATAATTTGTATGATTCTGTTTGCAAATACACTAATACGTTTATTTGACCTTTTTTTTTGCCTTAGTCCTTGTGGGAAGAGCTACGCCAAAAGCAAAACCGTCCTCACTAAAAGCATGCAGTGCTGCAAAGAAAGAAAGTATGGAAATAGCTGCACTGACACAATTTCATGAAGCAACAGCGCTGTGTCGTTTCTTGTTTCAGTCTCACATGTCTCATCAAAGTTTTCATACTGGTCGTGCAAGGTTCCAAACTATTTTTGTTGTGTTTAGTTCAAATGTTCTCACGGTGAGCTCAGACGATGACGGCGGTTTTGAAACATGTAAGTAGTCTTCTCTGCTTGCTATAGTTGTCTGCTTCTGTAACCCTTGACGATAAATGAAAAGCATTCTTACATCAGTGTTATATCTTATTTATATGTTACATTAGTATTGTCTATTTCATTTTCCTTTCATTTATCCACATTTTGGATAATAAAGTTCTGCAGCGAGTGAAAACCCCAAAAGCCAACCCTAAAAACCTTTCACAGAGTGGGAGTGAAGACAGGTGAGTGTTAAATGCAGTTGCACTTAATCATGTTTTCCTTCTTTGATGCTTTGTCTGTGTATTTCAAATTTGTTTAGAAAAATATATTTTACCTTTTGTCTTTTTTAAGCCTCACAAAGTTCATAGTGGAAGACCTCTCATCAGATGATGACTTTATTCCGACAAAATCATCTGGTAAAGGTAACTTTGAATGAACTTTTCACAACTGACTGTCTTATATTGTAAAGGAAAGCACTACAAAATGTGATGATTTTCGTCCACTGTTTTGCAGTGCCAAAGAGCTATACTCCAGCAGTCCTTCATTCACCAAGGAGGCCGCTGTCTCTGTGTGCCTCTCCCGTCTTTGTGAGTGACAGTGATGATGATGATGATGAAGAAAACATTGTGGTCAAGAGCACTTGGAGGACTCGCCACTCAAAACCTAAGCCCACACCAAAGGCTGACCAGAAAAAAGCTCTGCGGTGGGATGAAAACGACAGTTCGCCATTCCTATCCAACCCTCCCATCCATTCTCCCTTTTTTCTCCTTCCCCACAAAACTCAAACATCACTGGCCTCTCCAAAACGCACTCTCTCAGCCCCTTCAAAGCTGGATGATTCGGCCAGTTCCGAGGAAGAGTTCATATCCCTACTGGATAGACTGAAAAAGAAAAACAAGTTCCCTGGCACTTCCTTCTCTCCAAGAAGCACTAATGGTACAGGTGTAATTTAGATTGTCTCATCTCAACAGTCTCTTGCTTTTCTTTTGATTGTAGTTTTGAGGCTGATATTGATGGTTTTGTTCTTAAATGTAGAATACAACAAAGAACCTCCTGTGCCAGCTCCTCCTTCAAGGGGACTCTCAACACAAGTCTCCAAACCATTAAGGGAAACACCTCTGCAGATAAAGACTCCAGGAAAATCCACCATCTTGAAGCCCACTGTCAGTCAGACTGAGCCCAGGCACGGCCCCATCAGCAGGTACGTCTGTTGACCAGTTTTTATCTTAATTGCCACTCCCTTAATCTGTCTTTCGTAAGCAGGTTATTTTTCATGAGTTAACCCTGTCCTTTCCTCTTCTAGGGTAGCACTGTGCAGGACCCCAGGGTGCTTCTTGCAGTCCTTATCGAACACTGGTTCCAGCTATGGCCGCAATTTTAAGCAGAACAAGGAAGAACTCACCAGTAGACTCTACCTGCTGTACAATTCCAGTGTGTTTGACTCTAAGGTGATTTAAGAACAGTTTTTTTTCACACTTTTAGTAAAAATAAGGAAAGTCATTGTTGCTGCATTATATTTAACATTGTTTAGGTGGCTTCAATAACATGTGCTTTTATATTGTTTTTACCTGTCTGACTTGACTTCTAGCTCCCCGGAAATATGTCAGTGACTTGGAATAAGAAGTTGCGTAAAACTGCCGGTTACTGTATCACGGGGCAGGAGCGAGGTGGAGGGAACCGCTACGCCCGCATTGAACTGTCCGATAAAGTCTGTGACTCTGCAGGTAATGCTTTAGTGAGACCGTTAAAAGCAATCAACTGTAACTTTCTCTAATTGTAAATATGTGATATTATCTTCAATGCACAGTGACATTGTCATGTCTGTTAATATTAGATTAAGTCTCCCCACCACATACTTATTGTTCCGCCCGTCTAGATCGTCTGAGGGACACGCTGATCCATGAGATGTGTCACGCTGCAACCTGGCTGATTAATGGTGTGAGGGACGGGCATGGAAACTTCTGGAAGCTGTATGCTCGCAAGTCCACATTGGCACATCCTGAGCTGCCCATGGTCACTCGCTGCCACAGTTATGACATCAAGTACAAGTTCCAGTACCAGTGCACCCGCTGCCAGAACTTGTACGTGAAAACTGTTTTCGGATTGATTGAAATCATTAACCTCATCACGTTTTGTTTTTTTCACCTTGCATTTCATCTGTTCTTATTTCATTTGACCATGATTCTTCACAGGATCGGACGTCACTCCAAGTCGCTGGACACGCAGAAGTTTGCGTGTGCGCTCTGTTCAGGACAGCTCGTCTTACTGATGCCGGCCAAGCAGCGTGCTCCCACACCTTTTGCCAACTTCGTCAAAGAGAACTACGGGACTGTGCGACAGGACATGAAAGGACAAAGCCATGCCGAAGTGATGCGCAAACTTAGTGTGGACTTTGCTTCTACTAAACTAAATCAGAGCTGAGACATCGATGCTCGTTGTTCTTGAATCTAAAGACTGAGCCTAACAACAACAGGAAGCCTCTCCCAATTCTGAAATACCTCTGTCAACTGGTACTGAGTGAGCAGCTGTGACTATTTATATTTTCTTTTTGTATTTTGTCATTCCTTGTTCAGGAAATCTTCTATTCATCAGCTTGTGGTAAAAGGCTGGAACTGTAAAAACTGAGCCTCAACATTAAGTTTCACAATCGTGTGTGCTGTTCATGTGGATAATGTGTCAAACATGTATGTAATTCATACCTCCTCTTGTCATTGTACGGGGCGGTCAATTAATTTCTTATTGCATTTTTTATAATCGACTAGTTTCATCTTTCTGTTTTTATGAAGTTTATCAATAAAGTTGAAATGTGTAACTGTTCATGAAATGGCCAATTGACATCTTTAAGACATTTTTCCGGACCAAGACCACCAGACTCAGAGACAGTTTTATACCACAGGCTATAAGACTACTGAACTCCTGAGCTGTGTGAATGTCTACTCACATCTGTTTATAGTACACACATACATATATATTATACACATCTGCCATACATATCTGTTTATAGTACACATATCTATATATTGTACATATCTGCCATATACATCTGCTATACATAATATATGCATCTGTCCATACCTCCTCATTCAACAGTGTAAAGTATTTAAATACTTTCAATGTATTCCACATATGTATATATTTCACATCCTCAAATCTGTATTGTTGTTATTGTAAATATTCTTCTCTCTTTTTGCACTACTTTATTTATCTTTTGCACCATGCATGTTGAGTTGTTGGAGGAGCACGCGACATAAGATTTTCATTGCCAACATATACGCTGTATCTGCTGTGCATATGACAAATAAAACCTTGAAACCTTGAAACCTTGAAACCATTTAATATAAGTTTAAGTGTGTATAATGAATCAGCATGTTAAAGGTTTTAGAAGTTCCTTTCACAAACATACATTATTGAAATACCTACATGTATGTGTAGATCCCTGGTTTTATAGTGTTCATAACTACCACGTAGTAGTCAATGGACTTCCTAAATATCTTAAAGAGATCACTCCCAAATCTGTGGAAAAAGAAACCCTAGCTGTTGACACATCACTGTCTGTAATTACTATCCATGAAAATACAAGTGAAATATCCAGGCTAAATTTAGGAACATTTCTGTGTACTGTGCATAGTTAAACAATACCTGGAGGCCCCTTTTTAAAGTGCTGGGATTGATGTTTGTGTGACCTTCATTAATCTCTACTCTGCGGACAGCCTTGCTGTGGCTCACCTGTTTTGAAAACTCCACACGTAACCCTGACAGAAATGAACTGCATCTACTTTATGTATTCACTTTGCTCAGGTGGACCTCTTTCTGAGCACTGCTTTGGCTGTCGACTGCTTTGTAGCTGTCAAGTGGCCCCTGCGCTATGAATTCTTGATGTGTGCTCAAAGGAAGAGAGCGACTGTTGATGGACTTTATCAGCTGTGCCAAGCCCTGTGGCTTAGGTCTCAGTCTCAACACCATCCAGGTCAATTTCACCCTTTCCCGGTGTCGACCTTTCATCTTAACACCCTGCTTGTCCGGGACACCGGCGCTACAGTTGCTGTGTTGGTGCCTCTCTGCTGTCTGACCACTCTGGCATGCTTCTGTCTGCTCTGCTGGAACATGAGCGCAGGAGGGCTCTGCACCAAAAGAGTTTGTGTGACCATGACTCTCCAGACAGCTCAGACTATCGTCTTCTCTGTTCCTGTAGTAATGGACAGCTACCGGTTGGCTTCCTGCATATTGATGCTCTTGACATAGCAACCACCATTATCTACAACCTGGGGGTATCACTCATTCCTCTTATTTATGGTTACCTCTCAAGGGAGTTGCAGCAGATAGCTGCATCAAAATCCTGCGGTGAGGTAGCAGCATCCCCCTGTAATCTACTGAGTAACAGCTGTACATAAATAATGTGAGTTGAAAAAAAAGAGGCAGTTCAAACACTGATAGCTAGAGGAACAATGATGGTATTAATAATGAGAAATAAAAGACAGGACAAACTGCTTCAAGAAATTTATTCTGTACCTTAAACACTTATATTCTGTATGTCTACTCAATAAATTCACTATGAATTTTACAAAACATTTAAGAATACAGATTATTTTTATATATATTTAAGAGTAGTTTGACAGAGATAAACACTTCATGCTACAAGAAAAATACATACACAAACATATTTTAAAGATATTGGGATCCTCCCCATTTTAAGAGGCACAGGCATAAATCCACAGGCAGTACTGAGGTGAGACAGCACTCCCCAATCATCAGTGGTTACAAAAGCAACCACATGAAACAGTGGCGTTACCAGAGTAATGAAGATGGATGAAAGGTAATGTACATGCTGTATGATCAATTAAAGCATAGGAATGTACTGGTTGTCATTGCGTTGACGTAGGCACTGAGAAGTTCTTGCAAATAAACAACCTACATATTACCATTTATGTAATCCATGTTATTCTCATAAAATACAAACAAGAAAGAGAGTGTTCTCATACTGTACAACAAATGTATAGATTATCATGTAACCCCATGTCTTTAAAAACCTCCTTTCACTGCGGTAATGACAGCTAAACCTTTTAATAGTCTCCAGATGAGGACATTTATGGCACAACACAATAGGAGAATGGACATGTAATATATGAGCAGAATTGAATGTGAAAACACTGGTCTCCTTCACTTCACCGACCCTGATGAGGTGCACTTCCTTCAGTACAGACAGGTCTTCTTCATGATGCGCAGGAACTCCTGCTGGTTCACTTCTCCATCTCCATCCCTGTCCGCTTCCTCTATCATTTCCTTCGGACGCACAAAATAAGAGAAGAATGATTAAAAGGAGAGTACAGGAATTCAAATCAAACTATTTTGGTGGCATTTGAAGCAAATGTTGTCTTTACATAAAGCCAAACAAACTTCAGTCATGACCTTTGAGAGTCGAGTTGAGAGCTAATACATAGGCATGTGCTTTACCTGCAGCTCTTCATCTGTGAGGTTCTCTCCCAGCTCTTTAGCTACTCTCTTCAGATTCTTAAACGAGATCCTGCCCGTCTCGTCGTCATCAAACAGGCGGAAAGCTTTAAGGATTTCCTCTTTGGAGTCCTTCTCAGCCTTAAATCAGAGGAAAAGGAATGTGGTTTAGGTTCAAACTGCATTTCTACAAGGGTGTGTAGTCGTACACATCAGATAACCGACAATAAAAATGTAGTACCACTATAGTCATAATCTAAAAGTGACTGATAGGGTGGATTAAAGGTTTTGGCTTCACTGAATAACCGGGTAAAAAATCTGTACACATTTTTAGACCAAACCGGTAACTCAATTTCAAACAAGAGAAAACAAAGTGAATGCATAATAGTATATGTCATGATATTAGTACCATTTTCTGTGTCATTACGAAGAGGAAGTCAACAAAGGATATTTTCCCTGTGCCGTCCTTATCCACATCGCCAATCATCTTCTTGATCTCCTCTTTCTTTGGTTCAAACCCCAGAGCTCTCATTGCAACCTGTCACATGGAGAAAGGTGTGAGAGTGAAGCCCACACATAGAAAACGGTGTTCCTCGACCTGTTGTGTGATTGTGATCAGCGTTACAGCACTTTTACCTTGAGCTCCTTGACATCAATGTATCCGCATCCATCTGTGTCGAACAGCTCAAACGCCTCTCTGATCTCCTGCTTCTGCTCCTCTGTTAGCTCTGGTTTGGGGGTCGTCTTCTTGCGAGGAGGAGGCACGGGACCCTGCAGGGATGGTCTCTTGGCAATGGTCGCCTGATGGGGACACAGGAGAGGAGAAAGAGGAAGACAAATTGTAAAGATAGAAGACACAAGAGCCTATGATAACAACATAATCAGAGACATTCTTGGGTGAAAGTAGGCATTCCACAAACACACAAAGAAATCATAGATGTCCATCACCAGTTAACAACATGAACAAAGATTAAGGTTCTAATGAACATCTTTTACTCACCATCAGGTACTATGTATTTGATTGTCAAAAAGCAAAAGGCAGATCTTATAGGCGATCTATGTTTTTATCTTGGCTATGAAGCCTCCCTATCATTTAGGGAGGAGGTGATGATAAAAACAGGTTTGCAGTACTGGACATCAGTTGCTCGCATTAAACGTTAAAATACTCCGAATGACAGGGAGTGTCTTATTCCTCAAAATCCTCTATTTATTTCGCTGGAACGGCTGTTAAAATGTGCAGAAAATGAACGTTTCTAGCTAACAACACGCACAGGTTCTGCTGTTCAGGAGCTGTCGTCATGGAGCCCAGGCTCTCGATATGTGCACCGTTTGTGCCAGCGGAGAGGACAACGTCTTCATGGCCATTGGGAAACTGATGCAGGTTCACGAAAGGCACGAAAGGGAGTAAAAATCAAACGTATCAGTCGGGCAAAAATGTGATTGGCTGCTGAAGATCACGGGGTGCAAAACACGATCCGAAAATTTAGAGCTGTTAAAACTTCTTGGAGTTTCCATAGAAACATAAACGATAAGCTGAATATGGAGACTCGGGAAGTGTCTGTGTCATATTTACACGCAAACACAATTGTAATATGTTTGTGTTTTGTTAATAAGTTGCCTAAATCCCCCCTCTGTGTCAGCAGACAGTCAAGCATGAGGTCTGACAGTCAGGGCTCTACCTAATAAAAAAAAGGATAGTTATAAAGAAAGTAATTACATTATAGAGGAAAGCTATTAATAACAATTATTAATAATATATTATTTTAGCCTACTCAATCTATTGTCTTTTTCTCATATTAAACGTTTTCTCTAATGCATATGTTTTATTTGGACTATTAAGGAATTTAGTAAAGCCTAAATCCGACTATAACTGGTATTCTGCAAACTATGAGTTTCTAGAAAAGCGCTCTATAAATAAATGGATTATTATTATTATTATTATTATTATTATTATTATTATTATTATTATTATTATTATTATATGGACACTGGTTAAATCTGTATCTACGTGTTTTCCTTTATGCTTTTAATTATATTATGAATACATAGCAAACAAACCTAAAAACGTACTCCCTCTCTAGGAGGTGACAAGGGGGGCGGGGTCTTTGAGCCAGAAGGCGGATGTAGAACGAGTCTGTGGTCCATGTTTGGTTTAAATTGTGGCGTTCTTTGACGTATGTTGTAGACCATTGGTTATCATCCATCGTCACCTTTATGCCGAGCTTTGGCTCGACAAATCACAGAGCACTTTTCACTCAGCTGATTCAGATGGTTGGTCCGCGGGTTAAGTTGCGAGAAACTGCAGGTAAACAGTAGCTTTGCATCGTTCAATGTTAAAAGTTGTCACATTTATGCCCTGTGTGTTATATTATTGGGTGAACGTTCCTTAACTTTGTATTCCACCTGTAGGACAACCGTTTTCACCACAGCGATTGATATTTTCGCTCACCTATTGGTCACTTTTCACTCAGTATGGCAACGCGTGTTCGACCGGTGAGTTCAAACGGGTTTCTTTTTAAAGTGCAAAGTTGCTTTACCTTTTTATTGCGATAGTGCTTTTTGTTGGGCTGATATGTGTCATTAATCTCTACCTACATGTTTTGCAGAGTAATAAACGATGTGCAGTCATCGGGGGCTCTGGCTTCCTGGGAAGACACTTGGTGGAGAAGCTGTTGGATCGAGGCTACTCTGTTTCTGTATTTGACATCCGTCAGAGCTACGAGCTGCCTGGAGTCGCCTTCCACCTGGGAGACCTGTGCGACAAGCAGGTGAGACTCCCCAACCTCCTAGAGTCGAACTTAAATTGCAAAAATATACACATGAGCCATGGATGAGAATTTCCTGTGGATCTGATCTGACTAAATACAAAACCAAAAACATGGTAGCTTTCTGGAACAATTCAAAGTCAATAAGACAGTGAGGTGTAGTCTTTGCATGACCAAACATCTTGAATATTAAATAATCAGGCATGCACATTGAAAGGAATAGCTCTTACCTTTGTTAAAAAGACACTGTTAAGACTTTGAAAATGTTCTTCAATGTTTTAGAGACAAGTATTTTCAGCTGACCTGTAGTTTCCTAATGACCACTTGACACTTGCCCCATCCTGAAAAGACTTAAAACTAATCTCTGACCTAAACCAATTGTCTGAAGCTATGAGTTGTCTGTCACTTGTTGCTCCAGGCTCTGCTGCCGGCTATGAAGGATGTGTCCCTGGTCTTCCACTGCGCCTCCCCAGCTCCTGCCAGTGATGACCGCGGGCTATTTGAGAGGGTCAACATTCAGGGCACACGCACCATAATCCAGGCCTGCATCGAGGCCGGGGTACAGGTGAGGTAAAGGTGGAGGCAGCCAGGGGATGAGAGGCTGGGCTTTTATCTCTGTTCATGCCCATGATTTATTTCTCCAAAGATGGAAGATGCCATTAAAGTGGTTGAACTTTTTTTTTCAGAAACTGGTCCTGACGAGCAGTGCTAGTGTGGTGTTTGAAGGGACAGATATTAAGAATGGGAGAGAGGATCTGCCATACGCCCAGAAGCCCATCGACTATTACACAGAGACCAAGATTGTGCAGGAAAAGGTAGGAGAGTGTGAAACCCATTTGGTGAAGTTGCCTCAAAACAAGATTGTCTGGTGAATTTCTAATTTGCATGTGTCCCTCCTTTAACCAAAGTCAGTTGGAAAATGAGGCTCAAAATGTATCATTTGAGTGTCAGTACAACCCTGTGTTATACGGAACCAAGTGGATGGTAGCACAGGTTCCAGCTCCTCCTGATTTGAGGAGGTTTAAGGGCTTTTATTGAATCTCCGAATTTATAGTTTTGGGAATTTCCTTCTTCCCCATGTTGATATCAAAATCAAATTGTATACACTTAGCTTTATTTGTATTACATCATACAACAACTTAATATCATCTACAGCAGAAGAGCATCTCTTCAGGAATTACTCCTGCACCTTATCTGCTCCATGCCCTTGTCAATCACTCACACTAAGCTGATATTCAGAGTAGAGCTGTAACAATTAGCCAATTCATCTATTAGTTGTTTGTTGATTACCAACTATTTTGATAGGCGATTCAAGATTCAAAGGCTTTATTGTCATACAGTGGGGCAAAAAAGTATTTAGTCAGCCACCAATTGTGCAAGTTCTCCCATTTAAAAAGATGAGAGGGGCCTGTAATTTTTATCATAGGTATACCTCAACTATGAGAGACAGAATGAGAAAAAGAAATCCAGGAAATCACATTGTAGGATTTTTAATGAATGAATTTTCAAATGATTGTGGAAAATAAGTATTTGGTCAATAACAAAAGTTCATCTCAATACTTTGTTATATACCCTTTGTTGGCAATGACAGAGGTCAAACGATTTCTGTAAGTCTTCACAAGGTTTTCACACACTGTTGCTGGTATTTTGGCCCATTCCTCCATGCAGATCTCCTCTAAAGCAGTGATGTTTTGGGGCTGTCACTGGGCAACACGGACTTTCAACTCCCTCCAAAGATTTTCTATGGGGTTGAGATCTGGAGACTGGCTAGGCCACTCCAGGACCTTGAAATGCTTCTTACGAAGCCACTCCTTCGTTGCCCTGGCGCTGTGTTTGGGATCATTGTCATGCTGAAAGACCCAGCCACGCTTCATCTTCAGTGCCCTTGCTGATGGAAGGAGGTTTTCACTCAAAATCTCACGATACATGGCCCCATTCATTCTTTCCTTTACACGGATCAGTCGTCCTGGTCCCTTTGCAGAAAAACAGCCCCAAAGCATGATGTTTCCACCCCCATGCTTCACAGTAGGTATGGTGTTCTTTGGATGCAACTCTGCATTCTTTCTCCTCCAAACACGACGAGTTGAGTTTTTACCAAAAAGTTCTATTTTGGTTTCATCTGACCATATGACATTCTCCCAATCCTCTTCTGGATCATCCAAATGCCCTCTAGCAAACTTCAGACGGGCCTGGACATGTACTGGCTTAAGCAGGGGGACACGTCTGGAACTGCAGGATTTAAGTCCCTGGCGGCGTAGTGTGTTACTGATGGTAGCCTCTGTTACTTTGGTCCCAGCTCTCTGCAGGTCATTCACTAGGTCCCCCCGTGTGGTTCTGGGATTTTTGCTCACCGTTCTTGTGATCATTTTGACCCCACGGGGTGAGATCTTGCGTGGAGCCCCAGATCGAGGGAGATTAGCAGTGGTCTTGTATGTCTTCCATTTTCTAATAATTGCTCCCACAGGTTATTTCTTCACACCAAGCTGCTTACCTATTGCAGATTCAGTTTTCCCAGCCTGGTGCAGGTCTACAATTTTGTCTCTGGTCTCCTTTGACAGCTCTTTGGTCTTGGCCATAGTGGAGTTTGGAGTATGACTGTTTGAGGTTGTGGACAGGTGTCTTCTATACTGATAACGAGTTCAGAAAGGTGCCATTAATACAGGTAACGAGTGGAGGACAGAGGAGCCTCTTAAAGAAGAAGTTACAGGTCTGTGAGAGCCAGAAATCTTGCTTGTTTGTTATTGACCAAATACTTATTTTACCGAGGAATTTACCAATTAATTCATTAAAAATCCTACAATGTGATTTCCTGGATTTTTTTTTCTTATTCTGTCTCTCATAGTTGAAGTGTACCTATGATAAAAATGACAGGCATCTCTCATCTTTTTAAATGGGAGAACTTGCACAATTGGTGGCTGACTAAATACTTTTTTGCCCCACTGCATATGCACAGGAGCTACATTGTAGATATGGCAATTAAAAACTTAAGTCCTAAGCTCCTCCAACAATGCAACATAATAAACATATAGGACATAAAACAAATTACACCAATAAAAGTTGTGAAAGAAATAACAGAATAGAAATAAAACGGTGCAAGAGAATGTTGCAAAATGTGCAAGTAAATAAACATTTAAATAGTGAAAAAGTCTATATACATGTAAATGGAATATTATACATACATAAAAACAGATAAACGCTTATGGAGGCACTTTACAGAGCTCAGGTGTCTAGTCTCGTGGTTTTAGTCCTGATGCTTTAGTACCACCTTAATCGTTTTTCAAGTAAAAAATGCAGCGCTCTCAACTGTATAGATTTCACACATTTTCCTGTTTTATGTCATAAAACTGAATATCTTTGGGTTTGACAGTGACAAAGTCAAACATGACCTTGGACTGAGATTAAGTCGTAAATAATATTGTTGAAAATCTTCTACTTTCATGGTGTTTTAGCTTGTCTTAGAGGCTTGTGACAAAGAGAAGGGTCTCCTCACTGTTGCTATCCGGCCTCATGGCATCTTTGGCCCTCGGGACCCTCAGCTGGTTCCTATCTTAGTGGACACAGCTCGCAGGGGCAAGATGAAGTTCATCATTGGGTAAGTCAGAGGGGTTTAGTTATTCCTACCAATCCAACTAGTTTTATCTACTAGAAAGAAAACAAAAAGCTTTTATTTCATAACTTATGACTGCAAGTTGTTAACAAATATAAACATGTATCTCTTATTTAGTTTTGTGTGTCAATAGTGCCTTTCATAAATCAAAATGGTAGATAAAATGTAGGATTTAAATTGGGCTTCCTGCATATACATTTTGAAAAAACTGCAATGTGTTAACATGTCAACACTGACGTGAAGTGGTGGTAACTACTAATGCATCAACCACCTGAAGGCATAACTAGTACACAAGCACATGTTTTCCAAGGCTGTGGCTATTTCTGCAAACCTTTTAGTGTGACTTATGGAAATGTATTCAACTGGAATACAGC
Source organism: Eleginops maclovinus (assembly GCF_036324505.1). Lineage (NCBI taxonomy): Eukaryota > Metazoa > Chordata > Actinopteri > Perciformes > Eleginopidae > Eleginops > Eleginops maclovinus. Next base: position 16,346,849 of record NC_086371.1, read on the forward strand.
TGTTACATCATCATGTCTGCATGAATTTATGTTCTCATAAAAGTAGGATATATTATCTCTAAAATCTACCTTTTAACCAACTTTCACTCATTCACTGGCGTACCCACTACGTCCTTGCCCTTTGAAAGGTGAAATTAGTATTATGAAAGTGTCTCAGACGCATAGACTGCTGTTCCCGTGTGCTGAATGATTAAATGTTTGAACTCCTACTTTATCCTACTCCTAATTGCTATTGCTATTATATGTCTGTATTTATTTTTCCTTCTTTGTTTTATGCTGGGATGGGACCAATCTGGTGGATTTCACCTTTGTGGAGAATGTAGTTCATGGCCACATTCTGGCTGCTGAGCACCTGAGGCCGGACTCTCCTATATGTGGAAAAGTGAGTGAGACTAGAATTTAACACCGAGCCAATTAAATGTATCCTGCTAGAGATATCATGTTGTTAGTCCCACATCTTATTTTTCAGGATAAAAATGTGTCAAGTTAAAACATCTTGTATCCACTGCTTCACTTTCAGCCATACCACATCACCAATGACGAGCCCGTTAAATTTTGGGACTTCATGTCTGATGTGTTGGTGGGGCTGGGATATGCTGCTCCCCGCTACCACCTCCCCTACACTCTTGTGTACGGCCTGGCCCTGCTCCTCTGGCTGCTGGCTCTGATCCTGCGTCCTCTGGTCTCCTTTAAACCCACCTTTACACCCATGAGAGTGGCTCTGGCTGGAACCCACCACTACTACAGCTGTGACCGCGCCAAGCAGGACCTGGGCTACAAACCGGTAGTCAGTCTGAAGGACGGGGTAGCACGCACTGTGCAGAGCTACCCTCACCTCAGACAAGGGGCTTGATGGAAGAAGAACACTGTTGAGACATGTAAGGCTGTACAGTTACACTCGCTGACAATACAGTGATCACGTAACCCTGACTGGACAATTTAAAATAAGGGAACAAACCTCACTGTGTGCCTTTTCAAAATGTATGTACTATTTTCACCAGCAGATGGAAGCAAACAGTTCTATGTTTGGTCAACACACTGCAGTCTTGCAATGTTTTTAAGCACTTAGTAAACCTGTGTTCAATCTACTGATCTATCACTGTGAAAACATTACTTCATATTTTGCTTTTGTTTGAGAACATATGCTCCATAAGTAATTGCGATTATCGATATTACTGTCATGTAAAGACCTTTTTTATGCCAGTGATATAACAATAATATAATAAAATAATGATGATAATGCAAGTAAACCCCTAAGAAGTTCGCTTTCAAGTCTTAATAACTGTCAGACATTGGAATTGGACTGTGAATCAAATATTCAATATAAATCAAATAAAATATTCTCCCACCTGAGCTGCGGATGAAATATTTACATTTCTTACATGTTCCCATATATTATCTGTGTGCTGTACACACACATTGAAAGGCTGCTGTTAATGACAAAATGACTTGATCCCTTCCACTAGAGGACTTTTCTGATAGAACTTGTGTGAAAATAATTGACATCCTACATTTAATTTGGGATAAGCTCCTTTGGTTTTAATTAAGCAGCATTTAGAGATGCTTTGAAATACTGAGCCTGTAGCTTGTAGCAACACTTTGTCCCCTTCTTGTTTCAACAGAACAATACTTCAATGCACAACGCCTTAAAGAAATTATTTTCTTGGCTTTCTTTTTAAGAACTTGACTGGCCTGCACAAAGCCTCGGCCCCATCCCCATTCAACACCCATATGATTAATAGGAATTGCGACTGAAAGGAAATATTGTGGAAAGCGTTCCCAGAAGAATGGAGACTGTATTATATATCAGCTTATTAGTACCCACAGTTTAGAGCCTAATCTTTTATAAAACAATAAAATACCATATGCACAATAAAACAGATTTTGGTAGTGGAAATTGCTCCTCTTTCCCTTACTGGTCATGTAACGATTTGTTCCTAATTTAATTCTAAAACAATTAATTGGGGACAACTCAAAATGCATTTCAAAGTTTGTTCAAGAAAAATCTGAGATGAGGATGATAAATCAATTGGTATCTTCTAAATTAAATGAGTGAAAGTACAATATTCCATCTTTGTGTAGCTGGGCCTCAATCATGACACTTTGGAAATGGAAATGACAAAATCAGACTGCTGAAGTCTCATACTGGCTATAGCTGGACTTACCAAGCTATTTCACACAGAACAAAAACAATCTCTTACTCTGGAATTGCATTAGAAATGGATCTCTGCATGGATATTATGGACTGGAGGAAGGATCAATAACTGTTATGTATTGGAATAATAGTTGGTGTCCACATACTTTTGACCATATAGGGTATTTCCATATTTAACACTGTACCATTTCTCTGACGCTGATTCATCTGTGGTATTAGACACTGTAAATCATCAGGAGGACATCTGTTTCAACGAGTTATGCAGATATTTAAAATACTATTCAAGAAGTATCATTGAATACAATAATGGGTTGGGCAATGAAAATTCATTGTAAGCTAGTTTCAATCCCTCTATTTCCACGCTACATCTGTCATTCTGTCATTTTAATGATGACAAAGTTATAAAACAAAACTTGCAAATGCCAGAGTCCCTCCTTCTCACAGTATTTATGTCTAACATTTATTATCTGCCACAGAGATCACCTCTTTTTCTAGGTAAAGCATATCTGTCATTCCATGCTTTGGTGTGGTGTTAGATAGATGGGGTTAAGTTAAGATACTTTGCATTCTTCTTTTTAATTCCGCTCCAGCAGCACCCTAATGATTCACTGCTGCAGTCAGCGTCACCAAGCAAGGCTGTCTGACTGGTTTCTGTTCAAGGGAGAGAGGGATCCAGGTAGATAATAGACTGAAGCGTTTAAGTGTGCTCAGCCGAGTGAAACTTTGCCTCTCAGAATTGCTAATTTCCTCCTCCACCCCCTCTCTCTGATATGTTGCGAAATCTTTTCACACCCTCCTCTGATTTGTAAAGACTTTGTAAATGTATACACCGTATGTGTGAGATTGCTGTTTATACTGAAACATTGGTCGGGTGATCTTCATGCAGTGTTTTCGCAGGGTGTATATTGTAGTCACGTGAAAATTACGTTATGTGGCAATTTGTCAAAGAATTTGCTGGACTTTTTCTTGCCTTTCACTTAAACATAGACATTGGCTTTCAGCTGCCTCTCTACCAATAATAGTTAAAGGCTAGTAGACAGGGTTAAACTAAGCTCCATTTCACTTTCACTAAATCCCGATTAGAGTTTACGTTTTCATAACTGGTTTTATAATTCTTTTGAACAGAAACCAATGAAAATACTCACTTTTTGATTTCATATATACAAGTATAATTCACACATTCCATTTCAGATTGGCTTTTGTTTGTATGTATTATTATTATTCTATATTTTTGTTGTTATGTGGGCCACTGTTTGTTCATTATCTCAGTGCACCTGTGTGCTCATCATCTCATTTTAATGATGTTTGTGCTTCCTGGATTTTCTTATCCCCTGAGCATGAGAGGAGCATTCCCACAGAACATGTAGCCTTGAATGTCTTTCTTTTCGTCTTCCATGTGCATCTTGTTGTCACCTTCTTTTCTTTCCAGGAAATGATTGTCTGCCATCTGTGCGACAGGTATGTGCTTGCTGTCTCCAATGAACGAATCGCAGATTTGAGTTCATAGCAACCTCTATTACACACACCCACACCCACATGGATACACAAACACGTACTGCTCCACCTCACAACTACCTTCCTTGACTGGCTGGTCTTGTTAGTGCTCACGCCCGTACCTGTTTGTGAGACACCTGTCAGACAGAGAGAGACTGCTCAAACTCGGAGGAACACACTGGTCACACACTCTCGACTCGAGCTAAGTGGATATTTCTTTGCTGGATTCAAAAAAGGTAGGTTCCCAGGCTGTTAGGTGTTTTATTTGCAACATGATTTAAAGTATATTCTGTTTTAAGAGCTTCAGATCAGCAGATGTACAGTAAGAACATAGAAATCTAAAAGGAATCAATCATGCTTCATAAACTATAAAGTGTTACCTGGTGATTGTCTTTGTTTGCCCTGCCATTTTCCATGTCATGATTGCTTGTCGGTAGAGTTGTCTATCCTGCTCCTGTATTGTCTAAACTGCTTTTGTTCAACATCAATCATTTATCCCGCGTGGAAAGACGTGCTAAATTTAAATAAATAAGCCTTCTGAGCCCTCTGTGTATTTGTTCTGTCACAAATTATGAGGACATTATGCTCCAGAGATATTGTGATGACGTGCTTTAAAAGGAGTGAATTCACAGCCCCAGGAGTTTAACAGGTTATGTTTGCATTCTGAATTTGACTCTTCAATTTTGCATAAGCTTTTACCCGCACCTACTTTAAGATAATGGAACATTTGATGGTGTTACCCTGGTAGTGTATCTCTTTTTCTTTATCTTCAGCAGGAAGTAATTTTCCTTCTGAGCAGTTGTTGTTTGATAGTAAATAACTGAGAGGTTAACTCATTTGGATCTGATTGAAAATAATATTTATCCAACCACACAAATCATTCAGTGTGAGTTATATTTTGTATCCAAACACAAAGGATCCTAATATATGTATGTGTGCGAGTCCATTCATATTTAGGCAACATGAGTATTTTCTTGCTGAGTGGTAGGACCGGATCACCTACATGTCTAAAGGATGAGACTCAGGAATGCTTTACTGAGCATTTTTTCTTACTTGGTAGGGAACATAGCGTGGGAAAGACTTTTTGAAACTAGGACTTTTTGAAACTAGGATGTCATTATACATTTACATTTCCAGCAACTTCTTTTAACATGATCTCTGCCCCCAATGCATTTTTTAGGTATCCTGTGAAGATAACAGAACAAAGAAAAAAAGATAGAAACCTCTAGAACAAGCATGTCAAAAGGTGAGTTGGCTGACTGATGTGTTCTGAATGCTAGATGACGAGTTTCCTCCAATCAAAACAGAGTGCATCTGAGGGCGTGTCTCCGTTCCAGGTGGATGACTCTGTGAATTCTGATCTTCTGACATTTCCTTGAATAATGCAAGTTACAAGGTGTTGATTATGTGGTGTGTGATGGCATGTGAAAGAATATCAGGCACACTATCAAGTATACAGTGATTAAGATGTCATTATGAAGCAGACCACAGTGTGTGTTATATGTTAGATTGTGTGAAGGTAATTGACATAAACTATTTGTGTCCCCCAAGTCGACAAAGAATCTGTGTTTCAAACCACCAAAGTGCGGACCAAGCTGAAGGGAGATGGCAGCTGGATGCAGCGCAGCAATGAGGCTCAGCCTGAAGATGACAAGGAGAAACCATGGTGAGGCACATGTTTAAAAAGGTTTCTGTCCAAATTATCCATTACTCAGTCACTGGAATAGACCAAAACCAAGTTCCTGTTTAACAATACAGGTTAGCTGAAGTAAGGGCCCGCTGTCTGAATGGAGATGCTGTTGAGACCAGTCCAGTGTCGTCACCAACAACATCCACGCCGCCACCCACCAAGCCTGATGCTGAAAGGTAAACACAGGTTTCTAATGTTACAGATTTACAGAGCACTCCCATAAACATGATTGTGCTGATAATGACTCTGTTTTGAATTTAGAGCACCAACGTCGGGATACCTGATAAGGTAAGATAAGCACTTGCACATTTAGACACCCTATTTAAAACAAGGAGATCTAAATATAAATAAAGTATATGAAAAAAAAACCAAAATAATAATATTTTACTCATGTTTCTGTTTTTCTTTCAGAGGCATTTTCACTAAACTAGACAAGCCTCCTTCATCCTCAACAACTAATGGTGTTAGGTGAGAACGTCTCTTATTTGAACAAGCAAAGTTAATTGTGCTACTACAGTCCAACTTTAATATATACATATCTATTTTTTAACAGTGGAACAATGACACAATTCACCAAAAAACCTTCAGAGAGCTACAAGAAAATGTGAGTGCACATAAATCAGATTCCCAGTTGACCGTTGACAGCTGAGTTAGAATGTATTTTTATGAGGTGTGTTTGTGCTTCTGTTCCTCAGAGCCTCCTACACCGTGAAGCCCACTCTAGAAAACCAGGAGGGCCAGCTTAGCACTGAGGAGCAGGAGAAACGGTAAGACTCTCTTCACGAAAAATAACGCCATCCAAATTGAACCAGCATGCCCCGGAAGAGAGATTACATTAACATCATAATGACTCATTTCGCAGGACGGAGGCAGCCAGCAGTGTAGTGAGGCAATCTGCAGCCAGGCAACGCTCTTACGTGCTTTCTGCTGCTAAGAAATTTGAGTATGTATGGTTTATGTCATCTTCCTAATGCTTATCTTAACTCCTACATTTTAAAGGAAGTTTATTTATTTTATTATATTTCATTGAGAAATTGTGCTATTCACCTGCAGTGAATATACATGTTGAGCCTTTATGGAGGTATTTATGGAAACTGTGTGTTGAAAAACCTCAGGTCTTCAGATACGGCGCCTGACACCTCATTGGTCAACAGCAGTCCATCATTTGTGGCTAGAAGGTAAATGCTTCAAAAGCATGCACGTCCAGATGATAAATAAAGACTCAGGAACAACATGGAAATAATAGAGCCTGCATACAAGATAATGCATCCATGAACATATATTAAATTAATTTCCACTACTGGTAATTTATTCACTAGAAACTATCTTGCCATGGGATCAAACAAGATGCAGCGCAAAATCTCCAGGGACTTCCCATCCCTCTTCTTCCAACCCTCCCCCCCCCCAACACCTATTGTTGAACCCCTTTGTTTTGATCTTAATGACAAAATGTGTCCACAGACAAGCAGCAGATAAAAACCTTTCCAAGTAATCACATCTGCTTCTTTGGTTGTTCCGACAGGACCACATTTCTTCATTATGACACACACAAAGACATTTCCAGTGTTGCTGCTGTTATGTTCAAAAGAGCACTATCTAGTGTGCGTCTATTTCTTGTGTCTTTATTAGGTAAATGCTTTCATGTCCCTCTAAAACAAAACACAAACCCGTGAATCAAACTGTGTGATCAAATGTTACCCTGTTCGTCTGTTGCTATGTGTGCACACCCAACTCCACACATGCATTCATGAGTGTGCTCACATGTGCTTGGCTACAACTCTGCAGGGTGCAGATTACTGATGATGATGAGAGCGCTGCGTCTCCAGCACCTGCCAGCACTCCAGCCCCCTCCACCATCGCTCCTGCCACATCTGTTGCCACAGCGTCTGAGACCAAACCATGGAAATCGTAAGTCTGTGTTTCTATTTACTGTGCAACAAGTGCTTTTTTCGATTCCTTCAATTGATTTAATTACATTTTCTGCTTTACAGCGTCGGCACCAGTGTGAAAACAGCCGTTGATGTCCCTGTTATTGAGCCTGTGGCACCAAAGATGGAGGAGGCCGCCCCAGAGCCTGTGAAGGATGACCCTCCTCTAGTTACAGTTAAAGACCCATTTGAAGGCATGAAACCAGGGTGTACCAAGGTGGACACTCCTCTCCCTATACTCCTCCCACATGTAGTTCAAACTGTGTGTGCAGAGCCAGAACCTGAGAAGACAGATGTTTCTAGAAAAGTTGAGATCCCTCTGGTTAAACTCATCCCAGCCTCACCAATCCAAATATCACCTACTCTAGCACCCCCTTCCCCTGCTTCAACTGTACCAGAAACACCTGCCCCGGAATCACCTGTCCCACTTTCAGCTTCAACTGTGTCTGCTACAACAGAGATCACAGTGAAGACTGAACCTGAACCACAACCAGCACCAGAACCTGAACCAGAACTTCAAACAGCACCAGCTCCAAAGCCACGGTTAGATTCCAACTTGCCGAAATCTGTGCTGCCACATATTGTAAAATCTTATGATGTGAAGTAAATAGGTATCTTAAGTGCAGGTACTTTTACGGTCCTAACTATTACATGCTAATTCTAACTCCGCTACACATTTGTATTCCTTAAAATACATTTAGCTGACAAGAGAAGTTCTGAAAAAGGGACTTTGTAATGCAGTGTTTCTATACTCACACTTTGCTATTTTTACTTAAGTGCAGGATCTTCATTCCCGTATAGTGTTAACATCAGTATAACAAGAGCCTCAAACATCAACACTATGTTTGGCCATATATTTTCTACAATAGAATGCATGAATATCATAATTCTTAAGCAAAGTTTTGACTGCCTTAATGACATTCTCTTTGTGAATGTTTGCTCATGTTCTTTTCCCGTGTGTGATTGAATGCTTAAGGAATGTCATGTGTTTGTTCTCCATCTATTCTCACAGCTCTGGTGTTGACACGCTCACTGCCTTGTCCGACACTCTCATTTCTTTTGACACAAGTTCAACCAGGTAATGGATCACAGAAAGAAAGGCAGAAGCAGAAACTAATGATACAAATAAATATTGTCATGTTAGTGCAAGCAGCCTCAACAACCATCTGATAATAAGAGTTTGTTTCCTCTCCAGTTCTAAGGATGATGAGCGAGTGCTGGCAGAGAAAGACGAAGGCCCAGGGGACAGTCCCACCTCAGAGGATGGGTAAAAAAACACACAACTTCCTCATTCATGTCATAGCAGGGTTTGCAAAAAAAAAGAATAATGGCTAACTGCCACTGTGTTCACTCAAAGTAAATACAAACAACCCACGTCTCAGTTCTGTGGGCCTGAAACTACCTTACACAAGAGGGTATCTCATATTAGTCCTGATTAAATGTGGTGCTTAATCAGTTTAATTTAGATTTGTGTGCAAACGTTCCAAAGCAGTGTCTCTCATATTAGTTTTGTCTTCTTGTCTGCAGTGATGATAAGGAGACAGCTCCACAGCTCAGCAACTGTATACAAATGACAGACGATCTCCTGGTGCTCACTAATGGGTTTGTTAAAATAATGCATTCTTAATGTTGTGCACTTCCTTGCATTAAATATTCTCTGAATATTTCCCACAAGGTGGCACTGTTGGACTTTTAATAGTCTCCCCCCCCCTTTTTCCTCTACCTTAACTGGCCTCTTCTTGCTCTGAAATCTCCTCTGAATCATAAATCCTTTGTTCATTACCTTCTCCACTTCGTTTTCCTCTCATCCTTCCGCCACCACAGTCCAGAGGAGTCAGCAGAGCCTGTTCCCCCCAGCCCGGGACGCTGGAGTCAGGATCTGCTGAGCGGACTAGACAGGTATGGAAAGAGAGCTCTTTTTCCAGCCAAGCCCCAAATACACATGTTATTCAAAAAAAGATCCTTTGATTACCAGAAAACCAACAGCTCTCTTGTTTATAGAAGAGTGGCATTACCTCAACTTACCTAATACATAGAATACAGTTTCCAGGGCGCTGGTGCGCTAAAAAAACAGTAGGAATACTACTGTGTAACAATATTCCGTAAAGTCCTCAGTTCAAAATGTTTCTGAAGTAAAGTACAAAATTATTAGAGTCAACATATACTTAATGTGACAAAGTAAAATGATTCATTATGCAATATTGCCCATTTTAGAATCATATTAACTGATTGAATTATAATGATTGATGCATTAATGGGTTCATTACTGTATGTTGGGGTTTGTTTTTATTACTTTAATGTATCATGCATTATTACCAGTTTTATATTTGGTATTGATAATCTAAATCAGCTTGTAATTAGCAGTAAAAAATGTCAAAGAGTAAAAAGCACAACATTTGTGTCCAAAATGAGATGGAGCAAAGGAAGTATGAAGTAGGATAGGGGATTATACCTCAAATGTGTACTTTATCACAGTGCTTGTGTAAATGAACGTAGTTACATCCCACCACTGTCTGTATCTGACTCTTGCATTTGATGTCTTTAGTGAGTCCAACCCAGTGAAGACCAGTGGCACCCTGGATCTGCTGGCTAATGATGTCATTCCAATCAACACAGAAGAACGCAGGTGAGAAAGAGACAGACTTGTGATGGCCTCTGCTCCGCATCCCTCCCTCCTTGCAAACCATTAATTCTTATCACTGCAGATGAAGGGGCCAAGCATCCCAGCTCCCTGAGGTGTAACATTTTTAATAAACCCCACTGGCCTGAAGTTTGATTCATAAATCATGGCTCCTCCACTTCCAGCATTCTATTTTAACCCCTTACTCTGTTAGATAGAAACAAAGTTGCAGATTCCTGAAGCGGCTGAGGAATACTTTGAAACAGAAAGACACGTCTTATCTGTGTTGTGCGACTGGAAATAGAAGAGAATGTTCTGTACTGATTAGTATTGCGGCTTTGTTTTGTCTCTGCCAGCCTAAGCACGCAGCGAGAGGAGGAGAAACAGACAGATGAGACACCAAAAGAAACACAAAGGTAGAGGGACACGACAGGCTGCTCTTAAACAATTATCTATCTATTCAGAGCGACTCCTGCTATGAGATGCATTATATCCTGATATGTCTTGTAATGATTTATACTAACTTTGTCTGCAACTATGTTGTGTCTCTGCCCACCAGCACCACAGAGACTGTCACTATAACCTCCAAAACTGTGATCATCACTGACAAAAGGTAAGAAAACGCATAAAGAAAAAACAGGTCTGTTCCCTGCTATATTCAGATGGTTTTCATGCTTGTTAAATAGTTCAGTGGGTTTCAGGCTTTTCTAATGGACTGGCATTGTAAATAGTGTATGAGAAGAACCACGCTTACCTTTGCTTGCCCTCCTTTCCCTTCACATCATGCCATTCATCCGTACCATCCTCTTTACTCTGTCTCTCCTCCATGCAGCCAAGAGGACAATGCTGATCCATGGAGCTCACATGTTGCCACCACAGTCACCAAATCAAGGTAGTTTATTGATTGAATGCAACAACACGTGAATGTGATTAAACGTTTCTATTCCTTTGACCTTGAAAAATGTTGATTGACAGACTTAATTTAATTGTAAAATCAAAACTTTTCCTAGCTAATAATGTCTAAAAACAGATTCACTCAGGTTATAGTCTTTTGAGTTTAAGGTTATTTACTTAGAACATAATCAGGGTTAATACAAGTTGAAAAACCCCTGAAATACACTGATTAGGCCATTTAGCAGCAGAATGTTCTTTACATTTGTCGAAGACATCCCGATTCTGACTTTGATTAAGTTTGGCCCTGGGCTGCTCTGTGTTTCTGTTTACCATTCAAACTGCATTAAATCTTTCCATTATGAGTCAATGTGATCAGAATTCCTCCGACACAAGATGGGCCATGCTGACAATTGAGAGTGAAATCAGTGTGAAATTGTTTTTCAGCTCGGCTGATCCGTTTGATCCATATCCGATAGGGACCACATCCTCTAACAGGTAATCATATTGGTTTGGAGATGTGACTGTTTTCCAGCCAGCCAGATAGCATCTCGGCATGCATAATGCAGCATATTCTGATTATGAACCACTTTTCTCTATTGCAGCTCATCTGACCTGCTCCAGCCTCTCTCTGATTTTTCCATCAACAGGTACTGGAATGATAATGCAAATACGCCTTTTTTCCTATATTGAAACCGCTGTTTATAGCACCGAAACAATCATGTTACCACATATTATCATTGTAACTACAACTGCTTCACTTTATCGGTTATAGCAAAAATGATTCATTATCGGCAGCTAGCATATCAGATAGTGTCTATCAAACCCATATGTATTCAAATTGTTATTATTTAAAAAGACAACAAATACATTTGAACATCTGTAATGAAGAGTTGTTTGGTACTTTTGAGTGATAAATTAACAGACTTAGCTTACCCATTATGCCATTCTGCCGTACCTCTATCCTTCTTATTGTTTGTTTTGCCTCCATACAGCCAAGATGACAAAACAGATCCATGGAGCTCACATGTGACAACTACAGTCACCAAATCAAGGTAGTTTATTTACCGCCACATGTGCTTTAGGTTGTCTGTGTTAGAAAAATCTGATTGGACACATAAGCACTGAGGCTGCACCTCATTGAACACTTGTGTTCTTTTTTCCTTAAGTGTGCTTTACACTCCAATGGAGAACAAAGATCAACATCCAGAAACAAAGTAAGTTGCACTCAACACAAACCGTCAAATAATAAAAGCAAGCTCAAATAGCTTATTTGTGTATTAAATATTTGCACCTGTAGTTTTTTATTCAACCATTTTTGGGGTATATTATTCCTTCATTAGAGAGCTGACAGAAGAGTAGTTATACTCAAATAAAGAAAAGTGTTATTCAGGGGTAATTTGTTTCTCTATTTCATTTAAATGTGTTGCCAGAATGCATTATTATTGTATACCTTTTTTATGTCCCCTGGCCTTCTGTCATGTTGCACCATTGGGGGAGGGGCAGGTATAGAGAGATCAGTGGGCTCCCCAGCTGGGCTCCGGGGACATTGCGATTCATAGTCAGTGCTTCAAACCCCCAGGGCACCCCATTTTTCTGAAATTCAGATTTCTTTTTATCCTAATGTGCATTTTTATGTTTTCTGTGTCACTCTGTATTATATAATCGGTGGTTTAAAAAAAATATACATTCATAAAAAAAAGTCCCGGGCACCCTTCATGAAATGTTTATGTTTTCTTTTAATTTTTTTTCCCCCTTCTGTGTGTGTGTGTTTGACAGTAATGCGTTGGAATCCCTTGCAGACAACGTCATCCCTATCAGCACTGACACCACAAGGTATTAAACTGAGTTTAGTGCATAATTGTGTTATGAATGTATGAGTGAGACATTCAGGGGAAAGGAAGGCTGTGGACCTGCAGAAATGATTCTCTTGAAGTGCACACGGTACCGTATAATATGCTTCACCTGTCAAAACGTCCACATTGATTCTCTCTCTCTGCAGTCTAAGCTCTCATCGGTCATGGGCACGCACATGGGAAACCAGCACACCTCAGCAGGCTAACACGGAAGAGAGGTGATGACACACTGTGATTTACTCTTACACTTCCACACAATGGGGTCCACTATGTTTCATTCATCTACATGCACCCACCCATGTCCATTACGCGCTAAAAGCCTTTCAATGTATGTCCCCTCTCAGCCAAGAAGCTGTGCCAGGAGGCCAAACTGTAGATCAAGAGACGCTGGTCATGTTTGAGAGAAAGTAAGTCATCCTTTTTATTAAAAGCCCAGTGTCTGCTCCTTTTATTCCCGTAACCTCTTTCCCTTTCACAATGGTGAAGTAAGTAGGCCCTTGCAGCATCTACGCATTGAGCCAGAAAACATTGTGCACTGGTGCTGATGAAAATAGGTCAGATATATATTTGTTTCATCTTTGCCTCACAACTGCTTTCAACAGATCCCTTCTACCCTTTTATGTTGTTGTTGTTTTTTTTAGCAATATAAAGAGTGTGAATTTGTCATCCTCTCATGCTACAATGCCTTTGCCGTTTGTGCTCCAGGTCCAAAGAGAATGACTCCCCATGGGACAGGTGGACCTCACCCACCGTCTATACCGTCACTTCAGAAAGAGAGGATGAAGAGGAGGCGGAGGAGGATGAGAGGTATATCTACTGTGGCTGGCTGGGCTCATTAAATGCATATTAAAGCATTTTACTTTCACAATTTCCGCAGAATGTCATTAAAGCATCTTAAAATACAGGGCCTGTCAACCATTTAATTGAAAGCAAGCTAAACACAATTGAAACTCTCACACGGCTTAGTCTGAGAATAATCAACTCCTTCTCGACCTGTTATTTTACTTTATCACCGTCAATTCTTCTGCTCTTCTGCCAGCCTTTTTATAATGTAGGAAATGTCCTCTTGTTTTGCAGCCAAACGGATACACAGACAGAGACGGTCACAACAACCATCACCACTATCAGGTTTGAAACGTTACCTCTCATGATTAAAAAAAAAAACTATGGAGAGAAGCTCAAGAGTTCTGCAGGGGATGTTCACAGTTACAATACATGGGAAGAGGAGGGCTCACAATGAGGCAATGCTGCAGTACAATAGAAAATAAACCACACCTGGTCAATAAATCCAGAGCCATTTGGAGCAGTGAGTCAGAAAGATCAGCCTCATTCACTTAAACAGAATTCTTCACTGGATAGAGTCCAGCTTATTGACTGCTACAGCTACACTAAAAGTCTAATATAGTTTTCTTTACTTTCCAGGGAGACACACAGCGAACAGCAGCCCGTTATGGATCGGTAAGTTTATGATCTTAATGTCAGATGCAACATAATGCAAAAGCACTTTCTACAGAGTGTTATTTTCTACTATTTGGTCTGTTGGTTTTCTTACTTTTGCTCAGGAACTTTGCTTTATCTGGAGCTTTCTGTCTTAAGTAGGAGTGTGTTACTGCATTCTATAAGTAGAATGAGTGTGGCATTTAAGGAAATGTTTTTAAAAATCAAATCATCTTCTGTTATATCATCTAGTTTCAAATACCAGATTGGCTTCTTTATCCTTGTTTGTAAAACAGATGTCTTTGTTAGGGGGTGATAGATTTAGGCCAAACCCTGTGGGAATGCAGCTGAATGCTAACTTAATACAGCAGTACGGATCTAAAGTTACCTGCAACTCCTGCTGGTTAGACAGAATCCTGATTAAACTCATGACTATAACTGAAGTTAAATGACAAGATATGCTCTCCCATTGTCTTTCAATTTGCCCTCATTTCCCTCCCTCTAATTATCAGTCTCCAGATGTCGGATTAATGATGTGTATTAGAGATGTCCTTTTGTCAAATCACAGCCCGTTTAACAGCCTGCCATTAACAAGCGATGGCAGGAAATGATTACCTCCTGAGTTACATTTGACAGATGTATAGTCCTTCTGTATAAGCCATCACACTGCCGTCGCCAGTGTGTGAGAGATGAGGCTAATGCTGCTGCACTCTGTCTCCAGTTATGAAACCTTTTCCAAGACCATAATGGAAGAAGACCAGCGTGTCCAAACACCAGAACCTGAGGCCAAAAAGTGAGTGTTTCTCGTACAAACTAGACATCTAAATAAAAGTGACAAGTAATATTTGAACTATGCATATTAACGTACCCTTTTCTGTATCTGCCTCAGGGGGTTTGTGTATGTGAAGGAGTATGTAAATGCAACAGAGATGTCCCTGCATAATGCCAGAGACAACACCAACAGGTAGGACCAATACATCATTTCCACAACCAAATTGTTTAATTATTTAGCAAGGGATAATATGAAGATGTTATGTTATGATTATCCTAGCCAAAATAATAAATGAAATCATCATGATGTATTAATTGTATAATGTGATCTGCAACAACATCCTATATTGTCCTCTTTCTACTACTGATGTTGTTTTGATGATGACTTACTTATAGCTTTTTTTTTCCACAGTGGGTCAGATTATTTGACATCAAGCTCCACCAATTACTCTTACAGCAGCCCCTCCAGTTACTCCAGGTAATAACAAATACTAATAAACATTTAAATAATAATAACTTAACCAACTACACTTACTTTGAGTACATTCAGTGCCTATATTTTAACCAAAATTGCATTTCTATTTTCAAAGTACCTACTTTCCATATCTGCATTGCAACTACCACTTTAGGTACTTTCAGTATTGGTAATGTTATTCCCTCTTTAAATTTAACTCCAGCTATTTCACCTGTAAAGACTGCCAATTATTGGCTGTGAGCACTCGATACCTTTTCTTTTACTTGTTGCTGTTGTTTCTCTAGTTGATCAGATCGTTTGACATCAAGCTCTGTCAGTTTCTCTAAAGAAGCCCCTCCACTGACCCCTGGTAAAAACACAATTAACCTAAACCTGTTTTAAACCAGCTATAAGCCTAAGCCCTTCTCCCTCTGCCTTGTTATTCCTAGCTCTGAAGAAACTAGATATGTGTAAGCAGTAGGGCAGAAATTCCACCAAGCCTGCTCATTAGGAGGCTAAGCGGGGACATCAAAGGATTATTTACACTTATTAAGTTCCCTTGCAGGGTCACAGGTTATTTAATCAGAGAGAGCTGCAGCTGCTTGATTCAGTGGCCAAACTAACTTGTCTTAATTGCTGTGTCTCCCAAGTGGCACGCTGTCATCTGCCTGCACCTTCTGTGGAGAACTGGTGGGAAGTGATGCCAAGATCACCATCGATCACCTCAACATCAACTGCCATCCCCACTGCTTCAAGGTAGTTCATCTGTCTGCTCAGTTACATTTTAGAATTTATTGAATAAAAATAAAAAGTCCTTGAAGGGAAGGACCTAGAGGAAGGGAGACTTTGTTCCCATAAAAAAAAAGTTTACATTTGTTTAAATGTGTTCATTTGTTAGATGGCAATACAATCTTAATGGTAACTATGACGTTGCTGCAACCATTAAAGCTCAGCGTAAATCCTGGAATCTCTAATGATAAAAGCTTTGATACAACATATTACAATCTCAGCTATAGTCTGACACAAAACCCAGTAAAACAATAACTTGTGTCTTTTAGACTGTGTTTGTGTACAGATTAGACCAATCAGATACAACTTGTGTGTTTTGGAGATGCTAGTAGGCAGATTTAATTTTTAAACCTTTGAACAGAACTATTTCCAGAGGCAGCAGTTTCCCATTCTCGTCTTTATGCTAAGCTATACTAACCAGCTGCTGGCTGTAGCTTTGTGTGTGGCAGACGTGTCGGGCAGAGGGTTAACACCACTGCTCTTCACAGTAATTTCTCATTATCACATTTTCTTATAACATTCTCCTGCTTTTTCAGTGCGGCGTGTGCAATAAGTATATGGGAGACCTTCTCGACAGCATGTTCCTGCATGGTGGGAAAGTCCACTGCGAGACCTGCTACAGAGAAGCTTTGGACTGATTATGGAAGCTCTTCAGCAGCCTCTTATCCTCGTCTTCGTCCCTTCATGTTCATTTGCATATAAAGTGAGAACTGGTCTTTCACAAAGTTTTAACTGTGCTTGATTTGAACTCAGGGAGGATGTGGTTGAGGATGATCAAAAGCAGTTATAGTGAACTTTATGACTACTGAATGTTTTTTCTTACACTAGGTAACATTTCTAATTTCTTTAAAAAATTCATTCAAGCTTGTGTTTTTTTTTCCTGGTGGTGAAAGCTGTATCTGCCTCAGTAAACTATGAAGGATATGTCTGTGCAACATGTGTGCTACACTACTGTGAACAGACTAATACTGGCAGGTGGGGAACAATATTATTACTTTGCAACATTAGTTATGCAAGAAAATGACTTTATTACAAAATGTTTACTTCTTTATTCTTCTTAATACAAAATAGTGTGTTCACATGTATGATGCTTTGTTAAAAAAATAAAATGATTTTCATTATCTTGGTATGAAAATGTGAAAACAATGGCTGTGCTCCAAATTGCATACCAGAGCCCTGCATACTCCCTACTAATTACTAACTACTTAGGTTGCCATTACCAGCAGACTGTTCACAATGAGAGAGGATGTCTTTTGTATCACATTACCAGGTTAGGCTTCCATGAAATTAAAATCGTTTACCACAATTCTCATTCGACAGTCTCTTTTCCAGCCAATTCAATATGTTCCGGTATTGTTTTGAGGAAAATAAACAAAACACTAAATATTGTAGTGTTGTTTGTTTTTGTCAGTACATTATAAACATAAGCTCCTAATTTCTCTTAACTTAATTTGCCTCATAAGTAATACTTTTCAAAGCACAGTTAAATCTTGTATAGCCCGTGTCACATTCTCAAAAATGTGTGCTTTGCAAAATACTCATAATATGCCGTTGGAGCACAATTCATTTTTACTTTTAGTTGGTATGAATAGTATGCAGCTTTAAACACAGCCAGAGTGCAGACAGAGGGAATGTCATGGAGTCTCAAGCAGTGAGATGTTTAGAAAAAGCATGATTAGAAAAGTATTGCACACAAACATTCTCTTAGCATTATGTAACAGAAAACACGTTATACAATATATTATACAGTACACAAATGAGCTGAGATCATTAGCTGATCCTGAGGAATACTTTGCATATGCAGTGGTGATTTTAAAAGGGAGTTAAATTTTACTTTACATGTGCCTTTCTTCACTCCTTAGTGAGTTTACTTTACTTGCATAGTCACTTAAAATAGTTTAGCACATAAATGTAACTTTAGCTCATAACCATAAGCTACCTGCTGAGTAAAGCAGCTAATGCACTTCCTCGGCTAATGTCTTAAAGTTCTCCACACATTAAGCAGAGCACTGTCCCCTGGCTCTGACGCAGCCCAATGAAAATGTGCCACTGTGGAACAACTGCACTGCATGCAGTTAATGTTAACAATACAAGGCGGAGTTCAGGCAATGATGGCACCTCAGTTATAGCAATTAAACAACTTAAAAATATTGGCATATAGAACTCTAAAACATTATTTTCCCATTAGTGAACTTGGGAAAAAAGGACAAACGACTCATGTCAGTTGAACACGAAATTCAAATCTGTTACAGTAGCACCAAATTGCTCATAAGGATAAAGGAGGTTTGGCTTCGGTGAAAAAATATTAGCCATTTCTGGTTTATTCCCTTGTTTAAACAAAGGGGATTCATAATATAGTACACCTCTGCAATTCTGGACGTGCTCCATCCTCTGTAAGGCCTGTGTCAGTGTTTTCCTCTGGCTCTGCTCACAGCAATGTTTTGGATGTGCTTCCACAGCAGCGAAGGGTCGGACTCGTTATGTCTTATCAGAGACTCCAGCCCCTCTGCTTGGTCCAGGCTCTGCCAGTAATCCTGAGGCCATATTTGCAACCATCTGCAGACAGATACAAAAGAAGATTAGGCTCATCACAGAGGTTATTTTAATTAGACCATTAAATTGGACTGATGTCTCTGCCCTCGGGACATTGTTATTCACATTAAAAGTAGAGAAGGTAGAAGGATTTCACACCTGGCACAGGGAATAATTTAACACTAACTCACCCATCATCTGCAGGTAAGTCTTGGACATGTCCGTACCCCGGGCTGGGCAGGGGGCACCCCATGTGAGAGTTGTTTGCCATTTTAGGCTTTGGAGGTTGGTTCATCTTGGGGGCTTTCCTATACGAGCGTTCTGCCACCAGTCGTGTATTCTCCTGGTCACACACATAACACTCAAATCCGTTCAGGTAGTTTGGTTTACTCATGTCATTAACCCCCCACTCGCGAGTCTCCAGCACCTCTAACAAGCGAGTGTTAGTAATGCGGCTGGGCTTCTTGAATTCTAAATATCTTGCATATTCATCATCGTTCTCATCAAGACGTTTGAGGAATTCAGCGAGACTTTTGGGTGAGGGGAAGTGATCTATGATGATGGCAGAGTGGTCGTTGGGCATCCAGTCTGCCACAGAGGAGGAGCCCCGGTAGACGGGCACGCAGCCCTGGTGCAGAGGACGCCACAGCTTCTCCGTCATGTAATCCGGACACAGGCCGTTCTCCAGCGCCAGGTGAAACTTGTAGCGGGCAACAAAATTCATAAAGTTGGATTCTTCCCCAGTCGCTGTGGATGTGTCCTCAAGATTTTCAGGTAGAGGTTTGTTGTTCAAGCATTTCCCGTAAGAGTCCACCTGCAGGAGAGGAGTGAGAAAGTAGAGAGATGGGTCAATATTCAGGAAACATTTGGGAGATTATAAATGAGACAGTGACAAGTTTTTCATGAAACCCTGATTAGACGTTTCTAATTAAACTCCATCCCTGATGGAATTTCTCAAAACTGGCACTGAGGGCTATATTTACAAAGCATTTGCAGAGGTGTTTCTGCAGTTGACGACTTGGGGATTAATTATATTTGACCTCTTGTCCTTTTCCCCACAAGTAGGTTCAAGTGGAAGCAGGAAAGATGCCAGATTTTTTTTTAGAGCAGGAGATCCAAGTGATTTATTGTACAGAATGCATATTAGAGTGTTGAAAACGGAGGAAATGACTGGAAATGGTGTTTACCCTAACCAGAAATGTATCCTGACATTGTTGTTGTTCTCTTGCAACAACATGTCAGGGGATTAGTAAATATGACATCAACAAATATAGTTTGAGTACCATTCTGTTTTCTTAATCTTATAAGAAATGAGGAAAAAACAAACTATACTGTGTTATATCATGCTATAGAATGATAACATATTGTACTGCCATCTGACCACATCATATACAATATTTTATGTTTATTTAAAATGACTTAATCTAAGTATATATTTTATTGTGATTGGGTTAGGGATGCTGTTATGTTACATATTCTAGACCTGCTGCTAATGATCAAAACACGTCACTTTAACCTCATAAATTACTTTGTGCCATGGTCTTTTGTCCCCTATAGTAGTTGTAAACACCTACTTTTGTTGTTATTTTTCAGGTTTACTTTTATTTATCTGAACCTCTCTTGTGCGGCTGCAACACCTGATTTTCCCCTCAGGGGATCAACAAAGGCTTATCTTATCTTTGTAAAAAACATCTCAGTATCTGTACCTGGATATACTTCATGAGCTCCTGGACATATCTGTTTCTGTCCGAGGGTACGTCGCAGTGAGACTGCATGTACAGGACAGGAGCCAGGCCTTCCCTCCTCAGACGGTTCTTCTCCCCAAGGGACACAGCCACAGGCTGCAGCAGGTAATCCAGAGAGGGCAGCCACTGCAGGGTCAGAGGATAGTCCGACTCCCTGCGAAACGTGGCAGTGTAGTTGAACAGCCTGATTCCCGGTCCATGGGAGAGGATGTAGTTATTCATGGGGGACTCTTCGTGGAACAGTGCCCAGGTCTGGTGGCGGAGACGAGGCAGTGGCGCCTCATATGCCCGAAAGTCTGTCCCATAAAAGATGATAGATGCAGTCCGCTTGTACATCTGGACCTTTCAAGATCAAACTCAGGATTACTGGCAGAGCAACTTCAGGCGGTAATTATTATTAATGTGAGCATGCATCTTCTGTATGTTTAAGCCAGGAGTTTCAGTCAAAGGCTTTGTGAGGTTAATATCTCTGGTACCTTGCGGTTGCTTGTGACCAGGCAGGAGGATGTGGCACAGTCGATGCGTTCAGAGTCACCAGGGAAATGTGGGAACAGACCTCCGCTCCACCAGAGGAGAATGGGCAGCTCCTTGTTGCTGCGGTGGTCTCTGTTGCCAGGTCCTCTGTATGAAGAGATAGATGAAAACTCCATCTCTGACAGAGCACTCTGGGGTTGAAAATCATCTGGAAAGGAGGCAAAGGAGACCCAGACCCAGCAAAGGACACCAAACAGCCCCAGACAAGCACAGGGCACCATCCTGCCCCTACCCGCCATCTAAAAAAAAGTCAT
This sequence comes from Eleginops maclovinus, assembly GCF_036324505.1. Lineage (NCBI taxonomy): Eukaryota > Metazoa > Chordata > Actinopteri > Perciformes > Eleginopidae > Eleginops > Eleginops maclovinus. The sequence goes on from NC_086371.1 coordinate 16,367,999, forward strand.
AAAGAACAGAAAACACATTTTAGAGACTTTTGCGGATATAATTAGGTCACCATTAAAACTTACAAATCAAGTCGGGTTTTTTAAGTCTTGCAAATTTAAATACACTATGTTTGGGTCCTTATAGCCCAAATTAAAGTTAAAGGGATGCAAACTTCGTTGAACAAACATAAGCAGTTTACTCCAACATTTCAATCATACGTGTCAGTGGTTCCCAAAGATGCACCAATATCCCAACATTTACAGTTTCCTACCTCTAACACTGCGGCGAACGCATCAAGGTGAGTTTGTTTTGATTCTTCAAACCAAACACATACAGCTACTCTTTGAATAAGTGGGTTTTTGAGAGCGGTGATAACAAAGTACAGTCTGTTAACACACAGTCAACGGTACACCGAGGGAATAATAAACACAGCCTGACTCTTCTTCTATGCTGCTGCCTTTCTTCTTCTGTGGTTTCCAAACCACTCACACCCTGCACTACGCCACCTACAGCTCCGGAGTGTATGGAGTCAATGTTCGGTTTTGACTAAGTCAGTGTTGCATTTATTTTGTCGCAAAAATATAATAAGAAAAGCAGAGGACATTGAGGAACCTTTAAGGTGTTAACATTAAAAAAAAAAAGCCACTTAATACAGTAACCAAAAAATTAATTTGCCTTATGTCCAAACAGCTTTGAGATTTAGTGTCATATACAAGTACTACTCGTGACACATTTTAATAATGAAAAAATGTAATTTTAAAAAGCCGTAGCAAACTATGTCAATTAAAATAACATTAGAAATGGGATAGCATATGACCAAGAAAATGTCATGAAAAAAAAGCTTGTGATGTACCTTGTCACTGGATAATATTAACAAAAATATATTGAAATAAGTATAAGGTCAATGGCCTCTACTGTAAAAACAGAATGTTTTTTAACAAACTCAATAAAAATAAAAATAAAAATCTAATTAAGGCTATATACTGTTGGGTTGTTTAATATAATCTATCAGGATGTATGTTGCATACATATAAATCTGCAAATTGACTACTAAGCTAAAACCAGTTAAATAAATGTAACGTAGTGTGTAGTAGAGGTGGAAAAAGTACTCAGATCTTGTACTACTTAAAAGTAATACCAGCATTCAGGAATACTGTGATACAAGTAAAAGTCCTGCATACAAAATGTTACTTAAGTAAAAGTACAACATTATTGTCAGCTAAATTTACTATGTAAAGGCACATGTACTCATTATGCAGATTGGTCAGACTTCAGACTTATATATAATATATGTTTTGATTATATTTATTGATGCATTAAAGTGTGATCAAAGCTGGTAAAGGTGCATCTAGTTGTATTGACTTTGTATACTGTAGGGAAGCGTTTGAATTGACTCCAGGTGTAATTAAAGTCATATTTAAGGGTTGATTATATTTCACATCATTAATCCAAATCTGAAAGTAACTAAAGGCATTGAATAAATGAAGTGGGGTAAAACAACACGATGTAGCTCTGAATTGTAGTGGAACACAAGTAAAAAAGTAGCAAAGACATTTAAATACTTAAATAAAGTCCCTCAAAATCTTACTTATACAGTACTTAGTAAATATAAATGTACATCGTTACTTTACACCACTGGTAAAAGTACTAGTATGTTCCTGAAATGTTGTAAAGTACAAGCACCATGCAAAGGAAAAAAAAAACAAACTTAAGTGATGTAGTACTATTTCCAATTCAAAATGTACTTCAATATTGTGTGCGATGAATGTATAAGGACATGCGTACACCTCATATAGGCTCCAGTGTACGTTTCACACTAATCAATGAGATTTTTGTATTTTAAAAAAATGTTTTTTGTACAATAAATGTAATTCTATTACAATGACTGTCAACAATTTTGCTGTGAAAAAAACTATTTCCCTCCTTGGGATAAATAAAGTACATCTATCTATGCAATCTCACGGCAACACATACGGGCTTTAGGACCTCGCTCTGTCTGGGCGGTGTGCACGTGCAGCTTCCCAATGGGGGCGCGCATGTCACGACAGTCATTCACATGTAGGGGAGGAGGGCAGGCAGCGCAATATCAGCGATAGTGACAGGGTGAGTCAAAATACAGGCTTTTCATATTGATATAAGACGCATTCAATCAGAAATAAATCATCTCAGTGCAACATTCGTTCTTTTGCTGCTTTTAAAGTAGTTTTGATTTGCATTTGCACTGAAGCTAGCGGTTAGCCTGAATGTCAACAAGCCTCCAGAGTAGTCGGCTAGCTTGTTAGTTGGATACACGGTTTAGCAGTGTTTTCTGCCTGTTGCATTGGAGGTTTTAAAAGCATGTTACCTCTTTCGGTTCCTAGTTAACTTCTGCTCTGTAGTATGTCATGCACAGTTCCGCAGAGACCCTTGGAGATGCAGAGTTGCCAGCAGTAAACATCTGACAACAAGCTGGTACATGTTGGTGCTCTGCGCAGGTGCAGAGGCTGTCCCCAGTCAGCTCATGATCCTGACTCGCCCCTGTTGTTGTGGCGTAGGAATTGTTATATACGACATGAAACTACTCTCTCAGTTTTTGCACGTTAAGCTTTATGTCTTTAAGCTTGCAAGCTTGTGTAGGTTATCATGAGTCATGGAGTAAACCATACGCATGTAGTCATCCCTGAGCTTTAAACTGAAACCTTTGGAAGACATCTCGGTCCTTAACCCCTGTCATGATGTCCCTGAAACTAGTAAACCATTACACATCTCTTTAAAACACAAATGTTGCAAGAACAGCATTTGTTCGTAGTTATCTACACTGGATCATCTAGGTAGTAAAGTCCACAGACTTCTGTTCTGGTGTTTTCTAAAATGTAGTATGTTTCAGTTCCTATATCCGCTATAGTGATTTGCTTTTCTCTTTAATTGTGTAGTAAGTATTTATGTTTGTGTTACTTCCTCTTTCTAGGTTAAATCAACCCTGGTCTGCCACCTGGTGTGGCTTGCTGGGTGGGTGGAAACATGATTAGCGGTAAGAGCCTGCTCCTGAAGGTGATCCTGCTGGGAGACGGTGGGGTGGGCAAGTCCTCCCTAATGAACCGCTATGTCACCGACCGCTTCGACTCCCAGTCATTTCACACCATTGGCGTGGAGTTCCTGAACCGGGACTTGGAAGTTGACGGGCGCTTGGTCACTCTTCAGATCTGGGACACAGCAGGCCAGGAGCGCTTCAAGTCCCTTCGCACCCCGTTCTACCGAGGCGCAGACTGCTGCCTGCTCACATTTGCTGTGAACGACCTGCAGAGCTTCCAGAACCTTGGCGGCTGGAAGAAAGAGTTCATGTACTACTCAGATGTGAAAGACCCTGAGCGCTTCCCTTTTGTGGTGCTCGGCAATAAGGTGGACATGGAGCAGAGAGAGGTGGGGGAGGATGAAGCTCGGGCCTGGTGTGAGGAGAACGGCTGCTGCCCGTACTTTGAGACGAGTGCTAAGGATGACACTAATGTCACAGCTGCGTTCGAGGCGGCTGTCAGAGAAGTGCTGGCTGCTGAGGACCAGATTGACCATACACTGCTGGGTAGTACTATCGATCTCCATGGCAACCGCAAAACATCTCGCGGGTCTTGCTGCTGATTGGTCATGTGTGAATCCACCTTGTCCTATTCTCTCTGGCTGAAACTCACAGTTTTGAGAGTCGGTCAGACATTGTTAATGGTACAACTGTAGGTACAAGATACTGAGAAAAGTATCCCCATGATAAGTGGATAAAATACAGCTGCTCTTAGGAGGGCTGGTCAAGGATGCAGCTGTTGCTAGATTGTTGAATTATTGCTCCAACAAAGGTACCGGCAATCTGTACCAGGCACACTTATCCTTTCTACTCTCTTTTTCAGAGAGTCTGCTTTCAGTAGTGTTGTTTCACAAAAACATTGTCAGCCAGCTTCAGCCGATGCAGGAGTTGTATCAAATAGTGTTTACAGAGCATTTATTCATCGCTGCTTGCAGCTTCAATTTAAATTATTAAAATGAATACTGTGGATGAGACATTATTAGTCCCCTTATAAAGAGCACACTCTACTTTTTGAACAGTGATTTACATTTTCCTGGATTTTTGAGGGACTTTGAATGCAGTTTCACACTTTTGTTATTAGATCTTTTCAGAGAAGTAAAGAGCTAATGAACAAACAGTGTCTGTGAGTGACAGTGTTCCTTATACAGGCAGATGTTGTGCATGAGGGCTTCCAATATTTAGTGTAATGACCATTATAGGATTTGTGGTCCGAGGAACTTATATAATTGCTGCTCTCTAACACAGAAGTATTCAATGCGAAAGGAATTCTAAGCTTTAATTCTGCAGCTATGACTGTAAGCATTTGGTACGAGTTTATGAACATCTCTCCGTTATTTGTCTCACCACTGCACGAGACAGTGTCAGGTATAGTTAGGCATTCATTTTGATTTCCCATGATTTATGGACAAGTTTACTGCGTAAGGTTCAGTGTTTCTCAAGGTTTATAAAATAATACTTATTTTGCTGCTTTTGTTGATAAACTGTTTATTTTCTCTGTAAAGCACATTTCCATCTTCGCGCGTGTGTAATTTCTGGGTGGAATTCTGTTCGACCAAGGGCTGATATTATTCTGTTTTCTGGATGTATAGAGGAAGTTGTAATTATCAGAATAACAATACGTTTTACACTTTTGGCACGTTTGCAAACTTGTGCTTGGTTCTTTCTTGCCATTTGTCTTGACGTCTCTTTTTTTAAATTGGATTTATTACATACAACTTCTCTGTTCAATGTGAAAAAGCCTGAGCACCAGGACAGGGCCATTACTACTAATGTGTGCATTATCTCTCCCGTCCATTCATACAGTATTGAGTGAAAATACAACTGAGTATTCTGACAACTTTACATTGTTTACTTGTTTTCAGCTAGGCGGTACTAACCTTTTAAATGTTTTTTCAAGCAGGAAAAATAATATCCTGATATCCAATGCTTCAAACTCATTCTAAAACATAGTCTGAATTTATTCTCACCAGTATTTTGATCGCTGCCGGAATAGTATTTTATGTTGAGTCCACTCAGACAACCACCCCTGTTGCATAAACAAGGTCAAATGTTTTCATCTGCTGAGTGCACAAAGCCACCATTGTTCTTATTATAGTGCTTGTTCTCATCTTTATGTTATGTTGGAGGTATTGAGTTTTCTCTCACCCTGAGATTTGCCTTCCAAGTAAAAAAGAAAGCATCATATTTCATTTGGTGAGTGTGCAGACTCATGGTTAAAATTACAATAGCTTTATTGTAAACGTAAACAGAATTGGGTACGGTCATATTTACTTATTACATTGAATTAAAACACCTAATACTGTAAAGGTGAGTTGAGCACTAGTAGTAGCAGTATGAGAGAAACCTTATTAACTGTATTCTTGTGGCATTTTAACTAAATCAAACTGGTAGCGTTCATGCACTCAAAGCAAAAGTGCTAGCTGTTAGCTTATCATTTGTCAGTGTTAATGTTTCTGCGTTAAACAGATTACTTTGTCTTCACTTCACCTTTCAGGTTTTATCCTGTTCAAATTGTAACCACAGTCTTTAACTGAAATGTAACTGACCTGAGAATCAGTGGGTACTCAGAAGCTGGTAGCATAACTCGACAGTATGTTGCTCTCATGATGCTGTCTTATCTCACTGCAACGGTCTTGTTTTGTGGTTCTTTTTTTTATGTAATAATATTGTTACTGTAATATTTATGAATGTTAAACACATTTCTTTGGACTGTCCAAATGAATGAGCTTATGTAAATTGCAAAGGGCATTCATTACCTAATGATGTACAAAATGACACTGAACGTCTGTCTCTGCCTCAGTGCTCAAACCCATGAGTGTGATTCAAGCTGTTTGAAAGTCAGGCTATTCATCTCGATTATGTGTTCATCTGATGGACAACTTCCCGCTCTCCTCTTTTTGCACTACCAAGGAAAAGGCTGGCCTGCTAACATGTTGGCAAAACAGCAAATACTCTCCCATGCTTGGCTACAAATAAATCATGCAACATACCAAATGGAGACACTACCTTTGTGTTTGTGTGGTACTTTGTGCTCTTGCCTTGAAAATTCATGAAAGTACAGTATGTGGCTTTAGAAATAGCTTTCACGTTTGGAAAAACAAAAACTTTAAACTATTTTAATACTTAAATAGGTCACTCAAATCAATTAATTTACCTCAGCTCTCCACCTTCAACAGTCATTTCACATGAAGTAAAATGTTGCCTCAATGTTTGCACTTTTATAAACAGCAGTGTTCAAATGCAGCATATTATATTTCTTAGCAAGTTCTCAAACCACACATCTTGAAATGTAATCCCAAAATTCTCCTTGTTTATATTTTCTTCACACAAGACCTTAGATGTGATTGAAGGACCAAGTATGTGTGAGAACCCTTGAGATGGTGAACACAGTTTATTTCCTCTTCATTAAAAAGGATAGTAAGCATGCACCGCATACTGTGAAGTCAGAAGAAAAAACATTATGTATGCCTTTCAAACTACATCTCTGTCTTGAAGGAAATATACACAAAGTAAAGACTCTATAGACATTTGTCAGAATGTTATACAATAATAAAGTATTGAACAGTCAAGGCACCTAGCTGCATTTGTACCATTTCACTACTTTAGATGTGAACACGTGATTTTTTAATGAAAACATAGAATGAATGAAGGGAATCAATTAACCAAATACTATCAAAGTGGTAAACTTCACTTGAATGTGTAAAATGCTTAATGGGGTTGATCGTCATGAAAAGCTCTTGCAGCAGCACCGGAGGTGCTGTCAGGAGATGTCAAATGTGTTTGCAGGGTATGGGGAGCAAAGTGTACCCCCTCTATCCCGCTGAAGCCTCCCATACAGATCATAGCCTCTTCTCTCCTCTCTCTCACCGTGCCTCAGCTTCCTTTGGTAGACCTGGTTCACAGCCAAGTGCAGGGCACAGTGCACCTGTGGACAAAAGAGGAGAAAATACAAACACCTTACAAAACACCTTGGCCCCTAGATATGGCAGAAAGCCAAGAATGGAGCACTAGTTAAACACATACACTACACCAGACACAACACCAGATACTGCACTTTCACACAGACTACAAACAAATCTTTTCAAAAGGCACTCGGAACATCATTTTCTTTTTATTATCAAATTTTACCAACACAAAAATAATCATCAAACAGCCAGCTGCCGTTTGACAAATGCACCACTCACAGCTGGGTAAAGCTCACACCAAATAGAATAATGTACTTATTATGCTGCGAAAGGTTTTATTAGAAATACCCAAAGTGCAAAAGTAATAGTAAAAACATCAACAGTAGGTAAACAAAATGTGTTATACAATAACTACAACACAATTCCTAAAGAATAAGAGACAAAACAAAACATTCTCTATAAAAGTACCTCAGTCATGCATTTAGAGCAGTGGGGATCCAACCAGAACAATGTAATTTAGGTAAAATAAAACAAAGTCACTTGATAAGTTAGCACCTAGTGCTTTAGCAATCTAATCTCAAAATGATGAGAAACAATTTATGACCTTTCTAGATCAGAACCAAACAAGTATGTCCCTTTGTCCAAAATAAACAATTCAAAACAATCTAAAATTCCTTCACTCTGAATCCATCACTTCAATTATTGGGAGGGAGGTGGGGGTCATGCAGCAGCATATGTGTGTGTGTGAGAGTCTCATAGGGGCTGCATTTAGGCTTTAGAGAAGTCTAACCCTCTCTTTGTTCGCTGGACCCTCTCCATTGATATGTAATATAACCCTTGGCAGAGACTCGGAGCACAGGTGGCCCCCACAACTGGCTCCTTATTGGCTTGCTTTCAGAATGGCCATGACTTCATTGTTGGGCCTTTTCTCCGGCCCGTGAGAAAAGTCCTGAGGTCAGCGTGAGTCTGCAAATGCATGCTTGTCTGCCACCATGGCAACCAGATGTGAAGGATGGTAGTCATGGTAACCTATAATCCCTATTCTGTGCAACAGCTGCATCTTCGCAGCACGTGTCGCAAATTGGTGGTTATTTCTTTCACTTGTTAATTTATTAGTGATGTGTTATTTCTATTTTGAGAGCAACTGGAAGCAGGAATTATTTCTTGACTGACTTGAAAAAAAGAGCAATAATTTACAAATATTTTGGCAACATGGCATAGGAAATAAGACTTCCTGCATGTAAAAGCAGAAGAAAAACATACAAGCAGAGAAAAACATAACATTATTAAAAATATAAAAACACTTTAAGAGTCCGTGACCACAGGTGGTTCTGTGCAGATGATGAGAAGGAGAGAGTTGTTGCCGTCCCATTACATCCCCATGTTGATAGTGAGGTAGTGAGAGAGCTGGTAAGACTAACACCGTGCACCCATGCCCTTTCTCCCCAGATACCGAAGAACTGCAAAGTTATAGGTAGTCGATACAGTATAGGTCAGCTATGGAAGAAAAAAAAAGCAGAGACAGGAAGTGTAAGAACATGGAAGAGTGAAAAATTCAGAACATCCAGAAACTAGACATAAGAAAAGATATGATTAACTGCTAATGGCATTAATTTGATAGCAGATCCCATCCGTATAACGGCTTCTGTAATGGAGCATGCCGGTATAATGGGTGCACCATTTGCCTGGCTGGAAAACCACCAGACATTACAACACTATTATGATGTTTGTGTCAGCTGAGAAAGAGGAACAGAGAGCAATAGTACAAAAGTCATCACTCATGGAGGCCTGAGATGCCTTGCCGCCTACACTTTGAGCGTCACCGAGTCACATGAGTCATAACACTATTGTACCCCACTGTTGAAAGTAACAGGCAAGGCCCAATCTGAGGCATAATCACTCACCAGAGCCAAGAGAGTAATGCCAGCACCAGCGAAGGCAGCAATGTAGAGGTCATAGGTCATCTGGTACTGATCGGAGATAAGAGAACTGCATTAGTGGTGATGACATACATCTTCATTTCATGTCAAGAAAATTGTAGAACATGACTGCAGAGCTTTAATTATTCCCAGGTCCTTACTTCTCTGGTCTTGCAAACATTGGAGAGAGTCATACCACACGCTTTCCCTGGCACTGCGTTCCAAGGAAGGAGACCTGTTAAAAATAATATTTCTCTATTTATTTTGATCTTTTAATCACCAAGTGTTAAAAGGATGAAGTTGCCATTATTTGTTCTTATGTTCCAATATCACTTGAAAAGTCATAAAACCAGAAACGTCAGTAGGCCTATGTTTCAATACGTTTTAACTACCATGCCTTGAGGCACGTAAAGATGGAAATCTCAGAAAACTAGTAACAAAAAAAGTTTATAAAAATAAAAAGTTTATCAATTTTCATCACCAGCGAGGCACAGTATTTTCGTACCTTATGAAACAAAAACATTTTTTTTTCTCCAGATTCACACCATCAGGATTGTGCATATGGGATGGAGTGAAAAAGTAAAGCGCCCATGTACATGGTTAGGAAGGAACATGTCACTGAAAGAGTGGATCATTGTATGGCAAATGTGTTATTAGACACAATCTAAGGATGGCAAAGTTGAGCTTTCCCCCACCACTCTAGAATAAAAAGAACAATTATTGGCTTGATTGCGACAACATTTGTTCTGATGTTCAAGGTGCCCATGTGATGAATCCTCATTTGCTTCGATTATCTTAACTTATTTCTCTACTGCCACCATGAGAACGGCATTTTAGGATACTTTTTGTTTAGTGGTAATTATTTGCAAATGTTAGCATGCTAATAGATTGTGAACATGGTAAACATCATACCTGCCAAAGATAAGCATGTTAGCATGCTGAGCTTAACATGTTGCACTTGTGCTGATGGAATATCCACAGGCAGTTAGTTAACTTGTTGTTGGAATTGGTCTTTTCATGGGATTATTAATGATAAACTTAGTGTGCAGTCCAATAGGTTGTCATCAAAGAATACTTGTTACCATATTGCCTTGCATCCACACAGAGCTGGTTGATACTCGCTGGGGTCTCAGTCAGAACGTCAATGGTGTGGCAGGTGGCATCCATGTTGTAGAAGAAGTAGACAGGCAGGGCAGAGAAGGCAAACACCAGCAGCCACAGCACAGCTAGTACGTATGTCATTACAATAAACTGTGCAAGGAAGAAGTAGAATAAACATTAGGTTGCATCATCATAATAAACTGATGCACATAATCTAAAAGAGTGTTTTTATGAGCATTGACTCAGTAAGAGACCATTTTTTTTCCTTCTGATTAGCTTTTCTTATTATCTTACTCGTTCTTATCCCCAACTGCTCAAACACATACTGTATGCTTATCTTTGCATGTCCCCAAAGGTTTTTAGCAGCCTTAAGATTTTCAGCTCAGCACCCACCAGGGAGTGATATGTGTATTAATCCTATCCAATCTCTCCAATCCCCTTTACTTGTCCCACTCTAGGCCCTCTCACCGAGGAGCTGAGGCAGCGGCCACACATGGTGCTCCTGAACTCTCCAAAGGTTTGCTTGGCAGCACTTGTGGTGTAGAAGCCCTCCGCCAACAGCACGATGCAGTAGAGGAAGAAAAAGGAGGCCAAACCATAGATGACATACTGGAAATATTGGATGCTGAGGAAAAAAGGAAAAAGAAAGAATGTTACAAAGAAGCTAAACCTTCGAAATACATCCAAATAAATCCAATGACAAGGTTAAAAATGTCATTGTAATCAAATGCTTAGATGTACCACTCACATGTAGGCAAGGGTGATGTAGTCCTGAATGTTACGAGCAAAGTAGGTCTCGATGAGTCTTTCCGTCTCTGTGAGTGCCTGGTGCCCACAACCGCAGAAGAGGGCAATGCCAGAGAAACACAGCAGTGTGGCGACCAGGGAGCAGTATGGCACCCCACCCAAACAGCGCATACAGCAATCATAGCAACCTGTCAAGACGCAGCACCGTGAAATTTAATGTATATAATTAACAGCTTCAATATGACACCGACTCTATGTATAAGGCAAGGAGAGTACAATGTGCTTTTTGATTCTTACCACTTAGTTAAAAGTTCAAATCGATTACAACCTGCAAGTAAAATATTTAATACATGTACTCAGGTAAAGGCCATGCAGATAGTCCTGGTTTTGCTTGTAATATTTTTGAGGTATCCCTTTCTCAGTTTTGTCCTTCAAACTAATAATACATGGATATTTTTAACATGATTGATTTATTATTTATTAAGTCTAAAAATAGTGGTTAAATGTCTTCCACAGTTTCTTGACAGTCAATATTCTTGTTTTTTCTGAAAAACAGCCAGGCACACAAAGAGATGTTTGATTATACATGCTATGAATTGATTATCAAAATTGTTGGCAATTCAATGTTTGACAAATCAATTATTGAATATGTTTTTCTGTTATGCTGGATGATTCACAGAACATGCTGCCAACCGTTTCCATAGTGACTGGTTCTTTGGTAGAAAGCCGTTCCCAAAAAGAAAGGAGAGCACAATGAGTTGGAATTTCCAGAGAAGGATGAACCATATTAAAATGGTGTGAACGCATGAAATTAAATAGAATCGAGGTTAAGGCAGAACATTTTGAGATTGATGCCTCAAAATGTGGGCTCTATACAACAACAAAAAAAATCTCTTCACACCTACGGAACAACAAGATTTGAGTGAGATTTCATTTAAATGCTGAATTGACACTGCCGACAGAGGCAGCTGTTAACACTTTCATTCCCTTGGTAAAGCTGTGCACTCTCTCCTATAGTCATGCGATGTCTGAATGGATGCCAAAGGGCCAAGGGCATGGGGATCTATCTGCTCTAACCCCAGCTCGCACCCTGACTCCATTCACCACCCAGCATGGAGAGTGTGAGAAAAGGGGGTGGATGGAGAGGAGAGACAAAGTGAAAGAGAGAGAGAGGCTGCTTTTGTGACTGCAGAGACAACCGTCTTTGTCCTAAGGCATCATGGGGGTACAAGGGCCACCAATGTCATGCAAACAAAGGCCAGAGGCACCTCTTTGCTTGACACACGGACACACACGCACACACTCAGACACTTCCTTCTGGGGAAGACACGGGAACAAGAAAGTGATAGTGGGGAGCTGTCTGTGCTGGAAGAGGATGGAAAAAGCACATCTATAAACAAACAATGCAACTGTGTGCATGTGTGCCATTACATGCTTGAAAGCGTGCATCCACACAGACATGCACAATGAAGGCAGACAGACTGTGGTTGGTACCATTACAGTAAACACAGATGGCGGGAGGGGCGAATAGATAGCTCTTTAATTGAACACTTCTATGTTTGGATGTGTGTGTGAGAGAGAAACTGGGATCACTGTCATTCAGATGGCATCACTACTGTAGCGTGGAAAAATGAGCTTTGAAAGATAAACTGTGAGAAAACTAGCAAATAACAGGCATTTTTTCAGTATTGGTATATTAGGGAATGCAATTGAAGTTGACCAATTAAACTTTCTACTACGTGCACACAAAACTGTGGTCACCATAATACCCAAAAGTAACAGAATTTACATAAATCAAAACATTTCACCGTCTATCCAATATTGGCCCGCATTCCTTGACACCTTGTACCAATTAACTAATTAATTACTTCACGAGGCGGAACCAAGAGCTCAAACAAAGCTGCACCCACTATGTTGATTGTGACTCAAACACGGGCCTCGTTCTGGTAGAAAATGCAAAGCTGAAAGTTCAGCTCTTTAAAAATTGAGAAAGATTGCGACCAAAAGCAAACGCGACACGTCTCCTCTGAAAGTAGCCCTGCCATCTCAAGCATGAAATAAATCCCATGATATCAGTGCAGCATCAGCCGGTGAATATCCGACCTCTAAACTGACAAAAAAAAGTAATAACTTCTGATGCCCTTTCACAGTCCCATTCATATCTGCGAGCAAATCATATGAAATAAAAAGCACATTTGATAATGTGATGTAATGTGTCTGCTCAAAGCTAATAAGTGGTTGGAGTTTCTTACCCATGTCTGGATGTTGCGTTCGAGGACTTGTCGGTTACTGTTTGCTGCCTGCACTGCAGCTGGTCTGCTGATGATATGCGCAACTGGTCTCCGGCCCCCGTATATCAACCTCAACTCGCTTTCTGTTCCCCCAACAATGGACAGACGCACTGATGACTGCAAGTGCAATCTTAAAGAAACAATGTCTCTTTTCAATGAACTTCGTGGCGGAGAATAATGAGGAGGTCAAGGTTCTTACGCTTGCAGAAATGTTCTTAGTTCATTGTTGACGCATATTCGCATCAAGAGAGCAACTTCATATGCAAATACAGAGGAGAGATCGAAAGTAACAACTTGTGAGTTAGCACACGCCAACTCTAGGACTTACAGTCCTTGGTTCTCAAAGGCCTTTTGTTTTAAAGAAAACATCCAGAGCCTGACCAATGAAACGTAATAGGGCCTACAGCTAATAATGGATGATGCATACTGTATGGTCTTTAGGGAAGGATACTACTCTGTACATGACCAGTGAAGGTGATCTGTGTGAAGTTTCGCTTTCAAATATGTCAGGTTATGCTCTCAGACTAAGGAAAGTTTCATATATTTAACTGTGTCTTAGATTCAGAGCTGAACAAGCCAGATCGCTGACATGTTTTTTCATTTATCTCTAGTGGGTCTATTTAGTCCTGGAATGTTCCTTTTTATAAAATAAAGATTAAAGTGGCATTCAAAGACCATTGATATGTGGATTACTTGAGTCAGATAGTGCCCTTTAAGCCGGATAGCTGAGGGGTAATTCTGAGCATCACTACAATGAGATCCTTTGATAAGAAAAACACCAGTGCTATTTTAATTAGACTGGATTGTTATGTCATATGGGATCATCAAACCCCTGATGTGCATCTCAGAAATAATTCACTGGCCATTTGGATTGGTGCCAGCTGTTTTCTTTGTCCATGTCAGCTCATGAAACCCCATTACCCACTATCAAATGTTCAGTTTAGTAAAAAAAGAAAAACTGGACTTGATTAAGATGAGATGTGCTGTGAGTGGAGCACAGCAGCATGCAGCAGAGAAGCATCACTGATCTCAGGTGACCTGACTGTGACAGAGTGAGAGACTGTCCTCTGATTCATCTACACACCCTCTGGCAAAATACCAGAAATAAAGAGCAACATTTGGCTTTACCTTTGTCCAGCAGATGGCAGGCTTTCTCCTGCCATAGCATTTTGGGATTGTATCAAACACGAGGAGTTTAATCCCACAATACAATTTATATTTTAGGAAAAGTCAGTTTTGGCAGAAAGAAAATCAACACATGTTGCTCTGAACATACAGTCTTAAAGGAAGCTAGACATTTAATTTAAATGTTGAACCACTGATTCTTTAATATGCAGATTTATTAAGTAGCCCGTTTGTTTCTCTCTGTTAATGTAGTAAGTGGCACAGTACAACCCTATCACATAATTTAGTTTCAAGCCACTTGCTCAGAAATCCTCAGAAGAACAGCACTCATGTTATACACGCTTTGTTCTCCACTCTCCAGGTTGTTCTAAATTATGTTTTACAGACTCTGACCTACCTCTAACACAGGTATATCTTTCAAGGATTGCTCAATAGTTAATGCTACCATAGAAAGCCAAATCAAATATTTTGGATTATTAAAAGCTTAAACAATGAATCTGCCCTCTTTGTGTAATTGTGTGACCACCAATTTGTAAACACATTTTAACCTGACTCATTCATACTTTATGCATAATTTAACCTGGTTTTGATATCTCATTTGTTCCCCTGCAGGCTAGTGTAACTCATGAGAGCAACTGCTTCCTATGAAAATAGGTGTTTGTACTTTTCATTCAGCACTGTGGTATTTGTCAATCTTTGCCACCTCGTACCTGCACACAGCCATGCCGCACCTCTTTTCTTGAGAGACTTTCATCCCCTCCACACCAGAGGAACAACAAATTCTTTTGTGTGTCAAAATACCTTAGACATCCCTCAACTCTGAAATCTGAGAAAGACCCAATCAATTTAGCAGACTATTACCCCAGTCTTTTTCTCCTCTCTGCTGGGGTCATAGAATAATCCCCTTAGATAATGAATTTATCACATTTTGAATAACAATGCTTTGCTTTGATCTTATGATCACTAACGCTTTACACAGAACCTGTCAAAACTGTTTCACATTTTTTCTCTGGTGGTAACTTGAAATACCATACCACCAGTTTTTATATTTACTCACCCAGGCAGGTTTTCAGAACATTTTTCAACTTTATTTTCACATATTTTATCAGTTTTAGTTTGAACACATATGAGAGTGAAGTGAAGAGTGAATCAATATCAAAATGGAAGAGGAGTTTGACAAATATTCAGAATGTATTTAAATTACAGGCTGATTTCATCCTTGACAAAGTGCGAGTGAGGATTACACACATCGCTTGCTTTATTCTGTTAGTAATATTTGTCTTTAAGGCTGAGTGAAATCACCTTCTCCTCAATGTGCCCCCCATTTTTATGATGAAAACTTAGTCTCCTCTGCTTCAGGTATAAAACAGCAGTTGCCAGAAAACAGCATGTGGACACCAGCATCATACCAAGGCCTACCAACAGAGTCAGCTTAGCAGATCTGGTGTCAACTGCCTCACAGATGGGGGCCTTTCGGGGGGTTTGAACCAAGTCAGCTGTCCCTGACCAGGTCGGCTTCCGGTCCAAGTGGCAAGGCCCCACGCTCTCGTTGACCAACAGATTAACCCAGACAGTGGTATAAAGGGAAGCTGGCTTCCCCCCATCACTAACCAAAATGAACAGGTAATGCATTCCCAGGTCTTTCTGAAGGAGTTGCTGGACTACAGTAATGTTTCCTGACCTCGAATCCACTCGGAAGGGACTGGTGTTTTGCACTGGGTCTGGGTCCACTACAGTGTATGTAATCTCCGAATTGAGCCCTGAGTCCGCATCAATGGCAAAGATCTTTGTTACAATGGTGCCTGTAACGGTCGCTAGAGAGACAGTCTGGCAGGAGGAGTTGCTGCTTGGAAGGATAACTTCTGGCTGGTTGTCATTGATATCCTCCACAAAGATAGTTACCCTGGCAGTGGAAGTCAAAGCGACAGGGTGCCCATGATCGCTAGCCAGCAGGTAGAGTTCATAGCGGTTGTGCGTCTCGTGGTCCAACTTGGTGGTGGTGCGCAGTGTCCCAAGGGTGTTATCCACAACAAAAGGTCCACTGCTGTTCACAACATGGAACTCTGTGTTCCCATTCGATCCTTCGTCTGGGTCTCTCACCCTAACCCTCCCCACAAGGGTAAACGGTGGTACATTCTCAGGGATGAAAAAGATGTAATGAGGGATTAGAAAAATGGGTGCATTGTCATTCCGGTCCAGCACTTGAATAGATACTGTGGCTGCTGACTCCAAGGGAGGAGAGCCACTATCTTGTGCAAACACGGTGAATTTATGTGCATCCTGCTGCTCCCTGTCCAGAATGGCTGACACAGAGAGCTGACCTGTATTGGGGTCAGTGTTAAAGATGGAAGATGTGTGTTTGTCCATCCTGTAGGTCACCCTGCCATTGTATCCACTGTCTGCATCATTTGCCAAGATCTTCAGCAGTGACATCCCTGGCTGGTTGTTTTCTTCCACCTCAACATGGTAGTGAGACTGGAGGAAAATTGGAGCATTATCATTGACATCTGCCACCAACACCCTGATCGCACGCCTGGAATGAGTGATCACAGATCCTTTATCTGATTTTCCATGAACTACCACAATAATATGATGCTCTCTTTTCATCTCATAGTCTAGGGCCTCTGATGTGGAAAGGAGATATTTGCCATTCTGTGGGTTCAGAGTGAAATGTACCTTGTTCTCAATAGCTACAGATGAGCCTTTAAAGCTGCTGTCACCCTCAAGCTCTAAAACAGCTAAGACAGTGGGGGGTTGGTTCTCTGGTAACACCATAGTCTCGTTTCGATGCTCCACTATGAACCCGATCTTGATCGCCAGCTCTTGGTTGGCCTTGGGGAGCACGGATACAGTTACCTGAGTGTCTGCTGGGGGGCAGTGATGGCCGCTAGCTAACACTTTCAACAGCAGCTCCTCGGAGCTGTCACTCTGGAGGTCCTGTGTTAGTCTGATAGACCCAGTGAGGCTGTCAAGGCTTAAGAGCTTCTTGGCCCGCTTTGAGACTTTGGGACTGAGGGAGTAAACAATGGCAGCATTCAAGCCTGAATCTGGGTCTGTGGCCCTGACCTGAGCAACCAGCATGTTCATCTGGGAGTCTCCGGGGATGGTGACGCTGCGGGGGCTGTCCGGGCTAAAGCTTGGACAGTTGTCATTAACATCTGTCACTGTGACTATTAAAGTTGCTGTAGCACTTAAAGGGCCTGAGCCACGGTCAGTGGCCACCAGCGCCATCTGATACATGTCTCGGGTCTCCCTATCCAGAGCTGTTAACACAACCAGCACGATGACAGACCCATCTTCTACTGTTAAACTAAAAAATCCATCAGAATCTTCTAGCTGGTAATACACCTCGCTATTATATCCAGCATCCCTGTCCAGAGCCTGGTCATCCAATAAGAAACTCGTCCCCACAGACACGTCCTCAGATATTTTCAAATGTATTTCGCTGTTTTCAAAATGAGGTGCGTTGTCATTGATGTCCTCTATGATCACAGAGAACTGTATAAGGTCTCCTGAGGGCCCCACGACAGAATTGTGTAAAATAATGCATTCTTCCGTTTTTGTATCCTCAGGGAAGAGGGCCTCACGATCAATCTTTTCCTCAGTAGTGTACAAATTCCCGTTTTTTTTGTCCATCCACAGATACTTCTCGGTCAGGAGCTGGTACGGAGGTGGAAAGTGTTCACTAAGTGACCCCACCAGAACACCAGGCCCCTGTTCCTCTTGGATGGAAAACCGGACAGAACCACATATTGTCTGCTGCAGATTGTCCACCACCAGCAGAATCTGACAGGAGAAGAAAGAAACTGTTAGCAGTAGTGCTTTGTTTAAAAATAAATAGTTTGCTCATATTCCAGATGTGGTGGAAACTTCTGAAGCAATGGAGACAAAACTCAGAGAGACGCTGGAGAGCAGGAACTTGATGGCAAAACACTGTTGGGTTTATTTGGAGTTATGGCCAGAGAATTGACAAGACATTTGCAGTAGACACGAGTTGCCACAGCGGTTGCCTCACCAATTCTGAAGATATCAGGGATAGGGAGTGGTTTAACTAGTTCCGAATGGGTAATCAACTTTCTTAGAGCAGCAGACTAAAAAATCTAGGACAATACATCTAACTTAAACTGTCATCTAGGTCACAAATAAGGTGTTTACCAGAGCATCTGGGTCCAGATAAATTGGAGCTAGCAGTGCCTAAACAATAAAGCCAATCTTAGGTCAGCATGAGCTTGTTCCCACTGTGGGAACAACAAGGCTTCAGAAGCCCAGGCTGCCCCTCCTTAATGAATATAACAGCACCTGCAAGGCCGTTAGCCTATGTCAGAGGAGGACAGAGAGGAAATACACAACTGGCTAACTTGAAAACAAGCAGTACACAAGCAGCTGTGAGGAGACCAATGGTCACGTGTGCGAAGAGGTCACACGCCTGAGCGAAAGGTTACAAGCTTACACAAAATATTCCCTAACACCAGACATAGATATTTGTTTTACTAAAACAAAGGTTGAGTGTAAAAGTTCCAATTAGTCAGTAAACTAATTTGTCAAAACTCCTCAGTACCTCTCTGTGTACTCACTACAACATTAAATACTACAGAAAAACATTGCAGATACACCCTTTCTCTCAATCAGTAATACTGACAAAGTAATTAGACACCATCAGAACGGTTAATCCTCAAATTGCTTTTGAGTCACTGACCTGCATTAGTACAGCCCAGCTCAAACCAGCAGTCCTATTGCCCATCGCCTTCACACATGCCATTCGGGTTCCCAAAGCAGCAAGTGTGCTCTCAGGACAGCAACCTAAACCTGTTCAACTGAAGGCATTATTCATTATATAGGCCCCTCCTATGATACTTACCTATTGTGTCAGAGGGAAACCAAAATTAAAATCATGTATTAAATGACATTCACATACAAACATGAAAATAAACTACATAAAACTAATTTCTAAAAAGTAAATACTCAAGTACAAAGTACATTTCGGAGAGTAATATCATACATGTTGTTGACCTACATTTGTCTAAAAGCTCAAGTTATTTTGTAGGTTTGTTTTCATAAACAATACAAAAGTTAAAATATGATGCATTTTCAAAGCTTTTAACTACCCACCAATATGTAAAGTAATACAAATCAGCCCCACCTGGATTACCTGCAATATAAAATGCTTAACACCAGAATAAACACAATAATGCATCAATTAGAATTCATACTACATTATCATTTTGTATTATCATTTGCCTAAAAGGGGCTATTCTGCATAGTGACTGAGCCTACTTTTGATGAATTAAGTATAGGCCTTCATTTCTGTGATTGAGTATTTTAAATTATGAAATAACTTTTACTTTAAGTAAGGGATAATGAATATAACAGTTGTTCAGAAATTGCTCGTGAAGGGGTCCTGTCGATGGCACTGTCAGATCAATTATAATATTTCAGCCTTTTGTTTACACAATACTGTCATGATCCTTGTTTTCTATCTGTTTCTTGTTTTATTTTGAAATGTTTTCCCTCTGTTGTGTCATGTGTAGTTTTACTTCCTGTCTTTTGGTTTTCCTTCCTTCCTTGATTGTTTCATTGTTGTCACCTGTTGCCCTCGTGTTTCTGCCTCCCCTCCCCAGCTGTGGCTTGTGTTGTGATTAGTGTCTTTGTATTTAGTCCTGCTTTCCCTGTGTTCTCTGTCAGTTCGTTAGCGTCTTTCGTGTATTCAAGTCAAGCGTTTTTCGTGTATTCAAGTCAAGCGTTTTTCGTGTATTCAAGTCAAGCGTTTTTCATGCCCTGGGTTGTCGTCTTTCATGTATCAAGTCAAGCGTTTTTCATGTCTTGGATTTCCCTGTCGTCTTTCATGTATCAAGTCAAGCGTTTTTCATGTCTTGGATTTCCCTATCGTCTTTCATGTGTTCAAGTCAAGTGTTTTTCATGTCCTGGATTTTTCCCAAACTTAACATTTTTGTAAAACAGCTTTTGGAATAAAGCTCGCCTTTTGTTCGTACCCATACCTGCCTCCCCTTGTTGCTGCACTTGGGTCCTATTTCCCCAAACCCTGACAAATACACACTTCAATTTAAGTGCCACTTATTCAAGTCAACCCAAAGTCAGGAACTGGGTAAAAATTCGTCCAATCAAAGCTATGTAAGGCAAGGCAAGTTTATTTATATAGCACCTTTCAACACAAGACAGTTCAAAGTGCTTTACAAACATGAACGATATTAAGAGCATTAAGAATGTAAGTAAAAGATATCCCGTTTTCTCAAAATGAATGCTAAGGTGATACGACCTGATACGAGGTGACAAGCCCCTGCAAAGTTATTCTGATCATCATCCCCGTTTTAATTTTTCAATAAAGCTTTAATCCTATGACTCCTAAGGAAAAAACCTTTAGCAAGTTACGTGTGCTAAAACACGATACATTTATTATCAAAAGTATTCGAGTTAATTTATTTTAAAATCTAGTCACATTTTCTTAATTTTAAAGCATGCAAACCCCAAACTGAGTTGCGTAACGGCTTATTTCCGTTTGTCTCATGCGTGTGGGTTTTCTTCTTTCCGCTTACTTTTTCCAGTTAGAGTTAACCTCGGAGGTACTTCTGCAACATGATTGGCCGGTGTCGTCCCTCTAGCTAAGCGTGTGTGTGCGTCTGTCTGTGTGTGTGTGTGTGTGTGTGTGTGTGTTTGGAGGGGTTTATAACAAAACTATAGTCCTGCTCGTGAGCTTTAAACCATTGTAAACCCAGACGCTTAGCAGCAACAGCAGCAGCAGCAGAAGCAGTAGCCTGGTGGTGTTTAGTTTCTCTGCTCCAACATGACCTCAGACATTAACACAGGTGAGTGTAACGACTGCTTGAGCCATTAGTTTTAAATGGTGACACAGTGATGGTGATCATAGGCCTGTAATTAACTGTTTTCACCTCTAAAATTGACCTAATCCTTTTACATATGAGAAATCAAAGTTGGACTGGGTGAGTAGGCAGTTATGTAAATCAGATAGCCTATTATGTGTATAGTATTCTTCTACATATTTAAATATGTGTATCTGCTCATAATTGTCTTTTTATATATTAAAACCATTTGCTACTGTTTTATATTCCATAGGGGACAGTTAAAGTTTTATCAAATTCATAAAACGGTGGGTAAACTGAGTTGTGGTCAACCGTTCTTTAATGACTAGTCATTTGTTCAATAATTGGCCAAACGTGTTGCTTAGATTTAAGATACAAGGTACCATTTAAGTATCACAGTAAGCAGGCCAGGTGTTTTACAGGCTGTATGACGTTTTATATGCCTTATGGGCTGTTAATTTTATTTCCACGTGTCAACTGACCTGATACCGACTGACATAAACTTGTACTGCAGGTTTTTGCTTTTAGTTTTTATTAAATGTCAGTGTCACCCAAAAGTATCTTTGTGTTGTGTAGCAAAGTCTAAGAGATGTACAATTTCTTTTTTTTAAAAAATGGTCCAACTGTATGTTTGAATCTCATTATTATTATTTTTTACTATTTTATTTTGCTTTCTTCTAAAACTAATGATGTTAACATTTTCCTTTAGTGGAGTAACAGGTTTTCTCTCCAACCTTTGTCACATTTTCCGCAGACTTGGATCTGGAGCTTGATGGGTTGCTGCAGGAATTCCAGGATGTGGTGGAGGAGCTGAAAGCCCCCTCTCTGAGCAAACCGCATGCTTACCAGCACGTCTTGCAGGAGGCCAAAAGTCGCACGGGGCTGGGAGAAGACAGCGGAGTCGAGGACTCAGATTACAGTGAGTGACACAAAACCATTGCACTAGAACAATGTGGCAGTCATTAAGATAATGTTTGCTTATTGTACAAAGTGTGGATAAAGAAGGACATTATTTAGAGCATCATTTTGTTGTGAGTGAGGTTATCCCCATGGGTGCCGGTTGAGCCCCTTTATCAGCCAAAACAACTGCGGCTTGACTCTTTTAATTTGCATGAAATTAGTGTTACAAGGGGACACATTCTTATACACTTCTATGAAAGTGGCTGTTTTGATCATGACAATAGCTGCGTACCAGAAGGAACTGCAATTATGAATCACCCATCTTCTGTAATTGTCTGTTTTTTGTTATTGTTGCTGCTGTTGTGCGTTTGTCGAGGGTTATGAGATAAAAGAAGATTGTGTGTTCCTCTGCTCCCTTGCGTCATCATTATTGAAAGTATTTTGGCCCCCTAATATTTTAAAAGCAAACAGTGAAAAGCCGTTTACCTTCATTTTGCTGCATCTTATTACCATTATCTAATTTAAAATTGTTTGTTATTGTTGTTGTTGATCATTTGCATGGGCTGGCCTTAGTGCTTGTCTCCTGTTTATTATTTCCGCTCACCCCCTTCTTGCCTCCCTCTCCCCCTAGGCAGCGAAGCTTCTTTGGGAAACAGTTTGAACACCAGCGAGGAGGAGCTTCACACAGCAGGCATAACGTTGGCACCGAAAGGTACTACAAACTCCCATCAGCCAATCTCCATCCAGATAGCCCTCCTTCTTACAGTGATCACTATCATTTTGCTCTGATCAGTATCGCATCCACACAAAAACCCTCTTCTTTAGGCTAGGAGCTCTATTGTTTTGACACAACAAAGCCCCCTGCCGCTGCGACTGTAACATCTCAGCCCCCCTTCTCCGAGCCTCCTGCAGGGGTTCTTTATGCTATTGTGTAGCTGGGAGTGTCACTTAGGTGTATACATGAATGAGAATTATTGCATTCTGTTACATGTAGATGTAACGGTTGAATCTAAATAGATTACAACACGACATTGTCATTCACAAATGTCAGGGTTTATGCAGTTATCCTTACAAATATTTACCTGATTTTTACATAGATCCTCAGTTTTTAGAAAAGAAGCTGAGGTTTGGTTCAAATGTAGCTCTGAGATTAGTTTTCAGATTCTGGTCCAAAGGAAAATACCCCTCAACTGAGCCGCATTTTCCCACAGAAATGTTCCATTGCTTTACTACAGTTTATAAAATTCTTTTTCCGCTGTCCTCTTTCTGCAGCCAAGCTGGGAGACACAAGGGAACTTGAGAGTTTTATCGACATGCTCGACCGAGAACTTGCAGGTGTGTATTTAAGAGAATTACCCCCCATATTACTTGACCCTTTCTTTATTCCTTTTGCACTGAAGCTGACAAGCAGCAGACTGTGGGGTGAAATAGGGGAAGAGACCCAGATATAGTGCATGTTTTGTTAACAGAGTGTGTAGTAGTAGCCACCATGTTTGTACCCTGTACTACTCCCCCTTCCTGTTTATCTCGGAGCACCTCTTGTGTGTAAATGCCATGTCTGGGGACTCAGGTGGACTATCTGCACGACCTTTAGTGATAATAGCGTACTTGACTACATGAACATCCTGCTATCAGCAATAAAGCAGTGGTCTTTCAGAGGCCTGTGAACACATGGCTTTGTGCATGCACACAAACCACAAAGAACAACATATATCTGCTGCTATCAGTGGTCTTGATGCTGAGAGAATTAATGTTACCATTGAATCCTAACTCCCCCTGTATCTTTACAAGGCTCAGCTATTAGTCAGTACATGTTTGTATGTGTGTTAATATTCTTGTGTTGTGCCTTTCCTCTTAGTCTGGCTTTTATAGTTTATTTTTCTTGCCCTCTCTTTTGCAGAGATGTGAACTAAGAGAGAAAGAGAGACACAAAGATGGAGAAAAGCAGGCCGGGGGCGATTGACTGGCTACCGCCGAGCAGACACTCAGATCTACACCAGAGCAGATCTGAGGGAACAAATGCTCCACTGGCTTCTTCAGGGGAAAAGGTTAACATCAGAAATTAGAAGGGCACTCCATTCCAAAATGCAGGATCCCCCCAGACCCTTGGTGACGCTGCATCAATTCGGAAAGACGACGCCCCTACAGCTTCAGATCAGAGATATGCGGCAAATTCCTGAAACTAGACAAAGCCTCTTTCTGTCTGGAGGTACGAACGAATGCTCCCAGAAAATCGAAAGTATGCTATTGCAAAATGTACATTTCCAATAAGTACAACAGCCCTAAATCTTCAGTGTTATTTATATTGTTTAAAGAGGCTGTTCCAAATTACAGATGGCACTTCAGTTTTAAATGAACTAAGGTCCCAGAGGTCCGGATCAGTGTGTAATAGGCCATTAAAAGTTGATCTGACATTTCCAGTGTATAGTTTTTGTTAATATTCCTTTTTCTTATATATAAACTGTTGTACAGACAAATGCACATATAAATAAAGTTCCATTTGCACTGAATTACGTATAGATTTCCTTTGTTGCTTTACACATGATCTGAAACTACATTTAAATGTTGTCCCAAATTGAGTGCAGAGACACTGCTGATATTGCTGGCCATATTTGATTGTAAACACACACAATGTTGAAAGCCTTTCACTTTTCTGAAGAATACTCCTGACAGTACTGGCATTAAATTGTATTCAATGTGTCTACACTTCACAATACCTGTGCTTCCTGTATTTCCTGTATGTCTGTTCTCATTATGCTTTGAGTTTCACTTCTGCCTCCAACTCAGGAAACCCACAAATTTAGCTCAGACACAATGTGAAGCTTCAAGAAGGAAGTGCGTCAGTGGTGCTGGGAGAAACAATATATACAGTATACATTGTGCTTAAATTCAATATGTGGGGGGCTTTGACTTCGCTGTAACATAATACCTCAAATCCAAGCTTTGAACTTCAGGAAGGAAATTGTTTCTCCTTTTCCCTGTGAAAGAGCATTTGAGCAGTTTCCTTGCTGTTACTTTTCCACCATGGTTGTGTTTACAGTGCGCTGTCATTTCACTTCACCGAGTCTCATCCATTCGCAGGTGTCTCCACCCTGTTGTCAAATCAACACTGCTTAGAGGAACCGCGAAGGCCAGGGTGAATGTTGTGGCTGTAAGATGTGATTTTTCACTTTTGACTTTTAAATTGAGTGGCGTCAGCTACATAATCCTGCTGAAGTATGCTAAATTATTTTTAGAACTCTGCTAGAGAACTGCCAGATTTGAGTTGAGGATGAGGCTGAATGAGAAACAACAGTCAACAATCTCTAAAGTGCTGCACAGTTGGTTGTAATCACACTTTCAGAACGACGAGAACCAAGGAAAAGTTTTGCCCTCAAAGAAGCAGAGATGTAA
Source organism: Eleginops maclovinus (assembly GCF_036324505.1). NCBI lineage: Eukaryota > Metazoa > Chordata > Actinopteri > Perciformes > Eleginopidae > Eleginops > Eleginops maclovinus. Next base: position 16,393,245 of record NC_086371.1, read on the forward strand.
TGGACCAGCAGTTTATTGAATTGTCATTGTTTTCTCATTAAAAAAACCCCAGACAGCATGTTGATACGATCCGTCACCTGAGCCAGCGGCCCTGGTGATATATTACAGTTGGACTGCTTGGTGGACCTGCTGTTTGAAATCATGTCAGCCATAGTGGCCGAAGGAAGGAAGGCTGGACATTTAAGATACTGTCCCTTGTCTGTTTGTGTCTCATTAAAAGACACTTTGTTAAGAAAGTTCACTGTGTTGAACTGTGGCCAACTATTTAACCCCACTGCCCGGGACAAGAGTTGGCGCCAGTCTGTGGAGATTTGTGTGTAGTAGTGAGAGCAAATGATCTTAAAATGTGACATTAATGTAAAGCGTAAAAGAAAAATGCGAATAGAAAAGAGACCAAAAGGGAAAATAAGCTTGTTCAAAGAATAGAACAATACACAGGCGTGGCACAAAGTAACCTGCTCCATCTGTTTTGTCTGCTCCACTTTGAGAAAGGCGAAGACGATTGATTAAGGCCACAGCTGTTCAGCATGGTAACAAACAAAGTTTGCTTTCGACATGATTGAACTTTCGTCTCAAAGTTAGGCCACATCCTCTTTTTCAGAGAACAAATAAAACCAACGGCAAGAATGCAGGAAACATTACGGTGTAGTAAAGATGAAACTGAAAGGCTTTGGATTGGAATTCCTCCTTTGTGTGTCCCACAGTGGTTTTCTAACTGTATTTCTCTGATCTGCATCCCTTCTGGTACTTGACATGTTGCCAAACTCACCTGCTCACTTCTGCAATGTCCTTTCATTGTACACGAAAAGTTTCCTGTAACTAATTATGCTGTATGATTTTCATTAGACAGTTCTTCAGTAGGTTTTGATGTTATATATCAATTGGTCTTATGGGAATAACTCCCCATTGTTTAGATAATTAATATGAGACCAGTATTTGATTGGCAGCACACCGACGTAGGAGGGCAATATGTCGCCTTGTTTAGATAACAGAGCAAATGATGAATGCGCTCAGTTCATTAGCTGATAAATTAAAAATGAATTGATGTCATGATGAGTGAATAGTCTTGAGAGATGAAGAAGTAATGAATATGGTGCGCCTCTTTGGATCCTCACACCTATAGACTAGGGCATCTTGGTTATAAATGTCACATGAACTTAAAATCGGTGAACAACATGCTGGTTGGCGTTAAACTAGTTAGCAAGCTAATGAAGATGTAATTGAGTATAGCAGAAAGGAGACACTTGTTATTATCAGACAATGAGCAAATGAGGCAGAGATATGGCCTGTGCAGTGAAGCTCTGGCCGAGATGAGTGCAGCATGCAGAGCACGCAGTCTTCTGTCATCTGCCTGATGAGAGACTGAGCAACGCCTCTCCCCCGAGAGCCCCGCAAACGGCCCAGGCTAACAACACTCTCCCAAGGAATTAACTGGCTCAACCGTCCAACACATACACACAGACACTCAAAGACACACACTCTAAATAGTCCGATTCTGACTGGGTGTTACGCAACCCAAGCCGGTCCCTTAGCCCGGATCAAGGACTCGGATCACTGCTTTTTTACTCTTGCACAAATCTCACAAAAGGCAGAATGAGGACCTTGAACCATAAAAGGACTTGATGTTGTAAAACAATATCTCTCATATTACACCACTTCAAAACAGTGATAAATTGTTGTAGGTCATAAACAGTAAAACTTTTTTTTGTTATTGTGATCTCATGACATTATGTAATGACATAGGAAAGTGAGAACTGACTACAACAGTCTTAAACACTTTCATTGTGTAACACTGTAGTGCTATTTAGAAAATGTTACCTAGCGTCTAAGTATAAATTCACATTAGAACCATGGAGGTTTTGGACATGCAAGGTTTGAGTGATATTTGTATACAAATTGAAGAGTTTACCTAAACGATGCTAATCAGCATTTTGTGTATTCGTAAACTTATCATAATTAAGTGTTTTTCTGAATGTTAACAAACATTTTACAGCATCACAAACATAAATAACTTCAAGTCCTCTTCAGGAATTGAAATAGATCTACCAATACTCGACTCACTCAGGAGAGAAGAAATCACTACTCCCTCATTTTAAAGTCATCAGTGCAATGGAACATTTTAAATGGCTTATTTGGATTTTTGCGGTTTCTCTCACATAAATCCAAGTCTCTACCTATAGTCATTTCCTGTTTTGGTCTCTGAATCTTCAGACCTCATTGTATGGGACAGGAAACCAGTATAATGACTGTTAGAGGAATTCATTCCCAAAGAATGTTACTCATGCAGCCTTCCCTGGACTTCAAATGAGCCGTTACATCACTGCTGACTGGGGATTTCTTGACACCAGTTCACCCTTCCTCTTTCAACTCAGACAGGCAATTTACTTGAAATCATTTCTGAAACTTTAGCAAACAACGTACAGTTGATCAAAATACTCAACTATATTAATCACTCCATTCTTGGATTATGAAGAGCCTCTGTACTTTGAATAATGTCAAATCTAAGTGCTAGTTATATATTGAACACTGATGAGAATAGGGAGCAAAAAACAAGCTGTGAGGAGATGCACATGTGTGAATGGAAGTGACAGTGAACATAACTTCAGCAAATGCCATAGGCTACCTAGTGGGCATGAAAAACTGTGTTCTGTATTGAAATGTACCAATCTGTTAGTCACACATGGAGGTCCCATCTTAACAGCATGTTTCTGGTGTGTTATTACTTCCAGGAGAGGCAATAGAAAAGCTTAACAATATTAAGATCCAAAAGTAACCTGTGGTACCCAAACTGCTTTGCTATTAAATGTCATGTTTTTAGGCAGCGTGAAAAAAATGTTGTGGCCAAAACTTGTTTATAATTGACATCATAATGACAAAACTAATAACACATTTATTTTAAAGCAGGGCGGCACGTGAAAATACATTTGTTTGCAGTTTGGACATGTGTAAACACTGACGGCAAATGGACTTTGGGAAAGCATTTTGAGATACTGAAGAGTAAATTAGCTAAATTATTGCATCTTAGAAAAATATATTTTTAAAATGTTATGAGGTAAGACATTTATCAAAGTCTTTGATTAAATATTAATAATATCTAGGTCTATTTGGGTTATCAAAAACATGTATCCCACATCTTTTCAATTTGACTGAAAAAAATGTAAGAATTCACTTCACAGGACTAACATTTAGGCATCACTGACAAAGGAATGTCTCAGCCTCTCGGGGCAAAAATAGGCTTAACTTCAAAGGATATTTCCAGTCGTTTTCACTGGAAAGAAATGGTGCTGATGTTTTTACAATATAAACTCAGATACTGAAGTCAAACTCACAGTGTATTTGATCTGAAAGATCTGTGAAAAGCCTGGTAGGCTGGATTAGCACTTAAAATCAAATTGGTGCCACTGAAAGTCATTGTAATGTGATGTAAGTGATAAGATACTTTCGGGAAGTCTACCGGGAATCCTCTGTAGTCTGTGCTAGAGCAGCACAGGCTATAAAGTTCATACACCAAAGGTCTACTGATGCAACCCCAGCCAGCCACCAGTAACCCACATCTGAGAAAGGCATTAGTGGACTGCCATCTGATGGTGAACTCCAGCTGATGCAACTGAGAGATAGCGGCGTGGGCCTGGCCTCAGCTGGTGAAGAAGGCCTTTTCAAAATAGCTCTAAATCTGCAGGATAATGCAGTGAAAAATGGGAGCGGTTAGAGAAGGAATCAAACATCCTAGAAGCTATGAATCTTGCCATGAAACGTCCTCTTTAATCTCACCATCAGAACTGGACCTACTGTACATGTCGGTTACACAGGTTTTCCAGACAGGAAACTAAATTGATACAGTTTTGTAGCCTAAAATGTGCCTGCTGCCCACTACTGTTACTTCCCTCACACACACTGGGAATGTGCAGGCTTAAGTCTCAGCAGCCCCAGTGGTATCTCCAGGCCATCCATCTTACAGAGGGCAGATCATTATGCAGTCGACAGGAAGCTTTAGGCTGGGGGCAGGTGGGACTGCTTGTACTACATGAACTATAGGCTGCTACTCTTCTTTACTGGACCTCCATAAACAGCAAACCAGCCCTTTTTCTTTTTTTTTTCTACTGTAGACTAATACATTACACTTGTTCCATTCTTGCAATGCTGACACAGTTTGTTGCACCCAAAACTGCATTTAAATGTTTGTTTTTTTTACCAACAAATCCATATTAAAATGGCCAAAACCATCAATGAATTTATCCCGCAAACAAGTGTTGTCTCTGCAGCCACAGTTTGTATTTTATGCCTCTGTGCCACAGAACTCCATTGCCCTCCAAAAACTATTACAAAGACATAAAAAGACACACTGTTTGGCGATAATCTTGCTTTATTTTTACACAATTCTGCAGCAATATTATCTCTGGACAGTGGCTCTGTGTTGGGCAGACGTCGTCGAGCATGCCGGGGGCTCCTCGCTCCGCTAGTTTGACGAGCTGTGAGGAAAGAGCTACACTGTCTGTGTTCGTTGTAATTAAAGAATATGTCACCCAATGCACCAGTCTGGCTCTTTTCTCTGTCTTTTTTAATTGTTTTTGGATGGCAATGAGTTCAACGGCACAGAGGCATACGCTATATCTGGCTGTGAATTCTGTACTTGTTAGCAGGATAAATTCATTGTTGGTTTAGGTCTGTTGGTGGGATTTTTTGATTGTAACATAGAAGATAAAATATGCTGTCCTTATCCTTTAAAGCTGTTGTATTTGGAAAGAAGAGAGCACTCAAATACAGCACATACAGAGATGCTCTCGGTATAGTCATTTTGTAGGATGAAAAATATACAAAAACAATATTATCAGCACTAAACTTCTTGGTCTCATGCCAACTGAAAATGGATGTCATGTTCTATATTCATGAGAACCACAATAAGATACACAAAGAATAGATATTTTATTTTGATTACTCGAGTTTGCGAGATTATAAATACATTCTATGGACATAAACATAGAAGTAACAGGGCATCTTTAGTAATCTGTACAATGACACTGAGATAACAGAGATTTCTCATGATGTATTTGGGCTCAAACACCATTTTTTTTTGTATCAGTCCTAGTTTCTAGTGAAAAATGTGTTACAGTATCTGGCTTTGATGCCACTGAAAAAAAAAGCTCCTCTGCAAGATGGTCCTTGTTAGGAAAACTAGAAAATATGCCAGTGATTTGTCTATACTCTGCGGCAACACAAGAAATTTGTCAAGAGTTTGTTTTTCACATGGAAATAAAAGATTATCAATGTTTTGATGGAAAGCACAATGATTTCCCTTTACAGAAAAACAGGCTTTTTAGCTGCAAGAGTTCTGGTTCAGTTTTACTCTGCTTCCCAATAAGTATTGTTAATTAGTGTCTTAGTCAGCAGAGAAACATAGTAACTCAACAAAATTAGACCTTAAATGATTCGAAATGGGCGAGCAGACCAGATTATGGCACTTAAGAAGAAGAAAGAGAACATGAAAAAATTATGACCGTGTGAGACAGAGGTAGAGCTGCTCAGAATGCATTTTTTTGTGAGGAAGATAAAACAATAAAACCAGCATGAAAGAGAAAGAATAGAACAAAGAGGACACAGGAAGAGAAAGACAAGGGTGAGGGAGAGGGATATAGGAAATATAGGTAACAACACGTTCATAGTGGTAGAAATAAAATCCTCAATTTCACACACACACACACACACACACACACACACACACACACACACACACACACACACACACACACACACACACACACACACACACACACACACACACACACACACACACACACACACACACACACACACACATACACACACACCTGCAGCTCTCTCCCATCGGGTGGCACTGTGTAATTTGGCACATCCATTTCCTAGGCTGGGTTTGTCTTCCGTGCTGTCGAGCCAGTCACAAACCCCATCAGGGTATTCCAGCCGATCCTTGAATGATGTCACTTTCGAAACACATTCACTGAACTGCAAACAAATCTCGACTGTGGAAAAGAGTTTGCTCATAACTGTGCCATTTTTCTACTTCTTGTCATAGGAGGTTTTGGCTAATTTAGTCCAGCATTTGGGTTTCTCATGGCTGAAGTGAAGGAGTTTGACCCCGTTTTCTCTCACTGCACCACACCACTGTACTTTACACGCTCTGGCCCTTTCGTCCAGCACCTAATTATGTGGCTCTTCACAGGACCATGTATCACAAACGGTGTCCCCAAGGCCACCAGGTTCAATCCTTGCCAATACTCAGTGGCATCTGCTCTGCTTTAACGGCATATGGGAAAATTACATGGCAAAAAACAACTTGCCCTCCCATGACATTTCTTCCCTTTGATACCTCGCTCTCAACTTCTCCACTCAATTTTAGCCCTGTGCCGCTGTATGTGTGTGTGTGTTTGAGCCAAATGGAAACTGACCTCCCACCACTGCAGACAGATCAGACGGGGACTACTTTTGACTTATATCCTGTGTTAAAGGACGGGTCACCCAAATAGCAAAAAACAAACAAACAATATTTTAAAAAAGCAAACAATTTTCATCAGCTGTCAGATACATCTGATAGCTTTGTGGGGCAAACAGGCATTACACTGATTTAAATATACATTATTAACATAGCATAACCATTAAGTTAATTTGGCAAACTGTTGCTGGTTCACACAGTTAGGAGCAAAATTAATTTGGGGTCTTGTTTAGGATGACCTGATAAATGCAAGTCTAATTTTCACTAGTTTTTCTCTCCACAAACACATATGAGGGAATTATCTGACTCTTAGCTACTGAATGCTCAACGGTGTTCAACAGCTGGTCGATAATTTAGTCTATCTGCCGTTTGGTGTTGGGCAGGTAGCATGCAGATTACTTGGCTGTTTGTGTTTTTGCTTAAGGGCTGTTGTGTGTTAAACAGACACAACGAGAGGAGTAAAAGGAACCAAAGGGTTGAAGTTAAGTTATGGGCCATTAACCAAAACAGTTTGCCAAAAGACGCAAACATTCTCTGTAGAACTAAAGGGAACTGCAGGGTGGGGAGATAGCTTTGTATGGGTTTGCCATTTAAAACATAATAGCAGCTTCAAGGAATTTAACACCAATTTTATCTTTTCGTAAACAATGTCCACGACTGTGAAACGTTTTTATTGAGACTACTTTGTAATGAATACATAGTTTGTAATAACTAAATACATTTTGAGTTTTAAAGATATCATATTTAATCGTGTGAACACTGCAAATTAAATTCCATCAGCTTTTATTATATTGAAGTGGCTGCTTAAAGAGATTTCTTAAAACCTTGACATATAAAATGTCTTCATGGTTGGATGCCACAATAACCATGACAAAAATACATCAAAAATACACTTTCAGTCAGGGGCATTTATAAAAGTTTTTGTTTTCTCTTATTAAAATGTCATCATGTTTCCTGTAAATATTCTTTGCAGGAAAACAAAGTACCTCTGATATAACTGCCACAGAAACAAGTTGGACTATTTGCAAAGCCTACTCCTTACATAAGCACAGAGACATTAACACATGTTTCTGTATGAATGAGACAGCTCCAGGTAGAAACCAACTGCCTGTTTCTCTCTAAGTGGCTGCTGCTCCGTTGAAGATGGTGGCTGATTAGGAGGTCAGACCCATATAAGTCAGGATGAGCAAAAACAGGATGACTCATATGGATCAGTCTCCAAGCAATTTCCCTCAAATAACCCCTTCTCTCTTTCTGCTCGTGGCAGGATCAGTGATGAGCTGACCAGACTGTGCTTCTCGCTCTGCTGCGTCTCCAATCATTAAATACAAGGGGAAGTTGTAATGGAATACTTCATAAAAATGTTGAGGTCTATATGCATGAAGTATCTACGAATTGTAACACTGATTTTTGGTCAGGTCACTGCAGGTTTTACGGCACCTCACTCTAGCCTCAGAGACAATCTGCGCTACGACAAGATACTTAATGAAAATGGTCAGTTTTACTTGCAGAACCAATAACTCCAGTTTTTCCCGAAAATAACATATAATAGGATGCAATGTGAGCACATCAAGGCAATCTTTTCACAATCTCCCATTGCAGCAGCACTGCTTTGCATGAATTACAGTAAAATCTGGAGTTATGCACGCGGATATGCCCCAAGCTGTTAGCCTGTTTTTCTCAAAGGTTTCTGCGAGAGAAAAAGAGAGGGGAGGGTGGGGGGGGGAGAAAAAAGCAGGGAGGTAGAGAGGAAGTCCTGGGGGGAGACTTGCACTTGTTACAAGAATGTTTCTTTTCCAACTTATTAAAAATGGAAATAAAAGTCATAAAAGGGAGGAAAATAATTCTGATCAAGAGAGCCAAAAGTTTTGTGAAACTTTTATATTCTTCATTTTTTACAGTTTTAATTTGGCACATGGCACAATCAGCATGTATGCATCTGGTATACATAAATAAATATTAAATATTTTATACATAAATATACATATAGAGCTCTTAAAAAGACACCTAGGGACGTCTTGGCAGCAACAACAGTGCCTAGAATTTATTTGTTGGTGCAATCTGAACAGTGTTTGAATTGTTTTGTAAGTGGGATTGATATCTTCATAAAAGCCCTATACATATATGTATGTATGCCCATATTTATATATATTCAAAGAAATACAAGTGTGCACTGATGTAGGTTTATTCAGTGCAAACAGGCCACTGTCTGCTTTTTAAGAGGAACTCTTACAAAGTCAATGGAATCATGTCAGTTAGTTCAGTTGAATCTTTAGCTATTTTTTTTCTCTTACACGTAAAATAATAGATTTATTTTGTAATCTTTAAGCAAAATTAGACATATATAACTTTGAAAATAACAAAAGTGCTATTTCGCAAAGACAGACACCCAGAGACGCAGCAGAAACACTACTGGTGCTGAACCAAAATCAACAACATAAGAAAATACTCAGCCCCCACCCCCCAAAAACCACATTATACAACCTACAAACAAAAAAACAGGTGCACGGACACACACACACACACACACACACACACACACACACACACACACACACACACACACACACACACACTCTCAGACTCGCAGACTCAATCCCTCGCCTCTCTTGCGTTTGCAGGTTCCCACAATGTGTCTCTTCTTTTATCTCAGCCTCTTTCTACCACGCAAGGAACGAGAATTCATTTTCTCATGCACACAAACACACCGGTGCTCTAAGCAGCATGTGTACGTGCACACTTTGTGGAGATAATATCAGATAGCTTAACAGATAAATTGGCTGTAAAAGATGCACTTTTTTCTTAACAAAACAATCACAGTAACATAGTATTTATCTCTGCCTTCTCATTTCCCGGCAAGAGCTGTCCCAGACAAATCATTTCTATACGAGATAAAAAAGATAACACCATTTGTGTGGCTGTTGCATTGGTACACAACAGAAAGAAAATATGAGTTGCCCAAAATGGGTTTAAAATCTCTACATCTGCATATCCTCTAGGTTCCCGTCCCGGTATTCAGTCTCTCATCTTTGAGTCTCATCGGCTTGTAACACACTCCACTTGGAATAGTCTCAGGGAATAGAAATAATGACAAAAAGAACAAGCTTTGTAAGGCATTGAAACGTAAATTAAAACAAAGAAGCAATTAAAAACATTTTGCGAATATTGACATAGAGGCCATTGTTCGAGATGTGTTTCCCGCAGGAGAAAGGTATGGGAAATAAAAAGCACTTCTCTTAGTTTTTGTTATGTATTGAAGATCAGTGTTGATATCTCCTCAGTCTGCTTAAAAAGGCTTTTAAAATGATTATTTTAGAAAAAAACACTGCAGAAAGACCCCCCTCCCCCAATCAGGAGAAGGGAAGCAGTTTGATTTTGGCAGCTCTGCACAACTTGACATCCATAGAGAGCTCTCAGCAACTCTCCTCGTAGTAAAAGTCTAGTTAAATCTCTTCACGTTTTAATCCGACTCATGCCCTTCCCCTCCCCCTTCTCTGTGATATTTATAAAACACAATCCTCTCCTCCAATCGTTCATCCTCCTGCTCCTCCTCCACCACCACCACCCCCGCCGCTGCCTCCTCCTCCCCTGCCTGCGCCGGTTGCCCCAGGCCTCCTTAAAGCTATACGCGGGTGGTTGAGTGGGAGTGTGGCAGGCCGGTGGAGTTGAAGCCGGTTGTGAAGGTGTTGTAGGGGTGCAGGTTGGGCATCCCCACAAGGGAATTGGGGATCATGGTGATGGTGTTAGGGGTCATAAGGGGAATGTCGTCCGGAGAACGGCGCAGAGTGAGCGTGTAGTCGGGCAGCGAGGCCAAGCGCAGTGCCCCCTCGTTGCTGTTCCCCGCCTCACACTCATGATGCGTCTGATTCATCTGCAGCGACATGATCTCCTCCTCGGGTGCGTGGTGGCCAATGTCGTTGGAGGTGGTCTGGCGTTGTGGGCTGGGCTGCCCGAGGCCGGAGTCCTGCCGGCGCTTGTCCTTGCGGTAGTAGAGGGCCGCGAAAGCTAGCACATTCAGAAACAGCAGCGATGCTCCCACAGCGATAGTGACACTGAGCTCTGTGGAGTAATCCCGCGGGTTCTCCACCACCAGCGGACCCGTCTCCTCGTCTTCGTTCCAAGAGTCTTTGTCCTCACTGTTGTAGGCCGGGGACATGGGGGGTCGCTTGGTGTTGTATGGCCAGGAGGTTTTCTTGGTGGACAAGGTGTTCTGCGTGGTCTCTGGCGGCGGCACTTTGGTGGTGGTGGAGGTGTAGTGAAACATGTCGTGGAGGTTGTACAGGTGGGGCACTAGGTGTTTCCAGAAGGCCACTTTAGTGGCGCGGTAGTGGTCCCGCACACGTGGCTTCAGGCCGATATGCAGATACAGCTGGTCCTGGGGGTTGTACTTGGACCAGGCCACCTCTTCAAAGCGATTGGCTTTGGTGTGGATGAACTTGGTGTCTTGAGGAACCGGCTTGTTAGGATCCCTATGGAAAGACAAGAGACAGACATGATAAGTAATGAGTGTTAAATGGAATTCTGACATGGACATTTAATTATTCATGCTTATACATTCATGTGGGAGTAGGAGGCACATAAAAATACTGAAAAGACAAAACAACAGTACCAGTCATAGGTTATATTTTGGCATGAAAGGGGTTCAGCCACCACTGGAGAATTAATTGATCTTGTTCGGCGTAACCCACAACAGAGAAAAAACAAAGCCACAACAGCAACTATCAGGCTGCAGTTAATAATTGAACAAGGTGTGTATGTTGTGGTAAAGTTCCTGTAGCTGCATCGACAGACACTGATTCCTCTTTTATCAAATTTGTTTTCCCAATACACCTTTACATTTGTATATGTACCACAAGTTCTCTCGGTCCCTGTTCTCTTCACCTGTACTTTGGTATAATGTGACCAACCCCCCCACGACATGTTCTCACCCCATATGCTGTTCTAAATTCATTCCTGATGCAGCCCACCCACAAAACCAAGGCAGAGGCTTTTAAAGTAAACACATATGAATAAGTCAGCAGGCTTTAGGGCTCGCGTCAGGAGGCATCTTGTTGTTGATAATCCAGCGCTGGTGGAGCCCTTCTGCTAATTGCTAAGGGAAGGCAGCACAGTGTGCATTGGCATCCAGTGTACGGATATAGAGTGGACCATATTAATCAAGACACTAAAAGGAAACTGCAGAGGTGCGCGTGTGCTTGGAAACAAGGATGTGAGTGCATGTGTGAGAGTTATAGTGAGAGACAAAAAGGATGTGTGAGAATGTGAGATTGTTCTGGTTGCAGTACCTTTTTTCATCTACAGGGTTCAGTGTTCCACTTTTCAGTTTTGTGACAGGTTGCCTCAACACTGGACAGCCAACCATTTCAATTACAGTGAAGATATTGATTTATTGAATGAATTAACATATAGCAATCTCCCACAATCACAAAACTCCATGTTGCTTTGTCGCCATACAATGTCAGGAGTGGGAGTGCTTGAGCACATTGCTTTTGGTGCTGAGGAAATGACTTGGTGTGAAAGAACCTGAAGAATGGCACTGCGGCCTTGAAAACACAGTAATTAATGTTGGTTGAGTCAAGAAATTTCAAAACTGTGTTGTTGCAAGGCTGTTGGCAACATTTCTGTAAATGTCATGAAGTATCCCTTTGTGGGCGTGATTGCCATGTCAATGGCAAGCAAAGTTCAAATTTCGTTTGGGATTTTAGGATGCCTTCGCCTATAGTGTTTTTTTGGCACAGGCTGAAAAACCTCCAAACACGGCCAAGAGAATTAAAAGCCATGCCAGAAGAATTCACCCTCCATCCTCTCTCCTGTTCGTTTCCCTGCTGTCAATTTTTCTTTTTCAGGTCAGTGCTTCTGGGAGAGGTGAGAAAGAGGGAGAGAGAGCAAGCGAGAGAGGGAGGGAGAGAGGTAAAGCAAATTGAGATGGCTGCAGCTGAATCCCTGGACCTGGGCCGGTGTCAGCAGAGCAGCCCGTAAATAACCTCTTTTATTAGGCCTGTAATGATCCCCAATGAATATTGACAGCCAGACTATGATGACTTTGTAGCTGAATATCAGTAATTAAGTTTCAAAGGAGTGGGTGGTGGAGGTAAGGTCATATTGATCTGCCTGTGTGCAACATGCCAGAGAACAGGACGTCAATGGAGCAGCCTGAGACAGGGGCTGTCTGCAGCCGGCGTGCTTCATGAATTTTCACAGCAGTGTTTTGCATGCTGTCACACAAACACACACACACAAGTGCATGTAAGCAGCATTTTCTCCCCCTCTCTTTCTCACGCACATGCATGACAACAATGATAGAGGTCGGAGGCAATCTCAGTTAATGGGAATTCTGGGCATTTCCATAACACTGCAATGCTCTCTTTTCAGGAGGGTCAATTTGCTGAATTGTTACGGAAAAAATATTGAGAAGGTACTTCGATAGATCTCACAAAACAATCAGTGAACGCAGGGAGCAAAGGAGCGGTGGTGTGGAGGAGTTAGAAAAGCTCTTTGGTGGCTGGCTGTCTGGTTCAGTGCAAGTGAAGATGAATAATTTAAGGAACACAAAGAAATCAATGTGGCATCTTTAGTTAATTTGATTTGCCGCATTAGAGAACAACTGGCTGCCTTATCTAATTACACACACATATGCTTGGGTAATTGTTGCAAAGTTAATAGTAAACAGCCTGCATTCCTTTGAACAATTTCTAGCACTGCTGCTCAACTTTGGGCTGCATACTAGCTTTGAAGTCCTGCCCTGAGCTGCAGAGTCGAAGGGAGTCATCTCTTCTGCTCGATGTGGTGAGGGCACTAAGTTACCCTGTTCTATATGTAACAAGGCTTAATGGTCCCTGTGTGTGACGCAACATAGTCCGTTAAACTTTTAAATTGGTCGTGAGTGCTGTGCTGCTTTCAATCTGCACATGGTAAAATAGTTCTGAAATCATTGCTGACATTTTCTGCAGGTCGGGGAAATTATAACACTTGTACAATATAATCTGATCCAATAGTTCTGTAATGCATACTGCCAGAATGAAGCTAATAATAGAATTTTTCAGTGGAAATCTTACAGACATCTTACAAGCAGTTGGGAAAGCTACGTAGAGAGCATGGCTTTGAAAGCTACCATTTACTTCACCTTAAGAAATGTTGAACCACAGCAAAGCCACCACAGGGAGAAATCGTGTTTTATTTTTAAAGATACTAAGAGAAAGTTCAAACTAATTTAAAACAATGTTTTTTTGCAATTTTGAACAGTTTGTACCTTTTTAAACAGTATTCACAGCTTTAACACTGGTCTGAATAATCTTTTACTTGTCAGAGCAGAATCTCTTGTTTACGACAGCAGTCCATTACAGTTCTTAACCAGCAGCATAGGATCCCCTGAGAAAAAATGGGGACTCGTTGAAGGGGTGCAATTACATTAGAAAAAATAGGATAAATACAAACAGTAATCATTTTGTTTATGGCTTAAATTTGTAGCTTCAGTAGTAACAAAGCATAACATTTACATTTCCCTGTCTTCACATTGTAGGCATCTGAGGACATGGTTATAGGGAATATATAATTCACAAAACAACTACAAAGCACACAGTATTTCTCTGCAACATTCACAATGTGACACAAAAAAATATTATAAGCTTCCCAAGATATTATTGTGTTTGTAGATAATAAATAAAGGCGGTTTGATGTTCTACCTAAACTGTGCAGTGTCTTAATCTCTACAGTGAGCTGCATGAGCGTGCGAACAGAGACATTCTGTTTTGACTGTGCTTTTAAAACTAATGACTATGACGTCAGCTGAGACTATTTACAGCCTAATACTCAGAAAAACAGACAAAGCAATGTCAAATTAAAAACGTCTGGAAAAGGAACTGTTGACGATAAGATATCAAAGGTCTACCAATCTTGATGGTCCGACACCGTGCAGCAAAGAATTTGAATTGAGATAAAAGAAAGATAAAAGAAATTGAAACACTTATTGAACATTATCAAAAACGTCTAAAGGCTGAAATGAGGTGTGCTGGTGGTTCAAGTAAAAAAAGGATTGCTTTGGCTGTTCATTTAATGCGCCTGGATAGGATAAAATTACATCAGGCACCTGAACCTTATGGTCATCGTATAATTCAAAATATTTTAACAGTCTTGTGATAAAATTCTTGACACTTCCCAAGCTCGCCATATGTGTTCAGCTCTATAGACGGCGCCTTGTTGTGACTTGTAGGAAGAGTCCTGGCATAATGTGATGTTTGTGGTCCTGTTGGGCTCTCCCCTGCATTAGCTGATAGCCTGCCTCCTGTCAGACCTCCCACTTAATCCGGATGGTCATTGGAGCTATGGCTGGACTCCCAGGCAGAGGAGAAGGATTATTACACCCATAAAAGCAGGCGTTTTAATGGCCTTTCAGATTTCCTCTGATGTGTTCATATGGCTGCAGTACTATAAACCATCATCTTCATGTTCTCCTCAGCTCCCCCACTCACCTCCCCCTCATAATGACCTGCTGACCCCCGCTAACCTTGGCATGCCATGCGTGTTTAAGTACTCCCGTGTGTTTGTATCTGTGATTGACTGGGAGTTTGTGATTCATTTCCTGTCTGTCAACTTGTGTATCGGTGTGTATGCGAGTGTGTGTATTTGTGATGCATCATGGAGGGATGACCTGTGAAGCCATACAAGTGCAGCACTTGAACTCAAGACATGTCAGGACATTTCACAGCGCAGTATATATGCTGCGTGATGATGATGACGAGCCTCTCCAGGCAGATATAAGAAAAAAAGGCATCTGTGAGAGTTAAGCTGCTCTTCTGTAGGATGCTGCAGCACCTGAATTACACACCACTCCCAGATCTACCTACACAAGTGGTAGAAATGGGACCTAAGCTCATTACCTATTCCAAGCCCTATCTGCACGCACTGATGTAAAAGGTAGATAAGGGGGAAGAATGAATATCATTTCTTTCTTTTTTCTTCCCCATGTACCTCCTTCCCCTTTTCATCCTGATGTAATTTGAAGCGCTTGAATGATCATAGACCTAGCCATCACCAAATCTGAAAAGACACGTTTAGGTGCCCTAAGGCAGAAGACAAGAATTTATTTTCCCTACACTCAGGATCCCTGAATCCAGAGCAGAGTATAGCTTCTCAATATAAAACAAGGAGCCCGCATTAATTCAGCGGCACAGATGTTCATTTTGCTAAGCTGCTAAAATATGCAAAGTTGAACCCTGTTTTTTTCCCCTTTTAGTTATTGTTGTGTATCAAATTCATCCCCTGAAGTTGTTTATCTACTTACCAGGTAACAAAGTAAGCAGCTAATTTTAATTTACAAAAGAAGGTTCCGACACCTTTCCCTGCCTTCTGTATACATTTTTCATAAAAACACTCAATCTAATGCTCTTTTGTAGCATTTGGCTCAGCTCGAGGTAGGGGGTAGCTTCAGAACTGAGTGGGCAAATTATCAGGCTGTGCTCTTTTACCCTTCATGTGGTTGCATGCTGGGGCAGGGGGCTGAGTGATGCGCGGTTCATATTTAATGGCAGCCTCCAGTTCAGCAGGCTAAGTGATGCAGGGCGAGGCGCTCTGACTTTGGGGCGTGCAGAAGTGTTGGAGGACAAAGCTCCCGCACCACTCCTTATTATGGACGCTATTGATTTATTTGATTAAATGAGTGGCAGCAAACAAAACACCTCCCTCTCCTGCAACACCTTCCTAACATTACCTCTCTCGCTCCCTTTTAATCAATTAGCAACTTTCGACCACTTCTATTGTATATTTAGTCTGTAACAAAATAGTATTTATCCCTATTTAATCGGATACCCACTTACTTACGGATGTATACATGCAGATCTACTTCCCTTCATCCTCCTCCCCCGCTGCCCTTCCCCTCATTACATTCAGCACACAGCATGGACACCGATCAATGGCATCCAGGCCCCTTAACAAGCTACACCACTTCCTTACCTTCTCTAATGCAAATCAGGATATTGGCTACAAATCTCCTATCAAGTGAGTGCCTTTTTAATGGAGTAGCTAGGTGGCTGTTCAGGGTTCTGCGGTTTCACATTGTCAAGCATTCACCGCTTCCTGGTACAGGTTGAGTCGGTCCTAACCAAGGAGGCTGAAGAGAAGGGGGGATTATCTGGACGAAGGACAAGGAGGGGGATCAGGGATGAGTGATGTAACTACTAGACAGCTGGGGTAAAAAAAAAAAAAAGGCTGAAGGAGTGCGTGAATGAGGTCAGACGGGAGAAACTGTTGATGTATTTGCATTGTTAACCCTACGGGGAGGGTTGTTCGATTGACAAGTGGGAGAAGAACAAAGAAAAAATCAACTAGCAGGGTTGTAAATCAAAGAGCTGGCTGCTTAACGGTACTACAGACACACTGTAGTTACTTCTATCTACATTTGTTTGGTCGACAGCCGTTGTCACTAAAGACAAAGCAATCAATACTGCATATTTTAGCTCATGTTGTGAACGTAAAACACAAGTAGACTTTCTTTTTTTATAGATTAATGAGGGAAAGGGGTATGGAGGAGAATGAGGAAAAAACTCAACACATGACAGCGCTTTGCTCTTTAACTACCTAGTAAGGCCCTGCGCAGCATGTGGCACAAAAAACAGGGGAAATAAGCACCAGCCAGATAGGAAAAAAAAGAAGCTGTGGGAAGATGGCCCAACATATTTATGGCACTAATGATATATGATGATTGGTCTTTTCTAAGTCTTTTCATCATTCTGTCTTTTCAGAAGTGTTCTGCCATTTTTTGGTGTGTAGCCAGGCAGCTGTGGTTGCATTTGTGTTCGTGAAGGAGAAGTATGTGGATTTGTTTCAAAAGTTTTGGAGAAACTGTTTAGAAGAAGTTGTTGTGGCTGTAAAGCGCAGGCAATTTTTGCCTCTGTCAATACTAAAACAAATGTTGCAGCCAGAAAAATGACTCTGAGCTGAGTAAATCCCTGGCTTGTGAAACATCCCCAACTCTCAGGAAGGAACGGCCCCATAGTGTAAACACACACTCTCACAATCCCGCACACACACACTAAGAAGATTTGACAGCGTGCACTCTCTGTATGCTTTTATGCTTCACTGACACTGATGGAGGTAAAAAAAAAAAAAAAAAGCGCATGGGCAGGGATTTGCCCTGTAAAGATGACACATGAGAGCCAGGGAAAGGAACAGCTTTGAGGCAAATGCTGCTATGATACACACTGTTGACATGCAGCCCAAGTGTCTCAACATCGTGTCACACATGTTGCTACAGCCGATTTAGAGAGGGGGCAGGAAATGCAATCTGGGTCAGTTCATTACAAACATCTGGAAGGGAAGCTTTACAGATACAGGGAAGATGGTTGTTGGACGGAAAAGGGAATTCAGCTGTGTCTTAATTAAAAGGATGTCCTCTGGAGCCAGATTGGGTTGGGTGGTGTTGGACGAGAGATCTATATCCCCTAGTGAGGTCTAAATGAGGAGGATGATCTTAAGAATCTTTGAGAAAAATCTCAGATCCTCAACCCCTCTCCCCCAGATTTGTTAATGGTAGAATCCTTTTCTTGGCCAGGGATAAAATTACCCTTTGGAGCAGCACACTGAGTTTTGTATTATCCTGGCATCTAATCCTGGGCTCTTTACCATCTGAGTGCCTAATTGTGGTCTGCATGTAATCCCCCAGTCTGGAGTTACGCCAAGGCGACACACCACAGGGTGGATAGACCAATAACATGAAGAACAGTATAGTCGGTTTACATTCCCATTATTTTGTTCGTAGTCTCAATAAATCAGTGAGACTGGAATCTACAAAACTGACATGGGGTCAGGAGTAAAAGTGCGATTAGTTTTTTCGGCTTCTGCTGCTGCCCAGGTTGAAGGCCAGGTCAGGGTTACGACAGGCTTCCTGCTGTTGTGTTAAGTGGTTGTGGGTAAGATGGGCAGGCTGTCATCATCCATTAAAATTAATTTCTCTGAGGTAGCAAGATCCAAGCTCAGAGTGATTCAGCACGGTGCATTCTAACATGGCGGCCTCGAATGTTTCTCATTAAAATTAATCACGCGCTCTCTTCCTTTAACCGCAGATAATATTCTTGAAAGGGCGCATGAGAAATTCCATCTGTATCTTCACATTGCAGCTTTGTATGTGTTGACACAAGATGGCTGCCAGGCAGAGGAGACAGCTGTTTAGTCCGAGCATCGCTGATGGACCTCAGTGCTTCCCTTGAGGAGTCGACATCAGTCCATCTGCACTAGTCTGCCATTAGGAGTTCAAGGATCTGGCAGAGCCGGCGGCACGGCCTATCAGCTAGATGTAAATGCCACCTGATTGGACAGCAGATGATATAGAGAGAGATAAAAAAAGATTTCAGACCGCGTCTCGTTCAGGATGGGATCAATACCTCTCTGGCAACGAGGATTGTCAAATTAAATTTCAGTTGTTAGAAATGATTACAAGTAGTTATACAAAAAAAGCCAGGTTTTGTGACGGGTGGGGGTGAAATTGAGCATTGTGGTGAGCAGGTTCACCCGGGGCATGGGTGATCGACTGGGTCCATGCTGAGGGAATCGATACCACTGAGGGCAAGTGTTTGATATGTCTCCCTGATAAGTCTCTGTGTCTTTGGGGCCTCTGTGTAATAGAGCATAGATAGTATTTCCAGGCAAACACACACACACGCACCCGCACCCGCACACACACACACACACACACACACACACACACACACACTGAGCACACAGGATATACAGAAAGGCAGGCAGCCATGCACTCAAACTCAACCCAAACACGCAGCCAAGCACAAATAGCACAGCACACATTCTGGAGGAGCATTTAATCTTCCTCAGATTCAATATGTCTCAGGTTTTCAGAGTAGGACCCAGGAAGTCCAGGCAAATAGCACCTCTGAAAAAAATGTCTGTGTTGAAAAATGCCTTTTCTGTCCTATACAATCCATTGTAAGCTTATTTTATCCTCCTGCTTCTTTGCTGTAGCACAGAAGGCCTTAAATAGGACTGAGATGTGATTTCTCTGTGTGACTTTCTATTTATAACAAATTTCTGGTTTTACTAATTTGCAAGTACTAATGTTAAAAGTCATGTTAAATACCTACTAATAATATGTGTGAATTGTTTTTTGTTCCTACTATTATTAGACTCAAGATTTAAAACAACACCTGTCTCATCTAAATTGGGATAAGAGATGTATGGTCTTAAATTGGTAGTGATACTCCTTAATTCTCAGATTCATAATACTCTAATGATCACGCAGCCGTCAGTGCTGCTGTCAGTATTTAAAATCGCATTCAATCATCCAACATTTTCATTTAGCCTACCGTTTAAATACTTTTTTCCAAACATATAGCCGTCTGCTTATGATGATATTCTTTTGCGACTACATCATGGTTGTTTATATTCTAAGGACTGCAGAGAAATTAACATGCTCTGAAGATCGGGCTATATCTGGCAAAGAGAAAGTAAACATAGCTAACCCCAACAATACAAACTGATGTGTGTAACAGGCGTAACATTGGCGACCTAATGGTATCTATAGGCCATACATATACGCTGTTTGACTTTCTGATCGATGCAGCCAGTCCACCACCCTCTAATTAGCAGCAGGCTGACCTAAAGTCAAGGTAACACTCGATATCAGAGGAAACAACTACACAGTGATTACTTTATTAGTCTTTAAACAAAACATGAACTAAGTATCTTCTAGAGTAATCAAAATAAAATAAAAAACCTTTCTCCTAATGTGTTTTTATTTATTTCTTAAATCTGTGCGCATATATTGAATCAGTGCTTTTCTGGAGTAGATGGTTTGTCATTTTTCCTCTACCAACCACCTATGCAGTAGACACGCAGCCAACAATATACATATCACACTCATTTAATCTTTCTCCCAATGGACATTTACCTCTATACCATGATCACATAAAACATAAAGGTAACACTTTACACCTGAGCGCTAAATATTACATACGAATCCCATTAAAATTAAGAAGGATTATCCAAAATAATACCAATAATACCAATAATACCAATATATCTGTAAGAATGAACTTTTAACAATTGGGACAACTTGTTTAAAAAATGTACTCACCCAGTCTTGGCAAAGTTGGTCCAGTAGGTCATGACCACAGCACTGAGCATGACATCGTTCTTTGAGAAGTTACAGGGGAAAAGGTCAGTGGGACCGATCATAGGAATTCCAAAAACATAGGGCACCTCGTCCCCATGGGCTGCGTCTGACCAGGCTGGCTTCATTAGGCTCTGGCAGTGGTGGTAAAAGGCGTAGAAGTAAGTGGGTGATCCGTAGCGAGCGTGGAGATCAGCCGTCACCACCGAAGGCTCCACCCACTGGTGGTCGGTGAACAGAGCCACAAGCGTCTTGCGCCTTGTCTCTGGATTGTCTCTGTCTGCCCAATCCGTGTACATAAACTTAATGGTCTCCCTCAACGTGTCCTTGCCCTCTGGGTAGCCATACAGACTATCCACAAAGTCTGACACAGAGAAGTCAAAGTCATTTCCAGACACGCCATCCTCTGAATCCACCACGTTCTCCACAAAGCGCAGCCCTTCGCCCTGGTTGACCCCCAGCATGATGTCGTAGTTAAGAAACTCGCCCTGCTCCATCAGGATCTCGGGGTCGTCGGGAATAACATCCCCATCGATTACAGGTCCAAAGGCCACGTGGTACCTTGCTGGTTGTATGTCCTGCTCCACCAGCTCCCTGGAGCTCTTCTTCCTCAGACAGTCTACCATATCCAAGGTGTCCAGGACATTACAGCCCACTTTTTCTGCCAGGAGACGTGTGTACTTGACCGGCTGGTAGTTCACCGCCCAGCTGGAGAGGGCTGAGCCGCTCTGAATGATGGCTCTGTGGAACAGACCTGCACAAGGACACAGGGAGAAGAGACAGCTCATGTTTATTGTGTCACTATCCCGGACGATAATTCAGTTATGTGCTGTACGACATGATAGTTGTTAATTTTGTTGCTGCCATTATCAAAAGGGGGCTGTCAGCTACGCAGTTGATAAGAATAACAAAGGCCAGACAGAACAAGTCCTTGTTGCCACACAGAGCAATAATGGAATCATGAGTGTGATAATGAATGTGCAGCTGGCCTGGTCTCCTAGACAGCTCGCAGACAGAGGAGGGAATCAGTCCTCTGCCTGTCATCTTCTCCTCTTCCATCCATCTCTATATAGACTCTCTGTAATAATATCCCTGTATGTTTGTCAGGAGCAGATGCTGCCACTAAGGCTCAATAGGTTTTGTCACAAATAGAGGATGGACTTCACCAAACATATTTGTTTTCCTTGTATGAAATGCAGTAAGAGTCAGATCGTAGCTTTCTTGACTCTACATAAACCCTGTACACTGCTAATGCATTTCCAGGTGATTTGAACGGGATGAACTTAAAACACTTAGTTACACATATGCCACACACACACACACACACACACACACACACACACACACACACACACACACACACACACACACACACACACACACACACACACACACACACACACACACACACACACACTCTCTGTACCCCTGCATTCGTTATGCCTTGTGCATGTTAAAAGTCATTTAAAAAAAAAAAATCTACAGTTTGTGGGTGGGTTGCTATAAATACAACTAGACTCCAACTCCCTACATTTGCAAAGGGTACAGAGATGCGAACATTCACCTGGCAATACAATGCAACATGGTGGCACACAATGAGCGAAGCTGAAAAGAACAGTTTCCTGCTTACAATGCACAGGACATGAAAAATGTTGCTCAAAGAGTCAATACAACATCTATTATGTGGAGCTACATAGACGTTTGTTGCTTGTGCGTGGGTGGGCTTTAAAAGGGGTGGAGGGGGTTCGGAGATGAAGATGAACAAATCTTAAATCTCATGGGGTGCTCTGACAAATTTAACTACATTTGAGTCCCAGTGCAATGTGAAAGAAATGTACAATGACTTTTCACCACAAGGAACACATCCCAAATATCGAACGTAATTAGCCAAAAAAATAATGGACTGCAATTCCTTTTTGAAAAATGTCTTCTCACAGACTGTAGAGTAAAGGTGGAATTATATCCTCTCTTTCAAAAGGAGGCCTTATAGTCTTGACAGCCCACCCCTCTGTCCCGTTGATGGGGTTTCCGAAATCACTAGTACTGAATTACCAATCTGAAAAAGGATGTCAGAGATCCAGCTCATACCACTTCACCATGCTGCTTTATTGCTCATGGTCATTTTACTGCTAGAGTCATGGAACACCGCTGAATTTGTGATATTGAAAGCCACAGCATATGAAATGATCCAGAAATATCACATATAAAAAAAAGGATCATTAGAATGTTTAAGCCACAAAGACAAGCAGAGAAATATACAGGCACGCAGACTCAGTTTGAGCTATTTCAGCGTCAGTGTGGGTGGCTGCGTTGAAGTCTTTGTGTTTATGAGGTAAACAGCAGACTTAAGTGCCAGATATATCACTTTGGTAGTCTTAATCAGAGGCGGCGGGGGGCTTATTTCTTCTTGGCGAAGATGAAGCATTTATTTACAGAGCTATTTACATTTATTTGTTCGCAAGTAGTAAGTAGAATTAATGTGTCTGGGTGAGTGAACTGTGAAATGTTTCTGTGGTGAGTGTGTTTACTAGTATAAGCCACAGTTTGTGTATTTGATCAATGAGTTTGGGTCTGCTTGCGGGAGCTGTTGGCAGCAGAGATTTCACCGCACGTCTCAAAATAAGTTTTTTGATTTAAATGTTAGTTTTTTCGGTTCCTGCCTAACTCTGCGTGGATGAGCCCCTCAGCTTTATGTGGTCTTGCCAGGACGCTGCCCCGCTGTCCTGTGGTTGTGTGCCTCTGCAGGACACTGGCCTGTGCCGTGTCCCAGGGAGCAGAAGCAGATGTTGAGGGTTTCACCCACTTGAAAGCATTAGAGGGGCAGCCGCAAGATGAAAGATGGCCGCTCTGAGGCAGAGAGGGGGGGCTGGGGCTTAATCCTGCCATCCCTCCCCTATCCTCCTCCTCTCCCCTCCCTTCCCCTCCCCTCACTCTTTAGTGGTATTGCCTCTCTTCACATCTCAACTTAGATTGCGCTGTGCAAACAGAGCCAGTCATGGTGCAGGGAGTCTGTCCTGAATCCCAATGCCGACAGCATTGCCGACACTTTCTAAATGCCTTTGATCAGAAAGTTGCTGTAGGAAAACGTTTTCCAGCAGAGCAGCTCCTGTGATTGCCAAAGCGATTTTGACAGACATACGTATATCAAATCCGTTTGCCGTAATTGAGGAGAGCGGCTTGAAAGCAACTAGCCTGGGTCCCTTGTGCATCTGAACCCACAGATGGCCTGCTGCTGAGGAGGATGCTGCCAGGTTGACATGACCCGATTTATCTCCTGCTTTGGTTGATGAAAGGAGGGAAGAGTGACTGAGGCCTTACTATTGTTTGTTGAGAAACACATAAATCCAGCGCACATGAGCTGCCAACGGGCCGATAAATATGCATTAGAGCTGTGTGTTATGAGCCCCACTGTGTTAAGAAGCTCACTGGGGAAGGTCAGAGAAAGAGGAGAGCACACTACACACACAACACACTCGATCTCCCACTGTGGGAATCCACTAATTATCCACACTGGGAGGTGTACGTGTGTGTCTGCGAGTATACGTGTATTTATGCTGACTTTGATTGATAAGACACAGAGATGATGAATATGTCGACAGAGGACAGGCCTCATCATGAAGGGGGTTAACCATTTGTGACATTGTTTTGTCTTCAGTATCTACTCTGACATCTACATAGGGAGCGATTCCCCGCTCAACACACCGGAAAAAATTAAACAGAAAGGGCAGGACGCAACACCTGCAACATGTGTAGTGTTACATTCATATCATGCATGTTTTTACTCTGTAAGAGCAACAGATAGCCCTATCATTATCTGCCTGTGTTTGACATGCGAGGACCCGACACCCAAACTGTGAGCAGATCCATCAAACCATAGCGCTGCTGGCAGATTGAGGTCACGCTGAATTATGACTGGAGCTCCGAGGTAATCACTCATTGGGTCCCTGCTAAAATGCTGTCGGGTTGCTCTGCAGCCGCCTCTGCTCTGCGGTTTGCTGACCTCGACCGCACTGCCCCCTTACGAGACACCCGTTAAATGGGCAAGAAGTTCAGTCCCTGGATTGGCTGAGATGCTTGCAGGGATAATTCACCCATGATAGGAAAAAAAAAAAAGAATCTTGACCTTGGGGGTATGATGACCACCACATAGGTTAGAGAGCCACAACAGACACTGTAAGACTCAAACACACACAAGTGTAGGTCATGTTTTGACAAGAGAAATGTGGCTGTGGTGATATTAACAAGCCAATGCTGCATCACTGGAGAGAGAGCAACATGACTCTGCTGTGCTCTGGATCCCTGCTAATGTATTACGTGTCAACTATGGGCATGTGTGAGTGTTCAGTTTGTGTTAATGGACAAGGATGTTCTGTTGGTGTTGATGCCAGTAAGCGCCATAAATGACTGTACTTTGTAATCTGGAACAGCTGGCAAAAATCTCTGAAGCATCAGCGCTGAGTTTTATCTCTCCCCGAGATAAATGGGACTGTGAAATGCATCCTGCAAAAAACACTATAACCTCAACAATGTCATGTTAATATGAAAAAACAAAAACTTAAAGACTTTATCTGATGACCTTGAAAGTTTCTATTGGCCAAGTTTCCTTTAATAGGTCAGAGATTAATTTCTTAACACCACTTCACAGGACTGAAAAAATATGTAAAGCAGATAAATCATTACAAAATGTTTATCAGGCACATAAAAGGAAACATGTGAGAGAAACATCTTGGTCACGGCGACACATCCTTGTCTCTTTTTTCCCCCAGACCTCATACAATGTCTTGTACATGCTTCTTCCTTTCCTTTCAATCTTTCCTCTGCTCTGTTTTTCTGTCTTCCTCCATCTCACTCTCCCTGTCTCTTTTTCTGCGGGACCACGCTGAGTCCCTCCCTGCTGATTATTAGACATAAGCCTGCGTTCAGCAGAGCCTGAATCCTCTGAGCCATCTTACCTCCACCATTGCCTTACTGTAAGTAAATCTCCACAGACCCGTGGACTATGCAGAGCTTCCTCTGTTGCAAAAATCTCTCTCCGTACACAGTCAAACTAGGATAGCACTCAGTTGGACTCACTCAGTAAATGTCTGTCTGCATTTCACTCTTCTTCTTCACTCTTCTTTTCTTTCGCTGTAGTTTCCCCCCCCCCCATATTTCTTAGCTCTCATCTCCTTTCATGGATCCAGAGTGCTGGTGTTTTTTCAAGTGATGAATATCTATGCGTCCCTCAAATCCTACCTAAAATATTTAAGCCATTTTGGAAATAGACACTTGCTACATTTTGCCTAATTGTATATCCTTGGCCACTTGCAGTCTAATAACACAGGGTTAAAGCTGCTGTCTCCATGGCTACAGCCTACAGTACCACAGGCTGCATCCACTTAAACACAAGTGCCTCTGGTCTGATCATGCATTAGTCCATGGATAATTTCACATTGGTCTGGCAGCCCTGAAACAACATCTACATTGTTTTCCTATTCCATTGAAATGTCAACCAAACATCGAACTTCACACAGCACTGATAGAATGAGGAAAAGGACAACAGGCTGTGTTCTGAGACAGTGGTGTCATAATAATAAGCTCAGCAAGGCTGGTATTTGCTGTACATGTATGCTTCAATATTAAAAATGTAAAAAAACATGACATAAAACAGCCCACAACCGACTTACTTCTCATGATTTGTTGTCTTGCTGTTTTTAGCTACAACTATCATTGATACCTGGCTTCATAAGTTTTCTGTAAACCTGATTTTCTCTGGCCTGATTTCACAACAGATGATCCAGCTGGATAGCTGCCAAAGAAAATGCATCTTTCTCCCAGAAACGGTTTTGTTTTGCATGGAGCAGAACACAGAAACAAACTGTTGCCTAATTCCTACAAACCTTAAGTCGGTCTTACATCCCAGGATGTTGTAGCAACATTCAAGTGAAGAGGGCTTTGAAACAGAAGGACCGCCATGCTCATGTTTCATCATGTACATATAGAGACAGTATCTGAGGGGCCAGTGTTTTCATCCATCAGTGTGGGACATGCTTCATGCCAGCCCTATATAATGCTGTTTGAAGCTGTTGGTCTTCTGCTCCAGCCTCTGTAGAGACTGCCTGCCTGCCTGCAGGCTGTGGCTTAAGCCAGATAAAGAGTTTGATCCACAGGGGTGGATGGAGGGAAAGAGGGAGGGAATGGGAAATCAGAACAGAGAAGAAATAGAATAGAGGGAAAAAAGACAGATAGGATGCAAGAGGAAGACTGAGGAAATACGAAGGTATGAGTGACGGAGAGGGGAGGAAGAGGGAAATAGCATGAGGCCAAAAGGAAGATAGGAAAGGAGAGGAAATAAAAGAAGGAAAGGAGAGGAGGATTCAAATGACCCCATTGACAGGCTGTACCCAGGTTTCAGGATCGATGTGCATCTGAGCCCAGCGAGTGTGATATCTCCTACTAATCACGATGTGACATCCACTGGTCAATACCACACACTCCAGGCCTCATCATCCAGGCCCCCCTCTGCCCCATAGCACACCAGGGCCACTGCTCCTTCTTGAACTCATCAATCTGCCTGCTAATCACAGGCATGCACACCGCACCTGAGTCGAACTCTATATGTGGAATTATTCTCTGAATTAATTTCAGCACATCAATTGGCATGGGTGAGGAAATATCAATAGACCTGAGTATGTCAATTTTAGGTTTTATGATACTGTATTGATTGTGAAAAACAATGTATTGATTTTTAATGAATACATTATATGCAAAGATTCGGGTCTGACAGTGGTTCAGATGGCACAAAAAGTAATGCTAGGATGTTGGATGTTACAAGGACTGTGATGAATACACATTTATGACTCTACTGTTATAATGGCATCAAAAGGAAAAATATCTTTCCAGTTTTATGTACATAAATCGCATTACAGTATTGCAATAAATCATGTTGTACCTGATTTTGTCAAAATAGAGCCCTACATGTAACAACTACATCTAAAAATAAAATGAATACACTTAATTTGTGCTTTTGTATTGTCCCAAATGACAAATTAGATCTGATTAGCTGATTAGATCTGATTCTATATGATCCAGTTGAATGTGCCCTTTGAGGAACAATCAAAAATTAGCATAAACACACTCACTTATTAGCAGCTAGAAAAAAACAAAGTGTCTTATGACACTTTGATAAATGTTAGGGCAGCTTTTAAGTACTTTGCTGTAGTCGCCTGTAAAGTGTTTGATGGACAATTACAGTGTGGGCTCGCTTTTCTTTAGCTGACATTTGGTGTAAGGCAGTATGTTCAGTATATGACAAATCTATGAATAGTGACATTATTCTCAACGTTTTTATTTTTTATTATAACGGAGTACATCACAGGGCAGAAATATTCTTTTTGCCGCATACATTTTTCCTTTGGCAGTTCCCTGTATTTTTGGGGATGTCATCTGTTCCGTCTCATGACCACACATGCATCCACAAATACAAACTGAATTGATTTCTGTCCTCTTCTCCTCTCACAGCTTCCCCACCAAACAGAGAGCCTGCACAGTGATTTTTTCCATTTGCACTCATGCATGTGTCACTAATGCTGCAGCCTCGGAAAAGCAGAGAATGCTATCTCCGTGTCCTTCTACTGCTAGCTCTCTTTGTGCTGTGGCATTCGAGTCGGTATTCGACGAGCTCACACCACACTGCAGCAGTGCATAGATTGGCCCGATAGCTGTATACGCAACAACAACACACACTGTCAGCAAGCCTTGACTAGGCGTCGATGTGGAAATGGGAAGAATAATGAGTTATTACAGGGTTATCTGTGTGTATCTCCATGTCATGACTGTGTAAGCGGCTCTGCTAATCTCATTAGATGGGACAAGTTGTTAAAGATGTTTTCTGATTTCCCCTCTCTTCTCCTACTGTGTCCACAAATAGATTTCAGATCAGTGTGCTGAGAGGAAATGATTAGTGCCTTTAGCTCCCAGAGATACAGGATTTCACAGGAGAATTGTGCATGTGGCTGCTGTCTAGTAACAGTGCAAACATCTGACTCCTGTTGTTTCTAAAAATATGTTTTACACCCCAATCTGAATTGTATAGTAGCCCCCAAAGCTTTGTTCATTTTTATATATGCAGCCAGCAGTGACAGCCAGAATGCGCTCACTTCAACAAAGCAAGGCTCCATAAGTACAAATCAGATGTAAAGTATGTCTTGCATGGGAGGGTCAGAGATATAAGTCACACACAAATATGACAATCCAGCCATGAAATGTGGAAGGATGGGAAGCTTCTATTCTTGGCGACATCTTGCATTTGACAGCCAGATGAGATGGCTGGAAATCATTTTTGGGCAAAGAAAAGCCACGGAGAGGGCACAGTTGCATTTGTGACAGACAAATTATGGCAAGGGGTGTACACCCTCCTGGGGGGAATCAGAGGGATTCAGAGCAAAAGGGAAAGAAAGAGTGACAGAGAGGGGAGAGAAATGGAGAGGGACCTCGGACTAAGTGCCTAATTCTTGCAGAACCAAATGTGCTGTGAGCTTTAAGGGTACGGGAGGTGAAACTGGGATGGACACGCACATCCCGACCAAAAGCAGAAGGTGGGTGGAAGCTTACTGCTTAGCCTGGCCCTGCTTTCACAGTCTTCCAATGTAGAAGATCACTAGCTTACAAACATTTGAGTCTGGTTCATAATAGGATATGTCCCCGATAACATCCGATTGTAGCTCACATACAAAGACAAAACAATGTGCATGGCGTTCAAGCAAACACACAGCCTATATATGTTGGCTAAGCTGCTTCCGTTGAATAACAACGGTTTCTCCAGGGAAGTCCAAGCTTACTATAGAAACACAGAACATACCTACAGGCTACAGTTAATAAATGTCTACTATACAACACACCCACGTAAATGTTACCAGCGTGCATGCACAAACACACACTCATAATTCAGGATGCTCATTAGGCATCACACACAGAGCACCTAGCAGGGGGCAACCCTTTTTTTCCCTATGACCAAGAACATAAGCAACTCTTTGAATATAAACCGCCATTAATGAAGCAGAACCGGAGGAGACATTCGAAAGAAAACACTCCCCTGGATGCGGAGTAATTCCCGCTCCCACTTGGAATTACAGTGCTGTTCCTATTAGAGAGAGTCCTCCTGTTCCTGATGCCTTTAGGGTCAGTGGTCACACCAGCAGCAGCGTCCGAGCTGATTAACTATTGTGCAAAGCATGAGCGTGCCAGGCTGGGCACAGGCTCCCACAGTGTAAACATATTCTTCTAGCTGTG
Source organism: Eleginops maclovinus (assembly GCF_036324505.1). Classification (NCBI taxonomy): domain Eukaryota; kingdom Metazoa; phylum Chordata; class Actinopteri; order Perciformes; family Eleginopidae; genus Eleginops; species Eleginops maclovinus. The sequence goes on from NC_086371.1 coordinate 16,423,094, forward strand.
CCTATGTCACTCTGTGTGTTCCCCTCTCACAGTCTCTGACACCACTGTTCCCGGCTTTGCCCATTGTGCCAGTAGCCCTGCAGCCAGCGGCCGCACAGGCTCGGTCTAATTCAAGTCGGCACACCATGCAAACAGCAGACAAAAACAGGATGGATATGCGTCGCATTGTCTTGCCCTCATTCTTGGGAACACATTAAGGATTGAGAGTGAAACTCAGGCCCGGGACAGGAAGGCGCTCAGACTGTGATCTCAGCACCTGACTGTGGAATTACCTGCCCAGAGGAAGGCTGCTGTGTTGTGCATTTATTGAGTGTGTGCTTCTGTGGCCCGTGTACCTTGCGCTGAGAGAAACACAGGAGGGGATAGCAGCACTGTCACAACAGCCCATCCCTGGAGAGCCCTATGTCTCCCTTCCCTGCCTCATGCTGTAAACTGTAAACTCCCATTGAGTCAATTACAGTGGCAGACTCTTTAGCCACCATGGCCACTTACTGTAAGTGGACGTTTACACAATTGGGTTATGACATGTCCTACTGTATGTCCACTGGCAGCACAGGCTCCCAGAAAATCTACTACAACAAATCAAGTCAACTGGAAGTCCCAACAATTAGGAGCCATTTGTGCAGCCAATCTGAACTCAGCACAGCCACTGAGCATCGATCTGCTGAAAATTAATCTAAATCAATCCATTCTAATGTTTTTATTTCGATTAAGAAATACACCGAGTTGCTGAGATGTTGACGTCAGTGATAGAGATTAAAAATGTGTTGACCAAAGTATTCATCGGTCTGAGATCAGTCATTTCTGCCTCCTCCGAGCAAAAGCGTGCTGACTACACACTTATCTGTGCCGCAAACTAGAAAATACATCTTACCAGGACAAACAGACAGACATATGGATGAAGTAAGCTGTCTACATCTATTCTCATTGTGTAACAGACGGAGAGAGGGGAGGGAGGGGAAAAAATGGGGAGGTCATGAGAGGATAGGAGAGGAGGGGAAAGAAATAAAAAAAAAGAGGAAAAAAGCGAGGAGACTCAAAAATTGTCAGTGGGTCTATTGTCCCTTGAGAGTATTCATGGCAGGGAAAGGCTCTCTGCATAAGAAAATGGCACTCCGCATGCTAACTGTGACTTTGCATTCATGGTGAGGAAACACAGGCATCTCAATGCATTTGGTGACTCATGCAACCATTTTATCTCAAATGAGCGCTGTTTCTCCCGCTCAATACAAAGGCTCTGAAATGATTTCTGAGTGTGATTTTAGTTGAATTAAATTTCTGAACACCAAGATAATTCTATAAAGAAATATTTACCACTTATTCAACTGAAGACAACTTCTTCCAAATGAGATTTGAAAGACCGAATCAACGACAATTTTATTTCTATTAACTTTAAGACAATGAGAAATCTATAAATGTTATTTGGTTTGTGAAAGTGCTCTCTGTAGTTCTATCCTTTATGACCATCTAAGCCCATGCAGTTGAGAAACAACTGTTTTCTGAGCTAGTCTATGGCTACAAGGCTTCGATGGCTTTCGGAACCGTTTGCTCAAAGCATTTTCATTTAACTGTATTTTGCGCAGCTCTGCCACCCCTCTATAGGGTCATATTGGCTTATGATGCTCTGCAACTGTGAGTAAATATAAGCCAGTGTATTAGATCTGGGGCCTGAGATGAAATCTAATTTCTGGGAGTTCAGAGAGAGAGATTGCTTGCCGATACACATCCACATTTCCAAGGCCACATCTGGCAGGCCCTATCAAATATACATGGACCTGAGGAAATCATGATATGGCTGCACTCCCATTATTGCCTCAGCTCTACAACACATTCTTGTTCTTTGTGGGGTGTTTCATACCAACATTGACATTTACTTTGATAATTACCAACTATGTGCAGATAAACATGCCGTGACACCTGTGTTTTTTTGTATTACTATTTGCCAATGTCTTGGTTACTGTCTGATCACATGAGGATACCATTTACGAAAAGAATATTGTAATGAAGGCAACAAAGCATGTAGATGACTCGGCTGATCTTGAGAAGTGACAGTTAATTTCAGTCATTGGGGTAGCCAGCTGATTACAGATTGATAGTGTCACAAACCGTAATGGACAAGTAATTAATATATATTGCACAGACTCCATTTGGGACACTAATATATCATATTGAATTTCAGATTACATTAAAAAAACAGAGTGACAGTAAACATCTCAATGTCTGGCACTGGGTCAACATAATTTCAGACCAGCAGGCCTAATAACAAGGACTACATACAATCCCCTTTCACAGCAGCAGTCTAGCTGTTTTCAATTCTGGCAGTACATAATGTAATATATATTTTCTTTTACCCTCAGTCCTTTCCGTCAAACTCTGAAAAGGCCAAATTGGTAGTGGTGGACAGTTCTATTGAGATCACCTCAATAGCCCAAAAATTGTGTCGGCTGCTTACACAGAGGAGTGCTGGTGCAGAGAGTAAAACGGAGAGTGACAGGCTGAGGTCCCGGCGCAAGGGCAGAGAGCTGTGAGCTGAGCTCTGGTGAGGATCAGTGCCTCCCCGCCCGGGCAGCCTCATTCACTATTTATTTGTGTGCCTCCGTGAGTGTGTAAGCATGCTGCCCATGCTAGCTAGGGTCATTCTGTTTGCTTAAGTTGTGTGTGTCCCTGTGCGTTCAAACTCGCCTGCTTTCTGGTGAACTTTCCGTCCTGCTTGTGTAGCTGTGCAAATGCATTGCTGAGGTAAGAAAGGCATTCAAAAGTTGCCTTTCCGCCTCAGCGGTCACACTTCAGATTATCAGTCTTTTACATTCAAACCAGGCAGTAGGTAGTGGAGGAGAACAAATAAAAAAATATATATATATATTGCAGTTGTGTGAGAGAGAGCACAAGATCCTTTCTTATGTTTTTGTCCTTTTTTTCCATGGTAACAAGCCTTTCATTGCAATCAGTTGGTTTCCAATATCCTCCCCTATATTCACTCTGTTGTGTCTCTTGCTGCCAGTGCCAGTAGGCACACAGCTGTAGCCACATGAAATCCCCTGGGGTGTGAGAGTATGTGGACTAACATGTACACAACGACTCTGTGTGTGTGTGTGTGTGTGTGTGTGTGTGTGTGTGTGTGTGTGTGTGTGTGTGTGTGTGTGTGTGTGTGTGTGTGTGTGTGTGTGTGTGTGTGTGTGTGTGTGTTTGTGGGGATGAGTCGAGCATGGGGGGGAATATTTACACAGGCCAACCTTTAACGACAGTCAATCCCGCAGGCCTGGACCTGCCAAAGCGGTGTGTGTGTGTTCAGAATGTGTATAGCGGTGTTTGTGCAAGTTCGTTTGTGTTTGTGCAGTATCGATGTGGGTCTGTGGAGATGAGTTATGAATGTGTACGGGCGTGTGTGTGTGTGTGTGAGACTGAGTGTGCTTGTCTATCAGTTAGGCTGCATGCTGGCACGCTCCACTTTCTCAATGTCAACCGAACACATATTCAACCGCAACTAACGTCAGAACACTTGACACATATCTCACCCACAGACATTCATTCCCAGCACACATTCAGAGTGGCATCGGTAAGCCTATTGCCATTACTATAGAATGTGTCATTGTCAGCTCCCATCACCTCATAAAGAACTGACACACAGGTCTTGGGCTTCATTTTTTAAGACAGTGCGTAGGATCCATACTAAAAATGGACGTGCGCAAAAGCTGAAAACGGTGTGTGTCAAAATAAAATCAGATTTGTTACAGTTAATGTTTTCTTTATAAATCACAGTCCACATGGTAATGTGCGCACATGGAAAGGCCTAGTATCCCACTGTCTACACGCCCACATTCAACCATAAAAAGGTTAATGCAAAGCACCTCCTGAATGTTGATGCATAGAAATGAGCCTGCTGATCAATGGTTCTTTACAGTGAATCATGGCAAACAACCGAGAGGAAGATGGAGAAAAGGACATTTTCTGACACAGAAGCACGACTCTAGGGATTTAGAAATCGGCTTATTAGCCAGTCATCATCACAAGCCAGGAAATCTTTGTGGTCCCCGAACACTCATTCCCTCATAATTCTTCCATTCCTGTTGTCTAGCTGTGGCAGTGCATCCATCATGCAGCATTTCGTCCCAGTATTTATATGTTTACAGCAATCACACTGATTACTTCACTACTTGCCAAAATGATTGCAACAATCAGTAATATCTCCCACGCTGGAATATCATTTAAAAAATGGAAGCTTGATAGGTGAACGCAGTTTGTTTTAGATCTATTTATTTAATGTTTGCTATAGAATTAGGATTCGTAATAACAATACGTAGTATAAAATGAGAGCTGTCACTGGTTTTATTGCCAGACTTTGCTAATTTAGACAATCCATGTGTGCAGATGGTGAAGATGTGCCTGGTAAGGTGATTGGAGACGGCCGAGCTGTGCCTCATGTAATTATACAGCTGTGGAAAAAATTAAGAGACCACTTCAGCATTATCATTTTCTCTTGTTTTATTATTTATAGATATGTCTTTTAGTTAAAAGATTTTTGTTTTGTTTTATTGTATTCTATAAACTACTGACAATTTTTCTCTGTGTTGGAATTCAACAAACACTGAAATGTCTGCCAAACATGTAGAAATACAGATTTAAGAACAATTTGAAGTGGTCTTTTAATTTTTCCTGGAGCTGGATATTCACAAATACTATTTACATTCCTTTATGGAGTTCTTTACTCTACATTTTTTTTTACTCAATGTTATCCTGGATTTTTACAACCAGTGATGATCATTTGATCTGTTCACCTACTGTAGTTAACGTGGCTCAGGTGAAAAGGACTCAGTTATCCTCAATATCATAGAAAACAATCCAGTCTTTTCCTGAATCCTGCCACATCCTGGCATCATCCGAGCATTATATCATCTGTGGTGCAAACTGTCCGGCCCGCTGCTGAGACAGAGCTGATGAAATATTGAACACGTTTTAGATTTGAATAACCTTATATCTTTTATAATTGCTTAAGGAATAGATGTGGCTCTCACAAACAGCACCGCTATGGTAATGTGAGAGTGACGTGTGATAAAATGTTAAATTAAATGTGTGAGAGGCGTCATTATACTTAAACTCTCAAAATAAATGTACACAATCAGACTTTAATTAACCAAAACAATCTGCGTAACCAATTTATCATCTACTTAATGGGGCAGGGTTTACATACAGGTGCACAAATTCTGTCATTTATGTTTTCAAATATTTGGTTATAGATCACAACCTTTTTTAGGGGGTGACAAAGCCTCTTTAAGGCCCTGTTTTGCGCTCACTGTTATAAATAAGGCCCCTGGTCTGACAATGCTGTCTTTTCAGCATGTTCCGAAACATTAATCTGTGTACCAACAATGCACAACTGGGTTTCTCAAGGTCTAAAAGGTTCTAAGTAGATGTTTCATTAATTGCATTTATTTATATAACTTTCACTTTTTAACTTGTACTGACGAGGTTCTTTATTTGTAATGACATTTTAGCGATTCACCTAACTACTAGGCTTTTCACAAGTAACGTTTATCTATATTGTCATATTTATACTCATTGTGATGTAGTACATTGACAAATTCAACTGAACAAAGGTTGGGAATAAAATAGGACAGGAAATTCAGATTTTGGCGAAACAAGCAAATTAAATATCTGTATAAGTCGAGACACTTCATCAAATTAATCCAAAACATTTATAAAAATCAATTTTGACAGAAACCATTCCTGCTTACTGATTTGCAACGCTGCCCACAATGGCCAAATAACGGTATAGCAACTCCTAACCTTAATTTAAAAGATTGATACAAATATGTATCTTACCTAAAATAACATATTTATCAATAATTGTTTTATTATCCTGGTTGTTTTAATTTTGTTTAATGTAGTATTATTATTGAGAATAATTCCCCTGGGTATATTTCCACATGACAGCAGAATCTACAGTTGCTGTCATTTACTGTAAATAGCTTGGAGCATATCAGTTCTGCCACACATTGTCACCCCCCCCATGCCACTTTGCACACTGTTTGCCTGTCTTTCTGCATGGGGAATGTTAGGAACTGGCCAGTGTTTATTCAATGAAGTACCTCCATGGTAACATGTTTTCCTGTTTGGATTTTAATCAAACATGGGCCACCCTTTTTTCAGCCAGGGATGTGTTTTGGCTATGACAGGGGAGCACAGTTTTTGGCTCTGATCTTCAGCTGTTCACATCAACACCATCAGATATTCACAGCGCCATCTCTGATGTCGCAGCTTTCTCTCCTCCCCGCCAGCTTCATCAGTTTTGACACCGAGAAATAGACTGGTGCTTTTGGGTTACTGACAAATTACAGCAGCACAATCTACAGTGTATGAATAATTTAAGACTGTGCCACTTCGGGTAGAAAAAAAAAGAAAAACCTACGCACCAAATGAACCACTTCTTTCTTTAGGGTTTGAATCAGGAGGCATCATACTTCTGACCTCTGGGATTTTGTAATCTTGTATCTTTCAGTATCACTGCGATTGAGAACCATATTTTGGTATCACAGAAGATGGTGGCTGTCTCAGAGGAGATCTCAGGTATCCATACACCCCCCGTCTTTCCCAAGAGGTCAGGGTGAGATTTCAAGGTGGGCTGGGTATGTAGTCTTTCCACACAGGGAGGGCTTATTCAGCGTACAGCGCTTTAAATGAGACCAGAGGGAGAGGAGGAGTCGCGAAAGCTGGTAGGGCTGTAGCACAGTGGCGCTGTTTCCCATCGAGTCTCCCTCCCCTCTCCTAATGAGCATTCTATTAGCAGCAAGGGGACGGATTTAGGCAGTTAGGCATACGGAGAAGGCTGGCTAACAATACAAGTTGTTAGCTAAACAGCTGTTCTCTCTCTGCTGCCACCTCCCATCCCCGGCTAATGAAGCCCTCACCGATGAGCAGGAGTCCCGGGACATACCTGTGAACAGCCACAGACATCCAGACAGGGAATCTCAGTCACTCACAGGCCTAATAAAACGTCTGAGTGGAGGACAGCTTCACCAATAGGACAGCCAAACCTCCAATTAGGTAGTGGCTCTGAGGGGAACCCTAAGAATAGCACATTGGGCGAGTGCAGACATTTTGATGAGCACTCTGTGCTGCGCTGGGCTGTATTTGGAAAGCAAACACTCCATTGCATTGTGTGGAAACACAGCAGAAGCCCCGATGCCGATGGGTAATAAGTTTCATTGCTACATTTTTAATTATCCTCTACAGTGTGAGTAGTTTTCGCAGTGGTGGGCATTGATCAAGATTAGTGGCTTGCCATATGGGTATGTCAACATCTGAAATATTGCGGAGGATGCGCGCTCTCCAAACAGCCTTCACTTAGACAAGGGTTTCAGGAGCTATGCCTATTTTTCATTAAATGAAAACTTGATATGGCATTATGTTTGTGAGCAAAAAGCAGCATTTATTTTGGTTAAATGTAGAGTCTGTCAAAGACGTGAGTGTCTGACAATGGCCTAGGTCACCTTCAAATGATACATGCGTTAATGGTTAGGTATTTTTCTTCTTTTTGTTGAGCACTTTAGCTGTCAAAACTGATGCATACTTTAACACTGTGACTGTCTGACACACCGTCTGGGGTTTTGTAATGCAAATAGCTCTGTTAAAATAAAAGCTACAATCCTTTCAGCCCACAACGTTTCTACAAAGTGTGTTTTCTGAAGCCAAAAGTTCCTCAAATAAGACCAATAATAGCATTTATACAATTAAACAGCTTTTTAACAGGGGACATTTGATAAATGATTTCATAGAAACACTTAATAACTTAATGTCGGATCTATTGTGATGGATTTTTTTCTCTGAAGTCTCCAAAAAGCCACTGCAGTTCAAAGCTGGATTACAAAGCTTCTAAAAGGGATAAGATTGCACCTGAGCTGGCACAACAGATAGCTTCTGGGCAAGAAGTAAGCCTCTGGCATGCAGTGTTCCAGAGTACATTGTATATGATATACTTCAGGCTGAACCCCATAATATTGTAGGCTAAAAGTTATACATTGGCGTAGATGTGTTTTAGTGTAAAGCACGTTGGGAGACGGAATTAATAAACGCAAATTGAAAAAATAGATTAAAAAAATACACAAGGTTCAGTTTGTGAATTCCCCATAACCTCTAGTAACTTCATCACACGCAATGCATTATAAATGTGCTTGTCAACACAAACAATGAAACGACATTCTGGCAGACAGTTGTAGGGGATGGTAGGACCCTGGCAGTCCAAGCATTAAATGATGAGCCTTTCTGAACATGAGACCGCACCAGAGCTTCTCATTCTGAAAGCCTGCATTTATATTATGCAGTAATTAGCCAGGTGTGAAAATATACTGAGTTTGGAGTACTCTGCAATTTCCTTTTTCGTTCATTCTTCACACGGCTATGTCTGCCACTGTGTTGAATGCTAAAGTGCTCATCTTGAACGGCTTTGAGGAAAATCTTTCCTTTTAGTGTTTGCTTTAATCTGCATTTGTTAGCTCATGGATATCGTAAGAGTCGCAATGGGACTTTTTTGTTCTACTCCTTCATTTCTGTTCTTACCTTTTATCAAACAGAAAGGAGCTTCACTAGTTTCTGATCCACTTCACTGCTGTGCTTTGTCAGCAAACTCTTCCTCAGCACTTCCTGCAGCTGCTTCAAAATAAAAGCCTTACGGCAGTAAAGTGGATTTTGTCAGAACCTCTTTCTTGTTGCTTTGAATGATTTCAATGCCTGTATGTATACTTTTCTATTTCTGAAATCATATGCAACCAAAACACCTTAATGATAGCTGACCCAAGACTTTAAGACAAGAAACATTAAGACTTGTAGTGTAGATGATTACGTGATAACAGCACCATACAAATATGTTTAATGGTTTAATGGTAAAAGAAAACTATTATTACCATGGAAACGTTCTTATGAGGGAATTACTCTGGGAATCAACCACTGCTTATTAACTGACCTAACTTAACTCGCACTGAACCAACATTTTGTTTTTGCCTCCCCCATAGTTAGTACCACATTACATTAATCTTTTCCAGTAAAAGCCTTGCTTTTTCAAAAGAGATAATGGATTATTTCTTTCTTTAATCTTAAGAAATAGCCACCATGTTAATACTTTTTACTGAGAATGAACCCACACCAGGTCACAAAAAAAAGACTAAATATTCCCAAAAAATATACAAAGACAAGACATTATTCTCAAATGGTTACTACTGCCTTGTTTCTCTCAGATCAGATTCAACGTTTACATCCTACATATGAAGGCTTTAGGGTGCCCTTGAAGGCTTTTTCAGTTTAGCAGCTGTAGCTAACTAGCCGCAGTGGGCTAACATAATAATATGAATATGTAATGCTGTAACAGTTTTTTAAAATATTTATTTTTTGGCAGAATATAGTGAGATTTATATTTAACTTTGAAAACAGTACACACATCTCCAGAAGTAGCCCCTGAGCTACACAGGTTCATTATTTTTTCATGTTAAAATCCAACGCCTCTCTGTCAGACAGATTCTCACCCCACCTTCCATTTGGAAAAGGTGTGAATGATTCACTGTCACACGCGGTTGGATGATGTGTTTTGCAAGCTAGTTTTTTTTTAAAGCATAACCCGAGCAGAAACTCTTATCAGAGTTAATACTTTTTTATCTTTAACAGTGTGATGTTGTATTTGTGTATGTGAAGTCTGCAGCAACAGGTAACCTCTCTGTCCAGGTATTAACCAAATACAAGCTTTGTAACTTGACGTAGAATTTCCTATGCAGTAAAAAGAAATTGCATTAAATTTGGGAAATAGACATTTTTCAATATTGTTTTGTGACAGTTGCATTCGCATTGGCGAGTAACTCTCTTTTACCACTGAAAGGGATCTATAGAGTATGTTACCTCTCTAAGTTAAAAATCTATTACAGCCTTGCGGGCCTGAAAGCTAAAGATTTAGTCTTTTTGTCAGGTTGCACAATGTTGGCTCTTTATAGTAGAGGTTTCTGCTCGTCAGCATGTTTGCCGAAGTTCCTCTCATTGGGGATTTCATTGTGCTCAGACTATGCAAATTTCACAGTTAAGGCTAATGCATTTGCACTGCCCAGAATTGAACGTCTTGGTAGGCAGACTGCAGCTTGTGACTGCGCGGGCACATGTTCACACACATACACACCGGTGGACAGTAAAAGTGTGCACTTAAAGCACATTAAGTCAGTGATCAGGATCCAGATGGCATATATGAATTCCATTCTTTATATCACATTGTTAAAGGCTCGTAGTAAGAAAATCACACAAGCTTAGTCTTACAGCAAGGTAATTGGACTGATGTTTTTCCTATGCGACACTCCTTATCACACATTGAAAAACAATTTTCTTTTCAAATCAATCTGTCTGTAAGCACATACTGTGGCAAGCAGGCTCTGTGTAAACTGAATGATATATTCCTGGATGCCCATAATCATGCAGTAAATATTTTCCTCTCTGTGCAGATTAAGCAGTTGTACCAGAATTAGTGTGCACAAAGCCATACTTTTCCTATTTCAAAAATAATTCAGAAGTTTCCGATACCTCATCCGAAACAGTTTGCAGAAGATGTGTGTAAATCATATGTTATGAAAACCTGCATGGTTTTATAACAACTCCACAATTTATTTTGTTATTCACGCAGAGACAATAAGTGCTTTTCTCTTAGCGGGGATAATCAGATGTATGGAAACTGAACGACTGACCCAGCTAGCCGCAGAGGTGAGCTGTCAGTAGCAACAAGAAAAACACAGAGCTATTGTGGTCATTGCTAAAAGGCAAAGTTCAGTTAATTACACCATGGTTGTCTGGCAGACAAACAGGGAAACAGTCTATTTAAACAACACATCTAGGCCTATTGCAGAATGCCCTAATAAATAAACACATATACAATTGTGTGCAAAAAAGAAAAAAGAAACAAATACAAATGTGCAGTGAAGAAAACAAAAAAGAGAGAACAGACTGTGCAAAGGAAAAGATGGATTGACATAATGAAATGTGAAAATAGCGAAAGGGAAACTAGTGAGTGGTGGCAGAAAGTGGGCCAATATGTGTGGAACAACAGGGAATAAAGGGAGGGTGAGAGATAGAGAAGGTGTGAGAGGAGGAGGGAGGTCAGTGGAGATGTGGAGATGGGCGGAGGAGGAGGGGGAGTGATGAGCCCCCAGTGCTCAGCTGTCAGTGCTTCCTCTGCAGGTGGGGCAGGAGGAGTGCCAAGTCCCTCTCTCCCACTCACACAGACACCCATGCATCACTCTATAATGGATGCTTTACACTGGTGCCAGAGAGAGAAAGACTGAGGCAGAGAGAGGAAGACATGGTGAGAAGAGGAAAGAGAGACATGGAGGAGGGTGGGTACTGGAAAGAGAAAGAAACTGCTATGAGGAACAGCAAAAAGGAGCTAAGGAAAATGCCTCAGAGATTAAGGCAGTGGTCGAGGTAGCAGGGACAGACAGACAGACAGACAGACAGACAGACAGACAGACAGACAGACAGACAGACAGACAGACAGACAGACAGACAGACAGACAGACAGACAGACAGACAGACAGACAGACAGACAGACAGACAGACAGACAGACAGACAGACAGACAGACAGACAGACAGACAGACAGACAGACAGACAGACAGACAGACAGACAGACAGACAGACAGACAGACAGAAACCTCCATCAAGTCATTAGACCAATCAAGAGGGGAAACAGACGAGACAGTCTGGGAGCAATATGATGCAGCTATTGGTTTAATTGATCCAAAGCCTAACAGGATCAAAGAACGGCGGGGCACAGCCCGGAGCAGAAGCCAGCGTTCCCCCTCCGACATTCTGCTGTCACTGTCCATTAGGAGGTGTATGAATGCGCCCTTGACAATGATTTATCAAGAATGATTCATAGATGGCATCTACCTGAACTAATGACTTTCTTGCGTCTTCGCTGGGGATTCCGGGTCATCAACAGATGACATATTCTGTAGTCACCTCGTTCATCAGCTGCGATTAGATTCCAAAAGCAATCTCAGCGATACATCACCAGATGGGCCTTATTGTATTGTCTTGGAGAATATTGCTGAGACAGCCCATGTGTGCCACATGTCGCTCAAGCTGCCGAAGCCCATTTGTACGGTTGTGGATCTGAGGCTATAGGTATATGCAATGCTCTGTGCTATTACCTTGGTTGATGGAGGCATGGATTTACTAAAGTACTCAATTATCCCCTGCTTCTTTTTCTGACCTGCTGCTCGGCTCTTTAACACCTATAACTCCACACTTTATAGGCTCAACTACCTGCTGCAAGCAGAGACAGACTGATGGCTGGACTACCTGAATGAACTGCCTTCACCGTTTTCGGGCCATTTGTCAATTCTTCATTCCTCGGCTCTCTTCTGGCTAGGGATAGGTAAAGCTACCTCACTGTGATGGACAACCCTACTGGATATTATTTTCTAGAGTGTTATTTAAGAGTGGTTATCTGACCTCAGCAAAGCCATCTTTAACCCAATAACACTCCTCACATTACTTTTCAGACTCTCTTTTTTTTCAAAACTTTGGCTTCATGTTCTCTTTGCTATGGTGAGTAATGAAGAGAATAAAACCTATTATCTGCCTGAATTAGGCCCTTTCCAATTTCTTTCGAATCCAAAAGGGTATAATACCTTTTAGTTGGTGAGTAAACCTCCATCTTTGTTTAAAAAAGTCGAGCAATTTATTTGTTTTTCTCTGCTATACAAAGTCCTACACTGCCTTTCAAAGAGTGACTGAAAAATGCCACATAGGCCACTTGTTAAAACGGGTTTGCTTCTTCCACACAATGACGTCCACACTATATGGCAGACAACAAAGCCGAGTAGTCAGCGTAAATAAATACAAGCATTCTTGCTCCGCAGAGATGGCATCCCCCTGGTTTAATTATCGCTCTTGTCAATCGAGGTGGAAGAATACGGCACCTGACAAGGAGCGTCCCCATTCTCTCATCTCGCATAGCCCTTTTTCACACCCTGAGATGCACAGACACCCTTCAGCAAACAGCCCAATCAAAGCTGGAGATGGAGGCATTCTGGTGCCCCAAACACCCAGGTAACTTTACAGTGTTGAGTTGCTGAATGCCTTGGACATCTCAGAAATAGGGTCTATTCAACTTCTGACAATTGTCCCTGGTTTTCTCAAGCACAAGGCATTTGCACAACAATGGCAGCTGAATCGTGTATGAATAACATCCCAGGGACGTGGTTATGCAGCTATCTTTTCCCCTGACTCCAATTCAAATTCCAGCTCTTGCAAGGTGCCTTTATTTGATGCTTAAACTCTACTACAGGACAGGGATGGATGCCACAGGATGCCTGAGCCCACAGAAATTAAGTATGGATGGATCACACCTCTAGATCTGTATGATGACAGCTCTGCACAGGGGCATCAAAGAGTGCTCAGGGCTGTAGGCCAGTCCACATGGAGATCCTCCCCTGAGTCTCATTTCAGAAAGGAAACCCACACATGTTATTTCCAAAGGTCATAGCCAGATGTAACATTACAGTTAAAGCAGTGATGTAGTGTAACACTCACCCACTCTTCATCTATATGGACTGCTGGCTTCCTTCCCCACTGTGGGATAGGGTAATTTGGAGCAACATTTATATTAGTCTGAGATTACCTGTCGATATCTCAACATACTTGTGTAGCCAAGGAATGGCTACACAACTTTACAAAGCTCAACACATCGTCATAATTCCCAGGAGCCTTAGTACAACAGTGTTTGTGTTGTTCCCTCAAAGGAAAACGACGGGCCTGCATGTACAAGGTAAATTATTGTCAGAGCAGAGGTTAGGTGATCATGGCAAACACAGGCTCTGAATCCCATAACGGCAGCACTGTGTCAGTAAGATTGACAGAGGTAGATTGATCCGAGCTCTAATAAACATTGTTGTCAGTCTTATTTCCTTCCTCTATAGGCCCTTGTGGTAAATACATGCCAGAGACAGCACTGTAGTCATTTGCACTGATTTGTGTGGTGAATTTCTAAGAGGGTCCACACAACACCTTACAAAGAGGTCTGTTTCGAACCCTCCTTGTAATGTTGAGCAGGTGAAGTCAATCAAAATGCACTGAAACAACTAAAATATTAAGTGATTTGTGAAGTGAAGGATAATTCTCCTCTCAAGGTTTTGCCAGTCTTGTAAAACCACAGACAAACAGAGATATTTTATTTACCTTCATAGTAAAACCTTTATTCTATAGCCATTTTGCCTTCAGATGTTTCACTGACTGCAAAGACTTTATCAAATTTGTTCATAAAGGAAACCAGCATTTAAGTCCCTCTGACAGAAGTTCCAGTTCTTATCCAATCAGCTGGAGGTAACTGTACTGAAACACATGAATTCCAATCCCTTTCAAGACTACATGAATCATTCATTTTAGTCCATATTCCACAGCAAGTATTTCACTACAAGAAGCTACCATTAATACAGTTAATATTTAAGATTAGATTTGAGAAGAATTACCTGACACGCCATTTGATTTTTTCAATCTCTCTGATCCTCGATCTCTACACATCCCACAATGCACTCCTTCACTTAATCACCTCCTGTGCTATCCTTCACCCTTAATGGATTCAAAACTTGTTACCCTTAGCTGAAAACCGAGTACCTGCCACGCTGCCCTCTCAATACTCAGGGTTTCAAGGGGTGTCAGTGTTTGCTCTCTGGTTGCGTTAAAAAGCCTTGGTACTCATTGCACTGCTGTAATAAAACCTAAGCATTTAACATGCACATTTATGGTCCTCAATAACCCAGAAGTCTTAATAAAAATGAAAGCTGACATTGGCATGAAGGATCCTCCACACTAGCTGTCTTTAATGTCCAAGACGTTCCATTAAAAGGGGAGCACTTCCTCAGAAGCTGAGCTTTTATCCTGATTGCTTACAGGAAGAGAAGAGAAAAAAAGAAACCAAACGACCTTCAGCAGCTCGACAACTAGCCCTTCCCTTGTGTGTGCTCCGTGAAGAGAGGGGTCGGCATGCACACTGATGCAGACACTGCTCCATAGATACACAGTATGTTTTCTGTAAGTAGGTTGTGAATAGAGAAACAGATGTAACAACTGCGCTAAAATACAAACGTAAAAACCCAGAGGTCTGCGTCATGAGCTACTTGGTATTCGGTTCATGTGCAGAGAAGCTATCTCACTTTTTATATCGTAATGATTATAAGAAGATAGGAAAAAAGCCAAATCTGCATGTTCAATTAGTGCCTGCGCGATGCCATATAGATAATACATGGGACTGGCTAATGTCCTTGCTTCTGAACTTCTTCAGCCGCTTTCTGTTTGAAGCTGGAGAAAAAGAAGATGGGGACATAGATTTCCCTCTTTGGGAACACAACTGTTGAGCTTCATTTAATAAGCTGGTCAAAAACACTCTCCTGCCGAGAGGGACTGCGCTTTTAATGACCACTCTGCTTCCAAAGTCTCAGATGTGCGCCTAGATTGCTTGGCATATAGAAGACAAGGCAGCCATCTTATTAATAGCAACGCACCACACATGCTGCAGACTAAGGAGCAGAAACCCAGAGAGAGAGGGAGAGCGACACACTGGCACATGGAGAGAAAGCGTGTGTCCCTTGCATGCTTTTACTGTCTGTGAAGGCAGGGAGACAGATGGGTGCAGTGAGGAGGAGATTAGATGGAGGAGGCAGGGCAGGGACCGGGGTCTACGAGATCTAGCCCTCACGAGAGGACGTCCAGGCCAGCATCCACACAGGCCAGAAGGGGGGGGTTGATGGATGTACCCGGTGACTGGACCCCTCGGCACGCCCACATAGAGACGCCATCAAGGCCAGGCCAAAGGAGCAGGCAATCAAAGAGAGAGGCCGTAGGGCTAGGATGATATAGGAGGATCGAGCTTATTAAATAGGCTTCAGGAGGAGCATGGAGCATCTGAAGCAAGTTGTCACTATGCCACCAACAGGCATAAAAGGAAGTCTCTGTTAGATGGAGAGTCAATGCATTGTAGGCAGTAATGACAGACTGTGTACAGTAAGAGCAGGAATACTGTCATTAAATACACTGACATACCAGGGAGCTCCAGAACAGTGTGTCATCACTGATTTACTTTTTTTCTTTTCTACCTGGGCCTCGTTATCTTGAATCTGAGCATCAGGTGAAAGAAAATGTTTGTGAGTCCTATTGTATGTTCATCATACCCGACCGCATGCTACTTCTGAATTTAAACATGCCGCATTCAATGACACACCGCAGTCTCTATATCTAGATGCAGCGTATGAATTTAAAAAAATAAAAAATTGTATACATACACAATCTCTTTTTCCGGACATAATTTTCGTTCAGAAGGCAAAGTAGAAAACTCGATATAAGTCTGCTAACATGGATAGGAGATGATTACACAAATCCATTATTAGAGGCCATCTGAAACCAGGTGTGCTCATGCCACAGTATGTACTTCACTTGATGATAGATTTTAACATCAATTTTCACACCGCCATGCAGATCCAGACACTTTGATTCCTTTTTTGTTTATTTGGTTCTCTTGGCAACAGGAACATCCTACGTGCTTTCACCTCAGCAGTTAAGACTATAGGAGAGGAGGCGGAAGAGGACGGGAGGGGTGGTACAGCGGTGGTTGTGAAAGCAGGTGCGAAAATGCATTTTTTCACTCGGATTTCCTGTCACATCCTGCAGCCCACTCCAGGCCTAAACTTTATATAATTACAACAATCTGTGCTCTGAGAGAGACTGTGTGAAATCTGATTGCCATTGGTAACATTCGCAGCAAGAGTCCTAGCATGATAGAAGGCTTCCTGTTTCAATTTCCTAGGATCCCTCAAGTTTTACTGGCTCTCTTTTTTTTATCCCATCAGTGGGGCATACATTTCTATTCAGGGGAAAAAACAGACCCGGTAATATCCAATTTACTGGGAGGCAGAGGAGATGGTTTCACTGGCAGTATAATAACATGCTACATGAAGCGTAACATTATGGAGTATGAATAAAAAAGGCATTTATGGTAAAAATTCAATCCAAAAGCAGTCATCATTCATCGGAGGAAATCAAGGCAATTAGTAACACTTTAATGCAAATTGGAGAATGCAAAACACATCACAAATCCCTGGCACTGTAATAGAGACCAGAGAAGAGGAGCTCAAATGACCTCTTTCAAATGCATGTCAGTCTAATATCAGAAATTTGAAAACACAGATTCTACTCTCAAATGTGTGTGTATGTTAGTGTGTGTGGTGGTTAGCCACCTAATAGCTTCTTGACCACAATATTGCCTAAGAACAACCATTATCTCATGTAAGAGAGAGTGTTTTAATGTAATTCTCTTGCATTTAAACAATAAAAGCCCTGTGTTACATTTGCAACCGTGCGTGTCAAAAGCAGCATGTTTGTGGCTTGTTAACATGTTCACAAGCAGGCTATGCGAGTGTGGCAGAATGTAAAGATTTCTCATTTGGAATATTACATCCACATAAACACTGCAGGAAAAAAAAACAACAACATTGCTATACAACAGCACCTCAATATCATAATAACCTGTCATGTACCCACTGCTAGTATCAATTACATGCAAAACAATTAGCCAGCTTTTTTTAACGGCTGGTTGAATAAGTGAGTGATTGTATTTACTCCAGGTTTAAAGATGATGCTGTGTCCTTTTGGCTCTGCAGGGTGCACCTCATGGACGGAGCTCAAAGAACCACTTCATGAAAGAACTCACCTATAAGCAGTAAGGCTGCATGCTAATTAAATAAAGCATTAGAGGAACATGAAGGATGTTTATCACATGTCCAGGTTTAGTATTAAAGACATGGTCGACATGGGCAGTTAATCATCATGAAGTAGCACTAAGGTAGCCAGCAGATAAACAACATTGCTTACAAAAGAGAACACCGTGTGTGTCATTTACCATGTCACTGAAAAGCTCTTACTGATACATCATGTGGTACATCATGTCCTTTTTTATCTACGTTACAAAGGCACATTATACCTACTATGTTCATTTCTGACATAGAGAAAGAGAGAGCGAGAGAGAGAGCAAACTAGCTAGAGTACATCAAGACCCACATGTGGTCTGAAATCTGCCGAGAAGTTTCAATTTCCGAATGGTAATGAACATCACAATCATTTAAATGCAAACATCTGCTTCTTTCGTCATGCTGTGCAGTACAGTAGAATACATTACTCAATACCTCTCGAGCTGCATCGCCAGTTTCTAATATCCAGCAGCCTACACACAAGCAGGCATGAGCTTTTAAACCCTCCCCCACCCCCCAATCCCTCCTGCATTTCTGCCATACTTTACCTTCAGAGTGGTGGGAGAGGGTGAGCAGGCTGACGCAGGAAGCTCCGATCCCAGAACCAAACACAGTGATGCGGTTGGAGTCTCCTCCGAAGAAGCCTATGTTCTCGCTGATCCACCTCAATGCCTGGATCTGATCCAGGAGCCCGTAGTTCCCTTTAGCAGCCTGGTCACCAGTACTGAGGAAGCCTGCAACACATACAGATATTACATGATTAAAAAAGTCACCTCAATGCATAAAGTTATTTGCCTTCAAACTAAAATAATAATAAAAAGATAGTCTGGAACTCTCACAATAAATACGCCACATATTTATCCTCCATGTGCGCCTGCAGCATAAAAGGTTATCCGCAGTGACTAACCCCACCTCAATTTTGTCAGAAGAACCGTAACGCCGGGTGACAGCAGCGCTGAAATCATGACTTATTGGATGACACGGCTATTGGTAAAATAGGAGTATGTGTGACCACATGTCATTTGCACCTTATGGGAAATCAATTGCATGTCTCCCCGGGTGAGCACCCATCATCGGATATATTGAGCAGTGCTGATGAAAACCGCAGGAATCTATGAAAACTCCACAGACGGGAGAGAAAAAGACGTGATAATAAGATTTACAATCATTTTGATGCTGCAAAAAACCCTCCGTATGGATTGCAACCTCATTACATATCCTATCAGACTACACCTTCCTCTGACATGCTTCAGTTTTTCCACTTGGAACTACACATCATTTCAGTCCAACCATACACAAAAGGCAGCATCCGTGTGCTTCTTTTTCCCTTGTCTGTGTAATCAGCTATATGATGCCTTGAGTTGGACCGTTGGTCTCTCATGGCCGCAACAGAGCTCATGTTAACACACCACCTTCTCCCGGCTGCTCTCAAGGGCCTAAACCCAGCTGAATGACGGGTAATCGAGAGTCGTGGGAGAAGATCAAAGGCAAGCAATCCCTGAAGTCCCAATGTTGGACTCAGTGTTCATCAAACCCATGAACATACATGAGAGGTGACAGCTAGAAGATGTGCGTGGAAACCAAGACCCCCTTTTCTCTCTTTAGTGGCAACACTTCACAAGCAATAAATGTGTTGGTGGTAAATGCTTGCCAGCCTCCAGTGATAGTCTTTCAGCAACACAGCATTGTTTCTAACATCTATTTCATGGTCTATGCCTCCATATAATGATGAGATCTCTGTGTTTAAGTCCTAAGGGGGCAAAAGGGAATAGTTCTGATACCAACCATGCAGAAATAAATAAATAAAAGTGTGTTTCTGACTTTGGTCAGCACCAGCAATGTTCAGTTTAGATACACACTGATTATAAAGCAGCTGCTTCGGGCTCATGTATGAACAAAAAGGATGGCGTGTCCACCAATCTGGATTTTCTTTCTTTGTGTGAGTCTACAGAGGGCATAGGCCTCTCACCCACCCCCGAGAGCACACCCGCCTCGCTCCGAGTGCCTGTTGGCAGTTACAAAGAGGGGAAAGGCCAGGCCTGATCATCGATAGGAGAAAGGTGGTGGCACAGGAAGCAAAGCAGGAGACAAATGGATCAACAGATGGTCTCCTTCAGACGCATCCCTGAGGATGACAGAGCAGCAGGGCACACGCAGAGAGAGAGAGTGAAAGAGACAGGCAGAGGAACAGACACGGACGCAGACAGAGAGGGAGAGGAGGACTCCAATTGAAGAGCTTTTCCTTTTTCCTTCTCTCTTGCGGCTCCTCCTTGTGTTCCATCATAACTAAAGGACAACAGCTTTTACAACCATCTCCTGGGTGCCGTGGAGAGAGAGGAGACGTGACTCTCCCAGAATAACCCTCATTTGCGAAATGGTTCACACTTCACCAAGTGTATGTCACATGGGTTAGGAAATGTCAGGAGAATGGCATGTAAAAGGGATTCTGTGCAACTGTTAGCCTAATTGAAAAAATAGATAGCAAATGTTAACCATTTGGCATTGTAATATGAGGCATTACTAAATGACAAAATGTAAATGGTTTGGATCCCCAGCTGGCCGAATAAAGCACTGCTCAACTCTCTATTCTTTTTGTATTTTTGTGTTTTGTTTAGCCGTGATGATTCCCCTGCATCTAAAAATGAAACTGGTCATTAAAATGTAGAGGTGGAGTCCAATATCTTAGACAACAAGACATGCTGGAGGCTCCATTTAAAAATACATCTAATATAGCTACTGGTTATGTTTTAATTGGAAAGGTGACAGAAAGTATTTTCTTTGGAAAGCAATTAAGATAGCAATGTAATTGTTTTTGTGCATGGTTATTTCTGTTTTTTACATTTATAGCAGACCGCTGACTTTATGATTGTGCTCTGGAGGTGTTTGGTCTGTTTTTGTTTTCTGCCTGACCTCTGGACTTTCAGTTTTCCTTGCTAGAATGAGGTACAGGAGCTGACTGTTTACATAATGCCAGGGTACATACTATGCTTTTGCATCTTGTTTGAGTTATCAACATTTCTGAACGTCCTTTCTCACCAGGGAGTGGGTTATAGATTTCAAGATCTAGCAGATGATCTCTGTCTCATCAGCACCGCGTGGGCTCTGGCTGCACATGAACCGTGATGTGCAGAGCACTATCTGCTCACAGCTCACTCCTACACAGGACCTTGGGATTCTGGGCTGCAGCTCAGTGGCTCTTAACTATTTGGTCCAGTTGGCTCTTTGCTTGACTGCACTACTCAACCTGACATTGAATTGAGATTATTAATATGGACAAGGTATCGCTTTACCATAAGCATTTAATTATAAAGTTGAATAACTTTTTATCCATCTTTGTTAGCTGCCTAAATTAAAAACTATATGTAAATTCTAATTTAAATTATCTGATCAATTCACTTTGGCACACACGGTATACAAAATGAATGTCCAAGTCAAGTGGATTCTACAAACAAAAACTGATCATACAAAGTAAATAGTCCGAGTTAAACTTAATTTAATTTTCTCTATGATATGACCAATCATGCCAGTTCTGTGACAAACTGTTCATCAAATGTGGGATGTTTTTTTTTCTATCAATAGCTTAGGCAAAGCCCAAGCCTTACACCTTGAGGCTGAATACTAAAGTTGAATATGATTTGCTAAAAAAATAAGATACCTAGCTCAAGTAGTTAAGAGTAAAACATGTTGTTTTCTCCAAAGGAAAAGGGAAATCCAAAAATGGAAAGAAATGCCCTGAGGATAAGCTACACTTCAGAAAATAAATCATATAACTGATCTTCATTTAACCTTGTTGAGTCATGTATGGCAAATCCAAAAGTTATGTACCAAGATCTGTTGAGAATACTGGTTATATAAGTTGCAAAAGGTCATGCCAGCAAATTACATCTCAAATTCACGCTGGAAACAAATATCAAAAAGATGAATCTAACATGAAAGACATGAGGGTTCAATATTCATGGCAAACAAGCTGTATAAACTAATAACAGCGATTATGTGCGCTTCCCTGCATGATAAAACTGTAATTTATCCTGACTGTTTACATGATGTGTTTTTGTCTCATGTCTTAAAGCTGATCTTCCTTGACATTGATGCAGTGCACCCCCCGCTGTATGAAGACTTGGCTAGCACAGAGTCAAGAGATTCAGTCCTGATCTCAGCTGTAGTGGCAGCAGAGACCTTGGTCCGGTCGGAGCCAGGTCAGGTTGCACCTGTCACCTTGCATCGTCCTTGCCGGACACAACATTATGTGTGTATTGCTGCTCCCCCTACGAGGGACCAAGCTGCCCTTGTCACCCTAACATGAGCAGAAGGGTCAGTTAATGTATACGACAAGGCAGCGCTCCCTCTCTGCAGCGTTTGTGCTTCAGCCAACATGCCAAAAGCAATACACAGCAGTAGCAGACCTGGAGATCTCTGCTGAAATGCAACACCTTTCTAATTCCACACATTTTCACACACATGACAGAATCATTGCATCAGCTGAGAAGTTTATTTTGCCCAAATAAACCCCCAAAACTGAGCCGAGCGTGATGCCACATAATGCATTTTCCGGCTTGATCATGTTTTATCAATAATCATACGCCACTATCTCGGTCTAAACGGAGCGCCTCCATCTCCCGCTGAGCCCCGGCAGTGATTTCCTTTAGCCGTGCCTCTCAGCATTGATATTGCTCTATTGATTATGATTTAAATGTCTGTTTCCTATACGGTGGGCTATAACTCAGAGTGTAGCGGAAAGAGGTGATGATAATGATCGCTCCGACCCCAGACATCTCTCTTAGCCTGGTCTCCCGGATAATGGAATGTGTGTAAAGTAATGGCAGAGGGTGAGAAGGGGGCAAGGAAGGGTGAGGGGGAGGCCAAAAGCTTGTTATTGAGCTGAAGAGAGCGCTTACATAGGGACAGATAGAGGGAATGGATAGGGAAAAGCAAAGGAAAGAGGGAATAACAGCGGTGACGTAACTGAGGGAAAGTTTTTTTGGCTTTTTGCTGGATTCATTCTCGCTTTTGCTTTGCCTTCTCCCTGTTTCTTTCTTCCTCTCATCCTCTCGCTCTTTGGGGGTGCCCGTTAACAAGGCCGTCTGTGTCTAAACTCTCCTTTGGTTCTCCCTCCCGTCTCCCACTTGCCCTCTCTCTCCCATCATTTCTCCCCCCTTCTCTTCTCTGGGGAAATAAAAGCCCACACAGTCGCAGCCTTGACAGCCTCCCCTAAGAATCCCCCACTACAAAAGAGCTCCAACTTCCCCCCAGCCAGGCCTGGGCTGAATGGGAGCCTCTTGGGTGTGGATGAGAAGCAGAGGAGGGAAGGGGGCCACCCTCCACACAGACACATAAAGGGCCTGTGTATTGAGTTCATGATGAGCAAAGGACATACCCAGCGGTCCATCCTCCGCACAGGGAGCCATTCCCACAAGATTTCCCATTCTCTTTTTCCTGGTGAACATTTCAGCACTCCAACAAGTCTCAAAAAAACAGAAAAAAAACGTGGGTGAAGGGAAAGGGGTGTGGGTCTGAACGGAGGTGATTGCCACTTGGATCAGTGTACAGCTCCTGTGTACAGCTTGCTGCCCAATAGCATAGCTGCAGCGCAGTCTGGTTTGAGGGCAGGATAGCGAGAGAGATAGGGAAACAGAGAGCAAGAGAAGGGGCAGGCAAGCACAAGAAAGCCTCTTTATGGTAGCCTGAACAACGGAGGCCATTTACCCAACATCACATGCTTGTTTCCGGTGGAAGAGAAGATAAAGAGCCAGACTTTTTGATTGTTACCTCTACAAGTTACGAGTTCCTTATGAATTAATGTAGCGTGATAGATGAATCAAACTGGAAAAAATTACGAACAAGCGCCTGATTCTTGCTCATCACTGATCAATAATTTAAGAAAATATCAGAGTGCCTTAAATAGCAAGAAAGTCATCCGATGTGTAAGGGCCCTGCCCCTCGACACTAGTCGAGCTCAAACTGAATGATAACATGCTCACTAAACTGTGCGCTATAAATGTGAACAACCCGATGACTAACAGAAACCTAAATGGCTCAGCATGAATATTTATCTCCGTTGCACACAAGGACACAGATAGATGCTGTGTGTTCAGCATGAACCAACACTGAGACTACACTATACTATACACCTGAGAAATGTTGCTGGTCTGATGCATGATGCTGAAGATCATCATGTATACTGTGCTGCAGTGTACAGACTGAGTCAGTCAAATGGAAAATGTGGTTTCTGTGCAACAAAGCGCTGGGAAAAAATATAAACAACAAAATGTCAAGAGGGAAAATCTGCGCAGCACAAACACTAAAGCTCGTCTGACACATATCTGAGCCCCTAAAACCCAGATCTCCTACAGACAGACAAGGGCCTGTTAAAGCTGACAGGGATGAAAAACAGATACTGTAAGTCAGTGCTGGTGGTGCCTGGGCAGCTGTTGGTCATCCTGCATGTGACTTGGGGGCTGCTTAATCTGATTGTGTGATGTGTCCCGGTAGTCAGGCGACACTATTCAAGGGCTCTCGTGAACAGCGGCCCTGGCAGCAACTACAAATGAGCAGTTTGCATATGTATGACCCCTGGCACCTGCATGCCACTCAATCAATCGCACATCGGCTATAGCGGCTGTCGGCTTTCAGTTTTTTTTTTATCCCCCATTGCTTCCCTCCCACCCTCCCTCCACCATCTCTCCCTCTGCTTCAGCTCCCTGTCATGTTTCCCGTCTTCCTCGGCTCTCAGTGTCCCTCTCTGTTCTCCGTCCCAGCCTCCATCTTTATTTCTGCTACTAATCACCTTCTCTCTTTTTCTCAACATCTCTCAATCCAGTGAGTAGCACAGACAGAGGATTCTCAAATACAGCAAAATGCTTTTACATTAGGAGAAGCTTTGCATCTCACAGCTGGTGCGGAGGCGGGCCTGCTTGCTCCCACAGCGAGAGAGGGAGGGGCTGGTGTTGGAAAGTCACAACTGTGAGGTTAAGCAGAGCTTTGGTTCCAATCGGAGGAACATGCAACCTGGGGACATATTTCATAAACAATAATTTGCCTTTAACTAAGTCCAAAATTAATAAGAAAATGGCTTCTTACTTTATACTCTCTTTGTTGGAGCAAAACAAAACACTATATGCAAGGTGCTCTGTCTTTTTGGCCTGTGGCTGCACAAGTTCAAAGGGATGGTGTGAAACATGACAGCGAGTCCGGGTGATGTAATTTGAGAGCTTGGTGAGAAAGTTTAGCACCACACAGCTCTGGGAGGACAGAGCAGTTGTGCAGTGATGTGCCGTGATACCACAGAGGAGATCAGAGGCCGACTTATCAAAGCACATCAGTGGAGCAGAGTAGTGCAGTAAGGTCATCATTCATAGGATCTTCAAAGCCCCACTCCTCAGGTTACAGTAGCTCTGATAGCTGCCCATAATGAGTTTAGTTTTGGTTGACCCTTACTCACCAGAATCCCGGGCAGCCAACTATACAGGTTTTCTTCCTGCTAACGTAAATCCTGTCTTCTTATAATTGTTTATTTGTAAAAACCCTGCCAATTTTAGTTGTAAATCATCAGCAATTTAAATGAACATCTGTTTTCCTGAGGTTTAGTGCACTGGTAGAACGTGTGAGTGATGTTTTACTTGTCTTTGGAAGGGTATAATATTTTTGGCTACAAAAAGAGGTGCGGCTGCCAGTGGGGTTGTGTTCTGTTTTGGAACTGACTCCAAATTTAACAAGAAGCAAGGATTTGTAAGGAAACCTGCATTTTGATTATGCTTATCACAGACTGAATGCAAAGTTTAGACCTGCTCCACTGCTCCAAGTGTTTGTGCCGTTCCAAAATAAGAGATCAAAAAGTGTTAACGATAGATCCGGTGATATTCAATATGTTTCCTATTGATAACCTATCTATTGAAAAGACAAAAATCAGCCAAGTATTGTCAGTGCATAGCCAAAGTTTGATACATCTTTTTTGTGACCATTGTTGTCAGAATAATATTAGAACCCATTAATCAGCCACGGTGTGTCACTGAATGACAATATGATGAAAGCTGACAATGTTGCTCATTTCAAATCAATCTTGCATAAACTGTCCTGCTGCTACACATCTTAAGCAGAAAAAGTCCCCGAACATATATATATATACTTTGTACTTTAGTGTGTCACATTTACTACAAAAAATACTGCATTGCTAATGAAGTTTTGAGAGGTTTCAATGTTTCTTTAAAAAAATGAATTAACCTCTAAAACCTGAGACACATTGTTGACTTGGGACTTTTTGACAGTGACAAAAACATATATGATCAGCAGCTTTATCTTTTAAAATTACTCAAAAGACACTTGTGAAACAGCAAGTTGTAATCATTGCATAGCTGAAATAATTAGGTGATCAATTGATTATTTAATCAATAGAGACACAGTAAGGAATTTGATCATCAAATAATGTCTTTAGTTTATATTTATGTGCAAATTCCTCCTGTTGCAGTTTCTAATCTGGGAGGATTATATTTTGTCTTTGTCTTATTTTACATAAATTGAATATTATTTCATTTTAATCTGTTGGGTAGAAGATTTGAAAATTGGCATTTTAATAGTTTAGAATTTTTTCAAAAGTGATTAATCCAGCAAATAATCTGCAGATGTATCTTTGATTTAAATAATGTTTTGGATGCACCTCTAAATCATTGCATGGAAATTAATGTGGAGAAAATCCATTAAACATAACTACAGTATTTCTTTTAATGCATCATATAAGAATACAGTGCATTCAGTACTGTGTAGTGTGTGAATCTAAAACATTAGCAAATACCAAATATTGACCATTTTAACAAATTGCCTGACTAGTATAGGACACGTGATTACTTATGGAAGCCAACATTTCAATACAACTAAATAAAGATGTGTTTTTGCATTCAAAGTAGAAGAGAACAAGAACTCAGAGTCATTTGAACCAATATTAAAAGAAACAACTGCAATGGGTAAGAAGAACCAGCATCAATAAAACGTATATGCCCCCCAGAGCAAGGACAGTATGTTTTTGGAACAATTAGGAAGTTTATGTGTGTGGCTGGCTGTGCCCTGGGCTCCAGCCATGTGTGTATGAGAGGGTAAATGGAGGTGCCATTGCACTGAGTGTGGGTTACTGCATAGCCACAGTTAGCACAAGTGAAGAGAGAAGGTTTCCAACAGTGTATGTGTGTGTGAGTATTTGATTGTTTCTGGGTTTGCATGTGTACAGCAGCAGCTGTAGTGCTGCAAGGGGGGGTTGTATGCAGTGCTGTGAGGGAGGTATGGATATTAATCACCAGGAGGAGCATGGTTCTGTGGCGCCGGGCGGAGATGGATGGGGTGTGAGTGCAGTGATGTCACCCTGACAAATGGACCGGCCATGTTGGCTGAGACTCGCACATCGCCTCTCATTTCAATTAGTTCCTCACACAACAAAGCACCTAACCCACAATCTGCAGGTTACACACACACAAACACATACACTTTGGCCACAAACACACCCCCTCCGGTGCCCCAACCCATAGCACAGCACTCTAACAAGATGCACTGATCTGTAAGAGTACAGTGGAGCTCCTTTAATTAATCTAACTCAATTATGACAGCACTTTTGCTTTCAATCCCAGCAGTCACTCATTACCATTCATATTATCAGCCAAGCGCACTGACTAGGTCTATAGCCAGCACACTAGCCAGTGGGAGCTGGCAGAGGCTCTGGGTGTGTTTACGAAATAAAGATTGGGCACTGCCCATGTGTTTTCCCACAATATCAATTTGATGAAGTGCTGAAACGATGCAAGCAATGCGAGCATTCACTTGGGCCAATGGTAATAGCATACATTTACTCTCTGATGTGGAAAGAGGTACACGATCTGTACCTGGCATCACAGTGAGCAGCAGTTCTGACAAACTGAGTTCAGGTATAAAAGGTTCCACCTCCTCACCAGCGGTGTATAGCCCTGTTCTTAAAAGCCTGACACCATTAACAAATAGAGCTGGCGCTGATTTTTAAGTGTCTGTCACCTACACAACAAACGTTAAGCCCCATATTCAAATGTCTGGCACCACTAACCGGAGGCAGTAAACCTGTTTCAAACTCCTTCAAGTGAACTTTGACATTGAAGGACACTCTACTGTGGACTTTCCTTCGAGACAAAAATTAAGACTGTGCCGGCAGTGCAGAGAGTGTGTGTGTGTGTGTGTGTGTGTGTGTGTGTGTGTGTGTGTGTGTGTGTGTGTGTGTGTGTGTGTGTTTGTGTGTGTGTGTGTGTGTGTGTGTGTGTGTGTGTGTGTGTGGGGGGGGGGGTTATTCGTAAAGAGAGCAGCCCTTCATCATTTTGTTGGGTGGTAAACTTACCTTTGTTAGTGATTTTCAAATATGCCGGTGTTGAAAGTGAAAGTGAAATTAAATTAACGATGGTGTCATTTACATACAAAAGTATTCGAAATAAATTATATATATATATAATTTTTCATTTTTGACGTTTGAGCAGTTTTGTTATTATGACGTCTGTCTTTATTACTTTAAAATGGCTTGTATATATTTTGTTAAGATGTGTATTTTAAAGTTGATTAGATGAAAGAGTAAAATTATACTGAATATTTAATGAACATATGTGTAAAAAACAACAACTATATTTGATATAAAGGCCCTTTGGAAAGACAAAATTGATCCTCATCATGTTCTTTTGGTAAAATAATCAGTAGCAAAAACATTGAGGATTGCTGGATGATATGTAAGTTCCTATTGTCCAATGTTTGACCATTTGACAAGATGATATTACGGTGTTTGCTTCATAACTAGTAACTACGTTGCATTAGGGCACATTATACCAGTGTGCACCGTAGCTCACTATAGCTACCTTAACCCTCTGCTTTGGTTCCAGCTGTTCATGTTAAACTATCTCTCAAACACCATCTTACCTACTCGCTTTTTGCTTCCTCCCTCTTATATCTCCATCTGATCTCTGCCTCTCTCTGCTGTGACCCCACTCTTCTTCACACCAGGAGGATCTTGCAAGAGGATCACTTTGGAATAAGCTAGGGCAGACTGGGCCATGTGAGACTGAAATGAGCTACGTAGTGCACAGTGGAGCGCTAAGTTGGGGATTTGATCAGAGCCTCCTGGGGCTCCAGCTCCATTTCCAGCTTAACATCAGTGGTGGGTATCTCTTCATCTGCCCGTGAAAGCATCAGGAGGTTAATACCAACCCTATACAGAGGAGGGAGGAACGTCATTGTGCCACAGACCTAATTAGACCCCTATACATCTGCATTTATCACATTAAAGATTCCTCACCCCATGTTTAGGAACTCCAATAGCAGAGGTTCTATTAGACATTTGTGTGTCAGTACTTTTAAACTGTCCCTATTTTCCCATCATGCAATGAAAAGAAGACAAACAATATACCTTGAAGGCCACCTACTTTAAGAAAAGCAATTAATGTGGTGTTTTGGGGTTTGTTAACAATGCTCAGCAAAACCGAACATATTTCAAAAGTCGATAATGGCGGTTCAATGTCTTCCTGTCTCATAGAAACTGAAACCACCAGGTTTGTAAATATGCAGAATTTATTACCTTCTACCTTGAGAGGGTGCTTGGCTTGCTTGGTTTCACATATCCCTTTGTTGATGAAACATGCCTGTTCGCCTCACCCCGTGAAGAGTGGGAAATGAAAAATGGATGAAAAGCTTTTGAAATAGGGTGTATGATTACCATAACACTTCTACAATAGAGGGAGAGTGCCTGTCTTGTATTGTTGCATGGAACACAAGGGGCATGCACTATACAAAAGACACTTGTACCCATGTCCTACAAAGGATGACAATATTTGCTTCATTTTCTTCCCTTTCAATTGATATTGAAGTCTTGTTTCCAATGAGGGTGTCAACACTGGAACAGCTGAAGTTATTCCTTTTTTCATTTCACTCCGCCGTTCTTCCTTTTAATCTAGCGGCACTAAAGAACTAGATTCCAGCAACAACAAAAAGGTTAGATCTTGCTTTCCGTTTCATCTCGGCCTCCTGCTATCCCAAGGGACGTCTTTCTGTGCTCGTCTGCACTGCTTGGCGATGGGAGATTGTGCCAGGGCTCTGTTTGTTTGGCTCTCTTCCCCCTCCTCATCGTGCTGAAATCTGCCTGACAGTTCGGCAGCATGGCTCAGGCCCCACAGGAGCTACCGTCAGATAAAATGTCACCGTGGCTTTGTTCCATGCGCCCTATAGGCGGCCAGATGCACTGTACACCTGAGAGCCCGTAGGCCAAAGCACATAGCGAGAGAACAGCGTCCAGTCTTGTTGATTTTGCTTCATGTGCGACATTTTGTTGACTGCTTGCGTTTTATTCTCATTACAAAATCAGCTTTGATTGACAATGAGATTAGGGGTTTTAACCTTAGAGCTATAAGATTAAACCACAATTCATCAAATGATATATGGTTCATGGACTGCACTAATTCAACGTCGCTCTTTGTTGCAGGGAGATGTGATTGGATAATAGCACGCTATGCTCACCATTTCCTAACAAAACAGCTTCTGAGCCTTAAAAGCTTCATATCCACAGTCAAAACGTGTCCCATTTCTCTTGGAACGGCAGCAGCACCCGACCCAGCTCCCGTCTCCGAGCCTCAGATGACTCTTCTCAATGGTTCCCTAACGAGGCTCGAGTGAAAAAGCCGACTGGTCCTCTCACAGCCGAGCACTAGGGCGGTTGCCACTGTCAGCTCCTGTTAGCTCACCCCTCTCTGGTTCACGTTTCCGAGAGCACAAACACTCTCATCCCAAAAGAGCTCAACCGCGCTCCTTCACCCACCCTGACTCCCCTTACCCCGCCTCAATAAATGAATAAAGCAAGGAGCAGCTCTCGCAGGTAATTTGATTAAATACGACATCCCTGCTTTAAAGATTGTGCTGACAAAGCAAAAATAAGACGGGACATTGTCGAAAGAAATTGTCACTGTACTCGAACATGACCCCTGCCCCACGTCGCTACGCTCTCCTCCCTTTGGATCCGCTGAGCATCAACACACACACCATTTTCAAGGACACGTCTGAGTTTTACAGATGAAAAATGCTATGCTATATGCTCCAGATTAGTGGGCTTGTCAGTCACTTAATTTGATGATATCCCCATAAGATCTCTTCCCTTAATTGAGTTTATTTTGCTTTATTTGATAGCAGACGTTCATGAGTTCATGTGTTTGAACCGAGGCTGCGTGCTACATACGCCTGTGGGCTTATCTAGGGCACTTGCTCACACTTTTCAAAACAGACATAGTGTAAACAACAGCATGAGCTCAGACATTTGTTATACACCAAGGACGCAAATAAGTAACCAATTTCTGCCAAATGTGCTCAGGGAATTGCATTAGCATATTAGAAGAAAAACTTACAAACACTAAATTCTCACATTTAAACTAACATGGTTACTCAGTAATTGCAATATTATTATCAAAGCAACTGAATCAATGTGATCATTTATTTTATTTAAATACAGTGTGTGTTCCATTTTCCTCTGGTGAACATTTCCTCTCTTTCAGTGTGTAATGTCACCCCCCCTGTCTCCTCCTCTCCCCTCAGGCTTGCGAGGGCTGACTAGAGCTGGGAAGGATGTATCGAGCTACGACGTATGAATGGAATGACAAGCCATCTCAGTCAGAGGGGAAACCACTCATTATACAGATTGCTTTGTAGCATTTCTGGGTAGTCAAGGCACAATGTCACCTCTCCTCAGTCTGGCCACGGACTGAACGAGCACTGCAGCTCGTCTCCCGGCCCCCGCTAGCCATCTCTGATCTGACACACTTTGTTGTTAACTCCGTGTCCATCAGAGTCAGTTTGCCTAGAGGTTATGAGGGTGGATTACTGACCCAACAACAATGCCAGTAATGGGAAGGAAACAGACATGTTCTAATGGAAGGAAGGACTGTGAATCTTATTAGCAGGACATCTTGTTTCAGTCAGTGTTCCAGTAGCCCCTCTGGCTCCATGATCGCATCAGCAGCAAACAGCTAGCAGGTGCACAGCAGAAATAAAGCCAATTGTCTTGATCAAATCATCCCCCGTTCTGCCACCCTACATCTATTCCTTCACTTCAGTGTCCACTAACTGGCTGTGCAATGGATAATGCTTTACTGTGTCTATTAATGCTCTCTTCGGTGCTATCAAGACATATGCTGATGATACCGCCTTTCTTTTTGTAGGTTAACTAAGCTGCTATAGCTCTGTTGGGAGACAGGTGGTTAACTGCTCTTCCTGTCTGTGAGTTGTGGCTCACTGTCAGGACCATCTCTACCTGTTGGCTGGAAATGTAGCAATGGTGGCAGGTTTGTTCCATACCGAGCTACTGAGTTGAGCGTTATCTTTTGCAGCCTGTGAATCCACCTTTCTGTCCTCAGGATGGTGTGGGGAAACAGCCTTGAGTGGCAGGCTCCTGCTCTAATTAAACCTGCAGAAGCATTAGTCCCGCTTGTGAGCAGTGTGAGAGTTTTCATAATTACCCGAGCAATTCATTCATTATTTAACTTAACGAGGTGGCTCAGTGGCCAGACATAAAGTGGATAGGAGGGCTAATTTGAGGAAAATGCCACACAGATATTAAATACCTGCAACTTTTGCCCCCGCCACCTGTAAAGCTTCTGGATGATGTTGGATCAGAATGAATCACTCAATATTTGGTCTTATTAGGTTTGAATGTATATGCTAGTGATGTCAGCAAACACAGAAAAGCACTCGTATTGCAATGGCTATTAAGTTCAAATGAGATGTAAGTATGACCTTTCTAAGCTCCTTAATTCAGCTAAATTGGCTCCAGAGGAGGCTAATTTAGCCCTTTACAACATGGGGGGAAATGGGCATTAGAGCAGTCGTGCCACCAGCTAATGGCACTGGACCTTGACTTGTTTGCACAGAAAAATGTGTTAGCTTTCTATCTCAAAAAGAGGGTGATATTCCTCTGTCGTTAAAAGCCTTTAAGTCGTATTTCCCACTCCAAACTATTTATCCTTACCCAATTGCTGGTATTACCATTTACATTTTGACCACCATGGTATTGTTAGTAAATGTAAATGGGAGTTTACATTAAAATGCAAATGCAGCACATAAAAAGCATGCAGTCAGCATTTTATAATCCTGCATGAAAAATGTTACCTTAGTGAGGCCATGCATTTAGATGCCAGAGCTGGGATACCAAATCATACCAGGCTGTGCTTAGAACCCTGCTGGCTCTGGCTGGGAGGATAATTGATACACAATTCATGTCTAAAATGATGGGGGCGGATGATCAAGTTAGACTGCTGTGATACAACCCAGCAAAATTATTGAGTCAGGAGATAATCTGTTTGGATGCAGCCCTTATACCTCTTATGATAATTCATATCATTTCATGTTCACACTCATATCAGCTGGCACGTCGTGACTCATCAACCCGTGTGCCCTTTTAATATTTTAGGAACAAAAATATAAAAGGTAACACATCCAACATATATTAGCGTTGTCGGGGGGGGGGGGGGAAACTCATAAATCGAGCGCTGTTGATTTTGACATTCCAAGAAAGTCTAAGAATTACACGGTTCCTGTGTGAGTCAGAAACAACAGTGACACGCAACTTAAAATCTGATTTCAGCTTACAATGTTTGGCACTTAAACAGTTTAACTAATATGATCTGTGTCATTACATTTCTGCCACTCAGGAATCCATATCCTCTTTAATCCCTGTCAAGCATTGTTAACTTGTTTACTGCTATATTAAGCACTAGATATGCTGCCTCAGAGTGAGGAATATGGCCCGTGGCAATTTGCCTCCGATGAAAGCATTAGGCTCACAGCGGTGTTACAGCAGCAATGAATTAAATTACACATGTGTTCTTGCGCAGTATGGACCCTGTATTTTAGATTTCATCAAATATTTATAGAATACTGAGGTCTATTTTGGTGGCAATATTACTCACATTGGTACATGCTGTGCTGTGCATATGTGAAATGATGGCTATGTTTACATTAGGCTTAGCTTCCTTGTAGCGGGGTTCATGCAGTTGTTTTGTCCCTGCTGTGTTTACAGCATAGATTTAAGGACTGGTGAGATGTGGAGAATAAGATTAGATTATACAGTATAAAGTAAAAGCCTCAAAATCTACATCATTGTGGGGAGTGTAAATCTATCCAAACAAAGCAGCATGCATGGTGTTTTCAGCATCAAAATCACATCACAAATCAGACAAAAGCCAAAGTAAAACCACTTCCTCTGCTTTCACTCTCAGGATAGCATAGAATAGCATTACCAGTTGTCTAACTGTGATCCAGTGACCCAGAAACATATATTTCTAATTGTTCTAGCTGGCCTCTGGGGCTTCCTTTACAAAGCTATGACCTCTTTACAATCGGACCACGGTGCACGGCCCACCAGGACCCAAAGGAAAGCCCGGCTGAGTACCATCCCCTCGGCCTGGCAGCTCTCACTTCACAGGGCAATGCCAACCCCATATATATCATACTTTATGTGCGTAAACTCATACAAAAGCATTTGTATTTGTATATGTGCAAACATCACATACACGTATTTGCACCCATGCACACAAAAGTCAAACACCCCCAGACAGCTCTATTTGTTCTCCCTATCCCCTTGAAAGTACACCAAAGACCAAACGAAGGCGAGTTGGACTGCATTTGCTTTTTCAACCTTTCTCCTTCCTGGACAATCTAATAACATCAGACCGCGGCGATGCAGCAAGGTCGGCCCCGGTCCAAGGTCACTCTCTGCTGTGTCCGTGGCTGAGGAGGTGTACAGCGAGGGGGGGAGAGGAGCAGCAGGCACACTCCGAGGTAATCTGATCCCACATCTATGAGCCCTTCTGATTACAGTATAATACATTTATAATTGAGAGTGATAAGGTCTGTGCCATTTCAAATGTTGAAAGTGTGCTGTTGATAATTAGTGACCCTGGAGAACCGCCTGCTTTTTTTAAAATCACAGAGCAGCGAGTTGGGGCTTGTGATTAGATCCAAGCTGATGGAGACAAAATAAAAGCCACCTAAACAGCTGAGCAATGAAGAATTACACTTATCAGCTACGATCTTATCAATATGTTTTGAAAACGGAGCTGCGACTCTTTTTCAATGCTGTTTGGGGCTTTAAAACAATAATCTCTATACTTGGGAAAATATCATCCACTAGAGTCCTCTCTATCTGTTTTCCGGGGGACATGTCAGGGGCTAATTGTTAAGAATTGAGTTATTGAGCTGTATGCCCTTCTCAAGCCCCTGAAGGACTAACACCAATACAAATAGCTTCCAAACACTATTGGAATTCCAACGGAGTGCCCCTGACTTAGCCCAGCCATAATATTGTTCTAATAATTGGAGCTCACAGGCCATCAAATATCATGCCGGTTTGTTCAATTGATTCAGACAGGC
Organism: Eleginops maclovinus; assembly: GCF_036324505.1. Lineage (NCBI taxonomy): Eukaryota > Metazoa > Chordata > Actinopteri > Perciformes > Eleginopidae > Eleginops > Eleginops maclovinus. The sequence goes on from NC_086371.1 coordinate 16,458,246, forward strand.
TCAAAGAGGGGAAAAAAACACCCATTTGCAATTTTTCCATTTGTAATCTAAATAGCATTCCGCCGCTCTGTTACTAATGATGAGAAATTCTGCGGGGCGAAAGCATTCTGTAATTTGTCCTTTGGCTAACTTTTATGTAATATGGTATGCAGGGCAGATAAGGCTTTGACAGGACTACAAACAAGTACACATGGAACAGTATGCACAACTAAGCTGTATCATCAGGCTCAAAGTACAAAGTTCATATTCCTACTTCCAAAGCTGCAAATGGAAATGCCTTGATGATAGTCACACCAAAACACTATAATTGAATGTGTAACATAATAATGTAATTTGGACGGATTTAAGTTGATAGTGTCCTGCTCAAATTGAATAGTTGACAGAGCAGAAGTGGGGTGTCAACTGCCTGTTTGCCACATTCAGCACCCTTTGCTGCAGCAATGATACGATGAGAGCTATATCTCAGCCCATCAGTAAAGGCAGCGGATTACTTTTTGTTGGAGTCTGCTGACTTTGCACGCAGCAGAATGAGGGTGAGTGAAGGCAAGTGCCAGAGTTGCATGATAATGAAAATACTTGTGATAAAGATGTAATGGATGTGGAATCGGGGTAAAAAACATTCATGAATAATATCAATGGGAAAGTGTGTGACGCGGATTGACTTGGTTTGATAACACACAGTCAATCTGCACTTTAAAATACATCCCTGCCGACTCGTTTTTTGCACACGCTCCTCTTATCATCCACGAACAGGACGGAAGCAGCAATGTGTCCTATCAAGCAGTTGTCGTTCAGAAGTGTTTGAACATGTTTTAAAGCATTTCGAGTGCAAACCGAGTTTAATTAGAATGACTGCTGATTAACATGGCTGCGGATAAAGATGAGTGTCCAAAGAATATCAACAGTGCCACAGCCACATTGTGTGGCGCTACTCATGTGGCTGGACTTTAAACATCAAAGACAGAAAATGGAACAAATGCTGTTGTATGAGAGGAGCCATGAATAAAGTGAAGAGATGAGACTAATCAATAATATGAAAATGATGTGCAGATGATGTTTCAGCTTGTTTGCATTTTTGTATTCTTTGCAAATTGTGCTGAAGCAAATGCATGTGGGTGTGTTTAGTACTAAAGGCATATGTGTGCATGTAAGATAAATTAAGTTTTGCTGCACGTATGAGGGTTGTTGCAACTGTGCCACAACTATGAACATGACATTTTACTATTTTATATTGTCCAGTGCTTGGACATTCTTTGTTGGTTTCTCTCAGCAGCAGCTAAGTGATATAATTGCTGAGTGTAACTGTGCTAACTAGCACTGCAGCCCTTCTCCATGCTCCCTGGTATACAATATTCCCAAAGGGAACCGTGAATAATAAAGACTTCAAATGACAAGCACGCAGCAGGGTTAATGATAAAGGTCAGCTTGCCAGCATGCAGCCAGTGAGTGTAAAGGACAAGTGGCATGGGGTCACAACTCACATGGGCTCCTGGCCAATATATGGGAGCAGGAACCCACAATCCTCCACGACGTGATGAGAGCGGCTACTCCGCGGCGAACGTTCCCCGAGCAGCTGCCATGAGCTGCATACTTCCCTGATGCTTTTATTAGCCTGCTACATTGTGTTAGCGATGACAGAAACTAATACAGTTTGATATGGGAAACACAGCAAGGCTTATATCTGTGTAAACATAACAGGAACAAATGAGACCCTGGAATATAAGGGAGGAGAGCGGGGGTGGGGGGTATTGCTACAATGTGCTAGAGAGGTTGTAGGCTGTTAGTATTACACTCATATTGCTGAAAAGAAGCAGCTATTGAAAAATATCAGCAAAAGAGACAGTGACGGCGCTCCTGAGGCCCAGCATCCGTTTGACAGGCAGCTCCACGGAGAGAATGTCAGCCAACACCTGAAGCCATGCAACTCCAACAAGACATACAGGATTTATCAACACATTTCTGCTGCTATTATTCATGAAAAACTGGCATTCAGCAGCACCTGACGCTCACATCAGTTCTGCATGATATTTACAAGAATCCCTTGAACTTCTTTTGCCTGCGAGGAACAAAGCCTCTCCATGTTCTAAGAACTAATCTCAATTAAGCCCTGCTGTTGATTAGGAATCTTTTCCACAGTTTTTGAAAATCAGTACAGGATAGACACTGAAAAAAGGAGTAAAATCCAACAGCATTAGGTCGAGAGGAAATTATTATTTTTTGATCCTCTTTATTTACATCAAATTGAATAACGCATGTAATTCAGTATTTTGAATTGCCAATTAATTTGCTATCTCAAATTGAATTCAAATTATTTATAATTAAATTGTTCTATTTTTTTTTACAATTTCATACAATTGTATTTGTGGTGAACACATGCATACATGTCGCAGTATCAAGGTTTGTTTTTGATGGCCAATATCTCCATTTCATTAAAGGTTTATCTTGACTTGGGTTTAACATGCATGCACTTACTTTAACCATGTGCATACAGAAAGCTTCCTTCATTCAACTGGATTACTTTTGGAAGTCAGGTTGGCCTTTGCACTTGTTTTACTTTTTTTTTTCTGGGTTATCTACAGGCACGTCAGACTTGCTCAGTTAATAAGTAATTTTCAAATGAATCTAGATACCCACCATCTGCACCACTACTTCCCTTCATCTCTGAGCTGCTGTCATGCTGTACTTCAATCTCACCATCATACTTCTGTTAAGGGATACCTATGTTCTACTTGTTCTGAGAATGGACAATGGTGCAATGGAACCGTAAAAAAGAATCACATAGATACAACAGTTGGACTCTTAGTCAGGATTATTCTGCATTCAACATATTTCAAACTACATCACACATTGATGACTGACCTGTTTCAAGCCATCATATGCAAGTACATATTCCATTTGTCTCTTCTTTCTTAATATATGTTTCATAATTTACTCAAACTTGTAGCCACCACTAAGTTAACCCAGTGAAAGTCATGACCGCTGTCCAGGGTGCTGAATCTGAATCTGTGATGTGCAGGACTCCCAAAGAATTGACTATTTTGCTTTGCCTGATCAGTATTTTTTTTTGTTGCCAGGGTTACATATATATTTGTATATCCAGATTCTGGATGTTGTGTCTTGGAAACGCCAACACCAAGCTCCCTCCACTTCAATAAGTCCTGCCTCATTAAGAGAATTGTTTTTATTTTATTTCAGTGTCTTTTGTCTGTGGCCACTTCAGTGAATTTTTCCTTCCCATTCTGGCAGTAGATTTTATAGTTGTTTATTTGCTTGAGCTAGGACAAAAAGAAATGTTTGTTTGAAGTCAGAAATAATGCATATGGTGTGTGCTCTACACTGAGGTCCAGTTAAGCAGCACTGCACTGAAAAACACAGTGTGGTATTATTAAATTGACTGAACCCTCAATTTTCACATTGAATTGTACAAAGAAATATTCTGATTTGCTTACATTAAATTTGAAATTAAAAGTGGAATCAATTATTAAAAATCTTGAAGATAATATTATATTTTAACGAGAGGTATTTTTTACATGGGCATCTTTAATTGTTATGTTAACTTTATTTTTTTTGTCTTCAACTTTCCCGACAAGCACACCATTCCCATTTTCACATTTCTAAATGAGCCAGTCCTAACCTTTAAAATATACATTGGTATTTCTTACCAAAATGTTGCACAATCTGTCCTTGACCTTAACCATCCATTGTGTCTCAACATGTCCAATGCACTTACAATACAATGCTCACATGGATACTGATACATCATCTATTTCTGGCATTTAGGTATGATGCCTACGGACAGGCATAGGATACAGACATCCCTCACCTACTTGAAATGCCTCCTTAAGTTACATAAGCAGAAGGCATTCAGGCAAAGGCAGTGCCTGCAAAATTCCTTGTACACTGGCTTACTACAACAAAGCCCTTCCAGTGTGTTGTAATTCTCTACATTTCCCTCCAGATTATCTCCCCATTCGTGGGGTTGAAAAGGATGGATGGGTAGAGGAGATGGTGAGAAAATCCCACTCGGATCAATTTTATACCAATCAACGCTCCTAAATAGTGTAGGAGATGAAGTTGGACTAAGTTTGGACTGCAGCCACGACTCGGTTCACTACAGTTTGTAAGGATATATTGCACCTCGGTTTCACACCGCAGAGAAAATGATTGTGTTTTTCTTCTTGGCGCTTGAGAGGATTTGCCCTTACACCCATTTGATGGACCTCCTTGAGGTTATGACACATTAACAAACACATATAGCTCTATAAAAAAAACTCTCAAAGGAAATAAACGACTTTCGTAATGTGTAATATAACCTGATTTGGATGTCTTCCTACCTATTTGCTTACTATGGTGCTCCTGTGGATACTTTGTTTTTCAAGTAGTACTACACTGGATATATCTGGCCCTGAATTCTGCTACATTAGCAGCACCTTTATCATCTGGCATCTTTCACAACGCTACAAAGCTGCAAGCAGTCACGATTCTCTCTCAATAGGCATTAATTCTCACCTCTGTCCTATTCTAATAATACCAAACTCTTACTCGAGAGGTGTGATTAAAAGCATTGTGAACAGACCTCGTTCACACAGTCCCTCCCAACCTTCCTCCCTCTGATTGTTGCAGTTCCACCCACAGCACAAGTGCATCACACACTGTTATTTTGCTCCCCTCCCCAGCTGTGCTGCCCACTTTAATCCATTATCCCAAAATGTCCACCTACCTTTGCTTAGCAATCTCCTCCACTATCACCTCAAGTGGCACTCTTTACTGACCACGCCCCCCCGGGGTCCCAACTAATCCGACCTTGTTCTCCTCCCTTTTTTTCTCCTCCTCCTTTCACCTTGTCAATTCAACACCCTGCTCCTCACCCTCTTCAGAATCCTGCCTCCCGCCTGTGTTAGCCGCTCTGCAGCAGTGCATTGTGGTGGCAGCTGAAGAGAGTGCCTCCCACATATGCGAGGACTGCTGACCTTCGCGGTTAAGCTTGGCCACTGCTATGATTAATGCCCCTACAAGACAAGAAGCAAGTACTTCTACCTGCCTGGCCAACATATATCTTCTTACACACATCATTCCTGTCTCAGCACACACCTGATGATGGACAAATCCAACCCCCCCTGTCCTTCCTCTTGCTGTACCCGCTTTCTAATTCCTCCCCCCGTAGTACCCTTCACAATGCTGCTGAGAAGGCATAAGAAACTAAAAAGGAGGGAGTTTTATATTCTCACACTTCCTTTTTCTTCTCTGAATGATCAAACACGCCGCAATGGGCTCATCTTGAAGGTGTACATGCTGGCTTCCGTTCGATAAGGCTGTTACCTGTACGTTTTTTGCCCCGAGGAAGAAGAAGCGCTTGAGTGTTTTTCGGTTGTGAAGTTAAAAATCCCTCAAGGACAAATGCACTAAGAAGAAAAGCAGTTGCTGCCATTAGGAGCCCCATACTCCCTCCTAGAGCAGAGTATAAAGCAAAACAAAGCATTCAAGCAATGAATCACCACAGATAGATATTTAAGGCACTATAAACAAGAAGCCCGATACGAGTTGGGAATAGACTAAAGTTATAAAAGTCTCAGAAATACAAATATTTACCTTCGGGTATACAATAGATCTCACTGGTGCCATCTTCTGACAGAGTGATATTTGTTCAAAGAGTTCTTACAATGATATGTATTGTTTTCATTTAATTGATTTTCCGTCCTGGAGTCAATATCTCAGTGGAGAAACAAAACAGTAATTTGCAGTTCCCATTACCCAGACTGCAATATCTTTTTCTGTAGAATTGTGTTCCCCTCAAAGTACCTTAGTTTGATAGTGTGAATGGTTTAGTGGTATTTAATGTTACAATCTGAACATTCACTGTTGTACTAAGTGTGTAGAACTTGTTGAGAAATGGTATTTTTGGTATTTAAGTAGTTTAGTATGATTCAGAGAGGGAGATAATACATCAATTACAACATCTACAGATTCCATGTCATATAGATGTATTATGTAATGACACAATAAAGATTGAAGGAACCTTTAATTTATATTCTTGAGAAAGCAAGGTCATTTTGAAATTACGTGGCAATAAACCCGTCCAAACACGACCAAGTAAAGCAGGTCACACAAAAGCCCCTGTTGGTGTGAATATATTTTGGGATTTACTGGGATGGCTATTAAAAGAGCATCTGGCTCTCAAAGCAAAGGCAAAGGCCAGCTAGGGATTCACACACAACTCTGAAACATGTATTTGTGCAGTGTAATAGCCTCTGCCACAAAAACCAAAGGTGAAAGAATAGTTTAATGGCTGCATTGGCAACACTTGCCCCTGTGCATGCATCACATCACGAATTGCGGGGTACTTTTTTAAAGTCTCACACTGAAATACACTCAATTATAGAACACTTGAAATAAGGAAAAAAGTGTTGCATGGAAACTGGGGCTCTACCCCTGAATCAGTATCAGGGCATTGTGCTGGGGTGGGAATGAACATGTGATCTTTTGTTGCCTTACCGTGCCATGTCACAGCGAACACAACAACTGCTCAGTCAATTTCAACTTCCTGTCTTTGACGATGTATTCAAATCTCCATACACAAAACTCAAATTTTTCATGCCACCAAACCAAATAAGAATAATGTTTACTAATGTTAAGATTGCAAATGAAAGCTTCACAAGAATCTTCCATCACTGATAGTAAAGGTCAAACATCCATCAATAAAGCATCTCGACTACAAACACTGACACAAGGTTGACATTTTCCTTCAGTGAACCGCCCTTCCATCTGCGCACTTCATACCGCCGTCTCTGGGTGAAGTGTTCCATTTTTACATGAGCCGCAGCAGAGGACCCCTTGACCAGATGAAAGCAATTGTCGGGTTAGCTCTTTGATGTTTTTGTAATGCATATTTACTGTTTTGGTGGAAGTGCTGCAATCATCTAAATATGTTTTCATCTCAGGGCACCAAAGCTTGTTTTGCATAGTGGAAATCACTACTGTACCGTAGAAATTGATTTCTTAATGTCACAGTTTTTGAAATGTCATGCTTATGAAATATAATGAGCTTTGTTCCTGTTTCCATTTGTTGTAAGATGAAAAAGGAGGATAAATTCTCATTAAAAGTAAATCAGCGATATGGGTTCAAGTCACAACAGTAAGTGGGGGAATTTGTTGTTCAGTCAGCGTTGAACATCTTTACACAACTCGGATGTTCCTGAGCAGGTGGTTAGACTTACAGAGACAATAACTAAATGTTTTAACATATCACCTCTTTTAAAGTGGAGATGCTTCATCACAATGGAAAACGGAAAAATATTTAAGCTTTTGCCTGTCAGCAGTGTGGTAGAGCTGACCGTGTCAAAGTTGGAATTGAGTGAATATCCATGAAATCAGCCCAATAACTTGTTTCTAAGCGATCAACAATAAGTGATCTAAAATACTTTTATTCTCCTGTCTTAGTATGTTCATATTTCACTTATTTTTATAATGCAGATTCTTTATGCAGATGAATCAGCAACAGCCAACAAACGAATTATTCACAGCAGAGCCAAAACAATCAGGAGGGAATTGTTTTTATGAGAAAAAAACCCCAAGATATCTTAATATTCAGATCAATGTGTGACCTGGCGATATTTTAATCCAATCCCCTGAAAAAAGACGTTGTACCTTAAAAAATGACATCTTGTTTTGTGTACACTTTCTTAATCATGTCAGTGCCTAAAACGAATCAAAGCATTTTCTCTGTCTGCTTCACATACTGTACATGCGACAGTGGGTTTAGCCAGTTTTTAAATCTGAGCTCACGGCAGTAGGACATGTTTGATTTGCATTAGCAATAATTTAAAACGCCTCTGATAAGACTGCAGGGGAGTTAACAAACAGTGGGGCTGATAACAATACAAAATGCAATCATTAATGCTACATTACATGTTGCTAGGGAATCTAAATGGCAAAACCCTCCACTAAAGAGAGAGATAAATATTGAACTTAAATACATCAAATGGATATTTAAAAAAAAATGAGTGGTATCAAAAACAGGAGTAGATTTAAAAAAAAAAAAAGGTCTGTCAGGGTTTGAGAAGTACTGCATGAGGTCAACATTAGAAGGAAACCCAGTTGGATGTTTCTAACACTGAGTGACAACAAAATTAGTCCAGATTAGTTCCCCCTTCCTCAACAATCGTTGAAATTCATTCGACCAGGTCCCTCTCTAGCATTTGAAATGACACACTGCCTGGATGTGGTGCAGATTGTGCTGTGAGAAAATTAAAGCACAGCGCCACGGCAGCTACTGAGGACTTACCTCATAAGGGATTTAATACCGGAATAATTATTTGAAAGTGCTTCTTAAGAAACAACATATTCAAAAACAATTTCGATGAAAACTTAATAACGCAGAGCCTATTAATGTTTGAGCAGTTCTATATTTAAAGATCATCCTACATGAAGATTCAATGTCCTGCTGTGTAAGTGCTGTTGCACCATTACTATTTCTCAGGGATACTAGTCCTCCTCAGTGCTACTTCCCTTCAGTGTTAATCAATACTTTTCAAGATTTTTAAGCTAGAAAGCAAACATCTTCTTAGGGGACGCTATAAAGCTGAGTGCTGGGGAACTAAAGGCCCGAATCTCGGCCCTGTCTTGCAGAGCCAGACATTTGTTGCAGTATGTCTGGCAAGAGGGCTTAAGAGTTAATTTCCTGGCAGTGATTTGTAGGAGAGCAGCATCAACAAGCTGCTGCAGACTGGAGCATGAAAACCATTACTTCAATCCCTCACTCCCTGACATTAATAGGATGAATAAATGTTTTTGTTCTCTGCTTAATTTGGATGAATTCATCCAAATGGCAATGAAAACAAGTAAATATCCATCTCAGCCTGATAGTAGAAAACAAAGAGAACTAACTCTGCCTTCGCCTTTTCTTCCACCTACTGTTTGAGAATTCCTCTGCATGGCGCCAAGCTCATATATCTGACTATAACCGTAATGACTGAGACTCGGAACATTTTGTGAGGGAGGCTCTTGTCTTTATTTTATGTTGATTCACTGTCACCACGCAGGAGGTTGTCACGCCAAATTTAATTCTGTAGTAACTTGCAATGCGATTTTTGGGATCCCAGACATCAAATGTGACAAAGGAGACGCACCCAGACATATTATTTCCTGCATAGGAACATGGGAAAAGAAGCTGTGCAGGAATTCAATAAAATCATGGAAGCAGGGGTCGAGTATTCTCAATCAATGCAGAATACACAGCAACAACAGAGTCCACAATGAGAGGTGACATTCACAAAGAGGTAACACAGCATTTTGGGCAGATGAAGCTGCACAGATAAAACACAAACAAATCTTGTCATTCTTAAAGCATCCATTAAAGGGTGTAATCACACCTCACTGTGTGGCAAAGGATATCCTGGTTCTTCTTGGCTATTTGCACATATTAGATAGGTTGATATGCAAAATAGGCCACTATTATTGCAAATGAGCATATTGAAGAAATTCACAAAGATCAGCGCTAATATCTGAACGCAGCTACAGTGAAAGTATGGAATATTCCCAGATCCGGCTGGTGACAGAAGCACATTGATAAAGGGTTAATCTGTTACGTTTCGTTAAATTAAATACTGTGTATGAAGTTTTGAGGGATACCTCTGCACTTTGTCGGTCAGGACCTGTAGCTCGCACTCTGAACATCTCACTTTTATTTTTCTCTCTGCCCTTGTTATGTTTACTCTGTTGTAGGCATAAGGGCTGCATTTACACTTTGCCAAGGATAATTGGGATCAGATGAAAAAGGGCAAATGGCACTCAGCCGCTAAACTTTAAGGCTGTGTTGGTGTTGTAATATCATTAGCACAATGTCTTTTGTGAACCAGACCTTGAGACAGGGTAAATAAAAATGTTCAAGTAATGCTTAGTTCATCAGCAGTCACAATACATTCTCTTTGAAGTCGCTGTGAAGACGCCCCTAAGTGTAAAGACATTCAAGATGCATCGGAGAAGAACTGGTTTTCTTCTTTATGTGTTTGCAGTTACTAAACAACTTCATGTGCATTAACTCTACTTCCTAACTGAAAAAGAGGCAGCACTGATAGGCCTGAAACAGGTTGCAATCAGATTTGTAGTCTCGACAGTGGAGATGCATGTATGTGGCTCAATGTAAATAAAAGTATATTAAATCACATCTCGACTCAATCTGGATGTAAGACATTTGAAAGGACAAGTGTAAATGAGGCCAATGGTTTTAAACCTCAGAAAGGATGTATCCTGATGACATAGTATTACTACTTACCAACAATCAGCAGACTACAGTGTCTGGGTCAGGAGGCCATGAGCACACTGTGCGCTGCTCAGCTCTCAGTGGAGCGCCTCAGCTCTCAGTGGAGCTCAGTAGTAATTCTCCAGTAAGTGAAAAACAACTATACAAACCTGTGTGATAGGCTATCTTTTGCGCTGCAATATTGTTCACACATTTCCTCTGCTCCCCTAAATCCCTGGCTGAATTACCAACAGTCACTATCTTTAGTTCAGGAGAGGGACATAAGCAAGAAAGGCAGAGTCACTTACAACACACAGGATAACTCTGGCACCTAAACTAATCAATGCGGCAGCACCTGCACTGCTGCTTCTGAGCTGCTTTCATGTACACTCCCACAGTAAGGTTGAGGTTATTTTGATTGGATCTAAAACTATTCTTTTGAAAGCCTGAATAACTTTGGTGTACTGAGGTGGCAGTCCATAGCTGTGACGCCTGCCCCGCCATAAAATGGCTGCGATCAGAGCGATATGGGAGATAGACATCGAAGGTCACAAATAAACCCTGTCTAAGGTGACAACTCTCCACAAGTACATACTGCACTTGACCATTCCTTTTTTTTTTCCGAAAGGGAAGGCATCTCACCTTGAGTTTTGGCAAGAGAGACAGCCTTTGTTCATTTTAAATGCATTTGGAAAGTAGTAATTAAGTCCCCCCCCCCGATGGACTGGGAAATTGACATGCTCTGGAGAGCCAGTGAGTAATTATATTTGTAAAGAGCAGTGATACAAGATACTCCCCTCTGACTGGGACTCATTACACATCATTAGAGAGGCGCGGCAACTAGGCACATGAACGCGCATCACAGACCACACACACACACACACACACACACACACACACACACACACACACACACACATACACACACACACACACACACACACACACACACACACACACACACACACCACCTCTCTCACACACATGCAGATCAATGAAAGAAAAAAACAAACACTGTTACCCTTTCGTAAACAAACTCTGTTTTTCATGCTGCCCTGACCCGACTGTGGAAAGTCCTGCACGGACCGTTTGAAACTCTATTCTGCATATCTCAACTGGTGTTACTCATACTGCGGTGGGTCAATAAGTAATTAAAGATTAAATCTGAAAATAATTCTCATTCATCTAAATAGTGAAAGGTTCAGATATGAAAGTTACGAAATGGGGCCTCAGGAGGATTGTGGTCCACGCTTTGAAGCAATAATTACCATTACAGCAGCGTAGGGCGTAAAGCTGCAGGGGGATGATAGAACACAGCTAGGAACTTAGTGGACTCCTTTAATTGGAACTGGAGTGGCAGCGTCTACAACTCTCTGCCATGTTACCTCTTCTTTATACAGTATTTCTCCTCTCTGCTTCTTTTTTCTCTCTGCGAGTGTTTGCGTTTCACTGTAGAATCTTAAGACACCATGCATATATTATATAACCACAATGGAACATGGACTAAATCCACTGCGGCCCGTATTTTGGAAAACACCAAACAAATGCTAAATCTATATTTCATGATGCACTGAGCGCCATCTTTCAATATCTTCGCTCTGTTCAAGTGAAACGTTGAAAGGAAAAAAAAAGAAGTCTTGCAGCAGAAATGGTAGAATGGAAATGAAATGAATGCAATAGATACACAAAACATTCATCGCTGACATTTACCAAGGTTTTGGTTCTGTCTAATTTGGTGAAATTTCCGTGCTGAAAAATGTTTTTTATAATTCAGATTTAAAAAAAGCCCTCAGTACAGATTTGTTTGTAAGTGATTTTGCTGCCCAATAGTTTGGACCTATTGTTTCTGTGAGATGAGCTACTATTCAGAGTGTTGTGTGTATTTCAAAGGTGTTTACTGCATTATTAATGCCATATTCAAATTGCCAAGGGACAGTGGGAGAGCTATATTAGTGTCAGAAAGCGTAGTTTGTTGCCTTGTCTGCTTTCACTTTAAACTCATTATCTTGTCTAATTCTCTCTGCCGCCATTATTCCCTCAACCCTTTAAGCAGCCTAATTAAAAGAGCTTTCATTTTTTCATTAATATCAATTTATTTATTTATTTACTCTGCGTCGCTACTGCCAGAGTGGAATCTAAATGACTGACTTTTTCCACTTCTATAAAATGAAAGAAGTCCTGCTGCATGGCACTTGAATTGATGCCATAGTGAAATCTGGAGTATTTGCTCTCATCTACAGTATCTGTCTGAAGACCTGATGTTACACTGCAAGCTTTCAACTCTGTGTGCAGCGGCTAATGTACAGTGTCCAATACAAACAGCTAATCTACTCCCCTTAATGCTGTCTAGACTAGATTAGTGCTGAAAAGTGGCACCCGTATTCAATAAAAAACTGCAAACAAAAATAAAATGAAGACATGTAATTATGATTCCTCATGTTCTGAGTATTCACACTTTATGACTGAAAATCTTCAGACAGATTAGTGTTGATTGGCCCATCACGGTCTTATTTCTCTCTGGCCTTGGTTTTATTTGGTTTGTTTGAGTGCGTCTGTAATAACAGTTTAAAGCCGTACCATGGGGAGATTATCAGACCATGCTTCAGCGATGGACATTATCGCTCAACTACATGCATCACTTCTTCTCTGCTCATCTCTCAGAATGGCTGCTGGGGAACTCACCAAAGAGCTGCTTTGTGAACTGTATGTATGTGTGTGTCTGTGCATGTTTTGAGTGTGTGCGTTTTTGTGCTAATCCACATCTGAATGTATGTGTGTGAAGATTGTTTCTTGCTTGGTCCTACTGCTCAATGTGTGCCATTAGCATGTGTGTGAGCATGCACATGCTCCGAGTTCTCGCATGTGGCGTTTGAGGGTTGTGTGTGCATGCATGTAGAATGACATTTAGCAAAATGTGGCAGCGAGAGAAGAAACATCTGACTCATAATTGAAGTGCCATGAAAGAAATATGATCATGAATCTGTGTTAGGCTTACGTGATCAGCTTTAAACCAGCGGCAGCAGCTGAAGGCAGCCAGTGCTCCCGACTACCTTACCACCCTGAAGGCTGATTACAACGCTCAAAATGATACTCGACAAAAAATGACAGAGGAAAAACACAGCGCATTCAAGGCGAGCATTTCTGATGACAAAATCGATAGGCCGTAGCGCTCTTATCTCCATCAAAAAGAGAGTCTCAGGATAAATGAGTGATTCAACCACACCAGTCATTTCAATGTCCTGGAGGATAAGACGGCAGCAGTCCTCAGTCATTCTCCTCCTCTTTGTGACACGTAGAGCTCTCCTAACAGCAACGCGAGACAGACCTCTCCTTTAACGATAAGACTGGCCATATTGATATTTTTCTTGTTGTCAACATATGCCATGAAAAGACCAAATGTTGAAATGAATTGACTCTGCTAGCAAAGCCTGATATATCTCAGTGTCCCTTATATGTTTTCCTTTTGACTCTAGTGATGCCACTTTGCCAGTGTGTGTGTATTTCTCAGCTTCAACAAAGGGTAATCATCAACTCTTAATCCATTTTTATTAGAATACTTTTTAGAGGCCTGTAAAAGTTAAAAAACCCAATGTATAACCATTTAAATAAAGAGTTTAGAAAGACTGCAAATCCAACTTCTTAAATGCAGCATGCATTTTCACTCCTTTTTGCATTCTCTTGTTTATCCAATCCAATCCAACATTATTTCTATAGCACATTTAAAAACAACACCGTTGACCAAAGCGCTGTACATCAATAAATATATGGTTTATCATCCTCTGACCATTCATGAAGCGACCTACAGTATTAGGGATCCCAGTTTGGGACCATTGATGTAGTTATATAATCCCATTCACTTAATTACAAATAGCACATTCATAGTAACAATCACTTGGGTCTTACAGCACATGTTCAAGTTGACATAGACTGGATCATGCTAGCTAATGTTAGCACACTTAAGATAATGATTTGTAGACAGCAACGAGTTGTTTCTATATTACTTTATACATTGCCCATGTTAAACTAAATTTGTTTTAAATGCTAGATACCAAATGTTTACCCAGAGTTTGAGGAATTACTTTTGAATTTTTCAAAAGAGCGATTAACATCTTTAGTTTCAACCAACAGTTTTTGGGTTGTGAACCACAGACAGTGAAGGGCATATATTATTCATTTTGGTTTTGGTGATGTCATGGGATTTGTTGACCAAATGAAACATTTAAAATGACTCTTTTCTTAATGTAAACAGCAGCCTGCAAAAATATAGGGACATTTTATTTTCTAAAAGGGACATTTTATTTTATATGCAAAGTGTGTTGTAGCCGGCACATAACAAATGTAAATGTATAAACATGTGAGGAGAGAAATCCGCTGTGTCAGAAAGACGGATGGAAAAAGGTACAAAGCTTGGGAAGTGTGCTAACAAACTCCATTTTGTGTTGCTGCAGCTGTTTCCATGGAGCTCCCTCTCCCTCTCTTTTGCTCTCTCTCTCTCCCTTTCTCATACACACTCACACACGCACACACAAGCGTCTGAAAGAGGATTCAGCTGTGTGAGTCAATCTGCAACCAACTGCAACTCGGAGAGAGAACCCCTCGCTCTCTAACAGACTCTTCCACTCTCATCTATCTCTCCGGCATCACGCCCATCTCATCATTTTTTTCAAACTCATTACAATAATTTCTTAATTTATTCTTTTACCCCAGTCACAACAACAAACCCACATTCAGCACACTCAATTACTGTGATTTTGATACATGAGCACCGCATCAACAAGAAGCACAGGAACCAGTCGATGCCTTTAAGTGCTGTGCTCCTTCCCCAGTCTTATTTGGAGTGTGTGTGGCAATCAGCAGTGCTCATTACACCTAGCTGCCCTATAAAGATGGCCCAGAAAAACGTCCTTGAGGGAGAAGGTGAAGTAAAAAAAAAAAAAAAAGGAAAAGCTGCTTACCGAGGACTCCGACGCGGTAGTTGAGAGTGATAACGATGACATTTCCGTAGCTGGCCAGGACACTCCCATCGATCATGTTGCCCGTCCCCTCCATGTACGATCCTCCGTGAATGTAGACCATCACAGGCTTGGCCCCAGTGTCTCGGATGTCTGCAAGAGCGGCCATCATTAACACATTCACATTGTCGTCCAGCCACTCCGATCAAGGGGTCGGCTCAGATTCAGAAACAGCAGATACAGTGCATGGTGGCCACAAACAGACAAGCTGACGGTCACCTCTCAGATACCAGCTGTAAGGATACAGTCTGCTGGCTTACTAATGCAAATGAAGGCAATAGTCTTTCATATCTGCTCTATGAAAAACAAATTAATGTCCACTCATTATGATGCGTTCTACTCCATTATAGTAATTGGCCATTTCAGCTGAAAATGCGGCTTGTCAGTTAGCGTAAAAAGTATTTATCCTATTTAAACCAAACTATTAGGGTTGTATTTGGTTTTGTGTTGCCTTCCAGGAGGCAGACCCAGTTTCCGATATAGACACACAGGAAGCCATTAGGGAGAATGAAGAGAGAGGTACACTGACACATCTTCTAACCAGGAAGAAGGCTAATCTGGCTTGACAGTGATAGGGAAAACGCACCAGCTAATTACACAATGCTACCATGCGCCTCTTTTTTACACAGGCCTATCTCTGTGCAACACTTTATTTGCACGGCCTTGCTTGGCAGTTAAATTTGTGCTTCAGTTTTTGGTAAAGTGCTGTTTATTCTATTCCCAAACCAGAGCTTGATACCCAGCTGGAGCGACACTCTAGCCAGATAAAGCACATCCAGAGGTATAGGGGAAGAAAAAAGCCTCTGTTTGAGGAATTGACTGAATTACTGGCTGGCTAGCTAGAGCTGGAAGAAAAGACAAGAAACTCTCTCTCATTTTCACTCCTGCTCCCCCCCGCATTCTGTGTAGCTTCTCGCCTTCCCCTCCCTTACTTTGTATCGCTTTCACTCACAGACTCTCCCCTGTCTCTCCCCATTTCTCCCCCGCCTTCCCTCAATCTCTGTCCAACTCCCTGCCTCTCGTTTTTCCCCCTAAGAGTGGTGAGAAGGGAAGAGATGCGAGGGCAAAAGAGTGAAGAACACAGAGAGAAAGAGAGGGAGAAAAAAAAAAGGAAAGAAAGTAATAAAGATACAAAACAGAAACAGAGAAAAAGAGAGGGAGCAATGGGCTCAGATTTAAAAGGTCCGTATTGTATTATGGTTGCTATAGTGACTGAGAGCCAAAATTCAAAATCCTCAAGAACAGCTAATCGTGGACCACATCCTGCACAGCCCAATCTGCATCCATCTGCAGGCAGCGCTTGTCGTTATTCACCCCATCACATTAGCATGCTTAACACCGAGGACAACTACTTAAATGCATTTTGTAGACACACAGCTTTTCTGTACCCCCTATAGCAGAGCTCATCCTTGATTCACATGTGTTTTTTCCTTCCCGTTATTCCCTTGGTTATTCGTGGCCCCGTTACGTTTAAAAGCAAAGCAATAACTTGTATATGATGTGCCCTTATTTATGGCTTTCTTTATCTTGCTGGTATCTGAGAAGGCTACACAGTGAAATGTGATTTATAGCTGACACTTCTCTATGCACACACTTATCTTAGACAAGAGGAGGAGGGGATGCATGGGGCGAGAAAGCATGAAAGGTACAGTCAGAGAGTGGAGAAGGGAGAAAGGGAGAAATACAGCATATCCTACACAAGCTACTCAAACAAATGGGCCACAGATACAAGGAGAATGGCGTAGAGGGTGACTGAACAGGGGGCAGAAATAAGAAAAAGAGATTAGTCATGTCAATGTTATCAGTCACCTCTTTTGTTGATTCATATCGGGTCTCCATGGAAACAGTTAAATCCCTTTGAGTTAGCGATATAAGACACTGAAGCTCTACTTGGTCTAATCTATTTTTTGGCTTGATCTGATGTGGGGGGCGTCACACTGATGTTATATACAGTTATCACTGTGTCAGAGGGAAACTCACATGCAACCAATCTTAATTTGACTCCAGTTAAAAGTGAGAAATAATAATCATTCTAGATACAGCCACATGCGGGCTGCAGCACCACATGACGTGGAGGTAATGAGGTGAGTTGCTCTTCTTAACCAATCAGATCAGAGCTTTATCGGTTGCAGCGGACGGCTTAATCTGGTGTAACAGGTGACTAAGTGGCTACCTCAAAAAGCTGCCTCCGGATTCACTAACGTCTCCGAGGCAAACACATCATTACATCGATACACATATTCACAGCATCAAAATGTAGCACAGTGCTTTGTGCTAGAAAAAGAAACAGAGGTTCATTAATGCACAGACTGGAATATTTGCAATACACATCACATGCACAAGGAGTTGAAAAATAAGAAGAATAAAGAAAAATCCACTCATGTTTTGGTGATAAACAAAGAAATCTATGCGTGACACAAATGCAGATGAAAGCTGATATGCAATGAAGAGTGAGCTGGACAGAAAAATAATTCATGTAACGCATCATTTGCTCAGATATTTCTCTCAATCACATCATGCAACATCAACTATACAGTGACATACTGTACACTACCAGCACATTTTATACAATCAGGATACTTTGTAACACAAGAAAAAAATATATAAATAGAAAAACTTCAGTTCACCGCACCGGCTTAAGGGTGGGGGATGGTCACGCCAACAAATACATAACAAGCCATGAATTTCAACAGGACCTGAGCACCACCTTTCATAGGTGCACCACCACAGTGGCTCTGGACTGATTGGAGTGTCAGTGGGAGGCATAACTCAGGCCTGAGCCGATCCTGTAAGTGTTGCTGCTGCAAGTAGAACCCACCAGGAGGGCTGGGAGCAGTCCTTCCTCCCTCCTCCATCTTATTTCCCCTTCCCCTCACTGTACCTCAACCTTCTTGTCCTTTGCCTCACACTCCACTAAAAACAGTCAGTCATATATCTGACGTTAAGCGGCCCCAGAACCGGCCTTGACACTCCAGAGTGGGACAGGACAAAGGCAAGTGTAGATAAGTGTCGGTGGCATTCACGGTGTCAACATTTGGTGAAACATGGTGGCTGTCAGCGGTTATCAGTGAGGTTTGAGGTGGGGGACAGTGACAATGTCCTGATGTGGCAGGACATGACATGCACCCTACTGTAGTGCTCTTGTCATGCCAAGCTTCACGCTTCACTCACGACAAGTCCATTACTGGCAATGTTCACATTTGAGAAGCACATTTAGTTTAACTGGGGAGCTCCTTGCAAAACAGGCAGTGTAATTACAGAGAATTATACAGTAGTGTGTGCCGTTGTACTAGTCACTAAGAGTATCCTGAATGTCACCGAATGTCTGCTTAATATTCCCTTTATACTGGATCAAATGAGCTAGCTCTGTGTGTGACTAGGCCTTGGAGGGGGAAAAAGGCTGAAGTGAAAGAACACACAGTAATACATTTTCTATTTTGGACTCTTCGAAGAAACTGGAAGGAAACCACAGAAGAAAAAAAATAATTGCTGTTGCATAGGCTGTTGCTATTCCAAGCCAGTGGACTTTCAGAGGCTGCACATCATCAGGAGTGATGGGATCGGCAGGAAAAGAGCGTGTCAGACTTCACCGTGTTCTCCACTACACTTGACATTTCTGGGAGGTTTGGCTTATGTTTATAAAGAAAATCTAAACATGGCATATGAAAAGGAGAGAGAGTGCGCGCCTCTGCTATGAATCTTGACATCGCTACAGTTAAAGTAATGGGAGGAATGACCTTTGTGTGAAGGTGACTTCCTGCTCCGTGGCTGGTGTGTTTGCATGTTAAATATGATGTTATGATGAGTAAAATAAAAGGCAAGACATGGTAAGAAGCCTAAAAGACTATGAGCCAAAGCCTCCTGCAGCTGGCCCGTATCTGGATGGGAGTAGGAGGGTGTAGAGGTGCTGTCATTTCTAAGACTCACAGACAGCTGTTTACTCCTTGACTGAACCAAGACTAACCCTATAGTCTCTCAGGAAAGTCTGCTGCCCTTGATGCAAGCCACACAAGCTGACATTACTGTACAAACCGAGTGGAGGGTTAAGGACAGCACACAAATAAAGGTAATACAGCAAACTCCCTCAGCCTCAGTGAACAAATTCAAAGCCTATCTCCACTCTTCTTCCATTCTCCAGAATTTTCAAAAGCAGTCTGTTTCTACATTTTTTTGTCTTCCCAATTATTTCCTGCCACTCAAGAGCAAAGGGCAAGTTGGGAAACATAGATGACAGCAACAGTGAGGTTCTCCCATCCTTTGAAATGGCTCGTATGATGCCCGTGTGGATGAGCTATTAGCAGCAATGCTTATCTTGAAAAGAAACTGAGCAGCAGCATCCAAATATCTCTGCATAAATGGGCTTCAAAGGGGCATGATTCCTCAACCCTGCCACATCACAGAGAATAGGATAGTGGCAGAATGAAGAGAATGGTGTGCGAATTGCCCCCACTGTCGATTCACCAGTCTACAGGCTGCCTTAGCTGAGGGCTTTGCTGGATGGGGATCCAGTCAGGCCTGTGCAATGGAATTAATGGTAATACCCAGGCAGGTGGAGCTCAGCTCTACTTCCTGGCACAGCAGCCAAGGAGAGCTTCTCTGGGGGCGGGGGTATGTGTGTATGCTGTGTATTTGGAGCTTGCTTCTAGATCTTGGATGCAAGAATTGTTTACGTGTACTAGTGTGTGCGCGTGTGCATGCATCACTGGTTCAATGGATGCAGGTGTACATGTCTGAGTGTGTGCACACTCATGCTGGGTAGAAGCATTCCTCCTGATTAGAGCTAGAGTCTCAAAGTGCCACATGACAGGCCGAGAACACACACACAAACACACCTACACACCTATTTTTCATCAGTGGGAGAAGGCCGAGGCAGCAGTGGTGCGAGACACTCTGGAGGTGGAGTGGGGACGTCTGCTCTCTGCCGAACACTGGGCACAGAACCTCAGCACCACTGCCATGTTCCACCTGGGAGATTTAGCTCCTACACAGCCTGACTTCCTCTATTTACATGGCCACCTTTATCTAACAACAGCAGGTAGTTGATTGAAAGCTTGCACAGCTTTTTTACAGTGCAATAACAGCCTCTGTAAAATTGAGTCTTGATTGTGGGCCGATGTAAATCAAAGCAACTTGGCCGGCATGCTCGTGTTGCTGGAGGGAGCGTTCGCAGAATTTAAATGCACTTTGGGGGTGCCAGGGGGCTGACTGGCTCAGACGGACAGGCAGACACACAAAAGGAACAGATAGAAAGTTGAAGGAAGAGATGGGCGGAGAGGCTGGCTGAGAGGAAGAGCCTGTGGGACAGCCAGGGGACCGAGAGAGATACAGAGTTTAAAAAAAGGTCATTATATTCCTCGCTATTTCATTTTGCCTATCTCCAGGTCTAAGTAGAATGTTTTTATTAGCTGTTCCACTGCCTTTTTATTGTGAATTTATGTATCACCGGTCCATTACATATGTTACTTACTATTGAGAAACCCCTTTATTGTTCCAATAAAACGTATTTGAATTTAAAAGCGTGTCTGGAGGGTTATAACAGGAGGGTGGCTCAAATATGGCAGAGGGAGGGAGGGAGGGAGGAAATTAGCCCAGGAGAGACAAGACTGCCAACTGAGACAGCATGGTAATGTTGGGATGAACAGACTGAGAGATGGAGGGGGTTAGACACAGAAAACAGACAAGACGGTAGATCACTGGACTGAATGAGAATATGTGGATAAGAGATGCATCAGCTGAAGAGTTTGAGAGTGGGAGTTCTGCTTGTACTTTGATTCTCCTTGGCCTTTAACTTTAATACAAATGTTTGATTTCTATTAGTAATCTGTAGACAAGGAGTCTGCTTTTACTCGCTATGATAGCACATCCAACTGTGAGAGCAGTAGTATGTAAAACAGCTTACAAGGACTTTGTAGTTTGTGCAGTGCACTCGACCATCCTTCAGCCCTAAGTTAAGTCTCTTTCTCACAGAGGTAACAGTTCTCTCTGGGGACAGCAACAGAGGAGTGTCACTAAATGTTTGTATCATGTTACTGGCCATGACACTTCAAAACAAAGACATTCACCAGAACAATGAAAATCTTCTGGATCATGTTTAGGGATTGATGGCCAACTCTGTCACACATGCATTAGTTACAATGCTGTGGCAGAGATTCTGCTGGGACCGTATTGTGCTTCTACGGTGATGCTCTGTAAATAGCATTAGTTGCGCTCAGTGAAGAATAGACTTGTCACATTTTCAGTAAGGCTAGTCTTGCACAACAGCTTGGAGTCCAAGCCTCTGTGCACGCATGCAAAGACTTGCCAGACAAAGGGATCGGCACTTGTCAGCAATTTTAAACGGACTTAGGGCTACATACACTGACGCATGTGGGCTTGCTTGAGGGAACACAAACAATTCACATGCACGCTTATATACATACAGTCAAGCTGAAAACTGAAAGTAATTTGGCCTCAGTTGCAACAGCACGCCTTGGGCTTGAATGAAGAAACACCTGTGTGTCAAAGTGGTGCCATGGCAACGCTTCCTGTTCAGTGATCAAGGCCAGCATGAGCCTTCGTTCTGAAAGAAGAGCCAAGAGGCAGAGAGGAAGGGGTTTCACTACAAAACCCTTAAACATCTGGAAAGAAGCCTGGACGCCAGAGGCTTAAATAACCAATGCACGACCCACAGCAAGGCCGACATGAATTAAGCCAATGTTCAACCCATATAAGTGAAGGAATATGCCAACTTGGTGTGACATCTCGGCTTCCCTGCCAAGTAATGAGTCCATATGCCCGAAACAGGCGGTAAGGTCCCAAGCAGCTTTTCTCCAGACACACAATCTTGCTTACCAAATATACACATAATGTGCAGAAATCCGATCTGTCCATACCAAACAGTATAAATCAAGGGCTTTACCTTGATATCCAACATCAGACTTACATCACCTGCTATACTGTGGCAAAGGAAGACAAGGGCTGGGCCATATCAAGGGTTTGATTTAGATTCAGAGACTTAAGCCGTTTCTGTTGCAGCACAAGAATCGTCTCTCATTCTAATCTCGGCAAAGATCCACCCTGAGCCAGGAATATCCCAAGATAAATATGGAAAGTGAACAATGCGATTGCTGAGCAGCAACTTCCCATTTTCTACACCTCTCGCCTCTAATCCTCTCCGGCAGCACTCCTGAACTGCCGCTCCTCATCTAAATCTGCTGGTAGACCCAGAGAACAGTCTGATATTATACTGCTGCTTCACTTTCCCTCTGCCATTATCACCATAAACACAGCTTCAGGCCACACCTTACCACTGCCTCTGCCCTTGTAATAACAGTTGCTCCAGTCACTGTGAGATATTAAAATGACACAACCCGGGCTTGGTTATCTAGACAGCTACTGCAACCGATCTGACTCTGAAGCCAAACACTACTCATCGTCTGGATGTTGATGCCCAGAAAACCTCATATTCACTCACACACACAGAAACTCCAACATTTGATCAAATACAACATTGTTCTAAAGATTGTAATGTGACTGGGGTGCTTAATGGTTGCAATTGCAGGAAGAAAAACCAAAATAAATCAAACCAAAAAACATGAATGATCTGAAAACGATGACATTTTTTTAGGGGGAAAAAAAAATCATGCACCATCTTTGTTCACCATGGAAAATACCTTCATCTTCATCACCGTCGTTATCCGATAAATCCTCACCCTGTTTTTTTGCATGGACCCCTGTTATTGAAGTAGGGAGAGACATAAAGAGGCACAGGGAAATTCAAAATAGCATGTTTGGCAGTACACAGATGGAAAAAGAGGCAATTTAATAAACAGCAGTCCTTGAGACTTTGTGATTAATTACAATGTTAATTTAAATACACATTTCCCATTAGAAAAAAGAGGCAAGGGCATTTCTTGTTGACATTTAAATCAAGTACAATAAGACAAACTATATATTTCAATAGTATAGCAATTAAAAAAGACTACACTGGGTACAAAAAATCAAAACAACCCTTGCACAATGTCACCTAAACAAAATACTTTTTCAAGACAATATTTGGAGCAGAGTCATACACCATTGGCAGTCTGAGATAAAAACAAATTTATATTCATCAGAAAATAACTCTGAATCCATTCCTATAGGTTTGCGTAACAAAACCCTTAGACTGCTGTAAAAATCAACGGCTACAACAGGTCAATCTGATTGGTTGTAACTGCACTTTTGAAATGGCTTTTTTAAGCAGAGTTTTGGTGTGTTTAAACAAGACCTTGGAGAATTTATATTCCCTCCGGTACCTAAAATACATTTCTAACTTGGACATTCAGTTTAAAGAGACCATAACAATGGAAACAAGATTATATAACAAATAAATGTAGTTACTGCCAAGATCAAGAACGAAAAATAAAACATCTGTTAAAATAACAGAGTTTTTAAACTACAAGCAAAACATGCGGAGGGTTGTAACTTCCCTGGAGGAGGTAGAGATTTGAGTACTTTGCATGTATTATGTGTACTCAGTGATATGTGCAGCTACTTGTCTTTTTGCCCTGAACAGAAGGTAGATTGCTGTTGTCCTTGTGCTACATGATAGTATGGAAATCTATCCCCCTAGTGAACAAACCTTGTCTTGACCTACTTCTAAGTTGTATTGTAAACTGGTTTGTGTGATATCCATGCATAATCACTTTTTAATGCCTAAGCTAGCAGAGCCTGTTGATACCAATGCTGCTTATTGAGTTGGCAAATCTTAAGTCCATCAAATACTCAATACATTATTTTCTGACGTGAATTTTAAGAAATGTGGTATTTCAATTTTGGTGGTACCCTGACCTTTCATATAGCAACACTGTCACTTTAGATTTTCCTCCCGAGCAATGCTTGACACAGTTAATCCTTATGTTTCAGTGACCTTGGACTGCTCCTCTGGTGCAATCACTAGGCCTCTATGAATACAAATTAATATCAAAATGAAATGGGCTCACTGTCATGGAATTTACTGAAGCATTCATGATTTCCTTAAGATACTTAATGTTTCCCAGAGTGTTGAAACAAACACCTCATCTAACATCATGTGGCTTTTTTTTTTTTACGTCATCTACTGAGAGCATTGATCATGAGATCAAGATACATCAACATCCGGCTGCTTCCATGCATAAATAATTTCCAAGGGGATAACCATGGTGTCTGTACACTTCACTCTGTTTCCAGCCTTAGGCTTGATTATAAACCTTATTCTTCAAGACAAGAGCCTGCGTATCATTTCATTTGCTGTGAGTATTCATGATCTACAAATAGGAACACTCTGGGAAAAAAAAAATGTCGGGATTGCTAGTCACATGAAGCCCACCCTAAAGGATCATAATGACAACCGCTACATTTAATATTTCCCTAAAAGTCTCTAAGAGTCTTCATGTTGGCAGGCCAGTCAGTTGGGTGGAGTAGGACGCAATAAAACCCTCTTGGGCATAGGCTCTAGTTAAACAGCTTTTATTTGAATGAATGCACCGGCGTGTTTGAACACCTCATCCATTGTTAATTGATAGATGCAATATATTGCATAATGTAACAGGCTGAGTGTCGTGACATTTACCGAGTACATTCAAGCTCTTAAAGTGAAGAAGCCTTTTAAATTTGTTGATTCCACAGCCAGTGCATTGACCTTGTTCAGTGTAACAATTGGGCGTGATGAATAATGCAATCTGTATGGTCTGCTATATCAGCTTTAGACAAGCAAACCACCATATGACTACGGCAACTTCAAACTTATTGATGTTGCATCAGCCAGTTGTTTGAAGGTTGGGCGGAGGCAGATTTAATCAAGCCATATAGAGTGTAAGGTGAATGGCTTGCCAGGTGTGGCAGGCGACTTTCTCCTCAGTCATTTACTAATGTAATCAAGATGTATAATCTATTAACATACAACCTAAAATACTTAGTTTGCATTTGTCCCCTTGATTTAATGGCAAGCTAGCAAAAAAGGTAGAAATCTATCACATGGATTAAAGACAAATTGGTCAGTGTTGCAGACCATCAACTTCGATACTTTGATTAAAAAGCAACTTTGGTTAAAATAACTTAAAGTGATTGGTTTCAGATACAGGTCTGGACTGTTTAATCTCTTTGTGCAACAATCTCCAGCAGAAAACTAGCTTTCACATTACAAAGTAATCTAACGTTGGTTTGTTGTATTTGATTGGCCTTTACCGGTTAAAGTTGCACTATGTTGCAGCAGAAATTGAGGCAATTTTGTATTTTTTAACATCAACATATACTTCTGAAGCCCTCTGCGTATGGGGATCTTATTGAAGTGAAGGATACTAGATTGTTTCAGAAAGTGCTGATGTCTAAAAATGCCAGTGAGCAGTTTACGACAGCACCAGGTCAGTCAGATGCATCATCCTTGCGTATGAAGTGACTGCTATTAAGCTATCAGATGTCAAGTCTCTCTCATATGGGCTTCAAAAACGTTTTAGGCAAATAACAGTCAGCAGCCAGGCAAATAAACATGCTTCACCTGCTGAAACAGCCTTTTTTATGGCTTGTTAGCGATTAAGGTTATTGTGGCGCTTACTGTGCAGTTGACATGGTAAAACAGTGATGCTATTGAGTGATCGCGCTTCAGACAGGCAAAGATTAGATGGCAGGTGTCGACAGGGAAGCTCTGTCACTTTGAATCTTGTTCCCTGTGAAACTGTGTGTGTCAGACACTGGATCTATAACAGGAGCTTCAAACATGTGACATCCTCAGTGACTCAGCATGTGAGCCGATATTTGACCTTGAATCTGGTAAAGTGATGCCACAGTGAAAGAGTGACACATTTAAATTAAACAACAATGGATTGATGAGTTTCTTTGTGTAGCCGGCCTCCAGGAGTCAACATTTGCATCTTTTGAAAACAGGTTGCATTCAGAATAACAGCTTTTATTCATGTTTCTTGACAAGCAAAATAGAAACCTGTCGCATTTATCAAATCAGGTTCAAAGAAAATACCTTTGATGGGCTTACTTGTTACGTAAATGCTGTATAAAATGTAACAATTCAGCCGGTTGGAATTGCACACGACAGATAGTATGCTATTTGATTATATTTTTACATGAATAACCCCAAGCATGTGCATGTGCGCGCACACGTGCACACACACACACACACACACACACACACACACACACACACACACACACACACACACACACACACACACACACACACACAGATATAGACTGCTTTCAGGCTCTAGGGACTTCTTCACTGAATCCAAAATTCACTCAATACATCGCAGAAGGGCTGAATGTTAACTGCCTTTCCTTTGCTGGAAAAAGGTTCGCTGACAATAGATGGGCCTTGGAGTTAAATATCAGAAAGGTCAGAATGTGGAAAGGGACTTAGTGAAATGTGAAATGTTGCAGCCCTGACAATTTGGAGCAGTTATATTCAGTCTCTAATCCTCAGGTGGCCATTTTTCTCTTTCAGAGGGCCCGGATCACTCTCTCCTCCTGTCTTCCTGCTCTGTGTCTCTCTCTTTTCGTCTGTCTCTCTCCATCTCGCTCAGTCATTTTCCCAGTGTAGAGGTTAAGGAACAGCTTGGGAGGGACACATAAGAGAGAATGATGGAGAATGCAGCTAAAAGGTTAAGGAGCCTGTAATCCTGCAGTAAAGGACAGCCAAAACTCAAACTGTGCTTCAGCTGTTCCCAACATAAAAAAAAACAAACAAATAAAAGGCAGCCAAGTTTCTTTCTGCCTGTCCAAAGCTCCATAATGGAAAGAGACATGTTTAACACAGACCGCAGGCTTCTGAGTATGGTGGCAGCCTAACACACTTGGGTCTCTTACCTCGGTTGTGGATCCCTAATGAAGCATTTGTTCCCCATATTAGGAAAAAAACTATGCTGCACAAATATCTTAGAAAAACTATCAAGACTCTCCAGGCTTTAGGCTTCTTAATCTTCTGTAAGACACAGCAGTCAGTGAAATAACTGCTGCACCACAGTTGAATATGCATAATTACTGATTTCTGATTCATTCAAAGTCTTTGAAAGCCAGAACAATGCAGGTATTTAGCCTTTGACACATTGGAGGCAGTAACACACCAAGAAATGTGTCAACATATCACCAACGGCATTAAAGAAGAGTACTGTTAGCATGCAGACATGACTTTTTTTATGTTGCATCATGACAGAAGTATTATGAGTAAGGACACGCACTGAAATAGGTTGAATGATTACGTCCAATTAAAGGAGAAATGCAAATACAAATGTCATACGTCTATGCTAACAAAGATACCAAATGCAAAAAAAATAATGTGTTTTCTCCTTTAGCAGGACTTCCATGCTGTGTCCTCAATTCCTCTTTTTTTTTGGGATAAACAATGAACAGAACAGAGATATTGAGCCTTGGATTGACTGTGGAAGCTGGACAGCACAGCACCAGGAGGCTTCTGAATACGGACTTCCTGCTTAGGTTGCGTCTTGCATCTCAAGTCAGTGTGTGACTGGATCTGCCGCTGGCTGGTTACAGCCTACACTCACTGGGGTCACAAACTGTGCCATATAGATGGTCACAGAAGATCATGGAAGTAATTTTCTTTCAAACACAAGCGGACATCTGCTCTGTTTTTCAAATCGCACAAGCCAATATTTGTTCTTTTCTTATTGGAAAGTTTTTGTGCTGCCTGCTTGGCATACAGATTTTCTCGGCAGCACTCAGGGAGCACCCCCTTCTTCCCCGAGGCGGGGGTGAGTTGGCCAACGAACGGGATTACCATGGTGTGTTACTGTCTGCCATGGCCTATACGCAGTCCAACCAGAATCAGGGCTCTTTTTCCAGCTTTCATAGCGCTCTAGCATCTGGAGGTCATCCGGTAAGAGGAAAAAATGGTCTAGTGTTTCTGTTCGGGTACTTAATCTACAGGTTTGGCAACTGATCGGCTGCTCAGTACTGGCACTGGCTCTGTAACACATGGCAGCCTGCTGCCTGTGAGGGCTGCATAAGAATGATAGTTAAGTGGTCCAAATCAAGCCAAAGCGTACAACAGATTTCGCCGCACTTATCTCAAATAGACTCATGATGAGGCATGAATTTAGGAGTCAGTACGGTTGATCTCAGATATATCTCAGAACTGTGTTATACAGCGAGAGCGGTCAGAAGGACATTATTTTTAATATAATTATATAAGCATTATATAAGCGGGATGTTGTAAAACCCTGTAGAAAATAATGCTCATTATGTATAAACAGGCAGCATGCAGCACAGTTAGTGCACCTTATAACCTGCAAAACACCTCAGCGAGGATCTCATCCGGAGGATGTGAATTTACAGATCTCTTTTACAGTTTGTCAATCAATTTTACAATGTAAACCTCTTTTAAAGTAGAGATTGACCTCATAAGGCTTTGTCCTCACAAAATTGACCCATCTCGAGCCAATCTAGCACTCTGAAGCTGAATAGTGCTTAGCTGTGTCCCCGCACATCATTACCCCTCTCTTCACTCCATTCACTCCGACTCAGAAAAGAGAAAATGACTGAGTGATATAACCAAGGCTTAAATGTCTGCTGCTATGTGCCCTGTGTGCACACTATAAGGCTACTTCAGAGAGAGCAGTGGGCTGCGATGCTGATCTTGCACATTAGACTACCTGCTCAGACAACTTGGACATGCAGTGCTGCACTAGTCTAGCAAAAGAAAGGACAGCCATTCTCTAAATTGCTTTTCAGTTGGTGTAAACATCAATTTGTTTCTGGACAAAGACCAATGGTCTGTTGATTTTGCACAGTCAAAATTAGCTGCACAACAATCGTAGCTCTGACAAATGATACTGAATATAGGAACATCTACTATAGAGCATTCCATTATTTTTTTAATGAGTCTCTCTGACTATTTGTCAGGGCACGGCTGTGCAGTTTAAGGGTTTTCTCCCTGTTTAATGAAGGAAAATGAGCCACATCTTTGATAACAGCACAATAAGTGGTTTCCTTGCAAGATACCCAGTAGGATGCTAATAGCACAGGATCTGAAAAGCAGGCTTCCTTAATAACTCTCAAACTCTTGTACAGCAAGATTTTTGTCCAGTATATTCTTACAACCGTTCATCTAATTCATAAAAGGTGTTCAAGATTTACACAAGCTCAAGGCTGTCCAAAAGGTAACATACTAGCCTCTTGTCTTGTATGTAGGTGGACAAAGTGGTAATGGCATCACCAATGGGACTATGGTTTTAAAAATGTAGGTTTTAAACTAAACTGCAACACAAATGTTAAATAAACTTAAATACAGACTGAAAGGGTTTAATGATTTATGATTATAGATATCAAGGTAGCCACGCCCTAAAGGATACCCCTGCTTTATCTTGTTTGTTATTCTGAATGCAAAACAAAGGAAAGAACATTTAGACGAGTTAGTGAGATAACAAACTTATCACGAGACAATAAGTGTAAATAAGTAATTTTCTTATGGACTTCTATCAACTTCTTTCTAAACTGCTGGATAATAGAGTGAATGCAGGTTTAAGTCACTTCTTTATTGGTTTCTCTTTTCAGACCTGAAGGTTGCTGCTTGCATGAAAGAATCACTATTGCTACAAAGGTGCTTCACACTAGAAAAGATAGCCATTTTCTCTATGCTACTGTCACAACTGCATACTGTTGCTTGGCAACAATCACACAACCATTTCATCAGAAGTCAAATATCATACTTCTTTGTGTAAATTAATCACTCTCTCCTCCAGAGGAACCACATTCATAGAGATACAGATTGTAAAATTGGTAGTGGAGGTGTTATTAGTACTGAATATGCACGGTGTGTATGACTCTACTCCATTAAAACAGGTCTCTATTGAAAGCATCGCAAAACTTTAAATAGAAAATATATACCCATTTTATTCATACCAATTTTATGGAAGATATCTAACTGTTGAAATGGCACTAATTAAAAGATTTAATGAGGGAAGTGATGAACCGTTAAAGTGTTTCCCAATTCCCTTTAAATTTGTCAAACATGACTTTAACTTCCTCATTGGAAACATTTAACCCAAAACAAAAAAAAAAAGTATGCTTCAGAGCTTGCTTGTTACGTTGCCTAGGAAGGATAAATGATGCTTCATTTGCACCGCTAATTCAACATAAACCAAGATTAGTGGAAAGCAGTTTAAAAAGTGGTGCAACTGAAATAAAGAGTTTCCAGCGAGACTGAAAATTACAACCTTTGTGTTTGTGCATTAAGAACGATGCAGCAATCATTTCTCTGCACAATAATGTGTCACAAAACCAACATATGAAACTTATGATAAACCATTTTCTCATTACCAGACATGGGGAAGATAATTGAAAAATTCCATGTGGAAGGGGAATATTAAAGAGATATTTCTGTGTATATTCCACAACTGGGACTAATTCAATAGCAGAAGTGCCTGGAGGGCCAGTCTGTCTCTAACAAAATTGGTTTACCAAAGCAGAATGTATGAGAGCACAGAGTGAGGCCAATAGCTGCCTCCTGCCTCCATGGAAATCAACAGCAGAAGCATCCCAGCTGAAACTGAATCTTTACTGTGGAGCTAGGTATGCTCGATCACAGTCTTCAGGCAACTTGTAAGGTCTTCTAGTGCCTTCAGGCAGGCTTAGAGATTGAGCCCTCTGTTGTTATCAACAGAGACTTTAGCTGTAGTTAATGAAATTGGACTGTGTCTCTCCATGACGGTGTGTTTTAGTATTTGCCACATGGATGGATGAAAACTGTCATGCCAATAAAATACCCCACCACCCCCTATTAGAACAATTGTGAATCATAAATTTAAGACAGAGGTGGCCCTCCAGATTTGAGTGGAAATGTAATCAACGGCTGAGGCTCTGACGCTTTCAGGTGTCATGTTTGACAAATACTTCCAATAAGCTGGTGTCTTAAGTGCTGTCAGAGCCGTCTAAAACATTACTTAAGTTCTTTGCATACCAAGTCGAGTTTTATCTTGTAGTAATTCAAAGCAGCACTCATGCGTCTTATTTAATCAACCATTGGATATAAACAGTATCCCACTCTGAACATGAAAAAGCCATACAATCATGTAAAATAATAAAATACATGTTATTCTTAGACATCATGATCTACTGCTTGACAAAGCATCATTATTTATTTAGGGACTGGCATGTTCATTGCCTCACACACTTGTAGTTAAATCACAATTCAGCATGCATACACACACACACACACACACACACACACACACACACACACACACACACACACACACACACACACACACACACACACACACACACACACACACACACACACACACACACACACACACACACACACACACACACACACACACACACACACACACACACTTTCACTTACTCATCTCTTACACTCATGTCAAGGTTGATATGAGTCACGAGTCCCACGTTCATCCCAATTAGCACTTTGATTTGGGAGTTGATAGGTGGTGATATTGGCAGCTTTGGAAGGATGCACCCATCACTCCTCCCTTTTTCACTCTTTCAATTCTTTGCTTTCGTTCCGTGTTGGCTTTCTTTCTTTTTTTTTTTTTACATACCTCCTTTTCTACACATTTTCTTGTTGGGTTTCCTGGCACATTCCTTGGATATTCTTTTGACTGTAAAATGAATGGAAAAACTACAAAATAACAGAGAACTCTGGAAAAGATTGCATGTGACATGCAACAACTCAGACTGAGTCAGACCCCCCACCTTCACCCTCTTCCCTCCCCCATCCCAGTCATCATTAACAACAAAAACAACAGAGGACCTGTTGAGAAAGTAACTGGGGTGTTGCTGCAGAAATATTCCAAAATGGTAGAATGAATTTGCTGCATCCTGGGACACAGGAAGCCCATATTCACATGCACTTCTATTTAAGACCCATTACAGCCACAAAGCAGGCAGAAGGGCTAGATTTCCAACATTTTGCAGTTTGCATTGTAATCTGATAAGTGAAAGTGTTATTTGACATTGCCCATTTGATTCTGAGAGCACTTAACATTTCTAGCCCATTTTTTCCCTGTGTGTGTCTCCTTAAAGTGGCAAAATAATGGGGGCCATTAAAAAGAGTCAATATCTAGAAATCTTAGTCAAGGTGGAGCCCAATCTGTGTTTGCCTTTTGCACAAAACCTGCTCTTGCTTTTAGCTTTGTGCTTTGTGCAAGGACAAACTGGATAAAGCAAGGAGAGTAAAGGGTCTTACATAGGTCAGGCTGATGCCACAGGCCTCTCATGTACCAGACAGAATATTTCACCAACCCTACAGTAGTAGATCATTCATGAGGCAGGCTACAAATCACTAATGGCTAAGATCCCCAGAACAGTCAAGACAGTGAGGGTAGGAAGGTGCACCAAGTATTTCCAATCTGCTCCTTGTATGCTAAGATTCTTTTTTTTATTTTTTATTCAGTCATATTAATAAGTCATTAAGTCATCAAAAGAGGAACCTCTAACAGTGGCATGGAAGGGGAGAGTTGATGAAAAGACTAAATGAAAGACCAAGTCAAGATGAGAGGTTGAGATGATGGACACGGACACGGCATGCGCCAGACAACAGGTCATGCTCCGCGCAAAACACAGAGGTGACACAAAATTAAAGAAGAAAGACAGAGCGAGAAGGAGGCAGAGACAGAAGAGTAGGAGTAAAGGTTTGGCCCTGTTTATTCCACGCACTCACCATCCTCAGTTGGAACATAGATGTTTAGATAAAGACAATCTTCGTGTTGATCCTGTATGTAAGTCGTGACTATATCCAGGTTGAAGGTGAACCATATAGGCATCATGATCTCTGGCACAGCGTTGTGAATATTTTGGGGGCAGACTGGAGCAAAGTGGGTGGCGTTCTTGATCCCTGACCAGGAGGAAGGAGGCTCCGGGGGCATGAAGCGTTTTTCTCCCACTGGGGACGCGGCGTATGGAACCCCCAGATACTGGTCCACGGGCCCCAGAATCTCACTGGGCAGGGGCACCCTTACCCCTCTGAGTTTCCCATATTGCGTGTTTACAGTGGGGTGATAGTTCTGACCTCTCACGGCCACAAAGCACCAACAAAAGCTCAACACCCACAAGGACAGATTGGTGCAACTGTGGGCACTGTGCCAGTTCTGCGAGGGGAGACGACTTCTCCTTGGAGAGAACCACATGGTCCTTGTGAGCGAGTGCAACTGCAAGTGACCAACATACAAGCCGGGGCACCCCCCTCAGCAAAAAACTTCCCGCTCAGCCCTGCAGTCCAGCCACCTGAGGGACAGTCATCAGCTGCGATACTGGAACCCGCCGACTTACAGACGAGGAGAAACAGTCACAGATGTGCAGCGCCTCTCCGTAGGGAAGTCCTCATTCAACGTTTTCTTCTATCTTCTTTCCAGTGCTGCAAGAGAAGAGGACAAGACGATTATTGACATCTCCCTGACAGCCCACCGGTTCAATCCCATTCACTCATTTTGATTGACTTGTGGAGTCCCTTTCTGGCATGACATAAAACAGCTCACATAAACATGACAGAGCTATTTCTGTTATCATCAATCCACTAATTCAAGAACCTGCCTTATCTTGATATTGAAATTAACTGCTGAGCAACTTCTCAAGATGTGCCTAATAACTCTACTAGGACAAGTCAAATGTGAAAGGCATCAACTTTCAGAGGGTAATTATTCTTTACTTCAAAAGGCCAACATTTACGGATAGATGGACAATTTTTCTGGCTTAAAACAAATGTCAGATGTCCATATAAACACTAAAATAATTTTTGATTGATGTAATCATTCCTACTATTTATGCTAAGCATTAAAATATCATCTCTCAACATGTTTAAAATGTAAGTGATAGGGGGAAAAAACACAGTCATTGGGCTGTAGAAATGTTTTATTGCAAAGCTTATGTGAAGCCGATATGAGTGTTCTGCAGTTCCTCTGTTGAAATGCAGTACAAGTAGTAATAAACAAAATGAAGGGATTTTGCAGCCAAAAAATACTAACTATAAAAATATACGCTTGATTCAACTCACTCAGAGTGCTGAGAAAGAGGACTGTGGCTTTTAGAAAACACATAAGGAAGGGATATCATAAACGCCTGCCTGAAAGGAAATACTGATTGTAGCCTGCAAAGCCTGGAGAAATTGTATGGAAAACAGAGAACAAAAATATGGTGAACCTTTATTTTAAGATTAATTTCATTTACTAGGAAAGCATAACTAAAATCCATCAGCAGGAGTCATACACAGAAACATAATAGTATGATAAAAATGTCACGCCCGGCTAAATGTCATGCAGTCTTTTCTCTACATCTCCCTTTGGTAGAGATATGAACAAGATACAATTAAAATTTAATCTCCCTTGTTAGCAGTTACAAGAGATTTCTTTTTGGGATGAACAGGAGAAGGGCCAAAGGAGGATGAGGCTACAAGCTGCACCGCTAACTCCAGTGACAGTGCTTAAAATGCTAATAAAGAGTCCAACGGTGAACCAGTGGTGCCAGGGACAACACCTTCCCACACTGTCTGATCAATTTTCAATTTCTGTGGCTAAAGGGTCCCCCTCAGCCTTGTGGGCCTACTGCAGTATTCACTCTAATAACAATGGAGAAGAAAAGCCAGCATTTAGAGGAGGATATTGCATTCCAAAATGACTGCGTAAATGATTTATAATGTATCACAAGCCGTTGGAGGGCCACTAACCACTGAGAGAAAGCAATCCTGATGTTCCTGGAGGTGCTGTTATCGCTAGGCAGCTTTCCCTATTTGCCGCAGGCATGGAGCTATAGAAAGCCTGTCTGTGGAAGTTGTGCATGGAAACCCTCAGATTTTGTAAACATGTCAGATAAACCCACCTTCACTGAGACCATACAACTTACACGTGTGTGGTGGACAATTTGGTTCCAGTGCACTGAGCACCTGCTAAGTGATAATACATGAAAACCCATCCATATCCAATCTGGGGACTAGAAGGCATGCATTGCTGGGGGCTAAGGGCTTGCAAAGGCGTCAAAATGTGGAAAAGTCAATTCCCTCACTGCTGGGATTTCTTTCTAGCGGGAGCTGAAAATCGAGCAGACAACTCTGACATATCCTTTTCAAAGACTTTATGAACTATATTGTTGAAAGTTATTCCTTCCTGTTTATTTCTTTATACAAGACAAGTGTAAAGTATTGACCAATGCTACATACCACAGCATTTATAGGCTCAGCACCTTAAACCTAGGTGGACCTTTATCAGAAAACAAATTGCTCTACAAATAACACCTACAAATACTTAAAAATACAACCAGTAACATATTAACCATTTAATTACATTAAATGACAAAAACGTCCACCTACTGTACATAAAAGTTATAATGTTCAGCTTTTTAAAAAAAAAGTATTCATAAAACGTTAGGGTCATTAAAAAGGCTGTATTTGATGTGCTGTTTAATTATATCACCTTATACGCACAGCTTTTTATAACATTTATTCCGTCCTATTTATATTCACTCCATTTCCATCAATAAAACCTATTTACAGTATATCAGTGATAACTATTGGAAACAATTGTCAGTATGATGCTATAAAATTAAATATCCCCACAAACTACAGCCCACAAAAGACCATTAAGTTGAATAAACACCTATCCAAAACAGTTTCAACAAAAACTGAACATTAAAGAGCTGCAAAGTGGGAGAAGCTTTTTCAGGCGCCCCTGGTGCTGGAATTTCTCCCACAGGTAATATCACTTGACTCACATTTAGAGCTCTTCTATAATGTGGATCAGCATGGAATTCTCCTGCTTGAATTATCAATAAATAACATTAAGAACATCCTTAGGAAATATCTGGTTCTTAGATAAAAGGTCTTGAGTACATCCCTGTATACACTAAAACTTGGAGGTAGACGTTAATTATGGCTGATGATGAATTGGTGAATTCCATCAAAGAAAACATTTGATCACTAGATTACATTCTGTTACGTTGGGGATTCGGATAACAAGGGTTGAAACTGAAGTTTACATGATTTATAAAACTGATGACAGGGGTGTGCCTACCTGGAGGGGGAGAGGCAAATGCATCAAGTTAATCCCGACTATTAGTTTAAGCTCAAGGCATTTTTGACTGCATAAATTAGCCTAGCGGCTAGCAACCTGTTCCTTACCCACAGCTCTGCTAATATTAGTTGATTTAAGTAAATGCATCTCCTGACAGAACACTACGGGTACTTTCCAGCTTGCCTGCATGTTTTTTTGATCTAACATTGATGAAACAATACAAGTGTACTGCATGAATTAGGTAATAACATGTTTTGTTGATTTCTCTCAAGGACGTGGGGGCTTTGGAGTTATGGGTTAACATTGCACTCTTGGTGGTTTGGATTCAGCATAGCATAAAAAGGTATAGCGTAGTATTGAATGTGTGATTCTGACTGGGCTCTTCTCCATGGTAACAGCTGCATATTATAGTAGTATCGAGACCAGTCCTCTGAAGGAAATTATGCGAAAAACATGATTTCTCAACTCCTTAAAACTACCTATGGATAAAATAATATAAACTACTTTTTTTTTTTTTTACATTGAAGAGAAACAAAATGGGGGGAAAGACTTTGGGCAAATTTGTAAAATAACAAACGGAAGAAGGTGTTGGATGACAGACGTCTAAATGTCTAAATGTTGTTAAAAAAACAAAATGAACTGAAATTAATCACATTTATAATCCACATACCGATCCCTGAACAGAGAGATATGTCTTCCCCAGAAAAGTTTTCAAAAGGGCACCTTATTATTCTCCATGGATACAAGATTTTCAATTTCCAGTACGACTCAGGCCATTTATGTTTAGATCGGCAAACACAGCAGCAGAATAAGTGTGATAACACTAATTCTTGTCGAGATAAAATATATCAGGTCAACATTTTTAATCAGGACGTAGCAAGGACATAGGACAGTGTGATGGATTGTGTGTGTTTGGAGGACACACAGCACAGAGGACTTCATCAGTCTCCCCTCCAACAGCATCTCAGAGGTCCTCTCTGCTTTGATCTCTCTACCTGCTGAAGCACTGCCAAGGGAGGAACAGAGAGAGAGAGATTGTATGAGTTCTCCCTCATCATCCCAGAAATATTGATCTTCTCATCACCGTGGCCTTGCTGCCCATAATAAATACAACTGTGCCGGTGATGTAGGCGGGGGGAGGAGAGAGGGCCGCTGAGCTGAGTCTAAGGAAGGTTATTAGAACTTAATGCAAGACGGCACTCCACGAGTACAAGCCGTTAAACACCATCCTCCACAATTCTTCGGCTCCTGATTAACAGGAAATGTTCATTTCTGCCAGTCCAATCCTACTTCATCAATATTCAAAAGCCCCTGACAGTACAACACGTGAGTTGTCCCCATACAGATTCTGTATTTAGAAGAAAATACAGAGACTTTATTCCTCTTTATTTTGGTCAGAGCCCACAGCCGTGTAAGCTTAGTGTAGAAGACTCTGTGTTCTCTTACAGTGGAGAGATCTCTGCATTGCAATAAAAGTATGAGCACAGAGCCAAATGTACTCCTACGCCCCAACATCCCTTAGAGAGAGGCTGAATGGACTTTGTTAAAAAAGGAACCAATAAAAGTTCTCAGTAGATGGAGTTTCTGACTCTCACCGCTCTGTTATTAGACTGCAACAAAAGCGTTTACAAAGCAGCATTAGTCCTCCGGAACATCTTCAAATGAAGTGAGCCATCCTGACCTGAGAGAGTGTAATCACTGATTACAAATGCTTCTGGTGCTGTTACATTTGAACAAAGGCTGAAAGTGCCATTATAGGAACGATAAGAGACAGTCAACAAGACAGGAAGCAGAAACCTATGTACTTGGGTGGTTACCTCGGCTGAACTCATTAATATGTGAGAGGCAACGGCAAAACTTCATTTAGTGTCTTCACGTTCAATTTGTGTTACAGAAAGACACCACTCTAAATCACTGCTCCGTTTTGAGACAAGCTTAGCTTACGTTAGGATTGCTCTCTGGCTCTACTTGTCAATAACTAGGGAGCTATATCTGTAAATTGTCTGCTTACACATGTTTATTCCTAAATAGGCAAACATGAAATTCAACACAGAAAAATCAATAAGGAATGCGCAGACATACTGCACATCTCCTCTCGCCAGCACACTCCGTATATAAGCTCCCTGCCTTGACGAACAACAGTCTGCCATATTAAATCAAGGTGATTGGCATGTTTCAGAAACAGCATTCATAAAGTGTCAAAAGCAAACTGTGACTTCATACGGCTCCAGCTGGGTACCAGTGCCACTATAACAGTTAGGGATGAGGGCCCACTCTTCCGTTCCTTTGCTTTTTCTGTCAGACACAGAGCCTGTGCAGTCATTATTACTTAGGAGATTTGGCATTAAATCAAGGACAAAGACACAGCACATTCTGACTGCTAATCACCGCGGAGATGCTGACATATTTCTAAAGAAGTGAAAGGGAAATGGTGAGGAATGAAGGCGCCGCTGCTGTGGACGCCTGCTAAGCCGTGTCTCCACTCCTTCTCCTGGCTGCTGGATAAAGGCTGCCGTGAGTATCATTACCAGCCGAACGGCCAAGGAAACACGGAGAGGTGAGCTTGGCAGGCCAAATAAAGACAGATTCCAGGTAAGTACATGTTGAGATGAATCCTGTGGCTACACAGCAAATAAATAATGGCCATTCTGTTAAATGCTGACGGTGCTTGAAACAACTGTTTGCTCTTCGTGACTAAAATGATAGGGACAGATTTGATCTAGAAGTCCTAATGCTGCAAGTTGAGGCAGTGGGCCTGTCCCTACATCTATATTGCCTCTTTTTCTCTTGACTGGTTGTGCATCCCTGAGAATGTCAGATACGATTTAGGCAGTGATATGACATGTGAAACAATATGTTGGAGAATAGGGATATTAATCAAAGCAAACTGACTCAATTAGACGGAAAAGCACTGGGTACCTTACTTTTTTTATTTTTTTATTGATAAATAAATAAATTTCCCCAACAGTTCATCATCCTAACTCTTATTGATCTACTGCAGTCCCACTAGACAGTCCTACTGAAAAAACCTCAAAGTAGCTAATCACTCAAGTAGCCCACAGGGATTCTTTGAGAAACCGCAGAAGCAAGTATTGGGTCCGTCTCTAATCTTGCTGTATGTAAACACATTAGGCCTTACACATGGTTTACTCATTATCCACACTCCAACAGATGCCAATCACAGGGTGGGATCTGTTCTCTGGACAAAATGTTTTGTGTGTGATTCTTATCACCCTGCCAACAAAGCTCCAAAGTGCTGCTAACGACATAGCATAAGGTAAAGCGGGTCTTTGTGATGTTTTCAAGAAACAACGACAAATCATTTACCACAAACAAGGAGAGTCTAATTAAAATAGGACAATTTTGTTTATTCTACACATTTCAAATCATCCAGTACAGACCACTTCCAATTTGATATCTACGTAGCTTGGTTCAGGAGCTGGAGAGGGCTTCGGGTCTACTAGGAAGATTATGGTGAGGGTGTCCTTAAAAAAAGACAATGAACCCCTTACCAGTAGTGAGGAGCATGTTGGCACCTTGCATTGCAGCCTCTTCCATCAGTGTATGATTGTTTGTGTGGATATTGGCATGTGTTGTTAAGCGTTTTATTTGGTCTGTAGATATATAAAAGCAGTCTACATAACATATTAACATATTGATGCATTTTATTGAACGAGTATCACACATACATTAACTATGAAGTTTGGTGGGTTAAATATCCCAGTGAAATTTCAGGGATGGCTTGACATGAAGTGATATCCCACTGACCTTCCCATCAGCCTCAGCTGTGCTTTGTGTTAAGTGCTTTAGTTAATGTTAGTATGCTAAAAAGCTAAACTAAAAACGAAGTCTTGAACAGAACAGCTCATTGTAAGCATGTGGACTTTTGCATTCAGCTCAATGCACCTCTGTGTCGGTACAGCCCATAGACTGTATATATAGATGGACAGAGTGGCTCCATTCAGCTGTGTTCTATAGAATTGAAGCAACCGAGGCGACGCCATCTTTGAAAATTTGGAGCCAGTTCGAAGTACGCTTGCGCAGTAGAATCTGAAGCATGCACAGTGAAGAGGAGGTCGCGATCAGACCCGCCCACTCATCGAGTGAAACACGCCCCTTATCGAGTGAAACACGCCCCCTTCTCCGTCCGTTCCCCACCACACACACAGGCCGAGTCCGACTCTCTGGGGCTAAACTGGCTGAAACTACAGTGCCCAGTTCGGTCTGGGTATTTGGATTTTCTCCGGTAAGTGTAACATAACGGATTGCCAACTAGATCGCTATTCCTGGCACAATGTCAAATAAGATACATAAATAATAACAATAATAACCATCCTTCTACCTAATGTCACTAAGAATAATGTTATTTGTTAATTTCACCTCATGTATTTCACAGAGCACGTCAAACACCCTCATCGCAAAGCCAGCTGTGACAGCTGTCATTAAATATTCAGCCTAGAATATTTAAACGTTAACGTTAACTTTTTTCTCATTAGAAATCTCGATGTTTCTAGCGTCTTCAACATACAAATCTATCTGTTTTTCGTTGGTATATGACCATAATCCTTTCAAGGATGTCCGAAAATCTATAGGTTACTGTCAAATTAAGTTAACTTTCTAACGTTAGCGGCTAAGCTATCGCTACCATCATTTTAATGAGTTCGCTAGCTAATATTAAGTTAATATTCACTTACCGAAAAAACTGCACAGAGCTCCCCTGAGATGGCCTGTTAGTACAATCAACAGCACAGCACGACATGACTGTCAATATATAAATGTAAAGTAATAACAGCAAATAAAACAAATATGAGTTGCCTGACAAAAGAACACCACTACAGCCGAGCCTACAGCTACTCTGAATGAAATGAAATGTTGAAGGAGGTTGCAAGCGGCTGCACTGTCAATCAAAGTGTAACCACGCCCCTTTTATATTTATTAAAATAACATTAAAGAAAATAATTTCTCGGGAAAAAGAAAAATGGTGTGATGTGAAGCACCTTGAAAGCTATTTTTTCGAATAAAAAGTTGTGGATGCAAAATTTGTTTTAGGTGAGAAAAGTGACATAGAAAGTTGGTTACTTGCCCATTGAAAATACATGGGAATGGGCGGAGCTACGCATTGTACTGCAGCCAGCCACCAGGGGGCTCTGGACTAGCGCTTGCTTCACTTTTAACGGACGAACCTCTGTCCATCAATATATACAGTCTATGGTACAGCCGCAGAAAGCTGTGAACTCTTAGTCTTATCATCTTTGAGTAGGCCTATTGCTCCAAAAAGAAAGAGTCAAAGAAAGGAGAGTGGACCAGATTCTCTATCGCTTCAATGGGTTTCATTTTCAGCATCATGACTTGGTAAATATCCAAAGAGCATTTTCATTAGGTGCACTGTCACAAAATGTCAG
Source organism: Eleginops maclovinus (assembly GCF_036324505.1). Lineage (NCBI taxonomy): Eukaryota > Metazoa > Chordata > Actinopteri > Perciformes > Eleginopidae > Eleginops > Eleginops maclovinus. The sequence continues at coordinate 16,499,881 of NC_086371.1, forward strand.
TGAATCAGATATTCGACGTATGCATTACTAACACAGATACCTTTCTCAGTGTAGTTGGTCATATCATCACACATCTGCAAAAGTGGCTACACTTTTGATTGGACTTACTCAGAACACATGAAACGTGATTGAATTCCTAGAGAGGATACACTTGAGCATACCAAGGAGAATTCAGCAGATATTTCAGGATGCTGCTCTCATCTCCTTCACTGTGAGGACAGCACGTATAACATGGCAGCACTAACATCAATTTCTGACTTACAGTTGAAAGGAGGATGGATTTTTAGCCTTCTGGGATGCATCCTTAATAAAAATCCAGGCAAGTGTAAGGATCCTGAACAGCGCTGGCATGGCTCTACGTATATAAAGAAAATCGAAGTTTATGAAAATCACTTCAAATAAGATGTGCTGTGTATTACTTGTCATGTAATGTTACAGCAGGAGTAACAAATGTTGCTTTTCATGGACTTTACCGCCAGTTAATAGGAGTTACCGCGAGAGAAGATAACTCACTTAACATTAATATTGATTGGTTTTTTAAATTAACGAGAGTATGAATTTTGTATGAATCCCTATTTCCAATATGATCTCTGTATTGAATGCTTAAAGCATGTCTTTTTAAAGTAATTTGTTTAACACGATGCAGCACATTGAACATTGATCTAAGCCATACCAAAGAATAGACAGGGATGGGAGTGGGGGAAACATTTTTCTCAAAGCGGCTTTTTACACTTGACAAACATATAGAGTTGAACTGTGAGTTAATTGAGGTCTAGCTTGTAATTACAACAGGGAGTTGATCTCTCACAATCAGGGCTCCAAGTTCACTGGCACTGCATTATAAAATCTTAGATGGATCAGCTCCTATGGCTAGTTTTGACCTTTCTACTCTTGGTTAAGGAGACCATGTAGTCGTCCTTGGCCTGAATAATCATTTGTAGAGCTTGTATAAAATGCAGATATGCAACTAAGAGTAAAGCACAATGAAGAACGATTATTTTCACAGAATGAAACAGTTCCCCCAGGCCTGAGGAATGGTTTTAATGATAATGCGATTTACATTGTCATTGCAGCATACAATATACATCTAACACTGGATGTGCGTAAATTACAAAGCAGTAATGTCTACCATTTGGTGGAAATGTCCTGCTTAGAATAGAGAAAATTAATTATTGCAGTTTTAATGTGCTGCCCATCCACCAACACCCCATCACATAAACTAAAACGCAAACAGAAGTATCCTCATAAACCATACAAAGCCAGTCCTTTGAAGAACTGATCATCCTGAGGACAACACTTAGCTATGCACCATTTCAAAAGCAGTGAAGCCCTGCACTGAGTGCATGTAATTCACCACTTTCATCCACTGCATTTTGAATTATGTTTCTGCAGACAATGATTAAAAATTCAGATCAAACTTGTCCAGAATAATGTAAAATTAATTTAGTTTTTTTACAATAAAGCGCTGTTGGCTCTTCACTATGAAATGTAAAAGCCTTGTGCATTTGTGTGTGTATATAATGTACTGTTAATATGTTGAGAAAATAAATCTGTTCATGGCCTCATAAGCAAAATAACAGCTTTAATTTAAAGTAACTAGGCTGCAGTTCTTAGGGAAAATTGAAAGATCAGCTTTATCAGTAGGTGTGAAAGGGCTCCAAAGAATAATAGATATACTTGCAGAGACATGACCCAGATGCTGCCTGTAAAATTAATGAGCTAATAATGCATTAGGTGCGTTAGCATTTGCAGCAGTTACTGTAATGTGCAAACACAGAGATACTCCACATTCAGGTAACACATGGTGTTAGACTGCTAGACTTAGGGAATTCATTAATCCGATCTGATTTATAAGTATCACTGAGTGTTGCATCATAGAGAGCAGTTTGTAGCTCCCCATTTCCCTTGAGGCATGTACTTTAAATGGTGCATGTGCTTTTCAAACTGTCCTGAATTGTACGCCCTAGAGTCATTAATCGTGATCGATGATCAAATGAGACGTGATGAATTCGAAGAAAATAACACGTTAATGAAGTCGGCAACGCCTAACACATTATTCTGATGTTTCTTTCCAAAGAACTCCAAATACATGGCTTCTTTTCAGAGTGTTCACAAAAGCCAAAAGCACAGTGGTAGACTGATGCTATTGACATGCAAATGTCTGGTAGTTGCAGAGAAGTGAGAGGTGCCAAAATGTACTGTTGTGTGACAAGCAGGATTTCTGAATGCATAGCTAAAAGCCCAGATGTACACAAGTGAGCTTGACACAGTAAAACCCTCAGCATATATTTTCTTATATAAAGAAGGCATAATGGGCTCATGAGCATTATGGCGTTGGCCCTATTTACAGAGGGAGCACAGGGTTACTGTAGCCTAATGACAACAGATTAAATGGGGTCTGTCCACTGTACATGATGCCTGGAGTTTTATGGGAGCATAATTAAGTTTGGAATCGACTCGACAGTGATGTGCTTTTAACTAAAGGTCAACAGTAAACAGCGATGTGAGCCACACTTGATTACTATGTATATCACAACATCAAAAAAGATGCTGCTGCACTAATGAGGGGGTGACCTTCATCTTCAGCGTAAACAAAGACCAAACGAACACATGCCGCGCCACATGGCCTCTATCAGCTATTAATAAGAGGAGAATAGTTCTTTAATATCCAGAAGGACTATATGGCATACAATATTTGACATTTCAGATAAAGGTTTGCTGTGAAATGCCATCTGATCTTGAACAGGATATGTATAGTACTTCACAGCATCAGGGAAACCTGAACACAGACTTATAAATCTACGGAAAAATACAATCCTGATTCATTTAAAAATGTACAAGTCACATTAACAAAATATGACAATTGGAGATGTTAATGTGGGTTGAGCATTGACATGTTAATTCATCACATTACAGGCTCATTCAGAGCTACAGCCAGGTGGATTTAGAGGAGATGTGGAGGGATTAGTGAGGTGATATCAATCACCGCAGCTGAACCTCCCCTTTATCCAGCTGCATCACAGACCCTGGATTTTTCCCCATTGATCCCAGGCTATAGGGCTGAAGCTCAATGCTAGGTTTTCCCTTCCGGGAATCGGAAAGCTTTTAAAAATAGATAGATTCATTAACAATTCAATTTAAGGAATGATTAACATTTGTTTTTAAATGTGTTGTGGTGTCCAGTTATTTGAATGTGTTGCAGAGCAAATAAAAAGGCTGCAATGGTGTGGCTTGGTTAAAAAAAGAAAATCAGAACGATGTCCTCGAGGCAAAGAAAGCAGCTGTTTTTCCTTCAGAGACTCTCCCATTTGTCTGTATAGAAAAGCGGCTGTCTTACTGCTCACTGCATGTACACATTGATATTCTAGATATTATTAGAAAGGCCGAAGACTCCTTCAGACTGTGATGGGTTCCGGGACATTTTAAATGACAGTGCCCTTTCTTGAAGAAGGTTGTAAACAACAGAGGAGACCAGCGCTGTCTTGTTACCAAATCTGCATTTGTGTAACTGAGGGGCAAGACCAGGAAGAAAGAATGTGACTTTTCAGATATGAAAGCGGATGGGAGTGGTTGTGTGAGGGGGTGAGTCAGAGACGTGCCTCAATATCACACATGGAGGAGGGAACACTGTCCCCTGACAACAGTCCTTTGGGTTCGCCCTGGCAGATATGTCTACTCTCCATTCACTATTTCTAATCCTGTCTGAAAGCCTATCTTGAATGTCAAGCTTCTTCCTAAATTGGCTCGTGTTCTTAGTGATTGATTAAAGTACTGTAAACCAGCTTTATCAGACCGCCCTGAACTCTGTATTTCTGCCAAATCTATTAGGTAATGCACCTTTTGTTATTGCACTGGTTTCTCTTTTTTACCCGCCCGTCTTTGGGAAACGCACAGATCCATTTACTATGATACAGAGTACAGAGTCGTACCTGGCTCTGTGATAGCACGGCAGCCCACAGATCAAACAGGGGAGCAGCCTTAAGCACAAACAGATTGTGACAAATGTGACATCATATTTCAGTGCAGCATTATTCAGTAAATTGGCTTGAATTTATCAAGAAAGTCAAAAACAGTGTGCATAGTGATACACTTAATACACATTTCATAATCCCTAATTCCTCCTTTTTTAGTGTTTGACAGGTGCCATGGTGGTACCAGAACCACGATTATGTCCCGTGACATTGAGTTAACAATATGGCTATACTTCATGAGTTCTAATACAGTAATATCCCCCATGCCATTGCACACAGAGGAGAGAGGAGAGGAGAGGAAAGGTTGCCCTGATATTACTGCTGACGCCTGAGTCCTAGACGCTGCACTTAGAGTGTCTCCTGCAGGACATTATTCAAACACACACAGGCACTACAAAGTCCGTGAGACAAGTGTAGGCCACTATGGTATCGAACACACACACCCTCTGAAGCTTGCTGAGGGTACTCAAGGTCATTTTGCAAGGCACCACACGTACAGGATGTCACCACTTTCTAGAAATCCATTATATTTCATCAAGAGCATAATGTATATGCACTGTGTTGAACTACATCACAGAATGTATTGGAATGAAAAGACTCTCTGAACACAGAACTCTGGGAATGAATTAAAATCCAATTTGTGTACTTTAAACAGAGAATACCACATTAATGACTGAATGCTTAGAACTAGGCCATGTCCAAACACTGCAGGCAAATTTGGCCTCGGGTTGTCTGTACTTCCTCAAAAACTGCACACAGCACGCACTGTGAGCTACTACTGTATCCCACTTCCTTTACTCTGCCTACTTTGAAGCAAAGGCGCCTAGAGCAATCACAACACATACTGTAGATACTGTATATGTACTCAAACTCCCTGTGATCATGCAAGCAGACTTTCACATAAAGAAAGATTTCTGAATTAATTTTGCTCTTGTGAAACAACTTCTCTCATCTACTTTTTTTCAACATTCCCCCTAATGTTTTTGTCGGTGGAACAGCTATAAACATCCTGCCTGTTCCATGTTTCATTAGCAACCTGAGGGGATAAAAAGGGTTTTCCTCTAACATCTGGATGTTAGCTACCTTGAGTGAAAAGTCCTATCAGATTGGATCCTGCTACATCAAATGCAACTTGAGGGCGCATTATTTATTCAGTTGGCTGCTGACATCCAAACCATGCCCTAAACGGTGACACTTTGAAAAACTATTCCTCTGTGCCTGAACTGTGCAGATACGAGTGCGCTCGCAGAGGGGAGGGAGTTTATGTTCCTTTTACCAGGCATGAACGCAAATGAGAAGGAACAACAAGGCCATTGTTGTTAGCTAGCTGAAGAGCCTTGGAGCTTCTGCGAGGAGCAAACACAACAATGAGTGCCTTCATGCCTGCTGTAAAATTTCATGTGACTACAAGGCCTCCCTGCTATTTTCATAGCCACTAAAAGCAAAGCCCTCAGAGCCAGAGCGGCACATCAGCACTTACCAATATTCATTTCTGTAGTGAACAGAAATCCTGGCTAGCATAAATACTGGCCTGTGTAGGTGTGTCTCATTTTGAGTTTATGTGTGTGGGTGATTTGTATTGTACTTTTCCATGTTTTATTAGTTGGCAGTGAAAAAATATAAAATAGGATCATTTTTTTACTCGGCAGGAATGAAATCCGGGTTTTTATGCAAAGCCGGCCTGTATGACGGAAGCAAATTGCAATGCCTTAAGTTTTCAGGAGAAAAAAAGCATTTGTTAATAACACAAGTTATTTTCTCCATCTCAGCACTACACTTCTACTTTTGACTTATTTAAAAAGCATCCCTATACAGGTAACACAACCTTGGATTGACCTTAAGAAGGTCCTGATGGCGAAGATTGCTCTCTGACTCCAGAAGTTAGAATCAGGAACTTGGTATGCAGACTTACTTAGAAGGAAATCCTTATGTGATAGAGACAAAGCAAAGGTTTTTAAGGAGGAGAGCTGCGTTTGTGCAGGATTAAGTGCTTTAGATCTAATGATGAGAAAGGGCCTGTTTTTTATTTGTTTTCAAACAGGCATTTTGCTCTTGATAGAATAGCGGCTGTGTTTCGTCTCCGGGGAGGTAAAAATGCTCATCAAAGACCTGGCTTTGTCACACAATCCATAAACTGGTAATGCCACATAGTACATGATACTTGCTAGACAAGTTCAGAGAAGGAGCAAAAATCAATAGGACAATTTATCCAAATTTACAACATGATTATAGAACATAACATTTATTATCATACACTTTTGCTGTTTGTTTCTGAACCATTAAGGGAGAGCTCATGTTTTGGGAAGTTCACCCCTTCAGCTCAGAATTCCTTGGTGGGATTCCCGCTCTTCCTATCAATATCTGTGGCAGTGGCTGCCAGAAGATTTGGTGGCTCTGGATGCCTGGGGCTGTAAATCTGGGCCAGGGGTTGTGTGGGATGCTCAGATAAATGGGTTGGGCTTTGTTTTATTGCAGCACTGCTTGTCTTAACTTTCTGTGTCTACTAGGGATTTAGAAAATGTGCTACTGTCCTTGGGCCTCTCTCTGCAACAGCGGCTCTGAGTCGGGTTTGAGTCAGCCCTGGTACCACAAGATTACATAAATATCCTCTATGAGCCATTCAACACTGTATACATGCTCTACTGTTTTGGTGGCTTTTTATCTTTAGCAGCGTTATGTTTTTGCATGTGTACTGGGTGCAACTCATAGATTAAAAGGGGAACTGAGGATCTTCATACGGCCCAATATGTCAAGTCTTTCCACAGTGTGCTAAAAAATTCAACGCAAAGACTCAACATTTCCTCAACAGAAGATATTACAACGTCATGTCATATGCTCTAAACTTTTGCAAAAAATGACTTTACATGTGATGTAGCTGTTTGTCATTGGTGTGCAGCAAAGCATCAATATGGAGTTAAGTGGGCCACCGAGACACAAAGCACAATTATCCCCGAGGAAATATGTCACATTTCCGACGTCTTTTGTGATAAGGTTCCCTCATTCGTGCCTCTAATGTCTTCTTTCAAAAAGCAATGGGAAACAAAGGCACAGATATGGCTTATTAGGTCAGTTCTGGATTTCTTTTTACACACTGATCATGAATCTGATGGATAAATCACATGGGTATCATTAGAATCAACCCCGAGGAGTCTTCGGGTGCAGCTTGCAAGTGTGTGTACGCTGGGTAATGACTATCCTTTAGCTATTTCTTCAATAGCAAAATCAAGTAAAATAAAGTGCAGCAGCTTGGCAGTCTTTGCTGAGATATATTTTGCAGTTCGGAGGCCTTTTGCTTGCTGAAATACACAATGCCTCTTGTTTTTAATAATTTATTTCACAAGGAGACTTGGGAGATATCTTGATAATACAAATCAAGGAGAGTCTAAAATAATGTAAGTTCAATATTCTGTTTAGTGTTATTGTTAATCTTCTGCAGAAATAGCAAATAACTAAATTCAACAGCCCATTAGTAAACATATTACTGGGTGCCAGGCTACCAAATAGACTTCAACAATAAATGCTTATTGTCACTGTTTGCTTTGGAGTTACAGTAGGGCTTTTGTAGAATTTTAAATGCACGAAGTGTGTGAAGCAGGTTTGGATTCAAAGTGGATGTGATTAAAGAGAATAAGAGATGAGAATGCCAGTAAATTCTGGGGAGTCAGAAAAACCTTGAATCATTAAATAATTTTCAACTTGGCATCTGCCTCAATCAGAAATCTTCACATAAAAGAGGGAGCACAAAATACAATTTGGTAGCATTGGTATTCTGCTTGTTGTTTGTGCATCGCTGTAAAAAAATAGATGGTAAATCTATAGTTGTCCACAGCATGAATAAAACAAACGTGGAAGATTTTTGTTTGACTGGTTTTCTCGAACCCAGAGCTCACTTGTCAAAGGCTTATCCAGGCTTACCTTAGTCCAACCTTACCATTTTCCTCTTGTTTCCTTTCATTCTCAACTCTTCTTTCTGTCCTTGCTCTTATCCTCTCTGATCCCCGCTCCATTCCTGCTGCTCTCAGAGAAGCATTTCTATCCAACAGTATCATTTCACTCCTCAGCTTCAGGACTGAACTGCCCACCACTATTATGTCATTCAACACCTGCACTTAAACCCAGCTAAAATTCACATTGGTTGCAGGCTGAAAAGGACGTATGAGACAAACTACAACTCTATGGTCTCTCATCCCAAATCTACCTTCCTGTTAGAGTGACTCGAGAGACAAAACAAGAGTCACTTTCCAGGATCCAAAAAAAAATACTTGTAGTTGTATTTATTATGACACGGTACTTTTAGTCCATGAAGAAAATACATTATATTAATAGTCATTGCTCGGATTGCATCCCACTTGTGTGTTCTACAGATAATATGTGATTACGGATTTTGGAGCACATAACTTGGGCAGTCTTTGCAAAAACCCTCAAATCTGTGCTTCTTAAAGGATCAGAAATCGCCTGAAGGAACCCTTTAGTCTCATGTGAGCGCCCACAACAACAAACTCCTCAGAAAGAAAACTTTTTCTAGATTAAAGGCAGGAATAAAATAGCAAGTTCCTGCCCTTATCCTCACTTTTTCACTCAAACTATTGTCATAGTGACCTACAGCCACAAATTCATCAGAGCTGCCATCTTGGGAGAGTGAGCCACAATGCTATTTCTGTAGTGACCCAGATTTTCAGGTGAATCTGGATCCATATCAATGTAATGAGCTGCAGCAAATCAAAGAGGACATATTAGGTCAAATAAACTCAATTCAGCATGGATTTTAGAGTGTGACATATACTTTGAATGTCTAAATAATCAATAAGCTAAAGGATCTATTTAAGCTCCAAGAGCCATGCAATGTGTGCATTTTTCCTTTAAAACCTGATCAATGTCAGAAAAAACTCCCCCTTCTAATTTCCTTTCTTGGTAATTTTGTCAGATTAACATCAAGTCAATTTCCTGGAGCCTGTTCTTACACAGAGTGATGGCATGATAAGGATATCATTGGAAGAATATAATTGTGGAGGATGGCTCCTTTTGGGAGGAATGTGGGCACAGATGGACCCTGAGTTTGATGGAGGAATTTCTCTGTCCTCAAAGGCTACCAGTAGCATTGCCAAGCTGGCAAGAGATATAAATAGACCACAGTCAGGCGCAGGTCTACATGTAAGCACAAAAATAAAGTGATCCCAAAGCAGGTACTATCCTATTAAGGAAGAACTTTTACAATGTCATAAAGGCACAATAAAAAGCTCCCACACTGTTAAACACAATACTATTCTGAGACTCTGATTAGATGTGGTTGCTTACTAGTTCCACACATTGTTACTCGCATATGTCCTATTGAGGTTACTGGAGACTTCAAGTACAGCAGGACACAGTGGACATCCATCAAAGGGCTAACACACAAAGACATCCACTCACGCTCACATTCAAACCTGCAGGCAGTTCAGAGTCTCCAGTCAACCTGATTTGCATGTATGTGGAATATGTGAGTAAATGTGAGCAGCAGTAAAGATTGTGAAGCTACCACCAAAGCGCCAAGGGCATGTCTTCACTATTATTCTGGGGAAATTAGGATTTTAAAGACTCCTAAGATCATAAAAACCTGAGTTTAAAATCTACTCTTTTTAAGTGCAGTCTTGCATCCTGTCTATTCCAAAAATGGATTGAAGTAAGAGCTAAAACCAAGGGATTTTGTATTTTTCCACCAGAGTTGCATCTCTGGCATTGGGGAGAAGGTCTTAAAGCTACAATTTACAAACAATCAAATGAAAGAAGAAAATGTAGGAGAAAATCGTTACTTTCTTTTTTAGGGGGCCAGTCAATCGTTTCTAAGGAGGTAGGGGTTGCAGTGGGATAATTTAGACTCATTGCCTCAGCTGATCTAAAAGTCTGGCTACAGCCCTAAGTAGAAAAACAACATAGTCGTAACAGGCAAACCAAAGGCATTAAAATCCCATGCTTTACATGTATTATACATAATATATTTTAATTTGGTCTGTAGGAACTTGAATAGTTAAAATAGTGATATAAAATATAAAAGCTAAAACAGTAATCTCAGTCAGCCATATCTTTGAACATCTGTGGCTAATGCCTTCTCCATGTACTGTCCCAAATACAGGTGAAAAGAGCAGCGGAGAGTCTGCCTTAAGACATATTTTTAAAAGGGGATAAAAATAAAGGCTTTTACATTATTTACAACTTGCCTTGAGAAAGCAAGAAAGATAAAGCAGCATGACACAGATGGTGAACTCAATGTCAGCACTGATTTGGATACATCTAGTATCTAAATCACAAGTCTTCAATAAAATGAGTGTGTAAGTGTGTGTTTGTGTGAAATATGACGTTAATATACAAAAGAGTATAAAACAACTGCAGTTCAAGAGTCTCAAGAGGATACAGAGTATACAATTGTTACCCAGTTTCAGGAGAGTTTGTGCATGTGTGAATTTGAGTGTGTGTGTGTGTGTGCGTGTGCGTGTGCGTGTGCGTGTGTGTGCGTGTGTGTGTGTGTGTGTGTGTGGGAGAGTGAGGAAAGATCTCTATTAATCTCTTGCATTACTGCAGTCATTTCCACTCTCTTCATCACCAGCAGCATGTGCTCTATGAGATTTAAAATATTTAAATCTGTAATCTGTCAGCATTATGAGGTTAACACACACACACACACACACACACACACACACACACACACACACACACACACACACACACACACACACACACACACACACACACACACACACACACACAAGACTGGTGTCCTATCAGTCACCATGCTTTCTACTTCACGTGGCCCCACATACATCACAGGGACCTGACACTGCCTTTTTCTCTGTAGCTCAGGCTGGGAAAGACTCTCCGACCAACCAGTGTCTGTAATACCTCAGCAGCCGTATACTGCCATGCTGCTGGACCCTAGAGAAAATTTAAGGGAAATATATGCCGCTGAAAAAAGAGAGAAAAAAACAAGCTGCGGCAGTGCGATGTGCGAGGAAGCCTCTAATTGTTTCCCCAGTGTATGTGACCCAGTGACTCTGGAGGAGTTCTTACTTGTTCTTTTACTACGGTTAAACCAGCATTCATTATTGATTTGGTGGCACGGACCGTTACATAACACAGTCTTATGAGTGGGTCTAAGTGTTTTGTCAGTTTGGTGCAAATATGCATTTGAGCCTCACTAATACAGCCTATTTCACCTTTCTTATACATAATGCTTTATTTTCCTAAAACTCTGAATTAATAACCAATAATGAATAAATTGAATGGGATTAAAGCTTGAATGACAGTGACCCATATATGAGTATTAGGTTGATGGAAGACACTCCAACGTAGCCCATTTAGCCAGCTCCATGTCATGTCTTCATACGACAGGCTTTTACTAAGCTCCTTAAGAGCCTGCCCCAGGGGGATCTATGGTAGGCTGGAGGTACTGACTCAGGCCTTATCTTCACTAATTTACCCCATGAATTAGACGGACCCTTGCTTCTGTATCCTGTCAGACCCACACAGTACTCACTTATGTTAAGAAAAATGAGGAGAGAAAGGGGCTTAGCGATTACTTTATTGGATAAGAAACCAGGGAATTGACAGGGGGGGCACACTCTGCCACATCAACTTTACCTGGGCAGTAACATTCATCCCAGGGATTTAAAAATGTTGATTCCCTGTCACTTTTCTTTCTAATCTTAGGGTGGATTAAGAGGAATAAAATGCAATTTGAATCATATGGATTCCGGTAAACTTTTTGAAAACAAACTGATAGGGTTTCACCCTGTCAGCCACAAAGTACAGTAAGGACAGAGTGACTGTTTCTTTGTTCCTCTCAGACTTGCCTTAAATTCCCTTTGACAGATAATTTTAAATTCAAATGAGCTGGCAAGCTGCAGATGTGGACTTTAGAGGACAAAAAGTGTAGGGCCTCAGAAATCTATACACATTTGAGAGTGATTTGCTGTGTCATATCATATCACATGTGAAAGTAGACCTAGCAAATCATAGTCCTAGTCTGGAAATAAGTGTGACACTTTGACAAAGCAAAATCAATGGGATGTAAACAAACTTGCATGCACTGCTTCAGAGGATTGAGTCCTGTACACCAGAGTTAAGAAAGGTCATTCATGTTGTGTGCATGTTCCATATGAATGAAATGAACTGAGCCTCATCCCAAGCTAAGCTTATGTAAGTTTAAAGTACAGATTTGCATCCGAGAGCCGCTCTCCCTATCATTGCCGCTTCCCGCCCCCACCTCTTCCTGTCTCTCTTCATGTGATGCATTTTTTAAAAGTCTCCTCTAAAAAAGGAAAACAATCGAGAATAGCTCCTCACTTCTGCCGCTTATTTGATTAGGTCCCTGATTTTTACTCAGCAGGCTCTGTCCTCTGTCTGTAGTTATTGAGTGTGAATTTTACAATTAATAAATAAATAATGAATAGCTAACTTCTGGCAGACAGTGAGTGGAGACATACTGTGTGACATCTGCTTTGTAGTTAGAATGGTGATGTCCAAAAGAATCCTGTTTACTAAGCAGACATTGGTCTTTGGCAGGGAAACCTGTTAGTCAGGGGAGATGTTTTTGGGCCATGAACAATGTAAAATATCTGTTAAATATGTTATGTTATGTGCAGTAGACTTGAGGCGTATTTTTGTGCCTCAGGCCAAAACCATTTTGTTAGTCAAACAAAGACTCCTTCATCTTTTCACAGACTTAACAAATTCGTCTTATTCATTATTAAAATGAATATGACACAAGTGTAACGAGTGCATGTCGCTAGTTTCAAGTAATACTTTAAGAAAACAATCAGGGTGTTTTTCGGTAATTTTGTGACAAAACGTGGGATTTAATGACGATGAAAGCTCATCCTCCTGAGCAAATATGAAGAGACAGGTGTATCCTCCTTCATTAGTCACTGCACATCTGTGGATAGCCAGATTCTGAGGGAGCTTAGTTGCCACGCCATGATACAATTTGACTTTGGTTTAAATGACTTTGTTGTAACCCCTGTACATATTTAGAGCCATTGTTTAGGCCAATTAAAGAAACAGAAGTACTTTAAATATTTTACAATATAAGTGCTTATCCCTCATCTTGCACAAACAGAAAAAAAGATACATTAGAGGCAGTCTGTATATGTTTTTCTAGTGTGTCTTAAGACCATCCACCATCAAGGCCATGCATTTGTAAATCTTGTTTGCTTGGTAATGTAGAGAAGGCCTATATGCATTAAATCCAAATACTCCACAACTGCCTGTTTTGTGTGTATGACATTGCCAAGTATAGGGAATACAGTGCTAGAACAATGACAGGCTTTTCTTGGGGTGTGGGATAGGCAGCGATAGGACATATTTTCAGAAGGTCAGAAGGTATCCATTTGGGAAATTATTCTACTCCTGCTCCTGCTGCTCCAAGACAACACGTCAAACACAATGAAGAATATTAGAAAACACAAATAACCTTCCGCAGCCTTTCTCATATGTGCCACAACACCTCTGCATATACACACAGGAGCACTCGCGCTCGCACACGCGCTCGCACACGTCTGGGTGTGAGAGCAATAACGAGAGAATGCGGGGAAAGAAATTCAAGGCTAAAGAACAAGAGGCCTCTTGGGCCAATGAGCGGCTCATCCATGTTAAGTCAGGCCAAGGCGTACTCAGGTGTATTCACTTTAGGTCAGAACGAAGCCTTGCTGACCTTTGCATCAGACAGGGAGTCTCATTGAGCTTTTCTTGAGCAGTCCTGAGACTCACAGGATAAACAACAGACTCATGCTGCACTTTGAAATGTTGTGTGTTTGGGCTTGTCAATGATCACGTGTAGACCACCTCTCTGTGGACCTAGGTGCAAAATGTCCAGCTAATGAACACATTCAGCAAGCAGCTCGGTAATTATATACTCCAACAACTGAAAAACAAAGCTATGTTTTTAGCTGCCATAATTGTCACAAGCACAAACTCAGGATTGTTTAAAGCAAATAATAAATTAAGAATAGATAATAAAACAGTAGGACACTTAAAGAACAGCACTTTGCTGGACTGGAATACAAACTCTGAAAGGCCAGAGAGAATTCACAAGCAGCAGCCACAGCAGCAGCAGCATGCATAATCCCTCACATGATACCGAAGACACACATACAATATAAATGAACGCAATTTGCTTGCAAATCAAATTCCAAAGAGTGCTAATCAAATTTCATACGGTGGTTTTTAAATGTGTGCAACAAAAAATAGGAATTCAATGAGTCTGCGTTATTATCGCCCATTAGGAGCTTCTTTCATCAATAGTGTGGTGTGCATGCCAAATAAAAAAATTGGATCATTTCCCAAATGCAGGGACACACAGCGTACTTAACCAATCACCATGACAACTCTTGCTTGACATTTTCTCTCCCTCTTTCCATTTTTTGGGATTCAACTCTCACAGTTAATTATTCTCTCCTCCATTGACTACAGCAACACTTTGTAGATTCTTTTGCCTTCTGTCAGGAATCCCAAGATTGGAAGAAGGCACATTGGGGCCTGCAGGGCCTTCATAGTGCTTTAGATGTATATCCCGTTTATCCACAAGCAGTTGTTGCATGTGTTTTTTACAGATGCTATGGGAATTATAAAGATGGCAAAGTAAACTTTTCACTAGAATTTATCAGACATAATATAAACCAAAGATCATTGATGAAGAGGGCCTACATGTATGCTGCTGCTTCAGAAATAATTGCAGTGATGAGTAGGCACGGAATTATGCACAACATCAATAAAAGATCATATGTGTACTCTTTTTGTCACTCTAAATTAGGAAGAAATGTGCACTTTCATCAAAGCTGCTAAAAAATCCTAAATAATCCACTCATTAGCTAAACTTAAAAAATAATAAGAATAAAATCGGGACCCCCAGGTATGCTTGTGGCAGATCATCCTGCTCCATCACAACAGATGGAGGTAGCCTGCTGAAAATGAGTGCAAGATCGCACTCGCGTTATACAAACTGATTTTTAATTTTTTTTATTTCAAGTCATCCTGGGCGATTTAATTCAGTACTTCTTCGTTTGAGTCCTCCTAAACTTTAGAGCTTACATTTTAATTTGCCTAAAGCAAGTCACCGGGCTATTTCATTTGCGTTAAAAGGCACAGCAATAAGAGGGAAAGAGAGAGAGCCTGGCTGCGCGTCACTGCTCCATCACGCACACAAGATATCTTGATGCCCAAGTAACAAGTGCTCTGATCAATTATGGCATGATTTTTACGCCCTGCATTAACGTGTGCAGCGCGGTGTTTTCACATCTTGCGTATGGCAGTGTGGGTAAAAGACACACAGTTACCAAGCACCCACATTTCTGCCTCTAATGAGCCTCGGTTTAGTCCGTTCAAGTCACAAAAATCCAAATGCATTTTGGAAGTGTACGTGCCTGGTGCCGGTGCCCTGCGCTTCGTCGATGTAGCTTAAAACAAACACGTCAGTTATCATATTAAAATATATATATAAAAACAACGATGGTATAATTTGAATCAAAGTAGCCCGGTGTGCCCCTGCATCTCCCCCTTAACTCTCTCAATACGCACGCAGCCTTCAGGTTTTTATATCCAGCTTTTTATTAAGTATCATGAAATGACTCACCTGCCTTGCCGAGATGTGAATCCCCCATGCCTTGCTTTTCTGAAAATAAAAAACCGGGACAATGTTTCACAGCTTCGGGGTCTTCTTCACTTGCAGTCGGGTATACTCCAAATATCCGTACAGTCTGCGCACTGCTTAGGTTTTTCGGGAATGACCTTCCTGTGAAGCGGTACCGTCTTTCAATATCCTCACTCCAGTCTTATTTCACTGCATTTCTCCCGTTATGTTGTGTTTTTTTTTTTTTTCCTCAGCGGAAAGCTCTCCTCCTAGTCCTGGTGCGTTTTGATGCTTTTGCCTAGACTCTCCGGCTCAACACGAGCTTCTCGGGAGTGCGCTGCGCGTTCCCGGCTGAGTATTCGGGAGCGCCGAATGGAGATGGAGAGGAGAGTTACTAAGGTAACCAAGGGCACACGCATGATACATGAAAAGGAGCAGAGGATTTATGCCTCCAAACTATGCTCTGCCGTCTTTGACAGGTCATCAAAAAAGGCGTTTTCATGTGAGGGCCCTTCTTCACTGTTTCTCACACACTATTAAAAGTGCAGTCCTTCTAGTGCAGCTGCGTCCATTTCTGAATTTGTGTTTTAGAAAATGTACCTTTAAATCAACCTTCAATTTTACTTAAAAACAACATAATGTTAAGATAATAGGTAGCTTAGGAGGTTGGAGGAAATACATGAATGAAGAGGCAATGCAACAGTTCCTTAAATGCTGAATAGGCTAGTTAGAAGCTCAATATGCTACTAAATAGTTTTTTTTTGCAGGGATGCGCTTGATCCTGCAGTTCTCACTCAATAAATTACCTCAAGGCTATTAAAGCTACTTCCCAACCTTTATTTGATTACCACAGTAGTAATTGTGAGCCAATAAAGAAATGGAAGAAAAACAAGGGCTGATGTGAAATAACTTTCAACAATCAACAAAATGAGGAGATTTACCGTGGATGTGAGAATGAATATGTATTTAAATTTGAATGAAATTACACTATTTTGTAAGGGATAATCAGAGTTTTCTAACATTCGATGAAATGATATTCAAGCCTATAAAAGACGGCTTCCACTCGACTACACTTTCATATACATTGTGTAATGTAGTGTGGTTGCCTATGTTTGTGTCTTCAAAGATGCTGAGTGCCATTCATCAGGCTTTGAAACAGTTCAGCCACACCCCCTTAATAAACCTTATTTCTCTGAGAAGTGTCCTATAATTACAGCTGACACTCCTTAATGGATTTATTTTTATGTTAACAATCTGAAATGTTTGTGACTATAGTGTGTCTATTGAAATGCTGTGTAAACAAAGCCATCTCTATGACTCTGCGTTATTTTAGACCCACAGTAGCGGGAGGCATTATCCTATGGCACAGTTTATCCCTCCACATACGTCGGCTCCCCCTGTTGACATTTTTTGATCTTTGTTGAAAACCCATCTCTTATCCTTGGCCTTTAAATCCAATTGAGATCAATACTGCATCATCAGTCCTCTGTCTTTCTGCGTCGTTCCTCCATTGTCCTTGTGTATATTGTGTTTGTTTTGTCCTCTATGTGTGTATGTGTTTATTCAAGTTGTGCAGGACTTTGGCCAACATTACGTGTCTTTAAAAGTCCTCTATATATAAAAATATGCAATAATAATAAAATAAAATAAAAGACCAGTTCAGGTCTAAATAAAGGTCATTAAAGCAGCAATTACAGCCAAATTACAGAATCACTCATACCCCTTTTATGTAAAACTTGCTAAAAGGTGAAATGTAGTGTTTGGAACAGGATGTACAGTAAATCCTGACAGGCAATCTCTGTAAAGAGTTAAGTTAAGCCTCCAAGGTTATCAAGTTTCACAAATGGAGAGCAAAGTATCAAGGCTATAGCTGAGTTTTTTCAAATAGAATTCAACACTCAAATCACAAAATCTTAAGGGACAGTAATGGAAAAGCTCCTGCAGGCCAGAATGCAATGCAGCCATAAAATATCTTGTTATTAAAAGGCTCAGTAATTAACCAAACTTAAATTAGCAAGACAGCCTAACAACATAAATAAAATAACACAACAAAAAGAGAACATTGCAAGAGTATCTCAAAGTGGTCTTAAGCATTAACGTCTAGACTTGTTTTTTGAGGTTTTACAGGTGGGTGCAGCCAAATCATTCATACTCACAAGGACAATTTTTCTCTCAAGGAGAGTGTCAGCTCAGTGGCACACAGATGAATGGTTTGCCTGAGGCAATGGGTTAGTTCAAAAGCATGCTGGAGAATAATATTTACACCTTATAAGTAAGTGTGAGCATAACAATGTCAAAAAGCAGGCTTGAAACAAATGGTGGATGGTGTCTAAATTATACTTTTCCAAATGAGCTCTATAGTACATGAAGTTCAAATGTATTTGATGTGGTGAGTAAAACAGATGGAGCTGACTGCACCGAACATTTATTAGGGTGGGATTCTTTGAAAATGATTTAGTCTCTAGGTTGGTTGATTTAAAACTGCTCTTACTTGGAATTATTTTCACCCCAAAAAACAAACGTAAACTGCCAGGAAATTAGTTTTGTATGCAATAGAAGAAATGCATATTTACATAGGGTTAATTAGAATCCATAACCTTGTTAATTAGAGTCAATGGCCATTTATGAAAAATGTAAATGAATTAGAGTTACCTACATGGCAAATCTTGCAGTTGTCTCATAAAAATAGGAAAATTAAAATTATGTTTGTGATATATATCGTGGCAACACTAGTCGTGAAATGTAAAGGCACAAAGCAGAGTTAAAAAGAGTTTAAAAAAAGAAGACAACAGGAAGGAGAAAAGTGTCTGTCAAATACTGTACAGTCAAGACAAGGAGAAATGTCAAGCAGGAGATGCAGCAAGGGGTAAAGATAAATAAACAAGACAGGCCAGCCGAACAAGAGATCGTAACTGACATCCTGATGACCATGAATATGTATCAATAAAGAATTATTTCAGCTGTAAAGGAATTTAAAGTCATCTAAAGGGGACCATATTTTTCCTTGTCCTCCAAAGAAAGACAAACACATTTACATGATGTGCAGTACCTCTCGATTTCTGCATCGGTGAGGCTATATATTTTAAATATTGTTGGTTTTAATGTGCTCATCTTTTACACTGCTGAATTATATTGTTTCTCCAGCTGCAGAAACAACAATATCCTTCACAGGAGGATCAATAATTCAATCTGTTAATGCTGCATGGGATTGTTACCCTGCAAAATATTTGTGTTACATCCTCACAGCAAGATTGGAAAATCAAGACAAAGATGTCAGGATCACAACGTCCGGCTAACAGAAACTAGATAACT
This sequence comes from Eleginops maclovinus, assembly GCF_036324505.1. Taxonomy (NCBI): domain Eukaryota; kingdom Metazoa; phylum Chordata; class Actinopteri; order Perciformes; family Eleginopidae; genus Eleginops; species Eleginops maclovinus. The sequence continues at coordinate 16,518,760 of NC_086371.1, forward strand.
CAGAAAAGTTTTAGGCTCCAAAGTGGACTTCTACATTAACATTTTTATTCTCCTCTTTATTACTGAGCATCAGGAAGTCAGAGTGTGTACAATCAATCTTCAGTAAACCGATCAATGTGGAGAAAACTATGAAAACTTAAGTACAATTATGACCTGCTGTGGTCAAGTGTCTGTTATTTTTTAGAAGCGTGTTTTATAGTAAGAGTGGGCCTGTTCACCTGACATTTATTACAACGCTGATGAATTAACATGGAAAGCAAAGTGATTCTCATGCTGTATTTCACAATGCAGACTGCTCTAGGCTTCTTGTCACTTTAATGTGAATGTAGAGCCTTCATCAATATAAGTCCTGAGGGAATTATGAAGTTTTTCTAAAGCATTGATTTGTTAAAAAGCATGCTTTCCCTATACTTTGATCTCACGTGACTGGAGGCAGGTTAGCCAGCAGAGAGGTTTCCTGACAGCAAAATAACATTTAAAATTAACCCCAAACAATCTGGCTAACTATCCCGCTATAATCACTTCATTAGAATACGTCTAGTTGATATCCTTGTCTAAAGTTATCAGTTATACTCATTCAAAGACTATCGTACCTATCTGTTCCTTTTCTTTGAGTGTAAATTTAAAGGTTAAAACTTCACTTGCTCCTTGTTGCATTTGATGATGAGTTCAACATGATAGCGCAACAATAATCTAGTTTTTTTTAAACAATATAGTTTTCTGTTTCAAGCTCTGCCTTGTGCTTGGGTCTTATGACGCCTGTGGCTTTTAGAAATCGCTCTGCTTCAGTGTGTCTGTGCTGTTGTCCTCGCAGCATATTCCTGAAGCCTGTCATCCATTTAAATTGTTAATAGAGCTGTGCCTGCCTTAAAAGGACTAGAAAAAGGATACATTTGCTAAGCACCACAATTCAAATGTGACTTCATGAGTAATGTTGTGAAAAACGGTACATTGTAAAAAACGTTTTTTTGGGTAGCCTCTGGTGTGTCTGTGGTTTTTTAATTCTGTGAAAGTCCTTTTCCCCAGGTGCTTTTAATTTACTTGAGCTTGTTATAAAATCATTAAAACTGATATCTTTTGTGAACCGATTAATATGTTTGATAAGCGGGCACATAATGAGGAGGATAATGCAGCTTCAAATTGCTAGTGTTAACAGAGAAAGCTCTTGGCTCTCATGTTGTGTGCTCAGGTGTTTTCTAAGAAGCTGGACAAATGGGTTCTTAAAAATACATTTGGGATCCCAAAAGAATAAGGAAAGCTCTCTGTATGGATGAAAGCACTGAAGAGACACACTAGTTGAAAGGTGACACATTTAAAGTTCATTCATACTTAAAATGCTTAAACATTTTGCTGGGCACTTCTTTGCTGCATGTTCATTTATTGTCGCTTTTGTAGCCCAATGGGTGATTGATCCACAGTCCATTACAGCAGGGCACAGCCACAGAGGTTGTTTTATCCACACATGGATGAAAGCCAAAAATAATCAGATAACAGTCAAACTCAAAAACAAGGCAAGACATGGCCTGAGCAAACAGAGCAGTGTGGCAGCGAAAGAAATCTGCGATCCGTGAAGCTTTGTCCATCAACAGCTCTATACTCGTGAACTTTCAGAAAATATTTCAACGTTTCTGTGGTACGGCCAAAACGACTTCTAACAGGGAGCTGATATATTCTACTAGGTAAATTGAGCTAACCTGTTTGTAAAGTATGTTGAATACAACAAGTTTCACTTAGTCTTCCTATGTAATCTTTCTACAAAACTGAATCATACGGGATTCATGTGGAGCTGATTGGAGAGTCCTTCATCATTGTTTTGCTAAAAACAGACTCCTCTCACAGGATTGTCATTAAACTGATTATATAACATATACTTTCTATTGGATTCATTTGTAAATAAGAACTGATTTAAAACCATTTCTACAGAATACTGCATATCTCTCCATTTCTCTTTCTATTTGACATTCAGGTGCCCTTTTCTATTGATCATTGCATAAAAGGTCTTGTTTTATTTACTTTCATTCAGTCTTTTAGAACGATAACATGTGAAGACTCTTAGGAAAATATGTCTTTATAGGCACTGTTTAGTACACTTATAATACATGTATGCAAGTATTGCATCAGCAGTAATAATAATGCAACATGCTCAAAGTAGGAAGAAGAATGATGTACTATAAAGACTGTAAAGAAAACTCACAACTACACAAAATCACACTAAGTTAAACTCAATATCAAGCACCACATGAAAACAAGTCCGAGCAGAGTTACACTTTGGATACTTCAAAGTTGACAAAATGTATTTTTAGTTGAACCTGTCACAAATGAATCAGGATTTGCTGATCTGCTCTGTTGAGTGCTTCTGCCAGTTATCTGTAGCAGCTGTCAAGTTAAAAGCATTACACAGTTCTCACATGAACAAATAATTCCTGCTTTATTTTGAGTAATTTGCAGCCTGTTTATTTCCCCTTTTCGTAGAATTACCCCAGAGATCAACAATGTAATCTCTGTTGGAGCTTGACCAATTTACCCAGCACCTTTCAACCTTTAGTTTGCAGATCGAATATTAATACAGAAGAGGGTGCAGATGTAACCGCAGCATGAATTTGAACTCTTTTTATATTACATCCGTATCGTGCTGTGAAATTATGCCAGACCACATTTTTTCTTCTATAACTGACAATCTTCTCATCCTGGCAGTAGGGCTGAAAATGTGATGTTATGATGACCTTGTCATTTATTACTTTCCCACTCAGATTGTTGTTTTCCTGCTTATGTATCTCAATGGAAGACAAACAGCTCAGAATACATACAGACACACACATATATGTGCATTATTTACAAACCCTCAATTAAGTGCATATTTAAAACCATGGTGATGCAGCAGCTATAGTCACAAGCTGACTATAACCCTAAGTTATCTTAAGACAGCAATGTAAAAACAAAAAGACATATTTGCTAAATTAATATAATCTGATGCCAAGATGTTTCTCCCGGCCAAGCTCCATAAAGAGGCTGTTTTGCAATTTAGAAAATTCAGCTTTTCAGTCATTCAGGGAATCTTGATGCTGCTGTAGTACTTTCATGGTTTCACACCTGGTTCATGTCCACAGTCAACTCACTTTAATTCCCCTGTTTATTGTACATACCCTTTCATCCTTTCTGCTTGTAAACATCCATTTTCAGCTTGGTTGAACTGCTTTTAGTACTTTCAGAACACATTCATGGTATTTTGAGACAGTCTCCTCCAGCAGTGATTGGGTCTCAGGCAGAGGCTGATTACAGCGCGCCACATCAGGCATTTTGCAGGTAACCTCGAAAATCAGGAGATCTCCCCGGGACCCCAATAGTCAAGGAAACAAAGACTTTTAATCAAGCTGTTGATGCATGCTTTTAATACTAATGTCCTCATCAGACACACTTTTCACTGGTTCAATGTTTACTACCACACTGTATTTATTAAGACACGCTTCTCTGTACAATCATCTTAACGCCATTATTGCAGAAAAGGGTTAGTCACAGCGTGTGTCACTGCCCAGGGTGGGAGAGGGGATTTAGGGATATTTTTGTGCCAAGCGCCCAGGGCTCTGCTGGTCCTTCTCTAACACAAGTCTTTAAAAGAAGCTTCACAGTTTCCTGTATTCATTATCATATCTGCTACGTTTTATTACTGACAAACTAAGGTAACCAGGATTGTGCAAATTGGAAATGTTTAATTTTTATGTGTAAAATGTTCTCCGGGTAATCATGATGAAGTAAATAGTTGCCAGTTGAGAAAGCTCCAATCTTACTGTTTGCTATCAGTCTGTTTATGCTGAAGTGATACTTGACTAAACTGTGCAATAGGCAAAAAGGCAGCTAGACAAGAGCTTGGCTCTCATGCTCAGATTTCCATATTTATTGCCTGAAATCCTGCAGGGAGTTCAACTGAATGCCAATCGTAGAGCTGACTCACTGAAACAAATATGCATCCACAGCCTGCACACTACAACACAGACCCCATACTGTATGATGCTTGATTGATTAAAATCTACCTTTTCAAGCTAAATGTTATGGTATAAGTAGCTCACTGTGTCAGCTCTGAAACGGTGATAAACCCCAGGGCTGCTGTTCCTTCAACAACAATAATCTCTATTTATAGAGCGCTTTTCATAACTGCTGTTAGAGAATGCTTCACACAAGGCGGCAAATAGTTTTAAGACAAATGTCAGTAATCTAAGACAAAATCAATTATACTTAAAAAAAGTAAGGATAAACTCTCAGTTTAAGAACACGTTTTTAACCAAATGTTCCTCATGCAGCAAGACAAACAACATATGAATGCTACACACATTGTTTTGTAAATTACCGAATGATTTTCAGGAATGTTCACTGGTAAGCAACCTTGATGCTACTCTAAAAACTCAGCAGACTCAAGGGTCAGTCCAGCTGCATGATATTCCCTGATAGTCAGCGGCGCCATATTTATTACAGGTGTGTGTGTGTGTGTGTGTGTGTGTGTGTGTGTGTGTGTGTGTGTGTAGCACTGTTCATTTAATTACACAAGACAACTTTTCCCTAATTTCTTCTCTTCAACAGTTGCCAACAGCTTATCTGTGGAGCAAATCCAACCGCCATCACTCTCTCTGTCACTTATTCACACACTGGCTGTGGCCAAAATGTGCGCTGCTCTTCTACTAAAGATGTGATGTAAACATGTGGATAGCACTTAAACTTGGCCTTTGAGGATTTTGGATGTTACTTGTTTAATATTCCAGAAGAAGAAGAAGAAGAAGAAGAAGAAGAAGAAGAAGAATATTCCCTTAACCGTCCCACAGAGGGGAAATTTACATTCTGCATTTGACCGTGTTAGGAGCAGTGGGCTGACATATGTGCGGCTCCTGGGGGGCAGTGTAGGGAACGGTGCCTTGCCCAGGCACACCTCGATAGCACGTGGACTTTCGGGGACTTATACCAGTGACTTTCCAGTTTGCAAGGCAAGGCACATATTTCTACTTCTTTAAGGCTCTAAAATTAAAATTAAAATACTGCAACTGATGATGAGGCAAGTAGATATTGTTTTGTTTTATTAAGTCACAAAAAAACTGACTGTCCTATATTACGTGAGTAAATGTTTCTGTGTCAAGAAGCTGTTTTCACAAACAATTCACAAGAGTTCTCGGTGCGCATTTTATTTATCACATAGACCTTTATCTCAAAAGAAAAACAAAGAAAGGAACAGAAAGAAAAAGGGGAATAAACAACAGCATGTGTAGTAAATCAAACAGCGGGGGTCAAAGCAAACTAACCTGAGCAGAACCTGGACAGGGATAGCAGCACCACCACCATACTAGTTAAGTAGTAAGCTAACTTAGCGATCAACAAAAGTCCCTCTTATGTCTCAATACCTCAAGACACGGACACGTGTGACACACCTTAGAGCATAGAAATCTCTAATTCTATGTGATGCAAATGTATGCATTGCGAACTGCGAGTCAATTATAGCACTGTGGTTATTCTGAGCAGGCTGAAGGTGGAGGCACCTCAAGACATTAGTATGCCAATGTGTTTAAAGGCCAATTTCACCCTGCATGCCTCTGGAACAAAACCATCCAAAAATTAGCATTTCAACAGAATATCACTTTTCGCTGCCTGTTTATGAATCCTCGTCCCGTTGGTGCTCCTATTTCACATTTCTTAGCCTGGATGCATAATCACCTTTGTGTCAAATTGTCTTCATTGAGTTATAATAAGCAGAAAAAGATGCAGCTCTTTTTTTCTTCCTTTTTTTGATTATACTTTCAAAAATGTAGCAGAGAGTTGGTGTTCTTGTTTCTTGCGGGGATTACTTCAAGTGTGCTATGTCGTGTTTTTATGCATTATATTCTTCATTAGACACAAGATAACAGGAATGAATAGAGGGTTTTCATCGCTCTCTGGACTTTAACGCAGTGCTCCCTGTGCTGTACGAGGAATTATTGTAAAACTCAATCATATGTTTAACACCCCTCAAAATGGATTCTCGACTCTTCTGTTACAAAAGGACAAATTAGAGCAGCGTATCCCCTGTGCGGCCCTCCATCCCCTTTATCATTGGCAGTAATGACAGCTTTACAGAGGAAACTAATTAGCAGGTTTCCTCTGTCAGTGGCGCCACCAGAAGAGCGTAAGCAAAGTCTCACAGGTGGAGAAGAAAGCATTGGTGTCTCACACTTTTGCATTCTCAGATATTACTGTTTATTTTAATTATCTGCTCTTTGAAATGGCCTCTTCTCTTAAGGAGTAGTACTTTTAGCAGCCAAATGCAATTAACAGCTGAATTTAAAAAAAATATATATTAATGCCTGTATACAGTCTGGATCCACAGAGTAATACTGAAGAATTAATATTAGTTATTGATTACAATTTTCAACCAGATTTTGAAACCATTATGTGATTTCAGGATGAAAACATCTAAACATTTCAAAGGACCGTTTTGAGGCTACAAAGAGTGTATGTCAAGCGACGCCATTAAAAATACATCACTTGCCAATGCAAAAACGAAAAACCTTTTCTAAACACAATTTTTCCACTTTGAAATGTTTTGCCTGGAGCATACAATAAATGAGGCTCCAGTGAGCAGGCAATAACTTTTGTCAACAATACACTAAATGTTATGAGCTGTAGTTGGCAGTATGTAGTTTAACAACATCCTATGAAACAACAACATAAAACGCCTTTGTGCTTACAATAAGGCAACGTACCAGGTACAAAGAGAAGTGGAGAGAAGGTACAATTCACTGTTGCTTTTGCAAATTAACAATACTTGAGTCACCCAAGGCATGCAATGTGCATGTTTGTGTTTATCTATTTCTTTTTGAAAATGAAAAATTGATTGAACAGTATTTCAATACTACATTTAGGAGGCTGTCACCATGAAATCAGTGACTTTGCTGAGGTGCACTCTAAACTCAGCAGGAAAAGGAGCACTATGAGAGCAAGGTTGGTGAAAAAGCATTAAAGTACATATCAAAGGAGGAGAGCAAGTCAATTATTTATCAAAGTGAGGAAAAACCACAAGGGCAGATGGGTAAGCAAAGGTAAGGTTCTACAGGATGCTGCTGGAAACAGAAAAAGACAGAGCGAATGGAGGCCAGCTCTGAAACAATGTCTGGCACTTCAGTCCAAGTCGACTCACTCTGCAGCCGAGTTAAGGTTATTCATCGTACTTTCTTTTGTTTAACCACACATTCCCGCCAAAATAATTACTGTTTTCCACATGTGTACACAGATAAAGTGCTGTTTGTGACCCGCAAAAGCTGTGGGGTGTAGAGAACCCTGCAGCATGAGCAGCATTGTTTATACATGGTAAAAGGTCAGCGTCTGCACATTTACAATGTCTTTGGTATTTACCTCAATTTGCAAAACATGCATGCACAACAAGTCAAACTTGATTGCATTTACCATAATGCGTTCTATCCATTCATAGCTGTGTTTGCACACAGAAAATGTAGGTTCACACACTAAAGAGACAAAATACACTGACATGTGTACGCTCCAGTTAGAGAATGTTTAAAGATTCAGTTTTAAACGTGTACACTGGGAAAAAAACGACGCCAAGCAACCAAATCATTGAACCTTGAACTTAGTTAGTGTCACGTTCACAGGTCCATTTATCACCCTTGATGCTGCGATATTAGGAACTCTGGAGGGGCTCGGTATAAGCAGCAGACATACAGTTCCTCCTCTCCCCGCTTCTACTGAGAACAGAAGCCTGATTCTCCCACCTGCAAAGTCTCCATCTGCTCCCGCTGCACAACACAACAACAAAAAGCTCCACCGCGCCATACACAGTCAAGCCAACCTTGACTGTAATGCCCTATGACAGTGTGTATTTGACACAAGCATATCTGCTTGATGCGTTGCAGTTATTTTCAGTGGTTACAATTGTCTCAAGAATAAATGCATTGGATGATGGTCCGAGATATTTTTCTGTCTTTCCAAATTGCATTCCGCCCATGTCTTATATTGTATCTCAACTCAACTCAAGCTGGTGGTCTGCAGTGCAACAGTAAGAGATGCCAAAGAGCATACTGTAGAGAAGAGAGAGTGAGTGTTGCTCTGGGTTCAGTATTAGTTATTCATTTTTGTCTGCCCTTAAGATCAAAAAACCTTCCCCACAATCCCACGATAACAAGTAAAGCATAGTAAAAAGCGTCAACATAGACCCAACAACCTCCAGAGAGGAGATTTATGGGACCACCATGAAGGGAATCTTCCAGAGGTGATGGAGGAATGAGGCCACTTTAAATCCCATTATCATGTGATCAAAAGTCATTTCTCACTCTAGAGTATCCAGTATAGGTGCACTGGGATCCTGTAAATGTGAACCTGAAATCCTGAGAGGTAAAGAATTGGCGGCTAACAATGGTGAGAGCGTGAGGGGCACATATTTCTCTTCATTAAGTGTTTAATAATGCAGCGGGAATCATATGAATAATTTTCTCCCTAATGGATATTGCATGCTGAGAAAGGATTTCCAGTTCCAGTTTTTAAAAATTTAGCATGTGAAATGATGCGTCGCTATGTGACAAAGTGATTTTTCGGGGCAAGAAGAGAGTAGCGCAAATGCATCAGAAAGCTTTAAGGGGGAAAAAAAGGTAGACTAAGAGAAGAGAGAGGCTGGGACTTTCCCGTTGAGTTCAACAGCATCAAATTACTTATCCTGTCGGGCCTGGCCTCAGATATGCTGGTAAACACCAATATATTTTATCTAATTGTTTAACATCCAGGGTGCTATAAATCACTTCTATACTGCTCTACCTTTTTCTTTACACCGGCAGAGCTGTGCAGGAATAAAAATCATTCAAACACCTTTACAGTGTATAGCACTGTTAGTACATAACTTCTGCTGCTTTTATATTTTGTTTTGATGTCTACTGTGTTATTATTACCTATAAATCAGCTGCAACTTCAGTAATCAAAATGTGGTGGGATGTAGTAAGTGTATGATATTCTATCCTGAAATCTTTCATACGATGGTTTTTCCCTGTAAACAAACAAAAAAAAGTCTTTGATTAGAAATCAATATGGAAAACACTAAACAAATGGCTGTCAAGTTTGAAAAATTGCATTTCCCATCTGTCCGATTATAGAATTCCTCATACTTTATTCTTTGCAATCAAGTCTCTGAGATGGCACATCACAGATTGCATGTTCATTTGAAAAACAGCCTGACATCAGTAGATAGTATGGGAAGCATGACAACCTATGGAAATTCAAATAGCATATCCGATAAAGCACGCAGGCACTTTCATATTGCTTGATGGGTTGGATGGATGAGTTTTAACATCACAATAAAATCTATCTTCTTGCTGTTGCAGTGTGTCATAACTTGCAGTGACACGTAGATATGAAGGATACAGCAGAAGTGCCTGACAGCTAACAAAGCCCCGGTATCACGCGTGTGGACTTCAGACTTTTTCAGCCTCATGATGCTACCTGCATTCAGAGGCATGACATACAATATGCATACGTTATCAAAGTAAAAATCTGTCATGCAACTTTAATGAACAGAGGAATAGTGGGAGCGGTGCAAAGAGAGGCTGATTTGCTGAAGGCAATGTGGAATTGTTTTAGCCAAGCGTAACGGACAAGAAGCAGGAAACCTGAGAAAGGAAGAACAATCCCTATAGGCATTTGCATTTCACATGTGAATGTTAGAGCCACCTCTGCAATTATACATACCACTGAGTAAGGACATGGCTGCCATCCACAAAGCAAATTTCCATGCTTTGAACAGAGCCACAGCTTGCCTGGGGACTTGGCAGCTCAGGTGGCAAGCATGGTTAATTTCCCCATTTGGGAGAACTTGTAAGCTTTAGCCTACATGGTCAGCAGCTAAACGTTACTTTCCCATCAGTAGATGCTATCTGATATGCTGTCCTTGGACTAAAGTCTCTTAATCTGTTTTTAATGCGAGTGAGCTACGTTCCCATTTTTTTCACAACACAAACAACAAGAATCTAACACCATTTGGGAACAACTCTCCTAGAGCATCAGGAAAGTTTGACCCCCGCCTACATACAACCTATTTTGAAATCAGATTGCCCCCCGATTTACCTCCACACACCAGACAGCATTAGTCCGCAACAGGGCTGGAGTTGCTAGGCAACTGAAGACACTTGCTGCAGACTGAAATTATTCTTTGATTCAAGGAAAGATCTTATATAATGCCTTACAGGGAGACATTTTATATAATTGCATAAAAAGTGTCTTAGTAATTACAACGATTGTAATATTGTGTTAGTTGGCACAACATTCTAGGTAAAGGCTTGAAGTGACTCGTCATATAGAGTAATTCTTTCAAGTTCAACTTCACATAAAGTAGTTTGTATTCTATGAATGGAATTGTAAGAAAAGAAAAAAGTGATAACATAACATAATACATGGTAATGAGTTCATGTGTAAAGACCATGCTTTTGTTTAAGGTTGGAGAGAAATCAAAGCATTATGAGGACTCAAGTGTTGCTATTAAAAAAACATGCTCTTCTAATTATCAGCCAATATTTTCAACCATTTACATTTACATTTACATACAGCTAAAATGATCTGAACAAGCACTCAACTTGAAGGACTTTGCTTGTGTTAACAAAACGCTGCATTGCTGCACTGCACTATGCCATCCACTGTGCAAAACATGAGACTATATCGGTAATATGTTAATTGTGGTTCATCTAGTTAACATAATATGTGGGTAGCTTGAGACAGCAGTAATTAACATTTTCTATATGCTTCCCCGTGCCGCGGGGACCCCTGGGAAATTACAGAGGTTAAAGGTCGAGTGGTGGGAGCTCCATGCTGTGGGTGACCTAGAGAAGCTTCCTGGAAATTAAGGCGAACTGGCTGCAGGGAAATACATAACTTGTATGTGCTTGGATTATCTAAACCATGGGTGAGGAAGCTCATAAATATGCATATTCATTATCGAGTGCTGCATCCTTCTCACTGAATCTATCACCAAGATTAATGAATATTATTCAGTCATTCATGGCTTACTGTAAACTGCAGTTTCAAATGTGAGCAGACAGCATCACCTACTGACTGTAAGCAATACTGCACAGCACCAATGTGCCTTGAGGAAAATCACATTCTACTTTAAAAGGCACTCATTTTGAATATGGGTTATTTTATGAGTTGATGAAAGTCTATTTTACTGTTGCTGTTGTACTAGTTTTAAATGTTATTCCTAGCATTTCTCTATTTAAACACATGGACACCCTGAAAGAAAGTGAGGCGGAAGTGATCAGAGGTTGAAAGTGGTTATATTCAAGTTTGCGGTTCTGCAACATCTGTAGAACAGAATAAATAATCATAAATAAAGAAAACAAAAAAGGCAAAAAAGTTGATTTAAAATATATATATATATTGTTTAACCTCATATTCTAATACCTCTGATTTTGAAGTAAGTGCAATTCAGTTAATCTCCTCTAGATGTCACTGCATAACCATTGGTCGGACGTGAGCAGAGTTTGAGTTGGTAGGGTGGAAAACTCAGTGGTGTGTAAATCATGAATAAATAATAATGTTGTCCTGCTGTGTATGAAATACGTCAACTCCGACATATTGATCGTAGACATGTGGGCAGTAATGTTGGTCTCAGAGAGACTATAAAAGGAGGTGAATTTACACACTGACCCAACCCACAGCAAACACACACAGAAAGACACACACAAACAAACACACAGGCATAAAAGATGATGATGCAAAACATTTTATTTTTACTTGTACTTCGTTTATTTTCTGTTTGTCTATTCTGCTTCTGTGGAACAACAAAATCCAAATATCTTTTTATACATAAACATGTATTCTAAGCACGATAAGTTTGACTTGAAGTATGAATAATTCATAATCCTATGAACTAGTATTGAATCGTTTGTACCAGAGTGAGGTTCTTGTACTGCTTGTCAGTGTTGCCTATAGATTTTTTGTTCACCGAGTTGTTGTTGTTGGGATTGCGCTGCAGCAGCAGCAGACACTGGTTTCTCAGCTCTTTGTTCATACAGAGCAGAATCACAGGACTGGAGAGTAAAGGCAGGTCCAGCAGGAAATCCCTGATCATCTCCTGACACACAGACGTATGCTTCATCAGCGCAAACACAGAACCTAAAATACACAGATCAGAATGAGGGTTTGAGACAGGCTAGTAGTAATTCCAATGCCTTAGAATGTTCTTATTCACATTTTGTGAAATTTAAAAAACCCTTATCTTGAAATGTATATCAATAGACTCTAAGGGTCTTTATTGCTTTAGATATAATAGAAAATATGTCCAGCAAACAGTATTTAATTAGGAATAGAAATTAAGAAAAAAAAGGAAAAATACATAAAAATGTGAGGTATGCTTTTTTGATCATTTTATCCAACAATAGTATTTTTGAGTATAGTGCAACATTTGTAAGTACAGATGAGGGCTGTGTTGGCTAAACTGGTTTTGCATTGTACATTTTTAGTAGCTTGTTTAATTTCAGAATAATATTTCAAATATGTAATGGCTTCACGAAGGTTCAAAATATGTATTATCTTTCTGATTAGAAACATAAATATTAAAGCTGTCATTAAAGCAAGCATTACATCATTTTTTCAACTTGATATCAAAACTATCTTCAAGATTTGTTCAGGAGGAAAAGTTATTTGTTGCTGTCAGTTTTCTCATGTCCAACTGTTTTCAGAAAGAGTTCTCTCAAAAGTGATTTCAACGTAAGTTACAGTAGTAACTATACCAGTCTGAGCTAGTAAAATTAGAAACACTAAAAAGGATCAATTCACAGCTGGCACAGACAAGAGAAACAATCACAGTGACTAATAACTAAATATGGGCATGTCAGTATTTTTTCACTTTATAATAGACAATGACCCTATCTTTTAAATCAAACTAGTGAGTTGTAGCAACCCCAACTAAAACTGTTAAGTAACATTTACTTACCAGGTACATGTGCAGTAAAGGTGATGAGAGAGATGAGGCTGAACACTTTGGCCAGATGCACATTGGATCTCTGGCTCCTCTGCGTCCGTTTAGCGCTCTGGACGATGGTGTGTAGAATGTGGGCGTAGAAATACAGGATTAATGGCAGACACAGGGCCGTCTTCACCATCAGAAGGCTCCTCATGACTTCATCATTAATAAAGGAGAAGCAGGTGAGGTTGACAGGATCCAGGTGGTGAACATAGCTGCCCTGAATCCACTGGACCAGCTCTGTGAGCCCAACAGGAAGTAGAGGGAAGATAAGCTGCAGGGCCAGGAAAACCCTGCTGTTTACCAGGTGTCCGCAGCCACATACCACCGTCAGGTAAATAGAGAAGGTAATGTAGGAGATGTATTGGAAAGATGCAGAGCTTGTCAGGTTTTTGGCACCCACCATGGCATCACACATGCGAGCGCCCAGCAGCCAGCGGCCGTGCTGCTGCCAGTGGATGGTCATGGGCCACAGGCTCAGGTTGACGAGGTTGCAGCTGGTGCTTCCGAGGATGAACATCGCTACGTTGCTCTTTATCTTGTTTTTCCGGCCTAGCAGGCTGGACACCAGGGAGAGCAGGATGAAGATGTTCAAGCCGAAGCCAGGCACCATAAGCAGGACTTTAGAGGAGGCGCAAAGGCTCAGGTAGTTGGAGACAGTGCACGGAGAGGAGGACGTCTCATTCATGGCAGACATGTAATAAAGACAACGGTTACCATGAAGGTGGAGGAGAGGAATGACTTTCCTCTGTGTTACAAGGCATTATAAAAGATACGGCTGTCATAATCTTGGGTAACAAGGACATAAATACAGTTTGTGCAACATGTGAAATGCAGACTCATCCCCTCATCATGTAAACATGTTTGCCTCCTCCGCCTTACCTCTATGTCCAATCACCTTGACTTTGGCTTCTTCTGAAGTTCATTGTTTCTAAGACTTTTCCCCAGTGGACCCAATTAGAAAGGATTCAGTTCATAATCCCCGTTCTCTTGTTTTAAGCCCTTAATAAAACTGAAAATCTTTAGCCAGTGCAAACTCACTAAATGGATGAATCCTTTTATTCCTCTTCTTGATTTTCACACTGCTTTCATCAGACGTCAATGTCAACCACAAAACACATTGATGTATATATTTTTTCTTTCTCCAACCTCAGTGCCTTTCTGTTTTTCCAGTGATAATTCATCTTCATCATCATTCATATTCCTAACCATTATGGCCTTCTTTTTGTTCATTTTTTATACAAACAAGGAGCTTAATACCCTGATAAGACTGGGAAATGCATTCACCTTTTGGTCATATTATTCTGACCGTGAAAAATTGCGCTTTGTTAATTCCAGGTTGTGTCTAATTTATTACCTTGCGATCTACACGTCATTACCCAGCAGCTTCCTCCTGCTCTACCAGTGCGGATACACTCCTAATGAGAGTGGAAAAACATATTTGTTACCTCTCTTGGGCTTTATTAATGTGACACTGAGTCTGGTTGATTAAGTAGCTAACTACTCTGACATTACCTAAAAGCAACCTATAAAAAGGTGTTCCGTTACATGAGCACATAGGCTATATTTAAAAGTGGGTTTCATAGTTGGATGTAACGCATTTACATTTCATAATGCTGCTGTCCTGTGTGTCACTGTTGCAGACTCTCAGATAGATGGAGACGCTTATCAATAATAAACATTTCCACAGTCTACTCTTTCTATTTTAAATCTGCATTTCAACACTTACTAAAACAGAGTGGGTGGAAACGTGGGAACCATTTTGGCAGTGTCCGACTGCAGGTCAGTAGGTTGGTCCACTACTTTGGTCCAAATTTTATAATACCTATTGAATGGTACATTTTACCGCCATTCATCGTCACCACAAAATGATTCATACTGACTATGCAGGTTAGCGTTAAAGATGTTATACTATTCTGGTTTATGGTTTATTTTGTATATAAAATCAATCAAAGTTAATTTATATAGCCCATTATCTCTGTCTCAGAGGACTTTACAGTTTGTACAGAATATGAGAATACAATACCCTTTGTTCTTGGACCCTAACATAAGACAAGGAAAAACTTTCAAAGACACCCCAGAGTTACGGCGGAAAACGGAAGAAACCTGGGGGAGAGCAACAGGAGGGATCCCTCTCCCAGGACGGATAGAGGTGCAATAGATGTCAAGTGTAAATTAAAAAGATAAAAAAGTTGCAACATAGGTACTGGTTCACTTGGCGTTTGACAGCTAAATTGCTCATCCTTAACTTAGAAGGTGGACACCATTTACATTGAACCTCACCATGTTAGCATTGTCCTTTTGAGCATTTTCCTGCTAGCATTAGCAGAATGTAGCTCAAGTACCACTTAGTCAAGTGCCATACAGTGGCCTTACAGTCTTACTCTACTCTATAATGAACCTGCTTATTTAAGTGTTCAAGTTAACATTCTACCGTTGTTCAAACTGTCTAACAAAAAGGAACAAATGAAAAATATTTAAGAAATATTTCCAGTCACAATCAGTGTTTGTTTGTTTTGTTTGTTTGTTGGCATCACTGCCTGAGTGATTCCAGCAGGCAAATGGTATAATTGGTCAGCATGTACAGGCCTTGTAAATGTATGAAGAGCCACTGGGCTCTTCACATGGCATCTAATCATGCTGCAGGGAGAAATGTGATCATGCAGGGGACAGAGCCGGACACTGCTGTATTCCATATCATAGGAATACAGTACAGGCTGAAGAGAGCCTGGTATGAATTCCTCTCATAAAAAGAGCTCTGATTTAACTTGCTAAGCTTGTATTTTTCAACCAAGTTGCATACAGAATTCCAAAAATAGGATTGAGGGGGAGGCGGGATGGCAATGGTCCTAGAGTGGTATTATTCAGTATGGTGAATGCTATCAGTTTTTGTCCCAGATGGATTCAGCTTCCACTCCCTCCAGCAGTGGGTGCTCTCAAGACTGACAGACAGGCAGACAACAGTGAGGGGTGCTGTTCCTGAAATTGATTGAAAATCAGAGATGCTTGCAGGAGCAGTTTGATCTAAACAGACTGCAGAGCAAGGGGTTGGATTGATAGAAAAGGAGATAGAGGAATAGAGACAGATAAGAAAGAGAGGGGGAGTGCTGTCAGTCAGTCGTGAGAACAGATCGGCCTCAAGGTGACAACTCCTTCCATGAGATGGTTTTTCACCGAGGGTAATGGAGCTTGGGCCTTGTCTCACAAAAAGCAATTTATAGCTATACTTTGGTCTGAGAGAAACAGAGTCTTGCTCAGTGTCAAATATTTCCGGCAACAAATGATGCCGTGTCAGGCCTGTAGATTTCTACCTGAGGCCCATTACATTATTTGCTGAAAAAACGACTGCAAAATCAGGCACAGCGGTATACAAACGCTTAAGACATTCTTCTAACAGTAAGCAAACCATATTAATCACTTATAAAGGAAAATGATTGTAATACTACAAGTATATTAATCAAAAGCAAAAAGGCTTCTATCATGCAGTACTTATGCTTTGCTAAATCTTTATCCTATATCAACCCAAAAATGGACTGTAGAGAAAAAAGCACAATGCTTTTCTAATGTAAGAAACTAGTACTGTATGCATTTAGTGCCATCTGTGATGGCGAGGACGAGGAATTTCATTTTGATGAGAAGATTATCATCTGCACCTTAAAACAAACTGGTGTTGAGCCAATAAATCCTGATGAGGGTTACAACTGGGCTCTCTCCAAATTATTGTTTGGACGAAAATCCCAAAAATATGGCTGGCCTGGCTGAATAGGATTTAATGTTGCTTCTAGGGAAATGAAGAGACTTGTGCGGAAATCTCTCAAGCATACACACCACTCTCCAAATCACAGACTTCATTCTCTGATCTGCTTGCCAATTTCATAAGCTTTTGTTTTTCAAACACACAATGTAGTATGAAATCTCACTCGAGTAGGAAATGGTAGTAAACTCAAGGAAAGATCTGATCAGAAATAAAGTTAAAGTTCTCCAAACTGGTGTTGATTTCTCAATGAGTAGAACTGATGATATATTTATTTGTCTGAAGCCAAAAGGTAAGAGACCGGTATCAAGTGTTTCTGCTGGGATTTTACGACTGAGAATTCCAAACCCTGAAGTTTTGGACTATGTTGTGCACCTACATGATGATACTAAATATTTGTTTCACTGTGCACTAGAGCCAGATACTATTTACCCTATAGCCCTATCTACTGTCCCAAAGGACAAACTAAATATCAGAGAGAAGAATCTTTGTCCGACAGCAATGACTACCCCCAGTAATGTGTGTTGTTGCTGGGGCAAATTGTAGATTTCACCATCGGTTGAAATGTCTGAAACTATTTGGCAACTCTGCCCTCAGCAGATTCACCACAGCACAGTTCTCATTCGACCTTCATTCCCTTTTCATCAGTGTCTCTATAACAGCCTAAGCCTGGTATGTAAATTTGTATAGATTCAGGCTCTGGGGTTTCTGCCTGTGTGGGCTGGCAGTAACACCTGTGGAAAATCTCAAGGACAAAGGCAAGTAGAAGAAACCAAGACCTCTCACACATTTTTATATTAATCTCTCAAGAGTACAAAGTGTGGGTGGAGAATTTTTGTGGCATGACGATCAAGTGGAAGACAAACAGGGCGCAGCAGGCTAAACTCTCCTCTGATTAAACCATCATCTCTGATTTGAGATGGACCTCAGCGATTGTTATGGTGACTGTATACTGTGAGAGTAGAAAGCTGTGGGGTAATGGCACTTAATGCAGCTGTAATGGGAAAACGATCACATTGGGCTTGTCATGGTGTTAAGTCTCCTTTGAGAGCAAAGGAACAGATCAATGATCAGTCCAGCTTTGTGTTCGTACGTGCAAGAGTTTGTTTACTTTCAGAGTATAAGAACTTAACAAATGCAGTATATTCTGTGTTTGAGCAGTCCTCTGATAATTGACTTTGGTGCTCTTGAACTTAAAAGATGCAAATAGATTGGCAATGCCCTCTACAACCTGAAGTATAAAACTGACCGTTCCAAAAACAACTCACTAAAATGACAAATCTTCTCAGTTAACTTTATGTTAAGTTGGAAAAATCTAGAGATTTATTGAAAAAGTTAGAAAAATGTCCAAATGGCTGCATGCTGTCAAACTTCTTTCCATCTTTTCTGAAACTTTATTTTTTTTAAATAATATAATTATATCTCATTTTTTAATGAGAAAAGAAATAAGGATTTTCCTTAATTGAAATGAAAAGTGGTACAACATGGGCAAGAAAATAAAACGTATCACAGCTATAGCCCATAAAACGATTTGAATAAATAGACTGTAGCCCATGCCAACATTAAAATAAAAAGACCTTGCTTTGTTGACAGCGGTTACTCACTATATTGGCTTCTGCATATAAAATTAAATTGGTCACACGTAAAAAAGAAAATAGTTCCTTTGTCACTGATATATTCATAGAATATTTCCAAAAATATTACAGTCTAAAAGAATAGGTAATACAACCAAAATAATGATACATAATTATGAAGAAAACCATGCCTTCTCACTCAATCCAAATTCAGGCTAAGCCAATCAAGACATCATTTGTAGTTCAAATATATAACATTTTTCTTAGGAGGCTGCACAAAGCGGATCTTGTGGGCCTATAATATATATATATATATATATATATATATATACACATATACACACAACTTTACTCTAAGTCCCTCCTGCAGACATCCTGCTGAATACACAGAACCACAGAGGTGGTGCAGAGGGTTTTCAGCTCGTGACTATATATTGCGGACGATAGGTTGGGCAAGTCACGTGGGTGGGACGTTGCCAGGAGTTCAATGTAAAGCCAGCCCACATTTCGGTTATGACGTCATATCGGCAGCAAATCTGGATCAGCTCGTTTGTACCCCCGTTTTCAGAGATGCGGGTAAGGAGGAAAAGAGAGAGGGTTGTATTTTCAGATACTTGGGGAGTCTCCTTACACACCGGGGACAAATATGTATGTATAAAATACATCAAAAAGTGCATTTTGCATATTAGGGAACCTTTAAAGACCAACATGTCTTTGGCAAAGGGTGAAAACTTTGTTGCTTACAGTTAAGCCAGCTTTATAAAATATGCGTTCCGTAGTGGTTGATGAGGTAAGAATGCAGGGTATGGTCAGCCTTTTGTCTCAACCAATAAAGATGAGTGGGATCAGGTTTTGTCCTGTCTTTATTGAAGTCTTCCAGTTCCTCTCTTGTTGTGTAAGTCACTTCTTCAGATGCTCTGTCTCCATGGACCAAAGGAGATCTTTCGCTACTTTTTCAGTGCTTTTCTTGGGCTGCTGATGCAAAGCCTCCTTTTGCTCTAAACAGGTGCTGAGCCAACCTTGTCACAAGCCTGTTCCTTTTCCTCTCTGACAAACAATTTAATTTGGTGATTGACTTTCACGGTCAATCCGTTGTGGACACTGGCATCATTAGTGTTGACACTCACCACTCCACTTGCTTAAAAGGTCCTCCATCAGTTTCATATTCAGTGCTTTAGTGGTGTTTCTTTCATCCTGTTTTTTTTGTCAGCTTAACAGCTTTACACTATTTGTGGCACTTGAACCTATGACTACCGAGGGCCAAACACTTATGGATAAGGCTGGGCATTTTGTCCCATATGTCAGTTCGCCTTGCTGTCAGTGCACAACGAATACGCTCATGCTTGGGCAGAGTTTAGGTGCGTTCCAGAGTTTCATTACCTGTTTGAGTCCTTTTCCACTACAGCATTTGTTACGGCAGGCTTAATAATCAGATCTTCCACCATAGACTCCAGATTTGTATTATCAGGGGACAAGGAAACATCCATTGCAAGCTGCACCTACAATAACATAACAAGAATTTTCCATCATTATTAACCGATTATTTTACTATCGCAATACCACTGAGTTGTTACTTAAAGTTTACAGATGATTTGCTATTGGTAATGTTTCTTTTGGCATATCTGGAACATGACATTTTGGGGGTCATGTTGGCAATTAAAATAGTAATAATAATCCAGACACTTGACATTTTAAACATCATGTAATCAAGTTGCTCGCGTAGTAATGTTGTGAAAGTGTTGTAGAGCTAAACTACTTAAATGAGAGTTCAGGCAAGGACCCAGGATAAAGTGAAACTGAAAGGTGAATAGCCAGCCTGTGATAGTGCCAACAGTGCAAACAGCAGTAACAGAGCTAACAATGCTTCTGAGAAGTAAATTAATGGTTGGCGTTACGTTTTCGCAACATCTATGTAAGCGCAGTGCAAAGCCCTTGAACAGAGCTAGTCACACTTTAAGGACCCACATGCAATATGCACATGCAGTTTACCCATCTATGTAAGACAAACACAGTGAAGCTTGGATAACACCCACCAGAGGGAGCGTGACCTCATTGTCTGCTCATGTAGACATTACTCCACTTTATCTTGACATAGGAAACAGTTCTTTGCTGCTTAATAAAGGCTTTTAATTCAGTTTTAAGAACCTTAAAAAACCCTGAAGATAACTAAGTCTTGCTGCATAGTTTCATGTAAATTCACTGCATCACAGTTGGATGTAATGCCAGATGCACAAAAGAACACTCCTGTTGTCAGAGATGAATGCAGTGAAACACTGCTTATCAGCCTGGGATGAAATTATTCTTTACAATGTAGACGGGTCCCAGACCTCTAAATATGGTAACTACATGATTTAAATTTGTATACAGGTGTGGTTCTGTGTTCCGTTTCAGCTGGTTGTTGAAACAGTTTACCAATTACAGTCATTAGGGCTGGATATATCAAGTAAGTCAGCATCCTCTTCATGTAAAGCTTTCTAGCTAAAAAATAAAAGAAAAAAGAATCACAACAATGGTGGATGAGCTCACCCAGCAGTACAGGTGGTTGGAATTAATGTCAAAAGAGGTGAACCGTGCTTAAGTGCTATTGAAGCACTCTGTCTATTCAATCCACAAGCTTTTGACCTCAGTTTGGCCGTCTCTGTCCTCAGAATGTCCTGGTGGAGCTGAGAGGAAAGGGAGCGGCCAATTTATCTTCATCAGGAAGTCTAACAGCAGACGGTTAGTTCACAATAATAGTTGACATACACGCCCCATAGTAATGCATGTGCAATGTTTTCATTCAGTCATAAGGCAAATAGTTTTGGAAAGGGTCCAAGATAAATGTCTTTTTCACATCCTTGACACCTGAATAGATACATTTGATTGAATCAAAAAAAGGTATTTGTTTCAAGATTCCAAATTTACCAACACATTCAACACATCAAAATTGGTCTGTTTCCCTAACACAAACTCTCCAAATCTGTTGCCTTTAAGTACTTTTCAAATTTGTCATGTGGCTGTATGCAAATAGAGGGCGACAAATTGAACTGTTATGCAAGTGAGCAAAAGAGTGGAAGTATATGTGGAGATGTTATGAAATTAAAGTGAAATGCTTCGATACACAACACCTCTTAGAAATTCCACTGGTAATAATTGACGAATGGGAATCTATCTTGACTACCATCTCACAGATTTGTTTTTGGGCAAACATAAGATGTCAATGATAAATTGTAACTGAAACAAAGCAATTTTTCAAGTCTATCCAGCAGCCGTGATTTGTGTCTTGTCTAACAGCTTTGATAAATGCACTCCGCTGTGTTTGTCATCCCATTGCTCAATCATTTTCATGCTTAAATGAAGCAATTTGTTTCTCAGAGCGCAATCTGTTAGAGTTGATTATCCAAGATGGTGATGTCCACCCTGATTAAAATAGAAAACCCGTCTAGCCAGCTACTTCTAATGCCAACAGAAGTACGGCAGGCTTTGTTTCTGTTGAGAATCTGGAATGATTGCGAGGAGTGACTTTTGAGGAAGAATGTGAGAAAAAACAGAACTTTAATTACTGTAATGAATCTTTCTGAAGAGGTATTGAAAGTGTGGCATTCGTGTGGTCTCAGCGAGAGCTTATTTTGGCTTCCAGCACCATGGTCATTCATCATCAGCTGAACAATACAGTGCATGGAGTGTGATAAGAGACATGGGAAGGGAGGAGTCAGAGAGAGAGAGAGAGAGAGAGAGCGAGAGAGCGAGAGAGAGAGCGGGAGATACTTTATAGTCTCTGTCAAAAGGAATCTCAGATGTTTGCCAAATGTTTTGTAATCTCTTTAAAAGAAATACAAATAATAAAGAAGTGAAACAAATATGATCATTCTAAAAGATGTCTTTGGAAACTAAAAAGCTCTGGCCCTGCCAGAGAGGGTCTATAATTGGTTCTTTGATCAACTTGTTGGCCACTAAGGAAACACAAATCAATGTATTTGAAAATAACTGATGGATTCAATTAGTATGTAATTCAATCCTGTGGCTGCGCTGCTTTGAATTCTGCCCCGGCTACTTATATCTTGAAGCTTTTGTAATATATATGCAAATCTGTTTTCTGACACATTTTTACTAGCAAATTAAGAGTGCTAGTTTCTCATAATGTCCAATCAATTCCTCATTTA
Organism: Eleginops maclovinus; assembly: GCF_036324505.1. NCBI lineage: Eukaryota > Metazoa > Chordata > Actinopteri > Perciformes > Eleginopidae > Eleginops > Eleginops maclovinus. Next base: position 16,541,197 of record NC_086371.1, read on the forward strand.
GAATATTCATTTCGGCAACAAGCATAAGACTTGCCCTCGCTCACAGTACAACCCTCTGCTGAATCATACTGTCGCACCTTTAGTTCCTCGATAATAGATCAAAGTTGCAACAGTTTTAGTTTCTAATTCGCTGCTCCTGTTTATTAAGCTTTTATGCTGACAAATATTTATGTGCTACAGAGAAGATGCATTTTGCGGAACCATGTTCTAAAGTTTGAAATGTAATAATCACACAGATTCACATTCAGAGATCATTTGTAGTTTGGAGCTGAAGCATTTTTTTCTTACCAGCCACTGAAGCAACTCATTGCTTCTGTACCTTGTGAAGTGTCAACAGTAGTTAAAATAAAAAAAGGAAATAACCTGTCATATATAATTTATGAGACGTATCCTAGAAAAAGTTGTATCGTTTCTTTTAGTGCCAGTGTGTAATAGGATTTTACACGGGCATTCTCATTTAGTTTATTGTTTTTAGACACAAATATTATTAACTCTGCACAAGTACTGTATTTGTCAATGTACTGCTAGCAGGGCCTTCCTCATTCCTAGGAGGTCAAGATCTGTAGTTTAATCTCACAATTGACATCACTTTTTCCTATCTTTAGCATGATTTCAAAGCGGAGAGGAATAAGGGTCAAGCTATTTAAGATTTGCAAACACTTCTACTAAATTTCACTTTTCCAATTGCTTTACACTTCTGACCTGACAGGAGTTGAATGGAGCACAGATGTGCATGTCTGTATTCGTGTGTGCCTGGATTTTCCAACAACACATGCAGCTGTTCTTTTGTGAGTCACTTCTGTGGGCACAACAAAACATAATTACTCTGATGAACGCTGAATGGCTGAGTGGTTTCCTGAGTTCACAAAGCTGTAGAACCCACACCCAAGAATTGTATTTCCCGTCTACGGAGATATTAAGGCAGAATGGGATGCAGACTTGAAGCACTGACCCTTAACATTATTGCTTATACAGTATGGCACTATACCCTATTATAAAACTAATTTAGTCTTGCATTAGAATATGGCCATATTACTGCAGTACCAAGACAACACCCTACAGTTGATAGGCATAACATAAAACATCTTTGACATATCTTGGCGGTATTGTAGTCCTCTTTGGGGATTGATAAAAACATGGCAGACCATTTGCAATTTCTGTAATGATCATCGCTAGTACACTCCACTGTAGATGTAAAGTATTGTGTTAAACCAATGCACAGGCTAGTTTTAAACTGACTTTAATAGTGTGATAATGATGAATGAGCTGAGCTTTAATCAACTGAATCAGTCATGCTGCAAAACACAAGTTGGACATTGGCTTTGAGTTGAACCACTAGGTGGCACTGGTCTTCTAATCTGGAGAGTGTGCAGCTCCCAGAGAGGGCGGAAAAGCATAACCACCTACCTGCAATTTATATTTGCATATCTAATAGAACAGTGGAGCTTGCTCTCAGGGTGAAACTGCTTGAAAGTGAAGAAGAGCATTTCCTGCCTACATAGCAGGAATACCAGTGTGCCCAAAATACATTTTTTTATCAAACAGCATCTCGGTATGATGGTATGAGCATGTTTAGCATTACTAGAGGGTCATCTATGGAGATGTGGATTACATTATATTATTGCACATGTGATTGTATAACTCAGTAGTTTTCCAGAGGGTGCTTGTCATACTTTATGGGATAAGTTATTATAACATGTCCTAAGGCTGAAACCACAGTGAAACACTTTTTAAAAGGAAAAGTGAGAAAGGTTGTGTGGTGAAAGATGTCTGTGTTTCATTGATGTCAGTTGGCAATTAATTTTCATGATAATGCCTATGTTCTTGATACAGACAGCAGCTATACATAAATGATAATGTGATGATGGGTTTGAGCCTCAGTCTCCCATGGAACAAGCATGACAGAGTGATGGGAATGGAAACGTGGATCATGCCGCCCTGTGCCTTCCCGTATTACTCCTACAAATCTGTCCTCCTTAGACATTAATGAAAATAACAGGGCCTATTCTGAAATGGATGCCCTCTTTGTCAACCTTTTTTCCCAGGACCATTACCACAATTTCACAATTTTTTGACTCATATTCTTCTTTTATTTTCTCCTTGAAAGAGTGTTTCCCTTTCATTGTATTACAAAATGAAGTCATTGAGATTGTCATAGCTCTGCTATGTGGTTAATGCTAGTCAGCTAAACTTTATCTTCCCTGTGGGTCTCACACACGCACGCACACGGACTGGGCTGGAAAACATTGACTATACAATAGTACTTCTACATCATCAAGAACAAAGTCCAAAGTCAAATGTCCATTGACACCTTCACCTTAGAACTGGTCAGTACACCAAGTATTATCCACTAAACGATGTCGACTATTTGAAATCTGTTTATCTGTATCCCCAAACATCCAATTTGGTGATACATACTCAGCTTGACACAATATGGTATGATACAGCAAAAGCATCTTATCCCATCCAACATTTTATGTTTTGACACCAGTTCTTTAGAGTAGCTTGTTTCATGTCACATTACCTGTAAAGGCATCGATTTTTCACACCGATTAATCTCAGACCGTGTCTCTTGGTTGGCTTGTTTGCGTCATAGCCGTACCTTGAACAGGCACTGTGTGTGTGCTGCAGATTTTGTGATTGATTTATAACAACAGGGACAAAGATTGATGGGCAGACAGGTGCTAGGCGAAAAGTTCCCTCTGAGGAGGAATATAAAGGAAGACTGGGGGATATTATGGTAACATGGCTGTTAACAGTGTCATTCAGCAGAGTAATCAAATAAAAATAAGAGTAATAAAAATAAAAATAAATAGTACTTGGCCCAAACTGTGGCTAAAATAAAATGATAACCTGGGCAAATGTTGAGCCAAGGTTTTCAACATGAAAACTGATTTGGTTGTTGGTGTTTGGTAATGAAACCCAAATATGATGCAATACAGTTTGATTGTAATTATATTGTCCTTCACCCACAGAAAAAAAGCAGAATGAAGCAGAGTGAGCATGGACTGATTTACATGCAGTAAAACTATGAGCAATCACACAGACATAATTGGACTTCAAGAAGAGCACATCAAGGTTAGGATTGTCATTACTGACAAATCCTCACTGACAAATTAGGCTAACCTTAGCTTATGCAATAATCAACTTGCGGTTGTACTGCAGTAGACAATTTTAATTATATTTCTAGATTTATTGTGTTAATGATATACTTAATTATTGAGTCCCCGGTTTCCATCATCACGTGGACTGACCTCGACAAGGAGACATTGTGCTCCCTGGGCTAACCATAATGTATTATTAGTATTCTGATAATGTCCACTAATGTAGATAGTTCATGGACAGACATACTAATATAACTATACATCTTCCTCTCGCCCAGCTCAGTATCACAACTGATTTTATGATTTCCGCATGACAAAATACATTCCCTTTTAAAAGCAGCAGTAATTGCTTTTGGCACCGACAAACAACATTGTGTAACATTTGAAACTACATGATTTCACGTAAAACAGGGCCAGAATTTGCCCAATCAAACTTGGATATAGGCAGTTTGGATCTGGTAGTTCAAGGACTTGTTGGCACAGATTTACCAGGGCCTTAAGGCAAGACACAAATCACACAGTCACTCGACATATGTCCACATTGATTCTCAAAGTAAAGAAAGTTATATACAGAACAGCCCTACTGCAAAATATGAGTAATGACTGAACACTTGCACACACTCCAGGCCCTTTTTATCTAAAGTGTAATGGTCCATCTGACAATTTCAACCTTAGTTTAGAACACACAGCCCATGTCTGATTGGAAAGTGATTTATTGTTTACCTCCATGTCAGCTTTCATACACACAGGATAATACTATAATGTAATGCAGCAGTATGGAAATGCAGAGACACTGGATTAAATAATAACACGTTTCTGTACAGCATTACCAATCATTTTTTGATGAATTGGATATATCCTCGTGTAAACTATAACAAGTTTGGATATGACTAGGACGACAGTTGAATACCACTTCATAGATTATCAGTCTACGTCCACTGATAAAACCAAAAGGCCAGTTGGTAATGGAGTCGACATCCAATCAATTCTTATTTAATGAAAGAATTTTCTTACAAAGCACAACAGACGTTTACACAGCAGAAATGTCATGGTAAATAAATTAACTTTGTAATAAGTCCACACAGGGTGACTTTTGTTGTCTCAGGAACATCCAGCTATGACAGTTATTATGGCACAGCAGAGATTTATGACACATTATATAGTTTCAGCTGAAGGTCAGCTTTGTTTTACTTACGTATGAAAGGACATTGAAGTGGAGCTAAATGCCTTTACATAGACTGACCTTGATATGCTTCAGGCTAAAGTTAGTGATGCTTGCGTGGGTTCTGCTAGGTGAAATGCAAAAAAGGCGCTTGGATCTTAGCTTGGGTCCAGGAGGACAGAGGCGGGGGAGTTAACTCCGCTCGGTTTGGAGAAAAAGGCTGCAGGGGTAACAGTGATTAATCTTTCCCTCCACTCTTACTTTCTGCCTTTGTCCCTCTGTCAGTTTGCTGTAATGTCCCCTTATGGATCCAGTCTCTTGGTTTGACCATGTTTTAAAAAATGTAACCACGTGTGAACAATTGACTGTCTGACTGCCTCTGCTTAGTTTGCATTGAGGCGAGGTCTGATATGTGTCTAAAATATTCATCAGCTAATCAGATTTTTATTATACAGTAAGTGTTATTTCAAAGCCATTTCAGATATTGCTATTTTTGTGGTGACATTGAAAATTAAAAACAAACATTTACTCACTTAATAACAAGGTTGCGTCAGTAAACGTTTCCAAATGGTATGACCAACACATGTGGAGATGTGCCTTTGGCTACTTGTGGCATATAAAAAACCATAACAGATGTTTAACATACATCATATGCGTAACACTTAACAGATGCAAATAACATGGCCCTAAGATAGATTAGTCTACAATGTATAAAGATATCAAAACATTTAAAAGAGAATTACTCAAACTTAAAGTGTGAATTTTCCAGAAAAGAAGTTTACTCAGTTATATTTCACATGACTTTACCACTAGTGGAAATTACACTGCACTGCATTTGAGCCAAATACTGTGATTTCCTTAGTGGCTCTTGACACTCTATATTACCTGCCTGAGGGGACCTATACAAACTGTGAAAACAAGGGAATATGTCAGTTTATTTTCTGCTTTCCATTGGATGTGGGCTGCATGACAATTTTTTTAAACTGAGGAAGTGATCAAATGGGATGTTTCATATATTGCAAGACACATTGTGTACACCGCAAATGTTTAGCAATCTGTGTGAGGGGTACGAGCAATATAGAGCTTTATAACAATTATACATCTGATAATTCTTGTAATATATTACATGTGATTATCTCTCCATTGTATGTTGAACAGCCGCTTGATATTCGAAGTAGGAAATAAAAGCTCCTTCGCCTGTAGGGAAAAAAACATAGCTTCTCTTACTGCGTACGACCATTCTCGTTTAAACAGCGTTGTGCCTGACTGCACATTGCTTTTTCACCGGGCACTCCAACAGAGAGGTGCGCCCATGTGTGGACAGTTCCGAATGGGCCGTAGGTTGGTGGGAGTACTGGGGGTTGGGAATGGAGGATGTCCCTTGAACCTATTAATAGCTCCCTGACAAAGCACCTCGGGGAGATATCACACGCTCTGCTGGCCTCCTGCACAGAGAATCGTCTGAGTGGCTCTCTAGAGATTGGCATTCCTTACGGACACACAAGGAACACAACCCAGACGAAGGGCATCATATGGGCTTTGAGTAGAGTTGAGTGTGATGAGTGCAGTTTATGGTCACAGATAACTTGTGTATACTGTAAGTAGATACCTATGTAGAGGCTTTAGACATGAAAACAGTTCAAATTCTGCTTCTGCTTCTACAATGATATACGAAATTATTGTCCAAAATAACTAGCTGGATACTCATTGATGTATTGTCATGCATCTTGTTAATTTACACTTTAGAAACTTTTGTAAGGATACAACATTTTTATACAATTTCTCCCCAAATATATCCTCCAAGATAATGAGTATAGACAAATACTATTACAGGCATTACATAATTGAATATGTTTCTGTTACCATGTACATGTAAGGACCATTTATGTGGCCAACCAATATCATGTTACAATAATCTTGACATTTCCCTCACCATACAGCCATGGGGAAATTGTGGGTATTTGCCATCTGTCCATGGACTCTTTTTTACCCACATGCTGTCCTTCAAAAGGGCTCTGCTAACAGCAACAGAGATTCTGAAGGCCATTGTTATGTTTGGCCTTGCGTGTCATGCAAAAGACATTTGAATAATCCAATTCAGTGGGCAGAGCTTCTGTTCCGGGACAGATCAGAGGAAATCTTACTGTAATCTAATTTCAAACCACCATTCATAACGTTTTCTCATGTCCAGACAAATATGTCCCAATCCCACATTGTGATTTTGTGTAGAAGCATTTGAAAAATGTGTTCTGTTTGGTCCAAGATTTCGGCCCTTACCACTGAGCTGCAGAAAGCAAAACAAAAGAGAGGTGAATAAATAGTGAACTGTCAGACTGCTCTTAAATGAGGACATATAACCTAAGCAGATGCGAGTGATTCAAGGACACCATCATTAGCATTCAGATCCCCCTTCATCAATGTAGGACATGTTGATGAGTTTGACCCGGGGCTGGGAGATGCCAATGATTTCCTTCATTTCTCAAGGAAAATAGTCTCAAGTCTCTGGAGTCCAGGAAGAGAGTTGCTGTATGGTTCCTCCATTATTAATACATATGAGAGGGAAACTCTGTTTTCAAGCTTGTATAGTGAAGTGAAGTTTGCCAAATTATGCCCACTTGAAATTCAATTAATAACTTATGGCTTCATCAATATCACCAATTCTATTTTCTAAAAAAAAAGAGTTATCAGAGCAAATGAAAGACATAAATTATGTTCAAAGTATTTAAAGATAAATAGTCATAAGTTAACATTTCTCGGTAGATGGGACGAGCTAAATGGGATGTTTTTGTGGAGTTTTAGTTGGGCAGGGTGATGTAAGGTCGACAGAGGATTCACCCTTTAACAGCTCTTTAATGAACTGATTATAATTTGAACTCTGTCGTGACCCCCAGTTAATACTGTCATAAATCTGAATATACAACCATCTTTTTTCCATTATGACCAATTAAAGAAGTTTACAATAGCAGAGCTACCACAGGCCAGAGTCATAGCTCACCATGACACCAATTAATCTATATTTATCTTGTCTATAAAAATGTGTCTGATACCATAGGGTGCGCTCAAGCCTGTCACAATGTGCTGATCGATAAACTCCTTATAGCTTTACAAGACTGTTAAGAAAGGTGATGTTGATGATATTACGGACAGAACTTTACTTTGCCATGGGACTTTTAGATTGATTGGACACTAATTTAAATATATATATGCAATATGGAGAGCCTCCAGTAATTCATCTATTTTATTATCATTGAACTGTAGCTCTGGAATTGGCCTTGTAAACTCTTAAGTCCTGATGCAGGGCCCTGACCATCTGGCCTGTGTGTCTTGCCTGTCAGCTCAGCAGAAACGCGGGGATAACTGGGAGTAATCAGAGGGCACAGAGCCACGGACTGCCACTGTGGCTTACAGCATGCATGTGACTTTTAGCTAGACAGGTGTACACGCTAGTCGGCAGCATCTGGTGATCATGGAAATTGTCCCCTGTGACGGTAGAGGTATGCTAATTACCCATATTCTTCATCTTCCGATACCATCACAAGTAATTGGCGGTTACTGTGCATGATGTCTGTAGCTTTGGCGCCATCAACATGATTTTGTGTGAACACATGCAGAGGAATACAGAGAGGCGTAACAGGCCATGTCCACAAAGAATAGACTGACTCTAATGTTATTATAAAGCAAATATGATCCTGGGATTGCTTGAATCACAGCGTAACATGTAGTGTAGAACTGATTGGCCCTCGTGCCTGTTTAGCAGAGGGCAAAGCTTTCTCTCGTATTTACTAAAGCTCTTTTAAAGGGTTGAGATGGTTGAGAAAACACTTAGATCTGTTGATTCCTCTCACAGTTAGATTGGGCTAATATTTAGCAACAAAACTACACTAAAAAAAAAAGGCAATTTTAAAGCAAAGTATGTAATTTCAGATCAACTTAACTTACGTGTGGTGCACTATTAACCGACAAACACACTCTTGAGACTACCTGTGTAAAAAAGAAAAAAGATGGGTAAAAACCAAGTGGAGAAGTTCATTTTTATTTCCCTTTTTGTTGTTGTTTTTTTTGTTAAAGGAAAATGGCCAACTACTCAGGAAGTTACAACTGAATCAGAATTGCAGATTGCAGAATTGCAGTTGAATAACAGACAGACTGTAGTCTTTGTTTGCATGACCTATCATTTTAACATTAATCAATCAGAACTGCTCAAGCAGGAGTAAAATTACAGATGTTGCATTTCAAATCCTGCCTGTTTCTTTACATATTTATATGTCTTTATTTTCAAGATGGATTTCTTGTTATGGAAACATGGAGAGGGTTGTAAGGTTCAGTAATAAAAAATGATCCAATTATGTCCTGAAGTTGTTGAAGCATCAGCTCCTGTACATGCTGGGGTTGTATATAAATACAATCTGTGTTCTATCAGTCACCCCTCAGAGCCGAAACCAACACTGCTCAGGTTGTGCTGAGCATCTCTGGGCTGGGAGCCAGAGCCCTCTAGACACAACATAGACAGAAAGCTCTAAACAATGGCACCCTGCATGGCAGCTGCCATACACTCGCCACAATCCCGGTATAGTGAAGTCAAAGCCCATTAGGTTTCATCCAAGGTGCCTAGAAGATCAATGAGGAAATCATGCAAAGTAGCCTAGATCAGAGCAGTTTTCAAAATGTTTGACAATTTAAGCCTAAAGTCATATAAAACATTTCCAAGACTCAAATTTTAATTATCAAAATGTCAGTCAAAAAGCAAGTCTTTTGGGTTTATTCTTGATGACAGTTGCCTAAAACCCTTTGCAAGTTATAATTTCATATATTTTTTCATGTTTCAAGTTACATTTGAGAACACTGAAAGCAAAGTTTTCAATATTTTTCATGGAGGAAAAACGCCTGTGGTGTCAGTGCTCCTGCGTTTCCACCCTAACACCGGCCTGCCTGATCTATCCTGCACACCCTTAAAAATAAACAAGCATCAAACCTATAGCCTTTGGCATGTGTGTGTATAACCTCATGGCTCATTTCCAGCTCCATAAAACACCCAGGTAAAGCTGGGTGACGTGACTTAAGGAATAATATATTAACGTAATTAAGCCTTGCTAATATTGGGCTTTGGCAACATTGCCAACACTTATGGATAAACATACATTATTTTGTAACAACCCTTGGCACCATGATATGAGATCTTATCCATATTTTTCACCCAAGTTTGGAACAAAAACAGTACAAGGGAAAAATACACTTTTAATATAATACATTTCATGGTATGAAACACACTTATGAAAAGAGAAAAACAAACAGCAGAAACGAGAGTACCAAATTATTTTTTTTAAAGTATGCATTAGATTAAGCTGAGAATCATACTGCTGCAGTATAAGGCAACAAAAAAAAGCTTTTAAGCTTTAAATGTAGTGTTATTTATTCTACTGTGATAAATGAATTTCTTTTATCTTGGGAGTGGATGCCAGCTGGTGCATCGTGTATTTTAAGTCCTTGGTGACCTAGGCATGCCTATCCCTACTACATCATACATTTTTCATGTACTGTCCATAACAGCAAACCTGCATATGCAGCACTTTTTGATGTTTACTACTCTGGGCTACCAAATCTCAACAACTGTTTTCCTTTATAATTTAGAGGAAGGCAAATCTTAGGGCAGTCAAGTCACATCTAAATGTATTGAAGAGCGGAAGTCTCAAGTCTGCAAATTTGTATTATATTGTATGTAGATGCATGGAGGAAGGAAAAACCGCAAGAGCTGATTGGAGGAACTGGCTGAATGATTGAGCATTTCTGGTCATGCCCTAGCTGTATCGTCTTTTGAAATGGATCTTAGGGAGGGATGTCTTACCACGATAGACCTGTAAGTATTTCCTACACGGTGAATTATCATGGTAATAGAGCAATTAAAATGTAAAATAGTGGAATTAAATCATAGCTGTGTAAAGCAATGTATACTGCAATATCTAAAGTAATGTGTCAAGATTAAGCATGTGACAGACCTTGGGTCACAAGTCAAAATCAGACTCACTTTCCTTCAGCTCTGTCTCCCCCAACCCCCCCTTCTCCTTCTATCACTTCTCCCTTTTCCAGTAATGTGTTAAAACATAGTGAATAGATGGAGATCTTTATGCCCAGGGGCTTCAATTGTGCCATTAGATTATTCTTCCTTACTCCTGGTCAATATGTAGTTAATCCAGCATGAAATTATATTTTGTTTGAGATGAAGAAAAAGAGTGGTTGTCATCCCTTTTGAATATCTGTGCCATCAAAATGTTAGGCTTTATAGATAAATACTTGCTCACAGCAGGGTCGGGTTTACTTTACTTCATAGCTGTCACAATGCGTTATGCACCATTTCATCACAAAGCAGATATGTAAAACCTAATGGATCAACACTATCCAACATTTGGGTTCGCTTCACTATCCTAAATGCACATCTTTTTAACTAGTTAAGTAATTATCTTATTGATATTTCACAGTAATTATTATTATTGGATATGATAATTACAGTTTATGTACCATTGGCATAAAATCAATTGATAAAAACCTCAACATCTAAAAAGTAAACATGCCATTTTTATACTTTTTTCATTAAGTGATAACTAAGCTGAGTTCTAATGAATAAAACAAACATGACAGATGATCTGTTCATCATATCTTATATAACAAGCTGATGAGTGTTTCTCTGCTTTCTTGTTTATCCATGCGCCTATGCAGTCATGAGGCTGACAACACACTGCAGGTATTTACAAAGACCATTATTCTTTTTACCCAGTATGTTACGCAACATGGGTCATTTATGTACAAGAATATCATTATTTTGTAGAATATATGGGATCAGTCAAGTGAAACAATGAAGCTACATGCATCTCTCCTGAGACTCAGCAGTTCTTAACATAGGTTTTGCAGTCTGTGCACATCATCTGATAAGCTACAGCAAACCACCCAGAGAAGCCCCACATGCCATTCTCTGTTTTACCATTCTGACCACCACCACAACAACAAGACACAGACAAACTGGAGAGACAGGAGACCAACATAGGCGATACATTGCTTATTGTAACCCCTCGCCTTTTAATAACTAACAACCAAACTCTGCACATCCATTCCAAAGTCTAACAATCTAGGAGTTGACAAGTGAGGTGGCAAGTGATAAATGGCTGGACTTTGCTGAACCATAAAGTATTATCATCTCGCCAGCGCATCAACAAAGCTTATAAGGACCAGAAGTCTGTATTTTTTATTTTTTAGGGTTGAGATGGATGTTAATAAACATCCTCACCTGCACAATCCTGTTTAACATGTAGTGATTAGGCAAGCTTAGCTGGTTAAGCCTAATCCTCAGCGTTGTAATCCTCACCGTATTTCCACATATCAAACATTTTAATTTTCCAGCATATTGGAAAATGTTATGGTGCAGCAACAGAATGTGCCAAAGGAAATGTATTTTACTGAAAGTATGTTATATGACTGCTCAAGTTGGCATAATAGTTGATATTGCATGTACTGTATGTTTAATCAGTTCAAGACTAAATAGCAGGGAGGTATGCAAAGCCAAGGCAGCTGAAAGGGCTACATAAAATCTCACACACTTCTATGTATAGTCTAAAATCATTTAACTTTTTCAGTGTCTCCCCAGTATGATAAAGAGCCAATGTATCCTGACTAATTACAGTGTTTCCTTGCCTACATAAGGTCTCTAAAGAAAAATGAACCAGATAAAAATGTTCAGTGAATGCCTGCAAATTAAATATTAAAGGGTATAGTAATATTGTAGAAAGTAGACTTAGAATTTGCTGAAACAATCTATTGTTCCTTAAATCAAGTCAAGTGTAAGAAACCTGTGGAGATACTTGGCATTCCTTAGAAACAGAAACACAGGAAGCTCACTACCTCAGATTCCTTACATATGTCTTATCAAACCAATACCTACCGCACCTACAGTGGGGCAAAAAAGTATTTAGTCAGCCACCAATTGTGCAAGTTCTCCCATTTAAAAAGATGAGAGAGGCCTGTAATTTTTATCATAGGTATACCTCAACTATGAGAGACAAAATGAGAAAAAAAATCCAGGAAATCACATTGTCTGATTTTTAAAGAATTTATTTTCAAATGATTGTGGAAAATAAGTATTTGGTCAATAACAAAAGTTCATCTCAATACTTTGTTATATACCCTTTGTTGGCAATGACAGAGGTCCAACGTTTTCTGTAAGTCTTCACAAGGTTTTCACACTGTTGCTGGTATTTTGGCCCATTCCTCCATGCAGATCTCCTCTAAAGCACTGATGTTTTGGGGCTGTCGCTGGGCAACACGGACTTTCAACTCCCTCCAAAGATTTTCTATGGGGTTGAGATCTGGAGACTGGCTAGGCCACTCCAGGACCTTGAAATGCTTCTTACGAAGCCACTCCTTCGTTGCCCTGGCGATGTGTTTGGGATCATTGTCATGCTGAAAGACCCAGCCACGCTTCATCTTCAGTGCCCTTGCTGATGGAAGGAGGTTTTCACTCAAAATCTCACGATACATGGCCCCATTCATTCTTTCCTTTCCACGGATCAGTCGTCCTGGTCCCTTTGCAGAAAAACAGCCCCAAAGCTTGATGTTTCCACCCCCATGCTTCACAGTAGGTATGGTGTTCTTTGGATGCAACTCTGCATTCTTTCTCCTCCAAACACGACGAGTTGAGTTTTTACCAAAAATTTCTATTTTGGTTTCATCTGACCATATGACATTCTCTCAATCCTCTTCTGGATCATCCAAATGCCCTCTAGCAAACTTCAGACGGGCCTGGACATGTACTGGCTTAAGCAGGGGGACACGTCTGGAACTGCAGGATTTAAGTCCCTGGCGGCGTAGTGTGTTACTGATGGTAGCCTCTGTTACTTTGGTCCCAGCTCTCTGCAGATCATTCACTAGGTCCCCCGTGATAACGAGTTCAAAAAGGTGCCATTAATACAGGTAACGAGTGGAGGACTGAGGAGCCTCTTAAAGAAGAAGTTACAGGTCTGTGAGAGCCAGAAATCTTGCTTGTTTGTAGGTGACCAAATACTTATTTTACCGAGGAATTTACCAATAAATTCTTTAAAAATCCTACAATGTGATTTCCTGGATTTTTTTTTCTCATTCTGTCTCTCATAGTTGAAGTGTACCTATGATGAAAATTACAGGCATCTCTCATCTTTTTAAATGGGAGAACTTGCACAATTGGTGGCTGACAAAATATTTTTTTGCCCCACTGTACATTAAACCATCACCACTTCATGTATAGCTACAGTTGTCAGTCCACAGGGTTGTCATTCAAAATGTCAAACACAAAGTCAGTTTCACCTCCAAACATTCAATAAAAACGGCTGATCCAGCTGCTTTTAACTTTCCATTCAGCAGTTCCGAAGTGCCATTGTAGAGAACCAGCAATTGCAGGTTAATGGGGTCGGCCTGTCCTCCTGGCTTGAACTCAGAACTTCAGAAACAGCCTTTTACTGCCAATCACACATTAATGGAACAGATGGCTAGTTCTGAAATATAACAGCCATTGAATAGTTCAAAAACAGAATTAACTGAGGCTGGGGGGGAAATATTAGCATGAAGTGACCTGCTCAGCAGCATAGAAAGTCAATATGTAGAACAAAGTAGAAAAGTATTACATCAGGAGGGCTATACAGTCTTTCATTAGACTGGGATTCATTGAGAAAAACTTGCATGTGTTGGTAGGTTGAGCAAGTACAAATGACAACTGGGGATTTAAACTATTCTTTATTTATATTAACAAAGAACTTAATCCTGCTTTTTCAAAATCACCTCTAGTTTTGACTAAACATCTTTGTCTCCACTCCTTCCCACTTCATCCATTGTCCCCGCTTAGCTTAGGAAGCTGTTTTGGCACAACTTACTGTTTCCTCCACTGTACTGGAAACACAGCCAATTTCCTTCTTTGTGCGGATGTTCCTTTGTTCCACTCTGGTTTCCGTATGCCAAGACTGAGAACCTCATGACCTTGCAGCACATGCCCTATGATATGCCATGTCTTAGTGCCAATTGTGCGCGCTGAGTCGCTTCTTATGGGTTGATTTCCCACTCTATTAAGAGAATTGCTATTCTTAGTGACCCTATGTAGTGCATGCGATGCAGAGGACATATTTCTCTGCTTCTTCACATCTGTTTATAAAAGCTACGTGGTTGTCCCTTCAAGTAGAAACTGAAAGTCAACCCAATAAATCAAATGACAATGGCTTAGCTCTCATTAATCAGTTCTTGGGAAAGCAAAGTAGTTAAAGATTGCATGCCAACATACATGTCAGAAATTATTACCAATCTTTTTTGTCAAAGCAGATTAGTTCTACTCACGTCCTCCACTATCAAGCCAGGCAATCTTTCATTGTCTTTGATTCTGAAAAAACGAGCTTTGAAGATACACATCAGTAATAGACTAACAGGAAATCATTTTACACCACGTTCTTGAACTCTTATCAGAGAACAGTGTCATAATAAATCGCAAATTCATTTCAAAGAAATTACATCCCTTGCTATCACCTAAATTAAGTCATGCTAAGTGAAGGAAGATATTCCCAAAGTGTATCCAACCCTGGTTTAAATATATCCTGGATTTATATGAATATTAAGTGTGAACTGCCTTTTGTGTCCAGAGACCAGGGGCTGCTTAGAGTGAAATAAGAGTAAGAGTAGAGTAACTGACAGACACAGTAATAGATCTGAGATCAATGAAGTAGACTCTAAGGGACTGTGATGTTCAGTGCATGTTAAATAAAAAAGGAGGAGCTGAAACTACAGCAAATGACAGCACACTGATAGCAGCACTCTTTATGAAAGCCGTCCTTCAGCAAAGAAATGCTTACTCAACCAACACTATCAATTAGCCTTTAAGTAAAAGACAGATAAAACTGAGTCTATTTACAAATAATTATTCAAAAGCCCCACTCTTGTGTTTACCAAAGATCTGCTCATAAGTTTCTTGGAAATAAGTAATTTAACACAACACAAAATAAAAAAAATGACCTATCAACTAAAGAAATCCAGGTAAACTAAGACAAAAATGGCAAATTAATTAAGCAATCAAAGTAAGGTAGGACAGCCCTACTACGGGATAGCACAGGTTTCAGCCTTTATTATTAGTCGTTATTTTTGGGGTTTGTAAAGGGATGAGGTGAAGGGATAATGTAAGTAGGGGACAAAAACGGTGTTCTGTTGTCTTCTGAGAAATGGAAACACAGCTACAGTTCACCAGGAGATCAGTTTTTTAACTGAAAGGGCCAAAGTATTGTAATATATATCCTCAACAGCTGAACCCGTAAGGCCATTAACATAATCTTCTCACATGAAGCTTATTATGCAGTGGGGCCTGCACATCAGATTTGCTATTGCATGAAACATCTGCATCATGCTTACTGGAATGCAAACCATCCATAGTCCCAATGTTGTGTTCATGTGACATGTCTGATGTCGGAGTCTGAACTGCTCATTGGAAAAATTGTACAACTTCAGCCCTGCCAATGGAGAAAGTAACATTGTCACATGCACATGTTGTCATGCCCATATGCCAACCTAAATCGTGGCAGTTTGAGGTCTTAAAAATCAAACTGTGTACTGTATACTATTATACTGTTATCAAACTTATGTAATGCTGTTATTTTGATGAGGGTGTTGCAATGGAACAAATATTTAAAGTTGAAAAATTAAATGTCTTTCTTCTTCATCTCAAATCAGAGTCCAGCAGAAGTATCTGATGTGCATGGTCAAAGTAGAACACAAAAAAGAGATGGCCAAAAAAATGATCCGTACATTCTGTGCTCAGCAACTGAGCAATACAAAATCCATATCACCGGTGAACAATGCAAAGCCAAATCTCATTTCAATGTTTAATACTTACCTCTGGGTTGAGGTGGATGCTGTAAAGTCTTTCAAGGAGACCCCTTCATTCAGCAAACATCAATTTCTTCAAATACAACCTAGACGCTGTCCAGAGAGAAACTTTCAACGGATGGCTTTTGTGCTCTTGATAATTAGATTGCACCTCTCTCACCACCTACCAATTTCCACAAGAACACACACATACACGCCCACTTTCAGTAAGACCATAGCCTGTTGACTCACAGAAGATATATAATGCAATTTAATTCATCATGCCTTGACATGTTTCCAAGATACACTTACAAACCAATGTAACCAGCTCTGCAACTTCATGAATAGTGCCAAAATCCATAACCACCACTCCATGCCTGCCTGCTATGGCATGTTGATAACACTAACGAAAGAATCAGAGAAGACAATCAGTGGTATCAATATTCCTAGGAAGAATAACAGCAGCGGTTTATTTTCAATTTATATCAAATCCGATTCGTAAAGCGTTTTGTGTTTCCAATTATAACATGAGGAAAATGAAATATAAATACAGAAAATCAAGAGAAGCCGATACATTTATTTTAAGCCTGATAATTCTTAAAAATACAATCACCCCTTCTGCTTAGTTTATTTTTGTAAAACGAGACTGATACCACTGGGAGGCACACAAGGGCTTACAGCTGAACACACACACACACACACACAGACACACAGACACACACACAGACACACAGACACACACACAGACACAGACACACACACACACACTTCTTACAGGAACACTGCGGCTCTTAGTGCCCATCCAGTCAGGGCAGGGATGGGGTGCACTGCAGCGTGCAAGGCTCACTTAAACAATACTGACTCAGATTTCCCTCTATTATCTTTGAGGAAGGACAAAAATTGTTTATCTTTGACATCGGACAGCGCATGAAACTCTGGCCTATGTCATTGAATAATGCGAATTAAATGTACATGATATATAAAGCTATTTTAGATTGTGAACATTTTGGTTTTTATGCTCATATTTTGAGAAATATCCAAAGTTGTCCTTTCCGTAACTATCAGTGTACTTGTCTATTTGTATTTGTCGATACAGATACCTGGATTTAAACATGTCTGTCAATCTCTGCTATCGAAACAAAATCATATTGCCTCTCGTTCGAGACATGAAGTTGCCCGTGCAGTTTGCTGCTGAAAGAGTTCCTCCAGCTTGGAGGTTAATCTGGGATTTGTGGGGCTGTATGAATCAGCATTAAGCCTCTGACATTGACATAATAGTGAGGTTGCGTTCTCAGACACAGTTTAAAAGAGTAATGGAGATCTCATTGCTGATGTCCGTGAAGCCAGTCTGGAGGAGGCCAGATTGCTGCATCGCTCGGCCTGCTGTCCTCATCAGTCCAGCTATCAGGCTGGGCTATTGCAGCTGACCCCCATCCAATATCACCCAGACCTACAACTCTGTCTACCCCTACTACCCCTGACCCTTTACCATCAACTCAATAATGGGGAGAGACGAAGAGCTTACCTCTCCTTAAAAGTGAAAATCGAAAAATATATGAGTCATTATTGGTTTGGACACTAATGCCATATTCTATCCTCAAAGTAAGAATTATGTATAGTGAAGAAGAACATGTACAATTATATCAAAGAAACTGCAACGTCATTTAATTAGTAATAAACAGACACATATATTATATGTGTGTATTGTAATAAGTTCCCCTTTCCCTGCTTTTAATGTACTATCTTTCCTATAAATCTTAGCATTGCAGTCACAAGAAAGATTTGTATTTCCTATGTATATACATTATATATCATACTGAACATACTTGGAAGAAACTCCACTCAAAACTATGAACAGATGTGTCTGTTAAGTTCTTTCTAGGTGGGAGAGCTCAAACTCAGAATTAATGCTGAGTTGGTTCAGTGCGGTAATGCTATGTGGGAGGTGCAGCCATTTTCATTTCCAGAATCAATTCTGTCAGCACTGTAGAGAGATCATGAACTCGGGGACAATTATCCCGCTGATGAAAAGAAGAGCCCAATCATTGCTTGGTAATGGTGTTTCGTTTTCATTATCTGTGAAAAGCCTCAAATGAAAAAGGTATCTAACGCAATTGCAGTCTAGCATCTTGTTTTACTGAATGGTCTCCTAAATGTACCATGGAGGTTAAACTGGACATTATCCTATTGTTGTTATTCAAATTGCCTAATGTGAAATCCAAAGCATTGACCGTCTTTAATCAAACTACAGCATAGAAACATAACTCACTATTCAAACACACCTCCCTATCCAAACATAACTCACTATTCAACACATTTTTAAAAAAAAGGGTATATATATGACAATTCTGAATGTTCTGTGTGCCCGAAATTCAGGTTATAATACCTTATCGCTTTCCTGTGCAGTTACACTTTTTTTTTCCATTGCTAACACCCTAAAATTACAGATAAAGCATCATTATTTAAAGTGACACTCAAAGAGCAAAACTTCAGCTCAAGTCTCCAAAATTCTAAACACATGATCAGCTTTGCACTCAATTTTCATTTCATCTACTGTGGGCACTTTTTGCACGCAGTCCTCTGAGTAAGAGAAAGAAAACTGTCAGATTCACTTGTTTGCCATATTCAAAATACTGCCATTAAAAATGCTACACACAAGAACCAACTAACAAATACACGCGGCAAACGACTATAAATACGCAACTGCTTTATTCTTGACACAATACCCAGGATGTAAACACTAGAACAAGTCTACACGTACTAACTTTTACAACAACAATGGATATATGGTCATAGGAGCGAGACGAAGAGCTAGAGGGAGATCTGGTGATGGAGGAGATGTTTTCAGCATGGAGCTGTATGAGCGTCAGGCCGGTGTTCACGCCTCTTCTACAGGCAGTGGGAGAGAGGGGAGATATCTTCTGTGATGGTGGTGAGGTGCTGGGGCCACACACAGCTAGGCCACCGATCAAAATAATTATATTTTGTAACAAATAAATCTTTATATTTTTAGCTCAAAGTTATTTTTCAATTTACTGTATTTGATAGAAAGCATGTTTTTGTTCACACAACTCTCCCTGTGCATGCATGGTGGTACGTTTTGTACCAACAGTGTATCGGTGTTTCCGCACATATTTCTGTAGTGTAGAATCTTCTAACAAAGATTTTCAGAACAAAACTCAAAAGAAAATGCTTTTTTAAAAGTATCTTTTGACCAGATGGCCTTCATTGGAGACATTAGAGTAAAAGGGGGAGATGTAAGGGAGGTCACTGC
This sequence comes from Eleginops maclovinus, assembly GCF_036324505.1. NCBI lineage: Eukaryota > Metazoa > Chordata > Actinopteri > Perciformes > Eleginopidae > Eleginops > Eleginops maclovinus. The sequence continues at coordinate 16,560,590 of NC_086371.1, forward strand.
CAGACTTGACCAGCCAGCTCGGGACTCGAACCAGCCCACTAGGCTAAGGTTTTCTGTGAGTAGGACACCAGCTCTAAACTCTAAGCTATCTGCCAGCCAAATGAAAGTGCTTTAGATTGAGAACAACAGTGTGTAGATGGCTAGACACAGATCTAGCTTCTTCCCTCCATGTCTGTAGGGAAGATGTTCGTGTTGATGATGTGGCCAGACCCAGCCAGGTGGTCAAATGCAGCCTAAGTATTTCTATTTCCTCTATTTTTTTGAAAAATGTTTTTAGCTTTTTTCTTTAAAATGTTCTTTTCCATTTCCTGTCTTTGATGTTGAGCACATTTTTGTTCACACAACTGTCCCTATGTGTGCTGTGGATAGCATGGATGTTGCGCTCTGGAACTCCCTCCCCCCACACATCCGACAGTCTGACACAATCGCCATATTCAAATCCCAACTAAAAACCCACCTGTTCAAATCAGCCTACTCACTGTAGTGCTCCCCATCATCTGTTTCTGCTGGATAACCTGTCCCCATGATTTGTGTTCACTTTGATTGTCCCCTCCATGATTTCCTGTTTGTTTTTTTATCCTGTTCTGTTGCCTCTTAGCATATTTAACAAATTGTACGGTGTCGTTGGGTGTCATGAAAAGCACTTAAAATAAAATGTATTATTATTATTATTATTAATATTATTTATTATTAGTTGTGTAGAAAAATAAATAAGGTTTGTTCAGACATAATTCTTCTGTTTCTGCACATATTTCTTTGGTGCAGAATTCTCCCCATACAAAGAAAGCCCATACAGATGAGTGTGCTTTAGATTGATCACATCTGTGTGTAGTTGGTTGGACAAAGTGCCTTTTATTATAAATGAAGTTTGTGCCATTTGGTGCAAACTATGGTTTTGGTGTTAATGTAGTTTTGGGTGCAGTGCTTCATTTCGCAAGATATATAAGGTGTTTTGCACTTTGAGTGTGTGGTTTTGTGAATTGTGTTTAGTGTTTTGAGAAAATGAGCCCTGCTTCCAAAACAAGTGTTTTAGCAAATTGAAAAAAACTGTAAAATAAGCCTTGGCAAGTGTGGTGTTTTGTTCTAGTCGTGGATCCAATTTGGGTCCATTTACTGCAGATTAATCTGTAGGTTGTGCATATCCCACAGTCTGTATTTATCTGTTTTGGCAACTCGTATTTCTTTTGTGATAAACTGCACAAGTGTATTGTTGGAACAGAGGTGATGTGATTCAGTCTTTTTGCGATGTGGGATCTTTTTCTGTATTCTGTAATTTCAATTCTGAATACTCCTCATTACTCAAAGGAAGCCTTAACTGCTGAATATCTGGATATACTTTGTTGTTCTTTTCTTTCCTTCTTCTTCTTTTGTTTAGTAGTGTAGTAGTCTAACGCTTTAGGGTGGAAACTACTTCACCAACTGAAAAGCTGCTCAAAGATTATAGGTCAACTCTTTGAGAAACTATATAAAATCAACCAACCATAATAACATATTGAGGCTGGAAAACAACACTGTCTGACCCCAACCATTATATTGGAGATCCAGTGTAGAGTAAAGCATTACCGTATCGTTACGTCTTCATTCTGAAGCTCTCATTAATGTTTGTCACCCCAAAGGCAACGTGGCAGAATGGTTGTTCGTGACAATCATGAGTTTTAGTCAAATGAAGATCATTACATTGTAAATATGGGTTTAACCAATGACGCTTAATAAAACTGTTTTTTCTTTTGATGTTGTACTGCATAATTCATTTAAAACGGACCATAATAACCTAACAACTTCATTATTGTTGCCATCGCCAAACTCTCCTGGCCAAGATTTATCCCGAAGAGGTAGCCAGTAAGTCTGAATCATACTTTTTAAATAAAAGTTTATGGAAATAAGAAAGACTAAATAACATTTTGTAGAACAGTGGCCATGTGCTTTAAGGTTTGTAAGATCTAATAGCCATGCCCCTAGCTTTAATTAGCTCATAACACTGGGCATGAAAATTACACCAATTATCTTTCTTCAGGCATCCACTGGGAGGAAACGTTACCCATTGCAGGTTCTCTATAGGGGATGCTTTGGCAGCTGCACATCTAATTACACCTATGGGGAGAATCCTTTGGATATCAGAATGGTCCAATTTGTGTTCATACTGGGCAATTAACAGCCCATGTATGCCCATGGCTATGGCTGAGCTGTTAGTGTTATTACAAATACACAATGTATGTGTCACTGTTAGAAATGTACGCAGTGGTGAGTTACTAAAGTACGCCTTCTATAGGGTGCTTTCTGTGGAAAAGTGTGACTGATGCATAAGAGGCTTAACCTCCTCTCAACCCTGTGTTTAATTGCATGAATATTTCAGCAGTTACCGCAAGTCCTCTCACATGTTGTATCAGCAAGATCGCAAGTTTTAAGAAACCCCCTTGAATAATTCATTTAACACACACTTTTGTGCAATCCTCTGTTTCAGGCAGAGCTTGGATATTGGAAAGCCCATAAAACGGATCAATGGGCTTTTTTTCCCTTCATCAATACTTCATGTTATTCCAATTCTATCAATGAAGTTGATCTCTTTTATCTATTTGTCTTTGAAAAAACTATGAAACCAAACCCCGGCCAACAAAGACAAACACACTCATGCATTATGCTTTAGTGAGTGGGCCACATATAGATATTCACTCTCAAAGGTCAGTAGAAGATCTGTCTAGTAGGCTTGTTTCCAATTTAGCCAAAAAAACAACAGGGAAAACGAGAAACACAGCATTTTGCATTTCCATACACCATATGTAAAGTTGCGAGTCGAAATATGGCCGTGTATTATACCTTTACGCTTACTTAAATATTTTTCCATTCAAAGTAATCAGAGTTTAAATTTTCAAAAGGTCAGTTGGAATAGCACAGCCCACGGCAAACTTTGGGCACACCGTTACAAGAAGGTCCATGTTCAATAATGTATGAATGCATGCTGTTTCATTCAAATATATCCCAAATCATGGATGTCTTTGATGAATATCCTATTACTGAGATAACCCTTTTATGCTAATAAAATGTCAGCGTTTTGACTGTTTTCTGGCCAGAGATCAGAGTGAAATGATTCAGTGCCCATTTTCCAGCTAGGCGGCTATGAGACCAATTGCACACACACTGCTGACTCTCCGTAAGGCGAGAGGGCTGTTTCAGCATTACTGATGCTCATTCTGTGCTTTGTCATGCACTAGCTTTCAAGATTGGGACAGTCAATAATTAATTATAAAGCTTATACAGAATATGTCTGTTTCTTTGATAAAATAATGTTGGTATAGCGGGATCTCGGCTTGTTGCTTCCTTTTGAGCCACGACAGGCCATACTGTGTCAGCTTGGAAAGGCCTGAGATGAACTTGGCTTGTGCCTTTGATTGTGAGCTTTAAGGCACCCCTGCCCAGAAATCATGCTATCCACGGCCTTGTACAGTGCTAGCAGTGCTGCACTCTCTCCCTGCAGTTAGGGACAGGATTTGCAGCTCAACTTTTTTTAGTTATGCATAAGTAGCATGTGTCTATCTCCAGCACCAACCTGACCCTTCTTGAAACACAGAACCGGTATTGTTTGGGGGTGACTTTTGTGACCTGCCACTACCATTCATATCCACTTGACCAATGTTGTTATGATGAAATAGTTTACTAGAGCAAAAACATATTCATCCTGCATTTTTTATTGCAACATATAACAAACTGAGTCAGGTTTTCCAACATTGTGAAGCTGCAGTTTGAACCTTAGCAGGAATGTAGCACTACAATAAATAAAGCAGTGAAAGCAGTACTCAAATTATTTGAATTGGAAAATGCCTTAACAATTGTTTTGTCCAATGGTACGGTCAGTTCATCCATATGAAAGAGGCTAATTCTTATTAAGCATTTGAGCCGCAATGTGTTTATGAATACAAAGGAAAGCCTCTGGGCACTAGGAATACAATTGAGAATGTTTCAATAAATGCGTGTCAGAAATAAGACGTTTTTATATTTCCTTCTAGTCTTTACATTACTAACAGGCCACTTCATATTTCCAGATATAAGCGAAAGCAAGGTGACAGGCCTCAACTATAGCAGATGACCACAGGTCATCTCCTTGATAGAGAGGGTCATGGTCTCACCTGCTTCTTTCAGCCATTTGGCAGCTAGCCTTTTTCAGAAGCATGGTATGATTTTTAACACTCCTGTCTTGTGCGCATGACAGCTGACACTGAGGCCACTGGCCCTTACTTGTTTGTTTTTAAAGCAGTTGCCATTGTTAAGTGAACTCTATCCATCGGATGAATGCACAGGTACATACAGATGCTCTTAACAATAAAAGCAGATACATAAAGCACAAGTTCACAATCAACTCAAACATACAGATACATTCCTATTTATAATAACATAGTGTTTCTACAGTAGGATATTATTGTATGTTTAACACTGCAACAAATGTGAGTTAACCTCAAGTTCACCCAAGTAACTTTCTTGATTGGTCAACAACGAAATGAAAATGCTAACTATACAATATACCTTGATTGCTTCATGGTCAATTAAGGCTTAGGGGGAAACAGAAGAAATCAATGGTGTTCTTGCAGAGGATTTAATGGAGAATTAAAACATGTTAGGAAATGTCCGACATCTCCCAGCATTACAAACTTTAGGGCTTGTGTGGGAGTCTGTGTGTAAATAAAAGAGGGCAATAATAAGCTCCGTAGTCCTGATAATTGCAGTCAATTTAGCTATGAGTAGATGTGAGAGTGAATGGAGCTGGTGTTATCTACATGGGCCCAGCCTGTGATAGTAACGCATGGCCCCAGGGTCCTGGGAGACTAATAACACAGTAGGATTACTGAGCGCTCACTCTGCTTGCACCAAGGACATTGCCAATAACAACTTTATCAGCCTCCTCCATGCGCCTTGGGTTCTGGCATTTGTAACTGCTGGAAATTAAGAATCGCTTTGTTTTGTCTCCAAGCTGGGGATTGCCGACTGGCTGTAATCAAGACAATAAAAGATTCTTTCAAAAAGCTTTTTGATAAAACCTTGGGCAATTTCATCATGTCACTGTCATTTTGCCACATCCCTATCAGTTGATTAATCAGGCAGAGTTGCGAAAGAAAACCATTTGAGGTTCCGAAAGATTTTCTGTGCGTTTACATAAGACGACGGCCGTCCTCATGCTTCACAAGCATGTCAGACATCCTCATAACCTCTTAATGGGGGCTAAGAAAGGGCACATAGGCCTACAGATTTTGATTTGCATATATTTGCAAAGCCATTTAAACCCCCATAATTTTATGCTTTATGTCTATAAACATAACACATCTAAGGGTGACAGTGGTGAGGTAGAGATGTGGTCCAATATCTAACCCATGTCAAATTGTCCTTGGGCCAGACACTGAACGTCCATTGTATTTTAGCGTGTGAATGTTTACTGCTCCTGATGAGCAGGTGGCACTTTTTATGGTAGCCTCTTTCACCAGTGTATGAATGTTTGTGTGTATATAGGAAAAAAAATTATAAAATCACCATTGAAATAACTTGTTAGCTGCCCTATTGCCATCTAAGAAATGTACCACCCAGAAGAATATTTCCATCATGCTGTCATAACCCGCTAATATATCAATGTAAAAATGCATGGCTAAAATGTCTAGTCTTATATCCACAAATCACATATTACTTGAATTAAGCACACAGGTAATCTAACATTACACACATGGCATAAAAAAATGACTTGGTTTTGTTGCGAAACTCTTCTTTCCACTTACTGCGTCCATATTGCCAAAGAAGAAGTGCTATTCTCTTTACCGCTCATAACCCGAGGTTAAAAAACAGATGTTTTTGCCCTGATTTTGTGCCATGGTGCCACACTGCATGTTAAGAAAAATGTTGCCCCTCTTCCCTGAAATGAGCCAGATGCTGCTGACATTGCTACACCGCAGGGAGCACCTGACATTAACACAGTGTTCTTCAGGGCTGTGTTTAATATGTATAGGAGCCCTTTTCTCTTTGAGCAGACAGGCCATCTTATCTCTTGAAAAGATGAATTCAAACACTGACCCCCATAGCTAGCATGCACATGCCTTAAACTGATGAAGCATAGCAGCAATGTGCAGAAAAGCAGTCAATTGGGTCTAAATGTGTTTAAATATGCTGCTCTCTCACAAGTCAATTGTTGGTGTAGAGCCTTCTCCTCCGAGGCTAAGCTAGCTGTACGACTTGATTGCTGCCAAGGGCTGATCTTCTCTGGCCAAGAGGTATCAAATGGAATTTCATTGGACACGTTTCAGCCTGTAATACACTGATTATTACTAAAGTCATCCACACTTGGCAAATTTCCCAATATTCAACGTTTTATAGTTGATTGTATTTATTTTAAAATCCTTCTATTCTGATAGTGTTTTTAACAAGGCTGAATTCATTGAGCCTGACTATAGTCCGTCCTATCAAACATATGCTGTACGTACGGTATATATATATATATATATATATAAGGAACACACAAATAAAGCAGACAAATGTATTTTTGCCAAAGTTATTTCCCATGGTTTTATTTGATATTACCTTTGAATTCCAGCAAAAAACAATTAGCCAGGATGTAATCTTAAAAAGGCAAATGCAGTAGCAATCCATAACTCTTGCAAAAGTTGCAGTGACATGTTGGAGTGTAATTCATATAAAATGAAACCCCTTAATTTTTCCTCAAAAGGCACCTAGCAAAATTTGTTTTAAAAAAAGTCATACACATCTGCCATGTATGATTGTAAGACTGCACTAGAGGTGAGCTTAACGTGTGGTTCGGCAATGTCACTGACGGGATAAGTTCCTTTCAATTACATTGACATAAACTGTCTGAAAGATGATAAGAACCTGAGCATATTTTACTGAATAATATGCTGGAGGTTCACACTGTAATGTGTAAGCCATTCTTTGTCTCACACTGAACAGGCAGTGAGAATTGGAGCGTTTTGTGATGTTTGATATGAAACCAGTGTGCACAGATTTCACAGTAAAAGCCTTTACTACACCTCAGACCACTTCTAGCAGTATATAAATAGCAGTAGATCAAAGGGCATAATGTAACAATTGAGATTGGGCATTTATGTGTCGTGAATATTATCAAGGTGGGTACCTCCTTCAAACAAAACCTATCACCTTATGAAAGTCTGGACTACTTAACAGCTCACTATAACCTTCCTACCTGCTCAAACATCAGAAATTAAAAACAGACTGAGTGTGTTCGGAAGAGCAGGTGAAGTGCAGTTTGCAAAGAGAAAGGGGCTTAATGTCAAACAGAGAGTAGCTGCGATAAAGTCAAGAGTATTGTACATATGCATTACATAACTAACATAAAAGTGCTGCATGAAAGACACACTGTAAGATGGCATGAGAGGGAGAATCACAGAATTGTTACTTTCGACTGGCTGGCCCAGTGTTAGAGCCGACGAAGGCCTGTATACTGGAGCTCAGTGGCTATTTCAGTGCTTGTTCCCATCGGGGATGGGTCTTAGCAACATGCCACAGGACATTATTTCATGCATCACTGAGCTGCCTTGAAACTAATGCAGCCAGTTCTTGATTTCTTTTGCCTGCTGCAGGATTTTTATAGAATATTGACTTTAATAACACGTTGTGGTTCAATCCGTGTAGCCTCAAAGTACCTTATCCCTGTAAACCTGTTGGCAAATATATATTTTTTAAAAGTTCACTAACTTTCAATAAAGACAACTGGTATTCGTTTAGTATCAAAAAAGGAATATGTAGTTAAAGCACAGCACTGGAGACAGACAGAATTCTCCACTTAGTGCACAATGTGACAACAAAGAGGATGTGAATTAGCATTTAATGCGTCCTTTTGTTTAACTGTGAATGTCATTATAAGTCCAGAAAACAATGGACCTGTAAGAACAATGCTTTCAGCACAGTAGCTACACATTAAACTATGTTGAGACCAGTAATTTATGCTTGTAATTGTACGCTGTCTTTTCCAGTTCCGATTACTCCATATGAGATTGCCGAATCTGGAGGCCCATCTTTGGCCTTTGCAAAAACACTAGGATATTTTTACAGCACAGAATAATTACTAGTGTTGCAATTTGAATATATACATTTATTTATTCCTTGAACTGTGTACATTATGTTATTGTCACAATGTTCTTATCTTGACAATACTCATTAGCTCTATGCTGATTCAGAGAGAAAATCAGCATGTACTGCTTCTGTGCAACCATCAATGCAACCTTTTAATATGGTGGCAAACAATTAGATATGCATCTCTTAAGTATAAGATGAAGACCAATGTGTGAAGGAGGGTTTAATGGTTTCAGCTTCCTACACCAGAGCCAGCATCCCTGTGAGCAAATTCTGATCATTTATGTTAATAATCTTCACTGGGGATTGTTTTTCACCCCCAACAGTTGCAGCTACAGACCACAGGCTCAACTAATCCAGTTATTACAATAATAGTTTCAACCAATTTAGCCAATGATATCAAATGTTTCCCATGCATGGACAGTTCCCTTAGAGAACAACAGTGTCAAATAGATGACAGCATGGAGGAATCAACCTTTCCACTTTTCCGCTTCAGACTCTACCTGAAACAGTGTAACCTGATCTAAAAAGTCACCTTTCTCCACTAAGAGTATTATAGTGAACCAAGTCGGTTACCGTTCCAGGCTGTAACTCCACCCCAGCCAGCAATGTAACGTATGGCAGGACTGTCATAATTCTCTAACTAGGAAATTAGATAGAACCGAGGTTAAGATGCATCTGTCCATACCTCCTCATTCAACAGTGTAAAGTATTTAAATACTCTCAATGTATTCCACATATGTATATATTTCACATCCTCAAATCTGTATTGTTGATATTGTAAATATTCTTCTCTCTTTTTCACTATTTTATTTGTCTTTTGCACCATGTATGTTGAGTTGTTGGAGGAGCACGCGACATAAGATTTTCATTGCCAACATATACGCTGTATCTGCTGTGCATATGACAAATAAAACCTTGAAACCTTGAAACCTTGAAGAGAAATAAAGTAGGCATAAAGAACTGGTCAAAGCTCTTAAAAAGCACATTTGTTTTTATTCAGAAGATTGTGTTTGTGATTCTTGCTGTTTTCTTCTACTTTAAGTGTGGGCCTTAAGTAAATATAACTTTTTGATTCCAGAAAGTTCAATATGTTCAATTATAAATGAATAAATATTTCTTTATGTTAAAATTATACTACTTTGAAAACTGACAAAAAAACATCCTTGAAACTCTTTGAATGAACGTTGGATAGGTTATACTGCAGGATGCATTACAGAATAATGAGGGTTTGCTTATAGGAGATATTTGAATGCACCTGGTTCCATTTTATTTAGATAATCTTGCCTTATAATTAATGGTTATAAAAACATGCATACACATTGAGTTCACTTAATCTTCATACTATAAATAATATATTTACCTAATATAAGCATGTTCATTTCTTAATAATAGTGTACTGGATGGCGACCACTGTTATAAATGTTTACATTGAAACCAGAGGTCCAACCTTCCCTGATAAACCTCTCGTCTTTTCAACACTGACTAACCTTTCCTCATAAGGCACTTTGTAGCATGCATGCTCTGTGAGAAATTAAACATCAGTTGTGTACTTTTCTCTGTTTTCAGCAGCTACAACAGAAGAGATAAGCCTTTCTGAGATAACTTGTACTGTTTTCTTGGAGAGACTTATTTAGCTTAAGGTAATATAGCTTTAATTACTTGCAAGCAAGTGGGTTTGTAACAGATATACACACAAACACACAGTTAATTATCTTCTACAAAGATACCACAAGTAGAAATCTTGGCAGCCTATTGTGATGCAATTAGAATCGGAGGATGAAACCCTCTTTATTAGTCACATACATGCACACAGCAGAGCACACACAGTGAAATTAGTCCTCTGCATTTAACCCATCCTAGTACTAGGAGCAGTGGGCAGCTATCGTGCAGCGCCCGGGGAGCAATGGGGAGGGGGGGGATTGGAGGTGTCCGGTGCCTTGCTCAAGGGCACCACAGCAGGGCCTAGGAGGTGAACTGGGACCTCTCCAAGTAGCAGTCCACTTTCCATTTTTCAAGTCTGTTCGGGGACTTGAACCGGCGACCCTACGATTCCCAGTCCAAGCCCCTACTGACTGAGCCACTGCTGTTGCCCTAACTGTGTTTTCTTGAAATGCTAATCATCGGACCAACATAATTAGCCGCTGGTCCAGTGTAACACCCCATGTCAAATGAAGAGCCGGACTTTCCACTGGAGAGTGATTGCATTTGAAAGTCTGGAAGATTAGCACACATAAACATAGCCTCAGACGAAATTTCCCGGTTGGCAAACTTGATATTTTCTATGCAATTGCCTTGAAGGTTTGAAGATTTAGCGTTGAAAGTTGTGATTGTTGGCAAGAACATCTACAGAGACAGTTTTGTGAAACTCTGCTTACTTATTTGAATTAATAATGGTCTTTCAAAGCCATGCTACAGTACGCCATACTAAGACTCAGGGAAACAGAGGCTTGATGAAGTTTACCCCATTGTGACCTTGTTTTGTCATTTAATGGAGTGAGTGCGAGTTTTAAATCTCTCTAGGGCTCTTCTTTTGTCATGATAAAAGGGAATTCGACTGTCAAACAGCAATAGCCATTTACAGCATCTCCCTGTATTGATTTTTAAATTTTGTTTTGAGACAGTGCGACATATTGTGCCTCTGACTGAGAAAACTAAACTGTCTCCGAGTCATTTGGGATACATTTAACTGAAAGTCTTGGTTATCCCTGCACAATACTTAACATTTCTCTCAGGGGAAATCAATGAGAGGTAGAAAATAATGAAATGTAGAAATTGTGCAATAACTATATTTTGAGTGACCAAAGAGAAGGATGGTTAACTACAGAGGATTAAGTCATTCATCTGTTATATGACCTATGAGATGCATTCATAGTCAGTTGACTACAAGTGGTGCAGAATCTCATGACCTGGGTCCAAAGAGCCGACTGGCATAAATATTGATAAAAGATGCAGGCACTTCAAGAGGCTGACAGAGTTAAAAGGCAGGACAGGCCAGACAAAGAAAAGTAAACAGCTATGTGGTTGAATATACAAGTGCTCCACACACACACACACACACACACACACACACACACACACACACACACACACACACACACACACACACACACACACACACACACACACACACACACACACACACACACACACACACACACACACACACACACACACACACACACACACACACACACACACACACACGTCCAACAACATAAAAAGCACTTCAATTAGCACAGGAAATATTGATTGCTTAGCTTTTCTTCATGTTCTCATTGAAAAACGGGACACGCACAACACCAAGGAGATATAGGGAAGATGGGTCGGGTATCTCTTATGGCATCTACATTTCTTTATATCAATTTGTAATTGGTACACAGAATCCTTGTTGGATTAGCCTAAACCTGATTCCTTAAGTGCAATTAGAATAATTTACTAGTTTGTTGCTTAGAAACTCTTTTGGAGATGCTTTTGACTGTAGATTTACATTTGTGAAAAAGTATTGTAGTGTACACTTCTGCCAACATTTCGCTCTGTATGCTTTTTCCATGACTATTTTAGCAACACAATTATTAATGTGACAGCGGCGTTTACATGTGTCAGCATAAATTATTGACATTTGCGCGGACTCGGCTATAAATAGTGTTTGTGCCTTCATCCTCTGACAGCCTTTCCATCGCTGTCACTGGCCACTCTGAGTTTATACAGCACAATAGTAAATGGCATGCGGACAAGGAAGTGCTTCTCTTTCACTATTCGTCTGTGAGGCAGGTCGATCAGTGTTCTGCCCATGTTACTCTCATTTATCAACAGATTACAGTACTTCTCACAGATGGGATGAACAAAACCTCAATGTGCCTTCAGCTCATCTCATACATACTGCTATAAAAATACAGTATTAAAAGATCCATTAGTCGATCAACTGGCAATTAAAACATTTTGCTAATCAATTAAGCCCACATTTAAAATAGTGCAAGAAAATAAACGTATTGTGTCTAGCAGAACAAGCCTTTTTTTCATATAAGTCTATTTGATATACTACAACACCATATACGACCCAGTATATGTTTGGTCACAATTCAGTATTATCCAAATGGAACGACATGTTATAAAATAAATACTGTTTGCATTATGTGTTTATTTCGAACTATAAATACCAACCATTTTGGTTTTATAGATTTTTCTTTTTAATATAAAATGTTTATATCAGTATTCAACCACAAAAGTCTAGCATTGGTCAGGCTCTATGTTACATTTCAAGAATACTTAGAATTGAAAATGTAGAGAATGTGAAGTATCCAAAAAAAACAAAGTAGAAAAATGCCTAAAAGTATTTTTGTGTTGTATCTACTACATCACTGTCCATCCAAATTAAAATAGTGTTTAATTTAAAATGTTAATATACAGCAGACACGGTGTACCTTACTGCACTGAAAAGTCCATTGTGAGTGCATTGCAGTCTCAGTTTTCACATTAAACTTAAGAGTTCTTGCAAAAACGTTCCCCCTTCAGCAGCTGATAAAACAGCCTTTAGTGTCAAACTGCACAGCGAAGGTCAAAAATCAAGCAACGAGCAAGACATTTGAGTGACGGGAGACTTCTGATATGTCAATGACAAAACAAATAGATGATAGAATAACAGTGGGAAATTGCCCTGTCCAAGGAAAAAGAGATTCAAATCACTGGTGCTTTCTTTCCTTATTTTTTCCCCTCTGACCCTTCCTGCCTTACTCTTATAATGATAATATCATTTTCTCCTCATTCCTTTTTACTCAGTACTTTTTCCATTCCTCTGCTTTAGCTTCCTACTGCTCCCTTGTGTAGGCTTTGTTGAGTGAAGTCAGTCAAAGCCTGGGGATCTCAGGAAATCCAAACATATTAAGGACCTCAGAGAACTCAAATTTGTATTCTATTGAAGGTAATAAATGTCGGCATTGGTTTTAGCTGGGACAATGATGTACATTACAAAGGGGCACTCCATCCTAGACCTATTCATCCACCGAGATCTATTTGTAACAATGACCATATTTCAGATATTTATCACAACTACTTTTTGCTTTTCAATACAGATTACACCTGGCCCAGGCTTTCTTCCAAAAAATCTTAACAAGCGCTATCATTTTTCCCTTGACTACAATTACGGGTCTACTGGTGAGGATGGATGCTAGATCAGTGGCTGCAGTGACAGGCTTTGCTGAGGAGCTGCATGTTGTAATGGTTAAGCATTGCTCAGTGTCCGCATGAATGAGAGAGCATGCCATTAGCACCACATACTGCTCCATGTTGGTGCCTTCAATAATGGGCCAATAAATGGCTCAGGACTCCGGCAAAAAAACAAGGAATTGTTAGCATTAATGATATCTATCCAAGGCTCATGAAAATAAGTGGGCTGTATGTTTTTGCCCTGTAAATATCTAATAAACCCTTGAGTGCACATATGCTGTTGAAGATGCATTTAAAAAAAAGTGTTTTTAATGGTATTATAGGAGAAATTCCGCATTGCGACATTAATGTTTTGGAACAACTGCGCTGTCTTGTATTGAGAGTCCATAGCAGAAGCAGAAAAAAAAGACGTGTCCATGTGCTCTTTTCCCATTAGGAAGAGAAAGGGTTTTAGAGGATAGGCATTTGAAACTCTCCACATCGAAGAACAGATTCCAATTATAGATCAGGGCTGTGCCCGTCTCAGTCTTCTTGCCTTCAGATCATACTCTGGAGTGCATGCATTTTCTCACTCAGCAAAACAAACACAAAACACATTCACATTTTAAACTGCTCGCGGTGAGGAAAGCAGCAGCTAGAGAGAGCAAGAGAGAAGGGCTATTTGAAATCATGTCACTGTGCTCTAGTTGGAAGATAGTTTTACCCAGAGCTTTCCAGCATAGGAAGAAGAGGCCCGCTGCGAAGATGCAGCTTCAAAGTGAATAACTGTGTGCAACTACCATCTGTTTGCTCCGACGTATTAAATCTGCGCTTTAAAGAAGGCTTATTTTAAGACTAGGAAGTTGTAGGCTTTGATGTTGATAACATGCTTATAATGCTTTAAAAATCTGAGTAAATATAAATATTTTTGCCTGAATGATCTATTCTGGGTTAGTGCCAAAAACCACACTTTATTATTATTATTAGCCTCCATTGAGCCATTACTAAAATCCACAGGCAACCATTGTACTTAGCATTGCTATATTATCGATAAGGGAGCTTTATTAAATTAGAAATATAGTGCATGCCAGCGCACGTCTCTGGTGCACTGAATTAATTGGTTCTCACTGGAAGATCCCCCTCCTCACCTTTTAATTGAACAATCAGTTTGTAAACATAGCAGATCTGTGTTGTGTCCCACTGGTCAAACTGGCCACCAAATATCATTGTCGGTCCATTTACCCAAGAAACAAAAACATCTTAAAATCAATCCATGTATCTGTAAAGTAAAGCTGCATCTAGGCTAATGATAATGTCAGATAGAATGACATCACTACATCTATATATCTGGAGATGTCCGTGCACTTTGTCTGTGATGGGATAATAATTTGACAATAATGCAAAGTAGAGAAAATTAACTAATCCTAAAGGAAGCAGAACATATTTGTGAACGATGTTATGTCATTCAACTAATTCATTCAATGGCAGTGTCAATTGCATCAGTGCGCCATGCTAACTTGCTCAAATCTGTATGTTTAGATGCTATTCGTATGGGTCATTAAATCATTATACGTGATGAAGGGACTTACACATGCACAACTGAAAATCATAGAGGTCTCCAGTCAGGCCAATAGTTTGTTGAGCTAAAACCAACCACAGGGTATCAAGGCCGAACCACAACCAACAATTGAATACACATGCACATGAAGCACCAACACATAAAGCATGACGCATGCATGTCCAAACAAAGCAGCACTTGCGTGTTACAGCTCATCAACACCATGAAGAGCTAGTCGAGCGACATGATATTGTCAGCTCATGAAAGCAGATTGTGCAATTTACAGTGCAACGTGTAGCCAGATGTATAAAGATGTACTTACCATTAAAGTAGATGAGTGGTGTCGAGTGTCAAAGCTGAACCACATCAGGATAACATCCTTCCACTTGCAAACGGTGTTGGTCCTTAAGGTCTGCTACATTTTAGGGCCTTTACCCTTGAAATGTCCAATGTAAAGTGTCCTTCATTAAAACACAGCATATCCACGCTGTGGAGTCAATGACAATATCAATGCCCTGCACTCAATACCTGTCATTGATATAAATGTGTCGTTTTCAAATACACACTGTTGCTGTCAGTTTGAGGATGGGGCCTGCAGAAGCCTACGGAAAAGAAAGTGGGCTTGAGGAGGAGGGCCGTTGCGCACCTGACCAACTTAGTTTAACCGCGTGGTGGCGTCACTTTCTGTCACAAATTAACACCTGAGAGAACAAAAACCCTAATCTGAGGTTGCGTTTTGGCACCCCGTCCCCGAAATGTGAGCATAATATCGTTGAGTTGTATTATGTTAGTTTGTCCACCTGTCATTTTTTTCCTTTATTAACCCTTAAGAGTCGACGATCACGCCGGCGTGATCAGCTCACGTGAAATGTTTATGCCGGTGCTGCATAAAAAGAACAGTCCGGACAACAATTTGTTTCATCCAAATTGACCCAGTAAAAACGTAGATACGATAGTTTAAAGTTTATACAATAATATTTTTTTCAAGGGCTCAAAAGTTTGAAAAATGGAAGCGCATATTTTAATATCTTCGCCGTATTTTATCATTTTATGGAGCGGAAAAAGACGCTGGAAACTTCAGACCCTGCTCAACAGGATGCATTTACCAAGGAGGGGGAGGGGTATTTAGGTAAACAGAGCTTTACGAAGGGAGACGAAGCATGACGAAGAGACACGAAGAGACGCGGTGGGAGCCGAAGATAGACGAAGAGAGACGGCGGGCGACAGAAACAACGATTGAAGAAAAGTGACAGACAAACATTGAGAATTATAGATATAGTTAGACAGATTTACAGTTTTGAAGATACAATACTTCACAATACTTTGTGTCATGGTTGATAGAACTTTGAGTAATGAGTGAAAAAAAAAAATAGATACCAAACATTGACATGCTAAACATTTCTTAAAGAAGAAGATGGACCTTATTTTGCTTGTGTCAAGTATTTTCACTTTATTTATTAACCCAATTACACATCATGGAGTGACTGTGAGTGACTGTGTTTAAAGTGTGGATAAGAAATTCTACTGTAGCACACATACACACAAATAAAGTGTTTAGTAGAATTCTTGATGAGATGTTGCTTTGAGGGCTGGTTCTGTTTAGGAAATTAAACACATACAAAATAATAATTTGTGCTTGGAGTAGCACTTGATCTGTGTAAGAGATGGATATAAAAGTACAATGTTTGCTTGGAGCAGGACATGTTATGTGTAAGAAACTGATATAAAAATAACAATGTTTACCTGGAACAGGATCAAATAAAGTGAATGCGGTGGAATATTCTCACTGTATAGCCTTTATATAAAAGTTATTATACCCTGGCTAAGTATCGCTTAAGAGGACAAATAAAAAAATGTATTTGATATTTAAAGTCTCTATTAACTACATGGCTTTATACTGACGACACTTCACTCATCTAAATGTCAAATACATGTCATGTTGTCTGCAATCACTTTAAATTCAGTATGTTTAAGAGTTAGTGGAGAACCAGGGGAACCTTCTCACAGGGGATATGCCTGTATGCATAACTTGATTACAAAGGTCTTAACAATTTAGCGTTGCTTCAATCAATCCTCTACCTTTAAGCTGATGATAGGGAAGATATGTCATTGGATTAAAAATCATCAGTCAAGCAATTCATTAAGAAAATATTTAAAAGCAAGGATACAAGCCCCATGAGACTTAAAGGGCTTTGTCTGCAAAATATTTTATGAAGTGTCAAGCAAACAATATTACTAAATACAGCACTTTATTTCAAAGGGTAAGGAAAATATCAAATAAAGTGCACAGTTTATCTCTCCAAATTAATAGGCATTAAATTGTGGATTTCCCAAGTGATGCCAGCAGCTCAGTGCCGCTACAACACCTCAACTATAACTAATCATTCTTTTCTGCCAGCAGCCTTAGACTTCAGGCATGCATTGGCAATTTGGCAACAATGTAAAAAATGGCAAGATGAGACCACGACTACAAACTGTAGCCTATGTGATAGTGGCAAAGATGTTTTTCTGTAACTGGCAAAACATAATAAATCTGAAGCTTTCTGCTCACAGTTATGCCTATAAGAAAGTTTCTCACGATAATACTCAATTTTGGCCTTGAATTGCCAAGGGTGAGTCAACCTCATAATAATATAAAGGGGAACAAGCTGTACAGTGTACAGCACATGCAAACTAAATAAAAAGTGTTTGGAAATGCTCAAAACTGCAACTGCAGGGGATGGCTTGCAATAAGACGGATAGATGATATATACTTTATTTTTCCCAAATTGGGAAATGATTTTGTTCCAGCAGCATTGTCAACCATTGCACAAGTTAAACATGTATAAAAGGTACAATAAGATACAAATGTAATACAAATTAAAATGAACATTAGCGGCAAGTATATCTGAGGCTACCTTGAAACCTTGAATGTAGGGGATAAATGCTAAGAGGCACAAGTTAAAAGAAAGGAAATGTTTTATTTACAAAAATGGCAGATAACAAAGTATAAATGTAAAAATGTAATACTCTTTTCAATGGAGCCATATTTATTATCCTGTTATGTTAACCCCATTATTTTACCATAGCAACCACGGGGAGGCACTGTTGCGCACTCACTCACTTTAAACACCGTTTACAAAAGACGGCCTAACCAAATTATAGATGTGTACTTTCAGTTGTACAAACATGCTACGAAATTTAAGAAACAAATGACAGAGACAAGTGACGTCACGATGGAGGGACGCTTGTGCCTGAAAACAGGTAGGCCTAACTCCGATGCTAGCTAGCAATGCTCCAGCAGCCCAACAAGCTAGCTTTAATAACTCCCTGTAGCCTACTTCTGCAGGCCTTGTTTTCCAGGTTTGTATCAAACTGAGATGAGCCAAATCTTTATTTTGCCTCATGGGATGGTGGATGTAGATGCTCCTGCACATGAAGAACACACACCTGGTTTGAGGTAAGACATTTCACTCTGTTATTGTGTGTTTGAAAATGTACTGCACTAAGGAGTACGACGTGCAAGTTCGATTTAGTCTCATTCAGGGTTGATTGAGGTAACAGACTAACATATTTGGAAGGAGAATAGCCTACAGCTTCTTTTAAGGTCCATCAGAGAAAGTGAGTGATTGACTGGTGTGTCATGTCTTCTTTGATGTTAATTTGAATGATTACATTTTGTGCTGATGCATGTTGGTGCTTATAAATGGTTGTGCTTTGCTTAAATACCGTGATGCCCTTGAATATTGTTACTATACTGTGTGTGCTTTGTACTGGTGTTTGTTTGTGTGGTGTGTTGTTGGTGCTGCACACCCCATAATATTGGGTACTAGTCTCAAGGGAGCTGCTGTCTTGATGCCAGTCTCTTCTCCTATATTCAACCATGAGAGAAAGACACTGCAAATATAAACTGTACAGTGAAAGTTAAAGACATTGGAGAAGCTTTATTTGATGTGTTTTTCTATGTGTGCCAGCAACGTATACAATTGGTATGTGATAAAGACCACTTGTCTGTCATTTGTTGCATACTTATAATGCATTACTACACACAAGGCGACTGTGCTCAGCGTGGCCATGATCTTTTCACATCTCACTAATTTGGCCTTGGGGTAAATTCATTTAATTCAGAAATGTTCTAACTTTTTGTATTCCTGCCGCAACACTCTTTCAGTGTCAATTATGCCTTTTGTTAAAACCACCTTAAAGGTCAGGCTTGACAACTATTGGAAGAACATGGTGTTTAGTCTTCTCTGTCTGTGACTTGATGAGTCACACTGTATATAGCTGGAGTAGCAGAGTCTATTAAAAGCCATCAATACGTCAGTAGTGGAGATAATTAAGCCTCTTTTAGTTAAGTCTAAAAGCGTTGAAACTGATCGTATAATATACTATTACATACTTTGGTGGAGTGGTGCTGTTATTATTAATTGAGGCAGGGATCTCATGCTACATCTCACTCCTGCTATTGTATTTTCATTAGTAGACGTTGATGTGTGCCAGTTGAAATGCATTGTTTGCTTCTCCAGCCCTTCATCTCTAATTATAAAATGCCAAACTTCATTCTGTCTGGTTCTGTTTCTTGTAGGTCGACAGCTAGGCTGTTCATGCTTCATAGCACTTCGCCCTCTCAAGCTATTTCCCCCGTAGCCTAACCTAATATTGACTGAAATACGAAATTCAAAGCTGCTGTAAACATTCAAATGTCTGGCAAGCCCACTTCCAATTTCACAGATACAGGCATGGGAGTTAATATGGAAAAATAAAATGCAATCTTCCTCTGCATTAAAGACAAAAAGACACTACTGATTTGCTTTCTATCCAAGGTCTTCCAATATTGTACACTAAAGAGGCAATATTTTACTGGGAGAGTAAATCCAAATATCTCCTTGATTTATGTTTTCAACAACACCCTATTTTGCAAGTTAATGCACTGCCTCTGCAGGGAGTTTGTTGAAAATGATGGTAATAATTGGCATTTAAGAAGCCAATGTTTACCTCTAAGGCTTATCTCAGCTGGGGTCAACACCATACCTCACTACAACTTGAGTGATTATGCCCCTTCGGTACTAGCAAGCCTTGGTGAGGTCAGAAAACCATGTCAATGTGTCTCTCAGTTTAATTCTATTAAGCACAGGTTCAAGCTCCAAATTAAAATGCAAATTACCTCCGTAATAAAAGCCAGCAAGAGTACAGGCAGAGATAAGGTACAGCCTTTCCTTTTATTGCCAGCGCTTAGGAAGTACAAACCTCTTTTATTGTAAATCTTAATTTAATTTTGAAGAACAAAGTCACTCAAAACACATTGTCTAACAACAGGTTGTGTAACGTTTGAAACAAAAAGGAATCATGGCTTCAAAGTGTGTAGTGTGTCTTTTTTACTACCTGGACATTTATAAGTGATTGTTTTTTAATTAGGTTTAACTGCATATTTAAATAAGATAATCGTGTATGGGATCAATCGGAGTTATGTACAAATATACAGCTTAATCTAACTCATTCAATCTGAACATCCCAAAAAAGCTAATCACAATTAACCTTAAAGTACCAATGGTGACCTTTTTAACCTGAAGATAGCCCATCTCTTTCCAAATATAACCTAAAAACAATTGCTTTTGAAGCCTCTATAGCCTAATACAATGTATTATTACTATTATTGATATTAACCCAGCATACAATAATAAGAAGTAATATTGGAACCTCTTATAAAAAAAGAATCTTCCAACAGAAGCCTGTGTGTTAGGAAGTGGATATACTGTCTGTCTATTGGTAAATGGATGTTCATGTTTAGCTGTCGAAATGTGAGCATTATTCATGCCCTTTGTTTCCTCGCTGACTCCATGCAGCTTTCTCAGTGAGAGCACTGTACCTTGTGGACACATGTTTCCGAGTATATAAGGTGTGTGTCAGCATCAAGGAGATAACAGCTTGTCGTTTCGCTGGTCTGTTATCACTGCAATGCTCCACAGCAGCACAGCTGCAGGAGCAGAAGTCCATACTTCCATTCATAGTTAGTGCGAGAGAGCAGAGGAAGTCTCCAGGCTAGCGTGAGTCCTTCAGGCTCCCCGTAGCGACATTCTTTGATTCCCCGCATGCAGATAGTACAGCTACTATTCTAAAAGCTCGACCTTTGCATTCCTAAAAGAGAAAAAAAGAAGGGGGGGACAGTGTCATAATCCAAGCTCTTTAGTCATCCAAGGACGATTAGCATTGTGCCCTACGACACAGAAGGTGACACAGTCTCTTTAACGGCTCAGTGCATACAAATTAGGGGCTTTTAATGTGCTAGGTAGACAAACTGTACACTACAATTAAAGGTCACTTCTTATATATGGGCAGAAACAAATAGAGTGATTTAAAACCAGCAGAAACATGCCCCACATAAACAGATAAAAACAATTTGAACGAGTGAGAATTCACAGAATGTGAGGCAGTTATGCTTCAGTGTCTTCAGCATGACTTTATATAGCATCAATTATGTTAACTTACATCAAATATACAAGAGAGCAATGCATTTTGTTCTCTGTACTGAAACTGTACATTATAAGTGCGATACTATGAGCAGGGCATTCAAAATGAATATGTTTTGTTTTATGAATGCACTTCTGGTAAATGCCTGGAGGCGATTCTTCACCTTTCTCCCTGATACATTTACACTGAGCGGTAAACAATACATAATACATAACTCTTGTACTCTGAAGTGTTTCTGCCTATATCAAGGCAATGTGTACAATACACTTTAGAAGCGATGTGAAATGACAGTATTTCCGTACACTCAGTGTTTTTATGTTGCATTTCCTTACAGCTATAGTTCTGTGAAATGTACACCAATGAACCTGAGAAAAATACACAGCAGCGTGATGATTTGTCTACCATCGGATATTTTGTTTAAAGTTCATTTAGATTTTATAGCACTATGTCTATGTCTTCAATTTGACTTGATCTAATTATGCTGTTGTTGACAATACTGCAAACCAACAGGCAGGATGCCGCTGATTTACTAGATGCTAATGTAGCATCAGATACGTAGCTATGAGGAGTGGGCTTGACTTGCGGCCATTTATAATGCAGCTGTTTTTGAGTCACAAAAAGATTTTTCATATTCAACTGTACAGTCAACATCCTAACACATGTACATTTCTCGTAATTTGCTGTGTACAATAGGTTATTTTCTTCAGTGTCCCTACATTATTGTATATTAGATACATATATAAACCCAGAATAATTCTAAATTGCAGATTTTGTCCTTTAGCTTTCTAGTGGGAATAAGTATATAATCATGTATAAATCATAGTGTTCAAGTTTCTCATTATTTTGGTTTTAAATGTTTTGAATTTCCTCTGAATTTACAATTCAATCCCTACTGTTGATGTTTTCCTTAGTAGAAATAATTAGATTGATCGAAATTGCCTCAAAGTTTTTCTGGATGAAATCAACTTCTCCGCTGTAGTGTTAACCTTACCACCACAGGACTTCATGTTCATTTTCTAACATTCATGATGAAAAGCTCGGGGAAGTGCTTGCTCATGGGGTTCTGGTATTACATAAGTGACTGTGCAGATACAGAGGACGAGCCAAAAACTAATCGGCACGATTAATTACAAGAGCCATATGGTCAGCAGTGTCTCAGTGCCATTTCCAGTTAGACTGCTAGTGAGGTGCTGAGAGGCCTGCTGACATTTGCACAAAGTCCCTGAATGCAACATTCATGTTTGGCTACAGTCTCTCTCTCTCTCTCTCTCTCTCTCTCTCTCTCTCTCTTGCTCTATGTATTTCACTGTCTGTATGTATTTGTCACTCTAACTTTGTTTTAACAGCCTCTGCAATTTTACTATATTCATTTCTTTCTTTTTTGTAAATATCCTCCAACATCCATTTGTCATTCAGCCATCAAAGGTGTGGATGCTGATATTTCAAACACTGGGAGCTACAGCATTTGAGTTTGCATAGGAAAAATGGAAATTGAAGTCAATAACACCAGGGATGATTCAAAAGCTTACTTAATCAAAATGACAAACGACAAAGCAGAGGATGGCACCGACATACTCCTCAGAAATTAGATGGATATTGTCCCACCTGCTAAGGGCTGTATGAGTCACGCTAGACACTGGTTACATGCGGAGTGTGCTTTATGCACACAAGCCCTATTAATCATGCATACATTGCCATAGGGAGTATATGGAGTTTTAAGCTGAACTCTGTATCTTACTGCTGATAAACACTTTCCTTGGCCAGAGGTGTAACATGTTGGGAATTCAGAATAATCATAAGCTGCGTAGAGTAGTTTAAGTAGCATCAGGCATGCATTTGCAAATACTTGTGGATGTGCTGTAGTGTTGCATGACTTCACAATTTTGATACATATTTATCCTGTGATGTTGATATTTCTATAGCTTTTCAATACAGTGGGTCCCTTGGAAATTGAAGAGATCCCCAATAAAATCAGTTTTTTGACACATTGTATTTTTAAACTTGTGTGTTAATGTTATGTTGTTATAAATGATTATTTAAAAAAAAAGGTCAGTTAAGAAAAAGAATAAAATAACAACTTTTGTCACAAGCTTGAAACTTCAAAGCTAGGTAGTTTAAAATGTTCCCCTGAATGTGACTAAATAAAATTACCCACATATCTTGCAATGAGGGCATTAAGTCTGGAGAATGACACGGGACAGGGTGTTACCTCCCCCCACGACTTCTTTACAACCCTGTCCATCATAGCAGACAACAGTAGATGAAATAAACAACTTGTGAAATGCAACGCACTAGCCTTGATGCTCACACTACTAACGTGTGAAAAGGGCAAAGGTCAGGTCAGATTATTGCTGAATTGGCTTTTTTATATTTATTAGATGGATGTAAAGTAATGAAACAGACAGCTTTGCTATTTACTGGCTCACTGACAATTCTGCCTTTTCCCTCACCACTGGCCTGCTGTGGATGAGGCCTTCTCAGTTTTCAGTCATCATTTCAATGTGCTTACTCCATCAGCCTCAGCTATCCAGCTGAAAATCAACATAGAAGTAAAGCATTAAGGGTTAAGTGTAAAATCAAAACGAAATGTGAAATTACAGTACCATGTTTTGTATTTGTTTTATATATTAAATGACCCAAAATTTGCGTAGTACTTGATCACTATAAGCTAATGATTTATAAAGCATTTGTGAAGAAATAATTGAGTTTTTTTAATCAATTCAAGCGGTTAAACACTGTCACTCTCCGCGTTGATGTTTTTACAGAATCACATTAAATGTATAATGAAAAACTATCAAAAATTAAAATCGATTATTTTGGAGCAAGAAAGAAAAAACTTGAAATAATTAAAAATGGATCTGTTTAGATTCAATGTGATAATAATGATGATGATGTAGATTCAAAGTTAACCATCCAAGCCGTTTCATGACTGAAGTATAAAAATCTATAATAGTAATTATAATAAATATAGATGTTATTATTGTTGTCAGTGCCACAGCTTGTATTTTCTTTTTATATGTGGGAAAGCCGACTAGTTCCTTCCTCATCTTTTGGTGTAAATGGGGTGTTCAGAGCTGTCTCTCAGTTATTGTTGGGGATACAAAAATCAAATGAATGATGTGATGGTCAGTGTTTTAAAAACTCACTGATGAAAACATTTAAATATTTATTAAATCATAGTAAAATGTTGTTACCTTAGGTTCATGCAGTTTTAGAATTGAAGCCTATAATCAGTGTTGCCTTTTATTTAGAGTAACATTACCCTCTGCAGAGGTGGCAGAGGCATAGCTGACACTGTAACCTATGATTGCCTTGAATTAGCTAAATATGAGTTTAAGTTAGAGCCATTTAAAATAATGTAAAAAAAACGAGTTGAAATGCAGAGAGAATCCAAATAAAAGGAAAAACCTGAATGAATGATTAGTGAACTATAATTAATGCTGATAATTACAGAAAGGGCACAAGGGTCACCCAATGCTTTTAAGGGGTGTGATATTATGTGAATTTTAACTGTATGGTCTTTGCACTCTCAATCTCAACCTAGTCAAACACCTATTGGACATTTTAGACTGACGTAATAGATAGAGCTTTCCACAACCCTAATCAAAACATCAAACTCTTTTCGGAAACGGTGTTTAACTGCTGCAGCACGGCTCCAGAGACTTGAAGAAACTATGACAGTCACAACTGAAGTTTACAGTGGCACCACGCCAACACAGTTTTTGTTGGTTACAAACTAATGGACAACTAGCTGATTAAAAATGCTTGAGAGAGGTTTATAAATTTCACTAGAAGTTCATGTAAGAACAAATACAAGCCACGTTTTTATACCCCTTGGTGTAGCAAGAGGGAGTTTGCTCATTTATCAAAAAAGATCTTACTGTCATGCTGTGGTACTGGGCAGCATACAGATGTGTGTGGGTGTGGCTACCGCTGACTGTGCTGCAAAAATAAAAAACCCATCTCCGGGCAGGACATTTTAAGTTAGCTGCATTACATTCAGTAAGCGTTCATTGCCAACATTTGTATAACTTATTTCTACAATTTCTCTTCAACGTCTCCATTTGGTAAATGCTGTAGTATACCGTATTTGCATAGATAGCCAATATCTAGAGAGTGTGTGGTTGTGACACTGATGTATAACAACCATCCCACCCCATAGCTAGCTGTGGAAATAGTCAACCCTATGAGGACTTGTCAGACCAGATCCCAATATGTTTGATTTTCCGTGTAGTGATTGACAACAGATCCAAATGCCTTCGGATATTCCGTCTTCCCACCATTCCAGAGAGATAGGATTGAATGACGGCTTTTCTCTCTCTTCAACAGCATTTTACTTATTAATCACATTGAGAGTATGAACCGTGAAATGAAAGCCATCCCGCTAAACTACTCCGGCCTTGACTAAATAAATGGTCCTCCGAGGGAAATAACTTTTCTTATGGATTGGTTTGGTGGCAATTTTCGGGGCTATGCAAAATACCCTAAATATGCTGTAAATCAAACGCTGACATAAACCTTGAAGGAATTAAACAAGCTCCTTCTTTTGGAAGGAAGAACTCTAGATTACTTGAGATAATTTACAAAACAACCAAAAATAATCTAAATGGGCTTCCACTAAAACTCCTGCTGTGAATGATGATTATTTTAACTTGTTCTATGCGTATAATGTGGTCCTGGAAAACTTTGAATGTGAGCATGTCTTGGCAATCTCTTTCTACTTTTATGGATGATTTAAGTGGGACATGCCCTAGATAGAAAACAAAATACACTTGTTTTGGAGTATTATGGATTCCTTTTCTGTCACAGTGAAGTTACATAATGTGGTAGCTGTCAATGCAAAAGTCAAACACTAAAAACTGCAGGTACAAGCCGTGTCTCAATTCAACGGCCAATGCTTCGGAGGACCCAGCCTACGCGGTCAACGGAGGACCCAGCCAACGGGTAGGCTGGACCGAGCGGCCTACGAAATGAGACGGTCTAGTTTACGGAGCACCTCCTGTTTACGTCACGTGATACGAGCTGTTCTGTTGCGCTCCAGAAGCCTGATAGCAAATTACTTAACAATCAAACTCAGCTGAAGAGGATCCAGAAACTTTACTTTTACTTTTTTTGTTGAACCATTTATTGAAGATTACTGCCGGCGATGAAATAAATAGAATAAAGATTAAGCTGTTCCTTTTGGCCACCATTAGTTAGTTAACAAGTAAATTATGAATATATAGCTAATGACATTTAATCATATCATTTCCTTTGTACAACAAGTCTTAACCTTTCTGTAATAATGCAAATATGTTTGTTTAACTAATCAACAAAAGCATCTTGTATAGATTGATTCTTAACAATATTAGTTTTCTACTTTTATTATCTAGCTGCAAACTCTTTATATTCTCCTTTTTCCCCTGAACCTATTAATATAATTTGAAACAGAATGTAAGACTGTAATGACCTAGAGATATCATATTATTCCACTGTCATACTTCATGTTGTAAATAATGGTTCAAACCTGAGTAAATGAAATGAACAATGTATTTGACAATTACTATTCAATTATTTGTTTCATCTAATCTTAAAGTAAAGGTAAGAATATATATTCTTACCTCCATCATGTCATTTAACATCACCAGCAGTAAAACAAATATCTGCAGGTGTTTATCAAGTTGTTTATTTTTATTCACATTCATTAGTGATTACTCCGCTTGCTGCTGCTTTTAAATCCACTCTGCTGCAGAGACCTGATCGCTATTTAATTTGAGTAAACGTCACTCCTCACCAGTGTGCATTGCATCCTGGGATATGGTAGACCGCGGAGGATACATCAGATGTATCCTCCAAATCCGGGAAAAATGGGCCGCATTCGTCGGAGTCTTGTCTTTTTTTAAAATTGGGACAGCCTTCTCTCGGGGGAAGTGTCGCAAGCAGTCTACGAATGCAGCCTCCGAAGGATGCGGCCGTTGAATTGAGACACGGCTACAGTATATGCATAATGTTGGATTTATAATTTACTGTGGGTATCATAGCAGCTTTGCACTAGGTTTGAGTCAGCAGACCAGAGCCTAATTAAAAATCAGACCTTTAACACTGGAGCCCTCCCTAACTCCTTTAGAAACCACATTTTCATAACCATGTTTTTACAGTATGGCCTAATACTGAATAGTGCTTGGCATTGGCTTCGCCGTGCTATATGGAAGTGAGTTAGTTGCATCTTTTGATTCATTTAAATGAGCTCAATGAACTGTGAAAAAATGTTAATTTTCTTCATGGGAGCCTTTTGTGTTCCACATCCCTAAGGAAATGGCAAGAATACATTGCAAAAAGTTGGACCAGTTCAAACTTTGTTCAAATTCAAAAGTGATGTCACTCTATAGACATGGCAAGGCTTGTCCTTATTTCAATGCTTCACTGATCTTACATGGAGCAACAGAAGGCAGGTTACTTTTCCCGTTAAACACATGGTGACACTCAGGGTCTAGCAACATAGAGAAACACAGACTCTTCGCCTTAAGAGAAAAAACACTTTTGTATTCCATTTGTCAGAGATTGCACATATACATGTATGTTGTCTAATAAGGGTGCTATAGCTTGAGATTAACATTTAAAAATAGCCCTGTAAAGATCATCAATTATACACCATATGTTGTGCAAGTTTATCTTACAGTACATGTACCTTCAACACGCTTCAATACGCAGTAAGTATTTTATGGTAGTAAATTTGCAAGGTTTTTTTTATAAGTCATCCTCCGACTCGATGCACCATATTGCATATAAGTATAGAGTATCAAAGACCCATTTTCTGACACAAGATACAAAGTCCCATATACACCCCGTGGATATGTGGACATTGTTATGCAAGAAGTGTTTAAGCTGTGATTACAAACTATGAATGTTCATGATCAACTCTGATCTATAATTATCATTTAATAATCCATCAAAGAAAATGTGACTCTTCTAGGACCTTTCATCATTTAGTTCAAAGAAATATGTCAGCCCCATTTGATAAGTCTTCCACTTTATCTGATGGCTTCGATTGCAAGAGGCTTTAAAGCTATGTAAAACTCACTTGAGTGATAATGACACGGCTTCTCACTTAAGGGTATAATCTCATCGCCGTCCCCAATCAAAACTATTGTTTATAACAAATACAATCCACATTATCTGCTGCAGTGTGTAAACTACAACCATTCTTTTTACAAGGACAGGGAAGTACAAACAAACTTCAACATGCAACAGAAAGTGTTTAGGGTGAGCACAAGTGTTTGTTTTTTTGTAATGATATATGATTTATAAACATTTAGAGAGCATATGCCTCTACCAATGGTGCATTCACATGCTCCCAGAATGCACCCATTTCCTGATTTGAGAAGTTTTTTTTTTTACTTATCTAAGTCGTAATGTGAGAACAACATGGAAACTAATGAAAATATGTCTTGTACTGTAGGTTTTGCTCAACGTGTTAAAACAAATCCCTTTTTAGGGCCATTGATAACATTTCAAAGCCAGAAAAACATTTTTCCGATTCACCCGAGACCACATGAATGCAGCAATCTGGCACTGTATTGCTATCCTACCTACAGTATGTGTATTCACCCATGATTTTGATTTTGATTTTCTCTTAAATATTATGGGTTCTGCTTCGGCCCATATTACAGCCTATCATCAAGTTTCATACAATTCGGGCCAGCCTTTTGTTGTTATCCTTCTAACAAACAATGGACAAACAAACGGTGTTGAATCTTCTTAGTAAAATTGTGGGTCACAACTATTACATTTATATATAATGCCCCAATGAAACATAAATTCAACCGTCGAATTAACACATATAAAGGTAATACAGAAGTGATCTCTATATTTTATAATGTGAAGCAGTTTTCTATCCTGTCCCATATTCAAGCTGGAGACTAATTTAATACGACCAGTGCACTTCTCCTACTAGGCATTGCATGCCCCACTTGCATACATGGGACATGTATTTTCTGTACTTAAAAATAACCAGACCTGATCATGACCTAAGCTAAAACCATATTCTACCCTGACCAGATCCCAGGCCTGATACTGTGTCAGGGCACTTTGTTGTGACAAATAAACGGTCAAGAAGTTAAGCCATTTGTGTGAAAGGACATAGCAAGTGTCAAAGCACGGTTAGATGTTGTCTTCAAAGTCTAGCGTTAGTAAATCAACAAAGAAAGGTGTCTCAGATGTTTGCTTGCGAAACTAGAGGGGACATTTCCTACAGTATGTATTCGATTACAGTAAACTGAAAGACATTTTCAGGCATGTTTAAAATGGTTTCACTAATTAGAAATTCAAAACTGATTTTCCAAAAGACGAAATGTGTCTGCATGCTGTTAGATGGTTATTTTGGAAAACTATTTGTGTCAAACAATTAAGGTCCAATTCGACAACTTTATGATGAGTCATGCCCATTTCAGAGTGTATACCCATTTCAGAGTTTAAATGATCTGATTTTGAGTTCCAGAAGTTATAGTAATAGTAATTATAATAGTGTCATTACTTGGCAAGTGACTATCCTTTCTTAATTTATAATTTAAATGTCTTTAAGTCTCTGTAACTTACAGTCTAACATACAGGCCTTAAAATCTGACATTATTCATAAAATAAGGAGGACAGTTTGGTCACAATCCTGTTGTTTCACATCTTAAAACCGGTCAAACATTGCCAGAATTAATCTGTATGTTCATCAAATTGATTCAAATTAAACACCTCTGTGTATCAGAGGGCCATCCCACCAAAACAGCTGGAAATAATTGTCATCATTTTTTTGAGGACATTTTCTTCTTAATGGAAAAAAGACAAATGACCTTTCCCGTCTGTGAGAATGTTAATTGAGATTTATACCTTAAGGGAACCTTGAGTGCCGCCGTCTAGGTGAATGTACATCAGAAAGCAATTCAGGAAGCCGTTATAAAAGTCTCAGGTTTGTGCTCCCTCAGACTCCTGTCAGTGAAAATGAGAGTGGTGTCATGCAGTGCGGTCTGTGACGAGGCAGGGCATTGATGAAGGAAACAGCAGGGGCCACACACTCTACGTCCCATCTCCATGGTGCAACATATTAAACTCTCATTTACTGACAAAAGACATTCAGCCCTGCTGTTAGTCACACTAGTGCTACAACAAGTAGTGGCAGGATGAGAAATGGCCTCTCTTTGTCTTAATCACTCTTTAACATATCTGCTCTACACTTTAAGCTTTAAAGTGGCTTGAAGCCTAACATAATAAAAGCAGAAAGGACGTAGCATATCATACCTACCTCACAATTGCAATGAACAGCAAGAATTTACAGGATGCTGCTGAGCACTGTGATTGTTTTATTTTTCATGTTTCACATCAAGGAAATGTAAATTCTAGCTCCACACATTTGGTTCCTCTGTTGATAGAGTTGCTATTTTACATTTCAAACAGGAATTAGAAGGAGAATCCTTTTAACAGAGCAGCCTAAATTCTTAGAATACGGTAAGTGGTTTAAAAGCTGTGGACACGGATAAAAAAAAGTGACTGTCTGTTTAATGGCTGGATTTTGACATGGAAACATCCTAATCTGCTGTTACTCCTGCTGTAAACAGAAGTGTTCAAGGTGGCTTTGTCAAAGGAAGCACCATGAGTTTATACTGCCACGTCCCTCACTGATCAAAAAGGCTGCCTGGCATGTTTTCAGTGTGCAATCTTGTTAATGGCAGAGGTTGTTTATATAGACTAGCAGATTCAAAGCTCAGTTTTGTTATTAACTCTGTAAAAGGCATATCCAAAGAACCTGTCACGCTTTATTGTCAAAAACACATTTGTCAAAAACCTTTTTTCTTCCACATTTTACCAGATGCAAAGCACATACTGTGAATGGTTGTGTGCCTGTCAATAACAATAACCTGAGTTTACAGCCAGGATTATCTGCTTTATTCTTCCATATTGTAACACAGAGTGAAGAGCAAATAAAAACCTGCAAAGACTGTATGGAAAGAAACTCTGATTCTTTATTTTTGAGATTTACATGTGCCATTATTCTCCAATAAATACTTTATTTACAAGATTATATACATGCACATTTTCCGGTTTGTGTTGTCTATTTAATAATGCTCTGTTCATTGATTTGGCAATAAAATGACTGAAGCTTAATGAATACTATAAATCATACCGTGTCCTTTAATTGTTTTTCTAACTAGCCACAGTTTCATTCACACAAGGGCATAGTGTTTGTTTTATGTCCCATACACTCATTGGGTGGAGGAGGTATGCCGTGGAAGAGAAGGTAGTCATTATGCAGCAGACCGGACCCTGTACAAGTATTAATATTGTATATTACAATAGGAGCTTATTGTTATGGATGCATTAACATTTAGGCAGCATTTTAATGCTCCTTTAAACCATTGCATATACTAGGGTTGTAATGATTTGTTTATGTATGCTGTCAAACTATGGGGTCAGCCACTCGCTCTGCACAGTATGTTAATTAATGTAAATAACGCAGAACCAACGTTCACCAGTGCGGGTTCCTGCCCAAAGGCTGAGGTTAGCACAGCAGGCTAATTGGCATGGGTGAAGGTGCGTGCGTGTGTATATCATCATGGCATTCGTAAGTATGAATGTGTTTATAAATTCAAAAGAAGGGTTTGGTCCATGCTAGCTTGCAGGAATTAGGAGATTAGAAAAGGGGAAGTGGCCTTTTCACTCCTGTTGTATTATCCTCTTGCTTTGTTATCAATCCCGGTGTGATCTTATTGAAAGATGCTCTCTAATTTTTATAATGAAAATGTTTCCTTATATATGCTAAATATAAATGATTTGTTTCCTCAAATATATATATATATATATATATGTATATGTATCAAAATTAAATCAGCTAATGTAAAACAATATCCACAACACATATAAACTCCCATATGTCCCGTTTGGAACCAGCATATGCTGAGTTTTGGAAGACTTCTCTAGTTTAATCAAGACTGCTGTTGCAGTGTTAATATTCTCCTGAGGTTCCATAAACTCCAGGAAAAGTTTGTCTTCCCTTGGGTAATCTACCTTTTAGCTTACCATATACTGCATATTAATGCTGAGAGGCATTTTACACATACAACTAGTATGCAGATATGTTTTAGAGGAAGTGTTTGGTTATATCGATTACAATTAAAGCATAAATGTGGACATTTAAAAGAAAACAAAGGAACTCCAAATAGCAACACAAAAGGCTTCATTTTGAGGTTTGTTTTTACCATTCACAGAGGAGACGGATCAGTCCATCTTATCTCTCCTTATGCAGGCTTATGTCTGCAAGGTCTGTAATTCTGCAGAATAGTGCAACACCAGTATTTTAAGACTGCAATGTTTTTTCTTCAACATGACCAGAAACATTTTACAAACCCTTTACAGAGACATTTGTTTCTGCAAGATAAATGGACACAATAGTCAAGTTAAACAATAGCCGGCACCAGTTTTCTCACTATGCCAAATGATACCTCTGCTTATTCAGGAAGGAAACAGTCGTCATAGAAAGACAAAGCTGTCAGGAAGAGGAGAAAAAATTTAAACACACGTTTATCAGCCAATGATAATATAAATGTTGCCCTCAGGTCCTTCAGAAATTACACTTAATGGAAGAAACAAAAGCTTTCCTGTACACAAGCTGTCCCTTTCCTTGTTAATCCACACTATGTTTATGTAAAATAGCATATTATAATAGCAGCAAAGTAGGAATAGTAATAAGGCTCTTTTTATTGCAAAAAATCCAATGTGATTTCAACATTTCCTTGACTCAAAGCACAGTGTAATCTGTATTGCAGGCTGGAATGGCTCTCTGCTATTGCCTTGTCTTTACTCATTCACCTTGTTCACAGCAGCTTTGGGTGACAAACCCAAACAGAGCATAACACTCCGAGGAGTGTTACGGGAAAAGGGATCAGTGGCCAAGGAATGAATGCTGTTCTCTGCAGACACGCTCCTGTCAATGAACTGTGATATCTTGAAGTCACCGAGGCTCAACTGGACACAGTTTAAACTCTGTGAAACCTCAGGGGGAAGTAGGACCAAGTAGTGAATTGGCTAAACTGGCAATCGCCTATTTTTTAGGTTTTTGTTTCATTTAAAGACATGTATCTTTTCATGGATATAGAACACAACTTATATTAGCGTAGCCTGTTTATAATGATGAGCCTGTGTTGACTTAGATTGATCAAGATCTGTTTATTGCCATCATAGAGTCGTTGAATAGAACAGCCCTACAATGAAGACTGCTCTGATTGACTTGAAATAAATGGAGCAGCTTTTTAAGCAGTGGGTGGAGATACTCAGATGGTGTATTTGAATGAGCCTGCATTTGACTTAAAAGGGAAGCCAACAGCTTGTTGAATCCCATCCTAGACTAGTTGTCTTATGTCACAGTTTGGGTTAGTAGGCACTGCAGATACCATTCCATAGCCTTTAAGGAACCTTAAACACACTGTAGATTAATTTATTTTACAATAGAAGTCTAGATGGTCATTCAATTTAGAATATTCCCATATCTCAATAGTCAACCTGTTAGCTCTCTGTGCTTCATACTTCATAATCCTTGCTTTAGGAAAAAATATAGCTTTTTACTTTTCAGATATTGAGCCTATATTGTTACACTTTTTCTCTTGCTACTATGCAAACACATTGTATATTTTATTTCCATGGCAAATAGAGTGGTGCAGGAACAAGTCATAAAACCCGGAAGTTACCATTTTGCCACTTTCGGTTGCCTCGTCTCAGAGTCAATGGGATTTCTCCGTAGGATTTTGGAAAATAGCTCGAAATAAGGTCTGTAGTTGACACAAATTTAAGAGACGGATCACGTTTTGTTCTACGACATTAAATACATCAGCAGTGACTCCCCCTTGTTGAATTTTGAAGAGTTTACGTGTCTGAAAAACGATGGTTGTTAACAAGTGGCTGAATAGGACTACAGAAGTTGTCGAGGACGTTGTACGTCATTACGCCGAACACGTAAACACTTCCGCTAAGTTTGTTTGCCCCGTTCTGCTTGAAAGCAAATACCTGCGCTCTTGCAAACTCTTAAAACAAACACTTCAACTTGTACAATTTTGAATCTGTATTTTAGAAATTCTGGTTTTTAAGTTGGCGTGACGTTGAAGTCCTGCGACCCTGCAGTAGTCCTCTGTAGTTCGTTTATAGCATAATGTTGGCATTTTGCTTCTGGCAATTAGATTTATGATTCCAAAATTATAAAAGTAGGGTAGACATGCGGAGATTATCCAGCCGTGCATTCGTTTTCCACAGATCTTGTTTTTTTTTTACAATATTCCAATACCCTATGGAGAATTCGCATTGCTTTTTAGTCCAGGGAACCCATGCGTAGTTTAACTCCAGGTCGGCCTACAAAAATATGTCATCCCTGCACCACTCTATAGGATTATGTTATGTTTCTAAGCATTGGACAACATCATTCAAAGATAAACCTCTATAGTGGTTAAAATTCTGATTTCATTTAAAGGGACAATAATGTTTTTTCTACTCTCTTAGAAATACTTATTATGTACATACTGATTTAATTAACTTAAATCTGGCTATTGAATATCATGTACGTTGGCAGTGCACAGCAGTGGGCGGTTTGTGTTGAATAACAGAGGTGTTGCAATTGGGGCTTATGTAGAAATAAATTATTTTATAGTTGATTGGCACTTTGAGTCTGCCTTTAGAACCCAGCGAAAATCCCTTAACCAATTAGTGCAGCTGCCTGACAAGTTACCACATGAGAGAAAAGCCTTCATTATAACACAGGTTCATTCACAACAGTATATTCTGTAGCAACAACTAAAGGAAGGGCCAACTATTAACACACATAATATAACTTATTACATTTGTAGAAGCAATAACCACATAAACCACAGCCACATTTCAACAGCAAATAGAAACATGTCTCTGATACTGTGTTGGATATGTTGGGTGTAGTGGAGCTGAGAGAATCTGATTGTTTCAGCCTCTTAACTACTGACAGCTCTGAAGTAGCTTTTTGTGTAAAGGGGCAAATCAAACACAGTACTATGCTCAAGTACATGTTTGAGGTACTTTACTTGACTATTTCCATTATCTACTACTTCATACTTCTACTTCAATACATTTGGTTAGAAAAAAGATACATGTTCTACTCCACTGAATTTATAACTTCATACAAAACATATGTCCAACTTGAAAATGGTGATGCATGAATACAAGTTAGACTACAACAAGGCAAGAACATATACATATGTATTAAGCAGTTTCAGTTACTACAAAGTCCTTTAACTACAATGTTAAAACACTGCTTATATGTTAATGCAAATTATTTCCATTATCGATTAATCTCGATGAATTGAATTCAATAACACATTACAAAATGGTAAAGAATACCCATCTCAATAACTAGAGCCCAAAATGACTTCATCAAATGACTTGATGGTCCGACCAATAGTCTGAATTATTTCCAGTTTAATATAGAGCAGCGAATACTTAAAAAATACCTCTTTTTGTCATCTGTCATTTTGCTAGAAAAATCCCTCAATCAGTTACAAAATTCTGCTTTTTAATAAAGATCTTTAATCCTTTTAAACCTTTTTTAATTTCATACTTCAACTACAATATACATACTGGTCTATTACTGAAAAGAGAAGTCTTTGAAAGTCTGTGACTGAGAGGCAGTCGGCAATATATTCAGCTCTACCTGTTTCAGATTTCATTTAGATAGACAGTTTTTTTTTTTGTAGCAAGCTGTATATTTATAGCAAAGGAGAACAAAAAGCTTAGTCAGGACTCTAAGGTAAAAGCATAGCCGAAAATACCCACACATTTAACTGTCCCTGCCCACAGAGGAAGATCACAGACTTCATTCAAAGTGAGTGGTCTAGGTTGCTTCAGCATTTCTGATTCATTTCTGCCCAGACAGGTAAGAATACCCAGTGATTCAGAGATCCCCATAGGACATCTGCACATCTGTGAAATGAAAGTAAAAGGTTCACATAACACTTTGGTTTCTGGCTCTTGGTTTTATTTTCTGATACATTTATGAATGACAGAGAAAAGTGTATGATCCCATTTTTATCTTCATAATATGCACATACAGGTGGTTACCTTGCTGAGGTGTTTTCTACCCTAACTGGAATTTGTCTTGTTTTATCTTCATTTAATTGATGCAGATTTTACCCTTTCATTTTCCGAGCAGACATTTTAACTTGTCATTGCAGTAAAAGCAGAGTTCTTCATTCAAATGTCCCAGCAAGCCATGAGTGTCATAGTGAGACAGCATGCACAATACCAGGAACCTGAATCTGATACAGATAAATGGAATGCACCCCTTGGTAACTGTGGTATTTAAACCTTATCTTGTCAAATCTGCTTTGAAAACAAATAATGGTAGGATGAAAAACAACCACCAGTGTTTTATTGAGACTCTAAAGTTATGTTATTCGAAGTTATTTTCATTTGAAATTTGACCAAATAAAAATTGATTGGTTAAAATGTAGTGATCAAGTGAGATTTTCTTTGAAATATGCCAAATCATCACATTGCATTTCCATACACAGTTACTGTCTGAAAGGGACTTTTGGCAAGAGATGTGCTGTCATATCCCAGCAGTCTCCAATCTTTTATGACTGCAGTGATCTGCTGCAGTGTGCACTGCAGTGGAAAACTTATTGTGAAAGTAAGATAAATATTGAAAATCTGAAAGTACACACTTGGAGGAAATGTTCATTTATTCCTCCAGAAAAGTTACTTAAACACATAAACATGAATGTCTTTTTCTGTGCACAGCTTCCATTCCCTCAGCCTGCGGCCTTCCCAGTGTCTCTCGACAACATCAGAAGGCTAAGCTGAGCCAGGACCGGCTGCTTACGGTTTCAGTACATTTTCTGCAGGCAGGTGCCTACTCTGAACTTGCAGCCGTAGCCTCGATGGTGCTCAGGGCCACTGCATGGGCAGATTATATAATGTCTTAATACTGCGGAGCGAGGCAGATGAAGTGTCTCCCTGATGATGTCTG
The DNA here is from genome assembly GCF_036324505.1 of Eleginops maclovinus. Classification (NCBI taxonomy): domain Eukaryota; kingdom Metazoa; phylum Chordata; class Actinopteri; order Perciformes; family Eleginopidae; genus Eleginops; species Eleginops maclovinus. The sequence continues at coordinate 16,597,816 of NC_086371.1, forward strand.
TTTACCCCTAGACGCAGATACAGCATATCTAATAAAAGCTTGACAAACAAAAACAACTACAATTTCAAAAGAAGTATAGTGCCTACAGTGCATGCAGTAACATTATGGTACACATGTTTAGGATTCTTGTCATTCAGTGACTGAATTTATTGTATTGTAAAAGGGCTGATCAATCTCTTATTTACTATAGAGGGGTTCACGTCAGGGCCATTGCTAAAAGCATCCAATTCTTTATTTTCCAATCACATAGTGCCCCTGCAGAGTAGTGTTTTTGTTAGTAGCATCTCTCTGCCACAACACACACACACACACACACACACACACACACACACACACACACACACACACACACACACACACACACACACACACACACACACACACACACACACACACACACACAACTACACATAACCTCTACTCCTGTGTTCCAAACAGTCAACCAGCAGCGGTCTGCGAGGGGACAAATGAGTACTGTCACTTGGCTAAACACCTACTGTACTTGCACTTTTATTACAGTTATGTACTGTGGTGCAGTCTTTTGTTATGGTGTGGGGTTTTTGTATGTGAAAAGCTCAAAATATTCCCCTGAGAGTTCTCATACAAAACAAAAAAAGATAAAAATACAAAATTCCTGAAGAATGGGTTTATTTTAAACGATAGTAGGATATCGTTTCACTGGTATCTAAATGTGAACACTTCAATAATAGAATACATTTTCTAGAAAGAAAAGTGGTTGAATAAACCTGTAACCCTGTGTCCTTCACGCTGCGCAGTTTTGAACGTCTATCTGAGGGCCATTAGATGAGTCGCTGAGAGAGCTAGTGTCACTCTACATTAGTGCACCGGTCTCGTCCGTACATCTCATCCTGTCTGATAGGATACAGTCTTATATCGTAACCCTCTGTGTCAAATCTGAAATCACGGAGGCTGCACCAAGCATTATCGGCCCTGCACCGATCCTAATCACGCTAATGCATTCTTTTATGCAAAGGCTAGGACATAATGTCTTGGTGAAAATATCAAGATGATGTTGGGTACATGATGATCCTGGTAAATCATTATATCTGCAGATGGTCTGTTTTGCTTCATGCCTACCCAGCAACATGAGCCTGAGTTTTGGGAATCACAATTTATCTTAAATTGGGCAGTCGCTGCACTGAGGTCTGACTCTCTTTCTGATTTGACCAAGAGGTAAACAACATGAAAATAAACCAATTTGCTTTAACAATTCTGCATGTGTGGCACTTGGAGGGGAAGTGCCAGCATAGCCCGGGGCTCAGAGGCTATGATTAGTGGGGGTTTGTTTGTGTCTGTGTAGAGGACACGAGGGCACAATGTTTTTTGGGGATGAGATATTTTCATTTTGTCACACACTAATGTCTGATATCTGAGCAATCAGCTGAACACACCTCTTGAACTTGTCACTTCACTGCATTGTGGGGGCGTTATATCACTGATGTGATTATTATGTAAGATCTTAGCGCTTCAATTAGTGCCTCTGGAGCAGTAGGAGTGATATGCAGTATGTCGAAGCAAGGGACTTTGTGCTCCCGGTGTTTAAATGCTCTATATACAAAATACAGAGCATTGATAAAGCAGAAAACAACCTTTTGGAATGTAAAGATATAGTGGATTAATGGTGTTCTTAGCAGAGAATAAAGACACACTTCCTCTCTGTGTGTTGTATTTCCAGCCTCTCTGTGCACTCTCATTGCGGTTCATGCTAACAACACTCCTGCCTCTTTCAGTTGTCGCAGAGGCGTAACGCCCACCCTCGTGTTCCCCCAAGTTTGACCCTGTACGTTTTGAGAGTACTGTGGTCCTTCAGAGTGTTGTTGGCACTGGGGTTTGCAATTGGTGCTTTCACAAAATGTCTGCACAATGACTATTTTGATAAATAATCCTCCGCAATGTGGAGCTAGAACATTCTGGTTACTGAGAAAATGACATCACTTAACATGATGCATGATACACACATGATGCAGCCTCTAAACACCGAAAGAAAACAACACTTGAAATTAAATTTTTCATTACCCGAGAAAATATCTAGTCTCATTTTGTTCAGCTGATATGATATAGATACAGTGGGGCAAAAAAGTATTTAGTCAGCCACCAATTGTGCAAGTTCTCCCATTTAAAAAGATGAGAGAGGCCTGTAATGTTTATCATAGGTACACTTCAACTATGAGAGACAGAATGAGAAAAAAAAATCCAGAAAATCACATTGTAGGATTTTTAATGAATTTATTTTCAAATGATTGTGGAAAATAAGTATTTGGTCAATAACAAAAGTTCATCTCAATACTTTGTTATATACCCTTTGTTGGCAATGACAGAGGTCAAACGTTTTCTGTAAGTCTTCACAAGGTTTCCACACTGTTGCTGGTATTTTGGCCCATTCCTCCATGCAGATCTCCTCTAAAGCAGTGATGTTTTGGGGCTGTCGCTGGGCAACACGGACTTTCAACTCCCAGCAAAGATTGTCTATGGGGTTGAGATCTGGAGACTGGCTAGGCCACTCCAGGACCTTGAAATGCTTCTTATGAAGCCACTCCTTCGTTGCCCTGGCGGTGTGTTTGGGATCATGGTCATGCTGAAAGACCCAGCCACGCTTCATCTTCAGTGCCCTTGCGGATGGAAGGAGGTTTTCACTCAAAATCTCACGATACATGGCCCCATTCATTCTTTCCTTTACACGAATCAGTCGTCCTAGTCCCTTTGCAGAAAAACAGCCCCAAAGCATGATGTTTCCACCCCCATGCTTCACAGTAGCTATGGTGTTCTTTGGATGCAACTCTGCATTCTTTCTCCTCCAAACACGACGAGTTGAGTTTTTACCAAAAAGTTCTATTTTGGTTTCATCTGACCATATGACATTCTCCCAATCCTCTTCTGGATCATCCAAATGCCCTCTAGCAAACTTCAGACGGGACAGGCATGTACTGGCTTAAGCAGGGGGACACGTCTGGAACTGCAGGATTTAAGTCCCTGGCGGTGTAGTGTGTTACTGATGGTAGCCTCTGTTACTTTGGTCCCAGCTCTCTGCAGGTCATTCACTAGGTCCCCCCGCGTGGTTCTGGGATTTTTGCTCACCGTTCTTGTGATCATTTTGACCCCACGGGGTGAGATCTTGCGTGGAGCCCCAGATCGAGGGAGATTAGCAGTGGTCTTGTATGTCTTCCATTTTCTAATAATTGCTCCCACAGTTGATTTCTTCACACCAAGCTGCTTACCTATTGCAGACTCAGTTTTCCCAGCCTGGTGCAGGTCTACAATTTTGTCTCTGGTCTCCTTTGACAGCTCTTTGGTCTTGGCCATAGTGGAGTTTGGAGTATGACTGTTTGAGGTTGTGGACAGGTGTCTTTTATACTGATAACGAGTTCAAAAAGGTGCCATTAATACAGGTAACGAGTGGAGGACAGAGGAGCCTCTTAAAGAAGAAGTTAGAGGTATGTGAGAGCCAGAAATCTTGCTTGTTTGTTATTGACCAAATACTTATTTTACCAGGAATTTACCAATTAATTCATTTAAAATCCTACAATGTGATTTCCTGGATTTTTTTTTCTCATTCTGTCTCTCATAGTTGAAGTATACCTATGATAAAAATTACAGGCCTCTCTCATCTTTTTAAATGGGAGAACTTGCACAATTGGTGGCTGACTAAATACTTTTTTGCCCCACTGTATATTGCCCGGGTCTACTTGTAAAAAAACATACCTGAGTTAAATCAACGTAAAATTGTTGTTGCATACTGTCTGACTTTTTTTTCTGAAGAGCATAATGAACAGAGTCAACAGAGGCAGTTACCGCTGACTTCCTGATACTTTTCAAAACAATAGGACCTTGATGTCAGACAGAGATGGACAAACGCAGGTGACTATAGCGTTTGTTGACTGAAATAACTCTTCTTGCTGACCGATTTGAATTAATGTTTGTTGGAGATGGTTGACGACCCTGTCTTCAGCTGACCTTTTAATGTTTCCACATGACTTGCTTTGAAAACAAAACACTTGGATGCACATGTTGGCTAGTTTTTTCTAACCTCACAAAAAAAGCTTTTAGGATGAAAACTAACCAATGTGTTTGGTTATCTCCTATAATGAAGTCTTGCTGGGGTTTTTGGAGTGTAACATTCTCCAAATTGAACAGAGCAGGACAGAGCGGCTGACTTTAGACAACACTGATATAACAGCATCCAATAGCAGCTCACACACTTTGGTGAATTACTACAAAGAGTATGAAGTGAACAAGGCCTTCCCAGTTTGTTTTAAGATGTTTTAATATGACCTGTCACCCCACAACAAATAAAAAAAGTGAGGCTAAGTTACTTTGGTAGTTAATAAGCTAGGTATGTAGGGGCAAAATATGCCTTACTATTGGGAAATGGAAAGAATACAAAAATATATATAAGTTTAGAAGTAGTATCAATGTCATGAATCCATACACACCGCTTCAAGTTGGGTTGATCTTTAAATTTGTATCATGATCAACTATTGAGTTATATAAAAAATGGAACCATTAAATGAAATACTAAGAATGGTAAACTGTGGCTGAAAAAGCCTCTCCTCTCTGCTACTGTTTCTTTACTCCGACACGCTGCTCCTGCTTCCTCTCAAGTGCTTCTAACTGATGAACAAATATTTGTGAGACACGTCTCCACTGTAATTAGGTGATACGACTTCTCTTTGAGAAGGAATTGTTTGATGAGCTTGACCTTTTCAGGGAGCATAACCTTTTAAAATGTCAGGTGAAAAGGTTTTTTAAAAAAGTGCCATATGCTCAGAAAAATACTGTTTTAGGGGGCTTGTGATGACCTATAGCAGTGTGGCAAAAAGAAGATCTGACAGTGATGAATCTTACAGCTCAAACCAATTTGTTAAAGTTCAGATTTGTTCTTGAAAACCCTTTATATAAAGCAGAAGTCCACTGAGCTGGACTGACCTGTCTGTGAGCTTGCTTAGCACCAAATTGCCAAGACTTTTGAAGAACTTAGAACTTGTTTCATATTCAGATCATGCTCAATAGGGTGGTTTTTTTTTTTCCTTCATAGCATTAAACAAAAATCAGGGTTTACTACATGTGCAATAAAGGATGAAGTAGAACTATTCCCCTCTTTGACAGGGCCATTTGTTTGCTCCAAGGCAGATCAATCCAACTCTATCTTCTCTGGATTTCCTCTGCCTTTGTTGTCACCACTCTAGCTGTCTTTAGCAATCATCAGCTTTCATGTCAAATAAATGAGCTGTTTTATTGCCAGTGTTGCCGCAGCTCCACCGCTGGTCAAGATAAATGGAAATGAATAAGGGTTATTTTGCAAGGACCCGCGTACATGCAGAGAAAACGTGACCGAGAAATAAAGGCTTCTGTCAGACTGAATTGGATCACTCGGATGACACATCTGGTGCACTTTACCTCCAGAATAAAAAGAGAAAATGTTAAATTTTAATGTCTCTAAGAGGAATATCGTGTTCAGAAAGAGTGATGTGAGAAATGTGATAAACTCGAGGATGTCATACAAAATGTCCCAGAAATATTATGTTAAAAATACATTGTGGCGAAAGAAAACTAAAAAGAGGTGTTATGAAGGTCATGGTTGAGATTATGATTATATTTTTAATACAGTCCAATATCGCAGGTACATCATTATAAAACTAACACAGCTTATATAGACCATGACAGCTCTCTGGCTATCACTTTCATTTAACAGTAACCATTGTCTTTATCAAAACTTGAAGTGACTGAAGTGCTTATAGCAGCCCCCCCAGCTGTCAGGTGAATACAGTATATTTTAGTAATACAGGGGAGCATCTGGGTCTCTTCTGCTGGCATCAGTAAATAATGCACTCCTGTGCATCTGCAGCCCGACTTAATATATAATTCACACATCGTATGCAGTGAGGCAACCCTTATGCCATTCACACTACACTGCTTAAACCTGCCGCAATATGTTGTGACTGACTTTTATTTGCTCTCTAAAACGCTTTGTGGACAGTTTGTTTTGTCAATAGGACCATTATCATCAGCTCTACCCCCCTCCCCCCGATACTACCCATGGCTGATCTGTCCTTACATAAAATCTTAACACAAAGAATATGTGACTGCAAACTACTTGCAAAGTGCAACATTGTGGATGTTGTATAGCTAAGTTGGGCTTATCACTGACTCGTTTCTTTTTCTTTCACACTATTATATATCTTACGAGTTACTGCTGATGGAAATCTCTCGGAGATGAGGCTCCAACTTTGTTACAATATTTTACAGTCAGACAAGCGTGCAGGGCCTGTTGTGAAGGTCTGCAGGTGATGTTTATGGGCCGCCGCTGGCCTTGCAGATGTACTCATATAATTATAGCAAAAGTTTTTCTGCCTGAACTGAACAAACACTGAAGCATCTCCGTGCTTCACCGCCACCCGCTGCTGCCACTGACAGCACGCTACATGAGAATATGCAAATATGCATCAAAATGGGGAACATTTCATTAAACCTCATATTCCAAGGTGATGTTTCCAGGGTGATTTCTATTTGAACAAATGCTAATTCTCATTGGCGTGCAGACAAGCTGCCTGGTCTTGGCCTTGTGGCCCTCCGGTCGGTATCATACATGAGGAATGTTGCAGTTGCACTTGTTGGGTTCTGTTCAGTCGGGGAAAAAGGAGAAAGTGGCTTTATTTCAACTTGCCCTGCTAAACTATTCTGTTGAGAGCATTGCATTAGCTAGATTGCAGTTTTATCTGTCAAATGAATGCGCAGAAATAGCTGACATAACATTATGTTGCAAATCCAATTTAGTATTGATTGACAGTGTGAGATTCTCCGAGCCCATGCTATGGCTTCCTGCACTATTAGAGCTTATTGTGGTGTTATGTGTATTGGAAAGAGGAGGCATTTGCTGCGAGTAATTAGTTAAGCTCCTCTGACTTTGGAAATTTAATTGCAGGTACAGTAGAAGCGGCTAACAATGGGATAACTGAAGCATTACAATGTGTGAGGGACTAACAAATAGCAGGAGACTCCTTCCCTTCCTAACAGACAGGCACATAAATAAAACCAGCAAGGACATACGCTGGTTCAGATACTTGAAATAAAAAGGATAAATCTGCTCCTGACCTTTTTGATTCTTTGATCCATTAATGACATGCAATATTCATACTCCCAGCTACTGAATGTTTCATTAAAACTGCAGAGATGTGGAGTGCATTATTAAGAAGTATGGCACAGACTATCTGCAGAGTGTTTATCATTTATCATGTGCTGTTGGCTTAGTGTGTTGTTCCTATGAAATGCTTGACCTTGAAAGCTGCTTTCATACATCTCTATATGTTGGAAGTCAAAGCATAAGGGACTACCTTTACTTCAATTGCGCACCAAATGTGCCTTAAAACTTTATTTTGTGGTATATAAAGATATACATTGTCTATATTTTCTAATATGCCTGTGTTTATCCTAATTTGCCACACTTGATGAACATGTACGTTTAGTGTTGCTTATCATGTGTGAAGCTCAGCCAACATAAAACCTTACATAACAATGTTGTAAAATCACCTTAAACTGCAGTATGTACTCATAGAGCATATTTACCAGACAATCAAACACATATGAATGATTTGTCTTTACATTAGCAGGTTTATCTCAACACCCATAATAACTGGAACATCGATCACAGGAACTGGGCTGTTAGCGTGACACAGCGGACACTGTTAATTATTTAAAAGGATCACTGACTATTAATGGGTTTTTTTGCCTCACCTTTCCCATTATCTATATCAACCAGTTTGTTTTCCTCTCAATTAGGCACGCAGGCAGTGAGCAACACCCATCTCCCATTACTGGGATATGCCTACAGAGGCCATGGGGGAAGGGAAAATAGCAGGCTGCTGTTGTTGTTATCACTGCTGCTGCTGCTGCTGCTATTGAAGGATTGTTCCTAGCATTTTCTTGGCTGCATTTCATGTCTTTATTCTCTCCACCATAACTCGCCTCTGCTATTAAACCTTTGTCCCTCCCTTTTGGAGGTCTGAAATGGATGGGTCACTGAAACCTAACCTGAGTCAGAGCCATGATGTGGTTGCTGTCTTTTCTTTAGACCCCTGTGCTGGGCGGACAACATTAGGCTATAAAAAAAAGCCCAGGTTATGATGATTTAATATCTGTGAAATACAGCCAGTAGTAGGCAAGTGGGATTTGACATGTTTCTTCAGCAATAGCTATTAAAGGTAGCAGTGTTTATACTCTTTAATAACCACATACAGGATCAGAGTCCTGGTCCATGGACCACATTATGGCTGCAAATAATCAGCTGTCTATTTTTTATTAATTAAAAAAATCAGTTAATCTTTAAAATATCATGAATGTCAGAGATGCTCTCAGACACATTTTCAAAAAAACACATTGATTTTTGTCTAACTAGGCTTATAATTAAAACACCATGATATTAATTTATAATGATGATAAGAAGAGAAACTCACTAAACCCTGAAAGTCATAAAGCCAAACCATTTGTGTTTTATAAGCTCAAACTCTCAAGTTTAACAACTAAAGTAAAACTAGCATTTGTGTGAGCTTAAACCAGATTTTATTTAAAATAAGTTTTCTTTTGCATTCATGCTTATTAAATGAGTTCAATGTCCAATCAATGATCACATTAGTTTCTTTCTTTTTTTCTCTGTTGCAACAGTCATTGTGTAATCGAGCTCATCATTTAAGCAATAGACCATAAAGAAACTCCTGACTGCCCTCACAAATGCACTGATACCATGATTAACCATAAATGCCCTGTTATTTACCTCGGGCACATGTGCGTGAACATGGTTGTGTAGTACATAAGTGTGTAAGTGTTAGTGTGAGGTACCCTTCTGCGTGCAGACGGCCTCTTCCATGTAGCTTAAAGCTCATGTGTTGAAGATGTCTTCCTGCCACGCTGCGCTGACTGCTGCGGTCGCATGCTTCTGACTGTGCAGAGCCAGAGGCAAGAGAGTGAAGTGTGTCAGCCTGTGCAGCTGATAACACCGCCGCTGTCACACTCAGGCCAAAGTCTGTTTGCTGGGGAGCCAAAGCGCGGGATGGGTTTGTGACGCAGCACGCAATGGCATTCAAATAGTGGAATTGGGGTAGCCACTTTTTCCATCATCCCTTGAACTATGTCACGTCATTTATCTTATGCCACATGATGCGTTTCCATTTTCCTCATGGCGTCCTCACAGCGAATCCTCACGAATGTCTCTCCCCATCAGAATGTATCGCCACTTGACATGCGCTGAGCTTTATCCCACTGGACATTTTTCCTTTTTTACACTTTGTTAACCAAATGTGATTACCACATGGAACAGAATGTTTTATTCCACCAGACTTCTTGTTTCTTTACATCTACGTGACACTCCACAATGGCAAGAGCTCCTCTATCTGCTTAGGCCACTGCCTTTTCGAAGTCTCTTTCATTGGAAGAGGCACTGACAGAATAAAGAAGAGCTCCTTGAGAGTGGAGTCTCTTATCAGCCTCCAACATCTGGCCAAGACTGATGGGCTCTTGGAATAGCTCTCCAAATATCATTGAGTTTGAGCTGCTTAATGCGTGTTTAACTGCATCTTTTCTACAATACTAATTCACCCCCTCTCATTATGTGCATCTCACCAAAGGAACCCATTCCTATGATTGCTGAATTCAGTTTCTCAGCGGGGTAGGAGTGATGTGCCTGTGAACTGAATTGTAGGAAAAAGAGAGATTTGAAAGTTGCGTCATATGTGAGCCACTAAAAATATGATGGGACCAGTCCTCCTCATACAGATAAATATTGCATTCACAGCTGTTTTGTAAGTCTTTCATACAAAAAAACAATTTCCTTCTGATTGCACTTGGGAAAATTATTCTTGCTAAATTAAAGTAATCAGTGTAGATTGAAAATGTAAAGCTTTGATACACGGCAGCCCATTATGTTAAAGCTCTAAGGTAATCTGCAGCTGATTTTAAGAATGTATGCAAACACCTGGATCTTAATCAAGTCACCGGATGCCAAGCCTCTGATCTGACATAAAGAGGGTCTGAGCAGAGAGGTCTGTTCTTGTCTCCCACCATTATGAGTGGTGGGATGAACCAATCAGTTTAATTAATGTTTTCTCACAGAATAAATAAGATATTATCTCCACTCCAATAGTCTTTGTCCTTTCTTGTGATCATGGATTAAACATTTCATAAACTGATATTATCTTGGATTAAATAGTGAATTTGAATGTGGTCCAGTCTAAGCCTCTATGACTAATCTACGGTCAATTTATCATGATTGCAACATCAACTTTTCGGTCAGTTGCACCTGCAGTCCTATTCATCTGCTGATGTTTTTATTTTTATTTATAAGACTGAATCCCCATGCACTGCAGAACCTGCTGCGGTAATACCCACTGCTCTCGTGAGTATAGGAAGGAGGGTGTAGACGACTATGTGTGTCCTCTGATACACATGGAGTCACCAGCTGCTTCTTTCTCCTGACAGCAAGGAGCCCTTCCAGGAGGGTGCAGCACATGCAGAGGTTCAAAGAAAGGCCTGCATATTGTGATGCAACTCCACACAGACGTCAACACCGACCAGTAGGAGTCACCAGCGCGGCTACAAGGAACGCTGCCAGTTGGGTTTTATGGAGCTGGAAACACTGGAGCCACAGATTAGAAAGGAGCTCTGCAGTGGTGGGCGAGTGTTTTCACTCTGCAGCACCCGGGTGCCAACCAATGTTACATCTTAGCATTAATATGGCCTAGATATTTAGCTTCCTTTAGATTGAAAACACTGTATGTTCGATTGATGCCTCTGTACATAATGATGGTCCAATTCAGGCTTAAAATGTACTTTTTCAGAAATTTAAAGGACAATTTCAAGGATTAATTCTAAGCTGTTATTAAACAAAACGATTATTATATGGCTTTAACATTTGTTTAGCATAATTAATGCTTTAGGAACAGGAGCTCCGAAGTCTAAAAACATGTCAAGGAATGAGTAAAAAAAAAAAGCCCCAATTTTGGCTTTCTTTTCTTGAAAAATATTGGATGATTTCCTTTTCGTTAGGCCGCTAGGGATAATTATTATTATTACCTCCGCCAAGAAGTTATGTTTCGCCTGGTTTGTCTTTTTGTTTGTCTGTCAGCAAGATTACAAAAAAAACAGCTGGCCTGATTTGAATGAAATTCTGGGGAAATTTGTAGCATGGGCCAAAGAAGAAACTCTTTTAAAGTTGATCCAAATCCCAGGCAGAGATGACCAAGACCTCCTATAATCATGAGCAGTCAAACCTAAAAATAGTCACACCGTGTAGCCAATAGAGACAGAGAATGTAGTTTACTTAAAAAAAAAAAAGGTTATACTTGTTTCCTCACATAACCTCAAAGAGGCAAATGTGAAGGGTTTATCCTGTTGTGTTACGAAGAGAAGGCAGGGAGCAAATGAACAATTTCTGCTGGTGAGTCTTGTGGTGCTCAAAGCTATAGCCTGTGAATCATCATCATCATGAGATAAAGGCAACATCTTTTCATCTATTTTTCAGTCATTTTCGCTTTGCCTGCTCGAGTAACACTCCTGTGAGTGTTATCAAAACCCTGGAAGGCATATCATATAATTATTTGTTTTCATATAGATCCTATCTGTGATTTTCTACACTTGTGACGAAATTGAATTCCTGCCGCGGAAGAGCTTAGAGGATTACGCAGCATGGCCAAAATGTCCTAATTGCAAATAATGCTGTGCAATCATCACCATTTAATATCAATTATATCGAGGCCTTATCTGAAACACTCTGGCTCCCCTTGCAGTGAATAATGTTCTTTCTTTACCAGTTTTGTTTGAAATGAAGCATGATTAGCTCTATTCACACTGAGTAGCAGCATGCAATGTAAATGACCAATTAAATGGCTCTTTTGGTATGCTGCCAATTAAATGTGCTTTACAACTAGCAAAACAATATCACAGGTGGCCTCTGATTATCCACTAAAACAACCATTGGTTGTATGTGAAGCAGGTATGATGTGATGATGAGTTTGTGGGTATTGCAGTGCTTTACAGTTGAGCATTGGTTATTGTGACTTAAGGCATTAAGGTTAGGCAACACACGTCCTCTGACACTGACATGAAGGCAGGGAGAGCCGAGGATCAATGTGATGTCAGCCCAGATTCTTCACCAGAGAGCCGGTTAGCCGTGGGAACAGAGCTACATTTGACCCTGTTTGGAGAGGAAAGCCCCCTCTCTGATGGCGGGGTCATGCCATATCATTACTTGATTGGCATCAATTATTAACACCACACTTTCCCCCACATGGTCCCACTTGTATGCATTGATGTAAATGTCAAAATTGATACAACTCATCAACAGATCTCAAACATGCTTTGTTCTCTTAGACACATCACCAGGTTACACATTTTTTTGCTACACATCTTTTTATGCTGAAAAAACTGTTACAGCAGGACACAGAAGTCATGTGTTAGAGTGAACTAAGTGTATGGCAGTATCAATAGCTGAAGTCTTAGCCATTTGCTGTGCAATTAAAAACTACATTTTCAAAGCTCTTTGCTGAGGGTGATAAACGGGCCAGTAATCCTTTAATTGTTCTCTCTTTGGCAGAATCACAGGAATGATAGATGTTTCATTAGAGACTGGGTGAAGCTGAAAGTAAATAAAATAAGACTAAGAGATATCAGATGGCTCACGATGGTCAATCATTAAATGAAGGCTGAATGTGTTTCCAATGAGGAGGAATTTTAAAAAATAGAGCAGTTGTATTTTCACTTCCAGCTTTTCATATTATGTTCAGGACCATAGACAGCTCTGTTAGCTATATGTCCCTCCTCCCTTCCCCCTCATACACGGGTATGTGTGTGTGTGCGTGTGAGCAGGCATTGAGTTTATCTCTTATAATAATGTATTGTTATACCTTTCTCTAACCTAAAAAGTGTAGATGAACACGGGTAGGTTAAGATTGCAGAATTAATATAAAAGCCAGCACAATAACTTTCCCACTGTGGCAATAACAGCACCTCTGCATATTCCCTCTGTGTAGATCGTGGAGATATGCAGCAGCTGGCAGTGGCCGGGCTGTTCAGAATCATTGGCCACCTGAGATTGCAGTGTTTCTATTGATTCGGCCGACAGAAGGCTAATATTGACAAGTGCAGCGTTTATTCCAAGCCGTCGTAATCTAGCGGGCTGAGGCTTTTTAATTTAACGTCAGATCAAGTTTGACCAAGATTGGCCCAGCGCGAAGGGTCCAATCGGAGTTCAGATCAGCTCCTTTCCCCCCACCAGCCCACCCCTCGTCTCTCTCCCTCTCCCTCGCTCTCTGTGCCTCTCTTAGTTGCAAAAAAATGCTCTGCAGCTGGGCTGCACCTCAATGAACCTAATTGGTGCACTGTGAGCGACCATCATCTATCCAGTGGATTTCCATCGCGCCCGGCTTCCATCTAGAACATATGAATTTGCTCAGACAGACCCTTTTAAGGAGTTGAACTGATAGGTCGGAGAAAATGGCACAACGCGCGGTTTTGTTCCTACTGTGGCTCTTTGACAGATCATACGCAGGCTTTCCCAATCAGATTAATATCGGTAAGTGTCTTTGCTATGTTAAAAAAGCTGCAGAGTGTGCTTTGTCTGGTTTAAGATTGCTATTTTACACCGGAGAGATGTGCACGGAGTGCGGAGCTCTGCGCAATGTTATGAGAGACTAACTTGATTGTACGTATGTTGCGATGTTAAAGCTGCTGATTCTGTAAAACTGTCGGTTAAATGTGCATACTTTGCTCTCTGTGTCATTGTAATCGCTTGCTAAAAATAACAAGTGTAACATAATGAGGAAGACGGGAGACAGTTGCCCCGCTCGATCTGAAGAGTTACAGACCGGTCAAAAATGCTTTTAATACCAACCAGCCTGCTTTCTTTTACAGCGGGACATATAGAGTTATTGCTCACTGAATAAAATGCGGTCTGACTCTGACATTGCACTGTAAAGGCACAGATCCGTTGTCTGATCTTGGTTTCCATCTCTTTGAAGGGGGACTGTTCATGCGTTCCACGGCGCAGGAGCACAGCGCGTTCAGGTTCGCTGTCCAACTCTACAACACTAACCAAAACACCACTGAAAAGCCTTTCCACCTCCTCTACAATGTCGACAACCTCGAATCGTCCAACAGCTTTTCAGTCACCCATGCGTGTAAGTGTGCATCTATTTCAGTCATGTCCAGATTCTTCCCCCACTTATGTCCACAGCAGAGCGTGCAGAATTATTTATGTCAAAGTCATACATGGAGTTTATACAGGCTACATCTCAATCCTGGTAGAGCAGTCTAGTTCATCTCACTTCACTCTGGGTGGTTCGACAGGATTGTAGAAATAGCCTCAAGATTTTGTTAGATATACAGTTGGTTACTTTCTTATTAATCCTATATATTTTCCCTGGTTTTTACCTCAAAGTAAATACACACTTTTTTTGTTTTAATAGAAATGTATATTTGTTTGTACAGAGATTGCAGCTTTGAGTGAAAAACCACATTAACTCCATTTGTGTCTGTTCAGTTTTACAGAGGTAATACAAATCCAATAAATCCACACTCTAAAATAAGTTCCTTTGGTATCCTGCTGTACACACACTGGCCTTGAGAATTCAGCCAATTAAACAAACCCTGTGTAAAGATTTAGCACCAGAGGAGTTCATGTGTTATGGCACAAAATTAGATGTGGATTTTATAACTGTGATTTACAAATATCTTTATTTTCACCATACACTATTGACTATTCAAGAAGAGAGGATATCCATTGGTGCAGTAGCTATTATATATACTTGTCCTTCTCCATGTGTGCTATAACGTGGTTATGTTCCATCCAATGGTGCAACTGGAGGTGTGTGATCCAACAAATAACCTTCTCTTTTTTTATGTCCCACATTGGTTGCAGTTTCTTGAAATGGGCATAAGGGGAAGAAATATTCGGGTATGCCATTTTGTGATGTAATTTAAAAAGATGAGTTGAGTTTGGTTGAATGGCCGGCTTTGGAGACACGCAGCTGTGTCTGACTGGTGCGATTGAGTCTCTCTAACCCCTGTGAGGCACGGTCATAATGGCCCCTCTGACTCTCCATGTGCCCAAGCATCTCCTCCTGTGCCGTCCTCTGACTCCCCCCTGTGTTCCATAGCATTTCCCCAGCATTGCAGACTCAGCTCATTAGCACCCAGCCCTCATAGCATCACACCGTGCTGTCATTGGGCGAAAGGGGGAAAAATCCATAGCTCCCCAACCAACGGCAGCAAATGAGTTGGGCTCAGACCTGCAGAGGAGGTGGGTCTGAGCAGCGAGGGAGATAAAGCACAGCGTCATATCACAGGCAGCAGAGCTGCAAGTGCCCTAACGAAGGCATCCATAAGAAACAATAAGCAAATGAGAATGAATAAATAATAGATAGTGCCATGCAATTTCACGCATGTTGAAGAGGAAGGGAAGCATAGTACAAAAAGGCTTGATATCAGAATCTAATTAAATTCAGGGGCAGACAGAGCTTCAGTGTGAGAAAGTGGCTCCTGTGGGAGCCGTGGCCCCGTTTCTTTTTCTCACTGCCATGTCTTGCCATCTCCATCAAGAGCACTGTCTCAGGACTGCCTTGAACTTCTTATACTAGAACACTATGAGCTGTGAATGATGCACAGAAACCAATGCTTAAGAGAAATGCATTGCTCAATGATGCAGAAATGGGAGAGCAAATGGTATTGTAATGTTAGGATAGAGCATCTGTCTTGCTTTGATGTGCATATTAATAATCTGCTCTGCGTGAAATTTCTCCTTAGTTCAGAATGTTAACCTACTACATAATAAAGGAGTTCTATACTTAACGCACTAAAAGCCCAATTCTTCATTGTGAAACAATCAACAAACTCTGAGAGAGACGACTTGAAGATGATTTTTTTTCCCGAATCAGATTTTTGTAATGTATGATCCAAGACTTTTTTTTTTAAAGTAGTGCCAGGAGGCTCTCGTCAAGCTGTGCTCACACAGCGCAGATAGCTCATGCTGAGCTCACAAGAGTCCATAAGCACCTCAGATTGTCTCTACCAATGTAGCGAACAAAATACAGATGATGCTTATTAGATATCACTTATCTGCTGACTTCCAGGCCTTTAAGTCTTTGACTCTGGTGACCGAGGACCTCCTGTGTTCTAAAATGTTTATTTGTCAGCATTGTTTTGTTTGTTCTGCAAACTGTCACAATTATTTAGTGGACATTCAAATCTCCTCTGTCGTCAATAGCCCCATGTGTGTGACTCAGACCTTAGTCAGCAGTAGCGCACATCTATTTTATGACAGGGCGATCTGGACTTGTATTTTTTTTTTCAACAGTGGCATTCATATATGTTTGGGGACTACATGTATTTTGAGGCAAGCTTCATAGCTCAAATGAAGATGAGTTCTGGCTGCCTAAGGCCATGCATAGAAGTTGAAATGACAGCATTTGTTTCTTTTCCTGAAGGGGATGTTCTGCTTTAGTGTGCATTCTCCCTTTACTCTGGGACAAATACTGCCAAAGTTCTGCTCTGACTCATCATGTAGATCACTCCCCCTCAATTGCTTTACATCCTCTAAAAGTAATATAATAAGAGGCGGAGAAACAAGACGATGTGCATACAGTAATTCAAATTAAACTCGCTGCAGTTTATTTCCATTTTAGAAAACAAAACATGGAAAACCTCAAGTTTTATGAATGAACAGTCCTGTGTGAGAAGAATTTCTTTCAAGTCAGCTTAAACCATATGCCATTAATTGAATTAGTGGCCGGCAGGAAAACAATGTGTGGCTTCAGTAATCCTTAAGGCTGGGCTTTGTACTGCAGAGGCATGGTGTGTGCTTTGGTGGCAGGACTGTTGTTGCTTTGAAGTGACATCAGAAATTGTGAAATGTGTAATTACCAGTGCAGGGTCCATAATAGCTGTGGAAACTTGGAGTCAGGTACACACAAAGAAGACAGGAGGAGTTCAAAGCAAAGAGTTCCGGTTTGAAGAAAGCAAAGTAGACCGCATTAATGTTCCTGATGGTCACGGCTAGCCAACTTAATGACACTACCATCCTTTTTTCTCCTGTTTACCCTTCTTCTTCTTACTTTACCTGAGGCGAAGAAAACATCAAGCCACCCTCCACCTTTCTTTGCCACTCTATGTATTAGATTACTCTCCTTGATTCCTGTAAAAGGCAAATTTTGCAATGCTTGGCTTTTGAATCTCATCTCCCTATTCCTCATTGCTCTTTCTGTCATTAGGCTAATGGTGTGTGTCCCCTCAGCCAGCCCTTTTACATGTGCCTTCCCCTCCTTCATTGAATCCTTCAGGTCCTTAAACCCTGGCAGTAGCAGATGCTTTTTTTTTGGCCGCACAGTTTAGCCACAATCTCGCACCGCTTTTACAGTAGCAAGGTCCCCTAAAAATGCATTTTCCTCTGATTTAGTTTGGGATATTGAAGGTTAGAAATCTATGCAAGTGTAGGAAGGTAAGCATTATATATAATATTGGCCACATATTTTTACAAGGATTTTTGTTTTTACAGCAATTTCTTATTTGTTTGTATATTAAATCGGTAACATTCGCTCTGTTTGTTAGGTGTTGTTATTGCTCCTTTTGTCAATAAACACCACATTTTCA
Source organism: Eleginops maclovinus (assembly GCF_036324505.1). Taxonomy (NCBI): domain Eukaryota; kingdom Metazoa; phylum Chordata; class Actinopteri; order Perciformes; family Eleginopidae; genus Eleginops; species Eleginops maclovinus. The sequence goes on from NC_086371.1 coordinate 16,615,462, forward strand.
CCTTGAAAGATCGTGTTTCTATTTGAGTGTTGCGGCGGGCAAAAAAGAAGCTCAATATTTTTATGGCTTTCTAGTTTATACATTTTATTTAAGCACAGAAAAGTTTAATTTCAAAGGTAATTAAAGGTCTTAGAAGTCATAACATGTGTACTTAAAAATCTGCTGAAAGCTTTAGTAGCTACTGTTCAAGGGAATAGAGAACAGCTAAAACAAGCTAGCTGTTGCTGCCTGTTTCAAGTCTTTATGCCAAGCAAAGCTAACATTATGATAGCTGTAGCTTCATATTTAACATACAGTTGGGATTAATCTTCCATTTTAACTTTTGTCAACAAAGTAGACAAGTATATTTTATTTCCTTTAACACTGTTTCAACTGATGATATGATGCTAGACATGTACGCTGCCTTTTTGTCAGTGTGAAGCATCACTTTGAAAAAAACATCATTATCACACATCATTTGTGTGCTTCAGAAAAAAGTCAACCGTGATAATCTGTGAGCAATGTCTGGACAGAAAGTGTTTGGAGTCCATTAGGATGCAGAGCGTTTCATTTAACAGTCAGGAAGAATACTCCAGCAGATGCTTGTATTTGGACTTGGAAATCAACTTCATTGACCAGCATTACCATAAACAATCAATATTATAGTTTACTACTTTTTGTCTCGACACAACACATTCTTAGAGACATCTTGTTCAATGACCTTTACGCCCACCCAGAGAGTGCTAGCTCTGCACATGTTGCCCAGAAACACCAACAGTCTCTTTGCACCAGCGGCCCACGCTATGACTGAGCACATGTGGCAAATGGCATATGTTGTGAAGCACAGAGGAAAAGGGCCCTTACCAAATCTTCGGGTGTATTGTTGTGTATAGCTTTTGGGGCTGTTGTTGGTGTGTTGGATGGTAAACAAAGCGACAGGCAGGATGTTTTTTGCAGCGCATGGACCTGACAGATAAAGGCTATGGTCGAGAGAAGCTCCTCAGGTGATTGTAGTAGTGCCACACTTCTTACATCCTTGCAGGCTGTAACTCAGCTTGAAAGGTGTGACCGGGGTAACATGGGGGAAGCTGGGACAGAGCAGGGCAATTAAGTGGATGGAGGATAGAGAGGAAGACTGCAGTGAGGGAAAGCAAGAGGTAAAATAATTGGACTAAAGGATGTTTTAGCTAATATATGGAGAGAGGGTGTGTGTACATAAGTGTGTGAGTGAACGACAGAGGGACTTCTCCGGGACAGAGGGACATGCCATCACAGTCCAGCTGCTTGGAGTTACAGATGGAGGTTTATTTATCGATGCATAGGCATGTGCATGCGTGTGTGTGCACATATGCCAGGCCACACATAAACACACTGTAGGCATATGCAGTCACACATGGTATAGACAGACACATCCCATCTCCCTCCTCACATTTTTTTACTTTGAATCAGTGTTTTTGTACCAAAGCTCCCGTGATACACTTCGTCTTTCATCCAAAGTAAAGGTCAGGGTAAAAAAATATTGTGCGCTCTCCCTGTGTGTCTTTGTGCAAACATGATTTGCCATCTTTGAGGCTTGGATTTCTCCAGAATGCCATGAATAAATTAGTGTATTTTGATGAGCACCGTGACTGTGCAAAAGCCTGTGAGAGAAACATGAGCTACTGTAGAATAACGTAATGGTGTGAACTTGAGGCCAGGCGGTCTCAGAGGTCTGTTGAGGTGGATGGGTATGAGGCCTCAGATGAGCGGTACAGTAACGGCCCCTGATGAGGTTACATCTACTGGGAACAGGAAGCCCTCTGAGAGAAGCAGGACGTCAGCAGAAGCGAGTGGTTGACAGCGTTGCTCAGATATAAAAAAGTGATGAGGCAGAGAAAGTCACTAGTTATGATTTCAATCAGGCAGAAAAATGTCTGGCTGAGTTTATATCATGTTTTCTTCCTAAACACTGTTACTTGCTTTTACAAGTGCTAATTGCTACAACATAAGAGCAAAACAGTGCATGTCTTGAAATTAAGTACAGATGAATTCAATTTCTATAATTTTCTTGAAGTCTTGCTGGCATCACTGCTAGGACTTGAATTGTGTGTTGTGGTCACATAAGGCAAACACATAAAAGGCTGAAAATATTCCAAAGGCCCAAAACCTCAAAATGGAACATCATTTTGACATAATTTCCTGGCCCTGAGTTGCCCTCTGCTGTGTTTTCATTTATTTATTTATAAGTAGGCACACCGCTGAAGCAGTAATGAGACTCAGACTAGGAAACATAGAACACTGGGAGGCAGATTCAACACAATGAATTTTTAATCGGAATATCAAAAGATCCTCTTAAACCTTACCTGAGGAGAATTGTTGCTGTCGGGTCATTATTTGTCTTGGAATCAACGACACTGGCAGATGTTATTTGATAAAACAACAGCTCTCCTCCCACGCTGCTGTGGTGGCTTCAAATCTCCATATATCTTTCACAAACACTGGGCATTTGGCCACTGCAGCAGCTCCAGAATACAAAAAATAATCCAGTATAGGGACAGATTTTTGGGATTTAAAAGACGAGTAAATCACAGATGTCCGCCTGTACTTTTAAAGATTTTCCCAGCCCTGATAGTTATCAATCGTTTGTGGTGAGTTCAGCCCTATTGTGGGGATGTTGGGGTCTTTGGATTTCTTATTGATTTATTTATCTATCTGCTCAGTTTTCACAGGCAAGTGTGACAAACTGCACGTGAGAAGAGGGATTAAGGTGAAATGATTATGGATAGACAGCCATGGGACCCTGAAGATATCCTCACCCTGCAACATGCAGTTATTTCAAACAAGCAGCCAACATACATGTTGTCTTAGCATGATAACTAAGGCTTTGTATGTAATATATACTTGTTCTGGGACTGCTAGAAATGTTTTACATGTATAAGGGACATCCATGATAGCTCAGAAAGCTTCCACACTTAAGTAGATTTTGTTGACAATAAAATTACCATATCTATAAAAAAAAAAATGTACGCCATAGCTGAGCAATAAAACCCCTGATGTAACCATTAAGCAACCAACCAAGAATAGGTTGAAGAATAATTTGTGCACCACTGACCCATATGTGAGCTTTATGGCAAACCCATGAACGCAAAGCGTAGATCAAGCCGTGTTTTTTGTGAGCAGACATGACGCAACATGACAACCCATCTCCGCTGCGCACATCTGTTCACCACTGTTCAAATAATAGGGTGGGTTCTGGACTATAAGTCAACAATGACAGGCGAAGTCTGTGTTCCCTTATTGAAGATGATATCAGTGCTGCGTTGTGAGGAACAAGAGTAGCTGGCTGACCATATAAAAAGCAAACGATAAACGCTATGAGGGACCGCACAGGAGGAGACACAAATCTTAGTGGCGCATTAGACACATTTTCTGTCAGGCTCTGTACAAGAAACTGTTTATGATAAGAAAAAGCCTGCACATGGGGTGCATTTTAAGTAAAATGAACAGGGGGCAAGCTGCCATTGTGATCTATTCATCTCAGGTGCATCAGGCATGTGTCTGCCAGCAGCTGGGCTCCATGTGATGGCTGCTTTCCATTTAGTTTTCTCAATGAACAAAACCTCTCAAGGAGAGTGCAATACATTGTTTGTGACAGAGATTTCCTTTTATTTGAAAATGTAATTTACCCTCATGCACCAGTTGTGGATAGGCAGGGATGGAGCAGGTAAAGAAGAAGAAGACAAGCTTTTTTTTAAATCTCCTGTAGAGATCTCTCACATCGCAGTCAGCATTTTTGTTTAACTTTCACTCCCCCTCTCTGTCCTTCTCATTTCTATATTTCTCCCTTTATATATATTTAATCTCTCCCTCAAAGCCCATTACAGCCATGTTCCCGCAGCCGCTGCAGTCACACTCAGCTAGCTATTGGCCGTTCTAGACTCCCCTACAATACCCGTAATCACTGAATCAGTAATCCCCTATTTGAGCTGGAATAGCACATCCGCATCGTGCCTCATCGGAAGTTAATGCATTGGCCTGGCTTCACTGGGTGCAAAAGAAAAAGAGGGAACTCTAAGTCCTCCTCAATAAGAGCTGCTGACTGCATTGTCCTATCCAAGGTCAAACAGCTTATGAAAGAAAACACTTTTGAGCCTTTTATCATTGCTGAAAAGCGCAGAGAAAAAGCATTAATTGGCACCTATGTGCTGTCTAATCTTGTCGGTCCACTTGGACGGCGTTATCAGCTGTTTATTGTCTGGGTTCCCCTCTGTGTGTGTGGCGGAGAGTGATTTCTGCGCTAAAGACAGGCAAATATGAGGAGGACATCAGGGCTGCGTTGTGATGAATACAAAACATCAACAGGGAGTGTCACGATGTACTCTACCAACTTGTAAATATTGGATCACAGTGCGACGGGGCTTCCAGCTTCGAGCTCTCCGTCTGCCGACTGAGCAGATTGATCCACACGTTTCTGGCCTGTTTTAAAAGAGGCCGTCGCTAGAAGAGCCCTGCCAAAGCTGCATGTCTGTGCAGAAACAAGGGCTCCATCATGACTGATTGCTTGTGACAGTTCACAGTCGCCGGGCCACTGGAGCATCATAACCTTGTGAAACTAGTGTATGGGTACTCTAGCATACATGCTGAAGGAAAGAAGGAAGAGAAGGAAGTTATTAGCATATTCCTTGGAGTGATACAGGGATGCAAATAAGACATGAGGTGCCATGAATAGCCTCTGTGGTTAAAATTAAACACATCTTATGCAATGAGAGACATAACGCAGACCTACACATCTGGAAACTGGGGACAATTACCGCATCTGTGATTGCAGTTGCATATTGAGGACCCACGCAATGTCAGAGCCCGATCTGTTGATGTGTTGGAACAAACTGCTCATGACAACAATGCAGAAATAACAGGCCGGAGGAGCAAACCAAGGCCACTCAAATCACTTCTATCTGGGTTGTCACCATAACAAGCACCCAATATATTTTTTTGATTTACATTGAATGCACAACATTAATTGAATCTGAATCAGCGTTGTAGAGGGCAGCATCCAAAATCAAATGTGCGTGGGCTTTTTCGGTTTTTGAATGCATCCAACATGCTTTTACTTCTTGTGCTGTTTGGTCTTCAATGAGGTGGTAGCCATTGCTGTTTCGGACTCGGATTAAGATGATGTTTTTGTAGGTGTGAGCAATTTGATTGTGACGCAGTTGTGATATCTTACTTAACTTGCGTCTCACCGCGGGTTATCCTGTCTTTAGTGCTCACTATGCCCATGAGTGAGAATTAAGTGAACATGATGTGCTCGCTCAGCCATGACCCTCCTCTGTTTCTCCCTCCAATGGTTAATTCGGAGTGCTGTTGTGAGGCTCTTGCCATTTCACACATGGCTTCATAAAACCTGTGGGCGTTTGCTCCCAGGCCACTGTCTGTGTTTGTGTGTCCATGCATGACTGTGTGATGAAATATTGAAGTTCTCTATCATTGACCATTGGGTTGCCGCCGGCGCGATTTCTGTCCCCTTAATTTTATTTTTTTCTGCTTTCTTTATCTCGGTGCCATGGCTTTATTTTCCCCGGCGTAGTGTGCAGATCAGGAAGGCAAACCTCATCTGGACCCATGACAGAGCTAATCCATCGCAGCTGCAGAATGAAAAGGCAGTTTGGAGTGAATCCATTCCAAAGGCCTCAATGGAAAGCTTCTCTCAGATGCCAGTGCCCTTTGCAGCCCTGACAGTGCTAGAATATGATGAAAAAGGATTGGGAGAGTTCAGTGGCTTGGCTATGTTTATGAGGGGAGGGAATAGTCGAGGATAGAGGCACAGTGCTGATCACAGATCGGGAAATCGGGTGACCTACCGCTGTGTTTGTGTATGCCTGTGTGTTATGTGAACTGGAGTGTAAGTAAATAGCCAGTAGAAATCCCTCCATCTTCCCATCTATCCTTTATTCTAAGGACGATTGTTAGGAATATACTGGTCAAGGGTTTGCGATTTTCTATAAACGCCTCTGTCGATGATCTGTATGGAAAAGCAGACCCGCAATGGACAGTGGCCAGAAGTAACTTGATGTCCAGTTTGAAATTAACTGACCATAAAGGAACGTACAATAGGTGTGAATGGTTGAAGCGAAATAGCACCCCGTTCTGTCTAGTGTTAATGGACAGTTTGAATGAATTGCATACCTTTCCTAAGCCGAGGGCACAGAGACGTCAGTTCCCTTGCTTTCTTCTTCTTTTTTATTCTCTGTCCCATGTATTTTCTTCTTGCCTATTATAGGGCTGCTGCTGCTGCTGCTGCTGCTGCTGTTCCATGTGCCGTCCCTGAGCTGTAAGGGGATAGACTTTGGGTCTTTTATGCACAAAGAAGCTTAAGTTTAGAAATTGCTCTCAAGTGGCCGAAGTTTGTGAAAAATCAGGGAACATTTCACTCCCAATTTCAGGGGTTTGTCTCAGAGTTAAGCTTTTTAGTCCGAGGATGCCCTGTAACTGGATATAATATTTAGGTACAATGAAGGGTTTCTCAATGTAGAAGATATTTTCTAAACAAAATTCAGATACAAAACAAAAAAGACAGGTTAGTCAGATTTATTTGAAAGAAAGAATGAGGTTGAACAGTTGGAGCTCCATCACAGCTCACACCCCAACTTTCTACTTGAAGTTTGTCCTAGTGTTATTGCCATACCGTAGATATGAACCCATAGCTTACCTGTGTGATAAAAGATTATCATCCCCATAATGCTCACTTTTGGTTTTACCTCCAAATAAATGTGTTAGGGGCGCTTTTAGTAGTAGCTTATGGAATTCAAGCAATCCCTTTGGTGAGTTCAATGTCATAATAACTCATTGTATTTATCGCTCAAAGCTAAAAATAAATGAATGTAAGTTGTGATAAACCACGTTTTCCTCTGGCTTAAATTAATTTCAATGGAATTTGGTTAAAGTGAGTTATGTGGACTATCCTGACTAATCAACATTTGTACTATGTACAGCATATTGTTTTTTGGTAACCATTTAATACATTTTTTTATCACAGCTTTGTAAGTCTCTTAGAAATTAATTTACTTTGCAGTTCATTTTGATTTTTTATTACTATGCCATGATACACTTTAGTGTGTTTTTCTTTTGTTATCATGATACTGTTAAAGCTGGAACTGGTCTGACTCCACTGCATTGCAGCACAGTGACCACAGCAGAAAAGATATCAGACAGGCACCAAATTAAACCTAATTTCTTCTTATTGTTGTAAGTGCACAGCACTTATCCAGACAATGGAAGGTCCCTGGAGAATCCATCTTTTCATCAAATGAGAGAAAACTCTTTGCTCTCCTCTCCAAGAAACTCTATAAAATTTCTTCGTAGTGATGCCCCTTGCTAAGAATCGTGATTGAGGAGAAATGTACTTTATAGAAGCAAAGTGAGTAAGGCATATTTAAGGGTTCATATGCCAAGACCCTGGCGTATAGGATTACAGCTCAGTCACTGTCATAGCTCTCTGTTTTCCATCTCTGTCTTTTTCTCTCAACTACCTCCAACATTATCATTCAGGGACGGAGCGCCATCTCAGCAAGGGCACTAACAAGATGAGAAGTGGCGCTGGACTCACATGCATACTTAACCAGGCATGGATCAGTCTGAGAAGGAGAGGGAATTCTTTAAGGGATGTCTTCAAGGTTAACCAACTGGTTCCTTCTCTCGTCCTCATTGACTTATTCTATTATTCTTCAGAGAACAGCAATGAGCTGGGAGAGTCTGGTCCTAGAGAGGCGCTGTTTTAAAATCCAGCTCTGTAATCAAGCTATACAATGCAAATCCCTCTATGGCTAGATTTGTTTCATTGGTATGGGATATGAAATGTGACTTGTAATTTGATTAGTGACACCGGGGGCAGAGGCTTAGTTTACACGCGCAGGAAGTGGACCATCGTGAGAGTGGCAGATTGTCATCCCCTCTTGATAGTTCTGTGCGGCACACTCTTGGCTTTGCGTGTGCATGTAAACATACAGAAAACATGCAGATCAGAAGTCTCCCTAAAGGACAGAAACAACCAGTCAGGAAGCATTAAACTCAAATGATCGGCGCTCTTAACTAGAATATAGACGTGTCAAGACTCCTCGCTACTCTGTCTTGCAGATTAGTAGAAGAGAAAATGACACACAGAAACTAGTTTAGCGAGCAAGACTGAAAAAGAGATAGCGCTGATGTAAGGCGGGAAAAACAATCCAGTGTTTTGACAGTGATGGAGGAATAAATGTACCCACCAGACATCCAAAACGGTTGCTTGTTTTTTTCTCCATCATCCAAATAAGAACAGCAACCACCTAGGTTCTCAATGCCAGGTACTTACCCTGCTGCGTACAATTGGATTCAAAACAAGTCAGTTTGGATCGGCAGTGTCTATCTGAAATATCACCAAAGATCTCTACCCAAGTGGAATCATTTATATGCATCTTCTGAAAGTATTTCTCTGAGATTGCTGACATTTCCTTCTCATGTCGTCTTTTTTTTAACGGCAACCCTTCATGGAGTCCTAAAGTGAACTGTTTCCTGTGATCCAGCAGAGCTAATCTTCCTTGTTTGTTGTGAAGGCAGAGCCCTGACTGCTTCTGACAGCAACAGTTTGAATGTTTGTTCTGGTGGTCCGACATGTTAAACTCTCTCCTATCCTGGCGTTACAACTTGGTCCCACTTCCAGCACTGAGAGAATGATTAAACCGTAAGTTAGGGTGCGTCGGCCTTCAGCGGCTGTCCGTCCTCATGTAGTCGTGGCTCCATCCCCACCCCTCTCCATCCACAACCCCCACTTTCCTCCTCACTTCATGCTCTTCTCTCTTCCCTTCCTTCATTTTCATCTGCAAAAAAAAAGGGCACACTTTAGGCCCGCAGTGCTGATTGGGTGGATTAGTGGTGTGTGAGGTTTTGTCACCAGCTTTCTTGGAAATCCAATTACGGAATATCATAAGCCTTACATGTTTCATACTCAGCTGAATCCTCCTTAAAATGCACACAGACACACTCAAAGGGTCAGTGTTTAGCAGCTTTCTTTGCTGTGTACTGTGGTGACATCTTCTTGAAGGTGAGGGTAGTGATCATCTTCGAAAGGATAAGACAAGTCCCGTAGCACTCCTCCAGCCTCTGCATTGCAGCAAATGGTGGACTGCAAGAGCTTGTCGGAGAAAGGATTGTTATTTGTTCAACGTGATGGGCTGGGCATCTCGGAGCGCGGCTCTCGAGGTGGAGCGAGGGCCAAGGATTTAGTTCTGTTATCTGCTCGCATAGATAGTCCTTAATTACATGTGTCAAGGAAATGAAATGTGGATGAGGGGAAAGTGAGATTTCTGCATGTATCCATTGAGTTGTATCGAACAGAGATATTCAGCAAACCCTGCAAGATAACGTTATCCGAACTTTTGAAATGGCCAACATATTGGACAGACATACACAGAGGCATGTTTTTCTGATGGACCCACAGAATGCTTTCAGCCATGTGTGTTGCCCCGTGTTCGAACAAAAGCGTGATGGTCAGACCTGGAAGGTGAAAATAACTGTCAGAAGGAGATGGAGACGAGAGTCATTGACTCCCTTGGGGATTACTCACCAGCCACTCATACACAAGTACAGGGCTATATCATGCAAGAATGCAGGTGGAGAGGAGAATGAGCTGCGGGTTGAAGGGCTGCAGAGAAAAACCAAGAGAGGAAAAAGAATATTTGATAACCTCCAGTGAAGGGGAATGACGTGCTGTTGAGCCACTTCTGATGTCAGTGACTCTGGTCTGACAATCAGTTTCTAATCTTCAATGCACAAAATACATTTATTCATTTGCAGCAGTCAAAGCTTATCACCATTATGCGTATTATTAGTATTTTGTAAAACGTGATTGCTTTCAGTGACAAACATAGAAATCTGCATATAGAAGATATCCCAAATGCCCCAACAAAGTAAGTTAGTAAATAAATAATATAAGTCTTAAATAAAAATACAGCAAGGAGGGACGAAATGCAGCAAACTCAAATAATGCTATTTTACATACCACATTTTGCTAAACAGGTCACATTTTTTGTATGATGCCACTGGTATATTGGCATCAGAGTTTATATTGATGTAAAATAGAGAGGATACGATAAGATAAGAGATTAAATTCAAGAGAGACCATCCTAATTGGCAGGACCTATCTACACCAGATGTTAAACCAATACCATTATCCTCTAATCATATTTGCACAGAGCGTTCTCATGTGAGTCAAGCTTTAATAATGACAAAACTGATTTTCAATGCAGAACAGTTTTAATCCTGATTTGACTTTGTATATAGAAGGAAAAACAATGAAATCACCAAGATAAGTCACATCAGGCAAAATTGTTTTGGAGAAATAATTCAAACATGATAAGCATAATGAAATGGTGATGAAATTTCATCACCATTTAATAGTCTAATGCAACAGTGTTGAAAACAGATAGATAGCAGTAGATCGGAGATATTTCTGTAATGTTCTTGAGCCACTTTTCTACAGTCTTTTACATGCCTTTACATTTTAATCGTCCTATTAAATCTTATCTAAAAAATGTTCAGACTACTCTGTTGAATTGTAATAAAGCTTTTATTTAAAAGCTGACAGTTCTAGTTTGCATAAGTTATTCTTGTTGTACTAGCACAGACGCAACAGCCATCACGTATCACGTAGTAATGTTGAGATTTCTCTGTCGTCTTGCTCACAGACCTGAGGTCCACTCATCTCATTGGCTGGGGTAGTAGGTTGTATATGAAACCTTCAGGCACAGCATGCTATGGGATTAGGTTTTTTTTTCCTATGGATGCCTTTTAGGCCCAATTCACGAGGCTTCAAAGAGATTGTAAATCATGCTAACCAGAGTCTGAATTTTATGCCTTCACACAGATTTCCATAATGTCCTTCTCAATTGGATATACCACTCTGCTTTATGCTCAGAGAGAAATAAAATCCTAAATGCCTAATGGGAATTTTAATTTCATACTTTCGCAAAAATGTCCATGGATTCCTTCTAATAGGATATGGAAATATTTACCTGGTAGGTATACAACTCTGCAACATATTTCAATAGAAGTAATCTTTGCAATAACAAAATAAATGTTCTAACTTGGCTTTCATTTAAACTTGCACCATGCTAATCAATGACTAAAACCCTGCAGTTACTTTATATCGGATGACATTTCCTTTTGCTTGTTCTCAGAAATGAAGGCTGTCATTTTTTGCTGTAAAGATCTCTGCTCTGCTGTGGGCTTCATGTGTTAGACAAAAAAAAAAATCAGCAGCAAGTGTCAAAAAATGGCTCACACTTTTGTTGATGTGAAAAAAATTCTATATATTTTTAGAAAAATATGCTTGTTTTTTCTCACGTTACATTTGGATCTGAATTGTTTCAAATCCAAACTTGACAAAAATCTCACACAAGTGTTTGCCATGTTGGAATAGGATCAGATTTCTTCTTATACTTGACCTGTCCTCCATGTATCCGGGCAGCATTTATATGCTTTTCCTTTGTGCAGAGCCAGCGTTACAAGAAGTCCTTCAGTCCCCTCTTTGATAGAGACACATTAATATGAGCCATTAAAGTTACTGGCCAGTAACCCTTTTTTGTGACTTTAACTAATGTATCTAGCCGAGAGGGAAATGTCAAACCCCAGTTGTTTATAGATACAATTAAATGTACACATCCATGTCCTGTTATTAAACCTTTGCATGCTGTATTACGGCTTTACATGGCTACAACATTATATCTGAATCTTTAATAGGGGTTAGTTCAGTAACCCAAAAATAAATACAAAGTTTTAAGAATAAAAACAAAAAAAGATGGGAGGAAAACTGACCCCAGGAGCAGAGGGATTTAGAAACCTGTCCTCAGTGTGTGGAGATGCTTATCTCTGGGTGGGTAAGCTCCAGGCTCAACAGCGACGAGTGACAGAGCATCCCCAGGCCAGGCTCTTTACCCCCTATCATCCATCATACACTCAGGCAAACACACAAGTACATGCATCAAGTGACCCACTCGTGTGAACCCACCAGTGATTTGCTTGTACTTTTTTCAAACCTAACAGCAGCTGAGGTATTGAGCACAGGGGACTGTGGAGAGAAATGGTCAGAGGTGTCCAAAACCGAGCAGAATTTTAGATATTTGATAGCCTGTAACAGATTCAGATCAACTTTAAAAAGGGAAACTATTTTGGTTCTGTACTCCAGACACGAGGACATTTTAAGAAATATCCAGTGTCACCAATAACTCATTGGGTGAATCCTTGAGGTGTCCCAAACATGTGTAATGCATTACATTCATTTTAAAAGTAGGTTTTTTCCACATTTTCGTCACATCTTGTTTACTTACGAGCACACTTCTTCCTCCCTGCCCTGTTCTCGAGCATTGCTGTGCTTCTCGGCCCACTTCTGCCACCAGCAATCAGTGTGGAAACACTGACAGGACTGTGTGTGCACATGTGCGTGCAAGTGCTGTGGTGCAAACTGCTCCCTAGCGAACTAATGGTCAGAAATCCACTGAGCGTCTTTAAATCAGCATTACGTAAATGTGCCTATTTTATGAAAGGATGATGTCAATGTAGAAAATGTTTTGTGTCTATGACAGTTAGTGCTGTCGCAATGGGTAGAAAGGTGGTTTGCTTCCATTTACAGTTATGGTGGATGCTTCTTTGTGTTAGGGTTAAGAAGCTGATAATGAAACCATCCCAGTTCGATTCCTTCAGCAGTCTAATAAAAGCATTGAATGCCCCCAAAAATTAATTACACTAACACTGCACTTTGGGGAAAATCAAATAGAAAATCTAAATAAACATTATAATCTTTATTTTCAGTATTTGAATCTACAGTAAAATTAATATAAATCGATTTTGTTGCACATCGATTAACAATGATGTTCAAATATACAGAAGCCCTGTTTTAATGTCAAAACACTGAATACATTTACTTCATGTAGTAAATGTGTGTTTTCATTCCACCACAGTGTGTAGCAGTGTTACCCGCCAGGTAATTTAAAGTGTAAATAGACGCTGGATGTTGATGGAGCACGACCACCAACAGCTTCCTTTTAACGTTTCACGGCACCATTGCAGTTGAGTCGTTCTTGAATCTAGGTCTGCCATTTGAGTTAACAGTTTGAAGCACTTCACATCTCTATATGACAAGAGCTGATGCAATCCCCCCGGGCACTTACGAGCTATCTCCCAGTGACAGCATCCCTCCTTCAGAGCAGGACGGGCTGGTCCTGATGTAGGCTGTTGAACACTGGGTAGGGGGAGGGAGCGAACCGCAAGCAAGGGGAAACCAGCAAGAGGATATCCGAGTACCAGGGGGAGAGCCGGAGCGAGATGCAGGCAGGAAATGGAGGGCATGTGGCTGAGAGGAGAAACAGCCAAGCCAACAAGGGACAGAATGTGGGTTTTGCGGAAAGGACTGGAAAAACGGCTAAAGAGATACAATCATGGTTGACATTTACTGTTCCCAGCCGCCTCCCCAAGGCTGTGCAAAGCTCTGGCTCATGGGCCACAGAAGAGCATGTGAGTGCAAATACTTTGAGTGCATGAAAAGGTTTTCTCTTATGTATTAGCTTGGCATGCCTGCAGGACACCACATATCCCTCTGAACTAGCATTCCAGGCCAGCCATCCCAGTGATGCGTCAGAAATGCACCATCCCCGTAGCACTGCCGAGTGTCCTGATTATAGAAGGGAACGAGGGCAGCACACTGTGTGTTTTTGACCAGTGAACTGGAGATGGGATGCATGGTTCCCTGCAGCAGGAAGGAGGAGGAGGAGGAGGAGGAGGCACGGTTAGCTGCAGAGGAAGAAAAAAAGAGGAAAAATGAGAATGGAGGAGGAAAAGAGAAGGAGCAGATAAGAGAGAATTATCTTTGTGTTGTTTACCACTCAGACTCTTTTAATGACTTAAAATGTACATGGTTTTCGGAGGACTCATGAGCATTAATTAAATTGAAGATGACACTCGCAGACTCATTGAATTAAATTAACAAAATGTGTTCATCATAGTTCTAGACCGGTTTGGCCATCTTATTTCCACATACAGAACAATGTTTATCTCATCCTTATTTAATCGCTAAGAGGGATAAGGCCAGGGCATCTCTCCACAGCAGCTGTCTCTCGTGACTGTACTCTGCACTTCTTCTTTTTTTTAACCAAAGTCCAACGTGAATCTCTGCACCGCTGATGGAGCGAGGCGATATTATGGGGGAAACAATGTGAGAGGGGAAGGAGAGAGGCACTCAGGTGGAGAGAGATACCGCCACGCTTGGAGAGGGTGTATGCTTTGGGGGATGAGCAGATGGCTGAGGCAAAAGACAGGATACAAAAAGAGAGGTCAAATCGAGTGGTGAGGTTAGAGGAGAGGAGAGTGGAAAGAGACAGTGAGGCGTTTAAAGAAGGGGGGCGGGGAGGTGTCTGTAATGCATGAAGAGACCTCTCTGGGAGAGTGAGTGAGGTAGAGGAATATGTCCATGTAAAGAGTATTGCTCTTTCAGGCTGCAAGAGGTTAATCCAGAACTTTTTATACAGCCTGAGGTCACTTTCAGAAACTCTTTAAGTTTTGAGTTTGGCTCTTCAGAATTTAAAATAAATAGGAAAAAGGTTCAGAGATGAAGGTGAAAGGGCTTTTGTGTCTAAACTTTAAGCATTTTATTAACTATTGAGCTGAAATCTCGATGCAATTGACTTTCCTTTCCACTGCAAAAAACTTAACATTCCTTTGTTTCTACTGATTGCTTTTTTTGTTTGCTATTTCCTGTTAACAAACCTCCCGGTTTATGTGGTCTTCTCATTTGTTCTGTGGTATTGTTATTCACCTTTGACTGAAAAAGAATTAGAGTTTATTCAAATATAAAAGGGTGAGAAATGTACATGCAGGACAAATTAGCAAGGTAGCAAATTGGTGCAGCTTGAAACAAAAATGTAGATTAATTAGAAAGTAACAGTACAATGTGAGGGGTTTAAATAAAAAACACACTTGCTCTCTCCTCCAGGTGATCCAGGCTGTTGTTGATAAGAGCCAACACTTCTTTTGTTTTTCAACACCAGCACTCGGTGAAACAGCAAATTGTTTTCCTATTTATTTTCTCAGAGCAGTTTGTGAAAATGATGGTTGCAGGCTACCAAGGGACGGGTCATTTTTTCTTGACACAGTTGCATAATCAATCATGATCAACAGCGCCGCTAGCTCCACATGAAGGTTCCCGGAGTTCAGATTTACTATCCCCTACATGCTTCAGTATTTAAACCTTATGAACCCATGAAGCCTCAACATGTGGCGCGGCCTCTGACCATGGAAATGTGCCAGTAATGATTAAGTGTGAGAAAACAAGAGGTTCCTGCACAGTGCAGCTTATGGCTCTCCATTGGAAATAAATTACGCTGCTTCCATTGACTGAATGTTGGGTCTATTTATGGCAATGCATGCATTTGGCTGGTAATGCCAAGCCTGTAGAGCCACACACATGCTTGTGAGGGAAGACTCTGAAGAGGGATAAAGGAGGAATATTGTGGAATAAAGGAGCGCACATTTCTTGTGACAGGATGCCTTGTGTCTTAGGGGCAGAGCTGCATGATGCTGGCAGATCTGGTGCAGTGAGACTGGATTCTTTGCCCCAGAAACAGAAGAGGTCATTCTCTGTCTAGAACATCCTTGTAAGCCTTTCACCAAGAGAGAACATACCTGGAGCTCAGATCACTGTAGATGACATGGCCCTTGGGATCACTGCAACACAACCTTTCCACTACAGTAAGATGGCAACCCTGCTAAGGTTGCATCATAAAGACAATGTATGGGAGCAGGAGTGGGGTTACAGGGAGCGAGATGAGAGGGTGTGGACATATCTGTTGTTGAAGCTTTGGTTTGCTCAAAGCTCAACCTAATAAGCAAAGGACAGCTGAGCAGAAAGAAAGAGGCTGCCGGATCTGGTCCCCTAGGATAGGTTCTGTGTCAGTACTGGCCCAAATTAAGAGGGAGTGCAGAGAAAACTGGGCCTCGACGAGGGCTGCAGCTCCTACTGGCTGCTATTCAGTCCGGGAGATTGCAGCACTCACCCTGCAGCACTTACCCACAATACTGCTGTCCATCTGTTGATTCACTTATCTAGAGGCAGTGTGTGTGTGTGCGCATGTTTGTATGTCTGCATCAGTGCATGTTTGTGAGCTTGCCTGTGTGTGTGCGCATTGAGAATGGATGCTTATACCTTGGGAGAGGTGTCTGTACCAGGACAGATAGGGAGGGAATAGAATTAAAAAGGATGAGGCAAATCCCACCAGTGACTAGATCTCTCATTCACGCAGCAATGGTGCTTAAGAGCTGAATACATGAGCACTGTCATGTTGTCCTCTTTAGTATGTGTAAAGGGTTTGCACATACCCAAACATGGTTCTTCACAAAGACGGACAAATTTGCTCGGACAGGGGGGAAAAAACATGATTATAACCCCCTCCAAGGAAGTAATGTTTATGGTTATGTCCGTTTATCTATTTTTCAGCAGGAATATGGAGAAAATACTGGCCTAATTTTTATAAATCTGGGTTAAGGTAGGAAGCATGGGCCAAGGAAGAACTACTGACATTTTTAAGTGTATCCGAATCATGGAGAAGATATCATTTACATTTGTTGCATTTTATATGTTTACAGCCCTGGAAAAAAAGAGACCAGCATGATTGACGATGATGTATTCCATAAACTACTGACAACATTTCTCTGTGTTGGAATTCAACAGACACTGTAATGGCTGCCATACATGTAGAGATACAGATTTAAGTATGAGTTGTCTTAATTTTTTCAGGAGCTGTATTTAATTCTTAACTTTAGTAATATTGCAAGATAGGTCCGATTTGGCCTTGTTGGAGGTCAATCCCCTCTCAGTGCTGTTCTTGCATGTGATTTCATCTTAGGTTAAACACAATACAAAATGTTATGTTGGTCAGTTTACCACCAATAACCATAAGAATGCCAAAACAGCTTATTTATTGCACAAGATCATAGTGCTAAGCTTTGTCTGAGATCTCCAACCATACCTTTTGAATGAATCCCTGTCAGCTATTGGTAAGCAAATATTTAACATAGCCATTACATAAGTTTGAATAGCGCCTTCCCTCTCATCATCCAACCATTGTACTGGAATATTGAGAGTGTTTACGGATGTTAAGAATGCTTGATTACCCAGTGGGAGTACTTGAGAGTCAATCAGAATAAGTGAGCACCCATTCATGATAGGGTGGGGAAGCAAAACACACCTGTAGCTCTGAATGTTAGTTTACACATTAATGGCTTCTGACTGAATGGAAGTCGCTCTTGCCTGACAATTTACGGTGTCCCACTAGAGTGCATGATGAATACACAAACAAATGGAAAGGTTTTTGCGCCTTTCAAGAAATGTCACCAGATGCATGCTCTGATAGGAGGAATAAATTCCTTGTATTACTGAGATGTACATTCCCCGAAGTAGTTGTCATAGATTTGTTGAAGTGAAAAACATTCAAATGATGGGGCAACTGCTTATATTCTTTTACCTTTTGCATGCATCATTTCACTAAACAAAGTCTGGTTTTTGTGCAGCTTGTAAATAGGGTTGTTTTTCCTCAAACAAGGGTCAATGCAGTGTATGTATATGTATATGTAATGTATATATCCTATATTTGCACAGACACCAAGTATGTAGCTGTTTCTGACATCTTGCCACCAGCAAACACAAATGTCCTGGGCCATTGAATGGAAAAACAGAATTCACTGGAGTCAGAAAGAGTTGTCTTTTTCAGCTCTTTTCGTAAGAGGCAACAGAAGAGGTGACAGGCTGCGGTGGCACTCACATCTGCTGTGAATGCTGCAGTCAGTCGTTCACAGGGGATGACGGAAGAGAGCGATAACTGGTGGGAGCCCCTGGTGGAAGCTGGAGACCTTCAGTTAATGGTGTGACGTTTCAATACATTGGCTTCCACTTTCCTACTTAAACAAAAACACTTTCTGCCGATTTACAGCCGCAGGATGTTTGCTGACATCATGTCACAATGCTGCCACTGTTACCAGATCTGTTCAATTTGTGAAGCAAAACATATAGTGTTTATTGTTTATTACCATGCATTTGTCTTATTCAAATTGTTGGTACCAGATTAAAATTGGATTATATGTTGTGATCACTATGATGGAAAATCGAATAGTAGCAACAAAATTGCTTCACAAGTGATTGCTCCGTGAATTATTTTAATTAACTTGCCAGTGATAGTATTGCTCTTCCACAAAGTAATGTGACTCAATAAAGACTGATGACTTGGATCTAACTCTAAATACAGCGGATTTTACATCTCCAATAATGCAACTCAATTGGGTCTTTCATTTGATCTGTCTTGCTTCATAAGAATGTCCACATCTTTTTAACTTCATCCTCCTTCTTATTGTCACAGGATTTCTGTTATAATTTATAGTTAAATGGTTATTTTCTCAGACACGCCTAGTAATTCCCCAATCATCCCAATTTCAGGAATCAGGAACCATCTGTTTAAAGAATAAACATAGAGCAATGATATTGATTAGATAATCAGTCGGTTGTTAGAAATCCGGTACATTTCAAAAAAACGTTTTTGTTACATCATTTGGACTTGAGTGTCAATTAAAACAAACAATTTGAATACATCACCCCCCTAGGCTTTAGGTAATTATCACACTGTATTTCTTTGCATTTAACAAACAGAATAATGAACGTTTTGACCAAGGACATAATTCCAATATTACAACTCACTGTATCTATCACTGAGAGAAGTGCTGAGGTGAGTTCGCCAGGCTTTGGAGCAAACTCACATTATGCTGACTTATGTTTTCATAACACTCCTGTCCTCTTGTCCTCTGCTGTCCCTGCAGTTTGCTCCCAGTTCTCCCGCGGAGTGTACGCCATCTTCGGATTCTACGACAAGAAGTCCATGAACACCTTGACCTCCTTCTGCGGCGCCCTGCACACCTCCTTCGTCACACCCAGTTACCCCACCGATAACGAGGTGCAGTTTGTCATCCAGATGCGCCCCGCCCTCCGCGGCGCTGTCCTCAGCCTGCTCTCTCACTACAAGTGGCAGAAGTTCGTCTACCTCTACGACACAGACCGAGGTAGGTGCCAGCATGCGCCTGGAGTCAGGACATCAAGCTTGAATTACAGTGTGGAACCACAGGAAGTGTTACAGTGGCTCAGAATAGCAGTGGGGTTAGGAGAGGATAGATTTACCCTGTAATACTTTATGAAAGCCCTGTAAATACTTGAGCTGTTAACACTGTACTTACTGTTTTATATAATAGTTTGGTGTTATGTAAATGTGAAATATATTCACCAGCACCTCATAACACTTGTAATAACACTCTAAGAAATGACATATCTTATGAGCTATAGCCTTTGGATTGGGCTTTTTTTGAGCAGTTGGCTGGTTGGCGTCGGTTAATCTTCTTTTTAATCACGTTGTTGATATTGGCTCGTCTTTCATCTGAAATGAGGTATGTCACAGCTGCAACTAAAATGTATTCTGCAGAATCAGAGTCTCTGTCTGCCTGTGGGGGCTGCTTATTGTGTTGCGTCAATGAGGGTTTTTGTGTAGTTCCCAGACTGCATTGCCTTGTTGATAATAGACATTGGTTTATGCAGCAGCGTGCCGCGTGTGATGACCTGTCAACTTGTCCAAGTGTTAATTTCTGGGTGTTCTAATGTCAAATGAGAAAATAAGCTCATTATGTCTCAATGGCGTAAGGATCCCACCCCTCCTACAGAAACATCTACTCTGTTCACAGCAACTGGGCAGGGGGGGTGTTTGTGTTCAGGATATGACAGACAAAGACACAATATGTCCGCCTTTTTGTGGGGGTGCAAAAAAAAGGATGTCTGCATATTTCTGTGTTAGACAAAATTGATTAGTTGATCAATATTATAAAGATCGCAAATTATTTTGATAATCAAGCAAAAATGTCAGTTAATACAATTTTTAGCCACTCCAATTTAATTTGATATCATATTAAACTCAATATCTTTGCTTTTTGGTTAACAAAACTTAAATTTAAAGATATTTTCTTGGAATTTGAGGAACTAGGATGGAAGTTCTTAATTATTATCCAACATTTTATAGACCAAACGATGAATTGATTGATCTAAAAACTAATTTGCAGATGAATTAATAATTGAAATAATAGTTACTTGCAGCCCTATAACTATTTGGGATTGCATTGTTTATCTGCTCATTAAAGAAAGATTCTGATTTGCTTCAAGCAACGGTTCTTCTCTGCGGCGTGTTATCTGCTCTGAGTGGTTATTTTTTCCTAGCCCTGCCTCACGCACCCACCTCTCCCTGTCTTGCTCTGAGACAGAATTTGAAGTGTGCTTTAACGCAGAGTCCCCTGTCTCTGGGTCTCCAGGCCTGTAGGGTCTACAGCTGAGGGCCTTAATCTTCCACGCAGCCTGCAGATAATATGTGGTTAATTAGGGTCACTCTGACTAGAACACTCATTGGATCTTCCCTGCGGATGCTAGCAACCCACACATCCTTCAGCGCTACCAATACTGCCCAGATATCCGTCCCCATCCCTTCTGCTGCTCCTCTTCTGTCTGGCAAGTGAGACTGTCTGGGGCAAAGTTGGATATTTAGCGGAGGTGGGGAAGGGAGGCTGAAATTCAAAAAGGTGTTGAGGATGACAAATAGACCTATACTTTAAAGAGAATAAAAAGAGGGACAAAGGAAAACAGAGTGAGGGAAAGTTTCTAAAGGCGGAGGAAACAAAACACCTATCCAATCCAGCAATTAAGCCAACAGCAGGCGCGTGTGATTTACAGGCTGTTACCTGTGTACCGACAATTCCCTGCGTACTGTGTATCCCCGTGCTGAAGCCCATGCCAAACCACTTTTACCTCTCTCTTCACTGCCAGTGGTGTAAGACGATCCCTTATTAGCGGGAGGACATTGGCCCCAGGAGGGGATTAAAGTCGTTTATTGATGCACTCCATCCAGCACTTTGGGGGGCTTTGACACTTGGCTCATCAAGCAGACAGATGTGTCAGAGAGCCTCTACCTCCGCTTATCAGGTAGTGCAGCTCCCCAGGCAATATAGGCATTGACTGCTGGCTAAACCTGGAGGACTGACAAGGGAAAATAGTCTTCAAGGGTGTTTGTTTTTTACACTCTGGCTCTGAAGAAAGACAACATTTTCATACAACTACTATTGTCCGTATTATTTTATGTGTTTTATTTGTTTTGGAGGTTCCCAACCATCTTTTATGACTTACCACTAAAGTCCAATAAGAGGCCAAGTACCACTTCACTGACCCAAAAGTATTTGTTAAGTAACGGGTCATAAAAGCTAATGATGTTGCAACATTAAAAGAGTAATTGTTTGTGTTTACATAGGTGTTAACCCAACGTTAACAAACTGTTTTCCAGTAGATTTAACTATTTCATCAACTGTTTATCCATTATATTTACCTTATTATGTCAAGTGTTTATCCATTACGTTCAGCTATTTTATCTATTTGTCCATTAATCTTTTTAGCTAAGGATTTCAAGTGTTCATCCATAACTTCTTGATAAAGCAAGCATTGATAACACCAAACCATAGCTCTTTTGGGATGCTTTATATTAACCTCCTTAACACAAATCTTTAATCAACTTTTTATTTTTTTATTTGAGGTAATCTACCATCTTTCCAGGAGCAAACACCCTGGGGTATAAGTACCCTGATGAGTATCTCTGAGTCAATAAAAGATTATTGAATCGCTGTCCCTTGTGTTATTGCTCTGCGCTGATTTTCTTTTGTTAGTATTGTCTAAAAAAGAGCCCTGGCGTGTTGAAGAAGCCCCTCAGTATTCTTCAAAGTTGAAGGTTAATCATCTTTTCACAACAAAAAGCAAAAGCATGTAACAAAGCATCCCGAAAGCAGCTGGCTCTTTTACATATTTCTAATTTTGGTGCAAAAACAGTATATAAACAGAAATAGCCACATAACAAAGGACACTCTGCTCATGATATGAACACCAAGCACATTTTGCGATATGTTATTTATTTCTTTATCATTTGTGTTTGATAAAAGCTAAAACTGGAAGCACCGTTGCAATGTTTAACAAAACTCTGCTTTTTGGGAAGGAAAATACAGCGTATTCTTGAGCTGAGATCTGCCAAGAGGTTTCATTTCGTCAATAGAAAAGATAATTACAGCCACACTATTCATTTGGCTCCTATATTGGACTGGCAAAAAAGGCTTTTAGGCTGTAGTCTAGTGCTTTCAGTCAGAGAGTGATGGTCCATATGCCTCAGGCTTAGATGTATTGGAGGGAAATTAAGGTACATTTGTACCCTAACTGTCAATATGAGACATCCGCATGAAAGCAGACGTTATATTAAAGTAACTGCAGTGGAAGCAAAGGTAGCTTTCATAGGCAGTGTTATAGCAGCTTAATGATTGGCTACTTTTCATTCTTCTGACATAATATATTGACAGGTTACCTTGTGTGTTTATGTGTGTCTTTGTGTGTGTTAATAGTGTGGGCAGAGAGACTCAAATGGTCCATATAGATATCACCACTAGTTCTTTTGAAAAACTCCCAAACATAAAATATGGCTCACCCAGGAAAAGCTGACTATCCCACGGCACTCCTTTAAGCAAATCCTCTGTTTTCCCCACTTCGCTCTCCAACAGGGAATATTGCTTTCTCTGTCCTTTCAGTTTGCATCAGCAGACACATTTCCCCTTAAAAATCTCTAGCTGTATGGGGTAAGGGTAGATGGACCTTGGCCTTTCTATTGTGGCGGTCAGGTATGGGCAGATAATTGCCAGGTCTGTGCAGCAGAGACAGATGATTACAGGCTTTATTGTCTCTCCCAGGCACAATCAACCCTGATTCAGCAATCTCACCTCTACTTGATTTATGAGTCACTCTCTCTCTGTTTCTCACCACCTTCTATATACTGTGTCCTCATGTGCTTTTAGCTTTCTCTCATGTCCCTTCTTCCTGAGTGTCAATCCTACCTTTAATGCTGTAAAGGGGTCAAGAAAAGGTGGATTATGACACAAACCGTAAGTGTGCACTGGTCCGTTTTCAATGACTTAGTGGCAGGTTTATCTCTTATAATACAAACTAAGTTTTCAAACAAGTCGGGCTGAGGTAGACGCAGACATGTTTACTGTAAACGTATGATCCACGAGTTGGTTGAAAAGCTGTCTGCAGCTGACTTTTACACCCTGTAAAAGGTAGTAAAAAAAACAAAGTACATGCTAAAAGAACAGCATATTCGGTTGCTACTTGTATACACTGGATGTTTGCAGTGTAGAGGTAGTAAGTAGGAAAAATAATACTCAGGTTGGCTTCATAAGTTGCATTGCTTCCTGTATCAGACATATACTGTATGTTCACTTTGAAATGTACAAAATAAAAGTCTAGATGGAACACTAACAAATGTACAAATATAAAGCCAATAAAGGGTATCAAATTACCTCTAATAGTATCTCTAACTCTGATAGCAATCCAGGAGCAGGTTCCACTTGGGGGGTAAATACAACAAGTAATGAAAATGCTTAGCGGGTGGGATGGGGAATTGTACCCGTGAAAAATGTAATTGGCCTTAAAACTGATAATCCATTACTTACAATATTTGTCTTGTGTTTTTGTTTCTGAGATGCTAATACATGATTTCATTAGAGAATCCAAAGTATATAAATCTAAGCTTGAGACAGTTGCTGTGCCTAGTCTCAGTTGCGAAGCTGTGACTGGACAATTGCTGTATGGGGGAGGGGTTTAGCAAAGGGTCAATTGTGTTTCTGTCCTTTCTTTCTCGGCTGCTGTTTTATTTAGCTCCATCATTGTCTTCACGACCCCGCTACCTCTCTTCATTATTTTAATTTTATTTGTCTTGAGAAAATCTGGTTCACCTTGAACTGAGCAGCAAGACAAAAACAAAAAAACGATGTGAATAAAGATGGAAATATGACTGATGGAGTGCTCTGACAGTGAGAAAGCACTTAGATTTTCCATTGACATTTAGCGAATAGAAAGCAATCTGAAGAGAGCAGTGCCAGTGATATTTTGTGGTAAGCCCTGGAGCTGCAATCGCTTTATATCCATGATGGTGTTCTGACACACAGGATTAAGCCCGTCTCACAATATCCATCGCCACATCAAGGTGTTGATGACATATGAATAACAATGCTGGGTCTCATGTCGTAGCTTTCCATCATTTCTATATTAATCAATATTCTGAATGTGATATAGTGGGCGGGGAAAGTGATTCAACACGTAGCTGCTGTTGTGGCTATTTAATTTTATCATTTAACTGATGACGGATGAAATTGTGTTCGATGTCATAGCCTCATTTTTTACCAGGAAGTCAAATATTCTTTGAACAAAAACCTGGAAGCTGTATTCAAGCATTCAGTCCAAAAATATCTCCAGGGAACTTCTTTCATTCTGCCTTACAATATTTCCATTGACCCACACTACTGCGGAGTTAATTCACCAAACTTATCTGTGACATTAAGACGACTGTAGAGTATTGATCATTAGATGTTGCTGCATTATTTGTAACCACAAATGGAACAGCTCATTGTAAAACATGTAAATATGTGCTAATTCTGACCTACTGCATGACCCATATCCAAAGTGTATGCAGGCATTTATACAGTATTTACTGGCACTCACTTGTCGGTTGCACTCATTGTTAAAGGTCTTAAAAATGTCAAATATTGAATTGAAATTGTACTTCTTATAGCAGAACACAAGCCAGTCCTTACAATGCAAAAATACATTAACAAGACTAAATCTGTCCTTGAGAGAAATATAATAACTTTCTAAAATAAAGTTACTGGCTCCTCCATCTTCACTCAGCTGTCTCTCAGGCGACAGTCGGAACCTAAACTCTTAATCAAACAAGCTAATTAAGGTTTCTCAAAGTGAAAGTATTGTTATGCTTCTGTGGGTTTTAAACCAAAGTAAATTGATAAAATAAAATGATCCAGAATAGGAGGTTCCATAGTTTTTTGCACAGTCAATCCAACTGTCAAATACATTGTTGTGGTACGGTTTCAGTTTGTTTAGTAAATGTGCTGCAAATGAACTCCATTACAGAAGTGGCAGGCAGGATTCCCAAGACAAGACTTTTACACCGAAACACTTCTTGTGTTTTCCTTTAAATTATTCATCAAAGATCTATTAAAACAACAGCGTACTGCTTTACACATTTTAACCATTTACCATGTAGTGTTTTGGCTGCATTCATGTGGAATGATAGGGAAAACAAGTTTCTGATTTGGAAAATACCATACCAATGTGTATGCAATAAAATAAAGCACATTTTGTATAGTTTCTATCTTGTTTCCAAATAATGAGCTCATAAAAACACCAAAATACAAAGAATGACTTCACAACTCAGGAATGTGACCATCCAAGGAACATTTGAATGCACTACTTGCTTTAGTGACGACTGGGCTCTCTATGTCTAGATAATTAATTATTTGCAAGCATGCTAAAAGGAAAAAAAATATCATCAGGTTGATAACATTCTGTTTCAGCAAATCGAAACCTCTTGGCTTTGTAATAAACTCTCATAACTCTCCACTGACCCTGGTGATTGGCTGTCTAACAGCAAGACAAGATAACTCCGGCCTGGCACAATTGGCAGAGAGATGCGCAAAGAGGGCCAAGAGGCTTGTGCATGGGAGAATTGGATGACCGCACATTGTTAGCCTCGATTTTTCTAGCTCCTGCCAAGCTACTGTAGATAGGAAGATAGAAGGACAGATATGAGGGAGGGAGCAATCAGGCAGTGTCAGATACACTGTAACTGAAGCGAACCTTGCTCCCTATACTTCAGCAATCCCTCTAATTGGCTATCCAGAGACAGTTGCCTTTGTTCCTTTAAAAGAGTCAAATAATTATTGCCTCCTGCTGCTCTCCTGGATGCCTTTGATGGCAAACCAAATCAAGTCTGGCTTTTAATTTGATTGTACTCGTTTGGCATTGCTCTTCCCGTTGTAAACACCATAACAAATCAAGCTATGTGATACACTATCAAAAGCATTGTCCAAACTCTATGTGATTAACCACATAGAGACAAGCATGAAATGGCTATTCCCATTTATTCTACATAATCAGTTAAGAAGGGGTGTTGACATGTTTTCATGCGCACTGCCATTAGTGTGCAGATGTCTAACAAGCCAGATGAAATATTTTCTGTGACTACAAACCATCAGCTGCTTTCTTTCCATTAACATTTTTTCAAGCAAATTTTATGCCACTCTTTATTGCATTTCACACAAATAATGTCTAGTCAAGTGCAATATTGTCACCCACAATTGTTGATTTATACTCTCTGCTCACAATGCGAGATAATAAGTGTGAATGCCATCTCCGACTTCAACCATGTCTATATCATAGACTGCAGTTTGTTTCCTTGGCTTCACGGTCTCATCACCACCACTATAATGGCACATCAGCTGCACCCAGCTGAGACTCACACACACACACACACACACACACACACACACACACACACACACACACACACACACACACACACACACACACACACACACACACACACACACACACACACACACACACACACACACACACACAGACGCACACATATGCCTCTTGTGCTTTAGTGGCCCTCTCCTTCATGGCGGCTTCATAACAACTAAATTATGCATGCATCAGGAGAATAAATCAGCTTGGACACGCTGACAAGAAAGGGCACAACAGAGAAGCCATAAAATGCACAAGAAAAATAATATTAAAGAAATATGGATGAAGCTATGCATCACTGGGATTTTCTATCTCTTTTTATTTTGCACACATAAACTGGTATCACTGCCAAAGTGACATCCCAATATAGATAGCTCCACCTGCATTAACAACCTCTGTAATTCAGTAACCATTTGAAAGACTATAAGTCAAGCACCTGTGCCTTAAAAAGAAGTGATACGAGAGCCATCGTCTGTCACAATAAGCACACAATAAACCTCTATGCTCCTTCAGTGTCCTCTTTTAAATGAACCTGGAAAAAAGCCACTTTACTACCTACCCACTGCTAGCTTCAGCAGCCATGAAATTATTGCTTCGAGGGTCTTTTTTTTTTTCATTATAACAAAATGTCCTGGCCTTCACTTCATGCAGCCATTGTAGAGGTTGATTGCTTTGATGTTACACTATGTCACGGGTCAATTTGTTTGTATAAACCACCAATAGAAAACATATGCCATTCTCATGCTAAATAATATTTTTTCATGAAAGGTAGGTCCATCTTCTGTAATTTTCTCTTCAGTTTCAGATGATCAGCTAAAGCTGCTCAGAGAGTTTTTTGCAGTGATTGATCAATCCCTTCTAACGCACGCACACAACAGTAGGTGTGTGTTGGCTGCCCTTTTGTGAATATGTGCTGATACGTCACAGTATGCAGTGTGAGTGAGATTGAAGGAGACCAGGGAACAAAGACGGACAGGGAGAGATGGAGAAGCTCTGAAAAGTCTGTGGGTGGATTTCCATGGCGCTGCTCTCCTCCCTCCTGCATGTATGCTCGTCTAAAGATACAGACAGCCTGCTGCTTCTGTTTGCCTTGACATGCGCTGTCATTTTGATTAGGACAACAGTTGGCAGTGAAACTGGTTTTGGTTATAGGCCTACTGTAAACAACACATCAAAGCCTTGGCTACACACTTTCTTCTCCCGTGGGCAGTGGAGAAGAAGTGTATACTGTAGCTCTGGCTATAAGGTCTCTGTTCTAAATCACATAAGTAGAATGGACCTGTTTTTGAATCCATATTTTCTTCCACCTTTAATTGCCACTAGTTAAACACTTCCCTTAAAGGCACTACCATTACCATGTCTCTACACATGCTGAGAGATCTTAATATTCATCACCCACCAAACACTGATTGCCCGTTTGCCTCTGTATATACTTTGCCGGAGACGTCAAGAGCACGGGTCATATAATTCCAGTGAACATATCCTTTTCTTGGGTATAAATTGTGGGCCTCTGCCTGATGACTAATGAGAAGAAATATTAAGCTGTCTCCCTATCCAAGCCCTAGATTTTGATCTGCTCAGTACAAACACTGGGGGGATCCTCAGAGCCCTGTGAGCATAGTAAACCCAGAGGCAAACACACACCAAGCCCTAAACACTGTTACTATTTATTTTTGGCTTCCTCAAAAGACAACGGGGAGAAATTAGCTCTGGGAATATTTCTAAATTAAATCACACATAGAGAAGTAGCTAATGAAGAGTCAGAGTTTGACAGTTGGAGGATTTTTTTAGTTGACATTTCAAGTGTGCTCACGGCACAGGGGGTTAAAGGAAACATTGATTTAGTGAGCACCCTTCTTGTAATGTTCCAAGTTTTGTAAAATGTGCATGTTTGGTCCAGTTTAACTAAGATGTTCCATTGTTCTCAAACCCAAACCAATCCACACAATTATAAATCCAACCATTACCTTTTTGGTTTAAATTCAGTTGTTCCTGATGGCCGGTGAGACCCTGGACAGTGCTCAGTTGGGCGTTTCGAGATACTCATTTACCAGAGAACTGGCAAAGTTAGAGGAGAGAAGAGGCACATTTACTGTAGGCTCAATGGCTCTCGCCTCTTTTTCATGCGTGTGCTTTAGATCTTGAGCCCACTGAAATGAGTTCAGATCAGCCCCTCATTTTTTACTTTTGGCTGTTAGCTGGTAGAGCCAGCTGCTGTTGGTTCCCATTTTTATTGTTTACTGTAGTGTAGTTGATGCTGACTTATTTACTTACATTTCATTATTTGATTAGATCAGGAGATAAGATTTGGGATTGATGTGGATTAGTGTAATACCAACGATGACACAGTGTGATGATGCAGTGTAGCCCCAGCAAGCGGTATATTTGGGACTCTGAAGCTGATAGTCGACTGTGGCTAATACCGAGCTGGATGCTTAGAGAAATTTGCAATATGGCTTCTCTGATTTGCCTAGTTAGCCCGGATCAGCTGCAAGATGTGAGAGGTTGTTGTGAGAGACAGAGAGAGAGAGAGAGAAAGAGAGAGAGAGGCCTGTGACACTCTGCACTGTACCCTAATGAGAGGCATGGAACCAAAGGAGCTGGGCAATGAGATTAGATGCAACTCAATTCAATTACCGCTGAGCCGCCACGGGTGATGCTTCAAAACTCATCCTGTTACGATCCGGTTCACAGACGAAGAAGAGAACCGCAGCTTTCACTCAGCCGCTGTATGCTACACTGCCACAACATCTCATTCGCAACAGCTCTGATTTATAAGCACACAGGGCATCATTAGACTCCATCGGGATTTGGTAGCACACTCTGCAACGTTCTGATATAGATTCAAAGGAAAACGCAGAAATAATTGAGTTTTCACCCATCGCAGCAATTTATACACTGCTCCACCAGAGTTGTGTTGTGTTTGAGATTAAAGAGAAATTTAAGGCCCATTTTAAGTAGGAACACTATATATTAACAAAGTAAATCACTCTGATCCGGACACACATCCCTATGGCCCTGCTCTGCTGTTAACCCACAATCACTGACACTCCCACTCCCTCCTTTCTGGGAATACTAACTCTCCCTACTCTTCAATTTAATGGATCTTGTAAGAATGAAGAAGGACTTACAGCCTGCATTAGCAAAGATACACTTAGACATCTCTTCGCACAGATGCAGTGAAAGGCTGCAAAGCAAAAAAAACTAAAAATATAAACAATTAGTCCTTGTCTGTACAAAACACAGGTCTCCAGCTGTACACGTTGCCTCCATAGAGCCAAAACATATTCAAGCATGTGTTTCGATGCAATCTTCACTCGGCTCTTGTAGACTTAAACGTCTGTGTTTACCTCTGTTAATAAAGACACTGATTCATTCTGTCTGTATTTTTTATTTTGTGTGCAATATAACACCAACACACTATAAACTGCAGCATTGTACTCATGCATCAAATAAAGTCTGCTGGTGGAGATGTTGCCTTGAGAACAATACAAATCACCACTATTAATTCCTTACAGAATAGTTTTTGGTCTACAGACAATTCCTTGACTCTTGTTTTCTCTGGAAAAATGCAGATACTTTGCAATGAAATAAATAGACTGGGATAAAATCAATTGAAATTATAATAAAATAAATGTGTGCTAGAGACTTACTGACTCTAAAATGTATTTAGTGTCAAGTTACTTAATAAATATTATCCAACCCACTGCTGTCCCACTTTTTTTTTTTATTGAATTTGCTGATTAATTTATGAAATAATTGTTTTCTCCATAAAATGTCAGAAAACATTGCCAAATGTCCATTCCAATTCTCATAGTCCAAACAAAATGTTGCCTGAAAAAACACTTCCAAGTTAGAGAGAGCCGCCACATTTACTTTTGGACTGAACGGCCCTTGCCTCTTTTTCACGACCGGCTTTGGATCTTGATCCCTCTGAAATGAGTTCAGATCAGCCCCTCATTTCTTACTTTTGGCAGTTAGCTGGTATAGTCCGCTGTTTTTGGTTCCTATTTTTATTGTGTACTGTAGTGTAGATGATGTTGACTTATTTACTTACATTTCATTATTTGATTTGATCAAGAGATTATATTTGGGATTGATGTGGATCATAAAATGTCAGAAAACATTCAAAAATGTCCATTCCAATTTCTCCAATTAAAATGTTGCCTGAAAAAATACTTAAGTCAGTAACTGTACAGCAATCTCTCCTCTAAAGGGGTAGAGGAGAGATTGACTTTTCTGCATAAGTCTGTCTCCCTCTCCACCGCTTCCATTTCCACTGCCACTTATAACAATGTTTGTTGTCTGACTGTCTACTGGCTATATTATCCCATACGCACACACCCCTCCCTCCTTCCCCCAACCTGGACTGTTTCCTAACTTTTAACTTTTAACTTATTACATGGTCTACTTCACCATGGCACACATTCTCTTTGAGCACCTTACAATTTTTACATCATCCTTTTGTTATGTTGTATGTGTAGGTTGTGTGTGCTGTCTATAAGCTACTGGAGACCTTGAATTTCCCTCAGGATTAATAAAGTATCCATCTATCCATCCATCTATCATTAACATTATTTTTTTGTTTTTCTTTTGATTGACTAATCCATTATTCGACTAACAGTTTCAGTTGACTCACAATTACCTGTCTGTTAACCATGTACTATGCTATATAACATCTCTTAAACACAAACAAAAGTGTAGTAAATTGCAAGGCATACTCCTAAAGCTGCTTTATATTTGTTGTGTGGTATATACATTTAGAAATATGTTACATAGGTCACAGTAGTTACTCAAAAACCATCAGATACTCTGACAAAACTAAGGTGTAGGAAGAAAAATACATAAACCATGCAATTCACGTGATGTGTGTCTTGCGCTAACATACCAAATGTGAACAAGTATAATGTAACACATTTTACTAGACTACAATGTCAGAATGTTTTTACATGATTTGGTTGACGAAAGCTATTATTCAAGCATGATAAAACTCTTACTGTCTAGATGGCATGATTGGCTCTGAGGAGCATGATCAGCCGAATCTGCCGCATGCTGCTGCAGCATCTGCACAGCGGGGATTTATAGCTGGTGATAAGGAAATGTTGTTGTTGTCTTCCATAATTTATGTAGTTGACTGTATTACATTTTTAGATGTAACACAACTGTGGAGCTCATGAAGACGACGAGGTGAAAGGGATTTATATCTTTCCTCTTACGTTGGAAATAAATATCAAGCATTTATGAGGAGTCTGTGATGCTCTGCTTCCATTGATTGGCTGGAGCTGAAATGGACTCTGATCCAACTCAGTTGACTGGCAGTAGTAAATGTATGCAGACAAGCATGGACTAACACAATTATTTTCTATTTTTTACTTTCTGGTGGAGATGAAAAATGAGCTGTCAGTCTCGTTGCTGTTGTCAGATTAAGTTGCGCTCAAAGGATTTTGTTCCCTTTCGATTTTGAAGTCTAAATCACAATAAACATACATTTTTCTGCTGACAGTAGAAAAAAACTGCAGAAAAAGTAATCCATTTCTGGAGAGACTATTTACCACCACAAGATCCCATCTCTTAATTTCCATACAAATGTAAAACTAGGCAGGCATGGAATCTCCTGTGAATCTTAAATGAATCCAATTGTTCCAACACACTTCAGGGTTTGCTGGAGGCAGGGGGATATGTGCGGCGCAAAAATCAGCAATTTCAAAATAAAAGCCCTCTGTGATTCTAATCTGAATGACAGGACATTGTTTCCCTCATTCACATATAGAGTTAGCATAATTTATGTTTTTTTCGCACCTCAGTAAAGGAAATTGGAAATGCACAGATTTTACAGACGGAACACAACAGATACTCGCATATAGGAAGCTCAGATCCCAGGAGTGTCTTTTGCCTTTTTTAAATCTTCTGAGACACGCTAATGTGTCTTTCAAGAAGGTAATTTCACTGCTAATTGAAGCCCTTAAACAAATACTCATCCTATCATTTGAAGTCATATGCATGGCATGTCGCAAACACAATGTGATTACCGTTTGTTAAATTGTTCATTGGCATTTTTACCTTTACCAGCCACATTCTGTGCAGTTTCCAAACCAACAGAGACCATTTTGACCTAGTTAATCTGCATGACATCTCTTAATGTGAGAAGCTTTTATTGCTGGGAAGACTGCCATGCTATCCAGCTGGTTTGTGGTTGGTGAGGTTCTGAGCATATGCCTGAGGAAAATGAATAATGCATCCATGTTATTCAAACCCTCGTTCTGTAACTTTTGCTTTAGGTAGGGGAGATGTGAGGAAGTATGCTACATGAGCGACTGCCGCTGCTGAGCTCATGTAAAAATGATGATACTTCAGAAAAGCTTCAGATGTTTTTCTATTCCCTCCAAGACTTTCATTTTTCTGAGGGAATTGTGTCCAGGTAAAATAAGAAAAAGTACATTTGAGGATGTTTTGCCTTTACAGCACACTAGCTTCATATTGTTATAGTGCTGGGGTGTTTCATGTCCCATGTTCAAGTGTTGCTACTTTAATCCAGCTCCATGACCCAGAAGCCTCAAAGGGACTATATTTGTGCATCTACATGCCCTCATCATAACATCGTGTGTTGTGCTGCAAGTTACATTCATGAACTATAGGCGGAACTCCAGATGATAACCTTGAGGTCTGGCAGGCTGATGTCTCCAGGCAGCGTGCCACACTGCTCCTTTGGACAGATGACACACTGTGCGTCGGTGTCCGCCGCTTGCTGCGCTGCTGGCCTAAAGATCATCTGCTGGAGATGTGGCCACACGACAGGAGTGCAGGCGCACACAGCGCAGCGGTCTCAGAGCATTTATGAGTCAAGAAAAAAAGGCGGCTTGACCATTCAGACAGAATGGAAAGGAAGGGAATTGCAAAAGCAGAGAAATACAGGAAGTCGCAAAGTAGTTTCTTGCTATAGCTGTTGTTGTGTCTTTGGTCTCTATGCTGGCTTTGTTGGCAGACTGCAGCCGGTTCATAGAGATAAGGTTGATCGAGAAATGGTTTACATTTACAAATATATGTCAAAATGTTTACCCTACACACAGCTGCAAGGACTGTTTTTTGAGAACATTTGTATAGTACCAAATCGCGTAATATCAATCGTCATATAGGATCTGTATATGTCTGAATGCGTGCGAGCGTCTGCTGTTGCTGCAACTTTTCTGTCCTTTCCCTGTATCAGTTAACCACACGACGGACAATGAAAAGAGAGAGATTGAAAAGAAGCTTATTTGCAACTGCATTGTCCGTGGCTAAATGAAATACCAGCAGTGTGCTTTATTTTCATTAATAACCTTCATGTTCATTCTCGCCAGTTGAACATTGGTGAGAGTTAAGCCATTCTTATTTCAGCCTGTGCTACGTGCAATCTATCCCGCCAGAAATAGGGCTGCATAATTCATTTTGTGGTATGTCATTTGGCCCTGGTGTTTCTGAGCGTCCTGTTAAATGAAAATATTTCCCGTGTAAATTAATCATTAGCAGAGCTTATTCTCCATTCTTCTGCTACAATAATGATCTCTTTCTAGCGCTGGCCTGCTTGAATCTTTCATTGTCTTTATCTTTAAATGAGTTGGCACAGACGTTCAAAGAGACGCAAGCCGCGGTGTGTTTCACCACACTGTCAAAGTTAACATGTGGCTGAGCTAAGTGCCATAATTTAATTGATGCCAAGCGCAATAACGTCACCCGCTGATCTTTTAATAATATGGAGATACGTGTCCTTTCACTTCATTATTATATTGCCTTCTCAACATGCAAATGTAAATTCAAAACCACTTCCACATTTGCACACAGAGTCTAGACTCTAGACAATATTTCAGGGCTCCTGCAGACTTTGGAATGCTATTTTAGATTGTAATGAGATGGCCTTTAACCTTTGGATTCAAGCTAAAACCTCTCTAGAATAAATTAGCAGCCTCTCAGTTATTGCATAACATGGTTACTGTGTGCAGGTCTAATCTCCTGGCTCTCTCCTTCTCTGTCTCTCTCTCCAGGTTTCTCTATACTGCAGGCCATCATGGAGGCAGCAGTAGCTAACAACTGGCAGGTGACCGCTCGCTCTGTTAGCGGCACAACCGATGCATCAGAGTTCAAGCGCATCATCGAGGAGATGGACAGGAGGCAGGAGAAGCGCTTTGTGATTGACTGCGAGGTGGACAGGATCAACACCATACTGGAACAGGTGAGCCTCGCAGTCACTGCACACGTGGGAACGCCGGAACATTATATAACCAAACGCCTACGCTGTCCATCGATTCTAGCCCTCTTGTTTATTCCTGCTTTAGTCACCAGGCATATTTAATGCACACTCTGACAAATATCAAATGCCCTCTCCGCTATGGAACATTTTGGAGTCCTAGGTGTTCTTGATTTATGTAAAACAAAAACTGGGCAAGTGGAGTATGAAGACATGGGCGCTAACGATGCAAGGAGGATCTAACAAAAGATGCTACTGAATTGCATTGTGGGAATTTGATTTGATTCATATTTATTTTAAGGCTGCTCTAATCATTTTTTTCCCATGAACAATGGATCAAAGGTGTTACTTTGAAAGGGGTAGATTATAGTGAAAAAACCCACAAAGAATTAGCACCTTGTGGTTTTAGGGCCAGCAGCTTCATTATTTTGATTCACTTTCAATACCCTTTGCTTTTGTCCATAGAGGCAGCTGTTTTCAGAATCCATAAAACCCTGGTTTACACTACCTGCCCTGCACAAATTGGCACACTGTCAAAGTTGGCGACTAGCTGGTGAACATAGTGGAGCGTTTAGCAACATGAGAGCCACATAATTGCCTCAGGATTTGGAGGTAACAAAAGGAGCAAGAAAAAGTGTATATATTGGTCTTGTTGAATGAATAGTGACTCCATATAAATGATACACCACAGCTACCCTTTGCCAATGTTTGCATTTTAGTTGATAAAATGTAAAAAAGTGGCAAAAAATAACCTGTCTGTACATGTTTTTTATATGTGAGTTCCCTTACTGGAAGTGTTACATGTTCCTTTGATTTAAGAAAACCATTGATCATTTAATAGGTCTTTTCACAGCAGACATTTTGACTTAGAAGGATAGAAGGACTAGCAACACCTATGATGGCTCAGTTCTTTTCAAGTGTCTCAGTGATTGACAGTGAGCCAGCATGCAAGATATAAGAAACCTAAAATCAAAGCAGCTAAATGGATGTCAGCCACCATTCATTTTATTATTTAAACCTTTGCTTTTTCCTTCTGTAACTTGTTAACGTCTGTTCTATGTCTTAGAATGTTGTAGGATCTCATATATATTTTGCACTGAGGTTCTTTTTTATGTCTAGCTTATATTGAATTTTGTTATGTATGTGTAACCACATTAAGGCTAAACAGTGTGTTGAGTCGAATATGACCCACAGCGGTAATACTACCTGTTGGAGAGGATCTGTTAGGTGTTGTGTGCCTGCTAAGGTTGAAGCCAGCTTGTTTAAAAATCAGTGCATGTTGTAGCTTCCTGAGAGCCTGAGGCTGAGAGGTCAGAATGTGAGCAGCCATTTGGAAAGACCAATGGATGATGCATTCTTTGTAATCCTCTTCTAACAGCCCCAAACCCCTCCTTTCCTCCATCACGTCCATTGCCTGAGGAGGAAA
Source organism: Eleginops maclovinus (assembly GCF_036324505.1). Taxonomy (NCBI): domain Eukaryota; kingdom Metazoa; phylum Chordata; class Actinopteri; order Perciformes; family Eleginopidae; genus Eleginops; species Eleginops maclovinus. Next base: position 16,651,570 of record NC_086371.1, read on the forward strand.
TGAAAGGTCCACCAGTCCTTGTAGTAGGGAAAAACACAATTACCATGAATAGATGAGTGGCTATTATGCCATGGATCTCCTCTGTTGGGCCGCCCCGCTCCACCCTGCTCTCCTGTGCTTGCGGTTGCCCGCTCACAAGGAAATCAGCTCCTGTTTGGTTTCTGCTCATTAACAATCATTTAGATATTGGCTTCTCTGTGCCTCACAATATCCCCCTCCAAGTGTTGGATTTCAGTTGTCTTTTTTTGTATGAAGCTAATTTGATCCCAGAGTGGTAGTTTAAAACAGAATAGCTTTTAGTATTAATTTGCTGTGTCTAATTTAATTGTTGTGCTGCAAATTTCTAACCAGTTCCTATTGAGGGACTATACTGAAATATATGTTCCTTTTTGTGTGAATGCTATGCCTCAGCTTTTAAGAAAAGCTTATAATATTAATTACAAATCAAATGTGAGGAATATTAATGGTTGCGTCTTTAATTGCATTTCCCCTCTTCTTGCAAACAAAATAAGGATGCACAGTACTAATCCGCTTGATGTTCTTCTGTCTTTTTTCCCATTCATTAATTGTTATTTTTTTCTTCTAGAGGGAGCTCTTTCCCTTGCTTTGCCTCAAATCATCACCATCATACTTTCTTTTCATGCCTTGACTTTTAGCAGGGCCTCCAACAGCTAACCTTCAAAGCGGCAGTGTGCTCAATTTGGCCTCTTGTTTCAGCGACAACCTCAGCGTGGGATTTTTGTTGTTGTTGGAGCTAATTGAAATAATCTGGCTAGCTCCGGCAATATGGATGAGTCACATGCATTCATGTTAGCTGCTGGACTCTACTCTGTAGCCGCCCCCCTATTGGGCCTTACCATTATACATTGAAGCAGGGATTGACCGCCTCCTATGAGGGCAATCACACCAAAAATTGCTCCCACTGCCAGCTATGTGGAGACACGCTGCTTCTGCCTGCTGCTGGGTTTCTATTAACAAATGATTGATGGATAGAGTTTCATATATGGGCAGAAGTGAGGGTTTGAACAGAACCTGTGTGCAGAGGCCTGTGTCTCTGTGTCGCAATGTCGACGTGTCACTTCAATCTGTCAAGGTCACTGCTGTTGAGAGAGGATCATGAGGCAGGACAGATCCAGCCAGCTGATTGCTGGGGGAAATGGGAATCAGCTCTGTGGCTCAGTTTTATGATTTCAGTCGAGGTTATCCCACTACAGAATGAATGTCTTTATACCAGGCAATGAAGTTCATGGAGTGTAGAGCTATCTTCAATAGGCGAGTGTCGAGGCTCCACAATATGGTTCAATTGTGGCACACAAAGCAAACCGTGCTGCTCTTTATTAGCACCACTTTTGATCCAGCGGCTGCTAATGCTTTAGTCCTGCTGGGCCTTTGATGCTCTACTACAGTTGTTAACCACACTGTTAGAGTGTTTTAACACTTCAACAATGTACCTAAATATTTAAAGGGACACCCAGTGTTAGTAGTATATAAACACAAGTACTACACTTGAGTACAGTTTTCTTTTCACTCTTTAAGGCAGCAAACAAATGGTTGTTTTCATTGTCTTCAAGTCTATTGCTTATATTGTGGTTTTGGTTTGCAAAATGTCTGAAATTAAGGGAAAATGTTGATGAGTGTTTCCTAAAGCCTATTGGACGTTCTTCAAAGTGTTGTTCTGTCTTCAACTCAAAGTTATTTGTTTTACTGTAAAATATACAAATTCAGAAGCTGGAAGTTTTATTTATTTTAACGTTGAAAATGTACTATAAACTGAATGAAACAACATTTGTATATTGATTTTTAAACTAAAACTAAAAAAGAACAAAATATAGATATTTATAAGATGTTTAAGGCAGTTCGATATCACTCCACTGCAAGCTGGTAAACCTTGAAAAGCGGATTAAATGTTGATACTAAATATGAATTGCCTTTGTCTGACCTTTAATATTATTTTATAACTGTAGTAATTTTACACTTAAGTACTTTTATAATCACCTTCTGTAAAATGTTATCATGGGGCTCTAAGGAGATTTACTCTAAGCCATCCTCAAGTGGCCGTTTGAGGAATTGCAGTTTTTTTGGACTTCCATGTCATCTTCATTTCTCAGCCACAGTGGTTGATGCTTTATACACACACACACACACACACACACACACACACACACACACACACACACACACACACACACACACACACACACTCACTCAGCTGAATGTCACTTTTATTAGCTTCATTTATCACCTGAGATGATGTAGAAACATGGTCAGGAATTTATTTGCATACTGCTGCATCAGGTGCAGTGTTGTTTGCTCGTATAAGAGCAGAGTGTGTCTCCCTACAAATTTGTTTTGGGGTGCTGAAGAGAATGCTACACCCGCGCTATTATCATTTCATGCTGTAACAACCACTCAGGATTTATCACCCATAGGACTTTTCCATCAATATACTGCACTGCAGATAAATTAACCCAATAGCAATCCTTCCCTTACGACAAAAACGGGAGAACCTCTGCCAGCTCTTGTCACTGAATCATACCCAATACATGTGTTTCGTCGAACCAGCTAGGTTTATGATATTGATACCTGAGAAAAACAAAAACTACAGTATGACTGAAATAAGAGAATGATCTTAGTATTAGTTCCACTTGTTGTGATGATGATTTTTCAGGGTGAGCGTATGTAATTTCGTTGAGTGCCTGCATGTGTGTTTGACAGTACATATGCTCGTGACTAATCTGATCCATCTATGAGATTTCACATATAGCATCATATCTGCCTTATTGCACCTTCCTGGCTTTCTTCCCTATGGGGATTTCTTTGCTGTAGTCTGCTCAGAGGCAACAACCTGCTCATCACTAGTGTAAAGAGAGGCAGGCGAAGGGAAAAAAGGAAAGAAAGGATGTCGTCTGGGACAGGCCCAGGGCACGCAAGCTGTTCAAAGACAGTCAGGCAGTGAGCGCTCTGCCAGCCAAAAAGCTGCATTTTCATGGAGGAAAAAGAAAAACAACTGACAATGATTCACGGAGAGAGAAAAAAGAAATACATCTGGGGATTTGTTAGGACAACATTCTGCCGCCTGCAGAGGCATGAAGGGTGGCCATATTGCCTCCCCATGGAGAATACGAGATCCTCCATATCTGTTTGCTCTTGAATGGAGAGGTGGGAGAAAACCCACTGTTACAGTATATGTATAATAGAATGTAATAACTTTATGTTGTATCAACTTTGAATAAGAAAGAGCAGTGTAGAAGTCATGGGATAGTATGGGCTATAAAACTCCAGCAGCAGTTACAATAACGTCAGCAATATGTCAGATGATGCTTAATCATTGGCATGGATGATACAGAAAAAGGGGCGAAATAACGTTTGGTAAAAGTCAAGGGAAAAGTTGTATACTCATGTAACATATTGGCAAAGAAGTAAAGAATGATATAATACAAAATGTGCCACATAAAAAGCCTAACAGGCATTCAGACATTGACTCTGCTCTCTGGTAACACTTACTGGTATGTGTCACGATTTGTTCTGAAAGATAGAGTAGAGTAGAGTGGCAAGAAGGTGAGATTTATGTCTTATGTGTCCTACTTATATGAAAGGTGCTCCTGATTTCAACATCCTCTTATTGTTGGTGGGATACTTACCCAAGTGGCTCACAGAATAATATCCAAAAACCCTTCTGCTTTACGCAAAGCCGGGGCATCGTAGTGGTTTACGTCCTTGGTACCAACCTTGGCTGTTGAGGGCCATTTACTAACTGTGATTATATTAAATGGGATTAAAGTGTTATCATTAAACAGAAAGTGACCTGCTGACTCCACAACTGAATGAGAGGCAGAGACGGACGTGCTGTGGCTCTGACAATATGCAACTATAGTTATAACTGTATCAGTAACAAAGTCTTGTAAAAATACTCTCCGTAAACCTTTATCAATCTTGCAAAATGACCCAGATCATTTTCAGTGAAAAGGGAGTAGGACATATTGCTGTTTCAGGGCCAAGTTTTACTTCAAAAGAATGATGGCTTCCCAGCAGCAGTATCAGGGTTTCCCAAAGTATCAAGTCTCACATAGTTCCTGTATCTAGACGTTATCATTTGAATATGAGTATGATTTTCGGAAATCTAGAGCGGGCGGGGGATGGGCAAAAGTGAACCCTACATTTTCCCTTCCTATCTTTAGGGACAAATAGTATTGCGACTGCCAAGAAAAGCATCTTAGCTTCAGTCACTACTGGCTGTTAATTAGAGAGCACTCCAGCAAGAGCACTTCTACCAAAAGCCTTGAAGCAGAACTGGATAAAGCAGGTCTTTCTACGTCAAAGTATGGTTCACTTTAAAAAGCCCTATCCTGTATTAAGTGCAACTCTATGGTATCACTGCAGCCGTTACATTATAGGGGAGAGTTCATGCTAATGTGATTTATAATTTTCTGTACGTTTTGAGCAATAATCATAAAATGCGCTGTCACCAAAGCTTTGATCAGGGCCGTTAGTAGGCTTTGGTAAAGTAAACTTGACAAATAGTGTTCATGGTGATGGAGAAAAACACAGCTAGCTTGCATTACCTGCCACATACTGTATGTTATAGCTACTGCAGTCAACGAAGGTGCCGATTGAGAGCTAACAATAGCTAAATAATAAATAGCTTATGGAAATCCTCAGTTATACTGATGTACATCAACATCAAGTTATTTCCTTAATTAGATTTTGTCCAGACTGAGAAGCAGATTAACCTGTCAGTTACCTTACATAACATTAGCTCATATTAGATTTCTAATATCTATGACTCTGATTGTCAGAAGTGACTTAGCAGCAGTTTTGATCATTACCATTCTCCGAAGTAATTACAAAGGAAAGTTGTCAGTCTAATATAATGTCTAGAATTAATTGTTTGTAGCACTGTGTACAGTTTTCAGTGCATTCTTCACCCCACCCCCCCCACCCCAATATACATTTTTAGTCCAAACTTAAATGAGATAATAAAAAAAAGAACCAAAGAACAGTGCTTTGCTCAGCTTCTCCAATGTGAGGGATTTTTCAATTTTAAATAATTGTAGATTTGTATGTTTGAGTCATGAAGCATTGGTTGGACAAAACAATCGTTATAACACATGTCCTCAGGAACTGTGAAGGTTGTTGAATTGAGGGTCTGGTTATTTATTTTAAGTAGAATTTAAAAGTAATTGCATCATTATTTGCTCCTCTCTTTTTAGGCCTCAGTGAATGGTATGATATTTGACTCTGGGGAACCAATCATTTTCAGTCTTCCTGTATCTTGGCAAACTCCTCAGTGGAAAGGTCAAAGTGTCTGGCGTTTATTGGAAATGTGTAGTTGTAGTTTTACTTGTAGGTCTCAATCTGGTGGGGGGCGAGGCACGGCGAGTCTGGATGAAATCAAGGTCACACTAGTTGTCGGTCCCCATCAGGCTTTAAAGAAAACTCTTGTCTAAGAAATACTGTCTTCCCTTTAGCAGAAGAACCAAAGGTGGTGCAGCCAGTTGGTGGATCGATGTGCGAGAGGCTACACTGTTTGAAATAGGAGAGGGGAATGGCATTATTGAAGGGATAGGACAATAAACACATTTGTTCTCGTCAGTGTCACTGGGAAACAGAATAATTGGTTAGTGGGCTTGTGTTTGTATGTATGGCCTCTAATGGCAATAAACAGCAACAGAGATCAATTCAAATCAAATGGCTGGCAAAAAATAGAGTGTGATGAAAGTCAGTCTTTAAAGATAGTGCCGAATACCCCTGTCTGTGTTTATGCCGATGTCAATTATAAACTGACTAGCAGAACCATAAAAGCATTGTTAATGAAAAATGTAACTTTTCATGATTAGTCTAGCTTAACATAAATACAGAAGGCAAGAGGAGAAACAACTTACTCATATACCAACACCTCTAAAGCGTATTCATTTACAAATTCTCCTCTTTTTTATCCACCCACGAACACTGTTGCTTTGTGGATTATTTTATTTTTCTTTAAGCTGTTCCCCTTCTTTCAGTCTTTATGCTAAACTAAGCTAATCAGGTTATGACCCCAGCTACAGATTCGCACCGTTGCTAATTACGATCACAATCGGGCAGTCGGACTACTTCGCAATTAAATAGGTCTCAATATCGTTTGTGTTCAGAATGTTTAAATAAGTGGTTAAATTAAGCCATATAGATTTTCACGTTTTGATCTCCAACATAAGATTTGTCAGTAGTGACTGAAAGAGACTATGAAACATCATCACACCAAAACGATACCGCCTCTAGCTTAGCGGTGTTGATGCAAAGCCATGCAGCCATGATGTGGTTTGTTTATAGCCTAGTGTTCGCTTTTTACTCCTGCCGATTGCATTCACGCTTCAAAAATCACAGTGGTGTTAATATGTGGAGATTGTATGTAAATGTAATGTATAATTTTGTGATGCTAACTTCTGGGTCAGCCTGCAAGAATAAGTCATCACAGCACCACTCTATAACAACCATTGAAGAACAGACATTTTGTTAGTCCACTTAAGCCCATCTTTTTTTTTTTATTCAGTTTGTATGCAGAATAAACACTATCTAGACTAGACACAATATTTTCATAAGTGATCTTTAGTTGTTTGTCATTGTATTTTTAAACTATAAACACATCTACATGAAGTTCTTCCCCTGTGTTTATAGTCTTTATGCATGATATACATGTGATTAGCCTACTCATCTTCTTATGTCTGTAACTTAACAGTATTTTGCACTGCTGCTCTCTTGTATACACCAGTGAGCTAAAAAAATATCTGCCTCTGTCTTATCTGAGTAAATATTGTTTTCCATAATGGTGTGTTATTGCTCAAATAGTTTTGGATTAAAATGGAAATACAAGAGAATCTTTTCTTATCAACATCATTAAAAGGCAGTTATCACCATCTGCAGCACCGGAGGGACTTAGGGCAATCAGCGGTGTACACAACAAGTTACAATGACATTTTTCCGTCTCAACTGGAGTCGGGTCTCGCGGTCTGCCTAATTAAAGGGCTGAGGGGAGAGGTTGGCGGAGGTTATGTGTATCTCTTTGTCATAAGTGTCTGCTGTGCTCCATCCCAAGGTTGCTGCTTGTAGCTGTTGCCAGGATGACTGTGAGCTGCGGGCACCAGGCGGGAGGTGAGGCCTTTCTCTGCCCAGCTCCGACGCAGGTGTGAGGTGGCTTACGGCCGGGGTCAAGGTTAGCACCGGATGAAGCAGTGGGAAGCTGTGGGGTTTGTCCAAGAAAATGCAGCAGAGCTAAAAGTCTTGAAAGCTCGACTTTGGGACAATTACATCCTTCTAGCTGCGATATCAGAAGAGTTCTGCAGAGATTTCTTTTTATGGAGCTGTCTGTCATTTTCTCATTAGACGCAGATTGATGGATTCTAAACGCCAACACCTGCTATTTCTGCATTATAATCAGCTCATTTCCTCTCAGTTTCTATTTCTCTTTCTTGGTTTGTTCCTCTCTGTCTGACACCCCGCAGCGTTGGAGGTTTAAAACCATAATAATGGGGAAGCTGTCATAGAAAGCTGACCCACTCAAGCAGCTTGATAGCGTGGCAAAAGGCTTTGTGTGTTTATACTCCCTTGTGTGCCGAAAACTACACATTTCCCTGCCCTTTTTCAAGAACAACCTTCAGATTTCCAAGAAAGAGGTGCTCAATCACAGCCAGGATTATTGTTTGGCGCTACTGTATACTAGCGCACCCAGTTCAGTTTAAGTTCACCATGGATAAATTAAAAGCTTTAATTCTAACGGGTGAAACTGGAAACGTCCTTTATATATCTGTTTTGGCCTCGGATGTAAAGACAAACGTTCGCTTTTCATCACTATCCCCTACTCAGCGGGAAAGTCGTAAATGATCCAGGGTAACAAATATCCAACATTCCCAGCCTAACACGCACACACACACAAACAGATGATAAACTGACAGTTTGTTTTTGTGACAGAGCCAGAACATGTGCAAACATGCTGATTTTGCTGTAAACTTGTGTCGCTGTGTTTGTATAACGCAGATGAAAACCGAGACATGGTTGACAGGTTTCTGCATGGCAGCCACTCAGAAGTCCATCCACAGCAGACGGCAAACTCATAAATAACAGACCTCCCGAGGCCCAATCGAAAACCTTGTCCAGCATGTAATGAGAAAAAAAGCCAAGACAATTTAGAGACTCACTATTTGATTTATCTGTAGGCCGAGAACAAAAGGAAGAAGAACATCTAGAATAAAAGGCAGCATATGGTCTAAAGTGATGAAATGGCTTAGAACACCACTTACTATTTTCAGTCTGTCTGCGTGGGTTGAAACATGCTGTTATGCTCCGAAGGTGTGATGTTTTCAAAGCAGAGCAAGATCTACATCTCACTGTCTCACTGTAAATTCCTTTGAAATGTTTTTTTTAGCCTATTTCTACCTTCTGTCCAACATTTGCTGGGGACTCATGTCTCTGCACCCTGAATCACATCAAAGTGAGCAGAATATTGAAGGGTTTTCCATTGTTCCTGCTTCTCTCTCATTATCATCTCCTCCCTAAACACTTCTGGTTATAATGCAGTCAACCTTGCTTTGTTTTGACTTCAGTTGGTGTCCTGCGTGCTAAAAAGGAAGCTTCTGCATTTACAGAGATTGTTGTAGCCACTTATACAAGTCGTGGCTCTTAGCTCTCATCTCATGGGTGGTTTAATGTATCGATGTTTTTCTCCCCCATAGGTTGTGACCCTGGGGAAGAACAGCCGTGGTTACCACTACATTCTGGCCAATCTTGTGAGTAATAACCAAGCCGTTCCCTTGGGAGGAAGTGGAACCTGCTTTTTGCTGCATGTGATGCTACTAAGTCTCAGCCATGAGCGCTAATGTGCATGCACAATAAGTGGATTATAGGCTTTCGTATGAAATCAGGAATAAAAACAAAGGTGTATATGTTTTGCTTTTTTTTTTGTACCGTATATATTTGTCTTATCATATTTATTACTCATGTTTAATCAATCTCAAAATAGCATTCAGACTATAGTAAATTACATATTTATCATAAATGAATACCTCCATATTTTGTTCAAGTTTAATGTCTGCATATAAACAGCATTTAACCTTTTTTTAAAACATTTTTGGAGGGCAGCCATCTTTTGCTCCCACTCTGGGGGAAAAGATTTTCATTTAGCCTTGATATTAGCATGAGAGTTTTTTTTAGAGGAGGCCAGCCCCGTTTCTCACTGGCTGATCCCCTGCTGCTTTTTCCCCGACTTTAGAAGTTATAATTATGCAGTCAAATGCATGTCCGCGCACACCATGACCCAATGCCACTCTGGAAGTCAACGATTTGACCATAAAAATTAAGAAGCTCCATGATATAGGTCTGGGTTAAAGTAGGACATTTGTAGGCAGCTGGAGCAGCAGCAGATTTAAATGCATTAAAAAAAAAGGTTTGGTTTCCTTTAATAAAACTAGGCCAGGATAGTCCAAATATCCTGTTTTGTCTTTCATGAACAGATACAAACGAAGCGTCTAACGGCAGTTTGTTTTTTTACATGAACCCAGGTTACAGCAGAAAAACATTTGCCTCGGTGTAATGGTAAACACATGTCGCTCTTTTATAGCTGCTAACATGTTGTGGTGCTTTCCACCAGCTTTTATTTAAAAAAAACATGTGACATGAATCCTCTTCTCTCCTTTTATGTCCTCTCAGGGATTTACTAATGTGAGCTTGGACAAAGTCTTCGCCGGTGGAGCCAACATTTCTGGGTTTCAGATCGTCAACCCTGAGAACCCGATAGTGCAGCAGTTTATGCAACGCTGGGAGCGGCTAGATGAAAGAGAATTCCCAGAAGCCCGAAACACTCCTCTGAAGGTACTTTGCTTGCAAGGCCTTTCATTTTGCATGCAGAATACACCGATCAGCCCTTCTGAAGTTCTCTCTATCGGTTCCTCTCATCCTCTGTTTGCCTTTGTCATGCAGCCAGTCCTCCCACCCCTTGCTTCCTCCTCTTTTCTTTGCTTTGCATCCCTCCAAGCAATCAATATATTGATAGGCGGTGCAAGGCAAGGTTATACTGCAGCTTCAATTTACATCTAATTAAACAATGATCAAGGAAGAAATGGATTTTGAATGGCATTTAATTAGATTTGGTCATGGTGCTGTGGTCAACAAACAAGTGGCTCAACCCTCAGTGGTGAAAAGGTCAGGTGAAGTTTGAGGGGAAGTGCGTGGGAGATAAAATCACATATTAGTGCTCTGTTCACTTCTCAACTCTCCACTAAAGTTTTGAAAGAGGTGCTGACCATCTGACAAGTCTTGGTTTTTCTAATTAAATCTGTCTAATGAAGCTTTTTGGCATAAGCAAGGCGTCAGAGTTTGACCTGGAGGCACTGACTGCATGGGCTGAAGTCAACACATAGACTGCACCAAATTACACTGGGACTCCTTTTACTAAAAAATACTTATCCAGACCTTGAAGGTTATATAGAAACTACAAAAATGGTAATCTTATCTCATCTGCTGCCTCTCACCATGCGCTCCTGTCTGACAGTGTGCACTGCTCTCTTTTTGATTTTGTTCAGTATACTTCAGCTCTGACCCATGATGCCATCCTGGTGATAGCAGAGGCCTTCAGGTACCTGCGGCGCCAACGTGTGGACGTGTCTCGTCGTGGCAGCGCTGGAGACTGCCTAGCCAATCCTGCCGTACCTTGGAGCCAAGGCATCGACATCGAGAGAGCTCTTAAAACGGTAGGGGGTGGCGGGAGAAGAGAAACAGAGAGAAAAGAGAGGAAGAGTGGCATGCTGATAACTAAAGAAGAGGCTAGAAGAAGTGAAACAGAGATAGGGAGCGAGAATGTGATAAAGATGGAAAGTGACAGAGAGAAGGGAAGAGAGCGCAGAGCTGTTCTCCTCCCTCCGCCTGCAGATATCTCTGCATAGAGCTCACTCAAATCCAGGCTCTCATTACCATAAAACTACATATTTTATTAAAGCGTATCCAGTTCATCATTTGATTAACAGACTGCGCACACTCCTGTAGCTCCATGGACACAGGCATCTTAATACCAGCTATATATGCAAAGTGATGGCTATTACACATTCCCCTGTGACTGTCTGTGTGTCTCTGTCTGTGTGTCTGTTTGTCCCTTGTGGCAGGTTCAAGTGAATGGTATGACTGGGAACATCCAGTTTGACAACTACGGCCGCAGGACCAACTTCACCATAGACGTTTATGAGATGAAAACAGGTGGGCCGAGGAAGGTAAGTCGAATCAGTGACCTCTATCAACTCCCATCCATCAACTGTCAGATCCAGACACGATCACAAGTCCTTTTAGCATACACAGTTGACAGCTTGCTCACGTCAAGGGTTATCATCATGACTTGTGTAATTTGGCCATCATGTAGTTTGAAATGTTCCGCTAGATAACAAAGCTCAGTGAATGTTGGCCAGGGATACTAAAACTTTTCCCTGAACTATTCTGAGGGAACTGATTGTGTGAAAGTAGAAAAATTGAAACAAGCCAATACCTCCGTTTATTACACTGAGGACTTTTGCAGTCATGTGGGAGCAGCAGGACTGACAGGACAGTGCAGAGTAATGCTAATTGCCTTTCTCTACCGCTGTAAGGTAGCAGCACTGATGAGGCATCGCAAGCCACACAAATCACACACAGCCTGCGATCGCGTGACTCAAACTGCCCTACCAGAGGAGTGATTTAAGACTATTTCCCTGCCATGTGATATCGCAGATATGATTTTTGGTCTTCTCCTGACAGTAATTACCATTCAGATAACCAATTACTATAAAGGGGACCCAAGAATCCCTTCTGGCTCCTCTTCAAAATGGTAATTCCCAGCGGTACGTTCATATCATAACCGGAACCATATGATGACCTCTGGTTTTATTTCGTAACCTAGAGTTCCAGGCGACATCTGGAAATTTCTCGTTAGCTGGATAAGTGTGGGCTCAGTCTGATATGACGTGTGGTTACGCTGCCTGCCTCCTAGGCCTCTTAAGCCTACACTTCAGTTAGCATCGCACAGCCAAACATGGATGAAGAAGAGAGAGAGACGGTAGGAGAAAACAGGTCAGGGGGAGAGAGTGAGGGAAGATGAGACAAGTGGGGCAGCAGTTTGTCAGGACCTCAAGCCCTAGTCACCCCTTTGACAGTTTAAGGATGAAGGTTCTTAGCTGTGGCTGTCAGCAGTGATGTATGGCCTGATATCTGTCCCAGCTGCTCAGGCTGAGATCAGGACTTTGCCTCCGGAGTAGCACTCCGTGACACGGCTCCACCGCAGCTTCGTCCCCCGAGCATAACTTCACAAATATCACTGTCGGACAAGAGCGGCGGTATAAACATTTAAAAGCTTTCTCTGGTCTGGCAAGTGCACTAACCAAAGACATAACTGTAAGCAACATTTGTAAAGTTGAAGTTTGCTGCTTTCTAGCGCCTCCACTTGGTGTTTAAAAAGTCTGCACTGCCGTACACCTGTCTGGCCCAAACATTTAAAAGATCAGAGGAAAAAAAAATGTGCACCAGATGTGACGGGGGAGAACTTTGCCGGCAACAGTTAGACTATTGGCAGCAACATATGCAACACGTTTCATCGTGAGCCAGAGCAGCCATTATTTCAGATGGGCAAACAAACACTTGACATTGGTTTGACTTAAGCATCTGTACAGCAGAATACAGAAAAACTGCAGAGGCAGGACCGTGCAAAAGAAACTGTGCAGCCACTGGAATATTGTGCTTAATTATTAAACGTGTATGCAGTTCACAGGCCTTAATATCAATTATTTACCATAAAACCTGCGAAACTGAAGGTGGGGGGGGGGCTTGAAGCTGTCTGCCGTATGCTCATGCAGATAATTTCATGCACATTTAGCTGTTTGAACTGATGGAGATCATAAAAACCAATAGTAGATTCTCATAATATCTTTGATCGTGAAACAACTGCATGTTGAATGTAGAAATATCAATTGCTTTTTCCATGCTGACATTCCTTGGTCATTATGCCATTTAAGCATTCTGTTCATTTGATGCTATTTTGGTCATACTTTGGGGCAAAGGGAGCAGGCCTGGGAAATGCAATGTTTTTTTTAATGAGCCCTGCATCATAGCAGTTCCCTGTAAGATTTTGAAATATTGCTACTATGTACTCATTTACATACCGTGCGTGTGTATGAATGCTTCACTAACCGCTGTTTTTTCTTTGCAGATTGGGTACTGGAACGAGTACGCACGATTTGTAAATATTATGGAATCGCCGGTCTCCTCCGGCAACTCCTCAGTGGAAAACCGAACGATTGTGGTCACTACTATTATGGTACACTTTCCACGCAGTTTTAAATGTTTCACGTATTCTGCCACTCAAGGTCATGGTGTTGATTCCAATGAGTGATACATTCTGTCCTGGGCGGGTAGAACCACATCTTTTTTGTGTTGCTTTCCATCCACTCACTACATGTTGAAACAGTCGGTCCGTAACGGGGGAGTGTTTCAACTGTATCCGTGTGGGTGTCAAAGCATTTTGATTTTCCATACTTCAGTGGCCTGTCGTAGCAGTGACATCACAATAATGGTATAAATGATAATGGTTGACTCCATCAATTACAAAAAGCATACAAACGCATACGTAAGTAGACCTGTCTGTCCTCATCAAGTAAATGTTCAATGACACCTGGGATAGACTGGCCGAAGAATGACTAGAGGATGATACTGCAATGGTTTCTCAAGCCGGGCAAAGCAAAATAAACAGTATTGGAAGAGGGATACGCAGGTTTGGTATTTCTCCTTGTAATCGCCTCTCCAATCTATTTTGTATTGCTCCTACACGTGTTCTGTGTTGAAGTATAACTTCCTGTCAGTGATTTAGAAGTGGGATATTCCCAGATCAAAGCCAGATAACGAAACAGAATATCTTAGATTTATCTTATTTATTTCCAACTGTATTTATTTGACTAAATGTTCCAGGTTAATTGGATAGCTTTATCTACAAATTAATTTAGTGACTATATAATGGCAACATAATCACCTGAAGCAGTAACTCAATTGCTGCAAACAAACCTTTTAAGATGATAAAGAAAGGATGTTCAGAAAGCTATAATAAGCTGTGATAGTTATGCAGAGTTAGATCATCTGTATTCCAATGTGTTACTCCGTAGCGAGAGGAAACATTTAACAACTGTTTGTGAAAAATACCGTCAGGAGGTAAACATGTGTTAACTCGAGGGGGAACGCTCAATGGATCCAAGGTGAGGGGATACGTTCAGCACAGAACAAACAAACCATTGCTCTTCTACTTGCACTCTAATTGTTTGTGGCTGTAATGACAATGCCTGCTCTCCTGAGCAGTCCTTTTGTTTGATAATGACAATGTGCTCAGTAAGAGAAAAGATGAGCTGCACCAGCATTTTGAAAAGGAGAGGAAATCTAGCACGCTCCTGCTCTCCTGATGTAATTATTTTTTTATGGAGTATTTATTTTTGCATTTTTTTTGGATAGCAAAGAACAGCTCTTTATTATTTTTTTGAGGAATGATCAGCCTTTAACTTCGCATTGGTGCTTGAATATGTTGAGATACTATGGGCACTCTGATCCCTCTCCTGTCACTGGCATTTACTTATGAAACCCATCCCCATTCCCATCCCCACCCACCTCTTAGCTGACCCACACCTTGCCTACCAGTGCCTCCCAGCCCTATACAAACTCATTTTGGCCTTCTGTATTCTCCTACACTAAATAAATAAACTCCCCTCCGTTAACCCTCCTTTATTATGCCACAGAGTTGCACCCTTGGGCTCCAAAATGGGTTGGGTGCATTGGGCTTGGTGTCTGCCGGCTGCCACGACTTGATGAAAGCAGTGTGACCACAACATCACACTGCGGTTATCAGAGTATAGTTGTGCATTTGCGGGGCATCATCTGTAGATGCATGACTGCATGGATGTGGTTATAGCAGCTTATGATATATTCAATCTGTGTGTGCGTGCGTGTGCGGGTGTGAGTGCAAGTATGAGGGCATGTATGCATATTTCTGTATAAATGACGTGTGTGCCAGGGCATTGGAGTGAATAAACCAGCGTGTGTTTGAATCAACAGGAAGCTCCTTATGTGATGTACAAGAAAAATTATATGCATCTGGATGGGAATGACAGATATGAAGGCTACTGCGTCGATTTAGCATCTGAGATTGCCAAACATGTTGGAATTAAGTACAAACTGTCTATAGTAATGGATGGGAAGTATGGAGCCCGAGACCCCGAGACCAAGACGTGGAACGGGATGGTTGGCGAACTGGTCTATGGGGTGAGTACTGGGAGCCTCGGTTTTCGCTGATTACATGACAGTTTGCAAGGAACTTCAACATGAGAGGAGATCTCATTTTTCTGTCTTAAGGTCATCACCAACTCGTTGTGAACTTGTCAGCTCTTGCCCAGTTCAAAAGTCTAATGCTGTATCTCAAGAAGCTCAGCTGTGAGTGAATTTGTCAAATGCAGCCTCTAGCATTGGGGAGTTGGTGATCATCTTGAGACGGAGAAAATGAAATCATTTCTCAGTGCTGTTCATTGCTATTAATCCCTCTTGCTTAGCATAGAAAGTACACTCTTTCACAGTCACATACAGAGGTAGGTACATGAAAACAGAGTCCATATGGCAAACACACTGTAATCACTTTGATGAATGAAAGATTGTATGCCTTTGAAGTGATTGTGTAATTATGTTCGATGTTTGATGTGTATGATGAATATGCCACATTATAAATTCACAGCTGAGAAAATCTGCTGCAGAATCAACATCTAAATGGTGGTTTGCGGTTTGAAACAACAAGCTCCATATGTGTTTTGCTCCATTAAGGTTGCACCTCTCACATTAGGGAAGGGTCACACCGTGTTTTACATTTGACAGACGAGCGCTCGGGCTCTCGCAACACCTCAGGCATTCCAAAATTACCCCTGAAACCCCCCCCATTTTCTCGCCTTTTTCTGAGGCCACAGTAGTTGAACAGGTGCCAGATACAAAATGCATGAGGGTTAGGCTTCCTCATCTGTTCAATTTCCCAACTATCAGCCAGAGAGATTGCTTGGTTTGATGTGCTTTCGCCACCAAATTATCTTTCGAATGGGAAAAGTCCACTCCCTGCAGATGGAGAGTGAAAAAAATATCCCACTTACATCGCTGTCAAGTTTTTCAAGGCCTGTAATTTTTAAGCAGGTGGGCCGCGACTAATAGTTTTGTACATTTTGACCTTTTGACCAGTAAATTAATTTGATTTCAGTTGTCTTTTAAAGGTTAGGCCCGGGGCTACTCTTTATTGCTTTGCTGCCTCAACATTGATTGAGTGCTGCTTACGCCTGCACGAGGATTAAATGGTTATAGCCCCTTCACAATGCTGTGTTGGCAGCTTAAAGAAAACAGCCGTGTTTATTGGCCCTATTTGTATTGCTCCTAGTTTGACCTTGTACGAAACATTTGCTGCCTTGTGGTGCTTCAATCCAATGTTTTCTCAGTTTCTACATAAAAAGCCAACATGGCCCAATACAAAGAATTGTCCTCCTTTGAAGAGGAGCAGTTATTTAATTAATCACACACACGCACTGGCTGCAGTAACACTGTCTAATGTGATTAATTATTTTCTCCTGCTTTTACAAAGAAACCCATTGTGATTTCTTAAAAGGCAGCACCACTTCCCTGGATGTGTTTTGATAACATAATGTGATTGAAGCCACCGAGCAAAGGAGGAAGATAAAGAGAAACAGCTTGGAAAAAAATAAAGCCAGAACAACCCATGTTTGGGAAACCCAGCCTACTGAATGGCATGTGATGAAGAGTACACTGCCAGGGCTTGCAGGGTTTTTTGTATACAGAAATCCTTTATTGCTTATATTCCTCAGTTTGAATAATAAGTTATTCCACTTATTCTTTAGACATCAGATAGCTCACTACTTATTAAGTATTCCATTTTAATTTGGATCATTCAATTATTGAAATGGTGATTCTCGTCGCATCATGTAGCAGGAAATTGCTTGTTTTATAGCACAATTGAAAAGTTTCCCTCCTTCAGTATGTCCTTGGGTCCTGAGTAAGGAAGCATTCGGTCAAACATGACTCAAACACCCATCTGCCTCGGTAGATTTGTTTCAAGCTGTCTCTCTGAAAATCTTGCAGGACGTTGGTGATCTTTTGTGGCAAAATGTCACTAAGGACCCGGATTAATTTTAAACATTTGAATCTCAGATGTATTAGCTAATACCCCAGGAAGGAACATTGTGCAAATGCCACTTTGTTTTCTTGTGTATGTGCATGCAGCCGTGTGTGTGTGTGTGTGTGTGTGTGTGTGTGTGTGTGTGTGTGTGTGTGTGTGTGTGTGTGTGTGTGTGTGTGTGTGTGTGTGTGTGTGTGTGTGTGTGTGTATGTGTATGTGTATGTGTATGTGTATGTGTATGTGTATGTGTGTGTGTGTGTGTGTGTGTGTGTGTGTGTGTGTGTGTGTGTTTTCTTCCAGACTCTCTTGAAGCGTCACAGCTATAGTGGCTTATTTCTTGTAATCATGTGATAACAGTATTTTTGTTTTCTTTCTCCAGCTCAAGATATTCACACTACATCATTTATATTGTCCCGTTTCTTTATGCAGGCCTTGACTAATGCTTACTGTGCATGTCCCTGTTTCCAGAGAGCAGATATAGCTGTTGCACCTCTCACCATTACTCTGGTTCGAGAGGAGGTGATAGACTTTTCCAAGCCCTTTATGAGCTTGGGGATCTCCATTATGATAAAGAAGCCCCAAAAGTCCAAGCCTGGCGTGTTCTCCTTCCTGGACCCGCTGGCCTATGAGATCTGGATGTGTATAGTGTTTGCCTATATTGGGGTGAGCGTGGTCCTGTTCCTGGTCAGTCGGTTCAGTCCTTATGAGTGGAACCTCGATGAACAGGATGAGACCAAAGACCCCCAGACGCCCCCAGATCCGCCAAATGACTTTGGTATCTTCAACTCCCTCTGGTTCTCTCTGGGCGCCTTCATGCAGCAGGGCTGTGACATCTCCCCCAGGTGGGTACGATTCGATACACACAAGGACAGCAGAGAGCAGTTAGCTGTGGGCTTTACTCGAGTTTAGTACGGTACAATTGAATCCATTTCCATGTTTCCATGAAGGATCCCACTACTCTTTATTTTGAATCATAGATTTGATGTTTGAATATGAGTATATTTGTTTTCCTGAAGAAAATAGGCTGTAAACTGTATATCACAACCACTTGGCACCAGGACTGCATATCCTAAGTCGATGTTTGAGAATTTCAAATCAAGAAGGATTGAAGAAATGCTTATAGAATTGTATTTATTGATAAAGGCTTTCTTACTATTCGTTCTACAAGCATGTCAGTGCATTCAGTAGTTTGAATGAGATTCATTCATTTTTGCGAGGTAAAATTAAAAAATGTGTTAACATTAAAAAGTAAAATTTAAAAATAAAGTACTGTAGTTCGTAAACCAAAGTAAACATTTAACTGATCATCTTTAATTGGATAAGGAGTAATATTTAACAAAGAGTATCTAAAGTCTCAATTATGTTCTTTTCCTGTCATTTACCCTTAAAGCGTCCATTATTTGAAGCTAAACTGATTTCACATTTATTGCAGCTAATAAATATACAACTGAATTTGTCAGTTTATAAGCTGCCATTGTCATTATCAAAATGGTTTCATCGATACTGTCTTAAGGCTATGAAACTGAACTTTGAACCTGTTTTATTTTTTTTCCACAGCCAATCAAATACTTTAGTTATTTTAGCAAGGGTCTGCTACTTTTCCTGACAAAGTGCTGCTTTTAGAGTGCTGACGCATGCATGGGGTTTATTTTCAAGTAAATTCTGATTACCGCTGCAATTAGGTACATTAAACACAAACTGTTAGCATCTTAGCAGGTTGATGAGCGCCACATGTCACCGTGTAATTACATTCTGTCTTTCTTTGCCATCAACCTCCCTCTCGCAGATCTCTGTCTGGCCGCATCGTCGGCGGTGTGTGGTGGTTCTTCACCCTCATCATCATCTCCTCCTACACAGCCAACCTGGCTGCCTTCTTGACAGTGGAGAGAATGGTCTCTCCTATAGAAAGTGCTGAAGATTTAGCTAAGCAGACAGAGATAGCATATGGCACTCTGGACTCAGGCTCCACAAAGGAGTTTTTTAGGGTGAGTACTAGCATGCACACACACACACACACACACACACACACACACACATACACACATACACACACACACACACACACACACACACACACACACACACACACACACACACACACACACACACACACACACACACACACACACACACACACACACACCAACTCACTACACAGACAGTGTTTCTGAAAGTCTGCCTAAATGTATTTGGACAATTTTGCAGCACTTTTGACCCGCACAAGATTGCCCCAAATGAGGCATGTTGATAGAGAGGCAGTTCTTGAACTCTTTTGACATGACTGTTAAATTTATGCGGCACAACTGCAGTGTGCAACCTTGAGGCACTGGGCCTGTGAGCAGAAAGTGTGATAACAACGTGGAAGACTCTGAGGTGATAAAAACAGGAGGCTAATCAAAGCATCCACATCAGGCTCAAACTCAGAGGGGTCAGCTCATGAAATATAATTAGCGAGCTGGCCATGGCTGGCAAATTGGACCTGATGAAGAAGAGCCCTGTAGGTCAAACAGAGCCGTCTGAAAGACGGTTCAGATGGAATAAGCAATATGTCCGCCGGCATTAGGGACCGGCCTAGCAATTAAGTCATAAATTAAGTAAAATCTGAAGCGAAAGTACATAGGCCTCCGAAAGGCAACCACATGCTCGCTATGCAGGAGTTAGGCGCATGCATATCTTGAAGGGAATCAACATTCTGGTGTGAAATCCGTAGATGATTTAGCCTGTGGCGTGTCAGCATTGGCCGTCCAATCCTTTGCTTTTGCAGAACAATCAGTTAAAAAAAAATTATGAAACAGCACTCTGCCTGTGATGACAAAAGGCAATATGACAGTCTTTTATCCTGTACTCCCTCATTACTCATCAGCAGGAGAGAGAAAAAATCATATGTTTCACAGCTGCAGCTGCTGGCAGAAAGAGCAATTCATTTGTATTACCCCTGGGTTGAATTGCTCGGACAACGAAATGCAAAATCAAATCCATGTTTTTCTCACAAAAAAGGACACGCTAATGTCAACAGAGTTTGATATTTAAAGGGTTTGAGTCTGAGGAGTTGGTTGTAAAATGATGCGAAGGTAATATATCTTGGGAAACATGGCACATGACACGTGTGACAGCAGCACTCTATTCTCCATACAGCACTCTACAAAGGCTGTCATAACTCTTCCCTTCATCCGACATGCGCAGGTGTATATGAAGGATATGTCTTTGCATCACATACATGATAGATGCCAATTACAGATCAGGTTTCAAGCTTGACAATGGGTCCACCATGGGTCTGATGGTATAAAAATCTGAGTGATGGTCAGAGTCGCAGTTTTCCCATGTTCTGTAAAAATAATGTCCTAGTTACATCCCCCATCTCTTCAAATAGCAAATGACATGTGTGGACTGATACTCCAAGGGACTTTTAATTAAAGCTGTAGAAGGCTGACACGCAAAAAAAAAACCCCACTGATTAATAAGAGTTAAAGTTCTATTTCAGATCTGTTTTTCAGGGAAATACATTCAGGCTTAATTAGACCCATACGGCATCAGCCAGCTGGAAATTTCAAATCAAGTCCAATGTTTCAAACGAGACATATGTCATCATCTCTGAACCCCCCCTCCAGGCGTTAACTTTTGATGATTTCACCTGGTTTAGTTCCCAAAAACTGCTTGACAAGTAGCACAAACACAGTAATGTAGGAACAAAGATGCAGTAACATGAAAATAGCGCGTAATAATGACCAATTAATATGTTTTTCAAATCAGGTAATTTATCTCTCTGTGTTCTGCGGTAATTCCTCCAAGACTGTGCTTGTAGCTCCTAAGAAATTGACAGATTGGACATAGGGCTCATTGCCTCAGTGTCATCACTCACAGCATTTGGTGGAGAAGAAGCGGAGGAATTTTCAAAGGAAAGGTGTTCGAGCAGAGCCCCTAGAAAGCCCCTAATTCTGCCGATCACAACCAAGTAGGACAGCTGGCCTGGGAGCCCGTTGACGTGCCCAGTGGAAGCCTGAAGCGCTCTAGGCGCTTGGCAGTGTGGCTCTACTTGCTTGGCTCCTCTTCCCCAGACTGCCCTTCTTGTTTGGGCTCCAGCTTCTCCTGTCTCCAGCCTTTACCTTAAAACAATGTGGCATAGCTTCAAGCTTTGTGGTGCTCTTCCTCAACATAGCAGCTGTCATGCGCCATTGCACCACTGTGCATTGTTTCACCATTATGATTCCTGTCAAGGATCTTTTCATACAGTCAGTTGGATATTTGTGTTTTGGTGGATGATTAGAAGATGATGAGTTGTACCAGCGAGGACATGTGTATCCTCTTGATGAGGTTTGTTGCCATCAAAAGGCTTACATTCCGAATTGTACGTTGAAGGAGAAGCTGGGTTGTAATAATGGCTGCGATGATAAAATGGGCTGATGTGGCTATTTAATTACGTGTAAAGACCGGGGTGAGACCATCAAAGACAACCACACCGCTGTCCCATCATGCACCTAATTTAACAGCGTAACAATGAAAGAAGGATAATTGTGCTGAGAAATGGGACCACAGCATTGTTTTCTGTTCCCCTCAAAAGATTATACATCACCTAAAGCCTCAACAGCAAACATCATGCATCTTACTGATCTGCAGGTGTGGGGGGGGGGGATGGGAAACAACTGCTTGAGTGCAGTCACCAATGCATTTTACTAAGCATGAAAATCAATTTCACGTCTCAGCTATCTTGGCACAGACACTATAGCTTCTGCTTGGTTCCACAGTGTTTAATAAGTTGCTTTTTTATGCACAGCAGACCTGCATTAGGTCAGAGTTGCATGAAGAGTCGCTGGCAGGGAGAAGGTTGCCCTGCAATCATATGCAGCCCATTGTAGCAGAATTCCCGAGGTCTTGTCACACTGTGTTTGGATACAGTTCTGAGTGTAGGGGAGGCTCCTATAAAGATTAGAGACTGTTTGCATAAAAGAAAACGCTGACACAAGTGATGATAGAGTAGTGCGAGATCGGCGTAACCTCTGAGGGATTGTGCCGTCCTCAGATGAGCAGCAACAGCAGGCACTAGGGGAGCTTTTGGAGTCCAGCAACAAGCATCAAAGGCGAGCAATTGGTATTCAGGGTGTAGTGTGTGGCACTTCAATGACAAAGTACACCACCAGAGCCTCAACTTTCATTTCTGCGTGCTTGAGATACAGGTAGTCCTGGCATACAGGATATTGGGGGGAAGTGGTGATGTCCACAAACAGAATGGAAGTAAAGTAGAGGGAAATGTAGTGGTGGGTGTTCGGAGATGGAATTTAGATACGTAAGCGGTGGAGCGTTTTTCGGATCAACCGTTATGAAAGCAGCCTGCGACGCCAAAGGAAGAATAAAAAGCAGGCTGCAGTTCGAAGGGTAGTGGACAGAGGTCTGGAGATGCTGCATAACTGAGAATCAATACAGATTAAGAGCTCATTTAGAATGGAGAGGGCAATTGCTTTGACTTTGGTTTTTAATCACTTGTCCCTTTTCAGACATGTAATGACATTTTTAGGGGGGGATTTCAATCTCATCTGTAGATTTACTAATGATCTATGAAAAAACACTAACACGCAAATCTCTCTCTTTTTTGCCAGTTTTGCCTCTGTCTTTCTGTGAATCATTGAAAACTTTCAAAGACTTACATTTTTCTGGCCAGTGAGCTTTTTATCTCTAGACTGCGACAAGATAACCACAGGGCAGTCTGTTTGTGTAAGGGACAAATAACTGCATCCTCTAAGGCAGTGGAAGGCCTATATTGACTTGTTGGCCAAATCTGGTCTTCCAACAAAAGTGTTTGGGGTGAAAATCCAAACATTTTACTGTACTGTTTAGAAAACAATTTAAAAACAGAGCTCACAAATCTCTATAAACTTAACCTTGTTGAAATAATTGATGAATAATATTATCCATTTATTTTTATTCAGGGAACTTAGTATTACAGCACTGTTTTTATTCCCCGGGTTTAGCAGATTTGCATCTTACAATAACAGCAAACAACTTCTGTTTATTGTATGCCAGACAAGACAAGTAAATCCCACAGACCTTTAGCATATGAGTCATTTATTATTTAAGTGCTGAAGTCCTGGTCTCCCCTTAATACCTAATCCTCAAACTGTTGTTTAAATGGTTTCTCAAAGTGACATTTTCAACTTCTCCGGACAGCATACAGTCAAATTAGCTGCTAGATGATCATCATAGTGAAGCATTTGCAATATTATAATAGGAAAAATGTTTGCAAATGTTACTCCTGTTTGAAAGGTATGTACATCGTTGCTATAAATGTACATAATATGCACTCTATAGATAGTTCTGCTGCCCCCTAGTGGCCAACAAATCAATTGGGTTTTTAAAAAATATATAAGAGGAAAAACTGAAGGCCTGCCTCCAACACTTAACTAAATATGAAACTATAGTGATATCCTGATAAATAAATAAAAAAGCAAGAAATAACTTTCCAATGCTTTTATGTAATTGCAGACAACTGCTCTAAGTAAACCTTCATTTGTATGTGCATGCATTAGTCCGCCTGCCTGAGTGCCTGTGCCTTCATATAGGCAGGGGATTTGGACATGGTGATTCAAAAGACTTCTGCCCAGTAGAATAATAAGCACCCACCAGTTTTCCTCTGGCTTCCCTCTAACCTTGTCTCGCTAAAGGCAAGTCATGCTCTCTCTGCTGCTTGTCTAAGGACACCAGGCTGGAATAACAGACATGAGTTTGTCTTTATGACTATTGCAAGACAGCAGGAGGCTCAGCTTCAGACAGATTTCAGGAGGTATGCCTACACAGATGATATAACTGTGTCTCCTAGGTAGGAGGATTGGCTAAGATCCACTATTAAGGTACTTTATTATTAGCAGATCAACATAGTGATTGCTTCAGTATCATTTAAAGACATTTAAAGGAGGAAGATAAGGCTGTTTGCAAGTTACCCAGCATACATTTTTGTTTCGTTTCACGTCAATCAAATTCGACCACTCCCCATTAATTGCCTGAAAGCCCATTTAGAATACAGCAGGTTGTTCTAACAGGCCATTATATGGTGTGAAGGAGAGCCACATGTGTAAAGCTGTATTTATGGCAGTCTATAATTGCTTAACAAATTGTCTGTTTATTGATTGATGGACTTTTGCAGTCATTATTCCTTAATTAAATTGTAAATGACTACCGTGTGAATGAATGCATTTAAAGGGAAATGGGAGTAGACTTTCTATGCATTATGTTTATGTTTGTCCTGTGTGTTACCCTGATTATTCATGTGTGTGTGCTAGCAGTTAATAATCAAATATCTCTCTTTTCTCTGCTCGGGTATCTCACTGTATATTGTTTTGTCTTTTTCTCTCTCTATTAGAATCTGTGTTAAGCCTCTCACTGGTGGTGACTTTAGTTGCAGACAAATCTGCCTATTTAGGTTTTGGTCGCACTTGGTCCCCGCGCTGATATTGATGAATTGACTTCATAAAGCACTGAGGCAGCACACTCTGTCGTCAGTAATCAATGCCCAGATCCATTCTTTTCTCTCCATTTGAGGAGGCGTCGGGAGCTTTCCCACTGCCGAGCAGATGAGCCCCGGGTCTTTGGGGAAATTGTCCTCTAAACCAGTGTCCTTTCCATGATGTCTGACACATGCAAATTGCACACATTTAACAAGATTGTCAACAAAAGCATCAGATCCAACTGTGACTGCCCCACCTATCCGTTGCATTAAACTAGATCGGCAAGCACCCCAACTTGAAGGCTCTTTCATCCGAGCAGAGGACATTCATCATGCAGACTTTTTAATTTGTGTTATGTTGCTGTCTCATCTCATCGTCACCCTTGGCCTGATGCTCTGTGACAGATGCCTGCAAACAAATCATATATGATTACATAAAGCCAGTAAAGCACTTTAGTTAGGTCAAGGTTAATGCTTTTGTTTATTAATAGAAATGCATTAGAGATGGATATGCTCTTGTTAAGGGGGCTTTTACCAATTGAGGACAGTGATGGGTCTGTGTACTGATCAGTGTGTTTGGATAGTATCCATGTGTAGTGATGTAGCTGCAGTTATCTTCAACATTTAATAATACATTTCCACAACACATAATCTTCACTGTTATTTTAGCATTGACTGAATGAAATGATGTGTTGGTTATAACTGACCATTGCTGACATCATTGATTAACCTGTGGATTATATTTTCAATCAAGCAAATCTTTAAAGTGTCAGACACAGTTAGAAATGACCATTACAATCTTGACATTTTCAAGCTGCATGTTTTGTACAAGAAACAGTCCAATAATTTAACAGAAACATTTGAGAGGGCATCACCCACATTTTCCCTCTTTAGCTATGGTAGCTTAAAATGCCTGTAACTTTACTAAAAACATCCATTATCATGTGAAATGTGTATTTGGACAAGTAATTTAACCCTGTAAAACTAATGTCCTTCTAAGACGAGGAAAATGATACAAATGAACTGCTTGAAAAACATCAGCATGTAAACATTGGTCTTTTGAGCATATTAGCATGCTAATGTAAGCATTAAGTTCCATCATCGCTGTGCCCCACAGTCAATCAACTAATGAATTCATTGACCTATCATTTACTGTGTTTACAAAACTGGGGACTTGTGGCCTTGTCAGGTTTAACATACTGGAGGGGAGTATCTCCAGGAGACCCTGGTATATCGTCAGTTTGTCCATATTACATACACAAAGCCTTTATTTGACAGTAGATCTTTTGATTCAGCCATTCCCTAAAATCCATCCAACCCTTCGTCTTTCTCTAGCCTTAGTAAAAAGAGGTATATTTTTAATGTGGGATCAAGTCCGAGGAACACACTGTGCCACTCGGGAACTGGCTCATCTCTGCTTGGACCAGGATCTGTTCAAAGTGTGAAATGCCTATGCCAAAATAAATCCAGCGGCATTGAATAATTTAATTGATTCTTATTATAGATAGCGCTCAACTCCCACAGATTTTACAGGCTCGCTAAGCTGACCCCAGGCGCTGGAGAAAGGCTCATCTGTGTCACTTTGTGATGGGTTGCCTTGTGCCTGTGTAACACTTTCTTGTTCACTTTGCTTACTTCTTATTGGTTGCCTCTGAGTCACAGTTGAAATGTTACATTAAGGATGGTGTTTTTGAAATAAATGACTGTAATAAGTTCTACAAGTTAAATTAAGGCTATACACCAAGGCTCAAATTCACCAAGAGACTTTTGCTAGTTTCCATATAAATCATCATTATCCACACTCTGCTGACACAAAAGCTTAATTATTGAAGATATTTCTGCATAACCAAGTGCAGAAATCCCAGTTTTTCTACTAAAACCCAATTTGCATGACATTATGTACAATACAGGTGATGTGTGGTCCTCATTTACTCGGTGAATGTGAGCCTCAAGCTGCAACATAATATTTGAAGAGCACGTTTATGCTGATGAAGAATAATGGATTTTGTACATTTTTGTACTTCATGATCTCGTACAAGTCCATGAGCTATATTTTTTACAGAAGTATTTAAAGATATCACACTGCCATTTTTTCCAAGATGTCTATAAATACTTCAAAATGCCAGTTTAAAGAAAGGGATCATTAAGCACAAAAATCCTAAAAAGTCCATTATATGCATATTCATTTGGAGGATTTTACTGAACTACTTTTCTCTTTTTTCTTCCCTGCACAGCGATCCAAAATAGCAGTGTATGAGAAGATGTGGTCATACATGAAATCTGCTGAACCCTCAGTGTTTGTTAAGACCACACCCGATGGCGTAGCCCGGGTACGAAAGTCAAAAGGCAAATTCGCCTTTCTCCTTGAGTCCACCATGAACGAGTACATCGAGCAGCGGAAGCCCTGCGACACCATGAAAGTGGGCGGCAACCTCGACTCGAAAGGATACGGTGTGGCGACGCCCAAAGGCTCAACATTAAGGTGGGTGGAATAATATAACAATATCCTCCCTGTTGTTATAGTATTCCACCTACCCTGATGTCCCCCTTGTTTTCATTCTCTTGTTGTTTTTTCATGGACACAGAGGTAACGGTAGTATGCTTTTTAATGCACTTGGATACAAAGGTTTAATGATAAGAAATGTATTTTTTTATATATTTCATAGATGTGATAAGAGTTGCTAATTTATAGTTGAAGAATTAAATCCATATGATAAGACTAAAGCTAACAGTCATTTCACATGTATGTCTCTCTTACTGTTGCTTTTCTCTCTCCTTCGATCTCTCCTTCTGTCCTGCGTGCTGTCCTACCTGACTGTTGTGTTGTCACTTTTAATTTAACAGTTCAATGGTTTTTCAATTTAGCCTTTAAAAGCTGCGCTGTCACTTGTGACGAATGTTAATTGCATGATGTTTGTTGTTGTTACTTTTCTTCTCAATGACAAGTGTCCCCATCCCGCACACTTCAGTTCTAAACTACGTAACCCTTCATGCCACCTTTTCCAAGATTTAACACTGTCTTTACCTTAATAATGAGCCTTTCTTATCTCTCCATATTCCTTCAATTCTTAAACAATTTGTCCTTTCCTAGACCATTCTGATTACAGATTCTGTGCATAAGCCCCTGCTTTTACATTGGTAGTCTCACTACCATTACCTATAATTATTATTATCATGATGCTTAGTACAATTATTACTTTGCATTAGATTTCTCACGGACCTGTGCATTTTCTTACAAGTTATGTTTTATCGTTTCAAGAAATGCTGTTAACCTGGCAGTTTTAAAACTGAATGAGCAAGGCCTCTTGGACAAATTGAAAAACAAATGGTGGTACGACAAGGGAGAGTGCGGCAGCGGGGGAGGTGACTCCAAGGTCAGCCTCGATGTCACCACAATCGGGTACCATAGTGCAGAGTAATCGGCAAGGCTTTTACGACAACCCAACCATTACCAAAGCAAATGTTCCCCCCAGCCAACCTACTGCTGCCCGCGGCACATAACCAAATTTGCTCATCCTCTGACCGGCACTTTAACATCTCAGATCAAACTAAGGAGCATTTGTTTAGCAGACAGAAAAAGAAATGTGTTGTTATCGGACAGTTATATCCATAGAATACAAATGATGGAGTTTGCTTTGAAGGAAATCCTCAAAAAAAGGGAGACTATCAGGTGAACGTGGTTGCCCTGCAGTTGTGAAAGGTGAGCTTTATTTTTTCAGCCTTCCACATGTTCAGGGCAGATCACTTAGTGGCAGATTTAATGACTTGTCTAGGTAGGTTTGACAGTTTGAGGACCAGTTGAAGTCACACGCATGCAACTCAAGAAGAGGCCTCTTAGTTTGCTAGTGATAGAATATCTGACATTGAAAAAGGCAGAACCGTCCAGTCTTCCCTCCTGAAGGTGAAGTTGGCTAATCCTCCGAAATACATAGCTTCGCAGTACTTCAACCGCACAGCTGCTTCACACCCATGACACTGGCCCAGGACCCATGAGCTTTAAAGCCATCGAGATAAATTCTTCTTAAAACCTCAAAATGGCTGCTCAGCTGAGGCTAACAGGGAAGCAAGGGGAACAGCGGCGTCTTGAGGGGAATAAGCATTGCAGGCAAACGTGAGAATTCTAATTATACAAAAAGACCTATGGTTTCTTTTTAATGAGTCATCTGATGAACCGTCTTTGGTTTGCTTCCACTGAATGCAGTTCCTACCCCACTCAGTAATAACCCAGCTGTGACCCTTTTGACCATCAGATCCCTCCCTTCTCTTCTGTGGTTAAATGATAAATGATTTTTCTCCTTTGTGGTTTCTAATGGAGCAAATTTTGAAACCCCATTCCACCATGACAACTTAATATAATGTTGTTAAGATTACGTGCCATGAAGGATTGTGCTATTTTCACTAAATTACATATACAGCAGTAGCATTATATACAATACAATCCAGGTCAATTTAGTGACAAATGATGCTGTCAGCACAAATGTGATGATATAGATCAGGTAATTGGTTAGATTACAGACAAGCAGCAAAGTCCCGTGGACTGCAGATTGTGTCATTACACTCTTAATATCATTTGTCATGGATTGGCCGAGAGCACAATGCACAGTTAAGCTGCAGCCGGTCAATTCTGAAAGAGCATCACCACAAGAGGCTGCATGAGGCATGGGTCAAATAATGTCTTAGTGAATGCCTGTGGTTTATTTCTGAAAAGGATTTTTTATGTCACCTTTTTCAATGTTTGCGTTGCTAACATTGCTATGTTCTGTAGTCACTGAGCTGAGGAGGCCTCCCTGTGCTACTGATGCTCAGGAGCCATTTGAAAGCATCTGTCTCTTGTTCCCTCATCGGTGATTTATCATGCACAGGTATGTACAGTCTGTTTCCTGGCTTGTTTTGGCTCCTCAGGACTCAGCGGAAAGGCCCGATTGGGTGGAATAAAGCGGCCTGGAGCGCTTTGCTCCAAACGGTGCATTGCTTCGCCCTGTCCCGCTCACAGCTCTGTGTTTCTACAGACATCCGGAGATGCACATAATCAGCCACACAGCTGCAAGCACACACGGTTACCACTGCTCTCTCCTGCCCTCAGGCACATCACAGTGCAGCCTAGATTGAGTTTCAGACACAGAGCATGTTACGGGGTAATTGCATTGTTAATCAATGTCTCTCCGAGCCAAGACAATGGTCTGGTCCTCACAGTACGTTCCTGCAGATTGGCTATTAGGGATATACAGTAGTGTTATCTTCTCCCAGTGCATTATGCATTGCATGTGTCCCCTTTAGGGACATTGTTCCAGAGGAGAACAGGTTACTCTTTTATTGATGCGCTATTTTTCTTAGCTTCTTTTTTCCCAATTTTACACAGAGGGATTGACCTAAACCACAAATGATCCACTGTTATATTACCACTACAAAATATTTATCCAGCTTTTTTCCCCTAGTGTAATCCAGTTCAATGAACATTATGATAATGTATGAGTACACCGAGTAGTTTGACGTCCTATAAATATCAAACGGCAAAAAACAGCTGTGTCAGACATCAGATTATGCAGCTACAGGCAAATATGAGAGGAATTATTCCACTGATACTTCTGAGCTTAGTCCTGCAGCTCTGTGCAGTTTGGTTGGGACACACTCATCTGACACTAATCTGGAGTAATTGGGAGATACATTTTTCTTAGCGATGTGACGGGATAGAACACGTAAGAATGAATTAAGCTTTTACTTTTGGGCATAGCTGCTTGAATGTGAAATTGGCTGTAATACCTGCAGAAGTGATTGTTGTCATGCTGGTGACAGGAGGATTTAGCTGATATTGTGGAAGGAGAGAAGTAGGTGTGTCATTTTTTCTGTTTGTTAAACCAAGCTCCTGTTTGACTGATCTTGTAAAAGCCGTTCAGAAATCCCCTGTGATTTGTTTCCTGCCCCCAACAATGTACCCCGATACTGGTATTCATAGACTTGCAGATTGTACTTGCAGTACCTGCTCGTCGCCCTGGTAACAGCGTCTGCCGATTACTCAAAGCGATATGGGCAGGTCCTGGCTTTAGCATAGGGGTTATAAAGGTAATAGTTAGAATGCCTGCTCTCTGTGATGTTGAACAGCCAGGATCCCTGCTTTATCGCTTTGTAAAGTATGTAGTAGTTTAAAAGTTGAATAACATAAAATAACATAATATAATGTTATTTATGTTATTTCCCACGTGAAGAACTCCTGTAAACCTTGCAGTATTGAAACTCAGTGAACAAGGCATCTTAGACAAGCTGAAAAACAAATGGTGGTACGATAAGGGTGAATGTGGAACCAAGGACTCTGGAAGTAAGGTCAGTCGCTGCAGGTCTTTTGTACTGATTCCAAATTGCATTTTGACGTACTGTTCATATGCAAGACAAGACTTCTCTGACATCTATAGTGTACATTTTGTTTATTTGCTACACATACTCTTTTCTTTTTTTATATATATTTCAGTTTTTCTGCCACAAACTGTAACACAGTTCCCACGTGGCTTCAACACAAGGCCCTGCTTTCCCAAATCCATATTTTCTCTTGTTTTGCCATAGAAATTAGAATTTATTTTAAGCCACATATAAAACGTAGAAACTCTTTTTTAGTGGAAACTGTAATGATAATAATGTGGGGAAAGTGCCTTTCAGAAACACTATTTCAATTGAATCACAGCAGTTAATCGTTGTTGATAAATGCTATTTTTGCTCATTTTCACTCTTGACATTCATGATATTTGACCATTATGCTGCTGTTCCTATTTACCAAACTGTTAATGAAAATTTGATTTATTTGTGTTGTTACTAGTTTGCATCGAGATGTGTCTATTAGATTCCTTTGCCTCCTGTGGTGTGATGAACAAGCAAAGCCTCTTGTTGTGATGAGTTACTGAAATTCAACTTCTCTCGGCGGCGAGAGCACCGTAGGGTGTCCTCTAATTCTTGTGGCTGCTCGTAGTTGAAGGCAGAGGCTGTGTTTGCACATTATAAGAGGTTTTGGGAATGTAATAAACCCAGGATTTAACCCTCTGAGATACAGTTAAACCCTCAGATTATAGGTCAGGGATGCGGTACGATACCTCAACACTCATAGGGTTAAACTGCAAATAGTAAAACTCTGATGAACAAATTTTTTATGAATATGTTTGGTAGGTAAGCAGCAGCAAAATGGTTTGATCTTTAGTGTTTTCGTTTTTTTAAACTTAAATGGATCTATCATTCATCTATTATGAATTTGACTGTACTGTATGACAATGTTGCCATGAGAGTTATACGTACATGTCGCCAAGAGAATTAAAAAAAAGATAGGGATTTTCAGAGCTGTCGACCTATGCGATACTGACCACCTTCCTTACATGGTCAAGAGCAGAAGCCATTTTATTTTCATGTAGTGTAGGGAAGGCAAAGCTCTACATTCACCAGCAGATAGCGCATTCAGAGTTGGCTTCTTTCTCCTCAGTGGAGAATGGTTTGACTATGGCAGTCGGAAGTTTCTCTGCAACTTTGGGACAGCCATAGGAGAATCAGTTCAGTCAAAACTATTCTAGCCTTAGCACCTCATTACTTCTTCAATTTTTTTGGTTGCTTGTAGCTGTTAGTGTCCATAATCTGCCATATGTAACCCCAGAAAGACAGAGTATGATGATGTTGTACCAGAGCAGTTTAAGCCAAGGCTATGTGAGGCTAAGTTTAAAAGATACAGGCTGTATTTTCTCTGCTGCCCATGCCCCACTGCAAATCTCTTAACTGTGTTATCCACTTTCCCCCAGGACAAGACAAGTGCTCTCAGCCTAAGCAATGTGGCTGGTGTCTTCTATATTCTGGTTGGAGGGCTGGGGCTAGCCATGATGGTGGCTCTGATAGAGTTCTGTTATAAATCACGGCAAGAAACCAAACGGCTGAAATTGGCCAAGAATGCCCAGAATTTTAAGCCGGCTCCTCCGACCAACACCCAGAACTTTGCCACATACAGAGAAGGCTACAACGTATACGGAACCGAGAGCGTTAAGATCTAGAGGTACGTCTCCTCCGCTCTCTGACCACACTATCCCCGAGCATTGTGGGAGATGAATCATTTAGCTTCCTGTCATATCAGTGGGGGTGAATAATATATTTGTTTGTGTTGTTTCTCATTGTGAAATTGTTTATGGTTGTCATGTTTGGTGCAACAAAACAGATATGCCCACTTAAATACAAAACTCTGAAATACTATTTATGCTTTGTAACGTATAGCGGATTGACTAGTGCCTCGGGCTAACTGAGGGTTACGACACAACCTCAGGGGGATACCCGATACACAACCTCTTGATTCATGCACAGATCTGCTGCACAGAACT
This sequence comes from Eleginops maclovinus, assembly GCF_036324505.1. Classification (NCBI taxonomy): domain Eukaryota; kingdom Metazoa; phylum Chordata; class Actinopteri; order Perciformes; family Eleginopidae; genus Eleginops; species Eleginops maclovinus. Next base: position 16,684,514 of record NC_086371.1, read on the forward strand.
GCTGTAGAGTGATAATGCACTTTGTTAAAATGTAGGGGGTCTTTTATTCTGTGTTTTTAATCAGATGTTTAAGTGTCCCAAATTAATCCCAAATTACATAAAAAAAACGTTTGCTTACTTACCTTATCAGTGCTGTTCACCGCTTTAATTAAATGTCATTTTAGGCAGTATTGATTGATTTTTCCCCCTTTTTGCTCTACAACAAGCTCTAAAGACTGCATTTACATATTATGAGTTTTTAAATAGCAACACTTGGACTGTAACTCAAATATTCAGTCTGTGTTGGTGTCCATCACTTTCTCGGGAAATATGTCTCTCTTTGAATGCTCAAATATGTTCACCAGCTGGTCACTGACTGGATTCTGTCATTAAGTGCATGGCAGGCAGCGTACAGTGATTTGTTAGAGCTTAAAAAAAAGTTAAATCCAAACATTTCTGAGTGCGGTAAGAGTGAATCAAAACAGAAAAGCTGTGAGTCAGAAAACCAAAACAATGTGCTTAAGAGGCTAAAATGCTGTGTGGTGCTTAGTTGCCCTTAAGAGTTGGAGTATTCATTTAGTTTTATATTTGTATATAGTAAACCAATTTTATCTTTGAGTAAATATATAAAACAGTCCAGCAAACAGTGCCCCTGTTTCTCTTACTGTAATAAACCGCAAAAACTGTGAACAGCTTAGTGTGACTTTTTCTTCAGTAAGAACCTAAGCGGCATATCCAGTAAAAGCTCACTTGCACTTTAATAGCACCAGGAGTAAGTTGGAATGTAATAACAACATGTTTATACAGCAGTTCTACGGCATTTAACTTAACAAAGGGGCCTGTTGAGTACACTGTTAAATAAATTGTTAGTTTTGCATTTGATCCGACTGATTGCATGTGTGTTCTGAAACACCAAGTGCTAAATGTGTTTACAGAAGTACAGCTGTACACCAGAGCAATGAAATTTGAATGCCTGATAACACATTTTAGTTTATTTACATGAGAGACTTCTGTATTTGTGCTTTTTGTCTGCGTGTAGCTGGTTTGTCGTTTTATGTTACTGTGCTGTCAATCAAATATGATCAAACCCAATACTACCATACACATGCTTCCAGTTTTCCAATGTATATCAATTTGATTTCATATTTAATTGCTGTTTATTTTTGTCCAATATATTTGAGCTGTTATTGGGAAAAGCCCAACATTTCAAACCAAGTTTTAAGGGGCTTTAAAGATAAATTAAGAACTGAGTTTTAACAAGTGCCTTGTTTCATTTAGATGAAAAGTGTTTCAACTTAGATCAAAGCAAATAACCATTTGTATTCTTTAATGACTTAAGCTGAAATATTAATTACTCATACGAAATTTGTCAGCCAACATTAGTCACAAGCAAAAGTATTTACCTGCCAGTAATTATACACTTTAACTTTTCCCATGTTTGCTTCTGCTGTTTGTGTCGACACAGGTTAAGGAAACACTTCCATTGTCCCTTACAACTGTGACTGAACATCTATGAAAGGACAGGAACACGGGGATTGAGCTCCAAGGCAAATCCTCGGAGCGTACACGGCACGATAATCTGCAATGACGACACGACTGGACTGGTCACGGGAAGAGCCGATACGGTTCCCTCCTCTCAGTGCCTTATGGAACTCCGAGTCCAATCAATGCAACTCATTCACAATGATATTGCTTTTTGCTTGAAACTCATAAAAACAGAAGAATGGTGCAGCGATTGAAATATATGGATATATATACATATATATATATATATATATATATATATGTGTGTACATATATATATATAAAATACATTTGACATGTTACAATGAATGAGAGAACTAAAGCCATCCTTTGCAACCCTAAGCACACTTTGAAGTGCCAGAAAGACGACGAATCTTATATGACAAGTGTCTAATTGGTTTCTTGTAATCAATATGATCAGATTACTCTTCATCCTTCTGCTGCCAGATTTTCACTGGTTATATGTGTTAAAATAATTTTATTAGATCTATTCAGTGCACTGTAAGACACTGGTTATAAGACAATAGCTTTTATACTGCTGTAAGTCACTGATGGTGACCTTGTACTTGTTTTAAAAGACAGATTGATCTTCTGGAGCGAAATGCCATTCAGCGCAAAACAATTCCTGAGTGTGTTGTTTGTACTCTAAACTCTGGTGCTGCTGCCACTGTCTTCTGAACGTTTCATGGGACTTATGAAGATGAGAAAATGATCTGGTTTGGCTTATGCACTTGCAGAACCAGGTCATAATTCGCACTTCCAATACTGCCAAGAGTGTGTTTTGTATGACAAAGAGTGTGTAAAGCAAAGGAAAAGAAAAGAAAATGTGTTCTGATCTACAGTTTGTAAAGTATCAAAGTAGCGCTGACTGGCTAAGGTTCGCAGCTCCACACAGTCTTTCCCTGAAGACTAGAATCATTCAAGTCTCTTGTACATGATAGTAAAACCAAACAAAAAGGGTAATTTAATTGTAGATTAACTGCAATCCAATTAAAGGATAACAGTAATGGCTTTTAAACTGTAGTGTTTTTGGATTACCTGACCATTTTCTTTAACAATTGCACATTTGACATTGAGCTGTGGTTTGCCTTTAATTTGATTTCCTTTGATGAGCATTACAGTGTTTGGTGATTTCACTTAATAAATGAAAAATATATGAATACAACAGAAAATAGATTTGTACAAGATTAAACCAGGGAGAGCCCTGAAGCTTAGCACATTTCCATATCGCTGTAATCATTTCCTTTCTTTCAAAAAGACTGTGATTCCATAGGATTTAGGAAGATAGCTATCTAATCACCTGAAACTATGGGCAGATATTTTATATTCAAAGAAAATAGAAAAGAAACCGATAATGTGAATACACAATTAAGGAAACATTTGAGAAAGATGTGTACATTTAGATAAATGAGAATTATTTATATAACACGATGAAAGATTGGATTCACTGTTTTCTTTTTTTTCTAAGAAATTGCATGTGTGAATTCAGTGATGCTTGACGAGCTCTGCTACTCACAACCCGACCTTAGGTCAACGTTAGAAATCCAGCCCTGGTTATTGTTTTGCAAATTCGTAAAATACTTTCTTTTTATTTCATTTACGCCTCACAAAAAAATTGGAAAATCACCAGGCATAGTAGTGGGTATAAAAGAGCAAGCGATGCATGCATAATTTGCTGAACCTCATTAGTGAGGCGCTGTACAGAGAATTTTAATACATTTTGTAAATAAAATGTACAGAAGTACTCAAAACACTATTTGAACCTGTCTTTGTTGAATAAAAACACTGTGGATATTTCTGTGGCCTGCAGGTCTTGGCTCAGGTAAACTCTGTATACTTTCACTCCAGTATGTCAGGGTATCAGTAGCCCCCTGCAGACAATTAAACAAAGAGAGGAGTTTTCTTGTAATAGGTCCAATATTGAGCCGTTAGTCAGGGGAAGTGTGTCTGTATGTTTTGGATCAATAGCTAGCACCATCTGCTTCACTCTCGCTCCCCTGCCTTGCATCCTCTGATTGAGGGCTCCATTGACAGCTTCATCTGGCATGTGATATTTCTCTCTTCCTCTCTATAAGATGTGACACAATCAATAATGTAATATTATAACCACCAACTTCTTACAAAACACACTGCACATGGATGTGACACTTATAATTCCAGCACAAGTAGAAAGATTTAAAAGATACATTTTAGGGAGGACACTTTCATTAGGATTTGCTAATAGTAAATACAGCAAAGGGGACAGATAATCATTTAAACCCAGCTTATTCCCACAGTGTAAATTCCCCCAGTTAATAAGCACATTGCTAAATACATTGTCCAGACAGTCCTTGTCATTTTACTGGTCTCTGGGTCTGTATTGTGTGGCAAAATAAATTCCAGGGATCCAGCCTGCCACAGCTCAAATAACAAATCCAACAAACATGGCAAAAGACCAGTATGTTTCCTTTTTTCCCCAATATTCAGGATTTGTTTTTCGCACCAGTGTGGAACAGACTGGCTGTACGAAATGCTACTGTATGATCCAAACAACCCATTCCTGACAATGCATGAAAGGATATTGCTTTTTTGTTCTTCCTTTGCTCGACTGCCTCTTCTTTTGTTTATTGTTTTCTTTGTTTTGCCTGGTCTGCTTTGAAACAGGAACAAGACAACGTGGGGGAGTTGGTGCGCGAGGATGGCACTGCACTGCAGTACATGATGCTCATGAGGCTATTCTGTGGAATTAGTTTACTCACCTATGAAACAGGGCAAAACAGTGTCCTGCAAGAATAGGAACAAAACAAGAGGCAACAAGCAATTAGCATGAGGCCTTTAATTCAGAAAGGGAGACAAAGAAAGGAAGTGATAATCTTATCCCAGGAGCAGGTGAGCACACTCCCTTCCACCAGAGGACTAATCATCCCCTGCTGTGTGGCCGCACACTTCTTCCTCCACGTGCCAAACTATTGGCTGGCTTCTCATGCTCGATGCCTCTGCTGGCCTGTGGCTCTGAAAGCTAATCTGATCCAACATAGGCTCTGTCTCTGAGGGGAGGGTGGTTATATGAGAGGAAAAGAAATAATGCATGTAAGAGGAGAAAAGAGAAAACTCAAAAAGTCTGATAGAGGACATGTCATGGGTAGGTTACTTTGATTACCACCACACACAAAAAAAAAGAAGCTTTCTGGTTCACTAGCTCCCTCACTTTGCTACGTACTGCAGTCTGTCTCTCCCTCTTTTTCTTTCCAAGGATGCTGTGAATAAATCAGATTCCCACTCAGTGGTTCAATTCCTCTTTTTTATCCACTTTAGCTCTCCAGCTATCTTCAAGTGCACCTGAAGGGACCTGCACTTGACATTCACTTTCGGTTGACATTGATCATCTTCCTAACCATGCACCCTGTTTTGTGAAATTATAGTTTGAAGGCAATATCAGACTTTTTCTTTTATTGAGTTTTGACATGAGCAGTTTATCACATTTATGGCTTTTTAATCTGTTTATGACTTCCTACGTCGGCTTTGTTTCCCAAATGTTCTTTTGCTCTTTGAAGCTCATTTTAATGACTGCAATGATAACAACAATGTAAAGAGATGACACATGGAGTTCATGTGTGAAGCCTTTAGGGCATGACTGAAATAACAAGATATGAAAAGGAAAACAAATATTAGCACAAAAACCTCATTAGCATTCTTCTCTGAATAAAAGATAACATTACATGAACTTAGGGCCACAATTCATTCTTAAACATCATAACTTGTACATAAAATATATACATTTGCCATGTTTTTTCTCCCTTTCAGGCCTAACCCCACGTCTCCAGACGGTGACTAATGCAGGTTTGACTCAGAAAGCGTGCAGATAGCAAGATGAGATCCTGTTACTGTTTGACTAAACCTAAATAGGCAGGACTCATGATTCCACTTTGAAGAGGCTGTGCCAAATCCAGCATCTGCAGAGACAGCTGTCCTCGTGGGAGTTTGATGCACCACAGATTCATGGTCTCGAGTTAATAGAGAATGAATGCTGCAGTACAAGAACCACACACAGTGGAACGCAGTCCTGACACCGAAAATCGAGCAAGGTCAGATGGGAGTGGCTAGGATCGCTCGGGATTGATAGGCAGACCACATATATGTAGCAGCTGAAGGCACCACAGATGTTTATGTTGCCACTTGCCCTTAAAACACTAAAATTGTGTATCCTCATATCATTGTTTTGCAGGTGGACTTTTTCAGTGCATGTTTTGTCAGACACATCTGTCCGTACAATATTCAGATGTTTTATTTAAGTGAAAGCGTGATTTAATAGAAGCTGTTTATTGAGAAACATTGAGAAAACTAAAATTTCTCAATGCAGGAAAAAGCCGCCTGTAACTGTTTTATTATTTTATATTTTATCAGGAGGGCACTAAATGATATTTTATCATTATATTTTATTAGTTACATGCATTAATGTAGAAGTACTGATAACTTCTATAGTTGGTTAAGGTGGTTTTCCGCAACAAATTATTGTTATCATTATTTTTGAATCTGCTGATTATTTCTACATTAATTGACTGATTGTTTGGTTTGTGAAAAAAAGTGCCATCATAATCATACAGAGCCCAAAGAGCCACATTTGCAACATAGTTTGTTCCACAAACTTATTTATTACTGTTAATTAAATCATAAATGTATTGATTTAGGGTTTTAATTAAGGGTTTTATAGGGTGATTTATGACAAAACTCCTATACTCTATAAGCTCCTTGCAAGTTTTATTGCATGTTATAACCAAATCAGATAAATATAGTGGAGACATTTTTTTATATTTCCCTTTCAATAGTAGCGGAGAGGAAGTGACATGACATAACAACAAAATAATTCCGTTAATATCTCAAATTCAACCACTGATCAGACGGACACTTTGGGGTGAGGTTGTACATCACAAAGCTTTCCAATTTCACAAATATAGCCACGGATTATGGAACAGGTCCAATTTCAGAGACTCTAGCTCCATAACATTTTGTTTATTTTTTAACTTAATTTCCACCTGCCTGACTGATACCTCAGGTCATCCTTTACTATGTATCCCATTTCCAATCCCCCACCCCCCCCAAAATAAAAAAGTGAAAGTAGTGTTCAGGGAGCTTTATAGAAGATGTTGAACCTATTGCTCAAAACACAAAATATCTTGCTGCTGCATTACATTATTGATTGTTTATGCTCTGGGGAGGAATTGGTATGTCTACCTCTGAGGCGATGATTTCATTCAGCATTCACACTGCTGCAAAAAAGCTGTAGTGTAGGAAGCCTTTGCTCTTTGATTCTGAGGCACAAATGGTAAAACCTGATGGTTAAACTATGATGCCACTGCAGGCCATAGTGGCTGTGCGGTCATCTACCTCTAATACTTTACCTTAAAAAAACAGAGAATGAATAGGTTTTCTCACAGACACAATGGTTAAAAAATGTTATTTGAGCATCAAAGTTAATGATCAAGTAGAAACCCAAAACACATGTATTAACAGAAGTGAGCATAGTATGTATTGAGCACCCTTTTGCATGAAATGAAAAAAAGATGTTCATAACATGGAGATTAATATCTGCAGGTACTGCAGCACAGACTTAATTTCAGCTGCTCACGAATACATTCAAAGTCTAAATCCCAGGTTAGAGCAAAGTGTCAGTGAGTTTTGAGGTATTAAACTGGTTAATGTATGTCATTTTGTACTTTTATTAAAGATGTGAAGGACGGGACGCCACTGAAGGGAATTACAGAGTTAGATCTAAAATAAATGAATAAAATGTAGCAGGGGTTGGAGTCCCGCTGAGCTTCATTAATACGCCCCATTAGAAGTGAAAAGTGGCTCAGTGTGACTTCACATCTGGACATTGCACTTCTTCAATATAGCTGAGGGGAGCAGGCTTTTATACAGTTATAGATTTTGCATACAGCTGACTGCTTTAAAAACAAATTAATGTTGATTCAAATATAATGCACAGCTCAGTCTACATTTATGAATTGCAGAGATCATCAGTCATCAGCTGCCAAAATGCTGCCAGTAGTTCTATTTCCTACAAAAGGGAAATTGCTTTGGTAACTGTTAGTGTCCGTTGTGCTGGTCACTGGTTTTCAGCGTTTGCTTTCACAGACCAATGTGTAAGCCAGACAACATAATAGATTTTCTATGTTGTTATAATTGCTCTTTATAATAACGAAAGGGAATATGAGTCAGCTGTGGTCCATCCCTCCAGAAACCACTGATTAGCTTTTGATGAAAGTTCAGTTCTATGTTATTACACTTCTGTGGCATTTTCACAATCTTACCGTTTGTGCTGTGGGGGGGGATTATTCTTTACACATCTGTTGGGAATGACGTGTTATCACATTCTCAATGAACAAACTATCCCATAAAAAAGGCTGTTGTATAATTTGTTGAGTCATTGATAACAATGTCTGAGAACGATCCAGGCCATGTTGCCCAAAAGCATCTGGAAGCTAAGACAATTGCACACATGACTTAGATTTAAAGACGGTCTTAGCCTTGAAGGAATAGTTTGACATTTTGGAAGATTCACTTTTTTAATTTTCCGCAAGTAAAAAGCCTAGCAACCTGATTTTTATTTTTTTGCCTTCAGCTAATTGACTGGACATTTAAAGGTGATTTGAGCACTTTTAAGACAGCTTGTTGAAATAACAGGCATGCATTGCTGAGTCATTACATTTACTCAAGTACTGTACTCAAGTACAACTTTGTAAGTACTCGTATTTAACTTGAGTATTTCAATTTTCTGCTAATTTTTACCTCTACTGAACTAAAATTCAGAGTTAAACCGTGTACTTTTACTCCACTACATTTATTTTTTAACTTAGGTTACTTTTTCAGATTTGGATTATTATTGTGAAATTTAATCAGTTAAATAAGAAGAAGAATCACAATTGAATAAGACTTTCGTTACACCTGGAGTAAATTAATAAGCTAGCCTGCAGCATACAAAGTCATTAAAACTAGCTGCACCTTTACCAACTTTGATAACACTTGCCTCAAGAATTATAATTAAACACATCAAATATATTATTCTGAAATGGACCAATCCTCAGTACTTTTACTTTTGGAACTAATACTTTTGCACTTTTGAAGGCAGGACTTTTACTTTTCACAGAGCATTCTTACACTCTGGTAGGAAGTAGCGGGGTACAAATACTTTGTTACTGTACTCAAGTACATTTTTCTTGTATCAGCACTTTACTCCACTACTTATTTTTCTGACAACTTTTTACTTTTACTTCTTACATTTTTACCACAGGCTTGTTACTTTATAGCATCATTGTGTGTCTATTGATTTTAACAAGATCCGTGCATCCATCATTTCCTGGTCTTCTGTAAAGAAGAAGGACCAATGAGAACTCAGCTCGAGTCTATTCCCGTCATCCTCTGAACCAGAAGCAACCAGTACCAGAACCGCAGCTAGCAGATTAATGGCGGACGTAAGGGTAACGGAAGAGGCAGAGAAGGGGGATGAACTTAGGGAAAATACAGAGAACAGCGGAGATATTAATCTCCCTCACCCACGGCCATGCATGAGGGAGATATTCGCTGTTATCGGCGCACAAAATGATTCATGGGACGAATGCAATGTGTTGACCCAAAACCCATGAACTATTGACTTTCATCCCTGTCCCCACTTTGGTTTTCTTTGCTTGTGTTCTAAATGGTCATTGTTCACCATTGAAACATTCATTAGCTAACAATTACATTATTACAATTTATAATCGAAGGTCTTTGATATTCTATTCATATAAAGTGAGGTCTGTAAAGTGAGGGAGCTTCTCTGCACTCTGGTACTTCTACTTTTACTTAAGTACAAGATCTGAGTACTTCTCCAACCTCTGACCTTAAGTGGCCATGTTTTTGGAAGTTAGCGAGGTAGTTGGTGATCAGGCAGGCTGGCATGCTGACACAGGAGACAAACAGATATTAAACCAAGTGTTGTACACAATAGATGTACAGAATAACTAAGAGCTGAGTTAAACAGGGATCGCTATCACGATGGCAGCAACAACCATCTGGATAAGTGAAGAGCTGCGGTTCTAACACTGGAGAGTGATGAGCTGATTGATTGCAGGAGTGTGGCTGGCAGCAGGTGGATCCACTTTGCAATCAGGGAACCAGGCAGGAGAAGCCATGCCCACAACACAGACACACCAAACAAACCTGCAAGCACAGAAGACACCAAAGGAAAGGGGAAAACTGATTCACATGGAAACAAAACTGAAAATTGGCCATGTCTGTGACAACTTCAGTAATGAGAGTAATTTTAAGGTTGAATTATTGTGGTATACTAAGAGTTTTTTTTTTTTTGTAGCACGCTCAGTATACAAAAGTATTCATAAGATTGCTTTTATGGCTGAGGTTTAATAAGGCTGAAGAAATACAAATGACAACACCTCTAATGCTTACAATTGAGCATTGGTTAGGCTTGTTAGGGAAGCTACTAACTGAACGGTCCTGACTGGACAAGACAGGACAGGACAGGTCAGTTGTTAATCACTGGTAAACTATGATAGTTTCAGATTTAGCATACAGACTTGTGAGTGGTTTCTTTTCTTAGCTATGTCTTGGCTATAAAGCAAACAAGTTTATCTAAAAAAGATAAAACTTTTCCTTTATGATCTACTGATTAAATTGTGTAGAAAAGGCTACATACACACATTTAACCTTCCCTTCCCGGCGATCATCGCTAATGTGGACGCAGCAGCGAAGTGAACGCATTAGCAGCGTGGAAGCAGCAGCAGCATTAGCGAGGCAGATGTAGGCAGATCTGAAAGCTTAAATAGAGCGCTAGATTTAAGAGACTTTGTTTGGTTGGTTGCGTGAGTGGCGAGGGGCGTTATACGCGAATGAATCATTGGTGCTCGAGTTGACTGCCTGAACTAGCTCGCAGGCTTCTCCCCATATCTGATTAGTTAGTCAGAACTGTCATTTTTGCAAACTTTGACCTTTTTTTTCCACTTTGATCGTCTTGTGCCAGTCCATTTGAAGCTAAAAAGCAAAATGTTCTGACAGTGCATGAAGTCCCATCATTGCCTTATAATAATGTGCTTCCACTACAACTCCAACAAACTTGAACAAGTTGAAGGTCGAGACATTGCTTTAAGAACACGGATGAGAGTCTGAAAAATAATTGAATCCCTTCACTGAAGCATCAGAAGACAGTGTGTATGAGTGTGAGGTGTAGAGGAAAAGATGCAGTACTATTATATTCATAATTGACAGCAGTAATAAGATAACGGCAGTGCTTCTTACGTTTCACAAGCCCTTGAGCAAATAAATAAGTTGTATCATCTGAAGGCGAGCGTGTAAAAATAACAAAACCAGCATGAGACAAACAGAAAAGATGAGCCCAGCTCATTACTACACAAGAGGGAAATAGGTGACACAGTAGAAGAGCGACACAGTCCACGTCTTTGAACAGGAAGAGAAATCCCTGTCACTGCCGCCTTTCTTGAACATAATTACTACAATAAAGGAAGAGCAGCTCTTTCTTGTGGTACAGGTGTGGATGCACACCATGCTTCAATTTAAATTGCTATTCTACTCTTCCTTTTAATGACATAGACTAGGATAACAGAGATGAGATGCAGAGTGCAAACGCCATCGTTGTGTTTAGCATACAAAACAGTCTCTAATTGCAAGCATGAAACGGCTCTTTTTACAAAGATTTTTTTCACATATGTTAACAAAGTCTGGTTTGCTTCTATTATACAAATGACCTTGCAAGATACCAGCAGACTTTTAATGAGATATTTTAGCCTCTACAGCAATGTTGCTTAATGCTAAAATGCTTTTTTGATTTGATTAGGTGCTGTTTTTATTTTACATTTTTAGTAAGTGCGAGGTGTTGAGTGGCTTTTAACCCAAAATAGAGGGTTTACACTCTTGGCCTTAAGATCAGAGTTACAGGGTTTGCCAGAACATGTGCATGACTAAGTTTCTATAAAATGTTTACATCCAGATGTTTATGTACTTCCATGTTGTGCCAAGGACAGACAGAAGAAAAAAAATGTAATCCAGCATTGCGGTAGCATGGCCTCTGATATCCATATTGTACTCATTGCCCTGGACAATAGGATCTCGCTTGCATTTCCAATGTGAAAGCCCTGCCCACAACATGGGAAACCCTGTGATGGAACCTGGGTAAATCTTGTGTGTGTGTGTGTGTGTGTGTGTGTGTGGTGGTTAGTGATGGAAACACTACCTCATCTAAATTCAGAGGAATTGCTGTTTCAAGTGGATTCATCAGCATATTTTCAAATTCACTGTCATTTCCTTCATTGACTGTAACAGCAAAAATACTTCATCGGTTCCGCGGGGGCTATTCAACAGGGACAGGCTGAATAGAAGCGCCGAGCCTGCAGGAAGGCCCTGTCCAATCATAGGGCGTGGACAGGCGTACCAGGACGAGAAAAAGACAGTCATAGCAGCGGGAGAGATACTGTTGTTCAGAAATTGCATTACAGGAATATGTGAAATAACAATAGGAATATGTCTTCCCAATGTATTCTCTCCAAATGTCAGAGTGGCATTTTTGGTTAACTCATGCAAAGCCCAGAGTTTTTTAAGAAATTAGGATTTAGCTGGAACATAAGTTAAAACGACCACCACTGCTTTCCCATACTGTGGACTGAGAGATGCAATGTTGTTCCTCAACACAAAACAGAAGGTAATGAAGAGATGAAAAAAACATCAAAGAAGGAATCCTTCAGGAAAAATGTTTTACCGTAACAATTTTGTGGGATTTTTCCATTGTCTGCACATAACACCCATGTCCGGTGTTGGAGGCTATATTTGAGCCATCTCCCACAGCAATAGCTCAATTTAGTAGAACAGTAACGCAATACTAGCCTAGAACACTGTTCAATTTGATTATGCAGTTCTTGGGGACTGCAGACTTTGATAAAGGATTGATTTATTTTTGCAGTGAGCTTGAAATAATAATCCTCTGCTAAACCTTCATGGCCTCCAGGCTCAAACTTTTAATAACGTTATGAGAGAGATGAGAATAGTGCATCACGCCGGGCCTGCTGCGGCAATGCTCAGCCGTCCTGTACAATATGCTCTTTCTGTAGCTGTTGGTGCCTCGATGTATATGATGGGTTGTTTGTTTCTGTTTGTTGGTAGACTTCTAAGCTATCCAGGAATGTGCCCTTGGGTTTATCTTAAAAGTGGTATGTGCACTTAAACCTGCACCATGAATCATAGTGGTGGGTGTTTACAAAGACTGTAAAGACTACACAATGACTGTAATAGCTGTGGAGCTTGTTATTAAAAACAAGAGGAAAACATGGAGGTTACAGGCTTCAAAGGCTGCAATCAAATGCAAAATTAAGAAAGGCTGGGATAAGGGCTCATGAGAGAGATTGTGTAATCACCAGGCTGAAACTGCCACCGGGGGCTCATAAAAACTGAATGGATACTGCGCTCGGTGTGAATTATTTAAATCTTTTGAGCAAAGACCATACAGATGCTGCATTCTCAATGAGTATGTGGGCATGAACCTGAATGCTGACATGACAAAAACTACAGAAATTACCAGTTGAATCCTAAGATCAGTTGATTGAAAGAGTCAAATATGTTTAGATATTTTTGTTAAAACTTACTATACCTTTATTTAAAAGACATCGAACTCTTATCTTTCATTATTATGGTCTGTGAGAACATGATTCACACCAACATATTGCATTTCATTTTTCAACACATGAAGCAAAGCCTGCGAGCTTGTTCAGGCAGTCAACTTGAGCACCAATGATTCATTCGAACAAAACGCCCCCCGCCACTCTTGCAACCAACCAAACATAGTCTCCTAAATCTGGCGCTCTATTTAAGCTGTTGTATCTGCCTACCTCTGCCTCGCTAATGTTGCTGCCGCCACTGCTGTTTCCACACTGCTAATGCGTTCACCTCGCTGCTGCTGCTGCTGCTGCTGCTGCTGCTGCGTTGACATTGGCGATGCTCGCCTGCCCCACCACCACCCCAGCTTCCACCTTTAGGCTCGGGGGATAATTATCTAGACATCACTCAATGTTCTATGTTAATATGTGGAGTGATGCAGCCCAAGCCTAGACTCCAAACTACACTGTCTGGCCAAAAAAAAGATCACACACTCTAATATTTCGTTGGACTGCCTTGAGCTTTGATTACGGCACACATTCGCTGTGGCATCGTTTCCACAAGCTTCTGCAATGCATTCATTTTTCGCCAAGATCTTGTATTGATGACGGGAGATTCGGACCACAGTGCAAAGTCTTCTCCAGCACATCCCAAAGATTCTCAATCGGGTTCAGGTCTGGACTCTGTGGTGGCCCATCCATGTGTGAAAATGATGTCTCATGCTCCCTGAACCACTCTTTCACAATTTGAGCCCGATGGATCCTGGCATTGTCATCTTGGAGCATGCCCGTGCCATCAGGGAAGAAAAACTCCATTGATGGAATAACCTGGTCATTCAGTATATTCAGGTAGTCAGCTGACCTCATTCTTTGGGCACATAACATTGCTGAACCTAGACCAGACCAACTGCAGCCACCCCAGATCATAGCACTGCCCCCACAGGCTTGTGTCCTTTTTTTTGTCAGGGCAGTGTATATACTGCTTCTAATAAACATATTAATGAAACACGTGAGTTGTCTGACTGAAGTCTGGTAATAGCTTTTTGCTAACAGAGTTGGATAAGCAGATTCATTCAAAATCATGTCTGTATGGTAAATGCAATGATACACTTAGCTTAGCATGAAAAACTGAATAAGATGATTTATTTTAACCATCATTTTCAATAAAAAGATTGGCTTAGAGACTCTAATGAAGAGTTGGGCAAACATTGTCTGGGTGTTCATCATTACGAGTAATCGCTTTCTCCTGAAACAGTTGTTTTATCTATTGTTTATATTAAACTATTGATAAGAGCCGCTTCAAGACAATTAGCTCCTATATGATTACAATGAGGGCCTGTCAAATGAAAGAATCACTATCTCAATACAAAAGGCATTAGTGTGCTGATGAATCAGTTGGAAAAGTACTAACCTATACTGTATGCCCCCACTTCCTCCCACACATCATATCATTAGGTTGGGATGAGATGGGTGTCTGGCCTTATATTCGCTATTGTCAGACCAAGATGTTATTATTTTACCAGCCGGCGCCCGTCTCCCACGACCACAAAAGCTCATTACGATTGATAACTGATAGCATCGCTTAATCATGACTGGACAAAGGCCACGGCCATCCAAACAAGTCCCCCGATTGAATTAATGATATTCATTAAGCCCCAATGAGAGCCTTTACAGATGCCGCGACCTTATCCTACCACTTCATCTTCTTGGAGATTGACTGCGGTAAATTACAAGATCAGGGAGGGAAAGGAGGTGGGAGAAAGGAAGGAAGAGAGGGAGATTGAGATTAGGGGCAGAGGAGAGAATGAGCCCTCAGAGAAGGGGGAAAGGGAGGGGTGTAAAATATGAGAGGTGTTCATTTCACTGCTGGTAGATTGACATGTTCCCACTGGGGGAACGGTTCCAGCACAGATTGTCCCAGAGCAGATTACCATCAGCTATGCAGTGACTTGAGCATGGCAGGACTAATGGCCCTCCAATGCCACATTTCATCAAAACTCTCCTGAAACATACGTGAACAACATTACAGAGAGGGAGGGGGAGTCACCTCCTCCTCATTAATAGGGCTAACCTGAGGCGTAATATCCACTCAGGGACCCCAGACCTTGAGTTAGAGGACATCATTCAGCAGCTGCTTTAAAATCAGCACTATCTTGAACGTGCCTGCCTGTACTATATGAATCATTTACAGCCGTGCTTGCTAACATGCTGCTGTGCTCTCAGAGCCCCCCAAGCAACCCTGAACCAGTGGCTCAGGAATACACAATGATTCTGACCCCAGAGGTCCATGCAGAGAAGCTGTGTTGTGTAGTTAAGGCAGCATTGCACTCTGTTCACCCCATTGGGAGGGCTTGATGCTGGCTGACTGCAGTCTGATTCTTCTGATGGGGCTGTAGACCGGGTGTAGGATCATCTTGGTAGGACAAACTCACATCAAAGTCTGCGGACACACTTGCTGTGATCACAGGAAACGGATCATTTGGGAGGTAAAAAGAAAGACATGTATGTTGCACTTATACTCAATATACTCCTAGAAATATAACATCCTAATAATCTGCTCAATACTTCAGAAATAGGTGAAACGTACTCAAATGCAGGGGCAACATTGGACTAATTAATCTAATAATCACAATTTCTGTTAACTAGCGGTACAACAGTACTGTAACTACTACTGTCATCTGTAAAAATCTAATCTCATAACATGGTGCATGTTTTGGACAGCAACATTATCAAATACTTTAACTGAATCAACCTAAATGCACAAACCCTTGTTTTCTCCATTATTTAAATTTTTGTCATCTCAAAAAATAAAATGACCCTAAACATGAAATTATTCAATTTGAGAGCAACATTTATGGAGCTTATTAACAAAGGGAGTGCTATAAGTCTGACAGTTTGAATTGCATTTAAAACATTGATGTCTCTCTTATATGTATAGCAGTAAAACACGAGGAGGCAGATATTGATGATGGATGTTATCAGCCATTATTATTCCAGTGAGCCTACATTTGGAGAAACCGACCTCCTTAAATAAGTACAGTATATCAAGTGAGCACATCTCTGCTAAAACTAGAACAATACCAGAACAGTTTACTAACACCCACCACTCAAACTTTCTCACATCACCAACCACTGCAGAGATTCTCATGTCTCTCAAAAGCTAAATTAAATTGAAGACATCTGTACTTGCATTGTTGCACATTACACCCATGCTGTGCCTCTACACTGGGTAAACTGGGTTAATCAAATGAGTGTGAAGCACTTTGCGCCGCACATTTGAGGATCTCTCACTGCTGTATGGCGCCCTCTGTTAAAACAGCATCACCCCTCTGCTGGCTTTGTTTAAACAGTAATTCTTTGAAGTGAATACATTCCTTGTTTTACTATGCACATGATGTAGAGCGCGTCACACATGAGAACAGACAGGGAGCACGTGTGTGACAAACATTTCTATTGCAAAGTGCGTACGTGTGTTTACATATAATTTAGGCTGACACTTACTGTAAGTTTCAGATTTAGGGTTTTGGGGACAAATTGCTGTATACAAAAGTCATTCATCATTGTCAGCAGTTAAGTCTGTTCACAAATACCCCCCCACCCCCCTCCTGAAACATATTGTTGACTAATGCATTAGTGGTAAACACACCACTTCTTTCATTTAGTCACAGCTCAGCCTGTAATTACACAGAGGGATAACTATCAGTCGCACTCATTGTATGAAGCTTTAGTGGGTCATCTGCAATGAGACAGAAAGCGAGAGCGAGGGAGGGACAGAGTACTGTACAAAGCTTTCAGGGTGTCAGATTTGCAAGCCGCAGCGGGGAGTGCACAAGGGAAAATGAAAACGGATGTGAGCCCTGTGGAAGAGCTGCTAAATGTGTTTGTAATTATCCACTGATTGGTCAAAAACGCTGTCATTAATGAACAAACATGCTTGGAAAAACTGCAGTCATCTGTCGGTGCAATTTTGTGGCATTTTGTAGCTTAATCTCTTTTTCGTGAACATCAAAGTTAATGAGAGAACCTACTGTTTCTTAAGAGGCTCTGAAGTTCACGGGTCAAGCCGCTTTATTTTTTGCCCTTTATTTTTTTCCCTCTCTCTCTCTTTCTCTACTTTTCGCTCTCCTCCACAGTGACTGGGTAAGGCAGCCGCAAATCATCTGTGAGCTTATTAATTAGCCCAATCACTGGCAAACAGGCCTGCGTTATCACTGCAGCACGACAGTCTTTCAGAGCTGAAATTAAACCATGCACACTACTGTTTCAGTGCCAAGGGGAGTAGAGATTTAGCTCTACTGGCACAGTGCATGGATAAATCACCACCACTAAGCAGCCTTGAGCACTGCCATGAGCACCGCCATGGCCAAAAAAAGAGAGGGCAAATAAAATGTGCCACTGTTTATGACAAAAAGACTATCATATATGATGACACACTGATGATGAGCACTTTGGTTCAAAGAGAAACCGCTCCACAGCTTCAAAAGGAGACCATGCTTTCAGAATAAAAGTGGAGACAAAAGAAAAAAAGAACAAGTACGGTAGGCCTATCTCAGAAGAAGATGCCAAAGATGAGCTTCAGCAAACCAAGGTTTCCTTTTATTGAAGGAGAAAGATGAATAGCAAAAGATGTCAGAACTAAGTGACAGAGAGCATGAAGGACAGGGAACAAAGAAAAAAGGCAGTGATTTGAATAGTGCACAGTGGTGTGTACTAAGCATGTCCAAAATGCTGTTAGCATGCCTAAATATCTCTGGACCAGGCTTTGAGCTTGTGGGAGTATAAAGAAACTGTGTTTCCCAGCTTAGGCCCTGTTTACTCCCCTTAAAATGCAGATGTTGGTAATAAATCCTGCGTTTGCTCATTTATTTTGGGGGACTGCACCTTGCTTTATTAAACCCATCTATCACTCAGGGCTCCTGAATCAATGAGATGCCGAGAAAGCAGTGTCAGCACAGAGGCACGCTGAGAGAATACCAGCAGCCTGTACAAGTCAGAGGAGAGAGGAGCATTGTAGCAGGAACAGATCAAAGCTTCTGTCATGCATTGTGAATGCGTGATGATAGAGGTCAGTTTCTCTTGGGCAATACTTGGAAAAAAAACATACCATCCACTGGAGTGAAGATGACAAATGTAGTTTAAATACTGCAAACTCAGTTAAAAAAGAGTGTCAGGTGCAGGGTCTAAATAAAGACTTCAAGGGAGTCAGGTAATTAATTTCAGTCAATATGCCTTTAGTATTCAGATATGCAGTGTTATCCCGTATGGAGCTCATCTAAGGGAACCAGGGGTGAACTGCTTCAAACTGAGCCCATCTGGAGCCTCCCTCCCTGGGATTCGCTCTCCTGTGGTAGAGCGGGCCACATCAACCTCTTTTCCACAGCTGCCACATCCACCGCCCAGCCTGCCAGGCACTTGTTAAATAAGTCTGCCTCAGCCTGCGGACCTGGGCAAAAGGAATATGGAAGAGATCTGGCTCAGCAGAGGGAGATGAGAGAGAGTGGGGGGGAAAGAAAGTTGGAGAGCAAAGTGAGAGTGGGAGGGGAGAAATGTGCAGGAGGGGAAAATATGGTTGCAGTCTGCGGTGAGAGGCGAGTGAAAGACTTTCTATGCAAAGGGACATCAAAGGCTCAAAAGTGTTTAAGTACTTTTTAGTGTGGCTGCTAATCGGCTAACGCAGGGACACAGCCTCCTCTCCGACAAGAGGGAACACTACACCTGAGAGGCGTTTTTGCTAAGATGTTAGAAAAGCCTCCCTCTTTCATTCATCCTGAGCTGCGACCGAGCTGTCAATCGCTATAGTAAACACTCAGAAATCTGCCGCTGACTTATGAGTCTGTCCACCTGAGTCTGCTTGTTTATAAATCCACAGAGTATGGACGGGAACAAGAGGTGCACACTTTCAACAGAGGTGGTCATTTGAGCCTACACAAGTTATTCAATTACCATTACTTCACGATAGCGAGACTAGCTGTATATTTACAGTTTACATAGTTTGTCTGGCTAACTGATAAATATAAAATTCCATCTTTTTTAAATCATTGTTGTGTTCTCTACAAAGTCTCTAGCTACTCATAGCTACTGTAGCTATAAAAGAACATATGGCTATGGGGAACTGAGAAAACTAACTGATAATTCTCATGATAACATGCTTTGGTATCAAAAACATACTATATACTGGATATTTTGTCTAATTAAATGATTGATAAGTGCAGCTTGAGTTAAAAACGGACTAAATTGAAACTTTTCTCCCTAGAATATACAGTAGACATCATCGCCAACTTTATCCTAAACCAAAATAAATAAACACTGTTTAAAACAGGATGTACATAAACACATAGCTTGCTTGGTAAATCATGAGGCCTATTGCTTTGGAATGACTTGGTTTCAGTTATGTTAATACACTACTTTGAAAGGAAAATGTTCAAATGTCATATTAATGCTCAGCATTCATTCCTGAAAGACTTACATCATGACATGCAATTTTGCCTACTAGATTTTCCGCAAAGATGAGAAGAAAAGCTCCCTCCATCATTCATGCTGAGCTGACGGTGAGCTGTCAATCAGCGATCTGTGGTGACTTATGACTCACCCACTGGTTTAAAGTAAGTGAGTGCAAACACTGCAGTAGCATGCTTAACGACAATATTGTACTTGTTAGTTACTTCATTTTATTCTGCCTTTATACTTCTACTCAACATTTCAGAGGGATTCCTTTTTTTTTTCTCCTCCGCATCTGTCTGAAACCAATGTACCTCCTATCAGTTTAAAAATATGCTGCATTGTCATAGATTGAAATAGGATAGATAGGAAATAGGACCTTTTGTGGGTTAACAAAATAAGACTCCTGGTTTTTGTCTATGGAGAAGCTCCAAACTTTACACTTATGGACTTATGGTTTGAGACTTCTCTGTTTTTTTTTGAGAGAGTAGCTGAAATGTATTGAAAAAATGATCGAACATTACTAGGCTATGGATTTAACATATACAATGTAGCAATACTTAGCTTAAGTGGTCTTCCCCTTAAAGTTCCTTTCCTGAAAACACTGGGCTATAAATAGCATGAAGGACTTATTTAAATTCCACATGTTGGTATTGTTAGGTATTAAAACTTTAAAAATAAAGCTTCAACTACCACTGCACACACAGGTTGTTGTTTCTACAAGGCAGCCACTCTGAAGAAAACTTGCATCATCATCTATCAGAGCTAACAGTAAAACTCACACACACACACTGGGGCTGTCTGAGAGGCCTTGTCTGTGTTTATCGAAGGGTCAACACCCTCATGAGATGAGCTCACTGGAAGGTCAGTGTACACATCCCTCCTGTGACTCCCAAATAGCCATCAATCACCACTCCAATTCAAGTCTAATGCTGGCAACTCAGGAAATTACGACAGCCTGATTGCAGGTAATGTCAGTGAAGACCAAAGTCAAACAGAGACATGCAAAATTGAATACTGAATGCGGTCTGAAAGTAACATGACAGCTTACAACATGTTTCCTCATGGCTTTGTAAAAGCATTTGGTAAATATTCAAACAAACAAGCCACTGTTATCTTATACTTCCAAGTTAAACACTCTTTCAGTTGCAATCCGACACATTGAAGATCGGCCCAGTGAGTGATGCATTCGAGTGCCTTAATAAACAAACATTTTGTGACAAAAGCTCTAATTTCAGGATTTCAAGGACTTCTATTGGGTGGGATGTTCTTAAGATGCCATGACGCTCATGTATAAATCATGCAATCATCATCAATGCATATTCAGAGAGGCAGTACCGCTCTTCGTCTCTATGGGAGATTAGAAAGAGCCCGGACTAGGACAAAACCCAGCTGATTGTAATGAGCTTTTTTGTGGCTTCCTGCCCTGACAAAACAAGCTTAAATTAATCATGATACCGCCCTCCTACTGCGGCAAGGAAGCATTAAGCTACCATCGTCACTACTTGTTGTAAACTACGCTCCAAACTGCTTTAATTTAAGTCATTCATATACAATGGGTGAAAAAATATATTTTCAATAATTGGCTCGCCTTTATGAAACATGACTCATATGTTTGTAGTTTGTTAGTTGCACCATCTGCAGCGAAAGCCATAAGATGAGTAAGAGGGCTGAAGGAATAAACAGAAGCAGAAAGTGTGTGTGTGTGTGTGTGTGTGTGTGTGTGTGTGTGTGTGTGTGTGTGTGTGTGTGTGTGTGTGTGTGTGTGTGTGTGTGTGTGTGTGTGTGTGTGTGTGTGTGTGTGTTATTTTTAGATCTACTGCACATTTTTATTGGCCTGCATTGACTTTCAATCTTCTTCTGACAACTTCAGCTCCAGTCATTACTCCAGCATAAACGATGGGTTTTAAGCTAATAACTCAAAACTCCACCAAAGTCAATTTTACTTTCCAGGTAAAATCTCATCTGTTTGTCACTTTGATAACTTATAGGTACAGAACTCTTTCTGTATTGATTTAATTAGATTAGCTCAATCCCCCTTATTTAGCCAATTGTTACACCTGTAAAGCTTTCAGTCGTCACACAACACGCAGTTTACAGTGATAATGGTGGCAGAATTAATAATACAAAAAGGAGGCTTCTTATTTCTAACTGTCAACTATTGATTTTGCCAGCGGATGCAACTGCTGCTAGCAGCTTAATTAGCTGTTCTGAGCTACTTCTTAAGCTAGCTAACATAAGCTAACATCCCCTCAATAAGTTATTTGAAATCACTGTCTCCCTCTGGTTATCTAGCGTTTTCTGATGAGTTTCCCTCAGTACTTTAGATGCCGATTATCCCTCTACAATTCAGTGCACACTCGACATGTGAAGAAATCAAGAATCCAGGAACTAAACTGTCTTTGAATGTAATTCGACTTAGTGGCCAAACTGTAGAAGTACATAATACTTTTACCCATCTGTTAAACGGCAGATATGTTTTAGTTTGAGGTAACCAAGATAGTAAGAGCACCAGTGTAGCACTTATTTAAATCATGAGGTCCCAAACGTTGTAAAATGCACCAACAGCCAAATCTACCATCTTTCTTTTTTATTTTCTAATTTATCTTTTTTGACTTTATTGCGTCATACAGCATCATTCCTAGAAATGAACGTTGTATCTAGGTCTCTTTATACCTCCATAGGAGAAATTCAAAGACTTGCAGACCTGCCATACCCAGATACATGGTTACTTAGCTAAGAGTGGACAATCACTGGTCGGGGAGGTCTTTAATGAATGGTCTGTTTGCTAACATTTAGAGTTGACGCCAGTTTTGCGCAGCTGGGTGACAGCAGAATCTCATCCAAGATAAGCACTGACTGCCTTTTAGGCTGCCAATAATAGCATTCACATGCAAACACAACTGAAAACCCCTGACAATATTTTAATTGCACTATTAAATTACTTCGTAATTGTTCTGCGGCCAGTACAGAACTGATAGTCCGAAATGAAAGAGCCGGCAGCTGCTTCAAATTTTGTAAAACGTGTTATTTCTGTTGGAACATTGTCAGATAGGTAAGGAAATTACCTTATCAGCTTATGCACCAGCTGAAGGCGGCCTCATGGACAGGGATGATGACACTGTGGGGGTTAAGATTTGACAGGAAGCCAAGGACACGACTCATCAGACTTTTTAGTCACACTGAGAAGAGACGCTCACATCCTCTCAGTCTAACTGATACTTGCCTCATGAGTGCCAGAGGGCCCGTGGGACAGGAGCCACCCACACAGGAAGCCAAGAAGCAAGTAAAGGCAAGGACGAGATGAAGGCAGGTGCTCAGTGGACGAGTGGAACATGAATATATCAAAAGGGCTCGAATGTCTCCTTCCCTGGCAAACAGATTGCCTGGGTTGGGTTGATTACATTCCAGCCATACCCCTCGGGGGTATACTGGGGCTTCACATTTTGAGGCTCATCTTCCCTTTTTTGCACGTTCAACATTTTACGACAATAGAGAAACTGGGTCAAACTAGCACTCTCCAATTCCAGTCACATCATTTAAATGGAAGGAGAACTTTTGAGCATTTGCATTGTACTCTGGGGTGATGGGAAGAAGAGATTTTAATTCAGCGAGTGAACTTTAGTGACCACTGTTTTCCAGTGGGATATGGAAGGAGTTAGTGTTTGACCACTTTCCCAACTGTGGTATGGGAATAGAAGAAGGGGAAAATAGTTGTAAGAATTACATCTGCGCCGTGAACCATTGATTCTGGGTTTGTTATCTTATCAAAATCTCACATTTGCAACTTTGTGCTGTGCTCAACATGGAGCAAAAAATAAGAGAAATATGCATATCCTGTTGGTTCAATATGAGAACAGGAATGCCTCAAAGTAATTTACCCAGAATTACTTACTCTGTAGCACATGAATAATGTAGAAAGGCCATAAAATGGCAAAAAGAGAATTTTAATGGATTTACCTCGCCTAATGCAAACGATCCCTAGAGATGTCACATTATAAAAAAATCATATGGAAACAGCAGCTACCAGAGCAGTGGAAGGCATAATCAACTTGCTAACTGCAATAATACTCCAATCTCAGAATACAGTTTAACTTGCCGGCACTGAACTGTAGACTTTACAGGCTATAGAGACTTTGTCAAAAAATGTGGAAACCATGTTTATCACTGCAGACTCTAAGTTTGAAGAAGGCTTAAACAAAGATTTCTCAGGCAGGGGGGAGCGAGTGTGGGGAAAATGGATGTGGGAAAAAAGCACTGGGGTAGAATGAGTAGAGAGGAGGTAAGGAGGGACACTGTGAAAACATGGGCGCTATACGACTGAGCCATTCTAACTGGGTGAAGACTAAAGGCAGCTATTTGGACAGCATCCAGACACCTGGAGCCGTTATCAGGTTGCGGTGACTCTGGCTTTCAGAGGGTTCTGAATGGGAAGTCGGAGCTCAGCACTAACAGACATTTCAAGGCTCTTTGCTCTGATGACGGTGGCGTTTTAAAGCAGGTCAAGCTGACTGGGCAGCAGCCGGGACCCCTGCACCCCGCCCTGCTTCAGGAAAATGTGACAGGAGGAGGGGACGGACTGGACTGTCTAACCTCGTGCGCAGCTCTATTACATTACACATTACACTCGCCAGGAAACAGAACAGTGTGTTCGAGCCAGTCATACATATGCAAACATGCACATTATGTATAAACTGTGCAGAGATGTAAACACCTAAAGTATATTGCTGTACAAACAATCATAGCCATTCTTTCCCATGACTTTTTGATGTGTAAACAATAATTCTGGTTGCAACAAATCAAATCAAAACAGTTGATATGGAAAGATAAAGAAATAGCATCGAATTAAAACAGCTTTTTCAAACACAGGCCAGTAAGAGACATATGAAGTCTGTCATGTTACATGTTACATGTAATGAAAAACATGTACATTTAAGTACAATTTAAAATGATGGGCTACTTTGGTAATATTGCAGAAGTTTTCATGAGAAATTGAAATGAAGCAGCAAAATGTGCAGAAGACCCCTTTCAAGTTTGTTTTTTGTTTTAATTAAACCAGCTAACAACTTATATTGGCTGGTTTCATCTGCAAATGTATATCATGTTTAAAAGAAAGAACCTACATTGTGTAGGGTGTATTGTAATGTTCTCTTCACCACTGAATAGGTATTTACCTTTTTATGACCACTGAGGACAGACATACTGCCAGACTGAAGGGAAAACAACAGTGATTTTAGCTCAAAAGGAGCACAGGACACATTGAAAGCCTGACATTCTGTTTCTTTAGCCAGAGTTCTGGCTGAACTCAGCTGGAAGGAAAGGAGGAGAAGAAGGAAATAGAGAAGGAGTGGATTTTTTCTATCATTGAACATTAGTCCTTGGTTCTGTCAGTCAGTGCTGATCCAGCCTTTTTGTTTCATAGCTGAGTCCTCTACTATTCCCTCTGAAATGCTAATATTGCAGCTTAGTGCAGCCTTTACCAATTTTTGTCTCACATCTTTATATCTCCTGGATGAGATCTCTCTCTCTCTCTCTCTCTCTCTCTCTCTCTCTCTCTCTCTCTCTCTCTCTCTCTCTCTCTCTCTCTCTCTCTCTCTCTCTCTCTCTCTCTCTCTCTCTCTCTCTCTCTCTCCCTTGTTCTGTCCCTCTGTCAGCTGAGTTAAGTTCCAAGTTTCTTTCAAGACAGGAAGAACAAAAACAAAAAACAGCCTCATGCTACCACTCAAACGCAGTGACCTTTCTTTGTACCCTTCTGAAAATAACCAATCTCAGGCACCTTTTTATCCGATTTGCGTTTCGATGAAAGCTATAATTTCAGCTGTTTCTCGAAACTTCCTTTGACAGTTCTCTCAGCGCTTCCTGAATCCCCAGGGTGCTCACCAGAATAAGAGAGTAGAGCCTTTACAGTCTCATCACATGATGCAGAATTCTTCCCCATGCAAATGCACACAGCCTTTCACATGCTCCTGATAGACACATCTAACAGTTAAATTCATCCAGGCAAAATGATTGTGATTACAAATAAAAAGTTAAAAGGCCTCTGTGTGCTGTATCAGTCAAAACCAATATGCATAAGTAGGGATGTCATCAAAGCTGTATCGAAACCTCAGATCTGACTTGCCGAGGAACACTCAATATTACACTCCACATTATGATTACAGTGTGCCACGTCTGCACTCTATCGGATCTGCTCTTTGGCTGGCTGCGTTCTCTCCCAGTATCTATTCTAATAAGCGGCAGAGTTAATCGAGAGCATAGACCAACACAGCTTCCCCCTGGGAGAGCTAGGCAGTGCTGCTGACTGTGGCACTGACAGCCAGAGAGCATTAAGCACAGGGCTACTGCCGCCCAGTGCAGGCGCTCAGTGAACCATGACGGTGTCATTTCTTTTAATAGGGCTTCTTTCTTTCTCTTTCCCTCTTTTTCTTTCTGTTTCCCTCCTCTCTTATTTTTCTTCTGCTGCCAGTTTCTTTCTCCTCTCTTATGCACTGCCAGCCGTGAACCCTTCCCACCCTCCTATACACATCCCCATTTCTAACCCTCACTTCCTTCCTTTCTTTTTAATCCCGGCCCTCGTTTTGCCTGTTTAGAATGCAAGGCGTGGGGATGCAGTTGTTGCAGAGAACCCCGACGGCGTGTGGGGAACTCTAATTGGTTTGCTTAACCTTCAGAGCACAATGAGCAGGCTGTAATGAAGGCTCATGATTCATGGCCAGGTAATAAAGCTGAAGAGGGCCGTTTACCCAACACAACACACACATACCTTAAGACGCTCTGAGTAACACACAGCTGCATATGGGATTTAACACAACACCAGGAGTGTGTTGTCAGACAGCCGTATGGTCCCTAATAAAGCCCTAAGCTATTCTGCCGAGAGACTATTGAAAAGCACTCCGTCTTGGCAAGTGCCTTTTATCAAAAACACGCAACCAACATGGCAACCACGTGTGGGTAATTTGAACGCTGGATGCCAGAAGGGGAAATTATAAGGGTATGTGACAGTTGATGACATAATGTAAAAGTTTTCAGGGTCAGCAGCTCTCCTTGTGACGGACCAAAGCTGCACAGGTTGCTTGCAGATTATGGACGGCACACTCTTTCCACATGTACAGTAAAGTTCTTGTCCCACAATGAAAGCAGACGTTGATTTATTGCTGTTTTTTCAGACAAAAGCCTTTCAGAGGGACAGCATTTAGATCTTGCACCCTGATAAGACACAATATATGAGAGCTAAAGGAAACTTGTTAGCACCACGGGGCAAAGCTTCCCAGAAAGCTGAATTAGTGTGTGTGAGTATGTCATTGTGTGTGTGTGTGTGTGTGTGTGTGTGTGTGTGTGTGTGTGTGTGTGTGTGTGTGTGTGTGTGTGTGTGTGTGTGTGTGTGTGTGTGTGTGTGTGTGTGTGTGTGTGTGTGTGTGTGTGTGTGTGTCTCTGCGTGTTTGTGTTGTGCATGTTTGATGAGGTTTTTTAATGAACTGGCGGACTCCTGCTGGATATTGCTGTGTCAGGGTGTAGTCTGCCTTTTAAGGGCCTCTGAATAAGTTATGATATTTGGAGAGATAATGAGATGAAGGGAAGGAGATAGAGGACATAAAGGAGCTGAGATCATCAGCAGAAAAGTCCTAACGCAAACTGACAGTTTGAGATTTGAGGCACTTTTCAAGGTCAAACTGAGATATTCAGAGCAAAAGCTTTTCAAGAGTCTATTTTAAATAATAAATCTCAACATTTCTTACAGGGTTGGAAAGGCCCTGGTTGGGAATTCATTGACGTCTATTAGTTTCCGTCACCTTCTTAATCTAATGTCAACATATTCACTTACCATTAAAGAATTCCAGCGTATAACAAGAAACAAAAAGTATTTTTGCCTGTGTGAGAATGAGCTAACAATGATTTCAACGGAGTCACTGCTTTGCTTCCACCTGAGCATCAAGGCTACATTTCAAATAGACACTCCTTTCAGTATGCCACAGATGCAGTGCAAATCAGAGGATCCATGATGCTCTGCTCTGATGCACAGATGTGCTGTGTCATAAAGGTGCAATGAATTATGGTCATTGTAGTGTAACAAGCTTTCAGGGCTTGGCCGCATTAAATCTTCATGCTTTGAAAACTACATCATTTAGAACCTCCGGCTTTATGTATCCCGGCACCTGTAATAAATCCAGAACTAAGGTTTACTTATATTGGATTGTTAATTTAGCTGGTCATACATTCTGTGATGGCTTCAGTTGTCTTTAAAGAACTACTTCCTTTGCTGCATCAGTTTTAATAGACTACCTGTGTCCACCACAGTCGATGCCAGTAAAGATGAATGGAGAAGAACCTATAGTGCTGAGTGGTAGTATTTCCACAAACACTTGAAAAATACATGGGCAGGCAACACAAAGGTGTGATTATTGCTGTATTTTATTATCGGGGTTTGAGTGGCTATTATTTAGTTTTACAAGAAAGAAAAGCTCAGGGGGCAGAATAAATGGTTGGTTTGGAAAATCTTGCCCGCTTGTGTAAAAAAGCCCTGCACAGCAGCTTTTTTGAGCTTTTTATCCGGGAATATCTGCCATGCAGCACAAACTTAGACAAGGAAAGTTGTAGCTAGGTCTTTTGCATAACCTGGAGAGAAAAACAGCTCATTTTTAATCATTCTGTCTGTCTGTCTCGCTCAACAATGAAATGTATTTCAGAGGGCCAGAGAGTATTCTATAATAGTAAAGTTGAAGGTTATTTCATTCCTTTCATGATAATAAAAGTCATGATGGTAGCCCATATTTTATCCAGGTCTTGAACTTGCTTCATCAGAGTACGTCCCATCTTAAAGGACGTATTTTATTGATTGGACTCAGAAGGATGACTTCACAATGACTAAAATCCTGTTAATAAAGGTTAATTCCCCATGTCTCGATTACCAATAAATATATTTCTGGGCTTTTAACCCCATGGCAGCCCACAATACCATGTTGTAATACTGATAGCATGCACCTTGTTTCTCCACAGGATTTATTACTGACTGTAAATCCTTTCTCACTGGCTGTTTGTTGAACCCCAGACTTCAATTTCATCCACCACATTTCTTTCCAGACACTGCAATTATGAGTTTCTCATCTATGCATACGAACAACATGGGGAGAGATTGTGCTTTCAGTTCCTGGAACAGGTTGTGAAGCCGGTGGTTTTCCATTTTAACCTGATGCTTCTGGAGGATTCTTCCACTGAAAGAGTATTATATTTTAAGACATGTTAGTGGTGTTGTGGTCAGTCCAACAACTATTTGATGAATGCCACAACATTTTTCACAGACATTTATGGCCCCAGGAGGATGGATCTAACAGACTTTGGTGATGCCCTGATTTTTCCTTTAGTCCCAAATGTTCAAACGTTTAACCCAGTGAAATACCTTTACATCTTCTCAATTTATTGACTGTAACTTTTGTACAGATGATTAATTGTGCTGATGTTTGTGATCCCCTGGTTTTCTCTAGGACAACCAGTATTTTTGAAACACAGCAGATGACATTCCCATCAGGGTAGATCTGAGCTTATGGTGTAATGAGTGTAGTTCCAGTAGGGTAAGTAAGCAACCAAATTGTCACCTATAACCACTTATTGAATTGCAATGCAGTACATATCCACAAATGAGGCCAGTAGATCATATTAAAACCAGGCAATTAGGTTAGTCATTGCTATATTATACATTTGTTTTAATAAGTGATAATGCCATACATGTGTTTGTTAAGCCACATTTAGTCCCTTTCACATATTTGTAGAAGATGTAGTTTTGGTAACTGATAAGAAAATACTTTAAAAAATACAAAATAAAGAACTGAATGAACTATGTATATTATGTGGATGCAGTTAATAACCACTTTTTGATAATAGTGAAAACAGTATAGGAAAAGCTTTAAATAGAGGTATTTCTACTTTTGTTTCACTCCTTGAGAACCTTTATATGTGTTATTTAGGTCTCACAAGATATATTTCCCACCAAAAGCAAGTGAAAAGGTGAAACCCAGACCCTTTAAAAGATATTTGACCAGGAACAGTTGATCTTTTCCCTCCCTTTTACCTCTAGTATAGTCTTTGTTATAAAGCATCAGAGATGACCCAGGTTTGTAAACCTGAGTGCTGTGTGTAGTTTACTGACACCATATTAGATGATGTCTGGGTATCAGAGTGCACATTTTTCAAAGAGCTGTCTCTTGCTGCCTTTTAAAGTCACTAAGGTGTGAAGGTGCCTTGAGCAGCAGCATTAATAGGCTCCTGGTATTTGTGTTTCTACAGTGTTTGTCTGAAAGAGTGTTAAAATACCTTTTAGAATCCAAGCTTTAAAATGAATTAGTTCATTCCAGGTGATTGAACCTGAGCTACTTCTGCCTGTGCAATTTGATATGTTGCTCTCATAGCGTGCTGCAAACAATTTCTTTGAAAGTTGTTTCTTTCTCCCTTGTGAACACAACAGCAATTACGTTCAGTGGTTGGCCTTTGCACACCTCTCTTTCACATTTCTTAGCCTGTCCATTCAACTGCTTGGAGAAAGGAGGGGATCATATTGTTTAACTGCAGCGATTTCCCAGTGAGAACGCTCAAGTCATTCATCTTGTAGAGTACAGGTGAACTCACCCCACAAGGAAAAGAATATGAACACTGACCCCAAGCAAACAGATATTTTTCTTCCCAACATTAAACTGCTGGGAAGTTGAGCATATGAGGGAAATTGAGGGAGACGGGAAAAAGGGATGTGTGACAAAGTGCACGGTTGGCAGTATATGAAATGGACTAAGGTCACTGGGTCTCCGGTAGGAAATGGAAAACCCTAGCATATGAGAGTTTTAGATAAAGATGATGCTATTGTTGAGTCGAATCATCAAGGAGATGATACTGCAAAATACACTTCCCATCCCAAGCTAGGAGAAAATATAAGCAAGATAAACACAAAAGACAGGGAGGAATAAACAAAGAGAGCAGCACAGAGAGAGGCTGAAGGGTAGATTACCTCCTGGATCACCTCAGGTGTGTCTCTTGATCATGCTGTTGGCCTAGCTTAGAGGTTTTGATATGGGTAGTGACTGTTTATTAAAGCTGGCAGGTGGTCGGCCTCACATTAGCCTTAGAAACAAGCAGGGTGGAAAACATCCAGGGAACAGCGAGGCCGTAAACCATCATCCTGGCACAGATAAAGGCTCACATAAACAGGCCTCTCACTCGTATTTCACGTCTTTATTGGACGCAACTTCATACCAAAGCACACCCAAGATATAAGTGTCTGAAAGAAGATGAGTCCACATTATCTCTATATCACTGCTGGTTTGTGTTACTGAGCAATTTGATGCCTAAAAACACAAAATGTAAACATTCCTCTGATGGTGGAGCTGGCAGCAAAGCATGAAAAGTAGGAGTAGCCTTAATGGCTCAAAGTATTCTTAATCATATCTTCAGTATAATGTTTTATCAAATCTGCCTTTTTTGTATGAACATTTTTTTCTATGTACATCATTGCTACTGCATCAACAACCTAACTTAAGCAATTCAGTATACTTCACTAGGCTCGTATACTAGTACACTGGTAATGAAAATTACATTTTGGGAAATTACATAACTTGCACGTCCTGTGTCCATTATGTGGCGCTACAAAACACTTATCAAGTGTATATCACATAATCGGATGATGTTTGATACATTAGGCCAGTAAATGTCACAATGACCGTGATTCAAAGTTAGCCTGTAAAAGTCCTCAGGCTTAAACTGTTGTTATGCATGTTAGGGATGGTGGCCAATTGGAAAATGGACATTAGAGTTACACCAACTTCCTGTTTCATGAAGAATGGCTAGCACGCAATGACAAGGGCTTTGTGCTTAATCAGTGTTGGCTCTTCACTCTATGTCATGTGAGCATAATGTTTCTTCACAAATAAATATACATTACAGAAGAGAACAATGTCTCTGCCGGTGGTCCTGCAGTTTTACAGGCGAGGTTACTCACAGAGGAGTACTGCTAAGCTTGAGGCATGAAAAGAAATACAGCATTTGCAGCAAAACATCACTGTTTAATAAATGTCCCTAAACGGTGAAAACTTGGCGCAGTAAAAACGCTTTAAGGGTCAGAAACTTTTATAAAAGTGTGCACAAACCCCAAGTACTAAAAGAAAGGGTGAGACATAAATGCAATTTTTTATCTAAAAAATGACTGTGTAATATGGAAGGAAACTCTGAAGTCCCCTTGACCATGCAGAGCAGTTTAACATGTTTCAGTTCATTGCTTTGGCTTTAAGGCTTTACTGTTTCCTTAGGTCTCAGCGCTATCATCATTGTCACTTCCAGCAACAGAAGGCAACTGTTTTCAGCTCTAAAAACCCCACATGCAATCTATTGCCCAAATTGCACCCATAGAAAAGTTATTAGCAAGCAGGTGAACATAGAGCAGAATTTAGCTGCTAAAGAGAAAAATGTTTCCTTCAGGAGTTAGTGGGGGTCAAACAGAGGTTAAAGGAATATAAAAATATTGGATTTACAATTATCAGATGGACTAAAGCGGAACAAAAAATGAAGGATATTGTTGCTCTGTGAAGGCTGGTTGTGTACGCTGATCACCAGCACTCTTTCTCAACTGAATCAAGTAATATGTCCCTGTTCTGCTGGCAGACGGCCTTAAATAAAAATTGAGGAACTTGCACTTTACTCAAGTAATTTAATTTTCTACTTCTACAACCAGTTAGTCGTTCAAACTAACTTAACAGGATAAGAAGAATTGAATACTAGCTTCACGTAAACCAGCTATAACATGCTGCTCACAGGTTGTAATTATCCTATGCCTATACTTTATACTGCATACAAGTACTGTATAATGACTAGTTAATTGTTGATACTTTAAATAGTAAGGAAAGATTTTACTGTTTTGATGATTAATTATATTAACACAGAAAATGACCCCAAATATAATTTGAAAAGGGCAAACCTAATGTGGTTTTGTTTACTGCTCCTGCTGAGTTGCCTTGAGAAACACCAAACAACTGTTTGCATACTAAAAAGGCCTCTAAACTGCACCAATTATGTGTGGAATAATAAAATCAATTAGGTTTACCCCAAGTGTTTTCTATACTGAGTTGCACACAACAGTCAGAAAATAGAGCAAAATTAACAAAAGCAGCCCAGTGCACAAGGAAGGCAAAGATTGTAACAGATAGAGAGAGAAAGCTCTCCCATCTTGATAAGGACTCTTAAGATGGACACCCACAATGAGAGTGAATTAATCATTGTCCTGGGAAATGGGAGACATGGTCCAATTTACAGGAGATTTATAGGTAGGAAATCAAATGCCACAGCATATCAATTAGCTGAGGTTACACCTCTGAATCCAATGCATGGAGACAAAGGCACCTGAGAAGAGATTGAAAGGGGTGGAGATGTCTAAAACAATTTACTGTAATATATGAAAGTATTTTTTTATTAGCTATAAATCACTTTAACTTAAATGTGATTCCTTATGATGGAAGTTGAAAGGCAATTTTTTAAATTTGTGATTTTTTATCCATCAGTTGTAGAGAAGTGTACCTCTTTACATGGGACCATTTTCGTCCAACAGCTTGCTGAAGTCATGTGCCCACTCAACTCTCCATGGTAAAATATGAGTGCCTTTTTCTCCTGCAAAACTCTATCATCTGGCAGGAAAAGCCTCTAAATCTTGTTATAAGCTCAGAGAGGATAGAGTGGCACAGCATTTATGAATGCTGCATTGAAGCCCCGGGGATGTTATAAGAATTATTACTGCTTTTATAGATGCCAGAAAAAACAATCATGACAACAAAACTGGTTTTAATTGTCACACGCTTTGTGTTGTCTGAAAGAAGGCAGCAGATACAGAGGTGGCAATCTGGGAGTGTGACCTTTACCTCAAGGGCCATATGAATTCCTCTTTACACAAAACAAATACAACCCATTTTAGATACATATTGAAAGTAAATAGCCTCATAAATGAAAGAAATAAAAATAAAAGTAGGTTGAAATCATAGGAGATGCATGTGCCTAACTATTCCAGTCCTGAATTATCTGCTTCTCAAAGTCAACGTGCCTGCCGCTTGGATAAAAAAGCGTGGCAAACGTGCTTAGGCTGAGCCCTCAGTCACAGGCCCTATGAGGGTTACTTTGAATGTCTTTCTCTCTACGATTTCACTATCTCATATTCTAACAATGGGAAAGGGAGTTCCCGGGAGAGAGAGAGACGAAGATGCTTAATATGTGATCAACAGTCCACAGAGAAGCTATATAAAGAAATGGTCTACAAACAGAATATAAAAAACAAGATGTTTTTTATATTTGATTATTGCCACAATATGATGCTGTTTTAAGTTTAGGATCATCAGTACACTGGTATGCTGGGTTATTGATTTATAGCTTGGCAATGCTGCCCTTCAGTGGCAGCAGACTAGAATAACTTTCTTTCTCTGACTAAAATATTTCACTGAGGAGAAATAGGCATTGGCAGCCTGGCCGAATCAACCCCAAGAAATATATATCAATACATGCTCACATTATTAGAGCAATCAACTACGTGCTGGCAACATTTCAGATTGATGAATACTCATTCTGATTTTTAAAAGTCATTCTTCTCCATTATTTCCTTCCACAACATAAGTGAAAAGCAGCAATGACTCAGTGTCTGTCAGCGTAAGCTCGTATCATGAAAGAGTATACCTCTCTGTAGGTCAAGTGCACTCAAATGTCAGGTTTTGTCCCAAAGAAATAAAGACAGATGTTTTGTGGCACTTGCCTGAAAACTAATCTAAGCTGGTGATCCATCAAGCACCCAAGTTTCAGCCCTGCTTGGTGCCCTGGTATCATCATCTCAAGACTCAAGGACAGACTGATCCACAGGCTACCACAGGCTGGTTCCTTGCTTCAGAGATCAAAGTGTCGACATCAGAAAAGAACAAAATTAAGGGCGGCTTTGGATGTTGAAAATGTACAAACCGCAGTGCCACATTCAATCTTCTTAAAGCATTGTTCTCAGCTGGCTTTTTGGTAAAAATAAATGTCAAAGTAATCCTCCAGTCCAGCTGAGTGACATGTGTTTAGAGTATTTGAGGGTGTTGTACACAGAGTGGTGCTGACCTCACTGTGACTCTCTTTCAGGCCCGCTATCATACTCCTTAGCCTGACTGGGTCCAGATGCAAATAAATGTAATTTTATAATGTGAAGTCTGTTTAGTAATGTACTTTGCTATGCTTTTCCACTCTTTGATGATAAGATGAAATCATCAACCGTTTTTCAACACTGGGAAGTATTTACCAGGGTTCTGAATCAATTCTTCGTTCTAAATCACAACTCCATGTGCCGCCCACATAACAAAACAAAGGTCCAAACAAAACACACCCATGGAAAAATAGCATATCCAAAGTCTAAAACACATAAAACACATGAGTAAACATTATACCTCAGTGACCACCCACCCCCAGTCACACTTACCATAACAGGAGATTAATCACTGACAAGGGTCAAAAAATGTGTTTGCCTTCCTCAAAGTGCTCCATAATAATCACACAAACAAAAATAAAAAGGGGGATTAAAAAGGTGTTATTCTCTCACACCGTCATCTCATATTCTCACAGAAGCTGCAGCTGCGCACTTTGGCCGTTAGGTGTCGCTCAGTTACTGCACCTGGTGCCTCCAGCCCCCAACCTCTGGCCCGGATTGTCTGGGTTCGTAATTGTCATCGACCAATCACACAAGAGGTAGGCGGGTCCCTATTGTTACTACAGATACTCAGAGAAGTTTGCACCGACCTGCTGCTGCTGCACCTATGAGTCTCCACGTTAATGAATAGCCGCGGCCCGCGCGAGACAAACTAGCCGATTATGCCGAGATAAAGAGCGTCTGACTCGCGCTCTGTCCGATAATGGCATGCGATGGTTCATCCGCGGAGGATTTCCCGGACAAAGTGATGCCCAGAGCAGCTCCCTGCACGTGCAACAAGAAGTGCAGGAGTCGCAGCAGCAGTGTTGTCTTCCTGGGATTATTCCTGCTGTCGCTGTCTCTGCACGCTGTCACCCTCGTCTGCTATTTGGACCTGCGCTCCGAAGTCAAAAGGGAAATTATCCACCAGAAGCGGGATTCAATGTTGACACTTGCGGGGAGTGACATGGCTGACCCGGCGGCGCTGCTCTCACCCGGCCACCTGGACTCCGTCAGCAGCCGCGGCGCAGAGGGTCAAGAGGTAAAACATATTTTTTCAGAGTGTAACAGAGATTAATAAAGAGCCACGGCCGCTAATGCAAGGCGACATTGCTTTCATTCCTCTCACGTTGGCTGATCCTGTTCATTCACCTCTGCTCAGTCCTCCTGTTCCCGTATCACGGTGTCAGGTTCTGTGTCTATGCTCTGTCATGGCATGTTTCTGGGCAACTTATTTTACAGTAGCCTGTCGCGAAGTTTTGCCAGTCTCAGTTTCCAGACAGATATGTTTTGAGTCAGTGCTCCCGTGTGCGTGATTCAGCCTCTTGGGCAAAGATGCACCAAGGTATAAGCTTTAAAGTCTGTCACCTGGCCAAAGTCTCATGTTCAGGTAAACGCATCCAAGGAGGCATATCAATGAACGTATGGTTGCAAATGTTGCCCAAAAAAAAAAAAAAAAAACTCAACAGTTAACTCATTTATTTCAGAAATGACTTTTTTGTAATCAAACTGCATTTAACCTGATCTGTCTTGTTTCCAGAGCTCCCTCTGAGCAGCCAGAGGTTGATGCTCAAAACTCAGGCAGCCTGCCCAGCTGGATTCACAGAGAGGGGTCAGTCAATGTGCTGCAGCAGGTGGACGGAAAATTAACTGGATCACCAGCAGGTGCAAAGCCCAAGGGCTGATGTAAATTCATCAGGACTTAGATGGGGCAGTTGGTACTTGGAGCTAAGCCAGCCTCGTCTCACATGTGTTTTCTTTTCTGGCAGCGGCCTGATTGAATGTTCATTGTGTTGTCTGTGGCTTTGGCAACAGACCACCAGCCCCCACCCCTCCATCACCACCAACACACAATCCCTAATTTCATCAGTACAAAGGGACCAAGCGTAGGTCTCAACTCTGTATTACTTGTTCAATTAGCTCACATGTCACCGGTTGTGTAACCCCTTTGCAGAGAAAATGATCCACTGTGGCACATTGGCTGGACATTCAGCTGGGTATAAAAATCTACTTGATAGTCACTCAGAGGATGGAGGCATTCATTTCTCTGTAGGAAACATTCAAAAGAGAAATTGCTCCAAGTGGTCTTTATAACATTTCCCTCTAACAAGTGGGAAGCTTAGCCTATTCATTTAGTTGTCAGTGTGTCCTTTGCTAAGCTTATTTTAGTTTGGTTTCCCTGGTTAGAGCCGAGTGAGATGGGCCTGGTATTCAACCCAGATGGGGACACTTCATGAGGTGAAAGACTGTGGCCCAGCTGTAAATATTTAACAGCGCTGTGATGCTGTCCTTGCCAGATGTCTGCATTAAACAACTCTGATTACACATCCCACAGTTTACATAGTTGGAGAAACAGGAGCATGTGGCATTTGGACGCAGCGGCCGCACTTGTTAGCTTTTGAGGCATTTCCTTTGAAGAATCTGTTCTGTAGAGCTAAAGATTGTTTATTGGATTTTTCACACAAGTCTTCATCAAAGGAAGCATCAGTGTGATTGGATGTGATGTGCAGGTATACATACAAGTGTAACAGAACATGGAAAGCCTTCAGAGAAAACAAAGAAAAAACAAGCTATAGGAACAAAGGTACACCCCACATACATGAGGTATAGCAGGCTCATGTAACCTCAGTTTAGATGGACTTGATCCTCTCTGTGGGAAAGTTGTATTTTGAATAAGACAAGTGACCCGGCTTCATGTAGTTACAGTTTGTAGTGAATATCGGATATTTTTGTACTGGTCTGGTCAGTGTCAAACGATTGGAAACACTCTTCTGTTTAGAGGCTTTTTAAGTAAAGCAGAATATAAAGACAACTTCTTTTAGTTTAGATTATTGGATTAGTCAAAGTGAAAGTCCACTTTATTGTCAAAGTTTCCACATGTGTTATACATACAGAAAATTGAAATACCGTTTCTGGCAGTCCCACAGTGCAAATATAAACAAGAACATATAACATAAAAAGATAAGAGCATAGAAAAAAAAGGGGGGGTAAAAAGGGGTATACAGAAAAAAACAACAACTAAGTAATATATACATATGTTCGACACAATCAACACAGTTTGACAGTAGTGCAAGTAGTCTTTTAGTGCAAAAAAAACACTTTGTGCAAAGTACATTTTCAGTAGCTTATGGAGGATTAACGTTCATTTAACTGGAAAACAAATTAGAAAATGACATTGATGTGAATTTTATAACAGAAATATTCAGTGGTTTTGAAACAAGTACAGGTGTGTTCTTTGTAGTTGGCTTAAATAAATGAAAACCCTTGTCCTATGTTTACTCTAAAACTACATTTAGCTTAACTCTTATCTCTCATTTTATCCCATTTTTTCTTCTTCTATTCAGCCACCACTGGTCATTTTTTCAGGAGGAAAATGAAATCTAGTATCAAGGCATTTTTCTACTGAAAGAGTATCTGCAGAACAGATCTGAACAAAAGTGAGCGTGGCTATTAATCTAAGATAAGAATCTAGGCTATACAAGCTGTAACACAGGTGTCTGATCGGTGTTGTGTTTTGTGAACAGAGGAGGGACTGCTGTTACTTTAGTTGCAGGGTGATCCGAGCCAAAGAAAGCAAATAATGCAGATTTGAGTCTGTCAGGATATCCACACTTTTTTAATGTGCAATTTCCTCAGACGTTGGTTCAGAATTTGGTAGCAAGGCTAAAAGGTTTATAGATCTTAAGAGTTTCTTCTTTTCTTCTATGAATATTAGAATAAGGTTATTGAACCAGGAAAAAAATAATTGAAAAATAGGAACTCTTTGTTGATCGAATGTACCTGTTTCCAGCCTGCACTTAAACATAACAAACCACTAAACAGCTCATACCGTCAGATCTAACTAGATGCTTCTTAATGAACGCAGATGATGTGGTCATTTATGATCCGGGCCTCGGGAGTGAACAAACAGCCTTTCCCTCAACAATCACAGTCGGTATGCCCTTGAGCAAGGCAGTAAATCCCAGCTGTCCGGCAGATCTGCGCAGTTCCCAACAGTAAAAGCCCCTCCCAGGTGTGGGTAGCTCTTAGGAGTGTAATGCAGGCCATTACTGAATTAGAGCAAGTGTCACTCACAGCCTGACCCTTAATCACCTCAGTGAGTGACACATCGTAAAAGTCAACCCATGGAATATTTAATTGTGTTAGCTCAGATAGCGTTTTATTCTTCAGCCTAACATTTTTCTTATAACCATTATATGAAATAATTTTCTCCTCTGATGTATGCCTTCAAAGTCTCACAGAGAACAGATGCTGAAACATCTGGAGTCTAGTTAACGGCTATTAAAAAAGTCAGTTTGATGGGACACAAAGTCCTCAGCAGCATACAAACTCTGGGGCGCCGGGGTGGGCTGTCACCCACATCTGCTTTAATTGTGACCATTGCCTGATTAGTTAAAACAGCAATATCGTATGCACAGAATGAAGCAAGCCTCCATATCAGGATTTAATCAGTA
Organism: Eleginops maclovinus; assembly: GCF_036324505.1. Classification (NCBI taxonomy): domain Eukaryota; kingdom Metazoa; phylum Chordata; class Actinopteri; order Perciformes; family Eleginopidae; genus Eleginops; species Eleginops maclovinus. The sequence continues at coordinate 16,723,705 of NC_086371.1, forward strand.
TGGACACAAGTCATAAAAGTACAATGCAGAGGAGGCTGCAAACCTTTCCATATAAGACTGAATTGTCTTGACAGACAGATGGTGTAGACGCCCAGTAAAGATTAAGTCCAGAGTCACAAACATCCACCAAAATAATAAATTCTCCAAGCATTCACAGCATTCAGCTAGAAGTCGCTTTGCCAGCAGTGTTGCAACAATGTGAAATGTGATTGGCTGCTGACAGACAACATTTCCCTTAGGTTGAGCTCCACAGCTTTTTTTAGATGACAATCTATGGATGCTGTTATTAAATTACCCAAGTTATGGTTTAAAACACATGGCCTTCCAGAGAACAGTGTCTGATATTGGCTGAGCTAAGGACACTCCTTTTTTTTTTTAAAGAGAAGATTTTTAAGAAGAGAACATGCAGTTACAGTGACAATTCTCAGCAGTATGCATGCCATTACAGTAAGTAATGCTTGTAAAGAAGGGCACCAAGTCTGCATTTGGCAAACCCTGAGTTTCACCTTCTCAACTTTTTAATTTTAACCGCAATTACATGAATAATTTTAGTCTGAGACTGTTTCTGCAAAATGTCTAGGAAACTGTATTGGTTAAAAAAAACACTGAAGCTCTTGCCTCTTATTTTCATAAACAGACTGAAAAGTTATGAATGTAAGGGATCTGCTGTGGTGTACATTCAGGAATGTGTAGAGATACAAGCTGTTGTAATAGTGTTAAAAAGTGTTAATAGGGCAAAAAAGAAGTCCTGTGATGACTAAATTACACATCCCTGGGGTGACTGAATTTTAGTCATATCCTCACGAAGCAACAGGGAATCTCGTCCTCTGCGCGCAACAGCACCCCCCATGCTTTGAAGATTTGAAAGCCCTCTAATTAATAGCATTTTTTTCCCTTGTGCTGAAAAAAGAATGGTTCACTCAATAGTTGGCACTTGGCATACATACCAACACGTTGTCATCCTGATTTACTGTAACTCTGCGTGCCTTTGAAGGGTAAGAAGGCTGTAAATGTTGTAATGAAGTGAAATGAAGCAAACAACGGTGCAAAACCATTTCTCATAGTCGTTTGATGGAATCACTTTTTAATTTTTTTTTTTATCACAGTTGCCTTCATCTGCAACCCCATGCAAACCAGTTTTGGTAGTAGCTTTGCAGATTGCTTGTTTGTTTTTTTGTCGTTCTGTTGGAGCTTAATTCTCGGGCCAAAAATTGGCTGTTGAATCATGTTTGGCTGTCAGAACAGACGAAAGTGTAATGCCATATGCCTGAACATACACCCAGAATCCTTTGAGAGGTAAAAGCCCCCTATATGCCAACAGCTGGAGAGGAGATGTGGAGACACCTGCGCACCAAATGAACAGCGAACGTCGCTGCTCGCGGGAACATCTGGCGGGCTGTGTGTCGACGAACCGTTCCAACACATACTCCACCATCAGGCTGGAATTCCCGTGCTTATAAGGTCAGACATCGCTGGCAGCTGGTCAGTCTTGTAGACTTTAACTACTTTGAGCTTGCCAGCGGGGGTGTTTGACATGATAAAGCTCATCCCTCACCACAATGGGGGGGGGGGGGGTTCCCCACATCTGAGACGAGGTATAGAAGAAACTGGAAACATAACTTCTCGTGTCTGTCTTCTCAGTCTTTCAGTGGCTCTGCTTGAAAACCACACAAAGAGGCACTTGGAGTTCACAGTGCTTTCCAGAGAAAGACTTTTCTCACCGTCGGGGTTTAACAACTATGTTTACTTGAGCGCCACAGCTGGAAACATGGAGTATGTCATCTTGTACGTACCCAACTGGGATAAGAAAGGTCAAAGTGTCTGTCAGTAAGCTTGTCTGATTCATTCCCAGCAGTAACAAATAAATGATACATCATTATTTATTATCTTTTGATCCACGCTAAGGGGGAGCACGTGTCACTGCTTCAGAGATGTCAGTTATTCAAACTCCAAGCAGATGTCCGGCACAAATATACAAGTTTCCTGGTCGTATGTCCTCAGCTATCGAGAGCTTTTAATGCCTGACAATATTAATATTATTTATGCTGACACTCCAAAGTGTGACTGAATACGATATTAAGGCGCTCGACGAAAAGAGGGCTTTGGGTGGTCTTGTTGTGTTTCCACAGTGCCGAGTTTCTTTGTCCTTTATCCTGGGAGTCTTCCAAAGATGTGATCAGAAGCTGGCAGTTCTAACACAAAGTGACTTTTAAACTATCTGTTTTTTAAACTCTGAATCCTTAGCACAAAACATTTTTTGTTGTCAGAGCCGGTCTCGTCTTGAGCGTGCTACAGTCAGGTCATCACGTCCTACAGAGTTCATGTGAATGTAGGTCGACCATAACCAGTCACTTAAAAACACAGGCATGTGGTTTGTCCCGCCACTCACTCGCCCATGGGAACACCCCACCACTGTAGCAAAGCTTTTCCTGTTTTTAGGGATGAGCTCAGACCAGCTACATCAGATCCCTTTCTTTGACTCGTTTTTTTTTAGTTTATTCATGCTACCACTGAATAGGGCTGGGACCAGGTGCCACATGAATGGGTATTGCTCTCAGATTAACCACAATTCATGCCCTCCTTTTGTATAAAAAGGTGAATTTTAGAGCAGGACGTGTCCAGGTGACTGTCTCAAACGGCAGAAACACAGACAAAAGTGACTTGGGTTACAGGATGTGTTACAGCCCCAATGGGACAGACAATGACTTGGCCGCAAATGAATATGTTTGCTGTCAGTGTCTCACATCTTTTCAAATGCCCCAAGTTGTCTCTGTGCAAACATTATCCACCAACAGTAGAAAAGGCCACTTGAAACATGGGTTTCACTCTTAAAGACTTCTCATTCCTTTTGTTTGCCCCACAGAATTAATATGGGATGGACTTGCCTGCCATTGATATTCTGAAGAGAGTCTTAGTGCATAAAGCTAGTGGTCCTCTTGAGTTTTCTGCAAAACGAATTATCCATACTCATAACTATTATCTTTTGTTCTTCATCAGGAGAAGTTACTGCACAGAAATAGTGAATTCCACGCCACACAGGATAACAGGGGCATAACTCAGCGAGCGAAAAGAAGTCCCGGCAAGCAGCCAGAAACAGGTATGTTGTTTGGATTCATCAGCATTTACTAATGCCGTGTCTTGTCCTTATATTTGATATGGAAGTGGTATTCTGGCCTCTCATCTCCCACCTCCCACTTCTGCATTCGTTACGCAACTGTAATTTTTGATTGTTTGGAGGGGTACAGTGTAAATAACAGGCGTTTGATGGGCTCTTAAAGATCTTACATTTTCAAAACAGTTTGTTAATGTTTTCTCACTTTTCGTGTAATTAATTTTTTTATTGCTTTGCGCTAACTTAAAAAAGCAGCTCCGCCACAAAATGTTGCTTAGTTTATAGAGCGAAGGATTAAATGGAATGGAATTGATTATTACTTGGATAGCAAACAAGGAAAACAAGGGGTTTGGGAGGGTTTCACCAATTTGAAACAGACAATGGAGCCCGGGTTGATATAATATCAGGTCCCCAAAATACATTTTCTATCTGTCAAATAAGAAGATTGGGAATTTTGTATTCGAAAAGTGTTATTGGCTAGGCCTGAACCATCCGAAAATAAGATGAGAAACAAAACCACTTTGTAGTACATGCAGTAATTTTAAAGAACCAGGTGGCCATTTCTGAAAGAGCTTATCGTCTGAGACTTTGATGGCTTTCATTTGTTCCTCCAAATTGATTTATCGTAATCAATAGCTCTGCAGCAAACCATATGGCCAATATGTCTGAATTTGCTTTTGTAGTTTTTGTTTAGAATGTGAGCTATGCAAATAAAAAAAGCAAAGCCTTTGAAGTTTCATGTCTGAGTGCAACAAGTGCAGCATGATCACAAGGCATTCCAATGTCTGTGGCGTGACACTGAATACTTGGGGGGAAGTTTAGTGATTGTGTTTAAATTAGAAGAAAAAACTCACCTTTGAGACTTTCTACATAAATCAGTAAAGTCCCGAGCCTCTAAACACTAATCATTCCCAGGTCTCTCCTCTGCTCTCAGCGCACAGACAAAGGCTTTTGTAATCTCAGCCTTAGATGTGTGTGTCTGTGTGTGTGTAAGTGTGTGTGTGTGTCCTGTGTTTGCACGTGTGTGCGTATGCGTGCGTTCTGGGCACTCCTAACGGGCACCAGATTCCAGATAGGGCTGCTCGTTAAGAGAAATCTATGCGGATGCATCCAGTCATTTAGCCAGAGGAGAAACACTGGCCATATGTTTGAGGGGGACTCAAACTGTGAGGTTTTAAGGTTAAATGGTCTTTGTAGTTGTAATGACATGGTAAACACAAGAGCAGCAAGACGGCTTTTTGAAAAGGATTCTTCAGCTGCACACACACAGACGCGCACCAAGTGCATTTTGTCTTTCAAGCACTGACATCGATGCCACACCAACATCCATGCACGCACACAACACACACACTTGAAACATTGGTTGTAAAGGGGAGAAGCACACACACACATGTACACACACTTTCATCTACATTCTCCATCTGGGCCTAATTCAAAGAAAAGGATTTTGGCAGGATAAAGTATCTCTCTAATGATCTTCTCCAGTTCCACTGCCTGTGAATGCTTAAGGCACTTGTTCATACAGAGGAGGTAAAACCACACTTACAAATTACTACACTAGAAGATACCACAGACTGACATACCTCCACTCCAGTGCCGAACATCTGATTCTGTTATTTTAGCCCATTTAGGATACCTACACAGAGTGCGCTGGGTACTAGAGATGTTACCGGAGATGATAATTGTTCAGGAGACCATTTCAAGTTCAATCACACTGTTTTTGTTTCCTACAGAATCGACTGGAAGGGAAAGAAGGAAAGAGAAGAAAAAAGGTAATACATGATTTAACCAAATTGTCACAGATGTTGGTCATTGATTAAACCAAAACCTGCTCTATACTTTCTATCAGTACCCTTGAGATGTCGTCCAAAATCCAATGACGGTGTTGGCTTAGAGTGGTTCAATGGGTTATTCTGTCCGTCAAGCACACGCTTCCTGCCTTTTGCCTATCTTCATATCAAGCTGTACAATCTTTGTGGATGCTGTACATATTGTTAAGTCTTAGTAGTGTTTGTTAGTTTGGGCTATATGAATAAAATTGACTTGTTTTTGAGATTACCAACCATTTTGCTTTCTCTCTTCATAGGAAAAAAAAGGTCGGTGCCAGGTCCTCCTGGCCCCCCTGGTCCCCCAGGCCCACAGGGGCCACCGGGCATCCCTGGAATCCCCGGTATTCCAGGAAGCAACGCTGTAGGGCCTTCAGGACCCCCTGGACCCCCCGGGCCGCAGGGACCTCCGGGTACTCAAGGTCCAGCAGGTATTAAAACTTTAAATAGAAATGACGCGATAACGCGCTGAGATAGCCAAGTCTCCAGCAGGAGGACTGGAAAACACCCAGGAGTTCTGAGATTGGTTCTTAGGTTACACTATTTTCTCGTATGTACACACGTTCCCACACTAGAAGGAGGCTCAAGTTGTCAAAATCAATGAACTCATTGCCTACCCAGTGAGAGTTTCCGATGCAGCATGTCAAACATAGTGTGGGAGAGCTGTGCTCGTTCCTTAAAGTATTTCAGTGTTTGTTTTGTTATAATCATCATCCTCTCCTTTGTTTCCCAGCTGTGTTGAAGGCCATAAATTCATCATGTCTGTCTTTCTATTTTGTTGCAGGGGTTCCAGATAAGACGAAAACAAAAGAATACCAGGTAGAGTATGTCAGCTATTAAAATTACATTTCCCTGATGAAACAGCTGCTCTCTTGTTTTACTATGTAACCAGATTAGTCACCAGAGATCTTCCTTATGTTTCAGCCTGCAGTGGTTCATTTGCAAGGGCAGGAGACAACCATCCAAGTGAGAGAGGGTGAGTCTTCTGTGTTTTCTCTGTTGTAGTTACACCTCTGCCTTTTTGATTTATAAAGAAACCTAACAAAGATCTGCAATTGTCAGACTATACACAGACTTACACCAGAATAAAAAGATGGTCAAATATTTTCAGTTTAGAGGGCTAAATGTGGCTGTAAATATTTACTATAGGTAAGTTTATGTAAGATCATAGTAACCCTAAAGTAATCCTATAGCTATCACAGGATTAGGATATAGTCATAAACTTACATTATAGGTTAGACCTGTGTTATCTTGGGTCAAGCCTTGCATGCTAGCAGGCTGCTAGCAGTAAAAGACTGCATGCTTCATTATCAGGTTTATAGGTTTGCCGGTACTGAGCTCTGATTTTAGTTGAACACTGCTGAAAGCTGTTTATGTTGATCGTTTGCCTCTGGTTTGTTTGTTGTGACATGTTTAGATCTGTCTGAAGGCATCCTTAGGAACTGGAAGATGGTGTCCATCCATCACCGCGTGTTTAAAATGCACTCTCGCTCTGGAGAGCTGGAGGTTCTGCTGGATGGTGTCTACTTCATATATAGTCAGGTAGAAGTGAGTACGGTCCTTGACGTAACTCTTATAATTTACAGTCAATAGAACTGGCAGGTGCTCTGTAGCTAACTTAAAAACCTGCTTGCTTGGCTTATGCTTAAATGTTTTGAGTTACAATATGTGACTGTGCTATAAGTCAAAGTCTTGTTGCTACACTGATATTCCAGCTGTTCACGCTTTAAATAAGTTCTTAAATATCACTACCCCTCTCAGTCATTTGTGAATTTTATGTCTCCGCCAGGTTTACTACCTCAACTTCACCGACATTGCCAGTTATGAGGTGATGGTGGACTCCAACCCGTTCCTCCGCTGCACATGCAGCATCGAGACAGGACAGCGCAAGTTCAACACCTGTTACACGGCCGGGGTGAGCCTGCTTCGTGCCGGCCAGAGGATCTCCATACGCATAGTGTATGAGGACACACTTATCAGCATGACCAATCACACCACCTTTCTGGGAAGTGTCAGACTTGGAGAGGCTCCATCTGCTGGACAGAACTGAAACCTACACAACCACCAGCCCTCTACGTGAAATGCCCAAAGTCTTGCCTCCGTTTAGAGGAAACTTAAATCCCCCGGGTGTTAAAAGTTGAGGACCCTCCGCGACTTTTGTTCACTTCCAGTTCTCTATTATAAAACAAGGACAATACCGATGTTTAGGATTCCCCCCCACGAAGGCTTTGTGCAAAAAGATCAGTGTTGATGAGCCTCATCAAACAGACGTTTCTATTTATAGTCTCCCTTTTGTGTCAACACAGACGCTGGCATCTCTCTTTATAACAAGGAAGGACACTGCGCTGACATATACTTAATATTTACATATTTTTAAGTGCTGTTGAATGACAATCTTGTATCTCCAAAAAACGATTCAAAATGTTTTATTTACAGTTTATATACTTGGGAATTTGCATTAATTTAATTATACTAACAATTATAAGTGGTTTTACAAGAGGTTTTAAGCTCCATATGTCCCTAGGTTATATATTTTATAATAGATCAAAGCAAGTACAAATGAATCTATGCAAGGTAGAGAAACATTCATAAAAACTGGAGTTATAAGGTATTCAAAGAGCAACAGCACTATATATTTTGCACACATTTGCACTACAGCATCCCTGCAGAATATCGGCGATATGTTTTGTTACAGTGCTATTGTTTAGTTATAGAATGAATGAATCCATGTGGGAAAATGATATTGTTGTTAATACGTCTCTGTACATATTGTATATAAAAAGGGATATACTTTTGTAAATGGAGTTGATTGATGGATTAAATGTTACTTTTTTTGTCTAAATGCTTTTGTCTTTCTCTTGTTGTGTCGCGGGTGGTATTGATTTAAAAGGTTAATACTCGTTTTTCATGTTGGACTCTGCTGGCACGAGTATTGACAAGAACAAATTATGTTCTTTGAGTGAGGCCTTTGGTTTTATTAAAATGTGGCTTTTACTCTTACTGCAAGTTTCACAATGCACTGCAAATGTGGCTGTCATCTTCATACAATCTAAATGAGTTCCATCTTGAGAGGCAGAGAAAAGATAGTTCCTCATTTAGAAACTGATTTTGAAACTGAACATTTAAGGTTTCCGGGGTTAACTGATGTGTGACCTCACCCATTTGAGTAACTTGAGGACATCCAGTCGATCTCACGATGCTTTACAATGCTTTATTATCCTTTACAGCATTTATGTTTTGTCTTAGTCTTTTCCTGGTACACAGAGCCAGTGTTTTAGAAAAAGATTTTCGAAAACTCCAAGGGGACATAATTCTACAATTAAATCAGCCACGTTCTGAGGGAGTCAAAGGGAAAATGGCCAAGATGTCTCTAACAAGGGAGGTATGTCACTGATTATGCAGGATGGAGTCATCTTGGACATTGTACTACTGAGATGTATGCCATTAGTGAGTACTCAGAAAGAGCTGCAATAATACATTGTCTCCCAATGCTTTGTTTTCTCTTAGGACATAAAGCCAAATACTTTGCAAAAAGCACAGAGTTCTCTGAAGATATTGTCTAGGAGAGTAAAACGGGAACAGGGCAGCTGCAAAGGTGGGTTGGAGCTGAGAACTGGAAATGTTTCCATTAGTTACGGTCAATTCTGGTGGGGAGACCATTAACAGTACTTGCTAAGTTAATAAAAATAAAGTAATATGTTTATTTTTTCTCCTATTGCCAGTTCCAACATCATTCCTGCAGTTAACAACTAACACAAACAAACAGCCAGACATAAGAGGTAAAACTAAATTCAAGTACTTGGCTTCAGCATCGCAGTGTATGCCATTATTTTGAATAAGTATACTTGCCTTCTCCCATAGGAAATCTAACAGTTATCCCTTGGACTGTTTCTGCACAGCAAGGAAATGCAATTTCACTAAAGGAAAACAGAATTGTTGTCCAAGAAGATGGATTTTACTTGGTGTTTGGACAAGTATTGTGTCACTGTAATTCAAGCATAACTAAATTGATATTACATCTGATTTGTTCCAACTGTTCCACTAATGTTCTGCTTTATTCACAGGTTTTGTTCAATAGCCCAAGTACAGTTATGGGTCATATAATTCGCAGTTGGGCTTTCAATAAAACTTGGACCACATCAACAGAGCTGTTGCGTTGCTTGCAAGAGATGCCTGATGAAACTCCTGCCAATACGTGCTACACTGGAGGTCAGTGAGGCGAGAACGTTGGCTTGCATAATGGCAGCTTAAACATATACTGTACCTCAACATTTAGGGAAAGTAAATATGCTTATTTGCTGTGTTGCCAAGAGTTATATAAGGATAATCGTAACACTCATATCTGTGCTTTATATATAAATCTACAATATTCAGGCTATAAATCTGTATAAAAAGTTATCTGCATATGAATGCAGAATTGGGACGGACGCATTCTAGTTTCCAGTCGGTTTGTAGTCCGAGTAGTATCAACATTCACATTGAACTGGCTTTAGTTTGATACAGGTAAACAGTCCATGTGGAAAGCAAAAGAGGCTGAAAGCCTTGGCTGAAACGCAATCTCGTAATCCATTTGATAATGATGTTAAAGCTTTGAGAAATAAACTGTAAAGCTAGTGTAAACTGGCTACTAGTGAAACAGTTGGGTTGTCTTTCAACTCCATTCTTGCATCTCAAGTTGCTAATTGGACAGAAAAACTAGTTAATCTCTTTCCTAAATTTGCACCTATGCTTTTATTTGTAAAAAACAACACATTGTTGTTTAACCAGACTATTTCTTGTTTGGAAACAATCAAATTGTGGTCTCTCATCGTCACACTGAAGTTTTCAGACTGTTTATGGCCATTTATTTTGCAGTAATTGTACAGTTTGAATACATGAGATTATGTACTGCTGGTAGAAGGATTTTGTATTCTTTGGACAGAGCTATCTGTTTGCATCTGTTCACTCTTCGCGCTAAGCTAAGCTAACCAGCTGCTGGCTGCATAGTTTTATATTATGGTTCAGGCATCAGAGTGGTATTGATCTTCTCACTGACCTCTGGGCAGAAATTGAATTGTGTGTGTTTTTCACAAAATGTTGCACTATTTCATTAACTTGTGCAGCCTTTTCGCCATTTTCTCTGGAGGTCAACAAATATATATTTTGATTGGCTTTCATCAAAAGATAGAGGAACAGCTCCAGGGACTTGTTGAGTCGAACCCAAAGAGCTGTCTTCTCCTGGCCGTCGTCACCCATCTTTTATCTCCTTTGATGAATTTTTCTGTGTACTTTCCCACAGGCATAGTACAGCTGCATCAAGGCGATGAGCTAGAGTTGGTGATACCATACAGCCAACAAACCCTCATCTCTATGGATGCAGAATCCACCTTTTTTGGTGTCATACAGCTAAACTGAAACAAGTCAGTCTGAAGATTATAACAACGCTGCTCAACGCTGCAGGAAGTGGGAAACTGACACTGAGCTGTGTGAGGGGATGCTGATAATGGACAGAAGTGACAACAGCAGGAAAACTGTTGGGACATGTCATTAATGTCAGGACAATACATAATCAACTTTTTAAAAGAACTGCCCATCTGGTGTCAGTTTCTTTCACAGTACTTTTAAAATCCTTAGCTTTGAACTGTGTATCTTTCAGGTACACCTGGGCCTGTCCTCTAGCAGTGTTTATGTGTGCTACCACCTCCTTTCATCAGTCTATTTTAGCATGTCTCTTTATACCTTGCTGGGGGCTTCCCTTCAGCTCAACCTCCGCGCTGTCTGTTTATTTGTTCCTCTCGTCTATTTTAAAATGGTTTCCGTTTTCCTAATACTATATCAGGAACAAACAAAGGGATAAATATACATACAGCTCTGCCGGTGTTGTCCTAGTTAACATGAACTCCTTCGCACTGTAAATACTTAAAAATAAATGATGATAAAATTAAAGTAGATATAGTCGGGATAAAATGTAAAAGTACAAATAAATTCTCATATTGTGTACAACTTTGCAACTACTTTTGATTGTGTTATCTGTATAACTGATCACAATAAATAGAAAAAAATATGCAACATTTTGTCTAAGAGTCTCTTTTTTTATCTAAATTAAATAGGTCCTTACAGAGATGTTTTTTTTTAAAGAAAGCAATATATCAGTGGTCAGGCCTTTATTGTCTAAATATAGAATCCACAATGCCTATCTGGTGTCCACAGCTGTTTTCTCTCTCACTTTTTGTATGAAGCATGGCTATAAGAGGGTGTGTTTCAATGAGCTCTGGCAGCAGTAGTGGTACAGTTGAACAGCAGCAGAAGCAGCAGAAGATTGAGGATGGTCAGACATATGTTCTCTAATTTCCTACTTCTCTGGTCAGTCGGCCATGACCTTTATATAACTGGACTGACACATCACAAGCCCAAGGTAGGCCAAAGATTACATAATTCAAATGTTTTGTAATACCAATTTCTTTTCTTTTTTTTACTTTGGCTTTTATGGGTCACTCTTTGATTATGATTAATGTTCCTTTCATTTCAAGGAGCAGTCCTGGAACAATCAAAATCTATATTCTGTCCCTCTGGATTTAGATGTAAGGCTCAGAAGACTAGACCTGTCCAATAACTTCATCAGACAGTTGCACACACTTGCTTTGCCATACTTGGAACAGCTGGACCTGAGCGCCAACCAGCTGGATCTCATCTCCGAAGGAGCTTTTGAAAACCTGACTCAACTTGAGGAGTTGAATTTGTCCAGAAATGCGCTGAACAACAACCCTGGCGGTAACGTCAAAGCCCTCCAATCCATCAGTGGACTGAAGAGTTTGGACATATCAATGAATGGTTTGAGAAATGATGCAGTGGGACTGTACCTTCGAAACAAATCATCTCTTGAACGACTTAAAATGACTGGTAATGCTTTAACAAGACTATCACACAACTTGTTCAAAGAGAGTAAAGGTTTGAGGGCCATTACTATTGATGACAATCAGATATCGGTCATAGAACAGGGGACTTTTGAACCATTGAGCCAATTAGAGACGCTTAACTTGGCCAAAAATAACCTTGCGCATATCTGTGATTTTAAATTAACTCAGGTTAAATTTCTTAATCTCAGTCAGAATTCAGTTGAGTTCTTTGTTACACGTGAGGATGACCAGTTGTACCGGCTTGAAATTCTTGATCTAAGTCATAACAATCTCCTTTATTTCCCAATTGTTCCAAAAATAAACAATTTGAGGTATCTTTATTTACAGAATAACATGGTTGGTGCCCTAAATTCAGAGGCAACAATGGTATCAGAGGCCAATGATCTATATAGTGAGATTATACGTGAGAAAACAGTTAGAAAAAATTACCTACACTCAAACTGGAGGCTGATGCCACTCATTTATATTGACCTGAGCTATAACCACTTCAGGTCTTTCCCGCTGGAGACTTTGAGTCGGCTCTTATCATTAGAAACACTGAATTTCAGTTACAACTGTTTGCAAAACATCACGTGGAATATAAGAAATGATGAATCAGGACACATTCGGCAGCTTTTCTTTCCTTCCTTAAGGTACCTAGACCTGCAGAGTAATGGCCTTGCATACATTTCTCCACTATTTCTCAAAGCGCTCACACAAATAGCAACATTAAATCTGCAAGACAATTCTGTGCAACCTTGTGCCCCTATGGACCAATCAACACAGCAAAAATATCTCAACATATCCTGTGTTGTCTTTGGTAATTTAAGGACCCTTAAAAACCTCAATCTTCAAGACAACAACATCAAGAATATCCACCCTAACACCTTTCTAGAAAACTCGTTGGTTTCTCTAAACCTTGCAAGAAATTCACATATGGTTTTGCAAGAGGATGCATTAAAGGGTGTACAAGAGACTCTTCAGTCCTTGATAATCAGTGAAACAAACATGACCAGCTCTGATCTGTCTTTACCCTGCATGCCAGCATTAACTCAGCTAAATATATCCAACAACTGTCTAGATGTGATACCCAGCAGTTTGAGCTGCTCTCCTCTGAGAGAAATCGACATAAGAAATAATACCTTTGTGTCTTTAAACCATTCTTTGATTCTTGCTTTATCTCTGCATCTAAATGTTATGTATATTAGCGGAAATTACTTGAATTGTTGTGAAAGTAAATGGCTGATGATCCTTAATGAGTTAAAGATTAAAGTGATTGATGTGAATGACACTGTATGCTTTACAAGCGAGGGAAATGTTACGGTGGTGGGTTATCTGAAAAACCATTCTGTGTACTGTTTGTTTCATATGAAAGAACAGGACATTCACTTTGGAACAGTCATCATAATGGTTTTATTTGTAACTGCAATATTAACAGTGCTCATTTTATTCATCAGGAAGGTGATTTGCACACAGAGATCATTTATAGTGTGATATTCAAAATCAGGTTTCATTGGTTTATTCTGGACAGTGTGTCATGTGCACAGTAAAGTAAATATAGTGATAAACTGAAAATCGGTAACAAGCTTTATTCCTCTGGGTTTCATTTTGCATGACCAATTTTATATGAACAGAAGTGGGGTTTAATGGCTGCTTGGACTGTTAAAACTAGCTGACTTTTAGTTAATAAAATGCAGCTAAATCTTCATTGTCTGACATGATTCTATTTTCAACTCCATTCAAGGCTTCCTTTTATGACTTCCCGCACAGTATTAGTCTTGTAAAACATGCATCATGCTGCGGACCTGTGCAGCCAAAATGTTGTGATTGAAATTGGCTTTATTGTCTCTCAAGCTGTTTTTTTTTATAGTGTTTGCCAAATCAGGCAGAGATGTTTTGCTCATACTTCATTGTGAAATGTTTGTTTGAAACTAGAAGTTTAGCTTTGGCTCAATTTTTTATGACGTCTTTGAGGCCTTTCATAACATTCCCAGAATCTGAACTCCGGAACAAGTCTATTTGATGCCAAGAAGAGACCTTGTATGAGTTTCTGTATATAGTCTACAAATATGTTTTGAATAGGTCATGCTGTCATTTTTTCGAAAATACATGTTATTATATATCACTCTCTGCATCTGTGTTTTGTTATGTACATTTGCTGGTTGTCAAATACAACGCTAAATGTGGCAACAGTTATGCTGTATGTAACAAAACATGCTTCTCCTACCAGAATATGCCGGCAATGGCTATTTTTAGAATATGAATCACTCATTTACATACCTGCAAAATAAATCACTTCAGTAAAGAATAGAAATGTCTGAGTTTCTGTTTTAAGTTGAGCAACCTGAATTTGACAAAGGCATATAGATTACAAATATATTGAATAAGAGGGGATATTACCACTCAGTGTGAGGTCCATTCTAATTGAATTTAGATCCAAAACTTTTGGGAAAATAAGCCCCCTATATTCTTCAAAATAAGGTAAAGCAACAGCAATTGAGCAATCCCTATAATGTCAACCCACAATGCTGATCCACTGACAAAGAGGTGGCTTATTGTGTGGTAAAAACTGTACACAAATACCTATGACATTGCACATTACACTAGGGAGAAACTGCCGTTGCAGGAGGATATCCTGTTAAGCAATCCTCTTATTGACTTCTTATTGACACATCTTTCTTCTTTAAAACTGATGCAAAGAGCCATTTTGTAATTATAATGCCCATTACCACTTTGTCTTCTGGGTACAGTCAGGTTTGCGATGCCAGTGTTAGAGCCTTGGCAGCCAGATGCATATCAATCTGACTCTTGAGCAATATAACTGTAGTAAATGTCTTTGTTGCCCCACCTACAAGATTTAGGTACTAGATCAGGTAGCAGCCTGACAAGTTCAAGCAAAGAGCACTGGAAGAAAAGAACACTGTGTGAATAGTATTACGTGTAAAACCTAGGAATGCAACTAGCAAATTGCATTCATACTTCTACTTTGTGGTTAATGGTAGCTTGAATTTAGACATTAGCAACAGCTTGTTTGTTAGCACAATAGAGCAAGTCAGTCTCGCCCTAGGCTATATTTATTTCGCGTAAACGCGTAAATGATTTTCATCTTTACCCAATTTAACCTGAGACTGTGAAGGTTTTACTTCTATTTTACATCAAATCTACTAAATAGTTAAAACAGTATAACCGTATGAAAAATACATTGGCTTGGTTCATTATACAGAAAAGTTTTAAAAACTGTTCTGTTATCTTTTTCAGTGAAAATAGGATCCAGACGTATTTTAATTATTCCCAGTTTAAGTTATAAAGGGACTGATTTAGGAAAGATGATCTCTTTAAGTGTATTTCAAACAAACACAAAGTGTTCATGTAGTCTTCTGGTTTAGACTTCCTTAAGTTTCGTAGGAGACAACATGAGAAAGCCTAGCAAATTGGATTACAGGGAAATATGGTTAACTCACAACGACATTGACAAGTTCCTCTTAGCTAGCCTGAGTCGTGCAGTTGGTTAGCTTCTTAGCTAACATTAGTTCGCAGACGACGTGAAGAGTAGACCCGGCTGCCGACCATGATTCCTCACCAGCAGTTTTCCCACCGCCAGCCGCAGCCCTCCATCGTGTCCTATAAAGTGCAGTTGACTCTCAAACTGTTCATGCTGGAAAATGCCCGAAGTACACTCGAACATGAACTGTTCAACCTCACCAAAAAGGTAATGTTAACACCGGTTCATTAAAAACGTTAAATTAATGTAGCTAACTTAGCTAGCTCACAGGCCACATGGACACACACCGCTGACGTATCCCAGAACGGATGTATGCTAATGAGGCTCAGGAACTGCTAAATTGTATACCGTATACAAAGAGTTGAAATATATGTTTCTCAGAGCCTAATGGGTCTTGTAAAATATTTCATTCTCAATGAATGTATTTACCAAATTGTATGAACTGATAAGCACAACAGTAATTGTTTTCTGTATATTTGATTTACAAAAATGTTCCTGCTTGAATTAAAGCTGCATTGATTTATCCAGACCCGCCTTTAACCTTAAAGTTACAGCAGTTTTGAAATCTATAGAGTTAAGTTGATCAGAGGTTAAACTGTTATTAAAACCTATGTTATCATATATATATATATATATATATATAAACAAAAAGCAAATATATATATATATATATATATATATATTTGTTTTTTGTTTTTTTGTTAAAACGTTCTGCTTTGCCTTGTAAAAGACGTCATTGATCTCAAAAGCTTTTACCTGTTTAAAAAAGGCTATGAAAAAAAAAATGCACTTCACTTATTTAAAGTTGTTTAATTTTCCCTCTAGGTCTATGAAGAAGTTCATGGTTTCTTGAATACATCTTTCCCCCCTAGTGTCTTCAGTGATCTCACAAAGGCTTTAGATAGAAAATGTGAAGTCATTGACAAGTTTTCAACTTTATTAAAATCTCTCACAGTTGGTAGGTAAATAAATAATCATTATCATACAATTTAAGATGCTTAATGTGACATTGCATATGTTCACGTGTACAGCAAATTTACCAAATGTATGATTTAGGAAAGGATTTTGAGAGCTAATACAACGCACTTTCTGCTTTTCTTATCTTTACAGAGCCACAAGTGTGTGGCAAGCTTTATGTCAAACATAGAGTCAAAACAAATCAACTACAGCCACCCAGACAGAAAAGGACCTCATCGACCGACGTTCCCATGTTGCAAAACTCACTCATGGCAAGCTCCATAACCAAAGCAGTTAAGGTGCCACAAGCCACACAGCAGTTAAAACATGTCCCGATTCCCCAGCCTGCAGCAGTCCAACAGGATGACATGAAACACAGCATCAGCAAAGTGATTATGACCTCATCTTCTCACTTAGAGGCTGAAGAAAAAGTACATGCTGTTGTTTTAGATGAGAAACGCCCAACAGATGCTGTAAGTCTTCCACCTGCATCCCAGAGACCCGAGATCAACCCAGAGAGGCCACCAACGCTACTGCCTCCCATACAAGCTTTATTCCCAGAGATCAGCAACCCTAATCCAATCAAAATAACACCGCAAATTAGCTGGGGATTGGAAGATTATGTCCAGCTGCAACACCAAAAACAAACATCATCTCAGCTGCTTCACTTCCTCAGAGAAAAAACTAAAAAAAATGGAGCACTGGAGGTCACTGTCATGGGGTGGAATAAAAGTATGTGGTCTTTGAGTTCACCAGAGCGGCCTGCCATCAAAACACAAAGCTACCAATTCAGACAAGTTGGGACGGATGATTTGATCAATGCACTAGCGCCGAAAACGTTATGTACAGACATTGAAAACCTAGCCCCAATTTTCAGACTGAAAAGAGTGGAAACATGTGGCTCTCTGACTTACACTTGTGTGATTGCAACTAAGACTGAGTTGTGGGATATTGGAGAAATCTTTACCAAGGTGGGACAGGGAGACTTGGAAGCGATCCCGTTGGAAAAAATACACTGCCCAAACATTACACCTCAGGTGGAGAACAACTGTCTAAATGCCCAGAGGGAAAACCAAAGTCTTCAGTGCACTGATCCCAAACACGTAAGCCATTTTGATGGTGTAAAAACTCCAGCAATGAAGTGCATCGCCATCCCTGAGTTCCAGACCCGCAAGTTTGAAGAGACATTGGTTGTGGTGTCTCATATTGTCAGCCCGGGCAACTTCTATATACAACACGCAGGCTCCATCATGAAGCTGCAAGCCCTTGTGACAGAGTGAGTCGTTCAGCATGAATTCTGATCTCTTGTCTGCTTTTTTTAAGCCTCACTGATTCCCTAATCACATTACCAGTACTTATAGAGCCACTTCATTTTTCGTTTTTTTCTTCCATTTTTAATAATCCACATGTTTCTGGTTGCCATTATTTATTTTTTTCTCATTTGCAGCAGCTGGAAAGCCAGTAGATCATATGCCGCGCAGAACTGCATTCCAGACATTGGAACCCAAGTAATGGGTTGGTTCCCTAAGCAAGAACAATGGTGCAGGACTCGGGTGACGAAGATATGTGGAGTAAGTGAAGGTGGGTCCAGTTTTGTGTATTGGAGCAGTCATACACATTTTTACCAAAGCATACCTCTAGATGGTAGCAGTGTCACTTTTTCATATCACTTGCCATCATTTCTGCCTTCTGGTTTTCCTTTATGTATCCTACTGATGGTGGCGGGATGGAGACATCCATCATGGTGGCGGTGCAGAGGCTGGACCAGGGTGATACAGCCTGCATGTCGCTGTTGGACATCAAGGAGCTGACCCCGGAAATGGCCGTCCTACCACTTCAGGCTGTACAGGTCTCACTAGCGAATGTGAGTGTTTCCCTGTTTTGTATGGTTAGGCCACATAATTTTTTTTCACATGTATCAAGAGGACCATATAAAGCTCTCACTGACCAACACGTTGAGATATTCTGCGGCAGGGGTGCACATAACCCCTCCTAGGATTTGCATTCACGGAAAAATATATTGTGTTCCTCTGTGAGAAAGTAAGCTTGGTTACAGTTTTGGCGTTTGTCCACATGATTAGTCACAGCCTTATCTTTTGGGATGTTGATAAAGGAAATGAATTATCTCAGTTCATGGTGTTTTTGGTTTGTTTCCTCCCCCCTAGGTGACGCCTCTGAATGGGTGGGATTGGTCTGAGGAGGCAGTGGGCTGGTTCAGGGAAATGGTGCACAACAGGACGCTCTATGCCAGGCTTTACCCACAGGGACCCAAAGTTACAGTCGAGCTATTCTTGGAAAAAGGAAAGCTTGGAGCTATGAGGTACTCCAGTATGAAAACAGTCAGTTGATTGTGAATTGTACATTTAAAAAATCACAAGTTAAAAAAGCTGATAAAGTCAAGATTTAATGAGTTATTTACAATTGTTTACTTGTTTTTGTTTTATTGGTATCGTTGTACAAATTGTGCGTTTAATAAAAATGTATAAGTAGTACAGTGACTGAATATATGTTGACTTTAAATAAGGTTACAGAGTACTATTTCAAGCTTGGTAACTGCACAATATGCTAATGGTACAATGGTATTAATATCATTATTTCAGGAGGGGTGCATCTTTGTCTTTGAGACTGGCCCTGAAGGGACATGCCAACCATAGCAAACTGAAAGATGTCCGTCTCATGAAAAGAAGTGAGTGTTGCTCCAGTTTTGAATTTATTTACCCAAAGTGTGCATCAACAGTAGGTGGCAGTATTGCCTCTGTGTGAACATAGCAGTGCTGAATTTGACAAATCTCGTCTTTTTGTTTTTAGGAGCATTTCAAGATAAAATGAAGAAACAGGACTCTGAGTGGGAGAAATATCTCATCTCATGCTATACTCGTATAGTAAGCCTTAATATAGAAAGCAGCCAACAAATACCAAATACAAATGGCAGACATGCCATGAAGCACTCAAACCTAAACACTGAGACATTTAGTGATTCTTAAATGATGAATAGATCACCAGATTTGATAGAACATCTGTTTGAACATACAGAGGACTTTCAGTTTACACATTGCCAAACTGCTGTGGCAGTACAAGGATAAATCCAGGATATTTAAAAAAGTAAAATAAATGTATATTTTGATTTAGAACCTGGATATGTTTTCATTAAGTGGCATGTTTGAGCTTTTTTGTTGTATATTGCTGTTTATAAGGTCAGCCAAGGGTGCTCCACTTTATCAGCCAAGAGATAAGATAAGATGTACTTGATCCCAAACTGGGAAATGTTTACGTGGCAGCAGAACAAAGCAAGGCATTGCACACAATTAGAAATGAAAAGGGTAGATTAACTATTTAACTAGATGAAGCATTGATTTGGAAATTTGGAAATATTTTTTCTAACTATTCTACATATGTATCAGTTGTTAAGAGCAGACACGAACACACACACACACACACACACACACACACACACACACACACACACACACACACACACACACACACACACACACACACACATTTAAAGAGCAAAGGAGGAGAATCACAGAGAAATGGTTTAAAACAGAACCCATGATTGGCCCCACAAAGCTAATGTTCTTTATAACATCATGGGATCTTAAGAAATGTGTTTCTCTAAAACACATATTTCTCTTAGTCGTACAAAATATGGCTAACGTCTCTGAAGCACTGATAAAAAGAATTGAAACAAATATATATATTTTTTTAAATCAGGTTGTGCTTGTTAAATGTATGGGGACATAATTACCTAAATGTGGTGCTCTTTGTTTTCTGAGAACAATCCCCCTTTGTACTTTATACATTCTTATTTTTTGAAGTGCCTATCTCAAGTCCTTATCCCAGTCACTGCACGGTGCTTGATTTGTCTCTGTGCCACATGCAGAAGGTTTTGTTATTTAGTTTCTTATGCATCACATAACTTTCATAATCATTGTATTTGAGGCCATGTTACCCTGGTTAATATTGAGTTCTTGTAGAATGCTACATTTATTATTTTGAATGTCCAGTGTATATAGTTCTGCTTTCATAATAAAACTACAAATCTACTAGTTTGGTCTGTCTTTGTGTTGTAGAGCATTGTAGCTTCTACGAAGGAATATTAATTCGGTTTGGTTCATTCAAAGAATTAGCTGGCCTCCCTACCCTCCCACTACATATGTCAGAAGTGACGCAGAAATGCTCTTGGCACAGTGAACCGCTGTAGGTCATCTGATTGTACATGACAAATGGCCACATTGTGTTTTCACTTGCTACTGTAAATGATTTTGGGGGGGTGTTTGACAGGGACAAAATGTACAATCTCAGTTCATTATAGTCGAATGTTTAACATGCAGTAGTGTAGCTCATTGATAAGAACACTAGGGTTTTATAGCATATGGTAGACGCAATAAACAATGATCGAAATGACTGGATATTTGTCCTAGTGTCTGTAGAGTGTGATTCAATAGGTTCCCACAAAGGGTTATCAAAACAAGTCAATTGCATAACATTTTCTTTCAAATTAGTTGAGGCCAAGATTATTAGTTGCCGGGCAAAACATCAGTAAGAAAAGTTATTTTAATAAAAATATCACGACACCATTTACAGTATTGCAACATTTACAGTTGTACAATCCAATTGAAGGAACAAAATTGGCATTTATGGTACACTCAATAACAAAACAGCAAAAATAAATGCATAACAAACAAAAGGAGAATAAAAGCAATATTCAATATTAGAAACCATTGAGTAGATATCTTTATTTGGGAGAAAATGTGGGAATGGTCTTTATCAAATGGTGTGTATGAGTGAGATTTTCCTTAAGACTGTCTTACATTTTGTCCTACATACCGTAGGTGTTTTGCATTAGTTATACAGCTCTTTTTCTGGCTGAATCTGCAAACCTCATGCAGGTCAAAAAATCTTCCTTCTCTTCCCTACCCTGACAAGCACAATAAATTGTTTTTCTGGCAGAGGCCTTTTGTGTCCACACAGATTCCTTCTTTTGCCCGGGGTAGGCGGAAGTTGAGGCGTTTGATCTGAATTCTAAAGAGTCTTGTTGCAGCACAATAAAGGCTGCCATTGTATGTAAATAGTTTATATAAGAGCATATGACTGCTACGGTGCAGGGCACTGGCTAGTGGCGGAGGAATGATTAGCATTTTCCAAACGCAGGGTGTTCTCAAGCCAGCCTTTAGGCTTGCTAAAAAACACAATATTTTAATTCATTTCTTCTTTGTACACATTTGTGTGTACCAACACAACTGAAGGTAAAATGTTGATCATTTGTTTCAATTTTATACTAACATTCAGTGTGCAATGAGGTCTGATTTTATGTGAGGGAGGGCTTACATGGCCCATCGTTTCGACTTGACAAATACTTGCCGTGATTTTTATAACATCATTACTATTTGAAGTGATTTTATTTGAATGAATCAGCTTATAATGTTTGCACCAGGTAAATCTGGTGAAGTCTGTAGCGTTTGTCACAAACAAAAGAGATCTCTCAGTTGTCTTTAAAAAAAAATCTCAGAATGAAATGGATGTCTTGCTTGTTCCTTGGAGGAATTTGCTGGCAGGATGTCAGTCTGTCTGCTACTGGGCTGTGGGTCAGTTTGGGAGTACGGTATTAATACAGCGCGAGCAAATCACGTGGTTCGGCGAATGTTTCGCAATTGGCTTCGCCCTGTTGCGTATGGTGACGGCGCACAGCAGCAGGCCATCACCCCTGCTTTTATACGGCCAACTTGCTATTTGGCAAATCTTTTCTGTTGTTCCTCACTCTGCCAGCTTGATGCTCAGGCCAAACCTCAAGATGGTCATCTTTGGACCCGGCGCTGCTTACGCCGCTTGCACCGCTGGCTGAGCCTGGTAAACCTCTAAAAACTACTGTAACATCAGTTAGACTTTTACTAAATTACTAAGTTGTGGCCGACAATAACTAAGTTGTTTAAAGTGATAAACCAATGTCTTTGAAAGTCACTTTTGTTCAATTTCAAGGACATATTCCTTCTTGTTTCTTATATTGTTTAACTGTAAGCCACAGATGTGTCTTGGCTTACATTCATGTAACCTTTATGTGTCTGCAGACCTGGAGTCAAAAATGAACTGGGGAGCCTTTTATGCCGTGATCAGCGGTGTAAACAGGCACTCTACTGGCATCGGACGTGTTTGGCTCTCCGTAATCTTCATCTTCCGTATCCTGGTCCTGGTGGTGGCTGCAGAGAGCGTTTGGGGAGATGAGAAGTCTGGCTTCACATGCAACACCCAGCAGCCTGGCTGCAACAGCGTCTGCTATGACCAGTTCTTCCCCATCTCGCACATCCGCCTGTGGGCGCTCCAGCTCATCCTGGTCTCCACCCCCGCTCTGTTGGTGGCCATGCATGTGGCCCACAGACGCCATATCGACAAAAAGATCCTGAGGAAGACGGGCCGCAGCAGCCCAAAGGAGCTGGAACGTATCAAGAACCAGAAGTTTCAGATCTCTGGAGCTCTGTGGTGGACATACATGCTCAGCATCATCTTCAGAATCCTCTTTGAGGTGGCTTTTCTCTACATTTTCTACTTGATCTATCCTGGCTTTAGGATGGTACGTTTGGTAAAGTGTGACTCGTACCCATGCCCCAACACGGTGGACTGTTTTGTCTCCAGACCGACAGAAAAGACCATCTTCACTGTGTTCATGCTGGCCGTGTCTGGGCTGTGTGTGCTGCTCAACCTTGCTGAGGTACTTTACCTCATCGGCAGGGCTTGTCAACGGTGCATACGAGGCCCCGGGGAAGAGTCCAAAGGAGCTTGGATAAGTCAAAGATTATCTTCTTATAAGCAAAATGAAATCAATCAGCTGATCGCAGACCATTCTCTCAAATCTAAGTTATCCGTGACCAAAAAGAGCCCAATTGAGAAAGATGAGAGGTGTTCTGCTTTCTGAGACTCCCTGATACCTTTAAACTAATCCACAGTAACCCCATTCATGGAGCATGTTGCTCTGCATTACTGGCACAGAATCTGTATATTTTGGTCGTTGTCAGTGTACATACAGTATACATGATTTATTCCATCGCTCATTGATTCATCAGTTTTTGCTTTGATATTGATTTTACTGACACAAGTATAGTCGCTGTTGAAATGTGTCTAAACTATTTGGAGCCATTAGTGAAAGTAAAATGTGTGTGTTTGTTTTAGCCCACTTACTGCAAATCGGGTGTAGTTTGTTGTCAACAATTTGCCATATCTTATTTTGGTGTTTTTTGTTGGTATGCAGTAAGCAACCTGCCGAAGTGCAAAGTATCTTCAGCAAATTAAAAAATGTGTGTGTGCATCAACACTTCATTAGTTTAAGTCAAAGTTGCTTGGTAATGCTGTTTAAAATATGGATTTGTTTCAATAGCAAATCCATATTTTAAGAAAAACACCAGTTGCTGCCACACAGTTAGAGATATATGATGTATTAAAATCATCACGGGCAAAGTGTCCCTTTTTTAAGGTTTTTCTGTTTGGGAAACAGCGTGAGTACTGGATCTCAGCACCTGAATGCAGACCCAAAAACCTTACAAACATAATTATTCACTCTGGATTATTTCAAAAACAATATTGGGGTCTGTAGGTGTACAGATTACAGTCAACATTAATATGCTGGATAAAAATAAACTCTTTATTTTTATCAAACATGTTAATATGAACCATATTCAATTGTAGCCTGAGTAAAAGCTTATAGAGTAAAGTTCATTAAATGTTCCCTTTATAGCAGCTTAAGTTTGCCTTTAAGAGAGGTTTGAAATCATTTCTATACATGAACAACTGTTTTGGAAATTATAGTGAATACAAAATAAACATAATAATTTGAAAACAATTTTCCACAAACACATATCTGCTACTGACCTATTATTAATTTATAATGCAGTAGTCAAGAGTGGTGCACAGTGCAAACTGTATTTCAATAAACCTTGAAAAATCCTAGTACTGTAAATATGTGTTTGTGTATCTATGTGTTTAATTGTAAATACTGCTGCATACTAACCTTATTGTAGTTGTTTTTTTGTTTTGTTTCAGAACAATGTTTAAGGTTCGCCTACTTGATTTCCCTAATTTCCCCGTTATTATAATATTTATAACTCCTAAATATTCACTGGTATCTGTACATACAACAAATGTATTGTAAAGTTATACCGGTGTAGCGCTCACAACAATTCTGATTCACCAGTTATGCTTACATGTAAATAAGAATTTACTCCCTGGTAAACAATCTGGTTAATATATTATGTGGGTTGAAATGTATGTGTACATTATGTAATATAATGAAATAAACTGCCAGATAATGTGTCATTATTTGAACTTATTTATACATCATTTGAGTTTTTTTTTAAGTTTACCAAATGGGTAAACAATGACCTCTGTCAAAAGAAGGACAGAAGGATTCATTTTGGATTATATGAACAGTGTTTCCCATTTTTATACTGGGCCAACTCTCAATACTGAAATTTAGAAACAGAACTTTTCCTTTTTCCGTCACTGTGATTGTAACTTGAGGATGCAAATGGCTACTCATCTCGAAATCATGCCCCCCATGATAGGAGAGACCCTCGTGCTATATTTAGATCCACTTGTGGCCAGACAGACTTAGCGGACACCTTCATTGGCCAGCTGCCCTGTCACTCACTCTTACAAGCGAGTAGAGGGGCTTTATGAGTTTACATTAGAGAGTGTACCCTGTGCCAAATTTAACCACGGAGGGGAGGGGTGTTGGAGGCAGGGCAGGCCGGACATGGTTGAGACCTGTGTCCAGCAGGTTACTTGTATTGTGGTCAGTGGAAGACCCCGAGGCCTGGGTCCTGATTCTTGCTTTAGCTGTATTTGAAGCGAGAAGACTTGAGTCAGTGGGTTTGTCGGCGTGGAACGGAGGTTGTGCCCAGCAGGAGTCCACTTTTCTTGTCCATTCAAGGGCATTGCTGGGGGCCCGAAGATCAGCTTTGCACTGAGGCCTGTCAGCGAAGCGGGCGGCCTCATGGACCCTCGAAGACGTGTAGGGCTTCACCGCAGGGGATGCCTAAGCTGACAAGGTGGGTTTATCCAGTAAATCTAAATTCTCTGTGATCAGGTTTGGTAGTTTAAGGTACTTTAAGTGTTTAAAGATGAGTCTAAGAGTACAAAGGCTGTCATTTGTTTCCAGGATGGGATGAGTATGAACAATGTTATGTTTCTCTATTCATGTTCATGATATTTTGTTCTCAAGAGGGATTACATAGTCTTAAAGTCTCATATGGAAAGCAAATGTTGGTTTAAAGTTACAAGCCAGTCTACAGGTGTTAAAACAGTAGCTAGATTTATTAGTGGTGGCTCCCAAATATAATTTCACCTGCCACAGTGTTAGCAGTTATCAGAATTCATTCTCTCTCACAGTAGCAGACCGTGAATGTGCTGTTAATGTACTGCACAGTACATATATCAAATGTTTAATATATTTATAACATAATGTGTTACAGGAGCTGACAGGATGGACATTACTCAACTGTTTCTAATTCTCAATTTAACTAAATCTGCCCGGTGTTTTATTTCTCCTTGTATGTGACTCATGTTGCTGTGTCTCTCGCCGCTAAGGCTGGTAGACTCAGAATCATGACTGGAAGCTGCCTTCCCCCCCTGTCCACACTTGCCAAATATATACCCTCCTAAAGTAAATATAATCCTGTCTGCGTACACGTGGAAAATGCCTCTTCCTGCTCCCCTTGTTGTACACATGGTTAGCAGCTTTGCACTCTAAAGACTAATTTAGTGTTGCTGGACTTGGTAAGACGTAAAAAAGATAATATTTAAACATCAGAAGCACTGTAGCCCACTTCAACCACAAGATTAGTATTATCAAATGAGTCACAAATGACATTAAATAATCATTTTTTACTGTTTTTATATCTCCAGTCCCAGATCTGAGATCACACAGCCATGGGGGACTGGAACCTGCTGGGAAAGCTTCTCGAAAAAGCCCAGGAGCACTCCACTGTGGTGGGGAAGGTGTGGCTCAGCGTCCTGTTCATCTTCCGCATCCTGATCCTGAGCGCGGCCACAGAGAAAGTGTGGGGTGACGAGCAGTCAGGGTTCATCTGCGACACCAAGCAGCCTGGTTGCGAGAATGTGTGCTATGATATCACTTTCCCAATCTCACACGTCCGCTTTTGGGTGCTTCAGATCATCTTTGTGTCCACGCCTACGTTGATCTACCTGGGTCACATCCTTCACCTGGTGCGGATGGAGGAAAAGCAGGCAGAAAGAGACAGGCAACATGCCCAACATTCAGACAAGCAGGCCCTTATTGTGGAGGGTAAGCCCAAGAAGCCCCTGGTAAGGGACGAGAGGGGCCATGTGCGCCTGCAGGGAGAGCTCTTGCGGACATATGTCTTTAATGTGATCTTTAAAACCCTGTTTGAGGTGGGCTTCATTGTGGCTCAATATCTCTTGTACGGCTTTAAGCTGAAGCCAATGTACAAATGTGACAGATCGCCCTGCCCTAATGTGGTGAACTGCTATATATCCCGCCCTACAGAGAAAACCATCTTCATCATCTTCATGCTGGGAGTGGCCAGTGTGTCTCTGCTGCTCAACCTCATAGAGATCTACCACCTGGGCTTCACCAAGTGTCGCCAGGGCATCGCCTTCAGGAGACGCTATCAATCCTCTGAGGGTGTCCCTAAGGAGCCCAGTGAGGCAGCGGTGGCGTACGCGCCGAGTTATGACGACTACTTTCACCAAGTGCAGCCACCCTACCCGCCCGTACCCAGCTACAACCTCTCCCCTCTGTCCGAGGGCACAGACTCGTCCTTACATCCCTACCACAGCAAGGCTGCCTACAAACAGAATAAGGACAACCTAGCAGTGGAAAGGAGCAGTAACAACCCAGAGGAATGTGACCTGAAAGCAAAGAAGGGAGCAGGATCGGCCCCCGGGTCACCTACACAGGCCAGGCCCGGCCGCAGTGCCAAACACAGCAACAACAAGACTAGAATAGACGATCTGCAGATATGAGGAGGTTTTTGTTTCTGTGGGGTGTCTTAAATTGCTGCGAGGGGATCGTATGTTGTTTGAAAGCATTCACACATGCTCAAATGACCCCCCCTTTAAGATGGCGCATTGACTCATTCCCACTGAGAAAGGAGTGACACTGTAGGGAGCACGGAGTTGTTCAGTAATGTGTAAAGACTGATGTTGGTGACATTACTGATGAACCTCTTCAAAGACGTTCTGTTCCACTGAAAAGTGTCCCATAGCTGGCTTTGGTTTTAGCCTCTTCAAGAATCACTTTTGTCCCTGAGAACCTAAAATCAACAACAAATATAGTCGGCTCAGGTTTTACATGAATGTGAATGAATCCAAAAAATGCACCTGTGTGAACGAAGCTGCCAAAACTTTGGGAACAGGATCCAGGGGCAGAGGCTTGTTCATGTCTGGCCTGACCTCATTTGAGGAAATCAGATAGGGTGAATTATTACATTTAACTTCCTTTAACAGGTTTGAGGTCACCATTTAGCGTAGCTCACTTGCTTAGGCTTGAAGTGAAAAGTCTTGCAAAACATAACAACACATTGAACATTGGAAATGCTCGAGCCAAATTCCAGGACGCGCCTCAAAAGAAATTGCACTGGTCTCAGGAGTTCCCACATTTGGGCTGCCTCCTTTATTGTGACAGCCAGCAAGTACATAATTACAAGCACATTGTTTTGTTGATTCTTGTTTATATCTCTGTTTGTGCCGTTTGTTTTTCCGTGAGGCACTTGGTGACAACCCTATTTGTAAAACTGCTTGAAATAAATCTGTCTTAAATTTGCAAAGTTAGCAGTGCATTTATGATCTCAAGTCTTCCTTAGCTAAAAATGGAGAATCACTTCAGAGGAACACATTTTGCAACTGTTGTTTCATATTCCAGAAAAAAATCCACCAACTCAGGAGTCGAAAGAATAATATTGGTAATATTTATAGACTCTATGAACAGTAGCTCAGATAATTGTACTGTACATAAATAAGCTCTGCATCTGAATCTTTTATTTTTGGAACTCTTAAATAGGCATCTACCAGGTGTAGTTTGAGTCATCAGTATCCACCCAGAAACATTTGTTGAGCAGGAATAAACATGTCATGCAATCCTTTGCTGTCTGAAGATCCCACACATGCATAACATACACTGGTGTACCAGGAAAGATGAGCCCCCCCCCCTGCTATGGAAACCTTGAAATGAATTACATAGCAGTCTCATACCTTTTGAATGCATCATTTCCTGTCTATGATTTATGTGTCATGGGAATAACAAATACAATTGTTACTTTATTTGCATTAATAACTGACTTTCTGAAAAAACAACTCAAGTTTATTGATGAGTTGGGATTGGATAGAGTGTAGTCATACTATTCTATACTTTAGGTTGTTGTGGTGCCAGAAACAATGTCTCATATCTCCCAGACAAAACAGCAGGATTGTTTTGTGTAATGTATTGCTCCATAAATCATAAAGTAATCCAGAAAGTCTCAGATTCTAAAAAACATCTACTTTCCCAGATGGAAATAAAACAGCAAGATGATATAAAGCGATCATATGTTAGAAAAAGGGCTATATATGTTAATAAAATGATAAATGAAGATCAATTGATATGAGTTATGAGCGTTGACGGATATCCAGCACTTTGAAATGAAATCCTTTTAGTGTAAGGCCAACATCTTATATTGCAGCTGCATCAGAGGATTTTAAGTAAAGGTTTTCGGTGTGAAGGAATCACATAATAAAGTCTGTGATTTGTTAACATTAGATGGCATAGTTATGTTTCGTATAAAACGGCCATGACTTAAAATCGAAGGTAGCTTTTGTATTTTGTAGCTGTAAAATGAAATTAATAACAGCATCCCCATCTCAGACACAAAACATTAGTCAAGAATTGAGATCTCAATGCAGTTTGTCTGAGGGACTATACAAAAAGGACTTTGCACATTATGTTTCTTGACTGTCTTTTGTAAAAAGCAAGGCCCCTGATATTTTCTTAGGATCCTCTACTTGACTACAGGAAAACTGCAACACTGTACAATTAATTGTACCATCATTAGAACAATGTATAATGTTTAGTGATTCTTATTGAAATCCTAATATAATAATGAAAAGTATAGTATGTATTATCTCATAATGTATAGTATGGGAATTATCGATTGCCAAAACTATGGGAGGAATAATAATGCATGATGTTTCTTCATATTATTTATTTTGAAGTATGAGCTTTAAATAACACATTCTTCCACACATTTTATTCCGAAGATGTTCTGCTTTTTGTAAAGATGGATAGAAACGTGAAGGTGGGGCTGCTGTAGGACATTTAGACTACTCACTTCAACAAAAACCAACACACTTACAACCCTCCCCAACTCTGAAAGCCCCTAATCATTTTTGTTCAGTCCTTAAAAGGTGAAATTGCCTCAAGGGTCTTAATGTAACTTAGTATGTGGGTAGTAGAAACCATATAATGTAGTTTTGGTTTTATTTCTGAGCTAACCCTATTCCAAAACTAAATTTACAGTACATACAGTTACAGCAGCCATACACCTAAAATCAAAACACAATGGAGACTCAAAATGTCAGCAATGTATTTCTATTAAATGGGCCATAGCAAAAAATCTGTATTATATTGTACACTAATCAAGAGAGTCAATAGTGATTATACACTGTATAAATGTTTGTATAAATAAGAAATACTGTTGTTTCTTCAGTGCTGAAGTCGGTTTAATGGGAAATATAGAAACAGCACAGAATTACTCAAAAACAAGCTCCTTTGGTTGTGTGAAATGGTGGATATAATGTGATGTCCTTGGATGAGTAATTATATTACTTTATTCTGTTTTGTTGCGTGTGATTCATATTATTTCCTAGAAGCAATAGCACAGTCCTCTACTGCCCTCTCTCTTTGCTTGTTCTTAAACACTAACATGCTGCTCATCTGAGGGCACGCCATCTGCTGGGCAAAGAAAATTCAAGCTACAGAGGCACCTTGTAATGCATACTCATAAATAACTGACTACGTTAGGATATATTACTAAATATATGTCTTTTCAATTAGAACATATGCATAAACAAAGTCTGTACTGAATGTGCATTTCATTCTAGGCCACAAAGAACACAATCATTGTTGTTGTTTACTTAATCACTGTTTAAAGTTAGTGTTCAGCACACTCCGGCCTGTTTCTCATCACACTCAACCGACCTGCTAATGTGTGATAAATGACAGCGCCAAAAGCCAAGCCTGCCCTTGCACCAGCTTTATGTTGCTGCTAGGGTAAGCTTTAGAAATATCAGCCAAAAGGAAAACGAGGCTTCTGATGTTTGCTGACTGAATCAATCTGATTGCTTGCAGGCCTGTCACCTCATCACCAACACCAGCCTTGTTAAACTTAATGCAGCCTGCACAGCCCCAGTCTGCAGGATAGAGCCACAGTTGAAGAGAGACCCACATGGCACAGAAGGGAATGAACAGAAATCAGCTGCTGACATGGTTTCTGAAGCAGAAAAGGCCATCATGGCTCAGCGTCTGTCACGTATTGTCTCGGCCTCTCTGTCGGGTGGTCCTTGGGGACAGGCTGAGGGTTTGTTGCACCATGTGACAGCTGAAGCTCGGCTGAAGTCAATAGAGTGGCTATCTTTTAGCCACTCTATTGATGAATGTTTTTTATTGCAAGATTAATGACACATGAACATTGACAGAACAACACAAGGAAGACTGTGTGTGTGTGTGTGTGTGTGTGTGTGTGTGTGTGTGTGTGTGTGTGTGTGTGTGTGTGTGTGTGTGTGTGTGTGTGTGTGTGTGTGTGTGTGTGTGTGTGTGTGTGTGTGTGTGTGTGTGTGTGTGTGTGTGTGTGTGTGTGTGTGTGTGTGTGTGTGTGTGGTCTTAACTCCTCTCCTATTAATACCAACCTCAGTACTACAACTAATAAAATAATACCACGATTAATAAAAAGTATAATTGTAATTATTAGAACGAGTCAACCAGGTTTTTTTTTTTTACTTTTGGCCCGATCATACAATGATTTTAAAGTAAACTATTTATAAAATACACGGGGAAATGGCCAACTGGTGACTTGATCCCTTAGGAAAACTGATACCAGACAATAAGGAGGAGGCCTGTTCATTAGGGATTATATTTAGTGACAGAGAAGTTTTGGACAGAGAGAGAAAGAGGAAAAATAATGAAAAACTTGAAGAAAGTTCATGAACTTTTGTTTCAGTAGACTTGAGAAATGTATGAGTTCATGGCAACAAACCGAATACGGAAAATCTGGTTATCATTTTAGAAAAGTGATAAAAAAAAAAAAGCCTCTGTGATTTCTGCTTTGGAAGAGGATGAATTAGGGAATCAATTTAAATGTATTTAGCTGTTATTTAGTTTTTGCATCTTAACTTTGTTGCTGTAGTGACAGCTGAATTTGCTTCTGGGATAAACACAATAACAAACCTATTAATCACAAAGAGAACCATGCAAAGACTGATTGCTTGAATACAAATACTGTTTGTTTTCAATGGAAGCTCTGATTTTGATTAAGCATGACAATAGCTTCAAAAATCTCTGTGCTAATAAGGTGCACCCAGTACATACCAGTAGGGATAGTCATGACTTGTTTCGTGACAGCTTCTTTACCAGACGCACATAACTCATTCATAAATAATTTTCCTCCTAAATTCTATTAGAAACTCTAATTTTATCAAGCCACTGATATATTTCATACACTGCAGGCCTTTCCAGTTCAACCCTTTTTTTGTGTCAAAAATAATTAATATATATATATATATTAAGATCTATTTTTGTACTCTCTTTTTACGTTGTGTGAATCTGTACTGTCCCGGTTTTTCTTCTCACTCTGTTGCTGCTTTAACTCCTGAATTTCCCAACGGGGATAGATAAAGGTCCATCTTATCTTATACTAGGGAATATCTTAAGAAACAAATGTAAATACTTATTTAATGCACATCATGTGATACATCCAAAAAAGAAGGAACTCCATTTTGTTTAAGTATGTCATAAAAATAGCACAAACAAACTTTTACAATTATGAGAAAGAATTAAAAACATTGATTTCTTTCAAGTTTATTTGAGCCAGTCAACATTCTCATCTGTATCACACTTCATTAACTTCACCAACGCGCCTAAATCACTAAATGTCTTCAATATAAAACATTTCTTTAAATACAATGTCATCTTGCAACTATTTTTTCCAAAATATCACTGAACTACAAACACACACAAAAAACACAAACGAGAAACAAATGTGGGATTCAGTTAAGGACAAAACGTCATGAACGTCATTTTGAACCAAGATACAGTATGAAAGTTATGCACACTATGGGTTTGAATTAAAGTAACGAGTCATTATTTAATGTATGCAGAAGAATGGAAAACTGAGGACAGAAGATTATTCAGCAACGCAAATTCTCACAGAACGGACGTAGAGTATTTAGGAACCAAATCCTTTATACATTCACATTACAAGCACATACTGTGTGTGTGTGTGTGTGTGTGTGTGTGACACATCAAAACTAAAGATGTTTTTCTACAGGACCATATCTTAACTGTGCATGGACTTGTAGCACTTTGCCAAATGGAAGCTTTTAACAAAGCCTCTTAAAAAAGTGGCCGTCCTCCGTCAACAAAAGCAAAATTTCAAGAGAACATGAAATCAACAAGCGGACCTGCTGAAGCTGGTAAAAAACACACCCAGCACTCCACTCCCCCCTGCCAGGGAATAATATAATGCTTTAACCTTGTGTTAAAGCCTATGCGCAAACCAGATGCCCTAACAGTCTGGTTGGTAGATGGTACTGTGTTTACTGCTGGAGCCCATGGTGGGGGTGGTACGATCCATGCCTTTTTTGTTCATCTCCTCCGGTCCAACGAGCTGATAAGGACATGCCTTAATCGTGTTTACCCTTCCCTTTAGGCGTGCCTTCGTTCCAGGCCACATAAACAAACAATGCCAAAACGACATGCACAGCGAGCACTGCAACAATGGCTGCATAGAAGTAGCTGTCAGAGCTGGACATCTTCATGGAACCTGGGAGAGGAAGAGGAGAACAGTAAGCAGTGATGACAAGCAGCTGCCTAAAATTACTTTGAAAAGAAGACCACCTTAAAAAGGTCTATGTCATTATTTTAAAAAGTTGATAATGTTTGATACGTCTTGCATATATTGCCTTTATTTTTTTGTATCAACAATGAAAGGTTGTAGAGATACACGTTGGTATGATCATATTATCAGTATTGGCATATTGTTAAATTGAATACATACATTTTGTTTTTGCAGAAAGGAGGTTGTTGATACAAAAAAACGAAAAATTAATCTGATTTAGGGTGGGGTATTGATCTCATTTTGTTGTGCCTTTCCTACATTCACTTTTGATAAAGATCTGTTGACCTCCTTTCTGCTGACAAAGTAATTCCATATTATTGACATTATCATTGATATTCTTTCTGAAACCAAATCTTCTTTCGGGGTTGTTTACTACTGTTTCACACATTTTTAGGTTGACGTCTTCGACTAGTCAGGCCTGCTTTGGATTTTTTTAGAAATTGATCCATAACAACTGTAATAAATGGTTCGATGTGCATGCAGAGGCTGCATATCAAAACAAACAATTATTTGAGTCATGGAAAATGTTTTGCTTTTGCATCAATCAAACAATATATTGTGCAGCCCAGTTGACATTGATTTACAGTTTGAAGAAAGAATACTGCCAAACATCTCTTTGCCTTACTGCTACTAATGGAGCCTGGCGGGAGTTAGCAGAAAATATACGTTTGAGGGATTGTCCTGCAAACACAAAGAAGGTTAGATGGCAAAGCTTACCCTCAAAGACGTACGCCTTTGTTGCAAAGTAGAGTCCAATGGGCAGAGTCACCATCATGATAGTGAAGAACAGCAGTGTCTTCAGGGCTGAAACCAGGGAGTTCTCATTTCTGCAGAGGAAGACAAGTGCATGGAGTCACGGGACTGCGACATGGTGAATACTGGTGCAGGGATGTCCCATGGCTGTGATAAATGTTTTCTTCCAGGAATGTGCCACATTAACTTAAATTCATTTGTCAAACTTTGAAACATGTTCAACAACAATCAGCTCAGGGGGACGGGTTGTTTAGAGGACAGTCGTCACTGCAGGGACATAAATGCTAACTGTAGGCTAGGACGCTAGCTAGGCTAATATTAGCTTTTCATTTAAAGCGGCTGCTTGTTTTCTTCTCACCCTTTGTAATAAGACGGCGGTCCATCGTCTGAAGCTGTTCTGACAGATCCGTCCATTGCTGGGCTGATAATAGGCGAGATCGAGATAAAACAGTAAGGTGTTTAGGTAAATATCAGCAATTTCCTTCACGTCTGTGTTTTGTTGTCACCGAAGAAAACTCTACTTCCGCATAGGATCACGGGACCGTCACATGACGAGACTTGACGCCAGTCAGTCTCGCGTTGCTTGACTTAAGATCCATGTCCTGCTGAAATAAAACATTTGTGTAGTGATACAACCTTATTTTGCCAAATTTGAAACCAGTTATGAAAAGTTAAGCTATGTATATTTATTCTGTAGAGGGGGTTTCCTGTAAGGACATGGGCTCCTGGAATATACAATTTAGTGTCCCATGTGTATCTGATCCTTTAGTAGAAGTCAAACACAGGTTCAAGCATACCATTACAAGTGAAGGTCCTGCATTCTGAAACGTACTTAAGTCAATGGAACAGTGGCAATCAAAAGTACACATTTACAAATTATGCATCAGAATTGCTTCTTTTAGTATCATGTTTTTGTCACATATTTAGCTATTGTTGGATTATTATTAGTGATAAAAAAAAATGTAAGATTTCCATATTGCTTGTTACAGTGTGGTGCTGAAATGCTCTTTACTAAATTAGTAGTTAAACGTATAAATAACACTTGATCATGTGGCTAAAATAATCATATGTTTTATAACTTGTGTAAAATCCTAATCTGCAAAGTACCTAGAGGAGTTTGCAAGTAAAGGAAATGGGAGTAAAAGTAAAAAGCAAAAATGACCTCCTGGTTGTAGTAGTTTTTTCACAATCCTGAAAGAGATCTAATTTGGTTAAGGTTCCATAAAATATAAACCTATTCATCCTATCCATATGAACACTTCATTATGCCTACATTCATTTAGCAGACCCTTTGACTTGCAGCATTACTGAAGTGAAGCTCAGAATCATAAAGTGTCTTCTTTGGCCTTGGGGATAAGATTAATACAATATTTATTATCTTGTCTGGATTGTTTATTGAGAATATCTATTGAAGTGAGTGTTTGAGGGCAGGGACTTTTTACACCCTTATGAATTGATCACTTCATTAATTTTTTCTAAAATAAACTATTCAAGAGGTAAAAATAAACCTTCAACTGCTGGTTTTTTAATTGCTGATGGCAGATCTATAATGCCAAGATATTGGTTTCCTTTGTTGTTTTTCTTGCATCCGATCAAATTATTTAATAAAATTACCAGATGAGACAGAACATGCTGAACTTTTAAAACATTTATAATCTGCATGTCTCAGTTTGCTACACTCTGTTTGCATTGCACTTATTTTAAATACAAAAATAACTTATTTTTCCTTACATTTATTAAAAATGTTTAATTAAATATTTATTTATTTATTGCACTTTTGTTAACTTAAAAAATAACATATTTTCCCCCTACATTAATTAAAAATGTTTATTTATTCTGAGAAAAGTTGTTCATTCATATCTTGACATCCCTGTAAATCGTTTTTATTACCAGGCTTTAAAAGTAGAAGGAAAGGATGTAACCCTGTAAGTTCATCATTTAAAGGTCATTAATGGGAGTCTGGTGTCATGTCATGTGCTTTAGTCTCCTACAGTCCTAAATAATGCAACACTGTAGACCATTTCTTGTTTAATTGCAGATGTAACAGAGAACCATTTAGTCCATTTTGTGTACTGAACATTTAGTCCCGTGTGCTGGTTGTACTTCTGGTTGAATTCAGGCTTCTTGAGTGTTGAAGAGTGGCCCTTTCTGCTCTAGTTGGCTTTAGTCTCACCGGTCCCATGCTCAGCAGGTTCCACAAAACATATTTAATTTGAAAAGACTCAAAAGGGATTCGCCAGAGCAACTTAGAACAATCCAGTGATGTGTGTTCAAAATAATCATTATGCTTTCTTTGGCAATTGTACTCTCATATAGTTAACCAACAAAAAGCCCAAGATTACATTTGTCGTAGTGAATCATATTATTCTTTATTCTGTTGCAGAATGAACCCTTTTAGTTTCGTTAGATGATGTAGTGATAGGAAGCACTGGGGCTGATGAGTTCAAAACAAATACATGTGTTTTTGTTCATCAGCAACACATAAAGACATGATGTGGACAAATGATAAAGCCTAACCCTAATCTGAAATGGCACAACCCAGATCAAAGCTTTTAGGACACGAGGCAGTAGTATTCATGTATAAAACACTATCGGTTTTATCAACTGGGGCAAAATCAACACAAAATGAACATTCTGTTTTTCTTTGACTGTTTTTCAAAAGGAGATATTGTTTCATTTCAAATGCCTTTTTTTTATATATAAAAGCTAATGCATGTTGAACAGTGTGTTGACTAGTCGTACAGAATCTGTTGTGATAAAGGACGTGATGGGATGGCATAGAAAATTACCGCTTATAAAACTTGTGTTCCCAATAAAATTCTATTGTAGATCTGGTCAAGGGGTCTTCGGTTGCATGTTCAATATTTAATTGTCCTTCCTCCTAGCACTTGACCTCTGACCTTCTAGAAGTATTTCCCATGCCCCCTCTGTCTGGACTTTTGCATTCCATGTGTCTCCAGTGGTCTATGTCAAACATGAGCCAGCGCACACTCCACACCTGTTGTTTTGACCAGGCAACAGTGTCTAAGTCTAAAGTGTAAACTATAACTGAAGTTTCCATTACACTTCAAAGTAAGATTTTTTTTTTTTTATTGAAAAAAATAGGTCTCTGCTTTTCATGGCTCATTTAATGTTTTTATAATTGCTACTAACTGTGGGAGGAGAGGGGAGCTATCAGGACAAATTTATGTTCAAGTATTTTCCATTTGTGCTTGCACTGGTGAAAATGTGCCATGTACAATTCCCCAAGTACCGTACTATTCTCGGAATTATAGGTACTTGAATATTTCCCTTTAATGCTACTTTTACCTCAACTGCACTCATAGGCAAATATTGCACAATTTATTCATTTATCCGTTGCATGTATTTAACAATTAGACGGCAACAACTTCAGATTAAGATTTTCCAATTTCCAATTCATCTGTATTCCCCTGTGTTGGATACCACTCTCTCTAAATATAAAAGCCAAGAAATCCCCATGATCCCCCATTTCCTGTTCTCATTGGCTTACTTGGAATCACAATACCTAAAACCTCCTGGTAGTTTTGTGACCCACAGCCCATCGGACATGTAGAGACGCATCATATGCATGAGAACACAGGCAGGGCTAAACCATGATGCACAAATCCATTAGGAGACTTGCTTTTGGGGCAACAGGCTCACTGTGAGACCCCACCGCTGTAAAATGCAATGATGTGCAAAGCTGTAGAAATTCCTCTGTGCAAAGATGAGGATTAGGGCTTCATCCAGCGGAGCGAAAAACCATCGTGTCATGCTAGCCTCGGTCCACAAAATGCCTCACTTCTCATTCATTTTGTGTTGGGGAATTAATCTATATCTCTCACAAATGATCACTTGTTTTTTTCGAGGCCTCTACTGCTCACACATCACTGAGGACACGAGGAAAATAAGCAAGTAAAAAGACCCCTTTGGCGGATGTAGAGTATCATGTTTACAGACAAATTCAAGTTTATGCCTTATTGCTCCTTGTGTACTTGGTCCAGTTTGGGCAATACATTCTTAGTGGCACTCTGTGGATGCTGCAAAGAGCTCTACAGATCTTTCGTTTACTGCAGCCTACAAAAAATATATGAAAATAATAAATAATATCAGTTTTTTGACAACAGAGTATTTTATGATATGAAATTCCGACATATCCCTTTATGACAGCATATGAGGATTTATGGCGTGGCTGAAACACAAAGTAGCAGCCAAAGTAAAAGCAGTCAGATCTGATGTAACAGAGGAACCAGCCAGACATGGTCACATATGTATGTGAAATTGGTTGAATATTGTCATGAGTTATGACGGATCTTATGGCATAGGTCGGCATAGATGGATGATGCTGACCTTGAACATGATTAAGAAATATGTCTCCGCAAGCTATTGGCCTTCGTATTGAATCGCAAGCAAAAGGACAGACAGTATGGGTGGATAGTAGTCACACCAGCTTTTCATTTTGGCTCTAATCTTTGTATTTTTGATTTATCCACCAAGAGATATGAGTTGTGTGTCTTTACTATCATTAACTAAAACCAGAGTCATCCAACATTGGTAGATTTTGAAAGAAATCTTATTTCTTTCAAAACAAAGCTTGAATTACACAAAGGTGGATATTAACAATAGCATGAATATTACCCTCCAGCTCCTCTAATGCTCAGTGATTAAAACTATGAAGTGTTGAAAGTAAAGACTGTGGTTTTAGGTAGAATTAAAATGCTCCTGATGGCCAGTGGTGTGTGAATCTGCCTGAAGTTAGCTAGCCTCCATGGGCAAGTGTCAAGTATGAATTGGGTGTATTTGAGTGAATTATGACTTGTAAATGTAAAGCACTTTGTGGACTTGTAAAAAATGGATACAGCTCTATATAAATACAGTCCATTTACCATTCAAAAGAAAATGTAGCTGCTAGTTTAGATCCTGCTCATAGCTGTGACTAATGTTGTAAACTGAAGTTACAGTTTTCTCAAGCAACATTTTATCAACATTTCTAAAAGACTTGATATTCTGACAAGCCATATATCACAGTATTTCTTCTCAATTGGATTTACATGCCTACAAGTTTGTAAAATGTTGTAAGAATTAGCTGGCTAGGCCTTTTCCTCTTCCTTCCATCTTTAGTTATATTAAAAGCTGAGCTCAGATAGCTAATTCCTGACTGTAGCTTTATTCTTCACGTACACAACAGGAGTGGTAGGGATCCTTACATGAAAGCAAAAAAGCAAATGTTCAACATTGTCACATTTATCCTTACAGCAGGATCCTTCAATAGGGCTACAACTAAAACGAGCAGGAAAAGGACAGAATGAGAAGTAGAAGGTGAGAGGGGGAGGAAGATGGATGACCCTGCCATTAGTCTGTGACTCGTTGATGTAGAGCCGACTGTGTTATCTTCCCTCGAGCCCCTTTAGCCACTCATCTGTAGCTGACCTTGCACTGGCATGTGGGCCGCTTCCTTCTTCCACATCAGAGACGCTGTTTCGAGAGGTTGCGAGCAGGATTGGACATTGTTTTGCCATTTTGCAGCTCTGCAACCTGATATCACCTGAAACAACATCCGTTAGGGCTTTAGATTCCTTTCCATGTATCTTTAATTAACTACTTTGGGTTTAATTTACATCAGGCAGCAGTCTAAGCTTATAAGCGCAGAAAAGAAAGCCACTGAATTAGGCATTGTGAATGCATGGTCTCCTTAACATTCCAGTAAGGATGCATCATTTCAAGAATGTGTCACATTGATTTCTCGAAGCCTTCCTGTGAGGTGAACCGCTCATAGTTTGTGTGCCGGACTGGAGTTATGCTGGGAGGCTGTCAGAGCTCATATCTGCCAGGGTGACATGTGCCCAGGCACACTGGCACTAACACATTATAACATCTCTGGCTCCTGATGTGTGTCATGTCCCCCAAGCATTTAATAAAGAAGAAATATATCTTTGTGTATCATCTGCTCTTCCCCTTTTCAAAATGTATGTGATTCCTACATCATACGGGGGTGTTTTTTCTTGATAAATTGATCCATGCGTTCGTTTAGATGTTAAAAGACTGTAATGTTTACCTGAAAAATTATTTCATCTTTATCTATTAACACACATAGCCTAGTGACATATTTTTACATTTTTCTTTTAAAAACCGGAGCGAAATCTTCCACAATCTTTCCAATATGTTTTCCGAGGACATCGTTGCTCAGAAGACAAACCTGAAGGTGGATCATCATCATGGTGAACTAATACAGGCTACATTCCTAGACAAAACGAGCTTAAGTATTCATATGCACCTAGAAGAGATAAGTAATGCACAGTTCACTATAACTCCTTCCCAAGCTAAAATATGTTTTTGCTTTAATATTTTTAGCCATTAAAATGCTCATAAATGACAGCGTAGAATCCTTTATAATTGAGCCTAGCTTTTAATAAAAAGGCTGAAGTCTTATAAGTATATCAAAGGCGTTTACACACTGGTGGCAGGACAAGTATATGACAAGTTGTAATAATCCTCATCTATATCATGACTGGATGATGCTTTTTCCAGCTGTGTAAAAACTTGGAAAAATCCATCTGTTCTGGAAAAAAAAATAGGTGACTGTTTTGCTGCAGAATACTACATTCTGCATGGAAGTATTTAGGTCATAACACAGTTCTTATGAATATATTCTTATGTGAATTAATTGCACAGGTGTGTAAAGGCCTGAAGGATTTCATTTAAAAAATCAACTTTAAAATGTGCAGACACAGTGGAAAGTGAAAGCTCCCATCCAAAACATATACAGTCTCAGCATCCTATAACTCACTGAATAAAAGATTACCCTCTATGTTCCAAATGTTTTAGGTGAATACAGACTAGCTTCCTGTTTTTTTGGTGTTTGTTTACCAGTTGGTCTTTAAATAAAAAAGTAGTAGAGGGTCCCAAAGGAATGCATTGTACCAGTGATACAATTATTTATTTTTTTCTCAACAGGAGGGAACAGTGTTTTTTTTTTCTGGCTGAAAGGAATACGATGGCAGTAGTGTTCTCTCCAAAATTAAACAAATCTTGTGAGTAGGCACTGGGTGATGTCACACATCCACAATGAGGCTCCACAGAAGCTTCAACAAAGTTTCCCGGGAAAACATTGAGTTTATACATTTAATTCTGCCACATTGTTGTTTGTTACAGCTGGCGAAGGCTTACTCTTCATTCCCTCAGTGACACCTCTGGACGACTCCATGAGGAGTAAACGTGGAATGCAAATAGCAAGAAGGATCGTCTTGTATTCTTTACGGAAGTTCTGGTTTAGAAGTCCATATATGACCGCGTTGAGGCAGCTATTGAAGTATGCCATAAAGTAACTTGTGACAAAGAGCCACTCGGGTATGTTGGGTGCAACTTTCACAGGATTTATAGCTACAGCCAGGCCTATGAGGTTCAGTGGAGCCCAGCAGACTGCAAACAACACAAACACCATAAACATAGTCAGGAAGTTCCTCACATCACTAGGCTGCAGTTTGGCCCTTTGCTCCGGTTTAACTCGATGTTTCACTTGAATTACAAGCACCCATATCCTCATGTAGCAGTAGGACACAACCAGCAGTGGGATCAGAAAGTGAATAACGACCACTGAGATGGTGTAGTATGAGCTAACTGTCTGGGCGAAGGTGCAGGAGTAGATACGAGGGTCGTACTGCAGCGAGCCAACAAAGAAGTTTGGCACAGTGGCGAGTGCGGTGAGCAGCCAAGTGAGGCCCAGGTAGCAGCAGGTGTTCCTCAGGCTGTACAGGCGGTCGTAGTGTAGGCTGTGGCAGATGTAGCAGTACCGGTTGATAGCGATGGCCGTGATGTTGAAGATGGAGCCGATGACGCTTAAGCCCATGATGAAGCCGCTGGCCTGGCAGTGCAGGTCGCCCATGGTCCATTCATCGTGAAAGATGGCTGTCAGGACCAGAGGGTAGGGGTATAACGCCACCACCAGGTCTGCCACGGACAAACTCACAACGAAGATGTTACCTGATGAAACAGAAGCGGTTTTAGGAGGAATACAGGACCCAAACTTATGTATGATTAAACTTACAGCACAATCTTTTCACTCCATGCTCCAGAGGAAAATCATCTGGGTCAATAAAAGTACACTTGCAATTTATCTTCACCATCAAAATCGTAAAAGAGCAGTTTTATTGTGCCCTCTCTGGATCCTGTGGCTTTATTTTAGTGCCGCAGACGCTATTTTCTGTAACAGTAGCTGTTTCCAAACATCCTGTCAGGTTCATTTCCTTGTGTTCCCAGGCTAATTTGATGGCTCCTACATTAACACAAAACCATTATTCATCCTCACATTTTCATCAGCATTTCAAGTGTTAGAATTTTCATTGTGAGGAAGCCAGAGACTCTGTAGACTCTGTAGACTTTTTGTTTATAAAAATGTGTTTCCCAAACACGACCCACTAATACAGTTAGTCACAGGAACAACAGACTGGTTGTATTGACAGTGTTTTATGTGGCAGATCTATACCAATAAAATGTTCAAATGTGGCTGTGCTTTTTTGCCCCAGGGACATTTAAACACTGAGTTTAAGCGCAGAAAAAAAACAGGACACTGGAGGTTTGAGCTTCCAATTACATCCAAACAAGTTCCTGTCCTCATGAGGTCTGAACTGATGGTAGTGCGACACTGGATCTCCTCAAAACACATGAATCATAGAATATGACGTCTGATATTGATAACAGTGCAGCTGTTATGGGTGGGGGAGAATAAAATAATAAATCAAATTGTATTGTTGTGTCAGATAAGACGATTGATAACAAAAATCAGTTTAGTGGAGCCACAATACAATTGAATTGCTGTTTCATAGAAGAAGCATTAGATTCCCATGAGTTTTAAGTACACGTTGTGCAATAAAGGGTCTTTTGTGTGACAGCTGCACATTTTGTAGTCAAAATGTGTAATGAAGTGAGGACAGGGCCCAAATAAACTCGTCATTTCCCTCCATTAAATACAGTTCAACCAGCTTGTTAGATTGAAAACGCTTCATCATACTTCAATGCAGCGAGTAGAATAAAGCTGTTGGATAAACCAGTCCAAAAACATGATTACATACTGCTTGTCATCACCAAGTTTTACCAAGTTTCTCATAAACCATTACATCACTGGTCAGAATATAAACATTTATGCTTTATGTAAATAATCTGTAAAGGATTATACATAATGTGCCTCGCTTTGTGTCAGATGTTGGGGTAATTCCAGGGTTGATACAACATAGACTTCCTTCTGAAGTTGAAAAGTCAGGGCTGAAAGCCATCACTCTTTACCAAGCAGCTGAAACAACAGCATTGATTGGCAGATATGATGGGAGTGGATTTAAAACATATGTCGGCTATCAATCACACCCAAAGCCTGTACAGTCCCTGCACTTTAGGGATAACACAGCTACAGCATGTCTAACTTTAATACCATTGCTTGAACTTGATCAATCTAAAAAGAGAGTAATGAGAAGGAAAGGCATTATTATCATCATCATTTTATTCCTACCTAACTAAAGGGATTTTTTTTATTTGTTTAGTTTGCATAAGAAAAAACAAATGTCAGTCACAGACCTGGCACAGGTATAACA
This sequence comes from Eleginops maclovinus, assembly GCF_036324505.1. Taxonomy (NCBI): domain Eukaryota; kingdom Metazoa; phylum Chordata; class Actinopteri; order Perciformes; family Eleginopidae; genus Eleginops; species Eleginops maclovinus. The sequence continues at coordinate 16,767,428 of NC_086371.1, forward strand.
TAAGTTGCTAAAAAAAAAGCACAGTGAGCCATCTCTCAGGCCTACTGAGATAAAAATATGAGCATTTGTTCTTCATCCTGGAGTCAGCTCCAAATCCAAATGGGCAAATCTGTCAGATTGTATTTGTGATGCTCACAGAGCTAGCTGTGTGCATTTGTCATTGTGCAGTGGTTTGATTCCTCGCTGGCATCATGCGACTCAGTGTTATCATATGGCTGGACAGGGCATGCTGCAGCATTATAGCCCTTTCTGGCTGAACCCTCTCTCCCCCTTATCGTCAAGAGGATGAGGTAAGTGCTAAAACACCACTGAGAGGATTGCTGTGAAGCGGCCAGATGACTGTCTTTGTTTTGTTGGCATCCATTATTAAAACATTGGACGAAGCAGTACCTCTCGCTGTTTAATTAACCAAATTGGCTGGCTTGACAATCATCACACCCAAACTCATAGCAATCAAATTATTGTTTAAGTGTAAAACAGCGGACAAACAGAGAGGGTTTCACGCCTGGATACCAGAATAGAGTCGTGCCCGTCAACATCTTTAGGAGCTATTATTAATATTGAGTGTGAGTTGAATAGAGCATAACATGCATGCTGATTGGTTACAGGCCGTCGCGGACAGCTGGCCTTAACTTCTGTGACACCATTTGACCTTTGATTATCTGATCTTACGGTGCACTCTCACAAAACTGTCATCCTAGTATAATGTGGCCTCAAATCAACTGATTCTTTAGAGTACATTCCTCCCGAGAGTGAAGCAACCACCCGATGAATTCCCCCAGTGCCTCCCTCTTTTTGTCACATACGACTCTTTGAGGCCAATGAAACATAAATCAAATCCATGCAGCAGGTAGATATTCAGCTCTGCGTGAGTCGAATAAGATATTTGTTGCCAGAATCATCCAGTGCACACGACGCTGCAGCACATTCAAAAACATATCAGATAGAAACTGCCTCCCACCCAGCATATAAATCGGTATACATATCAAAATAGACTTGGCAATATAACATATTTATGGCACAGTGCTGCATTGCAGCTTAATATATCTGAATAACCAAACGAACATTTTACTTATGCTAGATCAAGAATAAATGCATAATAAAGTTGTAAGGGCAAAACTAAACAAACCAAAACACCACTTGATGAATTCTATTGCTGTGGATCTGAAAATGTTTCTTCAAACCCAGCATTACATCACTTTCACAGCTTGTACTGTACAAGCACCTGGCTTCGTACTGTATATACAACTATAAATCTTTAAAATGTGTAGGAGGCTTGAAATCTTCTGGATCCGGCTGAACCTGTTAAAAGTGCCCATCCAGTATTAGATTACATTCAACTAAATTGGTCATGTTATCAAAAACAAGCAAAAATAACTTCTCTGCAAGGGCATTCTCAAGACTGAAGAACTAATAGTGACTACTTCGGTACTCGTGTTCAAGGGGCCAGAGCATTTTTTGGAGGAGTTGAACATTAAAGTGACACAAGCTGCCTTTTGGTGATAAAGCCTGCTATGAGCCTGGCTAAAACCATCATCATCATTATGAAAAAGCTATCAACCAACCAGATATTTGAAGCCTGAGAAAATAAGTCTTACTGGCCCTGAGAGAAATCAGACCAGCAGGACACTTAAGCGGCCTTTGACAGTTTAAAGCATTTTATTTATCTACTGTAAGTGTGCTTTAGTCAAATAATCCAAATATAATATCCCACCTCCTCGCTAACCGTACAGAAAGCTAAGTCTCATCTGCTATTTTGTAATAAAACATGTTTAATGTAGCGTGCTAAATGATATTCCCCATGAATATGTGGTTTCAATTTATATTGGCCTCTGGTTTGAAGTAATAAGTCAACTGACTCAATCATCCTGCCTCTGGACGATCTGTTTTTAGGTTTTATCGAGAGACTGAAGGGATGCAGCACATGGTTTGACAGAATTGATTTTCCAATCCTTACACGTAACACACAGTTACTGACATACAAACACACACACGGTCATGCTAATTATTTCACCATTTCTAGCCATCTGCTCCCCATCACTGTTTTATTCCTCTGTCCACCTGCCTCCCTCTCTCGTGAGTGCATATCCAGAGTATATTTTTAGGATGGTAACCCCAGTGGAAACTCCAGATTGAACACTACATTGGCAGCCCTATAGAGTCATTCCTTTCCCTTTGAGATTCACTGGATAGACCTAATGACATGTGCACAGAGAACCTGCAAACGTTGAGTATCAAACATATGGTACCAATTCTCCCCCAAAACGTCAAGATATTGGGGATGAAATATATACAATTTGAGTCGATGAGTCAATTTGATCCTGAACAGAAGAGGTGTCTCATCTTTCTTTATCAACATCACCTGATGGAAAACAATATTTAAAAAATGTTATGTAATGCTAAACTAATGTAAATTATATATAGGTTTTTCCACTGAACAGAGTTTGTGGTTGAATGTGTATTTTTTGTGAAAAAGAAGTGAAATATCCTAATTAAGCCATGACTGTGAGAGGTGAATTAAACAATTGCACTAAATGTTGATTGAATTGATATATTTAACCGGTAAAAACAATGTACAAACCAAGAAATATCAGGATTTGGGGGTTTCTGAAAATCTTCGCATAAAAACATGCACTTGGTCACATTGACCCTGGAATATTTTCGTCTTTACACAAAACAAATATAACAGGAAAGTTACAGGAGATGTAACGATGTCTACCAAATGAGCACGCATGCATGTTCATTGGGGGGTTGAGTGGTGGAAAGTGGAGGGATATATAGAGGCAATGCGAGTGTATTGAAGTGAAAAGAGCGAAAAAGGTCCTGCTGCAGTGTGTGAGTGTGACAACCAGCTGTCTGAACAATGTGCTATGGAGAGAGGAGGTGGGAGTTTTTAAGAAATCTGCCTGACACCAATTTCAGAAATAAATATTTCTTTACCTACTGCAAATCATACAGTATATCTCTGTATATCACTCATGGTTAAGTTTGTGGGGCCCCAAGGTAGGATTTTTATGGCTGAAAGGTCTTGGCTGTTCTGCAGCATGCTTTCCTTTCGGAAACTCTGTGGATAATTAAACATTCATACAAAGTGAACCACACCTATAAATAGCATGTTAAGAACAGAGCGGAAATTGATGAACAGCGGTAACTGCTTCAGTCTCTTAAGGACACACATGGGAGAGAAAAATAAATTCGCTGCTTTAGGTTTTTCTGCTTACGCAATGCAGATCAAAAGTCCACCATGACACTGGCGAGGTCTCTCGTGCAACTGGACCTGTATGTCAGTCCAATTAGAGTTTGGGGAATGCTGACATGAGGTCAGTAATCACCACAGTGTGCATAATCCAGCAGCATGATGAAGACTTTTGAACGAGCCATTTACTCCTTCACTCTTGTTTGAGACCGGTCGACTGTGGCATTTTTGCAAACCAGATAATCAAATTATTCATCAGGCTCCATAACTACTTGCCAAACTGCTTCTGGCTGGTATGCACAGGAGTTCATTGAATGTGTTATGTAATTTATCTGAAATTGTAATTGAAAGCTCATTATTCTAAACACCGGTTGATGGTTTAAATATCATACATATATTTTGATCTCTTTGCTTGGTTTTCCAAACATTGATTTATCCCATTTATAATTGAAAAGCTAAATCATGAGGTTTCATTATTTAATTAAGATATGTTCTTCACAGTTCTTGTGACCTGCAGAATATTATATTCATCATGGGTTTTATGACTGCCCTGTACCCTGCAGGCCATCAATAAATGTTTTTTGGGGAGACTGCCCTGTGAATGCTGTCTTTGACCATTTTCTTTTTCACTTTCTTCTGAGTATTAAGATAATATTATTTTCAAAAGGAGCACACAAGTTGCAACCCAAGATTTTGCTTGTGATTACATTTGCATAGGAATTGGACAGAAGTTACGCTCCGCCCACATTTCTCTAAAACAATAAAAACAAATTCAAACTATTGAACTTTGAATTGCTGTGTGTTTTATGTTGTTTTACTTTTGATAAAGACATTGAACTGAATTCACTGAATTGAGCAAGGGAACATTTCACTGCTTGTGAATTAGGCTTTTTCTTTTGTGAAAGTATTATTTGTTCGATGTATTTGTTATACTTAATCAATGGAATATTTTTCTATACAGCCTTACATTGCAAGGGAAGGCTGGAATTAAATATGCATCTAGAGTGGGAATAAAGAAAAACTTTCTTCTCCTAGCCTTAGCCAAAATATAATTTTTAAAAAAACTTCCAACTTATCTATACTCTCAATAATTTCAATGGAGTCCCGTAGTCCATGCAGTTCATAGAGTCAACAGACTACTTACTAGCAGGATATTGAATAACATTTTCCATTTTGACAATCAACTGATTATTATAAATATCTTCTTCACCCTCACACTAATTAAAATGTAACAAAATAGTGCTTTAAACATTACAGATACAGGTTTTGAAGCCAGCGTCTCTCACCTTGTCTTCCCATGGGCCACTAAAGTTTGTGATATAAGGATGCATGATGTGATTGATCTGTGATAGCGAATCATGGATAAAGCCAGATAAGGGGAAGATGATATTATTATTTCTAAAGAAACATGAAGTCAGACAGGCAATGTTGTGGAAAAATACAGCACACTGACGCTGGACACTTACTTTAAATAGAAGCCTTATGAGGCACTGAGGTCATTCACTGTAGGTTATATTACATAATTACAGATATGACTTGAGAGGAAACAAGGCATGCCACATACTATCATTGACAAGGGTAGTTTTCCCCTTTTGGCTTCAGATGTAAATGCTTAAAGAGTATGGGTTAAACAGATTTCTCGGATTCTTTCACACCCTTTTCTTTTTCTTTTTTTGTTCAAATGTCTCGCTGATTGTCCCTAACTTAGACATATTTTGCATATCTTCCATCAGCTTAAATCTCTTGGTCTACTCCCAAATCAATGCGTTATTTGTTTATTTTTCTCTCACCTGCATTCCTGAGCTTTTTGTTCCTGTATACGGACAGAATGACGAGGACATTGCCCAGTATGTCCACCGCGATGGTGAAAATCAGCACGCTGGCCAGCGCAGTGGACCTTCCGGCGGAGGAAGCGCTCGTTCCGCGGTCGCTCTCATTCCGGGACAAACATATAGATCCATTGTTGTCCATCACCTCTAAATCCATGTCCCCTCAGGACACATCGGTCAAGGTGGGAATGCTCCAATGCTTAGCTGGAACCCCATAATATCTATAGACCAAAAATTAAAAACGACTTTACTGGAAGAAGTCTTGAACTTTTTGATACTCCTGCACCGCCTGTGGAGTGGTGGCAGGAAAATCAGGAACCGTGACATGATAATGAGAATATAAATAGACTTTGGCCACGCTTGGACATCTAAACAGTTAATCTGAAAGGTGATAAAGTTGCCTTGAGCTCGTGTTTCACTGATGTCCTCAGTGTGGTCCTTTCTGCGCGCAGCTCCATTCTGACAGGAGGCTAGTCCAGCAGGCAGGAGAGCGCTCTCTTGTGCGTAATGAAATGCTCCGGATGCGAGACTCATACAGAGGAACGGATGGTCTTAAGTTGGCTGGCCATTCATAAAGATTATATCTGTGTTCCATCCTGTCTGAAGGGCAGGCTTGAAGCGCTTATAAGATTGAGAGCTTTTTCCAAACTAAAAATGGTAAGCAATCTTTATATCGAAGACCTCTTGGAGCCAGCTTGTCTCATTAAATAACTGAATGTGGTGTTAGGAAGTGTCGTGCAACGGATACTGAAGCTTATTTTAAATGCAGTAATTATATCAAAAGCCATTAACAACTTATCTGGTTTCATACTGACCTTCATTCAAACAGAGCCTCTTTATCCATGTGCATGGAAATGGCGCCTTCCAATGGAGATCCTTGCAAACACAAAAATAAATGGTTGTTTTTTATAATTTATATTATTTTACTATATATTCTGTATCACTGCTGTTATGTTACTATTCTGTTAAAATATGGATAGTTTCGAACAAAATCAATGGTTGAGTCATCACAGGATTGGAGGATATTTTTTAAACTTTACTCTATTTATGACCTTTGATAACTAGAAATAGGGATCATGTTCATGAACCCCTGGGAAAGATGCTGTGCCATTTCCATTAACTAAAGTCCTTAAAAATGTTCAGTTTGGCTTCTCATTAAATATACCCAGCTACCTAAACGGAATGATAATGCAGTCACTTCCCCACGTTATGAAATTCAAATACGCTCCTGACACAACACACTGTCTAATTACTTGAGCATAATGAAAATATGCAAACCTGTCAGTCAGTGGGAATGAATCTTAAATTAACTGTGGAGTTTTTCAGTTCACACAAGCACTGCTACTGTGTGATAAGGTAAATAGTTAATGAACTCAATTTGTGTAAAAACTTTAGAGCCCTGGGGATAGGTTTTTGCTTTACAGAAAGGGACAGGTCTTTGGGAAACGTAGAAATACTGTAAACACGCTCATGATTACAACAAGGTCCCTAAACTGTTAAAACAGTAGGGCCATGTTGGTAGTGCTGTTCTTGAAAAATATGGTCACACTCAGTGGATTTTAATGTTGGTTTTAACCCAGGCTAACATGTTCTCATCTCATAGTGTCAGTGAACACAATGTGCAATCATGAAAAAAATCCTCGGCCAATGCGAAGTTCTGATGGATTACATTTGTATTTCCCATTTCCCCAATAAGGTTTGCATTGAGAAGCCTGTGCAACTCAGTCATTAGGTGTAAAAAGTGTCAAGGTCACATTTATCAACCTAAATCGATATTAATAACAAATATAACTTTATTGCACTTGGCATTCTCAAATTCTTTGTAAGTTTATGGATGACAGTTAAATATTATGAGTGGATAAAAGGGCAAATTGCCTTACCTCCATCTGACTTGACTGTATGAAATGAAACACCCAATAATCATTTTTCCTGCCTATTCTGTACGCACCTGGGTGTAATGCAGGAAATAAAAATAAAAAATTGCCAATAAACTTGGTAGTGAGCTTCACTACCAACACAATAGTGTTAATAGGTCAAAATGGTCCACCCCGGCTTTTGAGAGACACAGCAAAACTTCTGAGGTTCAGAGTTACTGACTCAGACAGTACTGGTTAGCCGCAAACATTTAAACCTCCCAGCACTTCAGCATCGTGTTACAACACCTCAGAAATAGTGTTGGCTGTCTTTCAAAATATACCCTTCTTTATTATTACTATTTATGTTAGAAGAACTAGCGGTAATCTAACCTACAGTTGACCTTAGTGCCCTTAACAGTTAACACAACAGCAAACCCATGTGGATCAGTGTTTTGTTCTGTAAATCAACTGTTAATTATAACATTTTAGCACAAAAATAAAACCCTGATGTGGATAGCTTATGGCAAACAGGTTATAAAGAAAGGCTACTTACAAAGCCAAGAAAGCCACTAAACATTAGCACCCCATCTAGTCATCTGATAAATGTTAAGTTCAATATGTACTTACCTTTTCACTTCCTAAATGGTTTGCCAGTGCATTTCCTGCAGTGAAAGTCAAAATGATTGCTGTGAAAAAAGTGTTTAGAGCCTAATTTAATCAATATATGCAGTGCATATACTGATTATGCTAATAAGAAAATACTATAACTGTTGAAAAATATAAATTAGATGGAAAATATCTATTTAAAACGCTCACCTCAAGGTCAATTTAGTATCTGTTCTAAAGTTGTTTTATCTTATAATGATAATAATAACAATAATAATAACAACAACAACAACAATAATAACAATAACAAATCTAATATGGAATTATGCCATGACTTCCACAACTCTTTTATCTTGACCTTGGAAACACCCAAGGTCAGTAAAGGTCACTCAAGCAGTGTTTGTCTTTGTCAGACTTGTTTTAGAACAGATTAATGCTTCAGATATCCTATCAGGCTGTAATTCAGATAAATATCTTATTAAAAATGTCTGTAAAAAACCCTAAAGTAAAATCATTCATGCTTTCTTTTACCAAAAATGTCATGGCACTCAAAAGTGCCCCTATACCTAGAACTATAAAGATCCCGTTAAAAAGTGGAATGAATTTTCTTATGAATGTAACACCCTTCAATCCACTCACTGATGACCTGTTTGATCAGCAGTGTGTCCCTATCTAAGAACCACATAAAAGTGAATGCTTTTAAACAAAACAAAAGTGTTATCATTGACACTATACGATATTAATCACACTTAGTCCACTTTATTTACTCTCAAAGTGCAAAACCAGATTCTTCATTTCTACATTTTCTACTTCTACCCAAACATACCTTTCTGAAAGCACTCCACTGAACACACTTACCATCTGGTTACATCTTTCCACTTACTATTACACTGCTTATTGCATAAATCCTGTATGTGTGTGCCTTCTTTTACCACACACTTTCATCTTTGAACATTAAAACTATGGCTACGATTGTTAGCGTAAATACTCGGACACAAAATTTGACAAAAATCTAAGGCACTAGAAGTCATAGACTACGGTCCACATACAGTATTCTGCTGAAGCACGCTACTCTGATAGTATGACAAGGGTTAGGACAAAATATTCACTGCTCAGCAAATAACACAAGAGACATCACATTGAAAATACAAAACAAAAGCACATGGTTCATCTCTTGTTTCTTAGTCAAAGCATAGGAGCTCATGAAGCAGTCTTTGTATTAAGATGAGCTCCATCACAGTTTTGCGTATGAAGATTAAAGTCCATCTCCAAAAACGATTCACCCATATGAAACGCAAATATAGGCACGATTATGTCCTGGTGTGGCTTTTCTCCAATTGCTGTCAGGATTCATGTCAAACAAAGCCTGAGAAAGAGACGCATGTGGCATCCATCAGCGGGAGTCACAGAACCTGTTTACATATCATCATGGCCGATATGTTTTGATTACGTCTTTGATGGGCCTCCTGCATATCGGACAGCACGCATTGATCTGTCTCTTCAGTTTCAGCCCACAGTCGTTGCACAGACACATGTGTCCGCAGGTGTAGATGACTGTGTCCACGTCCTGGTCGAAGCAAACGGTGCACTCTCCGTTTTTCCCAGCAGGGGGCAGTTCTAAGGCGCTGAAAGTTGGAGAGACTGGAGGGCTGAGAGGGGAGCTGGGAGCAGTCACTAGATAAGAAGAAAGAAAACATGTGTGTGACCGGAGATGGAGCAGACAAGGATGCATGTACACATTAGGTGGAGTATGCCAGATTCTGATCCTTTATATTGTTGTTTATAAGTTCTTTTTTACAACCCATGACAAACACAAATGTTACCATCTAATCCTTGCTAAATTATTAACACATAAAAACAAGTATGTATTAGGGTTGCAACTAAGAGATATTTGCGCAATTGATTTATCTGTTATCTATTTTCCAAGGAAATCAATGTATCATCAAGGAATAATAAAAATGCTCTCATTTCCTAGAACCAATGGTGACACCATGAAATTGTTGAACTCAAAACAAAGCCACAAGAATACCATTTTTTTAAATGATTTTCTGTATAAACTTATGAATACTGATTGAATAAGTGGGATTTATTTTCACTGGAATTCTTGCCTACATGAATGAATCAGCCTCTTATGTTAACTAACTAATCAATAGGTTTGAGGTCTATCTGTCATAATGTGAAAATGTTACATAAAATTAAATAAAACGTATTTCCCACAACTCGTGATGAGTAAGAGCCTTCATGCTGTGACATTGTGGCATCTGTTAAGCTGTCAACATGTAGTAACCTACCCAGAGAGGATTCAGAGGCGGAGGAGGATCTGTTGACGCTGAACGCCAGGTCTGAGTCACTGTCTTCTGGACTGCTGCTCTGAGAACTACTGGTGGATGTGGAGGGAGGACTGGACTGCAGAGTTCCTGTGCCACAAAGATAAATTCACATGACCCAGATAATTAGACTCATGTAAGACCTTTAAAGGTGCCATCCAGACAAAGAAGTAATTCAAACAGTGGATGGCATTACAATACAGTGACCTTGAACTGTTTGAATGTGAAGACTTTTTAACCAGCCATATTAAATATGCATATTTGTATTACTTGAAGTCTCAAAGAGAGATTTTCCTTTGCTGTCTATTTGTTGATAATAATGTTGGGTCTGTGCCGATGGGAGTTTATGTGGGAGTAGTGGGACTAGAACAGATAGGTCATCGCTCTAAAACTGAATAGACACATGCAGACATAAACTGCTCTACTGCATTCCTTTCTGGGAAAAATACATTGCAGTGGCTGCCTAGTCTCACAAATAGACTGATGATTATTGAAGAGCATGTCCTTTTCAGGGATTTATAACTTTAGTATCAAATTAAGACATATTTTGAAATTTGTTCACATGCTTTCTTGCAGAGTTGAATTCCGAGTGTGTGACCGCTGTAATGTCTGTATATTAAATGTGAAGCTACAAACAGGAGTTTAAAGCTTAGTTTAGCACAAAGACAGGAAACAGGGTGAAACAACTAGGCTGGCTCAGTCCATAGGGAAAACCTGCCTAGAAACATCTATAGCTTACTGGAAAACACATTACAGAACAGAAGACTGGTGCGAAATGTCAAACTTCTTTTCAAGTACTACATTTGGTAGTGTATGCTTTAAAAGATGGCATCTCGACACAAATAATGTAAACCATCAGGAATGTTTGGGTTTTTGGTTCACATCTCTGTGTTGCTCATTTTACCTAGTATCCTGAGTCTGTTGACCGCCCCATGCAGGGTGAAAAAGGCCCACAAGATCTGAGAGGAGTCCACACAGAGCAGCCTGCCACGTGCCACTCCGTTCACCCCATGATGCACCTCTCCACTGGGCAGCAGACTGAAGCTGAGCACGTCTCCAGAGCAAGGCATGGGGAAGCCCCGGTGCACCACCCAATACTCTTTACGGTCCAGGAGAACCTCAGGGTCTGCCGGTAGGTCCCCGGCGTGCAGACTCGCTGGGTCACAAGATGTTACGCCAAACAACAGTGCCCCAAAGTAGGGCAGGCCGAGGTGGCCGACTTCCACATACAAAGTCTCACCGACATGCAGCGGCCGGTCACTGAACACCAGAGTCCGACTGCTGTCCAGAAAGTGGATGCAGGCTGCCGAGCGGTCTGCAGAGAGTATTACATCGGGGCCACGGACTGGGTGAAAGTGCAAGTCATTGTCCAGCGGGGAAGGAAGGCCTCGGACCAACCTCGGGGTGCTGAATCCAGTGGAGGCAGATGAAGATGGTGTGGAGGAGGAAATGGTGGAGGAGCAGCAGGGGATGAGCTGGTTGTAGTTATTGAGCTGGAGGTTGGCCATCTTGGCAGCAGCAGCCTGGTTGTTCTCCAGTTGGTTGTTGCTGTAATTTGCAGAGTCGTGGCTACTCTGGGGCAGATAGGCACTCAGACGGGCTGCACTCAGGCAGCTGGACGCCACACTCTCAGCAAACGCGCTTTCTGTGATGGAGAATATCAACAAACAAGTTTCATGACTGATGTATGATACGATCACAGGTCACTTCCCTTTTCTTTTGCACATTTTCTCCTTTTTCTGGAGTACTTTCTTCTTTTATGGTGCCTGAGGAAAAGCTTGTTGCTAAGATAAAATCTGCATGAGTTACTGCAGCCTCCTTGATGTTGGTTTTTGATCTATGAGCACTCTTGTTTATATAGGCCAGATTAAAGGGCTGCACATTTTACTGATTTTACAGATTAATCTGCTGAATGTTTTCTCAATGTATTAATTCTCTATAAAGTATGACTATAACACATCTGACAACTGAGGACAACTGCGCAAAAAGAAAAGCAGAACATATTCACGTAAAGGTTGACATAGAAGTTGCCAATTCAATTTCTGTCTCATGACTTAATGACTAATCGCTGGGATGGTACAGAAATTTGAAACAGGATGTTTTCAAAACATTTATTATTAACACATATATTGTATTTCTAATACTTGTGTGCTCTTTAATCTTGTTTTCCACTGCGACTGACAGATGGCAATGATTTATGCATGAGAAATGCAATATTAAACATGTCTTTTAGACAGTAATCCAAGTTATTATATAATGCATGTTGATGGCCACCAGTAAAAATGTATTTACCTCTTGTGTTCATTCCCTTTTCTATCTTAAAAGGGACAAACTGTGAATAAATGACTTTGTTTACTGCTTGTGCAAGTAAATACTTTTGGGTATCTGGAGGGCCAACCAACCCACAAACTGTCAAATAAGACAAGCAGGTCAGTTTTCTGTGAACTTCTGAGTCAGAAAACATGGCATGCAAACCGCCTTTCAGACTTGCCTTCCCTTCCTGTAGGTCTCATGCAGGCTCATATGAATTTACAACACCCCATCTGAGTGTCTACATCAACAGCTGGTTGAATGCGAGTACGCAGGTGTGTTTATTCTAACATTAAAGTATGTAAAGATGTTCTAGTAGTAACCCAAATATACAAGTATAAACCTGAAAATGAGCAGGTTCCTCAAACGAGAACTCTCTCAACTGCAAAGAGTTCATAGCTGACTTTCTCTATGCACAAGGGGCTGACATAAAGAAGTTGTCCCCCTTTGACTTATGATACATTCCTCTATTACTATTTCTAGTGATGCTGGAGCAGTTGAGAGCACTGGCCCCTCCAAAGCTCCTGGGATCTGCCGCCTTGACCAAACATGGCCATAGCTCTTGTCAGACTGAAGATAAACAGACCCAGTGAGTACGAGAGGGAACCACAGGGGAGAGGGTGATGGAAATGAAGGAAGAGAGAGAAAATGACAATGCGAAGGAAACCGATAGTAAGAGAGTAGAGAGCAAGAGTGGGAAGTTCAGAGTGGATTAGGTTGGTCCACATCCTGTTTATCTCAGAGAGATATGGTTTTGGTTTTCTACACAAATGTGTGATACCACACAGATAGTGGATCATTCAGCCACTTAGCTACTATGTTGGCCTCCACTGCTGCAGAATTTCTTGGCACAGCTGCTTTCTGAACTCCGGGGAAGCTGCTTAAATTAGCTGTGAATGTGTTGACACTATATAAATAAGTTCATGAGGTTTCGTGGTTGTCAAAGCCATGGTCAAAAAATATGTCTAGCTTACTCTGACTTACACTTGGCTGCAAAATGTATTTTACAGGAGCGATTTCTTAAATAACATAATGAAGTGCTTACCAAGCAGTGTGACCTCCTGGGTGATGCCATAGATATCTATGATGGCCCAGAGGGGACAGCCGATGCTGAGCCCACAGTGGAAGAGGATGGGCTCTCCGTCGTTGATGCTGTAGAAAACTCTTCCGTGGCGATCGGCCCAGAATGACAACACATTGTCCTTCAAGGCCAGCCTTTCAGGCAGAGCTTTGGCCCAGTATCCGGGCCTTGTCACCAGATCTGGGCAAGCGTACTTGGGGATGTCTGTAGTGACCAATTCACTAGGGTCCAAACTGGTGAAACCAAAGCGTAAAGCCCCACTCCAGCCAGTGTGCACGCCACTCAGGCGAAGACGCACCTGAATACAGAGCATCAATTAGGATTCAACTTTCTTTAAATTTGTATCTTTTAAAAGTACAAGGATTGAGCTGAAAACAAACCTTCTCATAGAGGTGGACCGGCCTGTGGATGAAAGTGATGCCATTACAGAAGCTGTTCTTGCGTGTGGCACGGCGAAGCTGCCCATCCAGCCTGATGTTCTTGCCTTTGGCGTGGGGGTGAAAGCGGGGTGAGTCCACGCTGATGCTGACCGGAGCAGCTGACGTTCTCCTCTCAACACCTGCCCTATTGTTAGGCAAAGTGTAATACTGCCTGTTGGCCACCGGGCGGGGTTGCAGAGTCGCATCTGTGGGTAGCAAAATAGTCAGGGGTACAGTGAGAAAAGATAATGATTGCACCTGATCACCCAAGTTAGAGAGCAACGTGATGAAGGTCTGCCTTTGTGTGACTCACACAAGGTCAAAGCAGGAATGTCAGAGACACCAGCTGTTGGAAAAAGAGGCAAACATATCAGCACATAATAACTTGCTTGCAAGTGGTCCATAGCAGTCAGTTTAGAGGGCAGAGGCCAGTTATGTAAAGGAGCCCAGAGTCTCATACACTTCCTTTCCCACACTGACACCATAAAACCTCTGTGCTTTTCTCAACAAGTACATGAAACCGTCTCTTTTAGCATATAATCCACATTGACAGGACATAAAAGAGCTGTCCCAAATCCATCTTCTTACCACATCCGTACAGGAAATGTATATTGCAGAAATGAAACAGGGTAAATATAGACAAGGTCCATATGCAAATATCCCTGGGACATTTGGTTTATGTAAAATCAACATATTTTAGAGCAGTGTAAATATTAATAGCATCACAGTAGAGAAAATATAACGAAAAAAATCGACAAAGAGACTTGATAGACTTTCCTCTTATTTATGGGCTACACACACCCTTGGCCTACAGCATAAACAAACCCTATATAGCCCCTTTCATTCCTCCACAGTTATCTTCAGAAGTGGAATGATTCACACAGTGCAGAGTCTGTGAAGAAATACCAAAATGAAAGGCTCAATCTTCGATCTCATCTTCACAGGAGTCAGTGTCCTATTTGTGAGGAGATTTTTTTCACGAGCGTCACAAAATAAATTAACAAGGATCAGAAATCAAACAAGAAAACAAGACATTGGCTTAAGAGAGACTTTAAGCTGTAGATGTGTGTTTATGGTAAAACTGGCTGAAATCCAATATTTAAAGGAAGGCTGCGTTAGTATTCGCCTGCAGCGCCACAGAGTGATTACATTTCTGTTTAAAATTCACTGTGATCTGGTGCAAAGACAATAACTCAGTGAAATGTTCCACAGTACATTTCCTAAATTAGACATTATCACTGATTATATTCTAAACTATGAAGCAGCAGGAAGAACATCTGTAACATCTCAAATGATGTGCGGGTGCCCATTCCTTTTTAACTCCGAGGAATTTGGCTTTTGAAGAATTAAAATATACTTTGGATAAAGAGTATGGAGAAAAACATGTTTAGGATTGGCTTTATAAGCTCAACTGCCTCGCTAGCAGAGGGACGCCCTGGGATTCTGCAGTTAAAGGACCAACAGTGAAGACAGATGCTCCTTGACATTACTCGATGAAAGGCATGGCCCATCAGGTCATCCAGTGAGGCCTGAGTCTTTGCCTCTCGTCGTTTATGAACATTATATTCAAGTCATAGGCGATCTTTGAAAAGCAGGTTATTTTTTGAGACTTATCAATGTTCTAATGTTAATTAAAGACCCGTTAAAAGCTTTTATACTGGAAATCTGTAAAATCCGATGACTTGTTTGGTATATTCAACGTCCCAGTGAGAAAAAGTCAAGAGCCCTGCCTTTGTAATGCTATTAGCAGGCTTTTTCTCGTAAATTGAAACAACCCACAAAATACTGTTACACTTTATGGTTAAGACACATATCTTTATAGCACTTTAACTAAAGAAAGTCAGGTTTAGACTTTGTGGATCAGATGAAAATGTGTGGCGTACTTTTGTGGACTCGGGAGAAGCTTTAAATCATTTCATAGAGTCATTGCCATTCATTTCGGATTAAACTGCAGCAAGGAAACTTTAAATGTTCAATCCTAAAGGCAATTAAAAAAAAACCTTGAGTAGAATACGTATGAAAAAAAATGTTGCCTTTGCTGATTAGTACAATGTGAGACAAACTTAAAGACCCTTTGCAGAGTTTATGACCCCTAGGAGCACTTAAGAGCATTATTTTATGTATTATTTGTTGGCCATGTAAAAGAGCACACATGTGATGCAATACACAGCTCAGCCAATGGTTTCACACCATAATGGTGGTAATGCATTAGGAAATTCAGCTATGTGCCAAAAAAGACTGGGAAGAGGAAAACAGCTGGCAAGTAAACCCAAATAATTAGCTACCAAATTTGGCTAAGCAAATGTTTCATGAGGATAAAAATGCATTTAACACTTTTATAAGACTTCAGCTATGCACCCAAAACGTTTGCCTGAATAAAACCGATTGTAAATGTAGCACAAGCTTAAAAACCACTTAATGATTATTTTCCGAAAACCCTTTGCTCCATGACTTAAGTTTAATGGTAATGGTGAGCTGGGGCCGGGTCAATGACAACGTTGTATAACTACTAAGTTCTTTTAGTTGGATTTCGTAACAGTAATACGTGATATTTGCATGAGGGACCATCAAAATCACGATAACAACAAATGATACGAGAGAGATAGAAATGTATCTTTGAATTTAGAACTGTAAAGTGGTAAGACACACTGAAATCTCAGTGACAGAGATGTCTTCGATATTGGAAATGTGATCACCGAGATTGGCGTCTTTCTCCTGATGAAATAAAATCACAAATAAATGCAATCATAAGACTGCACAAGACACACACTGCTGTGCCTGGGCAGGATTTTTTTTATATGTAAAACTGATTATGTGCATTCGTCAGAGTTATGTTCAGCCACAAGATGATCAGGCTCTTTATTCCCTCATATCTCTAGGCTGCATGTGTTCATCATACTCTAAGTCATTCACTGCGAGCAGGGCATGAGCCTCTGTGGATTTGAGGGGCTATTTTGTCAGATTTTTGCCACAACAAGTGGTGCAAATGAATTTCTTAGTGAAAACACCTCAATGGTATCAATTGATTGTGTTTCAAAGCTGGCCCTAGGACTTATTCATCACACATACACAGAAAAAAATGAAACATTGACTTTAATTAAATGTATTATGTCAAGTAACTGTATTAGGTTAGTTGAAAGCAATACTATTAAGTTGAACCTAATAGTCTGTCATGTAAACTTAATATTTTTGCTTTCAACTAACCTAATACAGCTAAGTGACATTTGTTGACATTTAATTAAAGTCAACGTTTCAGTTTTTTTGTAGGCCTACAAAATGATTTTATACTGAGTTTTTTTTTTAAAATCGACTTTAAAAAATGTATTGCACATATCTAATACTCAGTCAACACAGATATTCTTTGAATACAATGTTAATGTAAACCACAAAGTGCAAGCAAGGATCCATGCTGCTGCTGCTGCTGCTGCTGCTGCTGCTGCTGCTTCTCTGTGAACAACTGTTCAGTCTAAACCCCACGTCAGCTGGCTCTGGTGGCAGTAACCACATCATTTAGCCACAGAGTGCATGGGGGTGTGGAAGTGTGACGGACATTAAATCAAAATGATATGGATAACAGATTATCAAGTGTGCTGTAGGTGTCCTGTCAACGTGATTTACTGAGAGCTAATAATGACAGCTTTTTGACAAAAACTGGAGCAATCTGGAATAATTCATTTGCGGTTTTGCTTTATATAAAACAGCTTAAATAGTTAAGATAAGAGCAGAGTATTACCAATATAGTGTGTGTAGACAATGGTCCTATTATGAATAGTTTGTTCAGTTTCTAGTTAGGATTATAGATATTTATGTTTTGTTATTATTGGATTCTGTGTGTCCTTGTATTGTTTTGTTATGTGAATCCTATGTGACTTAGTCACAGTGCTTGAATTTCCCATTGGGATTTATTATGAAGTTTATTTATCCGTCTATGAAAGAACGTTGTATGGCAAAAAAAGGGGAAAATCCTGACCGAGATTAAAACCAGATAACAGAAGACAAGAATAAACAATTGGAATGTACACAAATCATGAACCACAAGTGCTATTTAATGCACGGGCTGGTTTTTCTAAATATTTTTTCTGTTGGAATCAGGGATGCTTTTAGGGGCATTCTTTAATTGCTACGGAAAGAGTCAATATACATTCTAAAAGGCACAATAATATGTGCGATAGGATAGTTTCAATGAAGCTTTCTTGAAAATGTGTTGATGATAATCCTGCTTGAACATCAGCATTAATTAATTTAAGACCACATCACTGTTTATTATTGCCAAAGTGATGAGTAAAAAGTGCATTTTGTGAGCGCTTGTTGTTGTCGCTCCCTGGGAATCACGCTCAGCTCCCCCGTGATGGGAAGCGCGTCTCCACGCAGAGCGAGCACAAGTAGAGGAATCAGGACTAACCATGTGTATCTCTACATATCAACCTCTAACACACAGACAGCTTCGGGTAAGTGCATCGCAAGCTTCGTGAATGACACATTCATATTGACAAGTCTCACCTATTAAAGGCTTGGGTGTCGTATTCCCCATTATATCCAGAAATTCCTCGCACTGGCTGACAAGTTAATTCCGATTGCACTACTTCTCTGTCCATCCATGTATCCTCGGTCTGATGAATATCTGCCTGGAACCAGTTCAATCTGAGTATCAGTGCATTCAAATCCCGCCGTATCTCCGCGCTGAAGCATGGACGCGCTCTTCTTAATGTCAACCCCGAGCCGCAGCGACAGGCGGACACCTCCAACTGGCTCAGAGCAGCCCCCTCCTTTCTGTAGTAGGCTCCCCTCTGCACGACTTTAAAGACACAGTAAGCAGAGATCCCCCCTCAAGAGCATCACAGAGACTCTGAATAATGCATTTGATTATTCACTCAAAGGCTCTGATGAAGACTAATGAGTGTACTGTTGTCTATAGGATAAATATCCTGCTTGTTAGGGATGGTAATCTTAAGGAAGTGTGCTTTGTCAAGACATTTGCATACAGAGGGGCATGCAGACAGCATGGTGCAAATGTTGATAACAATAAAAAATGATAACAAGATCATTGATCATGTATGTTCCAGAAATCTTTTGAGTTCCTGAAGCGGTTACACTAATACAGAGTAAAGAGATTTACAAGATTAAAGGATTCGCTCACTGATCCCAGAGACATTAAACATGAGTTATTCAACTATTAATATGTTGGAAACACAGATAAGCATACTTTTAATAAAAGTCCAAGCACCACATGAGGAAATCCCCCTCTTTTCCCACCCTATCCTCTGCCCTCCCACAGCCTTGACTGCTGGGCTTCTCTCAAGCTGTTTCCTGTCTTCTGGACCACGCCACTCTCTGAGGAGCCATGGTCTGCAGGGTTTATAGGACTGAGACCATCAGTGAGGGGAGTGGAGGGAGTGCCGGGACAGCGTATCTAACCGTGGTGGACAATTAGAGAGCCCGGGGGCGCTACTGCAGCTGTGTGTCAAATATCCTGAACATAGCCTGCTGGTTGAGAAATAACAATGTGTGAAAATGTAGATATATGCAAGTTAGTATTCCTTAATGCCAATATATACTCAAATCATGACTAATTAGAAAACAGCAGTAGGGATTTACCTTCTGCTTCATGTATGCAGGTTGATGATATAGACATGAGCCATTTCACATAGAGAGAAAAAGTGCTTCCGCAGCTGCCAACATGGTCAAATATGATCTAATTCAGTTTGAGGGCAAACAAGTCTCGTGAGAGATGGCGTTTGGGTGAAGGCAGGCAGGAACTAAATATAACTCAAACACAAAAGCATTTGTTTCTACCTCCTCAATGCTGTTTGTTTAAGCAGGATATGGGGGCTCTCTATAAGTGCCTTTGGTGAATGGTGTTTGGGGTGAAGCAAAGCAGAAGTAAAATTCCCCTCACGCCCTGGCTGCTGCCTCGGAGAAAAAGATCTGCTATGTCAAAGGGGATCAACACAGGAAGTGAATATGAGGCTGCAATGGAGTCTGCAATCAAGCTTCCCCTGTAAACACAGCAGAGCTGCAGTAACAAGTGCTGCTTTCCCTAATGCTCGCTTAACTGCCCGAGTGCAGACTACGAGGTGTTAATGAATGCACAATGATTGCTGGACTGAATATATTTAAAAGGAAAGGTGCTTTCAGGTTAATGTTTAGCACAATCATGCAAGACATTGCTGATTGTCTGCAGAAATATTCAATAGCTCAGGGAATATAGGGAAAATCATTACAGATACATTAACAGTTAGTAAATGGACAACAGATAATTTCCTGATGACTTCAACACATTTGAAATGTAACATATTCATTGCTAAATTACTTTTACAAGCCAACATTAACTAACAAATCAACCAAACTCTGGTGCACTTTAACCCCTGGTGCAGTTTGTTTGATAACTACTGAACGCAATAATTATAAAGCACTGAAAAACAGGCAGAGAGACAAGACATGTTCCAGGAGGATTCAAGAAAACCCTAAGTCAGGTTGATTGCAGTGAACACATTATCCAACCCAACTGCATAGCACAATATAAACACAGGGTGATACCTTCACAGGCATTTGTTAAGATAGACAAAGGTTAACAAAAGAGTGAAAGGATGGAGATCTTTACAAGTTTTATATTTGTTTGACACTAAGTCGAAGAGAACATAAAGAATATGTTGCATAAAATCCACAAAAAAGAGTGATCTTGAAGTCAATAGAGACTAACTGCAGGAGAAGGGCACAGCGTTTTCCGCCATGACGCTCAGTTAGTATTTTGTATGTTTACTTTTTCCAACACCAAATCTGTCCACAATAGGAATGACTTCAGGGAGTATATTTCTGGCCCTGCTCCCTCAGAGATGCCCTTTAGCAAATATTTTTTTTAAATTTGGTTTGCTTTAATTAGTGCACTGTGAAACTGAACCCCACTAAAAATTAAAATGAACAAAGAACATAAATTTCACTCTGATTGGACAACCCTAACAGACCATGGTTTTTTTTGTCATCTTTGGACAGAAACAGGCTAACCAGTCATGTTTCCAGTCATTGTGCTAGGCTAAGCTAACTGGCACATACCTTTACAATTACATGACATGACATTTGTTTTTGCATTTAGTTGTCCAACGTGTTGGATTTAGCAGGATTAAATAGCACAAAATATTCACAGAAAACTGAGAATCTTGGTGTTTTAGTTACAATACAATGAGCCCTTGATATCTACATACTGTATAGTGTAGTGTTTATAGTTTATAAAGCAAACAAAAACACAACAATCATTGGTTTCAGTTGATTATCCACAAATGTAAAAGACATTCTAAATATTATACATAATTCAATGCATATCATTCTGATAAAAGCAGTCAGAATTTACTCAATACATTAAAATAGTGTGTAGTGCTGAATAAAACAAATGACTTTAGTTAGCGTGTCGGTGGTCTGCTTCATCCTCAGCCAAAGTTTAAATTACAACCCGGCATCCCCCTTAGCCCTGACCCCGGGACGCTGTTAACACAGATATGTCAGACTGATTGCTCTGACAGCATGACATGACCAAAGACGCCTCTGGAAGTTGGTATAAAGATCAACAGAGAAAGACCCCACATTGCTGGCTTAACGACCCATGTACCAAAAAAATATTAGGACAACGTCTCACTGCAGTATGAGCCTTACATTCTGGCAAGCGTGTGTGTGATCAGTTAGCCTGAAAAGGACTGGTTGTGATGTACAC
Organism: Eleginops maclovinus; assembly: GCF_036324505.1. Classification (NCBI taxonomy): domain Eukaryota; kingdom Metazoa; phylum Chordata; class Actinopteri; order Perciformes; family Eleginopidae; genus Eleginops; species Eleginops maclovinus. Next base: position 16,788,754 of record NC_086371.1, read on the forward strand.
CAGCAAATAAGGCGCAGAACATCCAGTACGACAAACTGTCAGAAAGCTACTTCTATTTTTATTTGACTCGATGCAAGGGGGTGAGTTGCTCTAAAATGAACCATAATGCATACTGTCCCCCTTAGGGTGTATGAAGCAACTGTGATGCAGCGATCTCACAAGGGCTCCTACAGCAAGAAAAGTTATTTCCACAGAAGGAGGGCAGACATGCCTCGTTTGCTCGAGGAAACCTGGCCCACAACAGAGTGACTGCTGCCATGCAGAGAGGCGCAGTGACTGGTCCTTGGACAGTAAAGTGTTACATTTGCAGAATTTTAATTCTCTTTAAAGATTTACACAGTGTAGAAATCCTAAGCAGATGGCTGTTTGGGAGGGTTTGAGTGCGGTGGTCTCAGTATCAAGGAAGGGCTGCTGTCCAAACCCCAGCCACTGATCCAATGGATGATGTGAGTCATACCCACCTTCAATGTGAACACAACCGTCTCCATCTCACACACGTGGACCAGCACAATGAGCCACATTCATACAACACACTTTTTTTGGTCACCTCTTTGTTCCAGCTCTGTTTTCTACTACAGTGCGCGCTCACATCTGTTTTGGATATGCGCCTCTGCCTTTTCATTAGGCCGACTCTTAGCAGGCCATCAGAGTCAAGCACCTGCTTTTCAAAAACACAGTAAGAGTTCAAATATATTGCCAGAGCCATTGTATCAGTAAAAAGTCCCTCATGTAGATGATGAAACATGGCCTACTGATTTGAAAAAGGTTTTTTATGAAAGCAACAGCGCAGCATTGGCCTTTAATTGGAGCCATTTTAGGGGGAGCTCTTGCCATGTGTTCTGTGCCTCACAGATTGTTCTAATTTCCAAAATCCTCAGATCATGAGACTGAGGGCTGTGGCAAGCTTGAGCTGACAAAATGCATGCATGCTTGCTTTCACTTCTGCAATTTCAGATTTTACTAAGTTAAAAACACCACCATGAAGTTAACCACCGACAAGTGGGAAAACAACACACTGCCGCTGGTATGAGCGCTGCACATTAATGCAACACATTGACAATCTGTGTACTCATGTTTATTTAAAGATGTGTTGAAGTGAAGAGAAAACAAAAATACAAAAAAATATTACAGATTAGGAAAAGCAAACAGAACATTGCCCAAATCATTATGCAATACTACGCAACTGATAAAGAAACAACCTTATGATTTTCAGAGTGAATATTTAATATTTGACTCTTAAACTGCAGATCATGTTCTTCCATGGTTTATGGATTTTTTCCAAGTGACATGGAGAAATAGTAGATCTAAAGTGGAAAATTAATTTTAAAAATATTAAAAAGCACAAGTTATGAACAAAGATATTATTTCTCTGTCTGATCACCCAGCAAAGATTAGTTTTCCTCATAAATTTCTGGTTTTACGAGTTATCACTACTCCTCAGTGATACTGATTCACCTCTTCCTGTTGGTAGGCAGGTTTTTAATCATAGTAAATGATAATGGACAGGATTTTGCCTGTGATATGTGGAATTTCCTGAGTCATTTTCCATTAAAGGAGTCTAAATCATGACATTACGTAACACGTCCGCTCCTGACATTAAATGACCCCTGCTACGCTAACACAATGGAAACAGTCAGGGGGCGGCATTTCATTATTATTTTTTTATCTGAATGCCTTTTAGCTATTACTAGACTTCTAAGGGATGATAAAATGTCAGTAAATTAATGTTGAACTTTTCTATAAAGAAAATAATTTGTGGTTTGCGCTATTGGAAGATGAAATAGTGGCACGGCTCCACTAAAGTGTTGTTATAGGCCTCTCTGTCAGTGGGAGACATGCTAAAAATGGCCTTTCAATGCATTTAACCAGATGCACAGACGGTGCTCTTCCTCCATCTGTTCTATTGTCTCAGTGTTCTCTGGGATGAAGAGCGGATGCACCACCGAAGGAGATGCAGGAAATGCTCTTGGCCCAAAACAACACAGCCAACTTCTTCAGGTCTTTTACATGGTGCCTTCTGAAACAAGCGAAGCCTAAGATAAAATGAGATATTCACTATTTCTTAAACACAGTCCAAAAACGTATATTTAAAAATGTTTTTTAAATAAAGCATCCAATCTTTAAAATTATGATCGAAAAGGAAAAACATGTGGCACATAAGAATTCCTCCTTGTTTCTTTTTCTTTCATCTTTGTAGGCAGTGACTAGACAGTAGCATGCTTGATGCAGTGGAATATTCATAGATTTTTACAGTTGTCAGAGGGTTAAACTCAGCTCTGAATGGTGTCCAGTCTCCAGCCAAAAGAGGAAGAGAAAGGTCTTACTGGTGTCTAGGTCAAGTTCTTTGTCATTTTTTAACACAACTTCACAAAACAGCAGCAGCCCTGCTCAGGACGGCCTGTCAGACACACTCCACATATAGACGTTATGGTCGAGCATTAAAATTATCCTGGTGTGTTTATTTTTAAATCCCTCTTCAAAACGGATAAAAGTGAGTCTTGTAAAGAGGAGAGGTATATCATTCTAAATAGAGAGAGGTCTGTGTAAGTTTAGAATGAGTTTAATGTGAGTGTGTGCATACCTATATAAAAGTGTGTTTTTGTGGGATAATATTTTAGAAAGGGATTGATGTTGTTGACCCAAAGCATTTCACTGCTGCACCGCAGTTGTAAAAAAACAGTCTAGTGCCATATTTACATTAATTCTGTCAGGCGTTTGGGAGGAAAGCAGTGAATTCTTGTGGTGTATATTAAACAACAACCTATAGTTAAGTATATCCAAATTAAACCTGTTAACATCATTAGAATTTATGACACAGTTCAAAAGAAAATTGCTTCCCAGGCAATTTAAGTCTTGTCAGAATTTGCCTTCAGGGTTCCAATTTCTAACCTCTAAATTGCTTCACTCTCAAATATTCGGAAGAAAGGAATCCAAAATCTCATTAGCAACCCGGGAGTGGTTTTGAGGAACTGCTGAGCCGCCCAGTTTGGCTCTTTTGAGCTCCAATCATTTTAACGTTTTAATCAGTTTCTTTTCATGTGTTGGTGTTCTGTTATTTCTCACTGGAGCTACGGCAGCACTTTATTAAAGATAATAATACTGAAAATAGTAGAACGTTTCAGTCCTTGCTCTATTGTGAACTGTATTATAGTGTGAGGCTGAAAAGTCTTTTTTAAACATACCCACACCACGAGACACACAGAAGCAATTAAGAAGCAGTAAACACTCAACCAGCCTACACAATCATTTTTGTTAAGTATTTCCTCCGTTAACCTCAATTTACATCATTGAAAAACTATCACAAACAAAAAATGTTGAACAAAGCCTAATTTGACACTGTTCCAAAGATGAAATATTAACAGATTTAAGTATTTCCTTCATGCTGCTAGTGGTAGCAAAATATTTATACACAGCCCTGTGGTTGAAGACCTTGACCACATAGGGCTCAGTGACTCAATGGAGGCCCTGGGGTTGTGACACAAAATACTTTTGCTATTATTACCCCGTGGAGTCACTCAGTACTCTAAAAAAGACATCCAAGCCCACTTTCAACAACAAGCTTGGACGAAGTCTCTGTTCGAGAGCAAAGATTTCAATGTTTCCATGAAATGAAAGAACTGAGCAGCTGTCATATTAAATACTGACCATTAGCATGTGCCCGTTTTGTCTCACAGTCCCAAAGGAAAGGGCATATAGGGATAACAGAGTGCTCCAGGTACTACATTACATAATAGCATTTTTCCTTCCAAACCACTTTCCATTGGATTGCAGCTAGTAGCCTAACACAGGGAGACAGACCTGTGCTGTACAGTATGTAGGGGTAACAATCTGCTGCTCTAGCTTTCCTGCTGAATGTTTTTCTAAAAGTTGCCCCTTTTCTGCCCCTCTCTAGAGATTATGAGGCTGTCAAACTACAAAATTCCCATTTAAGGCAGAAGGATTAGACTGGACATGCATTGCTGGTCTTCACATGTCAAAGGTCATGGAAGTTACTTTGTTTGTCCTCTCAAAACTGAATTTATTGGAGCCTGTCTTCAGTGTTATCAAAATAATGTATCTCCCTTTGGTTTCACCATATGGCTGATGATAGATGATAATTATTTCCACGATAACATCACAGTCTCTGCACTCCAACCATGGCTGGCCTCCAAAAACAGATCCCCAAATCAAAAACAAATGAACTTATGCGCAAACTAAAATAGAGACTGTAACACAAAGCACGTTTTGTTCTCCACTGGACAGAGCACTGCTATGAAGGAAATATAATTGACAGTCTGGGTGACCCAGGCTAGAGCCTCTCCCTCCAGAGCTCTGGGTGCATGAGTCACGTCAACTGTCATAAAACATTCAATCCACTATAAGCGGCATATCAGCACTTCTGGATTTAACGTAAGGTAAGGTTTGATTAGCTGACAGAATGTCCATCACATATCCACTGCTTGCAAGTTTGTGATGCTAACAGGAAATACGACACAGTCCTTCTACCACAGCAAAAGAGCAATTTCAGCACTTGTTTTAGAACAAGTTTTCAAAATGTACCCGTCAGCATAGTTTTACAGTCATGCCAGCATTATCTCAAAAGTGCCTGCGTTGTTTCCCTGCCAGCCTTCACATCCTTGCCTGCCTGTCCTTTTGCATCTACGCATCTTTCTTCCATAACTATTAAACAACAAAGGAGTTAAAAACATATAGATCATTTCTTTGCTAAAGGTCTTAAATAGAGGCAAGCTCCCTGCTTCGCTGCCAACTCGGGTGGGCGTAGGTAATTAGAGAGCGGGTCCTGTTAGACTCAGGTCTCCAGGGAAACAGCTGCCATCCGCCAGTTCCCATGGAGAACAACTCTGTTCTGGATGGATCCCCTTCACTGAGTACATGAAGCCTTCCTAAATTCTCTGCTATACCCAAGGTATCACTTCAGGATAACACATTCTGACAATATGAGAGTGAGATGTACCGATCTGTATGAGTCAATCACATTTCTTTCTCTCTATCTCAAGGATCAGGTCAAATAAAAATCTCTACTTTACATCCTGATGTTTTTTATTATTGCCTTTGATCTAAAGATGATGTACAAATAAAGGACATTTCTAAGAGGCTGACGAGACAAAGGGCTTAATGAGTGATGCTCTTGACTTTTCATTACATGTCCAGACTATGAATAAGAACAATTACAGGAGTACAGAAAGGGCTGCTCTTTTTTATGACAGACTTGCAGCCCCACAGCTACAGATACAGCAGGAAGCAGAGATAGATCAGCTTCAGAGAACCAGGCTCCCTCTGTTTTGCTCTGATTCAGATCAGCTTGTCTTGGCTGACCCAGTTCAGTTGGAGTCCAACTCCAAAATAAACAATATTGTATATATTATGAAAAGTAAAGGGACAAAAAGAGTGAGTACATTTTGTTTTTCTTCTAATATGAATGCAATGGCCTAATGATTTTAGAGACATTTTGAAGACATTAGAATAATCAACCTTGATGTGATATGGATCTGTCTGATGTGGTACTTTGTTAAAAAAAATCTTTAAATTAGATCTTCTCCCTCTTAATCCACTCTCTAACTATTTTTTAATTTCGGTTGAAATACACAGGAACAAGATGTCTTCTACTTATCTAAAGGTCAAACATCTTAGTAAGTTAATAATCACCAAAATACATTTTATAATTTAATGAAATGCCTTGGAAAAGTGGGGTTTGCCAGTCAGTGACATCAAATGTAACTGATAATTCCCCTGCTGCCAGAATATAGCAATGTGTTGGATTGTACACTATTCACTATCTGGTGGCTCAGTCCTTCGAGGGAATGCAAACCAGACATCAAAGGCAACTGCCATGAACGAGCATGAGCCAAAGGGAACTTTGTAAGTTGATCTCGTTGAACACTTTAGATGTCACAATGTACAGTATGAAGCAAATATGTTGTTCAGGTAAATCAGACGGGACATGCTACTGGTAGGTATTACCACTCTGAAATCCATCATCAGTGAGATGAAATACAAAGCTGCGAGGGCCGTTAACACCCCATTACATAACCCATAGCGTTTGATTTAAAAGTGGGGGAAACCTTGGGGTCAATTTCACAGACAGTCGGTTCACCTTTAGCACTTTTACACTGCTGAGTGCTTCCGCCCATCTGTGCCCCTTTTCCTGCAGTCCACGTCCCTCCACTTCCATGAGGTCGACCACCATCCACGCCCTTTGTCTTAACCCCCGTCCCCTCCTAACATGAGCTTTTATTTATCTTACTCATTATTTGCTTTGCCACTCCTTAAAGCTAATCTTGCCTCTTCCCATTCCCTGGCCCTCTTCCTCTCTCCCTCGCCCCCTTGTCGTGATATTGGCCTGTGACACGTGTGGGAAACTTCTGCGGGGCCCCCACTCCGGGTAGGACACTGATATACTGAGAGTGCTGGGTGACGGCGCTATTTTTGGAACTTGTAAATATGAGAACTTCCTTTCCTAAAGTGTATTTAATATCCCAGAGGATTGTTAACAACCAGAAGCAATACAGAGGCAAAAATGCAGCGTGTCAAATATCACTTCTATTACAGCTTTGCTTTGTTTTGGGGCTTAGTTTGAATCACTAAAACCGGTGACCACAACCTTGTTTTTTACGACTAGAACTTCCAGAAACACATTTACAGGTTAAAGAGACAACTTTCTCATTTACAAGCTTCCTTTGCCAAGAGTTGTTCTTTTGTCTTGATAATAGCATTTTCAGGTGCTTCCAGAAATTAGGCCAAGTTTTAAAGGGAGCATCCTGATCAAAATTCTAGGGATGCAAAACACTCTCCCTTACTTGGAAGTAGAGAGACAAGACAGGGAGCAAAACAGGGAGAAAACATTATTGAACTGGAACTTCAGGGGAGGAGGCTGAGATTGCGATAAGAAAGATCTGGGCTCTGCTGCAGCCTTTAAGCTGCAAACAGATCAGGTTTGATGTAGTAGAGTGACTTACTATTTCTGCATTAAAGGAAATACTGTATACGGCTTGATTTATGTAAACTAAACTGAGACTAATAACAATAAGGGCTAAAACCGTTTGTCAGACAATTAATTGTCGACTGTTTTTGATAAACAGTTAATCTGTCATTCATCAGGCTAAAATTCGAGCTCCTCAAAAATGAGAAGTTGGACGTCCGAAGGTGTCACCGTCATTATGAAACGGAATGGTCCTCTGCCAAGGACAACAGTGCATTAAAGACTCCTCGGAGGTTCCCTATGCCTGTATTGGGAAGTCTTTCTTCTGATTTCTGTGTGTTCATGAGCCTGAAGTCTGTTGACACAATGAAAATAAATGAGGCTGTAGGCCCATATTATTTAAAGAAGTTTCCAGTATTTGCATGACGAAGCACAAAGGAAACATCAGGCCAAACTTTAAAATGTTTCCTAAAATGTCCAACTGCACTCAAGCGTTTATGTTATTTTCCCATTGGGTAAATCATTTTCCAATTACTGACACCAGATGTGTAGCACAGGTGCCCTATTTTGCAATGTTATCCAAAGCGAAAGTCATTTGTGTATCAGCTCTGTGTTTAGGATCAGCCGAAAAATGTAACAAGTTTTTTGTTTTGCTGTAATCCTGCTGACAGACTGCCGGAGAAACAGCCAAACTTAGCTGTAAACTTAACCTATGAAATATGATCGAGATCACAATGGATGAATTTGCCCTATATTCAGAAATATCCTCAGCTAAACGACCACCATGACCTGTTCATGAAATTTAAATCAACATTAATAATGTATGGCAACTGCTCTGATGCTTCCAGACAGACTCCCCATTAATAGGTGATATTTTTCCTATGAATGTTACTAATTTAATGATGATGTGTTTCATTTTCTTTCTGTTTTAGCTCTTTCTCTATCACACACACACACACACACACACACACACACACACACACACACACACACACACACACACACACACACACACACACACACACACTTCACACACAAACATAGCCAAGCCATCTTGAATAATTAAGATGGTGCTGAATGTTTAACTGTCACCCAAGAGCTCTATTACATGTGAGAGAAATGGCCATGGTCGTACTTGCTCTCACAAGAGGTATCTTTGTTTTTATCTGCAGACACACAGATGTGCATTAAAGATACTTTGCACATATGAAACTTGAGAAACTAATCATAGATGTTATCTGGAAAGAACGGATTGAGTGTTCATGAAGACAGATCCTTGTGAGAGATAAAGTCTGACCTGAAACTCTATACTGTGCTTTCTCTATGACTACTTATTTTCTCCACTCTCATCATCCTTCCAGACACTCACTCTGTCTGATGGTATCATGTCTTCTGCTCACATCATGGCTGAAGGGATGAGAGCTCTAAAGTTTACATAAGCATGAGTACTCTTCAAAGAAAGGCCCTGCTTAAGCTTCAAATATAACAACAGATCTAAGCGGACATTACACAACCACACCTGTTGCTCAAGGCTACACGACACAAGCAACAACTTCCACTGAACCACAGCGTAATCATGTCTTATAACACTGTGAGTTTAAATTTGGACATGGATTTTTAAATAGAAACATGTTTACTGTGTTATTTAGTGATCTAATACAGTGGAAAAGAACGGTGAGATGTGTAGCTTAGCTTGGATACATTAATCCAATGAACTCATCCCTTTACTTGCCAAAGTCAGATCATGAAGTGCTGAGCTCTGTAATGGCCCTCCCCCCACTTTGTGTTGTCAAATCAAGAGAGTGGCGCCACCTAGTGATTTAATGGGTATGAACGAAAGGGATTACTTCCAACATGTCATTTAAAACATTCAGAGGGGAAAATATTTTCAATAAAGCAATCAAGTTTTCTTGAAATAATTTTACAAAAACGTTAAATAGCTGTTTCTGAAGTGCCCTACAGAGCCAGGAACCAATTTCTTATCAAATCCAAAGAGATGTTTCCCCTAGAAGCGTTAATGTATCATTCATTTTCTGTTATGTGGAACATAGTAATAATGTTATCAGAAGTCGCTTACATTCAAAACATGCCATCATTCATACAGATTTGAACACTAGAAAAAGGTTGTTTTTCGGAGGACACTGTACCACTTTTTGTTTTGACCTCTAAATTGGAGGTCTATTACAGGAAAAAATAATAGCACAATGTATTCCTGAAGGACAACAATGTGGTTGAACAGATACATGGAGCAAAAGGGAGGAAACAGATAGTAAGGGGCCAACCAAAGGTTTGAAAACACACTGAAAGAGTTTGTTTTCTTTACTTCTGAATCATGTTGGTTCTTTTCCAGAGGTGACTTCCCTTTCTATTTTCACATCATTTTTGCCTTTTTTCCCATCACCCAGTAGGGGTCTGGGAAAGCTATGACATCATCAGAGGCCTCTGTAAACCTTTCTCAGCCACACAGGGCTCAATACAGCAACAAATGAGTGACAGGCATTTCCTTTCGGCATAAAACAATTTGGGATGTGGTGAGATGCTATGGTATTGGTCTAGGATTCGATATTTGAGCTAAGTTGGTAACCAACAACTGTACCCTTTATATATTCAGTATATAAACTCTGTGAACATTACATGAATATGTTTTCAAGAACAGTTGAAAACCAATTCACTTAATTGTATTGTTTTAATCTCATTATGTTGTTTACTGATCCTCCCTTCTCTACTCTACTGTCTGTAGCAGTAGTAGTAGTAGTAGTAGTAGTAGTAGTAGTAGTAGTGGTATAACAATAACACTAAAATTAAAACAAATCATTGTCTTGCTTTAAGGCAAACAAAAGTATTAAAATACAGGCTAAAGTGAGCTTGAAAAGTATAATGTTATTTATTATATATTGCATTCCAAACGTCTTCTCTATTATTTCAAAAAAATGTACCAGACTGAAGTTAAACATAAGACAATGAAGTCACAAAGAAAACAAAAGGTTTGCAATATGTAAGTCTGGCTTACCCTCTGTGCTGCCGTTAAGTGTCCTTTCTTTACGGGGAAAAGATAAATCACACAAACCAAAGGAAAAGCAGATGTTTGACGACTGGTTATTCCCCATCTCGTTTTTCATACAAATCGTTTTGAATGTAAGAGTAAATTAAAATGACGTTTGCTAAAATAAGACATTTGCTGTGTGGTCTGTTCTAGCAGGTGGTCTTTTGAGAGTCAGGAAACTGCGTTATAATAACAAGACATAATCCCGCCTAAAAAAATTCAGATTTGTAAACATAAACACGTGGTTGTTGCTATCACTTATTCTGTCCAATCCAGTCCAACCTAAAGTGTGTGTGTGTGTGTGTGTGTGTGTGTGTGTGTGTGTGTGTGTGTGTGTGTGTGTGTGTGTGTGTGTGTGTGTGTGTGTGTGTGTGTGTGTGTGTCTGTCTGTCTGTCTGTCTGTCTGTCTGTCTGTCTGTCTGTCTGTCTGTCTGTCTGTGCGTCTATCCACGAACAGTTAAATGTACACATGAAATTAAGAAAGTATACCGGAGTCTTTTGTTTCAGCCCACACCGTAGATCTAAAGCAAGTGAAGTGGGCTTTCATGGTAGCCAAATATTGCTGTCCTCGAGAGGTGAGCGAGCTGAACAAGGACGTTTTCTGTGGTAGGTCAGGTGCATCTTGCTTTTAGTTGCTCGTTGCCTATTCACCCTGATAAAGTTAAGTTGGACGTTAGAGAAAATTCACTTAAGTCTTCTCAGGCCGTAGAGACAGGCTTCAATTCTCAGAGCAATTCTCGACAAGAGTAGCGTTATCGAGGATAGGCTGTAGACCTTCAAAGTTCTAAAGATGTATTGATGGATTCGATGTAGACAGATCAATAACTCAAAACGTTCTGGAAACACAACGGGCGTATGGCCTCTCTCTGCAACGATATCTCTAAACTTCTATCGGTCATCATGTGTCTTTTACCAAGCAATCGACTTTTGTTTTGAAATTACTGGTGTATTATTATTGGTTACTTCCGGGACTTCGACCCCTCCCCTCGCTCAAACATATTTTGGTCATTTCTTCAGGTATAAAGCAAAAAGCATTGCATCGCATTTCTCTTCACTGGTTTAAGAAAGCAAAACAAATTTGACAAAGGTACACTGACACTGATTTACGTGACGTCACGAAAAAGACACGTGACTGGGAGTCACATAGTTTCCCAGTGACTCCAAAGAAATGCAGCTTGTAGTCCTACACTGGAAAAGTAGGAAACACCTCTTTTTTATTATATTTTATATGAATGTTTGTATGACAATTCAGCAGTTGTCCTTCAATATCTTCCGTGTCACGTGACTTTCTGATTCCAAATCAATGTGCAAATGTAAACCTAGACTGGAAAAGTAGGGACACACCACTTTTTTAAAAAGCGTTACTGCTTTTTCTATTTTACATGAATGTTGCTAGGAAAATTCATCAGTCCTCAGTGAAAATTGTCTATTGTTCATTACACTGTAAATTGATAAAGTTGTCAATAAAAACTGGAGTTCTATTTTTATCAGCCTTCAAAGCTGAATTTGTATTTACTTAACTCTTATCTTGAACTTAACATATCAATGTTGCAGTTAGTTAATGATCAGTTAATATAGATTACTTATGTGGTCACAGAATGGCTCCTAGTGTTACTGATTAAAAAATACTGGTCAAAAGTCAACAGTATGGATTAGAGTCCCTTGAGTCAGAGGTGGGAATAGTACTCAGGTCTTGTACTTCAGTAAAAGTAGAAGTACAAGAGTGTAGGAATACTCAATTACAACTAAAAGTCCTGCAATTTAAATGTGAATTAAGTAAAAGTAGAAAAGTATTGGCATAAACATATACTTAAAGTACAAAAACTAAAAGTACTCACTATGCAGATTGGTCCCTTTCAGAATAATATATACATTGTGTTTTAATTATAATATTGATCCATTAAAGCGTCATCAAAGCTGGTAAAGGTGCAGCTAGTTGTATACTGTATCATTCATCCAAATCTGAAAAGTAACTAAAGGTATTAAATTATTGTGGAGTAAAAGTACACGATTTACCTCTGAATTGTAGTGGAGTAGAAGTACAAAGTATCAACAAATTGAAATACTCAACTAAAGTACAAGTTGTAATTACGTACAGTACTTGAGTAGATCTGCTTAGTTACTTTACACCACTGCCTTGAGTTAACCAATAGCAGTCCAGCCTGTCTCTCTATTGATGCTCAGCCGTTTTGATCTATTGAACCGAGGGTATTTGTTGGACTTTACTTTAAATTGGAATAGCTGATATAAAACACACTATTAGCAGAGGGAGCGTAAGGTCAGGTTAATCTAACATCCTCTCTTGAAAACTCATCGTCTGTGTTTGCCTGTGGGATGTTGATTTTTCTACACCCACACTGATCGTTTCATAACCTCTTTACTGTCAACAGAGACTTTGATAGCCGGGTCACCTCAGCTCCCTGATCACATCCATTGATTGAATTAATATGATACATTGGTTGAGTAATGAAACAACCCTGCTTTTGAATCACCCTTAATGTTTCTGCATGCTAAAGACAGACATTTTGCTGACAGTAAGTCTATTTGCTCCCATTAAAGCTTTTTTTTCTTTTTTGTAACACCAATATGCTCCATAGGATGGCGCTCACAACACTTCTTTTCTGTGTGTGTGTGATGGTCTACCGAAAGGATGTTTAACACTGAGACTGTTTTGACAACTCTGTTATCTGGACATATCTGGTCTGCTTAATGCAGAAACATAATAATTACATTTTGTTAATCGTAGAGATTTTGAAGATCTGTTTTCTTTTCTGTATTTTGTAAAGGTCACTCCAACACAGCTTAAACAGTTCACAAAAGGGACTAAATCAGGTCCATGTATATTCTGGCTAATTAAATCAGTCAAAACTTTCATTCTTCTGAAAACATTTTTGAATTACGAATTTCAAAAGTAAAACACTCACATAATATTATCAAATGATAATGATCTATATTTTAACACAAGAACCTATGTCATATGATTGAAATACAAATCTGATTTCAAAGCACAAGTCTTACAAGTATGATTTAAAACTTGAAATATATAAAAGGTTTACAGTCGAGGAAATAAGTATTTGATCCCCTGCCAATTTAGTTAGTTTACCCACTTACAAAGAAATGAACAGTCTGTCATTTTTATGGTAGGTTTATTTTAACAGTGAGAGACAGAATATTTTTTAAAAAATCCAGAAATGTACATTAAGAAAAAGATATGCATTGATTTACATTTAATTGGAGGAAATAGGTATTTGATCCCCTTGCAACCAACAAGAATTCTGGCTCCCACGGACTGGTTAAATAAGTCCTCTCGCTTTAAGAAAGTACTCCTGATGTCAACTCGTTAACTGGATAAAAGACACTTGTCCACAGTCAATAAATCAGATTACAACCTCTCCCAGAGGGCCAGACCATAGACAGGTCTTGTGATCATGGTGGAACTAATGTCCAAGGACATCATGGACAAGATTGTAGACCAGCACAAGGCTGGAATAGGCTACAAGAATACCAGCAAGCAGCTTGGTGAGAAAGAGACAACTGGTTTGATTATTAGAAAATGGAAAAAGCAAAAAAATTACCACGATCAAGGATCTCGCCTCTTGGGGCATCAATGATCATGAAAAAGGTGTGGGGTCATCCAAGAACTACACAGGAGGGACTTGGGAATGATCTGAAGGCAGCTGGGAACACAGTCACAAAGAAAACTATTGGTAACATACTGCGCTGTAATGGATTAAAATCCTGATGCGCCCGCAAGGTCCCTTTACTCAAGAAGGCACATGTACAGGCCGTCTGAAGTCTGCCAATGAACCTCTGACGGATTCAGAGAAGGCTTATGAGAAGGTCATGTGGTCAGATGAGACCAAAATCAAGATCTTTGGCATCAATTTGACATGTCATGTTTGGAGGAAGAGAAATGCTGACTATTACCTGAAGAACACCATCCCCAGCGTCAAGCATGCAGGTGGAAACATTATGCTTTGGGGATGTTTCTCTGCTAAGGGGACAGGGCGATTCACCGGATCGAGGGGATGATGGAGGCCATGTATCCTAAAATATTTGCTGAAAACCTCCTTCCCTTAGCCAGGACACTGAAAATGGGACATGGATAGGTCTTCCAGCACGACAATGACCCAAAACATAAGGCCAAGGCAACTAAGGAGTGGCTAAAGAAGAAGCCCATTAAGGTGATGGAGGGGCCTAGCCAGTCTCCGGACCTTCATCCCATCAAAAATGTTTGGAGGGAGCTGAAGCTTCCAGTTGCCAAGCATCAGCCTCCAAACCTTAAGGATTTGGCGAGATCTGCAGAGAGGAGTGGATCAAAATCCCTCCTGAGATGTGAGCAAACCTGGTGACCAACTACAAGAAGCATCTGACCTCTGTGCTGTCCAACAAGGCTTTCTCCACCAAGAACTAAGTCATGTTTTGCAAGGGGATCAAAAACGTATTTCCCCCAATTAAATGCAAATTCATTTATGTCTTTTTTTTAAATCTACATTTCTATCACTGTGAATAAATAAACCTACCATAACAATTACAGACTGTTCGTTTCTTTGTAAGTGGGTAAACTAACTAAATTGGCAGGGGATCAAATACTTCCTCCACTGTATATGTAAATGATAAACCCAACCTGTACCTCGATCATCGCTAATACAGGAAGACCCCCTTCCAAATAATATCTTTCAAGAGCAAAGATAGAAACGTTATGATGACACCATTCAGAAACCCATATCAGAAATTAAATAAATGTGATGTATAAAAGCTTAGCTGTTTTTCTTCTGTTGATGAAGAAGAAGATTACCTCAGAAATTTTGCATAAACCACCAGTAAGACCAGCTGTGTGGTGATCATTTCTCAGTCATGTGGGATGTCCCATGCAAGCTTTTGCCCATGGCCTTCAAGTCGCTGAAGCAAGATTTCTACTGCCTTACTTAAGCACTGAAATCGGGAGTGGATTACTGATCATTTTCTCTACTTGTTTCCATATTGGGTTTGAACAGAACCAAGTGGTATTTTAATTTTGGGATAGTTTAATAGTTTATTTAACAGGGCATAAGCACAACACAACCATTGAGCCGGATTAAGCTACATACCTCATTTGCATCTGTACTCCATGGACAGGAAGTTAATACAATATGGAATACAAAACAAACAATACAAGTCAAATAAATAAAAGCAGGATATTTTGAAAAAATAACAAACAGAGAATCACGCATGTAACACATTTTCATACAAAATATACATTTCATAGTCGCTGCTGGATAACCGTTAGTTCCATACAACGTTTTATGTCAGTCATCACATGATATGGTTTGTTTTGAGCCATGTTATTAATGTTGTTTAAGAAATTCTGAAGTATGAAAACACGTAATGATGCTTTCATTTCTCTGTTAAAAGCCAGACAAACATGTCTCGCTAGTCATCAAATATGTCATTAGTGACAGTGAGACTTTTTAAACCCTTTTTCTTAAGATTGCCAAAACGTTACTACAAATGTTTTTGGTTCTAGCTGTCGAGCACATGTGATTTATGTCTGCTCATGTGTATGTTCTTTGGGTGTGACATCATCCACCCAGAGTGCAGTCAGTGTAGAAGATAGGATGCCAGACATTCCTCGAATACTGCACACAGGATCTCACTGCTGCTTGTGAACACAACCCTGCACCTCCAGTGAGTGGAAAACTACCGGCTCTATTCAGACACAGCATGGTGACTTTGGCTCTGAAGGGATTGATGGAAGTCTTGCTTCTGGCTTTCAATCAAACATATGATTATTTTTTATGATTAGGAGCAACTAAAAGTTACTTTCTGCACTTTTTTTTACTTCACTAAATTTTGTTTTAGAATGAATGTTGTTCTTTTATACTCTTGTAGGTAGGTGTAGAAGGACTGTCTGCTCCGGACATGTGGAACAACCACAAACACAATGGGAGATTAATATCATGCAACTTGTGTAGAGATACCCTAAAAGATAAACCAGTGCACTCCTTAAGAGCTGATGGTTTCTCTTTCACGGTCGTCTGACATTCCAGATAGGGTTGTTAAAGGAAGGGGAGACCTGCTCGCAAGGAACAGCCACTTCACTGTGGCCATACGTAATATCCTGAGTCCTGACATTCCTTAAACTAGACCAGTCTTTAGTTATCATGCCTCAGATCTGGCCTTATCTGGGCTCCTGTCACGCTCACTAGCGTGTCTGGCTTCCTTTGCAGGCTTTCTGTCTTATGAATACAAAAGTGTGGTAGAGGTGAGGGTTTCGCAGTCCCAGAAAAGTTGGAGAAAATGTAGCAGCTTACATTCTCTATCATTTTAAGTTATCTTAAAGTTACCATTTAAACATGGTACCTGCAACAAGGATGGTTAATGTAGCCTTTAAACGTTTTTAAAGCATGTTTTGGTGGGAAACATCAATGTACACCTTGGTAAAAGCTAGAACAAGATAGTGTAAATGCTCATGTCACACAATGTTAAAATAGAGGCCAATCATAATCCTTTTACAGATTTAATGCAGGTAAGTATTCTGCCATGACATCAATGTGTGGACTTAATCTTCTCACTCAGGATATTGTGTGTGTTTGTGAGAATGGAAGTGTGAGTGTGTGAGACTTAATCCAGTTTCAAGGTACGATGAAGTGTGAGAGGTGTAATTACCCAGCATCCTTGGGTTCCAGAGTGGCAATCATGTTAACATTTAAGCCCTTCTCACACAAGAAGTCGATTTATATTTGCTGGGAAAGGTTCTGGTCTTTGTTGCTTGGTCTTGTCTGTGTCATGTTCCTGTGTGCGTCTTTCAGTGAAGGTAACGAAAATGACAAAGTTATTTGATACATTTTTTATTGCAACGCAGAAGCTATTAGGAGTTAGACTCCATAAAAACTCACTGCAATTAGTCTTGATGTACTGTTTCGATTGATCAGATTAGCAAAGTCTTTACTACTGCTACTTACACATTCAGTAAAGACAGAACAACACAGGAGTCCCAATAGATTGGTCCTGCTTGTGATTGGTCAGTGTAATGTAACAATTAATCTTGTATGCTTAAGCTCCTCAGAGATCTTGTTCTTATTTACTACTTGATGGTGTCCCACCATGGTTGCCAACTCTTTCTCAAAACTGCATATGCATTTTATAGTTCCTTACTGTCAAGACAATGGGATCTGAGTTGTAAAAAATAACACCATTTACCAAATCAATGCTAATGTCATTGTTATTCGATGAAGAAGAAGGTATGAGTCACAAATTTGATGTTCCAAAGTTGTGAAACTTACATCAACTTCCACATATTTGATCCAAACTGGGTAATGCAAAAAGGGAAGGGTGAGGTCATGTTTCATTGTGTCATGGACATTATGGTAAATTCTGTCTGACTGTTATCGACTGTTTGTGAGCATATAATAACTAAATTATATTCATTATATCAGAAGCAAACTTTATGAAGTTGGTACTTTCATGTTTATATAAATTAATCAAAATAAACAGTGTATTTTTCAAGATCCAGCCTAATTTTGAAACACCTTGACATTGTCTCACACCACATTCAGATTATCTCTCACACTCACAATGCTTTAATGCCCCTGACCTGACAACTAACTGAGGGCCTTCTTCCTCCAAAGCTCCCTCATCGTATCATAAAAGATACCTAACGACTTTCACACTCACACAGACACAAACACACACACTGCTGCCAACCTCCCTCCTGACAACAGGAAGTCTAAAGACACAAAGGCGGGGAAGTGGGGGTGGGCTGGTAACTGGGGCTGTCGCACATATGTCACCAAAACCACAGCTTGTCTGAGGGGGCTGGTGAGATCATGAATGAGCCTTTCATCACAGAGTCACTGGTAATGTTACCCTGCTCAAAACAAACATTTACAGCAGTGTGAGATAAGAAGTGAAACGTTTAAACAATACATTTAGTCATTTTTCAGAACCTGTGTATTTAAAGCAAAAGTGATATTAAAGTGTTCTTCTTCTTCTAAATCTTATATTCATGTCTGGCAGTGAATGTCTTGTGGGTATCTTCATCCTCACCGCTGGAGGACAGTTCTTCTACATTTTCTCACACCCCACCAAGGGTCAAAGCCAATGTTTTGGCTAATTTGCAACCCAAACATATTCCTATCCCTTTCACTGCCAACTCTGTCTCCCCCTCTATCGGTGTGGGAGGCAGGGGACACCAGGCCGGTACTTGAATAAGCCCTGAATGCTCTTTAGTTGTCACACTTTTCCCAAACGCCTTGCAGCTGCTCCTATTGTGCCCGCAGAGGGAGGGCTCCTTAGCTCATTCTTTAGGCCTCCTGCTGCTGCCCTGCTCTCAGATGGGTTCATAGAGAGGGAGTGTGGCCCAAACAATGGCCAACACCATGACATCATGCTTCTTATGGGGGCCAAATAATTATACAAATATATGATTGGATTCCATTGCATGCAACAAAGCATGGAAGGATGTGCACAAAGATATCACATGCCGTTAGATGCATTTTTTGCAATGATGTTCCTCGTTTGGCTCTTTTGAGTGTTGACATTTTTTAACACATAAATATGGTTTACTATAATATATATTAGAAATCATAAGTCGATCAGAACATTTTTCATGATAAATTAAATGTCTTCTTAAACACACTTTCGATGACAATGTGTTTTAGTTTTGTTAGTATTGCATAATATTAGAAATTAAAAGGAAAGGTTTTGGACCTAAAAAACAAGCAATTCGAATGTCAAATTTAACTTTGAGAAATGTTGATGGTCTTTAATATTTTTTGTAAATCATTTCTGACATCTTGGTTGTTGAGTAGTTGCTCTGACCTATTTATATTTTTGACCTTACACATTTACACAGATTTCAAATTTAAGGATATAATTTAAATATGTGTTGGGGGACAATGATCTTATGAAATTGCTTTTGTATTTTCAACTAAATTGCAAAAGTGTTTATAACTTGGACATGCCACTTAGATAATACGTTATGTGCACTAGCTATCTCAGTTTACTTGGCAACCATTAACCCAACTATTGGTGTATTGCAAGACAACCAGATGTGCATTACATCATAACAAACTGAATGTGTGTCCCAGATGATTTGCATTTCATTGTAGATTATTTCCTGCTCATGAAAAACTGTGTCTTCTTTCAAACATGAGATATTAAAAAAAGAGAAGATCTTCCACTGTGTAAAAAAGTGACGTGAGATTTATTAAACAGTATAAAAACAACATTTAAACAAACAGATGCAAAAATAGATATGATAAAGAAATATATTACTTTAGTTCAATAAATATGTCAGAATGCAGCCTTTGAGGACTACGCGTCCCCATCTTAGTAGCTTTAGGTTCTGTCCGTCTCAGCGCTGCAGTACACAGTACAGGAACATGAGGTATTTAATTGTCCATTTCCCCTTATGCGTCAGGATCGTCAAAGTCTTGAAAGGCAGGTATTTGCATTTGGATTGGCAACCATTCCTCAAACTGAGCATGAAGATTCATGGGGGGGCAGGGGGGGGGGGTACATTCATTGTTCGTCAAATGAAGGAGTAACTTCCATTGCCATGTTGGGCTTTGGGTCACATTACTTTCTTTAAGCAGTACAGAAAGTATAATGGACATTTGAGAGATTTTCCTGAGACAAATTTTAGCCCTCTCCATTTTGTTTTGCTTTCATTTTGATTATCAAAAGCAGTTGCCTTCACGAAAAATAAAAATAAAATCAGTCTTTTGAATAAAGAATATTCTGATACTTCTAACTTCCTCTACAGGAATTATCTCCACCACCATTTCAGCCTTTTCCAAAGTCATCTAGGATTAAACTGTGGCTGTCTTTCACACTTAGGAGGTACAACATGAATACTGCCTGATGGTAGTTGTATCTTCCTTTGAAATGATGAGGGCATCATAGTTGGATGAACTGACCCCAAATACTAGTTTGCCATTCTGTTCAGTGATACCAGTACCACCATGAAATGGATAATAATCATGATTGTTTGTGTGTTTGAAAAGTCAATAGCGTGTTGCAGTTCAAGTCCAAGCCTGTGCTTCCTCAGCAGCTGGGAGAGGTGGTGATGGGACTGTGGAGGAAGGAGAGCTGACCGGCTGACGAGTGTACAGGGATGGAGACTGGGAAATTGAAAACTGTGCTGCTGTTGCCGATGGCTGGACTGGCCGCCTCTGAGGAGCAGGTAGACGATGCCAGGACCTGGGACTCAAACTGGAGGAGCTGACCCATGAAGCTAAAGTTCGGGGAGATGATGCTGCGGCGCTGCTTGACAAACTCAAAGGCCTCATCGAGCTTCACACGGTTGGTCCGCATGAGATACGCAAGGCAAATGGTGGCAGAGCGGGAGATGCCGGCTTGACAGTGCACAAACACACATCCTCCTTTATTCCTTACTGAGTCTGAAGGGGAGAGAGAGAAGAGAAAGCAACATTAGTTCACTGTAAACATCCACCAGGTGATGACATTCATTTGCAAAGGATGGGGGTAAAACTCTGGCTGTCACAGGAAGGCAAAAACACAAAAGTTTTAGCAACACTTTCAGTTGCCATTTAAATTCAACAGTGCTCATTAAGACACAGGAACACAGTTAGTAGGGGTGTAGAGTGTGAGCCTGTGGGGGTTTATTCCCTAAGGAGGCAGTCTGAATGGACAAAAGAGGGGAACAGACCCCTGCTGGGGGTATTGATCTGGGAGGAAGGCCGACAGTGAGTGAGGGGAAAATGCCTTTTGTTTGGCCGGAACAAAGAGCGGCGTGGAGGGAGCCATTCAAGCCCAGCCAGCATCCCCACTACAAAACTAGTTTGGGGCCGCTGCCTCGCAATTGAATAAGAGGGGGCATCCCTTTCTCTACGCCTGGGAGGTTGTGATGATGTAACCACCATTGTGAAGGAGCAAACAGCCTGTGCCGAGCCAGCTGGTCGGATTTTGGAGGGAACTTTTAAAAATTTAAATCCAGGAGTGTTGTGAAGGGAGAGGGGGGTTGGGTGTTTGTGTTTCCTGCCATCAACGGGCTCAGGAGGTGACAGCTGTGATAGGCCCTCACATTTGGCAGTTAAGGGGGTGTGAAGGGGGTACAAAAAAAATGGTGGATGTACTCACCAATAAACTCGATAGCCTCGTTGAACCATGAGCTGATATCGGCTTTGTGGTTGTCCTCAACTGGGATGCTCTTGTAGAGGAAGGAGTCCACAAAGTGATTGGGACAGTTAGCAGAGACATTGATCAGAGCGGTGATCCCCAGCACGTCCAGCATGTCTTTTCTTGAAGCATGGTAAGCACTGCCAAGGTACAGGAAAGGCAAGATCTCCACAGGACCCCCCTAAACAAAAAACAATAAACAAAACCATTCAGTCATCTCCAAAGCAATACAACAGGGAGAAGAAAACCAACAGAATATAGTGTGAACTCAATCTGGTTGCATAGAAAAGACACTAACCTGGTCATATAGAGGAGTATTGCATGGACTACAGTTGGGGTCTGCACTGCCGGGATGGCTGGAGGTCAGGGGCAAATTGAGTCCTTGTGGAGGGGAGGGTTTGGTGCATGTCTCTGGATACTTTGTAGAAAAGTTCTCAAAACCGCCTGGGAAACAGAAAACACATGTAGGTTAGATTACAGAACAGCAAAGACACATATTCAGGTTTAAATATGGGTATCCAAAAAGGTGACAACTGCTCATGGGGCTATTTTTGAACGGTGTTTACTCCAGCACCAGCTGGTATGGTGACAGCTGTAATCCGCATTTGTTGTCCCGTTGTTAGGATATAGCGAAACTATTGTGAAGCTAATCTAAACAGTAATATAGACTATTCTTACCTTTGAGAATTAAAACCCTGGCTCCACAGGGGTCGCGGCGTAGGGCCGTGACAGCCAGCATCAATGTTCCGTCTTTCTTCGCCTGGCTTAAGTCCGAACTGCGATCGTCTAGCAGAACGACAGACTGGTACTCCCCGCACAGGAGCCGGTTCCTGGTGTCCTCATTTGGGACAATGTGCTCAAGTCCCAGACCCCCCCTGGCTCTCCTGCGGACTATGGTGCTAAAGCGCACGTTGGTGGAGCCCGATATGTGGGACGAGTTGAAGGACAGGAAGGACCGGCAGTCCAGCACCAGGCAGCCCGGGCCGTCGCCCTCCAACAAACCACGCAGGGACGCACAGTCGATGGTGGGGACCTCCATAATGACCATAGTAGGGCGGCGGGAAAGAAACGTTAAATCCAAATACATAAAGCTCGCTCGGCAGGAAGTGTAGGTTGTTGTGAAGAACGCTGTTCCCCTTAAAGTAGTAATTGAAGTGCCGAGTCCTTTGTTCCGGTTTGTTTTTTTAAAGAAAATGAAGAAAAAGTTGTACAACTACCAGAGCTGGTTCTTTTCTCTTTTTAAGTGTATCCGGTGGTTGTTTATATTTTGATAAAGTTGAATGTATTCAACTTTATCAGTGAGTTGCTTCTGTCTTTGAGCTCTTCGATGATCCTTTAAATACCCCTTGTGCTTGTGAATGAGAGGCACTAATGTCAGGATCCCGCCCCCTTTGGCTTCCTGCCAGCCTCGCGGACGTCATCACCCCCCCCCCCCTCCCCTGTGAGTGCAGCAGGGCAGAAAGCTCGCGCACATGCGGGACATTTCTGTACATGCGTACAGCACGTACCCGGGCACGCGGGGTGTCAGGAAAGTTTTCACGAGTAGACTTAGTTGTACTTCTTGAGTTTATTGTGTCTTTTACAATACTAGTATAATTATATATCATGTTTCCAAATTATAACTGTTTGCATAATATGTCAGCAAATAAGGAATTTGCCAAATTTTCCATGATGTGAGTGTTTAATTAGAATTCTATTTTGCCTTGACTGAGAGTTGACAAATAACAAGATAATAAGTAAATATCTGCCATGGGGGCCATAAAAGTTTATTCTTTGTTTTTATTAGTCAGAGGTACATAGTGTGCAATGCCCCGAGAGCAAAGGCCAACCATAAAAGTTAATCACTGTATAGAAATCTGACGTCCAGTAAATTTCCACATGCTGAGAAACAAAACACTGGTCTACCAGGACGAAAACAGCAGATGGATATCTCTTGGCTTCTCAGACTTTGTTTCATTTGTGACCTAATTAAAGCAGATGAATAACACGTTTTTTCTTTCCCCCCAAAACTTCTGAGAATACTTTAAAAAGCAAACAGTTACTGTCACTCTGGGATCTCCTTTTCATTTGTCTTTGTGGTTTGCTGACTCAGAGTGTGCAACATGCTGTATCATAATAGGGAGCAGGATGATCATTATTGACAGACAACAGGCACCACTGACAAGAGGGTGTGTTGAAACTGCGCACCGGAAAGCTGAGGTTGTTTTGTTGGGAAAGACATGTATGCAAAGCAGACTTAAAACAGGTAGTACTCAATGCACCATCTTAAATCACAGTGAATTTCTGCTCAACTGTGTCTCTGACAATGTTATTGTCTTAACATTGGATTAATGGTAATTAAGTCTTTAGAATCTAACATATCATGCTGTTTGTGGCAAAAGATGCTTTAGGTTTTATTCCTTCAAAAGCTCAGGCTGACTTACTATATAGGTCATGACATCATTTTCACTTTACTGTAAGCTGAACAATTGAGGACTTCAGCCCAGTGAATCCACATTCATGCTGTTTTGACTCTCAGGCATAGGGAAATAGATGTGTTATGTGAGAAAGGAAGAGGGGGAAGGGTGGGGAAGTTCTAAGGACAGAAACTTAACCAATCACAACAAAGTGCAAAAACTCTCTAGCAGGTTTAACTTCACACTCCTGTGAGATGAATCAACTCCTCTAAGGCACATGCCACAAAGCAGGAATTTTGCACACTATTCGGGGGAGGAAGGTCGAACAAGGCTCTGAAAGCAATCTGTTCCTAAACACTTTGTACTCAAATGCGTCTTTACTCCAGTCATGAAGTGATGGATTTACTCACTGAAGTTTAGAAAATAAATCAGACACCTGATGAAGGGAGGAGCAACTCCAGCATATATTCACTGCATTAATTTATACACAGCACTAGGAATTTGTCATGGTGTTTTTGATGCAAACATAAACCTACATCCATACATTTAGAATTTTCAATTTTTAATTTAAATTTGTGTGAATCTGTATTGTTTTTCCTTCTGCATAAACGCTTGAATTACCTCACAGGGATTAACAAAGGTACATCTTATCTTATCTTGTATAGTTACTAAAGTTAAATGAAAATGTTTTAAGAAAACTATGTCAACTAATCATGACCTTAAAAAAAAAGCAATATTTACATAGAATATGTTTGAAATATAGGTATAAACAAGATATTGTTTACATTGTGCGCATAAATGTGATGTACATTATATGTAGAGGCTTTCCAAAATATTACACAAACAACAAACATATTACAAAAGTTCAAATGGCTGAGCCCATGTATCTTATGTAATAATATATAGGAATATATACACATTTCCCCTATTGTTATTATTTTTACTATTATTACATATTTTTGTATTTTCTATATTTCGTATTCTGCCTGTTTATCATTCTATTTAGGTATCACTTCTATTTAGGCCTTCGACTTTATATAATATCCTTCTGACTCCAACGGTACACATGAAAGTAAAATTAGGCTTGAATCTGCACGTGAAACAGTATAATATAAATATAACGGCTCATTAAGGAAACATGGATATATTTTAGCTGGTTGATCTTAATAATCATCAAAAAGATCAAGAATGAAACCAAAACATGAAAAAGTCTTGTTCTCTTCGTGACAACATGTATCTGTCCAAATGTTCTCTGCGAGTGAGAATCAAAACCTGTATGTCTTTGGCAATACTGTATGGGACAGAATATTGGAATACAGGTCTGAAAATAAAGCCTTAGTTGTTGCTCTGTTTTGAATTCCCATAATTATAGCCTGTAACCAACTGTAGTTCTCATTCAGAAAGGGAAGTGAAACAGAGGACGACAGAGAGGCATTTCCTGTGATCCAACTTTGCTGTCACTTGCTGTCATCCCTGCCTGTTTACTGTCATTGTCACTAGGGGCAACAACTGAGACATCACTGGGAAAACACAGGGCCTACCCTGTGTCTGTCTCAACAACAGACACGTTATGTGAGCCAAAAAACTTTTTGTTTCATTTATACATGAGTGTGGGGAGACAAATAAAAAGAAAACATGGGAAAAATGTAACTAGCAGAGTATTTGAATTTTGTAATACAAATAATTTGTGTTTCACCACATCTAAACATGACGTACAACTCCAAGTGTCTGGGTTATGACAGTAACACAGTCCAATATCTAATACACGTGATCAAAATTGTAACCCGTAATGTGAAACGTTTAATATTGTTGAAATTGTTCTATGCAGATAAAGAATCTGCCTGTCAATCAACCATTCTGATCTTAGCGAATTTTACAAGCACTACAAGTTTTTGACTGGTATACAAGTTATGCTTGTTGATGGATTATTGACAGGCTTTTTCTGACATTCTTAGACCTTTTGTAGGTCTGCCAAATATTGTAATGGATGTGTTTCGGGCGAATAGGGGCATTATATCAACAAAGGAATGTAAACAAAGATTGTCTCAAAAAGTATATGGTTTATGGCCTGCTGTTTGAGGCCACATAAACATTGAATCAGTGAGCGAAGATTGAAATGTTAGCTGACATCATCAAGTGTATGTTATGTAAACAGATCAACCAAAAAGTCATGAGGAAAGATCAATTATATATCATTTATTTTATATTGTTCTTGTAATGTAATTTGATCTGTTCCATCAAGCCCACTAAAAAATTTAAAAAATGAAAATGTAAACAACAATTTAGTTAAACTCTTTACTTCATACTAAGTTAATAATATTGTACGTAATTGAACTACATATTATTTGCTTAATGTAATGAATATAATGTATGTCCATGAATTATCTGTTCCTCTGTCTATATGTGTAAACTGCCCTATGTGTATTTAATCATGTACGGAGTTAAATAAATACTATGTTATTGAACCAAATGTTTCACCGGAAGAGTAACAGTAACAAATACATTAATGAACACTTATACAAGTACCCAATATGTACCTTAGTGTAATTAAATAGTTCAGGCACTAAAGATAGAAATTAACCAGATTCTTATCCCTCATATCCCTCTCTGTGTAACATTGTTGTTGTTTGCACAGATTACATGAAGAAAATAATCAATAAAACTGATGGGGAAAACACTATTGCTCACGATGTCACAAAATATTTGAGTCACTTTTTTTGTATCAAGTATAAGTGTTTTTTTTATTTTTTAAATATGTAAAGTCCTTAAATTTTGATATCACCTGTTACTTCCATAATTATTTACACAAACAGACATTTTTAAACGCACGTAAAGCCATAAAACGATTCTCCGCTCTCACAGGAAAAAGAATCAGTTCAAACAGGAAGTAGCTCGCAGCCAATCAGATTTTGCAAAGCGTCCTAAGCTGACGTCAGCCCGGTACTGATGAACCACCGGTAGAAGAGAGCTCTGTTAGCCTGTTGTTTGTATCTTTGTCCGCTAATCCCCCTGTCAAACGTGCAAACATCATGCCTTTCGATGTTAGGAGGTGAGTACGGAGCTTCCGGTTGTTTTGTGAGAGGTGTTGAGAGGCGTTGGTTTTTTTTTTTACAGTCTGTGAGCTCTGTATGTATTAATGGTTGGCAAAGCATTGCCTACTAATCAGCGAAGTTTCAACAGTGTTGATTCACATTTGGCATGAATGGGCTACATTGTTGCGGGGGCGGGTATAGTTTGTGGACTGATGCTCAGATTTGGTTCACAGTTTTTGTGTAGGTTTATGCCTGCGCATGTGCAGATTTCCTCCTCCATCCTAACACTTGCAAGTCTTGAAACTGGTAACGGTAGTGCCTATAGGAACAGTCCACTACAGTTTTGTCATAGCTGCATGTTGTAATAAGCAAACAGTGATGGTCTGGTTCAGTGTTATTCACAAATCAAACCTTGACAATGCTCACAATACACAAAACGTGTCAAAGCATTAAGAATCATTAACCACCAATACACATTTAAAACAGACAATGAACAGTCAGAAATACACCTGACTGACAGGACCATTAACCTATAGATACTAGGGCAAGGCAACGCACAGAGCTAATACTCTCACCTATGGGGCTGTTGAAACTGTCAATAAAGTGCACCCTAATTAAAATGAAGAACAGGATGTATGCACCCACTGGTCTGTTCATAATCAGGGCTGTCACAGATACTGACTGCTGTTCTGTCAAACTCACATTTTTGCAATCACATACTCATTCTTAAATTGGAGCGTAACTTAAAGTATTAGGGCTGCAATCAATACTTATTTTCATGATCAATAAATTAAGTCAGATTAAATGTTTTACATCAAATGTCAAAAAGTAGTGAAACACTGCCCTTCACAACAGTCTTGTTTTTTCTGACTTAGAGCCAAAGATATTCCGTTCACAATTATGTGACAGTAAAGCAGCAAAGCTTCAAATTTGAGAAGCTTGAACAAGAGAGTGTGTGGTGTTTGTTTACAATGTTTGCTTAAAAAACCAGTAAAAACAATTAATCATTACCAATATTGTTTTTATTTTATTTTAATCAATTAATTGACTATGAGTTTCACCACTATATAAAACTAAAATCAAGAAACGGTACAGGATTAGAACAGGGTTGTCCAACTGTGGCCGGTTGTCCATATTTAATTGGCTGCAACAAATTCTAAAAGTATAATTGAAAGTTGTGTCTTAGATTGTACTTCTTAAATATGTATGTAAACATATATTACACGGTATTCATGTGTTAATTAAGACATATTTATAATAAGACAAATAGATTCAGTCAATTAAACTCTTTCTAACAAATCTTAGTTGATAAAAAAAGCCAAATAACTTGTTTACATAACAAGATTGAAATATACGTACCCCTGATATTTCTCGTATTATAAGCACTCTGAGGCTTCTGTTTTAAGGGATGAACTGCCAACTCTTTGTATAACAATATAAATGAAACCCCATGGAGAGCTGTAATGAATGCAGGTTTTATTCTTTAAGCTTATTCAGTTATCAAGCATAATTGACATACATTTGATTGATTTTTGATGCAATATAAATATAATTTGAGTCATTTATAAAGCAACAGATTCCAAATATTCCCTTATAGTAGCTTCTCCAGTGTGAGGATTTCCTCAGTTTTATTTACCTGTAAATGTTACACTGTAAAACAAGCTGTCTGAACACGTCACCTTGGTAACTGCTGATGAAAAGGAAGATCATTTTCATAACACGCATGAGCTGACTGTCAAAGTCATCATATCTTTCCCACTGACCACAGCTGTGTTCTGATAACGAAATGAATTTACCAACATACAGGCTGTGTCGTAACTCTCGTTTGCAATAGCTACAGTAGAGCGATTCTGTGTGTTTGTGTTGTGAAAGCAAGTGTGTCATGGGGTTATCAACTGGTCATATCCCATTCGCATGCCTGTGACTGGAGTCCCTGAACGTTCTTAACCTGCAATGCAACAATGGAAATGGTTTGATTGACCAAAAACGAGTTGTTTCAAGGTTTCGCCCCCTCAGAAATACTGCAGGGTTAGTCAACTGTTTAGCAACATACATTACCGTGGATCATGTATTGGAAATGTAATTTCCTTGATAGATTATCTAAAATGGCAATTCAAAATCAGCTTCTTATATGGGAACTTCTCTCAGAAAGACTGAACATCAGCTTTGCTGAACCAATAAGTGAATAATTAAAGGAATGGTATCAGATTATATAATTTACTGACACACGTTTGTGTTTTGGGCTGATCATTTAGTATGTTTGTTTTGGGGATAATTAGATCATGCAAACTTCAGAGCTTCAGTGAGGATGCTCAATGTAAATACATGTCATATCATTTAATCTTGGGTGACTGTTTGATACATGACGTACACTTTGGTCAGATAAATGAATAGAACCTACGTAAATAAAGTCAGAGGTACATGTGTTGTTTAGCTTGTGATGTGAGGTAAGGATATGTGAGAAAGCGAACATTATTCATAAACATCCGTTATGTGGGTTTACTCAGCGAAACTTAAAAAAGGCTGAACCGTTGACTCGCTATGACTCATTTGTGAAATATGGTTTATTTAGCAAGGGCCCTTCCTTGAATTGCGGCTTGTGATGTCAACAGAAAGATGCTGGTACAACATGTTCTTACTAAAAACAAAACATCATTCTGGGCCCTTCTTGCAGAAAACTGAGCAGTGGGAAGTGACGGAGGGAGGTGTGTAGACTGTAATTCAGGAGATTAAAAACATCAACGAGGGGTCGATAGGTGAACTCTCAGGAGTCACAATTAGTATTAATGAAAACAATGTGTTCTTAGCAGAGGAAATTAATTAAAACTGAGTTCTAATTCAGCCTGAATATGCACATTTAAATGATGTATCAAAAAATATACCTTACTGAATGATTATCGTTAAAAAAGCATTATTTTTGTGTTCGTGTTACCTTATCGCATTGTTTCTATATTTCAAGTTATTCAGTTTCAGTCATACTTATTTATATATTTTAAATGCCATATATATTTATTATTATTTTAAATATTCTTTTATTTATCTTTCTATTACAATATTAATACAGACAATTTATGTATCCAACAAACAAAATCAGTAGAAGCGGGAGTGCTGAAATCATAGCTTATACAGAAAGTAGGCCTCCCTTCCCATGTTTATGTAAGCTAAATGATATTGATGTCATAAATGAACATCTATGTTTTACTGCAATAATATAAATTATGATTCACTGTAAATAAAAGAAATAAATCATGTCATTACATTTAATGTCACTGAAGTGCAATGTGTTAAATCTAGATAAAAGTCTAAATGTAAATCAAATATTTAAAGTATTCCATATATTCTAAAGCAGGTGTGTCCAAAAAAAAGAAACCCTATAACTTATTTACTTAACAAGCTAGAAATGTCCCCTTATATTTCCCCTTATTATAAGCAATCTGACACTTCTGTTTTAAGGGATGAGCTGCTAACAATTTTTGTAAGAAAATAAATGAAACCCTATGGAGAGCTGTGATGAAGGTTGTTTGTTTTCTTAAAGCGTATTCAATTATATACATGACTTCCAGTGAGTGGCCCAGCCCTTCTCATGTTTTCCTGTATGTGGCACTCAGTGAAAAAAATTTGGACACCCCTGTCCTCGAGTTTAAATGTTATTTACTTACTCTTAAGATCAATACAAATATAGTTCTGTGGTGCCATTTTGTTATTTTTGTCCTTATTTCCAACCCATAACTTAAAGTGTAATTCAGACCTTGTGTCCAGATTTATCCAGACTGTCGGTGGACAGATACAGTAATGTGCATTTGAGACTATTTAGAGTTCCCATGTTGTATCAGTTTCTGTCTCAGGTCTCGATTGACCAGACGAGATAGATTTTGTTTCCTTGCTCACATTCGCCATTAGCAGAGGGAAACTGTGTCTTCTAAAAATAGGGGTTTGTGATCCTACAGCAAGATGCCAGGGTCTCTAGAACTATTAATAATCTAGTATCGGAGATGGACTGCAAAAGGCAAACCAGCTGTGTGTGCTGTGTGCAAAACATATGATTAAAACATACAATTAAATATCTTTATGGCTTATGTTGATTGATTCTTCCAAGATTTATTAATTTGCTATGAAAGCTATACACATAAAATCCATTTAAAGTTACAATCTCTAATGCTGTTCTATGTGGCATGTCTAAGGCTATAAGCCGTAATTGCAAGTGTGTTTTCAAATCTTAATTTCAAGGCTACGCGCTCCCGCTTTATGGGTATGTCTCCACAGACACATAATCTGTAATACTGCAAACAAAGGGCTTTCATCAGTGCGCTTAAGGACAGATCACAGATATTTGTTTATTTTTTTGGCCATCGATAGTGATTTAACAGATATTTATTTAAATTGAAATCTTCAACACATTCATGTCTATCTGAAAGTATCTTAAATGCATTGAAAGTTCTGTCAAAGTATATTCGCACATCACAGAAATCTGAATGATCTCAATATGATTTATGTATTTTTAGATTACAATTAATTAAAATATCTGAGTAACTTAATACTAATTGATATAATTGACAAACAAAACTGTACTTGCTTGATACATTATATTAACATGTTGTGTATAAAGTATATATGTTTTTAAACAGGCTCAAGGTTCTCTCTCTGAGATGCAATAGGCCTTAACATATGTAGTGAAAAATCCTTGAACTGAAGTCAGAAAGATGAAAATCAACAAAACTTTCAGGGTTTTCACACGACAGTTGTGTGTATCGCGATGCTCCACCTGTGGTTTCTCAGGAGGTCAGTCCTGAGGCTGGGTGGAGGAAATGTAAAGAGGAAAGAGACCCTCCCTTCAAGCCTGATATTCAGGAAGTATGTCATTTTAGAAGTGTTTCTGATCCTGATACAGAGCGCCCCCTCCCTGAGCCTCCTCCCACCCAGCCCATCTCTAAAACTGTCTGCTCTATGCATCCTGCTAGCTATTAGCACACAGTGACCTAACACCAATGTGACAGGGGCCCAGAAAGTCATAGATGGATATGGATCAGAGAGAGAGAGAAAGAGTCAGAGGTGTTTAGGATCCAGGGGTTGTTTAGAAGTAGATGAAAACAAAGGAGTGAAAGCTGAGGCAAAACACTAGAAGCAGCGGGGTCAGGGCTGTACAGGAAGACCTCCCCCTACTTCCTCCCCCGCCCCGCACCGCATCAGCTGTGGTTATTTCACGGCAAGCTCTCAGTGGGAGAAATGTGAGCAGATGTGAGTTCTGGAAGGAGATGGGGATGGAAGAGTGGGTGGGTGGGGTTTGTGAGCGCTGGGGTTTAAAATGTTTCACTGCCCCAAAAAGGACATGTGCAAGATCTCATGAACTGAAATAGTTTTGGTGTTGAGTCGCAGCTTTTTTCCCACCTTCTCAGCTCCCCCAAATAGGCAACAACAGTATGTCATAAGAGAGTTGATTGGCGCAGGTTGCAATGATCCTCCTCCACTTCTGATTCACTGATCTACGCACAGTCTAAAAGTCCACAAAAAACAAGAAGTTAAAGCTTTAGATGATAAGAGAAAACCTGCAGTTTTACTCCTTCAGCATCCACATTCACTGCTGGTGTTACTGTTAATAACTGTACGGTAACAAGAAGATCAAACCATATATATTTGAAGCCGTGTTTATGATTTGTGTGTGTCTTTTCAATGGTGGGTTGGCTTTGCATCAGAGACTTTTATTGGGGGTCAGAATTACAGAGCACACATTCAAAGGAAGAGGTGTGTGTGTGTGTGTGTGTGTGTGTGTGTGTGTGTGTGTGTGTGTGTGTGTGTGTGTGTGTGTGTGTGTGTGTGTGTGTGTGTGTGTGTGTGTGTGTGTGTGTGTGTGTGTGTGTGTGTGTGTGTGTGTGTGTGTGTGTGTGTGTGTGTGTGTGTGTGTGTGTGTGTGTGTGTGTGTTTTGCGGCTGGTTGTCTGGACCTGTGTGTGATGGCGCTGGTCCAGAGCTAACATTCTTTCACTCTTCTGTAATATCGCACTGCCTTATGGGTACGGCATGTGCCTTTTTCTCAGCACGTAGTGTTTACATTCTCCTTTATTTTTTCTCACTCCCTTTTTCTTCTTCCTTTCTCTTCTCAGATTCGATATCTACAGGAAAGTGCCAAAAGATCTCACCCAGCCCACATACACAGGAGCTTTCAGTAAGTAGTCCTTCACAACAGGCCACAATGTTGAGCTTCTACTTAATTAAGATGTCCATTTGTCCACATACATATGATTAGATTTGCTACTAAAAAGATCTCTTCAATCACAAACTTAAAATACCCTAATTGAAGATATTGATACAACACACCATGTCTCAGCCGCTTATAACTAATGAACACCACACCAAAAAACAAGTTGGTCTTTTATTGTTGTTTTAACACTTGGGTTTATGTGCATATTAAACAAACTATATGTGATGAGTTCATTTGTGAGGATTAGATGTGCTATTGGCTTTAGCCTCATAGAAACAAGTTTTTTGCCACCGTCATGTCTACACCTTTTTAATTCTTTAAACTCCTGTTTATTATTGGGCTTAAGAGGTGTTAATAAGCAGATTTTTTAACCTTTAGACAGAGCTAGGCCTGCTGTTTCTTTATGCTAGGCTAGCTATAGCTTTGCATTTCGTCTACAGACATGATTGGGGTATCAATTTCTTACCCTGAAATTAAAGTGTACCCAAAAGGTTTTCTTATTTCTTAATAATTCATTCAATAATTCCTAAATCACAACTACTAATAACTTTTCTCTGGACTGAAGACATGCTATTTTCTTACCTGCAATATATTATATGCACACTTTTCACATTGAAAGTTAAATAGAAAGAGGAATCATGCACTGCTTTGAGAGGTGGATGTATTGAGGAATAGTTGAGGCCAGGGCGGAGCTGTAGTTCAAGCGCCTGCCTGTCCCAGCACGGAGGTACGTCCTGCCGGAGTCATTCAGCACAGGGAAGTACCTGCTTTAGCACAAACTAGTATGGTAAGAATGTTAATGATCATGCTCAGCCATCACCTCAGGCACCCTAGAAGTCATCAGTGGAAATCTAAATGCTTTTCCTGTCAAGTCATGTGTTGTGTTTACTCGTCATCCATAAGTCATTGTGTAATCAGGGAGTTGTATTGATTATTCACTTCTTGAGGGAAGACAGAACTCCTGATGACACATTTTAGGCTCCAACTGGTCATTCCAACTAGTATTGGTTACCTATTTATAAGCCAATGACAAGGTAGTGTCAACATCAATTCAAACTGATGTCAGGTTGAGTCAGCAGCATAGGTGGCAATCTTTCAGTTTTGTTTGATTTCAACAGCCATTTTTTATTCTGTATATAGGAGTGATCATTTTGGGATCAAGTCCAAATCAGAAGTATGGCATAAAAGCAAAGTTAATAAGATTATAGAGTTTTTGGGAAATATTTGATCTATTATTCAAAAAAGTGAACTGATTGCAATGTTGTAAATATAATGTTTGAAGCTTTTAAACGCTTCATAATCTTGAAAGATATGAAGAGTTTTTTACACATTATAAACACTTTCCTGGATGACATGGAAGAGAATGGATTTGCCATCGACATCCGCAGAGTTTTGAACAATGAGAACGTGGATGGAAGTTCTTCCTGTCCACAATCAACACCCTTCCTGTCTCCATCCACTGTCTGGAAATGAGGGCATTGGGTTGATTTGGATTTTAGACGACTGGTTTTACTTAACCCACAGCACTCACATTTTCGGCTCGTGGAGTTCAGAGGCAACCACAAACAGTCTCCCCCTCTTCGCTAAAGGCCAAATATTTGACCCTGTCTGCTTTTGTTATTTTCTGCTAGGGCCACATTCCTTTGAGCTCAATTACTACATTATTTACTGTGAACAATAACTCTTATTTGACCACAGTGGTTTCTGGAGCTGTTGTAGCTTTGAACATAATATATCAGTCTGTTGCTTGATGATTTGCTGTCATAATATTGGTTTGTGTTGCCTGTGTTGATAAAACATTTGCACCTATGTGTGCTGTGTGCTGGAAGATAAGCCTTGGGGAGTTTGAAAATATGTCACATCTGATAACAGAGATGCTGGTTTCATATGTGCCAGACCGAATCTTGGTGTTAGCGATCTGTTTCTTTTTGTCACAGCTCTAAACATAAAAGTAAGCTACTTTTTAATCCCCTTTTATCTCATGTGTGAGCAATCGGAAGGATGAGCTCAAATTTAAATTAAAACAACCCAATATTCTTTGTCAGTATTTCCATTGCGAGCTTTGAAAATTCAAACCATTATTACGCTGATCTTAAGTGATCCTGTGCCAGTGTTGCGTCCTTTGAAGCCCAGGAAGAATTACTGTACAAGTCTTTTTATCAACCTGAATTGGTGACCTATGTGTCATAGCGACACTCCCTTTTGTTTGTTGATGAAACATTACCTTATGTAAAGCCTTCACAGGCCGAAGGTTTGGCCGTCATGGCTTGCCTACCACAATGTCATGTGACAGTGAGATCCTAGGAGACAGTTGCCAAGTAAACACGCTACACCTGCTGAGTGAGAGTTTTCTGACAGAGGCTCTCGCCACACCGGATAGACCACTGTTGCGCAGACAGAGATCAGTTCCTTGCATATTTATCTTACTAAACACATGACGACATTTTGCATGACCCCTTTGGCTGATAAGTTTGACAGCCTTGTCGCTTCTCTGTTTTTAGGCTTCAGGCTTTATTTAGGCTCAGACTGAACTAAAATACATATTAGTAAAGGTTAATCGTCCTGGTTTGGTTTCTGTCTAGCTTCAAGTCCTTAAAACTTATGGTAGGAGTTGTTTGGTATGAGTGACTGTCAGTGTGTAAGTTCGTCTAAGGAAAAGGAGCTGTTTGTCGGACTAGCATTAGCTCACCCCTTTAAATCAGATATGCTGCAATGTCTGCCTGTTTAGCTTATATTCAATGTGTAATGACTGAAGTAGGGTTTTTAAAAACCTGCGTAATGGTAGGATTAACACCGTCAGTGTAACGGCTATTTAGGGAATTTTATGGCCGCTGTGATTCCATTAATTTCAATAACTTAAGTCAACCAACCCTAAAGGCGGGAACAGCCCGGCTCATTTGTTTCGCATCCTCCTTTGAAGCGCCAGTGTGATTTTAGGATTAATGGGAAATAAATGCTGCCAGAAGATCATCAGGGACTTAAGTTTAATATTCATTCTAACTTTTCTTCCTCTCTGCCCACAGTTTCCATCCTCTGCTGTTTCTTCATACTCTTCCTGTTCCTGTCTGAGCTTACGGGATTCATAGCCACAGAAATGTAGGTATAGCATCATCAGGTCTTAGAATAAGGGTGTACCTGTAATATCCTGTGGCTGACACACACAGATTGAAAATACAGCTCCTTTGTTGCCGCACAGGCACAGAACCTGCTGTCTGAAACATACAAGACAGGGATTTAATCATGAATGTCAATGCCCTCATTATGATGTTTTTAGCTCCACATGTGTTGTAACCAATGAACAGAGTCAGTTGTATTCTCTCACAGGAAATTGGCTTTATGTGTGCGTCAGCCTCTTAGAAATGTAATAAGGGTTGACTTGGGTAAGTGGGTGTAGAAAGGAGGAAATGACACAAATTTGGCAGAAGATGTATCCTCCACTGTTAAAGCAGTGTTTCATGTATGAGGAGGAAGAAGTGTATTTTACTCAAATTATTTTCACTTCGCTCATTAAATGTTCGGTTTGACCTCATCTAACCATTTTTCTCTGTTCTGTGCATTACAGTGTAAACGAACTGTATGTGGATGATCCCGATAAAGACAGTGGTGGGAAGATAGAAGTGAGTTTAAACATCAGTTTGCCAAACTTACACTGTGATTGTGAGTATTTACGTAATATATACATATACACTACTTTACACACATCTTCTTTGCATCACACTTGCTGTTTGTGTGTTTTTCTTTTCACATTGTTTATGGGTTCCTTTT
Source organism: Eleginops maclovinus (assembly GCF_036324505.1). NCBI lineage: Eukaryota > Metazoa > Chordata > Actinopteri > Perciformes > Eleginopidae > Eleginops > Eleginops maclovinus. Next base: position 16,825,228 of record NC_086371.1, read on the forward strand.
TACAGTTCTGTTTTTCCCATTTATCAGACCATATCACACTCACCATGCCCAATCGTTTTACATGGCGTATTGGCCAAAGATAAGTGATGCCCTTGAAAAAGATGTACACTCATAATGGTTTGTTTTACCGGCTGTGTGTGTTAGATAACAGCAGATTTAAGGCCTGCCTCCGGCCGGCGTCGCCCCTCTGTTTGATCTGGTTTTGCCACTCAGTCGTAATCTGAGTTGCCTCTATTGGCTTCTCTGCTGCATTGGATGTCTGAGAAGTGGGCAGGATGGAGAGCAGTCACTGGTTATTTGCTACTCATGACTCCCGTCAGAAACTATGCTCAATGACACACAGAGACCACACATTTGTTCGATTCAAGTGATATCCAAAAATGGCAAAGCTAATAAATGCTTGTGTAAAAAATGAAGTCCAGATTTCTGTGATAGAGGTTTTGGCATGCTGACACACAGCTGTTGGCCATGTGTTTAGACAGTCTCACTCATGGCATGCCTAAACAAAGGCTGTCTCATGCCGTGTCCAATTGAAACTCCCTGTGCATGTATGTATGGTGGTTTTGTTTATTTGCACAATTTAAACTTTTTTTTGTTGTTGCAGAAATGTGGGGCCCTCTTAAATCACAGCTTTAACATGTTGGTCTAACCACACTGCAGCTGCATGTTATGAGTAGAAATGTTACTCAGCCTGTGGGTTAATATTGTACATCAGGTCGTCATCCATTACAAATTTCCCTGGCGTGAGAAATCTTTTCATCATGGAAAAGCTGGCATTCCCATCTCTTTTTGCTATTGATCAACTCTGCTTTTCCTGGTTTTAACATTTAAAAACCTCCCTCCACTGACCTTTACGGGTTGCCAGGTCTAGATTTGTGACCTCATGGAAAAGCAAAACAAGGTGTAATAACCTTATAATAATTCCCCCCACCACCCCCGATCCACTTTACATGAACACACTTCCAGTTCTAAATGTCTTAAAAAGGAGAAATAACTAGCTCAGCTGCACTCACAGGGGCAGTAGCAGGCGTTGTATTTTGAGATAGAGGGAGTGGGGGGGGCGAACTTGTCTTGAATGTCAAAGGTCAGACAGGCGGCATGTGGAGCTTTTAGCACAGGTCCAGCACACGTCGCGCTCTGCACTGCTTGCCAACGCACAGCGCAGGCCGGATCTGAAAATAGGCCACTGCCAGTGTGCCAACACACAGCCGCCTGCATGGAGGGGAGTGGGGGGGGCCTGGATGGAAAAACACAGACAAGCAGGATAGGTGGTCTATTTGGAGGTGGTGTGTTTACTCTGTGGGTCACCCTCTGCAGAATTTCTCTCATTATTCCGCTCTTCCTCTGGCAAATAAAAACAGTGTTAGTTTGGCTGTGATGCTGTATAAAAAAACACTACTGATAATTCTCATTGTCAATAATTATTTAGATTTACCTATTCATCATTTAGTCCATTTTATACCTGTGAAGCTGTACAAAACTGAAACGTTGACTTAAATTTACTATGCCAACAAATGTTCCATAGCTGTATTAGGTTAGTTAAAAGCAATAATAATAAGTTAAACCAAATGTTTTTTTATTTAAGCTTAACATCAGTGCTTTCAACTAACCTAATACAGTTATGTCACTTCTGTGGACATATTACATTAAATTAAAGTCAACGTTTCAGTTTTTTCAGTGTAGTTACTTCTTTGATCTCATTAACTTCTAGAAAAGCACATTTCTTATATTTGATTCTGTGTGTGTAAGACTTGGTGTAAGCTCATGATTTCAGTTTATAAGAAAAATATAAAGATCAGGGTTAACATATAACACAGAAAAAAAGCTGCAAATGTTTGGTATACAAGTAAAAGGTTGTCGAGTCAAAGTTAAATAAAAAAATGTATAGGTGCTGAATAAGTGTAAGTTTTAACCCTGGTTTATGCTTAATGAATAAGATAATAAGATAAGATACACTTTATTAATCTCAAATTGAGACATTTTTCATTGCAGGAGCATGTAAAACAAGTATTGCACATAATAAGAAATAAAAAACAGTCGATTATAAATAATCCTACAATACAAACGTCTCAAAATGTCAGATATAACAGAACTACAAGTTGACCATGAAGAAAAAAAAAAGTAAACTATCCTACAAATTCAACACTTTTGAAGCGCTAAATTACAGCTAACACGATATAAAAGTGGGATATCATTTACATTTAGTAAGCACTAATGACATATTAAATGTACAATGAGTAAAACTAAGTCATTTTATGTAATGAATAATTATTCTACTAATTTTGGACTTGTTTTTTCAATGAGCAGAGGAAACCATAGTATATTATTTTCTATTTAATTTTCAGTTATTTATTTTAATTATCTCCCATGTGTTTGCACTCCTTCAGTGGTGGGTTTGGACATCCAGGATGAGATGGGCCGCCATGAGGTCGGTCACATAGACAACTCCATGAAGATTCCTCTCAACCAGGGGGACGGTTGTCGCTTTGAAGGAGAGTTCACCATCAACAAAGTAAGACCTCCTAATCACATAGTGAAGTGAAAAGGAAGAATTACACACTCAGATATAACAGAAAATCAAGACTCAACTTTTTCTGCGCCTAGTTATTACATTTTGAGGGATTGGATAAAAGCCCTAGTATTTTGGTGGCTCTTGAAGTATCTGGTTGTTTATTTGTGTTGTACTTGAGTTAAACATAGAGTACCCCGTCTGAGAGCATTACATCTTCCTTCTCCTGTCTAAATTGAATTATGTTAAATGGAACAGCCCTAAGATCAGCCTCAGTTACGTCTGCAGTCTGGGCCCTGTGAAGCCCTGTTTGCCCCACCGCCATCTTTGTGCGTCACTCTTTCCAGGCCATTTAAGATGATTAACCCTGCAGTTGTACATTGAACACTCCTGCTCTTGAAACATATGGAAATACGTGTTAAAGTGGCCTTTTCCTTCCTCTAGGTAAGAGCCATTTAATTTCCAACCAACAGTGTGTGTTCAGACTTGGTCATTAGTTAACCAAATGTGTTGCAGGTGCTCACATTAAGCTAAACCAAGCTGCCTCTGTGTGTACATGTGTGTCTGCAGGTACCAGGGAACTTCCATGTGTCGACGCACAGCGCTACAGCCCAGCCCCAGAGCCCAGACATGACCCACAACATCCACAAGCTGGCCTTTGGAGAAAAGCTTCAGGTCAGGACACGCACCAAAAACACACCCCAGGAAAAAGAAAACAGAAACAAATACAAATCTACTGTACCAAGGCTAAACACAGGTTTCTTTTGTCACACAGGTACAAAACGTCCAAGGAGCCTTTAATGCATTGGGAGGGGCGAACAGGCTGTCATCTAATCGTACGTATCCGCATGTAGTCATCTTATCCAGTTTGACTTTTATGCAAGTGTGATGCAATGAAATGAGACACCTACTGGACGTGTATCAAATCCTAAAAGTGGAACCACAGCTGACACTCCATCTCATATAAAAAAAGCTCCAGCTGGTTGCGTCAGGATCAACATTACATCTATTTTTGGAAACTTTTTGCTGAAATGACTTTTTTTCTCTCCTGCAGCTCTGGCGTCACACGACTACATACTGAAGATCGTTCCAACAGTGTATGAAGACCTATCAGGCAAACAGAGGTTCTCCTACCAGTACACAGTAGCCAACAAGGTGCCGTCTCCCTCCTATTATCCATCTTTTCCTTTCCCTGTCACCTGTGAGTTCCTCGATTTGAGGCAGCAGCTTGACCATCCCAGCATATGGCCTATAGAATCGGAGGATGAAACCCTCTTTATTAGTCACATACATGCACACAGCAGAGCACACACAGTGAAATTAGTCCTCTGCATTTAACCCATCCTAGTACTAGGAGCAGTGGGCAGCTATTGTGCAGCGCCCGGGGAGCAATGGGGAGGGGGGATTGGAGGTGTCCGGTGCCTTGCTCAAGGGCACCACAGCAGGGCCTAGGAGGTGAACTGGGACCTCTCCAAGTAGCAGTCCACTTTCCAAGTCTGTTCGGGGACTTGAACCGGCGACCCTACGATTCCCAGTCCAAGCCCCTACTGACTGAGCCACTGCTGGATATAGCATATATCGTTGTGTTAACTTGTGCACTCACCCCAAAGTGAAAGCGCGCCCCTAGTGACTGGAAACGCTCCCCAGATGTCAACAAACCATAAACACAATTCCTAGAACTGTGTTGATGGACAGCTTGGTTTGGAGTAATAACAGTGCACGTCAGCAGTGAATTGATGAAGATGAGGGTGTGAGCAGAATATTCCTGAATCAGGTTCAGCTGAAGGACAATTCAACACATTTTATTTTTTCTGCTGAATTTGGATGTGTTTTTTCCGCAATGTGTTCAACATCAATTGACTGTATCTCCCCCTCTTGCTTACTTCATTACTTTAATTCATCCAATACTAATCTACAAGGAGTCGTTTATGACTTTATCTGAAACCAATTCTGTAACGACTCATAAACCCGCCACCACTGGAGATAAGAATTAAATAAAAGATTGCTCTAAATGGATTTCTAAATATAATGGGATTTAACTGTCTCAGTTTTATATAAATCGATTTTAAAGACTCATTAAATATTTTGTAACACTTTTCTTTTTCTCATCCCGTCCAGGAATACGTTGCGTACAGCCACACGGGCAGGATCATCCCGGCCATCTGGTTCCGATACGACCTCAGTCCGATCACAGTGAAGTACACAGAGAGGAGACAGCCCTTCTACCGTTTCGTCACAACAGTCAGTGAAGTCTTCTCAGAGCTTTTTCCAGAATAAAAAGAGTTAAAATAAACTCAATATAGTTTAATCCAAGGTCTTTGAAAGCTCTTAAACAGAGTGAAACTGTGATTTTAGGCTTGAAACATATTTTTAAAGCTGCTATTAGGTTTTTTTTCATCTGCCTCACACAACTATGTTTGGACTACTAGTTTCTCACATTTCAAATGAATGATTTATATATGTATTTATCAAGCTACAGCTATCCCATCTTAGCTTAGCACAGAGACTGGAAACAGGGAAAACTCCAACCTTGGATTTTTCAACATCTTTACAAAAGATAAAAAACTGGAAAACCATTTCAGTGATTATGTTTTGTCAAAAACTCTTTTCTATTACGTCCTAAATTCCTTTCTCTGCCCCCCCCTCCATACCTGACCTCGTCAGTTGAGGAATTTTGGCTGAGCCTGTAACCAACCACCTCATCGGGAAGGTTTCCTGCTCACTGATACTGAGTCAGGATTAAATTGGCTGCCTGGCTGATGAGCTAAACCGTTATTTGTCTTTTCAGTTTTTTAGGTTTATCATGACTTAAGGCATGAGTTAGGACATGACGGTGCTCATAGTGTGATTATGAGTCATGGTTAAGGATTGTGAGTCAAGCTGCGGCAGGACTCTTTGCTGGATTCCAGCAAATATTGAAATGACAGTGTCATATAATTAAAATTAAATGAGAAACAGATGTGGATGACATATTTATAAAAAGAAAGAAAACCTCAAAGATTTTAAACAGCTTGACTGACAGACTTGTTTTCTGTAGATCTGTGCCATTGTCGGCGGGACGTTCACAGTGGCAGGAATCATCGACTCCTGTATATTCACCGCTTCAGAGGCCTGGAAGAAGATCCAGATTGGGAAAATGTCATGAGGACCGCTCCCCACTCCTCCCTTCAACATAAATAAAGTGCAAAGTTAGCCTGTTAGCTAAATCCAAGCTGCTCGAACCCCCACTTCCTTTTGAAGATTGTATCATCACAACCAATGACTCTGTCTCCTTACTGAAGATTATCTCAGACTCCATCTGGTGAGGATGCTGACTATCACATGACTGCTTTCTCCATCTTTACTGTAAAGAGAGGAGAGGGAAGCTCTTTTGTAACTACTAATATGAAATACTGTGTGTCAAAGTTCAACCATTCTGGGCATTTGAATGCTGCACTTAAAATGAAGTCAAACAAAACAAAAAGGCTGATATTTGTACTGATATTCAATCTTCTTTTTTTACGTGTGTGTGTGACACAAATCTCTAAATATATTCAATCGTAAGGAAGTTTTCAGGTTATGGCTGTAGAATGTACAAACAAAACACACCTAAATGTTTTATTAGAGGATCATTTCAACATGTCAGTCTAGTTTTCCCAATCACGCTAAAAGGGAACAATACTTTTAGGGAAGTGTTTGGGTACATTAAGCCGGTATGTGAATAGGCTAAACTTTAAAGTGTTTCCATAATTCACACTTTCCATAACAACATTTTGCATCATCTGATGTCTTTTTCCAGCTGATCTCACTTTTATGGCCAGTTTCAAACCATGTGCCTTTAGGTTACCTCTCACATGATTACCATCAGCTCTCATGTGTTAGTCTGTCTGTTTGCAGTGGCTGCCACTTAAACCAGTATATTGCATGTTACAACTTTCTATGTAGATTCACTTTCTAGAGTTTATTTTCAAACCAATGATCATTGTTTACCTTTCAGTCAATTCATACCAAATAATTCATCAATGCTGTTAACCGTCCTTGCTTTTACTTTTTTCATTCCTTATCAATTATCTCAGAAAATCTAGAGAATGTCTGTTTTTTTAAAGAGATGAATTGGTCTATTTTGACATGGTACAGGAATTTGTTTACATATTGATGAGGTTGTAAAGAAGAATGGGTTTTTTTCCCTTTATTTGGTTGTATAAAGACCTCTGATCAACGGTGGTGATAATCACACTCCCTCAGAAACTGGTCTTTCTGCTGTTGAGGTCATCCACTTCCTGTTCCCTCTCAAATTACTCTGTAATGCTATGTGTACCTCAAGTAAAGGTACCACAGAAACCACTGGTGTAAGCATTATTTGTTCATCTTTCTATAAGCTTTTGACATTCACTGAACATGTTCATTTTCAGTGTAACATTTACGTTATCCAAATCATATCACAAAATCAAGGTCATTCAAGCTGCTTAAAAGTTTAATATGAAAAGTTACTTTGTGGTGGTGTGTCATACAAACAATGACAAAAAGGCTCAAAGAGCCACAAACAACTTTTTCCTAATTTTTGATACATTGTTCCAATCTGTTTTTGGGTTTGGATTGTAAAACTCAAAAGGAAATGTTCACCTTTTACATTTTTGTCAACCAGGAAGAGTTTTTTTTTTTCTGTTCTGAAAAAGTACAAGACTATTTTATAATAAAACTAAAGTAGTCAAGCCGTGGTGTCCAGGATATATAATGTAGGACCATTTAAAAAGCGAGCTGCAGGCTTTAAAATACAAGTTTCACTTCAAAGGTGTCTGCTAGATCTATTTAAACCTGTCACAGTTTAGCTGAATCTACCCAGGTACCCTTAACAACAATATTATTTATAAAATCTGAAAATGGAGCCTTTGCACCGCATTTTTTAACTGGATGCTAGTCTAGTGGCTGTACTTGTGTCTGAAGTGGACTTTGCACCCAAATGCTGCAGCTCATTTCCCTCCAATGTCAAAACGCTGCAGGTTGTCGTTTGTGATGTGGGCCTGTAAGAGAGTGTGAGGCTGTCACCGCTGTCATCATGCTTACGTCTAGCTCTGATAATAGGTGCTTAGTGTGACTCACTCCTTTTTATTCACCCTACATCTCTCTTGTTTACCTCCGTCACTTATCCCTTGTACAGTGTCACATAACCATGTGTCTCCACCTACAGAGAATGACACAGATCCTTAAATATCTTGCTATTTTCTTTGATTTTCCACCATGTGGGTCATCATTTGTTGACCTGTAATTCATCACAGCGTGACGATTTTAAATTAGCACTTAAAATATGTATTTCACTGGAGTAATGACAACCTAACAATCAAGAGAAGAGAGTGAGAAGACGATAATTTCCTTTATTTCTTCCCATATGATTCATAGTTTGTACAAATGAAGGAAGACAATTCTGTATATAAAAAGGTACAAATATAAATGTGTAAATAGAAAAATACTTAGGGTTTGTTTTTGTCATAATGCTGCCACCCAGTGGCTGGTTGGAAGAACTTCAGGCACATAGAGCTCAGTCTGTGGTTGAGGCAGCAGCCCGAGAGGAAGGGATGATCAGAGGTTAGCTCTAGTCACACATATCTATCATTAATAAATGATTTATTACATGTCATAACTGGTATTTTACTAAAGCCTCCCTTACCCTGAGCTTCCCTACTTTTTTTTTTTTAACTCCATTCTCTTGGGCTGCCTCTTTGGTAAAGTTACACATTAGAGGAGGCCAGGCAGTGGGTGTCCGGTGTAGAGAAGAAGTCACAGAAGCCCTCCTCAGACAGGTGACCGTACTCGTTGTTGTAGAAGGTCTGTCCTGAGAGCTGGCTGAAGAAGGTGGGACGGTGTCTGGAGCAGCCAGCATCACTGCTGCGCCCCAGGGAACCATGGGAGCCTGTGAGAGGCTCTGTGCTGCTGCTGCTGTCCATACGGCTGGTGATAGAATAAAATACATTATCTACTGTGCAAAGGTTTAGCAAAACATATGCAAAATAATCACAAATCCAACTTTTATACTCAATAACCAAAAGAGCTTGTTATAATGAACAAACCAACATTTTGTTTTAATAACTCACATGCTCTCGTGTGAAAGTGATAGACCCTTACACTAAAAGTATTCCCAAATAAGTACACTACTAAATCCTGTTAAATATATTTTTTCTTTCTTTTACTGCTCTTTCAAGCATTGTTGAGCCAAGATTTCAAAACTTTTGATGAATATGCGGCCTGGGTTCAAATGACTCAGACTGCTACTCACTCCATGATTCCCCCCTGCTTATGCTCCCATCCTTTGCATATCTCACCACTTATAAAGCTATTAGGGGCTACTTACGTCATGTTTCTAACCTAGAGAGAATTACTGTTTTCTCATATTTTATCTGCACTGTAACTAAATCCTTTGCTGCGTGTCTCTTTTGCGTCACTTTTGGCTTCAGACAAAAATATGAATCAAAGCTCTTGTTTGATTAACCTTTTAGACATGGCGCCCCTGTGCTTGTGTTCAATTCTCTCAAATTCTTCCGAGGCCAGAACCATTCCGCTGTCCGTCTGGTTATCCTGGGAAAAGACACAGTTTGACATCATGTGAATTAAATGCCTTTCGTTGACCCAGCTGGTATCTCTGCAACTATTTTTGGTAATTACCCAAGGAGACCATTCCCAAATGCCATTGACCAAATGTCACATTTCCCTAACAGCTGATAAAAGATCAAGGGCTTACTTGAGGAGCTTTCTGTCGATGCATCTCCAGGGGCAACTCTTCAAATGTCCTGACTCTGGGCTGGCATGCTTTAGAGGGTCCAACAAACACACAGCCGGCAAAGGGCACACAGTTATAATATCTGCTGAAAAAGGAAAGAATTATCAGATCAATACATGATGGAGCCTCCTGCTGACAGACAAATGCCACGAGACAGATAAGAAATGGTAAAAGAGAGCGATATATTATTTTGTTATGAATAGGTTGTCAGCTCTTTGATTTTCTCCATCAGAGGTCTGATCTGATTAAATATCAGTGAGTGTCCATATGACAAAAAAATTCAATACTAAAGTAAATACTAACTAAACCGGTAATATGACATTACACATGGGTAATAAAAAACGTTTTTCTCATCCCATAAAAAACTGTAAGTTCTCTTTTTGACAACTGCTTTAATCGGAACAGTCGCTTGATTTCAGTTTCAATTCCTGTCTCATTTCTGTCGGCTGTCTCGAAGGTATTTCAATGATGGGTTGCGTTTGATCTGATTTGATTGACAGTAGCCTTGGCAACAGTAGCAAACAACCACACAGCTCTTAACACATTTACATTGGTTCAAAGTTGCAAACCCTGATTGGTGCATGACATCATCATCATTACCCAACCAGATGAGCTCAGACAAAACCCAAAATCTATAACATGAATTAGTTTGATGAGGCAGAAGCACATTCGAGCATGCGTAGAAAGAATCTTTACTTATACCTAAATAGATTTTCAGGGAATAAAGGATGTAGATATACCTGGTGGGCAGAGTGTTGCAGGGCATTCTCAGTTCCTCCTCGGATGGAGGGCGTGACGAGGCCTGCGAGAAACCATCATCCTCTGAGCTCTGTGAGTGGTTCAGAGGGATGTAGTCCTTCCCATCCTGAAGGGTAAACAGAGAAAATGTATTTGAAAAGCTTTTCAAAAAAACTCACCAACACTTATAATTAAGGATTCTCCAGCAGCAAACTTACAGGTAGGCTGTTGTCCTGCAGCAGGTCTCCCAGGATCTGTACCAGGGCGGGGAAGGGGGGTCTTTCTTTGGGTTCACCCTGCCAGCAGGCCAACATGATGCCATATCTACCAGCAGAGAGCAGCACCGTCACAACAACCCAACAACCCAACAACACAATAACACAACAACACAACACTGAGGTCTCCCCTGACTTAATTGAACAACTGCACATTTGATCTGTTATCCTCTTCCAAATGTCCTGGTTTGCCTACGGGATTGACTGCAAAAGAGGCGAGATTAAATCAAAGTCTACGCTTACATTTCGGGGGAGGCAGTCTCAGGTGACCTCATCCTCACACCGTCTTTCAATCTTCTGCAAAAGTCTTCATCAATCTGTACTCCTGGGTACGGAGATGCACCTGAAAGCAGACAACAGGAGGATGAAACACCAATAAACATGTCAGAGATATGAAAAACAAGGGATTTTGTGATTGGATTACAGTGATAAAGATTTATCTAAAAGTTAACCAACAATCATTTCCTCATTATTTTTGGAAGGAACTGAGATCGATTGGCACTTTTAGAAAGTATAAAACTTCTAGAGAAGATTTTATTGCATCCCATTGATTTTTATACAAATAATGAAACGTATTTCTTTACCCAGGGAGAAGATTTCCCAGAGGAGAACTCCAAAAGACCACACGTCACTCTGGCTGGTGTACAATTTGTCAAAGATGCTCTCGGGAGCCATCCACTTTAAAGGTAGACGAGCCTGAGGTATCATTAAAACACCGGAGAAATATTATAAGACAGACACGTTTACACAATTAGAAATCACCTTAAATGTAACCACTGTGTGAGTGGTTAAAAAACTAACTAGAAGTTAGTGTTTAATGTTTCCAGACAGTAAATGGAGATGGATAATTAGCGTAGTGAGAGGGAGATTCCTTACATTGCCCTTCCTGACGTAGTCAGGGTCTTTGTATATGTCTCTAGCCAGGCCGAAGTCACAGATCTTCACAATGTTGTTCTCAGACAGGAGAATGTTCCGGGCTGCCAGGTCTCTGTGGATACACTGTGGATAAAAGCATACATCAAAACCCTGCCAATAGGTGTGTATCTACATGTGTGTGTCCGTGTATGCTTGCATGCTTCTGATTCCACCATGTTTTTCCGTATGATGTGGAGGAAGTAAATAGCAGTTGGTCTTTTTTTACTTATCCGCTGCCTTAAAATCTGTGTGTGTGTGTGTGTGTGTGTGTGTGTGTGTGTGTGTGTGTGTGTGTGTGTGTGTGTGTGTGTGTGTGTGTGTGTGTGTGTGTGTGTGTGTGTGTGTGTGTGTGTGTGTGTGTGTGTGTGTGTGTGTGTGTGGGTGGGTAACTAGGACTGGACTATGTCTGGAGCGCTGTGTCATTGCTGCAGGAGAGGATCTCCACTGTGAGTCATTCAAACACAGACAGTCTGCTTAGAGTCCGCTCAGATTGTTGATATTTATTACAAACAAAAGCCGCTTTGGTAGACACCATTTTATTTCCATTATTCACCTGATTACACTTGGATTCACATGTAAGGCTGTGGCTGTTAATAAGAATCAAATGTGTTTACCCACAATACAACAACAACAGATTGGCCTAATGAACTCCCGGCTGAATCAAACCAAGAGACGCTCATGAGATCCACATTTGTTATACAGTTCATTAAATTAAATTAAATAACATTTGGTGATTACTGATAAGTAACACAGATTGCATTGCCATTAACAGGATACTCATAGAGTATATGCGAATGTGTTCAATGTAATCAAATAATAAAAAAAGGTTTACTTTTTAATTATTGTTACTTTAAGTTATCCTATTTTTAATTGGATTTTTTGCAATTTTACTTTTCTTTTAAATACATTAAGATTTTAAACACATTTATTATTATTTAGTCTGAATTAATTAAACAAACTTCAATTTATCATTTAATTAAATGCCACATTTATTTTTTAATGCTTAGCAGCTGTGAGTAGCTTCTCAATGTCCTCGAGACAATACTGTCAGCCATCAACAAATCCAAACATCCATAAAATGACATCGAACATTTTTCAACTGGATTTAGTATGGAATATATTTCATTATATTGGTATTATTTGACTATCCTGTGGGACAACAATACAGCTGTAGTTTATGGTGACTTTGAACAAGTACCAAGGACTGAGAAGCTGAATGATCCAAGCAAAAACTTACTGCCTCTGTGACACCCCTCTGGTGACATTTCACCACAGCTTTTTGACTAAATGTCTCTGTAATGCTGACAACTAACCTTTCTGGAGGCCAGGAACTCCATCCCACGAGCCACCTGGAAACTGTAGCAAATTAGATCCTCTATCGTCAGAGGGGTTTTCCACAAGTCGTCCACTAGAGAGAGAGCAGGAGGGAAAGGTTAAAGAAAGCAGACAAGGTACAATTGAACGACAATGGTAACAAGACAATGAGTTAAATTGTTGAATCTTGGGAATTGAGCAGACTTACTTTTCTCCACAGCAGGACCCTCATTGGGCAGGATGGTTAATGGAGTCTGAGGACTGTTGAGTGGTGAGGAGCGTGGAGAAGGTGGGTGGCAAGCTCTCTGGTCTATTTGACCCGCCTCAATCATCCGTCTCACCTGACTCTGAGTTTTAGGAGAGCGATCCTGAGTGCGGAAAACCATTTAATGTGTTTAGTTTTTAGAAAATGCTGTTCAATAAAGGAAAAAACTATAGAAATGACAGCTCTACTATAGTAACGTAATTCTCGCTGCAGTTACATTATCGAAGCAGAACAAACAAATATAAAAATCACTGTTGTGTTATATACCCGGTATGGGAGGAAGAACTCTCTCTTGGCTCGTAGGAAGTTGGACAGATTTCCATACTTGCAGTATTCCACTATCACCATCAGAGGACCTGGGGATACACACACTTTAATTGTAAGCTTTTATCATGCCAGTGCTTTATGAAAATTCCGTGATTATTTCAACACACATTGTTTTCCTGCTTGCAAAATAATATCTGTTTCTCGTTAAAAAGCTATTTTTGTCACACCATATTTAAAATAGTGACGCTTGGCCTTCTGTAAGCACTTCCTGCTGGGGATAAGCTGCAAGGCTAACTTACTGCTTTTGTTTTAGGGTAAACAGGGTTAAACATTGCCAGATGTGAATCCTCAAAAATGTGCTCTAAATATCAAATTGATGTATGGACAGAAAAGTAGGGTGTCGAAAGAAAAGAGAGGCAGATGTTTGACTTTCTCACTTTGTTTTTCTCCCATGAAAATGTTGTGCGGAAGCTGCAGGGGGTGGACAAAATAATAGAGAAGGGATTTCAACAAAGCTGAAAACAGATAAACTATATCTAGGCCTTGAACTATATTGGATTTTTGGGACGGATAATTATTACTACACTGGGGGGTAAAATACTTTTATATTGGCATATATTTCTCAATATGTTTTCAGTTTATTATTTATGAATATTATTACAATTAGTATTATTGTTGTTTATATGTATCCAAACTGCATGTTTATGTGAAAAAAACAGTAATATTCTATTTCAATTTAATTTAATTCTCATAAAAATCATGTTGTTCTGCTTTATAAGGAAATCGTGCTCTTTGTGCATTCAACCTATACCAACAATAATCATGATATGACCATATAGCGTTCTTAAACACACAGAGAAAATGTAATACATGTAAATCTCACCATTTGGTTTGGTGCAGGCTCCCAACAGGTTCACAACATTCAGATGGTTTCCAATGTGAATCAGTATCTTTAACTCTGACATCAAGGCCTTGTGCTCGCTGGCTGTGGCTCCATCTAAAACACACACACACGCGCGCACACACACACACGCACACGCCCGTGCACACACACACACACACACACACACACACACAGGAATATTAGGTAGGAAATAAATCTTATTGTTTATATCTGTATTGTTTATCTGACAGGGTGTAATGTTTGTGCATCAGTGGGTTCCCAGAAAAACCTCCTGTCGCATACACAAAAACAAATCTCACCCTTTAGCATCTTGACAGCCACCGTGTCCAAACTTTTGCTCTTGCTGACGCCGATTGATGCCTCAATTACTTTTCCAAAGGCGCCGTGGCCTAAAACTTTGCCTGTGTCAGGAGAAAGAACAGAACAACCACAGAATATTCATGTTCATTGATCAATGTAGGTCTGTTTATAGTAATACACAAACAGTCTTAGACTCGGGAGGGGTTGCATGATGTAAATGCATCTGTCTTCCATATAGACAAGGGGGAAGGAATTACAATCTCGATTGCAGCATTTGAAAACAACATGTTCCCATGAGAAGAAAACTGTTGTGGAACAGATGCTTTTTCTCAGAGCGTTTTTTAAAAAGCCGTACATGGAATGAGCACATATTTAACATTAGCACTTTACTTGGCAGCACTTTGCCCTGCTGGCTGCATTCCAACTCATGCCATTAAGGTTCTGGAAATGGAGAACTAATTCAGTTTCATCCATCTATCCGCTCTCATCCTCCCCTGCATATTTCCCCACAAACTCCATTGCTCCCATTTTCGCTTATGAATCCCAGCATCCATTCGTCCTTCTCTCCCAGCCTTTCCCGACTCCTCACCAAGTTGCAGTCTGTCTCTGGAGATCTCCCACTGTGAGGAGTCGTAGGGCAGGTATTCACACTGCTCATCCAGAGGCACCTCCCCCGGGTCCATGATGATTGACAGATAGCCCATTTTTATGTCTGCCGGATTAACCTGAAATTCAGAGAGAAAGAGAGAGCTAATGTCAACCACAATATATATTTTTCAACATGTATTGACTTTCTGCCAGCTGGGATGTTATCTCTCCGGTTAAAGAGACGCCTTGTTTGCTGCAACGCAAAAATTTCCCAACTTGGGATCAATAAAGTACTATCAGCTATCTATCTATCTATCTATCTATCTATCTATCTATCTATCTATCTATCTATCTATCTATCTATCTATCTATCTATCTATCTATCTATCTATCTATCTATCTATCTATCTATCTATCTATCTATCTTTCTATCTATCTTTCTATCTATAAACTTCAGGGATGTAAGGTCATGTTTATGAGGATAAAAAAAACAGATTAGACACATTACACATTAGATGAGCTAAACATCCTGACTAGTAGACTTCCAGTGACAATTTCAAAGCATATTACAGCAACAGTACCTATTTTGCCAGCTGCTGAAAGACTGATAACAGAGTGCTTGAACACCTGTGGCCATCAGCAGCAGGAATGTGGGCATTACATCTGCTGTCTACAGTTTCAATGTCCAATTTCAACTGGATCTCATGGTAACTGACTCTTTGTCCCTCTTCTCTAGCGACTACATCTATTTATAAGTATTAATTATTGTAAATCAAGACCTTTTGTGTTTGCCTGTCTTTTTAACAAAAACAATAGTTATAGTTTTTGTTCACCGTTCTGTAACTTTTATTCCTTGTCTTTATATCTGCCTTATCCTAATTTAGCATGTTGTTTTCTATTCTCTTTAATGACTAGAGTCTCTTTTTTTGTGTGCGTTTCCTTTGCACTTTGTCTCAAAGCTTTTAATGTTTTGTGTAAAGTCCTTTAATTCGCCTTGTTGCTGAAATTGGCCATATCAATAAATATGCCTTGCCATATTTGATTAATCAAAATCTTTCATTTCAGGAGGATTACCAGAAGGGTTTGATATTTGTCAAGTGGTGCTTTTCTTATATTATTCACAGTAGTCGAATATGTCTTATTTACCGTTTTGAATTCAGCTTCAGTCTCTCCTACAATGTAAATTCGACACCATGTGCATTTAAAAGCATACTCGGGATGCTGTGACATACTGCTAATATTCATCAGGCAATTAAACTGTCTGCTGATGACAGGAGCTGCTGTGATTGGCCAGTAGACTAATATTGAAAGTCTCCCCACGTCTCCATTTTCTTATCATTCTTAAATTAATGATGCGGTTTTAAATTCTATTACTTACATTTTAAGACTTCCCCAAAGCACAAGTGAACAAGGGGTCAAGAGACGAACAGATAGAGTTAATGTAAGAGAGAGGAGAGAAAAAAGCCATCTGTGCATAACAATCCATCTCCTGATTAATTTGTTAATGACAGCACCACACTGTGAATCTGCTGCAGAGAAGCAGTGCGCGACGGTCTTATAAGTGACCAAGAGAGGAAAAATAAAAAGCAATTTGGCCTCATTATAGACAACGAGGAGAAAGGACTTACAGTATTTAGCTCATTCCTAGCAGCTATCTGTAACTCTCCAGACCAAGGACTGTCTCAAAGATCAAACAGATTGTGCTCTAACGCCGACGGACATGGCGTGAGTCAAAGGTTAAAGAGTCTCCGTCACAGCTTGTCAGTTTCTCTCACAAACCCACGGACACAAACAGACATGCGGGGGAAATTGGCACCCTCTCTGACCCGCTTCACATTGCAGAAGATAAGGATGAGCAGAGTCCAGAAGAAGATGGCGATGACTCCGGTCCCGATGAGGATTACAATCTCCACATTGGCCTTGTCGTTTGACCCTTGATAGAAAGAAAGACATATAGTCACTTTTGGATGCAAAGGTTATATCTGGAACAACTTTATCGGACATTTCTCTCTCCCCGCTGTAGGGGGTGCTATATTACAAACAATTGATCCTCATTGAAAGCTGCATTGAACTCTTCAGGTGGTGCTAAACAGTCTTTTAATCAATTCAGCCATTCATCATGAGACCACTTCCAGCAAACATTTTAAATTATTCATTCTGAGCACGAAATGTCCCAGCAGTCAATGACTTGCATTGCGGAGAGCTGTACACACAACTAAAAGCACAAAAACCACAGCTGCAGTGAAAAGTGTGAGAGGTGAAAGACCTAAAATCCTGTCGGGTACATTTTGTGTGTGAAAAGGTGAGCTCGAGGCCATTGGTGATTTCAGGCCTGAGTGCACTCAAACAAGCATGTCAGCGGCGAGCGTTTGTGAGTGGATTCAGGTGTGTTGCGCAACTGTGTGAGTGAGTGTGTGTGGCTGTCTCACCGATGACCTGGACGTCAGCTGAGGAGTGGACGCAGCCCCGCTGGTTGCAGGCGGTGCAGGTGTAAAGGCCTGCGTCCTCCTCTGTAACCCGCTGGATACTCAGTGTGCGGTTTGAGTCCTGCAGCTGGATCCCTGAAGAGAGATACACACAGCGCAGCAACTCAATACTCCACATCATAAATCCAGCAAGTTTTTTCAACAACATTCCCTGAATACTTACCTCTGGACTTCAATCTGTAAAGTTCATTTATAATTCTCGGCCCTGTGAGGCGAGACACATGCCCCAGCAGCCTCTCTAAGAGAACCCAGAGCATCAGCTTTCACTCGTGTTGACCCTCCATACTACCTCCTATTATCCTTCAGATGTAAGGAGGAGTTGCATGCTGGGAAAGCTAATGAGCCATGTATATCTGCCTGCAGGGTTTTATGCGTGGGTGTGCATATGTGCAGCAAACTCAACTTTTTGTCGCTGGTTCTTTTTCATACATTTACTAAACAGTATGAGTGTGTGGGTGGGTTGGTGGGTGGTTGTGCATCTCTGTGTTGACTTTTAATCAGGATCAGGATTTATAACGACAGGAAGTCAAACAACAACAAAAAACAGTGTGTGAATAAATATTAACAAAGCATGTTATTTTTGATCTTTTATCTAAAGTCAGAAAAGCAGATATTATCTCTTGAGCTACGAATCCTTCTAAATCAAGATCCAATTTGGTGTGTTAGACTGTGTGTCTGTACAGTACGTGTGGGTTGGAGGGTGGGCGGCAGCACTGTTGTGTAAATGTGTGTATCACCTGTGTGGGTGGATTCACACACCTGACATTTGGTGGAGAGGCTGGTTGTCTTTAAACCAGGAGAGCAGGGGCAGAGGTCTGCCCTCCACGTCGCACTCCATCCGCAGAGACTCCGTCACGTTCACTGTCTGGTTGGTGAGGCTGAGCTTGTATCGTGGCGCCTCCGGGGCTACGGGGACAAAGAGAGGCCAAAAGACAGAAGATAGCAGGAGCAGAGAGAGAGAGGGGAAATCAACACTATGATCTGTCTGAAATGAACATGTTTCATGGTTTTGAACTAAGGTCAAAAGTCAACAAACCCCATTAAAATGTACATCTACCCCACAGGGTGTAATGAAAGGTTGCAGCACACAAAATGAGTGAAGCAGGCATTTGTTTGTGCATTACAGCCCCTCAGCTTTGTTCTCTGCCGCTATGTGTGAATTGTGCAAACACCAGGTAATCTTTCCACTACGTGTGGATGAGGGTATTGGGCTGCGTGGGCTTAGAGGGAGTGTGTGTATTTTTAAGCCTCCAGCATCTCAGCATCAGCTCCACTGCGACCTGTGTGTGTTTCGCCTGCCAAGGGCTGAATTTTTTCTCTGTGTTGAGAGTGACTACTCTGTGCGCCGGGCAATGTGTGTGCATCTGTGTATGGAGCTTTCTTCTCATTCATCTCTCACCTTTTACGGAAATGTATCTGAACAGGCATTGTTTCTCCCCGCTGCGCCTGCTCTGAGCTTCACACACATAATGACCCTCATCCTGCATCTGTATGGAGGGGATAGTGAAGTCCAGGACCCAGCTGTTGGAGGGCTCCTGGAAAGAGAGATGGCCATCAAGGGTGTACGCGTAAAGGTGGACGCTTCTGCAGTCCAGCTCCCGGGGCTTGCCCTGCTCGTCCTGCAGGGCCTGGGGGTCGAGGCGGTACCACTGCAGCTGCTCGTAGGTGTAGTTGTCAGCGCTGCAGCACAGGGACACTCTCTCCTGCTCCAGGAGATTCTCTGAAGGGTGAACGTCCACACTGAACCCCTCAGGGATGGCTTTGAAGAAACAGGGAAGGGCAGGTGGGGCTGTTAAAGACCCTTACAACACAAAGCCGAAAACTGAAGCCTTGGACAAAATGTTGTTTTGACATGGCTCCACGGTGAAAGAACAATAGACACATTTAGAAAATCTTGATGCATTGAAGTAAGTTGTGGCCAAGTTTACCAAAAGAAATACAAAAAGAAAATCTGTATTTACTGTCCAACTTCTCATTTATATTTCGTATGATTCCTACTTTCCAGACACATATATTCATTAAAAACTTAGCAATTTAACACACTCCCAGAAAAATGGTCTCAAGCTTGTGCAGGCAGGCTGCTAGTCTATGTTAGTCCAAATTAAACAAAAATGAGTTTTCAGGCAAAATGCATGTGTTTGGGAACTAGTGAGCATACAAATGGACAAATAAATGTGCATTATACTTCACATGGGTTTAAAACTCATATTTTGATATAGTTTTGCCTTTGTGTAACAAACAACTATTTACATGTTGACTTTCCAATTTCTTTCATGATTATTATTTGAAGTTTTCTTCAAGAATTCAAGGTAACAGTGAGTCAAACGGTATATCAATATTTTGTGCTCTTATTTGTCAAATTTAGGGTAAAATCCAACCCAACATACTTACTGGTCACATAGAAGTAGATCAGCCGTTCATCTTTGCCAACTTTGTTTTCAGCAGAGCACTTGTACATGACGGAAACACTGGCATTGCCAATCTGAAGCCTGCTCACTGTCTGTGAGGCGAGAAAAGGTGATGAGACTTGAATTTATCAGAGGAAACACACATGTTGTAGAAGGAAGTGCAGTCTGCCATCATGTTTTTCGCTGACATAAATCTGAATTTGAGCTGGAAAGGCCAGCATGAAGCCTCCTTAATTAGGTGTGCCTGAAAGATATCAGAATTCTACAATAGTTGCCTGTGTGTTTGTGTGCTCATAAAGAAACTTCCCTCTTATCATTGTGGATGTGCACACACGGCCCCTGTAAGCAGTCCTTACAAGAAGTCAGCAGAGGAAGACTGTTCTAAATATGTTTAACGTGGAAATGGTCCATGATTGCCAAATGTTGTTATGGATTTTAGAATTTGGGACATTTACATAAAAGCATCACAGTGCACAGATAAAGCCACTCTATATTAATGTGGTGTTTACTCTGCTATGACCTGATGATAATGTCATTCTTTTACGGAGAATTCCTAAAAAGGTTGGCTTTTACATAAAACGGCAAACACAATCAAACAGCTGTGATGCACCTTTTGTCGGCCGTCCACCACCTCAATTGCAGTTTCAATCGCCTCGATTTCATTCATGCCGTTCTCCCAGTTAATGTCCTGCCAATTCTGACAGTCTGCGATCCTGTCACTCCGGCCTTTCCTGTCTCGCCGGACCCTGGAGAGAAACACACACACATTCATGACACCTCGCTTTATTTAGATGCACAGCACAGAGTTGGCAGTGGGGAAGAATTCAGAAGCAAATCAAACCAGACATCCTATGGTTTTTTTGGAGGTTTTTTTTATGTACTGGGTTGCATTGCAGATCCGAACATAAGCTCAAGGCCATTATAAGTGTCCTGGCAACTAATGGTAAAAGTATGGTATCTGTTTCCATTATGAAGAACTATGGTGTGACAGTGAACATCATAGCAAAACTAATGAAACATGAAATGGACTTTTGTTTTGCATATTGTCCAAAAGACATCAGTCAACTATAAGCAAAAGACAATCAGGAATAGTTTCTTATTACACTCTTCATATCGCAAAAGCAGTATATAAATTTCATTAATAAATTATGTATATTTTTTTGAATGATCACAAGCCAATTATTTGTGAAATAAACTGATGATCAACAAATAGCTGGTCATTACAATCAGTAAATGATGTTATTGCCAATATTGGAATATGCAAAAACATACACCATGTTTGTTTTTGTCACTAGGTAGAAAATCACATTGACTATCACTCATTTCCTGAGACTTTTCCTAACCTAAAATACAATTGCGGAATTCTGGTGGTTTTAGGAAAACAAATCTTCCATTGAAGCCAAATTACACATGTAGGTTTGTTAAATGCAGACATTGTTTTTTTTTCACTGACTTCGGCGTTGCTAAAGGAATGTCAATGATGGTCAGAAGATACAGACCCCCTCGGCAAAGAAATAGTCCAGCACAGAACAGTGTGTTATTCATACATGGATTTTTAGATTGATTAAACTATCAAGGAATGATGAGCTCATTAGTGATCTTTAGAGGTGCTGCAAGGCGAGGCTACAGGTTTCCGATAGTTCCAGTCTTCATGGTCATCTTAGTTAACCTTGCTCGGCAGTATCCTTATATTAAGTGTAAAGATATGGAAGTGATAATGATCTACTCATCCTTCCTCAAGAAAGTGCATAAGAGTATTTAACGAAATGTGAGAGTATTATTTTTAGCAGAAACATGATTTGCCACTTGGGACAAGTCAGCATAAAAATCTGTATAAAAATATTGTATTTCATTTGATCATGTAGAGACTATCCCCTCTTAGGCTTTGAATGTTGCTCGAAACAACTAAAGTAAATTCAGTGTTGCGCTCAAAATGTTTAACGTTAAAAAATAAATAAATAAAGGAAATTCATTCCTACTGTACACTCCAGAAAGGGTCGGCGCCCATGAAATGTCACATAAAGTGTACAGGAGACATAACATAAACTGGTCTTTTTGAGCTTACGTTAAGCCTAAGCTGCCACTTTTGTGTTATCCTGAATGTACAATCCGAGCTCCTCATTTCTGCACTCAGGTTAAATACCATAATCGAAAGGTCAAGAGAACAGTAATAACTTCATAAGTTAAGGCTTGGGGGAAGATGGAGGCAGGAGAACATTAGAGGGATATTAAGCAGAAGCGGTCGCCTCTCCGGGTTGGAAATAACTGAAATATACTGTATAGGGCTGCCCAGAGAATCCATTACATCGCATTGGGGGACTGAGCACGTATAGAGAAGGGAAGAAAAAGCTGAGCCTTAAAATCTGTGTGTGTGTGTGTGTGTGTGTGTGTGTGTGTGTGTGTGTGTGTGTGTGTGTGTGTGTGTGTGTGTGTGTGTGTGTGTGTGTGTGTGTGCCTATATATGTAGTCACTGCTGTGTGAGAGCAGGAGCATGGAGGATGATCCGCAGAGTAACTTGCACATCATGACTGCGAAGAGGATGAAACAGGTTGGACATTGAACAGACACACTTGCCTTTCGTCCTCTCTATCGCCTTTTCACTTCTCCACTGCCTTCCTATTCATCTCTGCTCTTTTCATCCACCTCCACAATTCTTTCTTCACAACCTTTCCTTTATCATTTCCTCCCTCTCTTCTTTACTTGGAGCCAGTGGACAATTTCACACTGACCTCTTCCTCTTATTTGGTCTTCACATAACGCTTCATGCACTGCAATACTGTTCCTCTCTTCTCTTTCTTTCTTTGTTGAACCTTATCTGCTCCCACACTGGTTACACACGTTGCAAAAATGTCAGTCCTGTGTGTTGTTTGACTTACACTCTGCTCTGGTTGCTGTTGAGGACACACGGGCCCCAGGCTCTCCACTGCCAGCTGAAGGTGGGAGCAGGGAGACCGTAGGCGGTGCACGTTAGAGTCTGGCTGCTACCACTGGGGTAAGGACTGGATGGATCTGCTACTTCCTTCTCATGGATTTGTGGGGGAACTGGGGAAGAGGAGAGCAAATCAAACCATCCATCCAGCAACACATAATATTTAGTGTGACAGACCTGGATGAGAGACAGCAGCGCTCCATTTATTTAAGACTGGACTGTTGAACCCATGTCCTGAACTTGTCCTGAAGTAACCAGCTTAAAGTGTACTTAAAGTAACCAGCTTAAAGCTATACAATCTGTTTTCTTTCTATGTGCATCTGTTTTTTATAAATGCTGCATCTTAGCGTTTATTTTGAAAAGTGTTGTCCTTTATTCCCCAAAAACCAAACCACACATTAGGCCTCATGAATGGAGCTATATTAATACAAATATACTAACAAATTTCTCTTAACAGAAAAATAAAATACATTTAAGAGAATAAGAGTGATGCTGGATGAGGCCTTGATTCCTATTGCGATTGTTTATAAATACCATGATCCATGCTTGGTAAACTTGTAAACCTCTTGAGTTTTGTAGCATAAATGTTAACTGTTGCACATCCACTGTTTTGTACGAAGCATCTGGAGTGATCTCCAACCGAATAGTTACCGTTGACGACAAGCGTGATGTTGAGCCTCCTCTCCAGCGCAGCAGCACTGTTTCTCAGCACCACCGTGAAGAGCCCAGAATCGTCCTGACAGACATCCTTAATCTCCAGAGCATGGTTAGGGTGTATTCTCATCCTTTTCATTTTGAACTCTGAGCGTTGGTTTATCGGCTTTCCATCTTTATACCTGGACACAAGGCACAGCTGCTACACTGCCGGATAAACTCAGAGCAGAGGTGCTCTGCCTTTAAATACAGCTGTAAACCTAAGCAGCATGAAGCCTCATTTTGTAAAAAGCCTATTACATTCAATGAATACACCAGTGTCGTCATACCATTGCGTTTCAGGTGTGGGGAAGGCAGACACATTTACTTGTAGTTTAAACAACTTCTGGAGAGCTGTAACCTCCACCACTGGTCCATTTCTGTAATTGACGCTGATGAATGGCTTTTCTGAAAGATGAGACATTCACTCATTTACCATCTGTGTCTAAAGCACAAAGAGTTCCAAACCAATGATATTTCTCAAGCTTTAGTTTAGAAATGTCCATAGAAAATATTTCAAATCGCTCCACTGCTGTTTAAACATTCATCATTTTCCCTTTATTGCTCTACCAATTCATTGTTAAAAACAGAAGTAAAGGTTTGAGAATTTTGACAAAATGTGTTTTGTTTATGTGACCTCATTTATATTAGAGCCACCCTTCATGCCTACATTTCTAAATATTTGTATATGGTGCAGGATTCCTGAAAGCAAGACTATATCATTTTTCAGGATGGATTTGATTTGTTCTTCTGAAATTAGATTTATAAGCAATAAAACACCCCTGCTCGGTTTAACACCCTCAGGGTTTGCTTTTTTCATTAGAGACTTTCTTGGAATGATATGGCCAGTATGATGTTCAAGGTAAGCTAGCAAAGTGAGAATATACTTTAACATTGCTCTGTAGTGGACATTACTGTCTCCTGCTTACTGTAACACTGTAGTATTGTTACACTGCATTTGATCATTTACCAATATCACAATCATTTCAAGTTACATAGACATGTTGTGTTTTTTTCCATGCCAGAAGCACGACTCTCTCTGCCTGGTCCGTTGGTCGGCCCTTCACTCTGGTATAGCCTTAAATATCTCATTAACTATTGGATAGACTGCCAAGAATTTATTACAGACATTAAAGGTCCTTAGCGAATGAATTTTCCCCCTGACATGAGCTGCATCTCTATTCCACAGAATAGGTCTTGTCTTAATGTACAGATACTTACCATAAATGTGATATTTAGGGTAAAAAACTGATTTTACAAACAAGAAAAAGGCTAAATAGTGAACTTCAACTTTCTGAGCAGGTGCTTACCATAAACTATGACCTGAGTTCGCCTGGTTATTGTTGTTTTCACGCTGGTGACATTGCAGATGTATGGGCCAGTGTCTCTAACGTTGACGCTGTGGATGGTCAGGAAGCTAACAGCCTCTGTGACGTGAGACAGAGCTTCACGATGGGGCTTAGTGTCTTCCCTACTGTTCGGCTGGTGAGAGGAAATTCAATTTAGGTTTTTATTTACTGATGCCGTTCATCATGATCAACTTTTGCTGCCTCATACCTGTTTGCGAGGGTAAGACCACTTAATGTCCACTCCAGTATTGAACTCCACCAACGCTGTGCAGTTGAGGGCCAGGGACTCCCCGACTATCAGCTCCACTGGGTCCTCAGGAAACAGCTTGACATCGTAAACCTCACTTCCTGTTCGGGAAAGAGAAAAAGGGGGGAGGTAGAAACAGAGGGACAGAGGGAGGGGAGACAGTGATAGAGGTCACGGTGACATCGTCAGCAGTTTTTCCTTCCTCACAGGTCCAGAGGAAATGGCGAGGCCATCACACTACAAAGAATATGGGTCTCACAAGTTCACATTATTTCCACTCATCTTACAAGCTATTTATCGGTGAAGAAAATTAATACAGAGAAGCTTTAATTCAAGATAATACAGAAAAAGCAAAAAAGCTTTGGACACTGGCCAGTGTCTCTGATATTCAAGCCACCTCTCTCTGCAGTCTCTGGAAATCACATGGGGTGTAAAAAAACAAGTATGCTGGTGATGTTTCTGCAGCAGACTGTGATTGCCTGATTGTTTAAACGCTCCATTAGCGTTCGAAGCGAAGGCTCGTTCTCAGTTTCTCCTCTGACTGATGCTGATGTTACTTTTGGCCCAGCAGCAGTGGGTATGAGTTTCCTTTCGCCCTCTGTAGCGAGAGGTGAATGATCTCACACAACATAAAAAAGAGCCTCTGGGTCCATCAGAGTTCACTCGCAATGAGAGGGATCCTCGTCATGAAATCTCTTCATCTTAGTTCCATGTAATTTAATTATGCCTCCCATTCTCTTCCTCTTCATTTCTTTTAATTCTGCTGACATAATGGCACACGTCCTTGTTTTAAAAGGGATTTGTATTATTATTTAAGGAAATTATATAATGTGATTAAATCGATCGAATTGTCAGCATTATGGCATCATTGGCTGCCATGTAGAAAATGGTGACAGTGCAGTCAGCCTGGCACCTTCTTTGATTTCCTTTCTAATTTCTCTTTCAACAAAAATACAGCTTCAAATCTCATTTAAATATTTGTACTGGATCAGTTTTGCTTTTGTAGCAGCCTAAGTTAAGGTTTTTGTGGGTGTTAATGTTTTTGCTGCAACACAAGAGGAGATGGAACATTTTAAAACTTTGGAGACATGTTTTTTTTTACCTGCTGCGTGGAAAATGTAGTTAGGAGATTGATAGACTTTGCCTCCCAGTGTGGCCACACACTGAACTGCGATGATCGTTTGAAATCTCTCCATAATGTGTCTGGGAATGGACCAACCTCGCTTGTTGTCCCATGTCAACTCGCTTGTCTCCAGAGGCGTGAGAAACTGATATGACAAACATTAAAGTTCATAATTAAATCTTTGACAGCTTCAATTAGAGGAACAGAATGTAAGAAATCTGTGGTGAGTACAAACCGCATAGAGAGTGACGTTCAGATCGGGCACCGTGACCAGGCATGGCACTATGACGTGGCTGGAGAAGTCGTTGATTAAAATGGTCTCCAGGTCATTTTCCTCTCTTTGGATGCCTCTACGGAGGAAGGGCTGCTCGGGGTCTGGGTGCAGATAGAAACAGGGAGGGAGCTGTTTAAGGGTAACTCTGATGCCAGCCGGGATAATGGCAGCTATTACTGAGATGACTTCATGAGCAGACAGCAATATATCTCACAGCGTGATAATGAACCCCATATAGAAAATGCGCCATATGTGAGAGGCAGCCGAGAGGTTTTTTCCTCCCCTAAACAGTGCTTCTATATCCCTTAAGCTGTGTCTTAGTGGAGAAATATCTCTCTTGTTTTTCTTCCTTAACACCTCGATGTCTCTATTTGTCTGTGAATCAAAGCTGCAGTTGCAAGAGTGCTGTGGGAGACATAAAAGACAGTGTGATACCAATTTTCATTATGGTTATTATCACTACAAAACCTTAGTCCCACAGCAGGAGTGGAAAATGCTTATCTCTTAGACTTTCATGTCAATACTTTTGTACGGGAGCCAAATATGTTGTGGGACTACCTGCTCGGTTCTTCTCTTATTTATTTTCTTCTCACGAAAAGCCTTCTTATTATATTCATTTTTTTCTGCAGCACTCAAAGCTATAACTTCAATCAGTTGCAAGGCCAAACAATGGGTCCGATCGAAAAGCTTATATTACTGCCCTGCAGCGTCCTGAATACACACAGGTAACAGAAACAATACACAATTCCTTGCAGTTTAAGTTCCTCACAATAAATCACTGCAGGTATTAGAGTGCAATCGGTTTTGTAAGAGGAGATGTCGCACCCGGGGCAAGAAGAGGGATATGAGCTTGGGGTATGATTGTAGAAAAACTGTGTGTCAGACGAAGTGTTTGTTGGTTTTAAATGAGCATGTGTGAAACAGATACAGTGCATTCATGCATTCGGGTCATACTGTATGGTCATGTGTGTTTATACGATAGTGTGCAGCAGAGAACGGGTGAAGGGGCGACGTCTGCCTGTCTAACTCAATCCACATGCGTCTCTTCTCCTCCTGCCACACGCTGGGTCTAATTTATGGCTGTGATTTCATCTGCTTCTGATCAGCCCCCTGGTTAGATCTGTAGAAACGGTTTTGGCACCTTGTCAGAAGAGATAAACAGGCGTTTCACTTGAGTGGACTGGTCAGCAGGATTCCCTTACATGACAATCATCTGTCTCTCTGCAAATCTCCCTATCCCCTCCTCTATCTGCGTTTCTCCCACAGCACATGGAGCGAGGGTAAGAAAAGGGAAGAGACCTTAAATTGGTCTAAAAGAACGAAGGTAGGAGTGATGCTTTGAATGATAATAACATATGAGACACTGTGAAACCAGGAGAGAAAACACCAGCAGTCAGTTTTATTGTGCAGGTCTTATCAGACTTGACACATGAAAAGTCTCATGCAAAGATAAATCCACAATAAACTGCTGCTATATTTCAATATTAATTAATGGCCAGCTTATCTTTTCTCTAATTAGAAAAAGAATTTAACTGCTAATTTTTACCGCTATCAAACATTTTGCGTCTCTAATTTCCGATAGACTAATCCTGCCAGCTTCCAGGTTGTTGCTGAGGCAAAGTCAACCATTTCCAGCTCTCATAACGCAGGGAATGCTTCTGCAATAAAACCACAAGAGATCTGTTTCAGTAGAACACCTATGGATCTCTGGGGTTGAAACTGTAGACAAAGAGCTGCAGAGGCAAGAGATGAAATGGTTTCTCTTTAACCACAGAAAAAGTTCAGGCAGTAAAATATCCACACTGCATACTCACTTCTATCTAAAATCGATTTCTAAAAAGAAAAGAAAACGTATGGTCAGAGAATACCAAGTTGACTGACAAGGATTTTCCATTTTGTTTTTCTTGCTTCAGCATACAGTATGTGTGCGTTTTTGGCAGTGTGACTCACCCCTGACGAACACATAAACGCTGACGGCAGTGGTGCCGACAATAATGGCCTTGACATCCTTGTAATAGCAGCGATAGTAGCCCGTGTCTTTGGCCTGCGCCCCGTTCAGGATCAGTCTCTTGCAGTACGGCCTGCCAGGCTGCCCCAGGCACTCGCTGACCAGGACCACCCTCGGCCCGGGGGCCCTGGTGGTCGGTAGCTGTGCCTGACGGTCTGTTAGTACCTGGTCCACCAGAGTCTGATCAGGCCAGGCCCAGGCCAGAGTGTGCTGCCCCCTGACAGCCCATGGGACAGATTTGATGTTAAATTAGGTTCAGGCTGATAAATCACAATCCAATCATCCAATTTCAAATAAAAGGATAGGGTAAAAAAACACTGAAATACCGCATTATTATAGGTGCCTGATATCTGTTTAAAGCAGACTTGAAAAGTTATGAGTATATTCCAAGTATATTGGTATCTGTATTAATCACATTCTAACACATATGGCATCAGGATCATTGGGTTATGTAACAGTCGCTCAATATTAGAATTGAAAAATAAAAAGGTAATTTATAAAAATATGTACATAAACAAAAAAAGTTAAAGTAACATTTTCAACACTGTAAAAGTGTTTGTGTGTGTGTGTGTGTGTGTATGTGACCAGAAAACGTGTGAATGTGTGATTGTGTGGGTGTGAACTCCCTGTTTGCTTTGTGCTTTGTCACATTAATTCAGTTATGGTTGGATGTGTTAACCCAGAGGCTTTATGAGTGAGATTGAGAAGACTCATAATGGCTATCTGAAAACTGATAGCTATGCTCTCAAAAACGACTGTTTCCAATAGGACACATCCTTTTTATATATGGACATGTTGTGATAAACATTTATCAGTGTTGGAGGAACTATTTAGTGTTTAGCAACAGCGCACTGTAATATAATCAAGTAAAAGCCCTGCACTGAAAGAGTTTTTTAAAGTAAACAGTTTTCTAGCTAAATATATTCGAGGTATCACATTTTGTTCTGAGTTTTGTTCTTTTATATTCAAACATTAAACATCCAATGGATTTCTCATACAAACCACAAATTAGAGCAGCATGGACACACACATACCTGCATGTAATGGTGAGTGTATTGTTGACAGGAATCACTAGGTCTTCTTTGGAGCTGTCAAGGATGGGTGGAGTCATAGAAAAGCCAATCACCAGACCTGAGGGAGCAAACAAAGCATTAGAGTCATGTTACGCAGATTACCGCTAGGACCTTTACCTATGGGCCATGTCAGAGCTGCCGGTAGGCTGTCACATCTCCCAAACTCATCAGTAACCTGAAATATGACATGACAGCAGCATTTACAAGCTGTAAGGCAAATACAGGCTTCATTCATTGCCATTCACCTCACCTACTCAAGCTTGGTTAATATGACCGGCTCAGAATGTCATTACTGTCCCAGATTTCCCTCAGGGTGCTAAGGGCTAAGTCAGACTCCAAACCTACAGTTTATCATATAAAAAGTGTCAATATGACTTATGTCCCACTTGGATCTCATTAGAGGTGAAAAGGCACACAGTGCAATATCTGAGAGGGTGTGTGAAGGAGGAGACATTTATGGGCATATTCTACAGCTACCAGAGGAAACAAAGCAATGCAAATAATTCAAGTCCAAATAAATACAACGTAATCTTGTGTTATCTTTATTTAAGAATATTGAATACAGACAACAGGCTAAATGACAAACTTTAAAACTGGCAACCGAGGAGCAGCGAGAATTACTTCACAGTCAGTCGTGACCGGCTGCCAATCAAAACCTGGAGCACCGGACAGCTGCGATTGTTGTAAACAAGCCTCATTCCTCCAACATATCCGGCTGCCCTGGGAGCACAATAGAGCAAGGTTGTTCTCATGTAAATATTTTGTTAATCCTGTTTACATTAAAAGGCTGATCCCAATGGAAGGAGTCTCATCAGCCTCGGCTACCTTCCTATATGCACACACAGAAACTCCAAGATAGCGGTCTGTCTTGAATACGGTAAAAATAAAGTATTGACAATAATAAGAAACTTTTAAACAACGGAAACAAATATTTGATTCCACCTTCCTATGACCCATTTTGTGTATGTTCCCTAGAATGACTTGAAGACAATGCTTTTATTGAAAATTAGTTGCATGACAATAACCAAGGCCACATTTCTGCTACACTGCATTCTGCTGAAAGGATTTTCTTCCCTGAACCAGGAAATTAAATGAAGAAACTGTATTCAAATATATTTTTAAAAATGCAATATAATGAGCAAAATTGTAGACGTTGGTGACTTTTGTTGATAAAGTTTATATCAATATTGTATAATTTTATTCATGGAAATATAGATTTCCTGTTGCTATGAGAAGATCAATACCCCTCTTTTGAATGCTTGTACTCCTATTTGATTTATATGTATACAATATGTACAGTAGCTATATATGTAAACGTTTAATCTGTTTAATGCAGACGAATGTACATGTCATGTGCTGTCCGATTGCCTGGCAACATCACCGTGTTGAAAAACTAGGGATTCAGTTTTTTTTTGTTGGGATTAGACAAACGAGATAAACAACGTGTTAATTAGTGAGCTTTAGGGGTGCTGTTAGTTAAATCCACAGATTTTACACATCAAAGTCTGTTTCTAGTTGTTAGGGAGAACTACTTCAGATGTGAAAAAAGTTTTATAAATCCTTTTGAGTCTCTAGTGGTTGCTGCGCAGAGTCTGATAAAAATAATTAAACACTCTCATCTTTGCTTCAGGCGTAATTTTGTTCCTCTCATTAGCAAGAATGTTTGGATAGATTTGGATAATTTATTAGATTTGGTTTGCCAATTAAGTTAAAGATTGCAAATGTCCACAGATATGATCCGTGCAATGAATTAGTTCCCAATTTTAGACCCTTTTTGTTCCTTATGCATTAATGAGGTTCAGTGCTCATGTCAGCCACATTTGCCTGGTGATGTTGTAATGATTTTAAGTTGTTTATCTTTTTTTGTGGGAAATACAGGAGACATGTTTGTCACATAAGTCATACAAAATGCTATGCTGCATCAACCTTGGGAATTTCTTATAATTATTATTGGCTTTTATCATCTCATCTGTGTCTGTTATTGAACCATAGGGCTTTATTGTCACACGTTTTGAACGCCTTTCTTGCATTCACATTGCAAATATATTTTTTGATCTCAGCTGGGGAAACCAGGTAGCATCATGTGTTTCTGTCTGCACTTGGATAGTAAAAGTGCTCATGCTAATGTAAAACCACCAAATACCACGTGAATGAATGTGAACCAGGACAGCTGGTATCGTCATGCTGACAGAAAACAACGCAAAGTGTGAAGCTTTGGTCAGTCCATGAATCATTCCTAGCTTGGCTCCCAGCAGGGTATTCCTTCCTTGCCCTCACAGAGATCTTTAACTCTGCCTGAGAGGAGAAGCGAAGTCTTCCCAACATATTGTCTCAACTCAGATGTGAACCCGCCAGCAACTTCAGTCCCATCCCCACAACACAGCTTGTCCTCTCTTCCTCACACCTGAAACACAGTGAAGCTGCACTATGCTGTGTTACAGAAACACACACAGAGGTCAACACAGAGGCTTCCAAGAGCTACGGACAAGGTGAAAGTGTAAAAGGAAATTCCTCTCAGAATAGCTTACATCTTCACTATTATAGGAACAGCAAATTTGCTTCACACACTTAAGGAGGAGAACGAGAGGGAGCATACAGACAAGCACTGGAACCCCACAACTTCTATACAGTTCTCCTGCTGTGTCCTCTATTGACTGAAGACCCTTATGTTTCCCTCAGGGTAAAGAGTGATAGTATTATGCCAAAGCCTGGGAGCTTTTTTATATCTGTAAAGCATTCAAATGACAGCCATAGCGATGCCTTGAACTACGGCGTACACTACGCTTGTTCGTACAATTTACAAAATGCTTTGTATGATGCAGTTTTTTTTGCATGCTGCCATTTTTTTAAAGTCTGTGTCGAAAATCATCATATGACGGAGGTTGGCAAAAAGAAATATTGCTAGGCCATTCTGTGTAGAATTGAGACAGTCCAACCATGACTCCCCCGGTGATTATTACTAAAAAACATTGAATCAGACTATACACGCTGCCACCATCCCAGTTAACCTTCTACTTATTTCTACATGAAAAGACGGAATGCCATCAGAACATTTTGAAAGATAAAATTGTGATTTGGTATAATCTAAGGACAAATGTCCCAGGCAAGGCACTACACATTTACATAAAATCTACAGTCTCAATGATGGATGCTGCCCTCACAATCAGTGCAGAGATCGCACACTGACAGACAGGATGCAAATTGTAAATGATTTTTAAATGCCATGACTGACTGGCATACCCTGGGTGACAACACATCACGATGCTGGAGGTGTGTGTTGGGGGGGGAAACTGAAAAAGATGTCATTTTTATAACGGGAAGATTTGAGCTTCTGTTATTTTAAATGCTTAGCAAGATTGATCTATCACAGCACAGGAAAAGTGTCTCACACAAACGGCAGAAGAAGGACATTACACACACATGGAGTCTAGCTAAAACGTCTTTGTAGTCACAGATCATTCAAACTGATGCAATGCATGACAAATGTCCTCTGGGTTTGAGGGTAATGTGGGCCACATTACTTATCAGGACTTTAGAGCTCCTATGTATATATATCGCTTGTGATTCTGAGTGACTCTCAGAACTGCCGAAGGAGTTGCCGCAAAGTCATAAGTTAATATGCGCGCTGGGTTGCATTTGGCTGCTGGCCAAAACCTCTCTGCTGTTTGGACACTTCAGATTGATGAGAGGTATAAGGCGGGGGCTTTTCTGAACCCTAATGTAGGTGACTCTCACCAATGATGCTCCAGGAGCTGCTAGCTCCATCCTGCATGTTTCACAATGATGAAAAGCTTTCATACCAGATGTCCGAATCTTCCATATGCTGTATAATGTTTACACCAAGTTTTCAAACTGTGAGACACCAGATATGAAGGCATGTCGCCCTGTCAGCTGAATTTAGGGTTTAAGAAAATATATAATCCCATTAGCAATCGTTTGCACTCTGTCAAATATAATTAAAAGCACACGTTGCACCGATGTACAGCTATGAGAGAGAATGCCAAGGAAAACCAAACAAATCAATTCTTGCAAGTTCATGGCTGATAGCATATCTTGTCATGATAATAAACACATTTTCCTGCTATGACCTTTCATGATGCGTTTCTTGAGAGATGGTTAAGACTGTTATCACTCTGAAAAAATGGCTCCATGAATGGTGCAAGCTTTTTTAGCTGGAGGACTTTGAGCACAAACCAAATGTGGAGGTGGAGAGTGAGTAAGCAGCAACACAAACCTGCAGCGTTAAAAATAAAGTCAGTACACGGCAGACAAAATGTTACGGTTCATTGTTGTGTTTAAACTGAACTGATTTTCTTTCGCTTAGGTATGGGTTATGTTTTCAGCTTATATCATGATCATTTTTGTCTGTCAGCAGAATAACGAAAACCTTCTGAATCTTGAGTCCTGCTTGAGTTATGTAATACATAACAGTGAAAATATTGCCTGCATTATTTTTGTCAGTGTTTTGTTATCCCTGCAAAATTAAGATTGATGGGAAACGTGTGCACTGCAATATCTCATAATGAATGTGTAGCTTTGACTAAAATAAATGTAGAGTCAGGGTTTATTTTAGTATAACATATTACGTATTACAGGCAGGTTTAAAAACTCTGATGGTTGTTGTTTAAATAACAGACTGCAATGGATAAATGGTCAGAACAACAGATGCATGTTATGCAAATTGGTATTTTGTGTATTTGTTGAAAGTTAAATAAAACATGCAAAATGACAAGCATTCAAATTCTTTTTCTGAAGCAAACAACATCTGACGGATCAACATTCATCTATTTGAAATGATTGCTTGGCTTGAAAAACTGGACAATTGGCTTGTTGGCAACACCCTCACTAATGTGAACAGGGGGCAGAGAGCCAAAAAAATATTTGAGCTTGGTTCCCCTCTTTTCCCATGCATTCCAGCTGGTGGTGCAGAGATAAGCGGCAGCTTTGGGTGATTAGCTCCATCCAACAAAAAGCAACATCACATTTGAACCTACTAAGATAAAACTCAATATTTCCAAAGTTAACTCTCTCACTCTGGGCATAAACAAGCACTTACAGATGTTTAAAATCCTTCACACTAATACACTCTGCATTAATGGCTCTCTTGTAGCGAAGTGTGTTTAAAGATCTCGAAATGACTATTATGCAATCCCTATAAACCTTAAGATTTTGTTGTAATCGCAATGGCTCACAAGGCCACTGATTGTAAAAGATAATTCAATAACTATAAAGATATTTATATTTTAAATGAATGTTTTCATTGGCATTCGTTTGACAAGGTTATTTCCCCCCAAAATCATCCTGTCCTTGTAAAAACTTGACATTGCTAATAGCAACTTCTTTCGTCGATGTGAAAAGGGAGTAATGTGTGTGTACCCTGCACTGGCTCCAGCCAGGCAAAGATGAAGGTTTGAGGGGCATACATTTTTTTTCACACTGATCTTTGTTCATTAAAGCAATAAATACATGTGGTTGTTTGCTTTGGTAGGTAAAATCTAGTTCATATAAGGATGAAGGAGTCAAGAGAGTTCAACCATGTAAACCATGTGACAGCGATGATAAAGAGATGGCTACATTGGACACATGGGTTCACACAGATGTCTTTAAGACATGTTCGCTGTTGCATGCCTTTGCCATGATGGAAGTACCAGATGTATACGTGACATAAGTGCCAGAAGTTTTGTTCCTTGTGTCAGTCCACTCTGCATGTGCATCACACTGCACTTTGATGTGTCTGCTTCACACGCCTGGTTGACAGGCAGAAAGGAGGGGTAACTGGCTACTTGTCAATTGAAGTGTTCAAACAGCATGCCAGAGCAACATCAGAAGTAGCTCTTTATATATTTATTGGTTTGAAAGTTCAGAATACAGAGAAGTACAGACAACTACTACAACAATTCATTGCTGTAAAACATGGCAAAGGTTTAAGAGAAAGGCCAAAAAGAAAAAAGGTTAACCCAAATAATTTCTCGGATAATTGTAACCTCCTGCAAAATATGTAGCGATGCACAACAAACCTGACATTTTCATGCTTACATTTAGCATTTAAACTGCGAAATGACTCAGCCCCTAAATTAAACTTTAATATGACATCTTGTGATTTAAAAAATGTACTTACTTGTTACTGGAAGTTATACAATATATGAATATGTATACAACTCTAATGTCTGAATAGCAGAGCTGAAACTAATAATTATTTTAGTTAACGAT
This sequence comes from Eleginops maclovinus, assembly GCF_036324505.1. NCBI lineage: Eukaryota > Metazoa > Chordata > Actinopteri > Perciformes > Eleginopidae > Eleginops > Eleginops maclovinus. Next base: position 16,860,854 of record NC_086371.1, read on the forward strand.
TCATTTTTTCACGATGACTCATACATCAAAATAGATTGTAATTATTTTAGAGTTGATGTATTAAAATCTGCAGCTTTAAAAATAATATGCAACCAGAGCCATCAGGCAGATGTTGCAATCGGACTGAACCCGGCTAGCCATTTCTCCTTGATTCTTGTCTTTATGCTAAGCTAAGCTAATGTCCTACTGGTTCTAGGTCCATGTTTACTCTACAGACATGAGATTGGTCACCGTGTCAACAACCGTAAACTACGGCAGCCTATGCCTCTAAAATGCAGTATAATCACAAAAAATCTAGCAATGTTGCCATTGCTTCGTGATGTCTAGACGAGTGTCAGACAGTGTATTAGTTTATTATTAGTATTAGTTAACACATCAAATCCTCTGCATTTACAGAAGCAATAATATAGTTTTCATGAATGTACTATATGGTTGTTTTGTAAGAAGTTGGGGTACAATTAACTTTCTTATTCCAAAGAGTAAAGGGAAGTACGGTTTTATCTATGTATGTGCACTCATCTTATCCTTTGCTGACCTCTGTTCATGGCTCATACTGTTGGGAAGTGGTGAATCTGCCTATGGAGGCCACCTGCTGACTAAAGATAAATCTCACAACACACACACACACACACACACACACACACACACACACACACACACACACACACACACACACACACACAACAAACACACCAATGAAGAGACCAAGCTGTCACCAGGCACTTTAAGCCATTTAAAATGTACAGCACCTCTGAAAGCAAACAGATACGACGCAGGCAGGAGTCGAGAGCACGAAAGGTACAAATGAAGACGAATGCTTCTTTTCTCCGCGGGTACGGCACACAAGACACATTAAAGCTCTGTGTGAAAAAGCAGCGCAACGTTTTTCATTGGGATCAAATTTCCTGTTTTCTTTATCATGTTCACGCTGCTCCCACTTCCTATTTTCATGGACGGTGGACGAGATGTTGCCGTTAGTGTTTCCTCCACTGTAGTTTTGTCTCTGATCAGTCACGTGACAGGAACAGGAAAGAGGAACCTTGCATAAACAAATAACGTTTCTCTCAGTCTCATTTTGGCGGAAAGCATGCGACCCGGTAGGTTTTAAAAAAATACAAATCTAGGCTTTCACAGAAGTAGGAATTCTAAGGTACTTTTGCTGTGTATAGATGTTGAAATGTTTCCATGTATACAGCTTTGACTTCCCTTCCCTCAGGGTTAGCCCAACTTCAATATGCAGCAAACATATAAAGTAGAACTGAATTGCACTTTTATTTGAAGATAAATATGTAGGGGACTGTTAGCTCTAGTCATTTCTGTGACACAGTATCTGGCAAGGGGCCAAGGCTGGGGAATTCTGAAATAGCCCTGTATGTCCGGTGAAGGACGAGAGGCCATGCAGGCCATGGAGCAGACCTGCACTCTGGATGTGGAGTCAGCCGGCCTCAGGCTACAACACACTCCCTCTTTCTTGCTCCCCGAAAGAAATAAAGTCCACTTCCTCTGTCATCTGGACACAAGGCCAGGCCATAGCCAGGCGACAGACTGACTGGCAGCACGGCTTTGATTTCATTGTTACTTCGGAGTAGGGTGACATCCACTACGTCCCTGTCCTCTACACTATAAGGGGAGTTAAGCCTTTCCAACATCCTGCAAGAGGGGGGTTGCCAAATTAAGGATGCGGCGACAAGCCATCTGGTCCAGTTTCCTATGTTTGAAACCTCTGTCCCTGACAAAATCTTCCTGTACCTGCCTCACAGGCACACCGGACAAATAAAATTCTTCCTCTGTGGCAACCCAATTTTTTGCATGTCATCATTTTTATCTTTGAGAAATTGTTTCCCCTGCTGTAACATGAACCAAGCAAACTTTAGCAATGTGGTAAATGGTTTGCCTTGGCTTTTAACAATGAAAAGTTTGTTGTGACACATCTATTACGTCTCTTTTTTTACAAGCAAATGCCAAAGATTAGCACAGTGCACGCCTGCTGTGATGGTTTGCACGCTCCTAAAATTCCTGCTGCCAGAGGTCAAACTTTGAGGAGCCCCATAACTGTGCTTGTTACCTAATTCCTGGAGATTCAGGCCATAAACAAGTCTCCGCTGCCGCGTCAGATGTCCCAGTGAGCTAAATCACAGCGGCCTCTTAAGTTGCAGAAAACAAGGGCAAAGTAAGGAGTGCCGGGTCAACACTCATGGTGCTGAATGCCTAAAGGGAGGGAAGCTGGCAATTTCCTCAGGCTTTGCCAAAGGACTCTTTCCCATGAACCTCAACCGACCTTAAATAACAAGCTAAGAGGCATAAGTGACCACTGAAATGCTACAGAGACTTCTATGTCACAACCCTATAGACGCACATCTGCCTGAGGCCGGGTGGCAATTTGAACGTAATTGCTGTGGCTCTCGTTAAACTAATAAGAGCTCTAAATGATGCTTGTTTCTAAGCAACGCAAGCACTTTAGAGTGTTGTAATATCAGTGTAACAAGATCTAGTTCCTACCTTCAGAGTGTTTAGAGTGATCATTCAAGAGATTCCACAACACAAATTATCTCTAGAGTCTCTCAAAGCTACTTTCAATAAATATGTTTTCACTACAGGTTCTGATTTCCACATAACTGGCCTTTCAATAGCATGTCAAGAAAACTTTTTAAAACACCAAAGAATGTGAAGCTACTCCTAGTTATTTTGGACAGCCTAATTTGTAGATTAACACACCTCACTTTCTAATGAAATCCAACTAGTACTTAATTTAAAAGGAATAGGTAAATGTGCAGCAGTCCTTGTGATCATTTTGTGTAACTAACAGCAGCACTGACATATAAATGATTTCATCTTTGTGCACACTCTCACCAAAACACGGATGTGATCATTCACTCACTAAGGTATAGCTGAATTGCTCAGTTATACCTTGATTTCTGAATTGATTTCTGAATGTCTTTGTGCTCTACAAGCTGCAGTATGAAACTCAGGCCTGTGTGAAAATGATAGAACTGACAGAGAGACAGAAAATCAATAGGTTACACCTCCTCTGCATGGTAATTATTCCAAGTGTGGGAGAGTGTTGTAAGAATGCTAATAAACTAGTACTTTGTTGGAGCAGAGCGGCAGCTGGTGTCCGATAAAGTACGACTTTATCTCATATTTAAATTATATCATGTCTCCCCCTCTCAATGATGGCCAACTTTCCAGCTCGCCTTTGAGTGTGGCCAGCTATGCCAAACACATCATTTCTTTCCCTAGCATAACTCAGCCCTAAACTTTGCAAACTGTACTTTGGCACAGCAGTAGTTAAAGCTACATTAGCATGCTAGGATGCTCACAATGCCAATGCTACCATGCTGGTGTTTTGCAGGGATGATGTGAACAATAACTTACATTTTGTGTTTAAGCATGGTTTCATTTGCTTGTTGCCAGTAAACATAACATACAGCTAGAGGCTGTTAGGAATGTCATTAACCATTTTCATTCACAAACCAAAAGGACACATTTTGACCTGATATATTACCCGTTAGGGAATCAATTCATAATTCATCCCAAGAGGAACAGGAATGTCTGTGCAAATTCTATAGCAGCTATCCAATAATTGGTATGTCATTTAAACAAATGTCAATCTCATGGGTGGCTCTAGATGAAAAGTTAGGGAATCATCAAGGTCCATGCGATACATCCTCTGGGCACGATGGAGAGGCACAAGAGAAAGGGATCAACAAAAGTAGTAGACTCAACCCCTGTAAAAACATGCTGGTACGTAAAACATTTCACAGCAATCCACACAATAGTAGACCAAAGAGAAGCGACAAAAAGACACACTTTGCCACACCTATAGAGCCATGCAGCTAGCAGGCAGCTATCGTAGCATGGCTAAAAACTGGGCACAGAAAACATGCAGGGGACAAAAATATGAAAACAAAAATACCACAGATGGTTTGAATCAATTATCTAACACCAACTGACACATATTTGGCTGTTACTGCAGATTCCTGGTGTTGAAAGAGCTTATCTCTCAGCTCTAGTTAAGTTTAGGGTTTGGGTTCTTTGCATGAGGAGAAAGTGAGTGACTAGGCATCCAAATGCCCAAGGGGCCTCACTACTTCATGGCAGTGATGAGTGAGGCACCGGACTCCTTATTTATTTGGATTTTACTGCAGAGAGCTTCCCACACGGAGCAGCAGCAGCATTCCTCTCATCCGAGCTGATATCTTGCTGATAGAACCAGATATGCAGGAACACGAACTGGTGTTCTGCTCCTCGGAGTCCTGAGGTTGAATCCTGAGATCAGCACTGAGGATAGGGGGATATTGTTGGCTATAATAACTCAACCTCTATAAGTGGACGACTAGAATAATACCCATAGTTGAGACTCAGATTTCGGGGATGATCTGATCAAGAAGAGGTATGCGTACAGAAAACACTGTGCTAAAAGCAATATCAGCACTATGCACCCAAGACACAGACAAAGCCAAAGATCATCAAGCTCTAGAGCTCAGCTTTAGAAAAAATGATATGATTCACTGCTTTCATATGTGACTGGGAAGATTTTCAATAGCCAATTATACTGCAACAAAAACAAGGAAATTAAAGAGGAGATGAATCAATCAGCGATTAACAATTCATTTCAAAAGTATCCTGTACTAGCTGAGCTGCACCAGGATGTCTTTCTTATATGAGACAGAATTTCTGTGGCTGTGTAATAAATGTTTTGGAACCACCGTAATTCAAACCAGAGACAGCGTGACAGGAAGATGGTAGCAAATTGCTCCGGGTGAAATCTTCAAGCTTCATAAATGCAGCTGCTGCGTAAATTATACCTCCCAAACCCCACAGACACACAGACACACAGACACACACAGACACACAGACACACACACACACACACACACACACACACACACACACACACACACACACACACACACACACACACACACACACACACACACACACACACACACACACACACACACACACACACACACACCTAAAATGACAATAACTTCTGAGTTCAGGTTTGCAATCCACTCTCCCTCAATCTCCCACTCATCAGAATCATCATAATGATGCTTGCTTCAGATCCTCATTTTAATGTCACAATTTTGTATTTTGTAGAACGATATTTGGGGGATAAGAGGGTTAAGAAAATGTTTCAGACTAAAGACACATGTAATTTGAATTCCATAGGAGATCTTTTTTTATGAGGATAATCAATCCTTTTGAAACAAGATTTCAAGAGATTGTAAGGAGAGAGAGATTCTAAAAGGTAGAAGAGACACATGGTCAATTGCTGCATTCAAGGTCCATCTTGTGTATCTGGTAGTTAGGTCATTCTCTGCAATAACTAGAGTAAAAATGACTGAAACATTTTAAATTAATTATACAGAGCCATTACTTCAAACGACATTCAACCCTCAAACAAGGCTGTGCTCTAAAGTGGTGGTGGGCAAAATGCTGCAATCTTGCACCAGTAATGGTCTCTTCTCTCATATCTCCGTCTTAATTGGGAACGCAATCTCACAGGTACATACTGCAAGATTGTAATTAAATTATGTGCCTCTCTGTTATGAAGCTGGAGGTTGTTTCTGTCTCCAGGATACTTCTGGGATATTGTGCTTCTCCTAAGTGTGTTCACCATTGACTGAGAACGATTGGGGCCCTTCATGGTTGAGTTACCAGAGCTGCCAATAAGTCTTTCAACAGATAACACTGCACAATCGCTAATAGGCGCATCAGGTTTGTATGACAACAGACATTTCAGACAGTGTTACTATTCCAAGATACACATTGTGGATTAATTAGAAATGATTATGTGAATGTTTAATGAGTTTTGACTTGCTGTTGAATAATGCAAAAGTTTAGATACGGCTAAAAGATGAGAAACTTCGGAATATATTTGGTGCTCATTATAAAATATAACATCACTTTTGACAGAGGGCAGTGATTATTTCTCATTCATAGAGTGACTGTTTATCCGTTCCTTCAAATATACGTGATCCACCTAACTCATGAATTTTATGAAGGAGAAAGAGAACATCCCTCCACCCCGGAGTCAAAATTGACCATATGGCGACTGCAGCTCATGAAAATATTCCCTGATCTTTATGAACAGCTGTTCTCCAGCAATCAGTGATGAACAACTCAAACATACACATTCAGTCACTGAGCAAAAAAACACAAAACTGGGTTCCAACCATACTACCAGATATCACAGTTTATCAGAGGGCCCTATTTTAACTATGAAATATTACAATAAAAATGATGTGCTTAAGTCTCAGTTGTGACTATAAAGCACACGTGGAGGCAGATCACTTTGAGAATAACTCCAGATTTTTTAAAACAAGTTGGTTTGTACTGGACACAAGTGACTTTCTCTCACATAATAGGCCTACTGGCTTAACAAAAATAAGACTACATAAAGACACCACTCTCGGAGATTTTAAGGGACCTGCCCTTCCTCCACATGTCAGCTCTCCTCCCACTCTGCCTCTTACTTACTGTACAAATAAGCCCATCATCATAAGTAAAGTCATTCAAAGTCATCATAACAGATATTATCTAATATTTGTTTCTCATTGTGAATTTAGCATCAACAATTAACAGCTGCATCTTTATCCAACACAACAACAGCATGCCTCCCTCTAGTGCCTATCTGAATGTAGACTTTGAGACTGCCGCTGGGTTCCTTATTAATTCAGTCCCATATTAAGAGGAAAACTTTCAATCACGTAGGAGTGATAATTGATTATGAACGCAATATGTGTGCACTGGGAGATGAAAAACGCGAAAGCATTCCATGTTTCTGATTGAATATAACATGTTGAAATGTCCCACCTCGTTTTAAATGTCTAAAAGAGAAGGTAAACAGAAACGCGTAAGTTCAGGATCTACCTGCCTCAGACTGACACCGCAGCTTAACTTGAATGAAACGCTTCGGCTAGAAATAAAACTGAAATCAAGCTTTACAAAAAAAAGATTGATCGAAAGTCAGTGTCAACAGTCACCTCGCTCATAAAAGTTATGCGTTCAAAACTTATAAGGTAAAAGTTTCCTCACCTGAAGCATATGCTATTCCAATCAAAGTCCGACAGAAAAGTGTAAAATCTGTCTTCATCTCCAGATCTCCGGTCCAGGAGCGCAGAAGCTTGCGCGGTGTTTCTTAAAAAGTCGTTAGTTTGACTGCTGGTGGACACAGTGGAGAGGGTTTGAATGAATGTCCGTGGATGGAGGGAAAACTCAGGTGAACCTCGGCCAATCGATGCCTGCCTGTACTGTGCACACAGAGAGTAAAGCCCAAATGCTGAGGAAAAGGAACAAACTATTCTCACTCCGTTTTGTCAGAAGGATGCACAAGGCACTGAATGGGATTTACAACAATTTCCCTTTCCCTTGCTCGTGACTGGAGTGTGTGTCGGGGGGCGGGGGGAGGGGGGGGGGGGGGGGTTGGTGACTTGGGCGGGGGGGTCCCTTACATCCATGACAAATTTCCCTTCCAGCAAGATCCCATTCATTTCATCCACTGTTAAAGACCTTTGGGCAGTGGTGGAATGTGGAACTTCCATTTAATGCAACTTTATACACTGTTGCCCAAAAAGTTGGGATCAAATAATTTATTGTGACTGTGATTTATTCTTGATAAATAAAGTGTATATATTCTCATCACACATCACAGGGACAATTAAATAGGAATGTGTCTGAAAAGCAAATTATTCCAACTTTATGGGCAACATTGTACTGAACTACACCAAAAATTTAAATATGTACTTTTCAATCCATTACATGACATAGATTAAATGTTTGCGTCCCCTCCCGGTCCAGTTACAACCAGAGATCTTCACATTTTCGAAGCTTTCTTGACAGGAAGGATGAAGTGTTGCTTTTTGAGATAAATCTCCTTAAGTAAAAAAAACCCAAACATTTTCAAGCCCCCTTGGATTAGCTTGAAAATGCATCGTCAGAAAGCTGTAAACATGGCTGTTCTTTTTTTCCTGAGCATAAGAAAAGTTTACTTTTCTGAGATGCTTGGTTTTAACAGGATGGTGGCACTGCAAACATATGATAAGATAGAATATGATGCGTTGCTGTGTATTAAACTTCCCAACATTATGTAAAAGAGTTTAGATAAGCACAACCTAAACAACTACAGTGTAAAACATCAATTCAGCAGTAATATCAATTCATCATTCAAGACATCATTATGACATAACTGAAAGGGAGAATTTTCTGCATATTACATATTTTACTTTTGATACAGGCAGATAAAACCTTTACCTAGAGAAGGTTTAAGATGCAGGGCTTTTACTTGTAATGTCTAGTATTCACTCAAGTGACGTATCTGAATACTTAACAGTGTATAGGTCATTACAGGATGCATATAATCACTAACTTCCAATATGACAGAATGCACGATGCTGTACAGGAGCTGTAATGTATTGCTTATGTGCAAAACATTCATTTTCATTTCATGGACCTTTCAAACCACTTTAATACCTCCTGACAGTCATTCAAAAGCTCAGCAGATAATCCTAATACCATCAGAAATTCCTATAAAACCACCACAGGAGTACAGCCGTGTCACCGAGGAAGTTAACAAAACACCAGCCTCTGCAGGAATATTAAAGACTCTGTCAGGATTTTTTCTCCTTTGGTTGCCGGTCTTTAATCCACAAGATAATACGTCTAGTCTCTTAATGCTTCTGACCCCATAATGTCAATGCAATTGTATTTGTTGGGGTCAAATGTCTGTCGTTAATTTGATATAGAAAAAGTTTTCTTTCAGACCTTAGTGAACCACAGCTGAGCAGAGGTGCCTTTGGAGCACCGCACTACCAAGAGTATGTAATTATTCTTCTAAAGGGTCGGATTTAATGATGACTCCAATGAAACTAAACTGCGCAGAGTTCTTCAGGCCATGTCCTAGTCCTGTTAACCCACACACCCACTCATCAATTCTCCCGAGCAGTCCTTGGAGCATAAATGAAGAGCATGATGAGCAAAGCATGGCCAAATTGAGCTGCTTTTAGCCCTGTTTTACTTTACAAAGAGGGTATTTGAAAATTGGAAACTCATGTACCAAATACACTTGGAAATAAAAAATCAAGGCGATACAAGAGGAGTGAACTTGAAGCTGTGTGATTAATTCATAACTTGTCAGAAGCAGCATCGGTTTCAAGGTCAAATCAAACCTCTTGTGGACCCACAGAAGAACCAGCATGCACATTCAAGCCAATGTAATTAATCAGCCCTGCTTTCCAACAACATGTGCTGTAAAATCAATAGTATGCTGTTATCTCCTCTTGGAAATCCATTACAACGATAATAACGCTAGCTGACTCGAGACCTATTCCTAACTGTATCTTAAGAACTGTTAAACACCAGTCCATCAGTCAAACAGCAGCTGTCGATAAGAATAAACATTTCTTTCTCAATATGATTATGTTGTTATTCTTAATAATTTCCAAGCCACAGAGACCCGGAGATCAGGATTGTGTGGAATAACAGGGAGTCAAGGAATCATTGGGTGTTATTGTGGGCATCAGTTTCCCCCCAGATCCCTTACGGCCATCCACCTCTCTGACCTTAAAACACAATGTTGTGATTGAATGGTTGTAATTAAAATGTTCTCCTGGTTTCAGCCCCGCAGCGCCCTCGGTTTCAGAAGAACATAAACACGCTAAATCGTGTTGATAGCCTAACAAAGCTATGTCCAGGGAGTTACCAAATCTCACTATGAATATAAAACAGATAATGTCAGAAACCCATGAAAACACTTGAGTGGCCAATGTAACAATAAACTGCACACATAAGCATTCAGGCAAACCATTCAGACAAGTAATAACAAACAAAAGGCCAGTTTTGCATGATTGCCCCTGCTGTGTGCAAAAAAAGTTTAAATTTATAATGCTGCTGGCTCCTGAGAGACAACTTGGACCCAAGGACCTGTCCTTGATGTGCCAGCACTCCATCCGGCCCATCCTCAGGTCAGGAAACACATTACAGATCCACAAGTTACTATTATAGGAAGGAAGTGGAGTGCGCATTCAACCGCTCGCTCTCTCACTGAAGTCCATGCCCATGGGCTGGTGCATGGCACTGCACCCTGCCAAGCTGTTTTGAATTGGCTGTCACTGATAGAGAGGGTTTTTGTTTTCTTTTTGTTACGATTGAGAGATCAGAACAGTGGTTAAGGGTGTCTGACTTAAAGAAGTAGCAGTGCTTGCATGTAAACTATTTATCCATTAAGTTAAGCAATGAGGAAAAAGCAGCCTGTTGACATAAATTCTTCTATGATGCTGAACTCCTGGAGGTCCAAGCAAATAGTACCTGATGTGTGCCTGATTACAATTACCCACCTTGACTGGGCCGCTGGCGTTGTTGATGTTTTCATCTGGTTTGTTTTTGTGGCTTCATGGCCCAATTTGGCCAACGGTACAACTACCGCTCTGGGAAAAAATTAAGAGACCACTCCAAATTTTTCTTATATCTTTTCTCATACATGTATGGCAGCCATTCCAGTGTCTGTTGACTTCCAACACCGAGAAAATTTGTCAGTAGTTTATAGGATACAATAAAAAATAACAATAATTTAACTCAAAATACACACCATTAAATAGTCAAACCAGAGAAACTGATAACGCTGCAGTGGTCTCTTAATTTTTTCCGGAGCTGTATATTAGCAAGAACTACCACAGAAGCAGTTTTGAGTATTTTGCCATGTATCAATGTCTCTTGGCACAGATTTTGTAACAACCATGCAAGGTGCAGTAACAATTTGTTTTTAACTTGAGATCAAAGTGACGGCCAAGTCCGCAGATGGGTGTGGTCCGAGCAAAGGGGCAAGATGTAGGGCGCTAGGAAAAGAGGAAAAGGCCATTTGATGGTCTGATGTCGCAAATAGTGTTCTGTCATCCCATAGCAGGATGGTTGCTTGTTTCGTTTAACGGGAAATTGTCACAACCCTACATTTATTTTTGAAAAACTGTGGTAGTTTTCTTGCAGCTTGAGGGCAGCAAAATAACCCAACATGATCTAGCCATTTAGTTGCTAAATGCTACACGATAATCAACAGTTAAGATGCTGACTTTGTTGATTCGGGCTGGATGAATAAGGTGGACAGTGGGTTTGATTATTTTTCAGACTAAAAGCAACTGCTCGCTGTGATGAAAAAATTTTTTGAAATAAGAAACAATGCATTAAAGTTTCTGAACAGAAAGGCAAAACAACAAGCTAAAGGCTTAAGGGGAGCTAACAAGTTGGGCGATGCTAATCTTTGTGACCACTTTCAAATTTGCCGTTTTCCCACTGTTTATAGGAAACTAATGGAGATTACAGTTTTATATGTTTATGCCTCTAATGAAGCTACATAATTCAAAACACATTATGATACATTTAATGCAGTCACTTTTTAAAACTTGTTTATGAGAGGAACCATTAGCTTTCCAGAGAGGACATGTGGTCCAAAAAGAGCCACAGAACCACTCATACTCGCTTCAGATTTAATAATAAAGTAATTGCTCTTTATTATTAAGGAAATGAGTAAACTCTCTGCAGTTATATGTTACAGAGTGGCTGACCGGTGCATTGTAAGTGTGTTGTATATGCACCCACTCCACGGAGCGGTGCTGTGCAGGAAGAGCATGGTTCCCCTCAGGTGCAGTTCATTTCCAATTTGCAGAGGAGGCAGCAGCATCCTGCTTCAGCGGGTCCCCTGAGGCCCGTTGAGCAGCCCAGAGGCATCCCCACTGTCACTCTGTTTTTGTGACCTTTCACCTGGCGGGAGGAAACAGGACATCGGTGCTTTTGTGTGTTTGTGAAGATAACCAAGAGCCCGCCCTTTTTTGCTCCATAAGTGTCAGGGATGACTTGTGTATCAAGCTTTCTTCTTTGATGATGCTTAATAACATCCTTGATTATTTCAAGTGAGGTCGTGTAAGAGTGCAGGTTCACAGCTGCAGAAGAGAATCAAAGTAAAAAGTGATTTATTGTTTGAATCGGCAGGTTTTACAGTGATCGTTTGGGTCTTATGCAACTGTCATGCAATGGCAACAATGTAAAAATACTGCATACACTGAATCCTGAAAAGAACTACATTTGAGTCATCTCCTCTTGCTATAAAAAAATGAATAGTATATTATACCATACTTAAATTTAGGCACGTGTAATGTATATAAATGGTTGTATAGATAATGACAAATCAACAGCTGCTAGAAGTCATATTAAGAACCCATAAGCCCTGTGAAATAACATTTGGATGTTAAACTTCATCAGAAAGAACATCTGTTTCTCATTTCAGACTAAAGTCGAAACATGAACCGTTTAATCAGATGTAAAATCTCACAATGAAGTGCACAAATCTAAAATGGTGATTAAAACAATAACCTTTTACAAGCGACTGAGGACACCCTGACTTGATGAAAAATAAATATTAAGAGTATCATTCAAAGGTCAACTGTCTTCATCTTTTGATTTTGATTTGGTTGAGCAGTGAAGAACCAGTATGTCCGCATGCATCTAAGCTTCACTATATTCAACCCTAAACTGTTAAATGTTTCTGTTGATTGCTACAGCAAATAGAAATAGCCTCTTCATAACAATTACAAGGCTTTCAATCAAGGCGTTTAAGGCTTATTGCAGGTAGAAAGTAGATTCATCTGGCTATATCTGATCAGCAGCATGGAGAGCAATCTAAAATCGCTGATAGAGACCCATAATGCTAAAAAGGCACTTCTGTCTTTTATAAGCCGAGTGCTAACAGTTATTGGTCAAGAGATGATTAGAAAGCTTTACATACTGAAAAGCTTTTTATCGATTCCACCCACGCTAGCCAGACAGAGCAAGAGGAGGGTAGTGGAGGAGTTTGATAGGCGGAGGTTTCTGTCGACCGTCACTGATGCATGGGCTGAAGAAGGGGAACGCCTTGCCCCTCGGCCCGTTGGTGAACGAGTACAGCAGACTCATATCATCAGCGTTGTAGAAGGACACCCTCCTTTCCTCGCAGTCTAAGTAAACCCCGAGCCTCTGAGGGGCTGTGACGAGCTGCAGCCTCGTCCAGGGCTGAGTGCCAGCCGAGTACTCGCTCCCGTTACGCAGTCGTAGCGTCCAGTAGCCGCTTTCGGGGCTCAGCTTGATGCGAGTGTGCCTGTCAACAGCCTCTGAGGCCACGCCCAGGTCCCACTTGGGCTTGGAGCCCACTTCTACCTCCCAGTAGTGTCGGCCTGACTGGAAGCCCTGTGCAGCCAGGATGTTGACGCACTGCAGGAAACGTTTGTTGTGGTCATTGTGCGGGATCATGACGTCACATTCAACAGCCGCCGTTTTGTCCCTTGAGACCTGAATGCTCGGGTGCGCTGTGTCGACATCAAACGTTAATGGGGATGGACCTGTGGGGTGAAACAATGAATAAACCGTAGCTTTATCAGTGCGTTCTTCACATTTATTTATTTTTATCAACTATCATTAGTGGAACAATGGTGTTATTACTGTGTCTGTGACTCTATATAATTTCAGTAATCGTTCCGTAATAACTCCCACTGTTGAGGCAGAACCAAGTTTTTGTGTCTAATGAAGCACATCAGAGAGGAAATTACCTGGCTTCAAAGACTTGAACATCTTCCTCCATGTGATGTACTGTAATGGGGCCATGTATTTGTTGCTGAAAGCGTTTATGTCAAACTCTGGGGCAATATTTACCTGCACACATGGCCTGTAGGAAAAAGCAAATAAGGGTAATTTATTCTGAGCACAAATAGAAACATATGACAAGTGCAAAAATAACACAAACTGAAATGGACACTTACTTTATCTGTGGCAGCTAGAAAAAAGGAAAATATTATAATTAATATTATTAAAAGTGCAGATGTGACAAATACACAGTTTAAAGGCTATTAAGAGGCATCAATAAATGTACTTCAAACTTGGATTCTCTTTTCACTCTTTGTCCTAGTCGAGAGCTTACCTGAGTCAGGACGATGTTCTCAGTGTCAGCGCTCGCCTGCTGCAGCAATCTCATATTCTCCTCCAGCTCTCTTACTGCCAGCTCCATGGCCTCACTGTGGCGGTGGACTTTCTCCACCTCCTCCTCCTGCTCTCTCCTTAGCTGCTCCAGCATGCAGATCTCCTCATCGTGAAGGATCTGATGGAAAGCTGTGAACTCCCCTTTGACACGAGCCTGCATATCTGCTCCCACCCTCTACAACAGGGACAAAATTAGTGAGGAAGAGGACATAATGTCACATCTTTCTTTGCACTACCACAGCTATTTTGTTGCCGAGTGGTTTGTTCCATTAAACCTCTAAATTGCTTCCGCAAAAGTACACATCTCTAGAGAGAGACAAACAAGGGGTAATGAAGCAACACTTGCATCAAAAAGCTATGTGTCAAACAAATGAAGACTGCATGGAAGGATTTCCTGTTCATCATCTCACCACAGCAGGCCGTCTAAATGCAAGCTCTTATTTTCTATCCGTCTCACACACATTAGATGTGTTTAAGTTTCTGTTGCCTGTGCACCGTTTGTCACATGGTGTAATGAAGATTTGTCTAGGTCTTAAAAAAACATGGAAACAAAGAGCTGTTCATCCGTTACGGCTCATTGAGACCATATGTGTTCTTACATAACAAGATGATAACTAAGATGTATTGATAATTCATGTATGGATTTAAGAAGAGTGAATACAGAGGAGAGAAGGAGGAGGTCGACAGAGAAATAAGCAGTAAAGTTGACAGTAAATATACAGTGTAGCTGAGGTCTCCAATTAATGCTGCAGCCATATTAAATGAATGTCTTAAACCATGTATTTTTATCCAAAATGTCAGCCTATAAAACTGTTTAACAACAACTATTTAAATATGTGTAGCAAAGTGACAAATTAAACATTAATTTAATAAGCTATTTTAATATTAATTGGCGCTTTTTCCAGTGATCGCACCATTTTAAAGAGCAGTAATTGGGAATCACAACATGGATTCAGGTGTAGTCGCAAAAAGTCAATGACCACAGCAACAGAAAAACACAATTAAATCGTTAATCGGATTCATTTGTATGACATTAACTGTCAACTTAAATTCATTGGCCGTGACATCCTCAGTCTTTTCTGAGGTTTAATCATCTTAAAGCTAAATAAGAAGGTCTTGTTATGATGCACTGGGTCTCTCTGCTGAAGCAAATAATTACCATGTGAGATTAAAACTGCACAGCAAATATTTCTTTAACAAAGTCCACACACAATGAAGTCAGAGGTTAGAGAGACATTTATCCACCCAAGCGCAAGCCCCATTATGTTTTTTACAAATCAAAGCACAAGTTGTCACTTACCACCATCTGCAAACACCACTAAATATGCACAGCGGCACATTGCAAACAGCCATTAGAGAGTTTCATGTGCATTCTTATCTGCTAAGTGCTGCCACCACTCGAGTTGAGCAGAGGAGTGTACCTTTATGGTGTCCATTTTGTCTTTGTTTCTGCGAATACTGTTGATGCAGTCTTCCATCCTCAGGCGCTGGCTCTCCAACATCTCTTTCACTTGTTTCTGTACAGCAATATGCAAATGAAGTCAGTATGGAGACAGAGACAAAAGCACATAAAGAGACTGAACAAAGCATTAAGGAACTCATATACAGTGGGGCAAAAAAGTATTTAGTCAGCCACCAATTGTGCAAGTTCTCCCATTTAAAAAGATGAGAGAGGCCTGTAATTTTCATCATAGGTATACCTCAACTATGAGAGACAGAATGGGGGAAACAATCCAGGAAATCACATTGTAGGATTTTTAATGAATTTATTTCAAATTATTGTGGAAAATAAGTATTTGGTCAATAACAAAAGTTCATCTCAATACTTTGTTATATACCCTTTGTTGGCAATGACAGAGGTCAAACGTTTTCTGTAAGTCTTCACAAGGTTTTCACACATTGTTGCTGGTATTTTGGCTCATTCCTCCATGCAGATCTCCTCTAAAGCAGTGATGTTTTGGGGCTGTCGCTGGGCAACACGGACTTTCAACTCCCTCCAAAGATTTTCTATGGGGTTGAGATCTGGAGACTAGCTAGGCCACTCCAGGACCTTGAAATGCTTCTTACGGAGCCACTCCTTTGTTGCCCTGGCGGTGTGTTTGGGATCATTGTCATGCTGAAAGACCCAGCCACGCTTCATCTTCAGTGCCCTTGCTGATGGAAGGAGGTTTTCACTCAAAACCTCACGATACATGGCCCCATTCATTCTTTCCTTTACACGGATCAGTCGTCCTGGTCCCTTTGCAGAAAAACAGCCTCAAAGCATGATGTTTCCACCCCCATGCTTCACAGTAGGTATGGTGTTCTTTGGATGCAACTCTGCATTCTTTCTCCTCCAAACACGACGAGTTGAGTTTTTACCAAAAAGTTCTATTTTGGTTTCATCTGACCATATGACATTCTCCCAATCCTCTTCTGGATCATCCAAATGCCCTCTAGCAAACTTCAGACGGGCATGGACATGTACTGGCTTAAGCAGGGGGACACGTCTGGAACTGCAGGATTTAAGTCCCTGGCGGCGTAGTGTGTTACTGATGGTAGCCTCTGTTACTTTGGTCCCAGCTCTCTGCAGGTCATTCACTAGGTCCCCCCGTGTGGTTCTGGGATTTTCACCGTTCTTGTGATCATTTTGACCCCACGGGGTGAGATCTTGCGTGGAGCCCCAGATGGAGGGAGATTAGCAGTGGTCTTGTATGTCTTCCATTTTCTAATAATTGCTCCCACAGTTGATTTATTCACACCAAGCTGCTTACCTATTGCAGATTCAGTTTTCCCAGCCTGGTGCAGGTCTACAATTTTGTCTCTGGTCTCCTTTGACAGCTCTTTGGTCTTGGCCATAGTGGAGTTTGGAGTATGACTGTTTGAGGTTGTGGACAGGTGTCTTTTATACTGATAACGAGTTCAAAAAGGTGCCATTAATACAGGTAACGAGTGGAGGACAGGGGAGCCTCTTAAAGAAGAAGTTACAGGTCTGTGAGAGCCAGAAATCTTGCTTGTTTGTTAGTGACCAAATACTTATTTTACCGAGGAATTTACCAATTCATTCATTAAAAATCAGACAATGTGATTTCCTGGATTTCTTTTTCTCATTTTGTCTCTCATAGTTGAGGTATACCTATGATAAAAATTACAGGCCTCTCTCATCTTTTTAAATGGGAGAACTTGCACAATTGGTGGCTGACTAAATACTTTTTTGCCCCACTGTACAACACAGAATGTACTTTGGGTTGTTGTTGCACTTTTTTAAAGATGTAGGACTAGTATTTTTCCCAACTCATTTACATAAGGCCGTGGAAAAAAATAAGAGACCACTTCAGCATTATCCTCTTCTCTTGTTTTATTATTTATAGGTATGTCTTTGAGTTAAATTATTATTATTTTTTTGTATTGTATTCTATAAATTACTGACAATTTTTATCTGTGTTAGAATTCAATAGACACTGGGATGGCTGCCATACATGTAGAGATAAAGATTTTTTAAGAAAAACGTTCCGCAGCTGTATATGGATGAGCAAAAAAAACATTTTAATTTAATGCGGTCTACTGGAACCACAGCCCAGACTAAAGCCTTGATAAGAAAACATTTCGACAGACATCCTGCAGAGATGACAGTAAAGACTCTAGACAGCCAAGAAATAGTCTGACACAAAGGGCTTTCAAACTTGCCATGTGTTGTTTTGGTATGGATTTAACAAACAAGATATAACGTGTTACTTAGTGAGCTTTATTAAAGTGTTGTTAGGTGTTACACAGAGCCCGGCTAGCTGTTTGACAATGTTTTCAATCGTAATGCTACGTTAGGCTAACAAGCAGCTGGATTTCTATAAACTTAAGTTATATTGGTCTTCTTTTCTTTCAAAACCTTGAAGTATTTATTTTGAAACAACCATAAAGTTGAACATTCCGGCACAATATGAAAAACAATTACATTTAAAAAAAGGAGTGACAAAGGTATGATTTATTATAGCAATTTTTTACAGGTGTTTTTTATTATTCTGGCAGAGAATGTTGTTTCCCCTGCTGTGGTCAAGTCGTATATCCTGTAATACACAACCTAATATAAAAGGGAGTGGAGTAAAGTTTGCCCTGAGCTACTCATGCGAGATGTTTTCAGGGTGGAACTACACGGAAATAAACACGGATGTAGACTGAGAGAGGAAACATTTGTATTCAAAGGTTAGAGAAAAACTCCTTTTTTTATCAACTGGTTTACTATAGAGCATAAGGTAATTTGTATAAGATAGCCAAATACTTAGTAACAAAGACGAATAGAAGCAGAGGCATGGAAGGCAACCCGCAGGACAACAGAGATACGGGCCGCAGAGGTCTGAACTCACCTCTAGGTTTTTGATGTAAGTGTCCGAGGTGGTGACCCGGACCTTCTCTACCATAGCCGCCACAAGGTAGTTAGTTTGAAATTGCTTGGAGCTGAACTCCTTGCGGCACTGTGGGCAGGTTACAGGCCCCTGAGTTCCTCTCCAGTACCTGGAGATGCAGGGTTTGCAGAAGTGGTGCATACAGGTCAACATGACAGGATCCCGGAACAGGTCGCAGCATATGGCACATGTCAGGTCCTCTCTCAGGCTGCCTTTAGTGGACGGGGCCGCAGCAGCCATGGCATAGGGTGCTCTGTTTTGTGTGTCAGTTCACAGATGGAAAGAGAAAGCAAAAATCTAGAGGAAGAGATAAAAGTACAGATAACAGGGTGACACATTAGTTTGTTCCCTAAAAAGAACACTCTTCCAAGAGTAACCTAAAAAAGAAAAGGTATAAAGTGTACAAAAAGTAAAAGTACTAATACCACAGTCTAAATATACTCCATTACAAGTAAAAGTCCCGAGTTGAAAATGTTACTGAAATAAAGTACAGAAGTATTATCAGCTAAATGTACTCATTTATCAAAATTAAAAGTACTTATTGTGCAGAATGCCACTTATAAATGTGTTGTATTATTACAGAATATTATACTATTCTGTATTCATCACTAGAAAATCCATATAAAAGTGTTTTAACGTTGCAGTTGTAACGCACATTTTGGTAAGCACTGAGTAAATAAGTAGTAAGTAAAAGTTTCTACAAGTATCAGATAAACGCAGTGCATTAGCAGAAAATGGAAATACTCAAGTGTATTTAAGTATATTACTTGAGTAAATGTTACATTCAGAGGTGGGAGAAGTACTCAGATCTTGTACTTGAGTAAAAGTAAAGTACCACAGTGTAGGAATACTCAGTTACAAGTCAAAGTCCTGCATTCAAAATGTTACTCAAGTAAAAGTACAAAAGTATAAACATGAAAATATACCTAGAGTACCAAAAGTAAAAGTACTCATTATGCAGATTGGTCCATTTCAGAATAATATATATATATATGTTGTGATTATAAATATTGATGCATTAAAATGTTATCAAAGCTGGTAAAGGTGCAGCTAGTTGTATACTGCAGGGTAGCTTGTGAATTTACTCCAGGACTAAAGTCTGATTTAAGTGTTGATTATGATTCACATGGAGTAGAATTACAAAGTAGCACAACATGGGAATACTCAATTAAAGTACAAGTACTTCAAAATGGTATTAAGTAAAGTACTTGAGTAAATCTACTTAGTTACTTCCGACCTCTGGTTACTTTTCACCACTGCATGAGACAAATAACATAAAATAATGTCAATGTTAAGAAATACAATAAAAAGATGAACATGGATTGCTGTGTGGATGGAAAGCAGCATAACATGGTGTTTATTAGGATCATTCTCTAAACTTGGATCAAACTGTGTTGGGTGTGCACCTTCCCTCTAAAGTCCGTCACTGATAACACATCGATGCAAATAACTCTCCACTTGTTCCTCAGATTAAGCTATGTACCTACTTCAAGTTTAAACGACAGGCCGTTCAATTCAGGGTGATCAGGAGTAGAAATGGTGTGATATATCACGGGTCTCTTAAAGCTAGCTTGTGATTTGTATTGTTTCGTTTTACACGGTTTGAAGCCTGCTAGTGTTTAGCTACGTATAGCAGAAAGCAAAAGTACTTTTTAAGCTACACTAAAGGAATACAAATGTAATGCTTTGAAATGGTGACTTTCTAAACTTTAGTTAACACTCTCGTGAACTTACGTTGTCTGTTGTTTGGAGATTTGTTGTAGCCAGGTATAGCTCAAAGCCCCACTCAATCTGCTCAGATCCCACGGTTTGGCTGCTGTTTCGGAACAAGACGTACAAGCCGACTGCGCATGTGCGAGATACACGCCCACCTTTGATTGGTGCTCTGGTGTCACAGCAAACAGCAGGACAGAATACAGTCAATGGAATGTAGTCAGTCAGTTATTAATGTCCCCTCCTCCACTCCTTACGTTTCTATGGCACTTTTCATAACTGTACACAAATAATCCGAGCTGGAAGAAGTTCTCAGATGTTTTACTGAAGCAAAAGTAGAAGGAAAAACATAATAATAATAATAATAATAATAATAATAATAATAATAATAATAATAATAATAATAATAAGAAGAAGAAGAAGAAGAAGAAGAAGAAGAAGAAGAAGAAGAAGAAGAAGAAGAAGAAGAAGAAGAAGAAGAAGAAGAAGAAGAAGAAGAAGAAGAAGAATTCAGTTTTCACTCTGGCTTATCTACATATATTTTTTAATACACACACACACAATTACACACACTATATACAGGAAGGTGCACATAATATCCACATGCATTGTAATACACATAAACGTATACACACTATACAGAATATAGGTAGAATACACATGGACATGCATCTGGAGAGGGCCAGATCTAAGAGGCTGCCAGTCTCGCCGGTGCCAGGGAGCAGTTAGGGGTTCAGTGCCTTGCTCAAGGGCACCTCAGAAGGGCCCGGGAGGTGAACTGGCACCTCTCCAGCTACCAGTCCAGTGTAAAAATGTGTTGCTACAAGTAAAATTCCTGCATACAAAATATTAAGAAGGAGAACACAAGTATTGGCATCAAATCATACTTTAAGTACCAAATGTAAAAGTTCACTTTCTGGGTAGTATCCCATTTCAGGGAGTGGAGTAGCATACAAAAGAAATACTTAAGTAAAGTACAAATACCCCAAAAAATCATACTTAAGTACAGTACTGGAATAAATGTATACTTTGTTACATTACACCATTTTGTTAGGGAGGCAGACAGTGTCCAACATTTCAAGGGTTTGTCGAAGACTTTCCTTTGTGATGTTATTAGATTTGTCCTCCTGAGTCCAACATTTTATGGTATTTTATTTAGTTGTTTTTAATGTCTTTTTGTTGTATTTTATCTATTTTATTTGTATTTCACATTCTATCATGTTTTTTTATAATGTTGTTGTAATTTGAACTTTATTTTATACTATCAAATGTGTTTATTATTCTGTAAAGTCCACTGATGCAAACGTTCTTTTGTGAAATTGGGCTATATAAATACACTTTTATTTGATTTGATTTGACCCCTTAAAATAACGGAACTTGATTGCACTCAGCTTGTGGTGCCTGTAGTGCTTAACAAGGGTTTTAGATTTGCACTTCCATAAAGTTGGCACAGTAACAAGAGACCGTTTTTTAAAAGAGGGGACAGTATCCAAGCAGGAGACACTGAGATATGTGGACTTTTAAGTTTCAAGAACTGGATCATCTGACATCAATAGGGTACGTTTTTCAGACTTTAGAAATGTCCCCCCAGGGCAGAGGAAGACATTTTCCAACTGTTCTATTTCACAGGCTAAGATTCAAGATTCAAAGGCTTTATTTTCATATGCGCAGCAGCTACAGTGTAGAAATGGCAATCTTGAGTCCCGAGCTCCTCCAACATTGCAACATAGTTAAAAGACATAAAACAATAAAACAAATTTAAAAAATAAATACAAATAACAAACAGAGTAGAAGAGATTAGAATACAATAGGAAATATTCTGTTGCAAGACCAATGTGCAAGTAATGCAGATGAAGTAAACTACATGTCAGGTAAATAGATAAATATAATAAGCTAAATAATTCTGAAAATTTTGTTAAGTGAGCAAGCAAATGCAGGAATCTATATACATGTAGGAAATAGGATAGGAATAGAATAGGATATATATACAAGAACAGAATGCTAAATAACACACCAGGAATAAAATCAGTTAGATACAACCAGAATTAAATAACTTTTGACTGCTGTCCATCCTCTATAATTAGTGTAAAAACTAAATGTGAAATGCAAAACTCCCTCTCCCATTGTTAAAGCCTCCATACTGCCGGAAACATTTCCGGGGATATGGCCTAATGGTAGGTTTAAATAGACTCCTAATTTAATTGTCATCAGAGTCATGCTTTAGACAATATGGGCATGGAGATAGATATCCATATGATTTTTGCTTTCCTAGAAACATTGGCCATGCCTTAGAATAAAAGATATGACTACAGCATCCCACACAATTTTTACCCAAGGAATCCAATTTGACTGACACTGTAAGTCCGCCCTTTAAAATCAATATTTTGAATCACTGAACACTTAAGGCTGTTATCTGCATTAGGTTACATTGTCCACCTGTCAAGTTTAACCTATATTGGAGACAGAAAAACCAAAAAAGGAGGAGGCTCAGATTGGATTTCTCAGTTTGTCTGTCATCCTCTACTCAATTTATAATTCACAAAGCCTACACATAGAATAGCAGACAGACAGAGAGTGACAGTAAGAACATCCCTAGTGCGCTGTGATTGTTGTTGCTTTGCGACGTGAAGACGCCGCAGTCTGTGATCATGTCACCAGATCAGTGGCACCAGTGTTCTTAGAGGAGCTGAACAGACTCAGCGATCAGATGAAGAGCAGTGGCACATTAATACAGAATCCTGGCCCGGCCATATGAAAAGAAGTCCTGCACATTAATTGGGTACATGTAGATGTATATGAGCACACAAAGAAAGCTGTAAAGACCTAAAGTATGGGTTGAGTTATACTGACGCAATAATGTTTCTACCACTGTAAAACCTCCTCACCACTTTTCAGAAGCCCTTAGAGATAAGTAAGTTTTGAGGCAAGGACAGAAATCCTTTATCCGTAACGAATACAAGTCAGGCTGAAGGAGCTGTCAGGCTTCACTGCGAGTGACCCAGTGCACATGCAGGCTTGGGGACGACTCTTATTATTGAAAGGATAAATTGAGGTGGAGGGGCCGCCCGCCACAATCAATAAGGAAAATCTCTGAGGTAAATGAGTGAGGCAATTATTGCACCATTTAATACAATCCCACCACAACAATCCAAGGATCCCATATCATGTTGCTCCATTTACTATAGTTCTCAGCTGTTATGGTGAATGATGACTCTAAAGCTCGAGGATATTTCAGAGACAAGGCTCGAGGGGGACAACTTAAAATCAAAACGTTTTTTAAGTGGCCAACAATAGGTTTTCTACATGGCTAAAGCTCCTATGTTAATGTCTAATTTAAAGTGACTGCATGTTTCAAGTCCTTTATTATCAGGCAACGTTCCTGTTACATCTATCTGCTAGCAGTCTACAGGTCTGATGAGGTGAATTCATTTCAAACAGATTGATGGGAGCTGAAATCACATGTAAATGTTTTGTAAGTTATTTTTTCAAGACTCTGAATTATGTTTCAAGGTAACTGCTTAGTACAGAATTGTATGACTTCCTTGGAAATGTCCTGCACTGTGCACAATATCAATCAGCCTTGAGACATGTCCTGACTTTACACAATCCTCGCCAATATTTGTTATATTATATGAGGGGAAATGGCTCCAGACACACAATGTAACCTGATCCATTCAAACCCCAGAGGAAATGAGATAATTCAGGTGAATGACACCCAGAATACTAAATATTGAATACAATTCCCAACCAAACCCTATTCAAATGTACTTCAATTTAATAATCCCTCAACATAAAGGGAGCACACAGAAATGAGCTTTTGAGATATGTGCTTTTTCCAGGGAATCAACTCAATCATGCAAGTAGGGCTTGTTGCACAACAACACAACACCTCAGTTATCTGCTCATGTTATTGCTGAAATGACATCAGTTGTGACCATGATGCCAAATAAAACAATATATGAGGATTTGCTTTACAATCGTGAATTGTTCCAAAGTTCATTCAAAGTTGTACACATGAATAATATTTAGAATAATGTCTGCCTGGAAATAAAGTGAATGATAAATAAAACAGTAAAGAGCAATACATCAGTGACGTTACTCTGAGTTGGCTCTGAGTTGGACATTCTGTGATATTTAATAACATTTATTTTTGTATGTTTTACTGTGTAATGCACTGGAAATTAAATAACAAAGAGCCCCCACTTAAATATGTGATCTGCAAAGTGCAGGTCTCCGGTGACAGTCCTGGCACTGATGTGGACGCTGACACTGTCTGTTTTCCTGTAGACCTGCCTCAGGAACGTACTGTCGAGCCACAAGATGCGCACTAAGAGCTACAGCTGGGGAGGAGCTTCGGGATTTTACCCCTTGTTTCACGCCACTTTGGAGTGAGACTCGTCTGCAAAAGGAGATATAGGAGAAAAGGTGAGTGCATAAATACGTGGATAGCGCTTATAATCCACTTTAAATGAGTGTTCCGAGGTTGCTTTATTGACAAAAAATGTATCCCTGAGGAAATATATATATGACATTATCTGTAATGCTGTTGCTAAAACTGTTATATGTGCGTAATTTGGATATGAGAGGAGCATTTGAAAAGGAACAAGTGACCAAATTACGTACCGTAGCCTCAGGTGATGATTTGTGTTGGAGGCAAACGATTTGCAGCTGTCTAGTCGGTGTAAAAAGCTTCGAGAGCTCACTTTGAGATATTTGAATGCGCACTATTCAGTAAGTTAAACAAATGGTGACAAATTACGCACGACCGAAGCATCAATGATATTTGATTGGACAATTAAATATCTCATCATAATTTAATGGCAGTGCGATTAGTTCACTACAATATTACATTTAGTTTATCTGCTCCTGCAGGTGTATGATAACAGCGACATGAGCTTTCTTAAAGTCATGTATTACCATCGCTGATCAGAAAGGGTGGTTTGACAGATTTCTAATGCATTGTGAAGTGCACATGTCGCCTGCAGTCTCTTTGATAAATCCCTGCTGCCTGCTGATGTGTGACTGTCTGCTCCGCTGACAGAAGGTACAGGTGTATGATTTTTGTCTCATTGGTACTGCACACTGTAGTTGTCAACAAAATGTGGACCCTATAGATTGAGAGTCATTACATGACTCACAATGTGTGTGTGTGTGTGTGTGTGTGTGTGTGTGTGTGTGTGTGTGTGTGTGTGTGTGTGTGTGTGTGTGTGTGTGTGTGTGTGTGTTTGTTTTGGCCTTACACCTGACTTTTATAATGTTTAAATACATATTTAGATACCCAGTGCCTGATCAGATGAAAGTAACTTTTTGTCTAGACATTTTTCACCACAATTGCAGAGGACAATATGATTCATGTATCATATGGATACATATAATAATAATAATAATAATACATTGTGTTTATCAAACGCTTTATCACACCTAAAATATGACAATAAAGCAACCCAACAATACAGCCAAAAAGGATTTAACTCTTTTGTCCTTGATGAAATTCTTTATTGTGAACACAACAATGAAAAGGCAAGAATGTGTGTCTAAAAGTGTGACAAACAATAGGCTTCATAATCTCCAGAGCAACAAAAATGTTTCTGTAACCAAAGAGATGAGTTCTCCCTGTTGTCCTGGTGGTCTCTGTTAAGAAAAAACTTGAAAATGTTAGCTTCAAAATGTGTTGAATCAGGAAAGTGAGCACTCACAAACTTGAAAAGTGTCCAGTTTTGAAGAAATATAAAAGTATTTTGGATTTATTTAAAGCCTCTGGCCGATTCTAATGTCACTAAATGTAAAAAGCTTTAATTTGGTTAATGAGGATGTAGCAATTTAGCAGCTACTCAAGAGTCAAAATTGAGAGTAGTTTTTATACATGCCATGACAAAATATTCTCTCTGTATTCAGCAGGAGCTCTCAGCCTCTTGCAGGTAAATTGACCGTAATGACAAGTATAGAAAGTACTGGAAAGAAAGAATATCTTTTAAAGTAAAATATGACTGACTAACATCAGCACGGACCTTTATGCAAGAAATTAGGCGTACCACACAGTATTCCTTTTAGGAGATGCTGACTGAGTCTGAAGGCAGTTGGCATCTCTAATGATGTAGCTTTGAACTGACTGCCTTCTTCTTCTGATCACATTGCTTCCTTCATCATCTTCCTTTAGCCTTTATCATGGCACAGGTGTCTTTCTCCCTTGGAAAAACAGCAAGCTGTAACCAAACAAATACTTCTACCCAGGCCGTGGTGATTCAATTTATCTAGCATTATGATCTAATTTTTGGGGGGTATACGTTTAAACAAAGAGAGCTGTTTCCCTATATTTTTCTTAGCTTTTTCAGAAAGTCCACTTCCTTAATGAAAGGCTATTTAATTGTTCTACACTAATAATTATGCTGCATGCATTAGAGAATAGTCATATGTCCTATTTTGGAATTTCATTATCCTTAGTATAATTACAAAATGGTTTTAATAACCATATGACATTTACAATACAGACTACCCTTTCCAGGTAATATGAAGAGAATAATGAAACGGTTCGGTATGTGATGTTTTTAGTCAGATTGCATTAGAGGTTGGAGTTTGTCAAAGCTCCAGCAGGTGAGCTGTAGACCCTGAAAATATATCTCAATGAAAGAAAATTGTGTATCCTAAAGTAATATTTGCAGTGAATTCTTAATTGGAGAGAAAATATTGGGGATAAAATAAATACCTCAAAGCTCAGACCTGCTTTTACAGTTGTCTTTTTATGTTCAAAGCATTATTATTATTTGGGCTAGTTTGGGTCAATAATTAAATGTGTTTTCTCCTTCTCAGTTGTCTTCACAGACTAAATCTAGCATCTGACGACAGAATGAGCCCTCCAGATACATCCAACACCTCGAGCGATGGGGAGGCTGGTGAAACAGATCCCTGGTTTCTTCTCAACAACAGCATGGGTTTACACACACCCGGTTTCCACACTGACATCACCAAGCACCTTGGAGTCCAGATCACCCTGATCACAGCATATTCCCTAATCATTCTGCTAGGGCTGCTGGGAAATGCTCTTGTCATCTACATGATCATTCGTTACAGAAACATGCGAACAGTGACCAACTTCTTCATAGCAAACCTGGCCCTGGCAGACCTCCTGGTGGACACCCTCTGCCTGCCCTTCACTCTGGTTTACACTCTGCTGGATGAGTGGAAGTTTGGGGCGGTGTTGTGCCACATGGTGCCATTTGCCCAGGCCCTGAGTGTGCATGTATCCATCCTGACCCTCACTGTCATCGCTCTAGAGCGGTAC
This sequence comes from Eleginops maclovinus, assembly GCF_036324505.1. Lineage (NCBI taxonomy): Eukaryota > Metazoa > Chordata > Actinopteri > Perciformes > Eleginopidae > Eleginops > Eleginops maclovinus. Next base: position 16,888,226 of record NC_086371.1, read on the forward strand.
CGCTGTATCGTCTTCCACCTTGGCCGGCGCCTCACATGGCATTCCAGCTTCCTCATCATGGCACTCACCTGGACTATGTCAGCAGTCCTGGCAGCGCCCCTGGCCATCTTCAGAGAGTACCGCCATGAAGAGATCCCTTCCATCAACCTGCGTATCTCTGTCTGCTCTGAGAAGTGGCCCCACGGGACCAGCAGGGATGGGGTCATCTACAGCCTCTCAATGCTGCTCCTTCAGTACATCCTTCCCTTAGCCATCATCAGTTACGCTTACATCTGCATCTGGGTCAAACTGAAGAACCATATCAGCCCGTCCAGCCGTAGCGACAGCATCAACCGCCGCAAAAAGACGACCAAGATGTTGGCACTGGTAGTGGTGGTGTTTGCTATCTGCTGGCTGCCATTCCACGTGTTTCAGCTGGCCAGTGATCTCGACCTGGTGCTCAGGTTTAAGGAGTACAAACTTATATACACAGTGTTCCATATCATTGCTATGGGTTCGACTTTTACCAATCCTGTCCTGTACGGCTGGATGAATAAAAACTACAGGAATGGCTTCCTCATGGTCTTTCGTTGTGAGGATAAGCCAGATGCTTTCCACCCCGAAGGCTCGTTCAGGACACGGTCTTCAAGAAGGCTGATGCTGAATGGTCGTAATGGTGGACATCCTCCAACTGCAGTTTGAAATCAACACAATTTAAAATGCCTGTAGGATGTGACTGAGCACATTTAACGCACCTCTGGTTTGTGGTGCTTGTGGTTCAAAAGTAGCCTTTTGACTTGAATTGCCTGATTATTAGTATCTCTGGGACTAGAGAGGGCTCGGAGCTTTGCATGCAAATTGCTTTATGTAAGGCTTTTCTTTCCTTTGTGAATGGTACTAGTTAAAATACATCTGTCAATCCTATTCAAATACATGTTTAAGATATTAACTAGGCTGTTAAAGAACTTAGTACAATGTTATATGTGTTTTCTGTAAATGCAGAGCTGTTGTTGATCAGTTTTGTCCAATTAATGATGCATTCACTGCAAACATTGCCTGAGGCTATTATTGTATTCATACCTACTGAAGGAAAAAGGTCAATATTGTGACTGTGTGAACAGGTTTCTTTTTTCTCACTCGTTCTTCTCTTTGTTGGGTTTCACTTAATTAATCTGAATGCTGCATTTTCGATTCACTCAAAAGTCCTTGCCGAGTAACATTCAATTCCTGCCCATGTCCATCCAGAGGAAGTGTTGATCTGTCAAACCAGGAAGTTAATTGTGCTCACCTGGCAACCAGCTGTTCTCGATTAGAGGAACCAGCTGTGTCCAAAGGAATAACATCGAAGACTCTGATATTTTCGGCACATAATGTGTGCAGCTGCTTTGAGGATATGTAAAAAAGGGATTTGGATAAACAAAAAACATGCAATTCTACACTCAGCTGCTAAAGTGATTTTTGTGGTGGTCTGTTAATAAAGAACACAAGAACATTAATCAACCACACTGCCTCTGGGCATATAGTGAACACCCGCTGTACACATAACTCATCAGGAGAAGAAATGATATGTGTTTCAAATAAGCAAAGTTTGGATGAGTGGATTAAGTTAAGAAAGGACTAAGGTCATTCAGGTCAGGTCTGTTTCCCTCTAAAACTCAAAATAGTGGCATATTCTAAAATGTTTTCAACAAAGCTTCCATACATGGATTACTCTCGGGGTGTGTGCCGTGGTGCATGCACCCTCCATACAGTAATAAAGGAAAGATCAACTTTCCATGAACGACAGCTGAGAATCCATCTAGGTGGGAAGACAGTCTGCACAAAGAAGGAAAAAATAAGCATTTTGAGAAATAATTGAAATGAATCCTGCACAAAACATTCAGACTTCATTTTTGAACAACAAAAAGAACCAGTGGGTCCAAATAACATCAAATAAAGTATTTATTGAACACCCAGCTGCAGTGTGATTCATTTTACAGCAAATAAAACATATATTGATTTTGTGCTGCTGGTTCTTGACACCCACATTACTAATGTCCTAGTTTAGCCTATGTTTTTTATTTATGTATGGTAGATTATTATAAGAATTCCTGGCCTTAATCAAGACTACTAGCGGACAAATACTGAGCTTACACCCTTGCATCAAACCGTTTGGGAATTAGAGCTAATATGTGAAGATTTGGCTGCAGTCTGGAGATGTAGCTATTTAGGGATGATTTTAATATGCGTGAGAGATTATGCATCTGTCCTAAAAGTATTGCATGCTGAAGGGGAAATATCTCCAAAAATAGCAAGACATGGTCGTATTAAAAACAGAGTTCACCCAAAATACTTTTTGTTTTTGTTTTTCCTGTCGTGTTATTTATCAATCTAGATTGTTTTAATGTATGCATTTTTATTTTTTTGTTTGGAGGGTGAACTGTCCTTTCAACCATAACATTGTTTGCTTTTTTAAAAAAATCTTTGAGTTAAAGGGAGATTGTACAAATGCCACTTTAAGTTTTGGGGCAAAATCACATGATATTTGACCCCAGAATTCTGATCAAAATGTAAATTTCAGGTAACAAATACTCTCATTTGCTGAAGTGAATTTCGCAGTCACCTGCTTCCCTCTAGTGTCAAACTGGATATTGCATCGGCCCCACCTACCGGATGTTTCGTCTTCGTTTGACCTTCTCTCAAGTTTCACATGATTTTTTCGATGGCTGCCATGGTGGCTGCTGCACAGTGAAATCCATGCTGACAGGAGTATAACATGAAAATACACAACTTTTGAATGTTGTCACCTTACAGGTAACCCCCTTTGCCTTTATGAAGGAACGCGTCTCTTACTTTTTGAATGTCAATGAATGAAATCAATGTCTTTGCCATTCATTCATAAGGTCTATTTCATGCTAGGCTAGCTCATGCTAACTAGGAAGCCATGCAGTGCGGACGTGACAAATGTGACAGTAATGTTATATCTGATTGTAGCTACTCATTGTTAGGATATGCATTTGTTTGTGCTCAAGCCCTGTATTAGCCATACCAACAGCTTCAGTGTGACGTTGAATAAGTATGATTCTTTATTAGAAAGACAGCTGTCATGTAGTCTGAAAAGTTCTGGAAAACTTGTGTCTCCGTTAACGGTGTAATTTATAACGGATGTAAAACATATTTAAACAAACCTAAGTCATATAGTTAAAAACCTGTTTTGTTTTTTCGAAATGTCCTTGTTGTCATTAATGGGTACAAACACCAATGTTCCCGAATCTTCGAAACTATTGTCGAATGAATTCCGGGCCCCCTGTTTGTGTTTACCTGAGCCTCCTGGGCGTCCTGCCCAGTTGTTAGAAAGCTAGTTATACATCAGTAACTCACAGGCTTTATTCTGTATCTCCACAGCGGGGACAGAGTAAACGCAGGTCACCATGGTGAAGTATTACTGCTGCGCAGGTTTGCTCAAAAGCAGCTGGGACCAAGTCTGTGTTGCCTTCTGGCAACGATATCCCAACCCTTACAGGTGAGCGATAAGCGGAGTCTTGATTTAGTGTTACCTCTGCTCCTTGCATTCACTGAATTATTCACATTTCTAGTTGGATTCTATGCTCAAAGTGGTGAAAAGTAACTGAAGTGTATTTACTCTAGCAGTGTTCTTAGGTATAGGATGTAGGTACTTCACTAGTAATTGTATTTTATGGCACTTTAAATCCACTACAGTTCAGATGCATGTTTCTTGTGATTTTGCACATTGTTTATATGGTTTAAATAAAATATGTAATCCAGTGTTGTGATACAACATCATTATGTCACCGGATGAGAAATTTCACCTTTAACACTTTGAGTCCTTTTTTATAGCTTAATTTAGTACTTTTACTAAAGTAAGATTAAACATTTTAGACTTTGGAGCACTTTTACATTATGATGCTGCTGTTGTATGGTGATTTGCATTTCTTTAGTTTTTTTATTTTCATATATGTGTTTTTATAGTTGAAACAATATAATTTAATTGAAGAAAGGATATTTCCTTATAAGCCCACAGGGGTTTTGTATTGTTGTGATCCTGATCTTCCTCTTCTCTCCCACAGTAACCATGTTTTGACTGAAGACATAATTTTCCGAGAGGTTACTCCAACCAACTGCCTAATTTCCAGGCGTCTCTTGACCAAAACGAGCCGAGCACCTCACTGGATGGAGCCCTACCTTCCAAAGCAAATGGCCAGTTCGGCATATATCATCGAGGACTCTATTGTGGACCCTCAGAAAAGGACCATGACCACCCTCACATGGAACATCAGCCACGCTCGACTCATGGTACGTCAATGTCTGCTTCCATTCAGCATGACACAAAGTAACTACAGCCTCGTGTTCATTTTGTTTGTTTTTTTCTCTCCGTCGCAGTCAGTTGAAGAGCGGTGCAAGTACTATATTAACCCTGAAAATGGCAGCTGCACCGAGATAAAGAGAGAAGCTTGGATCTCTACCAACGTCTATGGGCTCTCAAGAGCTGTTCAGGTCAGTAGAAGGGGAAAGTGGAGCTCTGTGCTCTGTAACCGATCAGGGAAAATGCTGAGGGTATTTGAAGGGAAGACTCACCCATCTAACTTTTCATTAGGTAACATTATACATAGTGTTAAGATGTACCAGTTGAGCAGCTGAACCTGTCTGAAACTACTTATGTTTCTGATTGATCTATCACAGAGTTCAACTGGTCTTCTATTATTTTCCGACTCTGACATGTTAGTATGGGTGACAATATGAGGTCGTTGACACAAGACTTATGTCCAAGTGTTTTTTATGTGATTGCCGACTGTGTTCTCTTTCCAGGAATTTGGTCTTAGAAGGTTCAAGAACAGTGTAACAAAGACCATGAAGGGCTTTGAATACGTGTTGGCCAAAATGCAAGGTAAGTTGTCAATTATAATACAATGCATTACCTGCGTGAATAAAGGCATCGCTAGTTATTCTGTCAAGTGTTGTTTTCCTGCAACGACAAGTCAAGACTTCTCTAATAAAAAATGAATAATTAAGAAGCACAAGGCCTCTGAGGCTAGGTATTTTGTTAAGATTCAGTTTAATAGATGTAAAGTAAAAGATGCAGACATTGAGTAAATGAAAAACTGGATTAAGCAATCTTATCAGTCAAATCTAAGAACTGGAAATTCGGCTGAAGTTTACCAGTGGGGCGTATTAGTTTGAATCCATGTCATACAACTTGTTATTAAAAGTTCAGATATTTAGTTTGGCTGCAATGGGCCATACTTGTACAACTAAATGTTCCTGTAAAAATTGTAAAGAAATTAAGGCTATTCACTAATTGGTTTATTGTGTAAGTTGTTACGGCTGTATGTGTTCCCTGTTGCTTTTTCCCTGTAGCTTCTCTGCCCAGAGGTGCTGCAGGTGCACCTCCTTGCAGCAATGCAGCACACCTGGGCAGAGAAGCTTCAGGGGAAAAGCAACATGGAAAACACACAGCCATTACAAAGTTTAAGAAGACATTTTATGTGTGTTAAAGTAAAAGTAATGGACGCATCGGTCTTTACTGCAACAGTTTAGTCATTCCAAAGTTTAGGTATTGAATACATACAGATCAATCAAATCCCTTTGATTGGCACACACACAGAAAATCTGAAAGTCGGTGCAAATTAGTAATTAATGTTATTTATTACACAATTCTGAACAATGAAATGTTATCATAGTTTTTTTAAAACTATTTTAATACTGTATAACAGCTTTTACCCATATTATAACCATTATCGTATTTTTTTAGGTGAAACTCCATCAAGGACCTTAACAGAAACGGCTACGGAGCGAGCGAGAGAGACGGCACTGGCAGCTAAGGAGAAGGCCAAAGATCTCGCGTCCCAGGCTCAGAAGAAACAGTATGTGTGATGTGTCGATCATCGGTTCTTTTACCACTGACTCTGGGACAGATTTATCTATACCCTTTTGCTTAGTTGGGCATTGAGGTAAGACAAACTGATCCCGGTCATGGGTAGACAACTGACCTCTATGAGGAAGCATCCAACTGAAATGGTGGGTGGACCATAAAAGGGCCTGAGCTGGGTTCAAGAGCCTGTTAAAGCCTCCTAAAATATATTATACTTTTGATACCAGATCATCTCAGTATTTACCGTAGATAGAGATCAGAGGAACGGCTGGATATGGCTCCAGGTGCCGTAAAACAATAATAGCACTTTGCCGAGTTGATACTGTTCATCAGACCTTTGCTCAACCTCTGTGCCCTTCATCAACGTTTACTTCTTATTCTGTTCCTTTTAATACGTCATGTTGTTTTGTAAGAGCTTTGTGTTATTAACAGCTTATGTACTCATGCTAAGATTAGCATACCACGGGATCTCTGATTGATGCTAATTCATGTGCATGATTTACTGCAGTTTTATGTTTCTCCACTATCATGTTATTTTTTAGTTTAGTTGAGTTCACCCAACCACACCTTAATCATCTTAAACCTGATTACTTCAAGTTGAAGTGCATTAACTAGAGAAAGGTCCTTATTGCTTGCATTCATAGCTTGATAAGAAATACTCCCTTGTGGGAATATCCGATTGCAGTGTCTTCGCCTGAATTCAAAATGTGTGTACTAAGGCAAACATGTTACCTTGTTTTGTGCGTTCAGATTAGGTGTGATGATACATCCCATGCAACAATGTGTTCTCTTACTGTGTTGAATTCATTTCACCGTATCAATAAATGGACTGTTCCTTTGTAACCATCATGCTGTGATGTCTTTGAATAAGTGGTGCCTCGATTTACTGACATACAGTGGGGCAAAAAAGTATTTAGTCAGCCACCAATTGTGCAAGTTCTTCCATTTAAAAAGATGAGAGAGGCCTGTAATTTCTATCATAGGTACACTTCAACTATGAGAGACAGAATGGGGGAAACAATCCAGGAAATCACATTGTAGGATTTTTAATGAATTCATTGGTCAATTCCTCGGTAAAATAAGTATTTGGTCACCTACAAACAAGCAAGATTTCTGGCTCTCACAGACCTGTAACTTCTTCTTTAAGAGGCTCCTCTGTCCTCCACTCGTTACCTGTATTAATGGCACCTTTTTGAACTCGTTATCAGTATAAAAGACACCTGTCCACAACCTCAAACAGTCATACTCCAAACTCCACTATGGCCAAGACCGAAGAGCTGTCAAAGGAGACCAGAGACAAAATTGTAGACCTGCACCAGGCTGGGAAAACTGAATCTGCAATAGGTAAGCAGCTTGGTGTGAAGAAATCAACTGTGGGAGCAATTATTAGAAAATGGAAGACATACAAGACCACTGCTAATCTCCCTCGATCTGGGGCTCCACGCAAGATCTCACCCCGTGGGGTCAAAATGATCACAAGAACGGTGAGCAAAAATCCCAGAACCACACGGGGGGACCTAGTGAATGACCTGCAGAGAGCTGGGACCAAAGTAACAGAGTCTACCATCGGTAACACACTACGCCGCCAGGGACTTAAATCCTGCAGTTCCAGACGTGTCCCCCTGCTTAAGCCAGTACATGTCCAGGCCCGTCTGAAGTTTGCTAGAGGGCATTTGGATGATCCAGAAGAGGATTGGGAGAATGTCATATGGTCAGATGAAACCAAAATCGAACTTTTTGGTAAAAACTCAACTCGTCGTGTTTGGAGGAGAAAGAATGCAGAGTTGCATCCAAAGAACACCATACCTACTGTGAAGCATGGGGGTGGAAACATCATGCTTTGGGGCTGTTTTTCTGCAAAGGGACCAGGACGACTGATCCGTGTAAAGGAAAGAATGAATGGGGCCATGTATCGTGAGGTTTTGAGTGAAAACCTCCTTCCATCAGCAAGGGCACTGAAGATGAAGCGTGGCTGGGTCTTTCAGCATGACAATGATCCCAAACACACCGCCAGGGCAACGAAGGAGTGGCTTCGTAAGAAGCATTTCAAGGTCCTGGAGTGGCCTAGCCAGTCTCCAGATCTCAACCCCATAGAAAATCTTTGGAGGGAGTTGAAAGTCCGTGTTGCCCAGCAACAGCCCCAAAACATCACTGCTTTAGAGGAGATCTGCATGGAGGAATGGGCCAAAATACCAGCAACAGTGTGTGAAAACCTTGTGAAGACTTACAGAAAACGTTTGACCTCTGTCATTGACAACAAAGGGTATATAACAAAGTATTGAGATGAACTTTTGTTATTGACCAAATACTTATTTTCCACAATCATTTGAAATAAATTCTTTAAAAATCCTACAATGTGATTTCCTGGATTTTTTTTTCTCATTCTGTCTCTCATAGTTGAGGTATACCTATGATTAAAATTACAGGCCTCTCTCATCTTTTTAAATGGGAGAACTTGCACAATTGGTGGCTGACTAAATACTTTTTTGCCCCACTGTAAGTGGTTCCCAAACTGGGGGACCACAATCCCAAAAGGGGTTGCAATACCAAACTAAATTCATGTTTAGCTTCCTGTAATATTACTTCTTGTCAATAATTTTATAACAAAAATGTATTGAGAACAAGGGAAATCGGTCTCAGATTGTACTCAATATGCTCAATAAATGCAAGAGGGGGACAACAGCCATTACTTTGTTTTACAGGGTAATAATTAGAAATCATTCTTGTGAATCAGTAAGTTTCATTACTGTAAACCAGGGGTGTCAAAACTGTTTTCACTGAGGGCCACATACAGAAAAACATACAAAGGGCTGCAACCTGTGCTAGAGGTGAGGTATATTGCCTCATAAGTTTAGTAAGAAGTTAGCAAAATCAATCAAATGCCGGTAAATTATGATTGATACTTGAATAGACTTTAAGAAAACAAACAGCCTACATCACAGCTCTTCAAAGGGTCTTATTTATTTTGTTGGGAGCTCATTCCTTTAAACATAAACTTGGGGGGAGGGGAAATAGGAAGGGTATATTTCAAGTTTGTTATGCAAATAAGTTATTGGGCTTTTTTTTAATCAACTCATCTTTGTTTGAAAATGTTTTCAACTTTAATTGACGGAATATATTTGAAAATGGGCTTTATTAATACGGGATTACTGTGTAGTATATATAATTAAGAAGTACAATATAAGACAACCAAATGTTTCTGGTATGAGCAATATTACATTTAGCATTTGCTGGGGGCCAATTAAAAGTGGGAAATGGGCTGCATTTTGCCCCTGGGCCGTAGTTTGGACACCTCTGCTGTTAGTGAATAGGTCCTGAAACTCGTCATAAACAGCATTCATTTGTTTTATAGGGTCATTAGTGTCCTTCCAATGTTACAAACTGTTGAGTTTCATAAGAGTGAACCAATGATTCCAGGAAAAAAATGAAACGTCACATAAATAAACAAAATATTTATTCTTTAAAAAGCTTACACCAGTTAAAAAAATGCTACATTATATTACTGGGCGGAGAGATAGATGAATGCATACATACAAATGGTAGTAAGGCATCTTGCATATACAAAAGTGAAATGAAATAGCACCTTCAGTTATTAAATACATAGCAAAGAATATGATACATATTGGTAATAAAGCATACATTGCATAATTACTACAAGTTGACATTACCTGCCTGGCTGGTGAGTTTGTTGCATCCAACATTTACATTTTATAATCGACAAATGCAAAAGAACTGGCAGCAGTAATGGTCATTCCCAGCTCGTTAGCAGTGACTAAAACGAACTGTCGTAATACCTCTCTCCATGCATCTTCCTTCAGGCAACAACATTCTGGCACTTGATCACAGACTGGGTTGTGTACAAATGCAACAAATTAATATTTGCCTAATTGCCAGATATAAATGTGCAAATATGACCAGTTTATTTCAGATCACTGTTTTCATTTTAATATACCCACCATTTTTTGAAAACAAGTGCAATGTGTGGACGATTTGTGCAACAGAAAAAAGACTGAACTTATATAATAAGATTATACAAATCATGGCACAGATTAATGTTTAAGTGCATGCTACACATGACATAACAGAAAATGAACATAGTGCTAAAGAAAAGCTGTATGGTATACTACATCACGTCTGATTTAAGGCAGAATTCAGTTTTTACATACTGTAGTAAAGAATAAGTTAAGAGTTTAGAATAAAAAGCCCTCAAAGGCAAATGAATATGCCCTTAAGAGATAAAGGAGAACAACTTTTTGATTCATTAAGTTACAGACAAGGCTTGGCTTAAGTAAGCAATGCCAGAAAATATATATGCGCAAGGTTAGATCCATCCCAGCCCAGTGATTTTAACTGCTTTTCAGTGCAAAATGGACACAGCTCATTAACACCATTATTGTTTAGCTTGTAGTCTGACATATTTTAAGAAGAGAATGTCATAAGTTACACCATTTTAAAAAAGTGTTCAGTTGTACAGTAACATTTTTCTCCATGTTCCTCCGTTGGCTTGTTTTTGGAATGTTTTTCTCCTCTTCCCGAAGTCAAACGAGTTACCGTAAGTTTACTGCCGTCATAGCCAGACTTTGTCCATGCTGGAGTAACAGTGGTCTGCATCAGTGTGTGTAAGGCTCAGTCCATCAGAGTCCACACAATCGAACACTATGCCTTCCACGTCCACCTCCACATCCTCTATACAGTGACCAACAAAGCATCAAATCCATTAGTGAAAGTGTGGAAAATGTGTGAAAAGAACAAAGAACATGATTCAATGCATACACAGTTAAGCTAATGTTGTTAACTTGTGTTTTTTGTTCTTGCTTCGATGAAGTGGATGATATTTGTAAGTTAATAACAAAAATACAAATAACATCACAATACATTTCCTTGAGGTTGATAAACTGTAATATTGAATACCTTTTGTTTAGTTTCAATCATATGTAAAATGTCCACATCCTACACTTATGTATGATTAAGAGATTAGTTTTGACAACAAATCATGGGTGGACAGACATTTCTTTTAAAGCTTTTTTTTTTTAAAATATCCTTTGCTGGAACTTCCAATTCCCATCAGAGAAGAATGACGGGTTTGAACGTGACAGAATAATGATCATATATAACCAAACCTATAATTGCACTTACAGTTGTAAAAAATACACATTACTGTGGCTGTGCCAAGTTCAGAGGCTTCAGTACATACCTCTGTCGGAGTCTGACCTCTCTGACGACATGGTGGACCCATGACTGTCGTTCCTCATCCTCTCCGAGCCTCTCTGCAGCTGCTCCAACCGCACCCGCAACTCTCTCTGCTCCCAGCGCAAACGGCCCTTCATTTTTTCTGCACGCTCATCTTGCTCCTGCAGCTTCTGGAATTGAAAAAGCAGAGACGGACATGTGAGCAGTGGACAAAATATGTAGATCCAACTTTAGACGGTATAAGCATCTTTCAAATACTGTTGGCAAATGCACCATCATTAAATAAGAACATACGAGTTATGGTGTTGTGTACCTTTATGTGAAGCTGGGCTCGTCTCAGCAGGTTGAGTGTGGTGTTCCTCATCGAGTCAGATGAGAGAGGAACTTGCTTCTTCAGCTCCTCCAGGTGGTGCCTCAGCTGAGCTCGTCTAAAAAGCAAAACAGATGTTATTTCATGGAAGTGGCCACCATAATAAAAGGGTTTTTTGATACACTTGTGATATAATCTATTGTTTATGACAAAACATTTCTTACCTGTTTTTTTCCAGCTCGTTGTGAACCGACCTGCAAGTACAGAACAAGACAGTTGTGTTAAGCTATGAAATATGCTCATGACAAAAACTGTTTACGAATGCATAACCACACCCTTTTTTTGTCAGTTCTCCATTATGCAAGGTATTCACCTATTGCCTCCACCAGCAGCAGATATCTTTTTGTTCTTCTGTTTGCTCCTCTTGTCAGAGTTATCTGGACTGAGAGGAAGGAGTGAAGCGTACCCATGTTCTGCCTCTGTGAACGAAAAAAAACATTACAACTGTTTAAGAAAACCGTCTGAAATTAAATAGCAGCGATGTAAATAAAGAGCTCCCATTATCAACGCTAGTGAAACATAGTGCTACAAATGATCATATAATACCTCAACTCTTCATAAATCGCAAGAAGAGGAGGACAAAAGCTGTTGTCATCAGCATCATCAGCTGGGCGTTTGGTTTTTGGCGCCATCACATCGATCATTCAATTTTATAAAACCTACTCTCTGCAGCCTCACAGGCAGAAATGCACAATACGATTTAACATAGTTTTAATAGGAAAGGAAACGTTTAGTATAGCTTTGTCCCAGCTTCACTTTCATTGACAGTAGTGAGCGTTCACCGCCGCTCTAATTCCTTTTGAAAGTGGAGCAGGTTGGCGCCTTTGAGTACAATGATGTGACCGATATGTAGGCCACTGAGTTATGGGAAGGATTGACTAATATTACCCTTCTTGCAAATAGATTAATGAGCTCTGGAACAATTTCATTGTATATCATATCTACATTATGTTTTGCATTGCATGCATAGTTAATTTTGCTTTAAATGCATTTTGTTGGGTTAACAATAACCAACTTCCTCCCCTGTAGACTGACAGTTATCATAAAAACCTTACCTCGCTCTCTTCTCTCAAGAAACTCAGCAGCCCGGAGAAGCACCTGGATGTTGCAAATGGTTCCGTCCATTACAATGTTTGTTAAAAGAATCAAATCTCTGGTAAACAAGCAACTGTGTTGTAACCGTCGGCAGCCTAAAGAAGATGAAGCTCTGTCTGTGCTACGTCCTCTCAGTCCACAGAGCCTTAACACTGGCGCTGCGTTCACTTGTTCCACGTAAACTCGGACGTATGAGTCTAACGTAAAAAGAAATATCCGGCGGGCTCTGAGTTGATCTAACATAGAGTACAAAAGGACAATTTAACTGAAGTATTGCATCTGTTAGTTCATTTTATTTATCAAAGGGAAAAAGTCTCTATTTTGGTGACTTTTTATTTACTTTTTCATTGTATAAAGTTTTAATGTCACGATTATAATATGTCCGAAAGCACACGAAGGCATCAACAGTCAACGTAAAACGTCATTGTCAAAGCCCCATCCCCTCCTCTTTGACAACACCTTTATTTTTCAAACATTAATTATTTTGGCGGACTATATTGAATTGTGCTTACCTGATATGCATGCAGTTATACTTTCTTTCCTCTGTTATATAAAAACCTAAAGAAAAACATCTTATTAGGTGGCTGTCTGAGAGCAAACCTAGTTGTATAAAGTTGCATTGAATATCTAAGAATATATGCTTTTGTTACACTTTATAAAAATGTTACTCTCCCACTCTTCCGATGTCTAAAAAACAAATGTTAACTTGCCTAAGTCCATCTAATTTTCTTTCTATAAACATATGTTCCTTTTTAAGAAGGTGTCCATTAAACATGCATACTTTTTAGTAACATAGAATAAAATGTTCTTATATATGTTGAAGCCAAAACAGTCGTTTCGATAGCTGATGTAGGCGGGAGGATATGTCAAATTGTATTTTCATTCACATAAGAAAGTGGGAGGGGAGGATTACCCTTACTAAAGATGGCGGTGTCTGGCTTCACTGATTCCGTAAGGTTTCAGTTGTATCCGCCGTATGGGAATGAAGCCGCTTTGCCAGCAGTATCTTTAACCTATGAACTCCTGAGTGTGCCAGTCCTCCGCCATATTGACTGTTGTCTTGACTGGAGGAGATAGAGAACATTTTGAGGTCCGAGAAGAAACGAAAGTGTGCTCTCCAAATCATCGAAACTGGTGCAAACTTGGCCAAAGCGTATTATAAACACCACCGTAATGGCAAGGAAGAAAAGCAAGCAGCAAGGAGTCGCCCAGAAGGAGCTTGCGCCTGGACAGCAGACCGCACCGAAGAGCCCAGTCTCTCCCGGCGATGCAGCTGACGGTGGCGGCGGAGATGCTGGGCTGGATAGGCTGGCCACTACCAGGGCGAACCAGGTAGCTAGCAACAAGCCAATTGCTGCTTTTAAAACAGGCTAGCTAGCCTCTGAGCTAGCACCACTCTGCTAATCCAAGCATCTTTCATTGTGCTATTTTCTTGAAGCTAGATTCTGCAGATGTGAAGTTGTATGCATCCGCTGTCTGGGTGAAATATATTTGGTATCGTTATGTAGTAGTCGTAGATGTTGAACTCTCACGTCGATTGATATGTTAATAAATAAATAATAGCCTCAACTTGACTCGTCCCTAGCTGGCGGCATTGAGGCTAGCTTTGCAGCCCATCTCCTCTGCCGGACAGGTGACATTGTGGCTCGGACAGGTCGTCCCATTTCCAGCCTTTACAACTATTCATCCGCACAGTATACATTAGCCAGAAGGCTAGCTGGGCTATCACCAGCTAGCGCGTTGCAAACGTGCTTACTGCCTACAGTTGAACCCAATACACAGTAACCACTCACCACAGTAGCTAAACAGCTGCTAGCAAGCTAATTAGCTGGTTAGCTGAACGAGAAAACGAGTTCATAATAAAGCTAGCTAACTAGTTAGAGTTGTTTATTTGACTCTATCTTACTGTTTACCTTTTTTGCTGTGTAGCACTATCGGATTGTGACAGGAGCTAATGTTAAAAAAGTTTAATGCATGCAGCTATCGGAGAGTGATGCCTAGGCTTAGTGGGCTAGCTAAATCAGAGTCAGGGTGTAAGCTAAGTTGAGGGTATAAACACTAACCTTAGCCTTAAAAAGAGAAGATGTTACTGCAGGTTTTGACCACTATTGCCTCAGCAGCCCGCTAACCTCACATCTGACCTCAGAGCCCTTAAGATGTGACATTTTAAATCACCCCATGTGTATGATGCCGGTCTAGACAATACCCAAAGCTAAACAAAAATACGTTTTATTTTTAGACAGAATTGTGTTATGCTATCGCTAAGCTTTTATACAATCATGCCACTATACAATTATTCCCTGAAAATACTGGAATACATCTATTGTATCCATTACTGTTTAGAGAGTTTTTGAATTAACCGTTTACGTTTTGTATCACTTTAAGTTGGATGCACCTAATACATTGTAAAATCAGTGTATAATGCACACAACATCCATATTGGAACATTTCTGTTTGACTGTCTACTAGGTTTTGGTGACGATGTAATAATGTAGTAATTATTCTGACCTAGTAGACCATATTTTTATTTTCAATCACAGGCTCATTCTCAACCTCTTCATCCTCTCTTTCTCTACCTAGCCTATGCACACCTGCTGCCTCCTGTGCCACCGAGAGTTTAAGGACTGGGGAGCAAACTCTGTGAACGGGCTCCCTGGGGGCCATGGGACCAAGCTGGCTGATGCCGTGCCTGCGCTATCCCAGGCCTTATTGCGGGAGGCACCAGGGCGTAAGCTTGCTGATGCCGTGCCCTCGCTGTCTCAGTCCCTGCTGGGAGAGGTGCCTCTGTGGATATGTCAGAGCTGCTGCAAGAGTGTGGAAGAGGAAGAGAGGCGGAGCACCCAGGAGCAACCAACACCGGTAAATAAAAAAGGAATGATTTGGGTCGTATGTCTAGATCCTTTTTTACAACATCTTTGTACTACATTTTAGTTTAAATGTGTTGGTTGCTGTCGACGGAGGCAATTTTTTGTTTATTCATCATACAAGGCATTGCATTTGCATGTGCTTGCTCACTAAATAAAATGTAATTTTAAGTTTAAACGTATAGTGTTTTTGCATTCAGTAACAACTTGTTTAGTATTTATGTCTCTTGCATATCAAAGGCAGCAGCAGCTATCAACTTGGCTTGCTTAGTTGTTGTTTTTTTAAACAAATGCTTTACATGAAATCCAAATTTTAGGCTTCTCTTTTATCTTACTTAAGCTAGACTTCAGATGAACTTTGTGTCCAAGATGTTTTGTTGATATTTGGTTCAAACATGCAAATGTTCAAAAAATGTAAACGATAAGGAACATAATGAGAGATCAGGCCCTAGCAAGTGATTTTTATGTTTTGTTTGTTTGTTACTTAATATTGATTAATGCATTTTTTTGCTTGTCTTGTCATTCTATTTTCAATGTATTACAAGCACATGTTCACATTGTTCGTTACTTGGTGCCAATCGGTTAGCCTACTGTATTTAAACAGCTCTGTGATTAACCAGTGTGGGATTTGTTTGGTTTTATTATGCAGGTACCATTGTCACACTCTTCCTCCTGTAAGTCCCAGAGCTGTGGGAACGGTTACCCAGAGCAAAGTACTGTGGATTGGGACCCGAGTTCCTTCCTGTCAGCCCACAAACTGTCAGGTCTCTGGAACTCTGCCCACACCAACGGAGGGGAACACTGCAACCACAACACTTCTTCACACTCACAACCAGGTCTGTCATGGCAGGGTAAAACACGGCTCCAGAAAAACATTTAATGACATTGACAGTAATTGCTGAAAACATCACAGACCTACATTTCAGGCTGCATTGCAAGTTATAATTTTGTAAAATAGATGCAAATGTGGTAAGAATCAGAACTCTAAGGATAACTTGCTAGCCTACTTACTTCACAATAAAATGTGTGATTTATTTTTGTCCACTTTGTTCAGGTGTTAGTCTATTATGTCTTAGAAGAATAAAGAGGCATCTTGTAAAAGCTTACTGAGCAGCACATCCTTAAAGCTTTTTTATGCAGGGTGGAATAATCATTTAAGATTTGTAAAAACAACCCACTACATTCTTTGAGGTTGATGCTTTTAAAAATAACAGACTTTCCATTGAAGACAATCTTACTAAATCAGAGGATATGACTAAAAAACCAAAAGAATACACTGGATTAGCCTTTGTCAATGTCAAATATCAGGGTCACGATCTGTTTTGATATATTCTGAGATAGTCTTCAGAATTATTAAGCACTTAATGTATGCTTGGACTTTCAGCTTTCTAATATAAAAATACTCTAATAGACCCTTAAAATCCATCCTCCTTTATTGGGCAGGTGATGAAAAGTGATCTTCTCTTACAAATAGTGTGATTTATTTCTTGAAATATTTAGCTTCCTTAGATGTAATAGGGATTTGTGTTTCATGATGGACATGATTGCTTGCCCAGTAAGGATTATTTGATATAATGAAGTGAATTATGGTGGAAATTGAAGTGCCTGCGTCAAGATGCATCAAAGCGTTTCAAACTATAGTTGAATCCTGTTGTATCTCGGAAAGATCTTTTGAACATATTTATTATTTTATTATTTGAGCATTCAGTGGTTCAATAGGACTGTATAACAAAGTAACTCAGGTGCATTACTTAGCTATAAAATCTTCTAGCCATTGCAGAGATACCTGAGAGAAGTGTCTCGAGAGGAGAATTGAATGTGAAAGTTTTTCCTGAGACAGGCAGTTGTTTTCTAAGTATTACATTTCAGACAGCTATGATTTATGCTTTTGTCGGTTTGCTTCCTGTTTCTTGGCTTCAATTAAACCACCTGTAGAGTTTACCTGATGCGTAATTAAAGCTCTATCTCTAGTTTAGCAAATACTCAAATGGGTCATCTTGCCAAATTACATTTTAAATTGTCTAAAGGAAAGTAGTCTGTAGACTTTCTGAATGGACAAAGTTAATCCCAAATGTCCGCCTTGTTTAACTTTATTCAATTTAAAACGTTTGTTGATGGCCAATAATGTTTCAACTAGAAGTAATATCATTTTTTTTCACAAGTTGAATGAGAACCAAGCTAACTATAGTACTTCTTTAGATACCATTGCAAATGTTTAAGCTGGTATCAAAGGGGACATTTTTCAACTCATAGCCAGTGTCAGGCAGGATTGCAAAGTGAAATTGAGGTTGATAGGGAACCATTGTTAATGCAGATTGTCTCCATATTCTATAGCTAATACATTGTACTACTTCCTTGTTTTTGTTTTGATTATCAGAAAGGGATTTTCCCCCATTAGCGCTTAAAAATGTCTGTCAATGCCAGTCAATGCCAATCAGAAATGATCACTATCAGACAGATAAACATGCCTTCAGAGAGCAGGAAATTATTTGTACGAAACATGAGTGTAGAATTACCAAAATCTACTCACCTGGAAATTGATGATTCAAGGTCATTAATTGAAGCACTCAAACTATCCAGGAACTTAAAGCTGCTCCAATCAAAATAAGATTGTTTTCTTTGTTGTAATTATTGTCAGATTCTCTTAAAGGGACATGTCCTTTAAATCTATCATCAAATTAATGGAATATTTGTAATCTCCAGGTTTAACAGTAGGCTCAGCCTGTCATGAGAAAAGAGGACTCCATGAAGCGCCGGGTAAATCTGCTAAAACGTCGGGGGCCAAAGTCTGTCCCTACAGTCACCCGTCATCCCAGACCTCCAATGGATCTTCTGCTGGGAACCCCCTGTCTACCTCAGCAGACCTTTGTAAGACAACTCCCAAGCACTTCAAAACCATGTGCCGTCGACCAACTCCGCCAGGTAACACTTCCTGTGACTCTTAAGCAGTTGCCCATTTGAGGCTAGATGCCACCCCCTTTGTTAGCAAAACAACCAAAATGCATCCCCCCTGTTAACTTGCAATTCCCCTTCTCCATCCAGTAGCAGCAGAGAGGGTGCAGGGTGGGGGGTTGGTTTAGTTGACCATGTCAGTCTAGTCTGCTGGCGGATATGCTCTGTGCCCCAGTGTCTCTACTGAGCAGGGTTTGTCAGTGCTTCCACCAGACACAAGTTTCAGTAGCGATTCTCACTCTTTGTAATAGCAACTTTTTGCAATTCCCTCTTAGTCCCACAGGGGGTCGGGAGTATTTCCCCCCCTGATTAAAACTAACAAATCACCTTCTGCTTTAAAGGTTTAATAGCATTTACGAAATCAGAATCTAACTAAATATTTGAAAGATGTTAATCAATCTGCAGTGTTACTATTTTAAATATTGCACATTAAAAGATCTTGTTTTTACTTCCAAAAATGTTGTATTAAAAAATAATTTGCTTGTCCTATTTTATTTTAAACTTACTGTCAGAGTAAACTTAGTTCATTTATATACAAAGTGGACTTATTGGATTTAGATCTCAGAAATGAGCGGTAAATGCCTTAATCTTAGCCTAAGCATAAGAGTTCTTTAAGGGACCAGTTGTGCAAACTCACACCCCCCTATCGTACCCACAAAGCTCAGTATCTGAACTAACCTATCAATTATCTCCACGTTAAATCCTGACCTGACCAACGGTTAACCCACAGGCTGCCAAACGGTCTCTCACTTTAAAGTGGTTTAATTGTTCCCTGGTTTAGGCTGTATCTTTGTTCTTGGACTCAAAAATCCAGCTCAGATAAAGTTTCTTTCAAGGGCCTTAAAGTGAACTCTGCTTTTAAATCCATCATCATTAATGGATGCCAGTTTCTGGGATGGTTTTCACAATAAAAAAAATAACCTGACTGCTGATCCTGCTGATGAGGGATGTCTATAAAAATATGATCTGATTTGATTAGTTTTTTTTAAAAGTTAAGTTACATTTCTGTCTGTACCTTTGACTTTTTCAGGTAAAAATAAATCCCTTAAAATAAAATGTGCGTACCAGAACAAAACTTGATGTAGCGTTTAGGAGTCATTTTTATTCATGTTTTCTATTGTCCAGGTGAAGCCTTCCACCCCAGTGACCACCATCAACACACAGACTTGTCGGTACCCCCCAACAGTCCCACCGGCCTGTCATCCCAGCATTCCTCCCTCTTGCCTCCAAAGCCGAACTCTGGGCAGCATGGCCACGTAACTTCCTCTTCTGGTGCTGGTGTTGCAGCCCACGCTCCCTTCTCCCCGCTGGTACCAAACCTCCACGGCCCCTCAGCCAAACTCAACTCTCCCAGTCCAGACAGCCCGACACCTGTCCATAAGCCCAGCGCGTGCAAAAACTCCCACATTCCTGCCGTGAACACGCAACACAGCAAACTGGGCACGTCGATCATGGGCTGTAACCACCCTTGTAATGGACACAATGCGGGAACGGTGTCCACTTCAAATGTGGGCCATCTGACAGCCGGGTCCTGCAGGTACGGATTCCTTCTAAAGTGCTTTTTGAAAAATCTTAATCAGTCCGCAGTATTAAAATATAGGAATAAGTAAGGACTAATTATTTATATTTTACGATGACTTTCTGTAATAGACACCATTATCTGAACAGATATCTTGTTTTTACCCACAAAAACTTAAAAACAAGCAAAGTCTGTTATATTAAACTCACTCTCAAAGGGAACTTGGTTAATTCATATACAAAGTTGACTCATTTCATTTACATCTTAAAAAATGTCACTTTTTTTCATTGCTAAATACAGAATTCCAGACTTTCAGTAGTAGTAGTTTTTGAAGTATTTCATCAAGCTTCAGGAGACAGCACAAAACTGCTTCAAAAAACAAATGCTTTTTGATGGTCAATGTCAATTATCTCTTTTTGTAGGGATCAGGCATGTAAGGGGCACAAAATGACTAATGGGACGTTGTGCCACCCTTCGTCGGAGCTTGAGGAGGGAGAGGATGAAGACAGCAGCTCTGAGAGGAGCTCCTGTGCCTCCTCTTCCACCAACCAGAAGGACGGGAAGTACTGCGACTGCTGCTACTGCGAGTTCTTTGGGCACAATGCGGTACTTTGAATGCTTTCTTTGTTACTCTCATTTTCAAGTAGTAAATTAGAATTCCCTTTGCTATTACCTACTTGTTTAACATTTAGAAAAAGCTAACGTGAAAATATTTTTTGCTATATATTGTCTGCTCACAGCCTCCAGCTGCACCAACCAGCCGTAACTACGCTGAGATTCGGGAGAAGCTCCGCTCGCGTCTGACCCGGCGTAAAGAGGAACCGCCTCTGCGTCAAGATGCAGAACTGATAGTGGCCGGCGCCATCGACAACCGGGATGTAGATGAGCTGCTGGATTTCATAAACAGTTCTGAACCCAAACCGGTCAACAGTGCCAAGGCTGCAAAAAGAGCCCGACACAAGCAAAAGAAGAAGGTAGAGTCACTTAGAAAACGTTGTTTCATTGTTTTTTCATTTCATTTTCAAATGTAATCTCTGATGTAGGGCTGGGTATTGTTTTTGAGATTTGGATACTCGTACTCAAAGATATTTGATAAAAAAACAAATGCGTCCAAAGGCTATTCTATAAAACAGGGAATACTAATAATACATTTTTCAAAACACAAACGCCTCTAGAAAAGTGAAATTGCTCAAATTAGACTTAAAGGATAATCCCTTCAATGACTCCAAACAACTGTAAGACACATTGGGTCTGTGTTACTATCAGATGAGTGAATACAGCTCCTATATGGCACTAGGAGATGATAAAGAAATGAGATAAATTACAAACAGTAGTGTCTGATTACAAAAAGGCATAACTTCATGTTAGATATCACGCATAGGACCCCTCCTCTAATAAAAACTACTATATAGAACATTAATCACACAATGTGAATTAAGTTAATAGATTTCATGAAAATCTTATGGATTATAACTCAAATTCAAGAAACAAATCTGGTTTAGCGTTTGATGTCAAAGTGCTACAGATGCATTTTGGTGAACGAACCAAAGATACTAACGACGCTTCATACTTACTGATGTGTAATCTATTTTTGTTTCAGGAAAAAGCTCAGCAGGGAACGGGTGCTGCAGGCAGTGACCCCAACTCAGATCCATCTGATCCTGTGGACGACGAGCCACTCCCTGACGGTTCAGAAGCCAGTCGGCTGCTCGATTGGCCTCAGCTGGAGCTGGAGCGCGTCAACAGTTTCCTCACCAGTCGGCTGGAGGAGATTAAGAACACCATCAAAGACTCAATCCGGGCCTCATTTAGCATGTACGACCTCAATCTGGATGTTAATGACTTCCCAAAAAAGGCCGCTACGTTGGAGGGCAACCATTTACTGTCCCATCTCAATGGTTCCTCTGACCTGCAGCAGATAGACCTAGACTTGGCACCTCTTTCACTGGGAAACTTTAAGAGCCACCTGGACCTGGTTAATGGATGGGAGGACACAACTACGGTCTCATCCCCTAATACAGCCCCCAACACCACCACGGCCTCAGGGGTCCCTCCGGGGTCCAAGGACATCCAGCGGTTGCACACTACCCCCAGTCTTTCGAAGCTCATAAGGGTTCGATCCCCAGAAAGATGCACTTCCACTGGACCTGACAGTTTGCCGCAGGCGCCAGCCCAAACCACAGCTAAATCGAATGAGGACGCCCCTGATCCCAAGAACACAACGGTTGGGAACGGGAGTGCAAAGTCAAAGAAGAATAAAAAGCAGCAGCAGCAGAGACAGGAGCAATCTGTGTCCGAGCAAAATACCAACAAACCAACCAAAGCTGCCTCTGGGAATGACACACAGAAAAGCAATGAGTGCAAAGAATCGGCTTCTAACGGCACAAAAGCTGGGAACAGACAGCCCCAGCACTCTGTGGACAACCAGAGAAACGGGCCAAAGAAAGCCGAGGAGGGCAGATCGTCTAAACATGCAGCAAACGGTGGCGTCTCAAATGCACACCGAGGGAAAGGGGACACAGACACACGAGGAGGACGGTCCGAGCAGGATTCAGAAAGCAAGACGCAACCCGGCATTCCAGCAAATGAGCAGCAGCAGCAGCAGCAGGCCAAGGGAAAGAACAACAAGAAGAACAAGAACAAGGGTGAAAAATCCAGCAGTGCTATTGGTACAATAAACTATCTTTAAAACTGTGCTCACAATTTGAGTTGTTTCTCAGTTTTTTATGTGTTAAACTAATGTTTTCTTTTTTGTTATTCCTCAGATGATGTTTTTCTCCCTAAAGAAGGCGATCCAACAGAAATGGATGAGATTGATCGTGAAGTGGAATATTTCAAAAGGTATACTTAACATCAGGATACTTTTTTTTATGAGCTAGACTGTGTTTATGGATTTACACATCACTTAAACTTGGCAATATTTCTTATTGTCATTTGTCTGTCTTTTATTTTTTAGGTTTTGCCTTGATTCTGCAAAACAAACTCGCCAGAAGGTAGCAGTGAATTGGTCCAACTTCAGCCTCAAAAAGGTTCCTTCCAATGCAGCTCAATAACTTGGACGAGTGCCAGGAAAAAAACTCCACACCACAAACTCTTTCAGTAGAGCCCCACATGGCCTGAGGCCTTCTCTCATTCCCTGTTTTCTTCTCTTTCTTCCTAAGCCAAGGAACCCTAGTTCAAAATCATACTCCATTCAGAGGACTGAAACCTAACTTGTGGCTGATAAGCCAGGGATCATTCTCCACGCCAACTTTACCCTTTGCTTTTGTTGCAATGTTCACTAAATGAGAGATGCAAAGTCGGTAAAAAGTCTGTTGAATCCACTGCATCCACGTGCTTACTTATGTAGTATGTAAACAATTACCTTACTTGAAATAAATGTGTTTATCCCAAATCTGACAAATTTGAACGTTGTTAAACTTCTGAATTCCAATTTGGTGCTATTCATATATTTCCTTCTGCACAGCTAGTTTCCTGCTCACTTCAGCAGTCTCAGTACACTGCAGACCATTTGTCTAGTAATGTAACTGTATAAGGAGCACAAGACAACATTTTTGTAAAATTAGGAAACATTTGTACCCTTCTCTTTTGCAGGTGAGGAATCATTTAATTAATTAAAAAGATAGACTGCAGTGCATTCAGTGGTTGTTGATTTTTAATTGGAATACTTTTCTCAATATTTAATTATGATCATTAAATGATTTAGTAATCAGTGGTTTAAAATGAAAACACCTGATGACCCATGAAACTATGTTTTTTTTTTTTCGAGAGTTTATATCAAAAGTGCTAAAAGAACGTAGTGGAAAACATATTTACTGTTTGTAACACTTGGCTCGCAGGATGCATCTCATAAAACTCAAATCCAATGAATACCCATGCAACTAAGTCTCCATTCATGACATGTACAACAGGAACATCCCGAATAATGTTCACCAGTTCTGTATTTGGCAAAGTTAAAATGTATGTTGCTTCAATGTCAACCCTCCCCTGGTTTTAATGTTGAACAATTGCATATGTTATAGTGATTTCCAATATACACTCCTCTGTAGAAGAAAGTCCTTTACCACGGTTTTCTAACTCTTAAACTATTATTTTAACCCCTTTATCCCATCAGTGACAGGTACACCATTGTGCAATGTTCATTTTAACGTTGGAACCATCACACATTGTATGGCACAGATAATTTCAATGCTTGTACATATTGAGTGATTATTTTGGGCCCTTTTGAGCCTTTGTCATGCTTTTCTGGGGGTTGTATGACATATTTTCAACCATCCTACTCTTTCCCTTTACTGTGACCTTGGTGGCATCCTGTACCTCAGTTAGCCTATCTTAAGTTGAAGTCTTGATAATCTTTTGATAAATATCACTGAAGAGTTGATACCTTTTGAGACAAGGAACTTCAGATTTTCACCATTTACCATGTTTTTAGGTGATGGCTTTCATGAGGTGTTCTTTCCTGAATCTGTGCTGAGATTTTGTTTTCATATAACAACATTGATGCTTTCCAGGTTATATTCAATTAGAGAAGATTATCTTAATGTTTCGAATGTAGATTTATACTATATCAATAATAGCCAAGTGTATGTTGGCTTGTTTCTTTTTTTTTAATTCACTTTTGATACTGTGAAAAATCTTTCGTTCAGAAAGATTAAAAACAATACAGTTTTGACAAAATAAAGTGTGGTGTTTGTAGTTTTTTTTTTTAGTTGGTTCTATGATGTATAAACCCATAAACTGTGTATATAAAGTATAAACCATTTGCACGAGCTTGGCTCTCCAACAGCAGACTGAGGCGATTTAAAATGTTCGCTCAGGTTTGACCCTTCCCGCTTCCTGTACAGAATGCAAGCTTCCTGTGTTGTGTAAACATGTGGATTGGGACTCTTTATTGAATAGTTGTTTGCCGACTAGTTGTTCAACAACTCATTCATTTTAAGTTCATAGTGAACGTTACTGTACGTTACTAACAACATGGAGACCGAAAATCGACCCAGAAAGGTAAGTTTATTCATTCATCATTCATAGTATTATTTTACAATAGCAAGCTAACACTAGCGTGAGTTAGCTAGCTAGTCTTCAACTCTGCTTATAGGCATCATTTTATCCATTGAGAAGTTACAAAAATTAAAACAGGCCAATAAACAACGTTAGACAAATGTTTGAACAATATGCAGTTATCTTGGATGTTTGTGTGTAAATGGTGTCCAATGAAACTATCATTAACTATAGCCATAATGTAGCGCCACAACATCCACGGTCAATACGTGATGGTTACGTTTAGTATTTACTGAAGTCTGCTACAGATACAACTAACGTTACGTTTGTTTAACACTTAAATAAGCATAAAAGTGATGTTACTTGATTACGTTCATTAATAACATCCTTGTACTTAAGCAATTTAGCCATTCTGGCTTTAACCTCTCGTTCTACAGGAAACTAAGCGATAATACTACTGATGATAATGTTGTGTTTGTACAGAGACCCAATGAGGAGGAGGAAAGGTCCGGCTCAGATGAAGCAGAGGATGACGATTATGTTCCTTATGTTCCAGTCAAAATTAGGAAACATCAAATGGTAAGTTATTGTGCATTGTCCTGTTTAGACGCTTAAGAGAATGGATAGACCAATCTGATCCACCGGTCCTGTGTCAGGGCACAGATCTCATTGAGCGGATCAGTAATGTTGCCAAACAGCAGATTCCTAGAGCAAATATAGAAAATTGCTCTAAGAATCTGCCTTGGCATGTATCCTCAGTTATAGGTATCAAGAGAGAAACACTTGTGGTGCATCCCTTATTAGAGGTAGCCTACATGGTCAGGATTTTGTTGTGGAACCTACCATTTCTGTAAATGTTGAATCATTTAAATACAATTATATTTAGATATTACAGATGTATACCAACATCACATTCAAATTAAGCAATGTACATTTTAAACGTACCACACAGCTACAGAAGATGTTACGCCTTCGAGGAAAGGCGACGGACGAGGAGCAGAAGGACAGTGGGGAGGAGCAGAGGGACGAGGAGGAGGGTCTTGGTCCTCGCTCAAATGTCAGTCTCCTCGACCAGCATCAGGTCCTCAAAGAAAAAGCAGAAGGTATTCAGCTCATACACGACCCCCTCTGGATTATTGCTCTTATTATCATATTTCTATATAAACATAACCTTATTGTATTCTCACTAGCAGTGTGTTTTTGTATTTACAGCCCGTAAGGAGTCAGCCAAGGAGAAACAGCTGAAAGAGGAAGAGAAGATTCTTGAGAGTGTTGCAGAAGGGAGAGGTAAAATTGCTGTCACGCTGAAATGTTACAAATGTATCAGATTTACTTTAACTGAAAATTGTTCCAACTTGAAAACTAAATCTGGGGTCCTTAATTCCTCCTCTATCAGCTCTGATGTCTGTGAAGGAAATGGCCAAAGGTATCATATATGATGATCCTATAAAAACAAGGTAAGCCTTTGATAAGTGAACTCTATAAAGTAACATTGTTTTAGTTTTTCCTTTCATTAATAATTATTTGTGAATGTTCTCTGTAGCTGGAAGGCACCACGCTACATCCTGAATATGCCAAACACTCGAAATGACCGCGTCAGGAAGAAGTTTCACATCCTTGTTGATGGAGACGGCATCCCTCCTCCAATCAAAAGCTTCAGGGAGATGAAGCTTCCACCAGGTGCAGACACGCCCCCTTGTTTCACACATGAAAAAAGAAAAGTATCTTTCTGTGTGAGGCATTTAGTGCACCCACCTGATAACAACCTGACAACAAATCTTTGTGTTGTTTTGCAGCATTTCTTAAAGGTTTGAAGAAGAAGGGAATTGTGCATCCCACACCAATTCAGATTCAAGGAATCCCTACAGTGTAAGTACAACACAATAAGACTGAAATACTCTGCCTGGCCAAAAAAAAGGTCAACACCTGGATTTAACTAAGCAAATAGGTAAGAGCCTCCCATTGGATAATTACTGCTTGGGTGATTATGTTTCAGCTGGCAGCAAGTTATTTGACTCTAACTGATGCAGTGAGTAGCTTCTCATTTGTTAAACAGTCAGGTCGAAAGACATATCCTGTGGTTGTAGAAAAGATGGTAATCTGTTTCAGAAGGGTCAAATTATTGGCATGCATCAAGCCGAGAAAACATCTGAGGAGAATGCTTAAACTATTAAAATTGGGTTAAGAACTGTCCAACGCATTATTAAAAACTGGAAGGACAGCGGGGAAACATCATCTTCCAGGAAGGAATGTGGTCGGAAGAAATCTTGAATGATCGTGATCAGCGATCACTTGAATGTTTGGTATAATCAAATCGTAGAAAAACAACAGTAAAACTCACGGCTATGTTTAATAGTGAAAGTAAGAGCATTTCCACATGCACAATGCGAAGGGAACCAGGTTATTCCTTCAATGGAGTTTTTCTTCCCTGATGGCACGGGCATGTTACAAGATGACAATGCCAGGATCCATCGGGCTCAAATTGTGAAAGAGTGGTTCAGGGAGCATGAGACATAATTTTCACACATGAGTCCAGACCTGAACCCGATTGAGAATCTTTGGGATGTGCTGGAGAAGACTTTGCGCAGTGCTCCGAATCTCCCGTCATCAATACAAGATCTTGGCGAAAAATGAATGCAAGACATAAATAAATGTTGTGACATTGCAGAAGCTTGTGGAAAGGATGCCACAGTGAATGCGTGCCGTAATCAAAGCTAAAAGCGGTCCATCGAATATTAGGGTGTGGGACCTTTTTTATGGCCAGGCAGTGTATGTAGCAGATGTTGAAACCATAAACTGTTTATACATTAAAAGTGTTTTACTGTAGTCTGTCAGGTCGAGACATGATTGGAATAGCCTTCACTGGATCCGGAAAGACTTTGGTCTTCACTCTGCCCATCATCATGTTTGCCCTGGAGCAGGAGAAAAGGCTGCCGTTTTTCAAGAGAGAGGGGCCGTATGGACTCGTCATCTGTCCTTCTGTAAGAAACACAATACTATCCTACTTAATTGAAGCTGCCGCTTGAAATGCTGCATTAACCCTGATTGATGGTTACAATGAAAATGCAGCACTCCCTCGCACTTTAGACAGATGGCCTTTACTGTGAGCATCAGCTGAGCGTATCTGATTTTAATACTTTTCCCTTCAATCCAGCGAGAGTTGGCGAGGCAGACTCATGGCATCCTGGAGTACTACTGCAAGCTGCTGGAGGAGGAAGGAGCTCCTCAGCTGCGAACTGCTCTCTGCATCGGAGGAATGTCTGTCAAGGATCAGATGGAAGTAGTTAAAAAGTAAGTAACAGTGGAATGTGTGGAAAAAAATGGCATCCTCATCTGTATTTCATCCAGAATTTCGGGTACATTTATATCAATTTGAGAAGATGAAAATATGCAAATGTTGTTTGTATTTTTATAATGCATTCAGAAGCAATAACATCATCATATCCTAACCTAGGCACTAAGAGTACTGCATTTAGAAAATACAAGCCCAATTCATTTTCCATTCGAATGCTTATAGCGGTGTCCACATGATGGTGGCTACCCCTGGAAGACTGATGGACTTGCTGCAGAAGAAGATGATTAGTCTGGACATCTGCCGCTACTTGGCCCTGGATGAGGCTGATAGGATGATTGACATGGGCTTTGAGGAAGACATCCGAACCATCTTCTCCTACTTCAAGGTGAGGTCATCCTCAGCTGCAGTTTACGCAAAATGACAGCCACCATAAATTGATTATGATAGGATATTTTTTCCTGTGTTGGTTGTTAAAGTTGGAAAATTCTGATCTCAGTGGGATATCATTAATCTGTTCCATTGAGAAGCTTGTTGTCATTTCTAAATAAAATCTAGGAAATGTGTCCATAAAATCAAGTGCTTTTAGAACGTCAAGAAAACATTGTTATTGATTAACTGTTAAACTATCTGTAACACCAGCTGAAGTTGTTATTCAAGCATTCCTGATGCTCTAAGAGACAGCACATTTCATCATCTCCTAAATACTCCCCAGTGTTTGCCGATTAGTCCATCTTCCAGCTGTTGTGCTCAATCAGTTAAAGGGGCCCTATCATGCCAGTTTCCAGAGTTCATGTTTGTTTTTGTGCCTCTAATGTGACATGTTTACACGCTTTACTGTTCAAAAAGTCCTTTATTTTTCTCATACTGCCTGTCCTGCAGCACCTTTTTACCCTCTGTCTGAAACCAAAGCCCAGTCTGCTTTGATTGGTTAGCTGGCTGCATCGCTTAGATAAGTGTCAGGATGTTCCGCCCCTTAGCAAATCAGGTACAATGTGTTGAAGTGCGAGTGGGGGTGTAACTTTGGGTTTTTAGCCTTTGCAGACCATTTACATGCACATGAATCTAAATAACACACTACAGGAAAGGGAATATATAAAAAGCATAAACGGGCCCCATTGACTTTTGACTCTTTTTCAGAGTCAAATCTGAAAAAAAACTGAGCCTTGAAGCCATTTTTGTGATGCAACCAGACATGAAAAGTTCTATAATGTCTTTTTTCTTCACCCAGGGACAAAGACAAACACTGCTTTTCAGTGCCACTATGCCCAAGAAGATCCAGAACTTTGCGAAGAGCGCGCTGGTCAAACCCATCACCATCAACGTAGGCAGAGCTGGAGCTGCCAGCTTGGATGTCATCCAGGTGTGCTTATTTGTTACAGAAGGATGTTTTCCTTCTAAGTTTGGGGAATTCCTTGCCTTTTTAAATCCACTCATAATTGGTGTAAACTTAATGATAAATACTTGTGTGTTTGTTCAGGAAGTGGAATACGTCAAGGAGGAGGCCAAGATGGTGTACCTGCTCGAGTGTCTCCAGAAAACACCACCACCTGTCAGTACTGTCACATGAATCCCAATTGTTAGAGGAAATTCGTAATCAAAACATGAGAAAAGTCACTAACTCTTCTGTTCATATCAACAGGTGCTGATATTTGCTGAGAAGAAAGCCGATGTTGATGCCATCCATGAGTATCTGCTGCTTAAAGGAGTGGAAGCAGTGGCCATCCATGGAGGAAAAGGTCCACAGAGAACCTATCTAATTGTTAAAATACAGAGCAATAAATGCAGAGTAATAGTGCCTTTACAGAATGGATGTGTTTGAAGGAATACCCAACCCAGCATCAAGTTGTAGAGCAATATCTACACAGCTTCCCTCGTCAATGTTCTTGCAGTTGCTCGTCATGACCACCAGAGGCCACCCTGCCTGCAAATGTTACAATTTCGCCTACAGTTTTTTTACATTTCCAAAGAAGAGAAGTCATTGCAGAAACTTCTCTTACAGTTTCCGTTTCCATTCATTGTCAGTCAAAAACACAAAATGTGTATGTAATATTTGTTATGTTTGTGGTAATTTTCCAGATCAAGAGGAAAGAACAAAAGCCATAGAGGCTTTTAAAGAAGGAAAAAAGGATGTTTTAGTTGCCACAGACGTTGCCTCCAAGGGTCTGGATTTCCCAGCTATACAGCATGTAGTGAATTATGACATGCCTGAGGAGATAGAAAACTATGGTAAGAGTGAGTGTGTGTGTGTGTGTGTGTGTGTGTGTGTGTGTGTGTGTGTGTGTGTGTGTGTGTGTGTGTGTGTGCGCCCTGACCTTATTGAAATGGTAATCATCAGTTCTCCATATATTGCTTAAGCTTACATTTTGGAATCTTCTTTTTTCAGTCCACAGAATTGGAAGAACTGGACGATCAGGCCAGACTGGTATTGCCACTACGTTCATCAATAAGGGCTGTGGTAAGGAAACATACTGTTAAAGACTCTATATGAGCATTAGTTTTCCGAATATTGGCAATTAAAGTGAATTTAGTCATCTAAATTTGGTGTTTAATGACAATAAGTCCACATTAACTTGTCTCTTTCTCTATAGATGAGTCGGTGTTGATGGATCTCAAAGCCCTGCTTGTTGAAGCCAAGCAGAAAGTCCCTCCAGTCTTGCAAGTGCTCCAGACAGGAGACGAGACCATGCTGGACATCGGAGGTGAGTCTTTCACACCAAATCTAGTTCTCGTTCTACAGGCCCACATGCTCTTTACTTACAGGATACTCCTCTTAAGAATTAACCTCGTATAATTATCTTAAATACATAGAAGTGTTCATTGTTTGCAAACCCTTTCTAACAAATCTGATTCTCACGATTCCACAGGAGAGAGGGGCTGCACATTCTGCGGTGGTCTGGGTCATCGTATCACAGACTGTCCGAAGTTGGAGGCCATGCAGACCAAGCAGGTCACCAACATCGGGCGGAAAGACTACCTGGCTCATAGCTCAATGGACTTCTAAAAGTTTCATATTCTTGGGAAAAGTCATCGTAGCTTAATGGAACTGAAATGTATTTTTGAGGAAATGGTACATCTTTGTCACTGAACTAAGATCTGCAAACTATGTCAAGTGATTAAAAAATACACTTGACATAGTTTGCAGATCTGTTAGGTGAATTTCTTTTTTGCCCTAAAATCTGACATACTTGTTACTGGATATGTAGAATTTGTAATATACATTTTGAGACTCCAATTGTAAATAAAACCACTTTATCCGTTGATGATTTTTCATGTTCTTATTTCGAAAAATGTAAAGGTGAGTTTCCAGTTTCATATTTTGAGGAAGTTGCCAAAAACAGCAGATTTATGCAAAGGGAAGTAGACTCAAGAAAACTGCAACCCACACCTTGTCGGTCCTTTCTTTTGCAACAGTGAAATTGCAGATCACAGATATCTGTACTAGCTCACTTAGACTTACGCAACTCATCAACAGAATGAAAACCCGCCAGTGATGTAAAGGAAACTCTTATTCTAGTGGTATAGAAACCCTAATTTTAACATCCTGGTTTCTAACATCTTGACCAAGGAGCATCAAGAGCTAGAGTGAAAGATTTACAGACAGATCTTACAAGCATGGATGTCGTCTTCAAAGAAGGAAAGCTGCACCTTCAGAGTGTCAAGTTTGGAAAAGTAAGTTTTATAACATTTCTGCATACTTGTCACACTGACATTATGGCTAATTTATTTCTGAAGTCGTGCTAACTAAACAGC
This sequence comes from Eleginops maclovinus, assembly GCF_036324505.1. Lineage (NCBI taxonomy): Eukaryota > Metazoa > Chordata > Actinopteri > Perciformes > Eleginopidae > Eleginops > Eleginops maclovinus. Next base: position 16,920,107 of record NC_086371.1, read on the forward strand.
TCTGTTCAAAAATATGTGACTGCTTTCATGAACTGCGTAATAAAAATGATCAAAGGATGAGTTGGCATTGAGAATGTCTTTGTTATTCTCACATCATTGAGGATACATTAACACAAATGTTTAGTCCAGTGATACTTCTCAAACAATGTTGGATTATTAGCAAAGTTTAACTTCCCAAAAAGTTTATATTATTACCTGAAAGTCTAAGTTACCCTACACTCAGATGGCACAGAATAAACCAGGTTTGACAGAGTTAAAAGAACGTCTTTTCTGATGTTTCTTAAGATGTTATATGTAGTTTGCAACTCTGTAACGCCCTGCAGCTGTGCAATCTTTATACTTCCTTTGACTTCAATCGCAGATGAAATCCTCTAATGATGTTTCAAATATTGATTCTGATGTTCAGGTCCATGTGGACATATTTCTGCTTGACCAAATTTGAATAAGGCCACGCATCGTAATGCATAAATCTTCCTAAAATGTATTTCAAGTTCAGAAATGCATTTTTATTTAGTAGTCCCGTGTTCAGCTTTCATTAGGAAATCTAAATGTAAAACAAAAGCAGCTGTGAATTTATATTATCCTCAATGATCAATGATGGTTCCCCCATATTAGATTTTTTTTTCACAATTATATGAGGCTATTTTTTTTTCTTTAATGTCTGGCTTTAAAGCTTTTTGATCATGAAATTCCTAGTTTTAGTTGTATGGGACATTTAGGGAATACAGTGAAAACATTCCATAAAGATATACAGTTGTGATTCATTAAGTCTCAAAAATACTGGTCTCTGGAGGATGTAGAAACCTAATGTGTGACGATTCTTATGCACAGGGTAGCATATTTACTTACTTTGTTGTCAAAAAAACATAACCCTAAGTAATAATTAGATTGTTTAACTTTTCATCTGACAATTGAAAATGTCAGATAAATCAAGATAAAAAATAATACAAGAACCTTACGAGAGACATAATCATACATAGTTAAACAACTGTAAATTACAAAACATACAGTGAATAGGTAAAAGCAAGTTAGACAAAAATAATAAACATTTACATTTTCACTATTTATTAAACAGCTGTGTAAGCTTAACTCTAAAGGGTGGCTGTTTAAGTGTCTGGGGGGGAAATGACTAAGGTCATTCATATATCATCTTAAAAAAATGAGAAGCATATTTAATTCAATTCTTTAAGTTACCCCTATAAACCCTGATCTCTGTGTAGTGCATTGACTTCAGAAACTTAAACTTTCAACAATGTCAGCAGGGTTGAGATTGTCATGTGGAGCAGAAATGTGGAGCTGTGTGTTATGAATGATCTAAACCACCCATAAACGGTGCCAGATAACCCATCTATTAACAAGACTTGTTATTTCCCCCTCTGTAATCTACTACAGAAATCATGGCGGAATGTATGGATGGTGCTTTTTAAACCCAGCTCCTCGGGGGTCGGTCGGTTTGAGCTCTCTACTGTACTTGACAAAAATGCTGCTGCTGACCAGAAGAAGGTTGGTCGGCAGAAAACATCTGAAAGAAAAGTGGTGCGTCTCCAGGACTGCCTCAGTGTCATCCCTGCTCCAAAGGTGTCCTGCCCTTCGGGTTGCACCGCATTCTACTTACACACCACTCAATGCTCCTTCACCCTGGCCTCCACCACAAGCCAGGACTGGCTAAGTGCCCTCACACTTCTGGCCTTCCAGGTACAAATCCCCTCTAAACTTTCCTTTTTTCTTTCCAAAACCGTGGCAGGAGTTTCATCATTTGGTAAAGGTAACCCAATGAGGAAGTTACTAAAGTATCTGTTACATCCGTCTCTGCACTTCTCTAATTCTTGTGCTTACACAAGCTATGTTCTTTCTTACATCTTACATCTTTAAAGTCATAAAATGATAAGAGGGTGCTGTACACTCCATGTAATGTTTACCATGCCACTGTGTTTACAGAAGGATCCTGGGGAATCGGGTAAAGGGACTTTTGAAAGAGGAAATAGCTTGACCATGGCAGACAATGACATTTACTCATCCTGGAAAAAAGGTAATGCTTGTTTTTGTGCATACTGAACAAAACAAGGAATGGAAAATAATATTTAGTGAGGGCCAGTTTAGTAAGTACCAGCTGAATTGCTTCACATTAGAAACCAGCAAAAACATATATTCTCTCCTATCTGGTGGAGAATTTAAAGGATTATATCTATAGTTTTCCACATATTTCCTATGTTATTAAACATTGCACCAAGGTAATTGTTAAGATCAGAATTACGTCAGAGAACGGGGAGGGTGTGGTGATTTTCTTTGGATAAATGTTTTTGCAGAGGTCAGAGAGGTCACTACATGGTGCTCAATTTAGATTTGACCTCCAAAAAGTGGTTGACTAAATTGCTGTTTATTTTGAACTATATTTTATTATTTTTTACCACATATCAGCAATTAAAAATGTGATCTAATATAAATAACTTGAATTATTCTTTGATAAGGTAATACTAGTAAACTGCTGAAAGTATTTTAGGAAGGATAAACAGGAAGAAGCTGACTTGTTTTTGTCTCCATGGCATCATAAATTCAGGACACCAGCCGAAACCTAGAATACGTGTGAGCAATTGCTAAAGCCACTAATTTATGAACGCCAAACTGTATTAGCGTCAGCAAGCCCTGGCTTACACACATTTATTTATTTTTTTATTTCCTAATGGATTACGCTTGTCCTGAAAAATCCAGGGAGCCCAGTCACAGTGAGAGATTAGCTATACAGGCAGTTTTAAATCAGTCTGTTTCTGTATGAGAATATATTAGTGTACAATTCGTCCCTTTTGCTGATTTGTTTTAGCTCAGACTTTCTGAAAATATATTTATTTTATACGCGCTTCGCTAACCTCACTGTGTTATGATGTTTTAGTAAATATTTTCATGTCTCTCATGTTTAGATGTGACCCTTCCTCCAAACCATTACGAAGTGATTGTTCAGAGCACAGAGGCATCCAGGAGGTGCAGGTTGGCTGGGAAGTATCTAGTCTCCCCACAAACAGAGGCTCTGATACTGCTGGAGATCAATACTGATCACATCATCTACCGCTGGCCATACAGATTTTTGCGCAAATTTGGACATGTTGAGGTAAATGATACCTACTTATGAATTCCAAATTGAGTTCAGCTCAGAGGACACAAATGTCTTTAAAGGATTTTTTGGCAAAAATAAACAAATTGGCTTTATTGCAGAGTTATCTGAGATAATGGATTCCCTATTCATATCTGTTTGATAATATGACACTGCAGCTATCAGCTAGATAGCAAAGCTTAACAGAAAATATTGAAATTAAGACAAAGAGGTAGTTTGGACTTGTCCAAAATCCACCTAATGGCACCTCTAAAGCTCATTGCTTAAGTTGTGACATCTTCCTTTATATGTTTTTTGTTTTTGTTTTGTTTTATCTTCACACAGAGAAATCCTTGCTATTTCCCTCTGTTTGCAGTCTTTATGCTAAGCTAGGCTAACATGCAGGTGGCTCCAGGTACATAGTTATGCCACTATACAGATATTTATGTACATGTAAGTTAAACATCTTTGTTTAACTTAAAATAATAACCCAAAAAATAGTTTCCCGGTAACCGAGTTTCCAGTCTTCATGCTAAGCTATTTCAATGCATACTAGCTTCATTGTACTGTATTCACATGAGAGTGGTATCGATCTTCTCATCTAACCTTCAGCAAGAACATGAATGACCATGTTTGCCAAAATGTCAAACTATTCCTTAAAAATGTGTGTTAATGCATGTGATTTCAGGATGGATTCAGCATTGAAGCAGGCCGTCGCTGTGAGTCAGGAGAAGGCGTGTTTGTCTTCCTGTCCGAATATGGTCCCCAGATCTTCCAGGCTATATCAGATCAGTGCTCCATGGAAAGGAGGTCATCTGGCAATCCACACAGGTCATCGTTGATTGAGCTGTCTACCAGTATCCTCCCAACAAGAACCAACTGGTGTCCTGATCCTCTAGTCTACAATCATGCAGATGTTGACACAGAGGATGAGTCTGCCACCCAATACTCTACTATTAATTACAACCCTGTACTTGATGTAAGGAGGCTGTCTCTTGCTGAACCTCATAGCAATGAGCCGTTTGGAGAGGAAGGTGAGGAGGAACGTTGTCATTCCCTGGATGCTGTAAACCTAGGTAATGTCATGGAGGATGACATTTATTACAACTTAAGGAGAGCCACACCTCCAATGATCAGACACAATAATGTAAAACCAAAGATGGACACAGAGTGCATCTATGCCCATGTGAAAAATGTGGATCCTCCTTCACAACCCCAGCTGCAGCTCTCCTCGTTACCCCACCCCCAGCCTCCTCCCTGCACCTTTCCCCAGTCTATTCTCTGCACCCCACCCTATTCTCAATATCAGCATCAGACCTCTGCAAATGACTTCATCCAGCCGGGGCTCAATGCCCAGGCACAGGCGGTGGACGACATGAAGGAGACGGAGGAGGCCATGAGCTCCTCTACCCTTGTTGCCCCCAAAGAGGCCCCTGGCAGTTTTAAACAGAGGCTTGCAGAAATCATTTCTAAGGACCTGGCAAAGATCCAGCCACCTATTCCCTCCGGAGCAGGCAGCCCCACGTTTTCTCATTAGGCTATTAACAGAAAGACCAGGAGGAGAGCTTTTTATATGATATACTGTCATGAAGCAGTATTAGTTTCCTTATTTCTTTGCAATCCTCATTGCTGGGAGCATTTGGCTTCAGACTTTGGCATACAAATCTATGTTTACCTGTAGCCTGTTGTAAAAGCGCCTCTGGGACACATTTTAGTCTGTGGATTGTTTTGCAAAAAGAGGATTCATGTACTGTTGCGCTTCACTGAAGCTATATGTGCTGCAGTATTTTAATGTGACATTGCCATTAGTTGATAAGCTTAATGAACCCTTGGACTGTTTCATTAGGGAAATAGCTTTAAAGAAAATATATTTCATTGTTGAATTCAGAGTTTTAACAAATGTTGCTGGTGAAAGATCAAATTCTATACATTTTTGGAATTTAAATTCAATTTCTTGAAGGGAATAATAGGTTTTGTCACATATAAATCAACATTTTTGCAGCAGTACTGTATTTCGGATATGGATGCATCAGTCTGCTTTGGATTAGTACAAATATTGACATGAAATACTGTACAGCTGACAATGAAATAACAAAAATACAACTTAAAATGCACAATCATGTTTTCAGTATATCTTTATTGTAGCAAAACAACTCTCATAAAATACCCCATAGCTATACATAAATATCAAAATAATTGTTTTTATAATTTAGACACATGTGGTGATGGTTCAGGCCATAAAGTGCAATAAAAAGGCCTTTGGGAGTTCACCATGGCCTTAGGAAGTACAAATATCAGTTGGCGTTTCTTCATTGGCAGTGCATCATCTCTACACTATTAAAATGACAGGAAAATATTAGTCTATCCGATATGACCAACATACAGCTGTAATATTTGGTCCAATAACAGACACTGCAGAATAAGAAGCTTTCTGTCACTGTCTTCCACTCAGACTTTCCTCCATGTCACTGAGGTGCAAAGATTCCCCATCACTGCCGTTGGAAGAACTCATTGATTGATTAGAGTCAGATCCAAATATAATAATGTGTCCAACTGAGGTGTCCCTCTGTTCTCCGCTCAGAGGGCTTTGCGCAGTGAGAGAGTGGATCAGACTCATCTCTTGTCCGCGGGACTCCTGCACTCCGGGTGAACCACACCAGTCAGCAGCTCCGACAACTCATTGATGTAAATCTGCGCCATTTGTAAGGTGTCATACTTGGACAACTTTCTCTCGTTCTCCAGTGAGGGGATGACGCTTCTCAGCTCGTCAAACGCTTGGTTCAGGCCGTTCATCCTCCTCCTCTCCCTGGCGTTGGCTGCGACGCGCCTATGTTTTTGCGGGCCAAAGTGGCTCACCTGCCCCCCCTCCGCTGCTCGGTCAGAGTCTGTCTCTGTGATGCCCATTGGCCCATGTTTCTCTAGTGAGAGGCCCGCGGCTGCAGCTCCGTCCCTCCTGGAGAAGGCATGGAGTGAGTTCGACGAAATCCAAGTTTTGGAGGCGATGTGAGCCATGCTGAAATCCTCTGGGAACTCAGGCCAGCTTGATAGCTCTGATTTTGCAGTCATCCCTGTTATGGCCTATGGTCGCACACAGCAGTGAAAGGTCACACAGAAGACTCTGGCTGATGCCTTGGGCTCTGAATGAGTCTGCACTGCGCCAGCATTTTATACTGCCTCCCCTCTGTCACCTTGGTGTCAGTCCCAGCCCTCCGACAGCCCTGCAGCCTCAGGAGGCAGCAGCCAATCGTAATCCCCTCTGACCCTGTCAACGAACAATTAGACAAAGCTCCACTTTTTCTCTCCTATTGTGCATTGTAACTCAATCACGACCTTGTTATTATCCTCACACAGAGGGGAGCAAAAAGTATTAATCATTTAAGAGCGTGGTTTGAATGTTTCAAAAGCTCGGTTAAAGAGGATCTAATTAACTTTGTGTTTAGTAGTAAAGTCTGCGCTGCATGTCTGTTCGCTTTTAGGTTTCTTAAAATAAATAACACTTTTATATAGCGTTTATAATTAGACCACCTAGGCTATTTTTAATGTCAGCAGCCCCATTCAGTGTGTTGCACAGTTTATACTTCTATATTTGTTATGAGAAAACTAAAAACCAACTTCTTTATTTTGGTTATGACCCTTGAGAGACATGCAGTGTTGAGGTTTGTTCTCAAACAAGCAGTAAAAGCTGAACAATCTTTCGCAGATTATTTGCAGAAGAATAATAAAACGAACAGGTGGAAGGCCTGACTTGAGACACACCTGTCTATAGCAGGACCATGATAACCGATAAGTTGTCTAAAGGCGATTTATGAATCATTTAGCAGGATGCCAGCGTCAAAACAAGCATACGTCATAAGCAGGGGTGTAGTGGGCGTTGGACGCGGGGGTACGCCGTCCACCCACTTCTCCCGACGTGATATATAAAAAAATAATAAATATAAAATAGCTTAGGCTACAACTAAAAAAAAAAAATTTAAAAAAAGCTTACAACTCAAATGTCAATCCGGAGATATTGGCAATGGTGAGAACAACCTACATAGGCTACATAAGACATCCCTAGTATCTGTCCGTGACCTATATTGGCTACGACATGAACATAACATGAACATTCGATAATCGTCATCAACCTGAGACTTAAAACAAGACAAAAAAAAACAACGAGAACGTGGATGTGATGAAGCTGAATATATGTATGGCTTTTTGGGTGTGTGTGTGTGTGTGTGTGTGTGTGTGTGTGTGTGTGTGTGTGTGTGTGTGTGTGTGTGTGTGTGTGTGTGTGTGTGTGTGTGTTTGGGGGTGACGTCACAAATAGCGTACCCTCACTTAAAAAATCCCCACTACACCACTGGTCATAAGGCAAAAAGTGCCATTATTATTAGTATCAGTGGTGTATAGTAACTTAGTACATTGACTCAAGTAGCGTTCTTAATTTAAAAAGACTTGCAATTACTTGAGTATTTCAAATGATTGCTACTTTGTAGGGTACTTTTACCTCACTACAATTTAGAGCTAAAAAGTGTAGTACATTTATTTAATGTCTTTACTTTCTTCATTTGGATTTATGATGTGAAATATAATAGACAGTTAAATAAGACTTTAGTTACACCTGTAGCATACAAATGAAGTAGGATATAAGTTGCACTTAAACCAGCTTTGATAAACATATTAATACATCAATAAATATAATCAAAACATATGGTATTTATTATACAGAAATGAGCCAATGTGCATAATGAGTACTTTTACTTTTGGTACTTTAAGTATGTTTTGATACTTTTGTACTTTAACTTGAGTAACATTTTGATTATAGGACTTTTTACTTGTAACTTGAGTGTTCATACACTCTAATACTTCTAATTTAACATCTGATTACTTCCCCCTACTCTGATTAGTATTATGATTCATACTTTTTGCATTTGCATTGAGATTAGGATTGTATTTTTTTAATTTGACCAAATCAAGTCCGATGCATTAATTTGCATCGCTCACGTGGCCCCTGTGCCTATCAGCTGGTGTCCCCTGGCACCACACACAGGCTGCACACCTCTGTCACAACCAGAGTCCCCCCACGTCTCCCATATGCCGCGCACAGCGACAACTCTTCCTTCCCACTGGCACCAGTACTGACACAGGAGCTAATCACTCATTATGTCATCAATTACACAAGGAACCACCTCAGCATCGCGTCTGAGATGTTGTGATATAGCAACTTGGACACATTTAGCATTCATCGCCCCTCTCTTCTTCTTCTTCTTCTTCTTCTTCTTCTTCTTCTTCTTCTTCTTCTTCTTCTTCTTCTTCTTCTTCTTCTTCTTCTTCTTCTTCTTCTTCTTCTTCTTCTTCTTCTTCTTCTTCTTCTTCTTCTTCTTCTTCTTCTCTGTTTGTGTATGTGTGACAGTCGGGGTCGAGCACTGCTAAAGAAAATCACCGTGACCTGCCTCGCCGCCAGCAGTTTAATGAGGCCTGGTCTTAGTTGAATAAATCGGCACGCTCTCCGTCCCGGGGTGTCCATTCATTTTTTGGGCAACATGAATATTTCATTCCTTCAGCCACACTGCCAGCGCAACAGCCTGCAACCCTGCGTGCTGGTTTAAAAATGCGGCTACACTTCCCATCTGCTGCGGGGCGTGAGCGGGGGAGTGGCAGCGGAGTCCGAGGAGGTGTGAGGAACATTTCTAAGGTCAACTTTAAACCGACCTCCTGTAAGAAAGAGACTGATGTGTGTGTGTGTGTGTGTGTGTGTGTGTGTGTGTGTGTGTGTGTGTGTGTGTGTGTGTGTGTGTGTGTGTGTGTGTGTGTGTGTGTGCGTGTGCGGGGGGGGGGGGGGGGGGGGGGTAGTTGGGGGGGCCATATATGCAAAACATCCACTTCCCTTACAACTAAAAGAGTTACACTTTGAAGGATTTCCATAATTATTCAAAGTTGTAGGGGTATCTCTGCAATAAACATGTTAGAATATTCTAACCTGTAGCATATTAAAGTTAAACTTATGTAAGTTATAATGTGCAGAAAATATTAAAATGTAATTTAAAGTAATGTAATGAATCACAGATTGATTTGCACACCCTAAGTTTGAAAAATAAATTAAGCAACCAATAAAGAGTATTGTTATTAGAAACACTTCTTCATATTTTGATGAGTCGTTTAATTTATAACATTGTGTCATATTCAAATGTTTCATTTGCAAAGTAACTTGGACATTTTAGCTCTAAAATCAAACCAGGAATAAAAATGGAGGTATCTGCTCTGTCAAGGAGGTTATCAAGCCACCTATACAATATTGCTGAATAAAACCTAAAACACTCTCAAAACTAGATCAATCTATAGCTTGTGCACCCTTTGTCTCATGAGGAAACAGGGAGATCTTAAATACTGCTGACTCTACCAGAATGTGAACAAGTTGAATTAATCTGTTGACAGTGGCAACCTGTGTGTTTGTCGACTTTAGGTGCTCCTCAAAAAGTCTTTGAATTTAAAAAAAATGAAATGAACCTCACAACTCAGTTTATAGTCAATAATGGTTTCACAACACAACTAGGCATCCAGGACACCTGCTGCCGTATGACGTTGATGACAGAGCCTGGCAGCAGTCCCAACAGTTTATATTCATTCAAACCCTAAAGACAACCACAGCAGCACCCTCTTGTGTCAACACACACTCTATGGCTGCTGTTAACTGTCAGTAATAAACATCTAGAGTAATTACAGCATGCACATAGGTGGTTGTAAGTAGTGAGTAAAAATTAGTCATTCTATTAATGGAGAGAGTGTGTAGTTTCTATTATAATACATTGTATCACTGTTTTCAATTCTAGTAAATTAAGCAGACCTAATAGTGAAATTAAAGCAGTTCTAATTTCACTGGGGAGGAAAAGCTCCTCAATTCTCCCTAGGGAACCACAGTAGCGGAACCATGGCCCCAAGCGATCTATCATTTATTCAACTCTATTTTAGGAGGATTTAGTTTGAGTGTCTCTGTTTCCTTGTCCACCTGTTTAAGACATTACAACACGTTATAATGCATTCAGACAAACCACATAGGATTCAGGAATTAAGGTAACACACAATCATGGCAAATGTTGTAATCATTTGCAGGGGATAAAATATGGTTATTTGGTTTTCATTATATATTTAAATTGACATTTCTCAAACTAATTGCTGAATTTAAAACCCAATAATCCCACATTGATATGTTTTTCTTTCATACTTAATATGTTGAGTTGCATGCTTGCCTGTTTAAAATTGTACAATTAACATTTGAACAAATCATTTGGAAGTTTAGGAATTGAACACTGCCTTCATTTATGTCACAATCAGTATTTCATGACTAATATCTAATATAATTTTGGAAAAGTCGACCTGTATCCAACATTGGTCCCCTTCATGATGACCAATGTCGGATACAGTTCCATTCTAAATATAATAATATAAAGATTATGATAAATGGTACTCACAAAGGCTTTAGCTTTTTATGTTAATTCATTATCATATAGCCTGTAGGCTTTTACCTGTAATAATTTCAAACATATAATCTATTTGATATATTTATATTATTTCCTTGTCATCCAACCATCCCCCTAAAGTTTGACTTACTTTTAATGGTTGATAGCAGGTCAACATGAGTTTATCTACAGTGACTCACTGAGTTTCCTTCCTCTCTCTGGTTCTTACTAATCCATAGTAGGCCTAAACCTCCGTTTTGCCCTGTCTCTTTAATGTTTTAATTAAAGACTCCTTAATTTCTCAACAATAGAGTGTTTCCATTTTTTTTTTAACCACGGAACCACACCATCGTGCACCAAGAACAGTGAACCCCTTGATGTTGGGAGCAGTCTACTCTGTAATTATGCCCACACACACACACCCGAAGCTACGGAGGTGGCTCCACTGAGCAAAGAGACAAATCTTAATGCCCGGGTTTAAAACGCAATTTAGGACAATTAGCAGCCTCATTAATTCGGGAGAAGGGAAGTAATATTCTTGTTAAAGTAACGCTTCGTTAAGTTATCTGTGGTAGGAGGCTAATTGATGAACTCTGAGTGAAGGACAATAAGTGATTACTCTGACCGACTTTGCGGAGTCACCAGGCCTGAAATGACTGCAGTTTGGGGCATCGTAATTAACGCTTTTTGTTGTAAACACACCGCTTGTTTCATCGTGAGTGTACAGTCTGTCACAGTGGGCGGTTACACTGAAGGAAATGTCGCGATTCCTGAATCAAGCCTCTCTGCAGGGTGCCCTCTTCTTGCTAGTGTTGCAGAGGATAGACGTGGCCCGCGGGGTCAGCGGTTTACCCAGCATGACCGACAACAAAGACCGTCTTCAAAGGCAGACCTGCACCAATGATCACAGGTGTTAACAGATCCTTTTTGGACTACGACGCGTGTCTTACAATAACGACTATTTAAGTTCTGTTAAGTTAGCATGCTATTCCAAACTGTGCTTTGATGAATAAATCTATGCTCTGAATGTTACCCCCCACAATATTGTATGTCTTATTATCTCTTAATCAAACGTTAACACTAAATAGCCAAATATAAGTTGATTTTCAGTATTAAAATTCTTAAATGTCCTGATATTGGAGAAGACCACTATTTACTCAATTACTGCACTGGAGTACACTTTTTTACAATACTTAAAACAACCCTATACTCTGTATACCTCACTAAAATACTAAATTACAAATATTAGTTTGACTCAACTGCATCCAACTGACAGCTAAAGTCAGTTGTTGCTGAATAAAATCGTATAAAAAAATAAATAAGTTGCCCTCTAAAATATGATGAAAGACAAATTATATTGATATTCTGACTGAATTCCCTACAGTCTACACTCTAGTTACAAGTACTAACATGCCCAATTAAATGTTGATTTTTTCTTACCATCAAAGACTTCTATACATATAAACAAACATGCACAAAAATAATTGCATAAATGCACAGTTTTCTATTTTTGTCACCTTGAGATTAATTTATTGCTAATTTTTTTCAAAGTGCTTAATCAATCATTAAAGAGAAGAAGGTTGCATTTAATTTAACTTTGTGTATGGCAGGCTGAAAATGCAGTTTGAAGGGAGTTACTTTCTTATACCAGCACACCATATGGCAGATAGGCAAGCGTGGAGTAGGCTCTAAAGACCCAGTCCATCAAAAGAAAAGAAAGGATTTCAGGCACTTGAACATCGGGGACTCTGGGAGCTGTCAGCGGTGGATAAACACTTACAATGTGTAATGGATGTTCCGGCTTTTGTGCGTGTAACAACATATTTACATTTTGTTGTGATGCAGGGACAAGGATATAATACAACTAAAAATATCTACAGTCCCATCATCTTTACCATAAGTGACTATTGTTGTCGAAAACACACAGATACGGTCCTTATGGAAGTGGTTGATTTCGCTTCAAACATTTACAAATACAATCAAGATCAGATCATATAAACGCTGAAGAACCAGAGAGAAGATACATGTACATATGTATCACAACACTATAAAGCTATAGTAAAACTTAAAGTTTCTAAATGTTAACAATGCGTCAGAGTGTTGATAACTACATTTGGTGATTGAAGGTGTAGATTGTGGTTTTGCTGTATCTGATTTGATAATATAAACAAAACAGCTACACCGAATATATAAATTCTTAAAAAATGAAAAAAACTTTCAAAATGTACCACCAAAGTGATTCTACAAAACAAAAGTAGAAAATGCAACTAAAAAGTCTCATTCTTATTGAGCCATCATTAGCCCCATGAACTGGATTTGTTCAACATAACATTTAAAATTCATTTATTTTTATGTGCAGTTTATAAGAGAATAGCCCCTCTGATGTGTCTGCTGCTTGTGTTGTTTATTTTATGGAATTTGAGTAAAACAGATGTCGTCACTATTTTGCTGGGAACATAAACAGATGCTCTTCAGCAACTAAGACCATGAGGTGAACAAAAAGGTAGTAGCAAACATTATGTGAATATAATGTACAGTCTTTATGAGTGTGTACCTGGTTGAGTTGACATAAAAAAGGCTACATAATATCATTTGTTCTACCACATACCACCAGGTGGCGACAACACAGCATACTTTTTACAGGAAGTCATGGTGTTAAAATAAATACCAAAAGCTATTTTATTTTTCAATCAAAACAAGGAAATCCTAGATAATGATTATATAAATATAATAACACACTCCAACCAACTTAACAAGCTTTTAAGAAATGGCAAGGTTATTTACCAACTGTCTACCAGACAGAAATCCTGCAGGAGGTGGACAACTGTCTGAGAAGGGGATCTCTCTGGAGGCTTCATGATGGTCAACAATCAGAAAGCTATTTACTGTGAGGATTAAGATGTGTATCTTATCATAATAAGGCCTTGCTCAGTTCACCGGGGATTACATCCCTCATGATACGGGCCGTGACAAGATGTGATCATATCCTCAGCACAGCAGCTGCAACTCAAACTGCCCTTCGTTGCAAAAAAAGGAAAATATTCTCCAAAAACTTTCTTTAGTGGAAAACAAGGAGGGTCATTCTCATTATCGTTAATAATGTAAACGTTGATGAAAGACCACATTTCAGCCAGCAAGTGTCACACAGCTGTCAGTAGAGAGCAGTAGCGCTCTGTGTTCAGAGGCCCACAGAGCAGCATGCGGCTGTTAGTAAGATGAGCTACACTTTGTCCACTGACCTCTGTGACCTTGCAGACTGAATTAAACGTGCTTCACAAAGTGGGAGCTGTTATGAAGTCATGTGGGCATGGCCGAATCACGCAGGGCTGTTTTCAGTAACTGATACCTTGAAAGTGCACGACCTTCAATGTCTTTAGTGGCTGTAAAGTTGGTGAAATGCCTTGGATATGATGGTGGACAACTCACATATTCCTTGGTTCATCCTCTTCCTCCCGCTCCTTCAGTTTCATATTCACCAATGAACCTTAGGAAGTTTAAACATTTCCTAACTGATATTGGGTTGATGCAAAAGAGCAGAGCACAAGATTTAGAGAATAAAATAGAGATTAATAATTATGTCTGTCATGATCGCGGTCAGGAGGGTTAGCTCAACAAGATTATTTCATTAGACAGATAGTGACAGCCACAACCAACTTCAATTATAATGGTGCCATCCCTGTAATTCGGCAGTAAAGATTGTTCATCAACTTTCAGTATGGATTTTCTATGGTCGATTAATGTAATTGGATTGAGAATCACTGATGTCTCAGTCGGATCTGACATCTGAGCTGATGTCATATTTTGCAGCAACAGGCTTTGTCTTCATAATGTTGCTTAGAATTATGAGCTTAACTTGAGCATTTGTCATGTTTATGTTTGTGTATAGTGTGTGTGAATAGGAAAAACAAAAAATATAAGAAAGAGAAAGAGCTTTTAGGTGATAATGAGGCAGTAAGTCCAGTTCTATAAGTTGGAATATATAAATAACCCTTATTATGAAAAGAGCAATTTTCTGCACCTGCTAAATGTTCTCATTCTGACACTTTGAATTGGTGTGATCTCTCCTTTTAAGGCACTAACTTCAGACAGACGGAGGGGGAAGGGGGGTGATATAAGGGTGGTAAGAAGGAGAGAGAAATGTAGAGTGTAGGGTGAGACTGCTGGTGGTGAACGGCATCTTAAACTGAGCGGAGCTGATTCTCTGTTATAATCCTTCAGTGATTTCCATCTGTAATGTGTGCCAGAGGATTAGTGAAGGTTGTCATGGTTCCTGCATGACACTCCCTGTCCATCCCCGCTTTCCTCTTCTCGGTCATCCGGCACACAGAAGAAGATAAAATGTTGATGTCATAAATCTTAGGATTCATTTAGGACACAAATTTGCAAACCCGGAGGCTGACTTGAATGGAAATTATTAGTGCCTTGTCCTTTATTGTTATTCTCAGATAGCAAAGAGCAAGTGAGGGTGCCAGGGAAAAGGGCCCTAGGTGATCTTATTGGCTATGGGAACAGTGAACGGAGACGGATGAGACCAGTGAGGCGAGGTTGAGGGGTTAAAAAGAAAGAAAGAAAGAAAGAAAGAGGGGGAGACAGGTAGGAGATGGAGTGTGTTAGGGGAGGTAGAAGCTGTTGTAATGGGATGAGGGGTGTAAAGTGTGTGTTCTCTCTGAGACAGCTCGATCATTTGCAAATATGAACAACTCTCCAGTTGGAATGACAGCCCGACGGCAGTATTGGATCAGATCCGTTTCCTGTGCTTTCATTCTACTGTAGCCACAGAGAGACCACAACGTTTATTTTTCATGCACACAGAAGAGAGAGTTTCTGTGTCAGTACTGTTTCATTTAAATGTGTGGAAGATAACAGGCCAAATTGTGTTTGTGTGGTGTATTCGAGGAGAAAGAGGGTAAACTGAGGTAACGCCGGTCTTAAGTGCAGACTCACATGCCTGTGAGTTGAATGTAATCAAACTTACTTTCTGAATAGTTAAAAAAAATGCTGAATCATTGCACATACAAGCTTTAAATATTGTGTAAATCTTCAAATTGTCCTGACTTATGTTCAATTTCTTCTTCTTTTAGCTGCCATTCCCTAGCGCTACTAAATATTTTGACTTTGCTCTTTAAAGCAGTAGTTTAGCAGTTGGGGAAATATGCTTTTTGTGTGCTTTCTTGCCAAGAGATACATAAGAAGATTAAACCACTAAATGTTTGTATGCTAAGTATGTAGCTTGAGGCAGCAGCTGGTTTGCTGAACACGTAGGGTAGAAACAGGGAGATCAGCTAGCCTGACTTTGTCTGAAGGTAAAAAAGATGAATAATAATCGGTATTAAACAAATGAGCTAAGCATTATGCATGTTAATCATGAAGGTAAACCCTGCTAGATGTTTCCCCCTGTTTACAGTCTTTATGCTAAGCTAGGCAAACCAACTAGCCTGATAGTGATATTGATCTGTTCATAAACTCTTTGCAAGAACATGAATGATTCTATTTTACCCAAATGTCGTACTATTCCTTTACCAGAACTTGTCCCAGTTGCAGGCGGACCCAAAGATGTAGATTATATTGGCTTTTGTGACTTTACAATCTAAACACATGATATCATGGCTTTGTGTATTTTCCACAGCAGAGGATTGATTTTGCCTCCTATTGTTAAATGTATACCACAAAGAAAAGACCTGACCAAGCCTGTCACCCACATGATGGATCCCATAAGAGATAGCAACCCAAACACAGTAGAGAACACTACAAGAAAACCCTCAATACTCCAGATATAAAAAGTGGCCGAGGACATCTGCAGGGCATCAGTAAACCAGGAGGGTGGAAACAGAGAAAATCATAGCTCTTTTGTTTTCTTGCTTTGGGCGAGACTTGTTTTCTCTCACACTCACCCACTCTCTCATTCTCACACACATGCTTGAACACAAGTCTACAATAAGCGTCTCAGATGAAACACATAAGTGAATTCTGCTTGACAGTGAGTTTTCGCTTTACTTTGACAGCCATTGATTGTGAGAGCTCATCCAGGTACTGATCAGCATCCCTGCAAAGAATGTGTTGCTGAGAGAAGGCGGGGTGCCCAACATGCCTCGCAACCAAGGTCAGGAGCAATGCCCTCTGGCAGGAAGTGCTGTGAGGAATGGCAATGTCAGTCAGAAACCTCCCTCACCTTCTTGGACCTGTCAATTTGCCGGCAATAATTAATCTCTCTCTGGTTAAATATAAAGATTGTAAATCACAGCATGATCCTGCCCCATTAGGGGGCCTTCATCTGTCAGCATCAGACTTGGGCTAATTGCCCTTTGTAAGCAGAGTATTGGCTGAGGCAACACACCAGCCACCTACTGGTCTTCCTCATCATTTGTTTCTCATGAAGACATCTCGCCCCCACCAGCAGAGTGGGGGATCATCAAGCCGCAGGCAAGAAGACAGCAGTTTTACACGACCAAAATGATCGTCCTTAAAACCCATATCTTTACTTTGCTCAGCCCTCCTCAGCACCATGTGTTAGTGAGGCATACATTATCACATGTTGGCTTTATTATGGCTAATAAATCATGTATAATGGTTTACACTGTAGTTCAGTAATAAGACATTGATGAGAATAACATTTGGATTGCCAGTTGAATCACTTTGGGAGGCGCATATTCTCCTCTGGCATAACCTCACTTAACTCCTAAGGAGGACTCTTACCACTCAACTTTAGTAAAGGAACAGCAAAGCATCTTTATGTCAATCTAATTAATCTAATTTATGAGCAAAGCAACACTAAACTTGATGGATTATCATGGTGGAGGAACACTTTCTATATTTAAAAAAAAAATGCATTTCTTTTTGTGGACCTGATGGCTTGTTATAAAAAATGAAAAACTCATGACTCTTTATTATCAACCTACTTTCTAACAAGGCATCTCATTTGCAGTTACATTAATAAATCATAATAAAAGGGTTAGTAGCTTGTTGCTTTCTCTTAAGCTGTCTGCAGCTGTGGATATTGCAAAATTTCTTAATTATTTTGGTCCAGATGCTCTCCAAATCTTTTCCAGAAGTCGTCAAACTATCCAATTATGCGGCTTACATACTGTAATAAGAGGATAAGCAGCCAAATGTATTTTTGCTGATTAAACAATAAAAACATGAGTAAAATCTGTATCAATGAATAACAAAATCACCACCATTCATGCAGTTGGCCTTACTTATGAAACCCTGAATTCTTGATGGATAGCATTTTGCCTCTTTGGCTTATAAACAGGCTCCAGTTGCTCCAGGAATTTTAATATGAGTAAAACGAATAGTTGTTGAATTTGTTACATTCTCAACTGTCCCCTGCAAAACCACAGAAGGTAGGAACAAAATATGTTATGTGGCAAAGTAGCACGGATGAAATTCCAACAATGACATTGATATCATTGACATATCATACTAATATGATAATTACATAATAACGTCTTGAATAATGACGACACAACTTAAGTCTGCAACAGCCCAATATATTTGTGATCCATATTTAATACAGTATGCTTAACTACACAACATAAATTATTTTGTTAAACTAAACCTAACAATTATTATCAGCATTCGAGCAACATTGATAAAATACAGTCTCCAGCTTAAAATTCAAGAAAGCATTTGCATAGCAATACATGCTACAGTAACTTAGCAAAAGCGTAATAAATATGTCTCACTTATTCCGTGTAACAGCTCATCTGCAGAAGTGGTTAAAAAAGAAAGACGTAGATCTACAGCATGTCCTCCATCTTGACATTTAAAATTAAAGCAGACGCTCACAGTTTGGTGACTATCAAACACTGAGGTTCCAAGAAACACCTGAATGGCTTATACATACAACCTGCCACAGCTGGCTTTGGAAAACGTAATACTGTTTAAGATGTTACAGGCTGTTCATGGTCAGCACTGATGGTTAATGAATAAAAGATGTATTCAATGAGCAGAGTAATATGAGTTTGTGTGTGTCCTTCACATTTATACTTATTGTACAGATTCCTTTACTGAATCTCCTTACCATTCTGCATAGTCACATTCAATTATAGCAGGCCGACATTTGAGCATTTAACTGCCTCTAAAAAGCCCTGTGACCCACTTTGCGGTGATCATATTATCACCACGATGCTGCTTACTGCACCTTTAAAAAGAAGAACTTCCCTCACAACCCTTTCGACTCAGCATTACATCAACCATAATAAAGTTGTTTTGTTTGTGTGCTTGTAGGGGGTAAACTCTGCGATAGTCTTCCAACGAGCTGTTAGCACTGTGCACTGTTGTGCTTGTTAAATGCTTTGTTGGAAGTTTGACACTCAGCTTCTCAGGCTGCACTCAACGCTGCCGACGGTATCCTTAAGTCATGAGGCTGTTTCATGCTGGGCCCCCATGGGTGAGGGAGGAATGACAGCTTAGCAAAAGAAGCAAACAACAAGTGTGGGCACACACACACACACACACACACACACACACACACACACACACACACACACACACACACACACACACACACACACACACACACACACACACACACACACACACACACACACACACACACACACACACACACACACACACACATATACAGAGTCACCTTTAAAGTGTATGAGAGCTCCCTGATGCCATTTCTGCCATACTGCATGACTAATGCAGCCCGCGAGTCACTGTTTCTCCTCGCCGAGTCCCCGAGAGCTGAATTAATTGGCTGTCATCACGGCCGCTCTCACTCTCACACACACACATGGAATGATCAAGATATAAATAAACCGAGTCAAGATGGCATTTAAGTGACAGGCAACCATAAACACTTTGTGCAACATTCAATGTCAGGCTCTTACTTTGGGATTCCCATCAAACATATGGGTCCCTTCCATGAAATGCACATTAGCACAACCATCAAGTGCTAGTGCAGCAGGAATAGTTTGACATTTTGGGGAAATATGCTTTCTAAGCAAGGGTTGGATGAGGCAATCAATACCGCTCTATATCTCACAAGTTTTATATTACATTTATATACTACTGATGTGTTTTGCCTGAAGGTTTCCTGAATTTTGAGAAAATGGAATTGCTTCCTGGATTTTATTCAGTGGCAATGGTTTTTCTAGTGTATGGATTGCATCATTTTTTTGTAATGCGTGCAGGTTTGGGTCACAAGATTTAGGCAATTAATGTGCTTTGGTTAAAGTTAGAAAATGATCTTGCTTTTCCTTGAATCTTAATAAAGTAAACTGTCTTTTGATTTTGAATTTTGTATAGTTACCTCTGACTCTTTAGATATTCAAGCAGACCTCTTAGCCTTGTTGGCCAAACATAACTACAAATTGCAAATCATTTTTTAAATGATGAGCAGCAGACTAGCTAAAGCTTGTTTTTAGGCAAGTAATGGATTGCTGTAAATGCTTTTTGCTATTCAAGCAGCTGTTGATCACTTGCAGCCCAAACCAGTCGGTTAAGTGGAGTGAGAAGTCAGCAGTCAATGACGATAAAAAAAATGTCAATACAAATAGTCTTTTGAAAAATTGTGAATCACTGCAGTTACAAGAGGTGCTTGAACATACAGTCACAAATTAGCACAAAATAATATTAGCCTGATGTGTTCGGTGTGCGAGATTATCTGCTGACAGACAGACAAACAGTCAAGCCAAAAAATGTATCTTAAATAAACTGAATTAGATTACATTTAGATGTAATTTCGAGACATGGAAGCTTTTCAGATTGCAGTCTAACACTTCTGAGTTTATGGGAGATACTGTGGGAGTCTGAAATTTCTGATACAAACCGCAAAATGTTGAACAATCCCTTTAACTTTTCTTAATACTTGATTAGACGTCAAAATCATATAACATTAAAATCATCCTAATCACATTTGACTCGTTTCCTCAGGGGGAGTGCAGTTTAGATAGAGATGCCATGATAAACATGTTCAGCCTTTTTTGAATACAGCACAATGAAGCAATAACCTTTTAATGACCCTGTCATTCGAACAGCTTTGCATTCCAATTGTAATGCACTTAAAAGACAAAGAGCTCTGCCTCCTTCTCTATTTGCCTGTGCTTTGAACCATAAACAACGTTTGTGTTTCTCAACAGTTTGCTCAGACTGAAAGAATAATGGAGTGTCATTCCGACCCTAGTCTTTGCATAATACTGTCTGAGTAGTCATGCAGTATAATATCCTGTCTCTGATAGAAAGGGATTATTTTTAAAGTATTTCACTTTTATTCTGAGCACTGATCGTCAGTTTAAACTGGAGGCAGCAGAAATAATGTTTCATCAGACATCGACAGAGATGTGAAGTGATCTGTGCATTATCAGACCGAGAAGGCTTTACCTTTTAATCACCTCACACATGTTTTCTTCATGTAGGCGAGGGCACGTCTGTGTGAGGGTTTGTTCTGCCTTTTTCTCTGTCCTCAGAGCTTTTCCTATCCGTAAAACTCCAGATGTTACGTCTGCTCATTTGGGATGAGACTGAGCAGTCAGGTGTGAGCGAGACCCTCGACAACCGGATTGGAACAAAAATAAAGCTATGTTACGTGCCCATGAGTTTACAGCTTTTCAACTCAAGGCATGCAACTATCTGCAAAGTAATGACAAGGCCTTCCACAATCAGCAATGCTCCTTTCCTGCCTGACGAGACTGCAGAAGTTTTAGAATCAGCCATACATGTTTGTGTTTTTTTTCCCAATGTTTTGAGATTTGACGGAGCAGGGTGTATTTTATTAGTCCTTTTATTAAAGATGTGTCTGTTGTCTGTGTTTGTTTTTAGAGTGTGTCAGGATGGATCCCTTATATTTTTATCTACAAACTAAATCTACATAAGTACAAATAAAGAACCTGAACCTGAACCTGAACCTATACATGATGGTGAAAAGGGCTGAATTATTTTTACTGGCTACTTAAAAGACATTTTTATGAAATTATCCGCTGCTGTATATTAATTAAAAAGAAAGTTGCGCACTATGTTTATGACTAAGATGGATCATCTTATCTAAATTAATAATTTAATTGGATGACCTTTTAATTCATTGTGACAGTTGTAAATCAATGGTTGGACAATACACAAGAGGATAAAACAGGTGTGTGCTGCCAAGATAAACGATCCCTTAAGGAAAAAGTGTCCCCGTGCTTGCAAACAAGACACGTTGGACACAATGATGCATTTAAGCTACATGTGTACATGCAAAGGTTAATCAATTATTATATATAATAATGTTTAGCATAATCATACTGCATTTTTTATCTGCAGTGCCTCAACATGAAGAGAAATAAAACACATGCAATTAATTCGTCGACAAGTTCAAAACATAATAATTACTGAAATCAGTCATAGGCTTAAATCCTCAAAATATCTATCACTTAACAAAACACTATGTATTACATTGTAAATCCCCCAGGCCTGCTCCCCTCCCCGCTCAATATGGAGTACAGACATCACGGTCTTATAAAATACACAAAATGTGCAAATTGTGTCTGTCTCACGGATGATGTTGGTTTCTTTAAATTCACTTTTTGACTTTACAGTAAAGAACAGCCAGGGAGCTAGTTCAATACTTAAAGATCTTTAGAAACACAAAAACCAGCAGCTGACCGTGAAGCTCTGATTGTTCATGCTGAGCAAGGTTACAGTTGCACATACAGTATCTTTTAAGCAATAGAAGGGCAGTACTTTAAACACCAAACTGAAATCGGAATATAACACTATATACCTCACATGTTATATGTATTACAGTTGTTGCAATGATGATCATTAAAAAATATTCAAGGCTTGTTTATAAAGTGATGATGTTAGTTTTAAGGCTGTCATGTAGACCAGCATGACATGCAAAAGTTGATATATAAACACCTTTATATTGAATGCTTCTGTAGCTAGTGAGCTTCTTATACATACATACAGAGAGCTATGTTATAATTCAGTGCATGAATCATCTTGATGATCTGCTTATTGAACCAAAAGCAGCATGTTAAACCAACTAAACATTTGACCAACATTTCTTTTTTTTACCATTTGTGTAAATATTGGGAAAAGTTTAAGCCATTTTGCAACTTGTTCCATTTTAAAAGGACATCTTAGCAGTTACTTGTTAAGTGACTGTTAAGTGTTAGTAAGACTGAGGCTGAACATCATTAGCTTTGCAGGTAAAATAAAATGAAAACACTACTCTCTGAGGAGAATAGGATGTTCTGTACAAAATGTCATAGCACCCTATCCAATAATTGAGATATTTCAGTCTTAACCAAAGTGGTTTACCAACCGATGACATCACAAAGTAACGTCGGTGTATGCAAACAATTACAAATGCAAAGAACAAATCTGCATCTCAGGGACTCTGGTTTTTCCAGGACGTAGGCTTTCTTCAGTGTTTTTAGACACCTGTTTGTCACACAAACACAAACTATATTTGTGAAGTAATCTTGGTGTCCAAGTAACAGCTCACACAGGTCACTTGAGTTCCACGCTTGTTTACCTCTCTCGTACCGCATTTAATGCATTTATAGTAATCATGCAACATTTGCTGAAGGGCCTTTCAGCACATCATGATGTTCCGAGTGAACTGTAGCAACAGATGTGACTCCAGCGAACCTCCAGTAACTGGCAGCTGGAGTACACGCAGCACCGAGTGGCAGGGATCAAACCGACAACACTGGTAATTGGGTGGACTCTTTACCTCTCTGCCAACTCACCACCTCTCCGGAGTCCCAGTTTACAAATCCACTTATTCCTCATCATGATCATGGAAGCAGTTGACACCTTTTGAGGAAAATCTAATCATGAAACATAATCTTGTTATCCTGGGAGGTGACAGATGTAAATCCTTCTAACGGGCCTCCCAAACAAAGAAAATCATCAGTCTTTTTTATTTTTCTGACCCAGCAGAAGATTCATGGTGCTGTGCGAATGAAGATGATGCATCGCTATGTCTTTTAGTTGTGAGAGGCAGAGAAATATTATCACATTAACACTAGATTTCCATTTTGCTTTGAATAATTTCTTTTCGGTTCCGTTTTCAGGAACATATTTCATCGTTCAGCACAACTGAAGCAAACTATATAATATCAGTGCTGCTGCTTACCACTAAATTATGATTTACTGTTGAAATACAACACAAAACATGTCTGAAATATGCCCTGTGGAAATACTCTCACCGACAGCCCATTGTAATCACACAGCATGACAATCAGCTATTTCTATTATACTATCAGCCACAACATAAACAATGACAACCGTCCAAAGTGTCTGCTGAATATATTTATTAATGTTTTTTTGCCATATGTGCTGCGATAACCCTTCATTGTGAATAATCATTGTTGTTGTTATTCATGTGGTTTTGTGATATTTGACAACAGAAAACAAGAAATTATTCCAGGATTATTGGTGGGTGATAATAGCACCTTTTCATCGACTTGACTTTCAAAAAATCTAAACTTAATTGGCTTCATAATTAAAAGTGATGATTCCTCTCCCCTCTCCTCAGCATTTGTTGAGGCAAATCAAAATGGAAGGTTGACATTTCTCAGATTATTTCTGATTGATCTTGTCCATCCTACTGCGAGCGGCAAATGAGAAAGACTTTGCCTTTGAACCTGGACATCCACAGGCTTTGCCATTCAGCAAAGAACAAGCTGAGAAGAAAACAACTCATTAAATGTGTGTGTGTGTGTGTGTGTGTGTGTGTGTGTGTGTGTGTGTGTGTGTGTGTGTGTGTGTGTGTGTGTGTGTGTGTGTGTGTGTGTGTGTGTGTGTGTGTGTGTGTGTGTGTGTTGTGCGATATACAGTAGCATGCAAGACATAGGTGCTGCTTGTTTTAATCTCAAAACAGTTATGAAACACTTATTGCTTGTGTCAATTCAGTTTATTGCTCCCTGGGTGCAGTATACTCTTCTGATACCTTTTCAAATTTGGCAATGAAGAGTTTGGTACAGAGACAGTTTCAAAACAAAACGCAGAAGAGTAAAATTATACTGACTATAAAGTCATCCTTTACATTTAAAGGAAATCAAACCCCGCCATTGACCATGGTTGGTATTATTTAACATTTACATTCCTATTTCTGTATGTAGTGTTCATCACATCATTTATATAGCATCATTGATCATTTAAATAACCTGCCTATGGGATTCACAGGAAATGATCCTGTATGTAATCTGGCATAATCCTTTTTTTAACTTCTTCACTCTGATATCAGCATCACTTAACTACAGCTGCATCAGCTTGTATTAAGTGACTGCAGATCAAACCACACATGCTAATTCAGATTCAATGCGTTCAATCTGGCAAGACAACGGTTTTACTTTGTTTTACAGCATCAGTTAAAATGTTGCATGGGAAGTGACACCAAGGTTATAGACAACCATGATTTATCAAAAAGTCCCCTATAAAATAATATTTGCATCTTTGACATCAAGGAAATGTATTTGTTCAATGAAATGGCAATTGAAAAAAATCCACTAACCATTAATGTCCATAGTGGCTATAAGAAACTCATTTTTAAAGGGGAAGTCCCACGAATCAACCTATCAAAGTACATTCCAGGAGTAGAAGCAAAGGATTATGTTTGTTTTTGTGACTGTAACAAAATCATTTGTATTGTGGCATTTGACATTGACATATCTTAGCCTCTTAGCCTATTGTAAGGCATCTATATTTATTAATCAATGGCGTAAAGCACCACCTGTTCAGATCAAACGCAACACCGCAGAGCATGCTGGGTCTGACGTTAACTAACATGCTAGGTGGCGTCTGCGTATACTGAGGATTTTTACATTTCGGTATGGTGAGTGAGCGCTTTCTGCTTGTTGTGAATGAATACATATCACAGGAGAGATTAAAGGAGTTTTGGAAAACGTTGAGGAGGGCAGCAGGATAGAGAGGCCGTGTGGACTTTAGCATTGAGAGTGAAGGAGCAGAGAAGTTGAACCTGGAGCACGACCTCACGTTCAGACAGGTGAGTTCAAAAACACACATTGGGATGTTTCAAATCTCCAGAGGAAACCTCAATGTTGCTCGGGGTTCCTCTTGGTGCTGTGTTTGCTCTAATGTGTGTGCTTGTGACTGCAGCTGCTGCGGACTTTATATTGTTTGTACAGCTCCATGCTGTCAGCCTTGTTGTTTC
The DNA here is from genome assembly GCF_036324505.1 of Eleginops maclovinus. Classification (NCBI taxonomy): domain Eukaryota; kingdom Metazoa; phylum Chordata; class Actinopteri; order Perciformes; family Eleginopidae; genus Eleginops; species Eleginops maclovinus. The sequence goes on from NC_086371.1 coordinate 16,945,746, forward strand.
TATTCAGTTGTTGATAATATAAGAAATGACATGCGGTTTACTTCTTCGTTACACCCGCCGTGGTGTCTCATTTTTGTTTAATTGTCTGTGTTTTGTCCTGTTTTCTGGTCAGTTCTGATGAGGCTAACCAAAAGGAGGATGTTGTATGTTTAATAATCAGTTGAGCACAATGCTGCTAAAAGGGCCATCTATTAAAAATGAATTGTTGGTTTGGACATGAATACTCTGGGGTGTATGTTAATGAATTGTGTTTTGTGGAGAATATGCCCCCCCAGAGAGAACTATGCAAAGTCTGATAGACTCAGGTGATGTCACTGGAGTCCATTACAACCCTCACAGTACAAGTCTTAATAGGACTTAGAGAGAAAATCATCTCTAAACAGATTTCTGTAGATTTTGGTAACTGAAACATTTCTTTTTTTCCTGGTTGTATTGTATTTTCCAATCGCGTTTGAGTGTGGTTTTGTTCGTGGCAGGTTAAAGGTTTGTTGGGAGAACAGAGGTAGAACACATTGGCCTCATGCAATATCTGAATGATTTAGCTTTGTATTCATCTCTACTAACAGATACCTGCATATTAATGCTGAACAACTAGTAAAACGCTTTTCAATCGCTGACCAAAACTGATGGTGGTCAAGTAGCATTGTTGGTAATGTAGTCGTAAGGTTTTGACAAGAAGGAAGAAAGAATAGAATGAACAGGACTATTTCTAGTTTTGCTGCATTGATTTTGGTCCTCTACTGTCTGATGATGTTAAAAGTCTCCTATTATGCTATATTTGAACAATATATTGTAGGGCAATATCTATACAAAACATGTCTGTGAAGTGTATTGCTCAAAATACCAAACAGATCACCCATTGTAGCATGCCTCATCCCCCTCTATTTCAGCCCTGTTCCTGAAGTGCTGATTCTGTGACTGGCACTTAAATTTGAGCTGACCTGAAGCTGGCCACGCCCCTTTGGAGCATCATGCATGAGAAGTTTATATATATATAGGCTATATCCCTCCTGCAGCCATCCTGCCGAATACACAGGCACAGAGCTGATCGAGGGGATAAAGCTCGCGACTGTGGGGGACGATAGGTTTGGACATGTCACCTGGGTGGGACGTTGCCAGGAGTTCAATATACTGTAAAGCCAGCCCACATTTTGGTTATGAAATCATATCGGAAGCAAATCGGGATCAGCTCGTTTGTACCCCCGTTTTTTATGGGTAAGGTGGAAAAGAGAGAGAGTTGTATTTTCTGACACTTTGAGTCTCCTTGAGCTTGAGTCAGCAATGTTCAAAACAACAGCTAACGCCAGAAACCTAGGCGTAGTCATGGACTCTGACCTGAATTTCAACAGTCACATTAAAACAATCACTAAGTCCGCCTACTATCACCGGAAGAACATATCTAGGATTAAAGGACCAATGTCACAGCAGGATCTAGAAAAACTTGTCCATGCTTTTATCTTCAGTAGACTGGACCACTGTAACAGTGTCTTTACAGGTCTCATTAAGAAATCCATTAGAAAGCTGCAGCTGATTCAGAATGCTGCGGCTCGAGTCCTCACTAACAGTAAGAGAGTGGATCACATCAGTCCAGTTCTGAAGTTTTACACTGAGAGAGTGGATCACATCACTCCAGTTCTGAGGTCTTTACACTGGCTTCCTGTCTGTCAAAGAATTGATTTCAAAGTTCTGCTGCTGGTTTATAAGGCATTGAATGGTTTAGGCCCAAAATACATTTCTGATCTCCTTTTACATTATGAACCATCCAGAACTCTCAGGTCTTCTGGAACGGGTCAACTTTCTGTCCCCAGACTTAGATCTAAACAAAGAGAAGCAGCGTTCAGTATTATACTCCAAATATCTGGAACAAACTCCCAGAACCCTGCAGGGCCGCTGCAACTTACTACTTTTAAATCCAGACTGAAAACATTTTTTTGCCGCTGCTTTTAATTGAACTGTTCTGATCTAACATTGCACTGTAACTTTTATTCATGTATTTTATACCTGTGGTGTTTATTTCATTATCTTTGCTCTTAAATGATTGTTTTTAAATGCCTTTTATAATGTGTTTATACTGCACTATTTTTTTTTTCAACGCTCTTAATGTCTTTCATGTTTGTAAAGCACTTTGAATTGCCTTGTGTTGAAAGGTGCTATATAAATAAATTTGCCTTGCCTTACACACCGGGGACACATAGTTATATGTACGAGACATCAAAAAGTGCATTTTGCATAATAGGGGGCTATTTTAAAGGAGTGTAATGTTATATCGGCACATCACTCATTCAATATTTTTCCCTCATAAACTCAGGGTAGGATAGGCTACATATTAAACACAGCTTTTAAATAATTGAAACATATGTGGCAAGCATGGGGGTGTGTAATCACAGAAGTGCTCTTTGGTGATGGGATGAAACAGTCACTGTCAACCATGAGATGTGAGCCAAGGAAAGTGTCTTGCCAAGACAAAGCGACAAGATTAAAAAACCTGTATTAAATGGCTCAGGCTCAGAACACTTTAACATCTAACGGACATGCTTCAGCTGCTGGCCTGCATCCAGCCAAAGAAGTAGACCACAACACTGGCCAGTTTCTAGTTAACTTGAATTATCTCTGAATTAAGGGACTTTTTAAAATTTGTATCTGTATTATTACCGACATCAACACAGTAATATGTTACAGCTTGTTGCCAGACTCAAAAACACGCAGCGCCTTCATTTGCTTTCTTCTGCTCACTTGTAGTTTGAAAACTTCTGTCTCTGTGCATCTGTCCAACTTTAACAACATGAATTTGCCCACCAGCCATCCGAACAGTGGTGTACCAGCCTGTTATTTACCCCCACAGTGTATTAAAATGCCAAGCAAGGAAATCATAATGAGTTTTTGAATCACGGTTGCTGACCAAAAGTGGGAGGCTGCAACTGCAATTTCCATTTTCATTTTCAGACACTCGGAGAAATGCCTTCTCTGCTATGTGCTAATATGCAATGTGTTTTTTTTTCCTGTGCGCATCTAAGATATTGTTTTACAGTAATTAGACTTTACGCTTGAGCGATTCCTTGCTTTAATTAAATGAAACTCAAAAGGAGCAAAAGTGTATTTTCAAGGGAACAAGGCTTCTGCAGAAATAAAACAGGATCTCAGGTATTGATTTGTCTGGAAGTGTTGGAGACAACACTCCTGGCTATCTGTCTGAGATGGCTTTTGACCCGAACAATGACAGAGTGAGAACCTGCAATGCAGACAACAAGCACCAAGCAGCGAGTAATGAGCCGCATGTTTGCTGTCTTTGTATTCCTGATGGAGGAATTTGGTTTTTCCTCACACACTGCTATTTTCCTCTTGTCCCTTTTGGATGTTACTCTTAAGAAAATTGCTCGCTTATGAAAATGGCACGCCATTCTTTTGTTCCTCCACTAAAAGATGTAACAGCTGCTTCTCAGGGAGTGAATTCTAAATGAGGCTTGGCATTGCCCTCCGCTGTCAGATCCCTCAATGACCTCTACTTCTCCTGCTTCCTAGCTCCCCTATAGCACCCCCTCCTCTCCTCTGTCATCCTCCACCTCTCTCCTCTGTCTCCCTTTACTCCTTAAGACGAGCCCCTTGTGTTGGGCGTGTTGACAGGGCTTTCGCACTCGAATGCAACCAGAGGGAAGCTGATGTGTCCCCGGCTGCGCAGAAGCATCACGGCATGTGATGGCACTTCAGCCTCTGCTCTTAACAGAATCCACAGGAGTGCTGGAAGTGGAAGAGGAACAAAAAAAGAGCATGGCGTCTCCTCAAAGAATTCCTGAACAATTATTGCTGCAGCGTTGATGAGCTGTGATATGTTTGTGTCACAGCATCTTTAGTTGCAGGTTGCCTCGCCAGGTGACACCAGGGGGATAAGTCACAGCCCCAAATCGCAAACGTGTAGCCAGGGCAAATCAGAGGCAATTCTCATGCTGAATGAAAGATTCATCCTCTGTAAAAATGTGTGAATGTCATAGCAAGACGGGGAAATTGTGTTTGCTAGGTTTATCAGCATGCGTGTTACGGGAGGATATGATTATTGAATGACTACATTTCTGAACATACAATGAGAAGCCTGGAGATATGAAGCAAGGGAGGGGGGATGCAGTGGAGAAGAACAGTACAGATGTGACAGAATCAGGGGAAGTGTGAAAAGGGAGTAAACCAGGCAGTGGTAAGACATTTAGGCCACACTGGGCTTTTTTAAATGCTTGCACAATATGCAGCTTGTCTGCTTCCTCAAATGTCCAGCTGCTTCTGTTCTCCTGGGTAACACTTCTACAATAAAATGCTGCTGTGACTCCTTATGCAGAGAATGCTATTATTCTCCCAAAGAAACAATCTGATCATACAGCGTCCCTAACGAGCAGCTCACAAATCCCCAAGTCATTGTAGTATTTTCCTGGGCTTTGTTGCAAATTGGGCTAGGGGCTTAAATCGGCTTAACCTTTCACCAGTAATCATAGGTGATTATGAGGATTTGGACATCCTGTTGTTCAGAATAATGACGGGGGGTGGCCAGGTAGGCAGTTATTATACTGCAGAGGGTTGCCAGACTTGTACAGTAGGTTTTTTGTGCAACACAATGGTCAGCTTGATAGGTAAAGGGTTCTGCTGGACTGCAATAAAAAGAAATCACCGGGCTTATTACAACAACCAGGCTCCATTTTTTATAAATAACACAGTAGCAAAATCAGTAGAACCCCTTTTCCCTTTGGAAGGTATATTTTATTGGAAGCACTCATCCAACCAGGCTCCAGCATTACTTTTTCCTTGTTCCAACCTAGCAGATGGAGTTTCTAAAAATTTCATCGAACAGATTTTCCTCCCATCTTTGTTTCCTTGACAACACGTCTAAACAAGGAATGGTAGGAACAGGTCTGAAAAATATCACAAATATCTCAGTGTATGTGTGAGTGTGTGACAAGGAGGTGAAAGGAAAGATTGTTGTGTTGTTGTGTGCAAGGCATGTTATTCCAGTTGTGTTTCCGACTGCGTTTTCCAACAGACTCACGTGTTGATTGATCTAGTCACCGCACTGTTCGCAACACGTGTGTGCAACGATGGAGGTGTAATGGAATAATATCATTATCTGTTCAGAGAAGGCCTTGCCGTGAACTGTTAGCCTTGACCATTTCCAAGGAGAGGAAAATGTCAGCTTGCCAGCAAGACCCCTTTTCATCCCCAACACAATACTGTGTGAAACAAAAGGTATTTTTGCTAGATATAGAATGGATTATGCAGCCTTAGCTGAGAATACTCTCCCCATCTCAGATCTACTCTCTGCTAACGGGGCCGACAATTCATCCCTCCTTATATTATTGACCTGTCCTCACTCCTGTAGATGGCTACATCAGCTGACAGGGTCTCTTTCTTTTGCCGGAAATTTCTTCATCTCCCCCTGCCCACTATGCTGTATCAGTAGTTAGTACAAGGGATTGTTACTATGGCTGTCTCGGTGGAAGAAAAGCTATTAGAGGACTGATTGTAAGCAGTGTTTGCATTGAGGCGGTAATCAACAGACTCGGCTGTGAAGCTATGAAGCCATCTGCCAGACAGAGAGGTCAATACAGAGGGTGAATGCCTTTGCACTTTCATTAAGACGGTTGGAGCATTAACACTTCATCTACCACAGCATAAAAATGTAACAAAAGAAACTGATGGAGATAATGGAATCAGTGCGCCAGGACATTGGTATTATTGAGGAAAGCGCTCCCTTTGTCAACAGAATTTATTTTATTGATTTATTCATTCAGAAAGACATAACTGCATCCTTTATTGAGGCATAATACATTCATTCCACGTACAAATGAAGAACCTTGCTCTCCCAGCAGAGTACAGAGTAGTGGAAGCTGAACCTCTCTTGTACTTCCTTCCTGTAGAGCTTCCTCTGTCAGTATGGATTAGAGAGTAGCGAGCTGGAAAACTTCAGAAACAGAACAACACCTCCAAATGCCGCCCCAAACTCATGAAATGCATGCAGCCATGCATATAAAAGATAGAGGGTTATTTTCAATATTAGTTATACATATTTAATGGTGGCCAAGGTGTGCACTCAGAAGCACAGTGTTTTTAAAGATCTCCATTCGACTGAATTGGCGTATATGATCATGACGCATATTTAAATTATAATAAGAAGTCAAATACATTGTCGTGCGCATATGAAAACAGAGTTGAGCTGTTGATGTGTGAGGACTGCATGATGTATAATTTCAGTATTGACATTGCGATGTGTGCAAAGGAATCCATTGTCGGACGTGCGGTGTTTGCATATGAACTCAAAGATTTCACGCTAGAACTGGCTGGTGCTTTATACAAAAAGAAAACTTGCACTCTTCTCGTGTTTCATGACTTAGGCTACCAGAGTTGTCCTTTAATTACTGTCTTGGTCGCTTTTTATGCTGTTTAGGAGCTAAATATGTTTCAATCTGCCATACAGTGAACATTACAGAGCTAAACTTGATAATGAATTCTTAAGCAAATTAATGTTTGATGAAAACGTTTTTTAAAACTTATGAATCAAATTAATGATAAAACGTTCTTAACTTGCTAAATTGAAAAAAAAATGTTTTCCCCCTCAAGCTCAAATTTGTCATAGTCATCATGGAGTGTTGTTTTTATAAGCAGTGCCTTCGATTGCTAAACGCCCTGTTGGTGCATTTAAGTTAAAGAGATAGTGAGCTGCTGAAAATAACCAAATACACATCATCTTATTGAAGATGTTTACGTGTTTTCTCGTATTGATTTGATTCAACATACACAAATGCTATTGCAACTTTGTAGTTTTTGACAGCCAATCATTGATTTTTCTTCTTTGAATGCATAGTCAAATAGAATTGTCAATATGGTGCCATGCTCACAATTTGCGACCACATTAAGATGACTTAAAAACAAGTTAAGGAGAGATTCTTCTTTTTGTGATTGGACGTCAATTTCAATATTCAAATTCAAACAAATGGAAACCATATGGCTGCTTAACAGGTTGAATTAAATCAACCTTATTCTGGTTTGGAATGGTCAGTGATAATAACACCATCAATAATGAAGTGCTAAAAAAAGGTAAAACATGAAAATCATTGGTGTGCTTTTAAAACTGATATGCGTTTGTTCTACCGAGTATTTGCGAGCCTGTCCAACCAGAGAAGACTCTAATGTGAATTACCATTGGATCCCAGTGGAACCCTTTCCCTGCAGGGAAGCAGACGTGCAGGTGAAAACCTGGTGAAACTAGATGTTTCACAAAGTTTTATTCATAAGTTTTGAGCCAATCCCCAACTGAGCCAAATGAATTATCTATGTTACGCTTTCAAACACTGCCAGCATTCCTGATGTATACACCATGGCAGAATACGGTCGATTGTGGATCCGCATTAGAGCAGACTCTCCAGAATTCAGTAAATATTCATATGGCCGTGCAGGTGGTAATCTGAGCAGAGAAATATCTGTGACCGCTACATCTGTCAGTTCAGTTATCTCTGCATCTGGCCCGTGTTGTACGGAAGCCAGTTCCTCTAAATAAAGACAGACTTCTGCATCCCCAGCTCCCACCCTCTGTTCTACACACAACACTTCCTCTTACCAGTGCCAAGCAGCCCAAATTAAATCAGGCCTAAATAAGATATATCTCCTTCTCCGTATCCTGGATAGACTGATCCTTGCAGCAGCGCTCTGACATTTCTCTCAGGCCGCGGGACGCCTCTGAAGGATTACCTCAGTGGGAGTGGGCTGCATTAGCTAGCCAATGAAGACTCACTCTATTGATAGCTGTCGCAGGTACACCTCAGCAAGGAGCCCTTGTGCGGCCTGTGGAGGGAAGTGAAATGAGTATAAATTGTTGGTGTCAATTCCAAAGAGGAGAGCTGGTCATCTGTAAAAGAAAAGATGTACGAGCCCATAAGGATGGGTAATTCCACTCCTCTGCCAAGAGAGGACATGGAGAAGATGACATTCTCTCCTCTGGCCTGTGACGGGTTTCAGAGTTGTCTAGTCTTGCTCAGCCTTTTTGAGACTTCCAATCTCTTTCCTTCTCTCCCACTTCCCATTTCTTATTTGCTCTGTGTTTTATGCACGAGGTATTTAATGTTGTGTTTAATCTGTGGGCAGTGCCTAACTATCTGCTTTCTTTTGTAGTGGGCCTATAAACTCTAAAATGGGTTTGCAATGTTTTGTCACTTTTTGGACGACCTAGCAAAACCCCATGCCTTGTTGCAACTTTAAACAGAAATTATTTTTTGTGAACTTTGATTTGAATACGTAATTTTTTTCTCCTTTATTCCCCTGCAGATTTACCTGATTGATTATACATAACATTTTGCTTTACTGGAAAATATGTACAACAACATAGTGTATATGATATATTTAGACGTTTATAAATATCAAGATTAAGGGACGTTTCTTTCATATTCACAAAATATCCAGGGATTAGCCCTAGACAACCAGACAGACAGATACACACACGGTCACGCACCCTCCTATTGATTGGCCCTTCTGATTTGTTTGCCACTGAGCCATTGTTTCCCCCTGTTAGAAAGGAGCGATGACCCAACTATCAATCAAGAGGAAGACGAAAGCAACAGCTTCTTCCATTGCATTCTCAAGGTCACATCAAACGGACAGCTCTGCCAAAGCAAATGTTGAACACCTTTTGATGCAGCCTTTACAAATTTGTTTAATGAGGAATGGATTTTCAGCCCTGCTCTTTTTTTTTTTGTGTGAACAGGGCCGGCTGTCCCTCAGGCCTGGGAACAGCAGGCGGTTCAGCTCCGCGGGAGCAAAAATCAGACGAAGAAGAAGAGCTGCTCAACCCAGAACCGGCTGTAAGGAGCAGCTCACTGGGCAGAATGACTCACAGACAGGGCATTCATACACACATGATGATGGCTGCAGCCTGTCTCTCCCACAACCACACCAGGCTGCTGGGCTCAAACGGATTGACTCCTCGGATGCTAAAGCGCTGTAGCCTAATGTTGTGGAAACCGATGGAGCTCAGTCATCAGGGTTGAATGAAACGGTAGACAGAGATGTGGGAAACATGTGAGCGATCTCATGAAAACATCAGAGGGATCAAATATATCAGGTCTGCTGCTTTTAAGTTGGGCCGCCCGGACAGAAGAAAATGAATAAAACATTGGGTCCGAAGTAACATGGCTGCCAACCAAATGGGAGGTTTGGAATTTCTAAGCAAAACATTTATTCATGACCAGCACGGGGAATGCAAAATATTGTTTGGAGGAGAGCGGCTCTGACAGGAATAGTGAAATACAATTGATGGATCGCAGCTTTATTGATTGGTTAAACACAGAGATGTATCTGCCATTGAATGAAATGCATATAAATCATGATCATCATTTCTTTTCTGTAGGCTAAGAGCCTATATGGTAAAAATGCCAACCCGAAAGGACGTCTTCCCGGCTAAAGAATGCATTTGGCCTTCTTCCCCTTTTATAATAACTCACAAAAGATGGTCAAGTCTTTCTAAATGGGTTAATGAAATCTTAGATTTTACCCCGCTGAGGAAGAGGCTATCGATCCCGCTGTGGGGAGGAAATCCTATATCACCATGCCAGTTCAGATTAATCATTGGACGAGCTGTATGGCATTGCTTTGCATAATGGAAGCGATCACACCCTTTCTGAGAGAAGTTTGGAATAACGATCAGAGAACCATCACTCTAAGTCAGAAAACGTGCAGCAGAAAGGGATGAAAATATGTTTGCCGGTCATTTCAAAGAGACATTAAATCAAATTGTTCCAAAATGTTCTCCGCTATGCTCCTTCCCACTATTTTTCTGGTGAGTAATAATAATTGTGGCTGGAATAATAGGTTCCAGTGAATGCAGTGAGTGTCTTGATTATTTTCATTCTGAGAAAATTATCTTTTTTGTTCTCGGACAAACATCTTTGATTGAACTGCCGCCTCTGCTGGGTCATTCAGCTAATCAATGGCTTGCAACATTTATGATAGAAAATGTCTCGGGTATCACCTCTTACTAAAGGAGGAAGAAAAAGTGATTTTTGTTTCATGAGGAAGTGTCAGCAGTCCTGATTGACATGTCCTTAGACGCAGCAACTAGAGGTGCGGATCTGTCAGCAGTGAGCCGTACTAAGCCTTGGCAGAATAAGCTGGGGATTGGAGCAACAAGAAGTCCAGCCGGGGTGGATGTCTCGGCTGTGACATTGTAGACTATGACAGGCTCCTGTTCTCCCACAGACAGGTAGAATTTATGGAAATCGGAATTGAGTGTTGAGACGGATGGAGCTGATCATTGTCTGTCCCATGCAGCAATCAGGTGAAACCCTGCAGGGCTGAATTTAAAGCAAATGTGCCCTATAAATCTCCAGCTTTCCTGGGCCGCCTAATGAAAACTAATAGACACACTATGAAAGGAGTCATCCATCCTGCTACTTTCCCTCCCCAATAACGGGTTACTCTCCTGTTGGCGCTGAAGTAGAGCTAAGTGTTTACACGCAAGTTTCTCCGGGGGGGGAAGTCATGTTAAAAGTAAACAAGCTCAAAACGAGGCTTCGTTAACTATTCATTTCACTTAAATATAGATACACATCACAGCATGTGTTCAAAATGGGTGTGAAATGTACATTGAAATGCTGGCCTACACAAGTCCGCCTTAAGTCTTCTGTCTGAACGACTGCATCAATAATGTAGAATACAATAATGTGCCACACGAGTAAAGGCAGACTTTTACATTAAGCTCTTTATCCATTATACACAACCAATTAACCAACCGTACAATCTTTTTTTAACTTCCATGATTCAACAACCTGTTTAAAGCTTCGCTTAGCCCTTAGACTCTAAGTCACTAGAGACCAATTCCTCCTAGTCTAAGAGGAATCGGCTTGTAGTGACGTCTCAGTCCTTTGGGTGCGTTTGATTTTTGTCCATGAACTGCCCAGGGGCGTCTCAGAACAGCGAAATGTACAGAATGGAGCTTATTATCTATTTAACATATTGTGGCAAGACAGCCTGAGGAGCAGGAAATTATAATGTGTAACTGTACGTAAGTGGTTTTCTATCCAGATGTAATTGTTTTTCATGCGATTTCAGCACAGTAACCCCAAAACTGATTTCTCAGGAATTGGAAAATTGATATGTATTTCCATACAGTATCTTAGTGTAAGCCCCTATCTATGAGTGAATGATGTTTTTTTACAGTACATTTGCTCCTTTGCCCTCAATAATATCATTTTGTCGCAAAGAGCAGGGGCCTGGGCCCATGCTGCTGGAACCACAGGGAAAGAGTCGGAGAGAGGGGGAGGGAACGAGGGGTGATCTCAGCCTACAGATAGGCACCGTGGAGATGTTCCCAAATAGAATGTGACTTTGATTTCTCACCTCATTTCACTCTCAGCTGTCAGATAGGTTTCTGCTCAGATGACATCTCCTTCACAACGATGCGCAAAAATGTGGAACGGCTCAGAAACGAGGCAGCTGCTGCCCTACATGCCAGACAGTCTCAGTGACATCATCACCTCTGCGGCCCTCCTGTGACTCAACAGCACTGACAACAACAATTACAACAACAGAACCTCACCCACAGCCATGCAAATGATGCACCGCACCTGACTGCAAGCCCCCCCCCCCCCCCCTTGACTGCACCCCCACCTCGTCAGCTTTGTCTGCATCTCCGTCCCCCCGCGAGCAGTCATGACCCATTTATCTCTGATGTATCAGCGTCTTGGTTTTACCTGAGCAGACATGTTGGTGCAAAGCCATATTTTCCTCAGTCTCACATTGCAACACCATTAGCACTGAAGTATCTTCCTTTTATATAAGTAATAGATGCCTGGCATCATAATATTTAAGTGAACTGACTTGGAGTATGATTCAATGTAACATTTATATTATGGCACCATTTAACTCCAAGGCTCCCTTCTATGATGGCTTTTAACGAATGGCTTCATTAAATACTTATAATTGCTGCTTTTTTAACACCATAATAAGGACAGATTTGGGTTGTAAAAAAATGATTTTGTGTTTTGCAATTACGCAGTTATGATTCAGCACTTTGAATGTTAACGATTTAGTGATTTAAAATGTTTAAGTTAAACTAAAGGATTAGGTTTTCCTACTAAGTTTGGAGGAAATCCCCATACTGCATTCGTTTATATGACGCACTTAAAAAAAATCCAACATATATCTCGAAAAACTGATTAAGTCTGATGCTAATAAATGGATTTTGAACCAAAATAGTTCTTGAAAGTTAGTTTCTTGGACAAAAGAACCAACCAGTCAAAATTAAATTTCACAACTGAGATTAGTTCTTACTAGTGATTATATCAATTTACTACAAATATGATTACACATTTATTAACTATATATGCATTCATTAGTTACAACTCGCCTAATTGGAAAGTTGTACCTGCATGCTGCTCACTCAAATTTGTTATGTTGCACTTTGTGCTAAAAATAGCATTTCCACATTACCTGCAGATCGACTCTAAGAAGCAGCACTATAGGTTCAGACACCCTTTGTGTTGAAGGTGTATATTTCAATACAGAATGTGTTTACAGTGTCTCAAATGGTGTCAGCTGAAGGTGTTCCTGGTGGAAAATTATGAAAAACAACAGCAACAAATGGCTATTTTCAGCTCAGCCCAAACCTCTTGTGCAGTCTGACCACATACAATAAATAAGACTTGTGTCTCGTTCTGTAACTCTATCCGGTCACTGCTCTCCTCCGCGCTCTCATCTTGAATCCCGGGGGTTTGTAGGGAGGGAGTGAACAGGATGAAGAGTATAACCCAAGTCACTGGCAGGCTGACCAGTGCAGAGGATAAACTAGCTCAAACTGCAGTAGCTGGCTATGGATTTTTCTTTTTAGCCACCAGGGACAGCTCTGCAACAGTATCTACTAGAGCCGTCCAATGAGCACATATCTGACTCATATCTGTGTAAGAGACACCAGCAAACTGCCTCTGTCCTTGCGAGGGATTATTAGGGAAATGGAGACACTGAAACAATCTGCCTGCGGTTGCCGGACCAGGTCTTTTTTGAACCTGTTAGCCGTCGCCCCCGCGATGTCATGAGGCTTGCTTACCACCTGCTTGGCTTGTATTCCAAAGCAGATCTGCTCCACTTGGCGATGGATACTATCTCAATGAGACAGCTGGGTATTAGTAACTACTCTCCAATGTTTCATCAACAGGGATTCATGTGTTATTCATTTGCCTGGGTGGCTAGCTGGTGGCCATGTAATGACTGTTGATCAGTGCAGTTGTGTACTGGATAGAGATTTTGGCCCTGGTAAACTCGGCTGTTCATTATTCCTCAGACACCCCTGAGCGTGAGCGAGGCACAGAGCTGCGGTTTAAACCATATGAATAACCTAATCAAGCAGACATCCTGAGGAACTATAGCTGGCTTATAATCAAATTATAATCAAATTCTTTCAGAGTTTAAAAAGCATCATAAAACTCTGCTCAATTATTCAAAGAGTAAATATGATATTACCAGGCCTTGTTTATAAATCCCCTAGCCTGCCACCCATCAGTGAGCACTTTTTGCCTCGGAGCGACTCTGGCTGGTCCTACGGATGCAGAAGTCGGAGAGGGCTGGCAGCCACGATATTAAAGAGGGAAAACCACTTGCTGGTTCTGCAATATAAGTGTAAATATGGGCACCTTAGAACAGCTGGGTTATGAATAATGTAGGCAGGCTGCCCTTGGTATTCATGGGAGGGGGGAACATTCTGCCACTCAAAAATGGAGAGGGAAAGCTCACAACCTTGCGCTGTACCCGTCTTTGCCTCAGTGCCTATTCGCACACACGCGCCAGACTCCGGTCAGAAATGAGACGGCAGCAGTGATGCTGTCAGATGCTGCAGGCCTTTGGTTGAATTCACTTGTATTTCTTATCTCTTTTTCCAGAAGAGATGCATCTAAGACTGTTGCAGTTTGTGACAATAAATACGTAAATGACGTGCCGCCTTTGCCGGCCCTTTGAGAATAGAAGGGGAGGCCGGATGCTGCAGGGTGTGAAACAATGCACAGGGGTCATTTTGCAATGACACTGCTGATCAATCCACCAGTAAAAAATAAAACGGCCCCCACAGCTATCAAACTCAGAGGAGGAACTCAAGAAGGAGAAATATGTTTCCTTCATACTCTTGTTTCTTAAAGCCTTCTAAATTGTCCATATTGATTTTGGTTCTTCCATTAACCGATTACTGTCTCAGTTCTGAAAAACTGTGTGCTCTGCTGAGTGGGCTGCCTCAGCGGGCGGGGTCCGCTGTCTCGTTAGACTGTAGTTAGTGAGATGGGGCTGACGTGTATTGACAGAATCAGTATAGATTACTTCTGATAAATTATTATTGACAGTGGTTATTCTGAGTCAACTACAGATCATTTTTCTCTGGCTTATATCATATGATATCTTTGGGCTTTGGATGGACATTTTTCACTATTTTCGGGCATTTTATAAACCACTTAATTCATAAAATAATCCGAAGATTTATGGATAGTGAACATAATCTCTCTTTCAGTCGTATTTCACACTTTTCAACATGGGATGAATTAATGGCTAATTGTGATTTCAAAGCAAACCCAGATAATTGCAGTATGAAAGCTTAAACTTCACACTTTGAAAAACAATATAGACTTGGTAAGTAAAGCCAATACATGAGAGAAGAAGTCCACTGCAGATACTCTCCCAGCTACATTTTGAGAGTGTTGTAATTTCCTTTGTGCTGTATCCACGTTCCTCATTTGCTTTACAGTTCTTTATTTTAAGCTGCAGGTTGGTGAGATAAGACAAATATAACCACAAGTCATGTCACTTTCAAAATGGACACAGATAACACACACTATCATAAACCCTTGTTTTTATTTACTATTTTTAAAAGTGTGACAGGAATGCGTCTGTTCTCGAACATCAAAATCACAACTACTATATTTATATTTATCAAGAGACAGGGTCAGCCGAACATTCAACATAGAGAGGAGCAGCGCTGTGAACTTTTTAGCCCCTGGTTTCACTTCTCAGGCTACATTTAATCCAGCATGCCATGTTGGTGGAGGGTCGTTCTGTAAAATGAGACAATGATCGGGGCTGAAGTCATCTCTTCTGGATCTTTTACATGTTTTAATTTTGTATTTATCTACAGTTATTATTCTGATTTGAAATGATTGAACACCAAACAAAGATGAAGCAGCTAAGAGTGGTGCTCTCTGCAGTGCAGATGGAAATACATCATCTCAAATAAAGCATCACTTGTCTATTGATCAAACTTAATAAATATATAACTTGTATATTTTTTGAAGTTTGAAGATCATATTCATTATGTCCTTTGCATCCTATTAACCCAACCTTCAACTTGCTCTGATTTATTTGTGATATTATATGTATTTTAACAGAATGCTTGAGTGAAAGGAAGCAGACAAACATTATTATCATTTATCTTGGGGCGAAAAACCTGAACCTGTTTGAATACCTTTCCGCAATTTGAATGTTCATTGACCTCTAAACAGCTTTTGACTCATCACATAGTCACCAAAAAACTGAGACATTATTTTAGTTGTATTACTTCTTGAATTCCACAGTTTGTAGCAGGTGCTCTGTTTTTCTTCATAGATTTTCTTATTTTGGTCCTTGTTATCATACCAAAAAAAAACTATCTTGTAATCACATCCGGAGTTAAAGGGGCAAAAAGGATCTTCGTATAAAACTTTGCTTTGCTGCCACTATGATTTGTAAAAAAGAACAGAAACTGTAACGTCCCATTGCGGCAGAGACATTTGAATACAGAGTCAAGCGATTAACAGAGAAATCATGCATGAGTGAGCTTGCTTCAGATCTGCTCTGTGTATAAGCCAAAACATCCATATATTAAAGCTTGCTGAGCCTAATGAACATCCTGCTCTTATTGATGATCCCATTGTTGTGTGGAGGAATTTACATAATCGCTATTTTACTTCGATTAAATTTCCCTCCATTAAAACATACCTCCCTTCCTCTTCACTTTGCCTGAGACGGTTATATTGTCTAATATGTGTTTTTGAGAAACAACTGTTTTTCCTGAAATCGCTTCTTTTTAAAAAAGATTGCACGCAGTGAAGTACAAGGTGTTTTCTTTAACACCAGTTTCTACTCCCTGTGTCGCATCATCATTATATCTCACAATATTTTCTGCTGAGACAGGGACTCGCGGAGAGTGTTCTAATGTTCCGGGTAGTGGAGAAGGCGGAGGGGGGAGGTGGGGAAAGGAAGCGCAGAGATAATAGTTTGAAGGCTGTGTCAGTCGTTGCAGGCTTCAGAAAACATCAGGGCAGCATTTGGAGATAAAAAAAAAACAGGTATACCACCCTATCATGTCCTCAGAGCAACTGTGCTTTGATATGTGCTAAAAAATCCATTGATGTCTCTGACAGCACTTTTCCCATTTTTCCTTCCTCTGTAATGACAGCGTGCGATGCTCTGTGAATGTTAAATCAGGTTGTTATAGTTCAGATTCTGTGAGTTAAAAAATCCACTGGGTTTGAGCTGGATGTTATGCAACTCTAGCACTTAAGAAATACTAGTTATATTAAATATAATAACTCGTTTATGATTTTAGACTATGATCATTGTTCTTGAAAAACACATAAAAAAGGATGGTATCAGCTCATGATTTCTAGACAATTTGACTAAAAAGAAAACTGCTTTTTTAAAAATTGGTTTGTTTGATTTGCATTATTTTGTGGGTTTGTTAGAGTATTTTTATGAAATTGTTTTTCTAAATTAGGTTTTCTTCTTATCTTGTTTTTTCCTCATTGTGTTTTCTATAGCTGCTGACAGCACATTGTGTTAAGATGCGTTTTTTTGAAAAATATTCAAGGTTGTTTTCTGTGTATTCAATTTTCATATGGTTTCTTTTTCAAACCCTGAGAAAGCATGTTCCACATGGTAAATGTAATCGTAAACAAGTTGGCAACTGCTGTCCGGTAATAACAATAGGTAAATATGGCTGTAATGGAAGGGATTATATAAAACAAGTCAATAACTGTTTATTCTCAGCAGTTAACAGTAAGTCTGCGGAAAGCGAGGAAAGCGTTGCACACCTGGTATGACATATTGTGCTGTGTGATAATCTCTCTGATGTTACGGTCGGTGAACTCATTTCAGCTCCTCAAGATATCTGACAGGGTCATGCATTCAGCCACATCATTATAAACACACACACACACACACACACACACACACACACACACACACACACACACACACACACACACACACACACACACACACACACACACACACACACACACACACACACACACAGGCATTTCTGTATGCACTTGCCCAAACACATGTGGTGGCTAAATACCTTACACTGCGTAATAGAGACCCATTTGCCAATTCCTTGATTCATTTGTTTCTCTGTAATTTGTGTGTCCATTTACTGAAGCGCTTGAGTGATTCAATTAATTTCATAAAATGGAACAATAGGGGCCTAATCAAAATAAATGAATCCACAAAACCACATCATTGCTATTTATTACAAAAACGCAATTCTCCATTTTGATATGGTGCTTTCCAATATCCAGGGGCTGACCTGTTCTTCCCAGTTAATTACAAGACGTAAAGACATATTGCAGCCAAAGCAGCTCCTACAGGAAGTTAAATAGGCATGACTCAAGACTGGCTGCGCTTATGCCTTACTTCAGCTGCCATATAGTAGAAGGTCATGCTGACTCAGTTATGTTTGAGTTCACTTACCAGCAGTTTATGGGTCTTATCAAAAGCAGAAAAGACTTTACAGACTGATCCAAATATCACAAGATAGGAAGGAAAAACAAAAACTTAAAAACATTTTTTTAAATAATGCATCATGTTTTGCTGTTGAAATCTTAATTTGCAAAGAACGACATGAGGGGCTGTAAAAAAATATTATTATTAATTACATAAAGGCAACCCTCCCTTGGTTATCACTATATTTTACGTGAGCATTCCCTTAAGAAATGTAAAAGACTTCTATGATCAATTTAATACAGAGAACAGCCAGTTATCTGATGTCATACTCATCAGGCAGAATCTGATATAATTCATATTCATATTGATTAATACAAAATAAGATTGTTGAAGCTTCGGTACAAAACCCTAAACTTGTATGTTTATGACTGAGTGGTACGAACTCCAATGCTGTTTGATTATTTTTCAGATATTTGTGGCAGGGGGATGCAGTTTTTGTTTTGTTAAAATAAAGGAAGGGTCATAAGACACAAGCAAATGATGCTCTTGCCTTTCTTATAAAATACATAAGCAAGCAAAAACTAAGATGACTCGCCCCCCCATTACCCCAATAACATTCCTACAGTCCGTAAATATAGCTGTCTAATACATTGAGTGAGAGTCCAAACTTTCTATCCAAAATGCTATGTTATAGAAGTGTGGCATAACACATTTAAATAATAACAGTGCATGTCCAAAAATATGTAGATAAGTTGTTGTCAGATAGGGATCCATTGGGCATTAATGTTTTTTTTATCCAGATTGTTATAAGTGAATACTATGTTACAGTCATAGTATTCACTTATTATAACACTGTTTGCTCAGATGTGTGCTCTTGGTGATTGATATGCTGAATGCAGACAGCTACAGCTGTGCTCCGCAGTTACAGACTGAGATCGACTTGTTTTGCCTTTGCCTTTCCTGTGCTATAGACCCGCTGAGACTTGCTCTGCTGCGCCATAAGTAACCTATACGGCAGCGCATGTCAGATCACAAGTGACTGCCACAAATATCAGACAATCCGGATGAGACACTTTATCATGTTTCATTGCTTTTCAAACGTATTCCAAGACAAGGACAATGTGATTTATTATTTATACTCCCAAAGCCACCTTATACTCCTCTGCCAATGGGCAGGCTAAAAATAAACAATTCATTTAGGACTTCTAAGCACAGATAACGGATGCTTAGTGCTTTATGCAGTCTGACATTGTCATCTTTGACATAAAGTGCATTGTAGTGCACTTGTATAATTAAATAATAACCCAAACCAAATATTCTATGTTAACCTTGAGTACCGTTGAGCTATTCCTCTTTCTTTGCAGGCAGAAAAATGCACACGTTTGCAAAACACGTAAATCAAGAAAGGGTTAAGTTGCATCATCTCGTGATCAGATGCAGCCTTAAACTGTGTGTGTGTTTTCTGTGCTTAATTTAAAGCAATTACACTCTCCGAAAGCGAGGGGAGTCTGGGTTACAGGACAAGGTTACCTTGCCAAGCTGCTTATCATGGACAAAGTGGCCTGCTAGGACAAAGCAATTCAGAATTTTATTATCATTCAAATTAGAACATATAGAGGGGCTTCTCTCCGATTGGTGAAATAATGGGAGTCATTTATCTAGGTCTCACCGACCTTTCATTTCCCATTCATGTCTTATTAGTGGAGCATACATCATCATCCTGCCATAATTAAAAAGAGAAAATCAAATTGATTCTGGGAAGAAATCGGTGCTTGCAGGTAGAGATTGAATAGAGTTGCGTGTTCTTTGTTGCCTTGTTTTTTGTCGTGGACTTTACCTGGCCTTTTTCTGTGTTGATTTCCTTTTATTATTCGTCTTTCTTGGTCTCACAGAAGCCCACTTACTTGACACCATAAGTGTTTATCAGCTTTGGGCTGACCATAATCAGAACAAAAGTGTATTATAGGCCCAGTGAATAATGCACCATGTGACTGAGGGAAAGGTTTCTCATGCATATTAGTCTCCGTAATGGCTTTATGAAAAACAAAATGAAAGTCCCATGAGCTGATGACTGTGATAAGACAGGACTTATAATGTGAAAGTGGGTATTTTTGCGGTTTGGAGTTTCTATTTTCAGGCAGCACTGTAAAAACACTATTAAATTACAAGTGATGGACAGTATTTTGAATTGAAAGTGATGTTGCTGTGGAACCTGGGCTGTCAAAGAGAGGGATTCAGAGGAGAAACAGACACCAGAGTGATTACTTGTCGCAACCTAAACGAATTGAATATGGAATGTTTTTATCACTACAATCATGTTTACGGAAGTCCACAACACATTCAACATCAACTAATAGGAACTGAAAGCAAAGTAGTTAACTACTCATCACACGGCAGTTCAATGAGGATAACTCGATGGTGTGTCTCCTCTCTTTTCTATTTGAGGCTTGCAATACACCAGGGGTCTGCGATGGAGAAGATAAATGGGGTGAGAGTTACCCTCAAAGTGGCCCTAATGAGAAATCTGTGGGAGATGCTCATATTTTATCTGCAAAATAGAACAAAACAATCCTCCCCAAAGCCTTCTTAAATGCTAATTGAATAGTAATGCAATGCCTCAGGCATCTTGTTGTCAGCTCATTTGGGCAGTGATTTGTCTCAATCCGTCATAGGATTCTCACTTTTGGCACGCTCGCAATGAACTGCTCAATGTGCCATTGAAATTCAATTTCATAAATCCCTGTGCTGTTCAACAGCCTCTCTGCCAGGCATGCTCTACACTTTATGCCATCCCAATTCCTCTTTTGCAGGGAGATTTGTTATTTGAAAACACAATCAGCATTTTATTCTTCCCTGTAAATGCTCTGCTTTGGAAGACCCAACCTGAACAGTTGCACCGTGGCTCTGTGATTCAGTAACCTCACAGTTAAAACATATTAATCGTCCCTCTTTGTCATGTGAAAATAGATTCCCAGAGAAACATAACAAAGTCTTATCTCACTGTTGCACTAATAAAAATGATGGATAACATGGGAGCCTAAGATGATTGGAGACAATTGGATTTCACCCACATTATGTAATTCAATTGCTGCTTGGAGAACAAGCTGGAGTCTCAAGTTCCTCCTTGACTTCTCTCCACCCGGCATCATGAGGAGGCCAAACAAAACCCTGCTGTGCCAGAAACAGAAGCTGCTTCAACACCATGGAGCCACTGTTTGCAATAACCTCTGCTGCTTATAAGAATCAGGACGGATGAGCTTAAATTGTAACATTAAACCTTAAAAAAAACAAACACTGACCCCCATTAACAGGTGGCTTTTGTCTTCATTCATACTCGAATCAAATGTACAAAAAAACTCAAGTTTTATTTTAAGGCCTTTCATTTCAATCCTGCAGGACATGGGAGCCCTTCTTTGAAACAGTGGCCCTTGAACTCAATACTTACCATTTTTTATAAGAAATGGTCACTAAAAACTAAGGGCTTTTAGCTGTTCCAATAATATCCCTTGGCTTTTCACACTAATTGCCCATCTTATCCTTAAAAGCTGGTAGGACAAACACTTGCCTATTTCAATTTTTGCCTGATGTCAAAGTTATGTTTCTACATTTGTCCTCCCTTTTTGAAGGAGTCAGAAAATGTTAAATTGCTACTGTAAATAACTCAAATAATGATATGCGCTCTCATTTAAGGAAACAGAAAATGCATACAATCTTTGAGTTCATCGCAGTCCCTGTAACATCCAACATCATGGCACTACGTTTTGTGCAATCTGACCGACTGTCTGCCACAAATGCTTATATGTAAACTATTAATAAAAAATCAATAGCGTTCTTGAGAATCAATACACAAAACAATAATACTTAAATGTATCCTTATTTTCTAACACCACAGGATAAAAGCCGTAAGTGCCAGATCTAAATCTTCAGTGAATAATAACACTAACCAACTTTAATTACTGATAAAATAAATAAAATACCCCATTTAAATGAGTTGGTAATCAACAAATGTCTTGTTTGCACATGATAATTCAGATTATGTAAAATGTTGACACATGCGGTGATTGTTTTGCACAAGAAACAAATGGCTGTTGGTTAGTTCACGGCATCTTTGAAATATCGTTTACTTACTGATAAAATATGTACTGTGTCTGTTGAGCACAGCATGTCTGCTTTCATTTGCCAGCTTTCCTGCCACCCCCTCGTCCCTTTTAAATTCATTTGCCACCTCTGAAGTTCAGCTTCAGTCCAGCAGTCCCTCTCAGTGTGGGGTGACGGAGCAGGTTAATTGCTGAATTTTGATTGTCATGCTGTAACAGATGAATGTGGAGGAGAAAGTATGGCGTTAACAGACAGATAACAGATTGCTATACCTCGCTCTCGGCAGTCTGCTGTGACACAGCGGCGTCAGAGTGAAGAAAATGTAATCACAAAGGTATGTAATGACATAAATCTAAATATCATGGATGAGTGAAAAGAATAGATGAACTCCTTCCAGCTGAACAAATACTTTGCATGTACTGTATCTGTCAATGAAGTGCATCATGCTCGTCTCATTATCTTAAATTTAAACCAGCTCCCATATCCCTGAGCTGGTTGGATTTAAAGCGCCCACTCTGAAATATGACTCAGAGATTATAACCTCAGTCACACTGTATGTTGCAACACATCAAAAGACATTTGTCATATTGCTTCCACATCACTTCTACTTCTAATAAAATAAAACCTTTTTCTGTTACATAACATACATGAGTATTTTGCAGTCACTCTTTCAGTGTAACCTTGGTTTCTTACTCTATAGCCATCACGACGGTCGATGTGTTGACTCTGGTTTATGAGGATTGCTTCTGTCTAAGGCACATCAAAATAAAATCTAATTAGCTGGGTTTATTGTTTTATGTCGGTGATGCATATTTACAGGTTTCAAGAAGTCACTTTACACAATTGAGACCATATTGCCACTAACTAATGCAGATCGATTAAGGTAATATTATTTGCTGTCAATACAAATCAGATGAATTGACCTTGCAAGATGGATCTTCCTCACAGATTGCCTGTCGGTGGCAGCATGTCAGAACCATCTTATTGGTTTGTCTGGATTTGTCTCTGGTAACAACACTAAGGAAAGGAATATTATAGCACATCATCACAGGATTAGACATTATTTTTCGTTGTTGCCGATGCCTAAGCCCTGTCTAAGCCCTTGTTATGTTTAATGGTGTGAGTTATTGCCTGCCCTGAGCATTGTAACTCACGGGACGCAGAGCATTGAACATTTATAGACCCTTCAGTCGCTATACTGGCTTAGACCTGCTGCTGCAGTAAGCAGCGGATCATAGAAACCAACACTACTCATTGTGGTACAGCATCTTAAAATTCTCACCTCAGGAGAAGCAGATTTACATATTTAAATTTAAAACGCATTGTTTTTTT
Organism: Eleginops maclovinus; assembly: GCF_036324505.1. Taxonomy (NCBI): domain Eukaryota; kingdom Metazoa; phylum Chordata; class Actinopteri; order Perciformes; family Eleginopidae; genus Eleginops; species Eleginops maclovinus. The sequence continues at coordinate 16,968,870 of NC_086371.1, forward strand.
CATGCATTCTTGGCTTTTCAAACATACAGTGTTTATAGAGAATGGTATAGAAGGACCCACTGAAATGGAGTGGAAGGGTCGTATATGGGGTCAACCAATTGTCTCTACTAATGTGCTGTGAGATTGGTAGCTAATTGATATTGCATGCTAATTGATATTAGCGCTTGGCACATTACCAGCCTTAGGCTTTACATACTGTCCGCACAGATACAATTAAGAGAAGCTTTGGGCTAAGACTCATTTAGTCCAATCTTCTTTCCTCTCCACGGTTTTGTCTTGGTGATTTTCATTTAATATTCAGAGCTCCTACGCAGGGCATTTAACCACAACATCTTTACCTGCAGAGAGAGGAGGAGATGCTGTTAGCCTGCTAGCAGTGAGGACCTGAGCCGGGGAAAGATCAACACTACAACCAGTAGGCATAGATAAGTGGAAAAACTGTGAGCATCATTAATCATTTAAAATAATAACCGCAGGAAATATTATGAACATTTTAATTTATAGCAGCTTTGCTTAGTTAGTGTGCAGCCAATGCCGTCCCTCCAGGAAAAAGTTTAAATAGAATAAGAAGTTCGCTAAAGCCTGTTTTACCACACACCTTTGTGCAAGGCAGAAAGAGCTGCTGTTTCTGAGGTCAAGGTGTAACAACAATAACACCAACAACATATACAGAGCAGCACATGCCTTTACATATTCCATCAGTCCCTGAACTTGCATACCTAAGATGTGTGAAGTGCAAGGTAGATTGTGGAAGTTCAAATATAAAAAAAATACAGTAAAACAGTTTGACTCTTTTTATCTTTGGTGGTAAACACTCTGCACAGGTATTTATAAATGACACTAACCTGTACAAAAGGTGCTACAAATAACATGTGATTGAATGATAAAGTCTTATGATAGATGTTGTATTCCATTTCCACACAAGACCTGTCCCAGTAGGAGAAGTGTGAAAATTATCAAATTCATGGTGGCTGAATTCCAGATTTAGGATCCTGGTATAATGTGAATGCTGGCTCACTGTCATGACTGAAACACTTAAACAGAAAGGAGATGATGGGCCTCATGTATGATGCAATACCAACAACACAGTCAAGCTGTTTCTTTTCACATTTTGTTAATAGAATAAAGAACCAATGGAAACACTACACATCACAATTAAACAAAATTCTCCAATTGAACTAATAGTAACTGGTGTTCAACTACTGAATTTATTTCATCTCTTATGACTACTAATGTGTTACTAAAAGACACTTTAGAAACTGATTCCTCCTTAATCAGGAACTCCATTTTTTATTAATGCTTTGTCAGTTTCACCTTGCTAGTTATCAGCTTCACAACTCCTGTGCGTTCAACTCGTAAGTTAAAAGAACATCTTGATTATGTTTGAAGGCGTACTTCCCAGCATGCAGTGCATTTGAATTAATTCTCCAGAATCTCTTACTTCTTATCAGTGTGCGTCATCGGATGAAAACTTATTATGTATGTTTGCAGAGTGAAGCAAAGATCCACAACTGATGCGGATTGAAATTATGAGGAAAATGTGACTACACTTCTGTCGGCTGGCGTAAATAACCTTTATTACGTTCTCTTTATAAAAACTCCTCTGCTTTCCATTGTAAAGCCTAACATTTTTCTCAGTGTGTAGTCGGTGTTCTCGTGTGTCCGAGAGTGAGATGGCTTTAACCTTGATTACAAACTTCCAATCGTTTTCTCTATTGTTATTGCAGTCTTTGTGTCGCTCAGTGGTGCTCTGTTAGCTGCATGTGGAAGAACTGTGAAGTGTTTTTTGTGTTTAGAGTGAATTAGTCAGCATTCGGAAGACGCCCTGCAGTGGTTTCCGCGTGGCTCATTTGGGCATATAAGAACAATGAGAAAGCAATTGTACTCCGCTGTGGAACAAACAATTGGACCATGCTGTGTGAATTTCGTGTGGGTATTGTTCAGATTCAGATTGGAGCTATTTCGACAAAGTCTTACCACTTACAGTATAACATGTTTATTGCACAATGGCCAATTCCTCACAAGCGATGAATATGCAAAGAAGCCCTTTTTGCATGTGGTTTCCCAATAAATGCAGAACAATTTACAAAGTTTACTACCTAATTGTCATTGTGAAGTGTGTGTGTGTGTGTGGCCACAAGCACTCTAGTGGAAATGGATGTATAATAATATTGTCAAAAACAAGATGACCCTTAAAGCTTTTGAACAGATTATTCCTTATCTAACTATCAGAAGCAGTCATTTGGATGTGGAAACAAAGGCGAGCAGGTTTGATAAAGTATTAACTTTAATCCATTTCATCCATATTATGTATTTCATAACTCCTGTTGGTATTAGCTGGCAGGATGGCCACTTGTCTACATATCATTTGCATGCATTACCCAGTCAAATATATAATTACATCATTATATAACGAGTCAGTCAGTCAACAAGTGTGGCCTAAACTGAAATAACAACAACAACAACAACAACAACAACTTCTACAACTAAATGAATGCACATCAAATTTTAGACAGACCTTCATGGACCCCAGAGGACCAATTTTACTGTTCCCCTTACTTTTATGTCTCTTATATCAGGTGGTCTAAGAGTTTAATTGGGTTTTTGTAGAAATTTTTTAAATTGTGAAGTAGAAGCATCTAGGATTTGTGTAGCAGGGTTTCTGGTGTGTTTGTGACGGGATGTTCTGAACACAGCTAACATGCATTATGTGGGCCACGTGTCCCACAGCCTCACTGTTTGCCAAGAGCGTTCTGAGACGAGATGCTGTGCATGACATTCCGCTACCTCAGTTTCCATGGATACTACACCTGATTAGACAGAAAGTCATGCACGTGCCCTCTGGATTGTGACGGCAACACGAGCCGGATGACATATCTCCAAGAACCTGAACCACTCACAAAAAACAACAGGAGGAAGGAAACTAACACAATGGTGCTGTTTGCCAGCCTGCAAACATATAATCTCCTTTTTATCCTTTTAATTCTCCCAACCACCCAGTGATGCAGGAAGATGTTGACTTTCCCTCTTTCCTTCTGATATCCCACTTCGGTTCATGACCAAATGTTTGACAATCTAGAGATGTAATCGACTTTCCCCCCCTTTTCTTTATTCTCTATTTAAATCCTTTATTCGTTTTTCACATTCACTGGCTCCATTCCCTATTCCCTCTGCTCAGCATGCATGAAGCAGACAGCACAGGGAGCCCAGAGATCCATAATCCCCTACAGGAGAGGAGTGGATGGCTTTTAATGATTTAAATCTTGTCAATGAGCACCATCTCTGATTTGAAATGAGAAATTTGAAGGCCAATTGGAATTAGCCCAAAACAGGACCACACTCTCCACATCAGCATTCCCCTCAATCAATGGTCATTGACTGCAGCAAGTAGGTGCTTAATCATTTTTAATTAGAGATAATCAGACATCTTGTCCATTCTTGTTACAAGAGGGCAACATCGAGGACTGCTTGGATCAAAGTTCTGAATTTGACATTCTGACTCCAATTTCGTTCATTTGACAACATTGTTAATCCAAGATTTTTTACCTGTTAGGAGCAGATTAATTGGCATCGGAAAACTATACATGATTACCCTTGGAGAGAAAGAATGGGATGTTTTTACAGAATAATTTAAAGGCTGTAAGTAGAAGCTTATTTATCGTGTTACAACAAGTGTCAAATCAGAAAAAAACAAAGTGAAACAGAGAGTGAAGTGTTGGAGTGTAAATGCTCAGTTGAATCTTGTCTGGGCGTGGCGGTGCAGTCTCTCTCACTGGTGGTATCCGTCAGTAATGAGGCCCTGTGAAGCCACGGCTCTCACCCCTCACTGGGCCCTCATACATCATTAATGTTCCCACATCATAGTCCTGATAATTACCGGGGACGTGAATGTCACCTCAGTCGCGCCTCTTCGACAGAGGATGACAGCACAAGGTCTGTGGTATGCCAGACGGGCCATGAGTGTGTTGCATCTCTCACGCACACACACTCGCAAACAACACTGATTTTTCCCCAAAGTGAACCATACTGTATGTGTCCTCTTATTCCGCTCACAACACATGGGATGCTTGACTCCTTTTGGCTTAGTTCCAGCAGACTGCCCAACTTTTTATCATCGTTATTGTGTCAAAATAAAAGGCTTGTAAAGAAACAAAGGATCAGTTCACCCAAATAATAATAAAGGGACTTTTCACTTAGCACTTGAGTCTTGCGATGCACATTGTTTCTCTTTTGTTTGCAAAGATTTTAGGATAGTGTCCATGACAATTCTGCCTCATGCCGAACACTATGGAGGTGAACGTAATTGTAATGGTTCAGCTCAATTATCCCAAGCCTATGTTTAGTGCTAATACAGGAAGCAGTTGCCCCTTCATGTTGCTAACGAGCGAAAATAACTGACTACAGCACGAAATCAAAATGCACTTTTGTGTGTATATTTTCCAAAGCCATGACATCTCCTTTAACTCTAAACATACTGTAGGTGCCAGGTATAAACAGAGCACATTTTTGCCATAGGGTGTAAACAAATTGAATTCAGCCTCATCTGTGGTCATCTGCAATCATATCATATTGATAGCCCTGCTTCTTGATATGATTGAAAAATGACAGCAGAATCTCATTCTGGAAAATGTTTTCCCATTACTCTTAAATGTACAGTATCCTATATATGTATACTATTACTCTTAGTATACATTATTGGAATGCTAAATCACCCTCTGTGAGATTGTTGTATCTGGAAAACACTGGGACGACATTTAAAGAAAGACCTGCTGCATCGGAATTTTACAAATAATCAGTATTTATTTTAATGCTGTAAACACAACAAATACAATTATATTCTCATTCCTAATATTGCAGTAACTTTAGAGAGGTATTACTTGTATTATGTTCGTATTGTATACCTGTTGGTACTGTTGATGATTGACGTCTAAAAAGAAAAATACCAAGATTAAAAATGTCATATAAAGTCTCTAATATATATTTTCTTTATCTTATTTCCTAACAATATATGTAGCATTCATGATTCAGTGCTGTCTGAGATCACTTTTGACAATGGAAGTTTCATTTAGCTTTTTATGATAGATATTATTTATTGTGTTGTCTTCACTGCAGTGTAACAACTGAAGCTATCCAACAAGTTAAACTCTGATGCAATAACCAGGAGTCTGTGTCGTAGTTAACATTTCACTGTTGTTTACTGAAGATTCCAGCATTACATGGCAGAGTGAAAACTGCAACAAAACAAAGTTTGACATTTTTTAACATAAAGTTCAGCTTCACATGAAGTCTTATGAAATATCCTTGTAAATACATGTAAATAAAAACGATCTTTTAAGACTATTATTACCTTCTCTTTCAACTTTAAACTTAACTTAATCTATCAATTATTTAACTTAACAATGAGTTTTACTTACGACTTTGCTTCTAGCATCTTTCACGGTCAGGAATTCTTAAGTATTAACTGTTTTCAACAGATAGGAACTGAGTGGGAAGTAACTGATGACAAGGCAGGAAGTGGTAAGGAAGTTACAGGAAATTGTATCAAAGTAAAAGTTTGTATTCTTTCTCAATGTGTCAAAATAAAAGTCAAAATATATCGCCCTAATGGCGACACACTCCCCGCTGTGACCACTGTGAGGTCACTATACTAGCATGAACATTACATTCAACTAAGATCTACAACTGAAACATCAGTTCTTATGAAGAAGCAAAACCGTTTCCGTCACTGGTCTAAGGTAAGTCTTTGGTTGGCCTTGGTTTGCTGTCTTTAGTTCCACCTTACGGACTCTTCCATCTGTTCCTGGAATAGCCTTTGTGACCACTGCCAAAGGCCAGTTGTTGCGGGCAGCTTGGTTGTCTTTGAGGAGGACGATGTCACCGTCTTGCAGGTTCTGGTGGGACCTTGTCCATTTCTTGCGGCTTTGTAAGGTTGACAGGTACACTTGTCTCCAACGGTTCCAGAACAAGTTGGATAATGCTTGTACTTGTCTCCACTGCTTCGTGAGGAGGTCTCTGCCTGTGAAGTCACCTGGAGGTGGTGGGACGCCCACTTTCTGCGTTAACAGCATCGATGGTGTGAGGATGAATGGATTCTCGGGATCATTCGATACTGGAACTAGTGGTCTTGCGTTCAGAATTGCTGTCACTTCTGCCATTAGTGTGCACAGAACATCATGAGTTAGGCGAGTGCTGTGTTCGCGGAGCGTCGAATCCAGGATTCTTCGGGCTAACCCAATGAGGCGCTCCCATGAACCCCCCATGTGTGAGGCATGAGGCGGGTTAAACACCCAGGAGCATCCTTGATGTTGCAGATACCTCTGCACTGTGCTGTCTGGTTGATCTGCACTCAGCCCAAGTTCTTTGCAAGCCCCAATGAAATTTGTGCCGCAGTCTGACCTCAGTTGTTTGGCTGGTCCTCTTATGGCAAAGAAACGCCTCAATGCGTTTATGCAGCTTGAGGTGTCCATTGAGGTAATCACCTCGATGTGAACTGCCCTGGAGCTCATGCAGCAGAATAGTATGGCCCAGCACTTGCTCTGAGGTTGTGTCCCTCTGGTGCGTCTGGTGGAGACGTGCCAGGGTCCGAAGACATCCAGTCCCACATACGTGAAGGGAGGGCAGGTTGTAAGGCGTTCTGTGGGCAAATCTGCCATTTTTTGTTCCTGCATCCGTCCTCTAAGTCTGCGACAGGTGATGCACTTGTGAATAGTTGAGTTAACGAGCCGCTTGCCTCCCAGGATCCAGAGCCCAGCAGCTCGTACAGCACCTTCTGTTAACTGGCGACCCTGATGCTTTACTTGGGCATGGTGGTATCTGGTGAGAAGCAAGGACACATGGTGTTCTTTTGGGAGAATGACAGGGTTCTTTTGTTCAATGGACACATCTGCATTCTTCAGTCTGCCTCCAAGGCAGAGGAGGTCATCCTGTAAGACTGGGTTGAGAGAGCGTAGGCAGCTGCTTAACGGAACTTGCTTTCCTCTCTCCAGAGCTTCAAATTCCTTCACAAAGGTATTCCTCTGAACAGCTCTGATGATGACTTCTCTTGCTTGGGAAAGCTCATCCACTGAACGAGGTAAGTCACAGTGATGCCATCCCTTGCACTTGCCTGTCGGAGTGCTGAAGGATCTCCCTATATGAATAAGGAGTGCGATGGCTCGTTGGAGAGTGTCGAATGTGGAGAACCTTTCAAAGCGCTCTGTGCTGAGAACTTTCCCTTGTAGATCAGTAATGTAGCTCTTCACCGCTGGACGGACCTCTGCATCTGACTCTGGTGAGACTATGCTGAATGACTGAGGTATGACTGAGGCAGGGTCTGGCTGAACAGAGGGCTTGCGCAGGAAGGTTGGTCCGTTGAACCACATTGTCTTTGTGAGGTGTGCTGCTGGGACCGACCGCGACGCCAGGTCAGCCGGATTGTCTTCGGTGTTCACGTAGTGCCATTGTTCAGGGATGGTAGACTGGCGTATACGCTGGACCCGATTATGGACGTACACATAGAACCGTCTGGACTGGTTGTAAATGTATCCAAGGACAACTTTGCTATCAGTGTAGAACTTTGTGGCATCCAGCTTTAGATCCAGTTCATCCTGAATCAGCTCAGCTATTTCCACTGCTAAGACTGCTGCACACAGTTCAAGTCTGGGAATGGTCGGGTCTGATTGAGGGGCAAGTTTGGCTTTTGCCATGACAAATCCCACGTCTACTGTGTCTTCTTGGATGGCTTTCAGGTAGGCTACGGCACCAATGGCCTTCACAGATGCATCGCTAAAGACGTGGAGTTCTACTCGCTCAGCCTTGGCTGGGCAGATGCCTGTGTACATCCTAGGTATATGAAAGTGCCTCAAGTCTTGAAGCGAGTTTCTCCAAGCTTCCCACTTGCCTAACTTATCTTCAGGCAATGGGGTGTCCCACTCCGATGTCTCAGAATTCAACTCTCTGAGAAGGCCCCTGCCTTGGATCGTAACTGGAGCCAGAAACCCTAAAGGGTCGAAGACACTGTTCACCATTGAAAGAACCCCTCGACGGGTGAATGGTTTGGTGTCGGTTGACACAGAGAAGGTGAATGTGTCACTTGCTATTTCCCACAGGAGCCCCAAGCTGCGTTGGGTGGGTGACTCATCTCCACTGAGGTCTACATCCCTTTTGGCTTGTACGCAGTCCTCACTTGGGAAGGCTTCCAAGACAGCCTGACTGTTTGAGACAAATTTGTGGAGCCTCAAGTTAGACTCAGCAAGTGAGGCTTGAGTCCTATGAAGCAGCCCAATAGCCTCTGCATCAGTTGGGACAGAACAGAGGCCGTCATCAACATAAAAGTGCCGTTCGACGAAGTTGACTGTGTCTGTTCCATATTTTTCTGCGCCATCTCTGATGGCTCTTCTGAGCCCATAGATCGACACTGCAGGAGATGGGCTGTTCCCGAAAACATGAACTTTCATTCTGTAGTCAATGACCTCGTTGGCTACGTTGTTGTCCTTGAACCATAAGAATCGCAGGTAGTTTCTGTGCTTTTCGTCCACAAGGAAGCAGTAAAACATTTGTTGAATGTCTGCCATCACAGCGACCTTGTCCTTTCGGAACCGCATGAGCACTCCTAGAAGGGTGTTGTTCAGATCCGGTCCAGTCAAGAGCACGTTATTCAAGGAGATCCCAGACTGTTGGGCACTTGAATCAAACACTACCCTGATTTGATCGGGTTTCTGTGGGTGATACACGGCAAAGCTTGGTAAATACCAGCACTCTTCTTCTCTTAGCTCTGGTGCCACCTCAGCATGGTTGTTTTTCAGCAGTTTACCCATAAATTCCACGTATTGCTGTTGCATTTCTGGCTTTCTTTTGAATTGGCGTTGGAGTGAGCCAAACCGCTTGAGTGCTTGCTCGCGGTTGTTGGGAAGCTGTTGCCTAGGTAGTCTGAACGGCAATGGAGCAACCCAGCTGTGTGAATCGTTTCTGTAGACGTCTTTGTCCATCATTTTGAGGAAAGTTTCATCTTCGATTGAAGGTGCTAGCTTATTGTCCTGTTCCGTGCAGTCAAACACATTTTGACCCAGACTGTGTTCCTTAGCTCTGGGTGGTAAGGCACTGTTTCCTGGCAGTCTGTCGTGAAGTTCCTCTTTAATGTGCAAAAGGCTTGTGCATGGCTGGAAGAGTGAGGGCCGATGACAGTCGACCATGGCCGTCCGGAAGGAACTGACGTTCGGCTTGTGTGTGCTCCCTAGACAGACTTCTCCGACCAGCACCCAGCCTAAGTCAAGGCGTTGTGCGAAGGGTGCATTGGCGGGGCCATTTATTTGTTCCCTTACTTTGTGTGCTCTGATTGCGTCTCTCCCTAGCAGCAGGAGGATTTCAGCAGTGGGGTCCAGCTTTGGGATGTGTTCTGCTACCTTTGACAGGTGAGGCTGATGCAGAGCGGCATTTGGTGTGGGAATTTCAGACCGATTATCAGGTAAGTCATTACACTCAGTGAGTGGTGGTAAGGGAATCCTAACTTTTCCATTGAGGGACTCCACGATAAAATCTGATGCCCTTCTGCCGAAAGTGTCTACTATACCAGAACATGTTTTCAGTTGGTAAGGATCAGATTGTGTGGATGTCAAACTTGTCAAAGAAACTGGACTTGGCCAACGATCGGTTGCTTTGGTCGTCTAACACGACGTAGGCCTTGATGGCTTCCTCTGGGTGGTCTTTCTGGTACACTCTTGCCAGGCATATCTTGGAGCATGACCGTCCGACTTGTCCTGTACCACATACTGCTGTGCAGCTTGCGCTAACCTCACTGGTGTCGTTTACCTCTTCTCCCTCCCCGCCATGCTGTGGCGAGGTCAGAGGAGTCGTGAGGTGCGGTGCTGGTCCTGGGTGCATAGCTGAGATATATCGGGTGCTGTCACACTCAAAACACTTAACAATTGTAGTGCAGTCCTTTGCCATATGGTTGGTTGAGCTACAGCACTTAAAGCAGATTCCGTTTTCTTTCAGAAATACCTTTCTGTCATCAAGAGTTTCGGCTCTGAAGGCTTTGCACTTCTTCAGTGGGTGGGGTTTTGCATGTATTGGGCAGATCTTACTCGGATCACTAGAGACATTTGACTCTGTGGGAGTGACATTGATCTTGTGAACTGCAATGGGTTTCTTGAAGGTTTTAGGAAAGGCACCTTCAGCTCTGACAGATGACATTGTGGTGGTATTTAAAAAGGCAAAGCTAGGGTCATTTCTCTTCTTGGCCTCATAGCATATGAGTTTCGTGAAGTAATCAAACGGTGGGAACCGTCCTCCATTTGCTTCTTTATACTTAGAACCGGCCGAGATCCATTTTTCCTGGAGTCCATAAGGCAGCTTGGTCACTATGGGTTCAATTCCGCGTGTCGTGTCCAGGTAGGACAGGCCTGGTAAGTAGCCATCTTCTTTAGCACACTGCACTTCCATAAGCAGGTCAGCTAGCTCTCGTAGCTTCAGATTTTCCTTGGCTGAGACTCTGGGAAATGCATCCAGTCGGGTAAAGAGGGCCTTTTCAATCACCTCTGGGGCTGCATAACACTCCTGAAGACGTTCCCAAGCTTTCCCCAGTGCTATTTGTGGACTTGCTATGTGCACTGCACGGAGACGTTTCACCTGGTTGCTGGACTCTTTTCCAAGCCATCGCGTCATCAAGTCCAATTCCTCAGTGGCTGTGAGACCAAGTCCTTGAGTGGCATTTTTGTATGATGACAGCCAAGCACGATAATTTTCAGGTTTATCATCAAACTCGTACAAACTTGTATTCACTAGGTCACGCCGAGCTAAATATTGTGCCAGGTGTTCAGTTGCAGGCATACTTTGAGTATTTGTTGGCTGGGGGTTGAAGGATGGAGCTCCAATATTCAAGTCACTGATCTGCGAGGTAAGAGTCTTGGGAATAACCCGCGGACCTTCTCGGGTAAATGGATTCTGGCTGACTGACTCTTTGGCTGCTGGTGGCGCATAGTCTAAGTCATAGTCTGTAAAATCCACATTGTTTGTGCTGTCGTATGAAAAAACAGGCGGCTGATGGCGTGAAACAAAGGGGTTGTTCGGGCTATAACTGAGAGTGGCATAGGTAATTGGTTGAGTTGGTGGCGAACTAGCCTTCATGGCTGTTTGTTGGACGGAGTTAGTGGAATGGAAGTGAGTTTGGATGTATTCACTTGTCCGTTCAAGTTTGCTTTGTTCTGTTGAATTTGTTTCATCCAGCACAATATAATTGTTGCTTCCTGAAACTGCTGATTCCCAGACAGCTGCTACGGCTTCAGCTTCTGCTGCTTCACGGCAGATGGCTAGTGTTTCAGCCTCAGTCTCTTTTTTCACTTTTTCTATCCTAGCTTTGGCTTCTTGCTCAGCATATTCGGCACGCACTTTAGTAGCTGCTGCTTTTGCTCGTGCACGAAGTAAAGCATTGGTTGATGAGGCAGATGAATGAAAGCTGCTTCCACTTTTTCCTGATTTATTAGATGTAGTTTCCATCTTGACTCGTTATTCAATGCTAACTTCTCAGTCTTTTCACTGTGTTGTCTTCACTGCAGTGTAACAACTGAAGCTATCCAACAAGTTAAACTCTGATGCAATAACCAGGAGTCTGTGTCGTAGTTAACATTTCACTGTTGTTTACTGAAGATTCCAGCATTACATGGCAGAGTGAAAACTGCAACAAAACAAAGTTTGACATTTTTTAACATAAAGTTCAGCTTCACATGAAGTCTTATGAAATATCCTTGTAAATACATGTAAATAAAAACGATCTTTTAAGACTATTATTACCTTCTCTTTCAACTTTAAACTTAACTTAATCTATCAATTATTTAACTTAACAATGAGTTTTACTTACGACTTTGCTTCTAGCATCTTTCACGGTCAGGAATTCTTAAGTATTAACTGTTTTCAACAGATAGGAACTGAGTGGGAAGTAACTGATGACAAGGCAGGAAGTGGTAAGGAAGTTACAGGAAATTGTATCAAAGTAAAAGTTTGTATTCTTTCTCAATGTGTCAAAATAAAAGTCAAAATATATCGCCCTAATGGCGACACATTTATCGAGCAAAATATAAAATTCAAAATGTTTTTTAATTGATGTTTATTATTTAATTGATCTTATTATAATCAAAGCCGTGAAGAAAATACTGGTTTTGAACAGCAATGTAAACACCTTAAAGCATTTTAGTTTTATACACTGGCTATGAAGTATATCTCTCCAAAGCATTTTTTAAATGGACCTCTAGACCCCCCCCCCCCCCCCCCACCCCTCAGTGTGCAGTTGTGAGAGGTTCAAATTATTTGCAAAATTGTACTGATATAACAAGTTTTGGGTGCAGAGAAGATTGAGTGGGGCAAACAATAGGTATAATTTCCAAAACAAAAAAAAACTTAATGAATAAAGGCACAAATTATGTGTTGAACATTAACGTCTGCTCATTAAACGGCCAATTCATGTTAAAACATTAAAAGCCCCCAACATGTTTTGCATCACGGAGTGAGTCTTATCATTCTTAAATTACCCGTGTGACTGAACAGATGTTTGCACCCACTTTAATTCTTCATCGCTTTACCCTCTCTGCCTCTCTGTCTCCGTCTCTGATACAGACACATGTGCACTCACTCAGAGAAAAGCAGAAACACGCGGGGTTTAGCCTGAACTCTCATTCGGCCAATTAATCTGACCTTCCAAATTGCAGAGACCATCCAAAAGCCTCTTACAGCGAATGTAACATCCCCTCCTTCCGTGCTCTCTGGAGGGATATTCAGCGTGCTCCTCCAACCACACTGATAGGACAGTTTAGCTTTAAATGAGCCTGTTTTGCCTCGACACATTTCTTCCCGCATATCTTCCAGAGCTGTGGGTTTTATTGATCGCCGTCCTCCCCGGAGTGTTTGTGCCTGGGCTGGGGCACTCAGCAGCAGCTGGTTGGGCTGCTGATGGTTGTTAGCCCTGCTGGCTGCTCTGTTCTGGGCTCTGAGTGGTGCCAGGCTCAGCAGTTAGCCCGCTCCCCTACAGCCCTGTCTGAGGACGCTTGTTAGGAAGCTGCCTAAAATAGAGGAGAAATATCTCCAGTCTCACTGCACCACTTCCCTCTCCACACGCCTGGCTGATTTAGCTGGCTTGCTGGCACAGAGTTACCTGGTACCTAGAGCGCAGGGTTTACGTAGCTGTGTGTGAGCCGGTGTGTGTGTGTGTGTGTGTGTGTGTGTGTGTATGTGTATTAAATTGGGGCACATCTCAGTCACGTCTTACAACAAGGTGTGGTTGTGTTGTTTACCTACACATGTTTTGATTTGAGGCACCTACTCGGATTTCCCCAAGGAAGGGTGAGCGCAGGGGAGCTGAAGGGAAAGTCAGCGGTACACACTTTGCCTCTCTGCTGCACCACCACAACAAATCCCGGATGTTTAGAAGCTCTGCACTCTTGTGTATCTATCCGTTTAGCTTAGTAATAGCATAATTGTTATTCATTTTTATTCATCCTGTGCTCTCGATTTGATATTTGAGGTGGCACTAGTTTGTGCTGTAGTTCTTCCACTTCATTAAATGTAAAGCAATGTTTCAGTCATGTGGAAGGTACCTAAAATGATGCCCAGAACCGAGTGTTGGGACAGATTACAGTTTTTTAACTCATTTTTATTAGCAAACTAATTGAATTAGTACATTTCATTATATCATGGGTCCCCATCCAGCCATTTACCTCATTAAACTACAGCTATCATTTTGTTGGCCAGAACTATAATGGCTTCCCAGTACAGCAGTTATTCTGACGGCCACAGACAGTCTTTCGGTAATATCTAAAAACTGTTTTGGGTAATGCCCCTGGCAACACTGAGGCCAGGTGGTGCGCATCAGCACACACACACACAAAAAAAAACAGGCAATCAATGTTTATATAACCTGGATAGATACACTGACATACCTGCTATCAGACAGCAAGCAGTCAATATATTTTCAATTCACATCACTCAGTTGTGTGTCAAATGCTTCATAGTATGTCAGCATCGGTTTATTGCACTCTTGAGAGAATCACTCTCTACAACACATACACTTGATTCACATTGAGGGACTTCTTGATAACAGCAAGTCAAGGCAAGTCAATTTTATTTATATAGCCCAATATCACAAATCATATATTTGCCTCAGGGGGTTTTGCAGTCGCAAAGACACCCTCTGTCATTTTTCGACCCTTTATTCGCACCAAGAATCAAAACAAGAACCTCTTTAAGGTTGGACCACAAGGGGAAAATAATGTCGCCTGTACAGAATATATCAAGATTCAAAAAAATACAACCTTGTCGATCCGTATGACAAAATGATGCGTACATTGTGAACATAAAATGAGAAAGATGGATCCAGCCTCACAATATCAACCATGGGAAGAAGGCAGGCTACAATAACACACACACAAACTAAACTAAGCACCTTATTATCACAGATAGAAGAATCAAACTTACGCATAGGAAGTGGGAGAGAGACAAGAGAATCAGATTGTTTTCCAAGTAAGTTTACACATACAAGGAATTTGTTTGGTGTAAAATCCTGCACAAACACAATTTGAGTAATTAAGCAACTATTTTTGTAGTTACAAGTAATAAAAACTAAGTATACAAAAACAAATTCAGTAAGAATATGATAATTTACCCAGAGAATCTATAAAGGAGGAGAGGATCAAGATCATGATGAGGCACCGACAGGACAACGAGAGAGAGAATGTCCCAGGACGACCGAGGTTCAATTACAGAGAAGCTTGAGTTAAAACAAAAAGAGAGGGAGGGATAGATATATGAAGACTGTCAGTTATTGTTTATATGTATTCACTTTCTTTAATCGCTCATATACTTTTTTACAGTGCGGCTGCCACATCATCCGTCACCTCAGCTTGTGTGTGACAAAGTGTTGGCAGGCAGTGATCATATAAATAACACATGGAGAGATATGAGCGATGCAGGCATATTCAAAGACATAACTTCATAGGAGATAAAATGCAAAACAGTGACACTTAATCATTTGTTTATTTAATGTGTTTTTATATCAACATTTAACATGACAAATATCTTTCACCATTTCTTGTTGATTTAACCCCTGTGACAGCATTAAATGCAAATGTGACCTCATCCTCCCCTGATCATTGAGGATGCTTTCTTTATGCCTCCTTTTGTATAATTTGAATTAAAAAAAAAGCACTATATATTTCCATGGAAACTGCGCTTGCTGTAATGGAAAACAATTAAGGCCTACATATGTTAAAAATATCCGTGCTGTTCTGCAGAGGCTTCTTTTGTACATGGGAAATTATATTTGATGATGTCAATACACTCGGGCTATAATGTCAAATAGTTTTCTCCTGAACAAGTTTGAATCATGTGTCCACATATAATCATTGGCTTTTTATTGAATTGAATAGGTATGCCAGGTGCGCTCTCCACAAGCTGGGTTCTTACAGTATCTGTAATTACAGTGTAAAGACCTTGGCAACTAAACAGAAAATATATTCATACTCACATATTTTCACTTCCACGTGTTGGAGTGTGAATAGCTTGAGTTATTTTGTATTTATTTGGTAAAACATGTTTGTTTTCAAATGTGTCATATCACCTAATAATTGAGCATTGGATTTAATTATAGCGTATGAGCCAGAAGACTGTAATAAAAATAAAAGCATCTGTGGTAGGACACAGCGGTGGTGAAGAAGCAACACTGGAGAATTCATTAAAAGTTATCAGTTTTCTTGGCTTTGTGTTTGTACTGATTCAATCTTTTTTAACCTTGTGCTCCCACATGGCTGTGATCATCCAAAAGCACATTGTTTACATCCGTGTGTGTCATGATACACAGTTAAAGAGGTCTACTGGTAATCATCCAGAATACCCTATGCCCTTGATTTCTGGAAGAAGTGCCAAACAAGATAAAAGACTCTTACTCACTAACTCTTTCTCTGAGAGGGATTGGGAATATTTTTGAGACGTGCCCACATCAGCACTGAGTTGGTAATTTACATTACATTATATTTCATTTAGCTGATGTTTTTCTTTCAAAGCGACTTACAACACGCACAACAGCGGCACAGCAGGAGGGCACTGCTTTCTGTCTCAGGTAATGTGCAGAGGGTGGAGTTCTGTGTGAAACTGAGTAAAATAGAATACAGTATTTGCTACAACAGTTTATTAAGGTTCAACAATGCATAACCAAGGTTTGTCATTTAGCAATGGAAATCAAAATATATACCTCTAGAAATGAGACTTTGGTTTACTGATTATATGTACAACGAGAAAAAAAGAAAGAACAATGCTACAATTGTTTACCTCCTATTATTGTTATAATATATTAATATACAGTCAGTAGGCCTATGCAGGAAATCAACGCACGTTTCTGCCATTATTTAAAATCTATGAATCAAACCAGGACTAGCAATACCAGGGCATTTTAATATATTTAGCGTGTCAGTTTAATAGAAGAAAGCCAAATTGCTTTCAAAAGATTTAGCACTTTCCCTTTGGTTTCTTTCCTTGAGCATTCTCACCACCATCCATAATATAATATATTTAATGTTCTTAATATTTTAGCAGCTGCTCCATTTGCTTTCCACTTTGCATTTTAGCCCACAAGTGTACATCTACAGGACATCAAACATGTTTTGTATGTATGCTAATATTTTGTACCCGTAATTGGGTTGTTTTTCCAGTTTTGACACACTACCTTATTCAAATCAACCTCAAATTAGTATTTACAGTACTATGGAATTAGGACACAGGTAACTTTTGATTGTATTTGATGTGGTGCAGCGTGTTTTAAGTGAGGCTAAATAATGGCACATAGACAGTAGGGGCCTTATAATCTTTTAAAATTCTGGAATTATGAATTAGTTGTTTGGTTTATAAAATGGCAGAAATAGCACATTGTCCCAATGGACAGATTACATCCTCAAAGATATTCAGTTTTTCTTTTCGCATTTGGAAAGCTGGACTTTATCTTAAAAAATTACTTTTGAATTCATTACAAAAATAGATGATAATTCATTTGATATTCGACCAATAATTGATAAACATTTTAAATATTTTTGAGTTTTACTAAACAGAAAGTTTAACCACGTAAAAGCAAAATCTAGATGTGTAATCTCTAATGGTTTAAATGAGTCTCAGCTTTCTATCTGAATGCACAGGGAGTGTTTCCTGAAGTCGCAATGCCGGCGGGTTCAACTCACAAGTCATTAATTGTCATGCCACCAACACTTACTGCATACAGATGTCAGATCCAGGGCCTTTATATTGCAATTCCCCTTTAACTGGTCTTGAAACGGGGAACAAAATCACAAAATCAGACGGCTTCCCAGGGGCTGAACTATAATGTGTTTGAATGTAATATTCACAGACAGCTCAGAGACTAATTCAATATACAGCACATCATCTAATGTACAGCACATCATCCTCACTCTAACACTTCCAGACGGAAAGTCAATACATCAGCCACACTTTTGTATTGGGCGAAAGGGAAGATGTTTATTTGACCAAATGTAGCACTAGTTCTCACAAAGCATACATGCTAATCAAGCTAAACACACCTCACCAAAAATACCTATGCTTAGCTAGAGTATATCAAAGTCAGTTGGCTATAAAAATGTATAATAGTGTTTATTTTTCTCATGTTACTTGATCTTAAAACCTGCTGTAACAGTGACACAGGTATGAGCACTGCAGTTACCATTTTAACAGTGTGCAACAACAACACGAAAGAAACAATGCACCATTGCTATAATGATGGAATTTATGCAGATTTTCTTTTTTTTATTGGTTGGAGTCTTGCTTTAGGGTTTTGGGTAAAGAAAAATATCATCTGCTGCCAAAGTTATGGGTCATGGAAATGCATTAGAAATGGCAGCCAAATTCTATAATGTGATCATGACAATAAATACTGAGGTTTTATATTTCCTCCGGTTGTTATTGACCGAAAGGAAAATCATTCTTTTAAAAATGTAGCATTTATGATAGTTTTGAATCCTGGCTGTCAAAAGGCTATTAGTATGTTGTCAGAGATAAACTGTTGCCATTTACCATTGTGATTAAAATGCCTTATCCTTTCCCCAGTATCTGATTAAAACATTAAACAGGTAAATAAAAGAGTGTATGTGAATCATTGTTTCAGGTAAAGAATCTGCAAATAAGCATGAGGCAACATCTGAAGGAAGATTGTCTTAATCCCTCGACTCATGTTAACGAACAGAAGTTACTCTGACCTTTTTTTACTTTTTCTTCTTAGTTGAAAAGAAATCTATGCAGCCCTTATGGGATGAGCTATTTTCAAAAGAATGCTTTATATCCTTCATATTCACTTTTCACGAGGGCGAGCTTGAGCTGGTTTATAAACTGCAGTGAAGCAGCAGCACGAGGGAAGACTGATGCACCTCTCAATCACCCTCTCCCGCTCTCAAAAAGGAGTGAAATTAATTAAATTCTGGATGAGACAAAGGCTTAGGACATAAAGGGCTGCTGTTAGCATTTTTCTAGCCCATTGATTCCTTGTTACTACTGAACATTATGGCCCCCTGAACCGTCATAAATCAAGTCGTACCCTATTGTCCTTTTCAGAAGGCTCTCTTCACTGTTAGCTTACGTGGCCGAGGTGACAATAATCTATTGTTTCAGTTTAAAGCTCGGCGCTGCGCCTCAGACCCATGGCCATGCAGGCCAGCAGGATGTATGTGCTGCCTGCCGGGAGGACGGGGGGGTGTACGCAGCAGTGGCTGACACATAAGGGTCGAACTCTGCAACATAGGGAATCCATCCTTGTCTTTGTGAGGGATATACACACTGTATCATAAATACACTGCTGAACTTAAGCTGCCTAAAATACCTGGATTTATAGTGTCTGAATGGATTATAACAAACAGGTGAGGGAGAAATTCAGAGAGTAAATCCTCTGATTGCATTAAATGAAAAGGGATTCTCCACTCCACTGAGCTTCCTGATGTTTTGGGAGCATGCTTCTAAATTGAAAGCAATTTAACAGAAACCTTTAAATGCATTTCTCTTTTTCACCGCACTTTTTAATTTTTCATGTTTCAAGCTTTTGAATATTCCCAGAGGTGGCTGTTTGGTTGGATTATAATTATTGTCCAATTTAGTTTTATCAAAAGGTTCTTTGGGACTGAAAATTAAACTTGTGTGCCAAAAATACAGAAACTGCTAATAAATAAAATCTTGTGCTGATCATTTAAAACTGAACACGGCCTTGCTGTAGACTTATTTCAGACTGCTGAGTTTCAAGGAATATCCGGTAAACTTGAGAAGTTCTGACTAAATGTTTCAAGGGTAACATCGTGTGCGTGATGGTATTTCATGGAAACGCCTCTACAGATGGGACTTGTGATCAGAGGCAATCCAGTCAATTATTTAAATAAATAATAAAAATCAAACCTCACTTATTTTGTGCATCGGAACATTTGTTTAGTTTTAAACCCAAGCTGGGTCATTGTGTAGCAGACTGTGAAAAGAGATGTGAACAAAAGCCAAAACAAAAAAAGTATTTTCTCTGAGCTCAGTTGTTTCCAGCTGGGTAACTGTGGGACTCCGGATCGATTCCAGCTGGTCAGTGGACTGACATTAAGTAGACCAGTGAAGCAGCTAGTTAGAGACTAGGGCTTAGCCTGAGGTCATTACACCATACTGTACTGTGGCTTCTTCATGTTGATGAAGACATACTACACATTTTCTTTGTCTGATGGCTGCCATGATATTCATATATTTGTTTTGCATATCATCTTCTGAGGTTGCTTTTAGTAAGCATTATCTACCTTTTATCGAAAACAGAGAATGGGCCGAGTCCAGTGGATTAATTAAATACAACGATTTGATCACAAAGAAGAAATGTTGTGCATTTTCAGCAGGTGGGCTCTACTAAATTTCAGCCCACCTACCCACAGAAATTTCGCTCTGCAAGCAATAGGGAGTATCTCTGGCCTGATTTGCATGATGGTTCTTCATCTGCTTGCCAAAATTGAACATAACAGTTTTTGGTCAATCAATCAGCAGCTGTAATTTCGTTTGGGAGGTTTAATGTGTCCTTTTGCCCCCAAAACATTTTTGCTCTTAAGTGTAATGCAAAAAAAAGCAGCTAAAACAGGAAGTCTACCCACTATGTGTCACTCTATCCTTTTCAGTTCATAAGTAACAATCTATATAGCAGAGCCAGTGTCCACAATGGCAATCAGTAACTAAAATAAGAACCTCTTACCTGGAAACAAGCACTTAATTGAGCTCTTGTTCAGAAAGTACCATTAGCCGTTCAAAGACCACAGGTTGTTCCATTTTACTTCCCTTACATGCTTCATGCATGCTGTGCGGTTCGATTTTTTGGCGACAGCATTGTCTATTTGAGTCTAAAACTACACAAAGGTGGGACAGCCTGGACATATTGGTGTGGGAAGGTGCCTCAGAGCACTCAGAGGTCAGATTGGGCCAACAGTAGCCTGACAACAGCCTGTGGGCACAGCTGTAGGCACTCCTCTAAAGGTCACCCTGGCCAGACCACCATCACTGAACATTTCTCCCACAAACTCACTTGTGATGTTGCTTTAAATCAACCTGTATAGCTGCTATCTTTAACCATGAAATGCTTCCATTTGTCTCGTTTTTTCTTCAAAACACTTCCACATCTAGCATCGTTCTCGCTTCCATCTGTGGCTGTTGCTATGTGTACAACAGAGCACAGCATCATAGCTTTATTCTTCCTCCACACACTTTTCTTGAGTGGACAAATTACTGTTATAGACAAGCTATTTCTATTCCTCTTTCAGCTGCTCCCTGAGCGTTCTCAAAAAGCATTGTGGGAATACACGTAGTTAAAAGTACCTGCAGATGACTGCATGTTGGGGGGGAAAGGGCTCAAAGGGAAAGCAAAACAACACTAAATAACTACAGAGAGCAGAAAACATTTCAGATTAATAATGTCCTATGCTGTGAAGGGAACACTGGGTCCTCTATAGATTAGCTTCACAGCTATAGGACTCATTGCCAACTATGACATACTGTAGCGCAGGGATAGCATGACATACTAAATGGACTACAAGGTATGCAGACCTTCTGAGGAAATGATGCTTCGCTCTGTGTCTGTATGGTTGATTTAGTGCTGATAATGCACAACAAACCAAATAGTCGTAAATTCAACAGCAACGAGAGCTTGTTGTTGCAACAACAATGTAATTGACGGATCTGGCTGTCCGTTGTCTCAAGATCATAGTCTCAGATAAACAAAGTCACTGTAATGGAAGGCAGACTAGTTTTCCCTTCTTTTCTGTCATTAATAAGACTTCAAGTACATTATCCTCCATTAAATGCAAATGTTTGATGTGACAAATTAAATATTATCAGCGCCAGTAGTCCCACAAGCAGTGAGGGAAAATGCCAGATTCTGAAGAAAACTGAGAAAAACAGTCCAACATCTAGGTACCGCCTACCCAGATTGGTAATCCAACTAACTGCACAATCTGAGGTTTGCACAAATGTAACACTCAAGGTTTAACCTTTACAGAGCTGAAATGTGTTTCTCACCAGCTGCAACCTCCACCAGACGAGAAGCCAATGCAGAAGTGCCTTGAACCTGCATTTTTTTATAACGGCCAGCAGAGAGCAACTCATCTTGTTGCTAAAAGCAGTCCGATTGAAAGAAGGGAATGATTGACTCACAACTCAATACAATTCATGAAACTATCATGCTATATCACTAAGGGTTTTTAAAAAAGAGATTAAAGATGGAAGGAGAACTCAATCTAAAATGTATTTTCCATCAAACTAAATAATGCTTTTTACTCATGTATGAACTATGCAACTATGTTTTGTCTCCAACAAAAAACAAAACTGAATACTTATGCAGATTGTCATTTTGTTGCTATAGTTGCGAAAACACAGATTTTAACGTGACACTCCTTATTTGTGGCTAAAATGCCAAACTCAAGGTTTTAAAGCGCTAGTCCTGAAACCAAATGGGTGTCATCACAGAGACTTAGCTCTGACTTCATTATGTGAGCATCATGTCCATCCATTCATTTATTTATTGGAAATTCACTTATTGAATTTCGAGTTGCTTTGTAATGTACCAAAGTATTCCTCAAGGATAGGTTTGGACATTATTGTATAGCATTACTTAGTAACAGAAATCATTCCCAGGGGACCTTGAATATATTAAATCTGACAGACAGCTGAACCCTTCATGATCCATGCCCGTTGTTCCTTTTCATTTCATTGTGAGTATTAACTCCTTACTCTTTAAGAATGTGTTTTTGGCTTTTGTGATACAGTGCTGACAGTAAGTGAAATGGTTTCATTCTTGTGCAATCACTCACTGCTGAACTTTTGGTACACTGAGAAAAATGATCTCCTATTGAGAAGTGAGCGTATAATTTTTTTGTCATTAAAAGTGCTACCTCCTGGCAAAGGATTTGTATTGCTATTATACCTGCATGAGATTCATCTGCATGTTTTAAAGGTCATACAAACATTCTTTTGGCACAGAAAGTCAGTTTATCACTCGTTATAATGGAAATAGGGTGGGGGTAGAACATAACATTTGTTGTTATTGTTATAATTTCGAGCCTTCATCTATTTAAAAAAAGGTGGATGTGGGTGCATTTTTTATTTATCTATGTGTGCAGTGTATTAATCATTGTGAATAAAATGCATATTCGATTTAAAATTGCTGCTGTAAGAGGTCCCTATTTTATAATACCATCACCTCGTTTCCTTTATTGATTTCAAAGTGATTTCTATCATAAGGGCTCTAATGTTTTTTTCCATTAGCATTGTTTCTGGAAAAAAAAATAATTTCCGAAGTTACGTGTTTATCTGAATGCATATGTTTCCTGCTGTTGTCGCCATTCTGGATGCTTTGTATGGAGGCAATTTCTATTTCAGGCTTCCTAGGAGTCAAGCTAATTCAACCAGCTGGAGTAAAAGAACCAGCGTGAGGAAAGGACATGAGGTTAAGCAGATAATGTGCTCGCGATACCCACTGTCATCCGTTGCTTCTCGGCTGGTTTGTTTGCTTCAAGTTTTCTAATGGGCCTTTGATTCCCACTCCCCGGCTTCTGTGGTGCTGTCGGGGCTGGTCACAGTTCGGGGCGAGGCTGAGATCACCCTGGCCAAGGGCACGTCCGCCCGCCTGTGACTCCACTGTCAGCACTAATGCATTCAGGGCAGAGCAATGCTTTTTCAGGTGTGTCGCAGGCTGCGGCATCAGCAGATTGTAATCAAATCCAATCTGGTATTAAAAGACGATCTTGACACTTGACTCCATCAAAGAAAAACAGGGGAAGTTAGTGTGTGTAATGGGATTGTAGACGAGTCCTCGATGATCTTCCTGCCTCGGCTCACCTTATAAAACTTAATATGGACTGCGCTCTAAAATCAACCTTTTTGAATGGAGTCACAGCGGTCCTTTGATCCGCACCACAGTGCAGTGAGTTTGGCTCGGTGTGACGTGTGGATTCGTGCCTTCCTCTGTTGTTTAGACGTGAATAAAACACAACTTATACTAACTCCTCAATTATGTATTTAGCAATACAAAAGCTCCAGTCAATGATGTATACCTTCATGGGAGGCGTCCCCCCTGATTTTTCTCAACCTGTTTTCATACATATTCCTGCTGCCACATCGACTTCTCACTTTAAAAGCACTTTGAGGGAGCTCAGTCATGCAGGGCATATGTGAAACTAGCCTTAAATCCCAGTCACTACTCAGCAAGGAAGTGTTAAGCATTCATCTACACTTTCACTCATGTAGTCATTCAGATGCACAGTGTCACCTTAAAGGGTGAAACTGAATTTAGGAGAAAATCAATATGATAAACTGCTACTTGTTTTGTCCCTAAATTGTTTCAGTTTGGAAATCAATACGGGAGCCAGAGCCATTCATCACCGATTCAGAGAAGTGGGCGCCCCGCGGGAAAATATTAGGGCCTCCATGTGGAGTGGGGGGAAAAAAAAAATGAATTAAATGGGTGTTGCTCTTTGGTGGGTGAAAATGGAGGTAAGCTCATGGCAGACAGGGAGCGAAATAAGGAATAAAGACAGGGAGAATAAATACAAGGCATTGAGACGGAGAGGAAGAACAAAACAGAGTGGGAAGAGGGGAATTGTAAAAAGCTTCTGTCTCTCCATCCTCCCTCCCCTTTTCTCTCTGAAGGATGGATGACGTGCAGGGGTTTATCAGACTCTGACAGACACAATAAAAAATAACCTTCCCGGTAAGGGGCCCGCTCAAATTAATACAGTGCAGCAGGCGACGTCGGAGCCGGGTCATTAGGGGCCGCTGACAGCGTCATTAACACAATGGGCAGATTATAGCGGTTACATGTGACAAACTGCCGGTGTGGACTCTGCCGTGTTTCTCGACTGACCTTTGGTAAGCATCATGGTGACTCTGTAAATCTGGATGGAAGGTAAAAGAACGAGGGGATACTTTGAGTGGTTATTATGACAACGACGCACCATTGTCTTTTATTGCCACGGCTTGTTATGGCTTGTTGCTGCTCTCTACAGATGTGACGGATAATTTACTATGTCAGAATGCACTTAAAATGTTGTTGGTGTGTTTTTGTTTAATAAATGACACGGTGAATCAAGTATCGGATTGGCATTTAAAACCCATAAAACTGCTTATGGCTCCATCTAAAACATTCAAACGGCGTATTACGTTCAAATCTATTACAGGTTGTGGATGATGTAAAATTAGATTTCACTGCCTCGCTGATTGTCTCCACAGAAGCAAAGTCAAATCTCAGATGGTTAAAAAGAAGGAAGTTAATTTAGGGAAACTGTGATGTGAATTTAAATGAAGAGTAAGTAAATTAGTACAACTGTTGTACTGTGAGAGGAAAGTACGACCTTTTGTTTTTCTGTTAATTAGAGGAACTTTTGACAAGTAATGCCCAATGGTATAACTGCAAAATGTTTTATGGTTGTTGCTTATCATCGACTTTTAATAGCTGGATATCATTACGCCACAGTTTTGCATAGATGTTAGAAAAAAATATGTTCTCCTGCAATAGCAAACTGTTCAAAGTCAAGGAGTGCATTGAATCGTAATGAAAAGGACATCTCCTTTTTTGGAAAAGTGATATTCATGCTTGGAAAAACTCATGTTAATTATATGCTATGGTGTTAACAGCCTCATTCTGTTTACTTACGCCTTCTGAGGTCAAAATCCAACACTACATTACGCATGAATAATAATAATAATTGCAGAAGAAAGCATCATAAACAGCTGTATGTGTCCCCCCTGGGCTTAATTTCTACAGAAAACTAGAAAATACCTCAAGTATTTTGCTGTGAAACTACCTCTGTTGTGACTAGGAGGTTTAGATGAAGACACGTCCTGTCAGGGAAGCAGTAATATTATAAAACTAATCCAACCTCGAGTCTGTGAGGTGAAATGTGAACAACAAAAGTATTAGTCATTAAATGCTCCGCAGCTCCTGTACACAGAGCGTAACAGGTGAACAGATAGGCCGAGGGGAGGGAAATGACTTGGCAACTTACATTTTCAATTTTTTTTATTCCTTTTTCAATTCCTTTTTCTATCTTGGAAACGCGACGTGTAATAGTACAGCCTACCATGAAATTAGTTTACAGTTTTAGTACACTGTTGATTTCAAAACATAATGACATTGCTCAGGTATGTTTGTCTGAGTAACATCATCAATGTGGTGCAGTACAAATAGCTGTGGACTCTGATACTCAGTGTCAGTAAAACACTGAGGTCACATCTTGCATAACGTTTTGGGAAATGTGGTGGCTTTATAACGACGAGATAGCTTTCAATAAAGCAAATGTTTCTTTGCTGATTTTAATGTTTTTTATAGACTGAAATATTCTACAGCGATGCTATTGGTTATGTGGGAGTTGTACTTAAGCTTGTAAACACCAGTGTGACGAATAGATATTTACTTCACCTGCTGGAGAGGATATTTTCTTATAAGCAGGTGCCAAACGTATGTTCTAGTTGCTCATTGGCTGTAGATTTTGCAATGCGTTCAATGGCAACAATTTTGGCCATGGCAAAGGCAACGCCAAAGTTGGCCTTACAACAGCAGTAGTTCATGATGTTGGTTTGCTGGTCTGGGCCTTCAGGCACAGTATTACTTCGGCTAAATGCTAACATCAGCATGCTAATATGCTCACAAAGACAAAGCTAACTTGAAACTTTTTGGACATAATTAACCTCAACTATAGCACAGGATTAAAGGTTCCTAAGGAGGAACATGAAGGTCCAATCCCATTTTATGGAAATCCATCCAGTTGCCAAGACATTTCACATTTCTAACTACTAAGAATAACAACATCCACCCATCATGGTGCTAGGAAAAGTTATTTGATAACCAAAGTCTGTACCAAGTATTGTCATAGATTTGATATTATGGAGATTTTTTTCTACCAAGGTCGTGATATTGAACATGGTGTTAGTTTGCATGATGTTCTGACAAGGCATTACAAAATGCCTCCACAGAAAAAAACTAAATATCTCGTCTTCCTGCCCTTGTGTCATTGTGTCAGTCTCTCTCTGATTCATGTATTCAGCATTTCGTAGCGTGCATCTGTCACTGCCGCTTTGTTTGTCAGGTGAAACAGCAGCAATAAATAAAACTCAGAGGTGGAGAGTTCACCTGCTGTAAAGTACTGATCACGGACTTCATTGTATCACTTTGGAGTGAGAGCAAACATCATTTCTCCTCCCCCTCTCCTCAGTTTGTCTGAGTGCTGAAAAGATATCTATTTTGTATAGATATGGTTTCAAAGATTTAAAACACATGAGAGATTTGGCTGACATCTATCCAACAAATATCCATCATGAGAAGTCAGATATTTTATGAGGACATGTATTAGTAATCCAGTGCGGCTCTATGAAATATTGAAAGCAGGGGTATGTTGGTGTTGACTTTGATCACTGGCGGCCTTGCCTGTCTTCTGCTGCTCCCCTGTCAGCCTACATCAAAGCACACAGCAACATGTGTTTTTTCCCCCCAGAACTCACTTACGCCTTGTTCTGTTTATCTCCAGCAATGATGACTTCTTAAAATTCAGGCGGCTGCGTGGACTTCATTAATTTATTTATTAGCTCTCCTCATGCTATGTGTCACTCTGTAGAGGACCCACTGGTGCGCTCATGTTGACACTGGGACACGAGCTCTGATTTGTGAAGCCAGTCAATGGACCAACAGAGACGAGGGATTCCACGCAGGCAAATTAAGCCATGCATTGTAAGGCAGGCTGTTCTCACAAAGCAGTTTCGTCAGAGTGAGAGTCAGACAGGAGGATTTAAATGACACCAGCTCTGCAAAAAAACTCTTTGAACATAAAATACTTTTTCATTTTTGTATCCGTGGGAGAAAAGACTTTCAAACAGGCTTCAGACATCTTTTTGTAACACCGACAAATGACTGAAGAGGCATTCTGTTCAGAAAATGTATGTTGTAAAAATAAATTGACTGATGTTTGCATCGGGATAAAAGGTAAACCCAGCAAATGAATTGTTATGCAATAATAACATTTCTGCCAAATTCCACCAGCAGAAGATATATATATATATATATATTTAATTTAAAGCAGCTCGACAAAATTGGTGGTTTATATTGATCAGATACATATGCAACAAAGTAATTGAACACAGTGGTGGAACACAGATCATAGACCGTACTTTTTATCCAATATTTCTGTGCTGGTTTTTAGCTATATTGTGTGAATGCATGTTTTTCCCTACACCTTAAAGCCCCTTGACTAAGTGACTCACAGTGGGTTTTATCGCAGGTGCTAGAGTATGTTCCTCACCCACCATCTTCTTAATGACAACATGGGGTTTAGGCAACAGAAAGGGATTCTTGTGTACATTATTAATCCACAAGGTGCGCCTGGCTGACTGCCCTCTAAGCATATCTAAATACAGCCATTACAATGTTAGCTGTATGGTTTGAACTGAGCTTGGAAAACAGTTTTTAAACAGGCTAAATCTCAATGAGGCATCCTGTGTATTAAAGGATGTAATTAAAATAGTGTAGCTAAAGACAGGATTTCAATATCGACTTGCATCATATCTTAGCCGTAATGAAGCCATGGGAGAAAAAGGGATGCAAAACATCACACCATTTTATTTTATCTTCAAAGCCACTTAAGGGAAAGTTTAACGGTAAAATTGTGTAATGGCAAGGTCTCAGTCAAGTGGCTGAGCGTGTCCGGAGTCTGGGAGGTGATTGAGAGGAACAAGGGTCCCGGGAGACGGAGCTCTAAGTAAGAGCGATTCTCTTTGCTCTCTCAAAGTATGGACCACCATCCCGGTGACCTTCTGCTAGCGTGCGGATGAAATTGGATGATTTCTTGCAGGGGCTGAAGAGGAGTGACAGGTGGCTGTGCTCCCAAGCCTGAAGGAGAGTCGGTCTACTCAATCTGGTCTCAGACTCCTGCCATCTACTCGTGTGCGCACTTCCTCCGCCGTGATCAGGAAACATCTCACAACATCATCACTTATTTATTGGTAGATATCAAGAGCTATATTTCAATCTCACTGGACATTTTAGATGTTTCATATGCATTCGACCACTCTAATTTGCAAGCCTGATTTTATAAAAATGCAATCATATGGACCATACGACCTCGAGATAGTTCTTTATTCAAATTATGAGCGACACTGATGCTGCACTTCCAGGCATTATGTTTATTTATGTGTTTATTTCTTGGTAATGTCACATCATGTCTGTTCCTGTGGAGCTTCTGACGTTCTGTCAGTTTTACTTTCTCATATTAAGATTAAAGAGATTAACTTTTGACTTTTAGGAAAGCTTGTACGTAACGTATTGTGTAAGGTCTTCCACAACGTAGTCACAAGCTGTTCTTTGGTTAGAAATCAAAGAACTGAGACTGTAATCTGTGATGACATGCTGATATACAGCTTGGAGCTGCTTCATTGACCATGAATGGGAGACTGACTTTGTGTACTCGTACAATGTTTGCCTGAAGTTTCACATCCAAGAGAGTTTTTGTACTGATAGTGCTTTAACTTTCAAAGCAGGAAATGTGACCCGTTCCCTGGAAAATATTTCTGAAAAATGTCAGGGCCATTTTTTCTCCAGTGCTTTGGTATTCATCTAAATGGAGCTGTGCATCACTGAAATATCACGGAGACACTTATATAGGCATGTGCACATTGGTGTGTAAATAAGGCAAACGCACAAGCATAAACATACACACACTTTCGGCAGTGACTTTTTTCCTGAAATACAGAGCAGCAGTCTGACTCTGCATTCAGGTTGCTTTGGTATCTCCAGACATCTGCGAGATTGAGCCGTCCGGATGGATAAAATACTCTGCATGAAAATTGTTTCATCACTATCATCTTACCAGGTCATCCGAGGCCGTGGAGATGCTCATACCCACCCTCCTGTTGTGTGTTAATACAGTGCAAATGAGTCCTTGAACATTGTATTTCTTCAAAAGAAACATGGATAAGAAGAATAATGGATTCACCTCTTTTCTCTGTCATCTTTGTTCTTAATTTGCTCAGCAATGTGGGTGCAAACCAGCTCACATGGTGTTCCATACACAGACAAAATAAATGTTAAAAAAAATGCGGAAATAATTAATGAATTAAGAACCCTCAGGGAGGGCTTTTTAAATCTACATAATATCAAACCGTAGCTTTTTTTTCCTTTTTAATAACGAGGCGTATTGGGTTCTGTGATGTATTTCTTGCATGCCTAATTACTGAGATATGAATTATCTTCCGTCCTTTGCAATTTAGTAAATAAATCCCAAGGGATCTAATTTGAAGCAGGAAATAGGCCATATTTATGTGGAGACACCACCATGTGAACAAAGTTCCATAGGGGGAATATGTAACCGAATCACTCACTGTAATGGAGGAAATCAAAGCACCACACAACCTTGTTTACTCAGAGGATACTTGCTCGCAATTTTTGGTCAGACAGGAAGGCAACAGCTCTCTCTGCGTGGGGCCAAAACACATCGCAGCAGTTGTTCGCAAAGTTAAAAGAGGAGATAAGGATCTATAAAACAACATAGAGATCAGGTAAATAGTTAAGGAAAGATGGAGCAGGAAAAAAACCTGGATCATCAGAGAGGGAGAAGATGAGGTACAATGAGGAGAGTCAGAACACAGCAGACCTATAGGTTGGTTATTCTGGGTCCTTATGAGCAGGCACCAGGCCGCCTGCAGGTACTGCTCTCCCCGGGCTGAGACCACTCCAGACAGACTGCAGTAATTTACATTGACAAAGCTGTCAGAGGAGAGGTGGCCTCCCGCACAGTGATGGATGCCAACCTGGGAGGAAGAAGAGAAGGAGAAAGAAGACGAGCAGAAAGGATTCAGAAAAGGAGCAGATAGCAAATGGCAGATTTTTGCTTGTAGTATTTGAATTACACTGAGCACACACAGTAATAAGATGGCGAGCTATACAATACGAAGGTTTTTCACTTTCTACAAGAGATCAAAAGAACTCCTTTACAAGTCCAGGCGGTGTATCCATGTGTTTCTCCAAAGGCAATTGATGAAAACTCCTTGGCATTTACACCCTTACAGCAAAATGCAATATGAGATACACAAGTTAGCATCAATATTTTATGCCCCTGCCTGTCTTTCACATGGGGGTTAGTGGAATAACAAAATAAAGTACCAGAACAGTGTGGGAGGAAGGAAGCAGATAACTTCTCGCCCTGCCTGTTTTTCCATTCCAACTTCCTGTGGAAAGATGTGCTGACGCTGCATCTCCCGGGGCAGGTGCTGTGTGTGTGTGTCATGGGCCCCTGGTGAGCAGCTCCTCGCTCCTGTCACCTCTACTATCACCGGCCCTCGTCAGCAGGGGCCGGCTCCAGCACCAGCGCCGCAGCCTCCCACTCCTCCTGTCACCTGTCCTCGCACAGGCCAAGGTGACTTTGTTCCCCCCTGATGGAAAAATGACAGCTGCTGCAGCTCCAACGTCCGAACAAGTCAGGGAGCAACCAGTTGGCTACTCTCTGTCCTTTTCTCTCATTTTCTTTACCTCCCTTGCCTTCCCTTCCTCTCACGAACATGCTGTACCTATTCCTCGCTCCCCTGTATACATTGTGTCTTTGCATTCACTCTTTATTCAGCGGAAAAACTGAATCAGGTTTATTCCCAAGTAGGTTTTCACAAACAGGGAATTGCTTTGGTGTATTGGTGCGTAACATGAACCTAGTAAAGAAAAACAAGTACAGCCAAGATTAGGAAACAGAAATAAAGGATGGAAGAAAAATACATTAAAAACATGAATAAAATACTATAGGAATAACTACAGGAAGCATTAATATAGAATATAAGTAAATACAAGAACAAGAGGAAAATACTATGGAAAAATTTGTGCCATTTATTTGAAATACAATTATAGAGTTGTGCAGAAGTAAATGAAATTGTCCAAGTGATGTGTAAACAAAGTATACAGAATAAAATAATATGCAATGTACAGATATAACCTCATATGTTTATCAAACACATAAAGACCAAAATAACGTATACCTGTTATGTGCTTGAGAAAAAAATCAGTAAAGGGATACATTTATATTTGACCTAAAACAGTTCAATGCTTTTATCACGGCACAACCCTAAATAGTGTACATAGATAAAGATCCTTTTAAACCAAAGTTGCATAAAGCAGTACATGTCAGGTCGACTCGCACAACACAAAAACATCTTGGAATCACAACCTGCATTAGCCTTGAAGCTAATGTTTTCTTGTCAATCACAAAGACTCGTGTTCAGCAACTTGGCTTTCTTAAGGAGCTGCCAAGGTAACATCCTCAAATAAATATCCCTATCCACCAAGGAAGAGTCCACGGCTAGTATAGGGTTGCTGCCCAATAGCTTAAATCCATATTTACTTTTTAAGCGACTAAATGGTTTGACCACAGATCTTTAGTACCAGCTCTAACTAAATGCTGTTAGCTTTATCTTACAAAATAATCTGTGAAAGTGTGTTTACACTTGCTGGTGTTCTGCCTCCTAATAATAAAATATCAACACTACCCGTTTAATATATGAACCACTTGACTGCATAAGGGGAGGGCTAATTGTGTTTTCAGCCGGACTTTAACAACCCATGTGAATTTACGAGTGCCGGTCGGGTAACTTTTTTAATTTTCGACTCCTACACTCACAGTTTTTATTCCATCCAAATCCAAATGAAAATCTTTTGTCCCAGTGAAGGCCCCCCTTGGTGGTCCCAGCTGGATTTCTGTGCTGTCACTGTTAGATGGGTTGCTGCAGACCGACATGGACTCTTTCCAATAGATGTCAGCTCTTGGACAGGGATACTCCAGTTTCATTTTTATTTTTTGTATCTTTATGGGATGAATGGCAATTGGAGACCGTTCGATACATTAATTCCCACCAGCAATGTATCCCCCTTCATATTTGCATTTTACCGCTTCTTTAAAAAAACGTGCCAGAGGGGATTTCCTGCAGCATTCAGGTCTGAACTATCCCACTTGACACGTAAGCTCTGAATTAGACGTGGATTGGGAATCTGTGAAGTAAATGTTGAGATTTTCCTGTTCAGGTTGATAGTGTTGAAAGTGTTTCATTTGAAATACAGATGGCTCTTGGAGCATTGTGGCATGACTGAAGTGACTGAGTAATTGGCAAAATGTAGATGGCACACAATGGCGCGCGCATTAGTGCTGCAACACATCCTGAAATTGGAGCTGCTCATTTCATTTTTGAATACATTTACTTTTGTTTTCATAGCACACTGATTTGCCTGCGCTTCTGCTGTTGCACTGTAGATTGCGTTGCGAGCTTTTGAGCACCTCGCATGAAAAATGTCTGCTGTCAACACTGTGTGTCTCCTGGACAATGGTAGCTGAAATCCTGTTTTGAGCCTCCTTTTTTAATGGATAGCAGGGACTAAAACCTGATGGAATGGAACCGTTGTGTTGAGTGTACACACACCCACACACAAAGGGAGGATAGAAAGAAAGAGGCTGTGGTGAAAGACAGAGAAGATTTCCGTGTTTTCTGTTCCCTTGAGCACTGGAAGGATGTTGTGCTGGGGACTCATGCTGTGATAAAAGGGGAGAAACCAGATATCACACTACGCTGTCCACCTGCTGTCTTCTCTCACATTCATCACAGGATGAACCTGTCACATAGGCCTTGCTTCAGGTCAATTATCACCATCATCCTTTTCTCAGAACGCACGGTGAGTGGCCATCTGCTGGGACATGGCTGAAATTATCGTGGTTGCTCTCTTACGGTGAAGAAATTGAAAGCCTTAGACAAACTTTGAAGTTTCAATTGGGGGCGAGGGGGGGAGATATAGGCAAGTGAAGGAATGCAGCTGGGCCTCTTTGAATATCATTTAGCGCAGGCTGTCACTTGAGAGACGTTTATGTAAAGTTAAACTCACATGTCAGTCCAAACCGTTCTGTTCAGTTCTGTCAGAGTGGAGGGAGAATTCATTTGAGCAACACACACTTTCTTACACACACAGACACACGATGTACTGCTGTGCGACTGATTTCTCTAACAGCCTCATGTTGACTCATTCAGCATCTGGCGCTGCTCATGGCTAGACCCTGCACATGTATAGCCGGTATCCAGCAAGTTGTCCATTTTCTTTTTCTCACTGTTTTCAAGATCTTTCACACTGCAGTTAATGATGGCTGTTGAGGAAATCATCATTCAAGCATGTGCGGGGAGGTAAACATTGATGGCCAAAGTGCTGGAGACTTGAACCTATGGGCAGCAATTCGGACTTGACGATGTTATTCAGGGAATGTTATTTTCTCAATTTTCCAACCTTTTCTTTTTTGCTCAGACCTATGTCATTTTTTCTCCTCCAGGTGCTATAACATAACTTCGCTGCCATTATGCTCGCCTGTGTTATATTATATTTGAACGGTACACAACGTTTTCAATCTCAGAGGTGGACACATTTGTGCCACCAGCTGTGAGAGAGATGTTGCCACCGTATCTCCGTTTTTACATCTTTTGTGACTCACATCACAACATCCACCCAGAGGATAATTTCCTCAGAACAATACTTTGCAATTAGTTTAGTTCTTTATGATGGCAAAGCTCTCTCCAAGGACTAACTCTCTTTTGAAATGGGTGCTTCTCTGTCATAACCCCTTTCAAAATTTAATGGGGGAATTTAATTAGTTTTGGATAACAAACACAGTTTTCTGTCTTTTTTGGCTAATGATGCAAGAGTTGTTCAGACACTGCTATTCTATGAGTTTGAAACTGTAAATTAGAGCGTAAGGCCTTTGAAGATTAAACACCAATTCATCTGCATTGAGTTGTTCATTTTCCCTGTAACATAATGGTTATTCTTATAGGTTGCTCCTCATTGTGGCTTTATCATTTATTATGCTCATTATTCCCAAGGACTGATAAGTGCATTTCCTCCTTTTTCTGTCTCATCTGTAGGTTTAAAACTCCAAGCTGGAAATCAAGCGTTCCTTTGTTCAGTGTTCATTTGGAAGGCAGACTTTGCTGGCTTGTCCCTCTAAGCAGCGATATTGTGCAAGCAGCTCATGGCAAGCATCCTCGGAAAAAGATATTCTGCTCCGCTTAGCAGGTTCATGAATACTGAACGGCATTGTAAAGATCAAACGAAGCGAACGTGGTGTTGCAGCGTGCGTGTTGGAGAGGAGTGTGGTTGACACTTTTTGACACCTGCAATTGTGTCGTTAGTACAATGGGCTGATGGTCGGGGTAAATGTTTATTGAAATGAAAAGCTGCCCTGAGGTATTTACTGTAGTTAGACATTTGGTAATTTTACCATTTGGATGAGGAAGAGAACTTCTTTATTTAATCTGTCATCAGTGAAAATGTGAGTCTATCTATTGTGCTCGTTCTGTGATATAGTGTGGCCCTGAATCCTGAGTCTCTCCAGTAACCTCCAGATAGCAGCAGATAAAACCTTATTCCATAGTTTTCACTCCCTTCTGCTGTGCTGGAGTCAGTAGTCAGATCTTCCTTTAGAGGGAGCACTGTAGCTGACATATTTTCCTTCAATAGAATGGACCGTTTGAAGCAACCAGCAACTACAGATGTGAGGGCCTTTGCATGTGTCTGGAGCACTGTCTTGCTGATAGCTGTTGCGCCTCCCCTCACCCTTCATCTTTGTTTGGAATCCTTGGGTCTCTTTTGGGTAAATGAGGTTCACGACCCTGGCTTTATACATGGCCAAGCTCTCACATCGTTTCCTCATGGTCGAGGGGGGAGAGGCTGATGGAGAAAGCGCTCTCAGCAGACGGTTTAGTAATTACACACTGGAAACCAATCAGCCTGAACACTGCTTCTTAATTAGCAGAACAAAACAAATGGTGGCTGGATTGGAGGACCCTGGAGGTCACACACTCCTCATCAGGTATATCCCATAGAGGTGCACTTAAAAAAATTAAAAAAGCCCTGATCCTCTTCGGCCAGTCTCTCTGCCATATGCTCCCGGTGATCACAGATGCGCCTCGGCAGGTAAAAAGAGCCACCATGTTTTCCAGACGAAGGAGCTAGATCCCATTATATGTGGAAGGCACACACTTTGAAGTTGTTACTGCCCGATAGCTACAATGGATGAGCATTTGGGCCTCTTCTCCTGGATGCGAGCAGACGAGAAGAGCGGAGAGGTCACCTAATCCATTTTAATCAAGGCTACAGCAGCAACACACATGGTATTCATTAGTAAACAAGTGAAAGAGCTGCTGCACGACAAACAACTCAGCCATGATTAGCATGTAGAGGATCCAGCGCTGGACAAAGCCTGTGATAGGGGTCAGGACAAACAAACCTTTGCTGTGTTTAATTCTAACAATCGAAGCTCTTCACATCAGATTACTCCAACGCAAGATTCAAACAGTTTGATGAATGCTTCAACTATAAATGGACTCCCTGCATTTCTATTGCACATTTGATATTTCCAAGGGTATTCATAATATCTCGTAATGCACTATGTGTGCTTGTAATAATTTGTCTTGTAATACTACCCAGCCTAAATTACGATCATGAGAAGACTGCTTCCAATTTCCTGCATGGAAAGTTCTTAGATGTCCACTCTCCCTCCATAAAGCTTCATAAAATGACAGTCTAAATCTAAAACATGTAAATTAAAGGTACAGAAGTCATTGTGTAACCTTTAATTCAGTGTGTTACAGAGGATGTGGAGCTGCTGCAGCCTGACATGCTGCCAGAGAGTTTTTCTATTCTCTACCATTAACAGGGAGGTAGAGCGAGCTGGTAATAGTTTTTTCATGTCTATTAATGTCTCTCTCCAGAGCCAGCAGTTACATGCTGTGTCATTAAAGGTCAGAGCAAATTGGATCCTCAAATGAAGACGGTGTGAAAA
This sequence comes from Eleginops maclovinus, assembly GCF_036324505.1. NCBI lineage: Eukaryota > Metazoa > Chordata > Actinopteri > Perciformes > Eleginopidae > Eleginops > Eleginops maclovinus. The sequence goes on from NC_086371.1 coordinate 17,005,214, forward strand.
AAAGTAGGACTTCTTAATAGCTTGCGTAAGGATGCCAATAAATGCTCTGATTATTATTAATGATTTTTCTCAGTATTGATTTGTCTCCGTCTTGTTGTTGAGGTTCAGCGATCTCTCATAGTCAAACTGTAAATGTGAAGTTTTCTGCAGCAGCAACGGGCTGTATTACATTCGTCTCGTTCCTCTGGTTTTTATGTTTGATTTTAGCAGCGCTGCATATTGTGCTGGTCAGTATGTTTTTTTCCGGAGTAGGCAAGTATGGAAAACCAGGCTAAATTCATTGTTGTATAATTAAAAACCTATTCATATGTAGAACAAGAAAGGAGAGTGAAAGAAACACAAGGAGCACACAGATAGTGAATTCACTTTGAATGACACTAGGATCTTCCTTAATTCCTTGAGGACAGTAAATAGTTGATTTTTCCACTTTCTAATATTAAATATATGCACACACTGAGAAGATCTGGTCCACATATACGACACATTCATATTAATGATATGAAGTAGGAATGTGGGTTTGTTCAGCGTGAGAGACATAAGTGTGGAAAAGTGTTTGGAAATATTTCTCAATCAATATTTAATACTTTCGTTGGATCTTCTCCAACACCCTACCTCTAAAAACTCAAAATATACTCCTTAGTTGGCAGGACTTTCATCATTAAAAACTTGAAGCAGCAGAACGTTTTGGATGGTCTTATCTTATTCAACCTTTCCTAAATTATGTACATTTTCACCATACTGAAATTAGATTCAAAATGTCTAAATTTCAGGCGAACAGAACTGAATATAACAGACTCCTTCAGTTTCCTTTCAGTAAAGTACTTAATAAAAGGTCAAAATTCAAATGCAGCTAATTAATTTTTAAACTTACTGTTATGATGCAGATTAATTGGATGAAGGAAACAACTGTTAGAAATGACATTTAAACACTGGTTTAAAAAATGAGTGTCTCTCAGATCTGACTGATTGGTCCTATTAGCAAGTTAACTCTAAAGGGAGAAGATCAAATAATGAATGTTCTCTGCATATGCCAATTTCAATTCCTGATGTAATTATGTTTGCAAAGAGAAAAATTAAAATACTTTTCAATGGTTTTCGAAAAAAGGTGATTACCCTGCAGCTAATGGTCTAATGTCAGGTTGCTCACAAGCAGTAGCATTGAAAATGGTGCAGATGAGTGTCTTTTTTTACCCAATATTCTCTGGTCTTGCTCAGCTGAAAACACAAACTCTGTCAGCCTGTTAACATCTTCCTAACTTCACCTGTCTTTCCTCAGTATTGAAAATCATACGCTCATAATTTCTAATTACCCTGATATATGATAACACTTAACGCCTGAACTTGCACTATTTTTATTGCTTTAAAAAAAATATATATTTCATGTTTTGTAATTGCATTGTTGAGGAACCTGACCCAAGTTTTTCATTCATTACACTGTAGTGGTGTGTTTATGATATGACATTAAACCGTTTGTATCTTTTGAAGCACTTTAATACCAATCCTTCAGTGTTTTTCACCAATTTGCGGAATTGAATGAATGTTATATTACTGAAAAAAACAACCTAAGTAAAATAAAAAGAGCACAACAATGATTACTAAATAGAGCTTTAGTAGTTTTCTTTCCCCCAGCTGGTTAGCTGTCATCACTTCAGGTCCCGGAGAGTCCAATACTCGGTAATACTCACATCACCTTAAAGGACAAGCAGATAGAAGCACCTTCCCCCTCCCCATCATTTCTCTGCCATATCGACTGCCAAGTTGATATTTCAGTTTCTGTTATGTGACATTTGGCTGACTGAACAGAGGTGTCGGGGACAGCCATCACCAGGAGAGGAGGCAGAGCGGGTGGGGGGAGGAAAGTACGATTTAGAATAAGCAGCAGAAAACAGAGGAGGAGGGATGTTGAAAGAGACGCGGTGAGGGAATGTACCGACAGAGTGAGCTGGAGGGATTGAGGCAAAGCAGGAAAGGAAGGCAAGAGAGGAAGAACTGTCATATCAACCCTCACATCACAGTGGTCTACAGATTTCCAAATGTCTCTTTTCAAGTGTGCATATTAACTGCAATGGTGTGTCTTTGCCCAGGCTCCTGCTAGGCCATTCTCATCCTGCACACACTCTGCAGGAGAACTCCCATCATGCCGCCACACACCCTACCGAGCCCTGAAGTCTCACCAGCTCTACAAAAAGACGTCTCCTTGTTTTTGAACCAAAATCTTTATTTTTTATGGGAGAATGCTGTGGGCTGTGATTATTTAAACAGGAAGTGAAAAGAATAACAAGTAAAGGCAGAGAACGAGGATGTTGAAAACTCACCCACAGATCAGGCAGGAGTTTGATTATTGATTTATCAAAGGGAAAGGTTGCAACACTCCTGCGCCGGGTGTCATGTTTGATCCCGGTAAATGCAGATACTTTCATTGGATAAACTGTCCAGATGCAGTGTCCCTAGCCTACATTTAAGTAGCCCATCTGAAAGCTGTTATGCAATGATAACCTTGAAATCCAGCTCGCTGAGAACTCAATCTGTGGACGCAAAGCTGGAGAAACGTGAGGCACATAAAAACCTTGCATCAGATACTGTAAATAGGCACAGTCACATTCCCAGGGTGAAATTATAATGAAATCCCTACATAAGATACACGTTTGTATCTGTAGGATGCCAAACAGACGCACAGACTCATGAGGCTTCCTGTAATGTATGCTCCAGGGATGTGTGAGTACACTCCATGTGTGTAAAGGAGTCTATATGATAAGTAAAACAAGGTTGTGATAAATCCCAGGCTGGGGTATTTCCTTATCATAATCAACCCATCTTTGAATACAGTTAGATTTGTCCAAAATATCTTTAAATGTGAAAACTGATTTGGTATGATATATTATGCAGAACATGTAATGTTTCAAGAGGATATCCTTTTATTGTTGGTCCTTGCTGTCACACATTTAGTGGATTTGACAGCATAAGTAATAAGAACATTATCATACAAAACACAAAACCCGTTTTCAAAAACACAAAAAGATCAGTGTCTTAAGGAGTGCTTTCTTATAAAGGTGTTATGGGAGAGTTTTCTCCCAGGGACTGTGACTTGTGGTTGTTTTTTTTCATCACATGCTTTAATCATTTTTCGATATGTTTCTTGTAGTCATTTGAAGACAGCAGGGTTGTGTGGTATAATAAGAAGCTGGAGAGGGTATTTTACAGAAAGTACAGAAACCAAAATCAATATTTGAGCCGCTAGTTAAAAATATAACTTCTGATAGGATGCACAGCTACTATTTTCTGCATGGAAAAGGTTATGGCATTCACCTTATATCATCACTTCATTAAAACTTTCCAACTCTAACTCAAATATAAAGTTACAGTATACATTTGAAGCAAGAGACTTTATAGTTAAGTGTAGTGCAGTGATCAAAGACTGAACCAATACAGCAGAAGAATAATACATTTTATTTTTTGATATTATATGTTTAACATATTTTGAGACTTGTATATTCAGCGACAGGATCCTCGCCCTCAGGAAGCTCCTGCTCGAACCTTCCTTATGTCATTATAAAACAAGATATGTGCATCCTCTCTAAGTTTTACTGATATCACAAACTGCACCTACTTATAAAACAGTTTCTATTCTCAATGTTGGTCAGTAGGTCAGTCAGTCTACCTCTATGTTCCCGACTGAAATATCTCTACATAAATTGTTTGGATTGCCATGAATGTGGTACAGATATTCATGTACCTGGGTGAATAATCCCATGTGTCTTGTGCCATTTTACATTTTTCAAACCTTACCTGACAAGATAATGACATTATCGTACGCCTTAGCTGTACTTTGTCTGTAATGGAAAGCATTTATTATAGGGCAGAGTAATTAGCTTATAATGATAAGCTTTTATGTACAGCACTTTTCATGCATCAGTGCTCAATTTAAAACACAACCAGAGTTTTTCATGCAGCAAAAAACAAAACAAAAACCTGATATAACAGTTCAACACTTTAAGAGACACAGCAGTAAAAGATATGATCATTAAAAAAAAAAACTGAATGACATGGTGATCCCTAAAATAAAGGAAGACTAAATCAATAAAAAGGATAAAATATAAATACCCATTAAATTAAATAATACAATTAAATTAAAATAACAATAATAATAACAAATGAAATAATGAATAAGATTAATAAAGGTCCAAAAGGATGCCCCTCACTCCATGAATCAATTAGCAACTCTTTACGCCCAACACCTTACAGTATGTATCCTTGGTTTCAGAAAGTAAAGAGGAAGAGAGAAAAGTAGAAAAGAAAAGCACTGTTAAAGAACATTTTCTGTTTCAGACCCTTGTGTGTGGGCACCAGCAGATTCAGATGACCATACCTTATGAAACGACAGCTTCCAATGAGCTATGTTGAGTTCAGATTTTCAGCTTCATCATATAGTTACAGCATTTGAGAGGGACGGGTTGCTGCAGTGTGAGCCCAGAAGGATTCTCACATTATCTGCATGTGAGTTTTAAGCTAATAAAAGGCATCTTTCACTTAGTTCTGAGCTTGGCAATTTTCCAATATATGTATTATTCATAACAAGTGTGTCACTATCAAGCTGGATATGTGACCAAATATGATTGACTTTAAAACACACGTCCCTGAGACTTATTCTTGCAACTTGCTCGCACTTATCATCTGAATTTGCGAAAATGTTTCCAAAGTTCAAACAAGAGAAAGACCAGAAAAAAGGATATCTTTTAAGGGGATCGTAATATTCTTTTCTCCTACACTCGTTTTCCTTATCAAAACGATTTTAGCAAGGCTTAGGCGTAAAGGGAAATAAAAGATTCAAGGTTAGGAAAAGACAGACCTCCTGCCTGTAAGCTGTTTTAAAGTGCAGAGATGCTAATTCCTGGGTGTTTGTCCCACCATATGAATTTTATAAATGTGTGCCTGCAGTCTCTCCCAAACACCAGCTGTGTTTAAATTTCCTTAGGCAGTATGGATCTTCATCATCAAGAGTCTGTAAGCCAAATGATTATGATGTAGTGTGTATGTTTCTATTAAATGGGGAACAAGACTTGAGATTTGTACTCATATCACCTCAGTTAGGACACATGGCACAATATTTTGAACTGAAAAAACAAACGAAAATAGAAACTGAGAAAGGCCTTGCACAGCCAGACCTTTAATATTTAATGGTCAGCATTGGAGGGATGATGTGTCAACTATCTAAAAACAATACGAACAAAGCACAAAGGGCTTGTCCTGAGATGAGCTTACCACACTGCACTTCCTCCCACACTGCATTACATTTCTTCGGTATAAACTCAATAGAAGTTTTACAATAAGTTAGGTTAATCTCACTTGTTTTGCCAATTTCGAAGGATCTTTGCTTCTCTTTATCTTTACAGAGGAATTAAGGCTTAAATAAGTTAAGGGTGCAAATGCTTAAAAGATAGGTGTCTCTTCCAATCACACACTAGCTTTTCACAATTGTCAATTAAGGCCTGCTCTGAGTGGGGCTACACTTGACTGGTCTGAATTAGTGTCAGTGTCTTTGTGAGTGTGTTGTTGAGAGTCGGAGCAACTAAACTCTATGGACCTAAGATCCAGATCAATAAACTAAGAGCTGTATAGAGATGCAGTATTAGTGACCTTTAAAATGATCAGCATTAGGGACTAGCCATGTGTGAAACTGAACCATAAACAAACACGCTGTTCCATAATTCATGTCTGATAAAGCCTTTTACAGTAATTGGGGATCTTCAAAGATGTTTTTTAGTTTTTACTGAGAATGCTGACTTGAGGATTATCTGCGTTGGCATTACAGCTTGTAAAAAGCAATACAATATGGTTATTTGCCTTATACTGTATGTTGGTTTCACTGTTTTGTAATATAGTACGAGGGCGCTGATCTTGTATATGAACTAAGAGATCAGATGTACTTTATTAATCCCAAATTGCAACACTTTCCCCTTGCTGCAGCATACAAAAACAAGTTATTGCGCATAATTAGAATTTAAGAGTAGAAATAAACAAATACAAACAACTCAAAATGGAAATAGAAATAAACGGGCATTAGATTAGAAAATATACAGATGACCGTGAGGATAAAAAAAAATCTATAAGCTGTCTGACAAATAAAACTCTATTGAAGCAGGATATTATTTACATTAAGTGTGTAAGGGATGGAATATGAAATTAAATATGAATGTAAAATGTACAGTGTGGTGTTATAAGTCCAGTTAACAAACGATTCTAACAAAGCAGTCAACCTTATGTTTAACATAAGCAACATTTTAAAGAAAAATCACATTTTTATATCCCATGCAAATGAACAAGGGATTGGACAAATGCTGAGGGCCTCTTTAATGGTTAATTTCATGGGATTATACCTGCCAGGACATCAACTCATCTCGCAGTAATGTCAGAGGGGAGCACATTACATTATTCACTTTGTTTACTGGTACACATGTTTAAAAAATCATGCATGTTTTGGTTGAGGCGTGATTTCTATTTATCCGTGCAATCCACACACAAACAGAAATGTGTGCTTTTAAAATAGATGCATGACAGAGAGAAAAAGACGCGGGAAGTGATACTTAATTTATTTTTAGCGTTATTACTGACTTAATTATAAACAGAAGCAGACTCACAGGAACAGTCAGGTAGCGCACATGTGACAGACACACTGGGAAGATTGACTCGATCTGCAAGGCTTCAATTAAATGTAAGCTCTTGTCCTATAGGGTGGCAAGCACAGCTTTACCAGTCCAACATTGATTTACTTAAAAATCCGGTGAGGAAACGTTTATTCCTAATTTATTTGTATTCAACCTACCTTTACCAAACAGTCTAATAAACACAATCTCCATGACATTGGCAGTCCGCTTTATCCCATCTCTATCTTTTTTTCCTCCTTTGCCACTTTTAAGTTTTGTTATCCACTTAACATAAATTGTGCTTCATTTTATATCCTTTTTATGTCCCACGTAAGCGACAGCTGTTGCTTGAAGGATTATATTTTCAGGTTTGTCTGTCTATCCGTACTCTACATACCTGTCTCCTGAATGCAAATTCTCTGGAACGCCTGAAGGAGGTTTCTTTAAATTTGGCACAAACGTCCACTTGTACTCAAGGATGAGCTGATTAGACTGTGGTGGCGAGAGGTAACTGTGACCTCAAAAACACATTTCTTGCTTCTACTTAATAATTGATATTATAATTATGACAATTTTACACACGTGTAATTGGACGAGTTGGAGAAACGATGACTTTTCGGACGAATGGACTTGACTAGTTGGCAGTGCCATCCAACTGTTGCCGTGAATTCTACTTTTTCATACTATTTCTAACGCTTTGTGTCTGTGTTTGCATCAGGGGGAGTTTTTTTTACTGTTTTGCTTTATCCTTTACATATGTAAACTAAATGTCTCTTTGTTTACTCTGAGTTATATTGATTCCCTTTCCTGTCAGAATTTCACCCTTTTGTTGTAATTAGCTCATTCACTAAAATTGCAATACAGTTTGGACTTTGGTTTGGTTTCTACCCCTTTACATAGCAAACGTCAGCTGTATGCTTGGTAAAGAATCATGAAATGTTCCTGGCAGGAGAACAACAACTTCCTAACATACACAGAAATGTTTGCTCTTCGCTAGTTACGGGAGGCTAGAGAACATTTATGTTTTACCGTAGACAGCAAGTGTCTTAATATCCATAACCTCTAACTTCAAAGCAGCATAAGTGTTTAGGAACACAAACAGCGCTGTGTGAAACAATACTCATTTAATAACAATACTTTTAATTATTTTGTAGGGTATCATTACAGCAATGTGATAACTTTGTTGAGTTGTAAAGTACTCCTGTGCTGTGTATTGGTATATAATAAGCCATGGATGTATTATTCAAAATCAGCTTTTGGGTTTATGATTACTGAACCCCTGGTAATTCATTTTTCAGCAGTCCAACTAGAAGCTTGTATATGCTTGGTATGGTTAAATATTATATGTTGTGCACCCTACTTAAAGCCGTATTTTACCTTATTTTACCATAACCTTGATGGTTTGGAATACAGTTTAAGGATGAAAAGCAAAGAAGAAGATTGTGCCTATTGGAGAGATAATTTTTTCACATATTAGATTAAGTAATACCTGTAACATGACCACACAGTGATGTCCAGCGTTTCCCCACTGTAGACGGCATATACTGATTACCTACATGATTTTGGAAGTTCTTATATTAAAAGTGCATAACTGAATGAACACAGCCAATCTGACTGATCTGTGATGGCCGTGGAGCTCAGGCTGGAGTTGGAGGTGAGTATATTTCAGGAGTTTGTCTCTTCCGACAGCTCTTCTTACTCACCGCCATGGCGGAGGGTTCCTCCGTGACCCTTCTTGTCATCACCTGACACCTGACTCCGGTCGCTCCGTGTCTGTCTGTTGGTCCAGCAGGTACGCTGCGACAGATTAGCATGATCAAGGTCGGGCTAAGTGCGTTGACCTGAGCGCGTGCAGCAAAGGTGAGTGGATGCACCTGCTGGCCCCCTGCAGATTGATTTAATTAAGGATATGGGTGCACATTTGTGGCTGTGGTATCATGAATCCCAGAGGGAACACCAGCGGGAGAGGGGAACAGAGAAGAGAAGTGAGGACACGCGTAATCAAAAGGAGAGTGCAGGGGAATTGATGAATGAGCTTTTAATCTGCATAGAAATAGCTGGGTTACGAAATTGAGCTGTGGTCTTGGCGGCCCGGGCCTGATGTATGGGCGTGCTGTGGGATCATCGTGCAACACACACACACACACACACTCTTTATTAGAAAATGTTTGTCCTTCCAACACTGACCTTATTTCTGACATTAATTAAAAGCTCTTTAATGACTTCCCTGTCTATGCATAGCTTTGCTGACTTGTTGCTGCATGCAGATGCATGTGCACACATGAGAATGCGTCTGTGCCCCCGCACTAATAAACTAAGGGTGTAAATAAAGTGTACGGTTCGGGCCTGGGTTGGATGTGTGCATGTGGGAGGATGTAATGCTTTATGTGTATTTAAAGCGAGATAGTAATTTGGTGTGTGATGTGTTTGTGAATATCTTTAGTGGGTGTGTGCTGGTTTGTGTGTGAATATCCCTGGAACACATCAGCTTGTTCAACACCCTTATTTCATTAACCTGCATGTCTGTAATTGCATTGCAGATGAGTTAAGGCTGCTGAAGTCACTGTGGAGACTCTTTGTATGAACCACCAAAACCATCTGATTAAAAGGAGGTGTGCAAACCTTGGAGTGCAGGGTAGAGGGAGACTACTTAATGAGATTTTTAACCCACTAATTCAATAGTCAAAAGTAAACAGTGAGGAGCTGGGGAGAGAGAAAAGCGCTGGGGGCAAAGCCAGCTAGCATGGGAACATGCACACAATCACTCTTACATTAGCTATTATTCTGCACAAGCAACCCAACTGAGTATTAGCGCACATGTTTCATTTCTTTCAGGCCCCTCCTTTCCCTCCCACCTTGCTTTAATCCATCAACCTGAAGACTAATCCTTTTGAACATTCAAAGCAAGAGCCAGGGAAGGCTGCAACATGATCAATTACAGACTCTCAGCTGCTGCCCCAGTCTACTACACCATGCAAACATTGGTACAAACGCACATTCATTTTGTTGATGATGCTTTTTCTCATTTTTCCAGCTGTCACTTTACAATTCATGCCAACCTCTTTTTTAGCATCAATAGCGCATTATAATTTTGCACCGCTTATAATACTTTTGTATGAAAAACTTTCTCCTGCTCACTTTGCCAGTGGAATAAGAAATCTACAGAATGTAACCCTAGGGTTCAGAAAACTGAGCCCAACCATTTGTACTTGCAATATCTAACCGGAAAATGACTTGCAGTGTGTTGGTTATGATGCTTTCCGTGTATTAAAGGTGCTGATACATTGATGTGCCACGTCTTGCCTTCTAACAAAAACTGTTCACACATACTGTCATTATCCTATCTGGTGAAGGCGGGGTGCAAGGAGGGATGCAAAGGGTTGGGGGCTTCAGAGTTGATTCCTCTGCTATGTTACCACTGCCTGACTTTTTTTCTTGCATTGTTTCTCTGTGGCCTACATAATAGCCAGTGTTCTGTTGAAAAGGATCCTGAGGGGGACTCTAATAACCCAGATAGATAGTGCTGTTACATTTCTATCTCGAGGCACTCTGTCTTTGCCTGCCAGCGCCCAGGTGCCTTACTCATAGCATTCAGAGCGCTTCCTCTGCCATGTAAATAGTATCCATCACCTGGAGAACAGGCTGAAGCACGGTGAGGGGGGAGCGGCTAAAAGGGGGAAAGAGCCAGACTTTTGTCACACCGCAAGTAAAGATGGTTTATCATTGCCGCTGATTATACATGTTTTGCATTATGCAGTGTGAAAAGGATACTTAAAGGGTGTATTGCGTGTTGGTGTCCTTGTCCGAGATAAAATGTCACACTTACTGTGCAATATGATATTGATAAAAAATGGCTTGTTGTTGTCGATGGATGTACTCATGCGTGTGAAATGGACTGTGAAATGCATTCGGCCTCTGTTACTCCTCACACTGGTCGGCCATTAAACCCTTTATTTTGTTTAGAAGGACAGCTTAATACTGTCAACGCATCAAATAAACCTTGCACCACAAACAATACATTGACAAATAAAGGTAAAAGATAAAAAATTGCGTTGAAAGTGTCCCACTGATTGAAAAATCACTCATAAAATAAATATATTGACATTTATGGGATGTGTTGCCATAAATGAGGACTTTAACACTGAAATTAAGGTAATATTTTCTGACATTATTCTTTCAGATTTTGTTGGGCTATGTAATATTTTAGAATGATAATTTAACTTAAAAGTACACCGTTTTCCAGAATGATTCTATCCTGTTTTTATCCTTTTAATAATTGAACATCCAAGTGCCTGTATGGGAACATGTAAGCATTTTCACATTGCTCACCTTACGTGTTTACTACATGCGTTGGTAGTGGAGGCAAACCCATTGTATTCACTAATTTAGTTGTTTTTGTCATTCGTCAGAGACCTTAAGTAAGAGTCATCTTCTGCAATCACTCCTGCTCTGATTGGGTATTGTGGTCTGCATGTCTGATTAAGCTTGTTGTTGAACCGTGTGGATGTTTACTGATTTTTCACTTGGCTTCGTTCAAAATATTTGACCATACAGCTGAACTGTAAACTGCCATTTCAGCATGTAAAGCATTAGGAAGAAACCACTGCAGGGAAAAAGAGTTAATCCAATATATTTCTCTACTAATGGCTATTTTGGGTCTGACTACCTAAAACAGTTTCATGGACACATTGATAATACTGGAGAACGTGTCTTTCAGTACAAAAATATGCTTTGCCGTTTCCCCGAAGCATCGAAGGAACCAGAATCTCACAGATATTTTTCCTGTGACCAAATCATAGCTCAAATTTCCTGGTAAAACATTATCATAGAAAAGCGTTCAAATGTACAAGAGATACAGTATAAAGAGCCAACTATTTACATCTTTAATGTATCCTTTTAACAGTTCCTATTATGTTTTATTAATAAAATCTTTGAAGGGCACAAGAGCAGCTCAGAGTTTGATGGTCTGCTCCAATCCAATTTTAACCTCCCATTATAGAAAGTTAGCTACACCTCAGCCGACTATATGGCCAGATATGAGCAGCAATCTGTGGAGGTGGGTCTCTGGCGTACAATTACGAAAGACCACAGGGCCTCTGCTGCTTTGGCAGATGATAGAAGGTGACCTGATTAACCTACAAATTGACATAAAGCATCAGGATCCAGCCTTGGCATGACACCTACTATAGGGGTTAATTAAGCACTTAACACGTGAAATTGAATGTAGAACGTGTAATAGGATGTTGACCATGAGGACATATACCTCCTCTCAACATAAAACTACTGGTAGTGATGGTTGTATCAAACCTGTAAGTGAGATGGATAATCATAGCACATCGTTTATCCAACTCTTTAGGGAGACCTGGGAAGACAAAATGTGTTTGATTTAGTAAATACATTTAAGCAGGCATCCCACAGCCATTACTGAACAGATGAAGGTTTCTTTTCTGTTACTTTGGTGTGAGCAATAGTTGAAAATGACGAAACTCTGGGGGCTTTGTCTGGCTTGGCATGACGGATGACTGTGCCGTGAAAATAGGGCATTGTCCCCTACCATCATTTATTATGAGTGTTGGCCAGGTTTGATGGAGGGAGCCAGGCAGTTGGGAGCGTAGATCATTCATCCAGAATGAGGGGCTGCACCGCGTGGAGATCTGCGCTTTTTTTCGCCAACAGCAGAAGAGCTCCTGCAAAACCTGGTCTCAACACAAGTCAGACAAGTGACAAACACCCTGACATTCATCTGGGCAGACTGCTAGGAGACAGGTTCTGTGGACAAATCAGATTCCCTCAAGTGAAATCAGCTTTGGAATTACCAATACATAGAAAAGCTTACGAAGGCTGAATACTTATGTATTTGGTGTTTACTTTTAAACGTCACACCTCCACAGAAGAGGCAACCCAAAGCTCACACCTCGAACTGTTGATTTTTGAATAGACGCTTATGTGCTTCAGATTGTGTACAATCCTGTGAGCTACTGCTTGGATTTGTAGTTAGGTTTACTAATCTGCCACAGGGATGTGTTAGCTGACTGATTGAGTGAAATAGGGCAAGGTGCTCTGTCTCAGATGTCACTCCAGGGTACACTCTGCTAATGTATCCAGCTGTCTATCTCTTAACGTATCTCAGAGGGAGAATGGTACTCGGTTAGAGCAATCCCACTATAACCCTCATTAATCAAATCTTCCAGAGGTGAGACTGGCCACAAATTCACAAATATTAACAAATACTCTCTGTCAGTTGTCTGTACTGGTTCTCAACTGCATCAGTAGACCAAAAAACAACCACAAGGTACTTTTATAGCTCATGCCAGTGTTGAGGCAAACAACAAGGTCTTTTTTTTAAAGGTTTAGACACTATGCCATCTGCAGAGCACCTTAATATTTTATTAGGCTGCATGTTTAATGTGCAAATCTGGAAATCTGAGCGTTTCTGTCAGTAAAACAATAACCATAGCCATTTGTGATTACATGGAGCCGCTCTGCTGCATGAACAATGCAGAAACTTTCTAAAAAACCTTTTCAGGTAACCTGCTGAGAGAGCACAATTGTTCCCAGGCTACCGTAACTTCAGACAGCTCCTGGAACCTGGTTACAAACAAATAGCCGGTAATGACGGCTCGACTTAGTGAGGAGGCCAATTAACTATAATTAACGCAATCAAACTAGTCACAGAAAACAGCTATGATGATAATTGTGCAAGTTTTTCAAAATGACATGAAAGCGTATTATGTTGCACGTGTGAACATGTGCGGATATTTATGTGTTCATTTAGAATCTGTGTGTTGAGTGGAGGGAACTTAGAGCTCCCAAACACTTCTAATAAAACCCCTTTTTATTCACACACTATCCATTGCCTCTCATTTACATGCATCTCCCAACCAGACAAGCTTGTTTACTTTAATTCAGCAATGGTGCAGTAAGCACTTTTTTACTGAATAGCGGTGATGGATAGTCGCATTGGCGGACACTTATTAGCAGGGCTCTTAGATAGGCCCATGAGTGCTGTTCTTGACAGAAATAATCCTTGTCAACAGCAGAGATGTTGCCCTTTGTGAGCCAACACCGCTGCAATGCACTCGAACATCTCACCAACCTTAAATTCTGCTCCGAGTTGTGACAGTTGCTGTCACGCACATCAACTACAAGACAAAAACAAAATGCCTATTTCATTGATAAGGCGGTCATGAACAGAGAACAACACATTCATTATTTAAACCAGGCATGGGCTGAACCGAGTTGTCAAAAAATATATTTTTAAGACATGAAAAGCCTTTTAGAATCAATTTCCAATCAAATGATATGTAGATCCTGCATTGTTTTTACTGTTTAATGTCTTCACTCTCATGGTATTCCTTATTTATATATGATATTACAGTAAATATTTAACAGATGATGTGTTTTATGTTCAGTCTATATATGTCTGTCGGAGATGGTTATTAATTATTTCTTGATGATGAATTATACACAAATTACATATATATTTAATGATTAATAGCATCCAAGCCTGCACAATTTAAATCAAGCCGCTTGAGTTCATATAGTCATATCTATAGAATTATTCTCTCAACAATCGCAGTCTTTCATCAGTGGAGCTCTATAGTATTCTGGTGATAACCCTGCACCCTGTTCATGAAGATTTGGGGAAAATAACAAATGCAGATAAGACCGTTTCAATTGTTGAATTATCTCAAAGTTTTGTTCTTATGCAAAACGCAGCTTCAGTCAAATTTTTGGAAAAAATGAGCTGAACTGTGTGAGTGCGATATTAAACAGTGGCCTTCAGCTCAAATAGAAACATCATTCATCACATGATTCCATTTCACATCCCTGCATATAAAAGTAAGAAGTAAAAACTTTCATTTCTACAATCTTCCTCAATTTCCACTTAAATCTACAAGAGAAAACGAGTCATGCAAGTGTGAATGCCTTTGAGATGGGACTCTCTTTGTCAGATAACAGCTTTATTTCATGCCTGGCCTGGAACGGCTCTCTGTGATTAGATGTACCGAGGGTCACACAATATGCATTTCATAGCTGTGAGCCATCATGGTTGAGTGACTGGCATGTATCTATTCAGAAAAAAGCCCATTTAGTGCTAAGCAGTCAGCTCACAGTGTTTCATTTTACATTGACCCATTTCTTTAGCTGAAAATATTAGATCATCCATTAGATTCAAAAGACTGATGGAATCAATTCATCTGGTAATGAGAATTTAAAGGGCATAATAATCTCATTTCATTCTGCCTTCCCTTTAATGATTTTTTTCCTTTGGTATAAATATTGACAATGCTTGGCTAAATGAATCTAAAATTGGGTAAATATTTCTCCTAAGCATCAAAATCCTCTTGGTCAACCAGTGCTATACTTGTGGAATAATTAGCCTTCTTCCAGATCATCTTCAGGGCTTGGCGCGTGAGAAACGAGGAGAAGCAGCCAGAAACAGCCGGGCAAGACTGCCGCTGGGCATGTGGGGAGGCACACAGTGAAAGCACATTGTTGAAAAGTAATTATCTTCCTATATATACCCAAAGTATCAGGCATTCCAAGGACTGAATAATTCAGGAAACAAATATAAATATAAGACTTAATGGTAAAATCAGCATAACAGCACGGTCAATTTGCATCAATCTCAGATGCTGTGCTAATTTCATGTAAAGCACGAGGGACTTGACTTTGGGGGTGGGTGGGGGACCTGTGCAGCTTTAAAGGTCAAGGTTCAATTAAAATTAATTTACCTTGACAAAAAGTAATTTAGACATTAGGTTGATAAATGAGTGCTGGCTGATTACAGTAATTAAGTATATGTTAATTTTCAGTTATCTTTGGGTTGGTTTAAGGAATCAATGATTCCCTTGAGCGATGCCGCAGGCTGTGAATGCCAATCTAGATGTCCAGAGACCTTGTGTAACCAAAGGCACAGCGCCAGCATTAGAATAAAAAAGTACTACATGAAATAACACAAATCTTAGCCTTTTGCAACCTCGAGTATTGGCTAAGGACATCAACAGACTGCTAACAACACCATTAAGGAAGAAGGGGTTATCCTCCGAGACTCGTATACCACATTATTAAGGTGCTTCTAAAACTGGGCTGTAACCACATTTTCTTCTTTTACACAATATTTTTAAGGGACCAATCAAACAATGCAGGATAATGATCATTTCAGGTTGACAGGGCATCGCTACACACATCGGCTGCACATTCACACACCTATTTTTCAAATGTACTGGTGTTTAAATGACTGAACTAGTAATGTTACCTGCTATTAACAAGAAGGATATTGTTGATTGTAGATAAGTACAAAACTGCAACTAGGTGTGCTGTATGTATTTTATGAATAATATCTTCTACATTATGCGCTCTAGCACAAGTAATACTAGGTGGGAGAAAGGCTAATAAAGCGAGCAGACAGCCTGCAGGGTAGCTTCAGGAGCAATGGGAGTCCATTATAAATCCTCTGCAGAGCTGTAACAGGTAACACTGCCTGCCATATGTCAGGTGCTACTGAATCAAATTTTTTGTCTGGATACCCTAATTATAAAATATCTTCTGGCATAAGGGCCACATGCCATTATCACGGTGTTGCTATGGATGCAACACCCTGGCAATGGTATGTTCACCTGCCATAGAAGAAGCATTAAAAGTTGTCGAGCTGCACTGTGTGACTGACATTTCAGCATGATGCATTAAAGCCAGCACCTGAAGTCACAATGGCCAGCAGCCTAATAAAGAATCTATGACACAAGCCTGGACAAAGAGCAGCTGAAATCCCGCAATCCCAATCTATTGGATTTTCTATCTGCTGTGGATCAGGCACAACCCCATCATTTTGAAACTCCATCCTTCCTGCCTGATCAGAATCTTTGAAGTCAGTGATTGATCGTATTTGATGAAGTGTGTCCTGAAAGCAACCTTGTGCGTGCATAACCACTTGGATTCTTTGAGAGAAAAGATCCAAGGGCAGTTAACTTTACTATCACAGATGAAAGCAAGAAAAGAAATATAAACAATGCGCAGCTCCTTTATCACTTTATAGATTTCTGTCTCTTCTGGTGTAATCCAATCTGCATGGATGTTCCCTGAACTCGTCTTTTATCTCCATCACAAACGTACACAGAGAGACTTTTAAAGGGCAGAATGAGAAAGAAAGAATCAAACATGACTGGCTGGTAAAATAGTGAAACCTTGTTCTATAAATACGTGTAATTGTTTAAGTCTTTGACACATTGCTTTAAAGCCTAACAGCTCGTTTAATCAACAGTTTTCCACTTTGCTTTTGGCCACAATCTCAGTGTCCTCTTCAACCTCCACAAGACTTTGTCTCATCATGCGTGACATTTATTCATAGGCTTGGGGGCAAAATGACAGGAAACACAACTGGCAATTGTGTTAAATATGTTGTATGATGTGGAAGTTAAAATAATTCTACCCTGAGGTTAGCTTTGCGAGGAAATGGAAGGTATGAATGAGTGTTTGTTAACATTTCCACTCACCCAGTCACAAACACCTTCATGTGTAAATTATATAAAGATATAAACATTTTATTTTCTGAGTCATACTGTATCTAACCAGACAGATGCTTAGGAACCCACAAAAAGTAATGGAAACAAATGGAAATTCCTAACGGCTATAGTTATTATAATTATTATGATGGCAGTGTGGCTCAAGGGATGGCAATGACTGTCAATTGGACGTACCATTTTCGTCAACAAGGTACAGTACCGACAATTATTTGATGAATTGCCCTGAAATTATGTATAGACATTTATTGTCCCTACAGGATGTATCCTGCTGAGTTAGTTCCTTGACTTTTTTTTTTTTTTTTAAAGTTGTCATTTAAATTCTCAAAAACTAAAGACTTTAACTGGATGTAGTGCTTCTTGGCATGCTAACACGCACTTCATAAGATGGTGAAACATTAAACATGCATGTTAGCAACGTTTTGAGCTGCTTAGATTAGCATTTAGCTAGTTCAAATTCACTGAGCATCTGTCATTGCAGCAGACTGTTCCAGTGCAAGTTTCTCCATTTGATAGGCATGCAGGCACACACAGACAGGCATGCTCCAGAAAAAATTAAGAGACCACTCCAAATTATCTACATTTATGGCAGCCATTCCAGTGTTTGTTGAATTCCAACAGAGAGAAAAAATATCAGTAGTTTATAAAATACAATAAAAATAAGAAGAATTTAACTCAAATACCGGTACCTACAAATAATGAAACAAGATAAATGATGATGATTAAGTGGTATCTTAATTTTTTCCGTGGCTGTATATGGTCGGATCGGAAATTGGCTTGCTTACTACTAACATTTGTTCAGTTGCCACACTGGCTCTTAAGGGGTGATAAACCATATGCAGCTAAAATTTGTTTGAATGATGCAAAGAGAAAATGTGCTTTGAACAAACCTATGTTTACCAAAAAAACGTAATCCCATGGCACTTTAAAACTTTTGGTTTAAACATAAAACTGTAATTAACCTTTGTAAATGAAGGAGAAAAGGCAAACACCTCAAAAACACTCCAACCCAATCCTTTTGACGTGTTGCTTAATATAGAACATGCACTTAATTAATCATGTGATTATTTTCCCACTTTTTTTGTTACAGCTGTTTGTTATCCTACAGTTTCTCCTTACCACTTCACATCATGCTTTGAAGCAGTGTTCCCCAAAGAGCTGGTTTTAATCTTTTTAATCATTTTTGTTATTTGAAATGAACAGATCGATGCTCTAATTGAGATATTCTATATCTCAACATGTTCAAGAGCAACACTTATCTCTCAGTGCCTCTCATGCATGAAAACCCTCAGTTAGTATCCAAGTTCAAATGTTAACATGTACATCTACACAGGTCCAAACTTCTAGGCGTTCTAATCCTGAAAGGGAAGTGAAATTATCTGAGGGCCCAGGGTGCACTAGCAGACATCGCAGGGGAACAAATGCACTGCTCTCCTGTGCTGTGTGCAGATAACAGAGCAGGCCCACAGTATCTGCAACACACAGCACTCTGATAAGATTTCAATGTGATTACTTCCTATCAGTCACCGATGATCAGCAGTTTGGCCTGTCCAAGCAGACAGAGCACATATCATAATCATTTCTGAGCTTTCTGCCTCCTCACAACAGCTTACGTTTAGCAGAACAACTTGCTGCTTTACTGGCGATGAAATTACTGCTGTTGCCTCCGTTATGTTGACTTGCTTGGTTAGCAAAGACATTCAGGTTTATAATACAGCACTTATTCAGCTGAGTAGATTCATTTACAGATGGATTTCTGCAAAGAAATGCTGAAGGGTGAAAAATAACAGATTTTGTACAGCATGGGGTGGTTTCCTTGCAGACGTGCATTTGCAGTTTTATTTCAATCAATAGTAATGTGACAGGGGCAGGGGTGTCTTGTTTTCTATTCTACATCGAATATTGATCATCTGAATCAAAAGAAGGAAACATGACGTCAAAATAAAAATCAACACGACGAAACAACGCAACTTAACCCCGCCTACAGCTAAAAAACAACCCATCACAGTTTACAGCAACCTGAAACATACTATCTTTTATGTTTATGACCATTGTCATGGCATCACATCAACTGAGCTGTTCATTTTTACAAATCCAGAATCGATTAATTGCATCCTAGTGCTGGAAAAAAAAAGTTTAATCAAAAAATCGGATCAATGATTTGGAGAATCTTGACCCAGGGGTATTTAAGATTGCTCAAAACAAGTACATAGTTAAACGTCAATGAACACACACATGCACTGCATTTGTATAAAGAATCTTCTCCAGAAGCACATTATCATTGACCCAATTGGAGTGTTTTTCTGACCTACTTATTGGGAGGATCCTCCAGGGTTTGGCCTTTTTGCACTTCTTAAGGGTCTACAATGGCATACTCCTTTGATGTGCAAATATCGATTGAACTGATACAAGACTCTCGTCTAACCTATAGCATATTGATTCGAGAAAGCTGTCTGCCTCATCTCCAAGTTGATAAAAACTCTTCATGCAATGAGCTTGCAGAATAAACTTGACACTCAGCGATGCAAATAATGAAACATGTGTTTGTTAATGTTGAGACTTTAATTTTCATTATGGCATCACTGCTGCGGATCGATTTCCCCTGTCATTTTAGAAGGCAGCCATTGCCTTTGCTGATGGTGTCTACAGTGATATTCTGGATTTAAACCTGTCTGTTCATGCAAAGGTCATTAGGTCGTTTCACATCAGAAGGTAATTGAGTTGACAGGGTTCATCTGAGCTGTGTTCTTACAGCCTGGGGGGCCCCCGAGCAAGTCTGCGTCATCTTCAACCGGCAGCCTAAAACATCCTCACAGCTCGCTGGCTCTGCGATAAGTAGAACTGCTGGGTGAAATTAAATTGTTTATACACATAAGGGAACACGATGTGGGTGTGGGCATGGCGGTGCCAAAGTTCATCATGTGCATTATAATACAAGTCTGCTACGGCTGTCTGTGGGACATCTAATGTGACAAAATGATCCAAATCGGGGGGGAAAATAATGGAATTGTAATTAGGCAGATTAATGACAGCATAGTGCTTTTTCAACCTGTTAGAGGAAAAAAGATCTGTGCACACTGCATTAGGAATTAATAAACTGAGTCCTTTCATTTAAATATGAGCCATCCTCAAAAAATCAGTGTTGCTATTATCTTTAAAAATAAATTTAAAAAAGGATTTCAGCAGACTGCCTGCACTTTTAAGTGTATGGAGCACAGTGGGGATTGGGCATTCGGGGTTCAAATTAGAATCTGATGAGAGATTATAATGATGCTGCTCCATGGTTCAGTCCACATCCAGAGGGGCCAAATATCCAATTAAAACATTCTCTCCCTCTCTCTCTTCCTCTGTCTCTCTCTCTCGTTCAATGAGGTAATTACTAAGGAACACTGCATGTAAATTCAATTCAAGATAACACCTCTGGAGAAACGGCGCACAACAGCCCACCAAATGTCATCTGTGCTCTGTAATTGTCATTTCACTGGATGTAATCCATCATGCTACGCGTTTGATATCACAAATACCACCTTTTATTTCACACTATGGCCACTCACAGACAGGATGGCGTTTAATTACAGGTGGTTCCATTTTTTGTTGTGGTCCATTAACTCAACTCTAATGGCGATTGTAATTTGATGCTAATTGCTACTGCTTCCTCCATTACCAAAAGTGTATATGTAATTCACGACATGAAAGGTTGCAGTATCAAAACAAGGCTGGATCTACAACTGACAGGCGGGAAAGGGCAGCTGAGCCACAGTAGGCTGATTGGTGGTACAATAAGAATGAGAGCTACTCTTTATTTCCTGACCTTTTGCCGCTTGCTTTCACGCCCTCTCTCCTCTGTCAGTATCACTGACTAGCTGCACTGCTGTGTACAGGGCCAGGTCTCGCAGCCAGTCCAAATGATCTCAACGCAC
This sequence comes from Eleginops maclovinus, assembly GCF_036324505.1. Classification (NCBI taxonomy): domain Eukaryota; kingdom Metazoa; phylum Chordata; class Actinopteri; order Perciformes; family Eleginopidae; genus Eleginops; species Eleginops maclovinus. The sequence continues at coordinate 17,026,298 of NC_086371.1, forward strand.
AATCTGTCTCTATAATATTCCCAACCCCACGCCCTACCTTTTTATCTTCACACTAAAATAACGCATTGGATGTGGTAGAGCAGCCGAGCAGTGGACACTTCCTTTCATAAATGTACCATAGCCTTTACTGTATGTGCTGCAGCAGCACAACAGGGAGGGGCCGCTTTGCACTTGTAGTTTTTTGTTGACTCATGTACAGGTATATCACAATTTTACGGAATCCATATTTCAATATTCATCTTAATCTGGTTACAACGCCTCACATACTGTCTTATTGTTATGAATCTTGAATGAGTAATTAGTTTAATCTATTCTTTATGAGCCACATTCGCATGTTATTTGCCCTCTCATTAATCATTCTGTTTCTCAGGCTCACTCAGTCCAAAACAGAATCCCTTTTTAATTTATTGGCTTGGAAAAACCCTACTCACTGGCTGGGTTACGATCAGTTTAACCCAAGTTTAACCACCATAATTATACTTGACATGGTTTTGTTTGATGATAAGTCTGTGGGCCGCTCCAGCATTTTAAATGAAATTGCAAAGCCTTACGCTTTAATGACACACTGTGCCTTCAAGTTGGAAGAAATATCTCTAAGCAGATTTACTTCTAAGGTGAGAGAAAAAAAAAACTGAGACACCTTAAAAAGAAACCCTGGTTGAACGGGAAGCTGAAAGTCTGTTTTCCGATCTGAAAATGGCACAGAACCACCTGCTGAAAGTCAATTAACATAACCCTGACACAGACCAACACAACATTGAGATACAAACGGCAAATTTAAATGTAGGAAACCTGCAGGCATTCAGATAAAGCTGGTGTCAGAAGCTGCACAATTTACCTGAAAATAGAAAAAGTATGGATAAAGACACCCATGTGGGAATTTTTCTTTTTTCTTCTTCTTTTGGTGAAGGGAGAGGCTGATCTTTGTTCAAAAATAATTTGAAACCTGGCTTCTAGTGAATAACTTTAGTAATACATTCCTCCCAAACTTTTTTGGGTTGGTGGTGTTTTGTGTGGTGGGAGAAATAGATCTACTGATGATGCATTCACTTACACAATAACATTATGACCTCCGATTAATACTGTATTATATGAACTGACACAAACATATTAAACAGATGCCTGGAGATGATCGAGCTCTCGGTTTTCTATCAATATCGTAAGCTTGCAGTTTCTGATCCATTATCTCGCTTATATAAAACTTGTAATGGCTGCCATCACTGGGTTCATGCAGTGAAAGAGACAAGGGTTTTCGACTGTATCACACTTAAATTGCCGGCCAGGCAACGGAATAGGCTACCTTTCAAGTCTTGATTGCAGCCGTCCGGCCCTCGCTGTGTTTTCATTGTGTTCACCCACTGTTATAACACCAGAGTGCTTGTAATAGAGAGCATTGTGTCCTTGGGAGGTCATTTAAGCTTCGGTGGAAATGGATGTTAGCATCAGCCCTCATTCGTGTATGGGCACCAAATTGCCTCATGTTGGGTCCCAGAAATTAGAAGAAATTTCATCCATCCTGCCTGACCAGAGAATTGACCTATGTGCCATCTAGAGAAACAGGTCCGTACTAGGGCTGAACGATTTTGGAAAATAATCTAATTGCGATTTTTTTCCTCAATATTGCAATTGCGATTTAATATGCGATTATTTTTTCAAGGTCCTCTTCACATGTATTGTTCAACAAACACAAGAAATAAATCAATCGTGATTACAATCGTGAACCTCGTGAGGTAGCAACAGTAGCGAGGCACGTTCTGCACAATACCTGACGTTGCGCAGCATCTTCCTTTTTAAAGCCAAAATAACTCCACACAACTGACGTGCTGCCCCTCTTTGGTACCAAACTTCCAGCCGTGCACTCTTCTGACGAGCCTGAGGCCATTGTGCAACAGGTTGAAGCGCAGCGTCGACTTCTTTCCCTGCCTGCTCGGCTTTGCTCGGCTCCGCTCGGCTCACTCGCAAGTCACGTGATCAGATCACGTGATCAGTGAAATCGCAGCCTTTGCGGTTGGAAAATCTCGTTTTGTCATATCGTGATATTATCGCAAATGCAATTAACCGTTCAGCCCTAGTCCGTACTGATGAGCCCTTCTGACTGACCTCTTGGAACCCAACTTGTCTTCAAAGGTATTAATAATAACCCTGATCTGTGGAGAGTGATGCCTCCAGGACTTGCCAGATGATCCAACAACATCAGCTAATTGATTCGCACCATGTTGGAGGGAAGGAAAAATGTAGCTATGATCAAACGTCAAATAACATTAGCCTTTAATGTAGTCGCAGCAAATGCACTAAGGGCCCCTGTGTCTATTTATTCTCTTTCAAATGTGTGAATACTCGGTTGGGATTTAAAAACCCCTGAACCCTTTTGTCACAAAAGAAAAACATTTACCACTCCAAATAAATAAAGATGTCCTGTTCTACATTTGCAGTTTGAGGGGAAGGCCCACAGTACAGTATAGTACATCTGAGCAGTAATGCTAATATCCTCTGGCTGCTTTTCTGTTCATATAAATAGAAGCCTAACTTTGCGGCAACTGTTAAAAGAGCCTTTTACTTAAATGAGGCACATTCTTGAAAGGTCACAAAATCATAGGAGCATGGCCTTACGGGGCTGAGTTTTCTTACATTATCCACTCTGACAAGTGTTGCTGTCCCATGGGTAACACTTCACGGCATGATAAAGTAACTAAGCAGATTTGCCGTGTGCCTGACTGTCCTGTCCGGCGAACTGTGTGAAAAGCCTGTATGTGACATGTGCTCCCTGTTGGGGCCGAGAGGAAAGGCAGTGGATTCACCATGAATTTATGTTGGCGCACATGATCAGTGTCAGGAACAAAGCCGGGATCCTGTAGCTCCTGCTTCCTTTTTTTATTTTTAGAAATCGGCTGATTGCGGGCTGTTTTTCCTCTCTGTTCCATTTGAAATGTTAATCATGAAGACATTAAGGGCTGGGTTGTTAACGTTACAAGACACACACGTGAGCAAGCACACATCACACGTCAGCTTGAACCCGCCAACTGACTGAACCTGTTAAATATGTGATGCTGCTGTAGTGTGAAATCCTTGAATCTCCTCTTCCAGGGATTCTTTATATCATTAATTGAAGATAAGGTGAGGGCTCTTACATTAATGAAACCAAAAACTGAAAAATGCAACATGATCTCGTCCTTACATGTCAAATTCAGCTTATTGGGCAGAAAATAATTGGCTTCTCTATAATGATGCAGGAGCAACCTTTTGCATCATTTCTATAAGCAGGTTTGGGCGGGATTTAGGATGTAACACAAGCCTCATGCTTTGCGTCAGTGACACGACGTCGCACAAAACCACTGGGAAAGGTTAGAAGAAGAACACTGCCTAAGCATTGTTTATTGACACAGGGAGTAAGACTAGGCTAGAGAAAAGCATTGTTGAGGCAAACGTTTTTTTCCTAAATTAGACAAAATGTGGACATGATGACAAGTTGTTTTTCCCTGTTGCTAATTTAATATTTTAATGTAAATGCATAAATGGTTGGCTAGACAGACACAACTAATCATAACATTTATAGGCTAATGTATAGTAAATGTTCAAACTGAAACAGACTTTATTACAAAGACTTGTGAATTACAAATCTTCTTGTAAACGTTTTCCAAGCATTTCACTTAGTTCTTCTCGAACGTTATTAAATCACAAATTAATACCAAACGTATCAGTAAAACGAACACTTGAACATAAATCAGCAAGATAAGAAATTCTTAAAATAACACAAAGAAAGTCTGTGAAAGATGTATTTCATGTATTTTTTTATTTTTTTTAAGTTTTCCACATTTATATATAATCTATGGTGCGTCTGTGTACTCACTGAGCCTACACATGGTTACTCTATATTGCCTGACATTGTCCTGTTGCTATCAAGGATGTGTTTTGTTTCAGAAGTCCCAAGAAGACAATAAAGTCCTTTAAATAAAGACATTCATATTAATGAATTCCAATGTAAATTACTGCAGTATTATTACCCCTATTTGTTTCATTAAATAATACATCATGTAATAGATATTGTATTTAAATCACTAAAAAATAGTTATTTTCTCCTACAGTATGTCAAATCTTTTGACAGATATATTTTATCAACGTTTTGGGAGAAATATAAAAAGAAGAGGAGGTAGCAGTAATGCTTTTTCTGACCTGAGTAATTTGTGAATCTCTCAGGCAACCTATGGTCCAAACTACCTCCACAAGTGTTTAGGCAGCATGTAGCCTGAGAGGCCCTAGAACATGTTAGGTGAATGACTAAGTGTTGCCATTTTTATCACTTTACTTCACAAGCTTCTATGTCAGAATTTTGAGAGAAAACACTGTTTAGATTCAAAAAAGGACATTAGAATTGTGGAAAAGAGGAAGGTTTTGCAAGGAAAAGAGGAACATTTCTCAAAGTCGTGTCTACTGTCAGCCATTTTTTTTTGCATCTTCTTCAATCAACCCGCGAAAACATCCCCCATGCACCTGTTGTAATCGAGGGAAAAAAATAAGCAATTTGATTCTGATTAGATGATGATAGTTTCTGAAAATTGTACTTCTTCATCAGTATACTGACTGACTGTGAAGACATGGATCTGAAGTAATTGTACTGCAACCTTGAGGCTGAAGGACAAACTGCAAAAGCTTCAGGGCTTAAGGGGAAAGTGGAGTGTGTGTTAGTAGCTTTTTGCACCTTTCTTTTGTTGTGTGAACACAAACTCAGTGCCTGAAAACACAAAACCTGCTCATGTAGACACTTTTAATGCTGGGACTTTGATCCGACCTGAAGGATAATGCTGATGTTATCCAGGTTTGGATGCCCTGTGTGGAAAAGGAAGGTGACTAAAGTGGTGGAAGAGCAGCAGCAGCAGCAACTGAGCAGGGGATGAAGTGACCTGAACTTTAACAGGATGGAGCCAATTCCCTGAGGAGTAAACATTCAGTAAAAGCTGAGCTGCCCATATCTGTGGAGTAAATGGGCAGTAGAGTGGAGCATGTTCTTCCCTAACAGGGCCAAGGTACACTGCCAGAGGACCTGGAGTTGTAATTCCCTTCCGCTGTTGCTCAAATCATCACCGGTACACCAGCAACTTTTTTCCCCCCAGAAAATAAGGCCCTGACTCTGGTACGGATATCTATTTTCAAGATTAAAACTGTGACTGTAACATTACACTAATATGAGACCAGATAAAGTATATTATCTCCTGGCAACCAGGCTCAGTGACATACCCAAGGAGTGCAAGTTAAAATTGGACTGAACTAATGTCAGATCCACTTAATATCACAGCCAGAAGCTATTTACTGCTAAGTCACACACTTATATTCTTTCCTGGTTTGGCATTATAGCTTTTATTATTTACCCTGTCTGATATCTCACAAATTTGCTACAATGAAGCTAAACTGAACTTTTTTTATAGAGCAATTTACAACAACAGCATTTAACCCTAATCTGAGGTGTAGACTTAGGAGCTCCCTCTTCGATGCTGTTGTTGTTATTTCACACATGTTTGAGTAACTGCCCAGCAATAATGCTTTTAAAAAGTGGGAATGTAAGGCTATGCACCTCTTGATAATAGCAATCCTCTCAGGGAAGCTAAGGGCAGCCATCTGTGAATGGATGAAGAAATAATGGCATGGTTAAGAGCTGCTTAGGGGAACTGAACACATTTATTTGTGTGAAGTGCCATGTTATAAAAGGTGGGAATGAATCGGGGACATTTCCTATGTATGTTTGTATTTGACATTCTCGTAACAAATGATGTTTTGTTTAAGAAATAGTGTTTCGTCCATTTTCAGAGGGTAACATCCAGCCAGTGAAAGCAGCATGCTCTCAGTGTGTAATGATGAAACTGTCCACAGTTGCAGGATGCGGGGGTGTCTCTCTGTTTTGGAGCAGGAGAATTTCCACCTACCTCCTACGTGACACTGACAGTACCAATCCCACCTTATCTGTCCTCTTTTCCTTCACCTCTTCCCCCATTCACCCCTCCCTTTTCTCCTCCTTACACCTTCCCCTTCTAGCATCCCAGTCTACACCAATTTCAGAACCCCACTGTGATAAGCGCGCTGATTTAAAATGATTTCTTTTTAATTACTTTCCATATTAAGTGCAATCCGAAGCGCATGCATTATATATGTACTCCACTCTGTATCAGGATTAAACCACTGTGGGAGAACCTTGCCTGAGGGTAAAATACACAAATGCAATTAATTCATTTCTCACAGTTTTAGAGAAAGGAAAAAAAGAAAAGAAAACATCCAGTCTCCATGTGAGGATGTGAGTTCATTATTCTACTAATAATGAGTAGAAAAACACTCATGGCTTATAAGGGCGAGGCTTACTTTGTACCTGTGGTAACAAGTGTCTTATAGGGAAATACGCCAGCTGAGAATAGCTTTATACTGTGATTGTACTACAGTTACTGCGGCAGCATATGGAAACACTTGGATATCGTTTCATATTTCATTTTATGGGAAATTAGCATGCAGGTCATTTTCCTCAATTTCCTCTGAGGAACGAGACAACCGTGGTACTTAATAAGAATCACATGTATGGCTTACAGTGCTCGCTGCGCGTCAGACACACACTGTTTGTGGAATTTCTGTTGCCACATAACATGTCCTTCATATCTTTAAAGCGCAGATCTATTTGCCTTTGGCTGTCAAGAAAATGCCGGACAAATAGATAAGAAAGTGAATGGAACAGAGACCAATTACAGCCGGCAGATCCTGTGTCTGGTGAGAGGTCAGAAAGCTACCCTACATACACCTGCCACTCCAGGCCCACGCTTCCTTTCCGGAGATGGAGCTGCACATCAAAGGCGCTCTGCTTGAACTTGAAACTTGAATTGCCCGTCCTCAACCCGAGAGACATTTGTGTCTTTCAAAACCTGAAGGGAGGAGAGTCAATCCACACATGAGGGCCTTGATGACCCACAAGGCATAACATGAATTTACCCTCCCTGCTCTGTCATGCTCTGTTTGGAGAGGAAAGACACAAAGAGAACCTGATGTCTATGGATTTTCTTTTAACGGTAATAAGACTGTCAGGGGGGCTGTACAGCTTGTGTGAGGATTTGGAGCCACAGACAGCAGTAATTGAAACTGACAGCGGGTTGAGCACAATGACTGTGGATAACAACAATCATAACCTCCGTAATCATCCCAGCAGCACTGCATGCACACAAAGTTTTTAGGTAAACAAAATTACCCAACTGACACCAACCATCTTATTTCCCCATCCTAGTTGATTGTCTGAGCCTTCCTGGCGTAGATGGGGCCCCCGGAGCCGTGGTGGCATCTGGAGGCCCCCAGAGGCTCTGTGCCTGTGGTGTTGCATGTTATAGAGCTCCTTCATCTTCAAACCCCTCTGGCAGGCAGTGCCATTCAGGTATCCTGGCATACATCAGTGTTTTGACGGATGCATCATCTACGCTTCAGTAGATAAAGTTGTTTATATTCAGTAACTAAAGTTTAAATTGTAATTTCGCTATCGTTCAAATTCATGACTTTGCAAAAAAGTTGGGGTTTTTCTAGTAAAATATAGTATAGAGCGCTAACGTCAAGCCCTAACCCGCCCACTTTCTGGCAAAAATAATGCATTAGAGCAAAGCGGAAAATAATAGTTTCTTCATGTCTTAAAGCTGCTGAGTCATACATTGAACCTCGAACAACAAATAAATCTCGAGTTACGGTTTCTTGACTTCCTCTAGATAAAAAAGGACAGTAAAAGAAGCGATTTTATTCAGAATTCACTGTTTCAGTGTAAGCCTGCTGCCTGTCACTCGTCCACCGGCAGGCCGACCGGACATCCATCCCCTATTTATTCGGAGCTCCGTAAAAACAAAGTTGTCTATGCCGTCTGCGATCTATTTGACATGATTTTCATATTTTTGTAGTGATTATACTGCTTTTAAAGAACAGAAACATTGTTTTCTGGCATCACTTTAAAGCTTTACTGGGAAAATCGGGTTTGTGATATGAGGGCGCAAGGTTAAGACAAAACCCTGAAGTTCAAACTGCGACCTGAGTTGTTTGGAGAAATTGTTTTTGAATCCGCCTCTGTAGTATCTCCTGCTGCTAATCTGTATTTAATGTTGAACATCTGAAAATAACATAACATTTATGATTCATGTTCTTGATAAAATCTTCATTGTGACATGTTGAAGAGGCAGAACCTCATTTATTCTCTTGTGAGCATGTTGAGCACCCAATGTTGATTTGCTGTGAAAATAACTTGAAATAAACACATTCTCTTTTGTACAAAGAAGACCTTTTAAATATTTTCAGTCTCAATAAATCATCAAAAGTCTAAATAAACCTAAACAAAATGTGATGAATCAAGCAGCGTGAATTGCATGTTAAATATGCAAATTCATCTGTTTACACTTGCTGCCAGTAATTATACTGGAGTTGCATCTTGGTTCCTTCAAAGCAAATGCAGCACCATTTATAAAGAGGAGGCTTTTTACACCAAATAAATCCATGGGTAAAGGAGTCAGTCATGCCTGTCGACCATTATGTCAAATATAAACACAGTGCTTATAAGAAGAAAGCAATCTTTTTTTTCCATATTTCAGTTTCAATTAATTTCTCGTTTTCATGAAGTCAAAACCTAATTGATGTGAGCCAGAGCAAACATCTGTCCTCATCATTTTCAATAAGTGGAAGCTGTCAGGCATGTAATCAGAAAATCATGTGCTGTCAGTCATATTCCATTACAGTCAATGCAGCTCAATTTTTGTTAAGATGTGGGTTTGTGAACATTTCCTTTTGTGAGCCGACTAAAAAACTTCCTGACTTCTGTGTCTCGTGTCAACAGCTGTTGTGTCCTTGTAGCAACTGCAAGAAAATATCTCAGGGATCAGGTATTTTTCTAACCAGTTATATCTGAAATATTGTTTATTATTATTATTAACCTTATATGATGATATATGTGACTGTAATATATTCATCTTCATCAGTTTATAAGTGTGTATTTTTGTATATATTGACTACTGTACCTTAATATTTAAATTTTCTTAATGTGGTATAATTTGTATATATGTTTCTATGTTTGATTAGGCAGGTATTTTTAGATATTTTAATTCAATCAATTATTCCTTTGGGTTGTGATAATCAGTAGTATTTCGATCTCCCTGTCTATATCTCACACAAAGAAGATTGACGATAAAGTTTACTTTGATATTAGAGATCTAGGATTTACATAAATATGGAAAAAAAAGCAGTTGTGCATATCACTCTTTCAAAAAGCAACAGTGTTCAGCTGAAAGGAAGTTAGCAGCCTCACACCCTGGTGCTGATAGATGAAAGAGGTGCTGAAGTGTTATTATGGCTGGAGTGTACTCAAAGGAATGCAATGGATGGCCACTCTAGGGTCAACTCTGCTCTCTACGCCCCGGGGGACAAATCTCCAGCTGAAGTATCACCTGCTTTGATATTGCGAGGGCTGTAGAACTCCTGCCTTTTGCCCCAAACACACTCCAAAACACACACTAAACACATGGAGGGCGGTGTGCACAGAAACATGCAAACACTGCACGGCTTTGAACAGGCATTTTTATAATAATCATGCGCAAGTGTGTTCCTGATATTGCTTGTTTTACACAATTAGATTCACATGTGTGTATGATGCATACCAAGTGTACAAAAAAACATTAATATTCAGCAAATCAGAGGATCATGCATTATACATAATAACCGCAGTGCATTATGCAGGTGAGGGAAAATCCTGAAGATATGTAGCTTTTGAATGAGTCAGTAAAGTTGACTGCAGGACAAGATTTTACCAAGTAATCCCAAGTTATTTCTCATGTGGTTAGTGACAGACATCAAGCCCCCCCTCCCCCCACCGCTTCTTTCTTGCTCTCATTAGCCAGAGCAGGGGTGTAGACAAATGGTGAGAAATGAAATGGATATGCTTTAAAGTCTCCGTAATGGGTTCATGGGATGCCATGAACACAGCTAATTAAGGTCAGGGGACTTCTCATCACAGACCCTCCTACGGTTGTGCATGTTTCTATCAAGGGCATTTATTATGCAGCCCCGACGATGGTCTGCCTTGCTTCACCAGAGTGAGGTAAAGGGTGTCGCCCCCTGCATGCCAAGAATAATTATCTTCTACCTACAGTATCAACAATTCCCTCCAAATGTTGCCTCTGCTTTCTTGGGCTGCCATAATGCATGATTAAATGACTTTATGTCAACTGTACTTTACACAATAAATTGAGTTATAAGCAAATTAGAACCCGGACAAGGCTGCAGATTATACTAAACCACAGCCATTGTCCCCAGATAACCTGTGAGCTCGTCTGTAATGCGTGTTTGTACGGACAAAGACATTGGCTGTAATTAGTTTAACAAATGGCCCACTGGTCATTTAGGAAAATGCTCCCTTTAAATGCTTAATAGTTCAGGTGACTAACGACTTGCACGAGCAAACATTAAACCGTACATCTATAATTTCTGATAGCCTTAATAGCAGATAGATGGGACTTTAAGACGTGGGATATTACTGCAGAGGCATTTAAACATTTGGACCCGTCTCAGCATGGCCATAATTTACTAAACGTTCCCAAAGTTTGCAGTGAAAACAGGAGAGGTTAATGTCTTTGATATAGATGCTGTGATTATTTACTTGCCTTGAATTATTTAAAAATATGTATTAAAAACACTGCAGCATAATAACCACACTGAACTGTAAGTCCTTATGGTCTTAGTGCGTCCAAATAAAAGGTAGAAAGTAAAACATCTTACATAATTTAAAAACCATAATCATTTCATATCCAAGCCAAAATGAATATAAGTTAATACTTGGCTGCAGGTCACAAAGTTTTAATATCCAATCAAAAGTCTTGAAATTGACTATTGTGCAAATAATATACCAGGGTTTTTTCTATAAAAATAAAGTATGAGGGCGCTGAGCTCCGTAAAAACCTGTTGTTGACTAACAGAAATATTGTTTTCTGGCATCACTTTAAAATGTAACGCCGAAAGTAAGAGGGTGCAGCGCCCCTGTTACCCGGTTTAGACAAAACCCTAATATATTGTTCAAATCTTTATCTTATGATAACTTGAGAAACTAGAATTATTTTATCAATGTACATTATTAAATCAACCTGTATCACGGCTAATATAAGACACGCTATGCATAGTTGAAGCTTTTAAATCTGTTAAAGCAGCAAGGCTTGAGTTAATTGTTCAAATATTAATTTCCTTTAGCTTTTATACGTATTTCTTCAAAGACGAATAAAAAGGACCAACAAAGCACCTAAGTACGTTGATTTGCTTTCATGAGAGAAGTACATGAGAAGATAAATACCACTGCTGGAGCTGGAGCCAGTTAGCTGGATACCATGTGTTAATTATTGAGCTTTAAAGGTGCTAGTACCAGTATTTTATTCACCTATAGGAAAAGCTAGTATAGGTGCTGGACCACTACAAACAAACTATTCCTTTGATTAGGCTTCTCTTTGATTGCATTATACATAATGAGTCATAATACTGTGTTTATATTAATACACTGCTAGTATCATTTTACACTACTGCCACTATTCCTTCACTGAGTGGAGGCTAATGAGCAGGAAGACTCTGTTACTTCAAGTAAGCCTTCCTCTAAGTTATTTGTTTGTTATGTTAAGACCCAGACATTGACAACAGATTAAACCACAAGAAACAATACATCATACGGCTATTATCCAGCTAGATTTGTTCTAAAACTTCTCTTCTATTATAACACTTATCAGTTTAACACTCTGATTATCACAGATATAATACTTTTTGCTATCTGTTGGCTTTCAGTCTGCTGGTGATAAATATCTGAGTGAATTATTTTCATGTTCACAATCAAGGATCTTATTACTGTCTAATCTCACGCTCTAAGAAGCAAAGCTAGATGAAGATCTGGGAGGTTTCTACTTCCAGACTGTTTTCAAATCAACCATTAAGATCTCCATCTTCGGTAATCCTTTGAATGTCATTCCCTCCTGATTTTTAACGCTGCTCTGAGCTCAGAGGCAGCGCAGCAGGAAGAGCTGGGCTCTGTATCTGCTTTACCTCATTCTGAGTCATCCATGCTTTAGAGGAGTTAAAAAGTTAATACCTCAGTCAGTATGGTAGCTGGTGTACATTATATTCACATACAGAGAGGAGCTTAGTGATTTTTTTACCTGAACCGTCTGAGTCAACATATGAATTAAATATCTTGCTTAGCAATTCTCTTGGTTACAGCAGTCTGCTACCACAGCACTTTAAACCTCTTTTTGTTATAAAGGTGAAGTTCTTAAAGTCAGCACTCACTCTGAGCACTAAAAGGCAGATTTGTTCCCAAAAGGGATTTGAGTTAATCTGGCAACTATTCATTGATGCAGGGTTTTTTTTCTTCAAATCTACCATTAACTCACATTCCAGTCAGCCTTGCTTTTTCATGCTCATAAAATAGAAGTCCAGTATATTAATGAATTTCTTTAGCAGCTCATTTTATGGTTTTATCCCCAAAAGTCTCTTATGTGTATTACATTCAACATGTAAATGTGAGGATCCACAGTACTGCCTCCCTGTTTGTCTCTGTCTCTGTCTCCCTGGCTGGGCAAGGCTGACCTACTTTTGGATTCCCGCCTCTACACCTCCTCAGCTGCAGCTCATCCCACTGATTGCCACTACTCACCTACACCTGTATAAATTCCCGGTTCTCATCTCCAGTCTTCGCCAGTTCGTCATTAAACCTGCAGTGGTAAAAACGTCCAGGCCCACATGCTTCAAGATAGATTTTTGTTAGTGCCTTTTGAAATGTTTTTTCCGCCACACTAACCTTGTGCTCTCCCTGTCTAGATCCACCTGATACTCCACCAGCCACGTCCCTTTTGACTTGATCCTCAGCGTTCGCTGTCCTAGCTTGATTCCCTGGGCCATCCTTCCTATTCCCCCCCTGCTTTGTCCACCGGATTTCCCCGCCTGCTCCTCCCTCCCTGAGCTTAACAGTGGCTGGCCAAGATGAACCCCTCAAACACTAATCCGGAACCCTCAGTCCTCCACCATGCTCTGTCAACCCAGGGCACAGTTCTCTGCCAACATGACCAGCTAATCCATGCGCTAGTTGAGAGTAATCAATCCATGGTTCACCACATCTCGGAGCTAGACTGCCAGATCTCCGCCCTGACTACATCCACCTCTTCAACTGCCTCTCCAGCCACCTCCACTGTTGCGACACCTTGCCGGGATTTTCCCATTGCTGACCCCGAACCCTTCTACGGGGACGTTGAGAGGTGCCGTGGATTCTTATTCCAATGCAATAAGGTATTCCGTCAGAGCTCCTTATCTTTTGCCTCAGGCATCACTAAGATAAACTATGTGTTGAGTTTGCTATGTGGGAAGGCTCTAACCTGGGCAGAGGCGTTAATTCAACTGTCGACTATGATTCTTTTTCCTTTCAGAGTTTTTCTGAGCATTTATCTGCTGTTTTTGACCACCCAAATTACTCTGGTTCCGCTGCTAACCGTCTGCTCAGCATGCAACAGGAAAACCGGACTGTGGCGGAGTATTCCATTGAGTTCTGGACTCTCGCTGCTGAAGCTTGTTGGGACGAAATGGCTCTTAAGGCAGAGTTTGTACGAGTGATAGACTCAAGGATGAGTTAGCTGCACGAGATGAGCCCGAGGACCTTCAATCTCTCATCTCCCTTGTGTCCCGCCTCGACTGCCGGCTGAGAGCGCCGCACTGAGCAGATGAAGCGTTCTGCACCCATTCTACCTGGAAGGTCCAGTAACTCGCCTTACTTGGTCTCCTCTGTGTTTAGACAACGAGATTCCACTACTCCAGTTTCCAGTCCACCAACTAATTACTCTACCTCGTCAAAGGAGGAACCCATGCAACTGGGACGAGCCCAGCTTTCCCCAGAGGAGTGGCAGCGACGGGTAAGAGCTGGTGAGTGCATGTACTGTGGCCATTTTGGGCATTTCGTAGCTAGTTGTCCAGTTTGCCCAAACGGGGGAGCTCGTCAGTAAATTTGGGGGTCCTGACGAGCCCGCAACCCTCACCTGCACATTCCCCAACTCTAACCCGTTTTTTGATTCCTGCCAAGCTCTGTGCTAACACCCAGACGTTGCCCCTCCAAGCTCTCATTGATTCAGGTGCAGAGGACAGCTTTGTAGACTGTGAGCTAGCTAAACAGTTATGCCTCATCCTGGAACCCTTGGATGAACCCATGACGGCCTATGCCCTAAACAGATATCCAAGGTAACTGAGCAGACCAATCCTGTGACCCTGTTTATTTCTGGCAATCACCGAGAACTCATCAAACTCAAGATAATCACCGCTCCCACTACCCCTCTTGTTTGGGCTACCCCTGGCCCCACACCCACAACCCTCACATTGACTGGGCAGGAGGACGTGTTATTGCTTGGGATAATTTCTGCCACACTCATTGTTTGCACTCTGCCTTGCCACCTGTCTCTGATGCCCCTAGTTCTGTCTCCTGCTCCTCAACCTCTGTAGATCTAACCGGTGTTCCAGGGGTCTACCACGACCTTGGTGAGGTCTTCAATAAGGAAAAGGCTCTCTCTCTTCCTCCCAACTGACCCTATGACTGTGCCATAGACCTCCTCCGTGGGGCCCCACTTCCAACAAGTCGGCTCTACAACCTGTCCAAGCCTGAGAGGGAGGCCATGGAGAGATACATCAATGACTCCGTGGCTGCTGGAATCATCCGACCATCCTCCTCCCCTCTTGGAGCAGGGTTTTTCTTTGTGGACAAGAAGGATAAGTCACTCAGGCCGTACATTGACTTTCATGGCTTAAACAATATCACAGTCAAGAATAAATACCCTTTACCTCTGCTGAACTCTGCATTTGAACCTCTCCAGGATGCAATCATTTTCACAAAACTTGACCTCAGAAACGCTTACCACCTGATGCGTATCCATCAAGGGGATGAGTGGAAGACGACCTTCAACACCTCCCTTGGTCACTTTGAATATTTGGTCATGTCGTATCGTCTCACCAACGCCCCAGCAGTATTCCAGGCTCTGGTCAATGACGTGTTGCGGGACTTCCTTAACCATTTCGTCTTTGTTTACTTGGCCGACATCTTGATTTTCTCCCAGAGCCAGGAGGAGCATGAGAGCCACGTCCGCCAGGTCCTCCAAAGACTGTTGGAGAATAAACTCTTTGTCAAGACCGAGAAGTGTGAGTTCCACCAGATAGACAGAGTTTCCTAGGTTACATTATCAGGCAAGGCAGTTTGGAGGCAGATCCCGGCAAGATCAAGGCAGTGGTGGAGTGGCCAGTTCCCACCACTCGGAAGGAGTTGCAGAGGTTCCTCGCTTTGCCAACTTCTATCGACAGTTCATTAAGGACTACAGCAAGGTTGCTGCCCCACTCACCAGACTCACCTCTGTTAACCTGAAGTTTTCCTGGAACACAGGAGCCAATGAGGCCTTTCACATGCTTAAATCTCTGTTTACCTCATTCCTATTCTCACCCAACCAGACCCCAGTAAGCAGTTTTTCGTTGAAGTCGATGCATCTGACACTGGAGTGGGAGCCTTCCTGTCTCAAGTTACAGGTCCCAACAATAACCTTCATCCATGTGCCTTCTTCTCCCGCCGTCTCTCTCCAGCGGAACATAACTATGACGTTGGCAACAGGGAGCTGTTGACAGTGAAACTGGCACTGGAGGAATGGAGACACTGGCTTGACGGCAGCGGACCAACAGACAACAGACCATAAGAACTTATCATATATCCAGTCTGCAAAGAGGTTAAACTCAAGCCAGGTGGGCCCTTTTCTTTAGTAGGTTTGATTTCACACTCGCCTATCGTCCTGGTTCCCGGAATACCAAGCCTGATGACCTGTCCAGACTTTTCTCTGCCGACGATCCTGTTACTTCAGATGACACAATTCTTCCCCAGAGCTGCGTCATTGGTCCCTCACATGGGACATTAACAACAGCAGTCGGGAGGCCTTGAAGGAACAGTACTGCCTCCCTGTTTGTTTGTGTACTTTTGGATTCCCGACTCTACACCTCCTCAGCTGCAGCTCATCCCACTGATTTCCACTAGTCACCTACACCTGTATAAATTCCCGGTTCTCATCTCCAGTCTTCGCCAGTTTGTCATTAAACCTGCAGTGGTAAAAACGTCCAGGCCCACATGCTTCAAGATAGATTTTTGTTAGTGCCTTTTGAAGTATTTTTTCGCCATACTAACCTTGTGCTCTCCCTGTCTAGATCCACCTGATACTCCACCAGCCACGTCCAGCCCCTCACCCCTTTTGACTTGATCCTCAGCCTTCGCTCTCCTAGCTTGGTTCCCTGGGCCATCCTTCATAGTCCCCCCCTGCTCCTTCCACTGGATTTCCTCGCCTGCTCCTCCCTTTTCCTAACACTGCCACTACTCCCAGACCCAATCCTATTTCTGGCAAATAAACCATTTTCACTCCACTCCAACCTTCGTCTTCGGTGTTTGTAGTGTGGGTTCAAGTAGTTGCTTGTTCTGAGCGTAACAGTAAATTCAGCATTGGTGGGAAGTAACTCACAACAGTTGCTCTAATATTTTACCAAAGAACTATATAGATATATATTTTCCCCATCTTTACAAGCTGCTTGAAGTACACATAAATCACCAATGATTAAATACAACTATATTATATATATTATTGTGAAACTGTTATACATAAACGGGTACTGTTACTTTTGGTACAGCAAGGCAAGTGTATTTATATAGCACTTTTCGACACAAGGCAATTCAAAGAGCTTTACAAAAATGAAAGACATTAAGAGCATTAAGAAATGCATGATAAAATGGCATTTAAAAACAGTCATTAAAAAGCAAAGATAAAAGAGTATAGTTTGATCCTAATACTTTCAAATGCAGGACTTTTAACATAGTATTCCTACACTGTTGTATTACTCATTTTACTGAATAATATATAAAAGATATTTTTCCACCAAGGATACCTACTATCTTTATATGTTTAACCGTATTTATTATGGGAAAGCCTGCTGAAGGAAGAAAAAGATGAAACAAAGTATTGTGTGGGGAGGGAAATAGCTGTTACAAAAGTTTGAAAGTTTGTAATAAACATCTCTCTCACCAGGACCCCTAGTGTCATTGATTAAGAATATCACAGTGAAACATATATAACCAACATTGATGTGTTCAAATGTAATGGAACATTTTCTTACAATGATCCTAGTTGATAGATGATAGTTTACAAATATCTGTTCATAATAGCCTCCTCCTTCATTCATGTTGCCAATATTGAACTGGATAAATTAAAGTTCAGCATGTGACTTGTATTTCAACAGAACCTACTGCACTTTGAAGCCTGAGTGTTATCTGCCCATGAAAATGCTTTGACACCCAGCAGTTCCAGATTAAATAGATGGAGGGCCGCCCACAGGTAATGCCAAAATAAAGTTTTATTCTAACAGCATAAAATGGAAAATAGCCAAGAGGAACGGACCAAAAAGAGTAAACAAAAGATAAGACATATCTACAGTAGGGATGTAAAGAAATATTTGTGTGCCAATATGATGAAGGAGCCAACCACATTACTTTGAAAAGATGCTGGACCAATTAAACAAGTACAGTAAAGCCTGTTAATTGGGGAGTCTCTTTTCATTTAAAAATGATTTGTTAAATAGTCAAAAGTTGTAATCCGTTTTCTGGAATCTTCTCACAACAACAAAAACATAATTGTGTTGTCAGTTAAAGAGCGTGGACTTCAGCTTTAAGTCTAAATTCTAGAGACCTTGGAGAAATAGTTTGGCATGCTGCATGCATGGGAGTAAGATCACAAGGTCAAAGAAGGAACAAGATAAAAATTAAACTATAATGAAACGTTGCTCTATCGAGAAAGGAGTGGATTTTAAATATTGCAACAAACTTGTTGTCTTAAACAATTCATGTCTACTGCCCCAGATCACGACGCTAATAATATTTCAAAGCAAATGACTACAGAAAAGGATGGATCTGTGTTAATGATCCCCGTATGTAAATGAACCTTTTCACATCTTTGTTTTCCCGCACGCCCCATGCTCATCTGTAGCAATGACCATGAGACTACCCGTGATGAGGAGAAATCTGTGCATGTTTTGGAACTCCACTGTCAGTGTTGAAAGGTATCTTACCAGGGGGTCTTTCTAATTAAACTGGTGCGCAGACCAAGGCTGAGGGAGACAGTGCATCTGCTATGGAAAGTGGCAAGAAATCCTCCAGCTGCCCGTCTGTAAAACATTTCATCTGGCCTCCGTCGGAGGAGGAGGTTTGGGAAAATGCCTTTATTTTTCATAATCCCCCCTCTCTCGCCTATCTTATCCATATTTCATGAAGAGCTCTGGAGGTATGAAATTGTGTGAAACTAATCCACTACTGGATATTTAGTCCCAGATTAAAATCACTCGCTTCACTGCCTCTGAATTCTGCTGGTATTGATTGCCTGGGTCCAAATATAAGTCAAGGATGTACAGAGCATTTTTCTCTGGACTTTTTGAAATTGTATCAGCAGAGTCTTCTCTGCAGTATACCCATGCAAATAGTGCTATGCAGAGTGGGTATCTGTCTGGGTTTTGCACTACCTCAGCACTGCAGGCGTTTTGTTTGGCTCATTTTTACATTGCCAAGATAGTAAAAACTTGCTGTAACCCCAGATGGCACAAAATCCACAAATGCACACCGCTTGATTTAAACAGAAATTAAACTAACCTGAAACCAGCTCCCTGTGATCATACGGTTAGGGTTTTAATTTTGCATTGAGAAAGCAAAGTGATCATGTAAGTATAATTACATGTTAGAGACATTCAGGGCAAATTAGTCCTTTATGCAGGTATAATACCATTACTCAAGGTGTAATAAGTGTGACAGCCTGATGCAGAGACAGAGAACAAAGATAATAAGCAAATACCAGAGATAATACGAACAGCAGAAGTCACAGAGACACTTAATTAACTGCATAGGGATGGCAATATTCTATATTTTTCTTATTGGTGGAAAATTGCATACCAAACTAACAAAATCACATAATTGTAAGTCGCTATTCTTTTTACCTTCCTGCCTGCTTTTCGATGGCACTCAGCCCCAAGCACAAAAAATATTCAGTGCCAAAAGCTACACAAATGATATGCTACAAGCGGCAATCTGCAGGTCGGAAAAGTGAAGACATCAAAGGGTGGACTCTCTTTGCTACAAATACAATCAGTTTATATAAAACTCTATGATAATGACCCTTCTTCTGTCTTTATTTATAACCTGGGTTTATATTTTCCAGCATGTGTATAATCTCAATCAATTGATTTAAGTCTTTTTTTGATGCAGCATGAACTTTATTTGTAATTTATGGCCCCTATTTAGAATAAAATAGATAATAAGGAAGTGTAATCTTTAGGGATTGGATAGCGTGTGATTGACTGTTCGCTGGATTAGAACAATGTTTCTGTCGTACTGGATGGAGCTTTAAGTCCATGAAAATCAACTGTACCATTTTGGTAGCCTAAGAAAGAAATGACAAGGGAAAAAAACGTGTTGAAATATTTTATTAAAACAGCTTTTCCTCTTGTTATGGTGTGAAATTGGCTGGAAAGCGATGCACATACGCAGGTTTGAATTTTATAACTACTATTCAAGTACAGTGTTCAAGTCCTCTTGAAGTCATGGTCTACCTTCCTTTTAAGGCTCGTGTTGGTGACATATTGAGGAGCACCTCTCTTGTTTGTGAGGTTTGAGCAGAGAAGCTTAGAGAAATGACAGGTGCGCCTCTCAAGGCAAGCTGCGGGGGTGGGGGCATTTAGATTTGTGTTAGTGCTGTTTTCCCTCCGGTTGCTCTCCAACACACCATCAGCGAGACTCAATCGTCAAAAAGCTAAAGATGGAGATGTGTCGATGCATGCCTGCCAGAAAATCACAGCCCAACTATTCAGTGCCAAAAGCTACACAGGCATGGCAGGTGAGAAACTGAATGAAACTCAGAATCTCAGCAGGAGAACGAGAGGGTGAAGGAGTATAGAGAACCAGTCTGTCACTGTTTGTTCCATGAAATCTTGTCTCTAGCATGTCAAAAATAGAAACTTTGCAAGTTGGGATTGAAACCTTGCAGAAGAAGTGGGATTTTTAAAACTAAACAAATATGTTCGAGTAAACCTTGGGATGATCATTTGAAAAAAAATGCAAAACGAATATATTTTTATTAAATGTTTTTGTTAAAAAACAAAGGGAATCTATGAAAGGTGATTTACTTGCCAAAAATAGGAAATTCTGTAACAATGAAAACCAGCAGCTTATCTTTGTCTACAAGGAAAACGTGAAGCACTTCCATGTGCACTTGATTAATTATGGAAATAAGAATTTGTTTGTTTTCTCTGACACTTTGGAGCAATAATCTGGCTGCAGATTGGTTTTCAGCAGGTGCTAGCTAGAGTATCATGTCTGGTATAGTACAAGCCCTCTTGTCTCCAAAGATTATCCCATCTATGAAGAGTCTGGCAAGTAAACAAAGGAACAGGTGGTTGGCTGCAAAAGAGGCAAAGGAATAATAACACGTCCACAGTACATGGATCCGGGTCTGTTTGTTTTTCTGAGCTCAAGCTCTCGAGTCACTCACTGTGAGCGTGAGCATAATGACAGTGTTCAGTCATCTCCTCCACTCCAAAACCATTCGGAAGCTTTGACGATAGTGCTTTTAGTGTGGTCATAAATATTTTCTTTATTTTCCAGTTGTTTGCTTTAGTCACACCACAATGGTTTGAATGGTTACCTGGCAGCTTTAAAATCTTAACTACTCTAAAATTATCTTGCAGTGTACAGTGGCTATCCATAAATGCTTAAAGACGTAATTGAGAATTTGGGGAAATAGGCTACAGTTGTCTGTCGTTTATGAAGTAAGAGGGGGAAATCTTAGCTTAGCACACACTATCCAGTATCCAGGATTCTTAGAGCCCTACCCTTCAGAAGCAGAGACACAACCAGAGCTGTAGAGGGAACACATTTTGGGCTTATAGTAATCAGGTGATGAGAAACATGACATTAAAGCATGCTTACATTTGCTCTGTATCTGCTGGATGTGTAAAAAGCACCACTTGCAGGTTTACCATATCATCCGAGCTGTGATAATACTTAGTTACCTTTTGTTTCTTCTGCCCCCAAATGTTTGCATTTTGTGCCTCTACTGGGATGTTCTTCCATGCTTTAATGTTCGAAAAGCTCTTTATTTTTGTCATACTGCCTGTGCTGCAGCATCTCTTTTCACCCTCTGTCTAAAACCAGAGCCCAGTCTACTCTGATTGGTTAGCTGGCTGGCTCTGTTGTTATTGGTCAACCGCTGAGTGATATCCCTCCCCTTAGCTTTTCACAATACAATGTGTTAGAACTCTAGCCAATAGGAGTGTGAGTGTTACATAGTGATGTTACTATGTTACAGAAGTAAACTAAAGATTGGTTACATGCACAAAAACCTATACAACACACAACAGGAAATGGAAAACCTCAAAAGGCATGACCATTGTAACAAAACGTGATAAAACCAAAAGTGCATACAATGTAGATCATGTAAACCCAGGCTGTATTGATTTTCACAGTAGTATTCTCCAGTAGTGGAAAGTAATTAAGTACGTTTGCTATTAAAGTACAATTGTAAAGTACTTAAATTAAATATTTTACTTAATACACTTTAATTCAGACACTGTACTTAAACTATATTTCATGCAGAACCTTAATTTGCAAGAGTTATTGTACACTGTGGTATTGCTTCATTTACTTAGGTTAAAGATCTGAGTACTTTCCTCTAGTACTTCACACTGCTCTTAAGCGATGAGACAAGCCATCAAGGATCCATTCAATGTGGATACTTACTGTGAGTGCCCCTACTATATAATATATTGATGTTACTTAGTCCACACAAAAGTAAGTTGAGACATAACTGGCTTCTTATATTGGGCCAAGTTTGTGGGTCAAACATTTGTGCACCTCTCACAGCAAAACAGATAGGAGCTAAAACTCCAACGCCATTTCCCTCTATGTATTCATTGCAAATATAAAGTATTATGTATTCATTGCAAATATAAAGTATTATGTATTCATTGCAAATATAAAGTATATCAGGCCTGATTATCCTAAGCATTACACAGCATTTATTGGCTGTGCTGTTGAAGCCATATAGGAATGACAAGGCCCAAATATTCCAAAGGCTCCAAGTTTCTGCAGCACACTATATTGAATTCAGATTGCTGTATGTTTTTGTAGATTCCCTGAGGAGACATGTTTTATAATGAACCCCCTTGTGATGACTTCCAGTCTCAAGGCCCTACGATACATTGATGCTGGATTTTCTTTTGGGGCCAACCATTTTACCTTCATATCGAAAATTCCCCAGATGATTGCGCTCTTCCTGAACCCATACTTCGCTGAAAACATTACACCCCGCTCTGCCAGCAGATTTCAACGGGGAAGACTCATTTGAATGTGAAAAACTGTGTCTTGTGAGAGCATTATTCCCAGGTGGGGCAAGCCTGCCCTGGAATTCATATTTATCAGGTTCTACTTCGAGTACAACTCGTATCAAAGAGGGAGCGAGTATCATTCCACAAATACTGAAATGATAAGACAATTCCATGGAGTTGTAACATGCCTTTAAAGTCTCCAAAAAATAAAAAAGAGACTCAAAACAAGGTCAAACATCTCCCAGAAAGATCTCTTTAGCCTTCAAAGGAGCCTTGACAGCCCCACCCTTCATGTTTCTTAGGAAAACATAATCATATTTATTCATGATGTACTTTAATGAAACAGTGAAAACAATTAATTCACAATGTCAAATTTTTATTCATTTTTGAAAATTGTCAGTCTTTAATTGACAGCTCTGTTAAACACAGAAACACACACATCCATAAAACATCAGTTATTTCAGAGTTTAACAGTACATTTTGGCAGCTGCCTTTGCTGCTTTTCTTATCTTTCATATTCCTTTGATAGAAGTGGCTGTGGATGCAGAAAAAATAACGCATGCCCAGGGAAATTTTTACCATGACAAGACTTATAAGGAGTTACGTTGAAGGTACTTTTTAAAGGTCATGTTCTTATAACTTAATTTGCCTCAGGGTTGTGTGAGTGTGAGTTTCTCAAAGGATGTTTCTGGATGTATTCAGCGTGGACCTAATGTTCCTGCTTTTTGTGTCAGCATGAGGATATCTTGGATGGCAGAATTTTGAGGCTGATTTTAAAAACATTCTAATAAGTTTGTGAGCAGGAAACATGTGACAAGAAGACAACAAAATCCTTTTCATGTACAGCGATTAGATTAGAAGCATGTATTGTCATTGTACATGTACTTTTACATCTGCTTTATGTTTGGGTTGGTATGTGGGTGTAGCAACCAATATGCACACACTGAAGGAATGTAAAGCTCAGCAGTTTGGCAATTATGACATGTTGAGTGCAATTCATTTTTATGATAATTTAAACTAGGAGGAAAAAAGCCAAGGGTAGCAAGAAGCTTAAAGCATTTAAATTATGACCAGTGTGTGTTTTCATAATGATTGCATTGGACCTGCTGCTCGTTAACATGGGCCAGGCTGAGGTGTGTGGGTCCAGGTTTGCTGGGCGGTGGGAAGTACATATCACAGAATGTTCCGGAATTCTGCAGAACGTCCAGATGGTCCAATGCTGGATAATGTGATGTCAGCCTGACGTGATTCTAGTAGAGACATTCAACTCTGCATGCAAAGTCCGTATTTATTGCCTGATCTTTGAAAACCAAGAAGAGGATATATGGATTTCTGAAGTAGTCAGCCTTAAAACAAACCTGTACGCCTGGAATTGTGAACTTTTTATCTTGGCTGTGCTTTACTCAAGCCAAATAGAGAACTCTGAGTTATGCCATGAATTTATTATTTGTTTTCAACTAGAAATCATAGAATAGTAGATTTTGGGCTAAATCATTCTCGGCCTCTGCCAAAATAATTTATGTCAGAAAAGTTTATCTTTCTGCTAGATGAAACAGAAGATTTCATGTATCTATGCTGTGGGTAACAACATAACTTAATCGCTCAAATAGAGTCTTTCATTCATCATCTGGTTTGGGTTTTGAATACCTGCATTGTAGGGAGATTCAGCAAACAGAGCTGCAGTCTTCACCAGAATACAGACTGCTCTTGGCTCTGAAATGAGTCTAAAAAGCTAGATGAATATCAACTTATTAATATAACAGCTGAGACAAAAACAGCTAAACCAAATCCCCTTATATCAAACACCTTTTTAATTCAACAACCTTACTTCACCATAAATTAAAGACAACTGTGTCAATAACAGAACACTTCTTTAGCCATGGTCAAAACAAATACTTTACTGTTCTTTCTTCTCTAATACTTTTGTTTTCACAGCTACTTTTCAGTTTTGGAGGCACAATAAAGTCTTATTCCTAAAGCCAGCTTCAGCTCTTGCCGAGCTTAACCCTAGACCTGACGAATTGATCACAGAGATCATGTCTGATCCCTCCACATCTGTCAGAAAGTTATTGCGGCGGCTATGTGTCTGAGCTAGGCAGCTGCAGAGTACTGCTGAAGTTCTAATATAAAACAAAAACCTAAATCAGTCTTAAAAAACTGTTTTAATTTACACTATGAAAAAATATTCAATCAAACTGAAGTATATCCACTAGTTACAGATCTGTGTTGGCCCCAAAGTGTAATTGCCATTTGTTCAAATCTGATTATATCATTGCTAATCGTAGAGTAAGAATAGGAGTAGATAGAATGGGTGCCTTTTCTAGGCCTTTCATCATGATGCAGTGAAGAAAACCTACTTTCTGCTAATTTGTAAAATCCCTTTATCAGAATTCATTCATGTCACATAATAAACCATTTGGACAAATGTTTTACCACAGGTTTTATAAAAAGTAAAAACAGCAAGCAAATACCCAACTGTACTAAGCCACAGTAACTGTATGATGTCCCATTGGGCGGTTTGTGTATACTTCGTATATATACATCCGGGACTGAAGGTGGTGGTGGCAAAGTCCGTTGGGACTTTGCTTGGAAACCGGTGGGTCGCCAGTTCAAATCCTTGAGATGCCAAGTGCACTGTTCCCTACACTGCTCCTAACACTAGGATGAATCAAAATGCAGGATGTCAATTTCCCCCTTCTTGAGGCGATTAAGGGATCCCTCTTTTTCTTCTTCTTTGAAGCTTTTTAGGAGTTAAAAAAATTCAACAATGCTGTCTAAAAAAAGAAAATACCAACAACTGTATAACAATGTAATTATACAACTGAAATCTGTGAGTCTCACCTGGTAATATACTGCATACATACACAAATAGGATGCTAATTGAAAAATGCTGAAATCTTTCTGTCAGTGCAGCAATACAAAAATTAGCTGCTGCATGATGTAAGACTTGTGCTTAAACAGACCTATCCTATTATACACACTGTGTGGAACTGCTATTCCTGGCTCCTCTGAGGTTAACAGGGTTAATGCAGGACATGGTGGCTCGAGGCCTGAAGGGAAAATTAGTTTTACTGGTGAAATATCACAGAAAGATCCTGCAAAACTCATCTGACCATCTATGCAACATGATTTCCAGTACTTAGCTTGTCCTCATACAGACTGAATCAGGCAATCATATTCTGAATACAAAAAGCAGTTTCCCAATGGGATTTGTGGGAGAGGTGTGAATAACAACCAACTGATGGCTGTCTGCCTTTATTGATGGCTTTAAAAAGAAAACCTGTTTGTCCTAATGGCACCACGGTCTGATGAATACATATCCAGTAGGAGAATCGTTGTGTGTTAGTGTGTGTATGCATGTGTGTGGCTGTGAAATCATATGGCTCATGAGAAATCCTCCGTAGGGATAGGTTCCAGCAGATTGGGCTGCCGGTAGGGTAAAGCAGCGCTACATCCAAGAATTTAGTTCTGAGCCTCGATTTCCTCTCTGGGCTTGCCGGTGTTTGTTTTTCCTAAACATTGTTTACTTTCTAGGGGGTGTGTGTGTGCGCACATTTGTGTTTTATATTAGTTTTTCATGGATCTGACGCTAAAACTGGGTGCCTGGCAGTAATAAAAATTAAATCCCCATCGGCTTCCATTCCATGAAAAATAGATTATCCGCACAGTGGCTAACTGACAAGGTTTGTTTCAGGTCTTTTAATTTCAAGTAATGTTGGCAATGACAAAACTGCCAGTGCCTTCTATAAATAGCATGAAAACCAAGGCCGATAGCACTATTTAACTCAACATCATTCTTCTTCATAGCATGCCAAGTAGAAGATGTTGTATCAGTTAGGCTGAGGTCAAAAGGCCGTATGAGGTTATTTCCGTACAGTATCCTGCTGTGCCCGACTCTGTTTATTCACTTTCTCAAATGTTTGTTTTTCAAAGACCAGCCTCTTTTCCTGCACTTAATGCGACTTTCTTCTTTGGCCTCATCAGCAAATATGAGAAATCAGGCCCGCTGGGTATGAAGTAGGTCAAACTGTTAGTAGTTAATTTAGGCTTGGCTTAGACGGGCTTGAAACAGCACTTATTTTTCAGTTCACTTAAAGCTCTCTCTCTCTCCTTGGATAATAGATGATGCTGTCCCAAACCCTTAATCTTATAACTTTGCAATATTCCAAACTTGTCTATTTTTCGGAAACATAATTTCATGCTCTTGGGTAATGCAAAGAGCAATTATTTGTACCGTGCTGTATGATAAAAACACTCAGTTCTGTGCGTCATTAACTCTAAATGTTGTGTGAGACACAGAGGGGTTTACAGTGTACACCTCCATTACACATGCATTGTTGAGGTTGTTTACAACACATCCTGCTGTGTGTGCAGCACATGTCACTCACATGTCATCACATTTCAGACTTCCCATCCAATCCCCCTTACTACCACGATACCTCAGTCATATCTACAGCTCGGATGTCATTCAGTAAATGAAATGCAACAACCCTTGCAAAACGTTAAGGGACAAGTTAAATAGTTCACTCCGTCAATATGACCCGTATATGGCAAAAAGAGAAGGCATTTTTTTGGTAGTGATATATTTGAAATAAACATTGATTATATTGTATTAGTCTTTCAAAGTCAGAATTTAAAAAAGGTGTATTATTTAAATCAGATACATAACTTCCCTCACTGCATTTGTGGCTAACAAATTTTGCAATAATTTAGCTGATAACATATTTTCTGTTGATTTTCAGATATCATATTCATGTATTGTTAACAACCTGGCACACGCTAAACAGCCCGTCCACTTTCAAAAAGAAGAAACAACTCAAAAACTACAACTCAGTGGTAAAGCAAAGGCATACTAAACTTGGTAGTATTAATATAGCTCAGTTAATATAATGTTTTTATCATTTGCACTCTTTGCCTTCTTACTGCGAAGGGGCCCTTTTGCCAAGTTTTAACCTACAAATTTCAACCACAATAACAATTGAGCAATTATGTATTTAAGAAACAGTAAAGAAAAGCTTTTGCCTTTCTTCTGTTCATAATAACACAACCCTTTGTTTTGTTTTTCTTTGTTTTAATTAAGCACATACAACTCTAATGTTATTTACTTGGGTTAATTAAGGAACTCTAATTAAAATGTGTTACATGATTTATAGAGTTGTAAAGGTTATTACAGCCATTTGACACAGTTCAGTAAAGCTAATTCTACTTCAGAGAAAAACTTACTTGCTTCCTATATATTAATATAATATAATTTTAATTGGACAATCATACATATCTTACTGTTTTTGCTGTCCGGGCACTGCACAATAGCTGCCAACTGCTCCTAGTACAAGGATGGGTTAAGTGCAGAGGACAAATTTCACTGTGTATGCTCTGCTGTGGCACGTGTGTGACCAATAAAGAGGGTTTCATCCTCCCATTCTATTCTGCAAGCTCAAGTCAGCCATCATTCATAAACTAATATGGTTTGTAGCACTGTGTATTGCAGACAAAAAATAAGCTTTTAAATAATTATCAGGTAGTAGAGAAAACCTTAAATCCTTGACGCATTTCTGGATAAATTATGAAAACAATAACCACTTTGAGTTACAAAGATTAAAGCAACAATGTGACCGTCTTTGTGGTTATCTTGTACTCACTTAGAGATGGTTTAGAAATTAAGAGGCAAGACATTGTATGAGTACGCTGGAAATGTGAGATTATAAAACTGAGTTAAGACCAAATAGACCATTTCTCCCAGTTCTCTTATATCAGTGGCAGTTTGTATAACATTGTTTGCATTTTCTAACATTACATTTATGCACTAAAATAGACATTTAATCCAGCTCACTGGCAAATTTGATGGTTTTTTTCTTACTAATTATGTAACCATAGGCCTGATCCTAGAAAAGCCTGTTTTTAAGTACTCCCACCACCATCCGATTTGATTTACCTTTCTTTGCCGTTACTGCATATTAAAACAAAGGAGAAACAACACAACACAGAGAGTGTTATTCAAATAGTACACATACAACATACATTTTCAACCGATATGCAGAGAAACTATTTTAACAGAGGGTTTTTAGTATCCCTCACATGATTCATGCTGATAGGCAGCGCGCACAATAAAGATTGAATCAGCCCTAAAATGTGTCTGTCACGTTTAACGTCAGAACCGTATTGATGTGATTTATGGGATCCTAAGTTAATGCAGGCAACAGTAAAGCCACACAGATGGGCTGTAACTTAGACATTAAGTGGCATATATTGGTTTTAATAGACTGAGATCTGTCACTAAAGGTTGAATACTTTGATTTAGAGCCTTTTACGACTCCTGGTCTCAGGTGTTGCCTTGCTTACAGTCAACATTACAGGGTATGAATGCAACCCTTATTTATTTTATTTTACTCACACATCAAGGACTTTATGTAAAAAATGTTTTTAAAAAAAGCCATTATCTATCTAACTGAATAGGTATAGGAGAAGTATTTTCTTCTTCTTATTTCCTATACTGACACATGTTTATACCATGGCCTCATGCTGTTACAATAGTTACCTGTAGCAGCGTGACACATAATTGAAATGTAAGAACTGTATTGTTGCTATGGTTACCTTCAGTTTGATATGAGTTTCAAACTGATTTAAAGTGGTTAAGCTTTTGACCAATCAGAAACAAGTGTTTTCTGTTGTCATGGTGCACTGAGGGGTCAGAAAGGGTCTATATGATGTGAAGCTAAGTACAATAGTACTTAAATACATACTGCCTTGATGTGACATGTTGTCTCTTGAAATGTATTGAAAAGGAGAAAAAATACGTAATATACTTTAACAACATACTGGTTAATAATAACCATCATATTTTAAAATGTATTATTGATATCGTGTTGATTATACTCATAACTTTTATTAATCCAGCATTTGTTTTGTTTTGTTTTGTACTATAATGATTACTAAACCTCTCTCCACACCCTATGTCTCTGTGAGTGTAATTCATTTGTCAAAACATTGAAGAAATGCACAATAAGCCAAGATAAAGGTGATATCAAAACACAGTTGAAATAATATAAAGTTTGTCTTTATGGCAGAGGTAATGGCCAAATATGAACCGGTTTATAACACACTACAATATGTAGAAACAATTTTACCTGACAGTGTTTTCAGTATCACACATGTGATACCATGAGATGTGTAGCAATAAAAATGGAATCACGACTATTTAAGTCAGAACAGTATTGTTGTGATTTATGATCTCCAAAGTGAAAGAAGCGCTTTTCAAGTTTAATTATCATCTGCACCGAGAATCCATGGAATGAGATTTTTGTAGCATCATACCTTAACAATAAAAGATTACATGTCCAATTTAAAATAAAATACAATGTTCATATATGTTTATATATGAGGGATCTATAAATGTCACTAATATACAACATGGATTCAAGGATTCAAAGGCTTTTTAGGCACCAGACGCATAAGGATTATGGACAACAAGTTAGAGCGATCTTGACTTGTTCTTCTTTTTGTGAAGAAGTCAAGATGGTGAACATTTGTGTGCCTGTGTTTCTGCATTGTGTCTATCACACTGTACAGGGGTTTATATGTTCTTCTCACTCAGTGTGTACAGGTTTACGCTCACAGCAGAAGCCTTACCACTTTTTCTTCCATTTTTGTTAATTAGCTTCACATTGTGGCTAGATTTGCTAACAGCACTGCACGTCCTGTAGACCTTAAACACACCCACAGAAAACAAGTCTTTGTCTAACCAGCGTTTGTTCATATCCGGGATAAAATACCCCTCTAACTTTTGTCTTGAAATGGCCCATAAATTCCCCAGTCCTAGGGGTGGGCATCAGACGCACCAGGGAGAAAAATGAACTCCATCAGGAAGCTGGATACAATTTCTCTGACACATACAACCTTGGTTCAGTAAGAATATCTCTGTATCCTGCCGACATGTGATCTTACGAATCTATCTGGGATAGCTTGTCTTACTGAACTCTAAACAGGTCCTTTTAAGCACCATCATTCATCACTTTCAACCCTGTTTGTGGGCTGCAGATGATACCCCACAAGCTCAATAGCCGGCAGACATTTAACAATATGTCACACGGCATTCTCAGACAACCCACACTTAAGGCTTTTGCTAATCCAACGCTTCAGGTGTTGACAAGATGAAGCGCTTAAGGCATCGAGCAAAGCTGATCACATAGTATTGTTACCATGACAGCACTTAATCAACATCTATCACGGCTGAGCTTTGCAGAATTGTCATTACCATTCCTGGCTAGTGAGTATGTAACTCCACAGGCGTCTTTTTTCCTTGTTTTGCGGCTAAATCTGTCTTTGTTTGTGATGATGGTACAGTGCCGCCGAAGCACTTTCTGCTGATGGAGAGGTTCAGCAGATAAATGATGAAAGGGATTTTCTGAGAACCGCTGTTATTGCTCTTTCAACTATTTTTACTGCCTTATTTTGATGATTGCTGGGAGGTTCAACTCTTCTAAGACAACCTCTCTGCACAGGCTTACGAAAATTGTGAAGCTTGTTTACTTATGGATGAAGATGAAGTACTGTGTAGTAATTGAAGGGCTGAATTAGTTGTCCCACAGTTTGCTGGATCCCTGCTGGAAACCATATTTACTCTGAAGCCCCGTTCTCAAACGCATACTAAATTAATTTAGTGTCACAATTTGAGGAGAGAAGGTAGTGGTGTGCAGTTCAGAATGGAAAGCCCCTTGAGTTAGATTTTTAATGTTGAGCTTTAAAAACAAAATTGACATTACTTGTAAAGAGTGTCTGAAATGATGATCTGATGTGGAAACATGTAAAGTTGTTAAAAAGCCTTTGGAATAAACACAAATAAATTCAATCAGGTGCCGAATGACAATTTAATTTCAATTTAAATTCAACAATTATACATTTTCTGTGATACATTATCTAACCTTTTGAATATGTTTTTCGTATTTTTTTTAATGAACCATTTCCAAACTATTACAGATAACCATGCAAGTGCAACTTAAATTAAATGGATTCTTCAGAGCCTGGAGCAAATTGTGTGGGCATAACAGACACACCTTTTACAAAATTACAATCAGTCAAAATTAACTAAGAAAGGTTTGCAGGTTTACAGAAACAGAAATTACAGTCAAAACTGTCAAAATTGTACATATTTGGTATAGTTTAGAAAAGAAAAGAATAATGTGAAAAACACTTATTCGATTTTAAAATTAATACAAATAGGATGTTTAACAAATATAAAAGTGATGAAATTTGTGTTTCTTAAGGACTTCAGTTTATGTAATATGCATTTTATTATGTTCATTCTTTTTCAGTGTATAGATTTTATGAGAACTCTAAGGTATGTGTAATAAGCAATAAGAAAAAAGTGCTTTGGTTTCAAATCCATTTTGTTATTTGAAACAGTATTTTTACTTCCTGGGGTCCCACTGCTGTATGTGTACTATATCAGTGCAATAGTAGTATTAAATATTGCAAATTCTTAAAAAACGTTATCAGTTCAAATCATGTTTACAACGAATCTTCATTAAATCAGGAAAAGTCATTAATGATTAATGTAGTGATAAAACAATGTTGAGTATATTTTGTGAGCCTTTTAAAAGGGTCATAAAGAGGAACATTGGGGTTAATTTGAATTAATGCTCAAGTGTGTAGTTTGAGTGTCTCCTTCACTCACCAGAAAGGGGGGATTTAGTTATATTTAATGTGTTCCATAAAATCACAAGAAAATGCATCTTGATTTATTTCATTTGTAGTCCAAATCTAATTGCTCATGTTCACCACTTCATCTTAATGAAGTAACAGGCTGTATGTAATAGAAGTGAAATATTATCCCGCATGCAACTTATGAATGTGCTTTAGAAACGGCTTAATCTGAGGAGCTGCCATCTATTACAGTGACATGCAAAAGACTCGCACCAGGAGAGACTCTCCCCGAAAAGGCTTGAGTACTTCCTTTAATGAATGAGGCCTGTACATCAGTGATGACCCGGACCATGTGGTTAGGCTCTCCAGCTGGTGTTCCAATTTCCATTAATATTCTGATATGACGTATTTAGTTTGCAGTAGCTCGAAGAAGCGGGTTATCTCAGCTAGGAATCCACTAATGTCAATATTAAAAGGGATATGAGGTATTTTCAACCGTAGAATTTCTGTGATCTATGCGAGTTCACCTTCTGTGATATTCAGAATAATTTGTGAGGAAGAAGAAAAAGTCAGCGAAGCTCTCTTCTACCCTTCACCACTATCATGCATCAAATTCAGGGTAGCATTTTCTTGAATTGCCTTGATCAGTAATGCAGCCATCTGTCATGTTGGCAGGTACAGTACAGGACTCATGAGTGAAGCACTCAAAGAGAAATCTGTTGTTGTTTTTATGAAAGACGTCATCTGTCCAAAGTTAATGGCAGCTGTAAAACTTGCCACAAAGGTTAAAAATAATCACATGGCCTTGACAACATCCTGGATTTTATTCACACCCCAGCAAAGGCATGAAAACATGTGGTATGTGAGAAAAGAGGAAATGGAGCAATGACTAAAATCGTCACTGATCTAAGCTAAGTAAAAAATGTATATTCTTAACGTTTATGTGTGTCTTAATTATGTCATTGTCTCGACTAAAGTGAAATCTTATTTTATACACACATAATAAAATGTTCAATCATACAATATTCATCATATTACAATACTTTGGTCCTTCCGATACCTTTTCCACCCACTTTTATCTGTTGAGGTTATTGCTGTAAATATCACCTGGGACGCTGAGTGACAAAATAATGACAACCTCTTTTGAGGTTGACCAATTTCCCAGGATTGAATGAGCAGGATGTGTGCAGAGTGAACAATATGTGCACTCGCCTCCCGAATGGTCTCTGTCAATAACATTCTGACATCTCCCAAAGAATGTGTTCAGACAAATAGATTGGACGTCTCACAAACAGACGCTGAGGGGAAAAAGAGAGCTTTAAACACATACGCACATTGTCCACCGGCCTCTGTTTATTTTTGAAACGCCCTTTAGATGAGTGCATTTACAGGCAGAAAGGGATCACATTAAGCAATGGCAAAATGTGTGGAACCAGGTTTCCAAGAAATTCATTTCTGCTGGAATATAATGTAATTGAGACATAAATCTAAAAGAGAGCTTGCTCATACAGTAACTACAGCATGTTCAGAAATATTAGTTAATTAAAGTGTCTTTGAATGGGCTGGGTTTGTGTGACAGGAAAATCCATCCATTCCATTAACATGGTAACTGTATCTATTTGCATGTCAAATGTCAAAGAGAGTATTGAGTTGTGGTTTGACAAATACATGTCTCATTTATTCTTGTTATACGACACTTTGACTCATGTAAAGCAGATAGTTTGAGTCGCTGAAGGTCATTACTTTTGAATTTGAACCCAAATTAAATGTGTTTTCATCCGTATGCACATCCTTTGTACATGTGTTATTTTTAGAAGTGTAATCTATCATCTCTTGTTTGAATCATCTTCTCCTAATATATGTTTTAGTGGGATGAACATGTGCTGGTGAAGACAGGTGTTTTTTGTACATCACTGGTGTTAATTAAATGGTTCATTGGATTTGAAAATGATTCACACTGGATTCTTTTTCTTTTTTTATGTGTAAAATGTTACAAAATGATAACTGGTGTGAAAAGAGAACACAGATTTTTGATCTTATTAGCATGTCTTAGTTTTATTAAACTAGGATTAATGCAATAAACAGTAAGTTCCCATGCTATATGTAAAGACATCTGACATATTTACCACCTGCTCAAGGTAACGTTATGTACATTAACATTACAGTATAAAAACTAACATTTCAGTAATGGCCAGTGGTTTTAGGATTTTTATACCCTTTACTTGAGTTATATCTGCATTTAAAATGATGCTAAAGTACAAGTACATTATGATGATAACATAAATGTACTATCTGTAAAAGTGGTCATTATGGGGAGAATAGCCTCTGTTAAAGTCATTATATTTCTCTATGCCATTCCTTTATTATCACTGATGCATTGAGCTTCATTTTAATGTTGCAGCTTAATTAAACATCTTTATGTACAGTTGGGTGATTTAGGTGAAGCAATATATATTATAGTTGTAATGAAACTTAAATAGTTTATTAAAAAAAACAATACAGTATAAGCAACTATATTGAGAAATATTATTGAGTTATTATTGTTATGAACAAAGGCGCTAACCTTATTCTGATGGCATCTTCTACGCTGTGATTTGCTGGTTTTTTTATTTCATTGTTAATGATTATATTTGGACCATGAAATGTTGAACATACAAAAGACGACATTTGCAGATGTCTGGTAATGGGTATTTTTTTCAGTATTTTTCTATAATAGACCAAAGAATACTGGATTAACAGTTGTCAGGTTAATGGACAATACGTTTGTGTTAAGATATTGTCCTAATTTATAATATCATCTAATAGCTTATAAAGAACATTTTAATATATTAAATAACAATTACTGTGATGCAGGGGGATCAAAAGTTCAATATGTGGAGTGGAAGCACAAGATATTATACAATTAATATACAATATCTCAAAATGTAACTTGCATTTCAGTTGTTTGGTAAATGAACCTTGTTAATTTCCTGAAACTGAATCAATGGTGGTGACAGATGGTCAATCATTTTCTCACAACCATTAAAGATTTTAATTAAATGGCTAATTAAATATAAAAAAGTAGGGATACTGGGAACACATAACAATTAAAACCAAGTATTATGGAAGGAGTTCTTAAAGTTGAACTCTTCTTGCCATTTTTCACAAAACAAAAGAAACGTTGATCTTTAGTAATAAATTCCAGATAACATTTTACAGGGTTGAAGCGTGGTATTTTGAAATGAAGCTCCCTAAATGTTAAGTGTTGCTAGCCTATGTGTTACTGTGTCAGATCCAGCCGCTGTAGATGAGGTTTTGTTATCAGAGTCTCCGAGCAGCGCAAGGGAAGAGGGACACAAAAGTAGGGAGTCATAAAACATTCATTCAAAGTCCTCTCTTCCGTGCACGCTTAGACAATGTAACATTCAAAACAACTGGAAAATGTCGGTCCAGGAAGCATGTGTTGTAATCTTTAAACTTTTTTTCCCTGAGAATAATGTAATGGGGGGAAATGTGTTGGAAAAAATGGTTTGTCTTGACACATTTAACTGTCACTCATTGTCTAGTGAAAAGTATAGCGAGTGTCTCATTCGTATTTCCTTGCTGGTTTCAATGAAGTCATGATAATATTCTTTGGCAGGCATATGCTCTTGAAATAATAGGATATAATTTAGCAGGGAAAAGAATGCTGTTTTTATACTGAATCTTGAGAGAATCACACCTCATTTAGACTTGATTAGATGCCGTTTAAGTTTGGTTTTCTTGAGCTTACTTGACATTTATATTCAAAATGGTAAACAAAATTAATTCCTTGCGCAAATTCATCTCTTCAGAATTAAAGTCGGCATGGTATGTGACGGGTCGTTCATTTCGCTTCTTTATTTCATATTGTTATGAGGTCTTTAAAATGTAACTGCTCTTTTTTCTTTCTCCACACCTATTAGAGAACACAGCTGTGATGAAATAGAAATAAAGGAATAAGGTTACCATGTGTTCAACTGTTTATGCGCTAAGCAGAGGTTTGATGAATTACAAGTCAGTTAGTCCATTTTGCTGACGGAATGCAAATTTATTTATGACTCTGAGACTGGGAGAAAATGAAATCATCATATATTTCCAAACACACATGCAGTGTTTTAGATTAGGGGAATCTATTTGGGCTGGAAACGCATTCTATGAATAAATTGTTTGAATTCTCTTTCGAAACAACTCTTGGAGCACTACACTCACACGTTGTCAGGCCTCTTTTCACCAATCAAGCTCTTTTCACAATTCACAAAGAATCTGAAGAATCTGAAGAAAAAAACTTAATTCCAGGGCACGACAGGACACTGTCTTCCTCCAAGTCAAGAGAGTTGTACTTTGAATCGAAACACCAAATCAACTTTAATTTTTAGAGTGTCCTCTTTTGATTTATAGTCATGGAATAAAATGCAGCCCATTTCGCATGATTTGGTGGTTATCCTATTTTAAATTTTCATCAAATCACATTCTCGGGCCATATCTGTAAAATTGAGAAATCATCAGAGCTGAAGTAGTGGGATATTGGAAGTTCAGCTTCATCAGCAGTCTGTGCTGCTGAAATGAGAGACCTTCAGTAGGCTCCTTCATCCTCACCCACCCTCGCCTTCACTTTCTCCCTCTCTGCTTTTTTTAAACTCTCCATCTATCACACTCTCATTCGGGTTTGATACTCAACTGCACAAAATGTGGTGAGATCACACTAGGGCTTCTTTATCTCCACTTGTGTGAAATCGTTTAATTAAAGTCACAGCGTATTCAGATCATGACTTCTTTATTGGTGTATATAACCAGTAAAGATCTGGAGTAAAAGCCTATGTGCATTACTAATGTATGATGATGATGATGATGATGATGATGATGGTGCTTATATTACTTTCAGATAACATGTGCTTGAACATTGTTATCCTGGATCATGAGTGAGGCATATATGTAGGTAAGAGGAAGTGGGTTCCCTATCCATTATAATCTATAAATGACAGTGAAGAGCCCACTTGAGATGTTGAAGTAATGGCTACTCTTCCAACAATACTGGGATTTGTTTAGCCCCAAATTAATTTCCCCAGCCCCATATCAATAATATTTAATTAAATTGATACACTATTGATCTTCATACAGTAATATGCATGTTAATT
Organism: Eleginops maclovinus; assembly: GCF_036324505.1. Taxonomy (NCBI): domain Eukaryota; kingdom Metazoa; phylum Chordata; class Actinopteri; order Perciformes; family Eleginopidae; genus Eleginops; species Eleginops maclovinus. The sequence continues at coordinate 17,063,500 of NC_086371.1, forward strand.
AAAGACTAAAATGCTGCGGCATGCAAATCTGAACCTCAATTTCATTCTCATTGGACTGCATCCTCATAAGTGGTTTGCAATGTAATATGCAATCCGCTGATGGCTTATTAAGATCTTTACAGTCATTTAATCTGAGACTGTGGTCAATTATATCTCTCTGGAGGAGCATTGCAGTTTAATTTGATATAAACAAAACAATAGGCTGTGAAGCTGTGGTCATGATGGAAGTTGATACACCCTCTCTCTCTCTCTCTCCCACAGTCTGTGCTGGAATACAGTCTGAGCTGCATCCTCCTCAAGGGACCTTCCGTGTTGTTTGTAAACAATAAATAATATTAATTTCATAATGGACACCTTCATTGGGTCGATGCTTATCGACCTGGCGAATCAGTTGTCTTCATAGGCTGCATATGTTCTGAGTGTAATTGCAGCACTTTATGAATGGACCCAGACAATGTAACTACCCGCAACACACAAATGAGCCTCATGTATTCTTAATACTTATTGGTCACTGAGTCGGTCTCTTTGGATCATGGCTGCCTTGAATAATTCAACATGATACAAGAGAAATGGTACTTCTGTCTCGGTTTCATGATTGATTGCAGAAGAGCAAGCCGCTTCAAGCTCAGGATATTGTAATTTAAGCCAATAACTGAGATAAAATTAATTACAAACCCACCAATCAATGAACAACTAAAAATCTCAACTCCCTAAAGAGCTGTGATTTTTCGTTGTAGTCTGATTGGATGAGCCAAGGGGGTCAGCATGCTGGACCCAGAAGAATCAGAGTTAGAATAAAGGTTGTGTTGGAGGTTGCGCCCTGCTTTGACTCAGCAAACACGTCAGAGCGAGAAAACACACTGAAATAGTTCCATTAAAAACAGATGAAGCTGAATTCCCTCCCTGTAAGAGGATAACATAACTGACTATGCGTTTATGTTCTCACATCCTCATTTGAAATGCATGTAGCTTTTGGTGCTGTTTTTTCACAAAGAAAGGAGGCACATACTGTGACTGGAGCTCCAGCTTGCACCGCCTGATAGGATGCAGAGCAGATTAGCAGAATGAGAGAGATCATTACGAGCAACCTCACAAGTGACCGAGGCTGAGTCATTCTGTTGCATTTAGCTGCTGTGCGCCTGCCTCCCTCACCCCTTCACATTGGCACTGCTCATCAGTGTTTGATCGTAAACTATGTGGCTGTGGGGCTGTGTGTTGCTGCATGTTTGCTACTGCGGTTTGTGCCGTCATTCTCACTGCGACTTTGACCTTTAGCGAAGGATGCTGGATGGAGAGAAGGCCTAATGAGTTTGTATAATAGCTGAGCTCTATCTGAGGAATCATCCATCTACATGAGCCCCATAATTAGCTGGTAAGACAGTGGTCTAGCTCTGTGCTTCCACTTATTATTCTGCTGACTATTATGTGGGAGTAGAGAAATGGATAAACAAAGACACAAAACCCCCATCTGAAGCGTATTAATAATCTGCTGTCGATTCCGGCAGCGTTGTAAAAGGCATGGCTGAGCAGTTGAAAATCACTCCACTGACACCCCCTGGAAAATAAGTAGAAGCTATCTGGAACATAAGTCACATCCTGGTCTGAGTTTGGTGACAGGTGTGCACTCTCATGGGAGTGCTAATCCTTCTGCTTCTTCATCTCTGTTTGTCCGTCACTGATGTACTGCAGCACTCACACAAAACCTCAAGACAAAGCAAAAGCATATGAACTGAAACTCAATAACATGCAGATGTGATCTGTGGGAATTTGTATGCAAAGCACCGATCTGATTTCTATCATACAGGGCTTGATGTCATATCCATCATTTTCATGTAAGGCACAATATATGAAAAGCACACTTGCGAGGATGAAATAATTTCCACTGTGTCGTGCGTTGTGAATATGTGGTTAGTTATGCTTATTCGAGATATGTAAATGTTTGCATAAAGAAGAAGGGCTATAACAGCAGAGCGCGCTCAGGACGCTCCAGTCCCAACAAGCACGCGGGATCCGCTCCTGGTTTTGCTGCTCCGCTCTTCGCAGCGTACTGACTCTCACCAGTCCAGCATTGCTGTGCAAGCAGATGTTCTTCCTCTGCTGCCAATTCTTACCATTTTCGCATTTGGAGAAGGTATTCTTTCGTGCGAAGGCTGCAAAGTGACAAGAAGCTGCAGAAACTGCCTCCCTCCTCGGCTCAGTGAGAGAGGGAGAGTTTTACACGGATAGCGGCTGTGGAGAAATACAGAAGACTACAGTAGATAAACCCGCGGCGGAGGGCAATCGGCAGCTTATTTACCACACCTGTGATGCGTTGTTCAGAGCAACGAGGACGCACCACCGGGATACTGATGGCCACCGTACGGAGGGAGGATATGTGTTGAGGAAAAGACTTGGGCGTTGTGAACAAGGCTTCAAGAACTACAGAAGACTCTCTCCGGACGTTAAAAAAGCCCAGTGTGCTGGTGTTTCTTCTAAGCTCCCTGCCTTTTTAAACTTAAGCGATAAAAAAACACCAAGATGCCCTTACTTCTGGGCCCCTTTGTCCGCTGTAGGTTCAGCGCCACGCTCCGTGTGTTCTGGCTCGTCTTCGCTGGCTTTACCTGCACTGGTGAGTCTCATTTATGCTTTTGGTTAATTTTGTTAAACATGTGTGCCAGGGAAAAACACATTACGTACGGAAATGCTGCACGCGACAAGTTGCTTGAGATTGTAGGCAAAAGGTAGCCGCGTGTGACAGAGCACGTTGTTGGCTGTCCTTATTGTTCCATAATTTGCTAGCACTAACACTCCTCAATTAGCCTGCACCTTCAAGGTTAAGGGTAAAGTGTGTGTCGCCTGTTTTTTAAAAGAACGGCCCGTGAACAATAAAATGCGGGGCTGAGTAACATTGCCGCTGTTTAAATCTGTCACATAAATAACCTTCAGCACAGTCTAACTCAAGTATAATAAAAATATCTTCTCGCTTATCATTTTGTTGTTTAATATTTGAGCCGTGTGGCTAACCGTATAGTCAGAGGGAGCCTGTATTCATTCATTTAACCAGCTGCTCTGCTGGCTACAATCTTTCAACTCCACGTTTCTCTCCGGCCAGGACTTGCTCCTGCTGCATTTGCAGTATGGTGACAGCTTTACGGAGTGAGTAGACGACCTACTCGCACTGATGAGTTACATTTTATGACGAGCCTCTTGGCCAGACACTCCCGATTGCATGCAAATGTGCTTTGATGTACAAAACAATCTGAGGGGTGAGCCATAGTACTCTGACAAGGAGACAAGTTTCCCTCAGCAGCTACAAATTAGCCATTTCTGATAGAACATGATATACAGATTTCCTTTCTACTCAATATGAGTTTTCATTTAGAAAATCTAATATGGTTATAATGATATTATTTATCAACAATACTGGCGTAAATGGCAGTTTAATTTTTACTCAACACCACACAACAAACAGAGTGCTGGTTATTGACCTTTAATATTGCAGGTCACTCGATAGTGCACAGTCCATCCATTGAAATCAATGCAATCAATTTCCCTGTAGCCCATAAAGCACTAATTCACATTAAAGCCCCTTGACTGTTTTTAATAGCACTTCCTTGAATCATTCTCCCTAATGCTAAATTTCATCCTGACAATGCACACAGCTGGAAGCAGCTGGTACGTATCCAAAACACGAGAATTTCACACATCATTTGCCATGCGCTTGTTTCCGAACTGTTAACCTTGCTTTGGACAGAAGGCAAACATGTTAAAGTTGGTGTAATTGTGTCTATTGCTCCAGGACACTGAGATGATGAATTAAGAGGGCTTTTCTCTTGCATTAATTAGTGTATAATTATGAATATATTAGGTTTAAATAAACAGTCATGCTCTAGGGATCCTCATATATCAAGCTAAGTAAGTGGCAGTGCGATGGTATTTACAACTCATTTTATGATGCATGTTGAAGCTGATATATTAAGATTGGGTTGCTGGGTTATATGTTTGGGTCGGTGGATCAGTAGGCGTTGCCTCGGAGCAAGAAGTTACTCGGTGCCTTGTTTCTGTTTGTGGAGGTTGCATATTTTTCGCCTGTTTTAATATGTGCTTCCTTTGGGTGCTCTGGTTTCCTCCTACAGTCCAAAGACTTCTCCCACAGATTTGATACAGTTTGTGTTGTTTCTTTGTTGGCTCTTTGATAGACTGAGCTTCCAGGGTGTTTCCCTGCCTTTCACTCAATGCATGCTGGGATAGCTGTGACCCTGAATAGCAATGAGGCAGTTTATTACAAAAGATGAATACAGGGAAAGGTAAAAATCTGTTTTCATTCTATTCTGTCTACTTTATCACACGTCTTGGCAGACCCCTGTCCCTATTCCAGTCTGTCACTCTCTATCATACATGAGGTCAGTACAAGCATCTTTTTGTGCCCCCATCACAGCTTACAGGCTGCATTTATAGGACAGGGTGAGTTCCAGAAATGGATCTGAAGGTAATTTGGTAGCCAATTCTTTCGACATCAGGGCTGGGACAGTCTCAGCAGAGATCAGTCGAGCTATCCTCTGTAGAGAGGCAAGGAGCTGACTCGGCATTTATCCGTATCAAAAGCCGACTTGTCTTTTTTGCAGGAAAACATAACTCAGTCAGTAATAAAGGTAGGCCCGTCAATCTAGTTTTGAGCTATGCGAGCACTTTCTCTTTCACTGTTGTGAGTGTTCTGATGGGCCGTGCAGAGGGGTAGGTATGCATTCAGCCTTACGAATAAAGGACCATACTGAGTTGTCCGTGTGAGTGTGAGTGCGCACACCATTTGATATTTTCAGTATTCAAAGTGAATGGTTGTGTGTGTTTCTTTCGTGTTTGAGAGGGTATTTCCCCTAGGATTTGCATGCATTTCTGCTGCATGCAGTAGGTTTTTGTCTGCAAACTATTCCATCTCCTGTAGCTTCGGTTTTCTCTCATTTATCTAAACTTCTCTGTGGCCTGTTGTTACTTATCGTGAAAATATCGTCAAAAAGTCAGGTATTCATGCACAAAAAACAAATCCTAGATTTTTCTTTGTTTTTCCTTCTGCCCAAAGAGAGTGTTGCCAAGCAATTGTTGTCTGGTTCAGCAAGGGAGCAGGGGATTTGGTATCAGGTACCTTCCTACCAGTGCGAACAGTCTCCTTCGAGCAATTTCCAAGGGGTGTAAACCTTGTGATGATGCAAGGAGATGGCCATTAAATGACAACAAGCACTCATCTATTGCATAATACAGTAATCTGCAAGTTCTGATTTATTTGTACAGATATAAAAGGGGCTCTTTTGCCTCATCTCATCATTCTAATGTGAATCATCTCAGACTTGTCTTCTGGCACCCAGTTTTGTCTCTCTTCATTGACTCACTAAAGAATGCGATAAGGAGAGCGAAATCTGGAATTAACATAATTTATTGGGAGGAATTGCCTTCTGGTCAAAATAATTTAAAACTACTTTGTTTCTGTCCCATAGCTAATGCACGGCAAATGATCGCCATGTATTTGCAGTGATGCTATTTTACAGAAAGTGATAATTTAGTACCAGAAAGAGTTTTGGTTCCCTCTAGTCATGGAAGATGAATTTAAATGGCACAGACAATGGGATGACTTGTGCATTGGGGAAGGGTTATTTTATGTACAATTATTTATTTACCCAGAGAATTATCATGATGTATAAATGAAGAATGTATCATGGAGGAGGCAATTACACTTTAGGGGAAAAAAGTAGGACAAAAATTAACATGATTTCATTCCTCAGGATTACAAATGCTGGTTATGAATTTTTTGCTGCTTACAGAATTTAAATTGGACAATATGACACTGAAAAAGAGTTGGAATTGCTCATTTGCAATACAGAGCTGATAATGCAGTGTTTCTTTTTAATTCGCTTCCCATCATGGTAATTTGTCTGAAGGAAAGAATACAGACAAACAGAATGACCCGTCTTCCTGTCCAAGTCTTGCACAATGTTATTTCTTCAGTTTGAGTAACTGAGATTAATGGAGGCAGAGATAATAGTTCAGCATAAATGAATAAAAGGTAAACGGTGCTTGTCAACACTGGTCAGCTTTTAACAATCAAGGAGCATGCTCCATTTGGTGACAAATGCCTCGGCGACTTATCTTTCAGAAGGCTATGTCCCTGCGCTTATCATTTGCAAATGGCAATCTTGAGGTGCAAAGGAAGGACACAAGCGTTACGGAGGACACATGGAGGATGAACCTTGCAGAGGGGAGGAGTTTGGTGTTATTTTCTGCAGTCTGTGCAGAGGCCCAACAAAGGCACTATATCTCTGTCAAACTCTGCCCTTTTGTTTCAATTACCCCATTTCTATGATTCAGGTCTATGTGAGAGCGCTTAGGGGTTGAAGTTGGACTGTTTCCCCCCTGAAATGTGGCGCTCCATGGCCACTAGCTGTGCTTTTCTATCTAGGCAGCATAAAATTGACCTCTCACCTTAGAGGTGGGATGAGATTACCCTATGTTTCGATGGGAACCTGGACTATAATTCATTTACGGCTACACTGTCTGACATATCAGCAGCTGGAGATTGCACTCAATCTCCACTGTTGTTTCTGTCGCTGCTAACCATCCTTTGCTAGCACTCATTTAGCCTCAAGGGCCACCTCTGAAAAGTTGTGATGGGTTTGTTGAGCTGAGTACTAGCTCTTTTCTCTGGAGGGTCTAATCGAATGTCCTTTTCCCGGGTTCATCTCTCTCTAACACTCTTATGGAGAGAAAGAGCATACATTGCTGACCTTGATCCTTGACTCCACATTGTTCCCTTGCTCAGGAAAAAATTCACCTCAGCAAAGAACATGGGACATGTGAAGGTTGATATCCTGGATGTCAATCACAATAGAAATGCCACCAATGCTGCCGAAGGGAACACTGCTGCTGTTTTCCTCCCCAGACGGCCAGGATTTCTTTGACCTTTTTTTTTTTAACAGGAAACTAAATATTAGTACATTTTAGACATTTTTGGGTGTGAACTAACCTTGGCTGCAGTATTTGTGTGTTTTTGGTAATGTGTTTTTTTAGTATACCTGATGTGCTGTCTTGCTTTTCACTTTGTACAGTGAGAATAGTGGTGTGTTAGGGGATGTTTCCAGAATCCTTCCTGTTCTCTTAGTGATCAATACTCTTCTCCCAATGGTTAATTGGCCATCAGTCACTGTCAGAGGAAGCGCTTAGAAACCCAGAGGTGTCTTGGTGCAGCTCATAATAAGAGAGTGTCCAGTCCTCTGGGTGCTCTCCTGGCCTTTACTTCAGGCCAGATGGTGGCTGGGGAAAGCAGATCTGAGTGCAATATGGAGAGCCATAGATTAATAGTTCCTTAGTAAGGCCACCAGGGAGCGATGTGAAAGCCACTTCCACTTCATCATACAGTGGACTGTAGACCATGCGGTGGGAAAGCAACATTGAAATGGTGTGAAGGTCATGTGATTTAAATTGACATTTTGTGGCTCTAGTTTAATGTCATTGGGTAAAATCCAAATTGTTTGATCATTAAAAAATCTAAGGTAACGTTTTCTTGTCACAAGGGGAACTGATCTCATTTGAATTTTCACAAGGTAATTTTCAGCAGCCTGTAGTCTAAAGTTGCAAGATAATGACACTTTAGTCTGCTACTTCAACCTTGAAGAGAAAACACACCTTCTACCAAATATATAGCTCATTGTTATGCTCCCCCTATTTAGCATTCTATGTAAAAGACATAATTAGAAATCACCTAAGGCTACCCAGATAGGCCTGCTGGCGTTTGATTGGCAAGGGTAGCTGAGGGAGGACTGGCTCAGCCCGAGCCAGAATTTGTCATCTTGAAGTGATTTTGTTGACAAGACAGGAGGCACAGTGACCTTTCCTAATTATGTGTATGTGTCCAGGCACTGATGCCTTAGGCAAGCAATTCAACTGAGTCAACAGAGCGCTGACTACAGAGCACATTTAAGCCCAGACAGCATGTTATGTGATGTAAGTTGAGAATATGCTGGGTTTAGCAACAAGCTTGTTAAAAATCCGCCTTATTTTTCTTGCCTTCTTTTACCTGTACCTGAATTCATCACTAATTCTGATGTTACGCTCAAAGTTGATTCCCGCAAAACACAAACCATTTCCCACCCCCCCACACACCCTTAATGTGTAGCAGCGAACGAGCAGCCTCTCTGGTATATGTAGGTCTCTCTGTTATTGTTTTCCTCAAGCAAACCAATCCTCGATGCCAAATGAGGTCTGAACATTACAGATTCAAAGCTTAAAGCTAAGTAGCAGATTTTCTTGACAAGGCCATCAGGAACACCAGGCTAACAGAAAACTCATTCAAGTCCTCACTGCAAGAGAATTAATAATGACAACCAAGCCACCATTCGGGCTAGCTATTCAATTTTTACATCATGCCTTGCACTTGATTTTGACTTCTATGGATTTAAATGTCCACTGACAATGCATTCATGTTGTATCAAAGTGTGTTTTCATACCTGCAGTTTCTTGTCATTGGTGCTTCAATTTTCAAGAGATGCATACCGAGCAGCTTTGGCATTTAGCATTGATGGATTAGTGGTATTAGATAAATGACCATAATTAAAAGTAAAGGTTTAGGGTCACCTCATTTTTGCGCTAGGTGCACCACGATTGTAGTGTTGAGCTTAAACGTTTCCTTGTTGCTGGAGGTGCAGACCTGAAAACTATTTATCATAATCATGCTACTGTGTGTTGTAACTATTGTTTTCTTGATTTAATTTTACAGAAACTGTTAATAGAAATTGGAGTGATTTAGATGACATGCTGTTGAATGTGACGTTCAAGACTCGTATTCCTGGACTTGAACCATCAAGACATAACAAGCAGGAGACTAAGAAACCGGTGGAGGAGTGCCCAACAAGGATTACAATAAGTGCCATCAAACATGAACTTACAAACCCTAAACAGCGCCTATCCTGAAAGTACATTATAGCAATCGGTTAAATAAGCCAAAGTGATCTTTTTCTTTTTTTTTCTTCCATTAGAAAGCTGCAGAAAAGGTGCATTTGAAGAAGCCTGTTTGCTTGTAATTTAAAAGACAACCCTCATAGACATGTAAAGTTCCTCTTTGTGGTTTGCAGTGGGCTACATTTTTAAGTGTTTGACTACTATACTCTATTTACTGTATCTTTAGATACCCTTATTGGATTTGTTCAGCTGGAAGGCAACGAGATCCAATATGTACTTTTCTCATGGGGAGAACATCTTGCCATAATCCACTTTAAAAACTGACGGTGGTTAATGTTTGATCAAGCCTACGGGATAACTTGTGAACCAACTGTTGAAATAAAAAATAGTTGAAATGAAGTGCTCTTCTTGGAATTACTATACCCAGTTTTTCAGTGGTTAGTGTTTTTGATGTGATGTGATGGCTATGTTGCAACATTTTCTGATAAATCAAAACTGGATTTGTCAACCAAACGCTCCCACCAGTCACTGTCTATTTATATTTGTAAACAAAAGAGTATGTTAACTTAAGAGCTCTTTCACAGAACATTTAACTGTATGTCAGGGTGTTCAAAGGCTAATGGAGCCTTTTCAGTTGTCATTGATATGGCTTATATATAACAGTATTGGGATGGGTTATTGTAATTTTGTATCTATTACCGAGATGACTAGATGTTTTTTTTCGTATAAAATTTCAACATTCGCTGCGTTACCTGCCAACATACGTCTGAACTCGTGCTGATTTCAAGCTCAACCTCATTAGGGAAGACATTACCATGTTCGAAGGCAGAAAAAGTGTCTTTACTTGTGTCTCGTTTATTTTTAATTAAGCTGCAGTCATGTGTACATCATGTTGCTATACCTTTCATTAGTGCACAACAAGTCCTGGGTTAAGTCTTCTGGGTGCACTCAATTGAAGGGTTTGTTCTGACATCAGCAAGAATTTTGGTGTGGGTGGATAGAAGATATATTGCAGCTCTAGATAGTGTTCAAGCCTCCTCTGTCAAAAATAAAGCATGATGTCACCATACTCTAGCGCTCACTCTGGCCTAGCAGATGCTAGTTTAGCTTAATTGGACACTAAATAATGTGTAGTTGCTGGTATGTTGTTTACAGACTTGAAAGTGCTTCTACACATTATTGATTGTAATTCTGCCTTTGCTTCTGGGAGTTGGCAATGTTCAACTCATTCAGTAAAAACAACAAAGCTCGGTTCAATAATTTCATTTAATTAAATTGGCCTTACATGCAGTTGGGGCTGGCCAACATCTGGTGACCAATAAACAAGAAAATTGGGAATTATTTGTTTGATGTGGCTGTAATTTAATGAATGTGAGTTGGTGTTCAATTTCAGGCAGTGATTGACTATCCACTGGCCTCTGACCGAGCCCGGTTCATACCATATTGTTAACAGCTCCTCTAATGACTCTTTTCATCCTCTATTTCTCAGTCCATTCCCAATTCAGAACAGCTCATCACTCATAAGCTAAAGACACTTTAGAGGATTATTCATCTCAATTATTCCAGATTTGACAATCTAATTGGGATGAACAGGAATGACTCGGGGAAATATTATTGGTTTGATTCTATGGCTTGCCGAATTGGTTTAGATTACCCCCTCTGAACTAGTTGAATGATCTTAGCTTGATATCTAACATTTCTGATGTTTGCAGCATGGCCAGGCATCTAAAAATGAACATGTCCTGTTGGGTTTCCAGATTCATCCCAAGAGTGGTCACAAATGTCGCCGAATGTCTTTGTTCACTTGATCTGATGGTTGTGTTAGATCGTGTGTACAGTACCGAGCGGCAATGCAAGTCACTCTGGATAAGAGTGTCTGCCAAACGTTGTAAATGTGATTGTGTCGCCAATAGAGTTTACAGTACAGTAACAGGAGGTACTGTAGCTGTTTCCCTCTACAGCTGTGTTTTCATCTGTGTCAAGATATGAAATATGTGCTCCTGATGTTAGTGACATGTCAAGAGTCATCAGGAAACTGTTGTTCTTCTTACTCGCATGCAATCCAATGCAACTCTGCTCTGCTCTTTCATAGAGACAATCTGATGTGAGGACATTGATAGCTGAAAGACAGTCTGGAGTCTGGATTGGCAAGTTTTGATCTGAAAAGTCCTACTTTGTGTGCCCAGTTGTGCAGTAACCAAAAAATAAGTTCAGTCTTATTCTGTATAATGACGAACTGTAGGTTAATAATACTAACTTCCCGTATCTTTACTGGAGTATTTCAGACTCACTTTGTGAGGGACTCTTACTTACCCAATCCGAAGTCAACAGCTGGCGTTTTTTGATGAGGTCGGACAAATTCTGTCATTATCCTCCTTTACAATAATTATATATGTGCAGAAATCTTTGGTAGCATGCTCCTCTAGCCCGCAGCCTTGGTGACACCCGGGGGGGGGGGTGGTGGTGCTCTACTGGGCCAGACGGATGTGATGCACCATACAGGGAGGGAGGCAGGACGGGGGCCCCTTAATCTCCACCAGACATGACAACTTTATAAAAGCACATTAATCCACAGTGAACAGGCGCTCCGGAGGGTTTGGGGGCATTTTTTGAGTGGGAAGCAATGTCTGACGTACAGTGGGTTGCACCAACCTGGGGGTCAGAGGAAGGTCATCCCTACTTTCATTATCAGGGAACAAAAGGAAACAGAATTAAAACAATGTAAAAGAAAATATGTTGTCATGAGTGAGAAAGAATAATCTGAAAAGCTTCTTCTTTCTATTTGTTATTTAGGTTGATCAAATCCTGGCCGTTCTAAGACCAAGGTTTTTATTTTCCCCTTCATGTTACTGTTCCTGGGCCTCCCTGAATCTTCCTCCTGAGCCTAACCACCAATTTATTAACCTTTTTTATTTAGTTATATTTTTTAGCATGTCAATACAACCACATGCACATTTGATCTTACCTATTGTCAGACATTACTGCCTGTCATTTTTATTTTGCCATAAACTGTAACCCTAACCCTCACACATCTCTTCCCGTTTACATATTTGAACCCCATCTAGTGCCTTTTCATTTGAATTAACCCTCATCAGGGATGATGATAGGGATGAATCATTATCAATTATGATAACTATTATCAAAATAGTTGCCAATTATGATTTTTTGCAGCTTCATCCTATATCTATAATCTTTATATTTCGCTGATGCAGTAAATATTCACTCTTTAGGTGTGTTTGTACAACTCATACTTAGAAGTAACCCTTCCCTTTGTTGCTGCTGTCCCTCAGTTTGAATCTCAAGTGCTGTTATGAATCATCCTATTTTCTGTCTTTCACAAGTTCCCCAAGCCAGACTGCTTTATGGCTCTCTGAATCACCAATATAATGTTTGATGGAAGTGCCACTGTGAGAACTGCAGAATTGGACTGTCCATACATGGCTATTTAAAATGATATTTGTGGGTTTTAAATAACCCGACTGAATACTTGGACAGATTGGTTTCAGGCTGAATCATCACAAAGCCAAACGCAATTTGGCTTATTTTCTAATTTCTTGGTCTGCAACATACTCTGCAAATGGCTTTACTCTAGCATTTACGCTAGGGTAATAATGATTAAGTAATAACTTTTCTGGCTGAGTCAGATTGCTATTGAATATGTCACTGTTGAACCTTTTTCTCTTAGATTAATTTTTTATTTATTTTCCTGCAGAAATGTTGCACTCTAAAATCCTAAGCTTTTACACATAAGCGCAGAGTTATCACTTTAAGAAGATCATGTGCTTTACAAAAAAAAGTATTTCATCTCTGCACTCGGCTACAAAAGTCTTCAAGTCTCTGTCCAGATTTGAAAGAGAGGATTTGTCCCGCTCGTGTTCAAAGGATCAAGATAAAAGTATGAAACAAACTAGTCCCATGTAGAAAAAAAAAGAAAAAGGACTTCCTTACTTGGATAACATTTCTCAGATCTCACAAAGGCGCTTTTCTCTTGCCTTGGCAGCCTTCAGCTCTCCTTTTATCAAGCTTGTCTTACCTTTCAGATTCCATTATATTAATCAACAGCATACCTTACCTTTCCTCACTCATTAGACGATGCCCAGGATCTGACTGTAGATCCTTTGGAAATATGATGTTTGTCTGCTCTTCCATGTCAGCCCCATCCCTGTGAAACCATGACTCACACTTCAAATAGTAAAACACATTTCCAGCATTCAGCTGAGAAGCACTCTTTGGTTTAGATGCATGAGTTGACTTTTTTTCCAACATAAACACAGGCATTATCTGTGGCCATACTCTGTAACAGGCTGCCATTTTGTGTTAAGCAAGCACTGATGCATAGAGCCTCCACAGCCTGGTGGAAATTGCCAGAGCCTAAAGCAAACAGTTGGGCCCGAGGTCCCACAAGTGTGAGGCAGCCAAGTAAACCCATTAACTGCCTATAGAGTGGATTGTGGTCTTGTCTCCACACGACGTTATCCACAAATGAACCACAACCTAAATTTACTTTGTTTGTTTGGCTGTGTTAAATAACCACAGAGGAGTCCACACTTCACCCAGTCTCTATCTAGTGCTAGAGGAAATAATAAATGTTCACATTATGTAATATGTGTGATTTAATGTAGTTGGGGCAAAAAGTTGAAGACTCTGCACTTGTACTTAAATTATAGTGTAGGAAATGTGTTGTATACTACTTAGTAATGCTGTTAAATGACAACTTAAGCATTTCACTTGGAAGACATAATTTGAAAAATGTGCAGCATTTCCTTTCGGGGCACTGAGGCATGATACTTCCTTACTCTGAATACTTCTATCCCCTCTCAACACATGATGCCCGACTGTACAAATTATTTGAATCGCCAGAAGGTGTTTTATTTATGCTGAGTCTGAGTTATCAGCTCCAAACAGGCCATGTAGCTTCTCTCTTATCATCCCACCCAGCCGCTTGCTGAATTTCTGCATGTTTTTGAGCTCAGCCATAAATGTGATGACAACAGTCATGAACAGAACACAAAGACAAAAAAATGCCACTTGCAGCAAAGTGAGAGCCTCCCCCTCTCTCCTAATTTTTGTGTCGGATTCTCCTGCAGTATGTCTGACAAGAAGGGCTGGCAGCTTTTCACGATGGCACAACTTGGTGTGTCGGGGGTGCTGCCCACCCCGACCTCATCACACAATTAGCTCTCTGCTTTTCAGAAAGCTAGAACAAAGGTGATCTGTGGGAGTGTTGCCGTTGCTCAGTGAAAGTGGGGGGTGTATGTGGGACACTCTGCTGACTCTAGGGCACTTTCTTGACCAGAGGAGTCGTTTGCTGTCACTAAACATCACTGTCTCCCTCCCCACTAATGGCATCCCCAGATTGTGTTATGAGGAACAAAGGCTGGTTGTATGAGATACTGAGGGTAAAATAGAGCGACCCCATTTGGGCTGCAGGCTATGGTTTGTGACAGTGGCTACAGACCTATAGAAGTGTCATGACAGATATAAACCAGTGAACAATTATAAGGCCATGTGCTTGAAGCTAAACTAGCAGAGTGTTGAATGAATGGCGCAGCAAACACGTGCTTATGCACACACACGCTTGCCACGCGGTGTATATTCAAAAGTACGCGACACATTTTCCAGTGTGTCGGGCTGTTTAAAATGATAAAAACGATAAGGGGGAAATCAAATGTAAGTTTGTTATGCTTCCCTTTTTTCTGTGTTGTTTTATTCATGAGATTGAATTCAAAAGGTGAGTGTGTTAACAAAACAAAAGCATATGCAGAATCACAACTAAATTAAATGTTATGAAGAATCATTTGTAATTTTCCTGTGGCTATGGAAATAGATGAATTCAATGAACTGAGCTGAATATTTTCCCTGATAATCACTTGTTAGTGAATTAATTCTTATTATATGCAAATGTGCATTATCCTTCCAGTAATCGATCTGAAATGTCTTCTTTTAAAAAAAATTATTGCTGCCAACAATAAAAATGAGTTGAACAGCAGGAGCGTATTGACTCGATCTTTATTCAATCTTGCTGTCACAGAGTCACTGGGAGGCAAACTAAATGTGTTTAACAACAGATAGAGACTTTTTCTCATGTTGTCACTAAACACTTTAAGATTATGATGAAGCATAGCAGCATTTAGTACATTTTTTAACTACAGATGCTAATTAAGAATCTCAACAGCTTTTTATAATCTTGGCGGTCCCGTTTTTTTGTGAGCAATCCTAATAATATGATTTGTCTTTGGCCGTTGGATCTTAAGCTAATTGGATTTAAAAGACAAGCTAATTCGTCAAAACATTTTTATTACTGTTTATTCCCACTATTTGAAACATATAATAATGTGGAGAAAATGAATGACAATAACGTACTCTCTCAACCGTCAGTCTCTGCAGGAGGTTGTTGTGTTTTTGTCTGAGGTTGGCTCTGATGTAGTCCCTTTGTTTACATTTTGAGGGGTAATATTGTATTTCCACATCGTTAATTAAAGTCTTTGAGAATATTGTATGCAGGGGCCGAGTGTTGAATGTGCCATGTTTCTGCAGAGCGTTGCAGGAGTACAATTCTTGGCATTGGCGTTGTCACACTAAGTCTCCGTCTTCATGACGCATGGAGTCAAAACATGAGCCTGGAAATGCAAACCCTCCCAGTGTCAAGAAATAGTTTTCTTTTCTTTAATTGTTCTAACAGACGTAAAAAGTGAGTTGATCATTAAACTATATAAAAGCACTGCATATATTAAGAAGGTGTAACCCTTTTTTTTCTCTTCTGGTAGTAGTATTATCCCTTCGCCCTCCCTATTCCCTAGATCACAGCATGTTTGCCGGTCCACGTGTCTAGGTTTCCCTGCAGAGGCTGCAGAGTCCCGCAGGTTTAACGGTAATACCCAACTTAATTCCCTCTGCATGTCGGGGTTATTGCTGTCAAAGCTCCTGTGTCAGTTTATCCCCATTTCTGGCTTATTCTTTCATTTTCACTGATGACTTTATTACTCTGTTGCCATAGAGGTGCCACCTGAGAACACACAGATGCACACATATGAGTGTGTCAGGTATAATGCATTCACTGTCATTGTTAGCCGCCATCTGCACTATCCTTCACCATGTCTTTTTATTGTTCTTTAATGTCTTCCGAGTAAAGATACAAATTAAAGTGAGACTATAAAGTTTGAATTTGTCTCTATTTCTCAGTTCAAAGTGGTGTTCATGATATGTTATAGAAACAGAATTGTTCACACAGTCCCCACCCACACATCTTGTTATTCACCATGAACAGTTGGTAGCTCAGCGGTAGAAAGTGAGGTCTCTGAGTTAAAATTTTCACCCCGGTTGGCAGAGCTTGTTTTTGAGTTTTTGGGTTTAAGTGGCAAACGATCCTCAGTTAACCATAAGTTTTGAGAAATGTTGGGAGGAAAATGTTTTTTTGTTAAATAATATATATTCAGTCAGACAGTTTATGCAATATGTGTCTATTGAAGTACGTATATACAGCAATGTCATGATTGCATTGACCCTGATTTAAAACTGGTCTTTATTATTGATTATTGGCACCAAAGTAATCAAAGTAGCTTTTGCAACAGTGAAGTGGTTATTTGTACAACCCTCACATCCCTCTATATTAACGCCAGCCGATGATAACAGAGAGGCGCAGGCATCACTGATGTGACTTCATTAAATAAACCCTTGACCCCTGAGAGGCTCGGTTGATCTATTTCCTCTAAGTCCCTTTACTCCATCAAAGAATGGCGATCCTAAGCACAGATTGTGGCCGTGCTATCTCCCTATCTTTAATTTAGAAATGCAGGAAGACTGCACATGGGTGAGATGGTTATCCACGCTCACTGTCTGTCTTGTCACTTCATGCATGTTAGCTTTGCAAAAGCCTCCTTCAGGACCACGTTACTGACTGTTTGCCGTGCTTCAAAATGGTTTTCTTTGCCTGTCTTTTCCCTAATGACCACTGATAGTGCTGATGATGTCAAAGATCCCTTCTAAAGATTTCCATCTTGAGGCTTCTGAGACCAGACATCGTAGAGCTAACTAACCAAGAGAACAGCTCTGCCAATGTAAGAGAGTTCAGCGCACTGACATGAGCAATGCTGTTTTGAAATGAGCTTTTTATGCTTTTTCCTCAGAGAGCTGCATGTTTGCATTGCAGCAAAGGGTTGAACACACAGGGACAGCCAGCAGCAGCTCCCCTTTAGCTGCCCTGATCAAGGACACTCCTACAGCGGTGTTGGTGTATCAAAGCAGAGATGCTCTCCCCTGCCTCTAGAGTAATGTAGGTGGATTAGGAGGGGGGAGGTGCTCCTCCTTCTGGGTGACGGGAAACGTTAACTTGAACAGACTAAAGTGCTGTTGGTCACAGCAAAATTGCATTACACCAAATATTTGACATCTACTGGGAATACCTTATTAAATGGAGCAGCACAGGCTCTACCCATTATCTTACCGAGCCTTGAAAATGACTGCACATTTTTCATAACCTGTGTCATTTGTATGCCAAATCGTAACCTTGATTGGCCAATCTATTCATACAATGATTCATTATCTTTCTATCAATGTTGAATAGGGTCTGCAGAAGTCTCTCTCCATAGCTTAAATTAATACAAGGTTCGCCTGTCATGATGGAGCATTGACGATGATGTCTCCAGGGGTTTCATCTTGCTCTTTACATTTGCCTTCCGAACAATTGAAAGGCAGAGAAAACAGTGCAATTTGTCTAAAAGGAAGCGACTCCGATCGATAGGATTTTCATTACAGTTATGTTTTCATACTGCAGCAGAGGCAGTGCGCGGAGCTCTGATGAATGATACATTAACGTTCCCATCCGCTCACCCTCCTGTGTCAGTGGTTGGCTCCAGAGTCCTGTCACTGCGATGATGCGGGAGCGCCGGGATGAGTTTGTGCACCGAGACCCGATTCTCCTCAATGCCTCGTCCCCAGTCAACAGCTGTCAGTTTTGTCATTGTAGATTTCAGGCGGTGTCAAGGCTTTGCTGGGGGGGAAATACCAGAAGCTATGATCTTTCTGAGAGCTGGACTTTATTGAATTATCCCTCACTCTGGAGTCCCATTTTAAGAGATGGAGTTAAGCAGCTTACCTGTGGCCCTGAAAAATACATGCCTGCACTGCAGTGTTCATAGTCCAGCAAGGAATGGAGTCTTCTCCGGCAATAAAATGCATATTTATTATGCTATTTGTAAACTACAGTACTGGTAAGTCCAGAATGGTAATGACTGCCTGTCCGCGTATGTTTGTGTACTATTTGTCAGAGTTCTAAATATTGATATGATTTTGTAAAATTAACAAATGCACAAAGCTGTTGTATCTATGTACTTCTAACCATGTAGGGTTTTTCAGTATTTCTTCTAATACTACTGTGCCGGCAGGTTATTCTTGTTGGGTCCCCGCTCATCACCTAGAGTCGTATAACTATATCATCACATTTACATCAGCGTACTGTCTCTGTCACGGCCGACAGGTTTTAAAACGAGACACTGGAGAGGACACTGTGGTACCCTGAACACCACACAGGAAATGCTGATCAGCACCCATGACAGCAGAAGGTGTAGGTGTAAACCGCGACAGACCCGTCTCTAAATCCAATAAAGCTCGCTGTGATACAGCTGTGACAGGTCAGCCAGATAATGCAACACAAAGGGCAAAACAAACCAGGCTTACTCACACAGGGTGCCTATTGCTCATTATGCCCTCGGCGATCACAAAACAATGACTACAGGCCTACAGGTGCAACCGACTCACTCTTGGCATATAGTCATTAACATTAACATAATTTGTCATGCGTGGTGTGGCAGCCTAATACAGTATATTGGTTAGTGTTTGGTCTGTGTGTTCTGTACTGTATGAACACCTCCAAACACGGGGAAATTGCACTCACTCTCACATCTCCGTTTATAGACCACCTCACTAGTCTTGTTGCTGTCAATGATAGCAAGCAGCAGCTGGGAAAATGGATCCAGCGTAGAGAGATTGCTGTTTCCTCCTTGCTTAATTGCAAATTAATATTATTTTTCTGCAGCTGTTTGTGTTTTACTATCAAGCCAGTGATTAACAATCAAGCTCTGAACTTGTACTTTTCTGACTTGGGTACGTCCAATCTGAAGTGGGCTAATTAGGCAGTATATTTACACATAACAGCAGGCACAATTGACCACTGGATGCTTATGAAAAAAATGTATTTACGTTGGTAGATTATTTCCGTGCTGATCCAAGTGCAGGGTTTTTATGAAGTCCGAGAGTGAGGGCCTCGCCTCCGTGATGTATACATGTATGTGTCCCTTACAAATGTACATTAAAACAAAAAGTAATTTTATTGTTTCACAGCAAGTTAATGCTGGAATCAGATTAATACATCATTTGAATAGTTGTTTTTTTTCATAAACCCTTGAGTTATGTGAAGTAAGGGTTACTATTTGTTTCTCAAAGTTAAACTGCACAGTACTTAAAGCTCTGCTGAAAGGATAGAAACAAAATCAGTGCAGTTTTCTATTGAACTGCAATTTTTGCATTACACCTAACCCAAAGTGGTTCCTCTGAGGCAATTGGTTACCCCTTACATCTCATATTTTCCCTTGTTAATAACTCGGCTCTCCCTCTGTAATGATTGATCAGAAAGAAGTGTGCTTAGAAGGTGTTGTGATCCTCCATTGTGTTCTGGATGGGATCCGGCTCTGATGGGTTGTAGTCCAGAAGTGATAGACAGTTCTGCTGCAGCAATCTTTCATTTCCCCCCTTCATCTAAAGACAGGTGAAGCAGTAAGCTGATGGAAACGCACTTTTTTCATTACTGCCTCACGACGCAGCTTCCGTCTCGGCTCATTGCTGGTAGGACATGAACCCAACTTCTACGACATCCAGGTCGTTTGGTTCGTAAGCTCTCACCGTTTTTGTCCTTTCCATGACATCGTTTGTCAAATAGTTTGATGAAACCTCAGCTTTTGTAATTCATGGGATTTTGTATCTCACCATTAACCTCCCTATAGCACTGCAGCTAAAGGTGTTGCAAGCGAGTTTCCTCTTCCCTTCCCGCTCAGTTTTCTTGATAAATTCTGAAAGCAACATTTGCCTGCTGTGGGAAAGATTAGGCCCTAATACAGTATGCTAACATCTAATCTGTGATGATTTATGATACATACTTATTTTTCCTCTGAAGTCCGGTTTGCTTATCATGGTGGTTTAAGAGAAACAATGCATCATCAGTTTTTCCTCTGATAAGCCTAACTTCTACATTTCCTTTTTATTACTTTCATCACTTATTTATTTACTTTTTTATGGTGGTGACTAGTGTTGTCCTCACTAGAGATAAATGGCAATAAGAGGTATAACCACATCTACAAGAATCCAGAGCATACCTCATTTCACAGGGGTTACAGGGTTTATTTTGCTTTTCCAACACGATCTTATCACCGGCCCAGTGACTGTTTTTCCAGTTGACCTTGTTTGAATCCTGAGATAAGCATCCCAGAAGCGAAATTGGATGAAATTAGTGGTTTATCTGATGTTTTAAGGGAATGCTTTGTCACCATGCCTGTCTGCTGAATCCAGGCTTGTTCAATGTAAATGTGCTCAGATGCTGGCTTATCTGATTTGCCCAAATTCGTTTTAGTGGCTGTCTATGCTTATTTAGGTCACATAAGTGAACTGATCTCAGTCTGAATGCCTTTAATGCTTTATCACAGATAACCGAGAAACACAAACAAACCTGTTTTGGTTGAGAGGGATTCCAACGCAAACAGTAGGATTTGTTGAGAAGTGTGTAAAAGCTTAGTGCACTCCGGCATTACATTATCTCATTTATCCAAATCTGTGAGAAACTTGTTTTTTTTTCCTTGGCTGCATAAAATATTCAGAAGCTTGAAATGTATTGAAATTATGAGCTGATGCTCAGTAGGAACGACTTACAGTACATATCATTTAAATTCTCTTAGATGCACAAATGGGGAATTACATAGCAATTATGCACATAATCAGAATATGTTTTGACATTGTCGTGTCTCATTATCAGAGTTATGATCATCTTTCTTCAGATTAGATTAGTTCATGAGGTGCACTTTTCCTTTTTGAGGCTGGAAAATCTTTTCACATAAAGAAGCGTGCACCTAATTATAAAATTAAGAGTAATCATTCCTAATGTATTTTATTGAACATTGGTAAGTCTAACAGTACAGTTATTAAATTAAAAGGATGTTTTCATTAAAACTTGATTTAAAGTTTCCAAGGAAATTCCGGCGAAATTTAGCTTACTGTAAAAGCTGAACTGCTTTAATTTGAAAGCAATTATTAGCAAGAAAACAACTATTTTACTAATTGATTAAGTCCTTTTTTATGAGGTAAAGCCAAGTATGGATTTACTTCTCCTTTGTCACTATATACTGTATTTCTCTCCCTAAAGTGAAAATGAATTAAATCTCTTTGGGTTTTTGAATGTTGTTTGGAAACATGTCAATTTTGTACAAAAGCTTTGATGGAAACATTTAAACAATGATTGCAGAAAAAACCAATTATCTCCATCAGCAGATTTCGACCCATACCTAATTAGCGTTGAGTATCATTTCTGGTTTCAATAATTGTAAAGTGTTTTTATTTCAACTTTTTCTCCCCCAATATTGTTAGAATCATTTATATTTTGAAGAGTGAATAAAATAGGGCTTAATTCCACTGACAACAGGTTTCTGATACTGATGCGTGACGTGCACGGGGTGAGCCGCCACCTTGTGCCGAGCACTCTCCGAGTTATCTCGTGTTGAGGCATGGAACGAGCAGATAAAACAATTCTAAAGGGGAAATGATGCCGTCTGTAATCAGATTTATTTACGCGGCCCGCTGAGGAAGATAGATGTCTTATCTGTTGCTGCGGATTTCAATTCTCCATGCTACCATGCAGATAAACAATAAGTCTGCTGTCTCTGGAGCTTTTTTTTAATTGTGTGTGTATGTGTGCAGGCGTGTGGCCCTATTAGCATGTTTTGTCTATCAGTGTGTTTTTGATAAGCGAGACAGTGATGTTTCAGAATAAACTCACCGTCTCTGTCACCCCCGCTGCTTCCATGACTATTTTTCATGGCTGTTAAATGCCAGACATGTGCTCTTACATCTTTTTGACTATCAATTGAAAAGTGGAGCTCAAGCAGAGATCAAACCACCGCTGTTGCTCCTGTCTAGCTGGAATCCATGTTTTCCCCTTTCTCGTGAGCGTGGAAGGAGTGAGCCACCATTTTGACTGTGTGAAGTTATTTTGAAAAGCATGTTGTACTTTTTCTACACTCTGCATCATACTTTTATTCAGCATCCTGAGCGTGTGTGCTGCTTTGGTTGAAGCTTAATGTAAAAATGTTGCTCCTATACAGAGACCAAGTGACGTATTAATGTAGTTTGTCAGTGAACAACAGTGGGGCACAGTGAGTTCACTAAGGGACGAGGGACTCATTATCTGTATGTAGGCCTATTATTCATGTGGCAAATTATGGTAATGACTTTATGTGCCTTAGATATACATGCACACTATTTAAGTGTTTTTACTATCATGTTGTTGTGAGGTATATTGATACTCGGTAGTAGTTTCCATGGTAGCCACTATTTGATGGCAGTGGCTGCATTCATTGGGTTTGCTCTGTTGTATTAGGAGTTAGGAGGGGAACGCTCTCCACATCTTAAAATAGGCCAGCCGAGGAAGGTGTGAAAGGAGAGACTTGGCTTTACTTGCACAGACTGTTTCTCAGTCAAAAGCTAACAAATTGCACAAGTGCACCTTTTCTCTCACTCTCTTACTCAAAGCTAAAGCGTTGACAGACAGCTTTCACATATTTTCTGGCAATAAAAGAGTTTGTTCCTTGTTATTGAGTGGAATTCTTATTCCTGAGGAATAAACTACAACAAAGTGTAGAGCGAGATCTGAGAAAGATTGCTCCCCTCCCCCCTTCCCCCTTCCCCCCCTTCCTTCCCCGCATAGACAGCTCGTCTTATTATCTCCTGAAATGGCAAGGTTACACACCTACAGGTGCAGAGAAAGGTGAGTGTGTTAGCTTTTTATCTTTAAACCAGTCAACCTTAACAGAAAAGCACATCCACTGAAGCCTCATCAGACTCTGCAAGGAATAAACATTCTCTTATGTACAAGTTTTGCAATTCAGCGGAGCTACTTAGCTGTGGAAATGGGAGAAAGTTGAAATATATTAGGCGTGTTTAATGGACCTGGAGAAATACTGGGGAAAACAACCTTGGTTACCTCTGGCATTAATATAAAATGTATGAGAAGGATTTAGGCCGATCTCCTGCAGAGCCTTGAGAAGACGTTGCATTGTCAGTCAGCACACGTTTAGCATAAATCTCTCACTTCTTATTCTTCTGCAGCCACCTTGAATCTCCCAGCGTTCACTCCTCCCTGCTGCTGTTGTTGGATGTCACCATTTTCTTTTCTGTTTAGGTTTTGGAAGCGTTGTCTGTTTTGTTTTTTTAAATTTTTTATCATATTATGAGTTGGTTTTAGAGAAATGTATCAAAGTATATATTGAGCTCATTTTACTTTGTATTTTGTTAATTTAATGCAATTTGTTTTATTATTTGCCTTGACTAGATGTTTATTTCAAAGAAGTTAATTGCATAAACCATTATGTTGTCATTTAGTTTGACACCTTTTTAATATTTCTAAAAAGCCTGTGGCTTTTTGTACGCTGTATGTTATAATTGTTATGTGTTTACACAACCGCCCATTTCATAAAGACTCGTTAATTTACGTCTTTAGCTATCTTTGTATGAATGCTTGTGGTACTTTTTTCCTTTAGCCACTTATTATTAATGACGTGTCAGAAATTGGAATTATTGATTGCGCTCCATTTGCATTCATATGAAAGTGGTAATAAATTGAGCCATTTCCCTTAGTACAATGGTTTTGCTATCTGCTTGTTAATAGAAGGGACCTTTTTTTTCACAGGTGAGGCAACTGCCGTCCGTCTTAATGTGATTCATGAATTTGGTGAATGGACTCTAATGAGCAGCATATTTCAATCAGCTTAAGGATCAGGACCGTGGCCCTTGGAAATTATCAGGCAAATGGTGTGGTACATTTACCTTTTTGGAAAAAAGTTCACAAAGCCACTTTTTCATCCATCAAAGAGGAGATTTTTTGTGTGATTACCTTCAAGTGACCTCTATATTTAAGAGCTGAAGCAAATCCTTAAATGTGTGCTGGTTTTTCTTAGCCAAGAGGACTCCACAACTTGGATTTATCAACACATTTATATATTAGTTTTCTTTACATTTTTTAAAATGTAATTGAAAATGTACTCATAACCATTTCTCTAAAATAGATTTAGCTTTAAGCTATAATATTTATGGTAAAAAAGTCAACCTTGAGAGAAATGGAGAGCTATAACATGATTTGATATTCCTGTTTATTCAGTCTTGGCAGGAGATGACCAACAACATTCACCATGAATGTAGAACAATTCCACTAGAGAATCTAGCAATTAAATCAGCAGAATAGCACCACATGTACTGTAGACACGTATTGATTTATTGATGCGTCTTGTGTCTCCTCTGGTTACGCAAGTACTTGAAAGGACAAATCAGAGAGGCAGGGGTGATAATATTTAACGGAATACTGTGTAGTGTCACTAATGAGTTCACTTGGCTATTTGTACAGTTATTCTGAGCCCTGTGTGTGTGTATATATATATACATACATGCAACACTTTTACTCCTTAGTAGTCTTTAATGGCCCATCCTACACACTTCATCACCACTACTGCATATTATGTAGAACTCAAAATGGCTGCTGTCTGAGCTTTGTTTGCACACTGCCTGTGCTGCATGTAATTGCACTCAATAGGTAGTAAATCCAGCCTCGTAAATCAAAAACCCCTCCACGGTTTTGAATATGATCTAGCTCGGCCTTTGTGTACTAACATTAACCCAGTTCTTGTAGACCATAATGCACCTGGCCTGCAGAGGCAAACCTGGGATCAGGACCCCTCGGTGGGGTTGCTACGAGTTGCTGGAACTGGTTCAAGAGTTTTACCTTAAAACTGAGGGCTCCCTGGATCGTAGTTTACATGGATCCTGAAATGACCATTCACACACGTATCCCAGTGTTTACCTGATTGTTTGTATCGCTGATTTTAATGGAGAAACATTTCTAATCACACAGTAACAGAAAAAACCTTCTTTGGTCTGAGGGTTTGAAAGGTGGCAACTTAATTGATTTTCTTTCAACATCAGTATGCATGTACACTTTCTAACACCATCTCAAAATATTTACCGTCTCCTCAAATGCTTTTTATTTAATTTGACAAATTTCACTCACTCAGTCGGAGGAAGAAAATGGCATAAAACAAAAGTAAAGTTAATTGCTTCAGAAAAAAAGGTGTTTAATTAACCTCTTTAACGCAGTTGAAGGAGATGCATGTCAAGAGCAAATCATCAGGTTAAGAGCAAAAACAGGGGGGAGAGGGGGAGGGTCTGATTTCACATCACAAGCTTCCCGATATTAAAAGCATTCAGCCACTTTTGTGTCATGCTGCTATCTTTCTGAGCATCGAGCGAGCATCCGAGAGGCATCCATGATTAATTTACATCCTTGCAGCTGAGTAGAACCAACAAACATCGAGCAGGAGCATTTATTTTGCTCTGAGAAATAGTTTCCTAATGCCTTCTAACGCACATAGGTCAACCACGTAAAAGAAAAATATCATAAATCAAAATTGCCACCATATATCTTATATTCAGGCCCCTGGGTCAATGCCGTGCATCATAATCTTCTCATAGCCGCACTTTTGCCTGAGGGATGTTGCCTCCAGAAGTCATATCACCACGTTTGTAGAATTCACTTCAGGATTTACGGCTTCTGATAACAGCCCACATTCATGGTTACACATGGTTTGCAAGAAATGACATTTACTATATATATATATATATATATATATAGGTGTGGACAATAGTGGTCGATGACATGAAAAAGAGAACAAGGTCAACTCTTACACCTTAAGATATTCAGTGTACCTTCACTAAAGACAAAGAAATGCAGCGATTGCTTAAAGTTTAAATCTGGGAATGAAATGTTTTTCACTATCAATGGATCTGATAATTACTTTTTCAGATGTTTGGTTCAATAGTAAAAAGGTCCATCTTTGATTGTTTTAATTTCCTACAAAAATATTCAATATACAGTGTTGAAAAACAGAGAAATGCACCAAAATGTTACAGTACATTGGACAAATCTAAACCTTTGATTACTCAATTAAGGATTTTTATTTTTGGGGGCACTGTTGGGCATCTTATTTTACGCTACAAATTAATTTGGCCTCTTCCAGTGATTCCACAGACGGACTTTAATGACTGGTCAGATCCTAAAGTCTTTATCTATCTACACATGTCCATGTTGTCCAGGACTAACCCTGCTGCCTGATGGGTTGGGTGGCTAAAAGACCAATGACACTGACAAGACGGAAAGCAAAGTGAAGTCATTCTATCTAGTTTAGACTGATTTATTTAGAAAATGTATCAAAGCCAGCAAGTGAATAATCATGCTTTCCTGGTGGAACCTTCTTCTGAGTTCTGAATAAAAAAATATACACGCAGTTCTTCAAGAGTAAAAGTTTCTAGAGGATACAGACAGTAAAATAAGATTGACATGATTTTCTTTCCCCTGTAAATTTCATGGATGAGCAGTGAAAAAATGTCAAAAACATTGTCAGCCATCCAAATAAATCACAGTCTGCTCACTCCAATAGCTGCATAGCGAGAAAACAACAGATAGAGGAGGGAGAATCCCCACAAAGACTCTTTCCTGCTGTCTCTGTAAACCTGTGTCTTGTGGATTTGAAAGGGAACTTCTTTCTGGATTTGTGATGAGTTTGTCTCAAGGTTCCCCCAGTGGATGTATTCACAAGTAATTCATTAAAATTAGTGTTGAGTTGAAATGCTTACCTTTTGAGAGGAGCCTTAGAACTGTGTGCATGTTTTGTGTTGAACCAATTTAACGGTATTTTGTTTACCTACTTCCCAAGGGGGACAAATGTTTCCCCTTGCAATTTCTTTAGGATAGTCAATCAGGTTATGGTGAAATTAAAGAGTCCTCGGTGTGTTTGGCTGACCAAGTTAAAGTGCAGGTAATTGGTGACTTTATTTGAAAACCAACAAGGATTATCAGATATTCCAATCAATGTCATCAACAAATCATGGGTTATGTAATTGTATGCCTCAACTTTGGCTTTTCAGATATAAGCATAAATCTCAATCAAGTCTTTATCCTCACTTTACTAAATAAAGTGTTTGGGCTGCTCGAAAAAGATCTTCACAGTGAGGTCAGCTTCACTCTGTGAAAATAAAGCTAACTTTTGAGATGCTATTTATGAAGTGTGTTCCTCCCACATGAATATCCTGCAGAGTTCTGTCGCAGGCAGATTAAAGACATTGATTCACAATAGAGGGGAAGGGTAAAAATAAGTGCATCACATAATATTAAGTCAGAGGTAGTGTAAGAAATGCTGTGCTAGAGCATATTTTCTTTTGTTCATCACATGTATTTTCACTCGAGGGGCCCAATCTGTCCCCCTGCAGATGGCTCGAGCAGAGGATTGTGTTCGCTGAACGGGTGCTCGGGCAGGTGGATTCAATCAGGCCATCTAATGGAATGTAAATCTAAAAGGCACCTAGGCCCAAGGATCACGTCCTGCATTTAGTCATGCCCTTCGCATGGTCGCTAAGTGCAGGTGCACATCAGATGACACCGCGGTGACACGGGGGGAGATAGCGATCATCTGCATGCAGAACTAAACAATCGAGCCAGAGAAACTAGAGGTGAGGTGAGATCAGTCAGGATCATTCAAAGCCTATGAGCCGGTGCGCGAAAAAAAAAACGACTTTACTACTTTACTGTGCCTCCCTCTAAACTGAGGAATGTTCGTTATTGTGCTTTGAGGTAAAATGTAATTATCCTCTCTTTGGCATGGCGGCTTCAAGTGATCCAGAGGTGGAAGGAAGCCAGCTCGATGTGGATCACAAACACCAGCCCCAAGGAGGCCTTTGCCGACTTCAGCCTTTATGTGCTACTGAATATTCCTGCCCACATCAAAACCCCAGGGTTGGATCTGTTTATCCTGCAATGCTGCTGGCAGTGAGGGTGCGTAAGACAGAGCGGATGCCTATGATCTTGAGATGTCTTCACTGAAATCTCTTCATTTAAGGCATTGCATCTGTGGCACAGAGCACCTAATGTGGCTGCATAGCTAAGCACACATATCAAGTAGGGTAAGAGGCAGAAGCTGAGCCTGGAAGACATTTACAAGATAAATATTACATTCTAGACAAGAACTCTGCATTTCTAAGACGTAGGCGGCACAGAATGTTTTCGTAGTGGCATTTCTGTCAGAACAATGCCGTGGTCGTTACACATCTCCACAACCACGATGACACAAGTTGTCCTGTTTCTGGAAGAGGGAGTCTCGCAGTATGGGAGATCTTTAGTTCTGACTAAATCTCAGCCACAATGAAGTGATGGAGACACTGTTACCCAACAATATGGGTCTATGGATTTTTTTCTCGGTTGCACTCTGCTGCAAGCTACTTCATTGTGGATACAGCCTCCCTTGTTCAGTTCAACATCCTGAAGTTCAGCTGCGTTTTACATTATTTCTACAGTAAGATTCTACACATCCTTGCAAGATATACATTTGCTGTGAATCAAATCAGACAGTATTTATTTAACAAATCCAAACCAAAGATTTCTTTGAACAAATGTGACTGTACCATACACAACCCTGCCTTGAATTCTGTAATACCAATCATTTATGAATAGTTGACACTGATTGATGAGAACAGACACCTCTTTATCATTTGCAGTGGTGCATCTGTCTTGCAAATGTATTCAAATGAAAACTCTTTCCAGAAAATGTATTATTCCTCTGTCTACATGAGATTCCACACAGGTGAAATAATGAATTGATTGATTGTTGTCGAGAGCTTCCATAAATCCAAACAAAGAAGTAATCCATCTTTACTGCGAGAGAGGGTTTAGGGCTGAAAGGATATCACTATTTACTTCCTTGATTAATCAGTTTCTATTCAACTTGGTTAGGTCAGGAGACCTCCAGAGACCACTACTGGGGTCTGACACTTGGGGCATCGTTTGCTATGGCTGTTGCTCAGACTGATTCTCCTTCACAGATGTGAATCATTCTGCTCCAAACACACGCTGAACTCAGGAAGTGGACGCAGCAGGCCGGAGTTGCAGTTTGCCAGATCTACATCTATCCATATTGTATAATGCATGTTAGGAAAAAACCTGCAAATCTAAGCAGAGGTTGATATTCTGCTTTTTTCTTATCTCATGTTTCCACATGTCAGTTTTGCATGAAAAATTCTCCAAATCTAAACATGTGGCGTCAACAAAGTCACACGAGTGTTTAAATTGTAAAATGTAAACACATTGTAGTTTAAATTGGGCCTCGTAGGTAAAGGTAGTTACTCTTAGTTACTGATGTTGTCTACATGCCGCCCCCTTGCATTACCACCTATCATTTGGAAGAGATTAGTGTAATGTCTCTTTTCGGCCTCATGCCTGGGCTAGTAGGACATGAAAGGTAAACAATATAGGGACCACTACGCATCAAAAAACATCTACTGTTTAACATTGAAACTTTTGAGGTCATATAATGATGTGTAAAATATTAGGAGCAAAAGGACTTTGATGTTTTTCAGACTTTAATGGAAGAAATAAAGTTTGAGATTGAACCCTGTCCCTTTTAAACACGGTCATTTATTTTTTAGTTAAGTGTGCTATCTCTCACTACTATATGTCAATTAGCTTGAGTGTCCACAAACGACCTTGGCCAACATCCAGTTTCTTAGCTGTCCAAGTCTGAGCTGGAAGCACGCCAGCCTCCTGTGCTTGTTGTCCAACCATAACCAGGCACAGCGTCAGGTAGGCCGGTCCCAAAGCACATCAGAGAGCCAGCACGCTACCGACAGCCTATGCTAATGTCCATATGTTCATGATTGCACTCAGCTCTTATCTGGTCATATGTCATCCAATATCTCACTCAAAGCAGGGCCAAGTGGGACTGTGACAGCATCCTCTCAAGGTATAGAGACTCATGTGTATACCGAAGAATCTGTCACTGACCTTACTTAACTTTGTTTTTCTCAGCGACCCTGTTTTTTCAATTTTTGGTTTCTCAATGTATCCTCTTCATCCTTTCAGTTTTTACTCAAGAGGCTCATTTTAGAAAGTTAATTGCGTGTGTAAAGAAAATGCATTCTGAAACTCTGAAAAAGATAATGAGCTCCAAGGATGCCAATAATTGATGCAGGTTTTTAACATTATGATATAAAGGTATGAGGGTAGGAATAAAGTCACCCTAATCAATAATTCAATCGTCAGAGAATAATGCTATTGTTTTTAATAATTGATTAATCGTTTGACTCATTTTTCATGAAAAATTGCCAGAACATGCTGTTCTAGACTCTGAAATCTGGATAAGTGATCCTTTTCTCAGTTTGAAATAATATAAAGTAAATATATTTTGGGTTTTGGAGTGACCACCAAGATGTTTAATGTCGTCATCTTTTACATTTTGCACAATTTTATGACAATTAATAAACCAAATGGTAAATCTAAAATCATCATCATATAATTGACTGTTTTTTGCAGCCCAATTTAAAACCAAGACTGTTTATTTCATTTGCTTTCTTCATTTACTTAGATTTTTTAAAAGAATGAGTACGCTCAACTTCCAGGTTAATATAGTGGTATTACAGCTGGATGGATGGCTTTTTGGCTGATTGCTGAGCTATAATGATTTGACACATTTGAGGGTTTTATGTTCCAAGTTATTTAACTGAATCCCTCCCTTTGGTTTTTGCATGACTTTGATGCAGATGCATTTTATGATTTGCCAGTTTCTGGCGCGATGATTCTGGAGTGCCAACAAACCTGTTTGTGCTTTGAAATGGAGAATAGTGTGTTTTGTAATGAAGTATTGTACGTAATTAGTCATAAAAGGTACTCTTATTTAAATGGGATTTGTTTATTCCACTCCTGTTTGTGTGTTGGCCGATGAGCCTGCCTCAGGTTGGATATTGTTGAGTAGCTCTCAATGGAAAATATTGTATTTCTTGGGTTCAGAGCCGCATTCCTCTGCTCTCATATGGCTTCTCTGTATGTGTTACTCCCAGTGGCCCAATCCAACTAGGTTTTACACATTCAGAACAGCAGCTTGTCAGTGTTTGTTTCTGCACTTGAAGAACCCTATGCTGATATTCTGCGTTATTCTTTTCTTCACATCAAGCTTATTCGTTCAATAGTTCACTCAGTTGTGAAGTGGTTTCCAAAAAGATCAGAAACGCACCCACGTAGTGCCCATCTTCAGGTGCTAAATGCCCATCATTGATCTCCATTGTGGTAAAACTTGGTACCCAATGGACCTGATCTCTCACAGTTATTCTTACAGCAGCAGCCATATGGTTAGCACTTAGTGCCACCTGCCTCTGCCGCTAAACAGGGGAGATTGGGAATATTATGCTGGGGGTGAAAAGAGGGATTGGCAGGTTCGGCTGCCATGAGAGCAGGAAATTACAAAGTCTCCAAACTGCCTTAATGGACTTCCTCTGGTTGGCTGTGTAAGGATGGATGCCTTGCCACACGAGGGCTTTGGCTTGAGCAGAAGCCTTTTAGCAGTGAAACTCAGGTCCGCGGCAACATTAGCAGGGTTATGTTATTTTCTGTGCCTCTGCGTAATTCTGCTGTGCACTGCTTTTATTTAGTGTGCCTTTGGCTCTCTTTAATTCCGTCCCTGCCCCAGGCCCCTTGAAAAGCAAACAATTATAATACCCTTAAAGTAGTGTATAAACACAGAGCACTTAAAAATGAATCATACTTATTTGCACTTCAGCTTCTTAGCATACAATTATTTGTACAGAGTGCCATCAGGAATAAAAGTCATCTCCCATCTTGGCATACACTTACAGCAGGTGTATTTTTATTTCTTGTATAAAAAAACCGGAACCGTATCTTAAAAAAACATCAGTCAGCAGAAGATGTGTTGTAAATGTTTTTCCTCTTGCTTTTTTGTGGTAATCAGATGAACTAAGGATAGAAGCATACGTTTCCATATCTTTAAATGATTCCTTTGTTTGTTCCTCTGTGTAAATGAAAATCAATCTGGCTGTCTGCAGGCACGGCACTTTTTGCTGCAAAATAGGAATATAACCGTTATCTCTGACTTACATTTAAGAATCCCTTCTCTTAACTTCCTTTTTATATATATATACTTCCACATCAGGCTCGGTGATCTCTACAGTAACAGTCCCTTTCTCTGCTTCCTGACTGTATTAGAACAGGATTTTGACCCTGGAAAAAAACGGTATCGCATCCCCAAATGTGCGCTCAATCAATAGTGGAAGCAGAAAGCTGTCAGTCAAAAAAAAAAAACCCACTTCTGATGCATTAGTGCATGTCAGCTACTTCATCTGTTATCAGCATCATAGTTGCAAATTGCATCTGAAAAGACAATACTGAATGTCAAATCAAAAAGCTTCCTATTCAAGGCTTCCTGTCGCACATAGCGTTGATGTAACTACAGCAACATCGTGCCATTAAAGAAGTGATTGCTGGACAATTTCTCTTATTTCAGTTTAAATGATACAAACCAACCTCTAATAGGAATCCAGTGGCCACAGATGTGTGTTACACAAGACAATGCTCGATACACTGCAGCAGTAATGAGCACAGACTCCTGGCCTCCTAATTGCTTGCTAGGCCTGTGCATGGCTCATCAGAGAGGGGCTTAATTGGCCATCACTACCCAGGCAAGCATGAGGCTAAGGCTAGCCCTGTTCCTGCCTGTGAGCCTTTACCAAGATGCTTGCAGAATAAGTAAGCAGCTCCATTTATTCTGCATTGCTGCCACTAATGAACACAGTTTAGCCCGGAGGTCTTGATCACTGTGTCGCACTCCGTCTTGGTCTTAGTGTGGTTGTAACCGCAGTTTGCTGGTGTTGTTCCAGTGTTTGCTCTTTTTTCTTTCTTTTTAAGCTTCAACGTAATGAAGTGCTTCCTGGTTTTGGTATTGGGGTCTCTAGTGCAAAGCTGACTCGCTGGGAGATAAGTGTCTTCAGCTGCTGGCAATCAATTTATTTGCCCTCTAATGTTGAAAACGTGTGTGGAATTAATACTGAAAGACATGGAAAGATGGAAGGGGGAAACAGAGTTGAAATCACTGTCTATGTGCATCCCTGTTCTCTCTGAGAAATGATCCTTTCAGAGGGACTACACAACTCTTCATGGACCATTACGCTACCCTGAAAAATACAATCACACATGAACACCGGGGCTATTCCAATAGACCCTCGGTAATGTTAAAACCATTAAAAAAAAGAAATGCAATCCTTTCATTTCCGAACTGGAGCAATTATGCATTATTCCTTTTTTTCTTTGTTGTGATTAGCTAGATATTAAAGCATGTAATGAGAGTGTCTGGTAAATATGTTCTGTGTTTCACCCCACACAGGTGTTTCAGTGTTGATTTGAGAGGTGAAAGACATTCCTGAACCTGTCCTTGGTAAATTTGCCACTTCCTTGAAAGAAAAAAAGCTGCCCACACATAATGCGGTATTGATTGGTGCTTAAATCAGTTTGATAACAGCTTTGGCAAATCAGCTCTTTTAACAATCAGATTAGAGCTTTTAGTACAATCGATCACGGGGGGATTTCAAATGTACAAGATGACAGTTACAGAGAAGCACAGCTAGACCCGGGCCACCCATGAAACAGATCTAAGCCTGCATCCACTGTTAACAATCACTTTTCTTATACAGGGCCTGCTGTTGCTATACAGAAAGACAATCTGAAAGCAATTGCTGGAACAGAAGGAATATAGAGAGAAGTGATAACCCTCCTTGTGGCCTGAACCGGCAATAACCGCTCGAATAACAAATTCCAGAGATTCCTTACAGTTCATCACACAGATGTGGCAGCGTCATCTGCACAATAAGATGAAAGTGACATTATTGTACTCTGACATCCAGCACAACAGAGGACATGCAACAGAGATCAACTTGTCAGTTCCCCACGTGTCTCCCAGAACAATACCATGATATCGATTCTTGCAGCTGAATCTGAATTAATGTCATGCAGTGTGGCATCACGATGAAACAAATGCCACCTGAAATGTCACGTACGGTAAATAAGGACAGTCCCACAGCGGACAAATGAATACAAAATTAAAAAACCCTCTAGCGACGTTACCACAATTTACACTAAAAAGGCAAGGTGTATGCTGTTGCCTCCATTATTTCAGTATTCTCAGTGAACATGCATCTGGGATAAATTAAAAGTGGCTTTCAGTTGGCGAAATGGAGCTAGAGATTGCAGGTATTCACTGGTAATTGCTAGTTTTCTCTATATTCGATGTTGAGAGGTACTCTCTTGAGCTATAATTTTGGTTGCCAAGTCAGCGAGAGGCGACTGTGAGACTTTGCTAGCTTTTCTCTTGGGCTTCTTAATTGGCTTTGTTATTGCAGACCTGTGCCGGGTGAAGGCAGCAAGAGAGATTCTGGGCATAAGATATATAAGATACCGAGCTTCCGACTGTGACCCTCCTCCCAGGGGCCGAGTGTTCACAGCTGCTTTCTCTGGAGAAGGTGACCTGGCTTTGGATCCCTCTCTGTGCCTCTCCCAGCGGACCCTCCTCCCCCCTCACCACCACCCATCCTCTCCCGCCCCTCTCCTTCGTTCCGCTCCTCTCAGAGGTCATTTTCTACACCATCATTGAGTTTTCTCCTGCACCTCCCGTTTCTCAGCACCCATCCGTTTGGCCCAGCAGGGAGCCACTAATTCTCTCCGCTCTGCAAATTTCCACACTTTTCCGGCGTGGGATGCCAACACCTCTTCAGTGCCTCACTCTGGCATTGCCACCCCTCCCACCAACACACACACATACACACTAATGCATATAAGACTAAATTTTCCACCGCCACTCGACCCAGCACTCACTGGGCTTTTAGAAGTGCGAGAACAGAAGTGGCGTACGTGACAGTCATAACAGAATAGGCCTGTATTATTTTGGGTCCTGCCACCGAGGCATCTGACATATTTACTAACGGCGATGTTCACTGAACAATTCTTCTGCTGACCACTCCTTTCAAAAGCTTAACAATAAATGACTCTGGCACTAGCAGCGAGCTCTCACTGAAGTGTGTGTGTGTGTGTGTGTGTGTGTGTGTGTGTGTGTGTGTGTGTGTGTGTGTGTGTGTGTGTGTGTGTGTGTGTGTGTGTGTGTGTGTGTGTGTGTGTGTGTGTGTGTGTGTGTGTGTGTGTGTGTGTGTGTGTGTGTGTGTGTGTGTGTGTGTGTGTGTGTGTGTGTGTGTGTGTGTGTGTGTGTGTGTGTGTGTGTGTGTGTGTGTGTGTGTGTGTGTGTGTGTGTGTGTGTCGAAGCGAAGCGAAGCATAAAGTGGTTGGTTTACTATGTAAGGGCAACGCAATAGCATGCACAATCAACTCCCTATTGTAAGTTATGACCCATTTTCTATTACAGTTTATCATTAGCCGCCACGAAGCTTTCATTTCACTCCGCCTCCTGGTGTAAGACACATAAAGTACATGTGGGCTTGGGGAGGAAAAAACACACAAGATACATTTTTAATCAAACTTTGCAATGACATGGGCTTCTAAAGAGACTTCAAGTAGACATTAGCGTATATGTGACTTGATTATGCAGCATTAGTCTATTTATTACTAGGAAACTGCCTCTGAGCTGTCATGACTAGGGCTGTCTCGCTCCCTGTAAACACGGCTTTGGAGTCCGTTTGTAGAATTAAAATCGCAAATGAGTGTTTCGAGAACAGACCAAGAAAGCGCTGTCAGATACGGGGAAGTCATTCTACTGTATATTAATGCTTCTCGTTGGAGGTATTAAGTGATCTTGATTACTTAATACCAGGTCAATTTAAGCTTCTCTGAATAATATATGGTTAAATTCCAAAAGATGAGAAGTACTAAATTATTCTCCACTAATAAATGGCCCCATTTATCAAAAGTATAGTTAACATGGAATAGTCTATATATGAAGTAGGTCTATAACAAATATCTTACATTTGAGGTTGTTGGAAATGTTCAAACAAGTCAAAAAATCCTAAGAAGCAACCACTGGAATCTAATTCCACTAATTGTTTAATACTAATAATATTAGTGTAGCCTAACCTTTGTAACTGTGCAGAAAGACCACATTTAAACAGAATGAATAGACATCCTACAAAAGTAAGTAGAAGAGTGTCTTTCCTATCAGTCCCACATTTTAGAAAATATTTTGGTTCAGTTACCAGCATAAGGAACACAAGGTTTTGAAAACCAAATGCACCAAAAAAGAAAAACCTAAAGAAAGACTGAAGAAAAGGGTCCAATCGTTAAGTGGCATCGGATGTTATTAATGTGTGCTGGTGACAATATGCTCAGAATGATGGGCACAGAGAGTATGGCTGCAAATGGATGTCAGATGCCTCTTGTGAATACAACTGATGTGCATCTGCAGAGTCTGAATACAGCTAGATTTTGGCTGAAAGGCATCTCTGAATGTTTGGCTTTTCAGCTGTTTAGGGCTTTTGTTGCAGACTGATAAATAATCAGGACTCATTTTACAGGGTCTTGGTTGTTTATTTGGAGGATTTTGGGTAGAAGCTGCCATAGTTTAAAAGTATGAAACTCTGTTAAACAGACATCAGGCATTTACTGAAGTGCTTTAAGCTTTTTTTTTGTTTGATATCAAGTGAAAAGTCTATAAAATGTCAAAATATTCAGTACTAGGTTTGTCCCAATACCAGATGTTTAGTAGATGATACAAATACTAGAGAAATTCCTTGATTCTAGATACCCATTTGATATCACAATTAAAAACAAATGCCATTCTCTTCAACATACACAGATTTACCTAAAATAGGGAGCCTGCCGTAATGCATTTATCATGAGATAACTACATCCCAAACCTAATTGCTAGCGTCCCCTGAAGCCCTGACAGTACCGTCAGTACCTGCAGCATTGTAGAAAACTGACAGTCATGTTTCAGAATGTTAGTACCCAATTATCTGTTCTCTTGATCTCCCTATTTAGTATATCTAATTCCTAAAACTCACCTTTTCATTTTTACATGTCCTGCATGCTCTCGAACATTTCAAAAAATCCTTTTGTAATTAGGTTCCCATGCTAGAGTTCCCTTTTGTTCTCCATTTCAACAGTGGCTTCCTCCTGCCACACTGGTGAAAGCAACCACAGAGGTGAAAGCAATCATCTGAAAAGCACTCAGCGAGGCTAGAAACTTGATCATGTTTCAACTAGGACACATTCATTACAAATGCAACGTAAGTCTCCATTTATGAGCTGGAAAATGGCAAGCGATCTAATCTGTGCAACATATGGAAAAAGGATCTAAGCTATGACTGATTGGCTGAGAATAGGAGAAAAGGAGTTGTGTGGGGGTCTTTCTGGTAGAGGAAACCAGTGGTTAAAGGCCTTTAGGCTTCGGTCTTGTTAATCAAGACCTCACATTAGCACATCGAAATTCACTTTCACAGTGTCTCCTGAACAAGAGAAGCTCCTCCATTAGGATTCGTACCGCCAGAAAAGCAACAATAGTTCTCAGAATCACACTAAAATTCCTTTAAAATTCTCGAGCAGTGCTTAAAGTGGTAATTGAATGTGACGCTCTTACCCGGAGAATAGCCTTTGTGTCCTGTCTATTGTATGAGGCCGATATTTAGGGCAGGCCAGCTTAAAAATCAATATCCACTGTCACCAGAAGAATGTCCTGTCTTTACTGAATATGCCAAATAGAGCAATGCTAGATAACAAATTGAGCCATGTTGTTTGGTTAAGAGGACCAATCGATGCGAGAGGTGTAGGGTTTTAGTATTTCTTAAACAGAGGCATGAGTTATGTGTTGTTGAATATGTGCGTGAAGCGTTGGTAATTTCTGTATGCTTTTAACAAATGTTTTTTGACTAAAATAGGACACAAAAGATTGAAGTTGAGATTCCTCAACACATCAAATATAAAGGGCTTTGTGCATACTATCGCTTTAATGTCTGACCAACTAAATGTAGATAGTAGCATGCTTTACGTGATAAAGTACAAAGTTAAGTAGTGTCTTTAACACTTGAGGCAAAAGGGATCACTTTTGTTTTGCAACTGTACTCCCCGTAAACCGCAATCGTCATAAATAATCGATGAAATTTTACATGGGCTATAGTAATCCACTCGAATGAGAAATTAAATATTCCATTTTCTTTGAGAGATTCTCCTGCATATATTTGTCATGCGGAAGTAAATTGGTGCGCATATCAGCTCCCAGCTGTGCTGTTGTCCATGTCTGTTCAGAGAACTCGCAGCAGGAGAGCACATCAACATCCTGGTACTAATTTGATTTATGGCATGGGGAATGCATCCAATGTTTGAAGGGGCGTATTTTTTGACAAAAAGGCCAAAAGTGCAGAGAAATAAATGTATTTGCATTTTGAAAACAACTAAGGATGATTAAGCATTTTTATTTATATTAGAAATGCGCTTCACAAACGCAACAGAAAGCATTGAAGCTCTTTTCTTTTCCTAATGCTCCTCACAGTAGGTATGACTGTTCCAGCCTGCAGTGATCACGTCTGCAGGGAGGAAGGTTAGTATGCAGAACATGTGAAGACTGATTGCATTCTTATGCAGTGAAGCACATTAGCCAACCTTTGCCTTCCCTTCAGAAGCTATTCATATCCCTGTTTTGATTGTTAAATTCATGTCAGGGTTTTGTTTTTTTCCTCAAAGCTGAGGCCATTTACTCTCAATAAGATTCAATTGTTCCTACAGCTGAGGCAGGACAGAGAGCTGTGCAGCCTCAAGGCACCACCTTCTTCACACGCTTGTGGGCGTATCCATGGTTTTGACAATCTAAATACAGAGATGTTCACTTGCTTTAGTGCTGCTGCTTTTGCCTAACACTCACACCCTTATGTTCTTTGTAGTTGTTTTTCTCTAAATATATTACTGTTCAATATGTTTAGGTTGTTCACATTTTCTAAAAAATCTAGAGGGATGGTGCACAAGCTGCAATCAATAATATGTCAGCTGTAGTGCGTTCTTGCAGTTTAATAATCGTGTTTTTTAGCAGGAAATTGTTGTTTTCTGTGGTTTTCTCTATAAAAGTCAAGATCAAAGTTCTTGGTCTTGTGTTTTAATGATAAATAGTTTTATTGTGCAGTCGAAGTGGAGCGGAGGAGCCAGTCTTTTGAACTTTTAAAGAACAAATTATATTTTTCCCTGACACTACACAGTCATTGTTCTTAATAAGTTATAGTGTGTAGAGGAGCTTGTTAGTTCTCATGTTGTGGCTAAAATAAAACATTATCAAATTATTTTTAGCCTCTATATGGATCATTAGCGAGTAGGAAGTATTATGTGATGAAACGAACAACCATAAAGTAGGTGCAATTGAATTAGTCAGAAACTCATCTCCCACACTTGCTTGCCTTTTTTATAGGTTACCCAAAAGAGGAAAGGCATTACTTTTGTCCTAGTTACGGTTTGCCTACAAGAATGATTTAATTTGTCTATAAATAGCAGTGCATTGATTAGTTAAGCCTGCTTTAAGCAGTGGAAATGTGTTTGGAAAACTGTAAACTAATTCATTTTTTTAAAATACTGATGCTTGTTTGTATACAACACATCTGTGGTAAACTCAGCAGGAGGAGAGGTAGTTAACATTAGCTGTTACCAGTTATTGCAATGGTTCCTTGGAGTTGCATTAAGGTTCATTCAAGTCCTATTTGGTAAAAAGGAAAATTGGGGAATTATAAAATGATCATGACTTCTATGTAGTCTGGCAAAATGTAACTTGATTACATACACCTGTGTGAGGTGTTCTACAGCAATACATAACGGACATTAGAGAAGGATTTTTGGCTTGTTCACCTTCCCTACAAAAAAAGACCCAAACGTTTATTTTTACCATGGCATATAATTGATCATTGAATTTCACTAGTATTGTTATTCACTGCCGCATTTCTGGCATTGTGACATATGTAATGTACATGTTATGGATTGCGTCAGAGGAGGGGCTCATGTGAAGAATGGTGAAGACCAGTTGTTAGACATTTAATTTGGCACATTGACTTTGTAGCAGGAAAAGATTGCAACATGAAAGCACAATCCCTCTGAGTGATCGTACCAATACAAAGGCGCTCTTAGTTCTGGCCTGTCGATACCGTCGTGCTCGGCTGAGAGATAAGTTCCTCAGTGAAGGAGCTGCATGCTCTGTGCTCCTCTGCTCGCTGGGCGGTGGGGCTGTTTCAGGACAGAACCGGTGAGTAATACTGCATGCTGGCTCTCATTGCAGCCGATTACTTATCTATTGATTGAAGCCAGCGCTGTGCAGATGGATGCCTTTGGAGTGTGACAAGTGCTTTAACAACCCCGGAACCTAATGCTCCTTAATGTCACTCTGGGTCCATGTTAAGTAATGTCCCATCTCTAAGTCACCAGGATTCACTCACGGTCAATCCTAGCAACAGAAAAGGGATCCATCTTGATTGGTTGTCTTCAGGCCAAAAGATCTATGGGCGCAATTACATGTAGCCACTCCTCGCTGCAGCTGGAGAGATGTAATAAACAGCATTAAGGACTGTGAAAATCCTTTAAATACACTTTCCACCTTCTCTTCCTGCTTGACAGAAAGAGCAATGAATTCCCAGCGATCGTTGGAAGCAGCCTGTAAGAGGCAGAATGCCGTTTCTACTGCTTATCACTTTCACTTAAGCTGCTCGAGAGATTCGGTCTTGCATGCACTCAGATGTGTACACACCCACACACACACACACCCACACACACACACACACACACACACACACACACACACACACACCCAATAACGCAGTGCCAGCTTTTTTATTGTTCATACCAGGCAGGGGATAAACTACAGTTCTGTACAGCACCCGGCTCTTTGTCCTGCTGACGGCTTCTCTTACATGAAAATATACCTCAAGACAGCTGAGTTCTACTTACTGATGTACTCCTACGTTTGGACATTTGAACCAAATGTTTCCTCGGCTTCCTCCCGTCAGGTTCTGGCACAGTTCCATCACAGCTCCCTAACAAGTAGCCTCGGGGCGGGCCAAGTCAATCAGTTGTTAAATCTGGAAATGTTAAAGGCTGACACATCCAGACGGATGTTTTAAGTGAGTCACGACTCATCTGAAACATCAGGTTTAATGTTTTTAGATCAAGTTGTAAAGCAGCACAGTGTAATGCACTACAGTCCCACTATTTTATTTGTTGAATCAGGAGACATTACAGATGCTTGTGCAGCTTGCAACAGCCCAGCTTCTATCAAGTTTCTTTTTCAGATATCGGCTGAATTTCAAACACAATCATCAAAGGCCGGACAACCCAACAGCTTGCATTTTTCATGTTGTCTGAGAAAACAAATCACACATCTATT
Source organism: Eleginops maclovinus (assembly GCF_036324505.1). Classification (NCBI taxonomy): domain Eukaryota; kingdom Metazoa; phylum Chordata; class Actinopteri; order Perciformes; family Eleginopidae; genus Eleginops; species Eleginops maclovinus. The sequence continues at coordinate 17,104,899 of NC_086371.1, forward strand.
TTAAAGCTCTAAGATGACCTTTTTTTCCCTCACTATGCCTACACAGATGGATAAAAACAGAGCTGGTGATAAAGCAGATGCCAAAAGTTATCATCTTGGATGCTTTAGCCTTAAAAAAACATTTCCAAACCAAGGGTATCCGCACCCAAACAACAAGGTTTTTTTTGCCTTAATCCTTGTCTCTTGCTGTCAGCAGCACCACAAACTCACACCATATTCTCAAGTCTGCAGCTTCTGTCATTGCCTAATGTGTTGTGCTCGCTAATGTTTGTAATTTGACATCTTGACAAAGAAATGTTTTGATTAATTGGAGTCCCAATGTTATCCTGGCACAAAATGATTTTGCTATTAGAGTGCACATGTAACCTCAAATTGTTTTTGCGTTGTCTGGAAAAACATCTTTTGACCAAGCTGCACCTCAAAAACCGTCGTCCATCCGTTGGTTCAGCGTGAGAGATGCTCTTTTTATTACAGATGTTTATTTCCAGATAAAGATGTCAAATAGCTGAAGCTGTGGGAAAAATAGGCAAAGAATGTTCTGTATTTTTATTGAATGGGCTTTGCACTCTTTGCCGTTTTTATTAAATCTTCTAATTTAAGCATTATTAATTCTCAAACAATTCTTACAGGGATTCAAAATAAGGAGGATATTTTTTAATCAAACATCAAAGCAGCTCATTTTCATAGAGCGACCCTTTGGCGTAGAACCCACAATAGGATTTCTGTGTTAGTTCAGGATGTTATTGCTTTCTTGTCTCTTTTTTTATTGTTGCTAAGATTACAATTTCTCTCAAACTCTTTCTCACACAATTTTGTTCACTCAAGGGTGCTTTCCATTTGCACTTCAGCGGAGCACAGGAACAAACTCCCTCTGAGAATGACTAGTCTCACTTAACCACCACCTTGAAAATAGCTGGACACTGGCCGGTCTATGGAAGAATACGGTGATAACTGAATATCCTGCTGAACTAGATCATTTGCCATCTGCACTCTCTCATTTACCATAGATTTGCCTTGATGATTTCCGGCTGGGAATCAATGATTCACTTACTTTCAGAAAAGCGGCTCCTCTTCGGGTGTTGGCTAGGTTCTCCCGATGGCAGTGATTTCAATCATGAGGAGTGTGAATTCTCTGGCCTTTCACAATAGAATGGAAACCTGTAACAAATTGGACAAATAAGTCATTTCTGTGTAGAAGATGGATTCAAATTGACTCATGTTGTGACGTATCAGCACACATGCGTTTCAGACACATGCTGCACATAAAGGGATGTACAAACACCATACGTGCACACATATTTGCTCCCTGGCTCTACATGTGAAATTGCTGGCTTCTTTTTCCTTTCTGCTACATTATTTCAGGGAGGCTGAGGCTCTCCGCACCAGAAAGAGGTTGTGTTATAATAAAGGCTGCATACGTGCACTTAACAATGCTGACCTTTATCAACTTCAGTATTGCATTTGCAATACTTGCCGCCTATAGTGCCAGAGGGAGAGGAATGAAAAGCGGCAGAGCAACAGAAAGAAAACCAGCAACCTTCAGAGACTGTAGAAGAAGGTGGGCCACGTTAAAACTGCTGTAACTCTGCCAAACATGTTGGAATGGCTTCCTGCAGTGGTGCATTGTTTTGCGATGGAGTAAAATCATAATTATTCTGAGAAAGAAATCAATTTTTGACACATCTTATTACAAACCTTCATTTCAAAGGAGTTTATAGCCGTCGTGATTAAAGGCAAAAGTAAAACTTCTTTTGTTGCTCAGACCTCACACTGCTGTTCATGTAGATTAATGTTCATTGTCATTTGATTTCTATTATGAGCCTACTTGATCTATTTTTTAAATGTCAGTCTCCTAAAAATCAACCTGCCAGTTATATCCGTAACCATTGCTGTTGTTTTGAAGTCAGCGGTCTGACAAGTTTGTCTCAAGGGCAGATTTGAACAATTCATTTGACAGCTAAAGGATGCCATGTAATGGTGCTTTAATCCTGCAAACCCACCGCGGAAGTGCTGGCAATTTTAATCCTATATTACCATTCAAATAAGTATGTGTTATCCAGCAGCACTAATCTTCAATAGTAACAACATGTCCTGCACATGTGTCTACGAGCTAAAGCCTGGGCGCGTCTTGATTGGACTTTAGCCTTCCTTCTCTGCTGAGATGACAGAAATCTTGGAGACATGTGAATGTGGACGAGGATTAGCACTGCAGCAACCGCTGATTAGACGCACTGTAAGAACCAAAGGGAGCTCTTGTCATGATGTGTTATTGGCAAAATGGGAGCTGTCAATGAGTCCCAATTTTTACCAAATAGGTCATGCAGTTATAACAGTGAGTGTAAACCTGTGCAGAAATCTCGTGTCAGGCTTGGGTTTCCTTTTTTGCTACTAATGGACGACGTGCTGCTCCTAGCCAGGTGGGAGCCGAGCAGTAATAAATGTGGCCCAATATATCATCCGCAGCACATTACAGGGGAACCGGGGGTGATTATTCATGCCGGCAGGGGCATGAACAGACCTTTCAGGGGTTCATGGGCTCAAACTTTGAAAAGGGCGTCTCCCTCATCTTTCTCTACAGGGTAGGTAGGCTCTCCCTATTGTTGGCTCAACTTATCCCCAAATGAATGCTGTGAAATCCTCAAGACCTGGTTTCTGGGGAAAGTGCAGTCTTTTTTTCCTCAGCTGATTACTCGATGAGTTTGGATTGGTGTTCACATATATTTATCAAGGTCCTTTTGTTTATTTATGCACACTTACGATAATCATCATTGAATTCTTTAACCTTAATCATCGGTGTCTAACACAGCAGCAAGCAATTTGTAGTGTTTACATTGCATTGTTAACTCTTTGGTCTGAAATGGCGCACACCATCCCATTAAGCCCCACTGAATCTTAAATCCTTGGATTAGCTTCTCAGACGGGTGTAATCAAGACTGCAATTACCATACTTACAGTGAATCAACTCTTTTCCCCGATCAGCCACATTCCTGGACACAATTAAATCCGGCACTTCTACAATCGTTGAGTCAGGGGCCAGGAAATGACTGTGTTGTGAGCGGTGGGACCTGGGGTTAAGGTAGATGGGGCGTTATGTTTGGAGCAGCCTGTGTTTACTGTCTGTTTGTGGCTACCAGGGCACACACAGAGACAGATGAGGCACAACAGCTGGCCCTAATGCGTGTTGGGTAGGATCAGCCCGGCCCAGTCACAGCACATCAATAGACCCATACGTTAGCTGACAGGGGGAGCACTAAAACTGCGCTCGTCTAGCAGGTGCCATGGGCCCAGCCCCGGCACAGGTGATGGAGGAAAAGGCAATCTGTCTTCCCACTGGAGAGGCATGAGGAGGGGGGGTCAAGTTGCCACTGGACATCAGATCTCTGATCCTTCACAACGACAGCAAAAAAACAAAACGGCTATTTTACACAATGACAAACATTCATAACCTGGAGCAGCAGCACTTTCCTCAAATAACTGCAGGGACCAGCGTGGCTCCCGCCGGGCCTCAGTGTCTCTTATGACCACTCCAGATGTTACTGATACATTGGATGTGCAATGATAGATAACCGTTTCATTCTCTGGTACTTGTATACCTATAATCCTGTCACCATTTAGGTTTCAAACATCTTCTTTGTGCGGATGACCTTGTTACACACAGTGACAGGCTGTAATATTATCAGAACAATTTAGTAGTGTTAAAGAGAGCACTGTGTGTGCTGAAAGCTCCATAATAATGGAAATGACAAGTCTCACTGACTTGTTAAGTAGGAAAGAATTATTACAATTGAAATGTTATTAAAGTGACTTTAAACAGATGATTACATCCTCTGATGTGATTATTTTTCAACTAAAGGTTTAATATCTTCCAAAATATCCAGTTTGAGAGATAATGACGATGATATTAATACCAATAATATGCATTCTTGCTCTGTTTTTACAGCGTAATAGATCTAATGCTTTTGCCATTTACCCTCGCAACTAAATTTATGCAGCTCAGACAGGATAATAACCACAGTACATTTATTACAAATGTGGATTTAATTACTGAGCTAAAGCAGCAAAGTATTGAATAGACCCGCACTATTTCTTTAGCGGTGAGGTTTCATCATTAAGGTTTGATAGAGAAAAAAGAGTCTCTGATCCTAAACTAAAGGAAAGAAATGGCTTTAATCTGCTGAGACATGGTGACAGGTGCTTTAACAATTCAGTCACTTGTGCAGAAGATCTTAAAGTTGTGAAAATAACATGACAGTGCTGTCTGTGAAACATAATTCTGTCTGAAATATCTTTTACTTATTGTTTACCACTCCCCCTTCATTGTATTATATCACTGTAGTTGGCTCATGTTTAGCAAGAGAACAAGTTATTTAATATACAGTTTGTCACTAATCACTCCACATCCTTACATGTATATTTCAGATGGCTATAATACAATGTTTAACCCTACATCTGGTCTGCAGTGTTAGAAAACTCAGTGTTTTTCTTACATTTTCTTTACCACAAGAACTTAAACGCACCATCAAGACGGATGTTCTCTTTAAGCAGTCTAATCCTAACTGCGTTAATACATGACATAGTGCAGATGAAAATATGTCCAAAACAAATGGTTTGACTGTTAACTGTGTGAAGAAGATGAATGGTGAGCAGCAGTACACTTACTGATTACTTTGAAAAGACAAAATGCCACCTAGCATCCCCACAACAAAGACTGTGAGCTGCGCGCCTCAGGGCAGAGTTGCTGTGACTGTTCTGTGCCAGCTGTAACGGATTCAAACATTTCTTTTCAGTCTGCACACTACAATCTAATTAATTTGCACTCTATCAATTAATTTGCACTCACTGAAGTTTGGCAGCAGCGCTGTAGCCCAGAGGTACAGTTTGTTGTTTCAGTTTTCCCCCTTTTTAGTAGTTATCTCATTTGTTGTTACCTTTTTATTGTGTTGGTGGTTCTTATTCTGTTCATTGTTTGAAATGTCTGTTCTTGAATTGTTATGTTGCAAGAAAGACTCCCATACAGGACAGTGATGCATTGAACTGGGAAACAAACTCTAGTTTTGTTGTTAATGGGACACATTTAAATAAGAAATGTAGAGTTGATGGAAGGCATGTTTACTAGCAGAGACAGGCCAGCAGTTTGTACCTTCTTTTAGCCGTTGAGCTAAGCTGTGCTAAACATAGTTTTTTAAAAAGAGGATGGAATCATCACGGATCTATTTATCTTATTATTCAACAGGACAGTGACCTAACCGAGCCAAAAAACAATGCCAGGTTTTTTTGTAGGTGAAACTTAATGTTCCATCTTGCTTGTTCTGTAGTGAAAAAGATTCAAAACAAAAATGGCACCTTAGGATTAATGTATAATAATTATGTGTTATCAGTGTTGTTTTTTCACTATCTCAAATCCTTCACATTTAATCTCCTGACAAAGACTGGCGGTTGTCCGGCAGCATTCTCTCTAATTTGTTGGCAGGTGGATACGTTGAAGCCAAACAAGGTCCAGCCTAATGGGAGGAAGTGGCCCATTATTTAGACTGAGAGTCCCTTAAAGTCAAATAAGGCCTGTCATGCTAAATTTAGTTGGACTAACATTTCCCCTTTCCACATTCTCAATTGGCATTTAAACCAAATTCACAGTCTGCTTCCTTTATACACGGCCTGTCAGTCGTCAACTGCCTTGCATTTCAAAGCAGTTCCACAAAAATACCTTGAGTACTACTCCATTATCCAAATGACATTCAAATGCAGAGTAAGCCTACAGTCAAGACTCCCATTTCCCTGGTAGTTTTCCAGTCAAACAATAGAGGCCCTAATTGCAGTAAGCCACAAGGACTTTCTTTTCTTCACCACATTTAAAAAAAAGAACAAGGTGACATGCTGACTCAACTTATAAAAGTGGTCTTTTTAATTTTGATAATAATCTTTTTGCCGTATAAGCACTTCCCTCTATTCTTTGCACTTTTAAAGCATTTGTCCTGAGCCCTGATAAAATATCTCCTCTTGTAGTTTAAATTCTATTGGTATATATTCTTGAAGCAAAGTGCCTCTTTTCAGATATTTATTGTCAGTCACCTAATGTTTTGCTATTGTTCATGTACAATATTGGGCTGGATGTGGAGACTATTTCTGTCTCTGTAATGTAGAGCGTGGCCATGAAGGTTTATGGATTTGCAAAGGCAGGGTGTAGAAACACCCCACACCAGCTATTGTTGCCATTGTTGAGTGAACTCAGGAGAAAGGTCCACTGTGCTCCACACGAACACTATAATAACAAAGCAGATATGCTGAATTTGTCCTCCAAAAGGTTTTTATTTTGTGTTCGCTATATACACAGAAGACAGATTGAAATGCACAAGTCTCAATGGGAGCATCTCAAGGACAGCTTGAATAATGTGTGCATTGTGCATAAGGCTGTAACCCCTCTGCAAACGTGAGTGAGGGGAAACACGAAGCTGACCATTGTGATAAAAAAAATTCAATTTCCCTCTGCCTCAGATGAGCCCACTGCAGCTTGTTCTCTGTTACAACTGCTCTAATGACTAAGTTGTACTGTCAGGGGCTTGAAAACAATGCATTTATAACCGAACTGGGGATACTGAGCTGCTTACCGTCCCTAAAAACACATTTATGGTGATTTTTGTCAGGCAGATTTTACTGTCTGTAGCAGAAAGTCACAGCCTGTTGAGCAGATATAACTGTGGGCGGCATCACAGTCACCTGCTTCATGGATGTAAATGTAGTTTGACAAATTTCTAACTTAACTTGGGAATGTTATAACATTCCGACATTTTTAGCATAAACAATTTTCATATTTGTATCTGTTGAAACAGCCACTGCACAAGTTCATTGTGATTGCTGACAACAGAACTATATTAAGTTTTAAACCTCATCACAAAACACAAAAATATCATACCCTTTTGTGCACTGACTTACCTTACATGTCCACTACTCACTTCCTATATATTCTTTCAATGAGATGTCTAATATGACCAAATACAATTTGATATGAGAGAGCAGAGTAGCAAATAAGAAAGAAGATGAAGATTAAAATTTGCAGCACCTTCTGTACAATGAGATTAGCTCCCTTGTTATCAGACGGTGCGTGTCTTCAGCCCTTATTTGCGGCGAGGTGTTATTAGCAGCGTAGCGGCGCTGTCCCTCCTCATCACGTCGGCTGTCAGAAGATCATCAGTTGCAGTCGCAGCCCAGGAAGAGGATCCCTGTGCGCTGTTATCTGCCTCAGACACACAGCCCCTTGTCCCCGATACAGGAAGAGAGTAACTAAGCATATTGCTCGAGCTCTTGTGTGGTTTTGATGTACTGAGCATTTGAGTATCACTGTTTGACACTTCATACTGTCATTTCGTTATCCTTACAAAAAGAATAATTGTTTTTTCTTAATCCATTACGAGTGTATTTACGGCTCGCAATGCAGATTAAGACTTTACATACATGCATAAAAAACACATAAAATACAATGCATTTCTAGAGTAACCCAGGAGTATTTGAAGCAGCCTGAAAACCACATAACATCAAAGCAAGTCCTTCATAAAAATGACATGTTCAGAATGAGTGTTTGTACTTTTGACATAAATCTTTTAATCTGTTCACCTTCAATTAAGTATAATGTTGTAAGACATTTAAACTGGAGGGGTGTTTTATAGTTTTCCAAACAGTCAACAAATCCAATAAAAGGACTTAAGCCAACAATAAATTGATCCTCCTAACAAGTATTGTCTTTTATCCAAAGACTGCGTGACATGTTTCCTCATTATCATGAATAAAGACACTGTACTTTATTTAGTCAATCCCCCATGCTCTGCCGTGGGGCCATCAATACTCTCTGGCTCCTCTTAAAAACAACCAGCACAGGGAATTCCTTCTATAATAAGGTTAGTTAAATTGGAGTGCCAAGGTGTTTTAATACATTATTTGTTTAGAAAACTATTTTGGTTTTGTTTGTGACCTTTTCTCTCAAAAGCATCCTCGGTTGGAACAAATGGCCTTGCCACAGAAAGGAGGTGCAAGAAAGGAAATATTGAGAGAAAAACACATTTTATGGAAAGATATAACAATTATTAACTAGCGCCAGGCTTATTTTTAAATACTACTTCCACCGTTGGGAAATAAACGGCATATCGGAGTGAATGAATTCTATTGCTCCTCCTGCTAATGACAATATCTTGCTTTCCCTCCAGCTTTTCTGCATTAAAATTGTATAAACCCTCTGTGCTATTCATCGTTGAACAATTTTTGGAAAAAAGTTTTAATGAATTAGATAAAACAATACATTTATCTTCCCCACTCAAAGTGTTTGGAGTTGTCTGTCACAGGAATAGGGAGTTACTTTGTGTCGGCATCAGCAGTCAGAGCATAAAGTAGCTTAAAGCCTACAACATTACATCTGATCTGCAGGGTTGGAGAGAACAAGCGCTGTTCTTAAGCGTGGCATCAACACTTCCTCTCCTCTCTTATACCAGCTTCAGTGTTGTTAAAGCAAAATAAATTGGACTGTCTTTGGGAAAACATCAGCTCTAGTATAGGAGGAGGATATTTTATTTAGATTGCTCATTGAGCAGCTGGTTTCTTTCTCATCCTATTTTTTTTTTATTTGGTTTATTTAATTCTCACCTCATTGCCTTCCACAGTGACTGCGCATTGGTCTCCACGATTATTGTTATTATTCACTGATGGCTGTACAAGGTTGTTTGTTCCAAGGGGTGCGATATAATTTGCTGCACCCTTCATTTACATCACTAGGTGAGAAATCATGTCCATATTACAGGAGTGATTACCAATGCATAGATAAAGGTCAAGAAACATGAGTCATTCTCACACAGGATGAGCTGTTAACCCAGATGCTGTCGCTGGGAATTCACCGGGGAATCAGGGTTGTTTTTGCATTAGGTGGTGTGAATATTACATGTTGCTGCAGTCACACACTGAGAGCTCATCTTATTCAGAAGTTAGTGCTTCATATGTGATTTAACTCCCTCAAATTGGCTAAGCAAACTCCAATTCATTTTGTGAGGTAGATTAACCTGAAATGGAGGTGGTGGTATGTTCTGAGTAATGAAAGATGTGCTTCTTCTAAAACCGATTTGTATTCATGCATTGCTGAATCAGACGCCGGCGTGTCTTTGCTTTTGCTTGTGATGTCAGGAGGACTGGAAGAAGCTAAAAAATAAAAAATGGAGGGAATAATCAGAAAGCTGTTCTGGTTGAAATGAGTTTTCCCCTGTGCTCGCTGCTTCTGCTTCGACTGATACCCTAAACACACCTGGAGTTCAGATGTGCTTTGGTTTGCTTTTCCAGGAAAGTCATATCAGATAACCAGCTCTGCCTTTTTATTTCTACTCGGTCACACTTATCTATATAATTCCTTGTTATATTTCTCTTTCATGCCCGGAGCCTCTGTATCCGAGTCTATGCCACCCTCCAACATGTGTCATCGTGGTACACACATTAGTTTATTGATAACACGCCACACGTCTGCAATTCTTACGGTTTGCTGCATCTATCTTCTTGGCATGTTTATGGATTATAGAGGCTGGAGTTTGTATTTAATGTTATTCCCTAAAATAAGAAACATGTATACAATTAACGATGTTTTCAGGGCTCATTACCTGCGCAAAAATGATTGTTAGCCAGACTAAGGATGGCAGAATCCACCTGTTGGATAAAATATTGGACGGATGCCATTAAATTGTGTTTTTCATTTATGATGCCCTGAGAATGACTGCTAATGACTTGTGTAATCACTCGCATATCAAAGGCTAATGCAATTTCTATCAACCTCTACAATACCTGGATTTGAAGGCCTAATTTATGGCACAAATATGTGTAAAACAAAGCTAGAGCTAGCTCCACAAGTCCTTTAAAGTTGTCAGATGATGTTATACAGTGCAAGAGGATATGGAGAGCCCCTGTGCTGCTAACAGGAGAGGTGTGGACTGCCATCATTAGCAATGGGAATGAATAGCTATGTAATATAATTAAATACCTTTCCTTTTTTCTTGATGGACTGAATAAGTCACTACATTTGTCACTGGGAGTAGACTGAGGATTGACACCTGCAATTTGATATGTTATTTAAATAATAAAATGCTATTTAAGCCTGTTATAAATGAGACATTTTATCATCCCAATTTTCCCTATTTTGGGATGGAAAATTAGTGGATATAATCTATATTTAATACATTTAGAGGAGTTAAGACACTTGCTGACAGGCCATGGTACGCCAAGGTGAAAGAACAACTCTGGTTAGTCTTAACTTTATGAAGTTCTCAAAGATTTTCAATCATTTCTTTATCGTTGCACTATACTGTTACTGAGCCCAGTAGCCAAGAACGTCATGGATACCGAAAGTGCTGGTGGCTTGTTGAATTGTGTAGATGGTGCCGGCATACTGTAACAGTAATCAGAGTTGAACAGGTGATGCTTTATCTCTGCCGTGTTATGGATCATACCTCTGCGTTGTGTTCTAATTCTCTGTCTGACGCTCAGTAGCCTCCATGCTCTGTCACACTAATGAGATGGGCCAAGTCATCCCCGATTTCTTTCCTCACCACTCTTATACTGTGTGGAGGGTAAATGATGAGACGCCGCGGAGGAAGAGAGAGGAATAGGCAGGTTGACAACACTTTGACAAGTGTCGCAGAGGGCCTCACGTTTACAACGATTTGTGTCAAAAGCCTTTGGAACAGAATGAGTAACTTCTGCCGAAATCAGCAGTTCTACACTCCGCCGCTTTGTCATCTTGCCAAATTGAACATGTTTTTTTTCTGTGTGGACGCTTGGCATATTGTGAGCTGCGAGGCCGGCTGAAAGGGAACATGTTTCGTCTAATTGTAAGGCTCTCAAAGTAACAATTGCAATTAGAAGTGTTTTTGTTCGGCTGTTCGGCATCATAAACAATATAGATTTCCAGCGATAGTGACAATTCATTATTTTAAGGTTTATGACTTTTGATCATTATGGCAATCCGCCCTGCTTTTGGCAGTCTGACTTGTTGTATAATGCAGAGTGAAACATCTCACATAAGCTCCAGGCATATTCGGTAATTAAAGGATTAACTTGGTAATCTAAATTGTCTCTTGTCTTTAACTTCCTGTTTCTTCCTATTATTTCCTAACATCCATTTCACAGATTTAAAACTGCCTCCTATCCCTCTCCGTCTGCGTTTCTGTTTCTCCCTATTCCTGCGCTTCTGTAATCAACTTGCTTGTGAATAACCTTGTTTCCGGCTAAGCGCAAGGGGATGACAAATCCACGAGCGTGTGCGTGTCTTGGATGGAAAAGACTGCAAATGCGTCTACCCCTCCCGACATCTCAGGATGTCTTCAGCTCCTTTGAGGATTGCGTGTAGTTATTAAGTCAAATTGTGTCTGAATATCTGTGACTCTTTCGGAAAAACATGCACTGAACCGCCAAACAGGTGGAGCTTTGAAGAATCTGAGATATTTACATATCGAGTGCTACAGCATTTTCAATCAACATCCAAAACGAGTCAAATCTATCAAGTATTGTGTGCTCAGGCCTCACTGTGAGACCCCCAACATTATGTAGCCTCATGATTCATGCAGAGGGATCCTTCAATTCTCTTTCTGTTTCCGGCTGAATATTTTGGTTGGTTGAAGTGACCTTTTACAAAGAGGGTAACCTAATGGCTAACTAAAGCTTCACTAATACACATTCAAGATTCTGAATGATTTGTCCTTTTGGAGAATAGATTATGTTTAGACTCAAAGAAGAGCACATTTCTAAATGAAAATGGCCCCTGATCTCTGCCATGCTCTGGGTTTGAATTATACATTTTTTCAATTCACGTTCTTCATCTCTTGTGGTGACACTATTAAAAATGAGGCCACCATTAAACGTTTATTTCTTCATAAAGTGGCTTATTACTCATACATCATTTTTGAGAGGCCTAAACTGTTTAATGAAAGAGGACAGTATATATGTAATTTGAGTAAAATGCCAGAGCTAGTGTAGTCACTGAATTAGGCATTGCAGAATTAAGAGTTTTGGAGCCAGTGATTGAAGCACGGGTTTATAAAAAGGGTTTTGAATCTGACTTGTGCATGGAAACACCTGGAAGTGAATGAAGACAAAGCATCAGCTGTAGCACTTCAGTGATGAACAGGAATCGTGAGACTCTTAGTCCACACAGTGTTAATGATGCTGCTAAGAATAGGAATGTGGCTTCTTAATCACAGGTCTGAACGAATAACGATTCAAAAGGAAAGATGATTGTGTCTCGTGTTAGCGTTCTTGCTGTTGTGTACACAAATCAGGCTTCCAGCTGCTGATCCTGTTAAACATCACTTTCAGCCATTTATTCACACACATTGCACAAACCCCCACATTTACAAAGACAAACAAACTCACACACATGCAGAGTCTGTCACTTAAGCACACTTCTTAAAATGTCACCTCTTTTACGTTGACAGGAACTTAAAATGGTGTCCTAGGTTTCAAGGCAAATTTGCCTTTCAAGAAGGCATCACCTTAAAAGGCGAGCGACGCGAAGGTGTCGGCGCTGGTGGCAAAGGTAGACGGCAGAAAGTTTCTTCCCCGCTTGGACCCCCCTGCTGAGGCGTCGCTTCAAATAGATGACAGGAAAACATAAATAAAAATCAACAAACCGGAATCTGCAGATATGTAAACTCCCGTTCAAAGGTGTAAGGCTCATTAATGGTGTTGCTGTGCACCGTATTTACACAACTAACAGCGCTAACTTTTTTCCTTTGTTTAACGACATCACTCAACAGCATTTAATCATTCAAAGTGCTGCCTGTTTGAGTGGATATGATTTATGTTGTAGACTTTTGATGGCATTTAAAAAAAAAAAAAAAAAGGTGACCCAGAGACCCGAGCTTAAGGAACGCATCTATCTTGGGAATATTCTTGTCAGGGAACAGTGTAGGCAGCGTGTTATTAGAGTACTGGATTAATATATGCACACAGATGTACAGCCCTGCATCAATGTGCGTGCTTAGCAGACAATTTTCTATTCATTTAAATTGGAGAAGATTGCTATAACGTGGTGTGTGGCATGTGTGAGACTGATTTACTTACTCACCACACAGCCCCCGCCTCCTTCTGTCCTTTTCTCCCTGATCTTTTTTTTTCTTCTTTCTCTTAAGCCTCTCTCCATCCTTCAAAAATGATGCAAATGTGATGTGATGAAGTTTGGGTTGCCATGGGTGCCATCTCTCCTACATGTTTATTTAATGCATCTGAGCCTGTTTCTATACAAGTGTATTTCTACAGCCAGTGATTGATGGTTTCCCAGACCAGCTTCAATAACCAGGGCTATTGTACGCTATCTAAATTGTTCGACGTTTTTGCATTTCTCTCTACAGCTGTTTTTTTTTTTTTTCATAATTCTTCGTCTCTCATTGATCCAAAGAAAGACAAAGCTGCTTGTGAGAAGCAATTTCATTTTTTGCATGCCTGCGATCTATATTTTGTGTACGTGAGCATGTTTTTTTAGCATCTTGGGAGTGTGTTCAGCTCCATGAATGTGTACATGTATGTTTGACAGAGAAAGTTTGTGTGTGTGGCTAAATGAAGAATGTTTGTCTCATTGTATTCTGAATCCCAGACATGTGGAGGAGTAATTATTTGTCATCTGTGGACAAATATACATCAGTCAGCCGTGCTCCACATAATATATGATGCTGGATGGAGGTCTTTCACTGAAAACATCCCATTTCTGTGTCTTTCCCACTGTGCTTGATCATTGTCAACGTTAATGTTGTCTGAGGCTTATTGAAAATAACCATACAATGTTTCCATGACACTAATGTACGTACATCACATTTGGAGTGATTACGAAATACATGAACTCAATGGTTTAAAAGCATCCACCAACAGAGTGCTTGTGACAAATTGATCTTGGCTTGTTGTTAATGGCAGCTGAACATGAAATGGTTTAATATTCCAGATAGTGATTTTAATTGATTTCAGAGGACTATGTAAGGTGCTGATGGTGTCATAAAACACTTGTTATGGCTGCTGTTCATCACTGTGATGTAAATTATGCCCAGTGATTGCTCAATGATGCTTTCCTTCGGGACATGATGTTGTAAAAAAAAAAAGAAAAAAAGAAATGTAATTGGCTCCAAAGGGCACACAATGTGTTGGTGCCATGAGGGAGAAACACAAAAGAAGGTTATTTTCACTCCAGCTTTGGTTTTTATCCCTGCTGACATCCTCATACTCTCAGCACTCAGCTATTGTTTTCTCCAAGTGGATAATAAGGAGTCAAATATTAAAATAAAAAGTTTTCCAAGAAATGATGATAACACGATCCGACAGGATGGGGAACGCTGACACGAGCAGACGAGTGAGGATAACTGAAGATTTAATTTAAAAAATAAGACTTGAGATTTGTGTGCATACAAAAAAATGTTCCTGGAAAGTGATACAGTGAGAGAGGTAAAGTAATCATCAAGATGGAATGGCAACAAGACGTTTACAGAGCTGCACCACTTGTGAAAATGGTTTACATTACATTGGCCTTGGCATATATAAATACTGTGCTTACAGGAAAAACATTTTTACATTTTAAACACATATTTTGAGTGTCTTTGACTGAAACATAGCTTCATAAATGTTTTGTCTTGTGGACACGCTTGTCCCCATGACTTGGGAGTTGACGATTGGTCAGCCAAACACATGAGACATGGGGTCTGTGCGCAGCAGGAAATCTGCTCTGGGCATCATGGCTCAGCTCACTGACAGCTGCTGCTCCCTTGTTGTTTTTGTGAGTGAGTGTGTGTGTGTGCAGTTTTGTGTTTGTTTGAGGTCAGTTGAGTCGTCTCTCAAGAGAATGGCAGCTGCAGACAAATGTCAGGTCACAACCTGATGCGTGTCTTTAAAAAAAGTACAAGTATATAAAATCATTCTTCTGGTTTCTTTTCATGAAGATGCTTGGTACTCGTGTCATGTTTACTGGGCCCTAGCAGCACATCCAGCATGGTGTATCAATTAAATCATCTTCACTGGCTGAATCAGCAAGGGGTGTGTGTGTGTGTGTGTGTGTGTGTGTGTGTGTGTGTGTGTGTGTGTGTGTGTGTGTGTGTGTGTGTGTGTGTGTGTGTGTGTGTGTGTGTGTGTGTGTGTGTGTGTGTGTGTGTGTGTGTGTGTGTGTGTGTGTGTGTGTGTGTGTGTGTGTGTGTGTGTGTGTGTGTGTGTGTGTGTGTGTGTGTGTGTGTGTGTGTGTGTGTGTGTGTGTGTGTGTGTGTGTGTGTGTGTGTGTGTGTGTGTGTGTGTGTGTGTGTGTGTGTGCTAAATGATCTGGCAACGAACTCGAATGCATTTGACAAACAACAGCAGCTTGAGCCAATCACATTCAGCGGAATATAATGCAGTGCCCACAGTCTTGCTGTATGTCTATTTGATTTATGCATTGACCTGCAACAAGTCTGTTAAGTGGCTGATACTCCCTGTGCACGTGTGCCCGCACGTTGACTTTGAAGTACATTGTCGTGACAATAATCTAAGCCAATTTACAACGCATCATCCTTCTATTATGGGTTTGATATAAAGCGGTGCGTGACTAGAATGCCCTCCCATAAAATGACAATTTACTTCTCTAAAGAAATTACGTGTTTAACCTCATT
The DNA here is from genome assembly GCF_036324505.1 of Eleginops maclovinus. Classification (NCBI taxonomy): domain Eukaryota; kingdom Metazoa; phylum Chordata; class Actinopteri; order Perciformes; family Eleginopidae; genus Eleginops; species Eleginops maclovinus. The sequence continues at coordinate 17,120,528 of NC_086371.1, forward strand.
AACCTGAAGCGCAGGTACTAAAAGGAGAGACTGGCCCCCACCCCCTGTGACAAATACAAACACACAAACACAAATTGGAAACCTCATCAGAAGTTGAGAGGTGATGTTGAATGTGACCCTTGCAAATGAGCATCCAGCGGTGAGTTAACAGCATCAGGGGCTCATTGAGCCGCTCTCGCTACTCGTCAGACTCTCAGGTGGCGTTCGCTTCACTCTGTTTCAACATCATCCGTCCTCTATGTGATGATTAACCTGGCAGGTGTGAGGTGAGTCTCGCCCATTGTTTTAGTGAGCTGTCTTCTTCTGTCTGCCGGGAATACAGAGGGTCAGCCCCGGTCGGCTAATAGCCGTGGTCACAAAGCTGGAAGCCGGCCCATTATAAGAAGCCGCCATCATTATGACCAACACACTTTCAAACAACCTGACCTACTGGTCCCACGCTGTTTATTAGCAAAGTTTTGGCTCTCTGTTAAAGCAATTATACTCACCATTCATGATGAACTGTGGCCTTTTCCTCAACACTACGAGACAAGAAACACACACTCGCATACATAGTAAATAATCACAATCGAGCATTTGTGTTGTCCTGATAATGAATAACACATTAATAACATTTTCTTCTCTGCAAATGTGTTTCAAAAAAGAAAATGTGTTCGGAAAAGGGGAAAGTGTCAGCAAGTGATGTATGTCGTTCATTGGACACAGAACATTTAGTTTCCATTAAGAGTTAAACATGTACACGAAACATTAATGGGGTTCAGCGGCAGCAGCAGTGGCATGCTTCACTATCTCATCCTGATAAATTAGCAACTCAGCACAAAGGGGGAAAAGAAAAATATGAGAAGAAAGAGAGACATTAATATAATGTGCAGTGGGGGACAACCTGACTGATAACGTCTTTGTCCAAAAATGGGTGTTTGTGATACAACGTTATAGTATCTCTGACCCGGGTGAAGGCTGGACGAGGGAGTAGAGGAAGAGAGGAGAGAAAGGTCAGCTCTAGTGTTGCCGTTTCATTATGAGAGATGTGGACTCCCATCCTCTGCTGCTGCACAGGGAGTGATGGAGCTGGTTGTTAATGCCTGGTCTGTCAGCTATATTGGATTAATGGCAGTAAATGAATATTACACTCCTTTTAAAGGGGTTTTATTTTGGGATTTAGTGGTCTCCCCTGAGTGTTGGTGGTGTAAAGAGGTTATTTCCTTCTTCCTCCTCCAGTCTGCGTCCTCTCGCTATCTCTCGCACAAAGCTAATATGTTTAGAGAGCGATACTGTGCGCATGGAGGAGGGATATGTGCGCTGTAGGCTTCATTGTGTCATTCAGCATTTGTCTTCAACATTTTTCTGGGAGCGTAAGAGTTTGCTGTAAAATGCAGCATTGTCCCTCTGAAGGACAGATCCTGTTTCTGCGCTCAGCACTGGTGGGAAGTAACTAAGTACATTTGCTCAAGTACTGTACCTAAGATCACATGTGAGGTACTTGATTTGTACTATTTTATACTTCCACTTTTTACAATTTTGGAACCAAATGTATTACTTGTTACTCCATTTATTTAACAGATTTATTTACAAGTTACTTAAAAAATTCTGATTTTGAAATGCAATACTTAGAAAAGGTATTTCCTATTTCTACTTTTAAAGTATGATTATTTGGTAGTGACTAAACCATCCAATATTATATTGAAATAACTAAAACAATGAGTGGGTTAACAGAAAACTTATTGGAAGTTTTTTTTTCAAAAACCTTATGGTTCCAACTCCTTAAACGTGAAGATTTGCAGCTCTTGCTTTACATTTTTTACATACTTTTACTCGAGCAACATTCTCGATGCGGTGCTTTTACTTGAAACATATGTGATACTAATACTTTTCCTCCAATTAAGATTATGAATAATTTGTCCATTCCTGGCATTCAGTGGATATGTATCCATCCTTTTTTTTGCCCACGTCTCCTGTTTGTCTCAAGGAATAGCACATCCTATACTTTATATAGGAACTTATTTTGCTAACCTAACCCTAACTGTCAGTCAAACTGTCACTCATCTTTAACCTCCCTGCCTCTTGCCCTGTCTTGCTTAATGCGGTTAGACTGCTGGTTGAAGAGCCGTATAACACGGTGTGAAGTGTCCCAGTCGCTGAGACGATATTTATGGCCACCGTTCCATCAGCGCTGATGTTAAAGGGCTGTGATTAAGAGCTGAAGTAAAGACCTGGACTCCATACAGCATACAAGGCCAAGCTCTGTCACTGCCAACTTATTTCTGTCTCTCTTTTCTCCGTCTGTCCATCTGTCTTCTTCTTTCATATGAATATGTATGAGTTGCAGTTCTCCAAGGACACTGGATCTCTGCATTAGATATTTGGTGCATTGCATTCATGACAACTTGAAAATGTAAAAGCAGTTTTTGTATTTAGCATCGCTACAAAAATCACTGACTTGTTTTCCTTTTTATTCTCTCAAGGCTCCGAGCACGCCACGGCAACACTTCCCGCGGCCTTCAATGACCTGTTACCTCACTTCCTGGTGGAGCCTGAGGACAACTTCATCGTGAAGAACAAGCCGGTGACTCTGACCTGCCGCTCCACCCCGGCCACGCAGATCTACTTCAAGTGCAACGGAGAGTGGGTTCACCAGGACGATCACTTGATCGAGCGGACTATCGACCCAGCCACAGGTACATACAATACAAACTTATGTTTCCCATCTCCAACAAACTTGTCTTTATTCAGAGATTGTACCTTGTTTTCAGATGCTGTTTTGTTAGAAAATGTGGAGCTCCATAGATATATTATGCAAAGTGTTTGCGTGCTGAAACTAAGGTTCGCAATTTGCCAGTGATTACTGTGCTCCATCAGGCTCTTGGCTCATCCTCCAGCATATTTATCCTGCCATTCTCATAATAAGCACATTGGTTTCAGTCTCAGAAATCTTCTCAAATCACCTTGGAGACCTGTTTGTTTTTCTCCCTGTTATGCTGCAATTCCCCGCCTCCGTCATCAGTGTCATAAACATGTATGACACTGATGTGCTGTGATTCAGCAGCGATCTGCAAATTCAAACCTCCTATTCACAGCCTGACAACTGATTGGGAACGAGACACGTGGAAATGACAGGGATATTTTCTTTTTTGGAGCAGGAACGCACACAGACATACAAGCACTTCCACTCTTTGGTTTGTGGCCAAACATTACACATGCATAATAAAGATAATGGACATAAAGAAGAACTACACAAAAACAAGGACACACAGCCATCAGCGTGTGCACACAAATAAGCAAAAAGAGAAAGGAAAGGTGTTTAAAGCAGGAAGGGAAAGTTAAGCAGGGATGTATCAATTCATCGGCACACTTGGCATCTTTGTTTTTAGATGAAGAGCTTATTGTACCAAGATTTTATTCATCTGGTCTTCAGGGTTTAGAATTCAAATGTAGTAGCTCACTGAATGTGGGAAGTTATTGTAAAATGTAACAGAGGGAACTATCACTTACATGTTGATGCCTTCTGACACTCTCATAGGTCATAATTTCTGATTTTATTTAACAAATATTGTCCCATACTGAGGATTTGATCGTCGTTTATGCTAGCTCTTTTTATTTTATTTTACAACAATTTACAATTTTCTAATCTCTGCTGCGTGGTAAACTTTGAGGTCTGTTGAGTGATTTTATATGCAGTTCCCCGAGGTTCAGAAGCATTTTTCTTTAACAACAGAAGAGTAAAACGGTTGTGTTCCTGCTTGTTTTTTTATTTTACCTTGTGTATTTCATTTTAGTTCCTTTTTCTTGAATAGCAAATGAAAACAGAAGGGAGCACTTGTGGACTTGGATCATTAAGGAGAGATTGTCAGTGAGTCAACACTGATACAATAAGACCAATTCATAATGCTGTGTTCCTACTTGTGTTGTTTCAATAACTGTTCTGCTCTGTTATTCACAGTGGATGTGGGGGGGGGGTGTTAAAATGAAGTGTTGCCAATATCAACAATTCTTGTAGGGAAAAGAAGAGATTTTATCTAGTGAACATTTTAAATAATAGTTCAAGTCTATTCCCCACAGGTAAAAGCTTGGCACGTCATACAGGGAAATTAAAAAACTATTATATAAAGTTTCTGTTGGCACACATGCAGTGGGGCAAAAAAGTATTTAGTCAGCCACCAATTGTGCAAGTTCTCCCATTTAAAAAGATGAGAGAGGCCTGTAATTTTTATCAGAGAGACAAAATGAGAAAAAAACAATCCAGAAAATCACATTGTCTGATTTTTAAAGAATTTATTTTCACATTATTGTGGAAAATAATTATTTGGTCAATAACAAAAGCTCATCTCAATACTTTGTTATATACCCTTTGTTGGCAATGACAGAGGTCAAACGTTTTCTGTAAGTCTTCACAAGGTTTTCACACACTGTTGCTGGTATTTTGGCCCATTCCTCCATGCAGATCTCCTCTAAAGCAGTGATGTTTTGGGGCTGTCGCTGGGCAACACGGACTTTCAACTCCCTCCAAAGATTTTCTATGGGGTTGAGATCTGGAGACTGGCTAGGCCACTCCAGGACCTTGAAATGCTTCTTACGAAGCCACTCCTTCGTTGCCCTGGCGGTGTGTTTGGGATCATTGTCATGCTGAAAGACCCAGCCACACTTCATCTTCAGTGCCCTTGCAGATGGAAGGAGGTTTTCACTCAAAATCTCACGATACATGGCCCCATTCATTCTTTCCTTTACACGGATCAGTCGTCCTGGTCCCTTTGCAGAAAAACAGCCTCAAAGCATGATGTTTCCACCCCCATGCTTCACAGTAGGTATGGTGTTCTTTGGATGCAACCCTGCATTCTTTCTCCTCCAAACACGATGAGTTGAGTTTTTACCAAAAAGTTCTATTTTGGTTTCATCTGACCATATGACATTCTCCCAATCCTCTTCTGGATCATCCAAATGCCCTCTAGCAAACTTCAGACGGGCATGGACATGTACTGGCTTAAGCAGGGGGACACGTCTGGAACTGCAGGATTTAAGTCCCTGGCGGCGTAGTGTGTTACTGATGGTAGCCTCTGTTACTTTGGTCCCAGCTCTCTGCAGGTCATTCACTAGGTCCCCCCGTGTGGTTCTGGCATTTTTGCTCACCGTTCTTGTGATCATTTTGACCCCACGGGGTGAGATCTTGCGTGGAGCCACAGATCGAGGGAGATTAGCAGTGGTCTTGTATGTCTTCCATTTTCTAATAATTGCTCCCACAGTTGATTTCTTCACACCAAGCTGCTTACCTATTGCAGATTCAGTTTTCCCAGCCTGGTGCAGGTCTACAATTTTGTCTCTGGTCTCCTTTGACAGCTCTTTGGTCTTGGCCATAGTGGAGTTTGGAGTATGACTGTTTGAGGTTGTGGACAGGTGTCTTTTATACTGATAACGTGTTCAAAAAGGTGCCATTAATACAGGTAACGAGTGGAGGACAGAGGAGCCTCTTAAAGAAGAAGTTACAGGTCTGTGAGAGCCAGAAATCTTGCTTGTTTGTAGGTGACCAAATACTTATTTTACAGAGGAATTTACCAATTAGTTCATTAAAAATCCTACAATGTGATTTCCTGGATTGTTTCCCCCATTCTGTCTCTCATAGTTGAAGTGTACCTATGATGAAAATTACAGGCATCTCTCATCTTTTTAAATGGGAGAACTTGCACAATTGGTGGCTGACTAAATACTTTTTTGCCCCACTGTACATTTATTGTATTGCAGCATTCTGGTTCCCAAAGTAAATTTCTCTTAAAACCCTCTAACTTAAATGCAATGTATTTGTGTAATCTGCTCCTTACACATGCGTAGTGTAGGATAGCAAGGTGTGATGCCTCCGTGCAGGGCGAGATCTGTCAATTGTTTTCTCTATTGAATTTTCAAAATCCAAGATGATGTCTTTAAATGTCTTGTTTTGTCGATCTAAAACCTCAAAATATTAGGTTTCATAAGATTTATAAAACAGAGAAAAGCGGGATCTTCATCTCCATATGTGAAAGACTGACAACAGCGCTTTCTGCCATTTTTCCAGAAGGATTAATCGATCAAAACAGTTTGCAATTATGTTTCTGTCTATTCACTCATTTATTAGTCAACTAAAAGAGACCGCTCAAATCCTTGTATTTAAAATTCCTCTCAACTTTAATAGACAATTACCTTTTTAGAAGTCTGTCAAACTGTTTTTAATGCCTGAACATTAACCATTTTAAAATTGTGAAATTTTCACACTATGAGTGAAGGTTCCTCTCTGCCTGGCTTCTCACTTAGCTGTCTGCTCCATACAGAAGCATAAAAAAGAAATGGGCAGTATCTTGGGAGGAAAAAAAGATCCGATTCCTGACCTGCTGCAGAAACCTATTACTACAGAGCAATCTCTGATTCCTGCGTGATTGTTTTCCCTCTTTTGTATCGAGGTGCATTTAAATGCACAGATTTTATAATATACATGTAATTTGTGGCACTCATCGTAAAGGGTGAACCTGCTTTGATACGATGAGTATAACTTGCGTTTATTCAGGAGCTAAAGATCACGCTGTGCCCCATAAACAGCAGCTTTAATGGGAACATCACATTACCAATGTAATGTTGCAGCGCCAACATTTAATGATGATGGACCGTTTGTTGTGTTGTTATGAAGTGGTAAAGTCAGAATTTATTTGTCTATGAAACAAATCTGCCGTGCCGGGTGCCAAAGACCCCTGCAGCCGCGAGGGGCTTCGTCTTTAGGAACCCTGTGAAGTTCCAAGGACTCCTCGCAGCTCTCCACATCGCTCGGTGGTCCCGCTGCCTTTGAAGATGAATGTGTCATGTGGGGCTGTGCAGTTACGAAGGACACATGGTTGTCCAGAGGTATGGTGGCTCCAAGGTACCCACATCGATCTCTCAAACGCTTGTGCTGTTTAATGTCAGCACTTTCCTGAGGAGGTTACTGATGGCTCCCTCTAATCCCCTTTTCCTGCAAGAAACTTGGTGTGTGTGTGTGTGTGTGTGTGTGTGTGTGTGTGTGTGTGTGTGTGTGTGTGTGTGTGTGTGTGTGTGTGTGTGTGTGTGTGTGTGTGTGTGTGTGTGTGTGTGTGTGTGTGTGTGTGTGTGTGTGTGTGTGTGTGTGTGTGTGTGTGTGTGTGTGTGTGTGTGTGTGTGTGTGTGTGTGTGTGTGTGTGTGTGTGTGTGTGTGTGTGTGTGTGTGTGTGTGTGTGTGTGTGTGTGTGTGTTACAGGGTTGTCAGGCTGTCCTCTCACTCTGGTCGTCACAGTCACACCGGGCTCTAAAGTTGTACCTGTTGCCAAGCAACCAGGACTTCTGTCACGCCAGTAGCTGCACGTTATCAACATCTTGCCTTGAGGAGGGAGAAATAAGGAGTTTGGAGACATACCCAAGTTGACAAAAATTGATTGACAATTTATACCCAGTGTAACAGTGACAAATCACTTTCTGAATATAGCCAGCTTCTCCAGAAGAAACTTTGAGAAATGTCCTTTTGGACTCCGAGGGGTCGTCTCAGCTCAGGCTCTGCACTGATCCATTTGCTCCATTTACTCAGACAGATGTAAATACAATGCACACATGTGACTGGCCATCGAAAAGCCACTGACACTCCAGCCTCTGTTTCATTGGCTGGCATGTTCGCCCTGATTGGGATTCTCACCAAGGATACGTATTTCTTTGTTATGTAAATGAAAGTGCAGCCCGGATCGAGTTAATGCTCCTCATTCCAACAGAAATATAATGAAAATAGCATGAAGATGTAACAGAGTCAAGAGTCGCTACTGGAGACGGTTTTCACATGTGCTCTGCGGTTCTCCGTTCAATATGATAATCTCATTCTCTTTGAAGGATGAGTGGCCCATCAACAATGAAACGCATACAGTTTGATAGGGCTTAAAGCTACACACATGATATCTCAATATGGGATTATAGTAAACCCTATTGCAGAAATGTAAACAATGGGCTATTTGCTTTCAACCGTAGGAGTTGTTCTTTTTATAATTAGTTATTCATGTTTGTCATGTATTCAAGTTTTACAAATCGTAAGATTGCATGAATTTTTGATAACCAGCAATTTGACATTTCATGGTTGAATAAAGTTTAAAAGGTACAGTATTTATTTACTCCTTTTTTTTGCCTTCATCAATAAAGCCATACTGTTTCATGATTCTTGTTCCAACAGCCAAAGTCCTGCCATAAACCAGCTGCAATAAAAATTTGTTTCAAAATAGGATGACTTTGAAATATAGAATCGGAGGATGAAACCCTCTTAATTGTCACGTACATGCACACAGTGAAATTGGTCCTCTGCATTTAACCCATCCTAGTATTAGCTATTGTGCAGTGCCCGGGGAGCAATGGGGAGGGGGGATTGGAGGTATATGTCACATAATCAGAACTCATCATAAAATAGGATTTTTTTTTAAAGTCATAAATCATGAATTTATTGACAAAAGTTAATTGCAATTGTGAAAAACCCCAAAGCATCAGCACCTACTTTCTGCGCCAATGATTTAAATTCACGAAGGGAGACCAAAGTTAGCAATTTTAGACTCTAGAGTAACTGCAGAAGGATTGAGGCAGACACTGAACGCACGCAGAGACTCCTTCACCCACTCTGAGATGCTTACAGTATAATATAAAGATGAGTCACAGCCATGGCATGGGCCGGAATAATGTTATATTTGACCAAGATATAAAAAAATTATGCTACAGATCTAAATCTACTGAGCAGAATAACAACTCTCATTTCTACGAACAGTGCTGAGCTGAATCATGATATACCTTAAGACGATATTAATGTGCCACTATATTGTTAATACCAGGGGGGGGGGGTGTGTGTGTGTGTGTGTGTGTGTGATAACTGCAAATCACTAGAGCGGGACATCTTCATGGCAATATTGGACTTTATTTTTATTATTTCTTTATCAATGTGATAAATAACTTTGAGTTGTTTATTGTATTTAATTTATAGATTGATATAAATGTATAGTTTTCCGGAAATATGACCATAATATAACATCAATTTCATATACTTTAATAGACAATTAAAACCAGAACATTTGATTTAAACCTCCTAACCTTTTTAACTTAATGGAAAAACATTTTTATTACCTGAATGACTATTTCATAAAGCTAAATGGAAAGCAGTGAGAATCTGATTATGGGAATTTAAAGTCATACCAGGCCGCCTGTTTCCAAAATTCAGGCCTGATCACGAGTGCACCCCAAGCATCCGTTTTCTCTGCGGCTTCGACTCCCGCACTCACAATGACTACTCTGCATGTTTTTCATCACTAAAGTATATCAAGTAGGGAAAAAAAATGATCAAAGAGCGCTGAAGCAGAAATCAACAACCCCTTTTTCACCTTCTCGGGTTAAAGTAATATCAGAAAGGTGGCCTTTTTCAGACATGAACTAGTCTGGCTCAGCACAGCGGAGGCAATATTCAGCACACTCCATCCCTGTTCACTCCCGACAGACTCAGACAAACGTCAAAGTAACTAGAAGTGTTTGAATTAATAACTGACCGAGGTCTGAAGTGCAGACATGTTTCCTTCAGACTGCTCAGTATTCTCACCTCAGGAGGTAGAAAACATGACATTCGGATAACCATCTACAGCAGACGTGACCTCTGCCCTCATCAGACAGGTCTGTTTATTGAATCTGAATCACTGCAGGAAAGACAAAAGAGCTGCTGCCGCTGACTGGGTATACTGCACTCTTACAGTTTGAGTTACTGACACACCTTTGTATTCTGCGATCGCTTTGGACCTTTTCCCCCCTCCCCCACAAAAACCCACTAGTACCCTTACACACAGGACTCACAACACCCTCACACACCTGTTTCAGAAGCTCCTTTGAACATGGAAAAATAAAGAGATGTCACAATTTGTCCTTCCTCTCCTGGTATCAATGTCCAATATCGATCCATCCTCGAGTCTATCAGTTCTCATTACCTGCCCTCAGTAACTTATCTCAATTGTTATGGCTGTGACTGCTTCCAAAGCCCCGTCCAGATTTGTACGTCTCCCAGGTCATCCGTTATAGCGCAGCAGACACAAAGACGTCTGGCGAGTCCTAATAAAGACATATCCCCTCCGAACAAATCAATGCTGACAGTGTGTTTGCATAGATTAGGAGATTTCCCCTACACTATGATTTCTCATCAGACACATGATGAGGAGAGGGGAGATTGGCATTTGAGTGGAGGATTGTTGTACGGCCAGACTGATTTGATTTTGTTTGCATTTCATCTGCCAGCACTGATGGAAATGATTTTGATCCACGCGTCGCATTGTCACCCCAGCAGCAAACCCTCTCAGGTGGAAAATACATGCATTTCACATTCCCATTTCAATAAGCCTCGCCAACTGCTTTATAAAGATTTGAGGAGATTATATTTTCTTTGTTGATTGAACCGGATGTCGACAAGGCTTCTACAATGAAAGCAGAAGATGATGGAAAAAATAATGATTTACCTTTTACTTTATGAAAGTGAATTTTTCTTGGTTCACAGTGGAATAACACACTATTTTAATAAGTCTTTAATACATTTTTTTTAATATACAAGTTCCCATATCATTTAAGACCCCCATAAGGGAATACAACCTCCAGCTTTATCAGCACCAACTCCTGTACTCTATCAATCCTTTGAAGTCTAAATATCGCATATGACGTAGTCTGTAAATCTCTTTAAACCATCTATCACTTTCTGCAGAGAACTAATAATGTGTTATGGCACCACGGGGCTAACCCCTGTGTCTGGAAACCAGCGAGGATTCATTTGTATAAAATATGTATTTCCTGATTGACTAGATCCTGGATTGTAATGTGATGACATATTTAATTTCTGATCTAAGGGGGAGATAAGCTAGGCTAAGCTGTAATGATCTGTAACCTTTATTTTAATACCACAAGACTAATCCATGGTATTAAAGCAGGCAATCAGTTCTCCCACTCCAACTTCCACCCACGCACCACTCGCACTGTCCTCTATTTCTCAGTCCTGTATCGGTCAACAACATGAATGCAGATAAATATCTTTACAGGAAACATATAGGAGGCCACTGTTCTATTTAAAGTAAAGTGGAATATGGCTTCAAAGTGGAGCAACCAGAGGCTAAACAATCATGTTTTAGGGGATCATGACAAAATGAACTGAAACAGACTGGGAAACAATTAAAATTATACATCAAAAACATGGATATAGCGCTCAATGTCCCTACTTTCTCTGGGTGAGGCATACAGACATTTTCTCATAGACTGCTATACAATCTGATTTAATTTTTGCTACCAGAGGACTCGTGCTCTTCTGGGTTCTAGATAGAATTCAGGTTTACACATATCGGCTGCTGCTTGCAAGCAGCTCACAGACGCTGTTGTTGTCAAAATCGTGAGGCATTTAGAACAGAGTCTTCCTAATAGTGTAAGGGGCCTCGCAACACTGATGAAACATGATGTTTAATGGAATATTGAAGCATGGCACTGTCACGATTCAAGCAAAGCCGGATAGGCCTTTGAGCCATAATCTACTGAACAGAAGAAATTCAGGGGGGAAAGGACAACATAGTCCTAAATGAACAAAATGGCCTTGTACCTCCTGCTAAGCATTGATCAGTAGCCAGAGGGACTAATTGATAATGCATTATTAGCCGCTTCCCCATAATGGGACTTATATTTCATCCTGTCCTTGATTGTGGGACGGAGGGGGAAGGATTTGGCGATGAAGCACCGAAAAACAGATGGCAAGGTGAATTGTTCCTGTGACACATCTGTTTCTCGAGCAGGTCAGCAGGGTGTGTGTGTCTGTGTGTGTCTGCTTGTCTGTGTGTAGCCAGGCCCTTCTTATAGCAAAAAAAAACACACCCCGGAGTGACAAAGGAGTAAAAGTGGGTTTAATTGAAGCCTGTGTTTGTCTGGCTTTGAGACGACTGCAAGTGTGTTTGGAGCAGCAGGAGTAAAGTGAGTCAGGGAGAATTAAAAAGGAACCAGCTGTTCTGATTGATCTCTACGATACTCCTGTACAGGGGCCACACTTCTCTGCGTCTCAGACTCTATGCAAGCCGTATTTAAATGTTGAACTTTAGAGGAGGTACAATCAGATCCTTCGAAGTTGGTCTTGCTATTCAACAATAATGAATTTCAAAATTAACTGCAATTAGTGGAACAAAAGTGGTAAAAAAAAAAAAAAAAGATAATTACCATTTGTCAAACAACAACGCTGGCATTCCAACCTCCCACGCACACAGCCTTTGTCCTCCCAGCAAATCATATCCCATGTCAGGCCCATGCTTTGCTTTAACTTAAGTAATTTTGTTTTTGTCAGTCTCACAAAAGCTGTGCTCCACGGAAAGTTGGAATGCATTCCACACTCTTAGTAGTTCTTCCTTTTACACCGTCCAAGTAATTTCTTCACCCGTTTGGTAAAGACAGACATGTTATCAATACAGCTTTTCAACCTTTGTATTTGTAGTTGATGTATGTGGAATTGTATGTGCAGCGAATGCATTTAAAGTCTGTGTGAGCATAGTGAACAAATTGTTATAGATTGCGGTCTTTTCTGCTCCATGGCCCACAGTATTCTACGTTTGCAGTAGGAATGATAACAGATTCAAATTAATGTTCATCTATATTTCTGAAGGCACACAGTAGTTTTTGTACCTTTTTTTTCCTTCCTGGAAAGCATATTGTTCTCAGAGCTACATGGCAATATGTACTCTTCTAAACCGAATACATTGTGTTTGTAAGTTTCAATAAAATGCAGGACATGCATTACCCAGATAACTTGTACTACCCTAGAGCTGAGAAAATAGAGGGCAAAGTTGCAAACATCTTCCGTTTCCACAATGTGTCTAAAAAAAAAGAGGGTCTGGTAAACTACCCCTGGGCCTTGCTATTTTGATTCTAAGCAAAACACTTTACCTCATTTTTCCATTTGTCACTGTAAGATTATTGTATCTTTCAACTTACCTTCCCTGCCTTTGGAAATGGAAGACATGAGTGTTATGCTGCCAGAGAGAGACAGAGTGGGAGTTTGTGGTGTCAATCAACACCTGCTCTGCTCAAATTCGTTTAAAAATAGTGGAGCTGGGGGGTGTATTGAGGGAGCTGACAGCTAAATAGACCACAGAGATTTTTGATAGGCAGAGGAACTCAGTCCTTGACAGTTAATACTTTGTGTGTTTGGCCCCAAGTAGACTTTCAGTAGGTATTTTACACACTCCTGGAACAAACAGCAACTCACTATTACCTTTAAAACCGGAAGCTGTAGGGTGTCCTGGGTATGGGATTGTGGTGACTATTGTATGCTGTGAGGGAAGAACAATAGCTTCAATGTCGTCATGAAGTGCTGTGTAAAATACAGAGAAGATTTCACCAGGAAGCATCACAAAAAATAGATCAAGTGAGGCTTATACAACCTCAAAGCATCTTGACCTGTATAGTGCTTTTAGTTCTCAACACAGCCTCAGGTAAGCCCACAGTGAGTGGAGTGAATAGCAGCAGGCTGATGTGTTCTCCCTCATGTTTCAGGGAGTTAAAACCCAGGTCAATTATCAGCAGCTTCCTGCCCACATATAACACTGCTGGCTTCTGTGTCGTGTGGTTACTGCGACGACCACAAACCCACAAAGAAGAGGATGCAGAGCCGCGTGTTTGAGGAAGCCTTTTCATCGAAGCGGGTGTTCAATGAGGCATGCTGACAACAGCAAGAGCAGCAGCTCCTGGTCTGGGAGCCATCAGGAAGCAATCTTGAGGATTTTATGCGATTTATATTAATAATTGATTAATATAGTTTGTTTTCCTAAGATGTTTGTTTGTTTTTTCCCTTCTGTCTTTCAGAAGGTCTCATAGCAACATGGATATAAAGGCCCTAAAAGGCAATGACAAGTTGAAAGTGATGCCGCTCTGAAACAGGTCTGGGTATTTTGTGACATCCTTTTCTGACATTTTATTGGCAAAGTCATTAAATACTTAATCAAAAATATAACCGTCAGATTAATCGGTAATGGAAAATGGAAATGAGCTCCAGGTGTGATCTTTGCAAATCTCCTGTCTTTATAATCATCATCTTTTATTCCTTTTTAAGGAAGTGCTTGAATTCTGCTGCATCTGTACACATAATTATTGTTCATACCTCCGATGTTTAACCAAGCTCAGGGGTCCACTGTGTACTTTCACTCCATTTTCTCAATTTTCAGCGTCAGGTTATTTATAAAGTCCACAATTCTCCGTCTTGCATCTATCGTATTAATAATTAAAGCAGTCACATTTGAACAAAGAAATGAATATTTAAAGACTCAGTCCGTGTTCGGTCTGCAGCACTTCATCCCCTCATGCGTTGCATTAAAGTTGACTCAACAACAGGGTCCACATCGGAGGGAGAACCGTGTAGACTCATCACCATATGACCTCTTAAGATCCAGCCTTACTTTCACTTCCTACACCTACTGTATATACATTCTGTAAATAACCCCTTCTTTGCCAAAGATATACATATTTGAGTACTGTATTGTGCATGAGTTAGATCTTAAAATACTCTTTTATTTTGTGTTCTTATGTGAGGCTACCAAGAACAATCTGTATTAGCTGTGGTCTGCAAGAGAGCCTCTTGTGTGTCATAGTGTGAGGGAGGTAGATACGACTTGGAGGTATTACTTTATCCTACACATTTTCAAGAAGCATTGATTCTGAGACCTACAGCAGTTCTGTATCTACATCACAGCACAATGTCTACTAACTATCTGGAGGTTTCTCATGATGCTTTAAAGTCTGTGAATTATACGCCATGAGATGACAAATTATCCACAGATTATAATTCCTTAACAAGAAGAGGCCGACTTCTTTTTAAACCTCGTCATAGGCTTTTTTTCTCCTCAACTTGTAAGGCAGGAAGGCGGTAGTGGTAAACTATGCAAATTATAAGCAAGGGCAAGAACTTCAGTTTGAAATGAAAAGGTGCTTCATTACTTTCAGATAATGCAGAAATTTGCTAAATAAATCTAAATATTTTCTAGATGTTCAGAGGAGGATTTGATAAAAGGCACATTATCAATTATAATTGTATATTTATAATGACAACAAATTTCAACAGGTGATGGTTTAAATCACAGTAACAAACGGAACGAAAAAAACTGAGTGCTAATCAAACCAGACATTTCTTTTAGTTTGTTTTATAATATGAGTTGTTAGCCACAAATACAGAATTATTATTAGAGGAACAATTGTAGATTTCAGATATTCAAAAACTCTTCTTTTTTTTGTTTTGTACAATGCCTTTCGTGTCTCTGTTTTCCCTCAGGCTGTTTACTGAAGGATGTTTGTTGTTGTGCTCAATATTTAAATTCGCCCACGTACCTTTATTGGATTACCGAAAACCTCTGCCTTCTAACTCCGGCAACACTACCGGCCAAAGACTAAAGAGGAACCAACCGATCGTGAGCAGGGAGGTGGAAACCCTAATGCAATTCGTATGGCACAGAGCACTCTGCAAGCAGATGGCAGCCAGGCTGACTTACCTGAAGCAGTTTTCCTTATTTACTTCAGTGCCCAAGGCCATGTCAGACAAGGGGGAGAGAAACATGTTAGCCCAAGCAAATTATCAGGGCTTTCATGTGGGTAACGTTCTATCAGATCCTCCCACTCTGCAGAATGTAATGGAAGCAGAAGCAAAGTGCTCAAGGCCTTCACCTCCGACTTGTTCTCATTGGAGGTAGGACAAGGTGTGTGTGGGAGATAAAGGAGCAGGTTCCCGGTCACTCCCAGCCTGAAGACTGTGGCATATAGGACGTTCTGCTCTTGCCAATCTTCGGGGTCAGGATATTGAATGGTGAGTAATTACACCAGGGGCCCTTTGGTAAGGGCACCGAGGTAAATCACAGCCCTGTCTCTGTGTGTGTATATATTTGCTGTTAAGAAAAGGTTAGGTAAACAAATTACAGAGGGACAGTGTAAATAGAAAAATCCATTGCTTTGAATTAATGTCCATTTGATGTCATCACTTTTGTAGGCGTGCGGCCATATGTAAATGTGGAAGCATGCAAGCAGAAACCTTGTTCAATGTCGTATGCCATGTCTGCACTCAATAAAAGCAAAAAAGTACAAATCTATTCTGAAGTTTTATCTTTCAAGTAATTATCACGTTTGAAACCTGCAAACACCTGTGCAACCAAAAACCCTTTATGTGCACGGCACTATGCATTGTTGTGATATCCTGTGTGTGTGTGTTGTTGTCAGTGATACATATGGCAGTGAAAAGTCTTGCCGAGTGACATCACAGTCTCATGGGGGATTGCAATGTGTGTACATCATTAATAACTATAGTATTAAGCCCACACTCTCACATCTTATTCCCTCACTCATCTCTGTGTAAATCTGAAGATTAAATCAAATGTTCTTCATTGTTGGAAGAGGCACATTTTTGAGTTGTGATATCTTGTTATTTTTCTCTTAAGGTGACTTTTAGCCCTCGGCTGATGTGTGTTTCCTCTAAATAATTTACTTGGAACATTTTTTAAGAACCAAACCTTATCAGGATGCCTTCCTCAAGGATAGTAACTGTGGTGAAATCACTCTTGGTGTTTCTCAGGCTTTTGGTTGAGGGTCCATTGGTTAAAATATGTGTTTGTCTTTATCTTCTTTACTCCAACCCATGGATGCACTGCAACTTCTGTGAAAAGTATTTGTTAAGAAGGGGAACATAGTTCAGCAGTGACTTTGTAGCTAAAAGAGAATCTGTCATACAAAGAGATGTTTTTTTTCTGCGAGTTTGACCTGGTTTTGAAAAAAATCTACTGCAGATTATATTACTTTATTTTATTTAACAAATAGTCTATATTGGTCACGTGATCAGCTTGGACAGAGATGGCGGCTTAAAGGTTAGCTCCTAGCCCAACCGTGTCAAATAGTTGTTTTATTTGGTTCCAACTTCGACATTTTACCATTTTATGCTCGATAAAGTCAGTTAAAGCAGAATGGCAAGCAAAGGCAGACCTCAACGCAACAATACTGATGCCATTGCCGAGGCATTGCTGGAGAAGCAGCGAAGCTACTTCGAGCCGCGTCTTGCTCGGATTCAACAGGTGGGGATCGACAACGACGAGAAGCTAACTGCTATTCAAACACAGCTAGCATCTCTTACTGCAAGCCTTGGCTCTATCAGGTCGGATGTGGACAACCTAAAAACTACCGTAGAAAGCAACTCAAGCATACTTGATAGTAATGGCCACGCTTTTCAAGAGCTGGAGGCGAAGCTAGCTGATATGGAGGACAGAAACCGAAGGTGCAATATTCGTGTCATTGGTTTGAAAGGGGGGCTAGAAGGCTCTAATGCTATTCAATATCTTTCGCGCTTCTTGTCTGAGTGGTTCCCACAACTGGCAGAGGTTCAGATCGATATTATGAGAGCTCACCGAATCTACAGTGATAGGCCTGGATCAAAGAAGAATGCCACTACTAATCGTACACTGATTTTCAACGTGCTTCGCTACACAACCAGGCAGGCGATTTTACAGGCTGCGCGGAAATCTCCTCTCATCATCGATGGTCGGAAAATTCGCTTCTCCCCGGATTACAGCAACCACACGGTCAAACGTCGCCAAGCATTTCATCAAGCTATGGATTCAGCACGAGCCAAGGCGCTTGATTTTTTTCCTGCTCTATCCGGCGGCAACCCTGAAGATAAAGGAAGGCGCCCAGTATAGAGCATTCACCTCCGCTGAGGATGCTGAGGACTTCGTGAACCGAGTTGCCTTTCATCCACCTGCTGCAACAGAGAGGACCGACGCATCGGATTCTACTGCGGGAAATGCCTTGGAGGAAGAGCAGGAATA
This sequence comes from Eleginops maclovinus, assembly GCF_036324505.1. Taxonomy (NCBI): domain Eukaryota; kingdom Metazoa; phylum Chordata; class Actinopteri; order Perciformes; family Eleginopidae; genus Eleginops; species Eleginops maclovinus. Next base: position 17,138,350 of record NC_086371.1, read on the forward strand.
AAGCATCTGCCTGTTGACCATGGACCTTCGGTTTGTCTTAATATCCTTGTTCTAGTGTTATTACACAGTTATCTGCTATGATTACAGAGACTGAATGCCATATCGAACTGCTTTATATAGCCTAGCCTAGGTAAGGTTAACTTGGCATAGTAGCTAGGTTAACCAGGCCTTTACTGCCTGCGATTTTGTGCTTTTTGTTTTTCACGAGAAATGTGCTTTATTTTTAGGTTATTTAATGTGGAACCAGTTGCCGTTGCAACCAGGTACTTGTGGGCTACGTGTCCCTTTTTGCTGCCCCATATCCATTCTGGATCACAGACCTACTTTGAGTGTTAGCCCTTTGGCTATGTTTCCCCCCCTTCACCCGCTTTCCCCTCCGTATCACTGTCTCGTGTGTTGTTGTTCTCTGTCTTACGTGTTTTGTGTCGTGAGGGACTTAACTTTGGATGCACTATTGTTAGGAGTTAACGAAGTGAAGAGCGGTAGCACTATACTTCTCCACATACACTTTCATTTAGAGCGCAGCCTTTTTGATAATGGGTGATCTTTCATTTTTAATTTGGAAATGTGGTGGACTGAATGCCCCTCATAAACGAGCCAGCTCTCTGGGCTTACTAAAAAAGAGAAACGTTGACATTGCATTATTACAGGAGACCCATTTGCTACAGGCTGACACCGGCTGTTTAGCCAATAGATTCTATCACACAATTGCATCTTCCTCAGCGAGCACAAAAACAAAAGGAGTAGCCATTGTTGTCAAACGAAATCTCCCACTTAAAGTTCTGTCCTCTTGGTCGGATGATACAGGCAGGATTGTGATCTCCACGATAGAATTCAATACTAGGAAAATTGCTCTAGTGTCGGCTTATGCGCTTAATGTTTTTGATGTCAACTTATATAATACGCTCACCAATCAAATGTTGGAGTTAACGGACTACTCTTTTATTGTTGGTGTGGATTTCAATGCTGTTTGGGACCCACAGATTGATCGGTCGAACGCAAAGGCCACAGGGGAGAAGGCTCAGTCCACAAATGCTCTGAAATCATGGGCCAACAGCTTAACCCCACCTGCAAGGATTACTCCTTTTTCTCAGGTAGACACAAATCTTTTTCTAGAATAGATTTTCTTTTTGCATCCCCTCATTTATTTAACTCAATTGATAAAGCGGTGCTACTCCCAATGGCACTATCTGACCATAAAGGGGTCCTCTGCTCCACCACCCTAGGCCGACTGTCTCAACGTGCTGTTAGATGGCGTTTCAATTCCTCTTTATTGAATAATGAATCCTATGTCGCACAGTTTATTGCAGAATTCCAGATATTTGCAGGAATTAATGTTGTCTCTGTAGAAGATCCAAGGATCTTGTGGGACGCGATAAAAGGTTTTATTAGGAGCAATACCATACTATTCTGCTCGAATGCAAACAAAGCTAGGTCACTCCAACTGCAAAACCTCGAAGCTGAATTCACCAGATTAGACTCATTGATGCAAACAAGTTTTACTGATCAAATGGCTTTAGAACGGTCACTAGTCAAGAAAGAAATAAACAACATTCTGAAACGGAAATCTGAATTTCTAATTCATAGAACGAGACAGCGTTATTATTTCCAGGGCGCTAGACCTAGTGTTCTTCTTGCCATGAGAATCAGGTCCAGTGACCATTTTTCAGACATCCCTGCCATTAAATCTTCAGATGGCAATATCAGAACTGACCCTGTTGAAATAAATAAATCCTTTCAGACATTTTATGCTAATTTGTATGAATCAGTGGTTACTTTAGATAAAACACACTGTGACAGATGGTTAAATCAGCTTGACTTGCCTCAATTATCAGTAGAGGAATCAGCTGACTTAGACAATGTGATCACTATAGAAGAATTAAGAATGGCAGTACAGAGTATGCAAAAGGGAAAGTCACCAGGTTTTGATGGGATCCCCCCTGAATTTTATGTTACTTTTTGGGAACAGTTGGGTCCATTCCTGCTTGACATGGTGAACTTCTCAATTGAGAAGGGTGAATTTTCAAGGGATGTTAACACTGCCTTGATATCCTTACTCTTGAAAAAGGATAAGGATCCTACAGAGTGCTCTAGCTATCGTCCCCTTAGCCTGTTAAACTCTGATTTTAAAATCCTTGCTAAGCTCCTAGCCCGTCCTTTGGAGTCACATATGTCAAAATTAATAAATTCTGACCAAACAGGATTCATAAAAACAAGATTGGCAGCAGATAATGTTAGACGCCTTCTCCACATTGTTGATGCTGCAGAAGACATTAAGACACCCGTGTCACTCCTCTCTCTTGACGCGATGAAAGCTTTTGACAGACTTGAGTGGTCATTCCTATGGTCAGTCTTAGAGGTGATGGGCTTTGGTAACACTTTCATTGGCATGATTAAAGTTATGTATTCTAACCCTTCAGCCCGAGTCTTAACAGGACGCACCTTCTCCTCTTTATTTCCCGTTTCTAGATCTTCACGCCAAGGTTGCCCCCTGAGTCCTGCATTATTTGTCCTTTCTCTTGAGCCTCTGACTCAAGCCATTCGCCAATCCTCTGTGGTGTCACCAATACGCATTCGAAATACGCAGCATCACCTCTCCTTGTTTGCGGATGATGTTATGGTCTTTTTAGAAAACGCCTCTCAGTCTCTCCCTCACCTTTTATCCTTATGCGGGGAATATGGAAGCCTATCAGGCGTCAAAATTAACTGGTCTAAGTCTGCATTGCTCTATCTAAACGATTCTGCTTGCAATTCAATCATCCCTGCTAACACCCCCATTGTTAAACAGTTTAAATACTTAGGTATTGAGGTTTTGGCTTGTTTAAACCAGATTATTAAGCGTAACTATTCTGTTGCTCTGAACAACATATTGAAAGATATGGAAAAATGGATGAGTCTCCCCATGTCTATTGAAGCCCGTATCTCTGTGGTTAAAATGAACGTTTTACCCAGGATTAATTTTGTGAGCTCTATGCTATCTCTTTCCCCTCCTTCTGATTATTGGCACAAATTAGAGTCAGCAGTATCTAAATTTATTTGGAATGGCAAACGACCGAGACTTAAAAAGTCTACTCTGCAGAGGAGGAAAGGATGGTGTTCTTTCAGTTCCCAATTTCAAACTTTATTTTTGGTCCTTTGCGTTAAGGCCTCTCTTTACATGGTTCGACCCAGATACCTCTGTGTGCTGGCGTGCTTTAGAAAGTGCTATGACAGAACCATGGTCACTCCATGACGTTCTTTTTGCCAATATCTCTAATAAACAGTGCCAGCTGCGCTTTGGCCCCATTATCTCTCATCTTATCAAAACTTGGAGATTGGTTGAAACATATTGCCATATACCATGCAATTGGCATACACTTTCTCCACTATTCAACAATAAAGCACTCCTGATTGGTGGGAGGCCTATAACAGCGCCACATTGGGAACAGAGGGGGGTTCATTATCTAAAAGACATTTTTAGCGTGACTGGCTTGTTACCTTTTTCCGACTTACAAAATTCATTCAGTCTACCACGTTCCTCATTTTTCTTTTACCTTCAATTAAGATCAGCACTCAAGGCATATGGTGTCCCCTGGCAGAGATCTTTGCCCATCCATCCTATCCGGAAATTATTTACAATGCAGCAAAAAACCAGCGGTATGGTATCCAAGCTTTATCAGTTTTTGGTGATACCTGGCCGCTTCAGCCTTCCTATTGAGAGGATCTGGGAACGCGATTGCCCAGACCTGGACATTGATCTCGCCTGGCATGATGTATGGTCTAACATTCCAGAAATATCACGCAATCCAGAACATCAGCAGATTCACTACAATTTCATTCATAGGACATATCTCAGGCCTGTGAAAATGCATCACATGAAAGTAATTACCAGTCCGTTATGCACTTTCTGTCCACTAAAAGCTCAAGGTACATATCTTCACATGTTCTGGGAATGCTCTCCTGTTTGTCAGTTTTGGAACAATATTGCTTCCAAGTTATCTGCCTTGATTAATGATACTGTACCTGTTACTATCAGTGTCTTGATTCTAAATGATTTGTCAGTGCTTCAGCTCTCTAAAATTCAAAAGCGTGCTACATTTGCCGGACATACAGCCGCTAAGAGAATGATTGCAACCCGTTGGAAACCACCTCATGACTTGTCTATTCAAACATGGACCCTTTCCTTTTTGGACGTCATATATATGGAGATCTCTACAGCTCGTATAAATGGAGCATCAGAAAAGACTTTGGGCACTTGGCTCAACATTGCAGAGTCTTTGAAAATATGCTGTAGATGTGTGCTATAGCCTTCTTACTTCTATGTGCACATATGGTTGGTCCCTTATGTCTTATTATATGTCTGTTCCTCCGTCAATGTTATTTGATGTTTGTTTGTTTGTTTATGCGTGTGCTTGTGTATGTTGTTTCTATATGTCTTATTAGTAAGCTGCAGACATCATTCTTACTGTTGTGTTTTATTATGTCTCCCTCCCCTTTCCTTCTTCCCTCCCTGTGTGTGTTTTTTGGTCCTGGGACACCTCTTTTTGTCTCAGCATATAGTTTGTAATTTGAAAGAGCGCTCATGTGATGGTGCTCTGCCACCCTGTGTGATTATTCTGAATAAAAACATTTGATCACAAAAAAAACAAATAGTCTATATTGTTTTTTCTTTAGTTTACGAAATACACATGGTTATGGTATGGGTAAAATGAAATCAGGCATTTTACACATGGCTGCTTTCTAAAAAGTAAAACGTTTGTGTACTCTGTGATGGTTGTCAGCACTGATATTCATCACAAAAACATGAGTTAAAGACATATGCACTTTCAGTCACTCGGTATATTTTTAAAGCAGGCATGTTAATCCATGATTGTTTATTCAGTCCTGCACCATTTACTCTTCTCACCCTGCCGTCAGGGCTCCACCTGAGTCTCCTTGAAGTGGCATTGGAATGAACTTAGCCGGATTGATTGGAGCGCTACCTGCTTGCCTGTTTGTCAGCCATGAATAATCTGTAACGACATACAGAGCATCAGCGGGGGCCTTGCTGTGTGCATTCATTGTGGAAAATGGACAGCTCAATCAAAAGAAGCTCTTGAAAAGCTAGCCATAACCGGAGGCAGAGCCTTGACCCAGAACGCTGTCCCACTGTCTCGAGTCCCAACCTCACCAACATGAATGGGAGGTCTGACTACTGTATTCCAAGTGAACTCAGGGCTTCTTTTCTGTCTCCCCTCCCCCTTCACTCTGCTGTTCCCATCTATTTAGCTTTTTAATAGAGCCATGCTTCACTCAGAAGGCCACGCTATCCTTGTTGGGAGACAGGCGCTTATGGCTCCACCTCCCATGCTCCCCTCTCCATGTCAGGCAGCATGGGCCACCCATCACCACGCTGCTTTACATGGTAATGAAAGTCTGAAGACTTGATGATAGAGCAGTTGTGACCTCGGCTCTGTGACCTAGGGTTCACTTTGGATTGTTTACACATGGAAATACTTCCCAAGTTGTGATGCCAGTGTTTATAGAATGGCGTTTACTAGATGTTGAGCTCCAAAGGTGTTTTCTGACAGCTTAGCTAGTTGTTGCCAGGATTTCAGTTTTTATATATACAACTGAAATCATTGGTCCGAGCAAGAGGGCATTGTGGAGCTCTGGACACTCATAGTGCTGGTGATGACACTGATGCCACCCTGGACAAAAAGAAACCACAGGAGGAAATGAAACACTTACAGCATGCCTTTGACAAGTTTCTTAAAAGCATTCATCTGCAATGTCTCCCTTCAACCATTGTGAACTCTTACCCCTTGAAATGGTGTATTCCCCTGATGTAGAATCACCCAACCTTAATCCCTCTATATCCACTGATGAATCCCAGCAACACACACAGTAGGGATGCCGCCTAATTGAATTTCCTTGGTCACAATGAAACACACACTCAGGACCTGCGAGTTCCAGTCCTTGCCTTTGATAAGCAAATGACCCCTACGGAATTGAGGTCACTGCCTGCGAAAACAAGAGTGAGGGAGAGAAAAATAAAGTCCCGCACTCAGACAATCCCAATATCGACTCACCCGGGATTGAGTCCAATGATGTTTACCCTCTGTGTGTTGAGCCTCTGCTGGTTTAAGAGGAAATTCATCCTACAATCACACACAAAGATGTCCATGTTCCCGTCACTCACAGTTTGACTCTTACCTTTTTTGTTACTGTAAGGGCTATTTTTACATTTGACTGGAGTGCATGTGTAAATAATCTTGTTTTTGCTGCAGACGCCTATAGAGCACAGTACAGTAAATGTTGCTGCATCCTTTGTGTGTTTTTGTGTGCCAATGGCTCCAGTAATAGCTTTTCTTGTACTCTGTTGCCTGAAGACTGTGCAACAAGCTCCTGCGTACATAGTGAGGTCAGTTAATTCATGATCTCATCCACTCTGCATCTCTTCCAGTCTTTTTTTTTTTTATTCCTTTCGTTATATTTGTTAAAAGTCAGAACGTCTTGAGGCAGAATAGTGTGTTTGCCTGGATGGCGTCTTTCATAGTGCAGAGCCTGGATGCTTTTACAGATGCTCCTTTAGATACAAGCCATGCAGCTTCACTTTCTGCTTTACGTGCAAATCGTCCTTTTCAAATTCACACTTTCACAGTCATTTAGCTTTATTTACTTCATAAAATAATCTTTAGACTTTGATAGTAGGCTTGTCTGATAGGTTTACCCTGATGCCAACTAATCTGCCTAAAGGCAAGCGAAGGCAACAAATCAGAAGTAGCCAATCAGAGGCAGAGTAGGGCGGGTGAAGACATACCAGGAGATAAGATATTGTAGTTATTCTGCATAATAATTAGCCACATTCTTCTGTTTGTTGCAGGGACTGTGTATATTCTGAGCAATTGGCATTTCTTTGCAGGTTAACGGGGTGTTGGAGGGGTTTTGGATAACAGACATCACAACATTGGGTCTGGAATTCTCCTTGTTTTAGTCTCAGAGATAAACTGGAGTGTAATTTTTCACTAATACTTCCTGAATTATCTGTCTTGTATGCACATAAATACAATAGCAGTGACCACTTTAAAAAGACTCTATATATACAAGGATTGATGAAATGCTGTGCCTTTTTGAACTAATTGTGTATGTACTAGTGTACTATTTGGAACTGCTGGTTTTAATTGTATCAATGTGTCAAAGAACATGTTATGCATATTAATCAAGCGTTTTCAGATCGGGTGTGAATTTGTATCTACTACCAAAAGACAGTAGCTTACTGTTGATATTGGCACTGATATGTCTGTGTGCAAGCATGCAATACTTGTTAATTGCAGTGTAATATTAAAAAGCTTGGAGATCTTTTATATATTGTGGGTAAGTACAGCTGACTAAGTTGCCACATTGCACGCCAATCATAAAACATTAGCTCTCCAGGGTTCCAGCTGTAAGCCCAGAATTCACACAGTGTCAATCACATAATCATCCTTTAAAGTTTTAATTTCACTGCGGTTTCTGGATATGAGCTCATTTATAAATGCACTGCAGATCAAACCGAAGGCTGGGGGAATCATGTCATGTTTTAATTATCGTTTAACAGGAATGTTAAGTGAACGCTGAATATCTTGCAGGAAAGGTAAAAAAAAAAAAAGTTTGAAATTTACTATCTTACACTCTTTAGTTCCGAACACCTTGGAGGCAGCTGAGCACAGGTCTCTATATTGATATTACTTAGTCAAAAGGGTGTGCATTTTCCAAACATACCTAACATAGCTTTATATGAATCAGTGGTGTAGTTGCCACATCAGTCACCTTTGAGTGGTTTTCATAAAGTTGTGTTTTGCTTACAGTCCTCCCAGTGGCATAGACTTTGGAAAACAGTAAATAGCAGCCTGTCCTATCATTATTAACTGCTATAAAAATTACAATCCCATTTTGTTCACAAAGTGATGAGATTATTTTGTCCTACTTATTAATTGGAGTGAAATTGGACAGAGTGAGTCACAGCAGTGTTACTGGAAGGTGTCGGACACAGAAAGCAGGTAATTATGGAGACGGGAAGAGATAAGAAAACGGAATGCAATTACCCCGGCACGGAGAGCTTAAAATTGCTCCTCTCAGGATTTCTCACTTCAGGTCCCTATTGTTCATTCTTTGCATCTCCATACTCATCTGTTCCTTTCAGCCTCTAGCTCAATGAATAAGGAAGGTTTTCATTAATCAAATTAATTTCTAGGGTAAGTACAGCCGTATAACCACTGAACACCGCTTATTGATAAATTCAAAATGTATGTATTCAGATGTTTTCCCCAATTATTTTGCCCACATAAACGGCTGAGCTAAGTCTAAATCCGATGTTTCCATTGTTCCTTGTATCCACGGCCATAAGTGTCAGAATTAAGTTTCATTGAACTTTCAGGTTTGAGTGCGCAAAGATTGATCTCCAGACTGCAACTGTATTATTGTTCCAGCCATGTGTGCATAGCATAGACTTATAGCAAGCACACATAAAACTAAATATAACACCCCTTCTAAATCCCTCTCCAGTGAGGGAGATGTAAATAGCACATTGCTGCGTGAACTGTAAATAAGTGTATGTGTCAAAAAAAACTGCTGCTCCTGCTACATTAAACTTCATTTCATTTTTTCTGTTGAATCCCCAGCTGACTTTTTTGTGGAACACACAAAATGCAACTGCAGAGATAACCATTGTTCTCAGATATATGTATATGTAGAGAGCTCCAAAAAATGTCTACACATGTTATTTTATTTCTTATGTTTTAGAGTGAAAGCTAAATGTTGCTATGCTGCTGATTCAAAGAGGGGGGTTTCTTCTGCTCCATTTGTTGATTCCTAGTAGTGCCCATTTTGGTACTTTGGGCATTTATTTTAGCATCGAGGTGCTCTCAGTATGTGACACACACACACACACACACACACACACACACACACACACACACACACACACACACACACACACAAGAGCTGGAGTCGAGAGAGAAAGAAAGTAAATGAGAGTGAATTCTTCCATCCAGCCTTTTATTTCAACCTTTTTTAACAGTTATTTGGCTGAATTATTAAAGCCAATGGGAACAAAAAACAAATAATTTCTTTCTCCTTTTTCTTTTTTTTATACAGACTAACATATTGGTGTAATCTTGCACACAGTAAGGGATGCTGTTAATGCTTGAAGTGGTGCTTCAGGGCTAGATTTACTGCAGGTGTACTCACATTTAACGAGAATCAACTACATTTAGACGCTAATACATGGGGGGGTCTGCCAGTGACCCTTACAGCCACTTATCAACGTGTGGCTGCTATATGGAGCCACTCTGCTTTCCTTCCTGACAGCTTATGTCACCAATGGGACAAAGGCCTCTACAGGTCCATGCACACTTTGCCTCAAATTGTTTACTAAAAAATCCCCGTTTTCAGTTTGTTCAATGCTCTGTGTGTCAGCACAAGTGCTTTCTGTAATTACTGTATAGGTTTGATGGCCTGATAGGTGCCACTTAACCAAACGCCTCAGTCTGGAGCGGGGAATGATAACAGCAGACAGATCAAGCGTGTGAGGGTAGTGTCACAAAATGCCTTTATGTAAATGGCAGTAGAAGAGCAGCTTTACATTGAGACTTAAATATACAGCCTTTTATATGTGCTCTCTCTTTTAAATGTTCTGTGTTCATAAAAAAAAAGGTTCAACACCTCTCTCTCCAAAAGACCCCGGATAGTAAAGATGAGACGGGGACAAAGAGGGCTGGAAGCTGAGGGAAACACAGCAATCTCTTGATCAGAGGGAAGAGAAAGTAGGACACGTCGTAGGGATCAAGGTCGTAGCTCAATATATAAAAAATACCCCTGGATTACAGGTCCCAAATAAAAGGTCAAGGGAAAATGAAATGAAGGATTGCTTCTGAAATATCAGAAAAGATGGGACTCTAACAACACTATGTTGTTTGGACAGTTAAGCAGAATGGATTTTCTCGCAATTTTCTTTTGTTTAGAGATGCGATGTCTTTACTTGAAAAGCAATAAAGCTTACATCAACACTGTTGTGGATATGCTCCATAGATTGTGAACTCTTTTCCCCTCCTGGATTTAATAATAGAGGCAGGTCGTGCTGAGTATTTTTGTTTGTAGAGTGTTTGTTTAGCGCTTCCTTGTTCCTTTCCAACTGTTGGTGTTTTAACGCCTTCCGAATTACACCAAGGATAGCTGTGAGCCTCTCTCCTCATTTTCCTCGGTTAACAAGCTCTCTGTTTATATATGATTATGGCTCTCTGCTTGTTTATTCTGCAAACCTTTTTTTCTTCTTAAATTACTTTGCCGATTTGGTTCAAGGTACAAAATGTACTAAAGGATTCAGAAGAGCTCATTTGTTTTCTTTGTGAAGAAATATTCATGGTATTCATTTGTTGGCGCCGTCAAACGAGCTGATCGGGATAAACTTGATCCCCCTACACCCCTCCTTTCACCATTTTGATTACTTCCTGTGTTTGCTTTGCAGCGCTGCCAATCATGCAGGTGACAATTGACATAACCAGACAGCAGGTGGAGAAGATCTTCGGTCTGGATGAGTACTGGTGTCAGTGCGTCGCCTGGAGCACCACCGGAACGCAGAAGAGCCAAAAAGCGTACATCAGGATTGCTTGTGAGTGTACTTTAAAACCCTCACTGTGTGATTACAAATGCTATTTCTGCAACATATTGCATGTCTGTTTGTAATTAGAGCATATTAACATGATGATTTTTCACCTTGCGTGGTTGTGGAGTGAGTAACTTTCATTTAACAACTCGCCCAGAAGCAATAATGATCAGTACACTACAGTGCATTACTGTGATTACAATTTACCTAAATCATCTTTAGGCAATTGTGCTTATTAAGAAACTATTTACAGAGAGTAATGCATCTGTTTTAAAGGGAGTCTTTGAGGGGGGGGGAAAAACACTGAATCATGAGCATATTTTTCCCTGGTTACAGTATATCAGCGATGATCCCTGTGAAAGTAACAGGGAATAAACAGAGATTCGAAATCTATTGCTGTGCAGTAATCATAAATCTGTCTGGGGAACACAGACGCATCCCTCGCTCAGCCTCAAAAGCTTTATTAGGAGAAGCCATTTTACATTTGAGCATTTTAAAGCATTCTGCCTATTTATTCCCACATAAATATGCATTATTCCACACAGAGCCTCCCACAGCACTGTCTCCAAATCATTTGAAAAAACACATTCATTATCCGACCCCGTTTGCAAGCTTAACAAAGAGTTCCATGTAAGATAAGGCCACGCACACGCGCCTAAAAACATGATGTTTGCGTGCACACACATACACATCCCGCATACATGTGAGCCTTCCAGGAGTGTTATATCTGAAGTCTCCTCCAGTCCAGTTATATCACTTTTAATTCAATTGAATGTCATGAAACTCTCTGCTTTTCCTAATGTAATGATTGGTCAGGACACGCACAACATCTGTTTTAGAAAATGCACTGGCGGCTCAAAGCCACACCCACAGCCCCTCACAACACAATAACACATTACTGATTCATAACCCGGGGTGAACACTTCAAATGTGCTCTAACCTTCCAGCTATGAGCATCCTGTCCATCTCATTTTATACAAATGGCCTTGCATTCATTTTCGCTTGGGAGAAATAAGCAAATAAGCATTGTCAGTTTTACCTGTGTAATTTACAACCTGGGCTTACGGACAATTGTATAGCAGGACTTGATGCAACAGAGTTTCCAATGAGACGTAATGTGAAGCCCCATGCAGGCAGCCAGGCTTGCAGGAGCTCTTGTCCAGGCGCCTCAGGGCTGTGTTTTCGTGCGGCTGCTCCGAGCCCTCATACAGATGGAAGCTGGGGGCTGGCGGAGGCTGGAGAGAGCAGAGTGTGTGGTAGGGGAGGAGTGAGGGGTAATGCAATTGCTTTTGCTTGATGCCGGGCCCCTCTGGCAGCACACAAGCATTTTCTGAACCAGCCAGGCTGCCTGTAATAAGCAACATGGTTGGTGCCACAGATCCCTGTGTGGCTTAGGGGCCAACTGGAGTGCGACATGCTCAGCGACGCCATGGGTGGACATTTCTAGAGAGAAGGAGATTTTGAAACCTCTCCAAGCCAAGTTTTGTGAAAGGAAGTATTTCATTTTGAATCTCACACGCTTATACAAACATCCTAATTGGTTTTGTCTCTCCTTGTCTTTTTTCAGACCTGAGAAAGAACTTTGAGGAGGAGCCGCAGGGTAAAGAGGTGGCATTGGACCAGGAGGTGTTACTGCGCTGCCATCCCCCCGAGGGAGTGCCACAAGCCGAGGTGAGACACGGATACAGAAGATATTTATAGGTCTGCATCTAGCATCCCTTTACCCTTTCCTCACCAGTAGTGCAAAAACTATCTCAGGGTTAGCTCCCCAGCATCTCCATGCTCCTGCAGGGAACAGTCAATCCTGTACGGTTAAATTACACCTCTAATTATTCCCCATTATTGATTTATTATCTCTCTTACATCTCTGAGAAGCCGTATATCACAGCGTATCGTCCCATCACTCAGGATAGGCTTGGAGGCTTCACTCCCCGTTTGGCATCTCTAAAGGCCTATCCATAATTAATGGGTCTATTTGCCTCCCTCTCTCCCTATCTCATTCCCTATTGCTCTGCCGTCTCTCCACGTCCTGTGTGTCTCGTACACTCTTGTTCCGCTCAACTCTGTCCCTTTCTCTTTACGTCTGTTGGTGCTGTGTGTCTGTGTTTAGAGGACCAGACAGGGGCCAGCTGTTTCACTTCTTCTGCTGCGTCCTCCCTGTCCCATATAGGCACTAACTGCTCTAATAACAACACAAGAGGAGGTTAGGCCAGCCACTCAGACAGCCCAGAGACCGTGAGCAGCAGACTAGCCAATCACAGCTCGACAATGTAGGGACAGTGTGCAAAGAAATGGGAACGTAGGTGCCAAGTGCAGTTCAAGAGAAAAGAACATCAGAGCAGAAGTCACCACGGGAGAAAACAAGGATAGTGCACAAGAGGAGGAAAGCCCAATTATATGCGGCATTGCAACTGGCAGTAATACGCACAACAATGCTGCTGTACCGTAGCTACTCTCGAGACGAGACATGAGGTCAAGTGAGAGCAAGAAAACAAGCAAACCAATCTGAAAGTACACCAAAAAAAGAATAACATCAGTTTTGGCTTGTGCAAGAGGGCACAGAAAACTACACAAAGCATGATTAGTTTCATTCTCAGACCACCAACAGCTACAGAGATCTCCATCAGCTACACAATAAAAGCTACATCCCCACATATAAATAACTATAAATATAAGAATCAGAACGGGATACGGATTCATTAATTCCATCTCAGTGTCCGTATAACACCAAGTTACATTTGTTATTCATTTTTCTCAGTTTGATTAAAAACTGCACTGCTCTTCCGTTCAATGTATTAAAAAAAATCCAATCCCCAGCATGTGCGATCCCTGTAGAACGGCGTGGGAGGGGAGACGGTTTCTATTCAGTTTCGGTGAATTTTGACCTTTTTCTAACATATTTTCAGGTGGAGTGGCAGAGAAACGAGGATGTGATCAACCCAGAGAGCGACCTCAATTTTTTCATTACAACTGACCATAATCTCGTCATCAAAAAAGCCCGGCTGGGGGACACTGGGAACTACACATGTGTGGCTAAAAACATCGTAGCTCGCCGCAAAAGCAACTCTGCCACGGTCCTCGTCTATGGTAGGTGAAAACTACTTTCAACAGGTGTCAAAGCGGACTACACACAGTAATGAAAACTCTGGAGTTAGGCAGCTTCCAAATATGCGAAACATCAAAGCAGCTTAAATGTATTGAGTATTGCTTGCATGTGCTTCCGTTATCCCAAAGTCTAACAATAACCCTGCATGTTCGCCTGCATGGAGGAAACACGGCAGATTCTACAGGGAAGTTTTAAAAACAATATGCAGTGTTACACATAATGACATACAGTGTCAACCAGCATGATACAGCTCTTCTATCCACAAAACAATAACCACATAAAGACATAGTAGTGTATCTGCACATTAATTAGCACCGCTTAAAATGTTACTGGCATCCACTCTGCCAGCTTCAATCTCCGTGCTGCCATTCTTTGTAGTGAATCCAATACGGGACGAGAAGTGAAATAAATGCAAACTGTAAATAATTACTTGACTCAATAGGCAGACTGATCTGGATTAAAATTCTGAGAAACAGCATATTTTTTATCACAGAGGGTTTCTTGGGTGCTGGCTTTTTATTTTTGCATACATTGAAGCCAGACGTTATTCTCAGCCACTGGATATGCAAACAGGAAATCACGAGGATACGGATCATGAAAGCAACTTTGTAGCATTTGAAAAATATAGAATCTGGCACAGTGTCTGACACGGTTCGTTTTTATCTAGGCTGCCAGAAGAACCGATACTATCTAGTCAGAACAAGACATCTTGACAGTGTCAAAAATGCAACATATGGCAAAGCATTATGGGGGAGTATGCAAACTTCTGCATCAATTCTGCTATAAAATGATATCAAGGTTTATATGTGAGTTTATACAATATTTGACATCAATTCAAATACAGAACATGAAAGGGGTGCACTATAGGTATTCATATCCCTTGGGAAATGAGGGTGTCAGTGGGAATTATCTGATAAAAAATGATTATCTTTTGCAGTTCTTAAAATTTAGGTTATAGCTACATGATTTATAATTGAATGTATTTTCACTTAAAATTGAAGTCCGACAACATCTCAATGGATTTAAAGGTGTAGGATGAATTCAAATTGGGACCACATGAGCTTAGTTTGTAACATGAAGGTCATCAATTGAGGGCTTTAGCGGTTTGAATATGAAGGAAAATAATGACAACGATGAACTAGAATGAGAAAATGTCTAGTGTGTTTTTACTCTATAAAGATAAAAAAAGACTAAGTATTTAATATTAAAGAATGAAAACAAAATCAGCAGTTCAGGGGGATCTCTGTACTTAGGAACTTTGACAAACGACTTTTAAGTGTTTTATTTTTAGGCTGATTTTTAATATGTATGACTGCAAATGATGGTCAAAGCAAAGGCATGTGCATTTTAGCAGTGAACGATTTGAAATGAAATGTGTTGAACATGCAGTCAATACACACTGAGCCTTGAGTGTAATGAAAAAAACAAAATAAAAATATTTGTACTGTTGATTATAATTGATTAGCTTGTTGTTAAAAGCTCTGCAGATCTACAAATCAACAGATGAAATGACTGCAGAGGCAAGAGCATTCTAATTGTGTGCCTTTTATCGTAATGTCAAAAATACAATAGTTATGAAATGAAATGGTGTTTGCTCTCAACAACCTGACAAATTGTGAAGAAATTGGTAGTGGTGCATGCATGTCAGATTTGCATGTGTTCCTGACAAAAGGACAAATGTATTACCATTGTAGCAAAGATTGATGTTAGATCACAATGGAAGTGGTCTGGTTCAAAAAAAAGAAAGAGAAGAAAGATCCATTACCGAGAGCTTCACAGTCCACCATGCTAACTGATCAAGCTAGCTGTAGCAAGTCATAATAACTGCTACTTTTCAGAGAGGGTTCAACGGGGGGCCAGAGATGCATTTTAACAAGGCCTGGCTGGTGTGACTGCACTCTGCGCTAAGAGGTAATCAGGGGCCGAGTTGCTTGGCAATTTACCTCGCCGTGGCGGGCAATCAATCGCATAGAGAGGGCAAGGAAATGATTCAGCCACGACAAGCAAAGGAGAGAGTTAGGGGGGGAAATTAGGAAGGGAGTATGTACAGAGAAGGAACGACAGCGCTGTGCAAGTCAATAAATCAGGAATCTCGGTATCTTATAAGCCGGGGCAAACACAGGATGTACAGGAAGGAGCTGATTAGAATTAAACCAGCGTGGTTTGATGTAATCACCCGCTGAGATTGAACGATATAGCTGCAATTATGTGCCAATAGGTGGATAAGGTTCAGCAAAGTGCATTTCAGTTTGAAATAGAAAAGAGGACTAAATGTCAATTCAAAAAATACTTGAGTTGAATGACGTGGAAAATAAGCAGTGGATGAGGGAAAGAATTTGAACAACAATGATGTATTTATTTTTCAGTAGTCTGAGCCTTTCCAAGCATTTATTTGTAGCTGTTATCCTGTATATAATATCAATGTCTTGAATAATATCTTGCATTACCTCTGAGATTTAGAGGGCTACCTAAAATGTCCTCTAGTTAGTTTGCAGAAACGGTGTCTTCCTCAGAGATAAGGTCAAAGATGGCAAGCTGTCAAGTTATTTTCTGTTTCCCGTTGAAGCCATTTTGTTTTCACTGCAGTATTTCCAACACGGACACAGGAAGCTGCCCCCCCTTTGCAATTGCTCTTCCATTAGTTCACCTTACAGTGCTGAGCCACAGTGTAACAGCAGTCACGATTATTCTAGCACAACACACCTCTTTTCCTTGGTGCATGTCGGGTAATCCTGGCTGCTCTGTCCCTTCATCCATCCCTCCCTCCCAACCTTCCTCCCTCACCCACTTCATCCCTGCCACCCCTGGCATGGTCTGACAGTCAACGGCGGCTGGTCCACGTGGACCACCTGGTCGTCCTGCAGTGCTGTGTGTGGGCGCGGCTGGCAGAAGAGGAGTCGGAGCTGCACCAACCCCACGCCACTGAATGGAGGCACATCCTGTGAGGGGCAGAACGTCCAGAAAAGTGCCTGTGTGGCCACCTGTCCAGGTAACTCCCAGGCAACCCCGTTTGTCCTGTGGCGCTTGGCTTCCTGTGGCTTCCTTTTTGCATTTCTTTGCATCTAGAAGTCATCAATTCATCTTTATTTTGGCTGCCTTCTATACCAGCAACTAGGTCTTACCTTAGATGCTAGTGCTTCTGTTGTTTCCTGCAATTAGACCGCTTACACAGCAATGTCAGAGTTTATTAGTCTTCACAGTCGCATCCTAAAAACTGATTTATTCTTTGTTCACATATCTCCTTATCTGCTGCTCTGGCCTCAGACCACGCTTCTATTTCAGAGACCTGTCTGCTTTAAGAGACATGGTCCAAGCCAGGCATTGTGTCAGACCGGCGAGTACATGTGTTATTGTTTTCTGCGCAAGCTCTGTAGTAAATATGGGCAATAAAAATCTGAATGATGGTGGCCTCTGTGCCATGGTTGTGTGTGGGGAGCTAAGGGTGTTTCATTTGCCTGCCTGTTCTACCCTGTAGGAGCGTCAGGGAGGCAGAGAGTGTCCTGCCTGATACTGAGCAACACATATCGATCTCTGGTAGCCTGAGATGGAAGTCAAGCTGCTTCATTTGCAGTACCACATTAGCCCCCTGACAGAGAGAGATAGCTGGATAGGAAAAAGGAGGTATAAGGTGAAAGCAAGGATAGACGGATGGAATCAGATATAGTGTAAGGAAGGCGGGAACAAAGCGCAGAGTGATTGAGAGGACAGGAAAACTGAGAAAGAAGTAGAAAGAGGCCCCAGTTTGTACAAGAGCTTGCTGTTTAGCTGCCAGCAGATCAGTGTGTGGACATATAGCCAAGGCTCTGCAGCCGTGCTGACCGCATGAGAAATCTCCCACGCTCGGTAAAGAGAGGGAAACCCAACACCTCTGGCAGTGGCAGCTTCTCCCAGCCTAAAACAAAGGTTATCTTCCTCGGTGAATCAGGGCGTTGTGTTACACATCTCCCATGTAAAGACATCACTCGATGTCAAGCTGGTGTGTAAGTAACATGGCCCACTGGAATACAGCAGGAGGAGGAAGACAAAGGGAGCACAGCGGTGCGTGATGCTCCATCAGGACACTATCTGGATGGATTTGGAATTATTAGCGCTGTAACCACGAGTAATGGAATTAGAGGGGTGTCCAGGGATGCTTGACATTCCCCCACAGCAACGCAGGATACTGACCTCCATGAGCTTAAAGAGATTAATGTCAGTCCAAGCCGCTGTTGTTAGACTAAAGCCCGCCCCTCTCTTTCACTAGCCCCACAATGAGAAAGTGTGTAATTCAAACCCTTAGGGTGCTGTTGCAGAAATTGTTGCATTGTGCCCTATAAACTCAGTTTGCAGAGACTTTGAAAAAGAGAGAGCTTCTTTTTTCTCTTGATGAGACGTTACAGAGATGTGACCCTGCTCACACCTCTCTCAGTCCTGTTGTTTGGCAGCAGAGAAGCCTCTGCCTTCTTTTCTCACTCGTTACCTCAGACAGAACATCAGGGCACAGACCGCCCCAGCTGTCCCACCCCAGAGGGGGCTCCCCTCAAGGCCAGGGCCACTGCGCCAGAGTCCCAGGATGACGGGCTGTTGTTTCCTTCTACAAGTAGTACCGTTGTGTACACACATGCCATTGAAGTCCCTCGAGATGAACTGACCGCTCCCATCTTCTGTCACCCAGCGCACACTCACAGCCCGTCATCATACTGGATTAACTATTTGAATTATCACTTTGCTTATAGCATCCGCATCTCTGATCCACCTCACTCACAGTAGAAGGAGATTTCATCCCATTTGAGACTTGGGAAGAATAAATTACATGGAGAGCTGTAATGCTGCAGAAAGACATCATGTAATTATTTTAGACACGGCTGACATTTGGATTCAGAAATATTTTATTTATTTATTTTGTATTTATTTATTTTTAATATAGCCTTGAAAGGAATCTTTACTCATTAACTTTTGTTTTTGAGTTGCCTTATTAAAATTACATTTAATTCCACTCTTGTTTCAAGAGTTCATTAATTATATAGATTCAAATTCTCTGTTGACTGTGAGCTCTCTAGTGCATTTAGCCCACAGCATTTGATCTTTAAAAGAATAAGCAAAACAATACATTTAGTTTGTTCTTTTTTTTGAAGTTCCGCTGTGTTTTGTCTAAAATACAACGATAGCCTCACAGATTTAGCTTTACCTCTTGTTGGAACCATCAACGGCAAATTATAATTTGTATCTGCGTTGCCTGGTTAAGTCTATATATACATTCATGTTGAATTGCCGATGGCCATGTGTTGTTCCACATTCAAAAAGTAGCATGTTTCTTTCAGAGCATTACCAAGCGACAGCCACAGAAGCACATTTCCACACACTTACTTCATGTACACTTTCACAAACCGACACCGTCTACTGTTCAGCAACACAACTTGCCACCTGTCTGTTCACAATTACTCTGAACAAAAGCTCCGACCTCCTTAATTTGTCTAAGTCTCAACAGTGTTAAATGAGAGTTGGCAGAGCCCTGTGTGGCTGATCAGATGGGCTCCATGCTGAGAGAGACACAGGGAGTTGAGGAGGAGGAGGAGGAGGGGGGGGGGGGGGGTAGGAGAAGGGAGGAGGGTAAGGCCTGAGGCTCAGAGCAGAGCAGATCTACGCTTGAGTCAGCGAGTAGACAAACTATGCAGGAGCTTATCTCAGTTTCTCTTCCCTCACTTTGCCTTCTCCTTTTCCCTTTGTCTCCATCTCATCCTATCCTGCTCAAGTATCCCACATAAATCTACAGTCCATCCCTCACTCCTTCATTGACTTCAGAGCCCAAATGTCAGATCACACCAACATTTCCAACAACATTACCTTTAGCCAACAGCAAGTAGTTAGCCCCTTAGTTTCTTTGGTGACACCTTCCCCACACAAATAAATGAGACTGTTGCTAAAGTATTAGAGAAGAGCAAACAACCTGAAGATATTTCTAACTCTCGTGAATTATTTAAATGTTGTACAGATCCCTCAGGCTTGCCAGAGGAGCCGTGAGATTTCTACGAGATGGAAAGTAAACAGACTCGCGGCTGGTGTATTTGTACATGCGTACTTGTAAGCGTGTGTCTTTTTTCGGTTGCACCCATGCAAGTTAGCGCCCATATGTCTACTGTCTGCACTGCAGGCAAATGTCTAATTTTACTTTGGGGGTGTGTGTCTCTGGAAATTATCAGTGATTGTTCAGGAGACTTCACATGTAATCCAAGGAATAAATAAGGGGAATGCCTAATAAATATGAGAGAAAAACACTCCAATACGCTGTAGAAAGACGATGGCCATCTGGTGACAGCCTCGCATCAGTGCTGTTTTTAATCATACTGTGCCTTTTGTTTTAGTTAACCCTCTTCATATCTCACATATATAATCATTTTGTTTTGTTCTATTGGTTTAGTTAACAAAAGGGAGTAGGCGCAGAGTGCATACTACATCCTGACCATGAACAAAAATTTGATTTCTTAATATAGAAATACAGAATAAGGTCTGATTATGAATTTCAACCATTTCTGCGACTAAGCCCCACCCCTCCCTACACGGGTCTGTTGTTTTCGGAGGCTTTTTTAATCAGCCTTTGAACACTGGGATTAGGGCTATACTGTGCACATGTGTGTTGACAGGACAGTGGGAGCAGAGGGACGGCCTGCTGGTCTCAGTGGTACTTGTCTACCTCCTCATGTTCCCCTCAAGGACACAGAAACTGTGGGTGTCCGATGATCTGGGACTGTGTCCGTCAGTGGCCGTTGTCATTTTGAACAGCAAAGCCTCAAAGAGGCCCTCCCACTGACCTGTAAAGAATGGTTGGGTTCTTTTGCTCCTCCACCCCTACAGCATGTCCAAATGGGGGCTTGCCACTGGGCTATTGTATTACTTTCACTCCTCAGAGACCTGCCTGACCTAAAACCTGTGGTGCTGCATGATTGAAAATCAGCTGTGGTGCCTTTTGCAGTAGCGCTAACAATCTCTTTCTGGGGATTTGATAAGGAAAACTGTGGATGTGGATAACATTTGAAAAAGGATGAGGCTTGGTTCACATTTCAGCCTTTAAATTAAAAAGGAAATCAAGGAAAGTGACAATCTTCTTGCTTCGCAGCATTTATTCTAAGCACTTACTATCCTTCCTCTTACATCCTAACATTTCTCTGGCGTCTGCTCCTGTAAGAAGCCTTTTCTGAAATATTTGCAACATGTGTTTAGAGTCAGACAAACCATTAAGAACTATTCATGCATCTTCATCTTTCCTTGATTTTCCTTAGCCTTGGGTGGCAGTGCTTGTATCTCATCCACCTTCCCATGAGCAGCACCCTGTTTCCACTCCAATCTCCGTGTTTGAAAATGTTATTTGCATGGCCATTAGTCTTGCTTTGTGGTGGAAAAAGAGAAGTAGAATTTCATCACCTCATCAGGGCAGATGTTGATCTCATTTCACATTGGTGTGGATAAACTGAGGGGCGACATAATATATTCATTAGGATGTAATTCGCTATTCAATCATTCTCGTTCCCAGCCTGGATAATCAGCCTACTGGCCCACGGATGGGTCCACTCAATGCCAAACAAGGACAATTATCTGATTGGTTCTGCTCTCTCTGCCAAATGGATCTGACTGCAAAGAGGCCCTAGCATCCCATAACACACACACACACATTTTGGAGCAGGGTCTAATTCACACACCTGTGCTTCTGGTATGATATGCTCATAGCGCCGTTTACGTCATTTTCCAATTGGTATTTAAAAACAAATAATATCATAAGTTGGTACAGCTATGCAATAATGTGCATCCCATCCCTAGTGACTCTCTCACTTATGTTTTATTAACCAAAGGCCCTCACCTGCAGCAGATAAGACCTGTTCTCACCGGGTCATGCCCCCTGCACTATTTATTGCTGGGAGTGTGTGTGTGTGTGTGTGTGTGTGTGTGTGTGTGTGTGTGTGTGTGTGTGTGTGTGTGTGTGTGTGTGTGTGTGTGTGTGTGTGTGTGTGTGTGTGTGTGTGTGTGTGTGTGTGTGTGTGTGTGTGTGTGTGTGTGTGTGTGTGTGTGTGTGTGTGTGTGTGTGTGTGTGTGTGTGTGTGTGTGTGTGTGTGTGTGTGTGTGTGTGTGTGTGTGTGTGTGTGTGTGTGGTAATTCTTGGCTGGTTCCCCTTCACCCTTTCATTTGGGAAAGTGAGCGAGACAGTGGCGTTTTTTTCCCCATGAGAGCTCATTACTGCTCTTTTTCCCATTAGCCCTATGGTAACCCTCCCTAGGCCTGGCACTGTGTCACTCTCACTATAACTCCCAGCGCCGAGCTCCCCACCCCTCCACCCACAGTGCCAAATTATCCCCACCTTTGTGAGATGGCCTCCCTCCCTGCATGTGGTAAAGCTGCTGATATTTCTTACAGCCAGGCCTGCACAGAACAATTACCGGCCCATTTCCATTTGTTTCATTTTGCCCGTGCTGATGGTGGTGTGTTTGAAGTTGTGGTGGACATAAATAGGCTGCAGGTGTAATGTACATTCGTCCCTGTTCAGAGTAATACCACCTGTATTGTGTCTTGCATTCAAATGCACTGCAGGTAATGCCAATGTTGCTACAGTAACGGCTTGTTTGGCTGAGAAATCTAACCAAGGCGGATTTGATTCCTCTCAGAAAATCCCACACAAAAACATACTGCATGGATGTATGTCAGTAGAGAGAGGGTTACATTCCCAAGGGTCAATCTTCTTTTGCCTGTATATATTGAGTTGGTTGACAGCTGAGTATACCAGACCACAGCCCCCTCAGACCACTGGGGTTTAGCTTAATTGCATCTTATTTCCATGTTAAAAATAAACAAAGAAAGCAGAGTGGAGACAATATGGCTCTTCACAGCAGTTTTACACACCCTGTGCATCTGCTAGACTAGAGTGTGTGCAAGTGGATTTGCATGTCTTTATATTGTTTTCCCTACCATGTTTCCATTTTAGAGCGAAGGATTTGCACAGGAAGGCTACAGAGTATTCTACCAGTTGTTCTCATCTCACACGCAAATACACCACTGCTTCTACACTGCTGTTGCATCTGAACTTCACCGTGCTGACTCTTAACAGTTCACAATGTTTGTACAGAGTTTCTAGTTGTTTTATTAGAACTCTTCAGCATATGTTTCCAATCAAAAGTTGTACTGATGAACTGTGTTTGAAGTGCATCAGTTGGTGTGTGTGTGTTTGTGCTCATCCTTGTTTTTTTCTTGTGTGTGTTTGCAGTGGACGGAGGCTGGAGCGAGTGGAGCAAGTGGTCGGCGTGTGGTGCGGACTGTTCGATGTGGAGGAGCAGAGAGTGCACACAGCCCTCACCTGGCACTGGCGGCAAAGACTGCCAGGGGCTCGACCTCCAGTCCCTCAACTGTACCAGCGAGCAGTGCCCACAGAGTGAGTGCACGAACCACCCACGTAATGCAAACCATACTCTCAACTTATCAACTCTGTGCAAAAATGGAAAAGATTTAGAAGCAAAGGTCTTTTTTTAACCTCAGCCAAAATTGAATGAAGTCTTGTTATTTATTTACCCATTAAAGCTGAGGATATTCAACTTGTTTTAATGAAAACTATTTAAAATCTGAAGTTGTGTACAAATGTACATCAAGGCCTGTGTTCTGTTCGGATTACGGTAACTGCATTTGGTAAAGTCGGATAGCTGCAAGTAACAGGACTGGACAATCATTTTAAAAATGCTGATCACGGTGATGTGTTTTTTAACTCTTGGTATTCAGGGCACTCCTGCAAAAATGTTAGGTGCTCTGCAATGCAAAAGAAGCAATCAAAATAGTTCAAGAAAAAAAAAGCCTTTCCCAGCTGGAAAAAAGTGCTCACGGTTGAGAAGATAGGAAGGGCAAGGCTGTCCCTTTTTTGTTTTTGTATACAATTTGAGAATGTCCCCCTCCACTTTTTATTAGATCCAATAAACATTTTATATATCCTTATGGTATCAGCTCTGTGTGATAGACAGAAGGAAAGATGTCCATTCCATAAGACACTTGTACCGACAAGTGAACTTTCTGGGGACCATTACTGCCTCGTCCACACCTGCGCAACCTTTTGAGACCATCAGTTCTAATAAAACCGGTATGACACCTGCTGCTAAAATAATATACAACCTTTTCACCTGCGTCGCTGTCGTGATGCTCTCCAGGCTATTATTGGAGCTGAAAATTAAACCATCTCTCTTCTGATTAAAACACAACCTGCCAGGTAAAGTGCCATGGGTCAAATAGGCCGTGCAAACGCACACACATGGCCAGTGTGCATGTCTGCTTTGATTTGTGTTTTTATTTGTGCATTTCATATAGCTACAAAGCCAAACTGTGTTTCAGGTTTAGTGGGAAGAAGCAAATATGTGTTCCCACAACCCACGTGTCATTAATAGGGCACGTGCATATTATCAGGATCAGAAACCATAAAGCATGACAGCTGAGTGGAAAGTGGCACTGCAGGGTCCAAAGCTGACCAGATGGACATGAAGGGAGAACTCTGTTGCTCCCCATAGATATCAAACGCAGAAGATATTGCAGTTTACCATCCAGAAATGATGAGTCTCAGGGTGGCGTCTCATGGATAAAATGTTATAAATAGCACGCTCTTTGGCTGATCTGCATGATAAACACTGCTTTTTAATGGGGGATTCAGTTAACATGGGCCAGTGAATTAATAAACTGAATTATGTATCTCGCATCATTTGACGTGATCAGATAGACCGATGCATGGAGAGCTGGGGGGGGGTGGATAGAGTGTGTGTGTGTGTGTGTGTGTGTGTGTGTGTGTGTGTGTGTGTGTGTGTGTGTGTGTGTGTGTGTGTGTGTGTGTGTGTGTGTGTGTGTGTGTGTGTGTGTGTGTCGGCCGATAGCTGAATATTGGCTGGTGCAGTGAACCAGGGAGCTCAGTCGGCCATCATCAAAGGTCAGCAGCTCCTCCCAAGAGAGGCAAGATATATACACAAAGATGCTCGTCATTGTTCCTAATGCACACACACACACACACACACAGTCACTCAGTATTTACACTGACAGTGCAGAGCAGAGCGGTGGCCTCTGAAGAATGCCTGTCCCAATCTGTTCCCAGCAGATGTGTTTCCATAGACAACGGCTGTGTGAAGTATTATAATAAGCAAAATAGCGAGATGGTTTTGGCTTGTCAGCAACTCCCATACTTCAACCATGTCTGCAGGCTATTAGCTGAAATGGAAAACTTCCCCCCTGAAACAAAAGGGACCCTTCTCTTCTCCAGTGTAATCGAACAATACAACTGCAGAGTGAGCCGTAGTGACTCTGCCTCAAAATGTCCTCTGTCTCTAATCTCCCTCATTAAGCAGGGAATGGCATACGTTGAATGAGGTTATTGTTTTCGGTATTGCATATATGAGAATCAACGTGCAGCTGCATGCTTTGTGTAACAGCTCAAAAATAAACAGATCTGACCCAGGCAGGATCATTTTCATAAAGCAAACAAAGTGGAGCCCAAGATTGGGCTACGCAAAATCTGTGCTGGAAAATAATAAATAAGCTGGCAGTCTGCCAGACAGGTGTTAGAGGGCACAAAAAGAATAGAGGCATAGAAAATTAGAACAACATAAAAACAATTATTTGGCTTAATGCGTGTAATGAGGGTAATGAACTTAATTTGCAGCAGCATCCAGTTTTAGGGTTGTCACAAATGATTGTGCAAAAACCATCAAACCATTAATCTATCTTTAGTCTGTTTTTGAATTTGGGAATCTAATTTGGTGGCGATGCAGCGGATGTTTTAGTCATGGGTTTGTTGTCAGAGCGGGGTCACAGGCTGCATGAAAAATGGCTGAACATTTCTTTTGGGCCATATTTCATTGGGACCCGCTGAGAGATGGGACGACTGTATTGTGGAGATAGTAATGGTCACGTTCACTTTGAGAGTTTTAGTAGCCATATTTCCCTGACCTTAACAACTCCTGTGTTATTCATCTTCAGGCAAGTGACTAGGATTGGCCATGGGATGAAATATATTCTCAGGTGTCTTGATAAATGCCCTGGGAGGAAGCACAGGAGGCTGGAAAGCTTTTATTTATCAATGCAGGGGAGAGAAAGCAGCAAGCAGAGAGAGAGTTGAGGACAATCAGGTGCAAACACTGTGCTGACTGCAAATGCAGTGAGTGTCCGAACTTCAGCGTGATCCAGTTACATTGCCTCAGAGGAGATGAATTATAAGTCCATTCCGGCCCATCTCAAGTCAGAAACCGATCCCTTACCAGCCAGCCCTGGAGCGAGTCTCAGGAGCTGAAGTGAAAGCTCAGGGAGAGGGGAACAAACAGAGATTGGCCCGGGGTCAACTCTGAAAACAGCTCATCGCATCCACAGTTTATCCGCAGGCCGGTGTCAATCATGAAGAGAGGTCACACACAAAGAGAATCAAAAGTTCTTTGCCAGCAATTACGTCAAGAGGAAATGAACGATGGAGTGACAGGCAGCAGAGAGGAAGAGAGGTGTATTGGTAGAATGTGTGTGGAAAAACAGGGAGAGCGGGCACGCTAAAGGCGGACTAAAGTAAAGCCCATCCAATTATAAAACCTGATTAGCCATTTCAATTAAAATGTGACGGATGTCCTTTCAATTATTGGCTGGCATCATGAAAATCAATGAGAGCGTCCGGCAGGAGCCAAGAACAGGTGCTGGTCAGGGTTGTAGTGAGCATCGGGATCGTTTCGCTGTGACACCTGCAGGGTCAGATAAAACTTCACTCAGTGATGCTCCGATAAGCCACCAGAGATATCAGAAAGAATAGAAGGAGAGAGGGAGTTGGCTGATTGACTGACTTTATTGTTTGGGTGCAAGAATGGTGTGTGAAGCGGAAAAGGAAAGAGTGGAGATACTGGATCTTTGCATCTGAGGTGCCTTTGGTTTGCCCTTAGAAAGTAAACAGCAACTGGCAAATCTAAGGCTATGTTTATCCAATCAGCAGAGCCAAGTTGGCTTGTCTCCTTGCTGACGGGTGTTGTTTTGTCCTTAGTCAGACTGCACATCCCTCTGTAGGCTGCAGCGCTGCAAGTCCAAATATCACAGCCTCGTCTGGCCTTTGACTCACCAAGACAATTGGATTTGTGAACTTTAATGAGAGGTTCAGCCTTAGTCTCCCCTTTTTTTGAAGCTCATTGTGGAGGGTGGAAAGTTTAGCCCTGCTGCTTTTAGTTAAGCACCTTTTTGCTTCCCTGAGGACAGAGACCTGGAGGAAAGAAGCACAGGCAGGTAAATGGAGAGGAATGGTGGAGGAAGGGTGTATGTTTCCTGTTAGACTCTCCATGTCCTAAGTGTTTTCTGTCCATATGTTGTGTGCGATGTCACGAACAAAACGCACCATCTTGTTTTTAACTTCAGCCAGTCATTCACAATTGATTGCGTGTCAAGAGATCTCTGGCATTACAACGGGCCGCCAAAGAGCCCGGCTGCATATAATCCCACTACTTAAGGTATCAGATTGTACTGAGATAATCACCCATGAAATAGATTCTGGCATTTCTCTTAAAGACTCGGGTATGTCAGGCGGCTTTGTCCAAAGAAATTGATTTTTTTTCAAGGCAAAAGGAGAAGGCAAGGACAAACGGTTGAACAGAGATGAATAGTCATTAGAGTGAGACGATGCTTTTTGGACCATTTTCTCTTTTTTCCAAATTTGGCTGTTAGAATTCTAATTTAATTGTGCAATTCTCATATCTCAGATTCACTAACACCAATTAAAACTTGTCAAATTGATGCTTCCACTGTTGAGCGCACTTCCCGCTGAGCAGTAGGATTTCAGTGTGGGAAAAAGATGGCCATGACAGTCTGGAACTATTCATCGAAATATGTCCCATCTAATGTTAATCAGGGCAATTTTGACACAAACCTTTTGCACTTGTTATAGCTGCTCATTGCTGAAATGTAAATCACACATGCTGTCAGTTACATGCACATGCTGTCACCCTGTTCGTCTTTTTTTGTCCTCTTTAATTCTAATCTTCAGTCCTGTGCGTTTGCTCCTCTCCTCCTGCTTCTGTCCTCCTCCTTTTGTTGCCAACTCACCACACGCCAGCCTGCAGCACTTTAACCTTTGCCGTTGTTCCCCGTCCCTCAAAGCCGCGCCGCTCAATGCGTCCCCTCCTTGACTGTGTTCAGCTGACAGCACTACGCCCCCGTGGCTCCCGGGGACAATGGCCCTCCACAAAGGCCCCAGGAGCATCCTCCACTTCCTCCACAAAATTTCCCCAGCCATGGGAGACAGCCGTAGCAAATCCCATTCTCCTGAAAAACACACACACTCACACATAATACATACACACAAATGCAAACACACATTGATGTTTGTCTGGGCTTAGCTGTCATCTTCATACTGTACTTTTGGGAGAAAGAATCTTTGCGCTCCTTTCTCATGCTTTTGAAAGAAAGAGACATTCAATAAGAGGTGCTAGAATTTCATAACCAAATCCTTCATTTTTGCACCGTCTCTCTTGGGGGTGTTGTGTGCTTAGAGAGAAAGAGACAAGGGAGAGAAAAACATGCAGGCATGAGATCTATATATATCGAGAGCTAAAATAAAGGAAAGTAACACTGCTGCAAACCTGCCTCAAACTCTCTTTCTCATTTCTATTGTCCACAGGTTGACACTGAAGCTCAAAATTAAAATGGTTATTTAATATTTGCTAATGCTTGCTCTCTTCACTGCATCAAACAGTCAGGGACATAGTCAAGCAGCATTAGTGTGCAATCAATGAACTAATTTCATAAACTCTTCAAACAAATTAACAAGATTCTCAAGTGAAACCTTTGCTCAAAAGATGCTCCAGCAGAACTCCTCGGTATTGTCATTCAACAACTAAGGGTGTTTTTTCCACCATGCTTAATGTTTCTCTCTTCTCTCGATTTGTCTCGTCCCCTTGCAGCGGTGAGTGGGGCTGAGGACGTGGCGCTCTACGTGGGCATGGTGGCGGTGGCTCTGTGTCTGACTCTGCTGCTCATTGTGGTGGTCCTGGTGTACAGGCGCAAGAAGGAGGACCTGGACGCCGACGTTGCGGACTCCTCCATCCTCACCACTGGCTTCCAGCCCATGGGCATCAAGCCCAGCAAGCCAGGTGTGTGGGCACCGCGGCCACGCAGGCCTCCCCCCCACAGCAGTAGGACACTGTTCTTTGTTTTACCCTCCTCTGTGCATCCATCGGTCTGTCCGTCTGCCCACTGTGACCGTGCGGCACTCATCCACCAAGCCTGTGTCTGTTTGAGGTTGTGAAGGTGGTGGGAAAGTGTTTGCAGTGTTCTTCAGATTAAGCGAGATTGTGTGTGTGTGTGTGTGTGTGTGTGTGTGTGTGTGTGTGTGTGTGTGTGTGTGTGTGTGTGTGTGTGTGTGTGTGTGTGTGTGTGTGTGTGTGTGTGTGTGTGTGTGTGTGTGTGTGTGTGTGTGTGTGTGTGTGTGTGTGTGTGTGTGTGTGTGTGTGTGTGTGTGTGTGTGTGTGTGTGTGTGTGTGTGTGTGTGTGTGTGTGTGTGTGTGTGTGTGTGTGTGGCTGTTTATTTGCCTGCCTGACGCGTTATGTTTTGCCCCTTCCTCTTTGTCAGGAAATGTAGCCACTCTGTTTACTGCCTGTGTGTAGCCTCTAAGGTTTACCAGCAAGTAATAGAAATACAACTGTCTGAGTTGGATGGAGATGGGGAACTGTGTTGCAGTGCCTGTGATTCACTGTGGAAAAAAAAGCCTTTATTCAGTCTGGGTGCTAAGCTCTATCTGAGTTCTGTTTGGAATTGATTGTGTGGTTGCTAAACCGACAGACCAAGATGGAGAAAGGGGATGTGAATTGACTGGCTTTGGATGGAATTTGTGTTTGTGTATTGTCAAGAGTGTGTGCGTGTGAGTCTTCTGTTTTCCACACCATGTGTCTTTCCTGTGTTTGTTTCACTTTTCGTTGTGTGTTGCGACAGCTCAAGAGAGTGTGAGGTCTGTCTCTGTGATGTATGAACCCCCCTCTGTCTGCCACTCATTGAGTTTCACACAATTGCCTTTGTCTGTTTTCTTCTTAATCATTCAAACAGAGAATTCCCATTTGCTCACCATCCAGCCTGATCTAACCACTACCACCACAAGTTACCAAGGCACCCTACGCTCTCGCCACGACGGCACGGGGAAGTTTTCAATGACCAATGGGCCTCTGCTGGACCCGCTACCAAACGGCTCGCACAGTCTGCACAACGGCAAGCTCAACTCTGACCCTGCTGAGTTTGTCAGCAGGCTGTCCACTCAGACCTACTTTAAAACGCTGCCCCGTGATGTGGCTAACACCTCCTATGGGACCTTCAATTTCCTGGGAGGCAGGCTGACGATCCCCAGCACAGGTGGGTTCTTCTGAAGCTCATACAGGCTGCCACATGTAGTTCAGGAGAAAAAAAGGATAAATTGTTTCCTTAAAGGATGGTTCCACTTTGTGTTCTCAAACAATAAGTCACATTGTCTGATAGATCTTTTGTCCATTAAGCAATTGTGGTAATGTCATCCTGCATAATAATCGGCCAGTGTAGGGAAATCCAATGACGGATGTCCTGCAGCAGATTCGGAACTAAGCTCTTTGACAGCGGCTTCTCTGAGGGTTAGAAATTGTAAGGTTTCTATGCTTCTCTCATTTTAAATAAGCAACTTTTTTCATACTAAACCATGACTTTATAATGTATTTTTAAGACTAACTATACTGAGACTTTTTTATCACTTATTATATCAGGAATTGTATATAAAATGTTAATTAAATAATATAGAATCATTTTTTATATAATGGAAGGTAAAAACTTCCACTTTTTATGTCATCATTTAATATGACTTCTTATTAAACACACTGGTACTTTTTACATGATTTTCTTTGTTCCTGTTTCATTTTGTGATACATGAGATTTACTTGCCTCAATTTTCCTCTAACAATCATTTTCTGAGAGCTTTTTCTGACTTAATAAAATACCCAAAAAACATATTAGGTGCAGTAAAGTGCAGCTGGAATTGTTTTCATGCCATGTAACACTATTGATTCCAGATGATCTTAAAACATTACAATCACTGACTAACCTGCCAGTCCCTGAGTCTTTGTCTTCAACTCAGACAACAATGCGCTATTTTTATTATGCTAGATCCAAACCAGTTATTCTCTGTAGGATTTTCGGTTTGATGCTATACTTTAAACAGACAAAAATGCACATGCATTGTCATTGCTTTTCCATGAAAAAACAATATATATTTACAGCACGTAATAAGAACATGCCATAATGGCGCACAGCCTAGTCTGGTTTTTAACAGGGATCATTTATCATCAACTGCTTAGTAGCATGAATGTATCCCTCTCCTGCTGAAAACAACCCTTTTAAATGTTGTGAATTTGGGTTTTCTATCTAGGTTTGTAGTCGGAAAACACACATGAAAGTTTTTGAGTGCTTTATACAATACAGCTCTGTGCACAGGATGTATTTCTCCTCATAATATAAATAGGTTACTGAAAAAGAGGCACCAAAAAGTGCATGAAGGGCTTGTTTAGCTTGGTGATTAAGGTGGACTAAAGTAACTAATCCAAATATGACACAGCACAAACAACCAAGGCTTTAAGAGCATCTAACCATGATCCAGTTAAATGTTTTGTTAGTGCCCTGCAGCTGCACTACACAGCATGAATAGTTAACAACCTCCATGCTGACCAACTATAAAATAAAGTGTCTGCACCAAACACGCACAAATGATTCCTGGAATAAAACCTTGAACAAATTATTTCCAATTAGGTCCATTGCTTATGACAAAGCTGGTTGAATTGGTAGCTGATGTACAAAAATGTCAGTTGTGGGCTATGTGCATGGACAGAGAAATCGAGAGTCCATTAAAAATGATTCTGATAAAAGATATAAAAAGCCCACCATCATTAGTCCCCTGTTTTGCTTCCCCTTTTAACATTAACTGAATACAGGGCTTATATAATTATACTGGAACATAGTGTTTCCACTTGGTTCATTGTAGGCTGTCCAGATTATTCCATGTCAGTGCCAGAGAGCCAGTATCTTTATGGAGAAAATGGTCTTTTCTTCTTGTGTTATTGCTCTCCATCTCTCTCTATCTTCTGTCTCTCTTCTGCTCTCTTATAGATATTTTATGCTTGGATTAACTCAAAGCCATGTATAGTATGCCATGCATTGGCACCCATCTTTTCACTGGGACACAGAAAACAAAAAAAATCTCTTTACTCAGAGGAGCTATGCAGTCATTTAGTAGAGTTTCAGAGCCGGTACTTGGAAGACAGTAAATAGATTCAGCCTAGACTGTGAGCATTCAGGCACCTTCCCTTTATTCAAACAGATGTTTTTATGGTAAGCAGACCCAGTTTACAATTCAGAGATTGAGTCACACAGTCACTGTTTGTACCTCATTTTAAATAGGATTCTAAGTGGATGATTTTGGCATGAGAATCATAACACTAATGCCACAACACTCAAACTACCTCAATAGCTCTCTCTATTCTCCAAGGTGCATTCCCACACTCTCCTGGGGAAGTGTAATCTTCCGTGAGTAGTCTGTTCCATGGTCTCAATTATCTACTTGGTGGCAGACTGAAGACATTTAAACTGCAGTGCAGTGTGTGCTTTTGTCTCAGCTAATTGTTGACCGTGGGGACGCGTGCCGCCTCTGCTGCCGGTGCATAGATTTGCATCTACTGTACCTGACGGAGTCTGCCTCTGACCTTCAGAATAGATTTGTTTTTCCTATTTTTTGTAGCCGCACCGTTTTGTTCTGTGGGCCCGCTTCCTTTGTGAGATGACAAAAAACGTTGTTCAGTCAGAACAAATGAGCCTGTCCCTCTCTTCCTTATTCCCGGTCTCTCTCCCTTTGTTGTTATTTGCATTAGGAATCAGTCTGCTCATTCCTCCCGAGGCCATCCCCAGAGGAAAGATCTATGAGATTTATCTCACTGTTCAGAGGAAGGAAGATTTAAGGTGGGTCTCTTTAACACTGCCTAACTGGCACTCTTCCCTGGATGCCACTACGCTGTTTGTTTTGATGCTCTACTGTTCCATTAGGAAAGGCTTAGGAGTCCATGCCAGCACTGTGGAGGACAGATGTAAATAAATAATGTTGCCTTTTACCTGGGTGTGCACTATTTAAACTAAATGAATTGTTTGTAAAACACTGTTTATCTGGCATGCTGCATCTAGTCTCAGAAGGCACAGCCATTGCAGCATGCTGTGATAGTGTTATGTTATTACTCAGTTATCACAACCAGGTCCAGGCTTTATTATTCTCTGTGGCAGCTGCCAGATAATTTGCCGAGGTTGAGGACAGTGTTGCATCCTGCTTACAAGAGACCAGTAAATTCTCACTAATAACCTGATGAGTTAAAGCACTTCATCCAGAGTCATTCCCCTGTCCCTCTCTTCTCTCCCTGGTATAGGTTGCCCCTGGCCGGCTGCCAGACCCTGCTCAGCCCCGTGGTGAGTTGTGGCCCTCCGGGGGTGGTCCTGAGCCGGCCAGTTATCCTCAGCATGGACCACTGCTCTGACGCATGCCTCGATAACTGGGCCGTCCGTCTCAAGAAGCAGAACTATGAGGGCACTTGGGAGGTGAGACAGCGCTATAACTTCAGCAACAGCCCTCACACAGACAGAGTTGCCACCTAATGAATTTGTTCAGTCTTACTGAGCGCACGGAGAGTTTTCTTTGAAAAAGTACAAACTTGTTCAGTAGTGACTGGAAGCTGGCAATGGAAAGCACTCAATGCTGTATAGTGGAACTAGTTCTAGCACAGCACTCATCCACTCTATAGTGTTTAAATTATATTGACCATCAGGTGTTTTCTCACTGGGCTGGAACAAAAGCCCGGATATACCCACACTCACTAGCTCAAGAGTTGCTAGGCAACATGTTTCTGAAAACAGAAATTCTCTAAGCAAATTACCGATCCTCAAAGTACTCTCCCGAGTGCTCCTTGACCATTTCTGACCGCCGCTTCCAATTACAGAGTTCCCTCCCCCTTTTTTTTATCCATGAAATTTGAAAGTAACCAGAAGTGCTAGACTTAAATAGGAGGGAGCTGGGAAAAACATTTGATGCCTACACACACACATACATACACATCCATGCAAACAAATGCGGTTTGAGTCAGTATACCCATCTTCGCAATCCAGAGAGATTTGAAAGGGTGCTGGTGGGCTTTGGAGTGTTAGTAGGTCTTCTTTCATGTTCGATATTGTGCATAAATTATTCAGCCTCCCCGTGTGTGGTGGCGGTGGGGTGTCTGTGGGATGGATTGGCCTGTCTGAGGCAGAGGTTAGACCAGCACTTTTAATCATCGGCCAGACCAAATATAGCCCAACAGCCTAACTGCGTGTCCACCAAAGGAAAAAGTGCCAGGTGGACGACAGAATGGGAGAGGAAACATCCGCAGAGAGTGTGAACAGAAGAGAGGAAAGAAAGGAGGCAAAGAGGGAAAGGCAAAGTGGACATGCAGGTAATGTAGATGTAGAGGAGTGATTAGAAAGAGTGGGAGATGAAAAATATGACCCAGCGAAGAAGAAAAAGTCAAAGAGATGAAAGTGAAAATGAACATGCTGAAGCGGAAGGAGTTTGGGAAATAAATTGATCGTAGAGCGAGCGCTCAGCAGCGTAATCGAGCCACCTCACCCTCTGCTCCTCTTGGAAGAAATATTAAGATGATGAAAAAGTGAGACTCCATTGTGGTTGCATAGCAAATGAATTGTGTCAATACTAATTCTATTGACGTAGATGGTGTCTAGTTGAATCGATCCTACAGGGGCTAGCTCGGCATTTGGCAACCAGAATGCTCTCTTCAGCTTGATTGGCTAATGAGAAGAGTCAGTCAACTGGCATGATGGGATTTTAGAGAAAATCTTGTCACCTTGGATCCAATTTGTCCCCATTAAATTAGCCCGGAGAGCAGTGATATTATCTCATAAACCTATCACATAGTGAGATGTGATGGGATATCTTCACAAGTCTCTCATCTTTATTAGAGATTCATTTGTGAAACTGCTCTGTGACAAAGCAAGAAAAATGTAGCTTCTCTGACATGTTTAATGTTTATTTTTGCTACTTGGCAAATCAAAGTAACAATTAATTTAATTAATGACAAGTTTCACCAACTATGCAACAGTGTTGTTTAACAGTTACATTGGCAAGTTGTTTTCACCCTCCTTAACAAATCTCAAAGCCTGAAGTAAATTCCGGAAATCCTAACAATCCGATATTTACTGCAACGCCACAGCTTTTTCTTTCTCCTGCGCCATCTATTCTTGCCAGGAATCTATTCGAGTCTCCTTTCATGTCAATTGAATACCTCGTTCATGCATTATTAAGTAAATTGATGGTGTTCTATAGGATGTGTGTTTTTTTTTACAAAATGTGTGTTTTCATGTCAGTATAAAGTGAGCGTACTGTGGTGAAAAGGGAATTTGACCCTCCAACAAAGTTTTCCTTTTTGTCCTGATACAACGTTTGTGACCCAGACACCTGTGGAAGATTTCCTTAAAGCCTTTGGCTTTAATGTTACTTTGTCACGCTGCAGCAGAGGCATAAATGGGGGCCCTGCTACTGTGCCAAACTACTTGCCTAACAACCCCTTTACAAACACACAGCCACATAAACAGACATAAGGTACCCAGACAAACACATTACCCTCCCTGCTTCATAATTTGGGTGCTTGACCTTAATTTCACACCTTTTTGTTTGTCCCTGTCGCTTCCTCCAGGACGTCCTGCTGATGGGAGAGGAGCTTGTGTCAGAGCCCTATTACTGCCAGCTCGAGGCCGAGACGTGCCGGCTTTTCACGGAGCAGCTGGGCACCCTCGCCCTGGTGGGAGAGTCCCTGCATATGGGGGCTGCCAAGCGCCTGAGGCTGGTACTCTTCTCAGATGCTTACTGCTCCACACTGGAGTACAACATCAGGGTCTACTGCATGGACGACACACAAGATGTCTTCAAGGTAAACTGTGACAAATGCAGCGCTGCTTGTTATCCGTTTGTCTGGCAGTCTCTATGCCTGAGACTGCAGGGGCCCGAGTGGTTTCGCACCACCTGAGTGATAGGCAGACTATTATGTGTAATAGCATTGTCAGTCACATTTGAAGGTTAGTAGATATCAGCCAAGGCATGTAGGAGTTAGGCGTTGCCATGGTAAATTGAACAATATTGCAAGCGTGATTACACCATGTGCAGAACAAGGGTGTGTAATTTATGCCACACATGTTCCCCCTATTGAAACAATGCATATTCCCTGATTATTGATAGTATACAGCCCGATATCTGAGCGCATTTTTTGTGTGGATGCCAACAGAGATGTTTAATCCTTCCCTGCTGTCAGTGGTTCCGCTTGGCTGCCGTGGGCCAAGAAGTTTCCCATCACTTTGTTCAACAGCATATTTCACTTCTCTTTTTCTGCTCTCCACATGGACAGAGTATAATCAAACACTAATGCCTTCCTCCCTCCCCCGAGGACTGCCTCTAAGTAGCCTGTTAAGATTTCATTTGCATGGTTAATTAGTAAATTAAAAGGAGAGCCTGCCCCAATCTTTTCCCAGCAACCCTGGGCTCGCTATTTCTCCCTGCACCCCTCTCCAAGCTTTTCCTCTTCATCCGACACAGACCACAAGAGCCACTTCCCAATCGAGTCCACTTTTGCCAGCTGTAATGGCCGACCTCACTATGCAGAGGTTTGACACCGACACAATCTACACAGTCTGGCTGTGGGACATAAACAATGGCAGACAGTGGGGGCTCTAACTGAAATTAGCACTCTCATATTCAAGACACTGAAGATGAGATGAGAACTGTGCACAGCCTCTAGCTGCGGGGCGAGAATTACCTAAACCTCTTTTAGCTTACATCTGTCTCTTTGTGGCTCAATTCTGCCCCTGCTGATATCTCTCTGTGTTTCTCACAGATATTGCATGATAGCTTGCTGATGGAAATTGTAGGCTGACATTCATCTCGGTGTTGAAATAAATGTAAAACCTTAACAGTTATTGCAGCTCTGCAGAGAAAGCACTGACGCAGATATCAATGTTTTTTGTTTACTTGCTATCAAAGCAAATGTAATGATGGGGTTGTCTCTATATATTCAGATCATCGAGTGACCTAGTGTTGTGTTGCTGCAGTGTGACTGTTGAAATGACCTTGTGCGTCCTGTGCTGGATGCAGGAAGGCTACTGGTGCACAACTGTGTGTGTGTGTGTGTGTGTGTGTGTGTGTGTGTGTGTGTGTGTGTGTGTGTGTGTGTGTGTGTGTGTGTGTGTGTGTGTGTGTGTGTGTGTGTGTGTGTGTGTGTGTGTGTGTGTGTGTGTGTGTGTGTGTGTGTGTGTGTGTGTGTGTGTGTGTGTGTGTGTGTGTGTGTGTGTGTGTGTGTGTGTGTGTGTGTGTGTGTGTGTGTGTGTGTGTGTGTGTGTGTGTGTGTGTGTGTGCGCGCCTCTGGCTAGCTCTTGTTCTGCTATTCTCCCGATCTCTTAGCCAGGAAAAGGACATCTGAGCTTGTTGACTCCAGCACTTGTGCTGCCATACTCTGCGGCTCCCCCGACGCCCTTGAGTGCATTAGCTCCTCGTCTCTCACACAACCTGGTCCTGTGGTAAGCCACGGCGTCTCCAGGGTTTTGTAGTTTTTAGTGAGTGATTTAGAAAGTGGCCCACACTGTTTAGTAATCTCGACTTCACACTGCTCTTGGTGCTATTATGGAGGGAGCAGTTCATTTAGCAAGTGCATTAACCACTTTGAGTGGAGATTAAACTTCCCTAGAGAGTTTCAGCCTAATCACTAATCACTATCTTTAAAATGCACCATTTATGATTAGACTTTCACTATGGTTACCATTAGAGTTAATTGTAGTGTGCAACATTGGAGGAGTAGCAGTGTGTGGCACTGTGCAGCGCCGCAGCAGCATTTTTTATGTTTCTGTTGATGTGAAGTACACCTTCAGCACATGTGAATTTTATGACAGTCTGCTAAGGCCCTTTGCCTCGTTTTTTTCAGACAAGAAGTTGACTTTCCATGCATTAAAGCAGCTGTAGTTTTGATGGGAGATGAAGAACCTGAACAGAAAGGCATTTCTCTGCTTTTTTTGCTGGCTGCTCAGATGCAGGAGGAACTGTGGAAATCCTACTGAGGTTTTCTCTCCGGTCCCCCACCGGGCTGTCAGTCTTCTCTGACAATCTTTCATCAGCGAAAATGACATGTACACACGCCTACTAACACACATGCTACACGCTATACTTATGCACAATATCTTATCACCCAATTACAGTAGATTAGAACCAATGTTATTGTCTTTGATCCTAAGTGTGCGGGGGCTCTGGGGAAACGGTGACATTTCTGTCTGATGCTTGCCGTATGTTGGCAGGACTCTGCTGGGACCAATTAAGTTAATATTTAATGTGTGTCCTACTCTTGATGGTCCCAGCCAAGGCTGGCGCAGCAGCAGAGGAGACATGATCTGCGTTTGGTAGCGCCCTCACTGTGCACTCGGTTGTTCCCAGCAAGACCTGTGGGAGAGCTTCACTGATGTTGTGCCATCCCACAACTGATTGAAACACCTGCAGTGAAGCAAGCCTCTGATACAATACAGAGACAGACCTAACAGCATCATCTAATTAAACTGGAAGGGGGCCACCAAGGTGTCGTTATAGGATCGAAATATGGTGCGACTGTTTGTTTTTTTTAGCTGCTAAATTCAGGATCTGTCAGCTTTTGGTGTGAAGGATGAAAAGCTTGGTATGTTTACCGCTGAGCATAATCCATTTTGAATAGTGGATCATAAAAACATGTTGATTGATAATCAAATGTTCCTCCTTTACACCCACGTGTCTGTGTTTGTAAGGCCAGTGTTGTTGTAGGCCTACAGTTATGAATTATAAACCACCCACTTTCTGTCAGATTTACTGTTCTTATAGAGGTTGAAGTATAAGTCAGTTTTTATGTATTGAGAGCTAGAATTTATGAGAGACCACCATAAATACTAATCCAGTACATTTTGCAATCTGGATTTTTTTCCCCCATGTTAGCGGCAAAGCTCTATTGATGGATGTTCATCCATCACTTTGGTCCACATAAAAATGCCTCTGTTTAACAAACTAGGACTATTGGATAGATTACCATGTTTATTTTTACACAAACAGTCATGTCCCTAGAAATTAATCATGACTTGGGTGATCTCCTGACTTTCCTCATTAGCAAGCTTTACTTTTTGTTTAAAAATAATGGTGAACATCATGCTTGTCAGCATTTTAGCAATTTTCATATAAGTTATGAGCATGTTAGCATGCTGATGTTAGCATTTAGCTCAGGACCCTGCTATGCCTAAATGTAATCACAGAGCCCCTAGTACGGTTTGTGGTCTCTTGAATGATAAGTTTAGTGAGCTTATGTGACATTTAACAGCCATACTTCTCCCCAAATGATGAGGAAATGAGTGAGTTAACTCCCTTTGTACTCCCAGTATTGTATTTCAGACTACAGAATTTACGCTTTCATCAATATTCATGTAATGAGGCCAATACATTTAGCTTTTTGTCTCTCGATTGTAAAAATGTATGTTCTAGTGTTAAATGGGTGTTTAATTGATGTCCAACTGGTTAAACTGTGGCTCCTGGAGTCTTTTATACAGCGTTTGACCTCAAGCTATTATTCTTATTTGTCTTTTAAAAAGGCCCATAAACAGTTTATGTGCTCCCTCCATGACGTTTCTTCCCAAGTGCCTGAGCAGCAGGCTACATCTGAACAGAAACGTTTGGCTTTAATGTATCGGAGGAGAGAAAACCAGGTTTTAGAGGGTGTAATGCAAACAATTTTCCTGATCACTCCATCAAAATAGTTACTGACAGGAAATTCTAGGAAAAATAAATACAGAAAAGCATAGCCCAGTAATTGCTGGCATTAAGTTAAACCACACAGTCAGCTTTATCACTGTGCCCAGCAGAGAAATTGTTTCCATATTATATTTCTGTGTTCCTGTGTGCTGTTTTCTGCCGTCCTGCTCTGTGATTTATCAGGCAGAATGTGCATCTTTTTTTCCCAGGCAAACACACTCCCCATTTATAACTGAGCAGACAAGTCCCTTCTATTTGTAGTTATTAATCAGAGTTGACTGTAGCGGGCACGGCCACTGGAGCTCAGACTGATAGACTCTCAGTCAGAGAGGAAAAGCCTGTCACATCCTGCTGACAAATACACAGATTTATGGAGCCCACATAGCCAGGCTACTCTCTATAAACAAATGCATTTGCCTGAAAAGAGCCGCTCTTCAAATGTATCGTCGCGATGAATGCACATTTTTAAATACACGAGGACACAGCACTGCTAAGAGTGGAGGGGTGAGGATAAGTTTATGAGGATATGAAAGCCTGTGAATCTCTCTATGTTTCATGACATGTAGCTTGACTAATTAACTGATCAAACGTTAGTTATAATCCCCATCAAGGCTAGTTAAGTTAATCGGTTTATTACACACCAGTCCTCAACAATAGGATACCACATGTAGTAGCTTGACCTTGCTATGAGGAAAGCAGCATATTTTAATTCTCAGCTTTGAACCAGTCCAGTTCTTTTTTGTATATTTATATACAGTTTATATATAGGCCTCTGCAAATACTTTGATTTCCTGCATCCAATGGCTGGCTGTTTTCATTCCAAGAGAGAGTTTGGTGCAGCCACTAACCTCTTTCTGTCAGCACCAGCCCGAAGAGATTAGCTGTATGAGTGTCTCTTTTTTCCCAGTGGAGCCCAACCCCGGTCCATCACAGTCCCAGCTCCGGTCCAAGCCGGGAGGATGAGGGGACGGGTGAGGAGTGGGGCTGGGAGATGAGTGAGTAAGGGGTGGGAAGGGGGTTGAAGTCATAGAAAAACTGTGGCCATGATTGCAGTAATCCTGTTATCTGTCCTGCTAAAGCTGGCCACTCTAGTGACCTGGAGACACAAATGTTAAGCCGCCTCTGTCTCTCTCCTCTTTCGCTCCTACTCTTTTCATTCCTCCCTGCTCTATCTCACTCTCTTTAGCCAGCCTCATTGAATGTCAGGGGGTGGTCTTGGCTCTGCCTGGCTCTAAATTCACAGTCTTCACACACACCACAGGCTATCTCAAATTCCGTTAGAACAAAAGGGGATTTTCTCCCGCAGTACTTGAACTTCTCACACATCTCATGCATCTTAATGTGTCCACAGTTGTACAAGGGGTCAGGGTGAAGAAGCCGCTTGGCTTATCTTTACAGACAGCAAAGGAAATTTAGCACCGACTTGATGATTAATATGTGATTTGATAAACTAATTCAAAACCCCTGCATTGTTTTCCCCCAGAAAGAGTAAATAATATGGTTAAATTTAGCTTCTCATCTATTAGCTCGCTCACACTCTCATTTGTTAACAGGATAATGGGGCGTAAAGAGGGCCATTATTCTCTCAGTCCAGAACATATGCTGAGACCCTGCAAAAAATTCACACTCTGATACTCACTCACAGGCACTCAGGAGCACATAAACAATATACAAGCGAGACAGTGTCATTTGAAAGCGAGGACATGCGTGTCCACGCTTTAAAGCAGGAAGTGTTTCATCCTGTGTTTTGTATTTCAGTAGGCTCAGTGTCCCTGTCAGGCAGTGCCATGCCCTAGACCCTGTTTGGTAGTAATCCTGCCGTGTCAGCCTTGAACCTGACAAACTGCTAGACAGGCAACTTAGTATTCAGTCTAGTAGCTATATGTTGATAATCAGATAATTGGCATTCTGCACGCTCTGTCTTGCTAGCAAGCCTAAAGATCTGCTGCTATAGGTCAAAGACCTGATCAAAGCCCACCAGCCCCAATTTGCAATGCTAATCGCCCCCAACAAATAATTGTCCTTAACAACTGCGTTAAATGAACCTCTCTGGAATCCCTCATAATGTGCCTTTTGTCTGTATAAAAGACATAATGGCAGAGGGCTTTTAATTTTGTGGAGAATGCACTGCCCCCTGTTATTAACTCGTTAGACCTCGACGCTTTGATTCAGAGCCATTGTCTGACCTTCCCACTCTTAGTAAGTGGTCTGGGTAACATCACAAGGCTCCGGCGTGGCAGCACATTGAGGAGAGTATTCCAGCTGACTACAGTACATACAGTCAGATGGTTGTACATCTTTAATGTGCTGCTGCAGCATTCGGGCAAAAGGAATAAACCAATGTGAATGTAGGAGTGGAGATGGATAATCACAGGGGGCATAATATCCGTGTTAACAAGAAGATAAGCATTAAGCAAACATGGAAATTAGCAATGCACTGCGCAAACATGGAAATGCAATTCTCGGGGCCGAATGCGGAAAAAAGTGCTTATTCAGTGGAGAAGAGAGCACATCAAATAACAAAAAACTGGTAGAGATTCCAATCGGATAATTAACAGCTTCCTTTCCATTATCATTGGAATCAGTCTAGCCTGTTCCTGGGAACGAGGGGAGAAAATTGAATCTGTGTTGTGCAGATAGAAATTACTGCCATTCTCCACCTTAATGAGATGTCTTTGCTGAAATCATACCATGGGCCGCCATGCAGCGCTCAACATATGGCCAGTATCTACACATGCATCTCCCTCTTTGGGCTTTTGTCTTTAAGATATGTTTCCCAGACTGTAAAGCACATTCTGGCTGCCTGTTTTTCACATTGCTGCCATCTTGTTTCCATCCTCAGACAGATTGAAGGAACATATCTTATTTCTGAGGTCTGTTTTTGTTTTGTTGTAATATGCTCTTTTCATCGGAGGGTGGTACATGTGAACGCCGGCCAAAGTATTGGATTCTTAAAGACTGGTTCAGCACAAAGCACCCGGCTCAAAATGAATTGATAGATCAGAGGAAAACAGGGCGGATATTATCATCCCATTCCAGATGGTCATTTGGATGTCGACAAATGGTCTGCTGAGCAAGTCCCACAGAGATTAAAATATTAAGCATGCATTTACAAATCTCTCCTGGCACAAAAGCAAAAATGAAATTAAGGGGATTCGCCATGCGAGAACAATGAGCAGTTGACTAATGGCTCGTTCACTTACTTCATCACAGCCCAGGTAGCTAGGAGGCCAGGGAGGCTGCAGTATTCGCATGTTGATGCAGTGGCTGGGAGCTGGGCGCACACACACCGAGGCAGCGGATCAACCTTGTGGTGACATTAAAGCTCTGCAAAGACAAGCGGGTCCAGCCCGCTGCGGCCGCATGCAGGGAGACTACCTTCCTTTCCTAAGATGTGCTCTAGCCCTGCTGTGTGTGTGTGTGTGTGTGTACCCACTGCTATGTACAGTTTTGTGTGATTGGTGCACCAAACAGGAAGCCTCCATGTTTATGAATTGTTTTGCACATTTTCACCTACCTCTGTGACTGTGATGGTTAATGTGTTTCCTCTGAGCCCTGACGCCTTTCCTCT
The DNA here is from genome assembly GCF_036324505.1 of Eleginops maclovinus. Taxonomy (NCBI): domain Eukaryota; kingdom Metazoa; phylum Chordata; class Actinopteri; order Perciformes; family Eleginopidae; genus Eleginops; species Eleginops maclovinus. The sequence continues at coordinate 17,181,459 of NC_086371.1, forward strand.
CTCCCCATCTTTCATTAGGAGGTGATGCAGATGGAGCGGCAGCTCGGGGGTCGGCTGATTGACGAGCCTCACATCCTGCTTTTCAAAGACAGCTACCACAACCTGCGCCTGTCCATCCACGACATGCCCCAGGCGCACTGGAGGAGCAAGCTGCTAGCCGGCTACCAGGTGTGTTGGGCTGCAGGGTCAAAGGAAGTCACTTCAGATCAGAGTGGGAGCACGGAGATGTAATACAAGTGCCTGGCTGAATCTGTCAAATCTGTGTAGCAGCAGTTACAGGGCTTTCTAATGTGTTTGTTTGTATTCTCAATTCAAAACCCACAGCGTCTCGAGTTAAATTAGCTTTCCAGATAAATAAAAGAAGAATGGAGTGCGTGTCTGCAAAAGCAATGTAAGTGAGTAATCACAAGTCCTTCAGAAACTTCTTTTTATTCTTAATGAAGGCCTCTCTTGAAAGTTGTTTTAATCTGAGTTGGCTCAGAGTTTTAATTAATTGTGTTTTGGTTTAGCTTCAGTTCACTTTAAAGATAGTGTTTTTCAGTCTGCTGCTGCACGACTCTTCTGTCCAAATAACCTTTCCATTCTTGGCACTCTGTGCAACTTTAAGTGATGTGTTGGGAGTCAAAGCAACTGTATGTCAGTGTCCTCTTGTGCCTCTCTGCAAGGTGCAAATGTGTGCTATAATGGAGTTGGGCTGTGTGCACTAACCCAGAGCTGCAAGCTGATTGATTATCCGAGATGTCGCTCTCTCAAAGGGAGCTCAGATGAAAAATTAGAGCACTATGTAAATATCTGAAAGTATCCTGCACTCGCTGCACCTGCGTGGCCCACTGCACTGCTGCCCGGCGTCCACACGAGCCATGATGGCTGTTCAAAGAAGTAGAAAATGTTCTGGCCGTATCTCTGTGAGCACTGAGCACCAGGTCCCCACAGAGAACACACAGGCTCTGTCAAGCAAGCAGCAGCAGCAACAATGCACCCAGGACGAGGCTTATTTCTCTGGACTGTGTCTGTTCATTCGGAAGTGTTATTCCCCTCTCAGCAGTGCGGTCAAAAAAGGCCTTTAGTCTCCCTGGGGCACCCGTGGAGACTTTTTGTGCGTTTCACCCGGCTCCCTCTGAAGTCAATCTGCCTGGGTAACAGTGCCCCCGCTTGGTTAGCAGCCTGATCTGCAGTCCCACTTCCCTCTACGGCTCAGTTCCTGTCAGCTGCTGATCCCAGGGTGAAGTCAGGAGTCAGCGTGCCCTGTTTTATTTTTTCTCTCTAAGGGTTACTGCTTCGCTTCTCTTGGGATATGCAAATGAGGCGTGAATATGGAGAGAAGGAGAGAAAGATGTAGAAATTGTCAGCCTTGAATACATTCTAGCAAACACTCTCTGGTAGACAGGAGCTGGTGCTGTTTGGCGTTACTACTCAAAGCTTTTATACGCATCCCCGTCACATGATGTGTTTTAGATTCAAAGCAAAGCAGTGATGTTAAAACTTGGACACCATCAGCATCATTTGTATCGCAGCCCAGAAATGCACACACAGTGCATACAAAGAGAGGCTGAATCATCTAAAAGTCCCTCATGCCAGAGATATAGATAGTGTTATCTCCTGAAATACACTTACTTGTTAGTTTGTTTGCTTGTGTCATCAGCTCAGACATTTTTGCCCCCTCTCTCAGTAATAGCCCATTATCACCCTTTACCCTAGCTGACTAGTGTCAGTCGGCTGCCTGCGATATATTTAGCCATGTTCACCTGACACTGACAGCTCATGTCAGTGTAATTAATGATGATCTCAGCGTATTGTAGGTAGGCGGTCCTGTTATGCTGCGTGTTAGACATGCAGTTCTAACTGCTTTACCATTTGTGTGTGTCTCTTTCTGCAGGAGATCCCCTTCTACCACATCTGGAACGGCTCCCAACGGTACTTGCACTGTACCTTCACTCTGGAGCGGCTCAGTCTCAGCACCTGCGAGCTCACCTGTCAGTTGTGCGTATGGCAGGTGGAGGGGGAGGGGCAGAGCTTCAGCCTCGACTTCAACATTGCCAAGGTAACGTTATGCATTATGATTGTCTTAGAGCTAGCGATTCATTATGCAACCGCCGTTATTCAGAATTTTCTTGAGTCATAAAAGGAATTATGCAGTACCCGGTTTTCTGAAGGCTGTGCTTTATGGCTGTTATTCACACCAGGACACCCGAGCTGTGGACGCAGAGTTTCTGCTAATGGACAGCAGCGCCACAGCTCTAGCAGGGCCCAGCGCCTTTCAGATCCCGTACCTCATCAGACAGAAGATCTGCAGCAGCCTGGACGCCCCCTGTCCCAACGGAGCCGACTGGAGAATGCTAGCACAAAGACTTAAACTTGAGAGGTAAATACAAACTGTACAGCACCATAATGCCTTATCTGATCAATGATTTGTTCAGCGGCCGGAACAGGCAGCTAACAAAGGTACTGAAGAAATGCAGCAGAGCCTCCTTTATCCGGTCCCCTGGAGAATACATGCTGCACAGCAGTATGAGTACAATACTAGACACACAGCTTGTTTAAAATAATGAATGTGTAATCACACTGATTGTAAAGGGTCATACCAACGCAGAGGTTAACATGTTACATGAAGCCAGCCATTGCACACCAGCATTGCACAGTGCATCACAGCAGTCGCATGTTATTCCTTCAGTTTAGGTAAACAAAGTTCTGCTTGAGCAAGCTAATCCTCATCACACAGCTAACCTTATAGGATTAATGTGGACTTGATGGATACAGCTATCATTTCTGAGAGAAAACACAACCCCCATCTTCCTTTTTTTCTCCTCAGAACAGGTAAGCAGCTTAAAGTCTGAGGCTAAACTTGTACCTGCTACATTCTGCTTAACAGCTGTAATTGGAAAGGTAGCAGGCTAGCTGCCCATCAGCGGCAAAAAAAGACAGAACATGTTTGGATCTGTGCCGACTGCAATTCATCCTCGCACTAACTGTACTTTATCAGCAGAGCACCTGAAACAGGAGCCATTGATCCCTTATCCTCCCGATTTAATTTCTACCCCGTAATGAAATCAAATGGGTACACTTAATTTGTCCACTCAACTTTATTTAGCCCAATTAATCACAAATTGAATTGATGCACTACAGGTTTAATTAGCAGTGTTTTGCTCAACATAATCAATTCTCATTTAGGCCTCAGGAAGGAACAACTGTTCATTGTTTGATCTGTCCTTAACAACATGTTTTTCCTGAAAAGGCAGCAGCTCCTTGGCATCCTGTCATGCTGCAGTTCTGGGTTTGTTTTCCTTGTGTATAAAGCGTTCAGACTGAGCGGGACGGGACCAATCAATAAAACTTAAAATGCCGAGAACCTTTTTATTTGATCTTTCTCTCCTAAGACTGAGCGAGTGGCTGTGTCTGAGCCATACAAGATAAGCTGGTGTTTCACACAGCGAGGTGAATAAGCGGGGCTGACACATCACACTCTAAGCTCTGTCTTTTTTTTTATCTGAATAATGACACTGAGGTTTGTTCCCTGGCAATTTTTTGACCAACACTTCCCTTTGTTGTGCTCTCCCGACGCAGAGGGAAGGCTGTGTGCACTATACAGACCAAGCGACTGAAAGCAGCAGAGTGGCTGTGTGTACTGCCAAAGCAGCCACATGTTTATAACCATCACATAACGCTTCATTGGGCACACAGGAGATATGAGGAGGTAACCTTTCCTCAAGGTGAAAGGGGTGTTTTAGGCTTCTTGTCTCACCCCGTCTCCCATCTAGGGAAAAACACTCACACAACACAATCTCTCTTTGTGCCAAGAGTTTACTCTGCTCTCTTTTTCCTTAATGCCATGTGTGCTCTACATAGCAGTTAAGGCCCCAGACATTTGGAGAACAGAAAAAGGCCATTAAATCAAACAAGCATGTTTTGGGGACCGCAGGGATCAGGGCCCACTCAACATCAAATATAGAGCGGGCCGGGGCCACTGCTTTGTTGTCATTGATTGGGCTTGATCGTAAAGGTTCTGCTCCTAAAATGGAAAAGGTCACTTCCGACTTAACTGTGAAAAGTCTATATAGGATTTACAATATGGGATTTAGGGCAATTTCAACATCAAATAAAGAAGAATGAGGCTTATGCTGTTAAGCTTCAGATAGAAAATTGCAGGAGATTTTGTATTTGATGGCGGTTTTAGGAGCTGTTCGTATACCTTTTTGTCATTTTTTACTTACAGCTCCAACCACAGCATATCGAGATGTAGCAGTATAACACACAATAAAACCTGACATTGATGGAGTTGCAAAAAGCAGGAGCTCTATAAAGCACTGGCAGGAAAGGTTTTCTTCAGACTCGGTTATTGTAGCGAAAATGAGATACTGTCCGTTTTGATATGAGCACATCAGTTGATTCAATAAAAGCATCTCATTGTTCCCTCTCTGTGATGTTCTCTTCTCTCTGCAGACACATGAGTTTCTTTGCATCCAAAGCAAGCCCGACCTCTCTGATCCTGGACCTGTGGGAGGCGCAGCATTTCCACAGCGGTAACATCAACCAGCTGGCCACAGTCATGGCTGACATTGGCAAACAAGAAGCCATGATTTTCCTGGTCTCTGATGGCGAGTGCTAACCCAGAAAAGTGGAGAGACTGGTGCAGAGGAAAAGTACAGAACACATACACACACACACACACACAGACACACACACACACACACACACACACACACACACACACACACACACACACACACACACACACACACACACACACACACACACACACACACACACACACAGAAAAACAAGAAATACAGCAGCAGGAATCCAAGAGCAGAGCTGTCCCCATGTCCCTCCTCTTCACTTCAGAAGATCTCTTTTCTGTAGGATTCAGTCCCTATATCCCATCCAATAGAGTCAAAATCCTTAAATGAAAAACCAAATGAGAGTTTGGGTGTGTGGGGGAGATGTATTGTTGGGATCAGTGAAGAAAATACCTGTCATTTTCCATACAAATATTAAGTAGAGTTGGTCCACATTACTTTTACGTTTAAGAACTAAATTATCTTCATGCCTTTTTTATAAAAAGAAATAGGCTGTTTATGGCTAAAAAGGAGCAATATGCAAACGTATGATGATGGCCAATACTTCAAATTGAATGAATACACATTTAAGAAAAGGGACGGGAGATAAGGACTCAGTCATTTCAGGTTAAAGGGCGAAATATGCAATTGGCTTGTTGGTTATGACATAATCTCAGACATTGAACATATTTCCATAGTTAGGGTCTGTGAGCGTCCCCCTCCCTGTGATAATATACAGGCGTGTCTTTACTGTTTCTCTAAACACACACAGAGAGCTTGTAGCACATCCTGGATCTGCAGGATAGATTGTATGTCAGAGGCCCAAAAAACCATCTCATCGTGTTTGTGTTTTAGTCCGGCCGCTATCACTGCTGTGAATGTAACATCTTGACATCTTGATTCAGCGAGACGCTTCACAGCCTCCTGCTTCTAAATCAATATTTGTTGGTTTAGCTTCTTTGAACTTTTTGTTGAGGGAGGAGTGAGTAATATCTTCACTAAAGTCATATTTCAGAAGCCATTTCCTTCTGAAGCCTGTGATTGTGATTCGTTCACTGTACTTCACGTCTCATATTCCCCCAATCGTTCATTGTGGCGTTTCCTTTGTTTTAAATTCCACCGCTAATGAAGGAGCCATAGGGCCGAAAGGCATTTCTAGCTGCATATATGTGAACATTGAATGTCGTCAAATCTCCTTTCTGAAAATACATTTTGCTCCTGATTACGTTAATTCTTTAGCAGAGATGATGTTAAACATAAAAGAATGGCCCAAAGGCGTATCCCATAAAAATGATGCAGAACACTTTTCACATACAAATCTAAATAAGACATTTCATACAAATCTTCACCAGATTACAAGAAAAGCAGTTTTGTTCATAATTCATTAAGCAATGTTGGAAGAAGTTCTGCTATTATGAACTGTGTGGCAAACAGTATTTCCACATCAAAGAAAGGCTTGTCTCTGTGGGAAAGTTAAGAGTGGCTTATTCACAATGTCACGCTTCTGTTCACAAAAGATGCTTTGAAAGGGTTTTTCCTTTTGTGATTTCTAGCCAGGACGGCAAAAAAATGATCCAGCAGATTCATGCAAACCATAAACTGCAACTACGCATAAACTACTTTGCATTAATTTTACGCCGTTTTTTTTTTGTTTGTTGTTGTATTAATGTATTTGTCAAGGTCTGGAAACATTAATACACGGAGTATCTTTAAAGTCCACTGTTTTAGTAATAAAGCTTGTGAAAAGGTGTGAGCAATCCCAATTAGCCATAGTCCTCTGCGTCTGCCTCAGGGTTGCATGTGAAGTTGTCTGTTGAAGCTATAAAGAGAGCCCGTTTAGTTTTAACCCCTTCATCTCCAAACAGCTCCTGTGGCTTCAACCTTTAACACTAACTGGAGCCTCTTTATGATTGTCAGATATCTGGAATGTACATTTATGTTTCCATGTAGTGGGGAAAAGGTATGTTTTTGTTTTCCTTTTTTAAATCTTAGTCTTTGTTTTTGAGTGTGGCATCTCGGCACCTGTTGGCCCCTTTCATGCTAATAAACACGCCTCCTATTAACCAACACGTTTTTACAAGCCCCTGTACGATTGGATGCAGAGATGCCATCAAATAATACCTTTTTTTATTAACTTAAAGAAAACCTTGGATCAAGCCCCTTTCTGATAAAATGGCGATATCACCTTAAATAAATCTTTTCATGTTGAAATGGATCGTCGTCACATGTAATATGTAAATACTTTTTCTATACCAGCCGTGTGCTGTCACTTTGCATACTGTATATCAGCAGAATTGGTAACCAAAGTTTTATGAGTATCATTTGAGGCCACAACATCCTCATGTCGTATCCATTGCATATTGTTTCAGCGTTGTTTTACTCGGTTAGAATAGAAGAACTCAGTTGCTGTCTCTAAAGTGCAGGCTTAAAGTCCTAATCCTTTTATCTTATTTCCTTGCTTTTGTCTTTGAGGCAAGTAAATGCTGTTCGTTCAAGCGGTAATATGTGTCAGTTTATTTTGTCACTTTGTAAAGAAATGTAAATTATATTTTAATATGAAGCCAAAAAAAGACACTTAACTGGCGCAGCATTTGTCAAGTCTAAACCGTGACGTGTTTGCCTATATACTGTTCTTTGGCGATCTAGCAGTGAAGACTTTTTTGCAGTGTTAAGGGTTTAGAGACTGTTTTACAGGAAGTTTCTATACTTATTTTGTTCGTCCTTAATCTGCATATGTCTACCTGATTATTTCTCTAAATGTAAGCATTTAAATACAAGGTGGAAATAGTCACTAATGCTTAGTGATTGCTACACTGGAACTGTGTGAACGCTGATTTGGGGAACATCAACAACCAGTGTTGACACAGCACGTTTAGATGAGCCATGGTAGTTGTACAGTCAGACTGTGTGTGTGTGGTTGTGCGTGTGTGTGAACCTTTATCACCCCTGTCATTGTGTTGTCGAAGCACATTTCCGTATTGTAATTCACCAGCCGCCGGGATGTTCAGCATCTATCTTCACATCTAACTTGTCCAACATATCTAAAATTACTGAGCGTGTGATGAATACAGCTCCTGTCATGATGGGCTCTGGACCTGAGGGTGGTGTAAGATGCGTGTCAGTAATGCACGTATCCTTCAAAGAGTTTGGGGGAAATTGTTACATCTCACAAGTACTTTTTGTGTCACTCATTACTGCTAAGTGTCAAGGATGTTTGTGTGTGTGATTGTGTGTGCGCATCCCACCGTCACTCTGACTGAACAATAGACTTCTGTATTTGTGAATGGGTTTTCTATTTAGTTCCTTGATTCAATGTTCCTTGCCTTTCTGCAAGTCAAAAATGCTGTATTTATTACATGCCACAGCGCTTATGCAATTGTATAATCTTTTTGTTTTGTTCGTTTTTTTTTTTACCTTTTGTGTTCCTATCGTCAATGTAAATTGTTGTCAAAACTTTTGTGGCGATGGAGAATCTCCTGCTGAAGGAGATTTTCTGTACTTTTTGGACAATGATATGGATTTGTGGGTAGAATTTTGGAAATTCGTTTCTAAGTGCTTTCAAGTATTTACTTGGCCTTATGTATATATATCTATCTATGACATTTCAGAAAGGTATGTATAGTAATTCAACCTGAAATTGTTGTAAATAAATTATATATTGTTAAATCAACGACTGGATCTCTCACTTGAAACGATGACTGTTGAGCATGAATGTCATTTAAAAAGGGATACACATACTAAATGTAAAGTGTTACTGGTTTGTATTTACATTAGGGGCCACATACAGAAAAACACAAAGGGCTGGGGCGCTCACTAGAGGTGATGTATGTTGCCTCATAAGTTAAGTAATACGTTAGCTAAATAAATCAAATGTAGGTCAATTATGATTGATACTTGAATATGTCCCAAGAAAACTAACAGCAATATGAAAGGTATATTTCAAGCTTGATTTGCAAATTAGTTATTGGGCTTTTTTTATCAACTAAGATTTGTTTGAAAATGTTTTGAACTTTAATTGACTGAATTAATTTTTAAAAGTGGGGTCATTAACATATGAATAATACCGTGTAATGTATTTTACATATTTAAGAATTACAATATTTGACAAACATAAGTTTCAGTGTGGGCCATATTCCATTATACTTTAAGAATTTGCTGAAGGCCATTTCAAAATGGACAACCGCAGTTGGCCCCTGGGCAATAGTTTGGACACCCCTGGTTTTAATTAATATTTTGACATTTTATTATCAGTCAGATTGAAATAACATAAAGCTGCCAATATTAAATATTTGGACAAAATAATAATATAAGAGTAGATGGTTATCTTTATAGAGAACACTAGGGATTTACTAGGGTCTTTTTTCTAGGGCTTTTACAACAGCAGTTTTTTTACAGCACTTTGAGTACTCACAACAAAAATAAAAACATTAGAACATCCATTGTCCTCGTGTTGGGGAGCAGGTGTTGGTGAGAGCAGAGAGAGCCAAAACATCAATCAATGGTGAATCTAACAGATGGGTTCAGTGCTTGGCATTACTACATTATTTTATTTGAAACGCCTTACAGCTATAAAAACAACCCTTACAGGCCCATTCTGCAGCAATATAAATACATATCCAGCCATGACATGAAAGTACTCTCAGGAATAATCACAATATCAAGGTAACATGAGGGACAAACATCACTGTGTTTTTGTTTTCTTACATCTAAATGACAAAATGAATGATCATTTCAAAGGCTTTGATTCATCTCCTAGCAGGGAAACATTTAAAACAAGAATCGCATGTTCTTTATGTCGCTGTGACATTTACAATTGGATCAATCGAGGATTATTACAGGACTCCATTTTGCAGTTAACTACTGTCCTCCTCCCTTCGGCTGCAGCTCATCAGAGCACAGTCTGCCATCGCTGCTTCTTTGGAGAGGAGCAGGGGTCCAGCCAAGCAGAAATGGGACACCCCTTTTTCTGCTTGACTGGGCCGCCATTAAGTTAATAGTCAATGCAGTAGGAGTCATGAGTGGGCCGGGGTCCTGAGCGGGGCCACCACTTCTCCACACTTAGCAAAGGAGTAGTGGCAGATCATTACTGCAATATGGGACATTATTAAAGGCTAAATGACTCCTTTCAACTGGGGAGACACTGACCTGATCTTACTTCAGACTGAACAAGGAGGACATTAGTAGAGTTGTGAAAAATCTTCACTAACGACTACAATTAAATCTAGATGAACTGCAGGGGCACTTTTTAAAGGTCTGATCTAAATAGGACTTTAAAAGTTGGGGATGACATGAAACAATTCCTTGACTACTTCCAGTTTTATAACACAACAGCATTTGGTATTACAGGCAGTAAAATGTGGACTGTTCTATTAGCAAAGTAACAGCATGTAAAGCTAACGGTAAGCCTCATATATAGAAACAAAGTCTGTATGATAGAAAAAAGTGTGACTCGGTGTGTGGTTGGCAAAGAGGAGATGTAGAACATGTGCGAGTGTGCCTGAGGGCGGAGCAGGGTAAAGAGAGCAGGGGAGAGAAGCGTTACTTCCTCTGAAGACAGCGCTCGCTCTCACACTGGAGCGAAGGCATGGCCTTTGCACAGGGGCTTATCCTTCTTTGAGTAGAACGTCTTCCCCTCCAGGTTGATTTGGCAGAGCTTTAAAGATGAAAGGAGACAGACAGAGACAGATTGAGAAACTGGGACATAGTAGATACCAGACTTTGACACTGCCAATGTGAATTCACACTATTTCCTACTGGCCAGAGCAGGCACATATTATTTACTTGACTTCATTTACTTTCAGTTTTCCCTCACAGAGTGACAGAAAGAGTGATATAGAGTGCAGGTGACAGAGAGGGGTTCTGAGATGGAGGCAGACTTTTCAGGTGGCATTGTGCTGGGACAGCCAGAAGAGCCAGGGCAAAGAGAGCCCCGCAGGGAGCCGTATCAATCAAAGTGACTTACAGCACAGACGAAGCACGTATCGTGCCAGCTGTAGCCCAAGGCCTCCAGAAACCGATCGCCGGCATCAATCTTAAAGTCACATCCGTGGCATTTGGTGCCAAACATCTTCTCATAGTCTGGAGAGAGAGAGAAAGGTGAGGGGAGGACAGGTGGTGGTGAGTGGCAGAGATATATCCATCAGAATAAAAGAAAACAAATACAAAAGAGCTTTTATCATTCTGGAGATCAGGTCAGGCTTCCTCCTGGCCTCTACAATCACCATATGTAAACACCACTTAACCTTTATGGGATGTTCTGGAGCACCGAGTGTGAAATAGGTTTCCACCTCTCTTCATCTTTGAAAAAGAACGGGCGGCTTTTCCTCTTGAAGGAGAGTAATATCTCACACACACTAACACCCTCGCACACACACACACACACACACACACACACACTGAAGGACGCTATAAAGATGGATGACGCTCTTTTGATGCGAAATGTTGTCTCTTCTCCTCATTTGGCATTTGATACTATGCTATGTGTGTTATTTTGTCCCCTCACTGTACATCAGTGCCTTTCCAGAGTGTAAGGGAGGGGGGGGGGGATTAGGATGAGGGGAAATTGCTCCAGATACTTAACTGGATTTCTCTTTCATCACAAGGACTCTTGGGAGAGTGTCAGGTTATAATGCCACTTCTCAAGAGTGAGTGGGTGAGAGCGACACAATCCCTGAAAGATGCTGAGGCAGCAGAATGTTTATCAGGGCTAGAGGCATTATTCAGAGTATGAGTACTCAGGTTGTGGCTTCGCCTTCGATAAAGCAGCGATCCACGTCAGAGCCTGGGTAGTAAGCGAGAAGCACGACGCCCCGCTAAATCATTTACCGCATAATAGAAGAGCACACACCATTCATAAAATCCAATAGAGAAATGTGTGAAGTAAACTGGAGCTAAATAGATTATAGCAGATGAAATCATCACACTTCATGATTGACTGTGGTGCGCTCAAAGAGATTCATGATGTAGGCTGACGCCAGACCCAACAGCATAATACAACAATGCAATGTTTTACAAATAGCTTGATAAAAAATATGAAAATGATTCAAGCAAAACTGAGAAGACGCCCTGCAGTGAGCTGTTTGTTTTCCGAAAGAAACTAGTTTATCAGAAAATGCACTCGGCGGGACCCCTGAATCACCCAGCTTTCTGTAATGCGGCGCTACACCGCACGTAGCTACAGCATCCATTTAAAGTAAAAGGATGTGACATCTTCTATCAAATAAACTCGATCACAAGGTTAATGCTGCGAGGCGGGGTGTCAGCGCTGCCTCTGTTTGGTCTTCTACTTTTGGCCGAGCGCAGACTCTTGACTAATATATAAAGCATGGTATAGTTACAGGGGGTCTTACAGGGGTGTGTTGTTCTCGGTTGGCACTGGAACGAATCAATCTGCACACTGTGGGTTTTCAACATGCTGTATTTTCTTTTTGCCAGTGTTTCATATTTTCTGCTTAAGCAATATCTTTAATCTGGTTTTATCGTTACTTTTCTTTTAAAATCTGAGGTTTCTGTGGTGGTTCTGGTTTGTTCAGCAATGGTGGTGACTACTGTGTTTTTTCTTCGTTCCTCAACTAGAAACCACATCGATGACATTGCCTCTCTGTTTCCAGCGGAAGATTTTTCACCATGAGTATTCCTGTAACTCTTGTTGAAGCCTCAACAATGTGCAAAGGGATCTTTTCATTTCTATATGTCTGAATGAGAGAAAGTCCTTGAGCCATCCATTCAAACTCAACATTCAGTGAGTTTATTTCCCCCTAACTACTGTTCCTTATGTTTACTTCATTATTATCACTCACATTTAGTGTTTATGTTTACCAGATACATGTGATGGGAGCGATTGTGGGTGTGAGGAAAAGTCAGATGAATGGAGGTTATAAGAATCAGATTCAAGTGATTTTAAAGCTATGGTGGAGTAACATTATTAAATAAAGTGTATCAACTTAATTACATTTAGAAGCACATCTCATCCCGTGCTTAACACCACAGATGGTATTTCTAATTTCTTACCATGGAGCATTAAGAGCAGCAGATCAGGGTGCAGATACAGTATGGTTCTCTGTCAAAGTTGGAAATCCTTCATCTAGAACCGTGTTTAATTATGTTTCTCCAAAACAGCTACTAATGTCTTCTAAGCTTATTTAATAGCTTTTTGTAATCATTTCCAACTGTTAGGAAAGATAAGCCAAATAATGATCATGTTAGAAAAAGTGAGAAAGGTCTTTTTCTCACCTTTCTCACAGTAGGGTTCACCCTCCTCCATGTAAAAGGCTTGGTTCCTGATGGCCGTCTTGCAGGCTGCACACTTGAAACACTCAACATGGTAGGTCATCTTCAGGGCATGCATGATTTCCTGACAATGGGAGAAACAGAAATATTTAAAGAGTAAAATGTCTTCAATTCTTCCATGCATCTTGTTTGTGTTTTTATTTTTAGCACAGTAGTGCACTTCCTACCCCGGTGATCTTCTTTTTGCACTTGGCACAGTTAGGAGCGTATCGGTTATCGTGGCACTTGGTGCAGTAGACGGACCCTCTCTCCTCGAAGAAGCCGCCCTCCTCCAGGACCACCTTACATTGCGAACACGTAAACTCCTCCGGGTGCCAGGAACGTCCAAGCGCCACCAGATACCGACCCCTGGAACACACACACAAACAAACACAGACACGCGTTAACTACACGTCAGAGGCATTATTGAAAACTGCTCCATCACTTTCTTCTTTACAGGGGAAACAAGCAGTGCTCTAATGGACATGTCCTCGCATGACTAACAACACCAAGTAAAAGCACATATTTTCTCTCCAGAGTAACAAGTAAAAGAACTAAGGATTCTGTTATCTGTGGAATATGTGAAATAAGGTTTTAAAAATGTCAGCACATTTCTTCTCCAAAGTGATAAGAAGGTCCCAACCTCATAATGATTCCTGGTGTACAGTCTAAAGACAGGAGCAACCATTAAGAGTTTTTTTATGGTGAAATGGATCCAGGTGCCAACACTATTGCTTCTCACCTTATGATTTTGTTGCAGGCCCCACATAGCGGGGTCCTCCCGCTCTCTTCGGGTGCCTGCTGCGCTGCCTGAAGGATGGAGCTGCGGTTCTGCATGGGTGTGGGTTGGACCGGCTGCTGGTGCTGGGTCACGACAGTGCTGGTCTTATCTGGGCGGAAGCGGTCGGCAAAATTAGGGTCAGTGACCCACGGGGGACGAGAGGAGGGACCGGAGCTACGTGCTGGTGCCGCTGCAGTCTTGGTACCTGGGCCAAAATAAAAAATCATGATTTAGTTTTGGGATTAGAACACTTGGAAAACTTTGCTGTGACTTTGAATAATTTCAAGATGGGATGGGGTTACTTTTATGTCATAAACACGCCTCTCTTGTGATGCATGTAAGAGTTTTGTTTTACGTTGCTGCTGCTGATGCTCATGTATTGACACGTCATAAGAATCTATTAGCACAACCTCCGCTGGATGCTGCTGGGCTTCTTTATACGCATCAGCAGGAGCAGAAACTCACCATCTGGTTTGTCTGCTGCCTGGGCCTTGGCAGGTGAGGGAGTTGGCTCAAGGCTGTTGGAAGAAAATGACTAATTAGAAAACACACACACACACACCTCAGTAACCATGGCTACAACTCAATGAACGTCATGTTCGTATTACAGCAGCCATGGCTGTCTTCATTATGTAGTTTTCCAGATTACCTGTTCAGTACGCTGCTTATTGGCATCAGTTACATTATAAATAATTTCAATCGTCCAACAGGATTAGCATGGGGTCTCTCACCTGTTGAGAGTGTAGGTGTTGTACATTCAGGTGAATTTTAGACAAAACTACACTGCAATAGATTTAGGAATTGATTTGGTGGTCATTTAACATGAAAGCACAAGCCTCTGTGAGACAAAATCAATAACGTAATTCAAGTGATCAATGCTTAACAACAGATAACACCGTGTGCATTTTGTAAAGACATTATAGTTCTGCATCAATTTGGCTCCAGAGGCACCGCTCTAATGAGAGCAATCAGAACCCTCTCTCGGATGATTGACGTCACTCAGGAGAAGTTAGAGAAGAAACTCAGATCTCTGTGCTCTCAGATTTGGAAGCAGCAGAGTTTAGCTTCCAGCCTGCCTGTGCAACAGTGTTGAAATAAAGAGTTGTTTCTACATTTCAAAGTTCTGGTACCCGCAACAAGCAGTTACTATATTCAGAAAATCTTCAAACCATGACTGAGAAGGAAAAACAACTTCTGAGCCAAGACAGTGAGCTCTGGAGACTTCTTATCTTGGGAAAAAATATAACAACGCCTTAGGCATCCATCATTTGTACATCATCAACTGTGCCATCTACAATACACTAATGAAATATGATGAAACCTTTTCTCATTTGCAAAGAACAAATTACCCTTCAACAGCCTTGTTCTACAGCATCGGCTGTATCAGGTTAAGGGCTGCCAATCAATGATATTTCTCATGTAGCCCCAAAAACAACCACAGGAAGTTACAGAGGCAGGAGAAGTTACAGCCTTAATGCTGGGAGCTATCGAGCAAGAAGAAGAATAAAAAACAGTCTCCTATTTTCCAACAGCAAACTCTGAGTAATAAAAGCATATAAAATCCCTTCGCAGAAGTAAGAACATGAATTGCAGGGCTGGTGACAGAGAGACAGAGAGAGACAGAGAGAGAGAGTTAAATCTTTCTAAATTAAGGAAGGTAAGTCCCCCTTCTTACCAGGAGATTTTTGAAATAACACTAATATAGAGTGAAGGAGAGAGAGGATGCTGGGGGAAGCAGATCTCTATAGACTGGGTCAAACAAAGGACAAAACAAACCTGGTACACACACAGACCCAGGGTCAGCTGCCTTCTGGGACCCCGCAACAAGAAAAAAAAAAACATTTTGGTAAACGTGGCCGCCCCACTACACTACCTCGCAGCACATGCCAACCGGCCAGTGGCACTGACTCCTCACACACCTTCAAGAGGTTTGTTAGCTGCACCTCGCTCCGGTGAAGGTTGCAGGTGCAAATTGGAGTACATCCTCTACAGCTGCTCATTCCCTCCCGTCGCGGCCTGGATCATGTTTCTTGACATTTTAACCGCTTTCAACATCCCCCCCCCCCCTCCCGCTCAGTGTGATGCAGGTGCAGACAGTTTTTTTGTGCTTTTTTTAGCCTTCCATATGGAGTTTTGCACATGATCACATTTACCGTTCACTCTACACCTGACTTCAGATTCACCTAGGTTTTTTTTGGCTTGCTCTCCTGTGGGATTCATCGACCTGAGCAATGAGCAGAGTAGGAGTGTGTTGGCAGCTCGACATCCGGCAAAGAAACAAGCAAGTTCGGATTTTAGATTGAGCTACAAGCCCTTGACATTTGTCACCCTCCAAAGAGTGGAGATAAAAGTGATGCAGTTCTGCGTCAACCTGAGTGTGACAAGTGACAAAATGAGAAACAATGGTGGCACTTGCTGACAGGTGGGGAGATGCATTGCTTTTCTACAGGCTGCTTTAATGGTACGTCATCCTGTGTTTATTATTTACAAGGCTTATAATGGCAGGAAAACTACAATTTTCTATCAATGTTAGAGGCCACAGTTGTTTTTCTGTTATATTTTGGTATGTTAAAGTAATAGTTCCTTTACCTTAACTATTATAAACTTTACCAGTGTGTGTTTACCACTGTCCTGCGATATACTTCACTGTATTTAGATTTGATGACTGACTCCTCCTAATTTGACATTAGATGCATGATGATGTGGATACACTTTCAACTAGTTTGGACTATAGAGTCACTCGTAATATAAACTATAGTAATACAAACAAGTATAATTTAATTACCAATGACAAACTAGTGGCTTGATCAAGATTTCCATTTTCTGTTTTCTGTGTGTGAAAATCTACACATTTCCCTTTTTATTGCAACTTACCTATCGACTTAAAATATCAACAACATATGTTTCCTGCTATCAAAAATATTACTATTTATTAAAACTATGTAAAGGCAGAGCACAAATTATTTATTTCACAAAGTGTTGTACAATATCCACCGACAGTGCTTTGAATACAATCAAGAGATCTTTCTCATTTCATGTTATTTTTTCAAATCTAAATCTACATCTATCAAAGTATTGTTTGCAACTTGCCATCAGCTCTCATTCTTCAAAAGGTGGCCACTGTAGTGCAGCAATTACTCAGCTGAGCTTTAAATATGACCATGTTTATCTTTTTATTAAGTTCTAAATACTCTTTGATCCAGGCTTAACGTATGCAGTTCTCACTGTGCACCTCTACACTTTATAATTGTGTATTTCTTCATGTGTGTATGCCCATTTACTTTTGTTATGCTTGACTTCACAACAGTTTTCTCTGAGGCAATAAATCTTGAACCCCCATCTTTGAGAAACAAACATTTTAATTGCACAAATGTCTGAGAAAAGACCTTCTTCTACATAATCCGTCTGTTCAGTACACTGGGAAAGTAACAACAGTAAGAAGAAGTAAGAGTTGGATATGTAGAGATGTAGCATTTTGAGCTTGAACCCTAATTGAACAAGAAGAAAAGACACACAGAAGAAAGGATAGAGAAGCAAGAGAAGCTTTTGTCAGATTTTTTATATTTTTGAGGACAGCAGAAATGAACAAAAGTACAGATTTATCTTCCTTTTTGTTCCGAATGTTTGGAGAGGCCTACAAGATGAGGGGATCACAAATGATAAGTCTAAAGGATGAAGAAATCAATGAATGGAAACAGGCGGAGAGAGACAGAGAGGCAGACAGAGATCAAAGGAGGGTCTGAACTTTACAATCAAAGAAGAATAACGAACAGAGAGGCGCTTCCCACAGCTGAGACCCTCCTTCCCACCTTCCCACCGCTTAACTCAAACTAACGCAATGTGAAATGGAAAATAGGGCCGCAGACACAGTAGTCCACCGTGTTGTCAACAATAATCAAGTCAGAGGGAGATCTTACATTAAGGCTCAGTATGCAAGGTAACGCTTTGGGCTTAGTCATCTACGCTATGTTTCTTCTATTTTTCGTTTTTTTTTTTTTTCCTTCCCCCAAACATTTTTTTTCACCCCATCTGTATCTGAAAGGTGAATTTGTTAACTGCCATTTGGACGGTCGGCTATCTTCGTCGTCTTTGTCACGTAGTCTTTGCGGTGTGGCTATCACTAGCAGGCTCTGCATCCCATGGCGTCTAGGATGTCGCTCAGGATTTGATATTGAGGGCACGAGCAGACCGGTCGTGGTGCCAATCCCTCAGACGGGCATAGCGGGGACTCTGAATCTCAGTGAGGAACTTTTCCCTGAACGCAAGGAAAAGAGATATGAAACAGAGATAGACAGGGGGGACACACATTTGAGGGGGGGGTTAAGTGCAGAAAAAGATGAAGAAGTAGAAGAATAAAACGGCTAAAACAATAAGGAAAAATTATAAGAATATGAAAGATCTGGGAGACAAATAGTTATTTGAAGGAATAGTTGGGAAATGTGCTTAAACACTTTACTTCCCAAGAGTGAGATGAGAAGATATCCTGTCGGTTTAATAAATATGAAGCTACAACAAGAAGCCAATTGCTTAGCTTAGTACAAAGACTGTTGGGAGGAAATCCACATTACTACCAAATCTACAAATCAACATGTTGTTAATGTTAATGTTGTATCTCATTAATGTCAAAATTACACATGGTGGTCCCAAGGAGGGGTTTGCCAGACCCATATTTTAGCAGGAGAGTCACACTTGGCTGAGAAATATTTCATTTGTGGTGGATTTTGTTAGATTGGGCCAGAGACCAATTCCAGTCTGTATGCTAAGTTAAGCCAAACAGCTGCTAGCTTATTAACTAAAGTACGACATGAGTATGGTATCAATCTTCGGATCTATCTCACGGTAAGAGAGTGAATAACTTCCCGAACGTTTAATGATTCTTTAAAAAGCAAATTATGCCTTGAGGCAGACTAGATTAATGTTCTAATACAAATGTTCTGAATCACACCACACATGCCATTATTCAAAGCAGCAATATTGCTTTTACCAAATATAACCAGACGTAGATTTTTAAAGTTGTTTCTAAAATAGCTGCCAACTGAAGCTTCCACACGCAAATGCAAAAACAGTCATGACCGGGAAGGCCGACATGCTCAAATCAACCCCACTCAAGTTTTTACCTGGACCTCTTGAGGATTTCATCATCTGGGTCCTGCACTGAGAGATCCAGGAGACACACACATTAGCACGCTTTACTGACAAACAAGGTGCCTCTCACAGACAAATAGTCAAACTGCTGATCACGTGATGACCCAAACACATGTGGTAAAAGTATTTTTAAAATGGTGTAATAAACATGTTGATCCGTTTGTCAGACTGGTTACAGTCATGAGAAGTTATTGGTCATAGCAGACAGTCACCACATGACAGTTCAGTCTTCCCACATGGAAATAAACTCCCCATCATCCACATTTACTGACTGCTGTCACTCTCGGGATACAATCAGATCCTATCAGATCAACTGCTGCTGCTATCAGATCAACTGCTGCGTCGGGCCTTTACCTATACTTTATATCGATTGGCCTCTCCCCCCCAACTCATCGCTCTCTGTTGCCTCACACTCCTGAGTACGCCAGGCCCGGTCCCAGACTTACTGAAGTCAGTGCCTGTGAGCTGGGCCAGGATGCGGAAGGAGCGGGACTGCGTGGTGCCAGTACGGGGCTGCCAGTCCTCAGTGTCCTGGATCAGCCTCTTCTTGCTGCGATCGTTGGGGATAAAACAGGGCAGGTTCTCCATCCTGAGGCCGTGCCTGCACACACACCCAGCAGCAGCACACGGCAGGCACAGTTAACACAATCCCCTCTAAGATCTACCCTCTCACACCAACCCAGCTAATCAGGTGACCTTGAAAATAGAGGACACCCTGAACACATCATGCAGCACTTAACGCTCAGCATCACGGTCACGCAATAAGCAAGCTAATGGATATCCATTACTTAAGATTTCTCATGGGCACACTGTAGACGCTCATAAAATGGACATTACCGCATTAAAGATCGTATTTATATCTGTCATTAGAATCAATGGGAGAAAACCTGTCAGCCTGCGGTACCTGGCCTTGTGTGGGGAAACATTTAGGTATATAGAAAAGCTTTTACTCTGATAGAAAACTCAAGATGCTGCACAAAAAAAAGCTTTTCATTTCTAACAGGCTTATGGGTCAACTTCAGCATGCATTCATCAAAAAGAGGTAGAGGGTCAGAAAATAATAGATATTAATGAATTGGCCTTGTTTGTTGCATCTGTGTGAATCTACCCAAGAGCATCAGCATTTTTCTCATATCTAGCCATATCAGCCAAACAAGCTGGCAATCTAGCCTGCATGCAGCTGCCCCTTACTTGGCCCCTGCGTACACATCACCATAGAAAGCTTCCCCCCTGTAGAATAAACCAAAGATATAAGACAGGAGAGACAGCTGATAGGGGGACATTCATGAAGAGTAGGCTATTGAAAAGTGAAAAGTTCTTAGACACCATGATGTTTCCAGTTTTTTCCTGAATGTAAAGACAAGTTAATGATTCAATTTAACTGGAAAATTATCAGGAAATTGTTAAATGGATTGCAGTAGAGCAGGGGTTCCCGAATTGGAGGTGCAGGCCCCACCATGGGGTGCTAAATAAACCTGAGGATCAAGATGTGTTAATGTTTTAAGACTTGCCTCAAGTATTTCCATTTTTCTTCAGTTAAAATATTGAAGTATATATATATTGATGCTCACAACCCGTAAATATGAGCAAATGAAGAGTACCAGAACCAAAAAAGTAGGGATCTGTTGTCCTCAGGGATCCGAGATCATTGTGTGATTGACAATTTGAAACAAACAAGAAAATATTATTTCATCTGAACTGTTACTGTTAGAGGAAGAAAAGAAAAAATATATACTAACTTGTCAAGAGTTTCCATCTGTGGCGTTAAAATAAAAGAAGAAAACAGAAAATTAAAGAAAAAGGTCAGAGGTCAGCATTGAGTTATACAGAAGGAAAAACAGAACATCTCAATGTTTTGAAGAACTTATACACAACTAAAGAGCAACAATGCTGCAGGATGCAGAAAACATGCAGGAGGTGCCCGGAGACATGCGGTTATTTGTGAGAGAAAGACGGCATTGTTTGTCTGTCAAATCATCTATTGTTACCCTGACCCAATACGACTCAGTAGTTTGGGCACAAAACCTTTGCCCAATGTTCCTCTCACCCCATGTGCACAAAGGCTTTACAGAGTTATGTGAATGGCTGTAGCATTTGTCCAAAACAAAAAGAATAAACAATAGCCTGATTCTAGGCAACAGCAATAAATGCCACAGCAGTGACACATCCTGACGTCACCAAGTTCAGCTCTGAACAAACAACATCCAACAAAACCTGTTTCAATATGACAGGACAGGCCTTTCACATTAGACATATGCTTTTTGGATCGAACTGTTAACTATCTGGAGAAGTCCAACAACTTATTCATCAAAAGTGGCCAGGCAGTTATAATTTTTCTAAATAAATGGTCTGAAGGATTAGTTTAGGCCATCTGCTGAAGAACTTCAAAACCATGTGAGCCCTAAAGAGTTAGCAAGTACGGCGGCTTAATAATCCCGCACCAGTCAGTAGGAGCGGCTGAGAACTCAGTAGAATTTATGGGTGCGGCTAAATGCAGCGACAGGCCACATCTCACCGATAGCTGCAGTCAGACCATGCTGCCACTGCCATGACCAAAATTAAAGGACCATGACTGGCCTATTCTTGGAGGCAATTTCATGCAAAATTGCATCTTTCTCGATCATTTTAAATATGTTTTAATCAATTCCTACAATTCTTGTTTAATTTGAGTAAAATAATTCAAACTTGGTAGAAAATGCTGTTATTTATTTTATGTTATTTAGCATTTTAAAAACATAATGCAAACAGAGAGATGTATGAATTTTGAGGTATGATTTATGTCTAACGTGATGTTTTAAAAGAGAAACCAAACAACACAGCTCCTTAAAACTGAGAAATACTAGACTGAAAAATCCATTCTGCCATTTTCATTCTAACAAACTACTGACTGGAGAAGCAAGAAACAAGTACAAATCGACGTCAGTCAATAACCCATCTGTTGAAATGGCAAATCTGTTTGAAAAGGTTGATTGAAGTGATACGTTCCTTAATGTGTCTATCTCCCTCACACACTCACACATTTGGTGAGGATAATAGGAACCAAAGGGTAAGATGGAAAATAAAAACCACAGAAAGTACTGAGTTACCAACCTCAAAACCAGGACTGATTGTTGACACAAGCTTCACTGGTATCTGTAAAACAGTTGTTTTGTCTCAGCGAGTCTTTCAACTGATTGATTGGCATAGGTCGGCTTGAAACCCCCCTCTATGCTGACAAAGTGTTTGCTTTCATCTGTGCGATAAAGGCCAACAAGATCATTTGGATCTCTTTTCAGATAAATACTTCTCAACCTCCTCCAATTTCCACCAAATTATTCTTTGGCCAGAGTTCATCATGATATCATGGTATGTAATGGCAGTTAAGTACTGCTAGGGTCTTGAGCAATGACATAACTTTATACAAAACTCATTAAAAACTCTGAACCAACACTTCATATTATTCCCTTGTGGAAAGCGATACAGGACACTTAAATGGAGAAAGGTTTGCAGCCTTGAACAATCAGCTTCCCTGACATTATTCATACATAATGCATAAGGATTTATACATAATGTTCCCTATAATTCTGTATGTTGTCATATGTATATCTGTTACTATGTGTTGCTGCGTTAGGCTGAAATCCTCAGCTGTGAAAACAAAATCTTTCCTGGGACAACTATAAACTGTCATATGCCTGCCATCTTGTTTCTGACGTTATTGGCAGAGTGGAGTAATTAAGTTGATCACAGCAATGAGTCAGCATACATTTTTGATATGTCTTCTGGAACACTGCTCAAAATCTGTGACATAATTGTGGCAATGTGGTGAATGAAGTTCTCAACATAATGCAGTTTAGAAATCCTGAAGGAGTTATTTTCTCCTCAGTGTAAAACCAGAATAATGAGTCATCAGAAATACCATTAAAACCACATTATTCATGTTGTGGTTCCAAAGGGAATAGAGTTTATTATACACCTACCCATTCTGTGGCTGCTGCACACTGGCACGGCCCTGTGAGCTTGGGGTGTTAAGTTTAGGGGAGTATGCCACAGGTTTAATAGCGGGTCCTGAGTTGGCACTACCTCCACCAGCACCACCTGCTGTAAATGGCCTCGCCATCTTGTTAATGGTTGTGCTGGGAGCAAAGGAGTACTTGGGCTGAACAGAAGCCGGAGCAAGTGAGTCCTATGAGGATGTGGGAGAGGGAGACAATGCAACACAACACACAACATGCAGTTACACATTTTGACATATAGTGAAAGTTCCTTCTGCGTTTGCACAATCCCAAACTTTATATAAAGAGAGCTCCGAGCGGAGCACAATATTTTTTCACTGCACATTATTACTCCAGGCTGCAGGATCAGCTCTGTCAAAGCCTTCAGGCTTTTCTCTGTGCACCGAAGAAGTGCTTAAGAAGTGTGAACACAGCCATTTTATTTGTTTTGGCAGTCTGCCATAGACAGGCTAAAGTAATATGCTACTGCTGGTAAAAAGAAAAGGCTCAAAAGGGAGAAATTGTCATATTTGACTGACATGTCTCTCTAATGAGATTTCTCACTGAACATAATGCAGGGACTGTTAAAGAGAACCTGCTTAATTGGCACATTGACTTTTGGAAAGGTATTACTGCTGCTTTACTAAAAGCAACACTCAGCACAAAGCAGTTCATGTCACTATTGTACCATTTACATTGTAATCAGGCTGGAAAGTAGCTCTCAAGAGGTTTGACAGTGAAACTAAATGCATTAGTGTTAGTCTGGGGTTGTGAAAGGCACCACAAAAGAAACCACAGGGGATTCAAAAAGCAGTATTCACAACACTCCATCCAACAAACATCTCATTTAGCGACTCACTGATGCTTTGCTAATGCACAGTGCATAGACTCTGTGAGAGCTCGACAGGTGAATCAGATGAATTTAAACACAAAGTGACACGACACACTGTTGAAGCCAAATGTGAGCAACGATTAAAAGAGTTTCAAATTCAATCAGTGTCACTCTAGTCCAGTAGCAGACCATGCCAAAGCGCACAAGTGTCACACATAGGTGAGATCAATGATTCAGCCTTACCTTCTGCTCTCCCGCTTTAAAAGCTCTGTGAAAAGAAGAGACGGAGATAGTTATTCGTACATACATACAATAAAGTCAGCTTTACAAATTTAGGTTACAATTAAGACTGCATCCATGTTGAGTCTTCTTTCATAATAATAGTTTTCTTTATAATTTCTTGATTAAACTTGATTGTTCAAACTGAAAAAAGCTTATAAAGATTGTATAGCGACAGCAACAATTTTGTAACAAGCTACAAAATGACATTTTTCTGTATTACCCACTCTACTAAAACACATTTAATTAACAAATCTTATCTTAAACTATTAGTTTGAATCACACATAACTTTGTAAGTGGTTTACAGAGTGGCTTCAGTTATAGCTTAAGAGGATTTATTATTATTAATCATTTTTTACAAAAACATTTTTCTGGTTTTGGCCAATTGTTGTGGTTTTGGCCATCCTTTCATTTAGTTAAGACAACTCATAACTGCAAGCTTAATGGCTTTAAGACGGAGTTGCAGCAACTCTGCTTGAGACGGTTTTACAAGGAGTTTCTAAACAAGTGATCAGACAGCTTTTAAACAGGCCCAGTTTAACCCACTTACCTAAACCACTCACAGATGCCAGAATAAAAGAGAATGCAACAAAATGCCAATTATAATAATTATCCAATGCATCATAAAACTGCATGAGAACAGATGAACATAATCTAGTGTTGGATTTAGGATGTTTACAGCTGCAACTGCACTTTTTTGTATTTTATGGAGTGGTTTCAGATCATTGAGTTAAACCGGACGTGTTTGCTCATGCTGCTTGTGTTTGTAATAGCGAGCCCCTTTACGCTCCAAAAACCTAATCAGGGATGGTACACGCTTTAGAAATGTTGGAATAAAAGAATGTGATATTTTTTTATGTTTTGCGATGGCAATATATAACTCAAAAACCTAAGCACTTTTCACACATAGCCTTGGACTGTATACATATTCATCCACCCTGTAAAGAGTAGTGCACAGGCCTCAAAGTAGTACACTTAATAACTCTAATCCCAGGATTCACATTACTGCGGTGCCTCTGCTGACTGGAGCAACAGAACAGACGGTTCATTAAAATATCTGTACACATTAAACATGGAGGCATCTTGCATTACATAGTTGCTGGCTCTAAAAATAAACATAAACCACTACCATTCCCTGCCCAAAGTGTACATGCTGCAGAAAGCTACAACAGAGTGAAAAAAATATGAACCAGCCCTGCAGTCGCCCTCATTGTTTCAGGCTACAGTCATACACACACACACAAAACAATGGTCAGTGCTTCCTGTGACAATGAGAAATGAATAACAGCTCATGTCAGAGCCTGCTCACAACTGATAGAGCAATGCCAAAGACAGGATGACAACAACAGTGCTGTATAGATATAGTGAAAGCAGTGAAGGAATGTCTGTGCTTGACACACTTCGGGAGAAGACAATCAATGTGACATTCATATTGCTTCAACTCACCTAAACCCATAATTTGATGAGTAATACCTGAGAAAAGCAGGGATATGAGGAATGTCTATTACAGCCTCAATGTACTGTATTTATTTTGGCTAACTGGACACAAATGTGGGGCTGATTAAGTCATCGTTTCAGGGAATAAGTAGTTTGCTTGGACCATGTTTGACCTGTGCAGAAACTGAATATGCACACTATGACATCATTTCCTGCCTCATTTCATGGGTCACTAATCTGAACTGACGCACGCAAGGCTTTCAAGCTGATGGAAGATTAAGGTAGAAATTTCACCCAAAAAAAATCATCTCCCATGATACTGTAATCAACTTTCCCCACATCATCGACACCAACCACAACACTGCAGGGTAATCCATGAAAGTGAGCAAAGAGATATGGACATAGTGTGTCCTTGTAGCTGCTACATGATCTCGTCCCTTTGAAGCCTGACAATCTATTGCCCATATTTATTTGATTTCACTCTCTATATAAAAAAGCTCTGGATAAGCCTAAACCTTTCCCATAAAAAAAGACAGCAAATGATCATTGATGTTGAACAAATTGAGGCACTAAACCAAACAATAGACCATATTTCATCATAGTGCAGCTGTCCTCCTCTCATGACATAAAGAAAGTGTGGATGGGAGCCAAGATACGGATAAATAAAACTGACAATAGCTCTTCTCTGAGAAGTGTTTTAGGAAAAACAATATTTGCTCGTCTTACAATATAATAACAATAGAGGGCGTCAAGGGAGTCATGGTTAAGAAAACAAGAGTGAAGAATGTGAAATGTTTACAATAGTTGGACTCCTCATAGAGATGAGAAATAGAGGAGGCAAACCGCAGTGTGCAGGAAAAGTATGGCTAATGTTGGCCTATTATAGGCTTTTCAAAACATTACACCAATCCCTGCGAGAGGAAGGAAACGAGAAAACCTTGGACATTAAATATACATTTAAAATGCACAGTTACAGTCTTTTCTGCCATTGATGTTGTGTCCTTAACAATATTTCACATACATAGCCCCAGTTAGATTTGGTTTGCAATAACCCTTAACACATATCACCCTAATTTAATTTTGCGTCACAAAAGAAAGCTGTGCAAATAAAGAAATGCTCTAACCTTCAGGGAAATAACTACAGCAAACTTTCAGTTTGTGTGTGTAAGTATGTTATTACACACATATCATAAACATAAAAGATGTGTTTATCGCAATATGCTCTAGGAATCGTAGATAGCTGAAATACTAGTATGTATACAAAGTTTATTTTGAATTCCATACCAGGAACAGGCCTCATAGAATCTTATTATTCCAGATTTCCCAGGTTTAATATGTGTATCTAAACATGGCGGCATTTATTATCAAAGTCCAGGTTTGAGGTTTGCACCTTTTTTTGGACCGACAGGGGGCACATCTGGCTTGAATTAGACAACTGATCCATCCCTCTGCAGAAAGCATGACGCCACTTTTCTTGATTCTTATCCCCCAACCACGAAGACCAACAAGAACTCTAAAAAACCCCACCCATGACTCTACTGCTCTCTCTGTCTCTTTCTGCATCGCACTCCTTTTAAGGAGTTTAGCAGGTCGAAGTGTAGTGCATGACCTCTTTCTGCAGAAAAAAAAAATGCAACATCAGCAATGTGCCTTGTTGGCTGTATGGGAAACAGGGATTGCAGCTCTTTGATAATATCTGTTCGAGAAACAGTCATTATCTCTCGGCATGACCTGCTGCTATATTTAGTACATATTACAAATAAAATGACTTTATTCAAGGATTCTGTCTATTTTAACCTTTCTGAAGATTATGTTATTATATGTTATAGATAATTGTATATAATTATAAGATATGCAGTGTGCCGTCATGTTTGACAAAGTAAAGCATCAAATCCTCACATTTGAGAAGCTGGAACCGGAAAATATTGTTTGGAGAAATAAAGAAAAACACTTTAAAAAGATCATCTATGACCTGTGGCTGTTCTGACTAAGACGAAGTGAAAAAAGATTTGACAGCCAACTTTCTTGGCAGACAACAACTAAACGCAGAATATGTGAAAATGGCGTCAGGGGTTACAGCCACTATTTCATTTAGTGATGCTGTCCCAGGACAGCAGCACGGCTCATCTTTAACAGTCTATAACTTAACAAGTTATACATTTTTCACCTTCTGACGGCTTTAGACTCTTTTGAATGAACACATTTTATTCAAAGGAAATTATTTTTTCTTATGATTAAACTCCTGTTGAAACATTTGGCTACTCTACAGAGCCACTTTATCAGTCAGGTGTTTCTGGCAGGAGTTATGTGAGCAGGTATGAGTGCTTTGCCTTTGTGGATTATCAAGTACTAATTAACATAATTCAATCAAAAAGAGAAAATTCCTTCCTGGCTCATACTGAAGTGTTTTAATCTGAATAAAGATTGTTCTCTAGTTTTATTATGAAGTTCAGGCATAAAAAAGGAACCACTTGCTCTTCTGAAAAGGTTTTATTTTACCCAGACAAAAGCCAGTATGTAAAATACCTGCCTTAAAGCATTTGGCATTCATATCTGCTGCTGAATGCGGACTACTAATGCTTGATCTTGCATTATTTTAATGATAAGTAGAGAATATATGTAGCTAGAAGGAAAACTTTCTAACAGTATTGACTAGTATAAACCATAATTTTAACTTTTAAGTTTTTAACTTGCATCTACATTCAAAGCTGCATCAAGACACATTATGAAGATCATTTGGAATTTTGGAGAATACTTAAATTATGTGAATATTTGTTTTTACATGTTACACCTAAAGCCATCACGTTGTGTGTTTATTACCTATGATCAAAATCACTTTATTTGCTTCAACTACGCAGAAAGACTAAATATAGACCACCAAAATAAGCTTCGTACAGTTCCAATTATGTGAAGATTTGACACAATTCGTAGAAGGAATAATAGCAAAAAAGCTGTTTGCAAAAATGTGAAATCTCTGTGGGTGGAATTTGGCACACCTTTAAGCAAAGATGTTGGACCAAGAATCCAGGAAATTGATGTTTTATAAGCCTCACAGTTCAGGATTAATGAACAAAAGCAAAACGTTTATAAATGAACACATGGTAGCATTATCTGTACCAAAAAAAAGAAAGTTAGCACTTTTTTGGCTCTACTGTAAAAGGGAGAAACCGGATGGAAAACATCACCTCTTGATACATATAATTACTTATTTCACAGCAGCACAGATAAAGAACAATTCAAGTCCAAGTCTAAGTAACGTTGAGCATTTATTATTTTTAAAATAAATGTTGTTATGAGTGAGGATCATTTTTAGACCAAGGTCTTTTGAAACATCTGTCATGGTGAGGCAGATTTCAAGGGCATTACAGTATTTTATCTCTCCTAAGAATGAAGGAGGATGTTTATGCTGCTGTGTATGACCGAGATAAAAATGAGGGTGAGTGATCATGTAGATTTTTCTTACATCGCCAGATAACTTACTTGCTGAGGGTGAGGGTGAGGGAGTCTGTTGCTGCTCTGATCTGGTTCTGTGCCTCCACATGGGTCATGTCTTCTGCATTAGTGTCGCTGATGGACACCACCCAGTCTCCCACACCTACACCAGCCTGAGCTGCCTTCCCGCCTGGGGTTAGCTACAGAAAAGGAAACAGGGACAGACACCAGAGGTACATGAAGGCAGGGTGCTGTGACAGTTACATGGATTAAAACATCTCCTAACAGGCAGCTGCAGGGACTGAAGTGCAAAAATAAGTTACTTATCCTTTAATCGGCCAAATACTGAGATATTTGTATTCATCCTATGTCTTGTTCTTTTAAGGATATGAAAATTATCACAACGCAATGTGCACTAAACATTTGCCTCCATTCAACATTCTTTTTGTCATTATATTCATCAGGTTATGTATCAAACAGAAAACCTTTTCCAAGCCAAGGAGGAGAAAAAAAGTACTTAAGTTGTCACTGTGTGACAACATAACAAAGAATTACCCAATATAAATCATCAGTTCAAAGTC
This sequence comes from Eleginops maclovinus, assembly GCF_036324505.1. NCBI lineage: Eukaryota > Metazoa > Chordata > Actinopteri > Perciformes > Eleginopidae > Eleginops > Eleginops maclovinus. The sequence goes on from NC_086371.1 coordinate 17,210,739, forward strand.
AGATACAGGTGATCTCAACACACACAGTCATGTTCACTTGACTTTTTGTCTGTTGACGGCTCTTAATAATGAACCCAGGGAGTCTGCGTGTCTGCGCCTGACAAGCCAGCCAAGATATTTCACTCAACACTATCGGGAACAGGCATAATGGATCATCATGATGTCATCAGTCATCAGCTCATGATTTGCTGCAGATGTGACTATGAAAGGAACTCCTGAAAGCTACAGACAGGGACCATATGTTACAAATAGTCACATCATATACTGGAACAACCCATTTAGACAGGTAAATCTCTGACTAGTTCCTCTGACAAAACATGACCTCATCCTCTCGGACGTCCCGCAGACTGCTGACATCTTGAGTCAGAGCAGAGGCCCTGGAGTCTTGTTACAAACAGGAAGGACTTGACATGCTCTACATAGGTAGTTAATGGTTTTTTCTATATGTACACAGGGTTTTTTGAAAGGACATGGCAGTCAGCATAGAATAATATACAGAGAAAATATGCCAAATATTGTTTAGTAGTCAGCCTGCCCCTGCGGCTTAATGAAACTCAAAACTTGTGTCAAAGTCTCAGATAGCTGGAGTACAAAGTGTTCAGCATCAGATAAGGGAGCGGGTGCTAGCATTTCTGATGCTGAAACCTAGTAGGATTACTCTCTGATGTCATGGATCCCTGCAAATGTTAGCTCATCAAAAGCTCAGAGGACTCCGCGGTTCAATCAATGGTTTTCTGCCATGTTCAGCTTAGCTATCAGACTTGCGGCTTTGATTCTGCACATTAAACATAAACACTTGTGTGAGCAGGGTATGCTCTGTAAACCGATGACAGCTCAGGCTGTTGTGCACCCCACAAAGACAACAAAGTTAAAGCCTTGGATCAAAACTAAAATAAGGAAGAAATGCATTCCTCAGGGGCAATCCAAGCTCCACTTATTTTACGGCCAAGTTCAAACATCACTTTAATTGCCTTTGATTTGCACTCCCTGGAAGCAATTAGAGGGGTTAAGAAATAAATACTTTCTCGGGTTAATGAAGAACTTAAAAGAGCTTGAACAGCGCACACTGGAGAAATACAACTATGACATGGATACAAGTGACAAATTCTGAAAAGGGGCATGGCCTGACATAATACCACTAAGGTTAACTACTGAGAGTCGCAGACCTTTCTACTACTATACTGGATTGTAAAACTTGAGCACCTTATCATTTCCAAAATAAAACAATGCTTTTATTAGAGTTTAACAACAACAACAACAACAACAACAACAACAACAACAACAACTATGCAGCCCATGGGCATAAGCCACAGAAGCACTGTGAAAGTGTCAAGGGAGCTGTTTAATCATAGCAAAACCTCAGTAAAAGAAATAGGTGTTAAAATGTTAATAGCGATGTAGCATAGAAAATGCACAGAAAGTCAATTATTTTATGTCATTTTATCATAAAGAATACTAAAAAACTCTTTATGAAACTTTAATTAAGCAATAAAAGCTTTGCAGGCCCACTCTGAAGCAGGGCTGGGAATAGTTGTCTGTGGAAAGAGCTTGTTCTAGTTTTAATACAATTATATGGGAAATACACACAGGTGAAGAACTCAAATGAAAAAAATATATAAATAAATGAGAAGAAAATAATATAAATGTTTAATACAGACAAGGGCTCATTGAATGGTTCTGATAAAAATAAAAATAATGAGTAGACGTTTATAATTTATACCAAGGAGCACTGAAGCAGTTCTGAGATGTTTTAAGTTGTTTTTGGCCTTCAATTTACTACCGGTCTGTAATCTAAAATAACATACCGTCATTAAATATTTCATAATGTCAATGTAAGCTTAAAAGAAACAGAATTATATATGAAGTCATACACATTGTGCATTTTAAATGTATGTGCATGTGAGCTGGGTTACTGATGGACACAGACACCTGTGCTCCTGGCTCAGGTTCAGGGTGCAGCTGTTCCCTCACTTGAAAAGGCAGCAGTTAAAGTTGCTGTGCTCAGACCTTTGACTGGTAGGGGGCGGATGGAAACCCTATACCCCCCCAGCAGTTTGTCAATATAGCAAAGGACAGTGAAAAACATGTTCCTGAATGCAACACACTGAAATGAACCTCAAACAACTACAGATATGACATGATGGAGCAGACATGATGCGCAATTACATCCTATAGCAGCAAGGGCTTTTATTTGGCTGTTTCCTCTGACACAAGTAACACACAAAAGCAGACTCATTCGTTCATAAAGTATTTGGTGCAAATATGATTGCAACTCGCCTCACACTAATGGCATGATGTTTATAGATCAAAAGGTATTCGCAACCACAGGGTAAGCTGAACAGATAACGGCGTGTTTCAAGGCTTTTTGGCAGAGCACAGCACAAGAACTGATTTGGTATACTATCAAATTTCAAAGTATGATCCAACCTTTCAAAATGCAACGTCTTGAATTTAACTTTGAAGTGCTTCCCTTGACTGACCCTACAGGTGAGCCAGGACCTCACACTCGCTCCGGGCTGGCTGTTCTTGTTTTTGGTTGAACTAATAATGCACTAGGATTTATCTAAAGCTGTAGATATACTGGCCATGTAACTCTGTACCCAGCTCACTTTTATTCTTTCCACTGCTATTTGGGGGCCGAGAGACAGTCTGTCCTTACATCACTCACACAGCACAGCTGATGCAAGGCCATAAATATCCCTCTGAGAAATGGAAAACCAAACCTTCAAGTATGTAGTCCCCCTGAAACGGCTGCAGTGGAACACCTAGCACTTACTCACCTTAAAACACTGCTGCACCGATCACAACATTAGACTAGCCACAAAAGAAATGCTCCCTACGGGTAATCTATCAGTTAGTACTGAATTATTAATTCCCCCCTCTAACATGGCCTCCTGTTAGAGGGGGCAGGCTGTGTGTGTATGAGAGAGGGGGAGTCTTTAAAGAGTACACAAGTGATAAAGTAACAGATGGCCTACGAGCCAGACGGAGACACATGCAGAGAAACAGGAATATAAGACTCGATGACACATCCAGATGTAGTGGTGGACAGACATTCACATGTCTCTTCCCGATGCTTGACTTGACATCATCTGTAATTTCCTCGCAATGTTTCATTTCAGGGTAGCGGTATGTTTTAAATGATAGGAACCAGATGGTACGCAGGAGGCATGGCTATAAGCTATGCTATCATAGCGTTTATGGAATCACGATGGCACGAGATCTGGGACAGATATATGCTGAAACTCCTTAGGAGTGCCTGCGCCAGATTGGGATAGACTCTGTGGAAACTCCAATGAAACGGCCGATACGACGACATCTTGCTTCCTAAATTTGACGACAACAGGATGTCATTGCAGACATGTGGAGGGATATAATTTTATTTAAGTATACCTCAGACTTGTGAAAGTCAAAGAAGTCTTGAGAAATTCAACAAAACAAGTTGGCACAAGGTTGTTTAGAAAAAGGGTAAATACAAAGTAGGCTATTTCTGTAGCGAGGATCAAACTAACAACTCTGACTGACTGTCTAAACATTTTAAGAGGCAGCTTTCATATGAGGAGACGTTCGTTGCATACGCAAAGTTTAATCTTTTCATACGAAAAATGTTGTGTTCAAATGTAATGAGGGTTTAACAGACAGTAATCCTATGTTAGAAACTGGAAGCTTGAAATGTAACGGTAGTAAAGAAAGGTATCATGAAGCTTCATTGTTTGGGTCAAGTGTTTTTGGAGTTATACCCGTTCGACATATAAAAGTCAGGATATCTCTGCTTCTTCACATTTGCACATTTTTTTAAGACTCTCACAAGTCCTGAATTTAATGGAAGTGCAATAGTCAATTCGCTTGAGTTCCACTTGCCAACAACAATAAGCTCCCAGCACCAATACAAATGTCTATTCACCATGGCAAAGCAGCATTCAAATTATGTTCATCCGAGGCTGGGTCGAGGCCCTACTGACTCACATGGCTGTCTCCAGTATTACTTTGTCAGTTAGAAATAGATATAAGGGCATTTCGGTCATTAAACAGACAGAGAAAGGCATTGATTTCTCTTTGTTTGTCTTTTCTTTAGATTTCTCTTAATAGCATGGTGAAGGGTCAAAAGCACTTTGGATTAACTTAACTTGTTATAAGTGTTCATACATCTGCTATCTCAAGGCAAAGAAAACAAAAAAGTAGGATATTAATACAAAATAAATCTATTCAAATAAATGATGTGTTTTTTTGGGTGTGATGGGTGTATACATATTATGCTAAGGCCAAAAAAAAGTGTTTTCCTTCCACTATGACTTAACAGTTTGTCTTGGCATGGTCTCCTTTCCTCTGATCTCACTGAAAAAGTATTCCAGTTTGGGAGAGTCCTGTCATATGCTTGTCAAAAGTGAGTGTGGAAGACATATTAGACACAGAAGGAGACAAGAGGATTGTCTGTTGGCAGTGAGCGGGTGGACACGAGAAAAATCCCAGGAATGCTGAGAAAGCTCAGCTCTCCAGGCTCGCAGACAGAGGAGGAATGGAAAAAAAAGAGCATTCTTAGAGCATGGAAACCTTTATACCAACTCAGTCTCACACACAGGAGGTAAGAGGTCTCAAAACTTCCCAAATACAAAGATCTGCCACCAAATGACAAAACTGAAATGAATTGGTTTTATTTAAACATGAACTCTAAATAAATTGGGTCCCAACGTCACTAACTGTCATCTAATCCTTGTATAAAACACTCAAATGCATTTATCTTTCAGAAGTTATCACATGCAATCTCTTTGTTTTACTGCCTTTTGTCCTGTCACTCAACATGTTTTCAGAGGGTTAATGCTTTTTACCTAATGCCTGGATTCTTATCTCATTAGCTACATACCAGTAAAAAAAAGACCACCCATTAAATTTGAGCCAAGTGAGTTCAGGCCATATTTTTTCTTCCCTTTACAAGGGGGACTGTAAATCTTTGAGGTTTACATCCCCTGGTTGTGCTGTTTCATCCTCTGTGACTGTGATTCACGGTTCAGTCTTTTATGACAAGCGCAAGTCATGGCACTAGTCCCTAAGAAGTATAAAGAGAGAAAACCCGTCACATCTATAACTTCTGTAGCCTGGAGCCGGGTGGACTGCTGGAGCAAGCCTCAAAGGTATTAGCCAGAGACCAATCAGTAACGATCCAATCCTAGAAGTAAACAAAAGGAACCTGGATCTACCAAAATGCCAAAGAGACTGGAAAGGAAACGCTATACAGAAAAGGCGAGCAACATGGCTGATTAGTCAGGATTATTCAACCCTATTAACACAACTACTGACACACCTGCTGACATTCAACCTACAGTACGCCTTGCCAGTCCTCCTATTCAAGTTTTATATCCCACCAAAAATCCCTGTTTTGTCCTGGGCAATTAGACAGATGGGGTTATACATCTGTTTGCTCTTTTATGAGTAGAAGGGAATGTTTGTTGTCATGAATCCAATAGGAACATTGTGTTTTAGACTCTGATGCCTGCCAGAGAGCAGAGCAGATACAAGACATGTACTAACAAGAATGGTGATAACTGCTGCCTTCCCAACAGGATTACATCAACTTTACACACACGCTTTAATATGATGCTACCATGGACACCCTGTAGACTCCGTTGTTCGTACTAAGCAAATCAAGATTTTAAAAAAGTGCATCATGCGTTCAAAGCTTTTTAGTTGGCAGTTACAACAAACAAAGAAATGAAAGTGTTTGAAAGAATGTGGAATAACCTTGTGAGGCCCAACCCGTTTGATTACCTTTAACTCCTAATTATGTCTAAAATAGGAAACTGGAGAAGTTGAACATGATGTACTGATGATAGGTCAAAGGTAGCAATATAACAACGTCATCAAGGAATGAGTGCATAGTAGAATGTCAGTTCTGTGTGTGCAATTGCTGGCAGCAGCATTGTAGGAATGATTTTATGTGTGTACATGCGTGTGTGGCTGCAAGAGGGAGACTGTGTTTGTCAGGCAAAGTAGCACTGCACTTATAAGGCCTGGAAAGTGGTTGCTGCTCTCTTCAATAGCAACAGTAGTTATTGAGTATCTAAAATGAATACAGTAAAACAGCAATGACCTAACATGGAGAGTAGAAAGCATTGCAATACAAACAGCATGTGCATGACCGATGAATTATTTCAATCCAAAGGTACTGGATGTTAACATGTACTGGATATTGGTTGGGATATTCTCCATAATTATGTGAATGATATGAAAATGAACACCAGTCTCCTGTATTATGAAGGCCAGACCAAATATGACATACATATAATCATCAGGTAGGTTCATTATGTGGAGCCAACAATAAACGCTTGCAAATATAAGGCTTTTATTTCAAAGCTTTGACATAAATTACTTTACAGGAGGGTCTTTCATCCAAATGGTCAGAGCAAATTCCTCAATGTTAACAGATGCAACGAAGTACAAAAGCTGACTAACAGTTTCTTACCCTGGAGACGGTGAGGGGCATGCTGAAGTCCTTGCCACCTTGCAGCCTGAAGCCCCAGGGCGCTGGGCCGCTGAGGTTTACAGAGTATATGTTCATAGCCTTGGGAAAGAGAAAAGAGGAAACAGGGTCTTAATTATTCAGAAAGCCTTGGAAAAAAAAAGATCCTTTTCTGCTCCATCCTGCCTGTTGTCTGCATTTATTTCCAAAACAAACACACGCATTCCATACAGAAACTGACATCAAAGGTTGTTTGCTGTGTTAGAGCATATAATGTTACATTTGTGAAAAGATCTCTATTATCTTTGTAACAGAAAATTCATTAAATGTGTCAATTTGGTAATAACATGTCACAAGGCAATAAAATACTGCATCGTAGCATTCATATAGATGCCCAACTCAAGAGTGTCAAACATAAACAATACAAAAAAAGAGTACCACCAACAACGACTGGACAACACAAAAGTAATTTTCTTTCTTGTGACTATCTCATTGTAATTAATAATTCAACTATTTAAAGTGAGCCGTAATAAAACATTGGCCCACAACATGCAAATTGGTGTGAAAAACATTGCCGGTTTCAATATTTGACATAATTTGGTTAGCTGTGATACCATGCAAACAGTTTGAAACTAACTTCAGCAGAACTTATCAGAGGCATAGCATGGCAAGTCACTAAATATCGAGGTAATTTTAGGAACCAGAGGCAACTTGAGACATCAGGCTACGTCACTTGCTCTTCCTTGCGAGTTAAGGCTGTACAACTGACCTCTGTACCTGCACCCTTACACACCTCTCGCTCCTCCTCCCCAACTCTCCCAGGTGTCATTGCCCTTCATGACACATAGCTAGCTTCCCAAGATTCCACCTATGCAAACCTACCTTAACCTCAGGGGGTGACCAATATCCCAATGCTGGGAGAAAGCTAGAGTCAGTAAGCTAGGGCAAGCAGATTCTCTCTCTGTTGGCTAACCCTACCCCGACACTGTCTGTGACACAGGCGAGCCCTAGCCTCCGCTCACTCCTCAGAGGCTATATAAGGAATGTAAAACTACACCAAACTATTTCAGCCCAACACCCACATGAGTCACAGAGAGAGGGGGGTAGAGGTAACGTCAACTACCCCTATATTCTGGCAAAAGCCTACAACAGTCAATGGATGTGTTTTTTAATAAAGTGTACTTGAGAAGCAGCAAACGGCCACGACTGAAGCAAACCTTTGGAAATTCAACATTCCTTATGCAGGGCATGAAGCACAGTACAACCAAACCAGCAATTACATTTTAAAATCAAGATCTTAAAGAAACAGAGAAGCTATAGTAAAAACTGCAACTGAACTCATACATAATAGACAAAAATAGCATTATGGTCCTTTTCAAAAGTACTGTAAAAAGCGACCAGCTAAGCTTCCTTTATGACCCCATCCAGAAAAACTGCAAAACTGCTTATTAAATAAAAACAAGCAACAGTTTTAATCTGAATCTATTTATTTAAAACTATGTTCAAAACTGAATGTCAATACACTTTCAGGATTGGATAAACGGTCTTAATTACCAAACTTGAATAAGTTACTGTGTCTTTTCCCATGTTACCTTATCTCGTCTCATTTTTAGAATGTTTGAGATGGGAAAAAGCAATTGCAGCCACAAATAATGAAGTTATTTAAAATGGATCAATATGTTGTTCTAAGCAAATTATAAAAAGACAGTTATTGCATGAGGACTGGTACAATTTGTTTAATTAAATACCAACCACATCAACCCCAAACCAATAGCCTGTATAGACCAGTAATGCCTGTAGTACTCACTCAAACGACGGGGTCCCTGTTTATGGTAGCCTATTGCTATTTATAATCTATGGTGTCCATGTTGTATTTCTATAGGAACTAGTACTTTTACCACGAAATTAGACACTTATTTCATACAGACAACCTCTTTATAAGCTTATTTAGCCTACTTTTAATTGATTAAAGTGTCCAAGACACACATTTTTAGCAGGTATCTAAAGACTGAAGACTGCTAAACCACTGCAGAGCAGAACCTGAAATAAACCATTCACATTCCTTAAGGAAGTAGCAGGAAAGGACAGGAAAATGTCTTCAAAGTAGTAAGACCGACGGTAATTCAGAGCAGCTAGCCTAAAACCATAGTGCACCAAGTGCAAAGTTAGGAGCACAACACAACCCATACAAAAACTCAAACTGTGGAAAAGTTGGCTTTAAAATTACTCCTACTCACGAAGGAACGCATTCACATGTGTGGACATGTAAAAAAAAAAAAAGAAGCTTACCTCTTGTCCTTCGATGTGTTCGCCAGACATCGCGAGTCAGTCTAGTGGATAAAAAAGTCAATCGGTAAGTAGGCTAACTTTCGCACTTCCTTAAAGCGGACGTTAGGAAGCCACAGTGGTTCCCTTTGGTGAGCAGCAGGATCATTCCCTCACATTCTTTTTAGCAGGACTCGGCTGTAACGTCAGAAGTCACATGGGCCGCTGCTTCATTTCATATTCGGGCTATAAACCAGAAGAGGCCGTGCTTTGCTTACATCTCAGCTGTTAAACCATGGAGAGACAATCCATATCAGTAATAAGGACTTTAATGCCACTTTGAATACAGAAATGGGTATTTTGTTTACGAAAAAAAGGAAACAAATTATCATTGCACAACATAAACAAACAATGAGTATGCGGTATTTTTCAACAATAATTGGGCTATTTAGCAGAGAAGTCTGAGTTCCCCAAACATAAGTGTATCGTTATTTCAACAGCGTTTATAATGAATATTAAGCCACAGGTGTTTGCAATCAACTACTGATTATGGATGATTACCCTTATGCTACCTCCAATGGTAAAAAAAATAATTAAAAAAATAACTACATTTGAACAGAAATTAGCTTAAAAGAATTATGCCAAATAAATAGTACAACATAGCTCAGCATCACCTCGACAAGCTAGATTGCAAAAATGCTGGTTACTACTTTCTGAAAAGGCATCCTTTATAACGGTTTTAACCATAATTGCGTATTAATACTAATACAATAACAAACATAATGCTGCAATTTAAAATAGTATTTTAAAGAGGCATTTACTACTTTTAGTGTGGTCATAGATGTGTATATTTAGTCAGTACTGTTGCTTTGTTTCTGTATAACATGGAACTACACCTTTTTTCATTGGCAAAATTACACATTGTTTGTTTATGACGAACAGTAACATGTTCCATTCACAGACTATATGGTCAAATCCTATATATATATGGGTGTTAGGACTAAGGTGTTTAAAATATGCGTGGTACTGTTACAAGGCTACAACTGTTATCTTTAACGCTTTTTTCTGTTTAATTGACTGATGAGGGGCATTTAGTGTATACAATGTGCAATATGATTTGTTTTTGATATGGCATAAGTAACAGCAATATTGTTGTGTAGTCTGGTTTTTGTGATCAACTGATCTCCATGCCTGGAGATTCAGTTGATTGAGATGGTGACTAAAAATATGCATCAGATGAACAGCAGATGGGGACAAACTGCAACAAATGTGAAATGGTACCTTCAGGGTGCTGCCCTGCTCCATCATCACAGTGGCTGAACAAGTGAAGAAATCATGAATCATCAGTGAGGGCCGAAGCTAAACATCTGGTATAACAGCCTGTTTCTTTGTGTGCCTGGTTTCCTACAGAAGACTATTTGGAATAGCTAGTATTCGAGCAAGACATTCAAGTTGTTTGTATTTACGCTGCAGAACCGGTGGCCTAATTTGAGTGCTTAGACGTTAGCTAGCTAAACCTACCAAGCTAAGTCAAACTTGTATACACTTCTGTGAAAGATGGCTGACAACGGCGTACACCCGACTGAAGAGGACCCAGCTGCAGCTTTCCTGGCTCAACAGGAGAGTGAAATAGCTGGGATCGAGAACGACGGCGAGGGATTTGGGGCTCTGGAAGGAGCGGAGGACGAGCAGCCGCCTCAGCCGGAGCCGGAGCCGGAGCCCGAACCCGAGCCGGCCGCCAACTATGGCAAGTTTGAGCTAATGTCAGCTTCGGCCAACAAGCTAACAAAAGCTAGCTAGTACGCATAACGTTGGACGGATGGTAACGTCTGTTAGGAAACAATGACCCCCATCCCTATTCATTCACAACAAAAACACCCCCTAGTTGATACAGTAAGGTTGTGTTATTCAGCTCATTTCCAATTCAACTGTAGTAAGTTGCTTTGTAAGTAACTTAGCTAGCTGACGTTCGTTTGCACACCGACAACGTAACGTCACTTTAGTAATACCGCATCACAACCTCCTTTAAGGTGAGCCACAGATGACAAATGTCAAGATTCAATATATTGTATTGTCATATTTACATTATAAAAGGCAGTTGCACTGTACAATGACATGCTTACGCTCCGCTCTCCACACCTACATATTCATGAATTATACAAACAAACAATAATACAAGATAAAAACTAGCATATAAGAACCTTTAGAAATATTAGCTGACATAAATTAAAACATTCCAGAACCAGAATGAAAATGCATGATGTGCTACATGATACAACTAAAACTAAATAGCATTTATTCAGCAGGGTAGAGTATGGTGTATACAAATATAAATAAGAATAGATAGGTATAACAGTATGAATCTGAATGGTACAGTGTGTAAAACAATATAGTGACAGCCAGTGTTAGTGCTGATGGTCATGACTGAGATAATGTGAGGGAAGGGGCATTATTCAAACACTGTCTATCACCTAGAACATATGAATGGTAACCAGTGGTGTAACGTATTGAAGTACATTTACTCAAGTACTGTACTTAAGTACGATTTGGGGGTGCTTGTATTTGAGAGTTTGTATGTTATGCTTCTTTATACTTCTACTCTACTACAATTTATGAGACCACATTGTAGTTTTTACTCCACTACATGTATATAGCTAAGTAAGTTACTATTTACTTTTCACATTGAGGTTATTAGCTAATACAATATATAAATAAACTAGTAAAACACCTATGATATATAATTATAGGCTTAGATGTCCAGCGCTAGAATTTAAAGTAATTAAAAGTACATCCGCCTTCACCATCTGTGATGAACACATTAATGCAGCAATAATTATTCTACTGTAAAAATAAGATTGTAAAATGGGACATTTCGCACAATAAGTACTTGAGTATATTTTGATGCCAATACTTTTTGTACTTTTACTTAAGTAAAATATCTTAGTTCTTCTTCTCCCTCTTGTGGTATCAGTAAATAGCTAACGTTAGTATGAACTGAGATCAATTATTTCAGCTAAATCTACTGTACAGCTCTAAGGTAAAAACATGTTCTGTCTACCGACAAAGCTGCACTGACAACATGAACGTTAGTGGCCAAACAGGTGCCGCTGCATTTCTCAGGTCTGAGTTGTTTATCCAAGGAACAAGTGACACTGCCATACTAAGCGACCATTAGGTAACCCAGATGATGAGGAACGATAGCTTACTGGAAAACTCTACAATAACATACACTTCTTTCTTGTCAAAATGTTAGACGGTTTCGAAGACGAGCCTGCCACAGTGAATGGGGACATGTTTCAGGTGAGCTTAACATGCATCTTTAATGTGACTTTTAAATTATATTTAATTATTGGTGATGTATATCTGTTTGTAAGTGTGGTTTGGTTTAAATCTGAACACCATGAAATCAATAAGTAGACTTTCCCTTTATTCATTTGTATTGGAATTACTTGTCATGCTGTGATGGATTTACTGTTTACTCAGTATTTTAAATTGAATAGATTGTTGATAATGAAGGAGCAAATGTTTTATGTCCTCTGAAAGGAGTCCAATGGCCCGACAGACAGCTATGCAGCCATTGCCCAGGTGGATATTCAGAGGCAAGAGCCAGAGAGTTTACGCAAGTGGAGGGAGGAGCAGAAGACACGCCTTGAAGCACTAGGTGAACAAAGAATGAATCATACTGCATAAAGCACTTCCTGTAATGAATCCCTGTGATTTGTTACAGTTAACCTTATTAAAACAAATGATGCAGCACATATAATTGCCTGAAAATAAGACCTTATAATATGTCAGATATTTTTTCAGTAGATTCCTCTTTTGTGGACTCTGACTATGTTGTTCTCTGGTTTGCTCCTTTAAAAAGACTCTGCATCCAAGACAGCAGAGGCAGATTGGAAAGAGAAAGCTAAAAAGGAGCTGGAGGACTGGCATGTACATCAGAATGAGCAGATGGAGAAGAACAAGGCCAACAACAGGTCAGTGTCTGACGTGTCCCCAGTTAAGGTGCAGAGAAATAGTGTGTCATTAGGATAGCGTAATGAGGTAATCAGTACACCAAACACATTTTATTCAGGTTATATTTTACTGTTAGAAACCCTTCGAAATCTAGTTTTAGTGTGCATGTCAACTGGAATGCACTGTTTTATATTTGGTGGGATTTGTAAGTCTTTTTTATGAGCTATGCAGGGAGTTAAAATAATCATGTTGGACTGCACCAAAGGATCGAATGATGGGCATCGTAAAATGTAACAGTTTTGTGTTCAAAATGATTGATCCTATTGCTGTTTTAAAGTGTTTATGGCTAGTATTAAGACTGTCTGACACTTTAAATTAGTTTGTTAGTCTAATATTACAACAACATTACAGCCTCTACTTTTTCTTGACCAAGCTAACCCCGTTTTTCTCTCACACTTTCCAACAGACTCTGTCCAAGTCTGGCACGGTATCAATTTGCATCTGTAGCTTTAGTGTTGGCCAATTTCCTCTCCCCTGTGCCTGTGAAGCGCTGATAAAATAATCCTCTGATGAGATATTGGTCTAAGGCGGTTTGTCCAGTTAGAGAGCCAGGGAAACAAAACAGGAAGCTGACTAGCAAGAAGGAATGCAAACTGCAAAGAGCAAATGTCAAAGTTTTCATCTACGCTAAAGCCTAGCACCAAAGCACACTGTAGTGGCCTGAAATGCTTCGCCATTCTAAATGTATTTATTAGCAGCGCCAGTTCAACCCAGTAGTGGGAAAGATTGTTTTCAGTCCCCCTTTAACATTTTATTCCTTAGTCATTAGAACTGTTTCTAAGGCCCTAACTATTCTCTGCTTCTTTTTTGACACAAACTGTTCTCCTCTCTCCTTCTTTTTCCTGCTTTCTTGGCCTTGCCTGCGCACTAGGATTGCTGACAAGGCTTTCTACAAACAGCCTAACTCTGATGTTATAGGATTTGTGTAGGTTTAGAGTTCTTATGCTTCTTTAATGTTGTGTACCCTGCTCAAGGGAAGTCCCTATAATGGTTTTCCACCCGATGCATGTCCTAACACTAAAATGACTTGTTTTTGAAGACCTAATTTGGTATTTCTTGCATTTCTGTGTGTTTGTTACATAGGCCATTGATTGTAAAACTCCAATGATTGGTTAAAAGAAACGCATGAAGTTATGGTGTTTGTTGTGCATGGTGCAATTCATGTGATTTAACTTTCTGTGGTAAAGCACCATGTCTGGTTTGGAAATATTTCTAAAATCCCTCTTATATTACTGCCCAGTCATAGCTTTTTTCTGGTCTCCCTCCTGCAGAGCATCCGAGGAGGCTTTCCTGGCAGAGAGCGATGGCGAGAGCCCAGGATCGGAATGGGAGAGAGTAGCCCGGCTCTGTGACTTCAATCCGAAAACCAACAAAACGGCAAAGGATGTGTCTCGAATGCGCTCTGTTCTCATCTCTCTCAAACAGACCCCTCTAGTCCGTTAGGAGGAGCTTACGGATAGGAAATTTGTTCTAGAAAAATTGCCTTTTCAGTTTTAACCTCAAGTTACATCAGAAGAGTTTTTAAGCCCTTTTCCATAAAATCCCTGGTATGTTTATAAGCTTTGAAAACTTCACTACTTTTTTGATGCCTATTATTATATTGAGATGATATACTTAACCCCACTCTCTTGAAAAGATGAAGGACTGCTCTATTGTTACGACATGCTTCGCTGGTCAGTTTTATCACTGCTATACTTTAAAAAATAGTGTTACTGTAAGTTAAACATTTTCATTCCCCTTTAATTTGTACATTGTTATTAGGTCAGTTCTCTTGCATGCCCCTGCCAATATTTTGGATGCACACATTTTAAGTTGTTTTATAAATTAGCATTTTGGTCAATGACAAACACTTATTAAGCACTACTGCGTGTTAGATTGTAACCACTTATGCCTCTCATCAACGTTAACTTAACCACAAAGTCTGTTCACATTGTTGTATTATATCCCTGATTACAATATTTAACGTAGCTAGCATATTGCTCTCTTTCAATTTCAAGCTTGTGGCCTTTTTGATGTAGCTGTTGCTCCAGTTCGAATTTTCAACCAGATGGATTTCCTCTTAATTAGGCAAGATTTCAGAGAAAAATTAAATTCACAACCAAAGATTTATCATCTAAATTTTCAAAGTTCATTTGATCTACAGTTTGTGCGATATCTCATTTCTCAGATTTTTCTCAGCAGAAGTTTTATGCTCCATTTCTGTGTTACAGCAAGATGTTTAGATTTTTTAACAGTAATCAATGTGTCAATTTCAACTTTAAAGTCAGCACATTGTTTCACATGTTGCCTATTTGGACATAATTAATACTGAAACAATTGAATGTCTAAAGGGAACTGAAAAATAAAATCATTTGAGTATGATCACCAAATGAATGTGTCCTTGTTTATTTCCCAGCTAAGACTGTTGCCATCAAGATAATCCTTTAAATCCCAGTTGATGATTTAGAGCTATACTTTGAGGCTGGTGCAAATATCAATTTAGGGTATATACCCATCATTTTAAAGCAATGGAGAAAAAAAAGACATAGGAATCTGAGAAGCAAGACCACGTTACAGGTGCAAGGCCACAAAGCTTTAGCATGGGTAACATTTCAAATACATTTGCAGCTCGCCTACTGAAAGATGTGTGAAATTGAAAGTCTGTTAAGTGTTAAAGGTTGACATTGAGACTGGTTCTGTCTGACCTTTTTAGATCTGCTCAGCCAGGCCATTAATAAAGACACTGTTCACATTGATTTTGAGTAACATTTAAATAAAGGTGGTATAAGGAATAGATTTTCCCTCATCAAGGATGTAATTGTGATGCTTTATTTAGAACAGGACACCTGTTTGAAATGAATCACTAATCAGCCAGGTGGCACTTTGATCATATCAGTGAAAACACATGGGACCATTTTCAATCAAATCTTCCAGAAGAGCAATAAGCATGTCATTCATATTTATCAGCATTTTGCTAAAATGTTTTTAGAGCACAATAAAAGTAATATCAAGCTTGCTGGCAAGGAGCCGATTATACTGTGCAAGCCCAAAGTCGTATATTTTATCACGATGAGCCATTCACAGTTTTCAAATAACAATAAATAGTGTTGGCATTAGCATGGGTATATCCGAACAATGTAGACAACAGAATATACATTATTCAGTTCATTCAGAAACTTCAAAATCAGTCCAATTTCCCCGTTGGATCTGGTCTGACTCCGGGTTGAATGAATAGGCAGAGGTGTGGGATTGGTCCGTCTTCATTGCTTGGGTTTCATAGAGGTGGTAAAGACACCAAAAATAATGGCCACTACAGTGAAGCCTTGGGCGAAGATTCGCCCTCTCATCGACAGCTGGGACTGTCGGTTTTTCCCTTGATTGAAGGCACGGAGGCCATAAATCAGCGCTCCAGCTGTTCCCAAACAACCTAGAGAACACAAAGCAGAAAAGAAGACATTAACTGAACAGGTTGAATTAAACCTAAAACAAGTTCAAATTGATGAGATACTGAATCTAATACTATGTCAACACTGTTTCAATACTAAGT
Organism: Eleginops maclovinus; assembly: GCF_036324505.1. Lineage (NCBI taxonomy): Eukaryota > Metazoa > Chordata > Actinopteri > Perciformes > Eleginopidae > Eleginops > Eleginops maclovinus. The sequence goes on from NC_086371.1 coordinate 17,227,001, forward strand.
GCCTTTCAGTGCACAAATAAAATAATAATATTGAGACAAATGCTTGCTATAAAAAGGGTCAAATTATGTAGATATATGATACCACTAAAACATTTTGGCATTAATAGCAGTAAGTCCCCACATTTAAGAGTACATCACTCTTTAATGTTAATTCAAAAAACATTGCTGTAAGGGTCTTTTTAGTCACACAGATAGTTGTGTAAGATGCATTTAAATAACCCTGATACCTGAAAACAACAATACAAACATTTACATTTTAAGTTTGTTTTAGGTTTGTGTCACTTAAACCATGACAATCTTTTTCCAAGGGCATTGCTAATTTAATTCAACTTAAAGCATGTCAATTTAGCCAACGTTCACAGGGCTTCAACTAAAAATAAGCAAGTCATCGATAACAAAACTCGAATGAAATCAAATTGTTTTGGTGCTGAGAGACTCAAACTGAAAGATATAGGTTAGCCACTTTATCTCTGATGTTAGCATAATGCATTGATATTGCCTAGCACGCCTCAATCAGTTGAGCTAGGTTTAGCTGTAAATCCTATTAGATATCTTTGATTTGAGCCCCGTGTAGATTAAAGGACAAACTGTTTCTGCTCTGTGATGCACTTATGTAACTTTGCTCAGCTTGTATAACTCACCTATTGGGACGAAGGGGTTCTCCTTTGTCTTTCTTAAAAACTTCTCTTTCAACGTTTCATCTTTGAGTTTGGACAAAGGATTGAAGCCTTCGATAATCGGGGGTTTAGAAAAGTCAAAAGGCATAATCTCAGAGGTAGATGATTTAGGAGATTTCTCCAGGTCCTCTGCTGCTGTAGCCGCCGCCATGTCTGAGAGAAACCACAGAACTACACTTCCTGTTACACTTTGCACACAGACTTCAAAATAAAAGTCGCATACGATATCAATGACTGTCACGAGCATTTGTATACCTCCTCCTGGCGTCGGTCGACAGCTATTTACAGTATGTGCTCTGCAAACAGTAAGACTTATTGTCAGTTCTAACTTTAATTATTATTTTATCTATACAGTATAAACACAACCGAAGCAAAGTTAAAAATTCACAAATTATTCAAAAGCATATTCCTTCACAATATGTGTTGTGGTTGAGGCCATTGATGTAAGAGGGGGTTTTGGTAGAGCTTCATTTTATAACAGGGACATTATTGAATATTTCAAAAAAAGATCACCAAAATCATTCAAAAGCATTTTTATTCAAAATAAATGTCCCTCTGGCTACAGATAGAGACCAATGAAAGTTTCCCAGCTAATTGGTTTGAGGCCAGATTCAACAGTGTATCCTACTCAGTTATTATTGGGCTGGAGAGTCAAGCCCTCAACTAAACATCTATATTAGTAAATTAGTAATATGTTAATATAAATAATAAAATAGTTCATTTAGGCACATTTTCAATCATAAATGCAGGTTTCAAGACTGCACAAGGACTCCAGCTGTGAAGAGGTCTGATGTGAGAACAAGACATAATAGTTGAGATGTAGCAGTAAAGAAAAGTATGTTTCATAAGAAAGAACACAAATACTTTTCAATCTTTTTATTGAATATTAAGGTAAATATTTCACATTAATACAGGCTACATAAAGTAGAGCCACTATACGACATGAAATTTACTCTCATTTTAACCCTTTTTAGTATGTAAACAATTATACATGTATTTACCACTCTAAAAAGGTTCTGATTTCTCTTTCTCTTTAGGTAATCATCATCTAGTTCTGGGCCAAGTTTAAATAGCTACTTCATGTTGAGCCCCCTGCAGCCCAAGAACGGTGTATGTGGGTTTAAGTCAAAATCGCTAAACTACGCAGAGAATGGATCCTGTTAAACAGGTGATCGCGCATGTTGTTTGCATCATCAGGACACTGATAACAATTTTTCGCCCATTTTCCTCTTTATTTGTTTGACATAGGCACATTAAAGAATGGCGTCATGAGAACTTCCAATTCTTCAACCTCTGCTCTGCACTGTCAGGTCTCTACTAAAGTTAACAAGTTGTACGTTTTTCTTTTTTTCCATTCGTCTTATTCGGTCATATTCGTCAGTTGGTATTTCAGGTTAGCGCTGTGGGTCATGCTGTGTGCGTTTGATTGCCTCTGGACGCTCTAGTTGACGTGGTTCAGGTGCACATTGCCCACATGAGGTGCCCAGGTACCAGGCCACACCTGAGAGGAGAGAGGACAAACACAGGGTATATGTTAGAAAGACTTCAGTCAAATAGTCTACTCATGGCTGAAAGCAGAAATACAGGTTTGAAAGTCTAACTAAGAATACAATTAGTCAGCATGGGTATAATAAAAGAGGACTTTACCTGCTGCTGTGGGTCAGAGTTATCCGCATTGTTTGGGACCACTTTGATGATGGGGCTCCATGCGGGGTCGCCAGCGTGCAAACCATTGTACATCGGTCCCCCTGGTCCCTCTGCCATGGGAGGATGAGGGGGCAGCATGGTTCCTCCATACATTGACATAGGCATCCCCTGAACACACAATAACATGTCATTGGTTATCCTGTGTACATAGGAGGAAGAGGAGTTAAATTGTCTATAGATCTATTGCTAAATCCTACCTTTGGGAAGTCCATGTAGCTGTTGGGCAAATGCTGAGCCTGGTGGTAGTTGTTTGCAGGGTTTGCAATGCCGGTGTCGTCCTGCTCCATGGGCTGGTGCTGAGAGAAGGCTGACTGCTCTGGCTGCAGCTGAGGGTGCATCATGTGGCTGCTCATCAGGGGCTGGGACCAACCAGACATAGCCTCTGTACAAAGACACACAGGGTTGACATTATGAATGATTCTAAGTTACTATTGCACAGTAACTGAGAGGCGAGTGGTGGAACAGAATCAAAAATGCATTGAAGAAAATGACTGGTTTTGAACTAGATTGTCTGGGTGTGGCTGATATTAGCCACATGTCTGCCTTCTCCTAACATTATGCAATTTGTTTTTACCCGAAGCACTGCCGACCCCGAATGACCAGATGCCTCCCTGTCCAACGGATGCCGTGTAGCTGGTGGTAAGCAAAGGGGGGTTAACAGAACCCGTCTGCCTGATCCTGGCCAGCCGCTCCGTGCCGATGGGTGGGGGAACTTTCCGGTCCTGCTGGGAGGAGTTGCCTTGCTTAGGCTGGGGGGGAGGGGGCACAGCAGAGGTGGAGAGGGCAGATGACGACACCGTAGATGGAGGCGCGACAGGAGATTCACCTTGTGGGGAGACAATACAGGGAGAAATAGTTAGGAGCAGTTCAGATATGCACATTTCAAAGCATTTCTTCAAATACAAACAAGGAAGAAAAAAAAACAAACTGTAAAATTTCCATTCATGGGTTTTTTAAAAAAGTTACAGAAGGAACAAGCCAATATAAAGCCATTTTTAAAAGTCTAAATGTATAATAAAAGGCTGAAGGGTTATAGAGACAAAGACAACACAAAACCAAGAACATTGAGAGTGTAGTACCTGATGTGGATGCACTCCATGGGTGGGGAGAAAAGTGCTGTCTGCTGAATGAGGGTCCGCCAACTCCTGTATGACCGTGCAGATACACAGGGCTTCCAGACATACCGGTGGTATAGCTGGTCAACGCTGTGGGAGCAGACATTAAAGAGACAGCTCATTATTAGGATGTTTTCTTTTTTAGCTCAAACATATAATTATTGTCTTTAACCCAGTTAAATAACCATCAACTCAACGATTAACTATCAAGAAAATAATCATACCGATGGGGCTGTTGACCATCCTCTGTGAAGCAGAGCGGTAGCCAGGGGCTTTAGAGCTGTCTGGAGGAGGTGGGGGCATCATATTCTCCATCGGACCCATGTTCATGTAGGCGGGTGGGGCCGAGTACGACTGCTCTGGAGGTGATCGAGCTGGCAGATGGCATGCACCCCACACCTGATTGTTTCCAACCTGCAAGTCCAGCAAATTTATAACAAAGTTTTAGTAGTTGTTTTTGTTGATAACGATCTTATAGAAGCAATACAGCAAAACTCGGATGACAACATTTGGTATTTAAACTTGATCCATGTAATATAAAGACACTACATAAGAGCAGCCAAAAGAAAAACAAGTTGTCTTATTGATATACTATAATGTCACTTCATCTCACCTGGTTGTTGTTATCAAAGATGCTGCTGAAGTTGAAGAGACCTGCAGGACCGAAGTTAGGGGGTAACTGCTGAGGCTTGCCTGCATTGGCCACATGCTGCATCTGGGAACCGTTCATCATGCCCATGTTAGCAGAGACCTGAAGGGAGGCTTGAGACTGGGCTTGAGCCTGGTTTTGCGCTTGTTGAGGCAAATTTGTCTGCTGGGACGTCTGGTTTTGGGTCTGTTTCGGGGGTTCTTGCTGAGCATTGAAGGGCACGAACACCGATTGCTGTTGTTGCTGCTGTTGCGTCTGTTGCTGCTGCTGCTGTTGCTCAGTAAGGGAGTAGTAAGGCCCTGGTGGCTGCATACGATGGGAGACTCTTGGCGCAGGGGCTGAGAAGTGGGGTACCGTGTTGTTGGGGTGTGCAACATTGTGTGAGAGGACAGAGGGCTGTGCTGAGGCGTGGTGGGAGCCGGGCTGCGGGTTAAGGAGCGGTGGTGGGGCCTCTGATGATGGTACAGAGGAGGGAGGAGGAGGTAACTGCTGTCGAGGCTCCAGCTTGGGTGGAAAAGCCATAGAGGGGGCAGAAAAACCCACAGAGTTGATGCTCTCGCTGACAGAAACAGCCTGGTTCTCTGCTGATAGAGAGGGCTTGTCTTTTCCAGGAGTGGCACCGGACTCTGATTTATTTGACTGGATGGGGTTCTGTGACATAGGTCCGACTGGATGCTGAGGGGCGTTCGCGTTATGTGTAGTGGAACTGTGATGTGCGGGAGAACTTGTGCCTCGTGCTGCATTGCTGCCACTAGTAGAAGAGGCGGGAACAGACACAGTGGGGACACCAGCCGTCTTGGGGTCAGGGGCGAAGAGCTTTTTTCTGACGGAAGAAGGAGTGGGTACGCTCGGCTGCGGATTGTATGGAGTAGGATTTGGGGTATGAGGCGAGGATGCAGCTGCGTTGGGAGCACTGTTGGTCGAGGTGTTGCTGGTCACGACAAAGACTCCGGAGCTGGCTGCGCTGCTGTGCTCACTGTGGGTCGAGTTGGCTCTGGCCTGGCTTCCAGTGCTGTTGGTTCCTCCATTGTGCTTGGGGGAGCTGTTAGCACTGCCGGGGCTCACGGGACGCACGGGGAAGGGTCCCCAGGTACTGGCGGCGGGAGAGAAGGTGCCTCCAAACTGGGCCATGGGTAGACGAGGGTGTCTGATCTGGTGCATGGTCTGCGCAGCCAGAAGGGCCAGCTGAGGGTGAGCGTAAGCCAAGGGCAGAGACACAGGGAAGGGCTGTCTGACATTTGACGAGAGCCCCTTCCCAATCTTTCCCCCGGCCTGAGAGGAGGGTGAAGATGAGGATGAAGAGGGCTGGAACGAGACGCCTGGGGAGGTGACCAACGAGCTCAGGGACTTGGGCCCAGTGGTGGAGCCACTGATGGCCCCTGTGGTACTGGGGAAGGAAGCCGATGTCGTTTTGGAGCCTGGGGTTCTGATGTGATTCCGCGGGATCAGATCTTCAAGCTCTTTAGCTGGATCCTGGATTAGAGCATTGATCAGCTGGACTGCATACCTTGTAGATTCCGTCCCTCCTCTGAAAAACCGAAACACCAGTTTTTTTCAGAATGACTTCTAATATTACAAAGTATAACATCAAAATGAGGACATAATTCAGTCTGATAAAGTTTTGTGAAAGTCCAGAGCACAACCAAAAAGGCATTGAAGTTCAGGTATGGTAGGAAGGCCTGCAGATTATTGTATTTGACTAACCAACGAAAACATTTCTCCAAAGAAGCTATTAAAGTCACTGCTGGTCTGGAAAGTCCTTGGTCTACAATCGCTGTATCACAATCAGCCTTCTTATCTGAAAACTAGTTTCCCAGCGCATGGGAAATGTTTGAGCCATGAAATAGCAATAGTGCAGGTTCACTGTTTTCACCATAACAATGGAGGACCAAGATGCAGGAACCACATCTACCGGTTTGAAATGTGCCAAAGAGGGCTGAGTTTTATGTTTGTTCTGCTATTCTTGTTTTTTCTCCCCATCCTGCAGTGCTAAAATAATCTAGTGTCTATAGTACTGACAGTGACGATTTTGACATTGATGCAAGAACAACAACAAAAAGAGAATAAAAACCTTTGATTTCTATTCTGCAAATTCAGTGTCCCTACATTTTGAACCTCAGTTCACTTAAAGACTAGCCCAGTTTGAATGAATGACATCATGCAGAAGGAGCTTAGATTATGAAACGGTTATACTCCAGCTGCAGTGCTGCTCAGAGTCCACCAGAGGGCCACATATTTACCTAATGGTGATCATCCTCTCCCCGTTCTTGTCCTTCTGTTTGTCTACGTCGATGTGAGCTCCTGTCACGTCCTGGATGGCTGTGATGTTGCAGCCTCCTCGACCCATAATCCGAGACACAACAGAGGCTGGCACAGAGAGCTTCTTTGATCTGTAAAATAAGCAGGGACATGTCATTATTTGGGAGTCTATAAAAGGCAGATGTGAACACTACTGATGACCATTTCAACGCAGAATTAAGCAAAACACTGACCTCCTGACTACTTCCTTCCAACCTTCTTCTCTCTTCTGGCCTCTCTTGGGGCTTGTGAGGCTGAGTTTACTGTTGGGTGAGGTGATGGGTAGAGCCATGGTCTTGAATGGAGAGGGTAAGGAGTGTGAGGTGGAGTCGCTCGTGTCCAGAGCTCTGTGACAACATGGGCAAAAAAACAAAACGAAGATACAAACAGTTATTTGTCGTGTTGGTTTTGAAATCAGATAAAGGTTGTTCTCAGAATATTTGCAATTTAACCAAAATTGTTTCTCAGATAAATATAGCATTTTGAAAATTCAGCACGTTCTCCTAGATGAACAGCTACACACAGACACACAAGCAGCACATGAGAGGATGAAACGCTCTGCTTCATCAGGGACTCACTTTTGTGTTGGTTTTGAGATGGAGACGGTGACCTTGTTTTCCACCTTGACGTCAGTCTGCGGCTGAGGACAGTGTCTCTTCTCTAGGCCGCGCAGGAGGCTCTGGGCTGCTCCTGAGGAGGGGACTGATGAGGAGGAGGAGGAGGAAGAGGAAGAGGAGGAGGCAGAGGAGGTGAGATCAGGGAGGTAGTTTAGCTCCTGACTTTTGCCCCCACTGCTGCTGCTCTCACTGGCACAGTCGGTGCTATCCAATGGGTCTGAATCGCTGTTGCCGCCCGTCACTCCGCCCCCGCCCCGAGGCTCGCCGTGGATCTTGTTCTTGTCTGCCTTGTGCTGTGCTAGTGCAACCTAGAGGGAGAAAACAAACACAGACGATATCAAGTTGTGTTTCTTTATAGATAAAAGCAACATTTTGCACATCACAAATCAACAAAGACAACGTTGACAGACGCGGTGGTGCTCACCTGCGGATCCTGTAATATGATTGGTTCATTCGGCGAGTCCTTGGTCTTGTTCTTTTTGTTCTTGCGATTGGTGCTCGGGGTGGTGGCCACACTTGCTCGCTTCTTACCAAAAGCTGTAGAGAAAGTGGTGGAGGTGGCGGATATTCCAATGGTGGTGGTGGTGGTTGCACTCGGGGGCTCAATAGGAACTTCTTCTTCTGCGGGGGGGTACATTTCAAACAGGCACAGTTATTAAAAAATATATATTATAATAAAATATGAGAAAACAGAAAAAGCCATTCTGGGGGATTAAGGTTGCATAAAGTGTCATTTTCATTGTAAATACACTGTGACTTCGTCTGGCACCCGTTTCAGCCATACCACAAAATGTTGGTTAATTAGGCAGTTCTGATTAAATTTGCTCCCCCTCCCCCAAAAGAAAAATGTCAGACATAATAATAATACCAATTAAGATCTTATTTTTAGATTTAAAATAATTAAGTTACTGCCTTCAATACTTTAAGCATCTGCTGAAAACCCTGTTTTAGCAAAAGTCCTAAAAAGTTACCATCAGCTGAATCTTCCTTTAGCTCCAGCATCTCAGAGAAGTCTTCCTTAGTTTTCTGTCCCTCCTCTTCCTCCAGCTTCCTCTTCTGCTCCTCCTTCTTTTTCTTGCGTTTCTCCTTACGCTTCTCACGTTTAGCAGCCAGTGCCTGCTTCTTGCTTTCCTCTCGGGACTGTCACAAACAAAACAGAGTTTTTATAAAAGTCATGTTCATCCACTCTTTGCAGTGTATTCAGAATGCTTGAAACAGCCGAAGCACAGCCATGACGTCTGACATTACCTTCTCCAAGTCTAGCTCCTTGAGGAGGATGCTGGCATTCTTGTTGGCCTCGGCTGCCTGCTGGTCTTTGGCTTTAACGATGGTCTCCATGCACTGGTGGCATTTCTTCAACAGCTCCTACAGCAACAGAAAACCAACGCTGGAGTTAAAACTCTGCTAACACCTTCGTCCGATCTATCAATTCTATAGAAGAGACTAATGACTTCAAAATTAAAATCAACCTACCTTGTCAGCGATGGTGGCGATGTATCTCATGCACTCAATATCTGATGGGAATTGATTGACTTCCTTTACAAGATACTGCACCACCTTCACGTGACCCTGAAATGAGAAGTAAAATGATTAATAACCATAGCTTGCGACAGGTAAGTGTGATACACCAACAATCAGGGTTTGGGAACAGTCTGCACCTTGCGAAAAGCCGCCATGAGTGGAGTAATCTTGCGGTTGTCGGCTGCATCCACATCAGCACTGGCATGCACCAATAGCTGAACCACATCAAAATGACCACCATTTGCCGCCAGCCAGAGGGGGGTGTTCCCTTTCTTGTTTCTTACATCGATATGGGCTCCCCTACAAAGACAGGAAGAGACGTTGGAGTCACATGAAAGACACTGCAGCTTAAAGGTCTGGGTATGATTAGGCAGATGGCAACATGCTGAAAAATCTTAATGTGAAAGCTGTTAAATCTTCAAAGTAAGTTAGCCTTCGTCACATCAGCATTCACTGTGTAAAACATGATGTAATAAAGACTCCATCTATAGGAAAATGAAACCATTTCCCAGTGTTCCCATCTAATTGACTTAAAAGAGACTGACAATTATATTGATAAAAGAACAAAAATAAAGCGGTCCTGTAAAGAAACACTCACCTGTTGATAAGCAGCTCACAAAACTTGTAGTGGCCCTTGTCAGCAGCAATAGTGAGGGCAGTGTCTCGGGATGAGGGGACAGGGGGGGCGTTGACGTCGGCGCCTTTGTCCAGAAGCACTCGACCCACTTCTGCATAACCTCCTGAGGCTGCCTCCATCAGAGGAGTGAGACCGGTCTGCAGGGGAAGTGAAATGTTACTAAGCAAGATGGCCACCTGAATCATGTGTTCGGCAGGTGTGGGATATTTACAAACATGGTCGATCCGGACTGCTTATACCTTAGCGCGATGCTCTACGTTGGCCTTGCGATCGAGCAGCAGACTGACGACCTCCGCCCGCCCCTGGAAGCAGGCGAGGGTCAGAGCCGTATTTCTGTTGGTCTCGATCTGGGCGTTGATGTCCGAGCCCATATCTAGCAACAGCTTCACCGCGGGTACATGACCGTTCATGGCCGCCAGCATCAGAGGAGAGATTCCCAACTTACTGCCAGTCCTGGTGAGAAAGTGAAAAAACAAAAAGATTAACAGACAAACTACTACAATAAATCTACCTTTTAATGTGCTAAGCATAAAATAGGTTCTACTCTCGTGTCCAAGTTTCAGTATACATTATTGTTTCTACTGTAGTTCAGCACCTGGAGTTTTTGCAGCATTTGATCAAAGCAGCAGCTGCTACAGTATAAACCCTTAGTTTTTAATTTAGTGCCTTACTGTTTCCACACTCCTGATGTATCACTTGGTTAATCACTATGGTATTACTTCTAGGTGTGGCTGAAACCAAAAGGCACATTTTACAGAGAAGTTGTTTTAGTTCAGCAGAAAGTGCTCCCACATTCACTTTCAGGAACTTGTGTTGTCACCTTTACATTAAATATTAAAGAGTCTGTACTGATAACAAATCTAATTTGGGTGAGCATGTTTTGCTCATATCAATCTGCCATGGTTCCTGTCACTCACCTGGAGTTTATCTCAGCTCCAGCATTGAGGAGTATCTTGATGATGTTGACGTAACCCCCAGAAGCTGCCAGGCTCAGAGGCGTGTAGTCGGAAACATTGCGGTGTTCCTTATTAGCTCCCCGCAGCAGCAGCAACTCCACCACCTGACCGACACCAATGACAGTTATATAGTTAGAGCCAGAAGATGAACAGGAGACTTCTCTATTGTAAAATGTTACTGAAAGACAATGCGTTTACCTCCTGGCGTCCCCCAGAGCAGGCGAGGGAAAGGGGCGTGTCTTTGGTTCTCTCTGACTGAGCCTCAATGTCACCCCCTTTGTCAAGGAGCACCTCTACTACTCCTACGTGACCAGCAGTGGCAGCCAGGATCAGAGGAGTAAACCCTGTCGAGAACAAACAATATGAGGAATTGTCATTTTCTTAATGCATGAATGAAATTCCTCCTCATAGCCCCGTATGTTTCCTTATGAGGCTTTCATACCTTTTTTGTCCCGGTGCTCAATGTTGGCTCCCCGTGCAATGAGGACAGAAACTAGTTCCTCGTGTCCTCCTGCACACGCCAGCGTCAGCGCTGTGTCATGGTTGCTCTCCGTCTGCGGGGAAATTTAAATCTCTTAGTAGGGTAGAGGACCGTTTGTGCATACATGTTCTCACTTGCAATGTCACCACCAAGGGCTTTGTCGTGTCAAATCTGACATTGTGTCTTACATGTGCATCGATGTCGACAGAGGGGTAGAGGGGCAGGACTGACGGGGGCGAGGCGATGTTTGCGGGCATCTGTGTGGGTGGCTGGGACAGGGGCGTGGGTGAGGTTGTAGTGTTCAGCATGGGCACACGACTGCTCACAGCTGCAACCAAGAAAAGAGGTCAAAGTTATAGTGACGTACAGATGAGGGATTTGGCAGACACTTTGAGGGTCAACAACAATCTCAAGTCACCTGCTAACAGAAATGCACTTACCCGCCATGATGTCATCCAGCGTGTCTGTGAGCGTCTGTGCAGGTGTGGCGACCATGAGCCCATCGGGGGCCTGCTGAGGTATCATTCCTGGGCCTAACCCCGCCAACTGTTGACCCTGTTGCTGTTGGCCCAGCATCTGCTGCCCCACCAGTACCCTCTGCAGCTCTGGGCTGGTGCTTCCTGGGTAGTCCGCAGGGTTATAGTCCGGCAGCGGCTGGATGGGGACGAAGGCGGTCTGAAGAGGCAGAGGCAAGGGCGGAGGCTGGGGCTGGGACTGCGGTGAAGGGGGCAGAGGAGGCTGCTGTGGCGGCTGTGGCCCATCCCTGTAGAGGATTGTGCCCACCTGAGGAAGTTTGGGGTAATCGTCCTCTTCTCCATCTGCTTCGTCCTCTGAGCCCTCATCTTCGTCATCTTCTTCCTCTTCCTGAAAAAGAATAGAAGTCTCTAGTGTAAATAAACAGCTTTAGGACTCTTGCATCATAATGATATACAAGTCAACAAACAAGTTTCACCTCTTCCCCTTCTTCTCCTTGCTGCTCATCTTGCTCCCCATCTCTGTTAGCTTCTTCGTCCGTGTCAGAGCTGGTGTGAACTTGTGCCCCTGCTGCGCAGGGAAGCGGTCCGGGAGGGGACGATGTACTTCCGGGGCCTGGGCCTGGGCCCTGACTTTGTCCGGCCTCCTGCTCCTCCTTTAAACCCTTCGCCTCCATGTACTCTTTGGTGAACTGTTGCTGTGTTTTCAGCTGCAGCTGGCGCTCCACCTTCTGCAGCTCCTTCAAGATTTTCTTCTTCTTCTGCACCTAAGTGGGGAACAGCCACATCCGTGTTTGACTAACCTCTGATACGCTGCTATATTCGCTTGTAAAAAAGCTAACATCAATTCTATTCAAGCTTTCCGTTCTAATAACATTTGAGTATGAATTTGATTGTTAAAAAGGCAACATCCATCTTACTTATAGAGCAAGAAAAAAATACTCAAAATGGAATACCATCTTAAACGGATGACGGGTTATACCTGCTCCTCTCTGCTCTTTTTCAGCTCCTCAATCTTGTCTTTGGTGAGCGGCTCCCCCTGAATGAGCTCTAGCGACTGAAGCTGGGCCTTCTCGATGGCGCTGATTCTCTGGCCCAGCTCATTCAGCTTTCCCTCCGTCTCCTCCACAATGCACTCGAGAGGCTGGCATAAGTGGAAGGGCGGCAGAGGCTCGGCTTCAGGTCCCCGGCCGACTGAGCTGGGGACACCGGGCTGTAGGGCTGCTTGTCTCTGTTTGGACACGCCTGGATTTGGACAACAGAGAACAAGAAGTTGAAGATTTGGATTGCTAAGCGGCTAACTTAAGTCTGCAACTCCATTTTGTGTGTACACTCACTGGGTGACAGGACCTGTAGTAATAATAATTACCTTTGCTGGAGACGGGTGGGGGTGTGGCGATGTTTGATGGGGCTCGGTCTGGCTCCTGAGGGGGCACTACCATGGCGAGAGCTTGGAATGGGACACGAGGAACCTGTGAACACAGAGAACATGTTAGCTTGAAAGAAAAAATAAAACAACATGCGTCTTGCTTCTTACTGAAAACAGATATATTCCACAGAAGAACATGAACGGAAAGTGGGATTTGCTGCCGTTTTTACCTGAGAGGCATCTTGCGAGGGGGGAGTGAGCTGGGAGAGGTCGGGGGCTGGGACAGACAGGATGTTGTTGGGATAGTCCAACAGGTAGGAGACCACATTGGTGTGGCCCCCTTTAGCAGCTTCTATCAACATGGTTGAACCATCCTAGCAAAGAGAAAGGATACAAGCGTGTCATATTGTGTTATCATTTCACATCTGGACATGCATAAATATTGCAAAATATTCAAATCTAAATCCAAAATGTGTGCATTACTTTGAGTCTGTGTGTAGGATCCGCCCCATGTGCCAGCAGCAGCTCCACCACAGCCAGGTGTCCTCCAGCGCAGGCCAGCGACACCACAGTGTGGTCATTATTGGCAGTAGCTCGGTTCACGTTAGCACCTGGTATGAGAAGAAGCAAGGACCCTGACTCATTGTGGACGACCCGTCTTATTGTCGGATGCACAAAAGCAAACTCCTTAACAAATGAAGAAGGGCTCAGGTATTTGTGCATTAGTATTTATGGCTATGGAAAAAGTTTTTTAAAGTTCAGTTTGAAAATACACAAATAAAAGTACTGTAACCAAAAAGTAATAAATAAGTAAAAATGTATCTTATTTACAAAAGGTTAAGTGCATAATCAACAAATGTAAAGCCTTCCTGAATCAAACGTCTTAGTCATTTTTTACAAATATATAAAACCATAGTTTAAGATGTCATCCTGAAATTATATTGGATAAAAAAGGAAAAGCCTTGTGCATATTGAAATTCAAAAACCCACCTTTGCTGATAAGGAACTGTACTGTGCACAGATGTCCTGCCCTCGCTGCTTTCATTAAGGGCGTCCGCCCCCCTTCAGACTCATGTTCCTGGAAGACAAAGGTGAGGGAGTTTTTGTTAGAGTTAGGTTTAGTCCAGTTAAAAAAAACATGTGCTACTTTACAAATGTTTAAAAAAAATACTGGTGCTCTTTGGATTTGATCCACACCGTGACGCCAAAAAAAGCGATGTCAGCTTTGTGATCAATAACCAGAAACAATTATTTTTCATAACCAAAAACTACAGGAAATGTTCTGATCAACCCCTGGAGAAGACAAGTGCCAGTGTAACCTTTGTCTTTTATGGTGTCATGGTATAAAAATGTCCCAGCAAAAAGCACTGCTGTAACTAACCGCTTCGTGTAATCTGGTGTGATGCAGTTTTTACATAACAAAGAGGATTTAGGAGGATGGCGTACCAAGTTGGCTCCAGCCTGCAGCAGCACATCTGCCACGTCAGTGTGTCCGTTCTCACACGCATACGTCAAGGCTGTGTCACCCGTTGCTGTTGTGGCATGAACGTTTGCCCCTGAATGACAAAACCAAGAGAATAGCCTTGTAAGCACAGCGGTGTAACAAACACATTTTTTTTAAAAAGGCATACTCTTTGTTCTCCTAGATCCGCTGCTATCGTTTCTCCAGCTCACCTGCAGCCAGTAGGTATTTCACCAACTCCAGATGGCCTTCCTGTGCAGCCTCCATTAGAGGTGTGGAGCAACCCAACTCGATGTCTGCGCCCGCCTTGATCAGGAAGTCGGCTACTTCCAAGAAACCTCCGCAGCATGCTAGAGTCAAAGCCGTCTCCTGCGTCTCCTCTGTCTGGGCATTGATGTTAGCGCCTGAACGACAGATAAAGAACAGTTAGTGATGAACAACCTTTGTTGTCATGAAGAGTTACAGTGCATGCTCTCTTTTAAAAAAATGAAAAGACTAAAGTAAAATGAATAAACTTTCAGAGATGACATTCTCAATTGTCTTATTTCTGCAACAAAAATTAAAAGAGACTGGATTGTACCATTCACTGGCGGGTTTGGAATTGCTTTTCCATTCCCCAGATGAAAAAGCGACACTTGCTTACCTTGAGCCAGCAGCAGTGCTACCATCTCTTCATGGCCTTCTCTAGCCGCCTCCATCAGAGGTGTGTAGCCTTCATCATTAACCTGGACACAAACAGAAGCATCCGAAGATAAGAAAAATGGAGACGAGTATGAGTCACTGCAAGGTAACCGTGGTGCAGCTCGTCTTCTGTGTATCCTCAGTGAGAAGAAAGCTAGTAGAGTGTTCGGTCCAATGTATCGCATTGTCCACAGTACAATATCCACTGCAGTATGTGCAGTAAATTGTTCTACAGCTACATCATTTATATTTATAAATCCAGCTCTATAAAGACAGTTGAACTGTATCCTGTATATAACGGTCTTCCCTAAATTGTGTCGCTGAGGGCTTCGACGCCTCCTTTAACCCATTTAGGCCTAGAGCGCCTAGAAAAAAAGCCTGTAAAACCTATGGCCGATTTTAGAAGAACCCCCTAAAACCTGAAGTTTTTCTGGAAATTCAGCAATTGTGTCAACTCCTACTAAATAATTGATTTCTTAACAATAAATCTCGGTCGATTGGTTAGACGGGCTCAAAGTCGTCAGCAATAATGTCATCAGCGCTGTGCAGATCGTCAATATCAGTACCTTCACTAAATTTCAGAATTTCCTCCACAGTTGCCATGATTGCTCGAAACAATCCAAACAAAGCCACGTGTATATTCTGATGCATTTCATTGGTTAAGAGGCCGATAATTAATGCAAAGAAATACCACAGAGCTCTTGTACCAGAAACAGACGTATCAGCTTTCCCGGTTTTAATGTGGCAACGCTTTCCCGGTTTAAATGGGTTAACATCAATTTTAGGACACACATAACTTTCCAGAACCAATCCCCCTCAAACTCAAGGACCCCACCCAACATAGTTAGAGACATAGATCAAGGATTATTTCTGTTACAACACTGAGAATTGTTATGAGACCAGCAGGTTTTACAGAACCTCACAGGCGGATCAGCCACAAAATATAAATGCAAGCATTATGTCTATTTTTAAATGCTTTTAAGGCGTTGATTTGTTTTCCTCAAATTCCCAAATTTTCCATGAGCCGTGGAAACCGTGGCTGGTGTTTAGGTGCCTCGTCTCTTTACACACCTCCTCCAAGTTGGCTCCCCTCTCTATGAGCAGGGCTGCCAGCTCCACATGTCCTCCACAGGCTGCGAGGGTGAGGGGCGACTCGAAGGAATCTGCTGGCATGTTGACCTGCGCACCGCTGTCCAACAGCAGCCGTGCCACCTCCACATGGCCGTCCTGGGACAGCGAGACACACAGAGAATGTAGAGATAAGCACCTGAATAAATATATGGGACCATTTTGCAGTAAGCCAATATAAAGTCGCGCTAACCGAGTCCCAGAACCTTGAGATTCTTCACAAGCCACTTTTAAAAGAAGAATGAGAAAAACGACTTTCCCAACAGCATTTGTTTCATGTATTTATTTTTAAAAAGAGGGAATATCCCTTTCCCAATTATTGAAGTGAACTAGCCTTCATTAAGACTTGTGTCTGTGCTTTACATATTTATCTTTGGTTTTTCCCCTATGGTACATTGCATACATTTATTTTAAATGCTAAAAATAACAAACAAGGAAATATAAAACAAGTGGTAACGTGAACTGACCCTGCTGGAGAAAATATTTAGTTAAGGGTTTGGGTCAGATGCTCACCATGCACGCCTCCATTAATGCCGTGTGCATCTCATCTGTTTTATGTTCCTGATCTGCGCCAGCCTCCAACAAAAAACGCACCATATCCAAGTGACCTGCAGAGGACAAACATAATTCACTTTTTTACCACAAAGTATTAGTCCCGAGCATGTAAATGGTGGGAAACCAAAACAAGGAAATCACCAGGACAGACTATATTTGAGTTCTGACCTTTGTAGCAGGCGAGTGTGAGAGCGCTCTCCTTGAACTCATTGGAGTGTGTGTTGATGCCGGCGCCATACTCCAAGAGTACCCTGGCCACTTCTACATGGCCGGCACTGGCCGCCTCCATTAGAGGTGTGTGTCCGTTCTCGTTGTGGTCCTCAATGTTAGCACCCTCTTTGAGCAGCACCTTCACCACGTCCACGAAGCCACCAGCACATGCGTACGTCAAAGCTGTGTTGCCTGGAACAGCGCAGAGTTTATTGAGCACATAAGTCGGAGATTTAAAAGGAAAGAATTGATAAAGGTAGAAGAAAGAGGAGGGGGTTTTACCTGTGGAGGACTGTGCGTTTACATCCGCCCCGTGGACCAGAAGCAGTTTGACGATGTCCACATAACCTCCACTGGCGGCAGCCATAAGTGGCGTTACGTCCCCCTTGATGCCCCGATCCTCCACATTTGCATGCATGGCCAACAAAACCTAAAGAAGAACGATGAAACAATGATATTAATTGAAAAGTATTGAAGATATCACCGCCAAATTCAACTAATTTCCTTGAAGGATGTTTACTTTAGTGTTGGCAAATATATAGATTTTGTAATACATATAAATTATGAATTTGAAGCGTATGAAGCCATCTACACCAGCTGAACGCTCTGTTCTCTTTTATATCTGACAGAGTTGCTATGCTGCAGTAAAGCAGATAAGATGTATTTAACTAAAATCTTTATAAGAAGATTGTAATTTGGTTTTGTTTTATACTTGCCATGTATTTGCCATTTGGAATGTGTGACAACCTCAGAGGCTTTTGTTTGTTCGTATAATTAGAAAGTTTAATGAATTGTTAATGTTCTAAAGTTATTCTGCTATCCAAAAGAAGTCGAGGTTATAGCCTTATAAAACATATTTTATAAAATGGTGAAATTGAATATACTATATATAGTGTTGTGTCAATTTACCCCCATGGTTTAAAGGAAATGGTATTGAATATCAGTACAGTGTGCAGGCACTACACATAGGAAAAATGCAAATGACTATTATGCTAACTCATATCCCACTCTTTATCATACGTACCTGTGCAAGTTCATAGTAGCCAGCCGAGCAGGCGAGGCACAGCAGGCTCT
Source organism: Eleginops maclovinus (assembly GCF_036324505.1). Lineage (NCBI taxonomy): Eukaryota > Metazoa > Chordata > Actinopteri > Perciformes > Eleginopidae > Eleginops > Eleginops maclovinus. The sequence continues at coordinate 17,244,611 of NC_086371.1, forward strand.
CCCCTTCTTCTGTGTGTTCGTTTACGCTCCGTCCCTCATCGAGCAATTTGCGCACCGCATTGACATCCCCATCTGAGCACGCCTCTGCTAAACTACGGCTGAAAATAACCAGACTGCTACAATTACTGCCACTGTGACAGGTGAAGACACATACGCCTCACATTTACGCACACACATTTACATACTGTATGTGGAACTCAGAATTCGAATAAAAAAGACAGTGCAAAGATGTATTAATGCATGACAATGTGTTTATGTGTGCAAGAAGAACTGACGTATGGCAGTGTCAGTATGGGCGAGATACATACTTGTCAGCTTGGCCGGCGTTGAGTGTGTTTTCAGCCCTCATGCGCGTCAGGGCGGCTGCAGCTTCGTCCAGCGCACAACTCACAGATGACGTCAGTCTCCGTAGCACTTCGGGGTCTGCAAAAGCTTTACCATCGGCAGTGGACAGTTTACCGATGCCTGCCGAACACCAAAAGGGCAGAGGTGCATAGGGCAAGGCAAACCACAGGGGAGCACAACCACGCCAGACCAGATGAAGAAGCAAGTCCAGTCCAGCCAATCCAATCCAGGGTTAGTAGCAGCATACACAAAGAGGAAAAAGATCACACACAGAAAACACACACAAGCATTTGTGTTAATATGGCTTCAAATCTTTTTTCCACTACTTTAAATACACCATCTATGATTCATGAGTCCTTTAATATTGCCAATGACTGGGTGAAATAGTACTGTTCAAAACTAAATCAGCTGGAATATTATGGGAATGTCCAGGTATAACCAGATCTGTGACAGAATGAGCAAATTGAGGGAGGTCGTGCTAGTCCTATAAGCTAGTAGACATAGGTTGTACATGGTTGAAGAGAAAAAAAGTCTCCTGTGTGAATTATAGATGGGTAAGAGGCAGTGAATGTGAGAAACAGAAACTGGAGACAGTGGTCAAGAGAGAAACACACAGCTGGTGGAAAAACAAAATGCCATATGGAGAGAAAAATGTGTTTATTTATGCGCTTGTCATGAAAAAGAAGAAAAGCCAAAGAGGAGAACGAAAGGAAGAGCAAGCAGGAGAACAGAAATTGCTTTCGCTAATGGCATACATTGAAAGATCCCTTTCAGAAGACATAAAATGGACTATTACCAACTAATGAAACCATTCAAGTGGTTATGTTGTTGTTAAGCAGCCTCTGTTTTAAAGTCGTGTGTAAAAGAGGAAGCAAAATGACAAGAGTAGAAAAAAAGTGTTGGCTTTGAACTTCTCAGCCTCAGTGAGCTCTAGTCCTTACGGTCCTTTGTTTTGGACAATAGGCCTGCAACTGGAGATAAACTTAGCACGGATGTCAGACTAGGATTTCGCAATATTCCCAAAGGCGAGGGAAGCAAGAGGTCAAGGAAGTTGATCATTAATTTTTTATGTTTATCTCAGAAATTGCAAATAGTTCCCTGAACCAAAACAAGCAGGGCATACGCAGTTCGACAAACTGTAAATACCTTGGATGAAAACAAAGAGACCAATTGAGGAGAGTCATTATTCTAACCTTTTTTGAGTACCTCTATTTGTTTAGGTTGAACTCATTCCTGCTTGAGCCAAGAGAAATGGACATTGAGCCTTCACAGATCAAGACTGTGACTTTGATATTTCTATACGCGTTGCCTTTCAACTGAAACAACTTACTGGCCACTGAGCTGCCTACACCCGTTATACCACCAACACTATGCAATGAAACATTTCTATCCAAGTGTCTGATTAAAAGTTCAGCCAATGTTTGTTTGAGAACGGCCTACGCAAATATTCAAGCAAGTTTCCTTAAACTCTCATAGAATTCCTAAACAAAGCACTTGTCATCTGTTATGTTAACATAAATGAATCAACCTGTCAATCTCTAAACTGATTCATAGAGTAGCAAAGGTCTCACTAGAAAGGGAGAAAAGATCACTAGCATCTTTTTTCAAAAACAGTATAGTCTGTGGAATTCATTTTAGTTTGTGGAGTTTTTCACTCGTGTATATACATATTTATTTTGGTTACAATTTATTTAAATTCTTCTCCTTTTCAGTTTTAAACTGTGAGAATTAATGCCATTTATCTTTCACAGTATGCTAGCACCAGGCTGGCTCCAGATTAATGGCCCAAAAAAAAAGTGTCCTTAACTTCTGTGTGCGAGCTGCCTCTAACCGCAGAGCACAGAGGTGTCTGAATCCATAGAATCAAGTCCAAATCCAGCATGAAAGAGCTGCACAGTGTTTACCCATAACCACTTGCTCCTGTGCTACTCCCCCTAAAACTCGGACATGTTTACACCGACAACATGATGTTCTATCTAGTTGGGCTACGAGTTATGGGAGGTGTGTATAATGCTCCACTCCAAACGCTTTTGTTCAGAACATACACATGTATATCTCCAAAGGGAATACTGTATAGCATTTCACTTTTGATGATATAATTGTCAAGCTAATCCCTATAAAATGTAAAAGGATGTTAACATTTAAATCTGTCAGCACTATAGCGACGACATTTTAATGCAAACGGCAGCGCAAATAATGTTTGATATTCAGGTTAATACCCACACAACTTAGGTCAATCTAAGAATGTTTGGCCATGTTCTTCTATAGCAGCTAGCTGTCATTACTATATAGAAGCATAACTTTGCATCCAGTTCACTTCCTAACTGTTTCGCAAATGAGAAACAATTAAACGGCATCTCAATACCACTGAACTGATCATTCAATGGAGGACATAAAGCTTTCTGTCATACATTTATCTGACAGCTTTACAAATCTGAGCAATGTTCAGTATGATGGCCTTCTCTAAGACGCTTTTACTTTACACACCAATACTTTTCTTTAAGTAAAAGGGTTAAATGCTAGCTTCTAGTATTGGACGGTTTCATAGGAGACGGGGGGACTTGATGTATTCTGGGTAAGATGTAGCAATGGTAGCGCTGGTAAATCAGATCATTTATTTGCCACGCTTTTCAGCTATTTCAATAGGCTCCACAGTTCAGCTACAGTTCAGAGACATAGATGTTAAGGAACCCCAGCCAGTGTTGTACGCAACGCACATTTATCAGATTGCCAACTTCAGTTACCTCTCTGAAGTTGATTTACTATTTTGACTGATCTACTTTACTTCATTGATTTGTTTTGGGGCGATTAAACCGTTGTAATAACTAAGTCTTCCTTATGGAAAACATACAACTGGTTTACATTGAGTTTAAATAGTCGACATAACTCTTATTCTTATGTGTATACCTTGTTTAAATGTATTATATTTCAGTTTGTCATCCGGATTACCTTTTCCCCACACCCACACACGATGTAATTCGCCAACCAGCGCAAAAAGGGATCCAAAACCAGAAAATATAAGGGTTTTAGCTCCTGTATTATATTCTCTGTAAACCTTTTATATTCAATGATACTTTCTAAAGTGCATTGTTTGTATCCTTAAGGCTTTATAACGTTTTTAAACTCGTTGAATGCATTAATACTGTGTTGTTTCTTTTGGCAGTATTTTTTTCCTTTGTTATAATTAACAACCAATGTGTTTTGCCACATACTGCGATCAGCACCTATGTATTTCACGTCTCTCCCATGCTGTATACGTGCGTCATGCATCCGTTGAACAATTTATGAAAATGGGCGTCACAACATTACTGTACAGAAACACTAGTGTTCACAAACTACTCTCATATTTTGCAAAATAAGATGAATGGGCTGAAAGTTGGTTATCATGATGTGTTCTATTCTATTTTTAATCCTATTTAACAACGATGCACACCTGACTAGAAACATGACGTCTACATTGTCACCAAATCTATAGAAATTAAGGACCTAGCATTCACTTGTTCTTGGTTTAAACTAAAAAGCTTAACTTGTTAAAGAAAAATAAATCTGTGTAAACCTTTTTAATACTACGTATTCACTACACATAAAGAATGTATAGCAAACCTACTATTTTTAGATAAGGACCTGTTAAGGATTTATAAACGATATCAACTGAAACCCAACTTTTGTGGCAGCCTCTTTTTTTCCCTACAAAAACAAAATGCTCAAATTCAGCAACCGTACGTAAGCGGCAGGATGATGTCAACATGGTATTTTGCCTCTGTAAATGACTGAAATGGACTGGAAGTAAATAAAAATGACACAAAAGCTGTGCTGTAATTCAGCTGCTATTTGAAGGTCGCTACAGCCACGTCAATGTTGATGTTTTAGCCCTTGCACATATTGCCCCTATTTTAGGAGTCTTAAATGTATTGAATTAGATAACCTAACCTCAAACTATTTCATATCAGATTTTAATTGGTGGAGAATATGTTTGCAATAAATTAGTATCTATATACAAATACACAGCCCATAAACATTACCAGACCCTTGGCATCTTCCCTGCTGATTGTCTTGACAGGCTTGGTATTTGGCTACTTTGTTCACATGGAATGAAGAGAGGCAGTCCAAATCTTGCTGCCACTACACAGATACTCTGTCGTTGCTAATACTATACAAAAACACTATAAAGAGAGCTCACAAATCAACTAGAAAAACAATAAAACATTATTAAATTATGTTTATTATTAGTCATCATTATTATGCCAGCTGTGACAGATCTTAAGCAAACAGATAGCATAAGTTGCCAACTCTTCTGTTCCCCCTGGCCAGGGAGAAAGGGCAATAGAATGAGATTAGCCATTAGCCGTTCAACACAGGCTCTCTGCATGCTGTGCAGGCTCAAGCGCGTTGCAGCGTTAATCTGCCCGGTAATGTTCATAAGCCCAAACAAGGCCAGGACACCCAGCTAATGGATAAATCTACACAGAGCTTCTCATACCTAGATTACAAGTTCTAATCAAACTAATTTACCCAAATCACTTTCCAACTATTTTGTGATAAGACCCCAGAAGAACAGGCAGGTTCCTTTTAAGACAATTCGGCTGTAGGCTTTATACGAATTAAGACCCCAACCATTGTTGGGAATTGAAAGGGACGGGGCAGAAAGGTGTAACACAAATTACGAATGGTTGGAGCAAAATAGGTGTGGCCAATGAGGTACTGCTCAACTACAAATTAACAAGTTTCAAGTTAAGCGGAATGATGTTGAGCTGAAGCATTCATACCTGCAGCTTCCAGTAGAGCTTCAAGTCGAGCCTGTGTCTCTGGATCTACCGTCCTCAAATCTACTCCATCTGTGGCGCTTGACAAAAGCAACTCTGAAGCTGTCTTCATGATGGGGTTATCAAGGTCCTCCTGGTCCAAAATGAATGACTCCACCTGCAAGACGTACAAAGAGGAGGGAAGGAGAATTACATATGGGAAAGTGTAACATTATTTTCTTATGTTGCATTCATTATTATTTACATCATTGTTTATAGAAGTGGATTCACACTCCCTATATAAAGGCCAGGAATCAAAAAGGCTGCACACAGAGAGATTCAGCTGAGAGTCATCTGCCCAACTACAGCCCAGCAGTCTCACACCTGAGCTTTGGCCCTGTCGGCTATCATCTACTAAAAACATTTTATTCTTCAAAAAAAGCAAGTGACTCAACAAAATATTTCATTATTCAATTCCCTATTCATATTTTTTTAGCGTATAAACAACAGCTACTCACATAGGTCACTGTAGAGTAAAACTTACAGATTCATCTGACAATAACAACATCCCAATTAAAACAAGTTCTAAAAATAGAATATTACAGCTTTAAAGCGAGAAAGGACTTCGCCAAGTCCTTAGTTGCGCCACAGGACACATTTTGATTATGTGTCCATAAAAACCATGCTGTAAAAATCAGTTTTAGAATACACTTTGTTTGGAAAAAGGGTCTGTACCGTTTAATGGGCCTTCTCTTGGAACTTAAGTATATTAACATCTATTTACAACCATTAGATTAATACTGATTTTGACAGAATGTACCACACACTGTATTATCTTGAGAAATCTATGAATCACTAATTTATCCTGTTAAGTTAACCAGGTATACTGAGCATGAAAAATACAGACATTAAAACTATCTCAGCCTTGCACATGCGTAACCTTTTAAATCATTAACACGATTTGGAATGAATTACAGACATTCACATCATTCAACACTTTGTAAAACAAATCGAAACAGTAATAGCCCACTGTCTATGACTATCCATAAGCTGCAGCAGGTTTTTAAGGCCTGGTCCATAGGGCAAATGTTGGGAAAGTCAGCATTCAGTCATCTGGGGGAATTCAGCAATACTATAGGAAGGCAGAGCAAAATAAACCATGGGGGATGTAGTTCTATGAAGGCCTTTATAATCAACAATGGACATCAGTCTCCACTATTAATGAACTACAGTTCCCAGAGTGTTTGTATCCACAGAGCTGGAAAGGCCTAGAATGGCATCTGCTTAATCCTGGGGCTCAGATTTTAGCTGCTGCCCAGAGCAGTGAGTTCTCTACTGGAGTAAAACACCACAACAAATGCTCCCTTTCAGACTTAAAAAGGTAGACTGTGTGAGCTAAGAAACAGGACTGAGAGGGCACATCTTCATTTCTTGATTCAATTAAACTGCCTGAGATGCAATTGACTCAACTTCATATCTCATTTTACCACTACACAGCTGATGCTAAGACAGACATGACCAGGCTATATTGACATTGGTAGCTGACATGTTTACTGTCATGGCTGTAGTGTGTTTCAGCCATGAGGAGGAGATGCCATCACACCTATTAGCTATAATAGAGACATTAGTTATAATAGAGACAGATCAACAAGTAATATGCATTGCACAGCAGTGCCGATTCTTTCCACAGCCATATCTCCTTGATGACTTTCTGACAGTAAATACTGTATCGTCTTTTAGATAACAAAGAATAGTTTTACCATTAAAATGTAATTCAACTGAGACATTTGGTACATTTGTATCTAGCAGTCGTTCCTGAGTTTCATTCCAGGGTCTGCTCAGTCATATGATATGGTAAATAACATTACCTGACAATAGTATGATTGAGATGACAAAACAACAAAAGGTCAGCTCAGATTAGACAAGAAATGCTGTAAAAATGGTAGACATTAATCTTGATTAGGTTTGTCAAAAATCCCCAAATAGGAGGTTGTCACATTGTCACAATAACGTGACATGACAAATGTGTCCTTTGGTGACAAGTATAATCTTTCAATTGTGTATACATCTGAGCAAATGTATTACATATTAAAAGTATGTTTCGCTGAGGAGGAGATGCCATCACACCTGTCCCCGTGTGTGACTGCCAGCACATGGAAAGTTGGACACCTCAACATAAACTCTAGCTGCTCTCAAATGTGACAACGCAAATCAAGTTGACACAGTGGTGGAAACTATCCGACCAAAAGAGGGTAAGGATGAAAATACCTGACTGGTTTATTTGTCAACACCTCCTGTCAGAATTTCAACGAGTTTCGAGATGAAAAGGCTTAATCTATACGCATCGAAAAGTTAGCTGACGGACGATCGGAGTTAATTTACATGATTTGGTAAAGTGACGTAATTGCACCACAACTACGAAATGGCAGATAGTTATCTGCTCGTTTAGATCCGCGGGTTTACGGGCATCTTCCATTTTCTGTGGCTGGAAAGCTGCTGGTAGAGCTGCAAACTTGTGATGGGTGTTGCGAGACGACAGCACCGAACGAGGCCGTCGTCGCTTCCACCCGAACTAGGCCGTGGTCACAGCCTGCGCTGCATAAATAAAACATTTCAGCCGCTCAGCGTGAACAACTGCTTGTGCCTCACCAAACATTATCGACAGTAAACACTCCATAAGCACCTGAACTGACAAGAGGTGTTGTTCGGGTAAAATGCTGGCTTATTTTACGTAATTTCAGCGGCCTGGGAGGGGGTGGTTGCCAACTGCGAGCTAACTCGCTAGCTAGCCGCGCTAGGAGAGGAATGTTGCCTAGCTCTCTGGTTAGGCTTAGCTAACTAGCTTAGCTTAGCGTAGCTACCTCTGAAACCTCGTCTTCGTCGCTGCCGGATCCTGGACCCGAGGAGAGGACGGCCGCGGCCGCCAGTTTGAAATCCAGTCTTTCTGTTGCAGGCCCGCCTGGTTCGCCGTACAAACGTACTTTCTTTCCGCCTACACCAATCCCAATGCCCCCTAGTCCGACTCCTCCTGGTGTCGCTCCTACCCCCATCCCTGCCACTGGGGAGCGAGGAGTCACCGAGTCAATCTCGTCCTCGAAGCCGTCCGTCAGCATTGCCGTCCCGGCTACTGCATCCTGCATACTTATGTTCACAATACGTGTGTTCACGAGCTAGTTGTTGACATAAACGTCCGTCCAGGCTCTTTCTTTTAGGATATTTGCGTGATTTTACTTCAGGGAATCCAGAAACTCTCCCGAAGCGAGGGTTGAGGAGGATCTCTTTCCCCCAGCCATTAACTTTCTAACAACCTAACCCGATACGCACTGTTTCTCAGAACGACCGCCTTTGTGGGAAATCCTTGGAATCCTATTGGTTGAGCAGGAATAAATTCTGTTTTCAATTGGTCGAAGTATGTGCTTGTCAAACATGAGACCGCAACGTCATGTTAGGTTTACCAATATCACGAGGCTGTAGAACGAACGTCAAGACATGACATGGTAGGCCAACTTAACTGGTAGCTAGCTTTATAGTTCATGTAAACTCTTATTGGGAAAGCACGTTTATAAAAGGTCCACTCTGACAGTGAATTGGAACTTCTTATACATTTAAATAACAAATGTTATATGAGTTTTATTGATTATAAATATCAGTGTATGACACTACCACACAAATTCCATATGTTCTAACTTATATAGCATTAATGTGAAGGTGAAAAATATAACATAATTTGGAAGAAAGAAAAGAGGATATTTTAAGGGAACATGATATTAAAGAAACATAAACCCACTCGCATAAAAACATGAAAAAAACAATGGTCACCTCGGATCATGATAAAATAAACATCTTAAATATGTACATATTTAATGTTTGGCAACAAATAATCACACCACAATGCCATGGAATAATTCGTCCTAGTTCAATCTAAGGTAACTCTGGTAATATGGAAAAAACATAATTGAATTTCCAACCCACTGACACCAAATACACTGGCCCTTTGGTGCAAACGTTTATGTGAGTACTCGTTGATGTAAACGTATTTACATAAACCCTAGTAGGCCTAAATGTTTGGTCTCTATAAAGCCTTTGCTTTGTATATGTTATTTTATTATAACATATTTATGTATAGTTTAGGATGAATGGCAGTAATAAAACAGGTGTATTTCACTTCTTTGTTTTCATTTTTGTCTAAAAATATGAATTTAGCAGTGTCTTAATGTTGTGAATGATTCAGGCAATGGCAATTACAGATGTATACTCATGCTAAGTTTGATATGCATTAATGCATTATGTTTCAAGACTTAATGACATTTAACAAGAGTAAAACATGCAACATTTCCCTCTAAAAATATGTGTTTTAGGAGTAGCTATAAAAAGCACAAAACATAATGAACATTTAAATAAAGTACCAGTTATTCAAAAGTATAATTAATGACATTAAGTCACATTACATTATTTGAAATAATTTTTTTGTTAACTTAAATGTGTTAGTTTTTGGAGGGGACCATTTTTATGTTGTTGTGCCACTGCCAATTCAGGCCACTTCTGAAGTTTTTGACTGAACTGCAATTTCTCTTGCATTAGTCCAACAAGTTAAATCTGTTTAACCTATTGCTACTTTTGTTCGTTTTGGGCTACTGCACTAGCAGATTGGAGAAACTCGTTGTTTACATGGTGAGTGTTGCTTGTTAATTTTTTCATCCATTTAAACTGATGAGTGCTTAGTCACATTTGTTTCCTCAATTTCCCTCGGGATAAATAAAGCTTCTTGAAAAAACCAATTGGCCAAGACTAAATAAGTTCATGGTCACCTTATACATTTGCATCATCATGCAAAAAAAACCTTCAACTTCGATGTTGTCTAGTTGTCTTGTTGAGTGGGTTTAAGTGTTTTTTCTACCTTAAAAAAGCTTAAAGCATCACAAGTTACTGACCGCTGTAAAGTTGGATAGTAATGCTAGGAGATGCACCCGGCCCGCATAGGGCCTTGGGTATCAACGTCATAACGTTTGGGCGTGGACGCAGGCCAGTTGGATGCAATTGGTTATTCAGATGTGGTTGCCAGGTTTGTATTAAACCCGTAGCACAATTAACTAACATTCAATCAAAATCGCAATGCGCACGTTTGTCATTTTCAAATCACTATTTTCAAGACCTGAGGAAGGCTAAAAATGTTTTTAAATACTATTTGAATGAAGTATTGTGGAGTACCAGCAATATCCCGGCCTACAAATCATTTACTACAGACTTAACTAAATAAATAATACTATCATCAGTTTTTGTATATATTTTGTACTAAGATTGACCTATTCTATATCCTGAATCATATTGCAATCTAAATATCATCAACATGTTTGCGACTATTTTATTCTTGTTTTTCCCAACCGTGCTGCCCTTGTTGAATTACGTGATTGTGTTTCATTTTGGAAAAGAGGAGCGATCTAGTGAAGTGCGTCGTTAGGAAGGCTATTAAAGGGGGGTTAGTTGTGAACGTCTGGCAACCCAGCTCAAGATTTCAGCTGCATCACGCAGGTCTGGTCATACATACTCCGGCGTGTTGCATCTACTCTTCTATCAGGTAAATTGATTCATGCGACTTTTGAATTACCTAAACACATGCTTACTCCATAGGGTTTCAAGGGTTTAAGATTGCACCACAGAGCTACCATTGTGTATATGGGATTATAATATAAGGCCATTATTAAGTGAATGCTATCGTTTGGGCTAGCTAACAGCTAACGCTAATAACATGGCGCCGGGTGAGAGGGCCGCTTTTGTTCTTGTGGTCCGGGTGCGGTAGGGAGCGTGTTAAGGGCCACGCACCTCATCTGAAATGAATGAAATCCTCAATTACTAATTCATTGTTTGTCTGTTTTGAACTATTTTACGTTTTTTGAAACCCATCGACATCAGAATTGTTGTCGATTGAAAGTTATTTAGTCACCCATTGTTGTTAGCTCACGTTAGCTGGGAGCGAGTCGGGTTCGCGGTTTTAATGAAGTGTCCAAGCGACGATGTGCTGGTAATAAAGCAATTCTCACAAAAGCAGGCTATTTCCTTATTCAAACACAATTCCTTGTAGCTTAGAAAAGCCACGGCATGGTTATTTCTGGATTTTGTTCATAACGAAACTAGTTAGCAATATCAAACGGTCTCAAGATGGCGCTGCTAACTTATTCCCATTTAACGTCTTTAAAATGTAGAGGAATTTAGGCTAGATAGAAAACTTTCGTTCAAGCATGTAATACAGATATGGTAGACCTGCATGCGTATGGAAAATAACACAAATATAACTAAATTCCCCTATCTGATGAAAAGTATGTTGTTTTTGGGATTTACTGAGACACTAATGGAAAACTAACTTTTATTAATTGGGATAAAAACCACAACAGAAGATTGTTCCCCTACCGCCACCATACTTAATGATATCTGGTATTTTTCCTCAGGTTTCATCAACAGTCATGGCTGATGAAGGATATGTCGTGCGCATCAGGGGTCTCCCATGGTCCTGCTCAGTGGATGAAGTACAGAGGTTTTTCTCAGGTAGGTATCTATATAATACTGTAATGTCCTCAAACACCGTACGGTATAAAATCTATCATCCGAAGTGACTTCATGGAAAAATTCCTTATGCAGAATGCAAAATCATCAGCAGTGGAAATGGCATCCATTTCACCTACACAAGAGAGGGGCGCCCCAGTGGAGAGGCTTTTGTGGAGATGGAAACAGAGGAGGACTTGAAGATTGCCGTGAAGAAGGACAGAGAATCTATGGGCCACAGATACGTAGAAGGTGTGCAAAATTGCTTTCCAGATCATGACTCCTTCTGTAAGTTGTCCCAACTGATTTTGCTGTGATAGCTAATGGTTATTTGTCCTGTGCTGCAGTTTTTAAATCCAACAATGTCGAGATGGACTGGGTCATGAAGCACACTGGTCCAAACTGTCCAGAAACAGCTGGAGATGGGCTCGTCCGGCTCCGAGGCCTTCCTTTTGGCTGCAGCAAGGAAGAGATCGTTCAGTTTTTCTCAGGTAAGGAGGCGCTTTGCTCAGTGGTTAATGGTAAAATTACTTTAATGTATGTTGGTTTTGTTTGTTGTTCTTCTTCCTTTTCTTGTTTCCTTTTTCCTGTGGAAACTTAACCAATTCTTTCATCTGATTTTACAAAGAAGTCAATATGCCATTGGAAAGTAATTGTAATAGAATAGATAGTCCAATAACATGTTTTTTATTTATTTGTGATCAGTGAGGAAATGATGCCAGGAAAGGACACTGGTTAAACTTTGATTTAACCAACTATTTAAATACTTTTAGTTCAAGGGAAATAATCTGTAATGCAAAACTGCTCTTCCCTTCCTTGCCCATCATGTCCATGTTCAGCCCATTTCATCACTATTTTGTCTTTTTTTGTGTTGGTTCTGATGGTTTAAAACGGCATAGTTTAATGTGTTGCATATCAAATATTTTTGGTTTACATGTTGTCTGTTTCTACTGGTAATTTACTAATAATGGAATGGGTCTCACTCGTCACTGAATAGACAGTCTTTTACCTAATGTATCATTGTTTCATTTACCCCATTTACTCACACCCTTTTTAAAATGCATTTTCTTACATGAACTGTACAGCGAGTGTTACATTAGTTTTAATGCGCAAGAAGTAATTTTAACTCATCACCAACCAGGTTCTTTTTCTCTCTTCATCAACACACCAATACTAGCCGACGTCCCACGCAGTGCCCTTTTCCATATTCTTCCTCTATCCTCTCATTTCTCTCTTTTCCCCAAAATACAGTAAATAAAACCCGTTTATATGACCGGTCATGAGTAAAAAATAATAAAAATACTGACCTGGTATGTGTGATGATGTATAGAGTTTTCCATAAGTTTTCTATCTCTCTTTAGAGAATCTTCTCTTTGTGATTGGGCATGTGATTTAATATGTCCCCTGCTGGGGTTATCTGTCCTTGGGTTGAAGGGTTGGAAATCGTGCCAAATGGGATAACATTGCCGGTGGACATCCAGGGGAGGAGTACGGGGGAGGCCTTCGTGCAGTTTGCTTCACAGGATATAGCTGAAAAGGCTCTAAAGAAACACAAGGAAAGAATAGGGCACAGGTGGGGATGGTTGGTTGGTTGGCTGGATAAGTTGCTTTTCTTATGGTGTGCACTCAACATCTGAACCAAATGCAAAACGTACACTACATTAATCTTGGCTAATTTAAGCATATTTGTAATAAACAACACGTACACAAATTACCACATTTAGATTCAAATATGCCACATATTCACAATGTTCAATGGGAAGGTTAGTGCTTGGGCACCATTCACCAGTATGACACGAATCGTGAATTAGAGAACATGCTTAACTATGAGAACAAATGGTGTCTCAGCACTAAACATCAGTCCAGGATAATGAATGGTTAGGGGTCTCCTGGTGGTAAAATCAGAGGGCCGCTGTACTCATGGATCTGGAGCCACCTTCACAGGTAATGCTTAATAGAGTGAGCTGCAGAAGGGCTGGAGCCCTCTCTGTCCCTCTAAAACCAGGACAATGGCTGTCATGGCAAGGACACAGGACGCTCTATTGAATCAGCTATAAACCTCACTTCAGGTTACCATTAGAAAAGTGTTAATTAAGCCCTTTACCATTTGGATAGCTTTAAGTTTTGCAACTCAGTTAGGTTCTATTTGTTTGTCTTAACTAGCATTAAGCACTCAAAGATATTACTACCTATGGACCACACCATGACAGCATCTGCATAGCCCAGTTTCATCAGTATTGAGCAACTGCAGCTGTGCCTGGTCCACTCCCCATGCGCTCATTGTGCTATCCCTATGCTCTCAGGTACATTGAGATCTTCAAGAGTAGTCGCGCTGAGGTGCGGACCCACTACGAACCCCAGCGGAAGCCCATGGGCATGCAGAGACCCGGCCCCTATGACCGGCCCTCTGGTGGTCGCGGCTACAACATGATGGGCCGAGGGGGGTCCTATGACAGAATGCGCCGCGGAGGTTATGGAGGAGGTGGGTTTCGAGTAGACTGAAGATCAACCAAAATCTGATTCAGTGATGTTAGCCGATTCAATCATTTTTGATAGTCACGCATCTCATTCATGCTGCACATTAGACTTGATAATATTTGAATCATACGACCTTGTGTTCAATCCGATGACTTTTATATTCAGGTGTGTCGGATGGACGGTATGGCGATGGCGGCTCTTCCTTCCAGAGCACAACAGGCCACTGTGTCCACATGAGGGGCCTTCCCTACAGAGCCTCAGAGACAGACATTTACAATGTAAGTCGAGGAAGAACTGCAAATGATATGGAAAGCAAATAGTTTATTCATTGCATATTGAGGATGTAAAGGTTGCATCTTCCCACATTTCCCTTGTTTTGCATGTCTTTAGTTCTTCTCGCCATTGAATCCAGTGCGGGTCCACATTGAGATTGGTCCAGACGGCAGGGTAACTGGGGAGGCAGATGTAGAGTTTGCGACACACGAGGATGCGGTGGCAGCCATGTCCAAAGACAAAGCTAACATGCGTGAGTTTTAATGAAGGGACTTTCACCACTTCAACCCCTCCATATAGATGAGATAAAAGATGATTCACAGTGATTCTCATGGTTTCTCTCTCCCTCTGCCCCTCAGAGCACCGCTATGTGGAGCTGTTCTTGAACTCAACAGCAGGTGGCAGTAACGGGGCCTACAGCAGCCAGATGATGGGTGGCATGGGTGAGTTCAGTAATGGAGGTTGAGACTAGTGGTGGCTGTTTGGGAGAAAAGTGCTTGCACAAAATCCATGTGGCCTTGGTGAAAAAGAAAATACTAGGTCAGGGTTTAAGTTACGGTGGTTTTTTGTTGGTGTTTTCTGTTTGTTAGTTATTGTATTAGGGATTCTGTACATTTTGTGACTGTCTGGTTTTATTACATCAGGGTCCATGTTGAAAAAGTGTTAATACTTCCCATGGTATCCATTTTTTACTTGGCTTTGCCTTTTACTCAACCAAATGCTTTAAAAAACCAGCAGCCGACAACATTACGATGTATATTTAGAATAATTCTAATTGTGTGACGCGTTCCTGATCCGGCATGATCTGTCCTCAACAGGGAACCAGTCGTCTTACAGCGGGGGCCAGCTGAGTTCGGGGTACTCTGGTGGATACAGTAGCCAGGGAAATATGGGCGGCTACAGTGACTACAGTGAGTGTTAGATGTGTTTATAATAGGTTTATTCTAAATACACTCGTGTAGAACTTCTCCTGCTCCCGAACACTTTATTGAGTGCACTTCAGTCTTAATATGCATCCCAGTGAACATTTAGAACAGAATGTTGGCAATATGTTTGTTTTTGCTTGAAGGAGCTCCTCGGTCCTATAGTGTGTATTCGCTTTCTCTTGTTAGGTAACCAGGGCGGAATGGGAAGCAGTTACTACGGCGGCGGAGGAGGAGGTGGAGGAGGAGGAAGCAGAGGCTCTATGAATGGACTGAGTGGGGGATGGGGAATGTAGTTTTTTTTTGTTCCTCCTTAATTTGATGTGTTTTTTTTAAAGTCAGCATTTTGCTGGAAGGACTGGAAAAGCAAGTCTCATCTAGTTAACATAGGGTAGGATCAGGTGAGGGTTTTTTGAAAATATCACGGGGGGGGAGGGGGGTAGGGTTTGTATTTTTTAAGGGGATGATCTTCAGCGAGAAGTGAAATTGTGTAGTCAAGAGAAGCATAATTTGTCTTCCCCATTCCCCACAGTTTTGACACTTCACAGAAACCATGCTTTAAATTTTACATTGCCAGGAAATGAGTCGTTTGTGTTCTTCAGAAGCTTGTCTGATCACTATTAACTTATCCTGCGCCGGTGGTGTTAACATTACTTTCAATGGTTGAGTGCATGAACAAAAAACACAGTGCATCTCTCCTGATATTTGAACATGGTTTCACCTTCTTCATAGTGTTTAGCTCTTTTAATATCCAGTCAAAATGAATGAGTCTTCACAAGGTCTCAGCATGATTTGTTTTCTTAATGTTTGACTGAAAGTTGGGCTGTGTTTTCTGGATGAGGGCTATGTCGAGGCAAGTGATTTTCCAATCTGTTGATGAAGGTTTGTACTGCTTTCGAATGCTATTTGTATTTCCTGTGCACAAAGCGAATAAACTAGTCTGGAATATCTAATTGAAACAAGTGTTGCAAAATGAGTTTTTAATTCATTTATCAAATGGTGAGATAAAAAAACTGTCAACATTCCCAAATTAATGTAAGAAAATGGCTTTGTTGCAGTCGACACAATCCACGAAACCCTTCTGTAATAATACATTCTAAAATAGTTAGATCTGTTAACATTCTACAGTCATTTACACAATGGGTTTGTCTGTGTACAGTGGGGCCAGAGTTATGAACAAGAATGGAAGTATGACGAGTGAGCAATATCAAAGAAGCACGTTGGTTAAATGCAATCACAAACATGAGCCACAGTAACAACCAGTATCCTTATTGGGACGTTAATACAATGTACATCCGATGTTAGGATTAGAAAAACCACACAAATTAAAATGTTCAGTTTATGAAAAACCCAAAGTGATGTCATTCTGGCCACAACTATTGATCACATAAATATAATCAAACTTTAAGCAAACTCAAGATTATTTTTAAACTATTATAGCTCATCCTGTAAGTGTTAAAAGGTGGCCCCTAATTTAATATAGTTGAACTAAAGCTCCTGAATTTCAGGTAAAGTGGAAATGGAAAAACACCAAATCATATTTCCCTAAGATTTGACATTTTCTTTAACAAATAGTTTAAAAAGCATAGTGGTGGAGTATGTGCAGTGTTAGAGAGCCGCTGTAGAAACACTGAAGCTTCAGGTGTTGTGTCAGGAAGCTGTGGAGGAGCTCCTCTGCAGCAGCAGGGCGTGGCAGACATCGCACACCCGCACAGGCCGGGGGTAGGAGGGTAAGGCCAGCTCATTACTGGAGCAATTGTTGCAATAGATGTCCCCACAGTTTCTACAGTGGTGCTGCAACACACAAACAAGGACACCTCAATGTCACTGCTGAGGATCAATACAGTGTAAATCCTTTAAAGAGATTAAGCTCATTGTTATTCAAATGTCCTAAATCGATCTAAGTCCAAAAATGCTAACACATTGGAGGTATGATGTATTCTTTGTTTTTGTGACACTTCATCCAAAATAATATAAAATATATTTTTTAATCAACTAAAGGCATCTCTACTTGATGTCATGCAAGATGGTGAGATGTTGGGTAGAACTGGCCCCTAAAAGTGGTATTAAAATGTTGCAGGTGTAAGCTGTATGAACATTAGTATCAAATGAAAAAGAGGCTACCTTTCTACGTGCGATGGAGAACTCCTTCTCGCAATGCTTGCACTGGGTGGCCTCGTCGTCTTTCAGCCAGGCGTGGCCCTGCGAACAAACAAGATATGACTTGTTAGGATTTTCTGTTCAATTTTACAGCACCAAATATACAGGTTCGCCATTATTCACGTTTTTACCTTCAGGGCTTTGTTGACCTCCTTAAAGTCCTCCATCTTCAGTTTAGACCTGTGACAAAGATGACAAAACCTCAGAATATGAAATGGTACATGACTTCACAAAAAAGAAAGGGTATTAAAATTCAGAAGTACTGACTGGCTGAGATGCAGGCCCATCTCCTGCAGAGCCTGCTCCTGCTGCTCACACGTCTGCCGCAGCTGCTGCTTCTCGTGCTTCAAATCCTGCAGCTCCTGCAGCATCACACAAAACAATCACCTTAACACACAGCACTGAACAGGATTATTCAGTATTTGTATACTCCTCTAAACCTAAATAGGACAAAAAGTATTTGCTGAAGGTTTTTCATTAAATAGCTACTGCAATTACATCCCTAGTATTGATTCATTAAATTAGAGGGTGAGAATTGGAGATGGAATCCCACCCTGACGCTCTATCCCACTGTCCTATCCGATTAAAGGCAAAAAGCCCCTACAAAATATATTTTAAAAAATAAATAATAATCCACTTCTATAGCTGCCGTGTGTGTGTGTGTGTGTGTGTGTGTGTGTGTGTGTGTGTGTGTGTGTGTGTGTGTGTGTGTGTGTGTGTGTGTGTGTGTCTTTCCATTTGTGGGGCTTATGACTGCAGTAATCAGCCAGGAGGAAGAGCCGACAGCGCATCTCCCCTGGAGGATCCCCCCATTTTCTCACACAATAAACAAACACATGCATACATAGCCCAAGTCGTGTGTGTGTGTGTGTGTGTGACTGACTGCATTCAGGCCCTGCAGTTGTTGCAGCTGTGTGCGGAGCTCGATGCTGTTGTCTTGTTCGCGCTGCAGAGCTTTCTGCAGGCTCTGTCTCTGTTCCCTCTCAGTGCGCAGATCATTCTCCAAACCCAGCCTGAGAGGAGACATGGAGAGTCTTATTATCTCATTTAAAGCCTGTGTGCAGGACGACATGTTGAAAATAATTCTGATTTATAGTCTAAATGAAAACATGGTTTGGTGTAAATATTTGATATTCGTTACATTTTGCAGTCATTTGTGTGACAAGTCCTGTGCACGTTAAAAGGGAAACTCATTTCCCATATTAGGACTACTTTCTGCTAGAGTTAACATGGTACAGGAAGTACCAACTCACTCTCTTTTGGAGATAAGTTTTACTTTAAATCTTCCAAAAAGTGAGCTCCAAGAAGAGCTTCTCAATCGCTCCTACGCTTAGCATTAGCTTATGTAAGCCATATTAGCACATGGTTTTAAATCTCATCTTAAGCATTATGTTTACTGACTGGTGTTTCTCCTCAATGGTTTGCAGTTTGTGATATAGTTCCTCTATCATTCTTTTCTGTTGTTGAATCAAACAGTGTGTGTATTAACCTTAGAGCATCCAGGTCAGTCAGCTGTTTCTGCAAAGCATCCACTTTTCCTTCCAGGGCCACCTTCATATCTTTATCTGACTGGTCACTTTGTTTGCGCTCTCGCTCTGAGTCCTGTAATCTGTGAGGCGCAAAAAGAACAAGTACATTAGTTAAGAGGAAAGGTAATAAAGGAAATGTGACAAGCCCAAAACATACCTCTGCTCTAGTTCCTGCATGGATTTCTCCATTTCATCCATCTTCTGCTCAAGCTGTGAAGCCTCGGCGTGCTTTTTTTCTGCCTCTCGTTCAGAGTCCTTAAAAGTCACATAGGTCGTATTAATGTGCGTTCTATCCGAGTAGCCATGTGAGAGAAGGAAAACTTGTATCCATGTGTGTGTACCTGAGCTTTGTGGAACATTTGCAGGTTAAGAGTCTTAACTTGGTCAAGCTGGAGCCGCAGGGCTGCCAGTGCGTCCTGCTTCTGGTGAGAGTCCTTCTCCAGCAGCTTCATGGCCACCTCTATCTCCTGCTTCAGGCCCACCTGCAGCTCCAACTCTCGCTCCAGCTCCTGATATCATGCAACATACGAAAGGCATCCGTCAAATTCAGTTCTAGAGTCTAATCCGTTCAAAAGAACAGCAGGCTTGCTGATGTTTCTGTTAACAAGAGGCGTTTACTAGATGATGAACATTGCATTTTTGCTTTTATCAAATAGATTATAGACTTAATCAGAACTGCAGTTAGACTTTTAAACAAAATGAGGAAGATATTTAATATCTCAAAAAGTAGTTATACTCGATTTTCTCCCAGTATCTTTACACTTGTGTTATAATTCACTTCAATACGTGGTCTATTTTTTATTTATTTCACTTAAATGTTTTAGCACTGTTTTCTATTGTATATTTTTCCTTGCTTTTTGAAAAGCACTTTGAGCTGCACCTCTTGTGAACATTAGGTTGGGCGGTGGTGGCGAAGTCCATACCGTCCCGGCGACCCTGGCTTGGGAACCGTAAGGTCACTGGATCAAGTCCCATAAAGACCAAGTGCTACTGAGGTGTCCCTGAGCAAGGCACTGTTCCCTACACTGCTCCCCTGGCAGCCCACTGCTCCTAACACTAGGATGGGTCAAATGCAGCATGTAAATGTCCCCTCCCTGGGACGAATAAGGGTATATTCTCTTCTCTGTTTTTAATACTATATGGCTCATCAACACTCACTCACAGCTCACACTGCTGTTTTCTGTCATACTATGTAATGACTAGGGCTGTCACTTTACGTTCGAGAATCGATTGTACAATCGATTTGACCGACCAACACACGTTTCGAAAACGAAAAGAGGGAATCGATTTTTACCAAATAACTTGTTTTTTTAACAAATAAAAAATATTTTATTTGATTATGATTATTATTAACATAACTCGCAAACGAGCAGAAAAGAAAAGAATTCCGAAAGTGCAGTAGGCATTGCGACGGCTAAAAAGTAAATTGCCACCAATTGTACGCACCGGAAACAGCCTGATAGTGTCAATCGGCTGCCGCGGCTTAGTGTTTTGCCAAAAAATGGAGGGCAAATGCGATCAACCTGCGCGACATGAGAGACAAGTGATAACCCCTAATCACATGAGGAGTTCGATATAGAAGCACTTCGGATTTTGGGCAGAAGGCAAAACTATGGAGAAGGACAAAGTGGTATGCAAACTGTGCGATCGTGAGTTCCCATATCACAGCAGCACTACAACTATGAGGGGGCATAAAACACAGCCAGAAGCCTGCAGTAATGTTTTTCGTCATTGATGTTATGGCAGTCCATACTGCTTATTGTTTTTCGAGAATGCTCCTGTTTGTTATACACGAACTTCACGCAATAAATAATCAGAAATGCTAACCTGTACGTCTCTTGCGCCCTCTTTACGTTCGTCCTAATGGCAGTGTGTTGGCCTTTATTTTGAAAATTGAAACGTAGACATGGATAATCGATTCTACAATCGATTCAATGAAAATGTAAGCCTAAAAACATCGATTGTGATTTTTTCAAAAAGTGACAGCCCTAGTAATGACTATTGAAATCAAGACTCATTTTCCATATGCATAACATATTATTGTGCTTTAGCCAGTTGATTTTCTGACCTGGCGAATTCTCTTTTCCTCTTTGTACTGCGTCCAAACGACGTTGTACATCTCATCCAGGCCCTGCCGAGTCTGTTTGTACGTCTCCAGCTCCACCTGGCTGTCCATAAGGGCTGCCTGGGGAAACGAAACATCAAAATCATACGGTTTAGGTATTTTTTCAGTGTGGTTTAAATGCATTGATTCGTCGATTCTGACCTCTTCCTTTTTCTGACTGGACTGCAAGATAGTCTCATTCTCCTTTCTCAGATGTTCCTGTTCTTCCCGCAGGGAGTTGATTCGGTCTGTTGCTGCAGTCAGCTGACGACAAGAAAACACACGCTCATCAGTCTGGTTAAACAAACCTCACACACACACAGATGCTTTATTGACATGGCTAGGAATGCCTTCTAACACAGTTCAGACCTCTTCTACAAGCTTGCTGTTGGTCTTCTCTATAGAGTCCATCTTAGCCTGCAGGTCAGTGACGGTGCCACTTAGGTGTCGATTCAACTCCTCAATGTAGTGCTTCTGATCTAATATGGCTGTCATCTTTGCATTGCTGAAAGGGAAAAAATAAACTGTTCAAGAGTTGAATGTGCTTTAGGTGTCTTTGGATCATTCCTGGGGTTAAAACTTTAAAAAGGAACATACATCGGTTCAAAACATGATCAATAAAACCATCTGGAAGCATGCACTCACTCTTTTGGAGTCTCACTGTTGGCAGTGTCTTTCAGATAAAGGGAAAAGTCAATAACTCCAACCTAATAGAAAGGAGAGGAACAGATCACTGTGTTCATTCCTTAATTATTTTTCCCTCAAAGATTAAATTAGGTTTGACTGGGTCAGCACTCACCTGAGAATCGAGATCCTCCCCTTTAATACAGAGGTTAGCATCAATTACATTGAGGCCTACCAGCAGTCCTCCAATCACTGCCCCCTCATCCTCCATCATCAATGCTCCAGAGTCATAAAACTCACTAGAAGGGGAAGACAAGGAAGGGGTTAAAGGAAGATTATGAGAGGATAAGAATGCATGGGAATTGTGGAAAACGCACCGGTGTAATGTTAGTATTCTAGCATTCAATAACTGTTATAATAAAACACCCGCATAACTAATTCAGGCTACTAACCTCAGGAGATCTTTGCGGTCCAGCAAAGCTTTCATATAGTCAGCTACAGTCTTCTGCATGAGCGCTAAATGTAGCCACGCCCTTCCTCTACCCAAGCCGGTCCTGAAAAAAAAGTAAACATTTAACAACCAATAATCAAATAAGTGTTAGTCATATTTTACATTGTAGGTGTACTGGAAATTGTAATATCATACTTAATGCCGGGTAGGTCTCTGGCACTTGTGGCAATGTTAACCGAATCTGGACACAACTTCTCAACAAGTTCCAGAGGTCCCCATATGGATTTGTTCTGACCAATGAAAGATTTCTTAGCTGAAAAAAACAAATTGTAATAGTCATTTATGCTTTTTTCTGGTACTGACATGATATTGGATAACCTATAATAAAAATGAGCCCTGTCAAATGTCAGCCTGACAGACCATCTCACCTTTCAGTCCATGTTTGAGGCAATGCTCCAGGACCACAAAGAATTGCTGCAGAGGAGGGAAATCTGAGTCGAGCGTCCTGCCCAAACTCAAGGAGGACTGAATTAATACTTTGATGCTCAGCTTCATCATGCTGAGGAGGTTACATCTCTCTATTGCCATGGGGTCTTTGGGGGGCAGAACTGTAAGGAATGCAAGGAAACAGGGATAGCATTTCAATTAGATCAGTCACACAGATGCAGGCTAGGAGGAGATGTCAAGCATGTCTTAAATTGCAGGGTAAGCACGTATGTAGTGAGAGAGGAAACAGCGTTATCTTGTGCACGCTCATTAACCCCTGAAATCAATGTTTTGCTGTTGAAGTCATGTGTCCCGACAGCTGACCATTAGTGTACAAGAGTAAGAGAGATGAACTTTATGGCTGCATGTTTATGAATGTGACTGCAAAAGTTAGTTATAGTTTCAGCCTACCTGGAAGTTTTTTTGAAGTGTTGTTGAGGTCATTTTCGGACTCCCTCTCCGTCGGGGAGTTCACAGCAGACGCCTGAGAGGGGTTTCTCGGGGCAGCAGCGTAGCTTACCCCGCTGCTAATCGTCTCCGTGGCCTTCCGAGCCAGAGACAGGATAGGAGCCGACCAGCTGCTCTCTGCCGCCGCAGGAGTCGGCTTATCCGGCCGCTCCTGCTCCTCGCTACCGCTTGACTCGAGGCCGGGCGCGACTTCAGAAACTTCTGGCTCATGTAATTGTTGTTCTCCTTCGCCATCTTCAACAGCTGTGTTTACCTCCTCTGCCTCGTCTGCCATGTTTGTCCCCCCTCCCCTTTCCCCGAGTATTCACGTGACCACATCAGAGCAATCACGCGCGCTGTGAGAACTTTTTTCTTCTTCTTTGGTGCTATTGGCGGTTGAAAAGTGAGTTTACATGTGCACTACCGCCTCCCATTGGATGATATATAAAATAAAACACTGTTCTCCAAATCCAGCACTTTATCTAGGTTAATCTTGAGGTCTTGACCCACTTTAAAGCCAGCACTAAAACCCCCTATCCACAGAAGACACTTGATATGTCACAGTAGGAAAATACATGTGTAGGCCTACATGATGAAAGTAATGATAAATACCATTTATGTGCACCAGTGTTAGGGTACTGGTATTGTGCATGCTAGTACTTTCCCACAATATATAGGCTATGAATAATACTACAATCATAAAGTGTTGGTCAATATAACTGTTATACTACTCTCAAGCCAGGTAACAGCTCAGTTCCACCTGTAGGCCCTAGAAATACATTTTTTGTATTTTTGTTGTACATTGTTTAATAAAATATGATGTTATATGTTCTAGACTTTTGAATACATTAAGAACATGAGAATATTTGAAACATTATTTATTAACAGTATTTCAGTAATGCCTTGTTTTATCTGCAGTAAATAGTCTGATCATTTGTTCTGGAGTAGCCTATATCCTCACAGTAATTAACCTATGTTATGATTGGTGTCATAATGCTAAGCCTACTAAAAAGTGGTTAAATCTGACTAAAGCAACATTTAATTGAGACTTTTGAGATTGAATTGACACAAGTACCACTGGAGTCCTCTGTACACTCATAGCAGGTGGGATGTAGTTATAGGTTTCACCACGTGGTGGCGCAGACAAGCTGTGAGTTTTTCGCCTGAAGCACCTCTTTACAAGGTGCTTTTATTATTTACAGGCCTTTAGAAATTCATCAGTCCAGTTTGGACCGTACAGCTATTATTGTTAGTCTGCATGCTATTATTGGTTGTGTCAGCCAAACATTTTTAAATATCACTTATTATTTTTACTTCAAATGTTTGTGAGGACTACTTTGCACTATCACACTACATATTCTTAGCCTGGAGTGCAGGGTGAAAAAAGCATTATGTGTGTGTATGTGTGTCGTGTTGTGTCTGTGTGTACGTGCGTACGACGTGTTTGTAGCCTTAGCCCTCATCTGGATTCAACAACACATCAATCTCTAGCCTCATGCAGACTGAAAGAGTGAGTGAATGGGCAAAACAGGTTAAGTAGTAACATTTAAACACCAACAAAAGTTGGAATATTTGTCTGTCTGTCTGTCTGTCTGTCTGTCTGTCTGTCTGTCTGTCTGTCCTGTCTGTCTGTCATCGTCTGTCAGTCTGTCTCGTCTGTCTGTCTGTCTGTCTGTCTGTCTGTCTGTCTGTCTGTCTGTCTGTCTGTCTGTCTGTCTGTCTGTCTGTCTGTCTGTGTGTCTGTCTGTCTGTCTGTCTGTCTGTCTGTCTGTCTGTCTGTCTGTCTGTCTGTCTGTCTGTCTGTTTGTTGGAAACATTCTTTTAAATATAAAACCCTTAAAAACTTAACAGGGCGAGTCATTTGACCTGTTCTCATTGTTGTGGGTAGAAATTAGGGTCAATTTTGAAAGTGAAGTGCGATTAAGGTAGGTAAAAGTCTTAAGAAAAATTAAAGAATATAGTATATAAAGGCCTGATGAATTCCTAACACACACTATGGAAACTTAGAGAGGATGTGGCCTACTTTTAAAAGGCGTATAACATCTCCTTAATAATTAATACCTTAGTAATGCTTTCCACTGCAACCATCAGAGTAGTCTAGTTCTCATTTGGCCCTACATAACGTAGCTGCGCACCAAAGCCTGATAATCCACGAATAAAAGCACGTTGTTGCATTTATATAAAATATAAGTACTCTTTGTACAGTATATGTCTGTGTTTTGCATATCCACAGCAGCAGTCTCTTCAAAGATCAGCCTCTGTAGGCGTGGTGTAAGCAGCAAGCCGGGCCAGGCACATAAATACCGCCGAGTCTCTGTGCGGGCGCTCCTTCACTCTGCGCCTCTCACAGTGAAACATCCGGGACACTCCAACCCTCTCAAGTGACGCCAAGTGTTCGCAAACTGGCAAAATTAATTCATACAAAAAACTAATCAAAAAATCAAAACCGAGAAGAAAGGAATATTAAGAGCCGGATCAAGTGAAAGGAATACAACTCGTACATCATCGTATTTTTTCCCTGGAAACAATTCCGGGACATTTTTACATCATGAGGATTTTCACTGCTGTGCTCTTGCTGGCTCACGCCTTGGGTGAGTTTCATGTGCGCTCATTTTTGGATAACACTGTATCTTTCTTTTAAGAAGCTTATTATGTTTAATATGTCTATGTCTAGCTGTGTGACATCTTGCCTATAAAACAGTTCTAGCATGTCTTGTAGACTTCATAACCTTTAAGGCACCGGTTTTCATAATGCCAGGCTATTCGGGAGCCAGTGGGGTCACCTCTCTATTTTAGAGCATGCTTTATGTAACTGGATACATTTATTTTTAACTTATATTCTTGCCTGACATTAGCTAACTGTCTGTAAATGTGTTTCATGTGTGGGTACGAGACACAGGGAGTATGCCAACTTCTATTTGCCCTCCCACTTCCAAAAGTCCTTAAACTGTCCAAAGACCTTAAACTGTCCCACAGAGGGAGGGCCTGGCTTTTTAGTTCAAGCACCTCTTTTGGCCAGCTTCCACTTTTCCGAAGTGCAGCTGAGCAAAGCAGTGAATACCAACTAACCCTTAAAGATCATGCTCTGTATCAGAGTTGGTCCATTTCCTAACAGGGATCAGTAAGATTGCACTGAAAGCCCAACTTCCTGCCTGGAGCTTCCTTGCTCACAACATGTTTCAACTTGCCCTCAAAGGTCCTCCCACCTTGGCACTTACTGGTGTACATTCATTGGCCATTAAGGGAAGAGTTTGTGTTATACCAAACCAAACTTAAAGGCAATTTAGCCATTTTAAACACTTTTATTCTCTCCTACAGTGGTGTCCAGAGGGGCCAGTGGTGCTGCAGTCGACAGGTATGAGAGCGACAGGCAACGGCATACAGCTGTTATCAACTTGGACACGACCAGAGGCAGGAGGGTGGAAGAGGAGAGCAGAAGCATGAGTGCTACAACAGCGGAGTACGGTCAGGAAGTTGACGAGGAGGTGTATGATGATTATTATGATGAAGAGGACGAGTATGAAGATGGCATGTCTGGGGACTATGGTGAAGTGCCACGAGGTAAGGAAGTTTGTAATTTCCCAAATTCATCACACAATTTTACTCTAGTCCTTAATTAAAAAATTAATCAATTTTTATTTCTCTTTTTTGGTTTAGTTGCAATGGTAAGCAAACCAAAAGACCCACTTGCCATCCTGGAGACTGAAACCCCGGAAGGACATAAAAGAAGAGGAAAGGGAAAAAAGAAGGGGAAAGGCAAGGGCAAGAAGAGGAATCCCTGCCTGAGGAAGTATAAAGATTTCTGCATTCACGGGACCTGCCAGTACCTGAGGAACGTCCGTGCCCCATCCTGTGTGTAAGTGTTAGCTCTTCATCTACACACTACCACCCACACTTAGAGTCCAACCAAATTATTAACGATTCACTCTCTGTCCTGTCTGCAGGTGCCACCAAAGTTACTCCGGGGACAGGTGTCAGTTTTTCACGCTGCCCTTGGAGAAGCCCCAGGAGGGCTACAACAGGACCACAGCTCTGGCGGTTGTGGCAGTTGTGCTGTCGTCTGTGTGCCTCACCATCATAGGCCTTTTATTGTTGCTCAGGTAAGCCAAACACAAAGATTCACTTGCAAACACACACTGACCACTGTACACACATAGATAAAGGGCTTTTCTAGCATCTTAGCTGATACTTCTCATAGTTTGACACTGAAAATAATCTGAACAAGCTCCTTTTCTTTTGTTGATTACAGGTTTCACAAGCGGGGAGCGTATGATGTAGAGAATGAAGAGAAGGTCAAACTAGGGTTAGCGTCCAACCACTGAAAAGACAGAGACAGGTGAGTTGTGAGGAACATGGCTACGAAACATACACTGACAAACATTTTCATTTTTCTTTTTCTTTGTTGCCTGAATAAAATAAGGTTTTACTCATTGCCTCACTCTTTGTTTCATTTTAGGCAAAGAAGTGGAAATTCTACCTCAAAATAGAAAAGGAGAAGTGAACTGCGAAAGGAGGTCCTAGAGAGAAAAGGATTGTACATGAAGAAGGGAACTGAGGTTGTTGTCTGCCTTTAGCCTCTGCTAGACGCTCAAATGAACAATGGGCAAATGAACATATTCCTGAAGGTCTCAGAAGACGCTGGCCCAGACTGAAACAGGAATAATAATGGCCCAGAGGATGGATGGAAGATGAGAGCACGAAAAAACGAGAAGAAGGAACTCTGTGCTGCTTCTTGACTGTGTGAAAGAGATCGTTTCAGACTGAACTGAGCAAGATTTTTAACAAAAGCATTTTATATTTTCCTGCACAAAACCATTTCTTTTTTTGTGTACAGTCAACGGTATATTTATAATTTTAATTTATTTATTTAAGCTAACTGTATTTATAAAGACTTTAACCACCTTCAACCGTTTTTAAAAATAATGATGTTACAGTTGTTTTTTTATATATTTTATTGGACAATATTTATTTATTAAACAGGAAAGCAAACCATGCAGAAGCTCTTTGAGATTTTATGAAAAAATGCATAATCATCTCATAATGGCTTTAATTCTCGCACTCAGTAGATGATCAATTGCACTGTGATTAATACATTGATCATTAAATAGAAAAATGTTTTTTTTATTATTCAGGGTAGTTTCATTAAGTGCAAGGAAAGCCCTGCTCACCCTGACACAGTTACACATACAACCAGCTGGATGAGTCAGCAACTGGGCAGCGCTGTCATAGGAAATGCTCAAAGGCACATCAGCGGGGTAGTATGGTATAGGCTGCTTTTCCTGCCAGGTTTGACGACAGCTTTAATGATCTTTAGTCCACCTTAGGCCTAGTTGTATGCCTTAATGTTATAAGATTAGATCATTCCCTCATACAATGCATTGCCCTGGCATGTATTGATTAAGGCAAAAATAAAATCTGCACTTAGCAACTGAATTGCAAAAGAAGCCTATAAAAGCAAATCAATTATCAGATGCACTGTAACAACAATTTGGTATAAATATGTTGTCATGTTGTCTTACCATAATTTGAGGAGAAACTCCTTCAGATCCATGTTAATCTGCCAAACAAAGAAAAATGTGAATTAAATTGTTCCACCCTTTCAAATCTTGCAGTTTTGAAGTGATTTTTATTTATGTGATTTTTTTCAGAACAAAATAAAGAGAAGGATTATCAGAATTTTGGACTCATGTACTTTTCTCTGGTTTAAATCAAGCCAACGCGCTCTTGGCGTCAATAGGAGTCACAGATGTTTTTCTAGCAGATTAGTTGGGTAAGGTCACATTTATTTTTGCTCTTCAGTTCACTTCCTGAGTAGGCCCACACATTAATGTAATATTTTGGAGTGGCCGGTCTGACTTTTGCTCCATTCAGGAGCTTTAATTATAGTAAAAATAATATTTTGATTTCCCCTGTCTCTGACGTGTGAGCAACTGAGGCACCTGTATCCTGGCCATTAGTGCTATTCTGTTCAGAGCTCAAAAGGTCGTTTTGAAATGGGGTCACAACGCCTTTCTAGTTTATTATGTTTCATCTGGATATCTGAATACCAATGTTTGATCACTATTTTCATTCTAATAGTAAAATGGTCATTTAAATTATAATGTTTCTCAGAGTCCTTTTAAAGAAGACACCATTAGTTTCATGTGTTGACAACAGCATTATGAAACTCGTTGACAGATCAATCCAACTGAGTGCGGTCAGGACTCTCTTACCGCTGTGTGTTCGTACCGAGCCACGGGGAACAGATGTGCGACGCCGCGTATAGGCCGGGGAACACCTGATATTGAGCCACAACACATCATGCCACAGCACCACACACCATTACTCACACAGCCAACAGATGTGAGGTTCAAAGACAAACCACCAAGTATAACATCTGAAACCTCAACCAGCACTGAATGCCAAGGAGTTCAGAGAGACCACATACGGCAAATACTAGCAGGATGCAACAATGCTGTCATGTATGCCGCACGTAGATTTAATGGTGGGTAAGGAAAGTCAAAGGACCCAGCTGGACTCAAAGGAAGGCTGAGACCCAGCCAAATGTTAGTCACCCCTTGAAGTCACCTCCTACACGGATGTTGTTACACCGACACTGTGTGTGTGTGTGTGTGTGTGTGTGTGTGTGTGTGTGTGTGTGTGTGTGTGTGTGTGTGTGTGTGTGTGTGTGTGTGTGTGTGTGTGTGTGTGTGTGTGTGTGTGTGTGTGTGTGTGTGTGTGTGTGTGTGTTTAGTAGACTAATGCTTGGATGCTGGGTCTGTTTGGGTTACAGGGGTTAACCGAACCATTCCAGGCTAAAATCTAAAAGCTAAAAAGTGTTTACATGTTTGTAATGTGATCATTTCAATGCTCTTTGTGGCTTTGATTCCCATACTTTCTATATATACTGAATAAACAAGATACGGTTGGACTAACATGTTCACACTGGGGAATGGTAGTTAAAGACAGATGTTCAGCTGAACCATAAGGGTGTGGCACCTGATTCAGGATTTTGCACTCTTTATACCGTTAATGGGAACCAAAAAATAGCAGTTCAGCATATTCTTCAAAAGACTTTGATGTGGAAAATATTTTGAAACCCATTAGATTATCTGACAAAAACCTATGGTCACGAAGCTGACAACAGTCCTTTAAAAAAATTAAAAAATCATAAAGCTTATTATTATGGACACATATGCTTTGCAGGGTACATCAGCAATATGCTGACGGCCGTGTCTTCTCTTTCACAACTAAATGTGACAAATACAGAGTTTTCTCTTCTCACAGGGTTTCATGAGCACTACGTAAGAACAAGTATGTGTTTGTGTGTTTGTATGTGTGACAGGGGTTAGTCATTTACAGTAGTGGAGCCACCTAATCCTGGCCTCTCGATGTCAAGTAGCAGAGCACACAGAAATAGTGCCGTGCAGTCATGCTCACATAGCTGCTATTCCCGGGGCTGATGGCCACCAAAGAGCCAGAATGCACGGAGAGAAGAGTTCGCTGCGTTCTGTTTCTCAGTCGCCTGGTGGACCACAGCCAGGAAATTATGTCCAGCACGGAGGGCCATCATTAGGCTTCAGCGTTGCACCACTCCTGAATTTTCCTTGTAGGGTCACAGTAACAGCTCCACTGCCACTTGTTCTCGCCTTCTGAGTGCTCGTGAATTTTCCTAGAGAGACTGGAAGAGCTTGTTTCCACAGCTCAGGAGGAATTTCCTTTCAGGTTGGCCAAAATCAATTGGAAGTGGCAAATTTCATTGTGTGCCACACTCTGTGGGAATTGCCATTGTCCCAAAAATTGCTATTGTTTGCAGTTTTTTTGGAAGCAGTTGTTTAACACAAGGTGTGCCAACCTTAACTCATTTTACTGTTTGATGTGACATGAAAGGCTTTTAGAATTGTACAAACTAAACTTATTTTGTGATGCAAATAATATTTAGTAACAATAACAATGTTATAGATATACATTTATGAAGATAAAGTTTACATTATGTATGTTGAAGGTTGTTTGCTTAATGCTGACCACCAATTCACAGTAAAATAACCTATTTTGCTGACAACAGATAAGGTATCAGTGCAGCATTGGATGCACTGATAATTAAGCAATTCTAACCACCTAATATTTATCTTTAAAGATTGAATTGAAAGATTAAAGCAGATTAGCAAAGTAAACCACTCTTTGTCTTGGTATATTGGCAAATACACTTGAGTAATCAGATGCTACAGTGGTTGTATTTGATTGGATCAGTGTGTGGAGTCTGAGTGTATTGTGAAAGGTGCTTCCTGCCCTGCTGAGGAGCAACAATGGGTTGTTTCCCCACTGATATGGAAGTGCGCACGCCAACAGTTGGAAATACAATTATTCTCTGATCGGATATCATCAACAGGAACACAATATTACCCAAAAGGAATGACTGTTGGTCAGAATTTGCGGAACAATTTGTCATATCCGCATAAATAACATTTGTTTGCATAGGTGAGTTTATGTTGTATACTATTTATTTTTAGCATTATATTAGCACAAACAAAGATCCCCAACTGCTCCTGTAATGTTGAAATGAATCGCCAGCAAAGCCTCCATGTGCACCTCAGGCCTGATTAATGAGGTGATAATAACAGCGACAAAGTCATTGTCGCATGATATAAAGAGGCTGCGACGGATCACTGTGTTGTCCAGTTTACACGGTGAGGACAGCCAAAGGAGGAGATCATGAGGGCGGGGAGGATGACAGGACTTAAGAGGAGTAAGAGATAAGGTTTATGTGGTAACACGAGAAGGGGAGCGCGAGACGAAGAGATGATGAAGAAGGGGTCAAGGTGAGAACTCTTACTTAAGAAGGTGCACCCTTATCTTGGCCTGCGTGTGGATAAAAAAGATTATGGAGTTAGAGGTGCGGCGTCACACTGTCACTGCCTATTTTAACTCTCCTTCTGTGGTCCTTTACTCTGATTTACCCTTCAGCTCCTGTGTAGTACCTTCTTTATTATTTATTCCATCCTGTCCTCATTACATCCCTATTCCCTCCCCCGTTTCCTCATCCTTTTCCCGTCTCCCTTTTCTTCCTCTACCTTCTACCGCTAAAACACACGTGCTCAGAGGAAGTCTCGCCATTAGGCATAGAGGGCCAAATATGTACCAACTGCCTTTAAACAGAAATAACATGTTGACTAATAAAAGCTCATTTGTCATGTATTTACTAGATAGTTAATCACTCTTATGTGTTGGTTATAAAACTGGTTGGCCTTGAGTCCAGTGCATACTCCCTCCACGCATAAAGCCTGGCTGCTAACCTCAAACATTTTCTTGCACCAAAAGCTACAGGAAAACAAGGAAAAAATATTGCTACTATTAAGATGGCTTCAAACAGTTTCTTATCTACTTGGTTGCATCATTCAAGTTACAGTTTGACATTTTTATATGGTTCTTTAGCTTCTCACCGTGAACATAGAGGAAAAGATTGATACCCCTCTTTTGTCTCAGCGTATGTTTAAAAATAAGCTTAAACTCTTCTAAAGCTCAATGATTAACAGATTATATTTAACACATTATTTCTTATTTGTTTAACTTTGGAGTGACACAAGCTTGCGCTTCCATTTTTGATTCCAGTCTTTATGCTAAACTACTGCACTCCACTCTCAAAAGTGAGTGTTATTGATCTTCTCCTCTAACTCTCAGTACAATTTAACTGTCTGCATACCAAACAATTAAATGCCTTTTCTTTAAAGTTACAGTAAAATCGTGAATAATTGACTGTAATTTGTGTCTTTTTGAGTGAGCCATTTCAATTCTGTGTAGCAAAGAAGAGACAACTTATGTATCTTCATTATATCATGTAAATAGACTGTTACTGAAAAGTGTCCGATAAGTAGAATCCTAAAGGTTCTAACTAAAAGTTAGCTTTGATTGAAAATAGTAAGGTTAAAAATTGTGCCTAAGACCCCCAAATGTCCCTGCTCCACAGGGCTGCTTTGTATGTTAGTAGTGTTCAAAAGGGCAGCTCTGTTCAGTGCTGTCCCTCTCCCCTTGCTTCTGATGCTAGCAGGAGCTGGGCAGGAATACCAGCAGATTCCCCTCTGCTGATGTCACCATTCTGGACAGACACTTGTTATGTACCATGGTCACACTATTAAATTCTCACTGAGGTCTATTTAGGCCCCAAGGAGGCTAATGGTGGCATTGCATTACCTACTGGGTAAGAGGAGACCGGGAAAAAGAGGCTGGGGTTGGGTTGAGAGGACAAGGTAAAGAGGCAGACAAAGTGAGAGAGAGAAGAACAGAGGACTGAAGAGAAAAGGAAGAGAAAAGAAACGGATGTAAATGACCATTTCCCTTATTTGAAGCAAACACATACTCTATGAAATAAATAACACACAAACAACAGCATGCCGGCAAACAGACAGGAAGGATGGATGACTGCATACTTGAATCATCTGTTTTCTTTACCCCTTACAGTGTTCCCTGCAGTTCTCTGAAATAAAAAAACTCCTCCCATATCCTCCCAGAGTGTGTGTGCATGTTTGCAGGAGCATCTAATGGTGGCTTTAGAGGATCAGCCTAACGCGTGCTGGCCGGTTGAACCACAGCTTACGACAAAGGAGAGGTAACCGCAAGGAGTGGGCTTTAAGCATTCTTCTTCACTGTGTTTCATATGTGGTCGGATGCTGTTGAAACTGTGAGAACACCTCACCCCCCCACCCACCTCCAACCCCTCCTCTCACCCTCAAGGAAAACAATTTAATCTTTATTGTTCCAGTTTCATCTTGAAAGGAATTTTAGGAAAAAGTACAGTGATTACAATACTCCTGTCCCTCCAAAAAAATCAAGTATATCTTTGACAAACAAGGTTGGTGTTGCAATATTTTCCCATATCCGAAAACCAGTTGATAAAAATGTCATCCATATTGTTTAAAAGCAGATTTGTTTTTCCAGTATTTTGGTACGACCAGAAAGGGGATTTTTTTCTCTTTGTTGTGCATCTTCATCCCAGCCTTGCAAACAGTTGGCTGATTGGTTAGTGTCCAACGTACAGCACCAGGGGTAAACGGGCAAGAGATTGTGTGTCTCAAACAGCAGTACAAACCCCAATTGAGTTGCATATTGCTTAAGCACTGTTTACTTAAATGTCCAAGGAATGGTCCGTAAACCTTTATAATATCCACATGTAGTTTACATTCCCATTTAAAATTTGGAATATCGACTGAAAATATTAATGTAAATGTAGTCATTGATTTGACTTTGTAATGACCTCGCTCTGTGTACCCAACTTAGTGACAAAATCCATCCAGTAGTCGTCGGGGCATTTCACCAAAAACCTCAAATGCCATCCTATTTCAGTACATGGTGGTGGACCTACCAACAGACCACACTGCTGTTTGAATGTGTTTGAATGTCTGCATGTGTAGGCCCTGGCAAGGTGTAATAATAGAACACCCATTACCAACAACCGGTAAAAGTAAAGCAAATGGAGGAATGACTTTGCCTCTTTTGAATTTCTTCATTCATCTCTCTATCCACTAAAAGTGACACCCCCCTGTGTGAGGCCACCTAAGCAGCCCACAGACTAATAGTTTGTGACCTCGGCGATACTCTTCCCTCTGCTGCTCTCCGTCTGTCCGTCCACGCACTGCTACTCTGAGTGTTCCCTCTCTCCTGACAGTCTCAAGACAGTGTGGGAGCTGTTCAGAGACCAGGAATGCAGAGGGGGCGCTCCGCTCAAAGCTCAAGCTGCTGGAGGAAAGGAGAGGAGACGAGAGGGAGTAGAGGAAGGCAGGACAGGGGGATTTTTCCTTGGATGAGGTCATGGATGATGACTTCTCTCAGAGCGGGAGCTGAGCTCGTGGCAGACGCGCCCCTGACCTCCCTCTGCCAGCACACATACAACCACACACACACACACACACACACACACACACACACACACACACACACACACACACACATACACACACACACACACACAAACACACACACACACACACACACACACACACACACACACACACACACACACACACACACACACACACACACACACACACACACACACACACTGTGAGAAAGGGCTGAAGCCATGGAAGCACTTGGTTGGCCGAGAGATGACATCTTGTTTTCATCTCTGCACATTACAACACAGCTAATCTCCCGATCCAGATTTTTCTGTCGTTATCATCACACTACACTCGACAGCCAGCTTTGCACCGATGATGAAGTCAAGCCCCGCTGGGCCACTTTAGTGGTATCAGCCATGTGAAAAGCCATGCTAAAATATGAGCAATTATTTGCTGACTGATGGAACTGATTAGAATCAGGCTACGATTAGTGTGCTCAGCACAACACAGATGATTCAACAGCAATATTGTCTCATCTTGAGGAGTGATCTGATTGTGTATTACTGTACTGAGTCTCAGTAGCAACTGTCGAGACGGCAGGATGATGGTGCTTATTATTGTGATTACTCAGCCCCTTTTCTTCCCCATGTGTGAGTCACGGAGGCCGACGCTCTGTGGCTTTGTGCTTTGGTGTGAAAAATAACTCTCCTTTCTCGAGCCCCCTTCCCCAGCGTGGATTTCGGGAATGTGACAGCATCACAGCTTTGTCGGGGGACAATAGCGCACCCATTTGAATGTGACACATCCCTGTGGGAGCAGTTGTTTTTATACGTCCTCTGATCCTCTTCCTGTGAGCTGGATTAGTTGGAGTTACTCTTGCAACCCAAACCAAACTGTCAGAGTTTTGGTATAAGACAACTTCTCTCACG
Source organism: Eleginops maclovinus (assembly GCF_036324505.1). Classification (NCBI taxonomy): domain Eukaryota; kingdom Metazoa; phylum Chordata; class Actinopteri; order Perciformes; family Eleginopidae; genus Eleginops; species Eleginops maclovinus. The sequence goes on from NC_086371.1 coordinate 17,280,449, forward strand.
TAACTTTGAGGCTAGTGTCAAAAATGTGATTGCCCTGACACATCAAGCTAACATAAGAGTGTGAGTTGATGATGGTTTGTTGTTGAATGTTTGCGGCAGACCTGCGACCTAATTTTTGGAGCATGTCTGGCACTGTTGCCTTATCCATTTTAAACTTCTAGTTGACTGATGAAATGTGTCAGATTGGCCGCTGCAGGGGATGGAGTTCCCTAGGTGAAGATTTGAGAGCTTCTTTATTGGGGAAAGATGTATTATTTATTAGAATTGTATCAGCATGTAAATATTTTCTATCTGGAGTAGCACATGGAGATAATGGTCCTTGCTCCACCCTTCCAAAAGTTTAATGTAAATCAGGATTGTAGTTTTCCCGTAACCCTGCTGACAAACGAAAAACCAACAAGCTGAACCAAAAACCAACATCCTTGGTGGAGGTTATTAACATCAAGTACAGACAAGACTGCTGGGTATGTCATTATTTTGGTTACTCACCTATGCTGGCTAACACTTGTTATGACACTTTCTCAGCCACAAAAAAGAAGGGACAAAAGGATATTTGTGGGTCTAACTCTTCCTCGAAAATAAAACTGGGTGGCAGTGCCAGTGAGAATTGAATAGTTATATATGTGGTTATTCTATGTGGGTACAAGTCCAACTTCAACAGTAGATGTGAGTCATCAGGGGGCACCATTAAGCATTCGATAGTTCAAAGTTTGCTGCGTTGGTTCTCTGAGGCTGTTCTTTTCAGCTCAATGCAAGTGAAATTTGACCCTTCACCCCTCACTGAATGAGGGCACTTCAGCAGGCTCTGGTGTCTTTGTATTGACTTGAATACTTCTTTTAACTCTTCTACAAAGTCTGTGAAGCCAACTGACGTCTGTGCTCTACATCACTCAGACATGACGGGACTTTCAGGTTGCCCTTGGAACCACAACGATAGTGTGTGATGCTATTTTTGTATGTAGTTTTCAGGATCGACAACTCTGGAATTCAATCACTGTCCTCCCCACCTGTTTTCATTTTCTCTTTATCTGTCACACACACACACACACACACACACACACACACACACACACACACACACACACACTCACACACACACACACACACACACACACACACACACACACACACACACACACACACACACACACACACACACACACACACACACATACACACACACAGATCTGTGAACTTCCATATAAAGCCTCAGTTGTCTTTTCTAAGACAGTGGTGCGATTGTTCGAGGCTGCAGGTGTGTTTTTGACTCTAATTACAGACTCTTCACTGAGATCGTTATTGACACTGAATTCCATCCCTCCTTAAACACTCCCTTCATATCTCTGAGTTGTTTTCTTTTCTTGCTGACCTCACATTCAGGTCAGAGGCTGCTCCTACTGCTGCAGAGGCCTGGGTAGGAAATTACTTTGGTAAACCGTGCAGCCGCACTGCGACCGGCCACAACATCCTCCCGCTTCTGTGCTCATTAGCAGCCCTCTTTCTTCTCTGGCCTCTTCCGACCTAGGTCCATCCCAGTGGGGTATCACCTCCCCCCCTCTGCCACCGACAGAGGCCCCACATCAAACAGAGCTATGGCTTTCCTGGAAGTTACATCATCACCCCCCAAGCCTTTGTTTGAGAAGCTTGGTTTCATTCCCTGCTTGGACCCAGGTCCCAGTGGTTGTAGCAGAGTGAGTAGGCACTGGCTACTGTCCAAGACTGACATTCCTGTCCTTCCTGTGTGAGTGTATGTAGAATCTCATTATAGCACCTTATAAAGAGAAAACAGGGAGGGTAAACCAGACATTGAGCTTCTAGTGAATGTGGTGGAAATTGTTTTTTTCTTTAATGTGACCACTGGATCGAGTTCCATCCTCGGGAGGCAGTGCCAGCCTTTGCTGTGCATCTCTATAGTTACTGAAAGCAATGCCAAGCAGGGAAAACAAAACCATAAAATGAAATTGCTGTTGCGTCCTACAGTCATTATTGGATTCTATAGCTGGGTGGGTGGGTGGGAGTAATTGATTGCAGATGTTTCTCCCTTTGCGAGACTGAAAGAAATGTTTTGTGTGCTTGTGTGTCAGAGTAGGCTTACAGTAGACAGTTAGGATGAGGTTAGCGTTTTCGTGGTCAATGTTAGTCAGTCATCTGAAGGAGCTCCCACACCCTTTGCTAATTTTTCTGTCTCTTATCATTTTTCTATTTGTGAAAGCTAGGATAAAAAAAAATCCCTTTGTCAAACTTTGTTGCCCCTCGTCATTTCCCTTCGTCAATATTCCCCTGATAAAACACACTGCAGAGTATATTTAGACAGATAATCCTTACCAGGATGTGATGGAAGTTTATCATTTTTTAAATTTATGACACACTAAACAATACTTTTTAATATGGACAAGAGATCCATATATAGTGACAAAGTTGACGGATAAGAATAATAACCCAACTGTTCAGCTTTTTTGAGTTTTTCTTTAGCTCGTTGTCTTAGTATATTTGTTTAAAACAAGATTATTTTCACTGCTCCACTGATTTTTTTTGTTGAGAAAAAGTGCTCTGATAACCCACTGCGCACTTTCTTTCTCTACAAGACCAAGTTAGTCACTTGCTAGGGAACCTAGTGGAGCATTTAGCAGCTGAAGAGCCACATATTTCATCAAGAGCATATTGGACTTTGTGAGGTGGCCGGACACAAAACTCAACTGTAATTACTGGGAGGTGACATTGGTCAAAAACATCCAGTATATTTCAATTTTGAAAACTATTAAAAAATAAACATTTATAAAATGCCAAATTACCTAAATAGAAGGAACTGTTTTAATTTAGCAAATGCTACTCAAACTGTTGTAAAAAGTGTTACTATTCAGTTGAGGATTAATATACATTTGTTGCTCTGAGAGTATTTGCGGCATCAGGACATTGTGTGTGGGATTAAGTAAAAATAAACTACAGTATGTCTATTATAGTCATGGTTAGTGACTGACAGCACCACATTTTAGCATTTTCTTTCCCTCAAGACTAAAAGGCAATATGCATAATCCAAAAGCAAACGAAAAGTTAGCTGCCAAAAATCAAAATACAAGTTATGAACCTGCTTTAATTAAACTGAATCAAGACGCTGATGATATTCAACAACAACAACAACAACAACAACCTTTGGTTCAACTCGGCTAAAGCCTGAACAGGAATTTGATTTTGTTTTTAGTCTTACTGACAGTTATGTTGCCCCTCCCTAACACCTGCCCAGCACATTTCTTAAGTTTGTCCTCTTTGACACAGTTTTCCATTCTCTTATCTCAATATCAACGCTGCTTCACAGTTGGTAAAAATAACCCTTCTGTCAAGACCATTGTTTCTATATTTAAACCGTAGTAAACAGTACAGCACTGTCTCACTTGCCCACTCCATTTGGTGAAAACTTTTATTTTCTTCTTCCTGGTATTTTTTTATGACTTGTCATCCAAACACTGCACATTGTTGTCTGATTTTGTCAAATTGGGCTATGTATGCATGTGTTTGTTTATTGTGTGAGAAAATGGGTGGATCCTCCAGGGGAGATACGCTGTCTGCACTTAGACAGGCTCTTCCTCCTGGCTGATTACTGCACAGTCATAAGCCCCACAAACGGAAAGACACACACACACACACACACACACACACACACACACACACACACACACACACACACACACACACACACACACACACACACACTGCTGCCCCAAAAAAGGCCTGTCTTGCATAAACACAAAGATTGTTCCTTGTTTTCCTTTTTTGGCTTTCCAGTACCCCGACACTGACCATATAGTAGGGTTTTTAAAAAAATGTTTTAGCCGTCTTTCAGTGGTGCTATTTAAAGAGGCTGTCTTTAGGAGTGGGTGTAAGTAGCCTTAAGTAAAGCCTAACAAAAATACAAAAAACAAAATGAACTAAAAATAAACAAAAGAGGGAACCGGGGGAAGAAGAGGATGTGAAGAGATGGAAGCTCATGTCTGAACATTTAGTTTGTTTGTGTGCACAGCTGTCATCTGTCTTTATATGTACAAATACACACAAACAGACATTATTATACTCATTCCTGACTAAATGCTGTACATAAAATAGTCACTTGGGTGGTGTGTGCTATAATGCTTACAGGTCGATGATTGTATGTTAACTTTATTTATGATTTGTCATTTTTCTCCAGAAGTCAGTGTCGTTCCTCTTGAGTCAATAGCTGACCAGAGTAGGGAACTGTTTATTGCATAAGCTGTGGTAATGGGAAGGCTCTTTCTTCATCATTGTTCAACAATCCCACTGCTTTCATCATCAGAATTCAATGTCACGAAACACATACTTTAAAACTATCCCAAGAAGAATGTATATGTGTTCATGGCATCTGTCAGATTATACAGATGCCATTAGTTTCTGTTTATAGATGAATTATTCAAGATTATTTCAGTGAAAATCAGTGCAGTCTCTGCCTTGCATTCACCTAAATCACACCAAGGTTCGTGTCTAGAAAAGTGTCTTCTTCAAAAAGTCAATTTGGTGCCCAAAAGCAAGAAGATCTATAGGGGCTTTAACTGTTTCCTTCTCCTGCGGTGAACATTTTGGCCTACGTTTGAACCCTCTTAGTAATTAATTGTTTTATTAAAGTTCTCCCAAAGTGCAAAACATAAATTATCTCTCATTCACTCTGCAAATACTGAAAAGTACTGCTCCATGCTTTTTAGTATTGTTTCACGCGAACACTCAACACAAAAATGAGGTGATTGGGAATGAAATATAGTGGTCTTTGGCTGTGCTGCTCTCTGTTTATAATGATCTGCTTGTTAGTTATCAAACCCCTGACTCAATTATGTCCAACTCCTTTCAGAACACACCAGTGACCTGGTAATCCTTGTATTTATTGAAGTAATGCCTCAACTCAATCTCAACTGATGGTTTTAGTGTTTACTATAAATTTGTCCAGAGCACGGCTCAATGGCCTTGGCAATGGCAAATGAGAACATGATTATCTTGAGTATACAGAAAATGTATTTCTGACCATGCACAGAGCTGGGCAGAAGTGTGGATATGCACACTCAACCTTTTGGAACCATGGGAGTAGCTGCCATGGAAATCTGCTTTACATTATAGGCCAGGGTTTAAAGTTTGGTCGGAGCCTGAGAGAAAGTGTTTGGTCATCCTGTTGTTGCTATTGTTGTTGGTTTCCACACACCGCGGAGCAGGCGGCATGTGGAGGAAAAGTCATTATGGTAAATCATTTGCTAGTTATGGTCCTCAAGCCCTTGGTTTTACAAGGAGGTACTGAACAGAAAGTCAAGTTCACTCTACATGTACCTAATATTTAGTTTTTCGCATCCTGGTGTGATGGGATGATGAAGTGTAAGACACGTGGTGGTCAGTACATTCTCACCACATGACACACAGTTGCTGTTTCACACATATGTGGGACATAATTAGTCCTAAGTACATTCTGCGGTGCCAGTTTGACTTTACTGGGAACGACAGGAGAGTCAAAGCACTTTTGATTTAAGAAACTAATCTCTCAGTTTGATACTTAATCAGTCCTCCAACCATTGGTGGGATCTTGAGTCACCGTACGGAGTGTAAAATACAATAGCTCTCACACGAGCATGCACTCTAAGCACATCGAGACAATTAAAAGTCTTTATAGTTTACCAATCGAATGTGTCATAGTCAATCTTTTTTTAATGTATTTTTATTTCTCAAGAAAAATGACAGGTATAAATGTGGAGGTTACACCACTTCCTTGCTTTATTTGACTCATTGTGGTTCCATTAGCATCTTCACTTCCTTCCTACAATGACGGTACCCACTGCAAATGTGGTTTTCCTTTAATTAATGCCTCATTCAGAAAGTCCCTGCTCCTCATTGACACCGCATTGTATCTCCCCCCCACCATGACACCTTCGCTCACCTCCTACTCTTTGAATGCTTTTGTGTCCTCTGTGTCATGCCGCTCTGCCACAGCATTCCTCCATGACCAGTTCCTGTTCCGTCTCAAAACTGTACTGAGTAGGAAGAAGGAAAGAAAGAAGAAGAGAGTGGAGGGCTGATGCTGGCAGCAATGAGCAACAGAGAGACGTCAAGAGAGGGTGGCCCAGTGAGATCACTGCCACTGTGATGCCATGGAAATGCTGGTGGCCTTAACACATGACAATTTGGAGCTAAAAATGTATAAACATAACAGGACTGATGTTTATAGCTAATGGTAGGGTACAATTTAAGAGGATATGGCCTAACTAGCTCCCTATACAGCAGTGGATCTTCAGCCTGCCCTCCATAAACAGACAGAAGCTGAAATAACAAAGTGTCTGAAATGAGGAAGTGGGATTGTTGTGAGGATGAAAGGATGGAGGGCGGGGATGTTCAGCCAGCTTTTCGTCTGCTGGCGAAGAAATCTTTGTGTGAGTTCAACACTTTATAGAAACTCTTGACCTTCAAGTGAATAAATGGAAAATAAGCACTGCCAGGGTATTTGAAGACAACAGGCACAATATACACTGACCTAGACACAATGACACAATGGGGAGCCATTCGCATGTTGGTTGCCTTTTCCCATTATCCCCCTGTGTATAGTCACAAGTGGGGGAAGTTGCTATTTCAGTTTTATGTCAGTGTTTTTTACACATACACTAGGAGTCAAAAACACACTTCCTGGTTGTTTAATGGCATTCTTGGCAAAAGGCTGCTCATGTCTAAAGGTTTAAGAGCTGAGTTTCCCGTCAAGGAGAGATTTTTTTATGAGCTCAAGCTTTGTGTCTATGGAATGTGTATAAAATCCTACGAAGACCTTACCATGTCCTCAAGTATGCTTCTACCACTCAACGCACTGCTGGAATGCCGAGCATTACTAAGCAACATTACTATGTTACATTGTTATGTTCGGAGACGATCGGGCACCAAGGCTTTTAAACCTGGATATATTATGCAGTAATGGTAAATGTGGTGTGGTTTTACTCTCTGAGACAAGATCCTTTCGTTGTCTCACCGATGAAAAAATGGATTGAATGAATTTTAATGGAAGCTATTAGGCATTGTCAGTACAGAAGTTATATCACTATTTGTTTCATGGCTTTAGTTCATCATTCATTTAGGCATTTATTCAATTATGTATTATTTAACAGTGTATTTGTGACAACGGCTAAGTCGTCACAAATACAAGGCTGTTGACAACAAAGTTGACGACAAGACAACAACGAACTTTCTGTAAATGACTTTGTGTAATTACAATATAACTTTAAGTTGATTTTTTAAAAACTATTTTGAATGAACTGTTTGGTTAGTTTAGGCTACGAAACATATACAGTAAAGATTAAGATGGAATCCAACACATTTACATGCATGTGTACTTAGTGTTGCTGGTAAATGTACTCGGTTAAAACGTTTAATTCCTCAGTATGTGCTATAAGTACTCCTGCTAACACAGCCATCCCTACTGTACATTTAACAGGGTTTAATGTCTACTTGAGTTTAATTTTTGGGTTCCATCCATTGAACACGCCTGTTATATCCCTAAAAGTCCCTCATTGCACAGGAAAGTCTTGAGTGAGCACAAGTAAGTGGTTTTGGTGGAATAATAGCTTACCACTATGACAGACATACAGTGCATGGATAAACTTTGACAGTGTTTCAGTTCAAATGCAGGTTTTGACAGGAAAACACAGGAAGGTGATAAATGAGGCGTACATGCAAGAGTGGCGGCAATGTAAGGAGGGGCAGGAGAGGATGTGTGCTAAGTGTTACCTGGGGCTGTGTTCTTCTTTAAAGGTAAGACCTGAATGGAACATTATTTACACAAGATGGACTGACTCACAAAGATCACACTGTTTCACCCAGCTGTTTTGTTGTCCTCTCTCTCTTTGGCCCAGTATGTGTGGGCCTTGAGCCAGCTGTAGAAATCTGAGTAAGAGTATGACGAGGCGGCAGCACTCAGGTAACTTCAAAGATCCTTTTCCAACAAACATATCACATTTATCTCCAGGAATGTTCCACTGCCACAGAAATGCTTGCAGTCAGAGGCTGTGTTTAATAGCTTTTGTTTGACATGAAAGCGAATCACCAGTGAGTCCGTTGAACGCTCTTAATACACCTCTGTGTGCTCATACTCCCCAGGGGGACAAAGACCAGCTGAAGCCTGTTGTGGTCATGTAGAGCTTTATTGAAGTTTATGATCTTGTACTGACACACCAATATGGTATAAACAAGATGTTCACATGCATTTACTGTGACAAAGAGCAGAGCTCTCATGAATTTCTTGAATGAGGAAGGAATAGTTTTGAGGTTTACAGCATTCCTCTAAATACTTAGCACACTAATCCATTCTTGTCTAAATAGTTTCCATAACTCCTTTGTCTCAGGTATTGTGAATGTATGTCAGGTATGTTTGACATCTGCAACTACCACGGCACTGAAACTGCCATGGGGCTCTGGATAAATCTGAACCTGGTGGCACTGACTCACTGTCCTTGCATCACATCAGGAGAGGGATCTGATGCAATGCAATGACATTGAGAAAGTGATATGTGGCACAATTCACCCAGATATTACACTGCTGGGATACAGGGGTGGAGACATAGTATTGTAAGCAGTTCGAAACGAGAAGCCTTTTATAGTCAGTAGTATTAGTAAGCACTCAGGATAATTACTTTTTCACTCCCATCTGTTTTTGCCTTTTCACCCACTACTAAGTGGCATAATGAGATCTACAGCAATAAATGCCAGACTGTTGCCTCTGAGCTTTGTCCTAATGTGTGCGTAGATAACCAGTAAAAGCTGGTTCTGGTAGATTTGAATCACTCTTAATTCCCATTTTAAAGATGTTTTTGAATTATATTGTCATTGTTCCTCAAAATGGAAAAAAAAGACACATGGATTATTGAATAAATCTTACATATTTCCAATTGTTTTTCATTAGATAATGTTTTTCTGTCAATTAAGTATGAAAAGCAACTTGAAAAATTACAATGTCCATTAAAAGCAAATTGAGAATACTGGAGAATGTTGCCATTGGGATCAAAACACTGCACCAGAGCTACTGTATTCATCAAACATTGATCCACAAAAACTGAACTGCTACTGCTAAATGGAATTGGAAGCTTTTTAAAGTATAAATAAGTGATATATAAATATATTTTCAAACATGCATGTTTCATACTAATCCATCTCTGGATTTACTCTGACCAGTCACACAGCATTGTCACTCATACAAATAGAAAATAGGGAAATTATTGGCAACAGAAAATCATACATTTGGATATAATTAATTCTGAAAATAAATTAATTCAAAATAAAAGAATGTGTCAAATAAATAACATATAACGTATAATGGTCATATTTTTTCATAATGACGTTTATATTTACTTGATGCTTGAAGTTTTTATTTCTCGATTCTTTCTTGATCATATCATTATTTATGTATTTTTTTATAGTGGCAGCTTTAGTCCTCCAAAGTATCATACCTTTAGTCAAATTTGTGAATGGAGAATGTTTATGTGGAGTACAACATACCGGTATGGGCTCTAACAAACTGTGTGCTGTCAGTTTAGGGTTGGGTGAGGCTGAGCAGGATGACCCAGTGATTCAAGTAGAATGAATGGATCCGGACACGCCTGCAGGAAAGACGCTGCCTGTGTAACCAACACTATTCCAGTGTTGCAAAACACCATCCTACACTTGTTTTATTGTGTTATTCATCAATTGCAGGAGACATGGCTAAAACATAATTGATTTCCAAATAAGGAAAGCATAAAATGCAGTGGTAAAGAAATATAAAGTCGTATTTTCTAGTGAACTCTTAGTATACATTAGAATAGTGCAACTGCAGCTGACAGAGATCCATACTGGTCGCTTGTCAGCTCTTAGTATCTCATGCCATTCCTGTAAATAATTCCTGAGGCAGCCCTCTGTAAATATTTACTGTTAACCTGCCACCGACCTGGAAACATACAGGTCGGCAGAAAATGCAAAGCAGTCCGGGAAGAAACCTAAAAAAGAGGAAGATCCAGAGGAAATTAAAAGTGAAAAGGGCAGGTTTTGGTTCTCCTTTGACTCACTTTGCAACATATTTGTATCCTTGCCCTTCCTGTGGTTTCATTTCTTGAAAAAGGTATTTCATTATCATCTTTCTCAAGGCATCACACATTGAGATATTGGTAAAGTTTCCTTCTTTTTAAACCTATATCACAAACAATCTCATCACACCTAGTGGTTTTTAGTCATGCGGAAACATTTTAAATTCAACTTATTAACCTTTTCTTCAAAGTTCAAAGAGCGCCCATTATAGAATGAACCACAACAATATCTCAAACACTGACCTATGTAACATTGTCCCGTGGCAGCAGTCTAAAGCTGGACTTTGCAGCACTGAACTGATATCACCTCATATGGCAATTTCTGCAGGTTAAGTAACTTAGAAACAGAGAAACCATAACCTACCCCAATTTCCGTTAATATCTAATAGAACAATGATCTGTACCAATAGATTCTCTAATGGAGCATGTGTGGTCCTTTTTGTGAAACCAGCCTTTGAGGGAAGACATCACTGATACCGTTGTGTCTTACTCACTCATTTCTGATCTGTCTGAAAGGCAGAGAGTCATAATAAGATCAGAATCTCAATGTCATATAATGCTCTCTGGCTTCGGTATGCACTCACACGTATGGACACACACAAGCAACAAGGCTAATTCACTCCTTGCTTTTTATCCTGCTCTTCTCTGGTGCCTGTGTAATAGGAGCTGGCTGTCCAGCCTTTCTCAAAGAATGGAAAATGTCCCAACGATAGATCAGACTCTCCTGACCTTCACACAATGCTGCTTTTGAAAGACTAAATGTCTCTGCACACGAGCCAGGGAGTTACTGTTAGTGTGTGTGCTGTGCGTAGTAGGACTATGAGAGGGGAATCCCTGAGACAAATAGGGTTTTTTACAAGCCCAGCAATTAAATGGTGCATTTTGCCAACATAAACGTGCTCTTTCACTCTTTTTCTATACAATGTGGTTTATTTCACAAGCCAGCATAACATTAATATATGGAACATAATGTGTTGATTTTGAGGGAAACGGAAGAGAAAAAACCTTTGTCACGAATAAGACAAGTCTGTCTGCCTGGGGTTTCCTTGACCTGGTGATGCCTCCCATAATGAAAATCCTGGTTTGTTTTTTTAACATGGACCACACTCACATCCTGCAGGGAGGGAATATGGCGGCGGTCTCAGCTGCGCCTTGTGGATTATGTGAAATATGCGGAGGATGTGTGGGAGACAGACAAATTCAGTTTGACGTGAAGGATACTGGAAAGAAAAACCAATCCAAGCAGACAGTCTGACTTAGCTGACACACAGGAGCTGATGAAGTGAAGAAAAAGTGTATATGTCAAATCACTATCAGCGCTTGTATTTCTCACTCCAGAGTGGAAATGTTGACATTTAAGATATTCCGACAACTTGTTAGTTCAAACACCCATGATACACACCCATTTTTACGCATTTGATCGTTTCGAAAACCTGCAGCAACTATAAATACAGAGAAGCAGCTCTACAGCTATAGCATTAGCTCTGTCAGATTCTGAAGCAGTGCTGCGAGCTAAATGCTAACCTTGGCATGCTAATTTGGTTATCATGATAATACTAACAAGCTGATGTACGTGGGTATAAAGGTTTCCATTACAAACACAACAGTGTACTTTGAGTTTAATGCTAATTTCATTATACTAAAATGCTCCAAAGGACTATGCTAACATTTTTAACACATTAGTTTTTTAAGTATAAAGTTTCCCTTAGGAGGATGGGAATAGTATTGGATAAATGAAAAGAGTCGTGTTGACCAATAAAATGTAATTGTTGAATGCTTGTAAAAGTCCACATAGAGAGCCAAATAGTCCGAAAGCATTGACCGAAATGCAATCTCTGACCATATCCGCTATCCTCTGATATATTTTCATTGGTTTAAAATTAGCTTGTAAATTGTGTACTTGTGAAACAATCCCATCATAACAGCAATTGCATCAAATTTCTTATTGATTTGCAAACAATGACTGACAAACAAACCACACCGGAAAAAAAGAATCCTCAATAAAGAGTCAGGAAGTGTTTCTGATTCACAGTTACACAGCTGTTAGTTGTAGGCTATCACAATGAATCATGTGTGTTGCCAGAATGTATCTTGAGAAACAATGCTTTTATCAGGCCACTGACAGTGAGTGTAGAGGAAATAAACTGGTGAAGGTGTGTAGTGAGGTGTTGACATAGGTGCTCTGTTTGGACATGTTGCGAGCACAACCTATCAACCTGTCATGGCATCACACTGAGTGATCACTCCTCTCACGATACAGGAATGCAGCGCAGGCTTCCCCGTCTCCCAGAAGCCTGTATGTGGTACTTTTCCAAAGCACATCTGGAGTAGTTTTCCAAAGACAAGGGACTTCACAACACAGATTAACAATACATTTTTTATGAAACGCTATTATTGCCAATAATTACACTTGTACTCTTCCCCTCCTGTATATCTTTTTCCCCACCGTTTTGTTTCTAATTGTGTTTCTGTGAGATCACTCATGCCACAAACACACATCACAGATTACAGCTATCAACATGCTTGATTTATAGCACCTATGTATCTGCCCACTGTATTCTCTTCTCACTGCTCAAAGGTCGTTAAACACAGCACCCACCAACAGCTGTGGCTCATGTTTATTGCCAGAACAATCTTGGATTTTAAAAGGTACAATTTTACCCCATTGCATCCCACAGAAAACACTCAATATGAAATGTAGCAATCAACATCAAACATAACAGTGCAAACAGTAGGTGTTGTGAGTGGGAGTTAAAGGTGACAGTGGGGTACCCAAACATAGTATACTGTATACTGTGTGAGCATAGACAGCATTCCCCTCGATTTTACTCTGTATTTAGCAGCCGACCCCCACCTCCATGACAAGGATCTACAGACCATCATGACCTCACCATCCAGGAGGCTTGTGCATTCACATGGTCAGGGGACTGCGGGTAGCAGGCGTGTTAATATACATGAGGTCATTAAACTGGACACATACACACACCCTTACACACCCCAGACTTGACCCCAACATTAAAATTAACCCCATGCACTGTGTTTAAGGAGTGCACAGCATGCATGCATGCAGCAGGGAAAGGGTGAAAAGATGCTTTTTTTTGGGACTTCTCAATCCGGGTGTTCGACAAGCATTGGTACCTTTTTTCAGCACTCATCCCAATAAAAAATGTACTTGGGGTTTATTGTTTTTATCTGTAGTTTGACGAGAGTGTGTATATGGGGGTGTGTTATTAATACCCCAGAGTCAGTCAGTTCGGGGGATTTGAGAGGCTTCTTTGGTTTCAGTGTTTCTGAGCTCACATACAAATTTCCCTACATGGCGGGTTTCTTCGCCACTCCGATGTGCTAACGACTTGGCCCCTCGCTTAAAATGCCAGCCCGTCGGACCCCATGCTGCAGGGCATTGGTTGCATGAGCAGAGTGCACATCCATAGGGCAGGAGTCTCTCAGAGCAGGGGTTGAATGTAATCTAGAACACTTTTGACAGGTTTAGTTTGAATGTGATTGAAACCCCCTGAGGGTCCTTGAAAATCTGTTAGGGATCGTTGACAACCACTGTCATCTACCCCAACAATGCTTTTCGTGGTACACAAAAGCCCTATATCCTTTGGGAGTGTTCAGTGGTCAGCAGCAGAACACTGTGGTTGCAATGGGCAGCTCCCAGAAATGACATGCAGACTTGCACACTCAGCTTTTCTTTCCTAAATTTAGGCAAAACAACAACGCATACAAAAAAGATATATGCACAAAAACTGCAGTTGATTTGAATAGTTTTCAATTTAAAATATATATTTTAGGTATTATATTTATTTTGTTGTTATCAATGTTAACTCATGTTTTCGACTTTTTTACTATTAAACAGCTATGTTCTCTAATTTGAGCAAAAAATCTATGAAAAAAAAGTTAGAAAATCCGTCATAGATCCTTGAAGTTCTCTTCAGAGTAGTTACAGTCGTGCTTTGTGGTAAAAACTTAATGTAGGATATTGAGCCGTGACACAGCATGTTTGTCTGCCTGTCATTCTCTGACCTTGTGCCTGTCCGTCTGCCCGTCTGTCTGCTTTAATACTATCTGTCATTACGTGCTGTCTGTCTGGCCATCTATTTGCAGACAGTCTATCCTGCGTGTATTTGACAGTTGATGTGTTATTCTGTCTGTGTGTCTGAGTGATGTCATTCAGGTGCAGTGTGCCAAGTCAGAAAGCCCAGGTTTCACCATCTGCTTTTTATCCCCTCACACCCTTTTTTTCTGTCATCTGACACCTTGCAGTCTGGGTCTCCTGGGGATGCGTGCACATATGCTTGTAGAAAAAAAAAGAATGTTTACAGGTATGCACTTCGACACATTAGATGGCATGCAGATGTTTGGTGCTGTGCTGTAGGTCCAGTAGGACAGCGTGACCTGTAGCACTGTTGTGGTCAAGCTGTGAGGTGTTTTAAATAGTCAAGCCCTGGGATTGGACTGTGGTGACTGATGGGCCACACTTTCCCTTCCTCGCTCTCTGCCTGTCTGTGCTGCTGCATTGCGATGATGGATGCCCAACCCTCTGTAAATATAGCCTTGCCCCAGCTAGTTAGCATGGTTGGCATGACCCAGGCCAGTGGTCACAAGCTAAATATATATCCAAAATAAATACTTCCAGATTCAATTCTCAAGTGTTGTTTGGACAGGCTGTAGTGTATGTCACACATAGAAAAACAGCAAGCAATACATTTTGTGATATAGCAAACACAATGGTCTAAACATTGCACCATTTTTAAAGTCTAGTAAACATTGAGTGGTACATTTTTTTAGAGACCAGAGGAGGAAAACACTGTGGTCCTGCAACTGTGTACTAAAGGTTTGCCCAATGATGCGGTGACTGTGTCGGCGAGTCACTGCGGTGGTAACAAGTCATTGCCATGGTTTCCATCCAAACTCTTATTTTGTGCTCAAATGCACTGATACTGAGGAATGGATGCTGTGGGTGGAGAAGTTGCCAGCCAGCCAGCAGTGACCGCAGTAAGTGACGCAAGTGGAGAGGCTATGATGTTAGTTTGGCACTAAGAGTTCATTCAGGTGTGATGTTCTAAACAGCAGTGAACTGCCACACCTGCTGATCCGTCGATCCAGAAAAAGAAACAATGGCACTTTCACAGTAAACAAATCTTCTTTATGAGATAAAAGAGGCATCAATGTACGCATTCACAAGGCCGGGACACTGTGCCACAAATCTGTGAGCTGTTTTCTGGAAATAGGCCAAAGAGGTATTCAAAAGGACAAAATATTTATAATCTGGCAGAACAGGACAACAGAGTCTTTGAGAAGAAGTAGCTTATCAGAGTGCTGCCACCGTGACCGCGCTGGTAGGATGGAATCTGGCTGTGTGAGAGTTTCCATTCTGTCCACAACAATAGAAGGCCTTCTCCGCCTGCTCTCACAGTGCTGACTCGCAGTGCTACACCCAAACATGTAGCTGGTTTTTCCCCTTCGCTGTTGTTTTGATATAATACATCATCACCTATGAAGACTAATGCATGATAAAGAATAGCCAACATTTGACTATACTCATATCAGGTTTTCCCAAACATTGATCGTATACACAGCTGTTAACATCTGGTTGCATCATTCCCTGCATCTCATTAGCGTGTTACTAGGTAGAAATCATATCTATGCCTTTAAGTATGACACACTGGAGAATTGGCCTTTTGAAAAGTTGCCCTGTGGACAACCTTACTTAAAACAAAGGTATGTTTTTATTACATTCAGTGTTACTTAACAAAAAGCATCATCCTTGATGTCACATGCTATGAAACAATGCATGAATCAAATACCAAGCTGATTTTGCATTAATATAATATATTGGAAACATCCATGTTAAGCTCCTTAAATGCTACGTAAAGTGATTGCACAGTTTAGTGGCAACCAAACTGTGCAGTTAATCTGGTGACCCCTATACACTTGCCTCAATATAACCATCCATAAGTGCAGGCTTTGCATAATAATAGTGCATTGGAGATCAGGGCTTAGTATCTGTTTAATGTACAAAGTCTTAATTCTGTCTGGAAAGTAGTAGGAACTTCTTGTGCCGCTGGGAAAACTCCTCAAAGACTGTGCTGAAAATCAACTTGTTTTATTATTATTATTATTATTATTATTATTATTATTATAGTAGGAAAAGTGGATGTGTTTCTTCAGCAAGGAAGACGTAGAGACCTGCAGAGCTTTTTCAAAAACATACCCCTTTGACTGATATCTATCTTGCATTTGTGGGTACTGGACGTCTTGTCAATGTCATGTATTAAAAAAAGCTAAGCCTTGGCAGTGTGTGCCGCTTAGTGCTGAAGGGAAGGTATGACAGAGAGCTCATTAATCTGTTATCACACTGTGCCTCCACCCATCAACACAAAAACAGACTTGACACAAAGCTGACTTAAGCCCTGACATGAGATGTTCTTCATCTGATCTTGTAGGTTTCAGGCGAAGATATCCATCACATTTTTTGAACAGGAGATTATAAATTACTTTCTAAAAACAAAAACATAAACATCACATAAACTTTTGTTAATATGTTACCTGCTGCCTGAAAAAAAACACGTCTTTCTCAGGTATGACACCTTCTCAATAATTATCAAATACAATCCGGGGGCAGAGACCTGCATGACAAATAATCCGGACAACAAAACTATAAAGTTCAGCCCATTCAGGTTTGTTTTGTTTGTCCCTTAGTTACTGACCGACAGGCTCAGACTGGTTATTAGATTAAATTTAAAAGAGCCCTTTCTTGTAATGAATGCGCAGAAGTTGGTTATAGCATTGTATCAGTTCAGCCTACAAATGAAGGGTAATGTTGCTATAACCTGCTGGATTTTCAAGTGTCCAAAAAACCACAGCCATAAAGAAAGGAGGTATATAACTCCCAAATGTGTTTAACTGAATGTCCTATACAACAGAGAACTTAATGTTCAATATTCAGAGCACCCTAGATCACACTGATACTGGGATACTTCTTCTGGGCTGGTTGCCCTGGTTATTTTTAGAACTGTGATATTTAATTAAATGGGACTTGTTCAACACAACTTCAACTTTTACTGACTTAATAAATGAATATCATACTTGATTAATAGCACAAACAACAAGCATGATCTCCACGTCTTTGCCTTTCCCTGATAATTTGGTGTTGACCTGTGCTAACGCTGCATGCAGGATCTTAGGTCCTCTAAATAATTTTATTGAGCTTCTTAATCGAGAGAAGGGAAACATAAATATTACTGTTTCCACAAAAAATGTGAGAATGATGCATTACTATTATTAGTGTCTGCTCTTATGTCTAATAGTCACATTATTAAACGACCGATGTCTACTGTTGGTAAGGCCGGGGCCACCCTTGAATGACTCATTACTTTTACCTCATGCCCTAGGAATTCAGTGACCCACACACACTATTCAATAACCTGCCAGCCAAAGGAGGCCAAAGGCCGATTCCCAGGAGATTCCCTCATATTATTATCTGCCAGACCTCTCTGCAGTTGTCTGCAGTCCATGTGTGTTACCGTCACCGTCCAACTCAATATGTACAGCTTTGAGAAACAGTGTAGCGAAAGGCTGACATGGCATGGTATCAATAAGAATTTAGACATGTCATCAGCTCTGAGTGATTCAGGACGGCGCAGCGAACAGCTTGTTCCTGTCTGTCAATAAGTCACCTCTCTCGCTCAGCAGCCACTCACACACACATGCATCGGTCTCTCTCTGCTCATTCCTTCCATTCCTCATTGATCTGCCATGCAGGCCCTAGGAGGAAGAGGAGGAAGAAGAGGACGGGTAAAGTGATCAGGCTATGACATCATTTTGTGGCTACCTCATCCTCAGCGAGAGTGTGTGTGTGTGTGTGTGTGTGTGTGTGTGTGTGTGTGTGTGTGTGTGTGTGTGTGTGTGTGTGTGTGTGTGTGTGTGTGTGTGTGTGTGTGTGTGTTGGGGCTCTAGTGGTCTAGTCCTGAACACAAGGCTAGACTCATACTTTAACTAACAATTTCCTCCCTAGACATGAGGGGTCCTGAGACACCGGCGGGAATAGACTAGTCTAGACTAATGAATTCCACTATAACTAAAAACATCTCTTTAGAGATCCATTTTTGTCCGTTTACATCGTGGCTCATATCAACAGTAAAAGGAGACGGACGACCCTACACTTGCAATGTGTTATAGGAAATGACTATGGAGAAATTAACGTGGTCAGAGGGAAATTGCAAACATTTAAAAGAAGTATAGGATACTTTTATGCAATTCCTGGAAAGTGATCAGGCTCCAATTATATATTAAGATTGATAAATACACCTATAAGTATTAATATTACTGATGTGGTCTTTATAATATTATTATTATAAACATTTTTGGTTTTTTGACTACAGGGAGGTGAACAAAAATATAATGTTATAAAAACAGCTTGGGTCTGCCAAAATCAATATTTGAGACCCATATTGCAGGCTAGTACAGTTGAGTCATGCGAAGTTTTATAATGTCTTGAAATCTACACAGTCAGACAGGTAGGCATCCCACCTGGTGGAGAGAGAAGGCCGTCTGTGACACATGCAGAGTCATTATTATTCTCTGTGGTTGCTACATAACAAACCGAATGCCGGAAGTCAAGGTTTGAAATGTTCACCGGCTCACGTTTGTCTGGCCCTCCTTTTCTTATTACTGTCATTCTTGCTTCATTCATTCGCTTTCACAATCTGCACACACCTGCTGCCAATAACCCCGCCCACATCCTCCTTGAGAAAAAGCTCTTATAAGGGCATTTACCTGAGTGCGTAGGTATGGCAAACTTTGAGATAAAGGTGAGTTAATGAAGTTTGCTCTCCCTTGTATGTCGTCATTTCAAGTGTGTCCCTTTTAATGGCCTTGTTACATTTTTTTCAACGTCATATCAGGCAATAAAGGTATATAGAGCTAAGGGGAAACTGGTGATAATGGTGGACATCTAAGGGATGGAACTCAGATGCTTTTTTGAAACACTTTATTTAAGTATAAAATATTTGCTGGTCAAATATTGAAATTGAAAACAAGAGATGGGAAAATTGCACTCAAGTGGAACTGCTCACCATATAAATGCACACAATATGTAACACAAGTAGACATACTACAATCCAGGACAGGTATGTCAAATCAGGGAATTTGTAAAATATGATCTTTGCTATGTCGGCGACCTTTCCCAGCTAAATCTCACCAATCTATGCTCACAATAAAGCTTTGCAGCCAGACAGAAGTTACTAATCTCAATGTCTGCCAGGTATCAGACTTTCACTTCATGATCTGGGTTCTCCCTTTGATTGATACATCACACATACAGGCAGTCATAGACAGACTGACTGAAAAACAAAGCAAACCTTTATTCCTCTCTGAGTCAGAGATACAGTCATCATTAGTTACAATTTTCACTTTTATTAAAAATGTATTAAAAAAAAGTAATCTATTTCTGGCTGCACAATCAGAGGTTACTCGCTGGAAAATGTCAGGAAGCACTTAACGTATTTTATTCCATACAACCTACTTATCATCACTTAAAACTCTTCCCATTATCTAGCAGCCTGGCCCATGCCACCCACTTTTTCTATCATACTGACAACAGAAAGACTTTTCCATCGACCAATCAGCCCCCTAATGGGTAAAAACATCAAACATGGTTCCTGAGTCAAACCCACCCACTCCCTCCAGGGTGTGGTAGAGATGATAGGACTCCCACGATGTGTGTGTCCTCACATTGTAGGGGAGAAAAGTGGCCACAGAACCATAACAATAACAGACATACTGGAAAGAGCCCTTCGAATGAGGTCATGGAGTCTGTTTAGTGTGTATGTATGATAGGAATGAACTGTAGTCCCACACGATGGGGAGGATGTGTCTGGAAAATGTTAATCAGTGGTCAATTATCATTAGGAAAAAGGTACATTATTATAGAAATTAATTATATTTTTTTCATGAGAGTTTGTAAACAACGGTTTTTGATATCATTTTGCTGTTAAATGTTGCCCGGATTTACTCAAATTCATCAAGATTTGTATCAGTTTATGGCTTCTTAGGCCACTTCATAAAAACGTTTTTCTTCAAGTGTTCAATGTAACATGGATCATTTTATGTGTCTTTCTATCAGATTTGACACACTTGTTTTAATTAGGTAAATCAAACTTCATAAAGCTGCTTCTTTGAAATGGCCCATAATGTGTGGAAGTGATTAGGTGTGCCAGTACAGATTAGTGTGTGAAAGGTGTGTCTCTAATCTTTATCCAGGATGTGTGACAATACAGTAAATAAACTTGACATGCTGTTGCTGTGCAATTATTACGTTTGAAATGATAAACTTGGTGGTCACCTTTCTTCTTACTATAATGACTTGCCATAAATACACGTATTCGGTGTCCTGCCTAGTAACTGGTTGGCTGTTGTGTGGTATACCAGTCCCTTTCTTATCAGCAGGCCACATCAGCATCTCTATTATACTACAATAAGCATTCCTATTGATAAAGACTGGCAAGGTGTTCAGGGCTAAATATAACCCACAAACCGATACCAGACATTTGGCCAGGTGCTCTTAATGTTATATACCCTCCAGATGTGGTGCTGTAGGTCTTTGAGCTGCCTCTTAAAGATGAAACAGCATTTTGTTCAATCGGGCACATGCACAGCCACAGTCTTAGCTACTGGTCAGACCTCTAATTAATTTTACTGCCATCCACATCAAGGAAAGGGGAAAACACTTTTGTCCCTCTGGACGAACAAATTGGGTTCTGGTTTCAATTACCATGCTCAGGTTTTGATTAGGAAATCATAAAACTGTGTTTTACAGTGACTGGCTCCTCTAACGAGAGGTGAGCCGATTAAGATTTACATTCAGGATAGGACTTCCTCTGCTGCTCTGGCGGTCTGTGGCACCCTCCAGTGGTTTACAGTAGTACAGTGTGCTGCTTCAAATTTACAGCAGACACATCTTTATTAGCTAAATGAATGTTTTCCCTGGATTACAAAAAATATGGAGGATAAACAAGATTTCAAAACCCTTCGTTAGGCTTCAAATTTACACTAGATCAGTACCAAAATCACTGATTGATATAACGTGTAATTCAATGTTGCTGTTGTACAGTGTTTAAAGTTACAGCGCCCTCTAAAGGCTAAAGGCGAAACCTCTAAGGTTTTGCTGCGAAATAACAGTCCTTCCGTGCAAACCCCACATTGTTGCCTTTTTCATATTGTATAATTTTAGGATATTGAAGTGTGTCTGTACACATGGCCAATGAGACACTATTCCCATTAAGAGTCACTCATGTACAATTAAGCCATATCTCTCACTGAGGATTGCATTGTTTATCTGAAAAACAGTGACTCTCTAATAAAGTTTGTGAGTTTGTTTACATATTTTAAGACTGTATAACCGTATCAAGAAAGCTACATAAATGTACATGTGTAGTATTACCTACATAATAGTATTTTAATTAATAAAAATAATAAAAATAAAAAGGTGTCATGGTATTTCATATGTGATAACGTTTATTGGCATTTTCATTGCAGACATCAGGTGCACAAACTCAATCATCCAAAAAACACAATTACAACATAAATATGAGGTTCTTTTAAAACAGTTTTTTCAAGTTTTGTTGAGATGTTTGTGTTAAAGATGACATATCGGTAAATCAGTTAACAAAATAATGTGTAGTGCCTCTGTGCATTACCAGTGATGTTATGTATCAAAAGTGACAAAAAGTGTAAAGATCATTTTAAATTTAGGGAATAATTTTGAGAACACCTCATAGAAAAGGCTAACTTTCTTGTTTTCAAAACCTTAAACTCAAGAATGATATATCGTGCGCTATTAAAACAGCCTAGCACAGAACAAGCAGCAGCAAATACACAACAACCAAAGAATGAATATCTTCAGTTGCAATGTGAAAACTCAAATAACATTACAGGCTAACATTAGACACCCCCTTTATATACTGTGTATTTAAAACCAACAGGCTCCAGGAAGGCGGCCTCTGTCCTCTATTTCAGGACCTTTTCCCCCCTGTTGGGGGTAGGTTGGGGGGGTGTTTGTGGTAATAGTCTGGTGGGGTGGGATTGGGACTTGCATTCATCCCTGTGGGGACATAATACATACTCTCCAGGTAGCTCTGGTCTAGTGGTGGATGGTTTTGGGGTTCTGGCTTGGGCCCCTGGCCGGAGGGATTTCTGTAGCTGACCCCAGGCCCCCCCGGGTGCATTGTTGATGCAGCTTCAGGATATCGAGGAGGCTGAGGCTGTGCCTGGGGGTGGGCTTGGGGAGGAGGAGCTGCATAGGGCATGTACTGCGGAGCAGGAGCATACATGTTGGGGTTGTGGAGAGATGTGTAGGGGGCTGCTGAAGGAGGATACAAGCCTGAATGGGACATTGCTTGCTGCGGGATGAGCACTTCCACATATTGGCCAGTCTCAGGGTCAAACAACATTTTCCTTAGCGGCTGTACAGGCACTTCAATGTAAAAATACTTCCCTGTCTCAGGATCTAAAAGCACTCTGCGAGGTGTCTGTCCATAGTTACTCTCTGAGTATAAACTGGAGCTGTCGCCCCCATATTCAGAGCCATAGGAAGGCCCCAGACTTTGCGGGCCACACAGGTACTGGGGATCCATTGGAGGAAGGCCGGGAGAGTGGTTGTGGCCAGGATCACTGTAAGGTGCCCCAGCCATGCCAGGCGGCTGTTGCTGAGGGGATCTGTGAACAGGGGGTCTTCGAGGGTCAATATGCTGGGTGGGCACAGCAGGGCAGGTCTGCATAAGTGATGGATGGGGTGGGCAAGGAGCGGGCTGATGGAGAGGCTGGTACATGGTCTGGGGCTGGCTTGGACCAAGTGGACTTGATTTAGGAGAGCCACGCTGGTAGCTCATCTGCTGAGGGTCAGGTCTGCACTGATGGGGACGAAGCGGGGGCTGAGCCACTTGGTAAGGTAGTGCCTGGCCTGGAGAGTGTGGAGCAGCTGGAGGAGTGTGGTTATGGGGGCTGTGGTGATGGTGAGAAGAGGTGAGACCAGGGTGGGAAGGGCAGCCAGCTGTGCAGGAGCAGGGAGGAGGGCGGGAGGCGGGTTGATAGCGATTAGACCTCTTAGCTGTCAGATCTGGGAGCATTAGGGGACTGAAGCTCTCTCTTTCATCATAGCTTGGCGGGTCATCGGAGGCGTAAAAACGCAGGTCATCTGTCCATTGAGAGCGCTCTCTGGAAAGCGATCTGCGGTAAGGCTGGTGCATGTATCCTGGCACTTGTGTTGAACCAGCTGAGGGATGTCTTGTATTGTTTGAAGTGACTGGCATAGATTGTTCATTAGAGTATGCTGCCCGGGAATACTGGGGTTGGCTTTCTGGATCCATAACAGCTGGCTGTGTTGGCTGGTTGGCTCCAGCTGAGTCACGGACAGGGACAGGGTTAACTTGTGGGTCAGACACTAGACCTGGACCTGAGGTTAAAACTGGCCCTGTGGCTGATATTGGAGCTGTAGCAAATGTTGTGGGTCTTTGCGTATATCTGGAGTTCTGAGGCAACGCCCCTGGCTTTTGCTGCTGACCTTTGTCTTTGGATGCCTCTGTCTCTGATGGGGCTGTTGAGGGGTTTGAGGGATTTGAGATGGTGGTTGCTGTTGCTTTGCAAGGTGGAGGTTTGAGGCTGGAAACTGCAGACACAGCAAGTTTTCTCGAATAGTTTGATGTTGATGTGGAGTCATTGGATATCTTTCTATAGATTGTTGGTGAGGACACGACAATTGTTTGAGGCCTCTCCTCTCCATGTGGTTTGACAGTAGATGTTGTTCCTGATGGTCTCTGTGCTTGATTTGGCATTGCTCCTAAATCTGCAGGTATAAACTTGCAGCTTGGTTTTGGAGGCACCACTGGCTTTTGAGAATTTTTAGCTATAGATTTAACTTCAATGGCTTGAGGCCTGCTGTTTCCTGTAGAGTTTGTGGGCGTCTCTTGTTTCTGTGTTTCTTTAGACAGTGACGTAACCTCAATTGGTTGTGGTCTAAATCTTCTAACTGCAGGTGACCTTGGGGGGAAAGTTGGATCTTGTCTTTTTACTGCTTCAAAATCTCCATGTTCCTTCGCTTTGGCGGTAGATGTTTGCTCCTGCTTATTCCTCAATGAAGGAGCATTTTTTTGTATTTCAGTGTCTTTCACGGTAGGCTTACTGCTTATCATGTCATTTCCTCTGGTTCTTGTAAAAGTGTCTGTGTTGTCAGATTCTACTGAGGGCCCAGATGTGGTTGATGAGGAGGAAAACGTCCTCTCTCTATGAGACTCGATCCGACCACCATCTGTAGGAGTGGTGGTCTGAAGAGGGATCTCTAGGCAGTTCACATGCTTATGGGGAACACATTTATCTCCAGGTGCATTCTGGTTGTCACCCTCCACTGCTCCAATGTCAGCGTGGAAGCCTTTTTCCTTTAATAACATGGAAACTGAGTGTCCACTACTACCTGTGCTAGTGAGCCCAGGTGAAAGTGAAGCAGCTTGGGCTTGGAGTGGCGTGGGCTTCTCAGCCCCAGCTTGAGATGCAGGTGTTTTGGTTGTGCTGAACCCATCCCTTATTAATACAACAGCAGTGGAAACCTCTCTCTCCTTACTGGGCATTTTGGGGAGGCTCCCGAGCATGGGAGGTTTCCTGTCTGTTCTAACCATCGCAGGTTTGTTATCATCGCCTGGCACTTTATGCATTTGTGTCATAGTCTCTTTTGTTTCTTCTGCCATGTTTGGAACATGTTGACATGGCTTTGCAATTATTTTATTTTCTGAGGTGTACATTTTTGTGTTTACATTCAAAGGGGATTGTCTGCTTACCTTTGTGGTGAGCTTTGGAGAAGCCTCTGGTTTGTCGCATTGATTCTCTGAGTCTTCCTTGCTACATGGTTTTTTATGTTTGCCTTCTTTCCAGCAAACAGCTTTGTATTCTATTTGCATTGGCTGTGGACGAGAAAGAGGACTTCCTTTCCTCTGAAGAGGTGGAGATAAGGTTGGCAGCTTTAGGTCTTTTGCGCCCTCTTTCTGTTCCTTCGTCCTCTCCCCCATTTTTATCTCTCGTCTTGCCTCTCTCTCCCTCTGTGCAATGATCTCTTCCCTCCTTTCCTCTTTAATTTTTTCCTTCCTTTCCTCTTTTAAAATGTCCATCCTTTCCTCATCCCCATTTGATGGCAATACAGCACTAGTTGCCTTGAAGGAAAGGTTATATGTATTTTTTACAAGCCGCCTCACATCTCTAACTTTGTGAATGGGGACCTTAACTTTATTAACATCATTTTCATCTTCTTCTTCTTCTTCTGATTTGTCATCTACTATAGTGTCCAGACTACCCTCTTTTATATCTGGGGAAGAAGCCCAAGGTTTGATTTCTGCCTCAGGTGTGAGACAGACATTTAGGGAGGTTTTCTTTTTTTCCACGGCTTTGAGTGTAATCTCCTGTGTTTGTGACATGTAGGAGCCTTTGCCAGCCTGTTGAAGTTGTTTATGGTCCTCTTTGTTTACACATTCCTGGTCTCTGTTTGTCACCCTGGCCTGCGTGCTGCTGGCTCCAGTGGCAGAATGAGCTACTGTTTTACAGGCGGTGGCATTTGCTAAATCACCATCCGACGTTCCGTCCCATGTTATACTTTCATCTGCTCGTTTTAATCCAGTACTTGACTGTTTACTTTCAAATGGCACTTTCAATTCTGATCTTATTTCAGATTTCAGTGAGGTTGGATTCCTGCTTTGAGAATCACCATCTTCACTCTCAGACTGTGAAAAGTTAACACTTCGACTGCTGCTGGATGAACTTGGCCTATTACTTGATCTAACTCCAAAGCTTTTTGTTGGTTTAGCTTCATCCTCTGTGTTTGGTTCTCTTCTTACAGGAGGACCCTCAGATATATACTCTGACTGAAGACTGGAACTCAACTTAGGTTTTGGTTCATTGTTTTCCTCAAAAGCAGGGCTTTCTTCTTCTCCCGCCTGCTCATTAGAATTTCTCTCAACAATCTGCATCTTCTTGGACAACACACTTTTGATAAGACAAGTGGCCATCTTGGTTTTGGTGCATGTTTCATCCAGAGAAGCAGATTTCTTGAGTTTGGATCTTCTGTCATTTTGTTGAATGGGCTCAGGGCTTGGCTCAGAAGGGTAGCATTCTTGCATTGCTGCTGGTGTACTGTGTTGTCGAATGAATGTCTCTCTGGAGTGACTCTCTAGAGAGAGGCTTTCCAACATGGCTGGTAAAACAGGACTGCTATTTTCACTGCTCTCATCCTGCTTCCCTTCGGCATTATTCTTTTTCTTCAGCTGGATCTGTCTCTTTGGCACTCCCCTTCTCACCCTTCTGGAGTCCTCTCTTTCCACAGCCACGTCTACGCACTCATAGCTGCCCAACTCAGAGTGCCTTGATTGATTGAGGCCCTCTGTGTAGTATGCAGATGGTTGTTGGTGAAAGAGTTCTTCATTGTCCAGCTTGGGAGCAGAACCCCTAAAGTCAGCATAAGCCGGCCAGGAGGAATTGACCCCAGCTGGGCTCTCCTGTGTGGATGGTTGAGAAATGTTGGTGGATGAACGGTGGCTAGAGTTGTACATGTCAAGGTAATCCACCTCAGAGCTTGACAGGCTGCTGAAAGCCAAGTCTGAAAACCACTTCACCTCATCGTCTGCCTCATCAAGCTCACTTCCCATGCTGGAGCTGGAACTCCGTCCGGGCCTGTTTGCAGCCCTGCGCCCAGGGGCAGTGTTCTTGTTGTGTGGTGCTGAAGGTTGAAGCCGTCTGCTGGCACCACCACCCCTGGTGTCTTGTTGGGAAGCAAGTCTGAGCAGACTCTGTTGTTGCTGTAGCTGTCTGGTGGAAAGCAAGCTCTCTGAATAGGAATGCACTGTTGGCAGTCCCTGACGAGCCTCTCTGCTTGTGGGAGCTGCGTTGCGACTCGCAGGCCCTTTTCTATTCCTGGCATTGAATGACAGCTCAACCTGTTCCCCTCTGTAACTGGCGTCCCCCGGCCAACCCTTCCCCTTTTCAGGAACCAGCTCCTCCCTCTTTTTCCTCTCTCTTTCCATCTCCCTGTCCATTTGCCTCTCCTTTTCTAACTCCCTATCATCCTCCAGCTGCATTTCCCTCTCCCTCTCCATCTCCAATTGCCTTCCTTGCCTGACCCAGTGAGCCCGGCTATTATTGTCTACATGGGCAGTATTGGGGCTTTCCCTATTTGTCACCGCTTTCTTTAAATTACCACTTGGGGAGGATGCTACAGCCTGAGAGGGGCTACGGCTTCTGTTCTGCCACTGCCTGTATGGTTTCTCAGGGGCTATAATATGGACAGGTGTAAACCTGGTGATTGGCGGAGAGGGAGTCCGCCTTCTGTTTACATGGTGGGCCATGTCCTCTGTTATCCTCTCTCTGTTTTCACGTCCAACTTTTGCTGAAAGCCGTCTTCTCGCAGGCTCAGGTGTACAAGATGATTTTAATGAGCAGCAGCTCTCAGAAGTTGGGGAATAAGTATTGAATTGAGGCTGTGAGTTTTCCAGTCTCTGTACAGGTGAGTTAGATGAAGCCCTGTGCACAAGTTGAATAATTGGACTCTCAACCTTAGAGACTAGAAGATTAGAGGAGGGACACTTGATTTCTATAGGGAGATTATTAAAAGTGTCTTCTTTCTGGACAAAGATGGGGCTAATGGTTTGTTTTTCCTCAGGAAAAGAAGATAAACTCAAATGTTCCTGAAGGTTATCTTCCTTTGGTGTTGCCTCTCTCTCAGTGTTTTGTTTTTTCAGTGAACTATCTACCTTTTCCTCAGCTAAGAAAGATGAAGGGGATAAAGGTGACTGAACTGCCACAACTGCCAAACTGCTTTTGATTTCAGCTACAACTGATATGTCTCTCCTATCTAGTTCAAATAAGGGTGACACACTTTTGTTTTCTAAATGTGTGGGATATTGAGTTATAATATCAACCGATGTGGTATCCTCCTCAACCTCAGGTGTATTTCTTAGAGGAGGAGTAGGTTGTGTGTAGTGAGGACTGCACCCAGTGGAGAGGGTTGCTGGTGAATGCTCAGGAGATAGAGCAACAGGTGATGGATCTCTACTTCTATGCTGAGATGAGGGACTTTGAGACTTGTCCGATGAAGCAGTAGGATATCTTGGCTCAGGAGAGGGATTGTGATGTTTTAGCTGAGGGGAAGGTGTTTGATACCTGGGTTGGTTCGACAAAGTTTTTTCAGTCTGAAGAACAGAGCTTGTGAAGCCAAATATGTGAGGGGAGCCTCTTGGTGTACCAGTGGACTCTGCTTTACTGCTCTGAATACTGCCTGTGCTTGGGGTAGGGCTCTTTGTTTCAGGGGACACAAGTGTCCTATCAGGCTCAGGGGTGGAGAGGCCAAAGAGTTCAGCAAACGAGGAAGTGTCCCTGTCCTCAGGCTGAACAACAGAATAAGAAATCCCTGTTATATGAGGAGACGAAGTGCGGCTCTTTGGTGAAGCAGAGTCAGGGTGAAGCTCTAGGAAAGGAGATGTTGATGTTGTCTCCACCTCAGAAGACCACTCTCTCCTACTGACCTCAGGTGAGGATGCTGTAATCCTGATTTCAGGTGAAGGAGCACCAGTGTGTCTGTGCTCAATGGGAGAGTTGTTGCTTTTAACTTCTGGTGATGGAGATAAACTGTGACTTACCACAGGTGAAGACACCTGGGTACTGCTTTCAGAATATGGTGAAATTCGTCCTATTTTATGTGAGAGACAGGGAGATGGAGATCTTGTCCCTGAAGAAGTTACACTGAGCTGTCCAGGAGACGGAGCTGTGTGTCTTGATTCAGTTGAGACACTGCTCTCATCAATTTCAGAAGATGTTGATATTGAAATGACAGGTGATGGCGATGTGTATTGTTGGCCAGGTGTAGACACAGTACTTACAGTTTCAGCAGACAACTTTGGATCTTGGCTCTCAGGAGTAGTCACAGTGTCTTTTTCTGGAGGAGAGGGATCTGAGATCAGCTCAGGGGTGAAGGGAGAGTCTTCAATATCGGGTGTGGAGCCTCTGCTGAGGAGATCAGGCAGGGATACCCTCCCTCTTAGCTCAGAAAAAGGTGATGATGTTTGAGTCTCAGGGGAGTAGGGTCTATTATTCAGCTCAGGAGAGGCCAGTGTTTCTCCTGACTGGGATAATAACTCTCTACTACTGGATGAATGTAAAGGAGATGAAAGGCCAGGTCGAGTTTCAAAAGCAGATTCTGTAAAATTTAGAGAAAAATCTTTGGATGTGGGCTCAGGTGAGGGACTGCTGTGTTGACTAAAGTAGATATGCCTTGACTCTGGAGAGCCTGCTGCCCTCAACTCAGGTAACTTGTTGTGTGTGTTCACTGATTCAGAGTGGGAAGATCTGACACGGTTCAGAGGTTCAGAGGAGGGACTGTTATGTCTATCTTTGACAGTTGGAGTGGTTGTCCTTAATTCAGATTCTCTAGCACTAGGAGAGGATGGTGAACATCTTTTTTCAACTGGGGAAGAAGACAAGGATGATGCTCTGCCTTCTGTACTGTGGGTATAGGGGCTGTTTTGTCCAGAAGAGGGGGTCCTCTCACCACAGTTTAGGACTTCAGGTAATGGGCAATCTGTACTAAGCTGAGGTGCCCGTGATTCACTTTTTGTTTCTAAATTTGGGCCACTCTTCTCAGAAACGTCTGACTGTCCTGTGCTTATTTTTTCGCCCTCGAACTGCCTACTCTCTGAAGACTCGCTCTGCAACAGGGGGCTGTAAAACCTTTCTCTTGAATCTTCAAAGCCCTCCTCTCCTTCACTAGAGCCCGGTGCAGTGTGGTAGGAGCCTGAGTCGTTCAGATCATCCACCAGAGGTGATGCAGCAGCTGTCCCGTACACCTCCCTTTGGGAAATGATAAAAGCTCCTGCAGCAGGGCTGCTTGAGAGGGAGGGTGACTCACAGTCGTCTCCAAATATGTCACAAAGGCAGGTTGTCTCAGAAATGGCACTGCGCTGAGGGACGTTTATGATGTCAAAGATTTCAATGTGGTTTGGGGTGCCGTCACGATGACACAGGGAAAAGTTACGATGGGGTGCACTGCGCAGGAAGGAGTAGCTGTCCCCCTGTAGAGTCCAGCTGTCCATTGCTCATCCACAAGCTCGAAGTTCTCACTGTGGCCAGTCCAGTTTGCTCCTCTTGCCTGCTCTGGGCTCTGTTCCTGGACTGGAAATAAGATATGGTAACCTGGAGGGTGTGTAGCTCATTCATTTATATACCCAGTAACACTGTTGAAAATCAAATAGAGGCAAAAGCCTATTTATAGCTAATAGAGACCAAACTGTGCATTTCTCCTGCTTGTTACCTTGCAAACGGCAAATTTGGCTTAATTAATTAATAAATACATGTTCAGAGAATATAACAGAGACATTTAAACTTCCAAAAGTGGATCAGGACAAAAATACAACACTGTCACTATGCCCTTAAAAGCACTATGGAAATGATCACAACAACACAATACTAAAACTCACTTTAAGTTTTCCAAAACATTCATTTGATACCACAAAATCTGTTTATCTTTACATGTGCTTAAACGCTTACAAGAATACATCAATACATTATTTTGAAGTACATTTTAAACATACAGTAAGTGGAAAAATTAGCTCTGCCAAATGCCCTTTCTCTAAACTGTCCACATGGCTTTGTGTAGGACTGACTGCTCCGCATGCAAGAGGAGAGAGTCTAAATGATTGGTACTGTACCTTTGGCCAATGATGAGGCTTTCCCGAGGGCATGGAGTTCCTTTTTGTTGCAATATCTGCCCCTCATTCACAAAACCCTCTCTCAAAATCAAAAGCACATTCCCTGTTTACAAGACCGCTGTGCACATGGTGAATCCAGGACAGAGCAGCTTTGTACAGTCCAGTCTTGCAGAGCCACCCTGGCTAGACAACCTCAGAATGTAAAAGACACTGCCATCAGACTTGAGTAGAAAAAGCAGAGAGGGGCATCTCGCTCAGACCCATTACATCTCTAATGCTTCCATCTCTATTTCTGCCCCTCCCCTGTCCCCTCTTAGCTGGCCTCGGGGCAATTTTTTTACAGTGTCCAACCTGGATCTTTTTCTTTTCCAAGCTGGGGTTTGGTTGGACATTGGCTTTCATGTGTGATCTGGGCTAGGGGGCGGCGCTGGGGGTGGGTGGGTTTATAGTTAGCAGCAGGTGCTGATCCAGCCAGGACGGATGAGTGTGCCTGGAATCTGACACTTACAGCCAGATCACAGGGCTCCTCTATATATAAACCCATACTATCAGGGCCAGATAGCCATAGCTTTAGCCTGGGAATGCTGGAGGGGAAAGAAAGGGGGAAAACAAACCTCAAAGTACAGCCCACACAATGTCCACATAACCTC
Source organism: Eleginops maclovinus (assembly GCF_036324505.1). NCBI lineage: Eukaryota > Metazoa > Chordata > Actinopteri > Perciformes > Eleginopidae > Eleginops > Eleginops maclovinus. The sequence goes on from NC_086371.1 coordinate 17,311,913, forward strand.
TACTTGTGAGATTATACTTAAAATGTAACGTTTTTTTAATGTCTTGTGTTTTTGTGTGTCTCTGTGAGTGCATGTGTATGTGTGAATAGTACTGTAAGGGTTAGCTGGGGTACAACAGGTCAAAAGTTAACATAGACCACCCAACTTTGACAGCTCACATGCAGAACTCCTGTGCTACAAGGTCTCACATGTTGTAGTTCATGTTTTTCTTTCCTTCTGCCAATGAAATATTTAAGCTTTCACACACTTCCAAGTATTTGATCAAAGGGGATAATAGTATTTTACTGTACTCATTGCTACAGAAGCCATACCTTCTAAGCCACAGTCTGGGTGTCTGAGTATGTTTGATGGTAGGGAGTTTGGATAAGCCATCTGTCCATAACTTAATTCCTTTTGAGATTATACCATTCATTCTCAGTCATTAAGTCATTACTGGAATGACACCGACTGAATGTGTAAAACTTGATCATTTAATCAACTTTTTCAAAGGTTAGAAAGAAGACCAAGCATGCATGTGAGTGCTGTGAGGGAGATAGTGTGAAGGACAGTGTGTAGAAGGGTTGATATATTTGAAACTCTAGGGTTATGGCACCACTGTAGACAGCAGGAGGACTCAGACGGAAAGAATGATGAGCACCTCAGTTATGGGGAGCTTTATTCTACATCACTGATAGATTATTCACACCAGCCCACTCAAGTCCAAAGACCTAACCCACTCTCAGCAATGCAACACACTATTAAGCAATGTGTAAACAATATGATGTTTGGGCATCTATGAGCAATCATACAAGAAGCTTCTAAATCAAGGGGTTTGGCTGTGGAGAGTTTGATGCTAATCCAAATATTGAGCAAATTTTAAATGCAGTCTGGCACAATAACACCTGTCCAAAGATAAATACAAATGACTTCATTTCAAAATTCATTAATGCTACTTTTCCTGCTTGTGTTCTATCTCTAGGATATGATACTAAACAAAGTTTCAGTTGAATGATTATCATAATTTAGTTGCTGGTATTAATGACAGTAAGAATGTAAACACAAGATCACATTTCAAATCTGTCTTTTTTAAACTGACCTAGTTAGTTAAGGTCAAGCTCTATATAAGCCACTTCTTATAACATTCAGTTTTAGTTTGGCACTTCATTTTTTCTGTCTAAAATACTGTCACATGACATCAGATAACATTACAATTACAAACATGCAAAAACACAACAGTAGAAACAAAACATGCATTATGCATTAAGGCGGATAATAGTACTTGTTAAAAAGCAACATCATTGTTTGCAAAAGACCTAAAACTTTTTCAACATGTCAAGAGTGGGTATTCCCAACTAAAAAAGCTTGATCAGAACTGCTGGGAGACTAGCAATGCTAGCCTTTATACTTTATACTGTTACTCCAGACTTTCAGTAGAAAATATTGTATTTGTATATCCATAACATAGAATTGACGGCTTACATGTTATTTTGTGGATCAAGATTTTAGAACATATGATTGAAAATATGATGCATTGCTAGATATGAAACTACCATTAACTAATATTTTAAAGTAGAGTTATACTGACCAGCTCTAACATTAAAATACGTTACGTGATGATTCATAAGTATCCTTTATTTGCAGACCTTTATAGTATTATTTGTGACAGCTTCATGTGCAAGAGGAACATCACATGCTGAAACTCATTTATGTACGCTAAGAGTGGTCTGATGGTTTGATGTCGCAGAGAAAATCACTTTTATTGTGAAATGTCCAGTTTAGGAAGAATGCGACACAGGAAGATCCGCATTACAACTGCTGGTGAAGTGTTGCCATAACAGGCAAGTGGCTAACGCTAATGTTTGCTAACTAATTAGCAGGAGAGGTGAGTGGCTTTTATTCAGACACACCTTATAATTCAGTTCAAAGATGGTAGATGTTTTTAGCGTTGGGATAGTAAACAATATTGTAGACAAGCGGGTTGTCATTGTCTCCTGAAATGAGTTGGGCCTTGTCAGTCAGCAGCGGGCTAACTTCAACTAGCTGTGTAGCTGCTAGCAATGGCGAGCTTTTGTAGCTAACCAGCCACCGTTTGTTTATGTTAGCTCTGCGGCAGCCTTCTTTTAGTATTCACCGCATCTAATCAAAACACTTGGTTAAAAGTGTGTGGCACTTTGCGTATATCATTGTTAGTGAGTATAACAAATGTGAAATGTTGCGTTTTAATTAAATTAGGAACTATAACTTGCATTTATGTTGGTTAGCTCTATGACGTGAACTGCTAGGTGGACATTTTCTATATTCAGCTTATAAACGGTCAGCTACGGCAACGCTACACTTATCAGGGATTTTCTCTAATAAGAAGGTAAAACTATCTGAATTCAGACGAGATTTTCAAACGTGAACACTGATCAACACTCTCTTTATAGGATTAAATGATATTTTTGTGTGGTTGAGACACTAGTGGTGACTGACGTTAGTAAACACCAGGCCGCGGAGTACACAGTGTGCCTGCATTTAACATTGTTAAGGCCTTGCTAGTTGTTAGCAGAGTAACACCAGGCTAAACTTTTAATATGGGCAGTACTAGGACGATTCGCCAATTACCTCCTGATAATATATAATATCTAGTGCCTGCCAACTGTCGAAGGTCAATTTAAAACATGTCTGAGTCAAAAGACAGCTGTGAGGAAATCATGGTGTTGTCAGTTTTCAGTTTTGTCAAAAAATGGTTTGTGACATTGAATTATTGGCAGGATTTTCTTTAAGGTTGATTCAACTGCAGCCACTACAGCAACATTAATTATTTGGGCTTGACCAAAACATCAGCTGGGCTATTCTTTCACTATTGTTTTGTCTGTTGAGCTAGTTTAAAAGCAGTGTTGCCATTACTATGGACTGACAAGTTTGTTTCTCAACACTAAAGGGTCACGCCCTGGTGTCGTGGTCACAATTGTTTAGAAACATGATTTAATAAACTTTTTTATTTAGGCTTGGGCTTTAAAAAAATAGTATTCTTTATTTTGTAAATCTTTTTTGACAAAAAAAGAATTAGGAAATAACTGGCAAATAATTCTACAATAAAAATAACTAGTTAGTTGCACCCCCCCACAATTATAAACAAGAGGTACAGTCATCAAATGTTCTCATATCTGGAATGGCCTTAAAATAAATCAGTATTAAGCAGGCTAAATTACTAGTTCACCGGCTTGACCTGTTTTTCTCCGTTGACCTGTTTTTTCTTATAAATCTAGGTGTTGTTGTGTGTGTGAGTGTTCCAGTCTGAATCATGGAACAGTGTGCGTGTGTTGAGCGGGAGCTGGAGAAAGTGCTTCATCGCTTCGTGATGTACGGCCACCAGTCGGAGGAGAGACTAGACGAGCTCCTGCGCAGCGTGTGTGAGATACGAGGACAACTAGTTGCTTTTGGTAAGAAAAACTGATGAACACAACGTGACTGAACACCACAAAGTGATGCTATTTAATATTTAAGTGCATAATAGTAATCTTATTGTCATAGTTGTTTTAATATCTTTATATTTGGAAGTAAATAGTTATTTGTTAGTTATGCTTTTTCCACGCTCTATTGTCATCTTTTGGCACATGTTGTTATAAACATGCAGAGTGAAGACTTTTCCTTTTTCTCTTTTGCAGGAGTACAAGATGCCGATTTATCAGTCCTATCCCAGACTATGGCACAGTGTTGTAAGAATATCAAAGAAACAGTGCAGATGCTAGCATCGCGACATAAGGATATCCATGGCAGTGTTTCAAAAGTGGGCAAAGCCATTGACAGGGTAAGGACAGGTAGCAACTTTCGTTAGCATTTAATTGTATCTCTTAAGCATGTACTTTAATTTTTGATATTGTTCTCTGCAGAATTTTGATGCAGAGATCAGTGCTGTGGTGGCAGAGACGGTGTGGGACACCCCTGAGAGACAGAAATACCTGAGTGAGACTATTGTGGAGCACCTGTACAGACAAGGGATGCTCAGTGTAGCAGAGGATCTTTGCCAGGTATGTACCAAGTGCCTTCATCATATTTACACGTAAACACAGCCTGAATGGATACAATTCTTTTAGGAAAAACCTTAAGGCTTCAGATGTAGTTTAATCTTTTTGCTTATAGCTGGATAATTAATGGAATAATTCTTGATAATTCATCTTTACCTTTGTCTGTTTTCTAGGAGTCTGGTGTAGTTATAGATATGAGTATGAAGCAGCCTTTCCTGGAACTGAACAGAATCCTTGAGGCTCTGAGGATGCAGGACCTCAGGCCGGCACTAGAGTATGTATTTTGTTTTTGTTTTCTACGTTATCTAGGCCTGTCAGGTTAACTACCTTTGTTGGACAATATATTGCCATAGAAATAAATGGGATTATTTATATTGTCGTCATTTTAAGACATTTTCTATCACACTGATATAATGATTTTAATAATAATGCAAAAACACCCATTCAAAGAGCTGTTCATTAGGCTTAGGCCATTAAGAAAACAATTAGGCTACACAAAATCCTTTATTCTTTAATAGATTCTGCCATTATCTTGGCCAAACCACACACATAAACACAATGGGCAACATCGAGATCAGAAAAGATGATCAAGGTCATATACATACAGCTTAACAATCTTTACAGACCTATATCTATCTATCTATATATATCTAACATGGTTGACTGTACTCAACTATGTCTGTCCCTCTTCAGATGGGCTGTGACGAATCGGCAGCGTCTCTTGGACCTAAACAGCAGTCTAGAGTTCAAGTTGCACCGGCTGTACTTCATCAGCCTGCTCAGTGGAGGAATCGGCAACCAAATGGAGGCCCTTCAGTATGCCAGGCACTTCCAGCCCTTCGCCTCCCAGCACCAGAGAGGTACACAGTATGCATTGGCATCTAATGCTGCGCGTTAAGCAGCCTAATCTGCTCAATCATTGCTGTGACAGTCCTGGAACAAATGCACAACGATGCTCAACTTGATTTGTTTCACTGTTTTGTTAAAAGGGCACATACAGTGGGGCAAAAAAGTATTTAGTCAGCCACCAATTGTGCAAGTTCTCCCATTTAAAACGATGAGAGAGGCCTGTAATTTTCATCATAGGTATACCTCAACTATGAGAGACAAAATGAGAAAAAAAAATCCAGGAAATCACATTGTAGGATTTTTAAAGAATTTATTTTCAAATGATTGTGGAAAATAAGTATTTGGTCAATAACAAAAGTTCATCTCAATACTTTGTTATATACCCTTTGTTGGCAATGACAGAGGTCAAACGTTTTCTGTAGTCTTCACAAGGTTTCCACACACTGTTGCTGGTATTTTGGCCCATTCCTCCATGCAGATCTCCTCTAAAGCAGTGATGTTTTGGGGCTGTCGCTGGGCAACACAGACTTTCAACTCCCTCCAAAGATTTTCTATGGGGTTGAGATCTGGAGACTGGCTAGGCCACTCCAGGACCTTGAAATGCTTCTTATGAAGCCACTCCTTCGTTGCCCTGGCGGTGTGTTTGGGATCATTGTCATGCTGAAAGACCCAGCCACGCTTCATCTTCAGTGCCCTTGCTGATGGAAGGAGGTTTTCACTCAAAATCTCATGATACATGGCCCCAATCATTCTTTCCTTTACACGGATCAGTCGTCCTGGTCCCTTTGCAGAAAAACAGCCCCAAAGCATGATGTTTCCACCCCCATGCTTCACAGTAGGTATGGTGTTCTTTGGATGCAACTCTGCATTCTTTCTCCTCCAAACACGACGAGTTGAGTTTTTACCAAAAAGTTCTATTTTGGTTTCATCTGACCATATGACATTCTCCCAATCCTCTTCTGGATCATCCAAATGCCCTCTAGCAAACTTCAGACGGGCCTGGACATGTACTGGCTTAAGCAGGGGGACACGTCTGGAACTGCAGGATTTAAGTCCCTGGCGGCGTAGTGTGTTACTGATGGTAGCCTCTGTTACTTTGGTCCCAGCTCTCTGCAGGTCATTCACTAGGTCCCCCCGTGTGGTTCTGGGATTTTTGCTCACCGTTCTTGTGATCATTTTGACCCCACGGGGTGAGATCTTGCGTGGAGCCCCAGATGGAGGGAGATTAGCAGTGGTCTTGTATGTCTTCCATTTTCTAATAATTGCTCCCACAGTTGATTTCTTCACACCAAGCTGCTTACCTATTGCAGATTCAGTTTTCCCAGCCTGGTGCAGGTCTACAATGTTGTCTCTGGTCTCCTTTGACAGCTCTTTGGTCTTGGCCATAGTGGAGTTTGGAGTATGACTGTTTGAGGTTGTGGACAGGTGTCTTTTATACTGATAACGAGTTCAAAAAGGTGCCATTAATACAGGTAACGAGTGGAGGACAGAGGAGCCTCTTAAAGAAGAAGTTACAGGTCTGTGAGAGCCAGAAATCTTGCTTGTTTGTAGGTGACCAAATACTTATTTTACCGAGGAATTTACCAATTAATTCATTAAAAATCCTACAATGTGATTTCCTGGATTTTTTTTCTCATTTTGTCTCTCATAGTTGAGGTATACCTATAATAAAAATTACAGGCCTCTCTCATCTTTTTAAATGGGAGAACTTGCACAATTGGTGGATGACTAAATACTTTTTTGCCCCACTGTATTCTGCTCCCTTTCAGGTTCATACTTGTATTCTAAATTTCTACCAGAACATTTTAACATGCTTTAATGTAAAAAAAAAAAAAAAGGACTTTATAATTGTCTGAAATAATCAGTTTCTGCACCTGTCTCTTTAATCAGATTTTTAGTCTGCTCTGATCTAAGATGTAAATTATTTGTGTGTCTGACCCGTAGCTTCATCAATTCATGATTTGTGCACTTAAGATCGAAGAAAGACTAAAAGTATTTTTCAGGCACTTATGTGATTTTTCCGATGCTTATCACACAAAACTAATCTTTGATTTTGTTGTTTTTCCACACCTGTTCTTTTGGTCCCTGCAGATATACAGATCCTGATGGGCAGTCTGGTGTACCTGCGTCATGGCATTGATAACTCTCCCTATCGCAGCCTGCTGGAGACGAATCAGTGGGCCGAGATCTGTAATATCTTCACCAGGGATGCCTGCGCTTTACTGGGCCTCTCTGTAGAGTCTCCTCTCAGTGTTAGGTTAGAAAACCATGAACAACACACACAACCTCACCTTCGAAGTGTAACTTAATTTAAACCAAGTTGATATTAAAATATTTCAACCACAGTCAGACTCATTTATCGCTGTTATGTCTCTTTCTCTGCAGTTTTGCATCAGGCTGTATGGCCTTGCCTGTGCTAATGAACATCAAGCAGGTGATAGAGCAGAGACAGTGCAGCGGCGTCTGGACGCACAAAGATGAGCTGCCTGTAAGTCCCTCTGAATTCATAAAGAGCATCTATTGCGCCTCTCTCCTTCTTGTTCACCTTTCAACTGATCACACCATGTCTGCTCCTGTAGATTGAAATTGACCTGGGGAAGAAATGCTGGTACCACTCTGTGTTCGCCTGCCCAATCCTCAGGCAGCAGACCTCAGAAAGCAATCCTCCCATGAAGCTCATCTGCGGCCACGTCATCTCCAGAGATGCCCTCAACAAACTGACTAATGCTGGGAAGTAAGTCAGCAGTGCAGCCTGGTTGTTTGATATGTGCAGGATTAGGTTGTATAAAAACGTGTGATGTATTATCTTTAAACAAAGCCTTTGACTCATTATACATGCTTATTTGTGCTGAATGATTCCATGTCATCAACCAGTGGAAAAACATACTAACACTGTTGCTGTAGATATTGCATTGTAATTTAGATCTATTCTCCATTATATCTGAAAATCATATATACCCGAAAAGCGAACATGAACAGTGGGGCTCTGAAAAAAGCAACCATTTTTTAAGCCTAAACTACTGTGGCGAAATGAATGGAAACCGATGGCTTTCTTTAAATTAAGTTATCAATCCAAAAGTGAATTGTTAATGACTGAAAATGGCCAGGTACATTTGTGTACTAGATTAGAGTTAGTCAGCGTAAACAAGAAGTATCATCCTTTATAACAAACACAAACTGTAACATCCTGTTCCCTCTTTCTCGCCCTCAGGTTGAAATGTCCGTACTGCCCCATGGAGCAGAACCCGTCACATGCCAAGCAGATCTACTTTTGATACCGCACACTTTCTTCACGAGTAAGGATGAAGTTCCCTGGAGCTCTTTGCATTTCCAGGACCATTTGCTCTGGCCCTTTTTCCTCTGTCCCTGGCCTCTTGGCCTGTTATTGTAAGCATTAAGGTTTTATCCCAGTGCTCCACTGGACAGCCTTGGACACCCCGTAACCCACCTCGGACCCTTCAACTTTGCGTAGTATACAGAGTCCAGCGGGGATGGTCCATCTACAACCGGTAGTAGAGTGAGGAGCAGTAATGAGAACATCCTCACGAAGAAGCACCTCTGGAAAAGGTTCATTCATTCAAACTCATTTGCAAATGCCTGCAGCGTTATAGGCTTATCTTTTTAAAGTATGTAATACTTTTATAGTGTTTGTTTTCTCAGCTTTATCGACTGTTTGAGTTGGATGACTGCTTCTTTTTTTCTTTCTCCTTTTTTGTGACAGAAGCAGTTGAATGATAATGAATGGGTGCGTGTGGGTAAACGGTATAGATAGGCAGTTTCTCATTTCAGAAGGAATTAACTTTATTATACATGAGAAAACGACGCAGAAAAACAAACCCGAGTTGAAGGAATACTATTTGCTGGTGACAGGAACTGTGGAGGTCTCCGGAATGGAACTCTGGATTGTGTCCCATTACTCCTCTATAATGTAAAAGGCCTCACTTAGCTTCAAAGTCACTTTGGGCTGATGTTTCCGTTTGATCAGTAAAACATTTAACTCATCAAAGGTGGAACAGCTTTTTTCTTTTTGTTTTGTTTGCGACTTACGGCACCAGCAAGATTTTCCTCATTGTAGAAGCCATGTGTCTTGTTCTATGTATGTATTTAACAAACAGTGACAAAAAAGGAAACAAAAATATATACTACTGTGAAATGTGCTTTGTTTCTATTTTTCATTGCAACCGCCACAACGGCTCATGTAAAATAGTAAATTAAACTGAACAGCAACATGCATACTCAACACTACTGCGTAACTCTCAGAACTAGCGACTCTACAGTTCACACCCTGGTTGTGCCATCGCCTCGCTCTGCCCCACATTGTGTATCCTAAGCTTGCAAGCCATGTGATTTGGAGATGTAAAATGGTGTGACGGTAGCCGTTTGGTCTGACTTGCAGTGACTGTAGGCTTGTGATTCAGCTTTACTCGTCGTGGGTGGGGAAGAAGTCCTCTGATCATTGTTGTTTAATATATACTTAGAAAATGCCTCTACTGCGTAGCTTTTATTTCAGATGGAGTCAGAATACAAAACATTAAAATCAATGCATTTCCTCAGGGCTCATTGTAACAGTTCATACCACACCTTGCAGTTAGTATTAAAGTTGTACATTTATATAACGAGTCTTGAACAAAGATGACACATTTCACTGATGGGGCTGATAGTTTGGGTGTTGTTGGAGTTTGTATATATTATTCAGCTGGGGGGAAAGTGTGTCACGAGGTCCAAGGATGTACAATACAGTTAGTTTTAGGTCAGTACTAATAGTGCAAGTTCCCGATGTCCTCTTGAAAAATGGTGATGTCAGCTCACATTCAAGTGAGGCCAATTTGTTTTGCGAGCACCGCACCAGCATAACTCACACTGACAATGCAACATTACACTCATTCAGAGTTTAATATAAAGGCTTTTATTTTGGTTTTTATTTGGAAAAGGGTTAAAGCACATGTTTTGTGTGGACTTTCACTGATTTTCCTCAGTTTGTTTTCCCTTTGGTTGACAATCATTCATTGCTTCTTTGAGTGTTCCTTCAGATAGATTGCTAGCGCTCCGTACTCCTGTGGTATTAATTTTGTTGAATGTTTGCATTTCCTGCTTTTGTGTGTTATGCAACTTTTATTGTAAATATCTATCCTCTAACATGTTTCATATACTTGCATCTGAAATGAAAATAAAAATTTATACTCCAAGTCACATTTGGAGGTGTGTAACTTGGGCATTTGTTGATGTTCCCCCACTATAAATCATTAACCATTTTTCTTTATGGTTTTACAGCTGCTCGGCCCTGCTTGGTCATCCCCACTTGGTGGCACTATTGCTTTATTATCCGTACTCAGACTAAAAACCCTTTAATTCTATTAAATCCTAATCTAGAGGTTTTAATTTGATCATGCTTCACAACCAGGAACTATCTTTTCCTGCACAAATGATACGCTAATGTTCAACAATCACTTGATTTCATCAGATCAACAGCACTGATGGCATTCAGCGCTGCAGCCCTCCTACAGTGATAACATGAGGTAACAATCCTTTATCATCCCACTTTAGCAAACCACTCGGAGATGTGCAGTTATATTAAGCCCCAGTTTATATAATCATGTAAATGCCAAAGTAAGGGCCTTGTGAGTCAGCCACAGCTCATAGCTATTCAGATAATGACCGTTTGAAACCTGGGTTATGGACTCTTATGTGCTATCTCTTACTTTCCTATCATTTTATTTATAAACTCACTTATGTGAAGCCATAAACATTCATCCAAGTGTTAAGCTTTCATCTCTGCCAAGATATCCTTGGGCCTCCGTTCTAGTTCGCACATTTGATAGTTTCCATAGTGGTGCTTATTTTCTTAAGCAAACAGACCCCCCCCCCCCCCCCCACCCCCTGCTGTCTGTCCTACAGGAGATGGTATGTGAGGACCGGCTGGGGTAGAGCAGGGAGGGCCTAAGGGAGAGGCTGAGATAAGGATTCAAGGCTCAACCTCTAAAGGCCACATTAGTCCCAAAAGCCTCTGCCGCTTTGTTGTTCATTCTGTCATAAAGCTCCTGTCCTTGGGTTTTATTGGCACGCTCTCTGGACATGTTAAGCCCTTTCGGAGCAGGCAGGGCATCTGAGCCCTCGGGACAATGCCATCAGTTACACCACTAACATTTTGACAAGTGATTTCTGGTGAGTTTCATTGAGTCAACGGTAGACAGAAAACCACTTTGCAGCCATAATTTAGACCACAACTAAACACATTTCACACTTCATAAATGTTTATTATGAATCCAAAAACAAACATATACATTTATACTGTACAGTTTTAATTCCAGTAAATAGACAAGAGTCACAGTATGTTGAAAGATCGGTTGACAGCTGGCTTTTGAATGTTCATAAGTGAAAAATAAACAATACAAGAGAACCACTTCACCTGTGTCATGCATTTTATTGTTATTGGCTGGGGATGTGCAACAGATCGCACCAGTAAGCAGGGCAGTCATGTTCAGCATCCTGTTGATCGCTTCCATTGCAATCAAAAGACAATATGAAAATGTGCCCATTTTAAGACAACAGTGTTGAAATACAATGACAAAAGGCCAAAACAAATTGCATTATGTACAAAATATATAGAACTCACCTGACAGGAGCTGAAAGGTGAATGAGAAAAAGTTTCCAGTTTCTTCAGTATAATGCACGGTTATGTTGAAGGCAAAGACGTAGCATTAGTACCTTGGCACTAGATCACTTAAGTCCTTGATGCTTAACCCACTGATGCAGCTTTTCTCACAGAGCCCAGGCGAATCCACTTTCTGCACACACCTAACGTGTGCTGATGAAATGTTACCAGCCCAAACTAAATTTCCAAATGAACATAAAAACAGGATACCAATTTGCTCATTTACAGGTTTGTGGTTGGATAGCAGGCAGTGTTTTTTTTTTACAAAATTGACACAAATCGTCTGCTAGGACAGGTTCTAATATTTATGTGCAGCGACCATCGGCATTAGTGTCTTCTGTTGGAGATTATTGGTTCAGTCTTTGGGCTTTGTTAAAATCAACAAGGATTAATAGAGCATAGAATGGCAAACAGACAGGAAACTATGGAAGCCGATTTTTACCAGGAGAAGAAGAGTATATAAAAATAAATGTATGATTACATTTAAAATAATCATCAAAGTCAAAAAGATTGGACATTAAGTCAGACCTTTAAAATATTATTATATTAGCCCTGACTACATGTGTAATCATTTTGAAAAACCTTTAAATATAAAGATCAGGAATTTGAGCTTTGCCCGCCTCATTTTGGTAAAGAAATGATTTTAATAAAGCATTTAAACTTAAATTAGTCCTTTACAAACTTGGAATCTTGTAATATAAAGATGCCTTTCAAAATGTATTGGTGAGTTAAAAAGTTTTACTTTCTCATCATTTTGTTAACTCTATTATTATCCTTTTCCTGGCAGGCACATGGACTCCTGTAGAAACCACACGTCAGGGAGAAAACAGTTTGCATTGTAAATACTGGTCTGTCACATTCAAATTTCAGATGATTCAATTCGGTCTATCCACGGCAAACCAGAGGAAGGTCTGTCATCTTGTTTTGCAGCCTCTCTCTCACTCCTCAGCTCTGGCACTTCTCTTTCCAGTGTCCCATTTCTGCTCCCTCCTGCCTGCTCTTTGCCTGCCCTCAGCTGGTGCAGTTCCTTCTCCAGCGCTTCATTACGGTAGTACATCTCTAAGTAGCTGGCCTGCAGCTCCTTCTGGTAGCGGATGACCTTGTCCTTTTCTGTCTGCCATGTCTGCCTCTCGTCTTCGAAAGCCATGGCCTGGCCCTCGCTCTGGCGTCGCTCCAGAAGGAGCTCTGCGCGCAGACGCTCCTCTGTGGGGCCCCCGCAGACTCCTGCAAGTAAGATGTTTGCATGGCTTCAACTACAGTCAACAGAGCCGTAGTGGAAATATAATAAAAGACACTGGCTGCTTTTAAATGGCCTGCTCCTGACCTGGTTAGTCAAATAACCTGATTTTGGTCCAAGTATGGAGGCTTCATTAGTCTAAAATAACTCATAAGAACTGATAAGAAACACAGCTTTAATGCCGTACTCGCTGATATAAAACAGGCATCCCTGACATACAACTATCTTGCTTCTTTTCCTTTTTTCCCTCCAATATTCCACGTATGTCAGCTTGGCATCTGCAGGCTTTAGCAAGTTTTAGATACTTATTATTTTGGCTTTTTTTTTTACTGTGGTTGACAGGTTGTGAAAATACAGTTAGTTTTATGTAAAGTCTTTTGGGAAGTGCTTTGCCAACAAATAAACTTGAACTCTTACCTGTGCTTGTGATATGACTAAATCAATGATGATGACTATCACTATGATCAAAGCACGTAGTTCAAACATTGTCATAAGACACACAACTAAGAGATAGAAACACAAATCTACCTGTTGCCCCAGCTGACGGATTCTCCTCTACTCCTTTTCCATCCTCATGTGCGGGCTGAGAGGAGCACCTGCCACGCTGTGTCCCCTGCAGGACAAGCTTCAGTGCCTCTATCTGGCCCTCTTTGTTGCGAAGATCTGTGCGCGTCTCCCTGAGCTGCGTCTTCAGCTGGAAGATCTCACTCAGCTTATGGGTCACCTCCGCCTGGGAGTCCCTCAGCTGCTGCTTCAACAGGGAGATCTCCCCTGACTTCTGGCAAACCTGAGAGAAAATAAGGGATAGGGGCAGGAGAAATATACATTTTACTGACTCTGCAGAGCTGTTTGTACACATTTTAAAATCTACTGTCCCCTGTAATCACTACGTGAGTGCACTTTACGACACGTGCTTCTCGCTGTCGTAAAGTGTCCCCTCCCTCCATATCCTCCCAAGGCCTTACCTCCCACTGCGTCTCCTCCAGAGTGGGACTGGTTCTCTTCACCATGGCTCCAGCCTCCTGGCTCCTTTCTCTGTTCAGGCTGTCGAGCTCCTCTTGCAGTCGGTTCTTCTCCTGCTGGGCCTTAAACAGCTGCAACTGCAAGGTGCGCTGAGAGCGCTGGGCATGCTGAGAAACCTGACGCAGCTTGGCAGCATACAGGTGTTTCAGCTCCTCCACCTCCTTCTCCCACAGACGCTGTTTCCCTTCGAAAACCTGCATGCAGCGACCAGATAGGGGTCAAACTTTAAAAGGAAGGCAGGTTGATGTATAGATTGATGATAAAGAGCAAAAGACAATCAGGCTCACCTGGACGATGGCGCCCTCACTCTCATCCAGGTTTCTCTTCATCTGTTTGAGCTCGTGCTCTTTCTCCACCAGCCGCTCCTCTAGATCACGGACCTGGAAAGACAACATTAAGGACTCAGCCATCTGTCAATCATTCTGACCTGCTCTTCCATACTCCCATCTGTGCAGTACTCACCACTTCCTCCACGGAGAGGGAGAGGGTCCATTCATAAGGGGGTGGAGCCTCTCCTCCATATGGAGTTAGACGGCTCAGGGTGGCCATGCTCCGACACGCCATCTCTCCTATGGCCACGCCTCCTGGCCCCACAGCCTTCTGGCCCAGAGAGGTGCGGTCCAGGGAGCCGATGGTGTTGATGTGTCCCATAGATGCACTAGGGTCAAAGGAGAAACCCCCAAAGGCCATTAAGTTCTCTTGCATTATCACCTCCCACACTGTCATTAAAAAAATCAATCATAGCAGCACTTCCTTTGAATACTAAATAGAGCTAAGGAAATGCAGCAGAGACAAACCTGATGTGAGACAGGTGTGGGCGGAAGGGAGGCCGGTATGGCGGCAGGCTGTTCATGGAGTTATGGCCTGAGTCTGACAGATTATCATCCTCCTGGCTAATCCCACGCACAGAGGAGATGGCCTACACATAATTATACAGTTATTAATCATTGTTACATTAATAGTTTTAGGAGATATTGATATAGGGAGCAAACAATAACTCAGCTGCTGCAATCAATGCACTAAGAGTGGATCCAAAATCAAAATACCTTGTTGCCACTGGATGTTGGTGCTCCATGACGGGAGGGTGAGGAAGAGGAGGAGGAGGTTGAGACAGCTTTGGGGACATGGGCGTAGGATCTGTGCAGCCCATTGGAAAGGCCGTGGTCCACATCCTCAGACTTGGAAGAGGGATAGAGGTTTTGCATGGAGCTGAAATTCTTCGGTGTGACAGGCTTGAAGGCAGACCTTAATCGAGCCTGGAGGAAGAGAACCAAGGGGTGGAAAAGTTCAGGACAGTTTGAAAGGATCAAAAGATAAGAACAAAAACATACTCAGAGCAAATGTGGCTGGGCTGCGGAACGATAAATCACATCTGTCCCAACCTCTGTGTTCTTAAAGTGGATCAATTCGAGCAAAAAAGGTGATATTTGATTGCCGCAATAAATTCAGCAACACAGTAAGTGGCAGACTCTGAATCTATGCTGGTGAGCTGGAGGAGGTTTGAGGTTGATTTATGCTGGTAGCAGGCTATGGGGGTGTAGCATCACGCTGGCAGAGATGTATAAATGTGATACTGATTAATTTAACACAGCCCCGTCAGGCTGTATATCCTTTATAAAAAGAAACACAAAGGGAAGCCATTCAGCTGTGCCTGAATCTGTGAATGAGACTTGGTCCCTTTGCTTTAGAGGATACTTTTTTGGACAACAGTGTTTACCTTTTCATACTTGCCCGCATTTGGCAGCGAGTTCTTAGTCAAATCTATTTCGGTGCCGTCTTTATGGTAGACCTTGGCGTATAGGTTGTCCTCATCACGGCCAGTGGCAGAGCTGAGGCCAGGGATAACGTCTTTCTTACCGTCACCGCTTGCTTTAGGCTCTTTCCTGTTTGGAAATACAGTAGTTCAAGTCCTGGCACGTTTTACATTACCTTCCGGACTACTTCTTCTTCAAAATTGCTCCATGTGAAACAGCAACACTCACCTGGTGATGTTGAGGTAGTTGAGTAGCTCTCTCTGGGTGAAGCCTTTCTTCAGAAGGCTGTTGGTCTGTTTTGGTCTCACCTGCGGCACTGCCCGGCTACCTTTAGTCGGAGACAAGTCTGGCCTCTCCACCAGACTGCCTACACTTCCCATGCCGCAACGGGATGAGAGGGGCAGCGGGTTACGGAAGGTTTTTTTGGGGCCGCGGGTCAGAGGAAGTGTTTGGACTGAGGTTGCCATTGGTTAGAGGGCTCGGTGGGGGGGTAAGGTGCTCTGTGAAAAAGAAAGAGGAAAAAGGAAAGCGAAGTTAGAAGACCTTTTCATAGTTAATCATGAGCTGATAATGCTGTTGATGGCAACATTTTGATGGGTTCTCTGATGAGATGGTCTCTACTTTTTTGGTAAATATAATACATTTAGCATTTTAAATAACATGTTTATTCTGGGCTTTTTGCGCTAGATGAAAGGTCAGGGAATCACCAAATTCAGTATGCCTTATCCTCGGGGACCATACATCTTCGTACAGAATTTCAAAACATTTAATAAAATACTTATATACTTATTTTACTAGATATTTAGACTAAAGATGAGAACTGACTGGCAATGTCAGGTCGCTAGCATGGCAAAAAGTTTAAGCTCTGTGTCTTTCCTCCTTTGCTTAAATGAACTCCACCTCTTGCGTCTTTACTACCCTCAGTGGATGTTGATCTTTCAAAGAATAGCATGGGCTGACAGACGTTTCATCAGCTGTGTTTCTCTGTAAGGACAGCTGCTTCAGAGCACAGCTAGAACAACTTAGCTTCCCACAACATCAGAGCAAAGCACTTCACTACAAAACAAACGCACACAAACTGACCTTTATGAAAACCATTTTCAAGAAAAAACAATGGATGTAAATTGATGTCTTTACAAAGAAGACAAATCCCTAATTTTGACAAAAAAAAAATATTTGAAAATGTGTATTTCATAATGTAGTTGTTACAGCACCCCTCTTGCCTCTCAGGAGCTCTTGGTATTCTTTCCCAACAGGTAAATCAGAAGACAACAGGATCATGTTAATCTGGTGGGGTCATGTTGTTTAATTCTAAGGCAGGGCAGCATGTCACTTCACAATCCTACAATGTAACTATTATCCAACAAATAAAGCAGTGCTTGATTTATATATATAAAAAAGGGTAATATAAAAGAGCTTAGAATTCAATGACTCGGGTGCACCTTATTTTGTTTGCAAATTTCCTGCCTGTCATGAAAATAATTTGTTAGTGTACCATTCTTTCAGTTTTGGATTACAAAACTAGCATGGCCTGAATACATAACATACTGTACATAGATAGAGTTTTCTGTCGGTAATGCAACATTTTGTTGAAAAAAAACCCAGAACAAAACAATGACTCATGTTTTCTCCTGACTTTTTCCAAACCCGTTGCCAAGTTACCGCAAACACCTACATAAGAAGCACTATTGTTTTATCAATTTAAGTTTGAGCCACAGCAGATCTTCCTTCAACATAGAACATCAAATCACTCACATATCCCCGCCCTACCTTCTTTTCAGACAACCTCATTAATGCTCTCTATTGATTTCACCCAGTTGACCCTCTCTCTTCACATGCATAAACACCCCCAGCAGCCGTAAAACATTCTCGAGACCATAAAACACACAAACACGCCGCAGTCTCTCCAACTACAAACAGGACCCGAGGGCTGGCTGACGTGGCACTGGTAGAACAGGTATGGTTTAAAAGGCCATACCAGACGTTTTACTTCTTTCTGGACATTAAAAACCAATATTGAACACTAAACATTGCTGCTTACAACTTTAAAATGTATTTCCTAACTTACAAATGTTGCTTTGTATAAATGTATTGTGAAGATAAACCAGAGAAGCTTAAAACTGCTTCAGTTTAGTGATCACAAACACCTTATTGTTCTGTTGTAGTGCATGTTCTAACTGTGTGCATTCACATCTGATATTTGAGAAAAAGCTGCCAAAAATGACTCTACAAGTTAAAGAATGTTGTCGCAAGATCCAACCTGGAAGACATCCAACAAGCAAACATGAAACAAGCTGTTTGAATGACGATAACAGCACTTTAATGGTCACAGTGATTGCATATCATAAGCCAGTTTCAGGTTGGTCACCGCAAGTTATTTGAATTAACCTAGTAACATTTCAATGATTTCTTGGATGAAATATGCAACCTCCCTGACTCCCAGTTTCCAAGTCTCTCTTGCTGTCACACAGAAATATACTATGTATGAGCAGAGACGCATGCAGTGATACCCCATGATCTACTCTTGCTTCTTACACAAACAACATTTATTAAGGGCATTGCACTGCTGGCCGTGACAGTTACAACAATTATGCAAATGGATAAAATAGGCAGAAAAGGCTGAGCATGGGCAGCTCCAGCCCACTCCTCTCAGAGCTTGCAGCCAGTCCCAGATCAAAGCAGCACAAGCTGCTCATGTTTATATTCATGAGGTACTATCTCTCCCAATGTAAAACTTTCCACTAAAGCATCCGGGTCCTAATAAGCCTATATAATGCAGGCTGAACGCAGCCTCAGAAAAGAAACCTGGTAATCAATGGCGATTAATATAACCAAATATAATGTAACAACCTCTCTAGTGCCATTCTACAGGAAATCTTTGCTTGTTTCAGGTCAGGGTAAAACATGATGGATATGAGTCAGTGCCGGTCACGCTGACTGTGTGTGTGTGTGTGTGTGTGTGTGTGTGTGTGTGTTTGACACCACATGAATAAATCAGGAGTATGCCAAACCTAATGGCCACTGGCCAAGGTCTGACACAGTATTTTTAGGTACAGTATTTTCCTCCGTTGTGCCTCGTATCTGCCAAACACATGAGGCCAATCGATGTTTGACTGGAAACTGGGGCCGAGGTGGGGATGGCTGAGGCAAAGCAATTCCTTCTGGGTAAATAGGAGGGTAAAAAACCTTTTAGGCTGCAACCACAAATCTTGCAGGACTGAAGAAATCTTGCATCCAGTTGTTTTCCATAATTGCCTTCTAGTTTATGGGCCCCGAGTAAACCAGGAGACACAGCAAGATTTACAGCCCAGCCACGAGTAACCATAGGGGCCAGAAATGCAACACACATCTTTAAATCAAACACACGCACGCACGCACACACATGCACACGCGCACACGCGCACACACACACACACACACACACACACACACACACACACACACACACACACACACACACACACACACACACACACACACACACACACACACACACACACACACACACACACACACATCAAAGTTGGCTGTGATCCCTACCACCCTTGAACAGCTATGGTCTAATTGAAAAGTGTTCTGTTCTTGATTCAGTGTTTCCTTCAAAGCTGTGACAAGCATTTTCAAAAGCTGCTAACTTTGATCAAGTTAAAATGTTTAACATCAGTGTATCACAGTGCTGCGTAGGAAACAGATGAGCCCCACTTGTCGTTCACGTTAACCTGCATTTACTGCTGTCATATGTTTATGATGGTCTCTTTGAAAAAGTGAAATGCTGTGAGCTCTAAAGGGAAATTAGTCCAGGAATAAAGTACATTTACTGACTATATCTGGTGAGCACACTTTGTCAGCCAGAATGTAGCTGAGTATCAATATAATTATACCCTATGGGACTACACAGCTTGTCTAAAAACTGGAGAAGGGTGATACTGGACACTGCGATTCCCCAAAAAAGAGGTATAAATTCTTCATATTTAAGTCAATGCTGTACATTCCTTGGGACATACTAAAGAGCAAAGACAAGAAGAGGCTGTCTCTGTTCTAAAAGCTTTCAGTGAGGTGATATCTAGAAAACCATACAACTGCTACTTTACTATAACCACAAAGAAAACAAAACATGCAGGGTTTCAAGGACGCTCTCTCCTGAAATATTGTAATCAGGTGTCCTACAGGGAGAAAAAAGCTTTCAATGAAATGCTTGAGCATGAAGAGGGGACATTTTAAACCCTCAGAGAGACAAAGGTCAGCACTGGGACTGAGACAGAGAAGAGAAGGACTGCGAAGCCAAATTCCAAACATGCTTTACACAACACAAGCTCAGGCTCGTCAGTTTTTTGATGCACCAGGCGCTCACTCCCACAGGCGCTCACTCACACTTGTGTGTGTGCAGGTCACTCGACACAGCCCCGAAAAAAGCAAATGCACGGCTCGCAGCTCCAGATCCTCTCTGCTCTCTTCACTCAGCGCTCTCCCTCCCCTGATGTACGATCAAAGTTTGTTTACATTTGTGGGGTAACTTTGCAGGTTACATCCAAAACTCCCACACAGCGCACACTGTTACATTATATAAGCCTTTCCAAAGCCTGTGCACAAGTTTTCATAGCTGTTGGTTGTGTAAAACATTATAGTGTGATTACCAAATCAGCCACTGGCCTTATTTAATCCATTCCACAGAGAGCTACAGTATTTTATTTAACTCCTGCACGGCCATGCCAGGATGTGATGGTGGTGTGTTGCAGTGTCAGAGATGTCTCCTGATATGGAAGATTCTTTTGCCACATTTAAAGACCAGGCGATTTATGCTCATTACATGTACAATGATTTCTGAGAATTGTGATGCAAATAAACCAGAGGAGTGTCTTCTTCTTACCAAACATGTTGCCAAAATAAAACAAGTAAACAAAACTGCCCCCGCAGACTGACAGGTTTAATGCCTCTCCAGTGGAGGACAGACTTTGTTATGCAAGGACGGTTAGATTTAGAAAGAGGTTTACTTTTGATATACTACTCTTTCTACGACAACATACACTTTTTTTATTATAAAATGACTTACATTTATGATGATTTCATGCGTTACTTGGCTTGATGAATTTTAAAATAGGAATGCAGCTACATTTTTTCAGTCTGGATACCGAGTAACAATCCAATACCAGTGGTTGATTGGGATCATTCTTTTATGAAATGTTTGACCACTGCAATTATTTTTTAGGTATTGCAAACCCAAAAAGTTTGCGTAATGTGTCCATGACACGAAAACAATAACAAATAATCATCTTCAGCCACAAAAGTCAATCCGTGCAACTGTTCAGAAAACTGTGCTCAATTACACTAAACAGTGATGGACATACTGAATGAACTGTTTATACCTCAGACATCACAACATGTATTTAATCTAGAAAGGTAAACTCGTAGACTGACTTATAACTGATACAGTACAGTTTCAACTTTATAAATCTGTCAGCAGCAGCAGCAGCAGGATGAGCTGTGCCCGGGGCCGACTGGGAAGGAACCATCCTGGATGTGAAGCAAAGGAGCACTCCACTCACTGATGACTATTAAGATCTAAGATGTAATAAGTGAGTGTGAGAGTTTCCTGGCTGTGGGGCATGACAGCAGAGCAGTGTTTGGCAGCAACCTCTAATTGTTAGCAGGTTATTCATTATGGATGGTAGACGATCCTCTCTACAGACCCTGAGACCTTTCAGGGGAGCCTAAAAGTTTGAAAGCAGGGCCGTGAAGTGTTCCTTTTTCTGTGCGTCTAAAGCAGTCTGTGTCTAATGTATCTGTAAAATTTGACAAGACGCACAGACAAGGACATTTGGTCAAATGCCTCAAGCTTAACTGCCTTTGAGGTGATTGTTGTCTTCTGTTATCTGAATGACAGAGCACAGAGAATTTTGTGTAAAAGGTCAAATTTCAATTCATCACACTCCAGATGATGAGTAGCTCTGTTTGGAACATGGGACATACATAACTCAGCAGCGGTCAGACGTGGTGGAGCTAAACCTAAGAGCCCAGTGTTCAGCCTCACACGGTCTCCATTGATGAGCAACACTTGAGTGTTTACAGAGGTCAACAGGTCATATTTGGTCATTGCCTAACATACAGGGCACTATTCAGCATGCAGACATTTAAGAGGAAACACAGATGTTTTATTCTACAGTCCCGACAGAAAAAAGCAGACACGTTTAGGGAACACGGGACCAGCCAGTACACTATACTATACCATTGTATTCACTCTGAACTCATCATTGTGATTAAAATATAAGCCCAGCTACTTGATGCATTAATGTGAGTTGTTGAAACAATATTTTACTTATATTAATTTCTAGTCTTTGCAATGCAGTTGCTAAATAACTGTCCATACATATAATCTCAAGTTTAAATAGTTTCTGCACAACTATACATTTTCACAAATAAAACGGGACGCAAGAACAGCTGGATTTATTTAAAATATTGTCCATGCCAATACTGACAGTTGATGCCACTTTTCTATTAGTTATATTCCCCCCAAAATTCCCAAACTTGGTTTTCCATCTGTTACATTTGTTTCATTGGATTAACACTCTTGCTTTGACTTCGGATTGATTTGATTTTTGGATAACCTCAAGGTTTATCTCTAAATATGAATATGAAATCAATAAAAAACTGACAGACCATGACCGAAGAAGTTCATTCAACACCAATACATAATTGTTGACAAATCAATTAGCTGATGTGCGATATGTTTCCTGGAAATAATTCATTTAGAATGACAAATAGCATTAAAAAATAACCCATCAACTTAAAAAATCTAAGGGGTATCCCAAAAATACCCCTTAGCGGACTATAGGCCCTATAAATGCAAGACATTTTGTCGGTATATATTTCACAGGAGGTAATAATAAAATGAACAATGGTTGTACATTATTAGCTGCTTCATTCAGAGTCATCATTAGTGTTGTTAGTAACACCTGTGCTTTTCATACAACGACAAGTCAAAATGTGTGCTGTGAGAAGAGTCATCCACCTATTTATCTTTTCTCAATATTTATAATGAACAATGTTCTTCTCCAAATTGTCTTGGTGTTAAGTAGGTAGATAGAACAACATACTGTCAAACTCTCAGTAATAATTTCCACAACAGCCTCTATTATTACAGAGATTATAATATCACCATTTTTATTACAGTCCTTATCATGACCTGAACTGACTTTGCAAAATCAGCTATCTATACTTGAGGCGAACCAGCTGAGCTGGGCTTCCTCACTTTGCATCAGTAAGTCTATTGACGCTGGTCTCCACAGTGCGCCTTAGCCTTTATTGCCTGTGCTGACTTTACATTATTGTATTTCTGCACAGAATTCAATTACTGGCTCTGACTACAGTAGTAATGTTGGGGTTATCTGAGGTGACTGGTTGTACTGGTGTTTCATGGAACCTTGATCTGAACCTAACTGATGTAACGTAAGGCTGCTTTAAAGTGAGAAGATGCCACCCGAGGGAGTGTGTGCACACGGCTACCGGGGTGGAACTTGAAATAATCCCAAAGCTAAAATCAAATTGCCTGAGAACTAACAATGCGCCACACCCCCCTAGCTGTTGTTGTTGTTGTTTTTACACCTGCCATCATTCTTTTCTTGCACAGCACATTAAGTAGTTCACAGTTAGACTGATAGCAATCTTCTCTACTAAAAGTTCTTCAATTAACAAAACGGTCATTGATGACAGACAAAAGCGGCATCTCCATTTCAGAAAGCTGTCGGTCTTAGACCAACTGTCACTAACAGATTTGATCAGCTTTACCTAGCTTGCTACTTGACCCAAATGCTAGCGCCAAGACTTGATTCAAAACACAGATTCTTGCTGAATTCTTAACTAATACTGTTAAAGGGGTCTTTATAGCTAAAAACAGGCTATCGTGCAGACAAGGCAAAACAAATATCATCCTAACCAGTTAATGAAATAGAAGAGATTTATTTTGATGATTAACATTAACTACTAACTATCACTAACCCTGATTGGCTGCTGCATACTTTGTCATATTTTAGAAAACCTGTTTTACTATTAATGTACTGTAACTCAAGGAAAGGCTTACAGTACCAGGAAACATTGGCTTGGGTTGCTGAACGATTACTAATGTTACTTTTAGGGAGTTTTCTGAGGTCCTCTAGAAAGACAGAATTATGGTATGTCCTTGAAGCCCAGATAAATGATACTTTGGCACCATGTTATCATTTTTTTATGATTTTGGCACTATGATGGCACTATCACTAGGTGATAAAATTTGAAATACAATGTTTGGCTTAATGAAAGTGATATCATTTAAAGCAAACGCTTGTGTTAACAATATTACAGTGATGACAGGCTCATTCCATAGCATATATTTGCCCTATTCCACAGCATTGGATTAACACATTTGAATTTCTAGTTTTCCCCTGACGTCATGAGGAAAGGTCAACAACTGCAAAAACAGCAGCATACAGAAATATTTTCTTGCTTAGTTCATTGGAATTTTTGAGAAAGCAAACAGCAGAGCGGGATGCAATTTATTTCACCTTATCCTGAATCCAGTTCAAATTCTGTGTTTGGTTATGTTCACCTTGTTAACAAAGTCCTGTACAGTGTTTGCCAACTGCTGCTATCAGCACAGTGAGCTCATCACAGTGCAGGAGTTCAGATTGAAGAATGTAAAGGGAGAGAGCAATGTGAGGAAACAAAATCACATTCCTTACATTTCTCTCTAGGTAATTATTAATGGGGACTCGCATCAGCTGAACAGCACTGATATGGCTATAACTGTAGACAGGGGTCTGCTTCTCTGCTTTAGGCCCTGAAGTGTTGTGGGATACTAAAATAAAATGTCCTTTATCGAAATCATTTAAGTTCCCATGAGAGCTAAATTGTTAATATCAGATGTTTAATGACTGATAATTCTACCACATAATCAGAGCGGGGGAGCTATACAGAGTTAAATTGAGCTTATAAAGACAAAAGCCTAAGAGCTAGCTACTTATTAAATTCATTAGAGCAAGGAGGATAGGAGGGCTCTCTTTCTCTTTTCTCTCTGTGGCTCCATTGTTTCCTGGAGCGGTTCATGTAGGAGTCACAGTTCTGTGATTACACAGATAAAATTTGAGTGGTTTCCGCATCGACCCACACCTGAACCAATTTTACTTACAACTACAGTGAATGTGCATGCATGCATCCATCCACACACCTCAATGATGGACCACACAGGAACACAAACAGGGAACGGTGTGGGCTGTATTAGAAAGTTAATTGAGATTGAGAATACACATTTATGGATTTACCCAGAGCACAACTACTTTAAATATTAAGGCTTTCAAATGTAGTGCTGGATAAACTGCAAAGATTAAATTCTTCTGCAACGTATCGCCACAGGAAGAGCTGAGCAGGCTGCGTGTCAGGTAGTAAACATTGGTGCTGACGCACACTGATGCCGAGTCAGACGATCAGCACTTTTTTCTCCTGTGGAGTTTCTCTGTAAATAAAGAGTGTTTGTTGTTTTTTGGTGCTGAGCAGCAGCACGGTGGGAACTTGTAAAAACCAGCTTGTTCAGCCAGCACACATCAAAACTTCCCTGTTAACGATGACAGCAAACCAACAAGATACAGCAAGTAAAAAATTACCATGAGGATAATTTCACCTTGTGTGGCTAGGACATTTAGCCTTCAACCGTATAATTGAATAATAACAATACAAGTCAGTCTAATGAAATCTTTTAACCCAGCGGTAAAACATGGAGCCATGAATACTCCTCAGGGGGAATCCCAGAAACACAAATAGAACATGAGATCGACAATTAGCAAACAAACTCAGAAAAACAACGTCATGGAAAGAAATCCAGGCGCACAGCTCAGCGGAGCGGGTAATCCTATATACAGTTCTTTAAGCGCCATGTGGCTTCGTTTGAGTACAATCAATAATTAACTGTTAATTAGCATATTTGCTCAGTGCTGGAAGTGAATGGGGAGGCTGAGGCTGCCGCTCAGTGTGACGTCATTCGCCCTGGAGAAAAGATTCAGTTTAAAAGTTAGCTAATTCCAATTCAACTCCACTGCAAACAAGCATGCCTCCTGGGGTGAGTAATTAACAATCAGGCTGCT
This sequence comes from Eleginops maclovinus, assembly GCF_036324505.1. Lineage (NCBI taxonomy): Eukaryota > Metazoa > Chordata > Actinopteri > Perciformes > Eleginopidae > Eleginops > Eleginops maclovinus. The sequence goes on from NC_086371.1 coordinate 17,337,523, forward strand.
TTCCTCTCTCCCTGTGCAGCTCCAGCTGTTCTTCAGACAATCCAGCCCTAAATCACAGCGGGTTCAGTGCAGGTTGAGCATGCTGTCATGTTAATAGGTCAAACTTTCCCTTAAGCAAGTTCAGGAATGTATAAAATAAACACACACACATACACAGGTAACTGGGATCTTGCTTTGATCTGAAGACCAGCAGGACACAGCATTCTGTTGAGTTTAGGTAGTTTCAGTTTCAAAAGACTTACTTTTCCAAACAAATGACAAAACCCAAATAGATCAAAGAAAAATATGGAAAAAGTCACTTGTTTACCTGTTTGTTTGTCCACCTGAAACTTCACTTTGCTGCTCCTGAATCCATGCTCACTCTATTTCTGTCTCAAGCCCGCGCACTGATTATGATGCCAAATGATTTCCTGTTTCTCAAGTCGGTGATGGCAGATGGGAGGGAGCAGCCTGGTCCTAAACACTGACCCGCAAGCCATGACAATATGACTTTGCACCGATTTAAATAGGAGAATACGCTTATTCTACGCTCTGTGTTTCAAGAAAGCACATTTTCTGGAGATTACCTTTGTGTCATATATGAAACTGAAATCAATAAAGTTGACCTTTGTAGCTATAAATCTGTTTTGACTCCCTTGAGAGAATCTGGTGCTTTCCTGCTCACCCTACACCCTCTCCTTTTCTTCCTCACCTGCTTATCTCTTTGTGCTCGTACAGCCTCTTAGGGGCCGGTGTGGTTGGACTTGTTCTCCCAGTTTGACAAACAAAAGCCCCGCATGTATGTGGACCAGCCTTGAGGCGGAAGATCGGGACTCTGCATTGACATACTGGCGAGCCAGCGTCACTGGACAAATACCAACAATACAATGCATCTTGTTTGCTTGCAGGTAATAAGACAATAATGAAGGGATCAGACTTGGGTTAAAAGACAGACAGCAGGAACACAGAGAGAGAGGGATGAGGGTAGGATAAAATAGGAGCGCATACATGAGGAATGAGTGGAAAATGTGGGGGTTGTCTCAGCGTGGACTGTCTGGACAATAGTCTGAGTGTAAGTCACCCTTCCTGAGGCATGGTTACTGGACGGGTTCTACATCATATCAAATTACATCATTCAAACTGGAAATGCTCAAATGTGAGGGAAGAAAAGACAGGGCATTGTCCTCTAAACCAGGAGAAAGCTACTCCTTTCTTCTTTCTTCGCCATGTGATGCAGGCGACAGAGCTGAGGGCAGGAGGTATCTGAAATTCTTAAAGCTGGCACCAATAGGTGGGCACACAGGAATCCATGCTTGTATAGCACCTTGACAACCAGAAATGCACAATATAGCAATTGGCACACTAGTAAAGGCATTCCAGAGAAATAATGTGATTTTCTTTTCTGCCCTTTGGCCCGCTGAGAGCAACTTGGAGGAAAATCAGCTGAAATGAAAGGAGGGATAACCCCATCAAAGCGAGGCAGACCAGTCTCACACTTGAGCAGGTGATGCTGTACCCCTGTCATTACCTCTGGGCCTTACAGGCATATCCAGTCTCAGATTCCACATATTCTCAGTAGTAAGTCTCTCAGCTGGCTGACAGCAGCACCAACAAGAAAGCTCTGTGTTGAAGGTGGTGCATGCGTGTGTGCGTGCGTTTGTGTGTGTTTGTTTGTGTGAATGGAGAAAGGCAACAGCAGGATGGAGGGTATTTCAAAGAGATTATAGGACTATGGAGGTCCAAAGATGGAAATGTGAAGCAGAAAGAAGAGAGAGGGACGAGTCGGGGCCTGCTGACAGTTACTGTACCTGTCTGACCAGTCAACTAGACGAGACAACAGCACGAGCTAGACTCATTTCCTCTGCCTAAGCTCTTCTGGACAATAACATTATAAGAAGCAGCTATGGGAAGCACACTGGATGTCTGGCTCTTGAGAAGTTACATTATCCTTGGTCATCAGACATGCACCTGAGCTTAGTGTGTCTGTGAGTTCTACTTCAGAAAAACATGACATGAAAGTCAGTCAAAGAGGATTTAGAAATAGAGAAACTTTTCTTAAAAGGGAAAGTTTGTAATTTTGGGAAAGTTAGATGAAAACATTGATGCTATCCTCATGTCTGTATGGTAAATATGAAGAAAGTAAACGTTTAGCTTAGCTCAATTAGCCTAAAAACTGAAAATTAGGATAAACTACTAACCTGGTTTGCAGATTACAATCCATTTACAAGCACCCTTTAATCCCACTTATTAAAATGTATGTTTACCAAATAAGTTAAAGTTATTTTGCTCCCTTTGGGCACAGCCAAATCCACAGGCACTACTTGTTTCATGTGCTAAGCTAAGCTAACGGCTGCTAGGTGAGCATTCATATCAACCAAACAAATACAAGCGATATATCAATCTCATCTAACCTTCAACAGGAAAACACAAGAGTGTATTGTTAAAAATGTCAAACTGTTTCTTTAAAAAACAAACAACAGTCCGGGTGAGTCTTAACTTCCACTTTGCTATTTGACCTGAGTGATACATGCAAGAGAATGTAACCTTTAAATACACTGTGCTGAGTTCATGTAAAAGAACAGGATGTTACAGCAAATTGAAAAGCTGTTGGAAAAAGAAGAGCTGCGTCTGCATCGACCAATGCTACTTGTACACGCAGATAAAAATAAACAACAAAGCCCACTCGCAGAGGAGGGCTTAGACTCATGGCCTTTTCTTCTCAACGCTACAACTCTTCAGACTAAATAAACGAGGCAGGGGCTAAGTAAGTTGCATGCACACATACACACACAGGGTACACTGATACCTAAGGCAGGTGAGTGTGGGCTCTTCTCCTCTCACAGAGATTAGACCGATCAATAAAAACACGAGGAAGCGATAAGGCTGGGCTGACTCACGGGGGAAAGAGGCTACGTTCATTAACAAGACAATAGTCCTAGAATGAGATTTTTCCAGAGTTGTCGGCTATTTCCGTGTGACCTCTGCGCTGGTGACATTTATAGACAAAAGGTCACAGCATGGGCTCTGTCCGCCCTCCTACACTCTCAGACCTCTCCCCTCTGCAGGTCATGGGGGTCCTGCTTGTCGCATGAGGATAAAACTATTGTTTAGCAGTCAGGGGGCAGGTCGGACAACCACACAGTAGGTCAGTAATAAAAGGAAATACCGCACACAGTAGACTTCATATCGAGGTTATTGCAGAAGACATTTAGAAATAACCAAGTGAGATTCTCGTTATGCCAAATCCACCCATGCATACTAAGACTGATATACTTACATATCATCGATCTGTGATGTTTCTCACTTTCAATGAGTGTAGTGGTGAGAAAGGTTTTCAAAAGCTGTTGGTTTTCTAGTTGATCATTTAGAAAATCTTCTCCTTATCATTGTGCATTTTCAAGTTGTGGTCAACAACACATAGGCTGACATAATATTACATTATAAACCTGTGAAGTTGCGGACTGTAAAATCAAAACATCAGCTGGGTGATGAGGAAATGTCAGGAATGTCAAGATACTTCAAAGTTCAATCTCCAGCTTTAAGGAAGAACACCTGTCACTTGGGGATAATGATTAACTTAGGTGTGTCCACTGCATTGGAACTTTCAAGGGCCCTGAAACTTGCCCCAGCTAAATTTGCATGAAAATAAATAATAATACACACAAGACTGAGGATGACCACATTTACAAAGGAACTTTTTTTTCTTCTATATTCTCCTAACATGGTCAAATATTTTATTTGGATTCTACTAACATTATTGCCATTCAATCTGTTACCATTTACTGTGCCTGTTCTGAGCTAAACAGCCTAATGTGCAACAGTGGCAGAATCCAGGCAGTTGGCCTGACACGCCTGGCCCGGCCAAGCCCCACGGTGATTTTCTTAATCGTAGCAACAGACGACCCAAACAGCGGATCAGATCAGCCACTGGCAGAGGGATGAATGAGGAGTGAAAGCTCTAAGTGTAAAACTATGACACTTTCTCCTCAGAGCGATCAGGCATGGCCTTGTCTATAAAGAGTCTATGAGACGAGTGCAGACAGGAGGGTGAGAATAGGTCAATGGGATAAGCCCAAGATTAGGAGGAAATGGGTTGAAGGGGAGGGGAATCTGAGGAAATAGTGTTGAGGAGGGGAGACCGAACACAGAATGGCTGATTAGTGTTTGACTAGCTGGCTGGCCTGCGGGGAAATCTCTACCAACCATTATGACTGAGCTCTCCTCGCTACACCATCTGCTAGACTTTCATATGCATGACTGACCTGCAATGCACTTAAACGCTACAATAGAAAAACGTTTTATGCTGTAGTTCACACTGGTGATGGTGGAAGTATAAAGTATTTAGTTGCTACATCTTTATTCAAACTTGATGTGTGCTTATCCTCCTCTACTTGGGATAGTCAACACGAAGCAAATGGTCAACAGGCCGATCAGCAGAATTAATGTTTCATCAGCTGTCAGTCCTTTAAGGAGTCTCTCTCTCACACACACACACACACACACACACACACACACACACACACACACACACACACACACACACACACACACACACACACACACACACACACACACACACACACACACCTCCTGGGAGCTCAAACAGCTGAACTAGGCCATCACCTCAGCTGTCTGTTTGATTCTGCTGAGAGAAGAGCAGCAAAGAGCCAGACCAAGCTAATAGGTTGTTGTCAAAAAAATCCAATAAGCTTTTAGCTAACAGATAGGATTTACTTAATAAATCGAGGATACTTTTGGTTGAACGTCCAAAAGGTGAATAATGATGCAATGATTATTATTGCATTTCAATTCTTTCAAAATATAAAAAATGTTCTTGAAATCAAAAAATCTAAAATGTTCAAAACAATCTGACAAGTTGTGCTGTTACAGGCAGAAATTAGATTTATCTCATTCCTATTTTACTTAGTTGGTGGAAGTCTCATCTGAAATGATCTCAAAACTTCTGCACACAAGGAAACATGTATTTTTGTGGGTGATTGATTTTGGTTAACTGCCACTTCAAACCCTGCAGTCAGTCGTGACCTTTCACCAGCCCAACTAACACAGCACTATTTGATCTGTTTTGGTTGTTTTTTGCAGTTGATGCTAAAGGAGACTTTATTGCAAAATCTCATCTCTCAGTCACCTCTGTGTCATAGAGAAGTGGGCTGGGGGAGAAGGAGAAATGCATTTTTGTGCAGTGACTTGAACCCTAAACAATACTTGAGCTATCTCTATGATTGCCATGCAGAGATCAGTCACACCGGCAATGGCACTATATCACCCCGCTATCACCTCTTAGAATTATCCTATAATTCCTAAATTACAGGGATGGTTACCACGCAGCCACCGACAGCTCACACATCTATTGTCTCGCTATTGTCAGAGATCTCCGTCACTTACGTCAGCACGCACCCACCATCACCACACTCAAAGGACTCTTCCTGCAACGCTTCATGAGTCCTTGGGTCAGAGGTCACCTGTGGCCTCTGGTCTCCACGACAACAGCCTGGCAGTCCCAAAGCCTGGGTCTGTATCTCCCCCTCCACACACTCACTCAGGCTTTTTCACACACAGAACAGCTTTTGTCCCCAAACTCTGGTGCATCAAAGAAGACCCTGGAGTTTGAGCTTCAACCCAAACATTTACTGCCTGCAGGCCAAACACTACTCAATACACTGCAGTCAGTGGAGACCACCAGAGCTGCAAAGTGACAGGAAATAAATGGCCAAAAAAATCATTGTTCTCCTTTAATCCATCCATCAGTCTCTTTTTCCTTCACTCATAAACACACACATTCTGCCAGTAGTCAGTGAAAACTAATTGTAAGTATAGTCTACAATTTAAAATCATGATCCATTTGGGGGAATAACTTCATATGGTCCACAAAGTAAAGTATTTAAGTTTATTTCTCAGGTTTAGTCTGCAGAAAGTTTTGAACATACCATTTTCAAGGAGCACAACAAACTATGCACTAACCAGCTGCAGCTCTGCAGGAGAAAGCGGTTCAGGGAAAGATTGAAACAATTGGCGCTCACCATATTCTGCACGCAGGACATCTCTTGGAACAGCACGGGAACTCTGCTGCAGTTATGTCTCTTGCTGGTTATGTAAGGAAACGGCGTTTACGTGGCTCCACAGGATGTTTTCCAGGACTCAGAGCAGCAGACAGCGATAAGCCTGCTGGCGGAGTGTAGAGAGAGGAGCGCAGACTGGGACTGTCTCTTCTCCCTCTCGGAGGTTTGAACAGAGTAAGAGGAAACTAGAGAGGCAGGGAAGCATGTGCCCGTCCCCCTGTTGCCAGAGCCGTGTGTGGCTACATCCATGGGCTGGACTGAAACACTTCGGGTTGTGAAGGGGGACATCGCCATCTAGCGATTAGGCATGTAGGTGCAATACATAAACAAAAGTCCCACGCTCATTATTTGTCAATTGGGTTTAGTAATTTAATCAGTTTGGAGATTTTGCTGTACTCAAGTACAACATCAACTAAGGCAGATATTTAATTATTATGGCCCGAGCACTGACAGAGTTGGAGCGAAGGACCTATTGAAATTGCTCGATGCTGATTGATGGCCTTAGCATGTTAAATCCTGGAGATTTTTTGTATATATTTTTGTTTGTTTTTTTACAACATGTGCAAGCAAAATGGCTCTATAGCTCCCCCTACAAATTTGCTAACAAGCAGCCCAGTGCATTCACATATGAAATATGCTCATATGTAATGTTGGTACATATGTACTGTATATCATTTATAATATATATATATATATATATATATATATATATATATAGTTATTTAACCAGGTAAACGTCTCATTGAGATTAAAATCTCTTTTTCAAGAGCGACCTGGGCAAGAAAGCAGCATGATGTTACAAAAAAACACAAACAATACAGGCAGATGAATGCAACTGTCGTAAAACACAAAGGAAATAGTAAAAAGCCAGTCAGTATGCAAATAAAATAAACTGTTAAAAGCATAAAACTGGCACAATTTTAAGACAACTTCAGCTAGGTGATATAAGAGCAAACATAATGACCAAGAATATTTTGGTCCCACTAACTTGGAAACACAAATAACCTCAGATTGTGTATTACTATTTCTTTTTTTAATGTTCTTTCATAGTGCTGGTTGATCTCTGGGCACATAATGAAGCTGCCCTATTTAGTGTTTGTGTGCAATGTACTCGATGCTCACTTGTGTACAAGGCCTACACCACAGGGTCAATGGTGGGGGTCAACAGGGCCCCAACATCAAACTGTTGCCACTATGCCCCCTGAAAGAGTATAACTCGCTAATTACACTATTCCTTTGAGGGAAATATCATTATAGTTTGGAAGGTTGCAACTCGTGTTGTTGAATTATTCTAATGATCAATTGCTGAAAAATGTGCACCACATTTCCAAGAACTCAAAATGTCATCACATGTCTTGAGAAGCCTTACCAACAATCAGAAACATACATATAGTAAAAGGACAAAATATAAAACTGAAGAAATCTAATAAATTTAAGAAGCTTGAATGAGAAAATGTTTGTTTGTTAAAAATGGCAAACAATGTGTTTGTCGATTTGACGAATAAGTGACCAAATCTTCAGATTATCAAGATAAAGGCTCATCATTTTGTTTCTTGGTGTAAGAACATTTTTCTATTAATGTAATTGTCCAACTTCCATTATTTGATATGCCAAATTTATCAGAGGATGGTGTCTATGAAAAATCACAGGCCATCACAGTTTAATGTTAATTATTATGATAAGCAACATAATTATCACTTAATATGTCCCAATTTTATGATGATAATAAACATCAAGCTATGTGTATGGAAATCATTTCTAACATAACTGTCTAATAATAATAATAATAATAATAATAATAATAATAATAATAATAATGTTTATTTTATATTATTTTATATGACTTCCTCTTAGGCAGGGTCATGCACAATAAGAAAAATGTAGAAAGAGACAGTTAACAATGTGTATATAAAACCTCAAAAACACAATCTGCTTGATGCACCACAATTTACATACATTCATCTAAACAACAACATCTCTCATAATTGTGTGTGTTTATAGCAATATAAAAAGAATACGATAGTTTGTGTATTTATATATTGATATGTGACTGATTAAATACCGTTCAGTACTTTTGACGAACCATAATGTCGCATCTGATATCCAACCTCTCCCTCTCTTTTCTTTATTATATCACCTAGTCTTTATGGTTTTTGTTTCTTAGGTTTTGCTTTGGGGACCACTTGAACAGTAGTGGAAACTGATTTGGCTCCTTGCAGGTTCTGGGCAGTGCAGGTGTATGTTCCTTGGTCCACGTCCCGCACCTCATCCACCAGGAGGACAGACTGAGTCTGCTGTTGGGCCGTGCCTCCACCCACTGGACTGATGCTGTCCTGAGTGTACAGAGGCCTCCCAATCTGCAACCAACACATGAAAGCGGACAATGTTAATAAATGATTAATAGTTTGCTGTAGGCCTGGATGCTCTATAGTCCATAGGTTGGATGCCTCTTAACTAGTAGTAGACAAGTAATAAATACAACGATTATGACACAGGATGTACACAACTGAAATGTATAGTATAGCAAGCATGCCATATTGTAAAGATTTGAATAAAAAAATTGTAATCATTCCTGTCTCTCTGAGTGTCTGACCTGCTGTCCTGGGTAATCCCAAGTGAACTCCACAGCCACGTCCTGCTCCCCCACCACAGAGCAGCTGACGCGCAGATTCTCCCCCACAGTCACCGAGCTAGGTGAGCCCTGGATCACTGGAGCAGGAGGAGCCATGGGGTCTTGATGGAAAAGGTGGAAGTAAGTAAGTTGTGTAAGGTATAGGTAACCAAACAACAATTAGCAAAATGCTGACTAATAAAACTATGTTGCAATTCTCTGTAAATGTACAAATATATTGGACAACATTTGTCTGCCTTCCTTTCTGGTGCAAATTTTTGTTTTTTGGACAACTGTGTGAAAGCACTCACAGTTAACATAGATGAGCATGTACTTGGTGGAGCTCTGCCTCAGGTTGCCCAGACTGGCGACACAGAACAAGGCTCCAGCATGATGAGGCCGGGGGCGATGAATGGTGAAGCCCTTTTTGACATTAAAGGAGATCTCTTTCCCGTCCACTGCCACCTCAACTGGAGGAAACTCACGGTGCAGAGACACTTTTGCCTCGGGTGAAGTCACCTGGCAGGGGAGGAGCGTAGGCCAGTTGGTTCTCAGCTGAATGGCCTCATAGTAGTCAGCCGACGGGACAAATAGTTCTTGTGGGTCTGATTGGAACAGTGAGAAGATTTCAGATTAAAGATAAGATAACAGGAATGCTAGCAGTAAAATAAAGCAAGGGTCTGTCGTTGTGACAATTACATGTGTAAGAATCAATAAAGTTCACTGTACCGGGAAAGAAGACAAATACTTTCACAGCTTTGTCATACTCCTTCCTGCAGTCGGTGTCTTCACAGTACATCGGATAACAGCTGAACTCCCCAGTGTCTGCACCCGTAGTGTTGACCAATGTCAGGACACCATATCGCGCCTGTTGGACAATACTGCAGAGCCAAAAGAGGAAAGTCAGAAAAGAAAACTGATTTAGGAAAATTGCATGAATATTTAAGGTGTATTTGCAGGTTAGCTGACCTGAGCCTTCCATCATCATCCTCCTCCAGGTATGTGGGGACGCTCCACTGCACAGGTTTGCCCCTGCATCTCAGCTCCAGGGTGTCTCCTGACTGCACACTTATATTGTCTACCACCTTTTTAAACTTCCCTCTGTTTAGCACCTTTATGTGTCAGATATGAAAACACATTGTTACTGTATACACTGATGCAGTCATTTTTCTGTGTTTTATCAAATGATCCTCGGACACACCAAAACGTATTGTTTCCTACCTGTGTGAGGAAAGTCTGTGCTGGGGCTGCAGGTGTAGCTTTGATCTTTGGTTTGGCTGTTACAGCTCTGGGTGATTTGTTTGTTGACCTCCCAAGTTTGGTAATGCTCGGCTTTGGCTTCCTTCCTGGATTAATCTTCTGTTGTTGAGCCTCTTTTTGACAATAAGCTACACAGCGTATGACGCAAGGATAGTTCACAAATAACATTAGATACCTTAATTGATTGCCAGCAAGGACATTTCGTGAAAATGTTGCACTGGCTGGGAATCAAACCTTGGTTTACTGCTTGGAAAACATGTGCTCATCACTATAACACCATTGCTAAATAAGGATACCGGCAATTGTTTAATGTTACGAATCAAGGGATAACAGTTTTATCTTGATGTGCCAAATGGTTTCATGGTGGATCAATGGTTTTTACAACATGTAAACTCCTAGAATAGGCCATTATGCTTAAGGGCAACATAAATGTCCCCTCCTTAGTGATTCTAGGAACACATGTTCAGAGAACTGCTCGGCAAGTGAATCAAATCACTTACCTAATTCGAAGACTATGGCACAAACAAGAAGAGCGCTCAGCACTAGTCTCCCCTTTGATCCAAACAAGTTCTCCAAAGGCATGATTGATAAGTCAAATGATATCAAACTGGCTTGTTAGTTAATGCAGTTCCACACAGTAGAGGTACTGCAGAATCCAGAGAGAAGAGGAGGAGGGCAGAGCTCGCAAAGGGAGAGGTCAGCTGTTTACCAGAATCACACAAATTCCTCCTCCTGAGAGTGGCATTAGTACCCCAAATTCCTCCTGACTGGCTCAATGGAGGCTTTCAAGCCTGTCTGGACCAATCAGGGTCCAGAGACAGGGGCCCCTCCGTGTGGAATCACACAGCCTGTTTGCTTAGCTGCTGGACTGTAAGTGTGTGAGTAGCATTAGTCTGGCCCTCTGAAGCAGACTGAATGAAGACTGTGGCAAGGTTATAAAAGCATTTGGTGCCCAATAAACCCCTCGTCAAAGATGTTTACTGATTTTAGTTTTAGTTTGGTGAAGAAAAAGATTGACTAGCCTTCATAAAAATATGATCAACTTATCATCTATGTTGAGATTTACCATTTTAAGTCAATGTCCATTGTGTTTTGGTGCAGTGTTTCTGTTGTAAACTATTTTGTTAAAAAACATAATTCTGTCTTGAAAATCCATCAACGTCAATATATAATTAAATGTTTCTAGAAAGAGGATTTTGTATCTTTCATTAAAACCACAGAATGCTGTTCCCACTGAAAACAATGTAAACCTTACGTTTGAACGACCTGCTAACACACGGTCTTGAACATGCCACAGGTAAGCTTCAATGAAAGGTCCTTTTGTTCTGATTGAACTCCAGCTCTTTATCAAAGATTGCAGGGGGAACTGTACCTTTTTTTTTAAAGGCCCCACAGAAATTGAACTCAAGATTGCACTCAACTTAAAACTGGATTCTTTCTTTTTTAATCAAGGAATACATTTGAAATGTTTCATGATAATACATGTACAGTTTCCATATATACATTTTAAAACAACAAACATTTAATACATTAAATCTTGAAACAGGCAAAAAAATATATGACATTTCACAAGATTGTATCTACTAATATATAAAAAAAAGGTCATAATTAGAATTGTATACAATTACAATACATTTCTACACTTTACAATTGATATGAAAAATGTAAACTTGTCATCAACGTGTAATGATAAATAATTATCAATTGAACATAGCGTGAGCCCTTTTTTTAAAAACACAAGTATAAACTACTTTTATAGTAGATTAAGAGGCACCATGACAACAGGCAACTTGTACAGGTCCAGAAATATATCAAGCAATGCTGGCAGCAACAATATTTAGATAAATTACAAACTCCATCATAATGTGGAACAAAAGTTAACAAGTTGGCCTATCTGTCTATTCCTCACAAACACCTGTTGCAGATATTTATCAATGCAGAGTCAGATAAGCCTGTTCAACAGTTGTTACACATTTAAAGCAGTTACTCACGGAAACACCTTCAACTATTTCCTCTTCAACTGTGCTCAGAATTTTTCCTCTTTAATGATGTCCATGTCTGTTTGGCCACTGACAGTTTCAATCCTTGGCTGGTTGCCCTTCAGACGCTTCCCTTGAACACTATTACGGATACCGTAGACAAAATAGATGACTAACCCTGGAAAGAGAAGGGTGGGTCATTATACAGTTCAGAAACTAACTCAATACTCAATATAATTACTTTTCAAGCAGATATATGTTCTTACCCACTAGCATCCAAATAGCATATCGAATCCAGGTTTCTCCACCTAACTGGACCATCAGGTATACGTTGATGAATGTACTCACTAATGGCAGCGCAGGGAGTAAAGGCACCTGTCAGAAGAAAATAGAAGAGATGAAATATTTTGTAGTTTATGTTAACTAGAATGTAAACACAAAATGTGGCTCTAGTTCTCCAGATACACAATTCAAATGTTCTCACCATGAAGGATGCCTTGGAGCTATTTTGCGGGTGCCTCCAGATGAGGAAAGTGTTGAACAGCACAATGAAGGCGAGGACGGAAACGAGCACCACACTCCATACTTCCAAATTGGATAGAGCGTTTAATGCTTGTGTCAGAATGACACATAGTGCTACCACACATGCAACTGCAGAATAAATATGAAAAAGACAGATCAGTTCGTGGAGCAGAGGAACAAAGAATTGCCAAAAGCATTAACATTTGGGCTCAAGAAAAAGATCAAGATTGCTTAAAATATAGAAAGCCACTCATGGTTGCTCGTACCAGACAGAATAGTCAGGATGGTGACTCTTCTAGAGGTGGATGAATTGGGGGTTGACGGAGGCTTAAAGAGGGCAAACTTGCTGTTTGTTTCTGTAATATTTATGTCTGAGTCTTCAGATGGATCTGGTTGGTACCTTTATTTAAAAAAAAGAGAGAAATGTGCAACACAAATTCAGTTTTGCTTAGTGTTCCTAGGTAAAGCCCTGTGCGAGAAGAAGCAGTTAAATTAATATACCTCAGTATCAAGATGCATATGGCCACGAGTGTGTAAGCAAACAGAGTGCCGATGGACATCATTTCCACCAAGGCTTCCAGGTCAAACAGCAGCGCCATGATGGCTGAAGATGACAATCAGAGAATACAGAGTTACTTTTAGTCCATACACCTTAGCATATACAACTGACAGCTGTAACATCTGTACCTGCAACAGTTCCAGATGATATGGTTGCTAAAGCAGGACTGCCCTTGGCAGTGACTTTGGTCAAGAATTGGAAAAGCAGGCCGTCTCTTGCCATGGCAAACAGCACCCGGGGCATTGGGAACATCGAACCCAGCAGGCTGGAGATAAAAATGCAAGCAAGCACAGTCAACACCCATCAAAAGGCTTTTAGTACCAAGACAGTTTGAATTGCATAGAATAATGCTGCAATAGAATCCAACATAAAAATGTGTAGTATTATTAGTACTACTACTTATTAGTATTAGTAGTAGTAGTAAATCATCCCGAGGAAAACATGACTGTCTGTATCACATTTCATGGGACTCTATCCAATTGCAAATGTCAATGGAGACATTTCACTCAAAACCATAATTGTTGACCTTCTGACAGCTCAACAGGAAAAGGCAGAGATCACTCAGGTCTCTTTGATAAGTCCTCTGAGGACAATGAATGTCTGCACTAAGTTGAATGGCAATCCATTCAATTGCTGTTGAAATGTTTCAAAGAGAAAGTGGTGGGATGACCAAAATACATTAAATAAAAGGTGTAACTTCCTTTTTTCCATGGTTCTATTTTGTTTTCTCCAACCACCCCATTAACCTGACTTTACACCCAATTGTTTTTACCTGGTTGACAGGGCACACAGCGACCCAACAGCAACAACATATTTGGCTGGACCCCAGCCAATGTATTCAAAGGCCACTGGCAGTGGGCTTTTTTCATTGAGCAAGTAGTAAGGCATCATCAGGGTAAGAGCAGCAGACACAGCAAAGTAAGCCAGGAAACAGATAAGGAGTGAGGCCACAATGCCCAGAGGGATCGACTTCTGGGGGTTCTTTGTCTCCTCGCCTACGAAGAAAGAAAAAAAGAACCTTGAATGCTATTCCTCCTCCAGCTGTTTGGGGTTACATGACAGTACAACAATACAGTCAAAATAATATGACAAATGGCTGAATGACAAACACATTTTTTTCCTGTCCACTTACAGGAAAGGTTTAGAGTTTGTAGTCACATCTGATGTCCTTCACCAGACAGCATTTTCTCAAGATTACAGAGATGATTAATTTGTTATCAGTCTACTGAGGTCAAACGATAACAACTGAACCATCTCCGACAAAAGTGAGCAAACTCCTTGCACTGATGAAGGCAACAACACATGGATAATGAAAACAAATATAAGATGAAATCCTTTTGTCTCATATTTTTGTAGTCAAGGATCTTATAAATCTAACTGTGCCTAACCTTACAGTATACTAATCACACTGGACTGTTACAGGTAGACGTTGTTCTCTTACCTGTTGTAGCGATGCAGTCGAATCCAACAAAGGCATAAAAACATGTTGCAGCTCCGGCCACCGTTCCTCCAAGGCCATAGGGGAAAAATCCACCCTCTCCATATATGCTTGTCACGTTGGCAGTAGAGCTGAAGTTTCTGCATTGAGGAGAAAGCATTATTTTGTGTTTATCTACTGTGAGATAATCAGGGGAGTAATATTACTGTAAAGGTTCCTGTCCACACCCAAACACAGACAGGCTTCATTCTGCTCTTTGACATTACTTGAATTCTGCTGTGGCGTTTATCAGAGCCTCTTCACTGATTTGCCAGTTGGAGATGTCCCCCTTAATGAATCCAGAGATGGCCACAAACAGCAGCACCACGATGTTGACAGCTGTGAAGATCTTGTTTATTGTTGTTGACTCTTTCACTCCAAAGGCCAGGACACCTTCATGGGAAACATGGTAATTGTCACTTCCTTTGTATGCACTACTATTACTACCGTCCAAATGACATCTGTTTCATAATTCTGAGAAGAAGATGAACCCTTATTAATCACCTAGGGGGAAATTCAGTTTTTACTCAAACATGCACATGCATTTTTAGTACACACACAATTTATACACACTTTACCTTACCTGACAGAATCATGACTAGCACAGCAGCAAAGACATCTGGGTAAGGTGCCAGGCCCGGGAGGCCAATCGCTGCATTTGCTTCTAAAAATTTGGATATGTAGCCCCCGATGAGGTCATCAAATGTCCCACTCCATGCCAGGGCAACACTAGATGTCCCTGCAGATAATGAGCGAGAGATGCAATAAATTAATCAGCCTGACTCACCATTTAAGTGAAGTCATAAACATAAAATACTGATGGCGATAGTTCCTACCCTACGTCTTCAACACTTTATGATTTTTTCAAACAACAATCCTGGTTTATATGGTTACGTTTTGACAATAACAATCACTTAAATTATTCATTTGAAAGTGGCATAAAACTGAAGAACAGTAAACCTCCACTGTAGAAAAATTGTCTTGTGACAAGGTAAAAGGTCACAGAGTCTTAAAGAGGGTCATGTTGATGGTTGATCATTTATGGGTTTCAATGTTCTAACAATGAGAAGCATGTTATATAAGTGGAAAATAAATGTTCAGAGGCTGTAAATAACAAGTCTGAGCCAGCGATTAATACTTAGCCACAGATTAAGTCCAAAGATTGGTTTTGTTTCTCTACATTTTTGGTGTAAATAGGCAACTGTTATATTCAAAACAACTATTATAACAGTAAGAAACCTTCCTTACTATGTATAAGATATTATATTATTTTTCATATAGAATTCAAATATAAGTGGATCAAACTTGCCTATGACGTAGGAGAGTAACAGATTCCACCCAGTGATGAAAGCCAGCAGCTCTCCAACCGTCACATAGCTGTAAAGGTATGCTGAGCCAGTTTTGGGAACCCGAGACCCAAATTCTGCGTAGCATAGTCCAGCGAATATGGATGCAAGGGCGGCAATGAAGAAGGAGAGGATGATGCTGGGTCCCGCAGTGTCTCTGGCCACCTCTCCAGACAGGACGTAGACCCCGGCCCCCAGGGTGCTGCCCACGCCGAGGGCCACCAGGTCCAGAGTGGTGAGGCATCGGTTAAAAGTGGATTGCTCCCCATCTGGCTCCAGGGGCTTTCTCCGAGATAAACTCCCCAGAATGGACTTCACACACCCACACGACATACTTCTTTGGGTTTGGATGTAAAGATATGGGAATTCTGATGGAAGAGACAATTGGTGGGAGGTAGGTTAAATGCTCTGGTGAAAGGAGAAGAAAGAGTGAGGAGAGGAGTGGGGGAGAAAGGGAGGATCAGTGAACCTGAGAGTGAATAATTGTCAGGTCAGCCCCTCAGTAAAACCTTTTTTTCTTGAGCAGAACTAATTTCCTCTAAATAAGTTGTTAATTTAACAGCTACAAAGAGATATATTCATCAAGGCTTCACAAGTCCAACTAACAATAGAAATATGGACACATTACATTTTGTTAAAGATTATATTACAAGAATTTACTCACATGTACTTCAAAGTGTTTTGACTCTTTCACTCCAAAGGCCAATTCCACAAAAATTTGGGTTAAAGAAGACTGAATTCACTCACCTGCTCTGTGTATTTCCTTCACAGGTTTGCTTAGAAGAGACAATTAATAGGACCCGTCATTCTCCTAAATCACATTATTCCTTTATACATGCCCTTCTTTATAACCCCCCTGATATGATACTGCTGATGCTTGGAGTTTTCACTGCCGCCCACAGCGCAAAAGCAACGCCCTGCTCTCAAACTGCACTTTACTCAACCTTAAATTACTTACACAATTACTTCCTTTAGAATGTTTGACGAATACCGATTGATTTATAATTTGGCAATAAAAAAAAAGCGGTTTTCTATTTTATAGTGTGTTCTCACCTGGCCAGCAGTATCATATTGTAGATATTCCCTCCTCTCAGATTGGTTTATTGTTTTTATTCCCTGTGTTGACCTGCTTGTTTTAAACCAAAAGGCAGTTTTTATTTTGTTTAGCTAACGTAAATGACTGTAAAATCAGTTTTTGGGAATTAGCTTCTAAACGAGAATTATAATCTATTTGACAGAGAAGGGGCAAAAAGGAAATTAGGAATATTTTGCAGGAAACTAAAGAGGACCAGTGTGGTATTTTCTTCAATATTTTTCAAATGTGACTCTTGTGTTTTACTGATGCTTCTATTATAAATAAGAGATGATGTCGCTTTCATAATAGTTTCATAATTGTGCCCTCAAGATAATCCAAGACTTTAAGGTCCACATTTGTCTATGACTTTGGATTTTGTCCTTCACTAACAGGGACCAATAAAAAATAAAACTTCTGAATAGGGCAACAAAACGGAGAACAGCTCTTCATGACCACCTTCCTGCTATCTGATGTGACACCTTTCAATAAAACTATAATAGAAGTAAGCAGAAGTACGTCATCCTACACTGTTCTCAAAGTGTATTTACATGCAGGTACATATGCACCTTATCACTGTGGCTGTGTTGGAGTTTTGCTGCTTATCTAATAGGAGATGTGACCCCATCACTAACTGGAGGTGTGAGCCTGCCTGCCAGAGTTAATGAAACAGAGGAGGACAAAGCTTCATTCATAGCTTACACATGCAGCCGGCTGCACACTTGTTCTTTGAAAGGTAGCTTTCGCCTTCTGATCTCCCATCAGGGGATTTCAGCTCACATAATCCCTCTCGGTATCTACTTCAGCAGGCAGGAAGCGAGTGGGAAAGCAGCCTGTGTGTATGGTCAAAGTACCTTTGAGCAAACTTAAAGCTCTGGCGGCCTATCTGCAGATCTCAGGGTTTGAGATACTGTTTCCAGAGGAACAATGGGGTAATGCTTAACTCAATAACAGCTACTGCACACGTGATGGGCCGGTTTATGATCAGAGGGTTAATCTGTATCCCAGTGAAGCTCAGTTAATGATCACTGATGTGTTATTTATAGGCTATCTTCTGTGCAATTAAAAAAAACTTAATAGGTGCAGATCACATATACATATTATAGTTCACACTCAAATACACAGAAGTTAAAGCAAAGGTCAGAGATGTAAATCTAACTGGCTGAAGGTCAATTAATTCAGTAGATACATAAGTTGTTTACCTTGTATTCAGTCCCAAGAGGAGTGGCTGGTGGCTGTGTGGTGAAAACAGCGCAAAGCGGCAAAAATATCTGCGCTGTTGACTTGGATGAAGGAAACATGATTTTTACTGCGATATATACAAGACTCTGAGTCTCTGTGACCCTCCCACTGGAATTACTTACAAAGTAGCCTTTCTCACTCTGCACCAGTTTGGATAATAATGTGCTCATTATTGCATGGACGGCACAGGGTGAGAATTGTGACCAGCAAATCCGATTCAGAATGTGAAAAATGCTTTTGTGCTCACTTTGTTTGTTGTTTTGTGTTCACGAGAATATTTTTTTTAATTCATTGATTTGTGCTGATAGAATATTGGCATAGAATAAAGATTAAATGATCAAATATATTCATTGAAATTGCTGGGAAATGTAAAATATATGGTTGAAATAAAATAAAAAATAACAGTCCGATAGTGAAATCATGGATGCAATCATACCATTATTTTTTTTATTTAAACGATTTCTAATACTATCTGGATCAATTCCTATCCTTGGGGATGTTACTAATTCAATTTATTTGTCTGTCATTGAATACATTGTGGTTGGCCTTCCGAAATTTCCAATCTCCTATTCTGCCTATTTTACGTGTGCAATGCAATTTTAAAGCAGGAGAGGTCAGTGTACAGCACTTACTAGTGCCTCACAGATGGAGGTGGGAGGTCCTCTCTCACTCTGAACATCCGCAGAGAGAAAATTAAACAAAGAGGCCAAATATTAAACGAACAACCACCACACCCCCAGCGTACACATACTGTACAATAAATACATATTGGGGCTACACAAGTTGAAAATCATTTGTGATTCCTTACTTAAAAGCAAATGTGGAAGAAGTACTAAAAATACAAAAATACTAACACTAAAAAAGTAAAAGGATAATAGGCTATGATGTAAAAACATGCCTAAAGTACCAAACATACAATTACTATTAATGTATTAATCATATTTTGATATTACTAAATTACAATTACTTCCCATCGTGCTGCTAGATATGTTTAACTATAATTATATTAGTGGTGTATAGTTTGCATTAGCTAATAGTCTGAAAGTAACTAGTAACTAAAGCTGTCAAAGAAGTGTAGTGGAGTAAAAAGTACAATATTGGTTTGCAAAAAGTAGTGGAGTATGGAGTAAGTATAAAGTGGCATAAATTGAAAATACTCAAAATAAAACACTCACCTTAAGTACCACAACATTGCACTTAAGAAAAGTACTTGAGAAAAATGTACTTTACTTTACACTACTGCCTAAACGTTTCCTCACACCACCTCCAATCGGAAACTGTGACTGATGTGTTTAATTTGTATCATGTATAATTCTGTAATCCAAAATGCTAAAATGGCCTCCCCCCACCCCCTTCCCCCTCCCCTTTTACTGGAATAGATGCCGACAGGCCAGAAATAGAGCAGGCAAACTGCCTTCTGTTAAAATCCCATTTCAACTCTCAATCATGTGACAAAGTTCAGACATACAGACAAACAAATTCAAAGCGAAAAGTGCCTTCAACAAACTTAACGTGGAGGTTTCCTTGATACTAAAGCAACTAGCTTGAATGTTTCCTTAAAGAAGTGTACACGTTTAGCAGCAAAGTGCGATAATGCAGAAAACACGTGTGGGTAAAATTGCGCAGCCTCCGTGCGTTAGGTTTCTGATGTTACCACGTCACCCACGTCTGAAGTATGTCTTTACCGTAAGACATCTTCCCGTTACATTCAGAATATCTCACACACCTCTGCGAGAGAGATAGCCGCAGTCGTTACGTCACAGAGGACACGTAACGGGACTGCCTGAGTCTGACCGAAGGAGGCACACAGACTGGGTTAACGGGGACAGAGCAGAGGCAGCAGGACACTTTCACCGGATACTCCACACACACAAGGCAAGCCATATTTAGTATTATTTAGAAAACCTCTTCAAAAGTGATTTTGGAAAAGTTGGCTGACGAGACATTTTCGAATGTGGCAATAAATTACAGTAGACAGCGGTCTAGCTCTGGAAGAAAGTGGTCATTTTATTTAGTTAGTGGAAGAAAACAGAGTTCATTTACAAATATAACTTTCTTTGTATTTTTTGTTTTTTTCTTATTCATTACAGTCCTCAGGAGTGTGCGGGGTTCAGAGAAGGGTGTGGCTGTGCATACAGTAGAGGCTTGAGGCCGACTCCCCCTTAGACCTTCATTCCGATATTAAGTTAAACTGTGCATGCTATTTTGGGAGAGCTTTCCTTATGTCTTAAACAAACAGTGCTGCATTATCACTGCATAAAAAATCAAAGTCTACATTTGTAAAACATTTGTCCTTTCTTGAACTGTTATTTTGCACTGTGATTATTATGAAATAAAATCAGGCAGCTGCTCCCATATATGCTTTCTGATTGGCTGCATTCTACTATATGTAGTGGCAAAGTATAGCAGCATGGAAAATGTGACTAAATAGTTTTCCTTCCAGTATTCGCTTACAGAATGTTAGGTCTCTGTGAGAAGCTTGTCTTTTTAGGCAGTTTGAAGAGGCCACCTTATTAGGTTTACATTGGAACAAGGAGGGATCATCATCACTGCAACACGATGGGGAGGGGGACTGGGGGAAGACAGTTCACTAGGACAGGGATATATTGCAATTCTATTATCCAGCCCTACATCAGCATTTCTCTGTGTCTTTCTCTAGGCCTGAAACTATCGATTCCTGCTCAGTGTTGACACAGAAGACCAAATATAGAAATGGTGAGTTGAAATGACCTTTCTCTCTTGCATTATGTAAGTATGAAGCAGTGTGTATCATACTGCAGAGCAGATCTTGTGTCTGTGATACATGGTCGGTTTTGTGTACCATTGAATGAGATGTGGATAGAGTGAGGTCATTTTTCTGCCACCTACCTCCCTATCATAAAGGCAGCAGTGTTGGGTGACACATCGAATGGACACAGCTGACAGTATCTTGCTAATGGCTTTTGTCTTATCTCCAATTGTATTGTCTGAGATGTAAGTGAGTGTTATGTCATTCTTCTCTTAGTTGAGGTGAAACAAGCATTTGCTATTACTGTGAAGCTGTGCTTTACTCTGCACAGTTGTGGTCTGGCAAATAAGAAAAAAGCCAGAGAGGACTGACATTTAGCTAACAATGTTAAGTCCACATTAGTATTTTTCCTCATCAAACATACAATACGAAATGGGATTACTTTAGTTCAAGGCCTGTTGCTAAGGGTTTGTATTTGCAGCCCTGTTGCTATGTGGGTGAAGCTCTCCAGCTGTCGTGAGGAGAGATGTTCTGTAGTAAAGCAGAAGCAGTGGACCCTCACCAGGGTGGAGCACATATTTTGGCTGACTGCCTTAATGCAGTAGTATTTTCTACAACAGCAGCTGCAGTAAGAGCCTTCAAAATGAAGTCCAAGCTTTCTAGCTTTCTTTTTACCCAAAGTGAATGAGCTTATGACATCACACCTTGGCAGCCAGGGCCTTAATGAAAAAGCAATGATCTTTTCATTTTTAAAACAAAATCCTTGTGCAGATCTTTATTTTTTCTTCTCATGCCCATTGGAGTTTGTTTGTAAACTCTGACATTATTGAGCTGCTGTATGATAGACCCCCCTGCAAAGGGAACGTTATGTGAAACCTGACTCCATACTGCTCCTAAGGATCCACGGCAACCCCCCCCCCCCCCTTTCCTCTGCTCAGCTAGGGGTGGGACAGGTGCAAGCAGTCAGCTGTAATAGCAGACATGGCTTCACCTCCTGTCCCAGTGTCAGGAGGTGACACCATGACCCTGACACCTTTACACATTTACCTACTGCAAGCCAGTGCACTGTTATAGCGGGATAGAGAGTGCAAACTTTATAGGCTGTCTAGTTTAAGGTGAGCGGCATCTGCAAATGCTGAACACAGCGAGTTTCCCTGTGAGGCTGTACCCAGGCAGAGTGCATTTTTGAGCTAATTGCTGCTGATGAAACCATAAATGAATGTGTCCATATAGTTATCATACAATTTAGAAAAAAATCTCAAATTCAAACATCATGCTGATGCAAAAATAGTAGTCTTCAGATCACCAAAGTAATTTCATTGCATCTGAATTTTTAACGGCACATCCCCAATACATTTCTCTGTACTGGGTCAGAGGTTTAGGCAACCGAGACATCACTTTACATTTCACATTCAAAGGCTTTATTGTAATATGCACAGTAGCTACAGTTTAGATATGGCAATGAAAAACGTCCCAGGCATTGTTCCTAAGTCATGAGCACGAACACCTCGTCCATCCTCTGAAATTCCATTTCAATCTTTTTCTTACAGGTGTTCAGAGGCATAATAACAGATGCTCCGGACTTTGATCCCTCCACTGACGCAGAGACCCTTTACAATGCTATGAAAGGCATGGGTAAGTGCCACATTCCTCTTGTGATTTTTGATTGCGGAGGGGAAAAAGCAATCTTTCCTCTTCTCCACTCGTAGGTTGAATTATCACATAATGAATTTCACACAGTGGTCATGGCGGTCCTATATTTTTGTGTCACTGAGATTACGTTTTTGAAAACGTTGCTTTGTGCTCCTCAGGAAGTGATAAAGAAGCCATATTGGACCTGGTCACTTCAAGGAGCAATGCACAGAGGCAGGAAATCATTGCAGCGTACAAATGCAATTTTGGACAGGTCATCTGATTTCTGATTTATATATCATGCTATATGTTAACTAACAAAATATTGAAACTCTAAAACTCTATTATGTTGTTGTTGTTGTTTCAACAGGACCTGATTGAAGATCTGAAGTATGAGCTGACGGGCAAATTTGAGCGCCTCATTGTCAGTCTGATGAGAACCCCAGCCTACCATGATGCCAAAGAAATTCATGATGCACTCAAAGTAAGATTTTTTTTTGCAATTGTACAATTCTTTATGTTACTTCAGGCTTAACTAGTAAAGAAGAAGATGCTTCAAATGTAATCATATGCTCTTTTTTAAGGGAGCTGGAACCAATGAGAAATGCCTTATTGAAGTCATGGCATCCAGAAACAACCAACAGGTTCAAGACATGGTTGCAGCGTACAAGGATGGTAAGGCATGCTAAATAAGTCATTTTAAATCAACTCATTATTTGTTTCGCATCACTCATCATTTGACATTGATGTCTGTGTCTTCAGCCTATGGCAGTGACATTGAGGAGGATATAATCGCAGACACCTCAGGTCACTTTAAGAAGATGCTGATTGTTTTACTTCAGGTCAGTTCACAGAGGAGTTGATGTAATCACAAATGAAATGTGCAATCAGCCACACAGACCGTTTTTGCCACACAGTACCTTTAACCACAGACTGATCGTATTGGTTTGATGTCTCCAGGGGACCAGAGATGAGTCAGGAGTGGTGGATGCAGATCTGGTGGAGCAAGATGCACAAGTGAGAATTTGAACTGAGCATGATTGAGAGTTCTTGACCGTATAGTGCCTTAAAAGTCAAGTAAAATGTTTTGTTTATTGATTTCTTAAATATTTTCATCCTGTTTATAGGATCTGTATGCAGCCGGAGAGGAGCAGTGGGGGACTGACGAGGCCAAATTCATCATGATTCTGGGAAACCGCAGCAAGACCCACCTTCACATGGGTGAGGACGTGGCTCTTTAGACAATTTACACCAAAGTGAGGCATTCATCCATTCCCACTGTGACCTCAAGTCTCTCAGGAGTTAATTGAAGTTTAAAAGTTGCCGTCATATTGTGAAACCTTGTTTACTTTCTCTTTCTAATGCTGAGAAAACGGCCTAAGGCCTGCTTCTTAGAAGTGAAATTTGAATGTGGGCTTCACAAGGTAACAGAGAGACATAAAACATGATCCTAAAACCTGTTGGTTAATTTTTGTTGAGACCAATTGTTGCATCTGTTTAAAGAAAACAGGCCAGAACAATACACATGCTAGCAGCTCTGTGAGGCTGTACTCAGTGGTGGTTTGAGCTAACATTAGCATGCTTACATGCTCACAATGATGATGCTTTACAAAATTCACTGTCTTGATGTAGCCTGGTATTTTACTTTTCAGAATGTTAAGATAATTCAATTCAATGGCATGCAATGCAGAACATGACATCACAATGTCTTATGTTTGCTTAGTTTTCGATGCATACGAGAAGATTGCAGAGACGACCATAGAGGACAGCATAAAGAATGAGTTGTCTGGGGACTTTGAGAGGCTGATGCTGGCTGTTGGTAAGAAACACACTAAAAGTACCAATTGAAGACATGAGTAGTGTCAAGTTGTGAAGTTTACACAGGGCTCTCTTCTGTACTTTTTCAGTCCAGTGCGTAAGGAGCGTTCCCATGTTCTATGCAAAGCGCCTTTACAAGTCAATGAAGGTAAACAAAAAGGACCAGATTGCTGTTGAGTCTAATTTCAAACTATTTGTAGACAGGTATTCCCGGGCAACACAGTTGTTATAACGTGATTTTTCTATTTAGGGGCAGATCGCAATCTAACGTTTTGACATGATATTTGAAATGTATTAGGGCTACTTGTTGTTAGTCTCCATAGCATCCTGACTCTGAACACTTCTTCTCCTTCATTTCCAGGGTCTCGGTACAGCTGACAACACCCTGATCAGGATCATGATTTCTCGCTCTGAAATAGATATGTTGGACATTAGGGAGTGTTTCCGTTTATTGTATGAGAAGTCTCTTTATAACATGATTAAGGTTGGTTAAACACTAATCAAATATTTCCTACTGACTTAAAACTAAAATAGCATCAGCAGAGCAGAACCCCTTAACCTTCATTTTGTTTATAAACCCCTCAGGATGACACATCGGGGGATTACAAGAGGACTTTGCTTAATCTGTGTGGAGGAGATGATGAGTAAGTGTTGGCTGCAAGCAACGGCAGCAACCACACGGGGGAGATAGAGCACCAACTTTCAGGAGTTATGGTTTTCTGAGTGTAATATAATGTTTATTGACTTATGGGTGCAGAATGAAGTTTCAAGAGCGAACTACTTGATAACGTTGATAACAAAAGATTTTCTGAAAGTAAAGCAGTTTATTGAGTAATTACTCCCTTTCCCCAGAAAAGTACCCACTTGGTGCTGGCTTTGCTCACCATGCTGTCTTTTGTCAAACTGATCATTACAGCTTAGCTGGAGAGTTCTTCCCTGAAGCTGCTCAGATAGCCTACAAGATGTGGGAAATAAGTGCCATGACCAAAGTCCAGGTTTGGGCCCCATCTGCTCCCACTTTAGACGTGTAATGCATGTTTGGCTTGGCAGTGGCATGCATCCTAAGTACCTACCCGCCCTGCAGTGACCTGCTTCTTGCATTGTCACAAACTTGTGCTGATAACATTGCCATTTTTTCACAGCGAATGCTTTGTGTAACTGTGGATAGGATCAGAATGCCGCTCGCTCAAATACAAATCGTTTTTGTTATTATGCACTCTCCAAATCGTTGTTTTGCCCCGCTTTGTCCGTCGAGTGAATTGGAGTAGAAATCTCAGCATTTTGGTCAACAATTGATCTTTTCATTAACTCTCTATAAAGCAGTTATTTTTCAGCCTACCCACCTTTACTTGTAGGTTGTGTCATGGCTTTTAACCTCAAGAGGGCACACTCCCCCTCACCAAACACTTTTCTTTTTTACATATGTTATATAGTTCTGCATGTTTAGCGCTTTGATAGAACAATGTAATTGAATATGTATTCATCAAATGAAACTGTTTCGCTTCGGCACATGATGTTTTATGTTATTATTGAATCTCACACTTCCAATGGTGTCATCCCACAACCTTAGCTGAGGCCATCACTCCGTCCTGCTCTCAATTGTGACCCAGCTGCTGATGCACAAGCACTGAGGAAAGCTATGAAGGGATTTGGTATGCAACCCTGAAAAGCACATCTACACTGATACAATTTCACAAAACAAGTTTAACTAATGTTGCTCCCTTCTACTTCCTACAGGAACGGATGAAGATGCAATCATTGACATTATTGCACAAAGAAGCAATGCTCAGAGGCAAGAGATCAGACAGACATTCAAATCCCTCCTGGGAAGGGTAAGGCAAAATTCATTATTGAAAATGTAAACTTCTGGCCGTAGTATAGCTCAGCAGGCGGCCGATATACTGGGGTTTGATCCCCATGCGGTGGACCCGGGTTCAAATCCGGCCTAGGTCCCTTTGCCGCGCGTCTTTCCCTCTGTCTGCCAGTTTCTGACCTGCACTGTCACTATATTAAAGGCACTGGTTGGCCAAAAAATTTTAAAAAAAGAAAAGAAAATGAAAACTTCCAATTCTAGAACAAACGTCTCGTTAGATATTCTTCAGCTGTTCATGTAACTTCCTATGTTTGATGTGTTCTCAGGATCTGATGAAGGATCTTAAGTCTGAGTTGTCAAAGAACCTAGAGCGGCTGATCATCGGGCTCATGTTGACCCCTGCAGAGTTTGATGCCAAAATGATGAAGAAGGCAATGGAGGTACAGTAGTTGCCATTGTTGATGTCATTACATGTAAAAGAAGAAGCTAATGAGTGAATTACACCCCTTCATATAAAAATGTTAATATATTATAAGTCGGTGATAGTTGATGTCAAGCCAAGAGAGGTAGATTTTGTCCTTAAATGTCTTGAAAGTCAATTAATGTGCATTTTAGGTTTTGATAAAAATCTGAATTTCCTTTTGTTGAAACATTTATTCTTAACATAGCAGTACAAAAATAATTTCACAATTGTATGTCCCTATTTAGATTTTAAGGCAGTAGAATAGAATAGCTTTCTTGTTTGAAGGCCTACTCGCACAAGTAGAAATCTTTGAAAGGATTAAATATAAAACCCCTGCATTTCTAAATCTGTAATGTAAAGCACTGAATAGTTATGCGTTAAAGCCACAGTGAACTGTGAATAACATCAGTTTAACTCTTATACTGTATTTCAAAATATACGTCCTTGCTAATTGGTCATTGATACAGTTTTAGGAGGTTCTGTCGTCAAAATAAAAATAAAAATGATAGAAATCAGAACAAAAATAGCAAAACATAGATTTTTCAGTAGACATCAGGAGGCCCCAATAACACACCACATTTGTAAAACTCCCTTGTGCTTTACTCTTAATTTAAACAGGGGGCTGGGACAGATGAACACGCGCTGATCGAGATCCTGGTCACCAGGAGCAATGACGAAATACTTGCCATGAATGCTGCTTATCAAAACGGTGAGTTTTATACCAGAAACAAAAGGCGTAGCGATAATTTTGTTGTTCAGGACACCTTTAACATATCACCTTTTGACATCACAGGATATAAGAAGTCTATGGAGGAAGCCATTCATTCAGATACATCAGGCCTCTTCTGCCGCATCCTTGTTTCTCTTGCGCAGGTATAAGTTGATCATCATGAGAACTTAGACTGGTTGCAGTCTATCTGCTGACTGTAGCAGAGAACAAAAGGTCCATTTAATTTAATGCACAGTTTTCTTTCACAAGGTGTTATGTTACATATTAAAGAGAAACATAAAATGTTATAGATATGATGATATGCAATACATCAAAGCATTTACTGTCTTTATTCTGTTCAGGGTGCAAGAGAGGAGGGCCATGCCGATGAGGAAAGAGCTATTGCAGATGCTCAGGTGATTTAATGTGTGACTTTTTACTGTAACGTTTTACTGTGTTTAATATGAAATTGAAGACTGGGTTTAAGTGTTTGTTCCTGTTGTTCCTCCCTAACTTATCAGGAACTTGCCGATGCATGCAACGCCGACTCTGATGACATGGAGAACAAGTTCATGAGCATTTTGTGCACCAGAAGCTTTCCCCATCTCAGAAAAGGTAAACGACAAGACAAACACAATACAGTTACAATTTATAACATACCTAATGTGTGTGTTTTTCAAAAACAGAATGTATCTATCAAGCTCATGAATACACTTTTTGATATTCACAGTTTTCCAGGAGTTTGTCAGATACTCCAACAAGGACATTGAACAGATTATCAAGAAGGAGATGTCAGGAGATGTCAAAAATGCTTTTTATGCTATAGGTAACCACTGTCTTTGACCTAATTTTACTTTTAAATGGGTCGCATTGTAGTCTGCTGACAACATCTATACTCCTCCTCAGCCATTTCACACACTCTCTTTACCTTGCAGTTCGCAGCGTAAAGAACCAGCCCTCTTATTTTGCAGACCGTCTGTACAAAGCCATGAAGGTACTTATTCACAATGCTTTGAATATTGCAGACATATGCATGTATAATTCAAGCTGCGAGTGAAAAGGTTATTTTTGTTGATGTAAGATATTTACGTATATTTACTACTTTCTTGGTATTAATGCTGAGTGCTCTCACACAGTAACAATTACTAATAAGTCAATCGGAATAAACTAGTCTAACTAATCAAAGAAATTTCCCTGTAAGGGATTAATAAAGTATATCTTCTTCTTCTTCTAATTATATTGGTGTCCGCTGCAGGGCCTCGGTACAGACGACAGAGCACTGATCCGCATCATGGTGTCCCGTAGCGAGATCGACCTATTCAACATTCGCAAAGAGTTCAAGGAAACACATGATGTCTCCCTCCATGAATTCATCCAGGTAGAAACTATGATCGTAAGTCCGAGCTTTTGTCAACTAACACTCTTGGTTGTTTGCAGTGTTTCCTCATCTCATCTGTAAGTCTCTGTGGGTGTTTTGTCTTCTGGCCTTTGAATGATTGTATGTTGCACATCCTTCTTCTGCTGCTGTGTTGGGATGGGGGGTGGTTGGGGGTGGTGATGGGGGGGGGGGGGTATGGTAATGTATAGCTTCCTGTGGTGGACTATGGGTCTGTGGCTATTTCACAGCTGTGTTTAGGAATTCCCCTTGCATGCTTCCTCTCTATAGCTGCTGTCTGATTGGCTGACAGCCACAGGGACAGGAAGCAATTCTATAATGACTTACAGATGAAATCACCTTGACACCAATACAAACAAGCAAGTAGGGTGCCCTGAATTAGCTTTGCAAGAAATATTACCAGTTTATGCAATGGCAAAGATTGCTATATGTTGTGTATTCTGAAGTGTGTATATTGTAGTGCATTTTAGTTGCACAAAAGATTATGATTAAAACAGTTTGTCAATTACAAAGTCTGTCTATTTTCAACCCATTTTACATGTGTTATTGTCACCTACATCCGAGAGAAAAACCCAGATGCACTATGCAATATTTATAAACGACAATCATACAAATCCAAAGTCTGTACAGTAAATCCATCTCCCAGCACCTATAAAGCCATAAACTCCAGCTTTAGAAGTAGCATCAAAATGATTTAGCTTCTTTTGTTCAGGGCAGGGCATCTGTTTCCCCTTGTTTCCTGTCTCTGTGCTAAGCTAAGCTAACCTGCTCCTGACTGTTGTTTTGCATTAACTGCACTGATGTGATCTAACTCTTAGCAAGAAATCAAATGACCAAAGTTCCCAAAATAAGGAACTAGTCCTTCAAAAAGATTTAGCTCAATAATGATGATTATAAACATAAAGATCTGTATCTATGACTGGCAGCTGATATAAAGTGTAATTCCACTTGATTTTAGTTGATTTGAGGCTGGCGAGTTCTGCTTGTCCTCATGAATCCCTCATTCAACATTAGTGAATGATAATCATTGTTCTGCTATTGTCTGACTGAGAAGAATAAACCTGCTTCCCAGTTTCAGCTCTGTGATGACCAAATGCCAGGAGACAATGACACAGTTTTTTTTTTTTTAAACGATCTTTCTGTGTGTGTTGTCTATCATTGTTCAGGGTGATACCTCAGGAGACTACCGTAAAACCCTGCTGATGCTGTGTGGAGGGGAGGATTAAACTCGTCAAGTCCCTGCAGTTCTGTTCACATACTTCAATGAAAAACCAAATGGAGACAAGCTCAAGAGTCAAACTGCTCTGGTTAATGTCAGTACCTGTTGTCAGTGTCCCTGCTTCAACTCCTCAGCCAAACCAAGTGACCTATGACCTCTCAGCCTTGCAAGACAGTTTTCTCTCTCATTTCTGATCATCCTCTCTCTCTGGATGATGTCTTCCTTTTTTTTTTACAGTCATATGTAACATGAAGGGGTTCACGTTGGTGTAGAAATAGAAGACATTGGAAAATTAGCAAATTGAATAGTGCCTTCAGATCCAGGCCTTCAAACGATTACTGTGATTTTAAGATATCATATAGACCTTACTAATTGATTAAAAGCACCAAAATATTCTTGTCTGTTTCTTTTTTGCTTGACAAACATTGGAATACATTTTGTCATTATCATAAACATTAATGTAAAATGTAAATAATTTCCTCTCACTGTTCCGTTGTTGTTTCTTCTTTTTTTTTTACAGTAATGTCCTGGGTGTGGTGCCCTGGTTTGTGTTTGACAGGGCAGTTCAATGATTAACTCTGTTGATATTGGCAATAGCAGGGGGCTGAGCAGAAAAGGAACCAAAATATTTAACAGCAGGAAACTCCCACTCGAATTCATCTGCTTAACAAACTCAATAATACCCACATTCTTATTGTTGATAACCTTTTACTAGCCTACAATGTATTCATGTAAACAAAGGATGATATTACAGAATAATTCAAATGTATTCAAAGACATAGTTTTCTTATAGATATATTATAGATGGCAGCTAGTAGCTTTATGTCAAACAAATCAAGCTTGACATTCAAACAGACTGTAGAAATATAGCTTGACATCATTGGATACATGACGGCCTACCATGGCTGAACAGCTATTTACACGTCTGCACATTTAAATGAACAAAAATAAAATATTTTCTTTACAGTGAACCGATTAAACATGTCACTTAACACTGGATGTTATGTGTCTCAGTTGGACTTGTTTACTTGTAGCAAAGTACAAGGCAGCTGTGTCTTTTCTTGTCAGTGTCTCAGTTCATTGCGTATGTGTGAGCGCAGCTGTTGTCAGGCCATCTTTGAGTTAAAAGAGGAAAGAAGAAAAAAGACGTATGTGGCGAGGAAATCCCCTGCAGTACGCCAAAATCCAAGGCAACAAATAGAGTCTGCAGCAGTCAGTCACACAATTTAATGGCATACCCAACCCTAAATTGCTCCATTTGATGATAATTATGAGAGATTAAGAGATTACTTCAGTAAGACTTTGTTAGATTGCAGACTATGTCAAATATGCATTTAGAATTTCCCTTTTGACAGCTTGGTGAAGTTTGAATTTAGCTGTTGTTCAGAACGGATTACATTTTTCTCTTTTATTGATTTCATCAAGGTTTAAATATTTTTTTTAAAACTGATATGTCCTCAGACAGAATTATGAGTGTGTATTGAGCATGTGACTTTTTTCATCTACAGCTGCCATAATTAAAGTGGCATTACGATTTGATCATGCAATAAAAACACATGCAGTATTGTACATACGAGTTAGTATGTATAAGATGTCATCTGTACATTTTCCTTTATAGTCCTCTCTTTGTGTCATGTGTCATATTGTGTGGTATTCTCTATATTGCATTTTGTAAGCATGCATTTACGTGTGCAACATGGTGAACGTGCAGCAATCCACCGTATAAAGATTCATTAAATGAATTCTATTTTTTTGTACATGTTCCTCATAAAGGCAGGCTACACAGTTGGACAAACAGCAGGTTGTTCAGGCCTAGCATACAGTTTCAGGCCATTTCACTGGGTTATGGGAATTCCCCAGGTCTCAGTGAAATTGCTTCCCCCCTATTCACCAGTTTCCTTAAAAAGCGACTCTGTCCGATAGAAGCCAGTGTGTGGGTGAGTTGTTGTTTATTTATTTTAACATTTGAGGTAACAGAGCAAATTTTATTTATTATTAATAGTTGCAGTTGTGGTTTGTTTCATTTAGTTTTTTTTTTACTTCTAGGGCAGAATAACTTTATGTTGTCATTGAAACAAGTGATGTTAGTTTGAGTTTGGAACCTTACATTATAAAAAGACTGATTTCTACCTTACGATCTTTATTGTATGTTTTGTAATATATTCATAGGCAAATATGGATGTAAATCCATGTTGAGAACCAAATAACACTGTTTAAGCTTAAACCTGAAATGTATTGTTTATCACTCAAATTACTATTAAAGCCTGACAGAAATAAGCTTGCCAATCTGTCACACAGGTTCCTTTGTTGTCTAGGCTTTTCATTCTCAGTAAAAATAAATACATTACAAAAAAAGTAATATGAAGAGCCTTTTAGAATTAACATTTTTTAGGAGAATATTTGGAGCCGGTGCATGTTTCTGGCATATGATACTGTTCATTGAGGATGTCTTTAGTTTAGGGCCCGAGAAGACAGCTGGAGTCACTAGTAGGCTGACAAAAGGACATTTTGTATAAAGCAGCACAGAGCTGATGACTATCAGCTGCATATATCCGATGCTAGAGATTGGAGACTGGTCTGTCCTTTTGTCTTAACAGGGTGGGGTACATACATACTGGTCTGTCTTTCTGCATTCAGAAAAATGTTTCAAATATTTTAAAAGTAGATGGGAGGAAAAAACAACAAGTGCACAGTTTATTACCCGTGAGGACTAAATGATGAGTGACATTTCCTGTATCCTCTGGCTTTTGTTTTTGAGCTTGGTAGGGTCAGAGTCACCAGCCTGTTTGTGTTTTTAGAAGTCTGAGACTGAAGCACTGTGCACCTATAAATAAGAACAAGGTTACGACTGGCATGCTGTGTGAACTGTATGTTTGCTTTATTCTGGCATGGGGCACTGAGAGTCCACATATATGATTATAATTATATTGTTTGTTGTTTTTTTGTTGTATTACAAAAGAGGCATGTTAGAACAAATTTTGTATGGATAAAAGGAATTTACAAATAAGTTTCTCACTAATTCACTTATTGTCTTGTACTTTTTTTTATTTCTTCATGAACTGCTCTGCAAGGCAACAATGCAGACTACATTTTTGGTTAAACATTTTGGTAAAATTCCAATTGGACCTCTTTAATCAGTTCGACAGTATGAAAAATACCATGTAAATGTGTATTTCATAAAAGTTGTATTCAGCTTACCTTTTATATTTCTATGTATTTTATAAGGATTTTTAAAAAAGGAGTAAAACCAACAATCACAAAAAAGGAAACTCACTTTTACTAAGGAGTATAGTGAAATCCTGTTTCAAATACTCTTATCTGTTTTTGATTAGAGTATTTTATATGAGCTTTACTTAAGTATTATTTGATTTTTTTTGGCCTAAGAGGAAGAAAAGGTGGGGCTATAAATAAAATTAGTCATTCTGATGAGTTTGGATACTGTACAGTGATAATAAATCATGCAATCTAACATCATTTGCAAACTGGGTATTTCCTGTGTTAACACAGCATGCCTCCAGATAGGACCTCCAAGGCTGATGCAATGACATTTTACCTTTGTCTTAAAGGTTTTTTTGGACAAGCAGTGGTATTTGTTTTGTTATATAGTAACTCATATACTTTCCTATACATTTTAAATACTTTTTGGTAGTTTGATTCATAATTATGACCCATCATAGATCTTCAGTTAACCAAAGAACGTTTTTTTTGTAAATCATTAAGTAACTATGGGTTACCTGTTGTTTTTTCCCACAAGATGTCACTATTGTTCTAAATGATTCATGTTTGGTAAATCAAGGGCCTGAAATAAAGCTCTGACAATTGTAGCACAGTGCTTCTTTACAGATTCCTTACTTGTGACTGACAAAACCTTTAGAAGGTAAATTGCATTTTACTTCAAGACCAGGAAATCATGTTATTTAAATTTCATCATGTATTATTTGAAAGTAAATATATTCCTATTACATATTAACATATTAAAGTCAAAACTAAAACAATTAATAGATGAATCAATTAGTCAGCAAAATGCGAAGACTCGATAGACACAATAAAAAAATGACATTTTAGTAGAATTGTTGTGTTATATACTAAACAATAATTGATGAAGAGAAAGAATGTCTTATTAATTAGTAATTAAAGTAATAACGTTTTGCCCTTATCACAAGATGAACATTGTATATATCTGAGCAGCTTATATACAACATATGCATGTCTCATTTACCCATAGTGTGGACTCAAACACCTTAGTGTGACTTGAACTAAGCCTTATTCCCCTCCCAGTTCAGAAGAAATGTGTGATGCAATCACAGAAAACCCCACCAGCCCCTTCTCTAAATTCATCAATGAATGAAAAAGTAATTCTGTGAAAAGCGTTGGGTTTGTCCCTGGACTATGAGTTGCAATGAGTTTCAATAGGTTAAAAAAAAGGCTAACAAATTAATTGAAATAAGACAAAAATCAGGCTGCCGTGTTAATCACCCTAGTTTCATTGTGTCATACAAGCCGTTCTTGCCATACATTTAAGTACAGATTTGTAGACCATCATGAGTCATTCCGATCACATCTTTAGCATGAATTAGGAATAAGTGAAGCATTTCGCTCCAATGTTTACATTACGGTAAACGGCTCCTGTTGGTGCCCCGCTGACAGAGAGCTGCGCCCTGATTGGTCCGACGGGCTGTCAGTCAATCGCTGTTTACATCAAACGAGGTGGAAATTCCCGGGTTACAGCATAGACCAGTAGACCACTTCCGCAATAGATGTCTGGGTAGAGAGACGAGAGAGGCCACTGCGAGCTGAAAGGTATCTAGACAAAAGAGACCTCTTTGTTCTTCCGTTTGTCGTTTAACTCTACATTGGGACTGACTTCGTGCATCGATTAAAGTATCTGTAGTGGGTAGAAAAGAGGAGCTAACGGCTTACTGTCCCGCACTGTCATCTAGTGTTAGCTAGCCGACAGCTAACAAGGATGTTGCTAGCAATTTGCATGACAACAGCGAAAACTAATATTAGCCTTTTTCAGCCAATCAAGGTAGCTATCATTTGCTAGATTGTGCTTTATTTGACTCTTGTCTATTGGGTAGATGTTTGTTCGCAGAATTCACCTAACATCTAGTGGTTTTTCCTCTGCTTTTGTCCTTTTTTCCTTCGGATATGAACGTTGTATTTGTGATATTTAGCCATCACAACCGTTAGCACATTCCTACCATATGTTTCACTCTGCCAGGGTAGCATAACGATGCCTCTGTTCCTGCATTTGTCCTTTTTAAAGCTGAAGGCTGATCGGTATTTTCTTCAACGGGCTTTACCAATAGTTTACTCTCGTCCTGCTATAAATGATAAATAAACTGCAAGAAGGGTTGAACGTTTTTTCTTGCTGGGTAACTCACAGAAACAATACATAGAGTGGGTGGTGTTTTATTTAATATGTGACAAAGGAGTATCAGGAACGCCATTTGTTATATTTTCTCACACTGAAACATAACAGGTTCTGATCATTTGTTTCCTTCCTCTGCATGGACATATGGGTTACTTTCGACATTTTATGTTGCCTGTTTGATCAGTGCACTTTTCACTTTTTGGTCAAATGTAACTGTTTAACATGGTTAAGTTTCTTGCAAACAGTGTAACATCACAATTCTTTAGTCTTTCATGTTTAAAGTATTTACTATCAGCACCTATTGTTTTACAAAACACGTGTTTGTAGAAACATAATAATAATAATAATAATCTGTTATTTTAAGTTCTGTTGTCGTTTACAGTACTTTTCAAGTTTGTAATTATGTTGTAATTAACCGTTTGTATCTTCTTTCCACAGTTCAGAAGATCATGTCTAGGAAGTAAGCAACGGCGATGGAAGGGAAAGGCCCGTACCGCATCTATGATCCAGGCGGGAGTGAGGTTAAGGCCAGGGAGGAGGCCGGAGGGGGCAGCAGCTATCGACAGCTACTGGAGGAGAACAGCATGCTGAGGGAGAGGATGAAGGGACTTAAGAGTCTAGGTAAGTTCCTCAAGACGGCTTGGATACCACCCAGTTGTGGACAGCATTGATCATAACACATGAAGATATTATTATTGCAGATTGGTGTGTATATAAAGAGCATTCTTTTAGTATTCGTTTTCAGCTTGCAATTTGCAGCAGCACGAAATTAGTTTTTTGATATTTATTTTTAGTTCACCATTACAAATGACAAGACGAGGCCTCATGTGACTAGCTGACTTACTTAAAGTAAAAATAAACCCATAGGGGAGGGAAACTGTCATGCAGCAAATGTACATGGAATGTTGTAAAACCTGATGATCTTCATTGGGGGTTTGTTGAAATGCTTGCTTGTGTTGACAACGGCCTGATTGCTCCTTGTGTGACTCACCAAAGGAGTGTTACTTCTATGTAATGTCTCGATAAACCTCTTTCGCAAAGTGATGACTGCTCGTGCTGATGGAGTGAAGCAATGCCTCTCTCTTTAAAACGTATAGGTGATTTGCTGGAAGAGTCTCAATCAGAGGCATCAAGGCTCCGGCAGCGAGTGGAGGAACTTGTGAGAGACAACGAGGCCCTGAAGTCCTCCAGCTTTGCTGCCAGTCTTTGTATGGGAGGACCCATTCAGACTGAGACGCAAAGTAAGTCTCTCATACTAGAGGATAACTATGACTTTATTTGTATTACTCGGGGCAGTGTTGTAACCATATGGGATGCTTTTCTACCTTAACGTTGTATTTACCTTTGACTGAATGGCTAATAAACTAGTAAACTATGTTTATACCCCACTGCAGAGCAAAGGGAGGAGCAAGCAAGCTGTTTAGGGAAGGCCCTACAACCAGAGAAGCCTAATGTAAGCAACTGGAGAATGGTTACTTTATTCCTAAAAGTGTAATAATGCAATTAGCACTGCGAGTTCTATGGTGCTACTTATTCTTTGCTCTTTACAGGAGGTTTCGGCGGAATTTGAGGTTTTGAATGTAGATGGAAAGACTTCAGAAGCCTTGACTGTACGTATCTGATTTAAATTGAGACAAATGATGATGAATATTTTCACAGGAACTCGCCTTTTTGTACTTTTACCAAATATCTAACATGTTTAAAATATCAAAATGCTTGTGGTGCTAATTCCCAAAGGTGATTTATTTTTGAGTGACTTATTTAGGCTAGATGAAATATTTCCTTTTTATAACCATTTCCTTTAATATTAGGAACATATCCTTAGTGTGGTGACTCACCATCAAACTCAATACTGGTAGCTCCAGCCTGAGTCAGCCTGGGGAAAGTCCAGGATTTTTACTGGCTGATTCATTCACACTCACACTTCATCCTAAAGGATGTGCTAATAGGACACTATGCTGGAACATTTCAGGCCCAAAGGTTGGCAAAGTTTTGGCACAGTTCCACACCTAAACAAAATACATTTGGTAAAAATTTGACCAATTCCGAGGTCTGTATTTAGATCCAACAAGAAAAACTGGTTAGCCTTTCCAGATACATCAGCTGCAGCTTCTCATGGATAAAGAAGCAACATGACTCTTACACTATGGTGTTCTTTCGGTCTTGTGCTGGTTGAAATACATTTGTAATATATTCAGCCGGAAAATTGAATTGACTGTCTATTTACCTGTATGCGTTATCTCAAGGCTGGGTTGGTGGCAGGAGTAATCCCCGTCCTGCCTCAGGAGAACATAGAGCTAGCCAGCCAGCTTAAGAGACTAGAGAGCTCCTTCAGCATATTCGCCGAGGAGTCCAACCCGAACCAGCTCCTAGCTCACCTCGGTCGCATGGCTGTGGAGTTTCACCATCTTTCCTCTAAGGTCCAGAAGAATGAACAGAGGACTTCCCTCCTACAGGTATGCCACACTGCTGCTGACAGAAATATAAAATGCCAAAGTCAACATCACCCGGTTTTTCTTTTAAGCTTTTTATCCAAAATGACTTTATATGCACTTGAAACTCGGGTTGGTAATAATGGTAAATATAGTTGTTCAAAGGATCTTTATCCTGTCCAATCATTTCCTTTGACCCGAGTTAAATGATTGGGAGGATCGGCCTGGCTATCATATGCATTGCAACTAACGACTTAGCTAGTGCTGCTAAATACTGTCATTGAAAATGAGTTGGCCACTCTGGGCTCGATTACTTTGTTTTGATACTTACAAACCACACAAGATTACCAACCCTAGCTTTAAAACTTTATTTTAATAAGCATTAAACAGTGGGAGCTCATGGCTTTTATAGAAGGATGTATCATGATGAATAACGCTTTTTTAATGTATAAATATACTAACGTTTCTAAAGTCTGAATCTATTTAAATATATTGACTTTAGTGACATTCTGGAACATAGCTTATATTTGTAGACCATTGAGAGAGGATAAAAGTCTTTAGTTTTTATGACGCATGTACAAAGTTCTTCTCTGACTAGTTTTCCCACTGCAACAGCAGTTCTGGTGTCGTATACAGTTATCCGTGTGGGCTTAGCATTTGCTACGTCATGACATTCACAAACAACTACAACAATTACTGCTCATGGCACTCGTCACAAGCTTTCCTTATTTGAGCAAATTTGAACAAATACCATTGTTGGTATGGCACATTTCTAACAATGTTACAAAGTGCAAAAAAAGCATACTTGCAGTTTAATCTTAAAATAACTTCCAATATAAATCTTAGGGATGATATGACATTGTTTTGCACATAAAGAGGAGGCTGCATATGTGTTGCCAGCACCAGTGGAAATGCGTCACGACATGGAACTTCCAAAAACCAATTTGGCCTAATTTAAAAAAAATAAATACAGCACTATTTGCAATGACTTGGATTATGTTTGAAGTCAAGTTTAATATTTATAATCTAAATAATTGTTTCCCCCAAACCTTTTTCCTAAATTGATTGTCGTCTATTTAAAAATGTTAAACAACATGTTGATGTCATTATGCAGAATCAGGCGTTGTTGTAGTGATTGTTTCTTCTCTGGTTTTGTAGACTCTATGTGAGCAGCTCAGACAGGAGAACAATGAGCTTCGAAAGAAAATGGAAGAGGATCATCACATCAGGAATCAAGACTTGGAACAGCTGAGGTAATGTTTTTAGTGTTCTCTTTTTGTCTGACTGCTTTGAGTTACTTCTGCTGGAGCTGCACCTTT
Organism: Eleginops maclovinus; assembly: GCF_036324505.1. Taxonomy (NCBI): domain Eukaryota; kingdom Metazoa; phylum Chordata; class Actinopteri; order Perciformes; family Eleginopidae; genus Eleginops; species Eleginops maclovinus. Next base: position 17,376,553 of record NC_086371.1, read on the forward strand.
ATTGTTAGAAAGGTCAAAGGGGAGAAAATGGTAATATCTGCACTGTACGGCTTACAAATAATACAACCCCTTTTGACAGATTATTCCAATTCCTCTATACCTTTTTTGAATGTAATAGAAGCAGCCCTCTTATAATATTTGACACTACTTTTACTTTGTCTTGCATTTGGCGCTAGACCATGCTTTCACTTTGATGGGGGATTATTCCACTGCTTTCTGTTTGCGTCATTGAGCTGAGCGGGGTTCTTCCCAAAGAAACTTCCTGGGGCCTTGTTAAAACTCTGGGATGGGACATTGCTCACAAACGCTATCATTTTTCTTTCTTTGCCAATTCAGACAGGAGAATCAGAAACTTAAGGAGCTGGTCACAGGAGGAGCGGCGGCATCAACCACAGCGCCACCTGACACCGAAGCTCCTGAGGCCAAAGAGGAGCCTGTGAAGGAAGAATCGGCCGCTGTAAGACCCAAGATGGAGGCCACCACACCGCAGAAGGTAGTACAGAGACACTTTTCAACTTTGCCTTATTTTGATCAATCTGTTCCACTAACACAGCATATACATTGTTATTTAAAGCCTTCCCCTTTTTAGAAAAAGTTCCTCAATGACTTTATGACTTACCATGTGATGTTACAGTAATGGAGGAATGTAGAGCATTAAGACATTTTTTGTGTGCCCCCAGAGTGGAAAAGCTGCAGAGAAAACCCCAACTAAGCCTTGTGATGTCGAGGTGTATGAAAAGAAGATCAAGCTTTTGGAGAAGCAGAGAAAGGATGTGAGTCTTTTTTTGTGCTTACTGCTCATCCTCTTTTAGCCATAGGGGAAAGTCTTGGTATGCTTTGTTTCCTATATGTCAATTGTCATTTGTTTCACTTTCTGCCAACCCTTCCAGGTACTGGAGGTGAACAAGCAGTGGGACATTCAGTGGAACTCCATGAAGTCACAGTTTGAACAGAAGGTACAGTAATGACTTTACAGCTGTTGTGAAGGGTGTGGGAAGACATCGCTCTGTGTTCAACTTCTATAGAGATGTCAATGGAGAATTTGTGTCTTATTTCCTCCGGATTCCTCTTAAGAACATGTTATTATTGCTATTTCAATTCTTACTTCAAACAAGTTCAACATGTGGTCCTTTTTTATGAAATTACTTTGTTTCAATTGTTTCATTTTATACACATTTTATAAGATAATTATATTCAAAGCACTTGTACAAGGAAGTAACCATGTACAGTACATTGCAATAAATATCTACACTGTGTTCACTAAATATAAAGTCATGCTTGTGCTAAGATTGAACAGCCCGTTTGTTTAAAATGAACTCTATTCAACACATTTAGCATCGTACCAGTGGAAAAATACTTTTCTCTTTTTTTCATTTTCCTTCAAAGTTGTCATGTGGCAGGCATTTCGCAATTTGGAAATATCTTTAAGGAACAGAGGTCACTTATGTTTGTATGCATTAGTATGCAGTGAACCCCTGTGCGTGTGTCTGCGTGTGTTTTTTTTTTAATACACTTGTCCAGTGGAAAGGTGAATTCTTGCAATAGTTTGCTATTTGAACATACTTACCACAAGGCTTGTCACACCTCGGTGAGAATTCCCCTCACCTCTCTGGTACCCGCTGACTTCCTCCTGCGGTGCAGTCAGAGGGCAGCAGAGACACACATATGCACAAACTCTCACACTGATACTCACACACCTACGCGTGTGCACACCCACAATCATGAACAAACCTACATTCACACCTTGTTACACGGACACCATGTAGCTTCTGGTTTAGACCACAGAACCCTAGGTGCATCCATTTGCGTCACTCGGGTTTGTTCATATTTTACACAAAAACAGAACTGCGTCTGTTTGCAAAGGTCTCCTTGTTGCTGTGATTCAGTTTATAATTGTACTACACATATTTCTAAAGCTGTATCCCAACACACGCAACAGCTGATGTTTATCTTTACCAGATAGATGTTATCAAAAACCCGTTTTGTTTTTTTTCTTTTTGGTTTGTGTTTATGAGAATTGAGTTTTAGAACTGTTTACACGGTGACTTCTGTACACAACTAAATGGTTTAAAACGTCTCTCCAGATCACTGACCTCAGACAACGGCTGGCTGAGTCCCAGAAAACTGTGCTCGAGCTGGAGGCAGAGCGAGAGCAAAGGCAGCGCGACTACGACAAGAAGCTGCTGCTGGCCAAGTCCAAGATTGAAAATGTGCAGGTGAGAGCCACCAAGACTCTAAACCCAGGGTGAAGCAGGTCTAACATTTAAAAACATAGAGGAAGAGGTGTATTTGGATACTTTAAGAAAGGTGTTTCATAGGTTCTGTGTGTGTATGTTTCAGGGGGAGAAAGAATGCCTCAACTCTGAGACCACTGAGCTTAAGCAGAAGGTTCGCTACCTGCAGGATCAGCTGCTGCCGCTCAGCAAACAGAGGGAGTACCAGGAGAAGGAGATCCAACGCCTCAACAGGGTGAGTGCACTTCATCTCTATCTATCACTGCTTCTTTTCCACTGAGACGTTCCATCTAATACTTGTTTGGTCTTCAGGCTTTAGAGGAAGCCTTAAACCTGCACACCCCTTCATCCTCCCAAAAACCACCTGGTCAGGGTAACTTTGCCGATGCAGCCAATAACCTGAAGAAACAGGAACTGCTCACTCAAATTGCTGTACTAAAGGAACAGGTCAGTTCTTACCTGAAATATACATTCACACATATACATAGTTGTTCTTGCACTGAATTTCCACAACTGATGGAAATTGTTATTGTTTTGTGCTTCAGGTGAAGATCTTTGAAGAAGACTTCAGGAAAGAGAGAAGTGACAGGGAGCGAATGAATGAGGAAAAAGAGGACTTAAGGCGGCAAGTTGAGAGACTCCAGGGTCAGATCACTAATTTGACCAATCAGGTAAGCTGTGTGTTGACAGTATAGCTGTCCTTAGTGTGTGGCATGATAAGAAATGCCTTAGCTTTTTCTTTCTTGCATTGAATTAAAATCATAACTGAATTTCTCTTTCACTAATTGTGTTATTGTGTGTTTGTGGTTCAGCTTCACCAGGCACAGAACGAGTGTCAGAGAGAACGTACGGAGAGATGTAAGCTGGAGAGACTGCAGATGCAGCATCACAAACAGGTACAGGCTGCAGCTCAGATCTGACAGTGGAAGTGTTGCTGACATGTTGAAATGTGAATTACATTTGTGCTGTCAGCCTGGAGATGTATAGGTGACATGTTTGGTCCTTTGGCCATACTTTCAAATAATTTAATCAGAGACGATGCAGTCACTGAGAGTTGGGATGCGTCATGCAGTAGGATATGAGTCAAACCTTGCAGACTAGCGCCCCCTTGTGACAGAATGCAGTCATTCAGCTGACTGCAATAAGTTATTACACCAGGACAAGAACCTTACTTGGGTTGTCAGTGCAGCAGGTGGAGCGTTCCCACTCCTCAGTGGGAGGCAGCTGCACTGGTGTTGAAGGTCAGCGGTGGCCCATGCCATGACAGGGCCACAGTGACCTCGCTGAGAGTAGCAGCCGTGCACTGATTGGGGATCACGTGTGTACTTGTGATCCCTCGTAGGGGCAGCAGCAGGAAAGACGTACCTCAGACCCCACGTCAGGCTCAGTGAATGGCCCGCTGAGCCCTCCCTACTGTGGTCCCTTTGTGCAGGTGGGACCGCAGGGCCTTGAAGGCTGGCCAGTACACTTCCCTCCCCGGATGCCCAATGCAGCAGGCGCCACTGCCGCAGCCACAGCCGCAGCACCGCCCCCTGTACGAGACTTCCAGCCTGTTACCCCGGTAAGGGTCCTCCGAGGCCCCTCTGTCTCTGTCCATGCAGCGCCTCTGGTTCACTGAGGAAACACGGCTCTTTTCTCTCTCTCCTCTACTCCCCTTATCTCTTGGGAGGAACTTGTCATTAGGTCTAGCTAAAGCTCAACCTAGCCACGCTTACATTCAATAAACATTGTTAGGCTACGGCAAAGACTGTAGGGCTGCTGTGTTTGATGAATGGAGATACTTAGTGATTTCAACTACATTGGTGCTTTCTCTTTGGTCAGGGTTTTCCTTGGCAATCGTCATTCCCACAGCCCAGAGGGGCGAGAGCAGTAGGAGAAAGTTCAAGACCACCACCAGAAAATGCAGGTATGGTACAGCCAGCCGAGCACCCCCATTGTTTTTTATTCCAAATGTTTGTTGTAAATCTCATGTTATATATCTCAAAGCATACAGCTTGTGTTGCTCTGTGTGTGTCCTTATTGTCAATACAAAGACTTTTTAAAAGAGCAACAATACATTTGTAGCAGTAGAAGTATGCATTTCAATACTTTGAGTTCCCTATCGGTGGCTACACGGATCAATACATTCTGCTGTTGGTCTTACCTGAGATTTGCTGAGAAGATGAAGAATCATCAATTTATAGGATTACATAACACCACAGCTACATTTTTAGTGTGTAAAGCTAAGTTTATGACTGTGAAGGTAACTGAGTCTTGTTTTCCTGTGGCTGTAGATCAGTCCGCAGCGGCGGCGGCAGCAGCAGCAGCAGCAGCATCAGCAGCAGCAGCGACAGCAACGGGATTTGGAAAAAGGGAGCGACAGAACATTGACCCTGGAAAGCACTAAAGCATCACCGTACCCACCAAACGGAGTCTGGGTAGTAGCATGAAATCAGTTTGTTTTTGAGTTGACAAGGTGTGATTTGATCTATAATTTTCCTACTGAACTGTAGATATCCTATTGTAATGTTGTTTATACTTGCGTTTTATAAGGCTATTTGTGAAACACTTCGCTATTCTGAATATATACATGAAATATTATTTAGATTTTTTTTTTTTATCAGGAACTGAAGTCATTTGTTAAATAGGTTGGAATAATTAGCATTCTTTTTTTTCTCCAGAAAATATACCTGTGTGCTTGTATCACCGCAAAGATGTAACAACTGGACGCTTAGTTTGTTACTCGTAGGGTTACAGGAAGCCATTCCCCAATATGACTAAGACAACATACTCATTCCAACAATGAATGATTATATATACGTACATTAAATCATAGAATTTACAATGTGAATGTTGATTGATTTATGAAGATTTCTTCAATACCATTGATGTTTTAGAACTGTCCCATACGTGTAACTGTTCAAAAGTGGTTGTTGAAATACAAAAATTTTGGGAAATGAATTTTGATGGTATCATACCAAAAACATGATTGTGATTATTGATAATTTATTTATAACCTGCTGTTTTGATAGTTGCATTGACTAAGTGTAAATCATTGTCTTTAGTAATGCTGTTCTTTCTATGTTGTTAGTGTAATCCAAATATATTGTAGCTATTGACATTGTATGTTTGTATCAGACACAATACACAATGCACAGAACATACACAGCCTTTTTTTCCCCATGATGATGGACCTAATCTCATTAAACACAACACTTCTACTTGATTACAATTGATTTGACCACTCATTCCACTATTCACACTCACCTAACAGCATCTTGTACCACAGTTATGCCCCCAAATAGAAGTTAGAGCACCAAATCCTTTAGGCAATGGCTGTCTTCTCTTCTTACAGTTAATCCGTGTTCATTTACTGAGTTTAATTGCAACTAGTACTGACAAGTTCAATGTTTGTTTAAGATAAAGAAAGGAAAATATTCTTATCAGTATTTGGAAATCCTAGACCATATATAATGGCAGTTGAGTTAATACAACCCTCTCCCAGGATGTCTGACTGCTCTGTCTACTTCAACCAGCATTACATGCATACTGTCCTGTTGACTGATGTGATACAAAGTCAAGACCCCTGATACACAAGATACACACCCACAGAGATAATATGCTTTACCCTTTTAAAAGGATAATCTCAAATCAAGTCACCGTCCAACTGAATACCCATTGAATTTCCTTAGTACACGTCAGATGAAGGGCTCAAAAATGTGTGCAGATGAACTAGAAAAAGGCTCCATTTATCAAACAAGTTTAGTTACAGGGAACAAAAATCCTGATGGGTGAGAGCTGAAATGAGAAATTGCACTTTTGAATTGAAAGGTATGCTGTAATTACTGGCAGTTGTATTTTCTTGGTTTGTAGACTTTTCTTTTTTTTTTTTGCTGTAGGCAAAAGCACATGTGAGACTTTTTGTATTTGACTGGCTTAATAAATCTATTCTAAATGTCTTCTAGTATCTTACCCTGCTTATTCATGTTGAGACCATCCCCGTTTTTTTTATTGCAGAAATGTTGTTGCCAAAATTTTGCAACCTTATGTTCACCTTTCTATAACATGACACCCAAATAATATAAGCTTCTTGTTGAGAAAAGACTCCCCAAAGCAGTGTGATTTCCATGATTTATTACAATTAATTAATATGTATGATGTAAAAGCTAACAGGTCCTGGGAGGAGAAGATGACATTATGCTGTGTGATTGCAGGGCGGCTCGAATGCACTGAAGAACCGGCCTGAACCCCAGACTCCGAAGAGGCACCACAGATTGACTGTTTTCAAGCCTCCTCTTCATAAAACATGCCATTTTCGTAGATCAGAATCTGTTGACATTACTATCTTTAAGCGCTATTGATCCTGGTACTTCATTGGTTGGACTATATCGTATGAGGTGATCTAATTTGACCTCTGCTGTGTGTATAGTTGCAGGAGCAGATGTTTGCGGACGTCAGCTCGGACCTGAGAAATGCCGATACTTGGGTGCCACCTCATCACTGGCTTCCCGTCTGGGCCCACCAGAAACTTTTCAAAGTTCCACTTGATGTCCGTCAGCTTCATGGGCTCCCAGAACAACCTACTTGGGTCGCCCAACAGGTCTCCTACAGGAGGGCAGGATTTCTGCGTGGCACCCAGGACAAGATGTCAAACAATGCAGGAAGAACTATTCAGATCTCTGACTCAATACAATAATGCAGAAAAACTCTGTTACAAGTCCTGTATTAAAACTGAACATCCTAAAGTATAAGCATGAAAATATACTTAAAGTAGAAGGACCCATTTCAGAATCATATTTTACTCTTTATATCACTGGATTATAATTATGTCTGCATCTTCCCCCTGTCGCAGCTGGTAAAAATAAAGCTCTTTTTAATGACTGCTGGGTTGTTTAATCCACAATAATATATTATAATTTGTTATTTGATTTTTAATCTGTACTTATAATTCACACATTTGCCAAATAAAGAGTAACTTAAGCTGTCATAAATAAAATAAAGTGGCAATTAAAAAACAAGAAATATCACCTGAGGGAATTGAAAGCGTTTCCGAGTGGGTGAGCAAATCATGCATTTTGTCAAGTAAACTAACCCTTTAATAACTGAATTGATGTACAGTAGGTATTTGAGAATTAAATCACACTCAGACGTACCTTAAGGAATGTGAAAACCTCTTGCTCGTCTTTTCCGTTCACGTCACCTTTCTCAAACATCAGGAAGTTTGGAACAAATCCATTGCCTGGTCTAACATGCCTGGAATTCAGGAAGAGGGCAGCTTATCAGTTGACAGGCCTCTGAGCACTTTGGGCTTGGCAGCTGCCCTACATTCACTACAAGCTGAGGAAAAACATGTCTATTGCAGTGGCTTTGCTATGGATACCCCGTGATGGAACCTGAGACATAAATGATATGCGTGAAGCCACTAACCGAAACTGATCTATCGACAAAGGATGTTTTCCCTGACTAAATGAAGCTTTGGTGATTGAAAGAGGATTTACCATTATTGCAAATTCCTCCGTGCATCCAGCTTTGTAGGTTCTTAAGTTCCAGACAAGTACAATGTATAGTGTATTGTGAGAAGCTTGAGACTCAAATACTCTTGGTTTCATGTCTACAAGCTAAAAACAAATCAAGTATCAAGGACTTTAAAGTTTCCTAAAAGAGTTCATTTTGGAGGGAAAATACATTTTACTTTATTTAATTGGTTTGGGTTTAATGTGTTTTTATTTACTGAGTTGTTCCTGTCCTTATACTGATTTGCATTGAATAAAACCATTTCTCACTTTAGACCTGGCAGAATTTCATGTTTTTGCCCTGGTTCCTGCTTCCCAAACTGGTTGCAGGGGAAGCCGAAAATGGTGAGTCCAAGAGCTTTCATCTCTTCGTGAAGTGCATTCAGTTCTGATGATAAAACAAATAAATTAGAGAAGCTGAATTTTTGTAATGTAAAAAACTAAATATGGCTTTCGTGGCGTTTCTTACCCACATACTGGAAGGTGAAACCTCAGTAGGTGGCCACGTTGATGAAGAGGACACTAGTGCCCCTGTAGTCGCTGAAGTTCACAGTGCGACTGTCGTTTAGAGTCTTGGCCTGGTATCTGTAAATATCCCCATCTGTTGATTCACACTGCTGGGAGTGCAAACACAGGTCACAGCAGATAAGTTTGTTTTCACAGGCCAACGCAATCTTTATTTTCTTAAGTGTAGTATTTTTTGCTAATAAAAGATGCTTGCTGAACATGTAGCCTATGCAAAAAAAAAGCATTCAACATTACCATATCTGGCAGGACAGATTATGTCAAGGGTTTGCTTTGGATTTACATTTACTACAACGGCCATACTCTAGTCACGGTTATGCTTTGGCATGGAATTGACCCCTGTTACTACAAACAAATGTTTAATCAGGTTGAATTTCAGCCTAACATTCAACCCAATGCTATCAATGATTCGTTTTCATCTGCGTCACTTTCTGTGAAATTTACAACGACAAAACAACACATTTTAAACACAATATGTTTATAGCAGCCCTGTCCCAAATATTATTAAACGTCATGGTCATTAATTAATACACAGACATACTGAAGATTTAATTTCATTAAATCAATCACACATTTAAAATAAATAGTCAGTTCGCCTGTTGAAGCTTAATGATGTTTAACACAGCAGCTGTTCATCATTAGGAAAGAGAGTGACGTCAACGTATAAGGTCCGTCTCTCTATATCTATCTTGATTGATCAGATGAAGGTGTTGTGGTGGATATCAACAGGTAGCCTACCTGTGTCAGTGGGCATCCAGCGGTGAATGGCCGCAGCAATCCGAGCAGCAGCAGCGGTAATAAGGGCTGCATCATGCCGCCTTTCGCACTCGTTGCTCTGAGTGTCTCTCCGCTTCTCCCTCGGGATTAATAAAGTCCTCTGGCTGGGGGCGGAGGCGCGGAGGGCCGTACAGCTGCTGAACGACGCCTTCTGGTGGCTAGAAGTGTACAAAGTGAGATTGGCCCCTGTATGGATAAACGCAGTCTGTAATTGAACATAAAGGCTTGTCTTTTACTCAGCCATTACTATTTAAAACTTTAGGCTTAGGAAGTAGCCTACATTTTAAATAAAGTATACCCTGATTATTGTTTCAAAATGTATTCTTATAGACTTTAGGTAACATACAGTATATTGTTATGATACTCATTAATAACTGCCATATACATCTGCTATACGTAATATATGCATCTGTCCATACCTCCTCATTCCACAGAGTAAAGTATTTAAATACTTTCAATGTATTCCACATATGTATATATTTCACATCCTCAAATCTGTATTGTTGATATTGTAAATATTCTTCTCTCTTTTTCACTATTTTATTTATCTTTTGCACCATGTATGTTGAGTTGTTGGAGGTGCACGCGACATAAGATTTTCATTGCCAACATATACGCTGTATCTGCTGTGCATATGACCAATAAAACCTTGAAACCTAATATGTCAATTAGGAAATTATACGAGTGATGGAATAACAAGCAGATAACATCTAAGAGGCCTATATAATATTGTATTACAACTGGAAGAATGATAAGGTGGTTGACAAAAACTTTGCAATGGAGGTTTTTTTTTAATGAAATACTGGAATATTTTATGATTCAGAATTGTAAGACCTACACCCAAATGTATGTTTTACAGTAACATTTGTATTTGAGTTGACAAAGATTATGATCCAATGGATAGTGTCGAGTAAGCCCATAACCTACTGGAGTTGAACCTCTTTAGGGTGGTAACTATAGCTTGCCATCTGCATTTTTAGGCCTGGAGAACTTCTGTGGCAGTGTTGCTGTTGACCACATGGGGTCGCCATCGTGCAGATTGTGTTTTTCTTCTCAGCCGACTGCTAGCGGTGACATCAGTCCTAGCAGTGCAGGCTGTAAACTCATAGACTCGGCTGCGCTGCACAGAGATGGCGTCCCTTCTACAGCCAGATAGAGTTGTCTATCTGGTTCGTGGAGAGAAAAGGATCAGAGCCCCTTTATCCCAACTATATTTTTGTCGTTACTGTAGCGAGCTACGGTCTCTGGAATGTGTGTCTCACGAGGTACGTAAACCTTTTCCCCTACTATCATCAAGCTAGCTGTTGTTAGCTTAATTCAGCTATTGTGTTGTTAGCCGGCTTGCTAGTAGCTTTGACAGGTAGGCGGGATTAGTCCGACCACCTTGCCTATTAAGTCGCTACGCTGCTTGTCAATCACGAGTTCTCCGCATTTCATTGGCTAAGAGCGACGCTTAAACTTCCGTTTAAGTGAGCGTATGTCGAGCACAGCAGAAATTGGCGAAGAAGCTAACTAGCTAGCTCTTTCTATTATTTGAGCTAATCACTAAAGCATTCGCCTTTCCCACATTTACGGAATATTTCCAACTAGTAAAATCTATTTTTTACAACGTTAGTCCACTTTAGTCATTGTCTTCACTGTCAAAATCCATGTTGTTAACGTGTCTCAGACACCACACCCTTGTGCTTTAGATTTATCACCTATTGCAACTTCAGATTACCAGGTCATGTTTTTTCTTTGTAATCACAGGATTAAGCTACTTAAAACCAACTCTCAGCTCTCCTTCTGAAAAAAATATACATCTCCGTCATTGTAAAACCACATAAATGCTATCGATACTTAATGATTATCACATTGGTATTTATAGCAGTTACCAACACACTTTCATAATCAAACAAGAACCACACAAGTGTAACACAAGCTTTAAGATGTGGATGCACATGTCAAATGACTCCTCTCCTGAACCCTTTTTTTGGTTATCAGGTGGACTCCCACTATTGTCCAAGCTGTCTGGAGAACATGCCATCTGCAGAGGCCAAACTTAAGAAGAATAGGTGAGACTGACATGCAAACACATTGAAAGCTGTTTGCACAATACAGCAGTCTTGCAGTTCACTTCTTAATATTTATTTCATTAATGACCTGTCATTCATTATGGATTATCTGTACTCTACTGTAGGTGTGCAAATTGTTTTGATTGCCCATGTTGCATGCACACACTGTCTACTCGGGCCACCAACATCCCAGCTCCTCTGCCTGATGATCCCACCAAGACGGCCATGAAGAAGGCCTACTACCTGGCCTGTGGCTTCTGTCGCTGGACCTCCAGGGACGTGGGGATGGCTGACAAATCAGTTGGTAAGTGCTGTTATAATATATTGACATTATATTGTCACATTAAATGTATTTCTAAACTCACAGCAACACAAAGTCCTGTTGTATATCTACAGTTGCTTATTAATTCAGCTCATGAGGACAGCTTTCCTCTGCAGTTGAAGGTATTCATTGTTATATAAAGTCTCATGTTTTGGTGAATTTTGTTCTCTACAGCCAGTGGTGGATGGCAGGAGCCAGAAAACCCTTATACTCAGCGGGTAAGTTTTCCCCTGTGGTCATTTTAGATCCTCACAAGTTGCTCACATGCTTCCTGATCATGCATAACTTGTTTTTAAATAAATGTGTCTTTGAATAAGTGAGACCATTACAGAGCCAGCCAGAGGCAAAAGCATTAAGTGTTTGTATTACTTGTGGGGACACATATTTGCCATCAAATCATAAAATTACCCCCTTTTACGTATTCTGTATGTTTTTCTAGAAACAGCCAATGCAGGAGGCATCATTTTTTTTTTCTTTTTTTCGTGCGTCCCCTTTTAGTGAATAATATTGAAAGCCTTGATTTCAAAAGACAATGTGACCTCACAAAACACATTATTGCTACTTACTGAATTACTATGCATTAAGTGTAAAAAAAAAAAAGTGGATTGTGTTACTTCAAAGTAACTGCTGTATTTCACTCCTTTTACCACTATATTTACTAACTGCAAAGCCCCCAATTCTTCATCCCTCTTATTTAATAACCGAAAGCTGTGTCTCTGGATAATATTTTATTGCCTACAGATCAACAAGCTGATCGAGTATTACCAGCAGCTGGCTCACAGAGAGAAGCAGGATAGAGATCGGAAGAAGCTGGCCCGGAGACGACAGTGCATGCCTCTGGCCTTCTCGGTACTTATTACTCTCTTTTAGTTTTTTCAAAAACCCCACACCTTCTTCATTACTTATTTTTTTAAAGTCTAACAGCTGTTGTCTCGCTGCAATCTGTTACATAATGTGCAAGTTTTGTTGAAGCAGAAATAAGATCAACAATTATTTCCATCTAAGAGATTGTTTGAAACAGAGGGTCAATAACTACCAAAGTATGTGCGATATAGGTTATTATACAATTAGCACACCTTTAAACTAAAGCAAGAGGGAATAAAAAGCTGCCCCGTGTTTGGGTGGATAAATAAGAAATGCTGTGTTCTTGTGCATTAATGTTTTTCATGTTGCTTTCATTACGCCGCCCTGATGTGGACATGGTCTTCGAGCTTAATGAGCTTGTTGGCACATGGTGTTACACCTCTGCATTCTGCTTTTACAATAACTAACATACAAAAATGCAAGCCAGCCTTTCCTATCGTGTAGTAATGGAATCATTCAAACACTTAAGCTGTGATGTCCTGCAGTTGTTTTTCCATTACTGATGCATTTCTGTTGCTGTCGCATGTCACCAAAATGCCACGAATGTTTGCTAAATTGCTTTGGTTTCACCTGGTTCTTTATTCTCTCTCTTTTTCTTTGCTTATGCACTCTGATATTTTGGTTTTGCCCCCCAGCAACACACTATTCATGTGGTGGTGAGTTTTATTTTTCACAACTTGGATAGTCTCATCGTTACGGTAGCACTGTCTTCTCTTTATGTCTGCTCCTGTCTTATCTGTTTCCGAGTGACCTCACAGATCACATGAATGTCTCCTTGGGTAAATGACACTGGGATCGGCTCAATGGGAGCCTTTATGTTGGATAGAGGGAGAGAAGAAATAGAAGACTTTGTTGAAGTCTGTGGAACCAGACAAAAATATTTGTGATACTAATTAAGTCCTGAACCCTCAGTTTAGTTGATTCTCTCCCACTATCCTCGGCAGAAATACTCCTGTTATTGTCTCTTACCACAAGATAAATGGAATTGTATATTGGCTTATTTATTATTTTAATTAAGATATGTTGTTAAAGTAGTAATAGTGTGTAAAAAAGTGTTTGTAGATTGTGTCATTTCATAAATTGTCGTGAGTTATGTTTTATTTTCATTCTGCAGACTGCTTGATCTTGTTTTCCCCCCTAAATTCACTCAGGAAAAATATGGCCTTGGAACTAGACTTCAGAGGCAGAGGTCTGGAGCCCCCATATCAAGCCTGTCCGGCCTTACGTGAGTGCTTTTTTTGTCATACAAAGGGAATTACAGCTGCTTTACTTCACTACTGCATGCATATTATTGGTGACTTAGATAAATTGATTTCTTACCGTCCAGCGGCCATTGTTTCATTCATTTCAGTGTGCCATGAAAATCAATTTGTAAAGCCTTGAAACTTGGCTTGGGGAACAAAGGTAATCCATCACAGCGAACGGTCCGTCATCCTTATTGTTTCTCAAAGTTACATCATCGCCTTGTAGTCATACAGTTATGAGGGATAACCATTTTCATATTACACAACCGGGAAACATTCAAGGACCCTGCTTAAAGATGAAAGTTAATAATTGGCTGACAAAAGGCACTTTTTTTTGACAAAATGTGCTGTCAGATCCAAGAGATGCATGCAAGAAAAGGAACCATGAACATATTTGTGTGCAGTAAGTCTCTTGTCTCAAAAAGGTTGCCATTTAGTAGTCATGTTTAAAATCTTGGACGTCGAAATGTCCTATTAGTTGCCAATACTGAGTTCCTATAAGTTAATTTATCTTAAGTTTATTATTAGGTACAGCTGCTGGAGTGTTAATGGCTTAACTTGCCTCTGGTGTTGTTTCAAGCCTCCTCAGTGGCTCCCTAGATTGTACTAAATAATCCTAAAGCCTTACTTTCTGCTGTTAAAATGTCTTGTAGCTATGTAAGATACATATTTGTAGGTCATAAGTAGTTAAAGGGTTACTTTACCCACAGAATCACCATTTGCATATCAAATATTCACATTGTGTTATCTTGAATTTGAATGAAGACACAATCAATTTTGTTAGAACCTTACTATTAAAACTCTTATTTGCATAAATAGTCTCGGAGTTCTGAGTGTGTGCATGTGTTTGTGAAGTAGTGAGCAGACAACTGGATAAATGATCCTTAGATTGTACTACACAAGTTGGAGTACAGTTTGTAAAGAGATGTTTGATATAGATGTCCTGTTGTTAAACGCGGTCCCTTTTTACTTTTACATTAAAGCAACATTTTTGTAGTTTTAGGATTAAATGCCACCATTGTCAAAGATATAACAGATTGTTTATAGCAGTGTTTGTGTATCTATCCAGCCTTAAAGAGGGTGAAGACCAGAAGGAGATCACCATCGAACCTGCACAGGCCCTGGATGAAGTGGAGCCCCTGCCTGAAGACTGTTATACCAGGCCCATCAGCTTACCAGAGGGTAACACACAGTTTGGAGCGTGTTAAAGACATCTGATCATTTGTGTTTCTCTAATTGAGTTGAATCTGAGCTGTGTTGTGTCCTCACAGTCACCACGCTGCGCCAGCGTCTTCTGCAGCCGGACTTCCAGCCTGCAGGAGCGTCTCAGCTCCACCCAAGACACAAGCACCTGCTGATGAAGCGCTCACTGCGCTGCAGGGTCAGTACCACTCCAGGGTTTTACTCTAAAGTATCTTTCATAGGCTGTTGTTTTTATGAAGATTATATTGAGATTATGATCTTTTTCTTAATTTCTTCCTCCAGAAATGTGAGCACAACTTGAGCAAGCCAGAGTTTAATCCTACTTCAATCAAGTTTAAAATCCAGCTGGTGGCTGTGTGAGTATTAGATCCTTAACACGTGTCTTCATAATGAAGCTGATCCTTGTTCAATTGATATAAAAATACAATCCAGCCTGAAGCTTCATGTACTTCGATAAGATTAAGTTCCTAAAGTTACAGTGTGGCCAAATGTAACTGCTAACACATGTCCAGGAAGTCATCCATGCAAGATGATCCTTATATTTTCAAAGTAAAATAACCACACTGTACCTGATCCATGTAATAATGTCTTGGGTAATACATCTGTCTTGTGTTTTCATTATGGTTTGCTCCATTCTGTACAAAAAAACATGAGTATGATTTCAGTAGATCATGCTTTGTGAGTGGTCAGATCCTAACTGTAAATGATTGGCATCTGCCGGTTTGTTCCACAGGAGTTACATCCCTGAAGTGAGAATTATGTCCATTCCAAACCTCCGGACCATGAAGGTCAGTGTGTGCACTGCTTCTGACATCTTGTGTATATCTCTGACATATTTGATTCATTCTGTTTATATTTAAAACCTTGAAAGGGTGATTCTATAACACAGTGTTAATACCAACTATTCAACTTTGTACTGTTTTCAAAGACGCTGCACTTAAACACAACTTTCTCATCAGTAACTCAGCTTTTTGAGCATTAGTCAGTCTGTTTCTTTATTGGCCTGCATTGCTTTGCAGTTCAGCTATTAAATGGAAAAATGCATAATTTAATAAGATAAAGAATGACATTTTCCCCCAGTACAGAGGCTTGAAGTGAATTGTAGTATCTAAAGGTGAGGTCATTTGTTTAAGACAAGGTAAGCCAACATTGCTTTTCCTAGTACATGTCAGCCTGATGTCCAGAGTTTGAAGTGCTAACACCAGCGTTGGTCACAAAAGCTTGATTGGGAAGCAGCTGCTCGCTACAGCCTCTCTGATCAGAAAAAAAACATAGTCCTTTGTTCGACTACATTTAATATACGGGATATTTTAGTGATCAACTCGGCTTGAAAGGTCATTTTTCTTGTCCCCATCCTGTCTATCTAGGAGAGCCAAGTGCTGCTGACCTTGACCAACCCTGTGGAGAACATCACGCACGTCACACTGGCTGCTTGTGAGGACGAGGATCCTGACGATATCAACAGCACTGCTAAGGTAGTAAAGTAGTTTGATTTGATTTAAACAGTCATTTTTGTAAATCCTGATCCTTAAGATGTTGTTAAACTAAAAGGGGTTTCTCATGACAACCTGAATAGCACTGTCACCACAGGTAAGACACTAAAGATATTATAAAAGCTATATATGACATTCTGTGCCGGGGTTCTCTGAAAAAAGGCTCTCACCTACGATTGCCCTTAAGTGCAAGTCAAAACAACATTTCAAAAAACACAGTGACATTTCAAACATTAAGGAAAGGGTATTCCTTTAGGGAAAACACTTTTTGTTTGTGATTGGACTGAGCTAACCGGAGAAACACTGCTGTGATTGGCTGTTTGACAGTGCTATTCTTTCCTGTTTGGTACTACTCAGCTGTGTCTGCACAAATGTTGAACTGAGTTGGAAAGAATAGCAGATGGAAATCTTGAGGGAATATTTGAACAAAAATATAAACATATGAAGTTCCTCGACAGCCCATCAACATGTCCCTTACACAACCCTGAAAGCGTGGTTGAAAGAGTTCGGACTGGGGAGACGGGGCTACTACTCGTCAACAAGTGAAGTCAGGAGGGCCATCTTATCGGAGCTGGGGGTGTTACTGATTAACTGGTGGGGCTGAATTAACTGGTGAGATTCCAGTGTGTTAACAGATGTGTCCGAGTCGTGTACTTTGAGGACCCATTGTCTAAGCCACGCTTTCAGGGTTCTAAGGGACATATTGATGTTGTGATGGGTTGACAGCATGTCGAGGAATACTTCACATGTATATCCTTTGTTAAAAATATTCCCTTACGAATTCCATCTCTTCTTCCATTCTTTTGAACTCAGTTTAAAATTTGTGCAAACAGGAAAGAAGTGCTGTCAAACAACCAATCACAGCAGTGTGTCTCCGGCTAGCTCTGTCCAATCACAAACAAGAAGTGTTCTCCATAAAGGAATACCCTTACCGTAATTTTTGAAATGTCGTTGTGTTTTGTGAAATGCTGTTTTGATTTGTACTTCAGGGCCACCATACTCACCTCTAATGTCACAACCAAACATGAAGATGGCCGAGCCGAAATGGCGACACCCAGCATTGCTAACAGTGCTGACAGAGCAAACAGGGATAACCAGGTTGGGCCCCGGAGCTCAGTGATCGTGCTTGGTGCAGGGTGGTGGCCATTAGTGAGTCAGTGGGACATGCTGTAAGTGTGTGCACTGAGTGAGGGTTATGGGGGTTTATATAAGGAGGAAAGGAAAAGAACCAAATTGGAACAAAAGCTGCTACAGAACAGGTGCCTGCTGGGAAGGGGAGTGAGATTGTTAGTAGGAGCCAGGGCTCTATAGACAGCAATGCCTCCTTGCCACCAGGTATCTGGAAAACAAGTCGACAGATTGGCAGGGAGAGGCAGGGATCGTCACAGATGATAATTTTGTTCCATGTCGACTGCTGGGTACACAGTTGTTTACTAAAACCACTTTATGAGGCAATAATAATCCAGGGCTGTTTGTTTATTAGCTTGTTTTGAAGTACTTCTGCCCCACATGGTGCACATGGAGCTGTATCTGCTGGAAAGAGCATTATGGCTGAAATACAGAATATAAGCAATGTGCACAGTCACACAAGGTGGCAGTAGTTTACCACCTGCTGCCTACTCTTAAATCTTGCTTATTATATAAAGCAGTATTCCTGCAGCCAGCCTCAGCGAGCACACAGCGTTCTGCTGCTTCATCCGCCTGTTCCTTCTGGAGGAGCTAGCCTGGTCATTATCTCATATGCAGAGCAGTTGGGTCCCGTTTTCACCTCCATCTGTCAGCTGTCACACGCACAGCTAAGAGAGCCGTGTTCCTGCGGTAAAAGGTCTGCTGAGCTACCAGTTGCTGCTAGGCTCTCTGTGACTACAGGCTGTTTGTCTTGGCCTCTTTAGCGATGAAGTCATCGGCCAGGCCTGGGTAAGAAAGAGCTCCTGGCCAAAATAGAGCATCTTCATGACCCATTTCCATTCACATCGAGGCCGAACTGAGTGTGCAGTCCTGCCATTCTGCTTGATCAGATATTCAAACACCTGAGGTGTGGCATAAACCACAGCAGGCCATGCTTGGTGGTTTTTTATCGACCAGCTCTTTAGAAGGCCTGCTTCGCTCTTCTCTAACATACATCTTGAATACTACAAAACAGTATGTAATGTTTGCTAATGACTATAGGGGAACAATTTATTTTACAGGTAAATGCAATCCAAAGTACTTCTATTCCCCCAACACAAATAGCAGCAAATGGACTGGTTGTCTGGGCAGGACTACATAAATCCGTTTTGGACACTTTAACCAGAAGTCTGCAAGTAGCAGCAGCACACAAAGACCTGTAGTTGGAGCTTTTAGAAACTGAAAGGTGAAACTTAAAGTGGTTAATAATTGAACCAATGTCAAATGGGCTGAGAAGATAGGATCAGAGCCAACATTGTAAAGAGATTATTTGGGTCTTTATTATAGCTATAACCTCATCTTTTATTTCCTGTCTGTGCTAATTGCGATGCATCTGCTCATTCAATAATAATTTCTTAAAGTTATCCATTCTACAACCTTAAGTCATAAAATGATGCTCAAACCCCCCCGTCACCAGATGAACTTTTTTAAACAGCCTTCTAGTGACAGATTCTACACATCCATCACGCTGCACAGTGAAGGTCAAACTTTCAAGTGAAGCAACGAGTAAATCCCATTTCTGAGTCGAGGGGGATTTTTATATTTGTTTTTCCAAAACACACACATTGACATTGCGTGCTTCAAAACAGAGACGCTTTATGATGTTTTGAATCTAGGTTGAAAGTCACTGAATGGTGAAACCTTTTGGGTTTTTTTTCAGGTTATGGTACCCGGCAAAGAACTGGTGTTGGCGGGAAAGGATGCTGCCGCTGAATACGATGAGCTGGCTGAACCTCAAGACTTCCAGGATGACCCAGAGTAAGTTAGCACACACTCACAAGAATTAGAAGTGTGTGTGTGTGAGGTAACTCTTAACCCGATCCCTCTGTTTTTTCTGCAGTGTCGTTGCCTTCAGGAAATCCAACAAGATTGGTTTCTTCATCAAAGTGATCCCCCAGAAAGAGGAGGACGGGGACGTCACCGTTTCATTTAAGATCCGACACGACTTCCGCAACCTCGCGGCACCCGTCAGGCCGAGCGAAGAGGGGGCTGAAATCCCTGCTGAGGCAATTTGGCTCACTCACCACGTGGAGCTGAGCTTGGGACCGCTCGCTCCCTGAACACAAATACTTCTACTATCACACAGTCTTAGTGTTGGGTTCTTTGAACTACTTTCTGTAAACTGTGGGATGCTTTTAGTTTTTAAATGATTTCTGATTCTGCTTATTGTCATGTAAGAGCTATTTGTGATCTGTTTGGCATACAGTTGTTTCGGATCTTTAGCTCAAGGTGCGTCACCAAATACATTGTGGGACATTGAGATAGCTGAGTTTATAAAACTACCTGAAACCATGACTGACTGCAGACTGATAATTGCTTAAGATCTTACTTGATTGACTGATTTATTTTTCTTGTTTCCAAAAAAGCAAGTGATATACTGTATTTTTACATCATCATTCTCCACAGCTTAAACACTATCATTTTCATAAATAGCCCCTTTACTTTGAGTCATCTACAGGATGCAGAACCTTATATATATATATATATATATATAAACTTAAAATTACAAATAAAAAATGTGTATGCATACAGTGCAACTATGTATGTTTTGTGTTCATTGTAATGGCTCTGGATGTTTCCTTTAGTGGTATGGTTGATCTTTTTATTGTATGTGGAAAACAGTGATTATATTATTATAACACCATTGACATTACAGAAACAGAAATTGTGCGATGAGCAGAATCAGAAATCCTAAATGAGAAAAATCTGAACATTTCCCGCCTGAGCAGTAATCTCTTCTGCGCTTTCAGCTTATGTATCCCCGTCAACATCCTTTAACGCAGACTGTAATATTGTATTAACTCGCATGCTTCAACGTTAGTGAATATCGCACATGTAAGACAATATCATCAGTTACTGTTTTCTTCTTTGAAAGGCTTTTTTTGAAGGTGACACCTGCTCATACAGTAACCCTTACTGGCACTTTGGAGAAGAGGAAGCTCTGTAAATGACATTAAGTGTTTATTATTTAAATGTACTCAGACACTATCTTTTTTTTTTTTCTGATTAAAAAAAAAAAGTATCCTCCTGGTTTGTAGAAGTCACTGACCTCTATCGGTGTATAAGTAAACAAGCTGCTGTCATATTTGGTCTCCAGTGTGTTAGTAGAACAGAGCCTTACAACACAGTTAATCTTCTGTACTGGCTAATAAAATAAAGTGATACTGAAACACACCTTGTGACTTTTGTTGTTGAGGTGTGATGATTTTAAGCAGGTGAACGTTTTTTTTAAATGATGTATTAGGACTCTGAAACACATGACTTAAAACTCTCTTTGTGGTGTTATTTCCACTCTGACCTCAGGGTGGCGCTGCAGGCAAACAGTTTTTAGCTGCATGGAAGTGCGCTTTGACAGGAGGAGAGCATACAGGGACATGATAGTGTGATCTTGAGCTACCCTACGAGCAGAAACTATGTCTGATTGACTGAGGAGACATTTGGATCCAGACAGAAACATTTGGATAACAATCCAAACAACGCTGGATGTTTCTCCTTGAGGATGTGAGTCATGGGGATAAAATGTCAACACTAGGAGTAGATAATAATGGAATGTGTGTTCCAACAGGAACCATTTGTATTTACCAGATATCAGTACCGTTCAGTGATGCCTCGCACACACTGGGACAGTTTATCGTCTAAAAGGCAGATCAGATGTGTGTGATGCCGGCCTGTTGAAGCTCTCCAATGAAACACGTCTGCTGTGTAAACAGACCCACTCCCTCTGGGTAATAAAGCCATGATTTTCTTTTATCTTTCGGCAGATATAAACAGCTCAGAAGAGTGGCCTGTGTGAGTGCCATAAATCACCACAGAAGATGAGGTAATAAAGCACACACATGGGGCGAGTCCGTACCACTGAAACAGCCCAGACTCCCACTTCAGGCTCAGCTGATGAAAGCAGTAGCTGACTGTCAGTGCACAGCAGCTAAGTGTTGTACCTGCTCTTGCTTGGAGGTTCCTTTAATTCCTGCTGGGAATATCATATGTTATTAAAAAAAGATGAACGCTTGCTTTGCTAAACTTGTATATACATACTGACAGCCAGAGGTGGGAGAAGTACTCAGAAGTACCAGAGTGTAGAAATACACTGTTAGAAGTATAAGTCCTGCATTCAAAGTGTTACTCAAGTAAAAGTACAAGAGTATTATCATTAAAAAATACTTAAAGTACTAAAAGTACTTATTATGCAGATTGGTCTATTTCAGAATAACATATATGATATGTTTTGATCATAATTATGAAAGTGTTATCAAAGCTGGTAAAGCTGGAGCTATAGTTTTGATGACGTATACTGCAGGGTAGCTTGTGAATTTAATCAAGGTGTAACTAAAGTCTTATTTAAGTGTTGATTATATTTCACATCATAATCCAAATATGTAAATCAACTAAAGGTACAAAATAAATGTAGGGGAGTAAACGTACATGATTTACCTCTGAATTGTAGTAGTGTACAAGTACAAAGAAGCATAACATGTACATACTCAAGTAAAGTACAAGTATCTCAAAATTGAATTTAAGCACAGTACTTGAGTAGTCACCTCCCACCTTTGCTGACGGCCATCATTAATTTGTAATTGCAGTGTTGAGTATAGGTGAGTGAAAGGGCTTTCATGTGTCTCCTTTCCTCTTCCTCTGTTTTTCACTCTTCTTACATCTTTATTTATAAAGACAGACCCGGCCAGCCTTGACCAGATGAAAAATTCCTCACTGAATTACAAGTTTGACTGCACCCGGGACCTTTCCACAATTACGTCAGCAGCCCAAACCGCAGTTACTCACCCACAGAAGAAGCATGACACAAACGAGCAAAAGAGAAGAAAAACTACACCATAACAGAGGCAGTAAATTCCCTCCGTCTCATAAAAAGATGGCAATTTGAAGACTGCACCACCGTCATTTCTCTATGTATCACAGTACATGCATGAGTTAAGGTGTGCTTCATTAGATCTGCATGGATTCAGCTAATATGACTGTCAGATGACTCTTTATTTTCTCCTGCTTGTGATAGGATGGTCTAGTCCTGTTTCTGGCCATGAGGAGGAGAAGCATAAAAAGACCTAAGAGAATGCTTTCGTCCACTTGCCCATTTTATATTTAGGTTGAACAGTCAGCCTGGAGGTGCTGTGAGTGATTAATCGCCTCCTTCATTTTCTGCTCACCAGACCATCATCTGGTTAATTAGAGGTAATGGATTATGTCTACCCAGATGAATAACTGTAGGCATGTCAACTTCCGAAGCTGGGAAAGCCAAACCTGTGAAACATTAGCTCTTCAGGAGAAAAAATACCCTTCTTTTGTAATTTTCTCTCCATCTTCCTCTATTTCCTCTCACTTTCTTTCCATCTGCATTCTGATGGCTGTAGGTTAGCTGGAATGTTGATTTTGGACGGCTGGTTGAAAAAGATCGCTCTGAGAAAGCAGCTGACCCTCGACACCCCCTCTGAGCCCCGTCAGACTGCAGACTGAGGCTCTTTGCTTTCATTTATTATTTGCTCAATTGCTCACCGGGTGCATTACGTCTGCAAGGGCACATGGGTGCCAGCACACAGGCTAAGGGCAGTGCCACAGGTTGGAGGCCCGGGGGAATCGCCGGAGCCAATGGAGCTAATGGAACTAATGGAGCCAATGGAGGGCTAAAAAGTCTGCTTTTTGCTCTGAATTTTCCTACTCAATGTAGAGAGCAGTGTTGAATTGGAATTAGCCAACCATTGTTGGTCTAGTTTTGTAAAAGAGATATGGATAGCCCCTTTTTTCAGCTTTTGAGTTTTGTGATTCTGTCATACAGGGTTCTCTTTGCAAAGCTTAGGAGCAAAGTCAAAATGTGTTTTACTTTCAAGAGATTTTTGGAATCACACAGATGTGTTCTCTCTGACCAAAGAGACAACATTTATCACTAAGTAAAATGTTTAAATATACATCATATAACATATAACAGCAATGAATGAGTCATTTGAATACACTAAGTTAGTGTGCTGGCAATCAATTATCCTTGCTTAGCACAAATATCAGAAAAAGCAAAACAGCTTAATTTACTGATTAATTAAACTAATGTATTAGTAAGTTGGGCAGGCTGTTGAATTTCCTTTTTATGTTAGGACAGAGCCAGCTTAATCCCCATTTACAGTCTTTATGCTAACCTAAGCTAACAGGCTGCTTGTGGGTCAATACCCTCTCAATATCCTCTTAATATGAAACATTAACGAGGAACTATTTTATGTTCCCATCAAGTTTTTAACAGAGGTCAAAGGTCCAATGTGGGTTTTGCTGGGAAAAAATGTTTATTTGCCCACAGCTAATAGCTTACTGATGTTATTCTCCTCAAAATGTTCCTTTACTTTTGACATATAAATATCCACATTGGCTGAACATATTTTGGCCATCCCAGCTGCAGTTAAAACATGAATTTCCCTTTGTTCTTTTGCACTCTGAACTGCACATTTTTTGCATTCACTTTATCACTATATTCATGTTCTGAGAAAACTGGAGAAACCCCTGATGTACAAATATGAATGTTGTCAATCTTCCAATGTAACTCTTTGTATGAAAGCCAATTAGGGTATTTTCCAAAATAAATACGAGGGGATTTTTACAGCATATACACTTTTGTGCTGAGTTGTCTTGACACTTAAAGATCAGCTTAAGCTTTTTTGCCCTAGACATGCCGAGGCCCCACTTTCCCAAAAGGCTTTAGGTCTCTTTGCACAGACGTGTAATTTCAGTCACAGGACATTTCACACCGGAGCTGAAATTACACTCATGTATTTGCTTATATCAGCAAATAGAGCCGAGCTTGAGATCCTGTGACATTGAAAGAAAGACTAGAAAATAGAAAAAAGGGACATGCATCTCTGCACCTGCCACAGTAAGATCTTAATGCTGTGCACAAGATAATCCTCTGTGGTCCACAAGTATCCTCCCAAACAAGGTTCATTAATTGCCAAAATGAATTACATGCCCCAAAGATACTCAGCCACACGCCAGCAATAATGCAAGTTCAATAAGTAGAGGATTTCAATTAGGGCAGCACTTGTAATAGAAGCACTATTGTTGTCACATCTGGGACGGTACAGCTGAAGGCCTCTTGGGCAGCTAAGCCCCATTAGGTCTCACTGAGAGTCCGCTGGCAGCTGAGGACTTGTGGATAGATGCTGAAGACAGAGGCGACTGGTTTCCGCTGTGCAGCCAGCCCTGGGGCATGCAGCCAAACCCACAGAAGCCCAGCACAAAATGACCCAGCATTGCACCACAAATACTGTATATCCACATCCAGTACATACACACACGTTCCCATCACTGAGCAGTGCCGTATTTCACCCCAGAGAGGCTGAGTTAAATCAATGTAGGGAATCAATGAGAGCTTCATTGGATTTACCGTGCAGGAATATGAAATGTCAAACTGTCTCTGTGGATTTGTTGTAGACTCTATCAGTGGCACATTTTTCAGACTGAAGAGGCCCCACTGAAGATAGACATGAGGAGTAAATAGCAAGATATTTGAAAGCCTTTAAATCCACATACAGTGTTAATGTCTTTTTACTTGCAGGATTACTGCTTAACACATGATTATACTTTTCTTATTGCACATGAGAGATATTCATTATTGTAAATGTCCCTGCTGTGGGACTAATAAAGGATTTGTGATTATATATGAGATGTATGGGGAAGTTCCCAACCCGAAGCATTTCAAGATAAGTCTTTCTTGTGGATTATCGGATACTTTCACCTCTTCAGGGCTTAAACAGTTCATCAATTTAGACAAATCCCAAAAAACAGACTAGAGACTAGAGGTCACAAGATGGTCACCAAATGCTACTCCTCTAGTGCTGATTTGGGTTTTGTTACTGCTAGCTAGATCAATCTGAATCTTATTTCAAAAATGTTCAATTAAAAGAAAATCGCAAATGCATTTAAACTAAAGCCATCACATATTAAACAAGTTTACTTTATATTATAGTGCAAAACAAAATAGAACTGTTTTGACATGCTGCTAATCATATTTATTTACCTTCATTTTCTGAATAAGTTTTAAGGTAGTGAATGAATGATCTATGTAATTGCATTGTTGACACACTCGGTTTGTTTTCCACTTTCTCATGCCATACCATTTACCCCCTATACAAATAATGGATCAGTCCCTGACATCAGCAACAAGGAAGTGATTCCACATGTGTGTGGGAGAACATGCTGCTAAGAAAGGCAATTGTCAGCATCTTCTCTATACTATGCATTATAGTTTGCTGTTTTTATTGTGAGAATGCGACTTTCAAGCTCAACATTTAAACAATGCAAATTATCAAGATCAATGTGGTGCGTAAACGTAATCACAAAAAAATGCTTAATAATGATTGGGATTTCAGGTCAACCAATCTCAAAGATTTCATTCTGAATAACTTTTGATTTACTGTACTAACTTCAACTCTTAATTAGAACGCATCCATCATTATAAGATGAATGACTGCTCTTTGCTTTCTGTGAGAACCTAATATTTGTTATTGTCTGGCCTGAGGGACAATGCAACTAATAAACAACAACTTTTGTCACCTTTTGTTTATGTTATGTCTGCTTTCTCTGACTTTAAATCATTTATTTCGCTGCTAATGCTGTTTTGGTTGTTTTATTGCTTCCAGTTGACATTAAATTACCAGCTCTAGTCTGCTGCCTTCTTTGTGGGAGGAGTGTTAAGATGATTATACTGTATATATGCCACTAGATGCAGCATATGGTATTATTCTTGTAGATTTCGATTGCCAAACTTTTTTGAGTGTGAGCTGTCATTAATGAATAATACCTGATGCCACAGATGCAGGGGGGTGCATTTTGATTCAATATTCATTATGTTTAAGTAATCTCGCCACCTGCACACACTTTTTACAAACTCTAGACCTTCGCCCACTGAATTAATGAGAGCATGATCTGTAAAATAGTTTTATAGATACTAAAGCTCAGCTGTGGAAACAGAGTCAGAGTTAAGATCCCACAGCGACTGTCGGCAGAGAACTGAGGGATAACATTCACATTTCTGTCATGCCTTAGGAATTTAACAAATTATACTTTGCTATCCCTGCTCAAACAACAACAATGAGGAACATATAAAGTGATCATCATAACATAGTCCGTGTTAAGGCTAATTGTAGTCAGAGAGAATGATCGTGAAGTAGAAAACAAGCCAAATTAACTGAGCCTTGAAAAACAGAAAACCAAGATATAAGGCTTGCAGTTAAGCCTGACGAGAGAATGGAGATTTTATTCACGAGTGTTTGTGAAATTTCCAAAACAACTATTATTTACATAAGGATATCTGCCATCGGAGTGATGTTTATCTGCAGACAGGGCTGAGGAGTCTTTCGTCCCTGTCAGGACATCCTTAAGCATTGCCAGGCCGTTACTGCTAGAAGTGGCTGCTGGGAGGATCTGGGTAGAACAGGGTTTGTTGGGCCCTTGTCTAAACCATGTTTTCCCTTTAATTTCCTGTTGATGGGGCTCACAGATCTGATTTCCTGCCGACGCATGAAAGATAATCTTGCTGCCAGCCCTGCTGACTTCGGTGGGGGAGTATCAATGAGCCACGGCGACTTTATGTAAACCCCCAAAAGATCCCTCCATCCTTCCACCCCCATTGTTGAAAGGACCTTGCTGTATGATTTCATTATTACGTTTTTTTTATAACTGTCGGTGGGAGAGTGTGCATTGAAGAGAAAGAGAATAAGAGTAAGTGTAGGCAGAAGTACATAATACATTTTACAACTGAGGTAACAATATAATCCAGTTTTTACAACTAACACTGGCAGCAACAACCTTAATAAAAAGCTGGTTTCATACACTACGTCTTGCATTGGCAAGAAGTGATATTGCAGTGCATGAAGAAGTGGCTTGGCCTGGTCACAGGGTAGAAGGAGATTAAAACAATTGAGGAGGAATAAGGAAGATCAACAGGGAGGGAGAGAGAGAGAGAGGACTCCTGAGGGAAGAAAAATGTCTTCAAAGGAGGGGAATATTTTGGTCTGGGACCAATCTGAAGCATCTGTCACTCCTTTCCTGCATCCTCTGATATTGGTGGAGACTAAGCAAAAAGGACTTTTCATAGGATTTCACATTTTCTGTGTTTACATGCATCTTCCTCCCATGTGTGTCTGTAAAGTATTTGTGTTCAAACAATATGCTAATGGCAACATTCAATCTACCATCATATTAGCAATAGCAGGGCTGCAAAATGGAAAGTGTGTGCACACAGCAGCTCACCCACAGCAGCAGGTATGGGACATGACTCCAGGCCGTGCAGTAGTAATACATCCCTGACATCTTTCCATTTGCTGGAGGATGGATGAGCTTGACCCCTGAGAACTTGACCTTGTTCACCCTGTAGCAAGAGCAACGCATTCCCCACTGTAACAACTTCACTCTGTTCAGCATTAGAACACTTTCTGCTTGCTGGATGTTGAAAGAGGGACCACCTCTGAGGTGTAGTTTCATACAGATTGGAGTCACATGTAGACGTTTGTGTTTCTGTTCCGATATTCCTCTAAATGAGTAAAACAACATGTGGGTGCAAGCCTTAGGTTTGCAGTGACTTGGTGTTTCGGGTGTAACTTGCACAACATTGTTAGCAGGGATTTATGTTCAACATGATCTGTTATCAACCTTTTTTTTTTCTCCCTTTACTTCACTGAGTTCATAAGTATTTTCATGCTGAGGGTTATCATAACGTGACCTCATGAAAAGCCAAACAGAGCATTCCTTCTGCGCAGAGAAGAAACATCTCTCCCCACGTATTATCGTTTTTTCCCCTCATATTCAAAGCTTTTATTCGCGGTTTTACTCTCTTTTACTTTTCTATATTTCTGTAGCCATCTTTCCATTTATCCATCCCTTCTTTTTTCTCTCCTCCTGGTCCATCCAGCCCCTAATTAGAGGGAAGTTAAAATAGGAATGCCGTGCTAAGCTTTGGCAGACCAAAAGTCGGCCAAATCGGGTTCGCTGCCAGATGAGAAACCTTTTGGGAACGTTTGCCAGCACAATGCCTTTAAGTGGGTCACGAAACTAAAACCCAGACACGACTTTTTAGTGCTTAAAACAACCCTCTGGAGGCAGAGAGCTCCAACCAGAAGGTCAAACATCCCCTCAATCAGGACTCCTAAATCCCAGACACCTCCGGGGCCGTGGTTCTGAATTTATTAGTGAGCTTTACTCTGGCTTGATCACCTGTGGGCTGGAACAGGAGAAGGCGGTTTTTCTTGAGTCAGCCTGAACAGGAACTTGGTACCGCTAGCTATTTATTTTCTCATTTTCTTATTCAGCACCGTAACTGGAGAGGCCCAGATGGCTGCCGCTGGCTCGATTGGCAGGCGTGTATATCAGGCTGTTTATATTTGGGTGTGTGTCTCCAGGGATACTCTCATAACGTACATGTCTCTTATACCAATACCCGATGAGATTACAAAAACAGTGCATTGCCAAAGAGGTTATTGTTGTTTTTTTCATTAATTTTCATAATGCCGTGATTGTTTTTCCTGCTCAACTTTAAGCGATAAGGACATTTTTCAGAGTTCTTGTTTATCGTGTACTTTTTCTTTTTTTGGATGTTCTGTGACATTTTACCCTTGCATTTGTCCTTTGCCAGTGAGAAAGAAAACTCAGTACTTTTTTTTAAAGTGGCAATTCTTTGTTTTGTGACAATATGACTTTAAGTTTTGCAGTTAAAACCTGAGCTGAACCCGTTTCTGTGTTCATCAGGCTTTGCAGTTTATGGAGGTGCAGTTTTTGAAAAGGGAGGTAGTTGTCACATACTTGTTTTAATGGGTTGTGTGGTGTTGCATTACATTACTTAAGGTTTATGAGGGGAAATTTGGTGAAGCCCAAACTGACAGTTAACCTTGGATGCAACCAGTAATTAGACTTGCCATTGGAAAGCACACACAATGCTTACTGACTCAGATTTAGGAGGCAGAATGCTGGTTTGGATTTACTCCCAGAAGAAATGGTCCTCTCTTTGATTCTACAGACAATAACATTGTGTCGCTCTGGTGTGGGCTTTCAGTCTTGTGTCGACTTGATTGCTCACATCCTGCATTTAGTACGGTTCATGCTTTGTAGTGTGATGCTCTCAAGCTCCTTCCACAGAGGAACAGCCAACATATTTTAAAGGAATAGCAGGAGATTTCGGAATTCAAGCTCTTTTGCTTTTTTGTTAAAGGTTAAATGAGAAGATTAATACCCTTTTCAGGATTTTACACTAAAGCTGCTGCCAGTTAGATTAGCTAAGTATAAACACAGAATCAGGGGGAAACAGATAGCCTTACTTAAGGAGAACTAAGTCTACCTATCGGCACCTTTTACAGGTCATTAATTAATACTTTGTATGATATTTGTTTAATCTGTACAAAAAAAACGACATTGTAGAGTTTCAGCAGGGGGGATGAAACTATTCGATGGGTGAAATGTTATCATACTTAACCTTGAAATTATATTAAGGCTTTAAGTTATGCAGAATTTAAAAGCTTTGTGTGCTGTCACCGGTCGTCAGCTATGTTGCGGCACTCCTCATCTCCACCAAAATTTAGCCAATTTGGTAAGCCGAAGTAAGGCGTCTTGTAAAGGAAGCCACATACTTTACTACAGAGTATGCTCAAGCTTCATACTTAACAGAAACACTTGAGAGTGATAATTCCTAAAGCAACCAAGAACATTTCCCAAAATGTTATGAGGACAGCTCAATTACATTTTTCTTTCAACACCTAGCTGTCACTTTTTCATCTGCTTCTAAACTTCTGATCAACTTCTAGTCCCCTTCTTGTAACTTCCTGAAGGATTCATTCTCTAACTATTTGTTGCAGCATAAAATATAAGGGTTATGAGACATATTGCACTCAGCCGAGAGTCTCAAAATGCAGCCCACACAACATTCAAACTTTGCTCCCTTTCTCAGGCAATGCTTGATGGAAAAATGGTGAGTTACTTTTTTCCTTAAATGGAGTCCGACCTAACTTGTGCTAGAAAGCTCAGAAAGGAAAAGGAGGAGGAGGAGGAGGAGGAGGAGGAGGAGGAGGAGGAGGAGGAGGAGGAGGAGAGGGAAGAGGAAGAGGAGGATGAAGGGGTGTTTTAGGGGATGCTTCTTAGACAAGTACAGTAACTTTTTATTCATGCTCGCTGGGAAACAGGTGGTCAGGAAGTGACACATGGAAAGTGCTGCTATCACACCTAACACAAACCTATTTTATTTCAGCAAACCACCACATCCTCATTCATCTCTCAACACACACACCCACAGCCTATCATCAGGGTTTGAGACACACACCCACACCCTGTCTATCCTGTCCAAGTCGTGTGTAATATATACGCTGTCACATATAACTAACATCACATTGTTGTAGGTGTGTACCTTGGCTCGTGGTCATAGATTTTTGTGAAATTTTAAAGATTTGCTACTCTAGCTAATGTACTGTATGTCTGATCAGCAAGATTGCACAGTAGTACACTAGAGGATGCTGTTTTCGTTCCTTCACGTGTTAATAGATTCATGATGTGGGTTGTCTTTATGAATCTGCGTTTTGGCCTTGATCAGAGCAAAAGAAAATTGATTCAAAGAGTATGATTTCGGGGGCAAAGAGAAGCTGGATGTGGATTTCACCATGACGGTTCCCTAACTCAAATACAAATGAAGCAAAGGGGCATAAAAATGGCAATGCACGTCGCTGACATCTGTTTCAGCATCATGTTGAATAAATATTTTTTGTACTCAGCTGCCATGACATAATGTAGATGTACTGCCTGTAATCAAAGTCAACTCTGTCTGCTTTGATGTTCTCTGTATCACTTTTCAACGAACAGTAATGCCCACCATGACTTGTCTGATCAGAGAGATGTTACACTTTTCCAGATTTTTCAGTGGTTTTCATGATGGCACCAGTCTGTCAATTGCTCACAAGTAATCTTAGGGGAAATTTAAGTGGAAAGAAATTACATTCTTCATCAAACCCCTTCTCTACTTCTGTAGCGCATTAGGACAGAAACCAAGAAAGACAACATCAGGGCTGATAAGACGCTTGGCTGTCTGCCCTGCTCAAAACAACAAAGCATCCAAACTCTACCATATCAGTTTTGGAAATATCCGCGAGGCCTTGGATGTCTGAGTTCTTTGTGTGTTGGTTTGCTCCAAGCTTGTTTTGCAAAGAGAGAGCAAGCAGACGAAGGATTCATCAGGCTGTTGTTGAAAGGCAGATTTAGCACCCCGCGTCCAGTTAGTCAGTCATCCCAGCCTGTGCCTGCTCCATGCCTACTTTCTCCACACATCTGTAAAAGCTTAAAACTCAGTGGGCTGGATTGCACAGACAGAGCTGGGCTTTGTCAGACATCAGATTCTCTGCCAGGACTCGACCTAAATGGATTAGACTCTGTCAGAGAGCACCAGGGGAGGACCGAGTTCACTGCCCCCGACCAGCAGCCCCAGCCCTTTTTAGTTCATCAGAGCACTGGTCTGCACAGTGCCAGCGACTGGGGGACTGCTCTCCATCCAACTGAAGGGGTTTTTCTTTGAGAGCACTAGAGAGTGAGGCAATGCAGCCAACAGAGTCATGGGCATAAGAACACTCCAAAAGACTGAACAAAGGCAAAGAGGGTGGTCTAAATAGACTACACAAATGCCTCTCTTCATTTGATGACTTTGGCTTTTAAGCAGTAACAGCTTACCCTGGTATTTCTGTCTAAATACATCCTCCTTTCTTTCCTCATTCTGTCACCTTCCCTCTCCTTCTTCTCAGTTTTGTTTTCATCTCCAGGCCTCTCACTCGGGTGCCATATAATGGCATGTGTTTTGATTGGTGCAGCACAGGGAAGCCGGGCATTGTCTGGACAGGATCTAGGCTGAGATCAGCAGATAGATCGGATGGCGGTTTAGGGCAGTGCTCGAGCTACCAGCGTCATCTTTGTTTTACTTGGACCTTGCGAACACTTAGCTAATCCTAGAAAAGGGCCAGACATGCAGGAAATAGGAACTTATGAAAACAAGCGACCAGTCCGGCATTATTATTATGTCGAACTGATTCATTAGAAATATGTTACTGTTAGTATGTGTCCAGATGTTATCAGACATTGTGTTTTCATTTTGGGTACACTGAAATGGAATGTAATCAAAATGATTGATAACTGGAGAAAATAATATCAAGTTTAGTCATTTTTTCCTGCTACCTCCCATCTGTACATGTTTCATTTTGATGGTTTTGGACTTCACCTTTACCCTTTCTAGTATATGTTGTCTGAGCGTCCTAAATGGCTGATTTCATGGTTGGTTATGGCCTACCCTAGTGTTACAATTGTCAGAAGCTCACAGGCCGGGCTGCCTTTGGCTTTGCAAAAGGGGGCTGACTCTGAAAGGATGCAGACAACTGATTTATGTTTTTTGGCAAAAAAGTTGACAATTAATTCCTGGCTTTGGGATCAAATTACAACACGCTTGGGCTGTTGTGGCAGGGGTGGCTGACCTGAAATAGCTGGTCTGTCACTGCCATGAATCTGCTGTGATATAGAGGGGTTGGTAGCCAATATGAAACAGAGCGTGAATGTTAATATATCCCATATGGTGTTCCACACTTTGATCAGTGCAGAGAGAAGTCAACATGTTTCAAGACTTCTGTTCAGATTCATCAAATAGGCTTGCAAGATGCATATTCATTATTTAGAGTAAATGTATGCAATATAGCCCCAGGCCGCTTCCGAAAATGCTGACCAGACAGTCATATTGTTCAGTCAACATATTCTAATATTTTGAGTAAACTTTATTTTCCTACACGTTGTCTTACAGCCTTTCCCACACAATGTATTGCCAGGTGTTGGCTTCTATTTAAAATGTATTACGTTTTAAAACAATACTTGAATCAATATGTAATACACTTGTAAGTTTGAAGTGTACGTCATTTGTTTGGTGAAACTTCTGCAAAGTGATGTCTTCAATGCTCACTTCATAATATGCTATTGTACTGACATTAGCAATGCTATCATACTGATGTTTAGATTGTGTAAACTTAACCATTTTCACCATCTAGCCTTTTAGCATGCTAACATGGCTAATTACTGCTTAGCACAGTGCAGCTGAGGCGGATGGGATTTCATAACTTGCAGGTTTTTGATCATAAACTGAAGTACTTGACAGTCTGAAATGTTGACCTGATAATGGCGTTGAATGATAAGATTCAATTCATCTCGAAAGGAACATGAACATTTGTACAAAATACAAATTGGAATCACCAAGGCCAATAGGATACATCACCTGGAAACCTTGATGTTCTGCACAAAATTGCATGGCAATCCAAAAGGCTTGATATACAGCAAGTCAATGTGAAACCAAAGGTGAGGACTGACCAACCAATAGACCAACATGACAGAGGCAAAGACACTCGTAATTTATAAGCGGTTTTATTTTTTCACAAAAAGGGTAGATGGGAAAGTACATTTTGGTAGTGGTCAAACAGTAGAATTACAAATTAAGTGTCTGTTACGTGATGCCATGCCCAAAAAGACTTCCTACTTCCATCCTCATGCCTTACATTGGGGAAGATATGTCTCTAAAACAGCATATCATTTTTTGAGGTAGACCAACTTTTGAACATTTGTATAGCCCTTATTCAAATCTTTGAGTGCTAATACTTGTGCAATCTCTACAATAGGCAAATCCAGATTTATTTTCCCTCTTCTAATTATAATAGTTGATGCGCAAGATTGCTTGAAGGTTTAGCAATCTGGGTATTTCTCTACTGGAATGTCAATCTATTTTTGCTTCATACACCACTGATCAGCTCTAGTAGGAATGAATGGGGCGCTGCCCTACATGCTTAATGCAGTTCTCTTAATACAACCATGCGGTAACCAATAGAGGAACATCTGAAAATCCTGAGTGTAGTTTTGCAGGCTGCCAATTCTTCTAAAAGCTAATTGCTAATGATGGTAGATTGGCTATTTAAAACGGTAAGTCTGTACAGGTTATCCCGTGACATGCTAATGATAATTTTCTCCGACCAATCGGTGGTCTGCAGTGTTTAAACTCCACCAGCTAGTATCGGCTCAGCCTTGTTTGTAAAGTCCTGCCATACCATGCAGCGGAAAAGCTGCAATCAGAGCATGGAGGGACAGACTTCTGTCACGAGCTGTCATGATGTGTTGTCGCCTTGTCTTTTCCAGCTATATTAATCATAGCACTGCTGTCAGAGTGACGATCCGACCACAGAGACAGTAACACTGGATTTAGAATAAATGCCCAGGGTGGACTCCTCCTGGTATTCTGTGGGATTCAAGGTCTCTGAGGCTTTCCACAGTGTGTCATTTCCTCCCTGGAATCCGTGGATTAGTCATATCACTTCCTAATGTCCTTGCCAGGCAGTGGCCCGTTCGGCTGCAGCGCTTCTTTATCCCTGGCTGCTTTTATGGCCTTTGGTTGTGCCACGGTCAGCACATGTCCACTGCTGTCAAAAACATTTCCTTTGCTTTTCTTTTTCCTTTCTAATTTAGCAGTTGGAAATTTATACATGCAACTGTAATCCATTTCAATCTGTTTCCCAGGCTTTGAATGGCATTTGGCGGAGGACTTTATTGTGCGGCCAAAGGCAGACAGCACTTATCCAACATCTTTCCAAACCATACCCGTATATGGTGTTGATTAAACTGCTAAAGAAACATTTAGTGGCTCTGCTTTGATGGTTAATTCAACTCTGAGTAATAAAGGCCTAGAGTATGTCACTAAAATTGGAGAGTGTTAATGAGAAAGCAGTCACATTGACACTTTATTCCCTAAACTGAAACGCTCTCTGTGAGGCAGATACTGCTCTCCTTCCTGAAGCATGATTTGGCTGCTGGTTGCATGAAAAAAAAAAAAGTAAAGAAAGAAAAAAAAAAACCTTTCCATCCAGCTCCGAGGCAGGCCCTGGATGTGCTTGTGGAAGTTTTAATGGGAGTCAGATGTGCCCCTAATCAAAGGAATACGGCGGGAAATGTTAGTGAGCCCAAGCAAAGAGAAATGGCACTACAGGAACTGTGATAAGATTCTAACGACAGTAACAAATTACATCCCTTGACTTCAGAGCCAACAAACAAGCTCACTGTTTGCCTCAAGTTGTTTTTACCTCTACTGGGAACACAGTCATATGATAGTGCTAAACGAAATTTTACGAGGTGCTGTACATTATGGGACTCAGGACCAAATTGCTTTTGAACAGGCTTTTTTATAGTGGCTGGAATAACGGTCTCCTTACATATTTATGTTATATCAGCAATGAAAGGACATTTTCCCAATACATTATCTGTCATTTAGCTGCTAATGAACGAAACATCTGTCTTAAGCACTGGTTGGGACCAAAAACAGAGCTAAAGGGAGTTTACATTTGTCACATGCCCAAAATCTGACTCCAAGTTGGTGATATTGTTGCTCCATGTTTGCTTGATATGTAAATCTGCATTTGCTCGCTAATGACTTGGCCTTATGGACTTAAAGTGTTGTGTTATCCCCAAACAATGTGTTAGTGCAGGTTTAGGCGACTCTGCCTCTACCAAAAGAATATACAATTTAGATAGCAAAATATTAAACTGCATGATGATATACTGTTTGTACTTTAGTTAGCAATAAAGTACAAACATTACTGGTGTTTAGTTTAGTTTTGACTGATATTAACCAACTGCAGTCACAGCTTCTTTTTGCAATTCTTTGTCACTCCCAAGAGCGTCTTATATTTTCAATGTAATGACTTTCTCTGCATAAAAGAAACATTCACTGTTGCTCAGCGTTTTTTTTTGCGCTGATGTTGCACATGTACTAAACACTCTGGTAAGACCACAGTAGCTTACTCTATCCTGTCACAATGGCATACCGCCTATCCAATCACCCACTGAACCCAACCTCGCTTTGTCTTTCTCTCACTCCCACTGTTTTCCAATCATGCATCCTACTTATTATACATGTCAGTGCCTGAGCATGCCTAGAGCACGTTTGACCACCAGTTAAGCGACAGCAAGAAAATGGAAGTGATGATGTAATGTGCTGAAACGTGTTCACAGGCTCGGCTATTTGTATTTGTCAGACCACAAGCTCCTTTCCTCTGGCTGTAGACTAAACACAGTCACACATCGAATGGCACGCACAGGGTGTTTGTGCACAAAATCAAATGTCCCCACGGACATAAAACACATATGCAACAACAGACCAACAGACTCACAAACTGACGTGCCAAAGTATTGCACATCCAACTTGTCACTCATGTGGCGGTCCATGGGGTAGCTCTCTTCTGTGGTGACTTTAACTGTTTCTGAAGCTTCATTTGCAACCATCTGACTCTCACCGACAGACGAACCGCAGAGCTGTGACGACTTTGACTTTATCTCCCATAAAATAAGTCTAGGTCATGCAAAAAGAGAGATGGGGAAAGTAGCCCCTTCTCAGTGATCAGGCTTTGGCTCATTCATAAAATGACCTTTAAAAATCAATTCTGTGCTTGAAGAGTACTAATTAAAAAGCAAGTAAGTACCTCAGAAAAAAGAAACTGTCTCAAAAACAGGACACCGTGTAGCAAGCCTGTCGGAGCAAGTTTTTCTATTTACAACACACTCATTGCTGCTGTCTGGAATGCCTGCTTTTCACTGGAAAAGCAATAATCAAGTGAGCTGCAGGCTGTGGCATCCACACAGGAGAGGTTATGGGTATTTGACGGTGTGCATGCACTATACTTCTTCCTGAGTCGTGCATTGCAAAAGCTTGTGTGGGATGCGTTTGATGTCTGTTTTTATTTAGCCCACTGCACGGAAGGGCCACAGCGGTATCATCATCCAGGTGGGTGGCTTGTAACAGTGGTCGAGGGGTTTTCTTGAGGCATGGATAGTTTTTCCATTAAAATTGTATCTGCTGAAAAAACAGGACTACTTAATTGGTCATTGTAAAGAGCAAAAACGGTTTCCTTCTCGAACCCATATGCTGAGCAGATGGGGTTTAGACTAACTGGCATCCCAGGCAGTTATGGATAAACAACTTGAATGGCCTAAGGTGTAACCTCCTCTTTACAATAACAAATTAGTTTACTTAAAACTGAAAAGGACACTTCCTCTGCACGCTGTGTGAATAATTTGGCTATTGATTCCACATTGTCCTGCCTTTTTGTAAGCGCCTGTCAGGGGTCATGTGCAGGAGCGGACATGATGGAGGGTCTGGTATTTATGGGAAGAGACAGTGATGTCAGCGCAGCAGCGTCTTCTCCAGACATCCGGTTGAGACGATGTCTGCTGTCAGTAAGGCGCAGCAGGACGAATACACCTGAGGCTGATATTAACAGTTCTGGTTAAGGTGTGTAAGTGTGTGCGTGTACATGCAAGTACAGATGTATCCACACATATGTAGAGAGTGTAGAGTGAAGCTCCAGTCATCTAAATCTAACATAGTCTAACAGCTCATGAGGGAATTTTGTCTACCAATTTAAAAGAGTTAATGTTCCTCCACACGCTTTCCTGCTTTGATAGACTGAATCACCCATCTGTGGTATAAAAGAATGTTTTCAGTCTGGTTTTCAGTTTCCCGAGTGAGCAATTTCAGGAAATATGTGTCATTAACAGTCCCAGTTGGTGGATAGGAATTGAGAAAGAGCTTCAGTGGCTTTGTTACTTTTTCTATGTTTTGTAAAGAAAAAACAAGACAAAAAAAAAAAGAACACCAAGGAATCATCCCGTGAGACTGTATTTCTCATAACGCACCAGAAAACAGAATCGTGGAAGGATAAAATACAGAGACTAGCGTTCTTATATCCTTCCTAGTTCTGGGACAAGTTGGTCAGGACAATACTTTAGTGGATCCTAAAATATCGGTATTAATAGCTTAATCTACAAAAAAAGGCCAAAATGTGGCGTACAACAGACAAAGGCTGGTTTTTATAGCCTAGTCGATAGCTGGAAATGCCTGTTGCTTTAGCAGTTGTGATTCACACTGGCTTCATCAGTAATGATAACACTGTGCAGAGCGAGGTAATCGCTAAGATCTGAGAATATAAATAGCTCCAACTATCGACCAGACAATCTTACAGACATTACAGGTGCTCTTTTAGCTGCTTCCCCTTTGATTGTTGACTTTGTTACCATATTTATTTTTTGGCAATGTATTCATGTTCTCACTCCTCAGCAATTATTATGGCAACTACAATACATCCAATGAAACCGGTGTCTGGAGCAAACAAAAGGTATCATACCATAGTTTTCCTCAAAAGTTTATCCTGTGTACAGTGACTACTGAAATGTCAGGCTCAACTCGAAGCTGTCGTTTATGGGCTTTAAATCTTTTTACACAACAATGGTAAAGAATAATCTTATGTACCCTTTCCAGGAAGTACTGATATACATGCTTTTGTTTGGCCTTGGCTTTGGTTCTTGACTGATTTAAGAGATGAATGCTGTCGAATACAACAGAACAACCGTGAATACCTATGGAAATGGAAAATTCCCCAAAGTCCATTTTTAAGAGTAAATAAGCAAACCTCTTCAAGAGTGTAGTAGTTCATAATGCCATCAGTGTGTACGTGTGTGTACGTGTGTGTACGTGCGTGTACGTGCGTGACCACTGAGCTGGCACTGGCATCAGCAGGAGTTCAGAGAGGACACTGAACACCACAGGATCTGAGTCCTCTCAGGATGAGTCGACAGTAACACCGCCTCTCAGAACACGGCATATAAAGCTGATTAGCCAGCTAATTAAACAGATTAAACCGATACTAATTCTGGGTTTGAATAATAGACCACAAACCAACAGATACAAGCCAGAATAATGACCATGATTTCAATATATCCCTCCTCTGCAGGGGACTTATAAGTCTATCCAGCTGCCCCGTATTCTCTCATTCATCCCGTAGTAGCCTCTTTTTCTAATCACATTTTAAAACTTTTTCTACCCCTTTTATTTAATTTGAAATGGATTGAATTTGTAATAATGTTTGGTTGGAAAATATTAAGGTTGTGAAAAAAAATCAGACGCTCTTCTCACTTCCTCCTAGTCCTCTTTACTTTTTCTTATTGTTTGTCTAAAACTACAACACATTGTAAGACAATTTCTATTGGAACAAAATTATTGAGAAGGTCATTTGTAACATATTGGGGCTATATTATCTTTGTTTGTATTGTCTTTTATCCAAAACAGAAGTCTTGTGAAAGCTTTCTTCAAGTGATAACATAACTTTCCCAAGAGTCAGTGAAATCCAACCAGTCATGTGCTGTGAATGGGATCTCTACCTGCTGGGATAATCCGGGTGCTTAATCTAGAGAAAAGTGCACAACTGTATTCTCGCAAAGGGCAACTGGATTTAAATCAGCCAAGTTTTATCCGAACAACTGGCGGACAACCAAAAATGGGCATAAACTGAGTCCAAAAGTTAAATGGCCATTCAACTTCAAAGAAAAATTTGAACTACAAAAACAAAGCTCAGCAAAACATGCGTCATGCAGGCATCTTTTCAGGGCAGACACCCTCTACTCAAGCAGTCTGTAGATCAGGTACCGATGGACCATTTTGTTTAGTCTGTGATATCCATTGGCTAGGCTGGGTATGATGCACCCTGCCACACAGCAGCCTTGGTCCTCCACAGGAAAATAAACACCACCACCTTAATATCAGCATTTTGACAACCAGATCATGCATCGGTCCTATGATTTCTCCTCCCTTCACTCTCCCCTTTTGAGATTTGATTAAAGAGAAGTGTTGGGTAACACTGTTATTACATTCATCTCTGGTCACTGCCACCCCAACCAAGCACACTCTGTAACACCAACCTCCCTGATAACGAAGACGACAAAAAGAGAGAACAGCTCTCTAATGCCTGGACTGTCGAGACTGATGAGACCAGCAAGGTCACTAAAATGTTCCTCATCAGGCTCTTGATTTCAACTTCATGTTCCTATTCCTGTGTAGGGTAGAATGTACAAAATGCCATATTTCTGCACATTTTATTAAATATGATATAATCTCTGAGTACCGAATGCCAGGCTGCATTACGAAACATTTACAGGCCTGCTAAATACTCTGCACTTTTTGGATGACTTTGCCAAATTGCTGTGTAACCTCTACATTGATATTGACTGGGGAGCTATTGTTGATGGTTTTAACTACTGACTAAACTCGTGTCGGGTTACAATATCGGTGCATTACGTCAGATCTTCCTTAAAATAATCAACACTTCTTCTCGATTTTCCACAGGACCTAAAAAGTGCTGTTATTAAGCCACTCTTTAAAGAACAATCCCTACTAATAAACAATTACGAGCACCCAACAAACCCTCTATTTTTAAATGAATAATTTAAAAGAGTGTTTACAACAGCCTCACACACACTTCGCCCTAAACACATGTGTTGTTGTTTGCTGTGAGTATATGTACAGGACCACAGTTCCAGGACTTCTCTTGTTAAGGTCTTGAATCACGTCTTGGTATTATTAAATGCTGCAATCGATATGACCACACATATAACCAGACTGGAAACCTGGGCTTTTTGGCACTGTGCTAAACTGGTCCCTTCTGTTCAACATCAGCATGTTCCCAGTAACTTAGGTCATGGAAAGAAAGTAAATATCTGCCCCTTGGTGCTATATGCTGAGCACACAACTTTCTGGTGGGATGCTTTAAAAACAGTGTGTTAAAATGTGCAATACAAATAAACGTGCCTTGTCTTCAGGTGTTACAGAATAATTACCA
This sequence comes from Eleginops maclovinus, assembly GCF_036324505.1. Classification (NCBI taxonomy): domain Eukaryota; kingdom Metazoa; phylum Chordata; class Actinopteri; order Perciformes; family Eleginopidae; genus Eleginops; species Eleginops maclovinus. Next base: position 17,417,615 of record NC_086371.1, read on the forward strand.
AAATCTGTCCAATCAGACCAGCCTTCAGACTGTGGGATGGAAACATAACAACAGCACATTATTCTCATCCTAGGGCACACATATATAAGAAAGTGAGCATGAGCACCAACATTCACTCCACACACACACACACACACACACACACACACACACACACACAGACACACACACACACAGACACACACACACACACACACACACACACACACACACACGACTTAGCATGTGAACTCTCCTGAACGTGTCAAAACTTTCCCTTACGTACAATTCTCATCAAGATGCCAGAAACTGTTGCAGGGTAAATTCTTTCCTAAAACTTTCTTGGGATTGAATTGGAGATTTTTAATCTCTTTTTCTGACACACTATTGAGTAAGTCATTGTGGTGAAACAGACCAATCTCTGAGAGCAATAAAAAGAGTTACCAAGCTCCCACTGCTTGTGGGTAGGTTTCATGACACTTACTAGAGTTTTCATCCCAAAATGACATGTCCAGATGTACAATTGTTCCAACATTTAAAGCATAATGTCAAATCTTATTAAATAGGCTTTACATGTGTGCTGGTTGTTGCAACACCTCTTCTTAAGCCTTGTGGAATTCACACCTTTTCTGATGGCAGGGCTGAACAAAAACAGTTGTTATTCCACACTGTTCATGAAGGAAGTGAGAAGCTGTTGAGAGTGAGGTGTGAGATGTTGTCGCTCATTATCAGGTATGATTTTTCTAGGATGCTGGTTGCTATAATTCCTATCTGTCAGACGGCTGGTGCAAAGCTCAGAGAGATCCTCTATTAGATACAGCATGTCCCCTGTGGTCTTTCAAGCCTTTCCAAAGAGGATAAATGACGATGTGCAGCCTCTGATGAAACAGTTTCACCATGACACGTCCATTGGCCTCCATGGACTCTTTTACCACTTTCTCCTTAATGGAAAAGGCATGTCCTTGCCAGTATCTGCAATGGGCTCAAAGTAATGGGATCCACTGCAGGCCAGTGAAAGACCACAGTGACAGTGATGAGCAGAGCATACCAGGGAGATTCTGCTCAAATGTGAACAGCAGGAACACCTATTACAGCCTGACTCAACTTTTGGCAAACGTTTAGGCATTACCTGGCATCTAAAATGACACATGAGCTCCTGCTTTTGCTCTTTGGTGACATTTCTCTCTGAATAAGCCCTGTGAACTGATTTTACATTATGAATAAAAACATTCAAAAGAGTATGGCTCACTATGAACCGTCTAACAACATCATTTAACATGAATGTTTGTGCAGCTGCGTTACTTGTACATTAACTGGGGAAATCTTGTTACAGTAACTTATTTTCCGGTCAGGGATTGAAATCTACTCCCGTGGCTTATTTTCCCTGAGAAATTCAGAACGAAACTAACATACAAAGCCTCTAGTGTCTTGAGAATAAATATGAGCCCACAGAATGGAAAAAAAGGATCTAACCTCGTCTCTTAATTCGGAGTAAAAAAGTGAGAAGGCCATGCAGAGCCCTGATGTTATGAAGGATGTATGATCGTATGAGTTGAATTGCTTCAGACACAATACAGAGGGGGTACCTGGTACTGCACAGATACTTCTTGAGAGACTTCCGATGGGGATTATTACTTCAAGTCAACATGTCTGGAACTGTTAAAATGACTTGTGGCAACAGAATGATCAGCAGCATCACACTCATTGACCACGGACCCATTATCTCTGTTAAAAGTCAAAACTGTTCATGTCAGGTTTTGCGACACATAGATTCCTTATTAATGTCCGCTTATGTAGAAAGGCAAAGTCATTACAGCAGCAACCCGGGAACAAATCCGACACGTGTCCATTTGAAGCAAGTCATCCTCTCTTGTCTCCTTTTCCTTTCTATCTTCGGATGATCTGTAATATAAAGGGAAAATTCCATTGAAATCTTACAAAAGGAAATCAGGACAGGTCAAAAAAGAGGGAAAACTTAAAAGTTGCTCTATTCGTTTTCGCTTTAATGTGGCATTAGAAGTTTCATACAATACAACATACAGTATAAAACAGTACATTGCATCATGTTTTATGCCAACTATGTTGACCATATTCCATGGTACGTATTTTACTCAGTACAAACAAGTAACAAGCTAACTTGTCTGAAGTCCAGTTAGCTATGTAACAGCTTCAGAACTTTCTATCTGAAAATGTACATCTTTTGTTGTGCTGCTCATTTTAATTTAGTGATGTGCGAATTTCCACTAAAAATAACATACTTTTTTATCATGAACCTATAAAAAAAACTGAAGCCAAAAATAGGATCATTAAAAATGTTTGAATTTCTCTCACCCTCTCTTTTACTTTTCGTTGACTCTTTCCCTCCCTCTAACTCATACAACCCACAAGCTGAGGCCTCTGATTTCCTGGCATTTCACTACATTACACATTCACAATGATTGCTGCTGATATTTCGGGCTCATGCACTAATGTCATTTGCAGGAGGCAAGACGACTAAATATTTTGTCAGGACCTTGCATTGTGTGAGACACAGATTAGGTCCTTAGCGTGGCAGTGAACCAGATCAGTGTTTGGCGCTTTGTGTTTGTCTCCCGGTAAATGTTGATTAGATTCTGCACGCCGTTGATCCAAACAAAGAGTGAGCTTCTTGTTAGGAGAATAATTCTTGCCTTGTTCCTGTCCCATCTGCAGAGAGGCCCGGGTGCTAAGCAGAAAGGCATTTAGATGGAAATGGGAAGAACCGAACAGAATCGGACGGGATGTATTTATCCATATGTTGCATATCAAAGACTGACATTATTTGGTGGCTGTAACCTAATTAACTGGAAATAGGCAGCATAGATAAGATAAAGCCTGGCTGCAGCAAAGTGACAGATAACGTGTGTGTTTGTGTGTGTGTGTGTGTGTGTGTGTGTGTGTGTGTGTGTGTGTGTGTGTGTGTGTGTGTGTGTGTGTGTGTGTGTGTGTGTGTGTGTGTGTGTGTGTGTGTGTGTGTGTATCCTCCCACCCATTTCCCCTTATTCTCTAACAGTTAACCTTTCAATCTAATGAATGAGGAGTTAATATGTTGCTTGACATTCCATTGAATTAAGTAATGTCCTGCACAGATTACAGCCTGAAATGTATGTGAAAGACTTTATGTTGTGCTGCTCACACCTAAATCACTGATCTGTCATGACCTTTTATATTAATCTAGTTTCACTCAGCAGACCCTCATTTCCCTGTTAGATTGTGACATAAATGTTTTTTAGCGTTACATTTTCCATATATTGGTTTATCAAAAGGGCAGTTAGGTCTCCCACTAACAAACCTAGACAATATCAACCAAACTGCTTTTTTTTGCAACATCCTGTGTTTGTTTGTTTGATTTGGCTGCCAGAGCCATGTGAACACTGATGAATGTGATTTTAAACTGAATCAGAAACCAGGAATTTATTACATTAAAACATTACAAATCAGAACCAGATGCGCTGGCAGTGAAGGAAACAGTGATTGTGTCCTCTGCAAGCCCGAGAGGTTCATTTGCTGTTCTGATTCCCTCATGTCTGAGCAGCATTGTTACCAGGAACATTATTAGGAGAGTGGTGATCCTGCCATTTAGCTGATATGATTTTTTGTTATGTGTAAATAGCACTCTTGGCGTATGTTTCAACATTACACAGACAGACAGACAGACAGACAGACAGACAGACAGACAGACAGACAGACAGACAGACAGACAGACAGACAGACAGACAGACAGACAGACAGACAGACAGACAGACAGACAGACAGACAGACAGACAGACAGACAGACAGACAGACTCACTGACTGACTGACTGACTGACTGACAGACTGACTGACTGACTGACAGACTGACTGACTGACTGACTGACAGAGCCAGCTGATTGTGGTTTGGGCTCTGTCTCAATCTGTGTATTAGTGCATGGGAGCTCCCACCATATGCTTATGCTGTTGTGGGTACTGGCACGAGCATACAGTTAATAAATGAACACACAGACACACACATACAGATGCACACAAACAACAAAAAAAAGGACTCCATGGTCCAAAAGCATCTCAGATGCCCTGCCCAGTCTGTGGAAGCAATTTAGACCACTGAACTATGTCGTAGTGGGATTTCTGCCATAAAGTATATTTAGTGTATATTGGATTTGGGGAGTTTGTGGGAGTTTTAATATATTAGCAGGCGCCAGGCTGGCTCCCAAGCCAGAAATTAACAGAGGCGGCTGACTTCCTCAGATGTGGTACTAACTAAATTGCAAACATTTTAGCATGAAAATATTGCTAAATACTAATAAGTAAAAGTTCTTAAAATGCAACACAATCATTGATGCATTATTGTGTACTCAACTTTAATGTTAAAGCTTGTATTTGTTTTATTAATATGAAATGCAAGATCAATATTATTATTATCATTATTATTATTATCATTATTATTATTATTATTATTATTATTATTATTATTATCATTATTATTATTATCATTATTATTATTATTATTATTATTATTATTATTATTATTATTATTATTATTATTATTATTATTATTATTATCAATAATAATAATAATATAGGCCCCGGCCGTGGTGCAACTGGCTGGGGCACCTGCACCGTACGCCGGCGACCCGGGTTGAATTCCCGACCCGTGGTCCTTTCCGGATCCCATTGAAGTACAGTATTTGAGTAAGTGTACTTGCTTACTTTCCACCACTGCAAATTAAATTGTTGTATCTTCTTTTTCTACTGAAGCTTCACAGTAGTATTCATCATCAAACCACAAGCGGACACGCCCTCATTCTGCCAGATTTTATTCATCTTTGCTTCAGACCACAACACCCTCTGAGGTAGTTTATGAGAAACACAGATGTCTGGATGAAAATAAACAGAGGCTGAAACATGAGTGTGCCTTTAACCAAATTAATTCTCCACACAAACTGTATCCCAGAAGATTGGAAATCAACCCATTAGGTATGCAGTAGTGCACAATATGAGACGTGATCTTGACTGAGTTGCACCAATAGAAATCGGCTCATTATCATTGAGGAACATCTACCCATCAAAACATCCGCAAGCATGGTGAATATTCTCTCTTTTCTGTCTGCCTTCCTCTGTGTTTATACTAAAGCTGAGCCTTTGAACAGCCCCATGGCTGTATCCCATTACATCCAGAGGGATAAGCTGAGGGTTGGTATGGTGAGCATAAAGCAGAGAGGGGCTGTGTGTGTGTGTGTGTGTGTGTGTGTGTGTGTGTGTGTGTGTGTGTGTGTGTGTGTGTGTGTGTGTGTGTGTGTGTGTGTGTGTGTGTGTGTGTGTGTGTGTGTGTGTGTGTGTGATTATAATCAATTCAGGCCTCGGCCCGTAGCAAACCCGCTCTAATAACTTCTGTAGATGGATTCGACTTGAGAGGGAATGCAAACCAGATCACTTAGGAAATTCCACGACGCTCTCTTTGTAGCAAAAGCCCCTCTTCTTCTGAAGGAATGTGTGCTAACATTTCCCCTCAGCTCCCTGCTCTCCCACACACACAGCTGCCCCTCAGAGAGTCACGCCAGAAGAACGCAGGCCGCTAGAAAAGGCAGAGAAAGAGAAGAAAGAAAGATAGAAGCAGCGGCTAATGGCTGCTCTCCCAGCTGCATGGGGTCTTACACACATAAACATGTCAGGAGAGGTTGGGTCAAAGGAGAGAGCACACAGGAATTGTGAGGGAGATTGAAGGGGTAAATAGGAATAAGTAGCCTAAAGTGGGACTATAAAGAAAGAAAATATGGAGATAAGGAGAAGGAAAATCGATCTGGGCTGGCAGTCGGTGAGGAAAGAGGAGAAAATGATAAAAGAATACGAAGAGGGGGAGTGTGAGCACGAAGAAAGGGGTGTTGAAGGAGGAGAAGAGGCAGGGCTGAAACGTTACTTAAAGTAGCCTCGAGGTGATGGATTGTCTGAGCGGTTTGGCAGGACTATCCATCAGGTGAGGAGAGGTGGTGAAAAGAAAAGTTCAGATAAACACATGACATCCAAATCAAACCAACAACGCCTTCAGAATTACAAACGACGCTGGAAATGTTTGAAAATTATCCTAACTGATTTGGGAAGTAGAGGTTTGTACACTTTGTGTGAACTTGTATTTGAAAAGTGGTGAACCACAAGAAGAGTAACTGTATCATTAAATAAAGTAAGCTTATCCTATGTCTTAAAGAAGATTAAGATGTTACTCTTAAATCTTGGCAGCCATTCAAGTGGGATTTTATTTTCCACCATATGACTCAAATGCAGATCCGACTACCCAGTGCCAGTCTTCATCCCGCCTTCAGTTTCACAATGAAAGATTTTCACACGTTTTTTAAAGCTTTTCTGAAGAATAACTGCGGATATATAAATCTAAAGATCAAATGATTTGTAACCCTCAGACTCAATTACACTGAACCAGATTTTACTGACATTTTTTGGGACTATGATTTCCTGGATATCATAAAAGATATCAACAAGCATTATAATTTCAGGATTAACATCCCTGCATAGAGGCCCAAATGTGTGTACACTACAACAAATATGGATGTGACTGTCCATGAGTCTTCAGCAACACATGACAAAGAACTTTATACTTTATGTTTCAAGTCTGATTGATTTAAGTCTGTGTTTCGGTGCTCGACTTCTATTATTCCAAAGCAACCATCGACAGCATCAACAAATTCTGTGGGTTTAGCAGGAACTTCGTCTACATTTTTCTCGCATACTTTTCACTGTTTATTTGGATTTCTCTGCCCCGTGTGCATGGCGGGAAAATGGGTCAAGAAAGGAAAAGAAAGGAGGGGGGGGGGCTCAATGGTCCCTCAACATCCCTGTGTTGAATATGAAAATATATTATAGCATAATGTGTTCAGTATGCAAGCTTGAAGGAAACCATATGAAAAGATCTCACACAAAGAGCCTTCTGTGTTCCAACTGACCCCCTCCCACCCCCATCCTTCGTCTGCTTCAATTTGGAGAGAGGGAGAAACAGAGAGAGGGAGAGACAGAGAGAGGGAGAGACAGAGAGAGTGAGAGAGAGAGGTAAAAGGGGAGGTGTGTGCGGAGTCGTTGGAACTGAAAAGGGGCAGTACACACACTCGATGCCTCACACAGCCAGACCCACCGGAGTACAGGTGAGCAGCATGACTAACACCAACATAAACAAACAGGAAGGAGCAGAAAGTCCTGGGATTTTATCTGTCGATGTGATTGAACTGTGATTGCAGCACACTTTGTCACCTGCAGCCCATTATAATTATCTTTAAAGGGGTAAGACACTATCTTTGTTTGTAGAGGGAGAGAGAGTGCAGTGGACTGAAGCAGAAGAGGAGGGAAACTTTGAAAGTCTTTGTTTGAGTAGATGACAAACATCTGTGGCCGCTGTTTTCCCCTCGGTGCAGGCTGCAGGCTTACAGAAGGGGCTCTGCTGGCTACATTAGCGCTGTGGTCACTGATACCGGAACCCATTGTCTTGACTGCATGGAGCCTGCTGTGTCACCAGGTTATAGACTTGAACTGCACTGTGTAACATTAGATGGTGTATCCAATTAAAGACCTTGCTGGAGTCGTATTGACTTACTTATATAAGTAATTGCTTCCTGTTAACTCAACAGGTGAAGCCCATTTTCTGCTTTACAGGAGGTCAACTGTAGGTTTCCTTCAACCATATGTTACCAAACATGTTTAAACTAATGATACCCTTTAGTTTGCTATGACAGGAGAGGCTTTGAAACTGTAGAAAACTAATTTTGCCAAATGCTTTGCTTCGAAGAGAATAACGATTCTAAAACCACTTCACAAATAATCCATGCAGCATTATTTGCAAACACATCTTACATTTTTTTTAAAGTGCTTGTACTTTCTGCCTTTGATGTCTAATAGCTTTCAGATTGCGACTGATTGTTTTAGAAGGTTCCCCACTCCTGGCATCGGATCATACACACCTACTTCAAGTATTTGTCTCTGCCTCTTAAAGTTCTCCACCTGTGACTCTGAGAGTAGGATGAACACCACATGAAGCAGACACTTTATTACAAGGTTTTCCTCTGCATGATTTATGATAGCACTTACACGATTTATGAAAGGGGAAAGACCAACAAAGAGAAAGAGATATTTGGGACTTTCATTAGAGTCGCTGCCTTCTAGTGTGTGTCAGTCATCAACCAGCACAAGCTGTGGCATGTTGAATATCACAGCCTCCTGAGGATTTATGATCCAGGAATGCCAATTTTGGAGCACTACCCAAAATTATTTCTTAGTGCTGCGAGGGCCCTTGAATGGTTCTTTGTCTGAGCAAGAGCACGAGAGAGCAAAGGGCCCAGCTAGGCTTTTAGCTTTTACAGCTGAATGATTTTTCTTGCCAAACTGTAAAGGATCCAGGCAAAAGGAAAGAGATAACAGACACATACCAGCTCTGCCCCTAAGGCATTCAATCATAAAGGCTTGCCAGTCAATGTCCTGACCAGATGCCTCATTATAAGCTCAGTGACTGATACACCTTTAAATCTTACAGTAGGTAGAATGCACACTTACCTGACATCCATACATCTCACATACCGCAACACATGTGCGCCCAGAGAAACTGATGATGTACAGATGTCATACCTGAGGTGAACATGCATGCAGTGTTTGAGTTATTAGGTGGCTGACATGCTGTCTACAAGTTGGCTATTGATGCAGATGTGTAATAAATGTACAAGACAACGGCCACGAGGGACAAATGAATGATTACAGTTTGTTCGGCTGCCAAAGCCATTTCTTCTCTGCGTCATTACTATGTGAGGTAGAGAGCTGTGGGATAGATTTGCTGTCTGAGTATGGATCAATCATATGTGGACAATGTACAGGAATTCTGTGATTACACACTAAATCGGCCTACGGGCCTGACTGTAAATGATATCGAGCTTCCACCCCACACAGGAAAACTGTGTGAGGGGGAAACTGAGCGGGACAGATGAGCACTTTGAAAAACCTTTGAACTTCATGATAATTGGAGGGTAGAGGGAGGAGAAGAGATGACTTCAGGTCTCGGGTATGACATGTAGTGTAGACCTGCAACATATCCTCATACAGCGGTTCCTATGGGAACGGTTATATATTTAGCAAAAAGGTTATTCCTCTTTTTTGTGAGTTCTCATTAAATTAGGATAAAAAAACAACTAGAATTGGGTAAAATAACAATTGTGACAAAGTGGCGTTACTTTAGGACAGAAGTTTTGTGACAAATACAAACATTTTGGTTTATATTGGACATGAAAAGCTGTCTCCTGGATAGAAGTCCAATTCTAGTCCAACTCATCCACCCTCCTACCTATGTAACATTACGCATCTTTGTACTTCCTTGTTTACAGTGACATGAATTACATAACATTAGATTTTTGGGGATATATACGAAACAAGGTGGGATCAATTTTGATTGGTGTTGAAATAATACACTCAAGCTGGATATTAACACACTAGAACCAATGGGTAATAAAACCAAAAAACTTGTTGTGGCAGATGAGGATTTTTTTAGAGTCCATATGTTGGTATTTTATATTATGACTTCAATCCGCATCTGTGTTCACGTCAATTTTGAGTATCCAAAATCTGTTCTTTGTCTGGTAGATAATAAATATTTGCAAGACAAGTAATCAAACCACATTTCAATCAACCGGGACAGCAGTGTTAGGAAATGCCCTCAACATGTGTTCACATCTGTTACCATGATAACAGAAAACATGAAGGCTTGGAACAAAATCGGCTGTGAAAAAAGTAAATGTAGCAAGATGGGGTGCTAATCTAAAAAGACATTGAGATTCAGATAAATCCAAACACATCTGGCGTAATCAAAGGGCTGTTGTCAGAGTGTTGAAACAATAACCCGCCTTCATCTCTTCTCACTTGACACAATCACGCCAGTAAGCAAGAAGGATTTTTGTGTCTTTCTGCAGGGAGGTGGGGCAGGGATTGTTTGGGTTGATTGTGTTCATGGGACTATGAGCAGTCCTCCTTCAGACTGTCATGACTCAGCTGTCATGTCCGAGGGAGAGTGTCTCCACAAAACACTTTTTCAAGAGATGCAAACAACTTTAGGCTTGCAGACCTGAGATGAATGTGAGCATGGTTGCTAGGCCTCTGAGGAATTTAAAAATAATGATTATGTCTCAGCACAGCCTTCCCACTCCTCAGTGTTACAGTGATGACTCACAACAGAAAACAAATTCAACCGTGATCAGCTTCTCGGAAAGGCAAGTCTGATCAGGGAAAAGGATGTGTAAACACATCATTATCATCACAAATGTTGTCAGTTGGTATTATTAGCTTTGAAGAGAGAACATGACACTGCAGATCTAATGAAATGCTATATCAGATAAGAGGGACGGGTGCCATAGATGTAAGACAAATCTTTGTCTCTTTACCTCTTGCTGCTTGAAAATCTTAAATACACATTTACTTTCTCAGCATTCTGTTTCATATCACAGACCCAAAGGCAGAGATAAAGTTCTTTTTTTGGCAGGTTTAATGCATACATACATAAATTTCCAAACGTATCGCCTATGTAATCTGACCTTTTTAATGCATTGAGTAAATTGGGCGCAAGATTTTATAATGGTGTCTCTTAATTTCTGTTACCACATTTTTAACCTGCATACTGCATACTAGAGTGAGAAGCCTGATCTTTATCTTTTAAGGCAGGAAAATCATATCTAATTGTCTCAAAACTGGACAAAGGTTTAGATTCATGCTTTTTGGAAGTCAACCAACGGTCATTAATAGTCTCAGATGAGAACTGAGTATTTTAAAAATGCTCTTTAAGCCACTTTTCTTTTTATCTGAAAAAAACTGCAGACTCTCTGTGGGCACAAAGGTGAGGTCTTTTGGACCGCTTTCTAAAAAATATCACTGATAATATTTCAGATCCTGTACAAAGTATTTGGTTTGAACCCATTACACAAACAACGATGATTGAAAATCAAGTAGGATTCTTGTTCCAGCTGATTGCCAAACCTACAGTTTGCCATGCCAAAGTTGTGGGTAGATGAAACATCTAGCCTTTGTCATATTTAAATTACAAAGCTAAAGAAGAGTTTGCATAACCTAGTTTTAACCTACATATTTTTCTTTTTTTGCAGATGGTTTTGCATACAAAATGGACATGGAGAGGAATTAGATCAAACACACCAGCCTTTCATCCTTTTGTCTACAGCTGAAGCTTGGTCCACCACCAAAAAACGTTTTTTTTACAGACTGAACAATCAGAACAACGATGTTTTCTACAAGGAGCCAAATAAACCAACAACAATCTGAATGGTGGAGCTGCTGACCGCAGAATTACTGTATTCATGACAATTTCTTAGTCTTAGTGTGCTGTTGCATTTCAGTATTAATCGAAACTACCCTCAGAAGAAATAAGAACCTTCCTTTTCACTTGTGGTTTTGTGAATACTAAAGAACAAAATTGATTATCCTGTCCTCAGAGGCTGTGTCTGGCTTTTATCTGTTATATAAAACACAGAACACCAGAGTTGAGCAACTTTAGTTGAATACATTGTAGCTCTGAATACAAACATGTTTCTGGACTGACCTTTCCCGAATTAAATCTTATTCCTTGCATGCATCTAACAGCAGGAAGCTGACATATACACAGTTCCCCTTCACGTCACTGTGGAGTTATGATCTCCAAGATAAAGGGCAGATCCTTTTCTCTGAAAGAAAAATAATCTGCGGGCTGGAGATTGCGATGCAGACGAAAAGCATGTTTTGGTGACCAAAATAGCAGAGGAGGAAGAGCGACGTCTGAGAGAGAAAAAAAAGGAGTATTAGAGAGATGCAAATAGAGAAAGTGAACTGTTTCTCAGCCCTCTCTGCCAGATTTTCAACAGAGCGCAACAAACTTGTGCAATTTTCGTGGCAGTTGTCCATGGGAACTTATTCAAGGCATATCGGAGCTGACCCTCCTAGGAGGTTCTGTTAGATAAAGAATAATACTTTATGAAGACCAAAGTAAGAGAGCACTTTCACCCAAATTTCAGCAGACTACAAGACAACTTTTGGATTATAGCTGGAAAAGGACCGGAAGCAGCCACTTGGAAAACTGAGCTACTCCTTTCCTTGTCCTTCTTTCTCTGTGTTTCCTCATGTAATGTATTCACTGCCTGCCAGTAAGTACTAAAGTTCCATCTTCCAACTGGACCACGGTTTCATCTTATCAGGAGAGAGGATTGAGCTAACTGGAACGAAACTCTCACATATTGCCCTGCCAAAGGCTTTTGTTTTTGCTGCAGCTGATCATTTTACCGCGGGTAACATGGAGATGGACAAGGGACATACGTCTATCCGGAGAGGAGTGAGCTGGAGTCCAGGAGGATTGAGGAAACCTCTCCAGGCAACCCAAAACACTCCTGGGACTGAGTGCAATGCATCATGGGATACTACAGGATTCAACAAAGAACAGATGAGCCGGAAAACAAGTAAGTGTTTGTTTATCTGGCATTTGCTGTCCTTTTTTGGGAAGCTCAAGCGGCAGCCAGAATGTGTATTGTTACCAGTGGTGGAAGAAGAACTCTGATCTTTCAATTGGAGTCTACATTTATTGTTTTATAAGTTATTGTCATGCATTTAAATCCTTTACTAAGTTTAAGTGCATCAAAAGATATTCAACTTCCGAAAGTACATGTACTCATAATGAAGAATATCTTAATTTAGAATATTTAAAATTATACTTCGTCACTTAATGAACAAGCTTAAACAGCTGGTAAAGCTGAAGCGTGTGGGGCTATTTTAATGACTTGATGAACTACTGGGTAGTTTGTGAATTCACTCCCCAGGGATCAATAAAGTCATCAAGTTATTCAGTGAATATATTTTGTAATGTTATTCTTAGCCGTGAAAGTAACTAAATGTAGTAACGTTTCTCACTGAGGTGTAATGTAGTACAAGTGTGCATTGCATATAATGGAAAGACTCAAGAAAAGTACACTTTCAAAACACAATCATACCATTAGTAAAGCATTTGAAATATTTATTTACTTACTTTCCACTCCTGATTGTTCCTTTTTTACTTCATAAGAAATGTAGTTGTGAACACATTTCCGGTGGTTGTTTGTAGTGCTGCCTTAAAGCTACAGTGTGGCTTGAACTGCAATATATCATCATATCAGATAACCTATAACTTAGTGGAGTAGACAGCAAATAGAAGAAAAAAAAGACAGCCCTGCCTCCTCAGTGCAACTTGACACAGTGAAGCTCTCTATGAAACATCTGTTTCCATGCTGTAGAAATACAGGCAGCCCCAACAGCAATGGAAATGCAATCATGCATCATTGCTAAAGGGCAGTCTGAATATAAAACACAGCCACTGAAAATAATGGGCTAACCTGTGGCAAAGCTGTTTGGAAAACTTCTTTAGAAATCTCTTTTTACATTCACAACTGTCACCCCCCCCCCCCCCCACACTCCATAATAACAACAACAACATTTTGTTGGTAGATGGAATATGGAAAAAGCACTCAAGCAATCCTTAGCTCGACAGTTAATTAGGCTGGGAAAAGTCTGTCAGACGCATTATTCAGAGGTTTTAAAATAGGAAAAAGACATTGTGTATTGAGGAAGTATTACAGAAAGGTCATGGCCATCAGATAAATGTCCCTGATATAGATCTAAGTATAGCCTCTGTACTTTCAAAACTGTTCCCTTCACTCATTACTCACTAATTAGTTTCCTCAAATGGAACACAGATCACCGATAATAACACTAACGACAGCAATTAGTCGACTACAACTCTGCAGAGACCTTTCATAACACCCAGATGCAACAATACGAGCAGCAGAGCTCTGTCTTTTATTTCCCCCATGGGATCTAGTGAGAGTTTGAGTCACATTCAGCAGGGTAAGATCCCAGGACCCCTCTTAATCCTTGCCTTTCCATACCACTTCACACATCACCCACGGGGGCTGGTGCTGTCATCCCGCTCACCCCACAGCCATCGCCCGGAGAAAGATAACATCCGACAGGGTAATCTGACCTTTGATACACAAATGCAGAGTTGGCCCCCCTGACTTAAATCCTCCTGCTGTGGGGGCAGTTAGCCGTCTGCTCTCACCCACGCAGGGATGAGGGGATGGGACAGAGGGCAGGGGGATGAGGTAGGGAAAGTTAGAGGTAGGGAAAGGGGGGGTTCAACAATGAGATTCTTGCATCATTTTTGAGATCTGACTTTTGTCTCTGCTGGAGGACAGGAAATCCCTATCCTGCCCTTGCAGGTTGGAGCTTAGGGCCCAGAGGGTTCAGAAAGGGCAGACACTCGGTTGGGGAGAGTGCACCATAAACACACACACTTACATGGTAATTTCCAGACAGACACAGAGGGCAGCAAAGGTCAGGAGCTGAATCTCTAGAGTCTTAGCGTCTAATCCATAAGCTGCAAATTTACGGGAGTATCTCTGCTCTTCCCTTCCTCTTCAAAGACTGCAACAAGGGATCACACCCTTCCCTGCCATCACAGGACATTAGACAGAGATAAGCCGCTCAATACTTGCCATTGATTGGACAACTCTCCAGAACTGTCAAAACAAAGTGCAGTCTGTGTGTGCATCAATACTTGAGCTTTAAAAGCCCCTGAGCTCTTTTCTCTGAGGCATATGTCTCCGTTTTTATAATTAGTGGAAACCCTGGAGGTGGTGGTGCAGATTTGAAAAAGTGAAACAGAGCTGGAGGCTGAATGACAGACAGCACAGCCTCCAGCTACAGACCACCTCCCTCCCTGCCTGTCTGCCTGTCTGTGTGCTGGGCTGCGGAGAAAGAGAAATCTGATCCTGTGTCCCGCTACAGAAAGGGGGTGTGAAACAGACGCAGTTAAATTTAAAAAACTCTTGTGGAAGTACAACAAAAAAGCGGAGCTCTGAATTTGAACATTAAAAAGGTAAGGGAACAGGCTCTAAACTGAATCCAGCCATGTCATTTAAACTTCCAGTTAACTTTCGGATCTTTATAACCTTGACTCAAAACTTCTTCTTGACTTTTATGACATGTTAGTAGCAGCATGTTGTTTTTGGAACTGGAGTAATTGTTACCATCTAAAAACTTTAAGGTTATTTGTTTTTCTTCATAAATGAAAAGCTTTTAAACAAACCAAACCATTGAACTTTTAAGCTTTACTGTGATTGTTGAACGAAACGGATCATTCAGAACTGTAATATCGTAGCTTTAAAAACATTAATTCATTTTGGTAACTGATTTATTAACATTTATTGGTTGTTAATTTGGATCTTTATTAGTTTACAATGTACAGGTTTGCTGGGAGTTAAGTGACTTAGTGGTTGGTGGCATTTATTCAGATAATAAAAAGTACTTATTATTACTATCAATGTTGCAATATTGAACAAAATGTGACTATGATGGGATTTGCACCTGTGTGTTTCTTAATAACCACTCTGGCTCCCACTAGAGGTAACTAGATGTGTTCAGCTGGAGGACATTAGATTTCTAGCCTCACTGCTCTGGTTGTGGTATATCCAAATAGTCTGATTTATAAAATTAAATAGCTAATAAAAATGTCAAGACCTGTGGTGGTGTTCGCAACCACATTAATAAATAATATGGTAGGTTCTCTCCGGCAGCCTATAAAGGAAAGAGATTTATGTTTATGTCAACAGGACTGCTTGTTTAAAGGGGTTGTGTGATAGTGCTTTCATCCCGCTTATATTGTTGTCACAAATATGTGAGGTGGTTGATATATCCCCTTCTAAGAGTGTCCTGTTCTTTCTTTCCTCTCTCAGTGTCAGGTTGAGTGATTTAGTAGACGCTGACATTGATGTATTTCCAGACATAACCCTCGTCATCAACAAAGGGTATAATTGTTTGCATCTAAATGCACTGTTTAAAATCCAGAAGGGCCTATAGTTCCCATTTTATATATTAAATTAAAAAGACGATAAAGATATGCTATTGAACTTTGGATGGGTCCTTGTTTTAAAGGAACTCATGGATGACCTACAAGGAGTTAATTCAATTACTGCTGAGGGTAGACTGAAAGTCTGTAAAATCAATGACAGATGCATATTATTCCCTTTCAGTTGGGAAATGATCATGTTTGCTTTATACTCTGTGCCAGGAAAAAATGCATGCAGAATTAGCTCTATAGGAAAGCTTTACAAGTGATTGATTTACGCATAATTGTTGTGATTGGCCCATGATAAGGTCAAATAATATAGCTCTCTGGATACATGACCTTATTAAAGGAAGAAGGAGTCATGGCTGTGTGAGAGAGACGTTGAATTTCTTTCACAGGACAAAGTTACATAAATAAGATGAATAATTTACCAGATGTGTCGCCAAAGGCAGTTTTCTCCAATAAAATACCCATCAGAGTTTGTTCTTAAAAAGGTTTGTATTATGTAAAAGGAATATGCAGCTTTGATTTTCCTCTTATAAACTTTAAAGTATGACGTAGTCACTATATTTAAGATGGGAACACTTGATTGTATACTATGTTTATAGACAGCAGTAGAAATATGTCATTTTTAGAAGCCATACATTTAAAGAAAATTGTCTATTAGGGGTTTGAGCTGCAGCACAAATTAACTTCAGAGAGAAACCAAAGGCATTTTGGAAGCTCACTCGGGGAGTTTTCTCAGCGGTGGAGGAATGCTCAGGGAGGGACTGCTGCAGATGGCAGAGGAAATAGCTCTGCTGTCTGGAATGGAGCTCTTAAGCTCCAAAAACAAACTTGTCAATTTTAACATAGCCATAATTTCAAGGTAATCAGCATAACTGCAGTATCAGTTAAAGACATGATTGATAACAATTTATTTTGGTTGGAACAATGACCCAGATCTTTTATTAACTTTAGTCAACAAGCTTATTAAAATGTTTTTCCTCCTACGTCTGTTACTTCTTTGTCTAAAGCTCCAGTCTGCTGAGTCAAGTGTCCACAAAGCCCTATTTTTCTCACTGGATTGGTTGTAATCAAAAGCAAAGCAGAGTCAAAACCAGATGGTGCAGAAACAATTATGTGGGTTTTTAAAGAGAATATTTAATCCCTGACTTGTTAAAAATGTGTCCTTGCTGGTTCTCTCTTGTACTGTACATAAAAGTGGTTTGGTGAGCTTTAATAAGATGTTGAGGGAGTTGTCTTTGTTTAGGCAGTAGATGTAGCCCATTATTAAGTCTGCCAAAGTTAGGGGTCCCTTTCATCACAAAAAGACAAAATCCGTTGTTTCTCTCATTAATCAGATTTCCAACTTTGTCTCCCTTTCTCTTATATTCCAGATCTGACAAGGAGTGCCAGTTTGTCAGAGAAGGAGCTAAAGGAAGCCCGTGTCAGGAGTCAGATCATCGCTGCTCAGCTCACCGTCCCTTCAAACTCCAGCTCCAGAGGTGTGCAGCTCTTCAACCGGCGCAAGCAAAGGGTCAGCGCTTTTACACTCGAAAGCTGTGGAGAGGGGTCAGCGGGTGACGGGCCTGAGAATGTGAAGACAGACACCTCTACTAACAAAATAACATGGGCAGAGAAGAGCACTGAAGAAAAGGACAGAGACCTGAACTTTAAGAACAGCAAGCCACTCTTGTCACCACCTGGTAGGGTACATTCGGTAGGTGATATCATGGAGGAACCAGGTAAAGATTTCTACAAGGAAGACAACATGGAAGACAGTGTTATCCAAGAGAGACATTTCCTCCCTGTCAAGGAAGAGCAGGAGGAAGAGGAAGAGGCAACAGATAAACTCGCAGAGGAGCTTGAGGACAAAGTCAAGGATGAGATTCCCCCTGGAAGTAATAATACTGATCCAGTTGTGATGAGACAGGCTGAGTGCGAGGCAGAGATAAATGAGGGCCATACAGGGCCAGCTCCCCCTGGAAAGCTTCATAATGGCTGCCGCAGTGCCTCTGGACCTGAGAGGGTTTCTGTTCCAACAACCAAGCAGACTAACACCACCACCAATCGAACTGCCAGGCCTTTTTTCTCTCCACTGACAGTGCAGTCACCAAAGTCCTCCAGCCCCGTCATGGACATTCCCCCTCCTCCTTCTTACGACACTCCTCCCCTCCCTGTTTACACTGCTCCTCAACCTTCGGCGTTCTCACCTCTGCCTCCGCCCCCATCATATCCCACACCTCCTCTGCCGGCCTTTACAAATCAGCCTCCACCAAACTACTACTCCAGTCCCGCTCTGATGTCTCCTGTCTTGTCTCCTCCACCCCCCCAGTTCCCGGTGTCTTCTGTCGCTCAGTTCCCACCCATGCCCCATTATGGCCCTCCAAAAGTCCCAAAACCCTCCACATTTGTTCCTCAGCCTGCTCGAGAGAAAGCTAAAACACCGATCAAAACGGGAATACTTGAGGAGGGTGCCGCTAGAAGAGGGAATAGGAAGTCAATGTTCACCTTCAAAGAGAAGATAGTGGTAGCTCCGAACCCTGAGCTTCTCTCTCTGGTGCAGGGGGTGGATGAAAGGAAGAAACATGGACATAAATCTATGCCTGAGCCAGCATCTGAGGAAGAGTTGCTGGCACTGGGTGCTGAGGCCTCCAACTTCCTCGCCAAGGATGAAGACAGGGCAGAAGAGGAAATAGCTCCAGAGTGGGCTTCCTGCCTCAAGGCCTCCAGTACCCGTCCAAGGGCAGAGCATGTGCCAGATCATAGCCTCACCAATGTATCAGGAAAGGGGGCTGAGCTGTTTGCAAAGCGACAGTCCAGGATGGAGAAATATGTGATTGAGAAGCAAAATTTGGGACAAATGAGGTCTCCTTCTCCGACTATGTCTCTGCCACCATCTTGGGTGTACCCAGCAAACATGCCTGGCAGGGTGAGAGCCATTGCTAAAAATTCTGACATGGGGGCTGAGCTTTCAGAAAAACTAAAGGCCCAACAAGCAGTCCAGCAGAAACCGAGACAGAAAGCTCCAGAACCAGAGCCAATCCCAGAGCCTCCATTAGAAAATGGTTGCTCCAAGATAGAGATGGACTTGTCAAGGCACCGGCCCTACCAGCTTTCCTCTTCACTGTTCATCTTTAACCCAGTCAAGGACCCCCTTAGTACCTTACCCAAAGCAGCACCTCAGTCCAAGAACCTGATTTCAAACCAGCCTTTCTCTAGACAGACTTCCTTACCTCATAACCCTCCTTCTCACTTCCATACGCAGAGTATGTCGCCACAGCTGCCCCTCAGCCCTACCAGAAGAGAAGCTGAATATCCACCAAATCCATCCTATGGGCAGCCAAGGATCAGCTCCCCTATGTCGGCCTTCTCTCCAGAGCGGGTCTCCTCTCCTCGGTCAGGCGTCCAGGCACCAAGGCCCATGTTTTCTGCAAAGAAGGCAGGGATTGCACCACAGGTGTGGAGACCCTCTCTCTACCGTTTCTAGAAAATGTGTTTACATCTGTGTAGTTGAAAAACTGAAAATGAATTTTGTAGGACAGTTTGCTGCAATTTTCTGTTTAACTTGTGCCTTCTAGTACTATTTCTTGTATTGTAGGTAAATAACAGAGCAGTATATTTTATAGGTGAAAAGTAAAATGTTTTAGTAAGCAATTGATTGTATAAGAAATAATTAATAATAGTTGAAATTAGGGCCAGACTGTGCCTGCTTCTTACTGGATTATCTAAGTGAAAACAACTTAATTGTTCAGTGAATCTATAATTGTACTTTTCCGCAGTAACAAACACCCAACAGCACTAATTACCGGCAGTTAAAATGAAAATGTGCCAAATACGTCAGCACTAAAATCCTTAGATTCTTTGTTCATTTTGAAATATGATCAAAAACACCCTCATACTTTTTCCACTTTTTCTCCCAGTCCTGTGGGCACCAGGGTGATGCTGCTTCACAAAGCACTTTAACAGATGGTCTGGCATCTGCTTTATGATCTATGGTTTGCAATTTAATTCTGCTCACTGACATGAAAGTTGCAGCGAGAGAACTCCTTTTATGTCTTTATGTCTTTGGGGTAATTTACTCTGCTTTCCAGCGTTTCCTACATAAATATATAGTGTGTACTTGGATTCTTTGATGTTTCAATTCTACAGGCTGCCATACTAATTTGCATCATGGACCGACATATATATTGGTTTCGTGACTTAAAGCTGTAATTCCAGAAGTATTTTCTCACAGAACATCATCAATCACTGTTGTTATAGACTACAGGGTTTATGTTTGTTTCATTTCATAAACTTTGATTCACTGCTCTCTTCTGCTTTTTTCCTGTCTGTAATGATTGATTTCTTTGTGTTGGAGTGAGGCTTTCCTTCTCTGATTAAAACTTTGTGTGACCTTTTTCTCCTTTTTCTCATTTCCTGACTTCACTTACTTCTTTCAACCATTAGTTTGACTGTCTACTGTTTGTTATTTCACCTTCCTTTCTGTCTTGCAATCACTCCAAACACTTGAACATGCAAATAACTGTTATGTCTCTGTTTAGTGCAAAGATAATATGCAGCAGGAGACAGATCTATTTTGGAACACAGCATGTGACTTTGAAATTAAAATATTTATATAATCTTGCCATTGCAAGATATTTGACTCTATAATAAGAATTTGAGTTATGTGTATTCATGTTAAGATCTGATCCTTGTTGATGTAGGGGGGTCCAACATTCAGACACATGAAGTAACCTTTGACCCGGGTCTGTTTCTTTAACTGATGAACATTAATAATGTGATCAGTGACATTAATCTTAAAAGACCATACATTTTCAGGATACTTAGCCGAGCAGTTCAGTCTATAACACCAAAGACAGTGTTTGTATTTTGATTGCGAGTGGAGCTTGTTTGCTCTTAATTAGTACTTGCATAAGAAGGAATGCTGTCCTTGCTTAAGTCGAGTAACTTCATATCCCCGTAAAGGTTAATCACCTCAGGAAGGCCAAATGACAGTAACTTGAGAGAGACACTAAAGACTGGGCATGTGTACTGGCAGCCAGGCTTAATGAAGAAGAAGGGAATACACAGAGATACACTGGATGCCACTGGGGCTCAGACTTAACATTTAAAAATATCTGACCAAAATTCACCAAGTATCGAATAGGCTTAATGCCTGTTTGACTGTAAACTGTTGGTCTTTTGCAAGTTTAAGCAAAACCAAACATCTCGCCATGGTCAAATCAAAACCCTAGCATTTACAGTATGAAGACATTTACTTATTCCAAATTATTATATAACCATTTGTTATTTGCTTGTTTGTGTGTTGTATTTTTGAATGTATGTCTAAGATATATCATTTGTCATGGTCCAACAGACACCAAAGGATTCCTCACCAGTTGAAACCCGCATTCAGACTCCAACACCTTCCAGGACGCCCAGCCTCACCAGACGTTTCAGCAGCCCAGAGGGCCCTACACCTGGGACCTGGGCTCCCAGCCTTCAAACTAACCGGCCCTCCACTGCTGTCTCTAGCGGCTCAGTAACTTCCCCTGTATCCTCTACCAGAGGTACCAGATGCCAATCCCCTGTGGCCAGTCAGAATATCCAATGTTCAACAGTAACCTCCAGTATAACACCCAGAACCTCTCAAACATTTACAGCCACCTCTTCACGCTCTTCTCCTTGGGGTTCAAGAAGTCAGTCCCCAATGGTTAGCCAGAATACACAGTCTTCCAGCATCACCTCTATTCCTAGTTATAGACCATCCCAAACACCCACAACTACTTCCCCTCTTTATCCTCCTTGGGGTTCAAGATGCCAGTCCCCAATGATAAACCAGTGTCCACAGTCTTCCACTGTATCCTCTACGTTCAAACCAACCCAAACATCTACAGCTGCATCACCACACTCTCCTCCTTGGGGGTCAAGGTGCCAGTCCCCTATGATGAGCCAAAATACAATTTCCCATGTTCCTACTTCCAGACCCTCCCAAGCATCTACAGCTACATCCCCACGCTCCCCTCCTTGGGGTTCAGGGTGCCAGTCCCCCATGGTGAGCCAAAAAAGTCATTCTTCTGCAATTTCATTTGTTCCTACAGCTAGACCAACCCAAACATTGACAGCCACCTCTCCTGTTTCTCCTCCGTGGAGCTCACGTTCCCAGTCTCCTGCACTCTCTCAGACTAGTTTATCCTTCTCTGCCACTAAACCTCTGCACACAATTTCTGCAACCTCTCCTATTTCCCCACCCAAAGACAGTCGCTGCATGTCCCCCATTGTTGATAACCCAGACTCTAAAGCCAACCATCGCCTCCTGGCCAAGAACATCATCAATGCGGCGAAACGTAAAAACAGCCCATCCCCTAGAGCATTGAGTGGCCACAGCCTCCCCATCTCACCACTGGGAAATTCTCACCATGGCTACGACTGTAATAAACCACCCATCAGTCCTTTCCAGTCACGGGCATTTGGGGCCCAGTCCCCTACCTTCACCAGCCCTCCTCCAACCCCATCACAGAGGATCTGTTCACCTGTGAGGCTCTACAACACTCGCTCCCTCACCGACTCTGATGCTTCTGTTGAATCTGAAGACTCAGGCCTGCGATCGCACTCCTACAACACCTGTCCCCGTGGCTGGGGCGGCAGCCTGAGGGTGAAGAGAGGCACCGTCTCCACAGACCTGTGAGGGTATTTTTGGAAGGGAATTAAAGCATGATTTAAGTTTTCATAGATTTTTGGGGCATTGTGTTAAATTGTTTCTTATGGCGCATCATTATACTTTTCCTTTGAAGATAACTTTCTATAACTTTGCATACTGATCCTTGACAATGGTAAATATTTTATTAAGGTAGAATTAGTACTTTATATGACTCACATTCAAAGTACGTACTGACAAGGACAAGCTTTTTACATAACCCAGTTGCTGTGGCGTGTACGCTTCTTACATACCAAAAAGACTTAAAATAGAGTAACCAAAGATATTTGAATTCACTTCAAACAATATTATTCCTTTTTACACAAAACATACATGCACACTGTTCCAGTTAAATTGTGTATAATTAAATCGTTTTTAATGTTATAAATAAGATATCATTATGTTTGCTGGTGTGACGCAAGTCAAAATCGAATGAGACTTAAAGAATTGTAAGATATAGAAAGGACACATGGAATGAATAATGTATAAATATTTAGCTGACAAAAGCACAGTAGTGAGTGGTACACATGCTAATCACATTATCATACAGGGTCACAGTATTCACCACAGTTTATTATCCATTTTAATCAATGGGAAATAACTCATAAGCATAATTATCGCAGTGCAATAATCAATTTAACACAGCGAATGTTATGTATGTTATATGTTGATTTATGTACTGCATTTGCTCAAATGAATGTAAGTTTTACTGACAGATTGAGGGGGAATGACGAGGAGATGAAGAGACGAAGAGTTATGTGGAGGTTGGGGCATTGACGCACATGTTCAATCAAGCACTGTTTCCCTGATTCAGGACAAAAAAATATTCCAAAGATTCCCTATTCCCTAATGTTAAAACATTGATGATGATCAATTCAATAAACAAATATTAGCGGTCAAATTGCAAATGTAATGGCATATTGATTGTAATAGCCGCATTGGAGATTGATGTTTTGTTTATGTCATGGGGAACCTTTAAACATGTTCTGTGCCTGTACTTATTGTACAAAGTGCCTGTTTGGATGAACAAATGCGTATGTTAGAAAAGGTATAACAAATTGTTGTTAAAAGGTGAGAAGAATGTTGTATGTTGTGAAATAATAATCTAAGTGTTTGTTAGGAAATGATAAGATGAATGGATTGTATTTTAAATACATACATGTCTCTAATGTACATTCTCTTTTACTTCTAAAGTTTCTTTTTATCATTGATTTGCACTTCTGTTCATTCCATTTCAATGGCTCAATTGGCATTATGAAAACGTGATTTTCTCAATCAAACAGGTGTCATTCACAACAGAAATAGCAAATACATTTTATTTTGTAAAAGCACAAACATATGCTGACAAGATGGTGACAATTAGTTGTAAACCTGACTGCTGCCTTCAAACGACATCTGGCTTTTTGTTTACACCATTCGCACATTGCCCTATCCCGTACCATCACACACACAACAGATCAGTCTTCACTCTCTGACATGTAGGCCAAAAGCATCAGCACATTTATAAATATTTACTTCTGTGTGTCTTTTTGAGTGGCAGGGACACCTGCTACACATTGACCTGGCTCTTTCAGCAGGATTAAGCCTATTACTGTCATGGATAGCTTTCAACTTGGGTCACCTCTGTACCAACCAAACACCGCCAGCATCCTCAGACACAGAACATAATCATTACGTTATTACATTATGTTTTTCATTTAAATGCAGCTCATTTTTCTTTCATTTCATAACAGTATGATGTCTGAAAATAAATGCAAATAAAAAGTAATGACACACTAATTCAAATAATGTATGGTTTGACTTTTATGTGCTTATTATAGTTACCCTAAACAGAAAATAGTGCTATACTAAAATGATGTTGGCAGTATTAGTAATTTCCCCATATTTAGAACATACATTACTGAAATAAAACATTATGTTTGTTATTCCAGGGATTCTTGAGATGAGGGACAAAACATGTCCGAGAGATAAAACTCATTGTAATTCTTAAAATGTGTTTAAAAAATGTCCAATAATTTGATTAAACAATAAAACAAGAACTTATTTATACCACAAAATGTGAATTAATGCTTTTTTACACATATATTTTATTTTACATCACCTAGTGTGCTGCCTGAACCCCAAAATACCCTTGTCCGAAAGCAAGTTCCATGACTTTACAATACTTAAATAATTGTTAAAATTAAAATAAAACAAACACAATAGCTACTGTGATCATGTATTTTAAGTAATTATTCAAACTATATAGAAATTTACAATTAAAAATATATATTTATGTACTTTTTACGTGATTGAAATCGCGTCCGGAGTTTCTGTCAACACCATAAGATTTTTCTAAAAATGCAAAAAAACAGCCATTATATTGGCCAACTCATACTCTAAGGACCCCTTTTCCACTTGCTGTTTGGTGGACATGCCATGAGGCCACTGCTCTGGTAAGTAAATATTTCTCATATTTCTCCTTAATTATCTTCTTTTACAAAACCAGCTATGTCACAACCATAGAGTGTCAACACCATGGTCGATAAAATTCAAGGTTTATGTGATTTTATCAAGAAATAAAAGTTTAATCTAACGTTATTGTTGAGGCCACTAGCAGCTAGTGATAAACAAGATGGCTTCTGCAAAGAAATCACATGTTATGATGAAAAATTGAAGATATCGTCAACTCCGTAAGACTCCATCAGACGTCAACTCCGTAAGAAATGTTGTCTTATGGAGTTGACCACTTACCTTATGGTGTTGACAAATGGGAACTCAGACACTCAGAGAAAACACACCAATCCAAAGAAAGCCCAGTTACCTCCAGACAATCTCCTCAGTGGTTCACACATTTTTTGAAAACAATTCAAGAATCACGACAGACAAGCAAGACACCATCACAAGAAAAAAAGTGAAACGTCAAAGGATGGTAATGACAGACACAATGCAGAATCTCCACCAGTCATATACTGAGCAAAACCCCAGCATTCGCCTGAGTTATTCCTCTTTCTGTGCACTACGTCCCTTCTACATAACACCACCCAAAACCTCAGATCGAAACACTTGTCAGTGCCAGATCCATGAAAACGCCACGCTCATGCTTGATGTTTTGAAATCTTTCCAGGCTGTGTCAACCAGCAAGCTTAAAGAGAGTTTTCAGCTTGTCTGTTGTTCTCCACCAAGTGAATCGTGTCTATTGCGCACCTGTGCAAGATGCCTTCACAAATCATCAAGTCTGCCTTTAGAGCAAGGGAAAACAAAAGTGGACTGGAAGCAGTGGGAACGGGTCGAAGAGAAAACAGAGGATGGAGTTCACTTTCATACCAGACTACAGAAACGTACGGGTACTCTGTCGGAGCTGATGGATCTCTACCAAGACAAATTAAGAAACGAAACAACCACCCATGTCCATCTTGTTCAAAATCAATCCAAAGAGTACCGAAACATGATTGAAAATTGCAATGAAAGAACAGTGATTGTGCATATCGATTTCTCTGAAGCATGGAAATGCAAATACAGCTCCGAAGTACAATCCTGCCACTATGGCCAAAATCTCCCACTGATAACACTCCATACAGGCATGTTTTACACCAAGCAAGAAAAACAAGCTTTTTGCACAATTTCCGAGTCCAAGCGCCAAGACGCAGCAGCAATATGGACCTACATGGATGAAGTTCTGAAGGACATTCATACCAGATTCCCCCACATTGACACAATTCACTTTTGGTCTGATGGTCCAAGTAAACAATACAAAAATAAAAAGAACTTTCTCCTCCTCTCCACCATCCCTCCTCGACTGGGGTTCAACAATGTAACATGGAACTTCTTCCCTACATCCCACGGAAAGGGCGCCCCGGATGGTATTGGGGCAACAGTTAAGCGGTGTGCTGACAGAATGGTTCTTGGAGGAGTGGACATCGTCAATGGCATGACTTTTCATCAGCTTGTGTCCAGCAGGCTAAGTGGAGTCCACCTACACTATGTCAGCACTGATGATTTCCTGGCTTATGATGCTGTCCTCCCCAAGTCCCTACGACCCATCTCAGGAACAAGAAAGGTTCATCAAGTGGTAGCTCGGGGCAATACCATCTACTGTAGGCATAGTTCATGCTTTTGTAATGAGCCACAAATCTGCCGCTGTTTTAATCCAGTTGCACACCACCACAATCCAGTTGCACACCACACCACACCACACACACCACAGCATGCAGATGAGCATCGGGCTGTTCAGAGTCCTCTTGCCATGTTAGTGGAGGCAATGGAGGAGGAGCCGACCAGAGCACCTGAGGGCTTAATGTCAGCAGTGGGGCCGAGTGACATCAACACAGAGGATTGGCTTGCTGTGGTTTATGACTACAATTGGTGGCTGGCTAAAGTGCTTAAAACAGATCAAGAACAAGGGGATGTTCAAGTGGATTTTTTCCACCCTCATGGGCCATGTAGTCGTTTCCAAAGGAAACAAGGGTGCCAGGATGTCTGCTATGTTCCATCTACTGACATCATAGTCAAAATTCACCCATCATTACCAGTCCGCACAAGCCGCACAAGGGATATCTACCAGCTCTCCTCAGAGGTCATGGACTTCCTAGATGAGGACCTTTTCAATCGGTTGTTGCCAGGTGTTTAAATTCATGCCATGATATAAGATGAGTTCAAGATTTACAGAGAATTTTCCATTTCCAAAGGCTGAATTAATGAATATTCTTAGTGTTTTTCTCCATGATCTGTAAATTTGATGAGTTTATGGACTGTTCAAGAGATCTGATATGAGTTTATGGACTGTTCAAAAGATCCAATATGAGTTTATGGACTGTTCAATAGATCAGATATGAGTTTATGGACTTTTCAAGAGATCCGATATGCCTACTGCCAAGTTCCTATTTTTAAAGTGGGTGTGAGTGCAAAAATAACGATTGATATTAAATGGCCTTTTATCCTGAAATTTTACAGTTGAAAAGTTGAGTTTTTGAAGTTCAATGGCCATGTTAAATGAAGTTATCTCCAGTTCTCTTCTAATTCGTCAACACCGTAAGATGTGCGTCAACACCGTAAACAGCTGGTCAACTCCATAAGATGAGTTTTCTGTTCATTTTTGTTTTTAAAAAGATATTTTATTACATTTTCTCACATTATCTCAACAAAAGCACTGCATTTCCTAAATAAATGTGTAATTTCTGTATTGCTGACTAACATTGTTTGTTTTTGAGATTAAAAAATAAATGTGAACATGTATATTTCCCCAGTTATAATAATTGGCAGCTTGATAATATATATATTTTAAAGTAATAGTATTAGTTTAAAAACATGGATTGAATAACACAGATTAAAATAACCTCCAGTAGTCAAAATAACTGCAATAAGTTTATTCAAAATACATATTTCTATGTTTCTTTGTGTCTTACGGTGTTGACAAAATCCCAGGCTTGTCCAGCAAACATGAAAAAAATGTTTAAAATGTTAAACCTGGGAGATTGTATTTCAACAGCATCAAAAGGCCAGCACCTGGGACAAATATAATATATAGATATATTTTGGAAAAATCAACATTTTATTTTTAGAAATTAAAAACCCATTTTGTCCCTTGTCTCAAGAATCCCTGATTCATGAGATCATTTAATACAAAACACTTTATTTAATGAGATACCTTTAGTGTACACTTGAAGTGAGGTTAACGTCTGTCAAAAAATTTAGGGCAGCAGTAATCCTGCACCGCACCAACTAAACAAGGATTCATATTTCATCTGATCCTTACATTACCCCTTAATGCACTTCAACAGCATCTCCATTAAAATTGTAGTTGATCAAGGACATTTTATTGTGGTTAAATAGTTTGATTGATGTGTTTTGAACTGCCTATTTTCAGTCCCATTAACAAAAAAAGCAAATACCAACCTCTTTTTATATTAAATTCCTACAACATTATAATAACTATGTTTCGAAATAAGCTAACTGCTGGCATTTGTGCAGGATCACCCACGGTATTTGTAGACTAACATTGTTTATTTGGTTTTACAGAGGCTTGCATCATGCTTCACAGTGCAACATACTACATATTTAAGGGGATAGTTATCCGAATGAAATGTGTCCTGCAGTAACTCCTTGGGGTGAAAAGAACATCAAAGCTATTTATCACAGGTTCAAAGACTGCCATCTGTAGGACCCAAGACAGAAGTTAAAATGAGGCGATACTGTTTGAACTTGTTATGTGGCCTTCATGGAACTGTGTATCAAAAACATAAACTTCTCTTACGTACTCTCAAGTTTTTTTTGTTTTTTTTTTTGAAGAATTTCTGATAGCATTAAATTAGGCAAGAAAATACGATGAAGAAAAACTGTTGAAGTATTATTTTACTTTGGTATCCCTTTAATAAAGCAAGAATCCATATCAGTCAAAACATAGATTTTTCACTGCAGACATTTGAGAACATCATAGCAGAAGGGAATAACCAAATGCTGACATTTTTCATGTCATTAAAAGCATTTTTAATGCTTTTCCTGACAAGCCAACATATCTGTAAGTTCTGTACTCTGGTCCTGTCAGTGTCCACATTAGTCAAACTTGCATAATCTTCTTATTTTTAGTCACAATATGGTGAGCAATATACACATTTCTAGTAACCTGGATGCTCACTTATTTAATTTCATGATGAATATAACTTTTGCATTTCTGGCACAACTTTGTTGAGGGATAAAAATGTGATATCTCTGTGTTAGATATCAAAGGTTTCATTTAGCTCAAAAAGTGAAAGGCTGACAAGAGAACTGCAAATAAGCTGGCATGTCATCAGCTGTATAGGTCTGGGTGCTCATATTCACAGTAACCCTACAGCAACATTTTAACAATGTTTTATATTTCATCATGTCACTTAATGCATTTCACAGCCCCTCCAATAAAATGACGTGAACGTTTTAAAAGTTAGTTTGCCTTCTACAACACTCTTTTCTCTACGGAGTTGTGTTGGCAAATAAAAAAACGACACCATAAAACAAACAGTAGAAGGTTACACATTGTTAAATATATCTAATATGCCATTGATGGGAAATTTAACAACATGTATTCAAAACTGCTGAACATCCACTTTTCTCTATTTTTTTTTTAACAAAAATGAACCTTTGCAATCCCTGCCGCTGCCATTGCACCTATTAACCTAAGTATAGCTATTTTCATGTGTTTGCTCGATTCAGGCATATGCAATTAGATATATGTTTAGTATAGCTGCTTATGCTGTTCACTCAGTAAAGTGAAACCTGTGTTGAGACAGTAGAGGCCGCTCTTGAGGTGAAAAGGGCGAACGCCAGCGCAGTGGTTTCCTCGTTTGACAGCAGGGGCTTGTTTTACTGCACAAAACAACAAGGATGAAGATTTCAAGGGACGATGCGGCAACAGAGATAATCGAGGAGGCGTTTAGCTGAAGGGCCATCAGCAGTATCTCCATTTCCCGCTGTAATTTACGCTGTGAAGCTAACGCCAGGCAACTTGAATATTGACTGAACTGCAGATGAATGCCTGTGCCTTAAAGTGTCCCTGCATTTGTTGTTGTTAGCTGCTAATGCTAACCATAGAAGTTGCGAGCTAGCTGGCCTAGCAAGCTAATTGCTAAAGCGAGGAAAAGGTAATTAGCCGCATATGTTTGATTTACTTATCGCTGTCCGGCGAGTAAACTCGGCGTCGTGTAGCTGATGGAGCCAGCTAACCTTGGCTTCAGTAGTTCAAGAACTGAAGCTTTGGTTAAGCTTTTAAACTACCAACCATAGTAGTCAACGTCATCTAGTTAGCTTGCCAGTTAGCCACCACTATACTTGGAAGAATGAATAGAAAACACTATCATTATAAAGGGGCAGAAGTCAGCTGCTGCGTGAAATACTTCTTATTTGGATTCAACATTTTATTCTGGGTAAGTAATACACTTTTTATTTTGTTTTTCCTGTCAGTGTCTAACGCTAATGTTGCTAACTTAAAGTCTCATAAATTTGGGTATAGATAGCTTTACGTTAGCACCTTTGGAGTTGGCCAACTTGGATTTAGATGAATCCTTAGGTCTTACTCACACGATCATTTAAGTTACTAGAAAAGTATTAAATGAGTGCTTTCTCTTGCCATGTGTTGTTGTTGTTGTTGTTAAGCTTTGTATTGTATAACAGATTAGCTTGTTTACCTCACTGTCCTACAGGAAGTAACTAATTAATTTTTAGTGTAGGATAGTAGTCATATGTTCTAAAGCTCTTTAAAGCATTATTAACATGACCTTTAAAAAAAAATGTTTGTTAACTTTTTCTTTAGCAGACGTCCACTTATTGTACTGTTAGTTTGTTTTTTACTTTTAGGCCAGCTACATCTTTTCCCCTTCATGAAATCCTGAAAGTAGCTATTCATATTTGGGAAAAGCTAAATCACAGATATCAATATGCTGTATAAACATTTCATTGGGTAACTATAGTTTCTACAAGAGTAAAGGGACCACTAATGAGGATTTGATTGTCTATAACAGTGGATGGCTGGTGGAAATACAAACTAACTTAAACAAAAGCTGTACTAATGTTAGTTTCTCTCCCTGCTCTGACTTGGCAGTAAAGATTGGTACCATTGTGTTTGAGTTTGAGAAATGACATGATTCTGTATTGTAAGATCAGGGACAAGTGAGAGCACATCTCCTTCACAATGCCCTCTCTCCATATGTATCCCTTCTAAGTCTGAAAAGTTCTTCTGTTCAGTGTCCTTCTCCCCACCCTCCTTGCCCGTCTGCATTGCGTCTGTGCGGCTGGTGTATAATAATGTCTAAGGGTGAAGGAATGGCGTGTCTCTGTGACCCATAGGGTCTTCCCACACATTGTTGAAGCTGGAGGAAAAGGCCACACGGGCCTGAATACCATCCAGCCTCCTCTTTTCAAGCACCCCTTTTCACTCCCTCCATTACTATAGTGCTCGGGCTATGTGGGATAGCATTGTTTCTTTCACTCACACACCCACAAACGCACAAAGAGGGCTGGTGATAACAAAGACTTGGGGGGAGGACAGGGTGTGATTCTGTGTTTTCTCCCTTCCATATGCTTGTTCTGACAGACTCAACAGGCACATGGAATCCACATGCATCTGGATCTCTTCCTTTTCTTCTTTCTTCCTTCACCACCTCTTCGTTGCTTAACACTCCCCCTTCAAGATGTAGGAGTATCACAAACTACAACTTTATCTCTGTCTTTTTCTACTGAATCTGAGGTGATAAACATGCCTCAGACTGAAGCAATGCACATAGTCATTTTACAATTGGCTCACAAATGAGAAGTGCTCTGTAATTCAATCTTCCAGGAAATATTGAGTCATAGGGCCATAGTGTTGTGTCTGACTCATATTGTATTCTTTCAAACTGTATTGACACTGAGGCCAAGCTAACAGTCCTATGTCTGCGCTACAACAAGTTCCAGCTCGCTGGCTGTTTCCGTTAATAATCGCTAGAAGATGTTCTCCCCTTGTCTGTGCGCTGCTAAACACGATTTGACAGACAAGCTAGTGCATGGCCGAAATAGAGAGAGATGGGGTTATTTTCCCCAAATCAAACCATTTGTCTTTCCTATAGTGATCTTGTCAGGCTTGAAAATGCTGTCTAAATTGAGACGGAATGCTTGTGAGACCTTACATTTTGTGAACAAATTAGAGTAGTAAAAGCTAGTTTGGGATTCTTCCATTGCCCCATGCTCGCTGTTGACTGACAGATATTTTCAGCCAACAATATACCTTCTCACATCCTCACAAAAGACACAATCCTCACAAACATCCCCTTAATTAATCATATGTTCTGCCTGAGCTGCAGAACGGTTTAGAAGCTCTATTTGCTGTATTTAAGAGCTTGTTACCAAGTTGCTGAGTTGGTTGGAGGCAGGCTGTGTGTTATTATAAGTGTGACTGTAAATATTAGGTGATGTAGGTGTTGTAATAAAAGTGAGAACACAGCCATTTAAGAACACGGCGCTCAATAAACATAATGATGTAAAACGGTTCATGTTTTCACATGTTGCATACGCAGCGTGTGTCTGAGTGCAGTGGAAGAAAGCCTTGTTTTGCAGGCTTTTGTCTGTGCGTGTCGTAGGACAGGAATAATTAGTTATCTAAGCAGTTAGTCAATTGACAAAATATTTGGAAAAATAAATGCCGCTGATTGAAAAAACAGTTTGGTGTCTTAGTAGTTATTGTGATTTTTAGACTGATTATCAGACACAACAAAAACATGCAATATGTCATATTGGAATCTGGGAAATTCAAATAGGACAGACACTTTAATCAACAGGTGCTCAATAATACAAGTGTTCAGCCTATCAAAGGAAAGGCATCACAATTCAACTTTTTTCCTCTCTTGTAGTCTTATGTCTGAGGACGAGTGTGTGTGTGTTTTTTCTAGTATGGAAGGCAAAGCTTCTTTTCTGGTTTATTTTTTGTTATGTTGTCATACTCCATGTCAAAGTGTTTATATCTCATTTAGGTCAACACTATATCCAGATAAGCCTGATACGAGTTAAAAGCTTTGAACATTAACTAACTTCTCTGCATTTTAGCCTCAGTCTCAGTATACTGAGATATAATTTGGCTTAGAAACTTTTCTTTACATGCTGTTATAATGAATCAGGCATATGTCAATTGATTTTTCCAAGTGTTGTGAAGTTTGAGTGCATAATATCTGAAAGTGATTTCTTGCTGTAGAATCAGAAGTGACGCTGATATCATGTCATTAGGAATGGCTGCGTTCACACGGCCAGCCATATTAGGGATTCAGCTTTTTTAGAAAGTCAACGAAAAGGCAGTCACACTTGAGTAAGTATACCCTGTGTATTTGTGTGTGTCCAGACAGCGTGGAGCTTGGTTTGTATGCTAGTTAGTTGAGGTTAATGGGATCAGCTTGCTCAGGGAGCGCTTCTCAAGTGTTGATAATCGCTCTTTCCACATGGAGAGGAAACCCTCACACTTGGACACACACACTGCAGGGGCACTTGATAGCAATACAAAATAAACCTGAAAATTCTGATTTGAACAAACGAAGCACATACAGAGACATCTAGTTCCAGAAAATGTTTATTTGTTCAGAGATAGAAGCACATAGTTTAGATATAATGTTAAAACATTGTACAGAAAAACGTATCTTGGTACAACCGTTGTGATTCAAGAAACTTTAAAACACTTTGTTTACGAATAAACAGAAGCAATAACAAAAAGGCACTACGGTGCTGTTCTTGGTTTCATTGCTAAAGGGATTAATGTGGATCTCCTTTATATTTAGCATCTATATTTTAAATCCTTAGTTTTTTTTATCTACTTCTTGCTAAAATATTGTCAGTCGGTCATTTTACTCTTAGGGAAGCAGTGACAGAGTTTCCACAGATAGTGTTCTTCAATGCCACCAACCGACCTGAATATGACTCTGGCTGCTCGGCCTGTGGGAAAAGTTAGATAAAAGAAAACGCAGCGAGCGCTGCACAAAGGCAGGTTCAGTTAAGTTCCAATGTACTCATTCAGTCAATTTCACTTCAATCCTAACCTTATTTTCCCATGACGGATGTGTGGCTGCAGTACAGGTACACAATTTGCTGAAAATAAATGTTAGGCTATATTAACAGACACTGCCTTGAGATACTTTGAGGTAACAGTTGGAATTCCTGCTTAAATTGGCTACATTTGAGTTATTTATTTTTTGTATGACTCAACAGGCTGACGTATCCAAAAGGAGACTCAATAATTATCCATTTTATAAATAAATGAAATTGAGCTCAGATAACTAGTTATGAAAGGAATAGAGACATAGTTGAAGAAATAGAAATCCAAACTGACAAGGCACTAGGTTTGGAAAGCTTAATGCTGTCTCACTTAAAGCTGCCTTCAATAACGCCACAATGAAGCCAGGAGACAGGGGAAATGCAACATGACATGCATTGAGATACTTTTGATAATACGAAGTTGGCCATATATAATAGAAGTACTCTTTTTTTTTTGTCTGGCTTATGTATTTTTATATTTTAAAAGCATCAGAGTGAAGACGCATTTTTTTCTGTTTAGTTCTATAGTTCAAAGAAGATATTTACTGGAAAAGCTCTTCCTTTTACAAAATACAAAATTGTATATTTGCTGTGAACTTAACTCAACTTCCCTCAGTTAAAGTTGTGTTCCCCTTTTCAACGCTGACATGAGTGCTACCGTTCCTTATTTTAGCATTTATATTTGATTTGGAGAATAATTATGTTTGTGAAGTTCCCTTTACAGCCATGTTGGTGGATAACTTGGTACAGAGTGATAAAAATGCAAGCTACATTGAGGGCAACTTTCTGCTGATAACATGTATAACACATTTTCTAATGTAGTTGCCCCTTCGATGAAACTTTGGTTTCGGGCTTTGTGCCTCCTTTGAAAGGAAGGCGCAGGTTCAGTTTAGCCTTCAGGTTCTCTCAAGGACAAACCTTTGCGGTCTGCCTCTTTCTTTTCTGGCATACTAAGTAATTTGGTGGGATGGGTTTTGGAGCGCACAGTTGTTGTTTAACAAATGCAGGTGTTGTTGTTTTACAACGGTGGGGAAGGCTTGTTGCAATGACACTCAGACATTATTTAGTTTTCATTTGAAAATAAGTTGTGCTGCCTTATGTTTCATATTTGGGGGCATTATTTAACTGGTGCCCTGAATGAACATAACAGTGTTTTGGAAGCTAATATTCATAGCATATTTAAAACATATCCCACTTTTATTTTCACTAAATGACCTACAGAACCATTCACTAACATTAAACCCTGTGTAACAGTAGCTTCCATGCTGTAAGGTAAGAGTTGTTTTCTCTCTCAGTTTTTAATCCAGGTGGATTACTTAGATTCGGACGCTAATTGGTTTAATAATCCCACTGACTGTCTGCCTAATCTCTTCTACCTGATCTCCACGTCTCTTTCCAGTTAAATCCACCTCACCCTTTACTACAACCTGACAGTGTGTGAATGCCCTGCGGCAAGTCTTGTTGAGTGTGCTAATGGATTGCCATGAGTTTACCTGCTTCCCGATTTAATCAGTTTCGCAACAATATGATTTAATCCAATTTCAATGGAGCGATTATATTTCTGACTCTGCCATTACGGTGTGCCTTAGTTAAGTTAATTACCATCCCAAATCTCTTAGGAATGACAATTTCGCAGCAGCTAAGCAGTTAATTTGACAATAACATTATACGTGTAAAGACCCACTACCAAGAAATGGGCGATTTTTACTGAAGTGCTGTCTGATTAGTGAGTAGGTTCGAAATGGCATTGCTTTTACGTTTAGGTTTACAAGCTATGAGTGTCTGTCGTCATATTTGATGATGCC
The DNA here is from genome assembly GCF_036324505.1 of Eleginops maclovinus. Taxonomy (NCBI): domain Eukaryota; kingdom Metazoa; phylum Chordata; class Actinopteri; order Perciformes; family Eleginopidae; genus Eleginops; species Eleginops maclovinus. Next base: position 17,453,440 of record NC_086371.1, read on the forward strand.
GTCACTCTTAAAGAGATGAGAAAAAAGACAAATTCCTCAATTGATTAAAGTGATTTATCAGATTAAATGGAGAGTTGGTCTTTTAGAGGTCTTTTTATGATTTTCAGTGTGTCCTTTATCTGCTCAACTGGGAGATCCAAGTGTTTTTCTCGAGAATGTTCTAATGCCAACAAATACGGATACAAGCAGAAAATTGCATTATAAAAGATCTTGTGATGTTTAGAAATGATGACATTCATTTGTTTCCAATAAATGTTGACTTTGGGAGTTATTTGAAATGAAACAATATTTCTAGGAATGGTATATTACTAATAGTATTAGTCAAATCCAGTAGTACTGTTTTAAACAGAATCGAAAGACATTTAAAAAAGGTCCCCTAATGTCGATGTATTGAAAAGGGCTTTGAACGATTTTATACATATTACTATTATCTTTGTATTGTTCTTTTTCTTTCAAAAAATAGTCAGTTGGCTATCTCAAGCCGCAACGTCTGTGCTTTTTGAAGATCTCTTTCATTTTGGCACGTTTTAAACTGTGAGCCCCACATTCATCCTTCACTGGGACAGGAAGCTACAGCCGAAGGGATTTCCCTTAACCCTCAGGATATCAGATCCTCCAGCCTATTAAGCGGAGCAGTGCCATGACTCTAACCTGCAATAACCTGCAGAGTTAGTGATTCACCCTTTCCACGGCAAGTTAAGGAATCTACTCAGCTGTCCGTTTTGGTTCAAAGCTCTAAAGTTATCTTCACGTTTTAGAAAATACTGGTTACTCTCACTGAGAGATGTGTCTCTTTCACTTGTTGTGATGTGGGTGAGGCTGTAGGAAAAGGCGATGTCATAGATAACAACGGATCAATCGCAGTTTAACAACAGAAAGTTTTGGTTTGTTTGTGTGTTCCCGCGGAGACATCACTGTGAACCACACCTACACATTCCTGATAGACAGATGTGTTCATTTATCACTCGGAGATAAAGACAGTTTTTATTCATTTCATTAACTTTGGCTGATCCTTATTTAGTGTCAAATATTGGTGTCTTCATTACCAGCGTTCTACCTGACAGTGAAGTGTCTTCTGTGTGCTTTGTTTTACAGTTACTAGGAGCTGCATTCTTGGCCATTGGCCTGTGGGCATGGGCGGAGAAGGTGAGTTCACACACACACACACACACACACACACACACACACACACACACACACACACACACACACACACACACACACACACACACTGTTGAAATACATGATTGCCTCAACAGCATAGCTCAAATTCTTCTCCATATTCCGGCAGAAATAAGCTGGAAGTGAAATTGGCACACCTTTTAGATGAAAATAGTGGCTAGGAGAGAAGTGGCGTGGAAAATAAATGCACTATTCCTGTAATGCTTTGTTGCCTAAAAGGCATATTACCGGAAAGACGTCCTGGTAAACAAGTCAGGTTTGTCTCAGGAAATAAATGATGTTGCTGCAGTGGACATTTGTTGGGCCAATAGGTTTTCCAATGGATGCGCAGTTAACCGGAAACTAGTAATAAGCATAGTACACATAAGGACACATTAGTTCAGATTTCCAATCTCCTTCCAGCCAAAAACAAATGCCTTAAATTTGCATTGAAAATGGTTCCGGTTTCTTCTCTTCAGTATACTAACTACAAAGGCAAGGTGCTACCATTAACCTCTCATGTGCAGTGGTTCATGACCATATTTAAAACTCCCTCCAATCAAGTTAACAGTCAATTTGTTCATTAATTAGCTAGAAATCGTACCAGTCTGTTCCGTAAATGCTGCACCAGCTTCGAAGCGTGTACCGATTAGTAACGTCTGGTCATGAACTCTGTACAAATAGGCCTGCATCGGAGTACCTTGGTGGAAAAGCGTGAATAATTTAAAGGGATTAGGCCAAATGATTAATAGCGGGTACTGGAAAGGCACAGTGGTGGTGAGTTTGGGTCTCAGTGACTAAGACGATTAGTTTCTAGCCTGCTGTGTTCAGCCAGACTACATTGTTCCTGGGCTTCATGCTTTAATTAAAATGAAGGCACTTAATTCTGCACAAGTGCCACAAAAACACCAGAACGCAGTTATGCCTCTGTCATATCGCTGTCCCTTAGCTCTGTGCAGTGGAGCTTACTTTAAGCAGAATGAGATTTCAGCTTCTTGGGCTTTAGCTTCAAATGTTTGACATGTGCACTGTATGTGACAAGCACATAGGATATGGGAGAGCAGGCGCCTGCAGAGGCCCACATATACATAACCTCAAGAAGGGAAGGAGATATATGAAGAGGTGGTGAGAGATCATGCATGAACCAGAACACAAGTTATGTATGAACAAGCATTTTTTGCACCTCCTTCTAATGTGCTACCCTGTGACATTGACTCATCCTACCGTGAGCCCGCTCTTTGGCGTCTGCTTGAGAGATGTGTCAATGCGAGGGATCATGCAGACCAAAAACTGACAGGAAAACATGTCGGACCCACTGTGGCCTCAGGGCTGTGCAGCAGGATATGCAGAGAGGAAGGACCGATGTCTGTTAGTGAATGTTTGCTGATGGCTGTGGACTGTGTCTCTTCTGATAAAAGTTATTTGTCCCATAGGTCTGACAGAGATCTGCCAGAGAGGGAAATTGTGTTGTGGATAAATTGATTAAATTGGAAAGCTGTTATTGTGTTTAGAAAGCAACACACTTGGTAGTTACCGTTCTAATCAAATAACAGTATTGCCTTTTATTAGATTTTTCTGCACGGCTTCTGCATCTCTGAGCAGTGCAACACCAGTTTGCCTCGTGGCTGTGTCATTAAATTCTCACTATTTGATATCACAATCTCTTCTCAAGGTTAACTGTGGTTTGTCGAGAGATGACTGTACTTTGGACCTTGTAAAAGAGATAGTAAGGTTTGATTTTGGAAGTATTATTGTCAGAGTTTTAACCAATCTTTTTGTCCCTTTTATCTTTTGCCTCAGGGTGTACTGGCCAATCTGTCATCCATCACAGACCTCGGGGGCTTCGACCCAGTGTGGCTCTTCATTGTCGTAGGAGCGGTCATGTTCATCCTGGGCTTTGCCGGCTGCATCGGAGCGCTACGAGAGAATACCACCCTGCTTAAATTTGTAAGCCACAGACACCAATTCAGGCACTTCACACCCCCTTAGTCTGCAGTTCACACCAGAGCCGAGGCTGTGTCTGCAGTAGGTGTCACTTTGACTCACCCGAGCCAAATGCTATGGCTGGTTCCATGTGACAAATATGTGTTATCTCTTCAGGCAACCACGTCCTGTTTCATTAGAAGTGAATGATCCATGCTATATTAGCCACCAAGACATTTTCATCAAGTAATGTTTTTCATCATCATTGCCTTTGATCTGTGAAACAAGGAAGAATGATCCTAAAGCCCAAAGCCATGATGGTACCATTTTGGGAGGCTTGTTTGTGTTCAGCTTTATTGATAACCACATGTGACTGACGGAGAAAAACTTGCCTTGTTGCTGGCTGCAACTCCGAGTAGCTATTAACTCCAGCCGATGTCCATTAGCAGCAGTAAGTCAGGCGTCTGAGAGAGGAGCTAATGTGGCTTTTGTGCATTTATCATTAGCCCCGTCTCCTGCTACATTTACTGTAAAGGGATGATATAACGGCACTTCTGGGACTGCGGTATTTGTTGCCATACTCTCACTCAGCAAACAGGACAGGCCCCATAACCAGACCTAAGCATGAACTTTTCATCAGAGCTGTTGTCTTTTTTAATTCTTTTACTAGAAATAATGTGATTTAATGTTTTGATCTTAAAGGAAACAGGATCTCTCTGTGGGGCGCCCACATTCCCTGATTGAAGTGACAGATTTATTGTTTTCTGCTTGTGTGTTTCATGTTTGTGTGCGTCAGTTCTCTGTGTTCCTGGGTTTGATCTTCTTCTTGGAGCTGACCGCGGGGATCCTTGCCTTCGTCTTTAAAGACTGGATCAAAGACCAGCTCAACTTTTTCATCAACAACAATGTCAAGGCCTACCGAGATGACATCGACTTGCAGAATCTTATTGACTTTGCCCAGGAATATGTGAGTACACACCTACTGATTGAAAATAGTTTGTAACAGGATTGCCACATGAACATTCCTTTTAACAGCTCAGCTGGAAAAATTCACTCCCCTTCTTTAGAAATGTTGTTTCATACAAGTTTCAAAGCTTATCTTGAATCAGCTACTGAGCAGAGAGGAGAAATACAATATAAATGTTCAGCAAAGCTCATGATTAATGTGACTGTATTCCTCTGAAATGATTATTCAATTATATGAAAGAGACAGTTTAGATAATAGAGTCCCGTGTGTAATCAGTGGGCTCTGTCATGACGCACAGTTAAGGCGATTAGATCGGCTGTTGTCCCTTCATTTGTGTCTCCCTATCTGTTGTCGCTACCCGCCACAGTAAGCTGGTTACCCCCACCCAGGCTAACTTGAGCCCTGATCTAAAGAGCTGTTTCAAGACCAGATCAGAGAAAATAAACCTGTCCGTTAACCGGAGTTAGCTGCTAAATCTCTGCCTGTTGTCTCTGCTGTCTCAGTGGTCATGCTGTGGAGCTCACGGGCCCGACGACTGGAACCTGAACATCTACTTCAACTGCACAGAGCTGAACCCCAGCAGGGAGCGCTGTGGAGTCCCCTTCTCCTGCTGTGTCAAAGACCCTGCAGTGAGTCATCCAGCCTTAAAATGCATGGTTAATCCTGCGTAATTATACATCGTGGTCTGAATTCAAAATATATAAATCTGTTTTAGGCTTATCTGCAATTTAGCGGTTTAAGCCAATCAAATGTAAGGGTTTGATGCCTCTAGTAAACATTACAGTATATCTCAGGAACACCTTAAGATTTATATATTGTGGACTTTGGACTCATAATGGGCATTTTTTGATTCTTTCTAAAATGTTGTTGACAAAATAATTTTGGGGCTTCTCAGACAAGCCACAGTTTACCCATGGTTTATCAATAACTTGTTTCAAGACTTGTTCTTTAAAGGCAAGTTGTTCTTTAATTTAATTGTCCCTCAGACTTGAAATGAGCATTAAGAATATCAAACTCTGTGACCAGTAGTTGAAATAAAGATGAAGTTTACATTTTTGTGTGTTCTTACAGGAGGATGTCATCAACACGCAGTGTGGTTACGATGTTCGGCTTAAATTGGTTTGTATCTCTAATCTTTTACCATTATTTTACAACACTTTCAGTCCCATGTGGATCCAGGTCTCAAAATGAATATTGATAGTTTATTTAAAAATGTGAATAAAATGATAGCAGCTAAACCTTGCTTTCACAGAGCTGTCTGGGGGGGGGTGATTGGCAGGCAGTGTGTGATTTCTGCTTAAAATGAGCCGATGCTGCTGAATGGAATTACTCCTGAGGGCGAGCTGATTGACAAGCTTCAATCCTGTTTGATTGAAATGGTCTGAGCGTCCGTGGAGGCCGGGGTAGTCCGCTTCATTTGTATTGGTCCTGATAGCTTTTCTCAAACCCACAGTCACAAATGTGATAGTTAATAACAAATAACATTCAGTGGAACTAATGCAAATAAGAGTCCTCAACATTTCTACCTCCCATCTATTAATTAAATATGTATTTTCCCTTTTCTTAATGCACGCAAAGAAAAAGTAAACCCAGAAGCAGTTAGCCAACAGAGCAGACGGTGTGTGTACAGGGTTAAGTCACACACAGGCTCCCCTTCGTGCTTCTTGCCTTAATAACAGATTGTTCTTCTAACAGGGATAATTAGGCTCCAGTTATAGCCCTGAGAGCAGCCATACTACACTCTGTAATTGGCGACGCAGTGGGTTATGCCAGTCCGTTCCTTTTCCTCTGTGTGTGGGTGTGGTGGTTACAACTCGCTGCACTGCAGTCAGGAAGATTGCTGTTGCTAGGTGCACTGCAATACAGTGAACCACCTGCCACTGAGTTGGTATGAATTCATTTTCTCTGCATGCTCTTCTGCTGACGTCCTGGCCTTTGACATTTTGCTGGAGCTATCAGGGATGTGCAGCCAGTTCCTGAGCAGCCCCTTTGTGTGGACTGCAGGCTGAGGCAGAGCAGGAGACATGGGGAGGACAGAGGCGCAGGAAAAAAAGCAGAGGGCTGAAATAGCTTCAGAGGAAGTTCACAGCCAGAATAACATCATGTTTCCTGCTTTTTTATTGGCTGCCAAAGGGCTCCCTTTACCTCCCATTGGTTGAAAGCTAGCTTTCAGGTTTTGCAGGAGAACAAAGTGTTTGCTGGGTTGACTTGTGTTGGAGAGTAACAAAGAGAGTATTGTATAGGTTCCTGTTCACACCCATTCTTACCCCCCAGTTTAGAGTCTTTGCAGCTCTAAATTACACCTTTTTATGTCCCATCTCTGAAAAGACGACATGCATCATCATGTGACACACAAGCAGACATCTGTCCGGTAACAGGAAGCAGCTTCTGCCTGTTTGCTCAGTCCAGAAAGGGGCACGCCTAGAAGCTGATTACACGGCCTTGATATCTCCATGATGTGCACACACTGCCGGGTTGTAATCTCAGAGTGACGCGACCATCTGTCTTTCCTCATGCCCCCCTGAGCTATGAAAGAGACAGTGGGCAAACTGCTATGATGATTGATGATGTGTCAGTTTGCTTTGTCCATCATGAGTCAGAGTTCAGGGTTCAGATGAAAACAGCCAGTGTCCTCTCTTAGAGCTGATCGTCTTAATGGGATTTTAAGAAACAATTTATTTACTCTTACTATGAATTCACTTCTAATCTGTTTGTTCTGTTGTTCTAAAGGAGCTGGACCGGCAGAAATATATCTATACCAAGGGCTGTGTGGGACAGTTTGAGAAGTGGCTTCAGGACAACCTGATTATTGTAGCTGGAATCTTTGTTGGTATTGCACTTTTACAGGTAAGAAGTCCATGTTTGACTTGTATTTTTTATTGAGAACCTATTTCATTTATAATAAAGTGTGTACTGAAAACGTATACATGTTTGGGTGTGATTTTGTATGATGACTGCCCTCTAGTGCTGACAGCAGGTACTATTGAGCAAACCACTGCAATACAGCATTCTTTTTTTCTAAACAACATCCTGTATTCTGATTTAATTTGCACCAAACAGCTCTTGAAATAATGTCCTGACTCCTGTGTGGTTTCCTCTTCAGATTTTTGGTATCTGCCTTGCTCAAAACCTGGTGAGCGACGTGAGAGCTGTCAAAGCCAACTGGTGACATGAGAGGTGAAGTGAGGGAGCTCCGCCCCTCACTGCCCAGCCAGGTCAACACCGCACACAATGAAGACATAGAACCTTCAAATTTGTCTACTTTGCTATTGAGCTAAGCAGCACCTACGCACTCTCACACTAAACGTGCAGACACTTCCCTGTTTATCAGAGACACTTGAATGGGGTGAGGAACATCCCACACAAACCAAACACTCAACACTTTGTTTACCACTCTCCTGGGATTTTAACCCAAATATACAGAAGACTGTCCTGCCTACTTTATATTTAGATTCTTACTTTTTTTATGTTTCTTCTCATTTTGTTCTTCAGACAAGTGTATTTATGGGGTGCAGTTGCACATGGACCCCTCTCAACTGGGAGTTTGAAAGCCATGGATAAACCAACAAAAACATAGGAAAAGGGACAATAGGTCTCCATTTTACGGTCAAGCGGGACATTGTCACCGAGCCTCAGTGAGGGGTCGGACATCTCTTTCAGCCTGTTTTAAACGTGCTTGTCACCACTTCCTGCTTTGGGGAATCATGGGCGCCTGGTTGACCCATCAAAACAAATGCACGGATTCGTCACGTGTCGTTTTTTTTTCCTCCATTGTGACCTTTTATGACCACTGAAAAGACTCTGAACACTGGCCGGTCAAGCCTGCAACTTCAAATGTTTTCAGGAGAATTCTAACTCAAAATGTAAAAAAAAAAAAAAGTGCCATTAATTTCAAGTGATATATTGTTCTCTTTCCTGTGCTCTTAAATGGAATTCCTGCACCCCCCCCCCCCCCCCACAATACCTCAGGGCCTGGCTGAAAACATGTGCTTTCTGCCACTGGTAAAGAAGCATATTTATTAGTTTCCATCCATGTCTGTTGAATTTAAACAGTAACTTAATGCAGAACACTGACAGTTCCTCGAAAGTGGCCCTGTTTGCCCTGCAGTGATTGTATTATCTGTAGATTTACTGAAGGAAGTTGTATTGTATTATATGAAAAGGCCTGGTGTGGTTAGGATGGTAGAACTATGCTATACAGGGAAAGGGTTTAAAGATAGTGGAGATGTTGTTATCTCTGAGCATCCCTCAGGCACATGGGATTGCTGGTTTGGGGCCTTTTTTACTTGACTTACGTCACCGCATTTGTCTTTATGTTTTGATCTCTGCATAATGAAATAAGAATATTTGTCTGTTTTTTAAAGATGTCCTTTTATTAATCCTTTATATTCTATCCTTTCATAGACTTGTTTGTTTTTCTGGGTTCATTCTTTGACTTCACTAGACACCTGCTTTACCTCTGAAACATCAGTCCACTGCAAACAAGCTTCTGGAGACCAAACAAAATATCAGACGAGCTAAATGCATATGATTTGTCGGGCTACATATTGTGATTATATTAGGAATGCCATTATAACAACTAGCATTTCTAGCTAGCCAAAATGTGAATTTATTGTCCCTTTATGTGGGAAGTGCCAGTTGAAATGAAAAGTCAAACAGAAATTAAAAAAGTTACAGTACCGCTTTTATCTTTTAGTCAATGTTGTGTCTTTTGTTTGGACTGGTTTTTGAATAGAATAGTAAAAACATGCTGTGAGCTTTTTATTATTAGCTACAGCCTCAATATAACGTGAATGCTGCTTTAACCTAGCCTAGATAATTGATATGTAGTACAATAACCATGCTAACAAAAATGTTCACATGATGATGGCATTGAATAATTTGCCATTATTATTTCCAGGCTGTGTAATATTGAAGTGAATTTTGCTTCTCACTTTGTTCTCAGCTTGTGTTGCCCTTGGTTCGTTATAAGTATAAGACTTGCATTACATTATGAAGTTGCCCTCGCAGCTTTTCAACTTCGTCCATGATCCTCATAGAATGTAGTTTCTGATATGACTTGATTCACTTTTTGTACATTTCTTTCATTTGACAGTTGTTCCGGGTCGCAGCAGCATTCAGTCACGTAGCACAGGCATGATTTGGGTGGGCTTTACTGGACCACACACAGCCACATATATCAGACTGTCTGCCAAAAGAAACATGACGAATCGTGATGCATGTAAGGGGAAATATGAGTCGTGTTAATATTCTGTGAACAGCACACCAACCCTGCTTCCGTGTGTGTGTGTGTGTGTGAGTGTGAGCAGCACTTTATGATCACCTGCTTTGCTTACATGAGGCATGTTGCTTTCGCCCACACGCTCCCTCTTCAAAACTTTTATCTGATCTGACTGCACCCGTCTCTGAGCCTGTCATTTTGATGTATTTTTACACTCAGGGCTCCTTTGAAAAAAAATAAAGATCCACACAATGCAAAACAACAAGCCTAGCTTAGATCCAGAGTAGCACAATGCGTGGTTCTGAAGTGAATTAATGACTTATCTCAGTTAAAATGGAGGACTTTCCGTAGGAGAGACTCATTCATTGCAGCGCATTAGGTGTAATTTCACGAGTAAGACCCTTGAGCGATCGGAGAGAACACACATTCTTTTTTTACCCCGTCAGATCAAATGTAGAAACAAGTGAAATTCCCACCCAAAGTTGCCACGTTTGCCTGATGTGCCGGGGTTTCTCTCTGATTCTAAAAATGTGTGTGGGCCTCTTTGATTTCACGAAGCGTTGTAAATCAATCTGTCCCACTGGAGTCGAGAAAGATCTGGATGAAAACAGTCTTTATTTTCCCTCCACACCTTTCCGGCTTAATCTTTTTGAGAAGTGGCTTGAAACGAATAATGTGTCATTAGTTAATTCAACAAAGCTTTGAAGTGTTTTTATTTTTTCACTAAATCACCCTTAATTGGAAGTGCTTTCTCAGGGTCTTAAACACCCCTTCCCTGAATAAAAAAAAGAACACCCTCTCCTTATGCATGTGAGAATATTCTGTTGTACATGATAAGATATTGGGCTGCTGCCTTTTTGAGTGATGCTGAGGATCTGGCTGAAGGCAGATGGAGGCCACGGGTGTCAGTTCTGCTGCAGCTCTTAAACAAAAAGCACTCCCGCTCTCTCTCGCTCTCTGTCTCTCTCTGTTTCTGCAGCCACTGCCGTGTCTGGATGGATATGCCAATAATCAGACAGTCACCTTGGTAATAAGGACAATAATGCCATAATAAGCCTTTCTAGAAGCATGGCTTTAATATGCAGACTCAACAAAGGTGACTTTGTGGTGTATGTTTGTTTTAACAGCTCTGGGTAATTCTGGTTTTGTATTCCTTTAATGTAGGGGAAAGGGGGAGGGAGAAAACAATGCTAATTAGGCTTTGTCCTTTATCATAATGGCCTTGCATTATGAAACACCCTGTTCATTTCTATGCTTTCCCTGTGGGCAGTTAAATCATTCCCAAGGAGGAGCCTTATGCATACCATGAATGTCTAAGTCTGTATCGGCACAGACTTACGGCTCCACGCTCCGTTACAAGTTGTTCTTATGCAGCGCAATGCACAAGACAAGTGAAGCTCGGCAATGTGAAATAAAGGGTCGTCTTCTGTGTTGGTTTAGATTTGATTTTTTACATTTTGAAATGTGTTTTCGTGAGCATGAAAGCAGATGAACATTCCATTTCCTATGTTTGAAGGCGTCTGTGCAAACGTTTATATGCAATCACAAAGAATTTAAATGATCAGAAACGACCAGTTTAACAATATTTTCTCTTCAGTAGCTCTAAACGGTTTCTGAATATCATCAGAATCATCATTCTTCTCCAGGATTTGATCTTTCTTTATTGCTGTGGAACTTATTTTTGCTACAAATTCATTTATGGATGACTTGACTGAACTGTTTTCCTTTACGCATATGAATACTCAATGACTCATTTTCATCCCATCTGTCCTCTGATCCTTATCAAGTTTTGAAGCCTAATTTGATGCAATTTCTGTTGATATTTCCCTTTATAATCAAACAGCACATCTGACATTCACAAGTTTTACCTCATTGTGCGCAGATGCTGATCGCAGCACAGAGAAGCAGCATGATTTACTTATTAGTGAGCATATTAACAGCAATATTACAGATGTTAGTACATTTACATTAATGACATTAGTTTAAGACACAAGCGTGATGCGACTGGAACAAGAAAACGTTGAATGAGTTTACAGTCAAGACTCAGAAACCACTATGAATATCTTTTCTCAGTTTTACTAACCATGTTATCGATCCATTCTCTCAGTTTAGACCTGTCTGCGTGTATGGGTAGCCTTGTAAAGAAATGTTGTACATGAAAGCTGTGGGACATGGTCTGTTACACTGTATATTGTGTTAAAATCTGCCTCTTTCATATATTAAAGGATTTATGAAAACAGATGAGTCTCTCCTTTTTTTCTTTGGATGGACAGTAGGTTAACTCGAGGACTGTATTTACTTTTCTTCAAAATGTCTCCTAATTTATACCTCTACTGCTATATATTTGATATCTTAAGTTACTGATTATTTTGCAGATTAAAACTACATAACCAGCTTTTGAACAGGAACTATTGAACACTATATTCAGTGTATTGTTCATTAGTTTCTGTTCTATAACAGAACGCATACTAAATAGCTTCCACCTGGACCAGCTACTCCATTAAAACATGATCATCTGAATGTCGTTGTTGTTGTAATAATCAAACATGTATTACATCTGTCAGTGATTTTGATTTTTTCTGATAAAAGTAGATGGATGACTTTGTCAATAATGTTCTTTACCCTGGCTTTTACCAAGTATCTGAATATTTCTTCCACAGCTGAACTGTGTGGAAACGGGTCAATCAGCGATGTGCGGTTTTTCTCCCGATAGAAAATGAGGAATGAATGCTACACTAATTGTCCCAGTTACACTGGAATGTTGTTTTAAGGTTTTCTCTGATTAGGAAATGCTTTTAATTCATCACATGATGGATGAGTCAGCCAATAGAGGGAGACAAATAGTGGCATTGAGCTCAGGCTCTGACACAATGCTGCTGTGACTTCATCTTAATCTTGTAAAGCTGCAAACGCAATGCAAAAACTGCTGAAAGAAAAAAGGAAATTAGTGTTTGTAACACTGATGCCATTAGTGCCTTCTCTTAGAGCTGAAAGCAGATATAAGAATCCACTCAGTTACCTGCTATTACAGCTGTGCCTTGATGTTTAGATCAAAGAGATATTCTCCATCAACTTCAGAGACTATTGACATTGAATTTTAACAAGCAGCTCAAAAACAAAACACTCCTGGCTTCAGAGCTCATATGTCCTTTTATTTTCTGGTTCCTAGCTACGGGGAATGGCAGCGAATGATCTTTTGTGTACCTAGCCATCCTTGAAAGTGCAGGAATTTAGTGTTGCAGCTGTTTTCTTAAAACATGCAGCTTGATGGCCGCAAGGACAGCGACTGCAGCCCAGATTATGTTTGATTAGATTTAAAGCACAGCTGCTACCATGAGCTAAGTCTGTCCAATAAATACGACTGGCCTTCTGTTTTTATCTGCAGAGGAAACATCATGTGCAGTGACAATCAAACATCTGCACTGTAGTTCTTCATTCAAAACCAGACTGTTCAAATTATCTAAAGGATATGGTTAAGTGATATCACTGCTTCATACATTCTCCATTTCCTTTTTATAAGAAAAGTTTAAAAACGTAATCGCCACATTGCATCACAGATCTGCAACTCCCTTTGTAAACTGCTTCAAGTTCTTAGCATGGCACAAAGCATGATAGTGCATCTGCTCCTCCTAATGTAAGTGTACATTTACAGCTGCTCCATGTTACTCTGTTATCTCGTAGTTTCCATCTAGTTCACTTTAAAGATAGTTCAAGCTCCAGCAGAGTCATAATTGAAGCCTGAATCGATGTGCTGGTGGTTTGTAGATCGAGATTGTGTAGAAGTCCAAGAAAAATTTGTCAAATGTGACAAAGTAAGATAATTTCCTTTTAAAAAACAATGTTATATGAATGCAATGTTAAAGAAACTAATAATGAACATTTTAAATGTGAAATATGGTCAAGAATACACATGTATGCAACAATGTAAAACAGATATGAACATTACAATCACATAGTAACAGAACGTATAAAAAACATATCGACATACTACACAATGTTGAACATATAGCACATGTATAAAAACAAATACGTATATATATATATATATATATATATATATTATAAATAATATATATATATTATATATATATATATACATATATATATATAATATATATATATATAAATAATATTATATATATATATATATATATTATATATATATATATATATATATATATATATTATATATATGTATATACAGTATGTTTAAAACATTAACTGCATTATCTCTGGCTGTTTTGTTTAACTTCTGGGTCTTTTACTGATCTAAAGACTTTGAGTTGCTTTGCCAAGGAGATCTTAATGCTGTTAATTTTTTACCCTGCAGAAATGTAAGTTAGATTTCAGTTTGTCGCATACAGATGTGATCATGTGAATGACAGCAGCGGCCATCCTTGCAGTCAGGCTGTGTCTGACACAGTCCATTCACCAAGAGCCATTTGTGTTCAGGATTTCACCAAATTGTTTTAATCCTTTTCTGAGTAGCTAAGTTAGATCCACACAGTTTGGAATAAGCCAATTAAAGAATACGGTTGACTCATTTCGCAATCTTAAATGAGCTGTGTGGCCTCCATTCAACACCCAGAGAAAAAAGGCCTCTTGTTCCCAAAAGTGTGTCACCCTGAATCCAACCTAATATATTTATCCAAAAACAAAAGTTTGTGTAAGATAAATACAATCCATGCTTCCCATGCAAAAAATCCCCTGTGCAAGGTCTAAGCTCTTCCATCCCAAGTTATATGGACAAATCACAAACCTAAACATTGTTACACCATTTAAGCAAGCGTAGCAAATGTTTGGTTCACACGGGAATGAAACCCACAACTTTCGAGTAATAGGGGGACAACCCGCAACAGATGTGAGGATTGATCAGAAGGAGCATCAGCCATCCAGGAACACCAACCCATTATGAGGCAGTGGGAAAAGTTCCTGTGGTTCTCCACGAGGGTAGGGCTATGTCAGCCTCAAGACAGGGATGTTTGTCCCGCTGGCAAGGACAGCAATTGATGTTATTGATGCGCTCTGCAGAGAAAACTTACCCCAACAAACTGTCAAAGGCGCCCTTTCAGTAACGGGTGACATCACATGTGCGTCAGCTAACTTGGAGAAACAGACATCACATGACAGCACTCAGCTCCTCGCCTTTTCATGTGGTGTGTTAAAGGCACTCTTTGAGAGCATCTAGGGCAGAGATGAAGCATTATCAGGAAGTTTATTGATATTCAGAAGTTGCTCGAAATATTTTAAATATGAGGAAAAGTTGGGATCCTTCCTCCTTATGTGTTTTTGTAGTTTGAAAATAATATACATTTTTGTCTCTTATCCTTTGAGATTCAAACAGTCACAATCTGCAATAAAACAGGTCTCCAAACCAGACAGGTAGACAGCAATGAGGTCATGGTGTCTGAGCTCAGTGGCGTTTGTTGCGGTCTACAGGACCTGATCGGTTGATGGTGTAATTGAATGAGTTTCTGGATTATCTAAAAAACAGTGATCGAATCAGAGGCGAATTTAATTAATGGCAAGAAGAAGGATTATGGCCCAAGCACAAAACTCAGAGCATTGCTCTTAATCTGCTGGCACCTTGGTCACAGGAGCGTGCCGTGGGGTTAATTTGAAGGATAGACCTTCTCAGGCCAACCATAATTCACCCAAGTGGCTCTGCTTTAAAGACAGAATCACACAGGAGCTAATTGCATGTCAGCCATTTTTAGCTCGAATATTTATCTCTGCTATGTGTGTGTGTGTGTGTGTGTGTGTGTGTGTGTGTGTGTGTGTGTGTGTGTGTGTGTGTGTGTGTGTGTGTGTGTGTGTGTGTGTGTGTGTGTGTGTGTGTGTGTGTGTGTGTGTGTGTGTGTGTGTGTGTGTGTGTGTGTGTGTGTGTGTGTGTGTGTGTGTGTGTGTGTGTGTGTGTGTGTGTGTGTGTGTGTGGCCACTTATGGTGACACGGGTTTTACATGCAAACCAGTTAATGGGGTTTCGCTACAGTTACATTTATTACAATAAACACATGCTTGGGAATGGTTGCAGTTGAACATGCAGTCATCATGGTTAAGGTCAGCTTGTGCAGAATTAGCGTACTTGTAAAGTCCTTGAGAGAGATGTTGATACGGCTCTCTCTCTTTTGCCTGTTTCATTGCTAGTTTTTCTGCTTGTTGGCCTAATTTGTTGTTTATTGCTTTGAAAAGAAAATGTCATTTAATTTAACCCTTAACTAAGATGGTGAACACAGTAACATGTCATGCTAATCGTCTGCATGTAAGCATTGTCTCTGCCAAAGTTCATCCTCACTGACCAGCTAACATAGCTGTAGACACAGTGATGTATAGCTTTGATTTACCTGTGGACAGACACAGGAATGCTGTGCTTCTTGGCTAGTGACGGTGTGTATGCTAAGCTAGGCTAACTGTGCACCGCCTCTTTCTTCATATCTACAGTACAGACATGAGATCAGTGCATCCCTGTTTTTGTGTGATCTTAGAGCTTGAAGAAGTTGCCCTAAAACACAATTATTAGTGCTTAAAATATGTCTTATTCCTCTTCATAAATACTGAAAAACTAAAGTGTAAAAAGTAAAGCTTTTTAAAGGGCTTGAATCGTGTTAATTAACGAGGCAATGGCTGCCTTTCCAGAATATTAATCATGTCACACTCCAGCATGAAGGGATCAGCTAATGGTATCCTGAAAAAGGCTGAAAGTGAAGTGCAGTAAGAGTTCTTTACACACTTCATGTACCAAGCAGTTTAAGCTTTATTTAGCATGAAATATGGATTCCTATCCACACAGCCGTATGCTCATAATCACATAATTCCTCTATATATCATCAAAGCAAGGTTACGTAACACATGCAGCTGCCAACAAGTCCTACTTGATCATATTTGTGAGGCACAGGTTCTTCAATACCTTCGACTTATTCCTTACCATCTTAAGTGTTGCAGAATTGTTTATCTCCTGCCTGAATGTATGTTAAAATAAGGCAATTTCATCAAGCATCTCTTATGTTTGGTTTAAGTGGAGCCACAGACTGATAGCTACTGTAGCTGAGAGCGACATAAGCGGAATAACCCTTCACAGACACTAAAACCCTGAGGCAACCTTGATGAAAGGGACCTTTGTCCTTCTCAGGAATGGATGAAGGAGGTTAAAAAGCACATGTATCACACATTTACGGAAACACGTGTACAGACACTCAATAATTCATTCAAACAGTCCTGACCATGACATTGTACCTTACTGAAGAAAGTTCACCGACATTTTACTGACTTGTAGCCAACTTATTTCAGTCACAATTAAAGCCCCAACATCTAGCTTTCACATAATCTTCATATACAGATTGAGTTTGCCCAGTTGAAAAGAACTTCTTAAATAGTTAGAAAATATTTAAATGTTCTTTTCTATGATAACTGGATAAACTTCATCTGCTGATGAAAATCATGTGATATGATCAAAGGCTGCATAACAGCTGATTAAACTAAGTGGACTCTGTGGTTACCTGCACATATTTGTGTATGTAACAAATAAAGTTATGAATCTGCAAATCCTTTAAAGTCTGAAAAGAAGGAATGCAAGTATACCATAATGTACAGCAAGCCCTAAGGCTCTTTCATATCTCCACTGTCATGTGTGAACTTTAAAACAAGTGTTTCAACATTTTCACTTCAAGCATTACGAGCACCTTTATAGCGAAATCTCTCACCGACTGAACAGGTTCAACGTTGTTAAAAAGCAATCGATAGCATCACAAACTGCACCGGACGCCTAAAAACAAGGTATTTCTTTATAACAATTCTCCAAAATAGTTGCCTCTTTACAGATCTAAAGTTCAACTGTGCATCTCAGTCAGAAAAAAATCATCAGAGAAATGCATGTACACATTTACTGCATCCAGCACACACACACACACACACACACACACACACACACACACACACACACACACACACACACACACACACACACACACCATCACACCTAACGCTAGCCTATTTGAATGATGTGTGGTTAACGATCTATATATTAAATGATGTACTGTAGTCCAAGTGAGCACCGTGGCCTTGGTCGTGTCATTACTGTTGGCGGCCATATTTATATTTTCAACTTCAGAGCAGATTTGTGCACCGAGCGTCTGCACCTATTTAACTGGTCCGCTGGTTTTGGCTGCCAAAACTCTCGTCTTCTGGATTTTATAGCCCCCTGAGCTCTGAGCCAATACCTTAAACCATATTCTCCCCTTTAAGCTCCACAACGAGAACAGCACGTTCTCTGGCAATCCTACTGCAACCACCACCATTGAATATTTCTTTGCAGATTAACTTGCTTAATTCAAACAATATTAAAACTAGAAATGAAAAATGCAAATCACGTAGCTGCTATTGAGCAAAGACAGAAGATGACATTTTCCTGAAATATATGACTTTGTGTGGCGTTATAGAGTTTGCTAAGAAATAGAATATGAACAACAGCAGAAAACTTTGAGCGACATGTATTTATCGGCAGCAGACGTGGGCGGCCAGCATGCATTGTGTAAGGCCTCAGCAGGAGTCCCTCTCAGCAAGACAAACACTACGGCCTCTGACTGTGCGTATGAAAGCGGAAAAGTGATTTTCAGCGCTGAAATTGAATGTCGAAATCGATGTTCAGATTTAGTTTTGATATGGCTTAGGGTTGTCATATCACATTAAGATGGATACCCTGTGGGAGGTGTTGCCAAGAAGTGTGATGAGGAGGATCCTTTCCTCCAGGAGCAGCTAATCAATATGCCTCTCAGACACTCTCTTTTTCAGCCTGAGCACCACTTTTTTTTTAACACTGCTGACACAGTTCAATTAAACTAGTGCTGCCAAAAAAAAAAGTTGGATTCAGTGATTGGAATCGAGTCTAACTCATTTCAATTTCAGTAGACTCAAGCATTTTCCTCATTATTTAATCAAGATCTCACAACTTCCTATAAGTGGATGATCAAAACAATAAAGGTTTGATGCATTTGGATCAGCGCTTGAATTTAACTTAATCTCAGTTCCATAACTGGTTTATGTTTTTGTTTCAGTGCATTGAGTTATGACAAATCACACCTCGCGGGCGTGGTTGCATCCTCTGCCATCACTCCATCAGCCACGCTCAGAAGGAGGCAGAACAAGTGTGGAAGTGATTATATTGAGGTGCCCCAAGGCTGTACACAGGGTGCCTGATCAATATTCAATCTCATTTCTTTCACCCCACATTACCATCCCACACAGGGCTGCTCGATGACTGAGAATCGCTTAATCAGAGAGAGTAACCAGACACCGTGCGTCAATAGGTGCATGTGAGTTTGTGTGTTTACAGCAGGCGGAGATATCAAGGTGAGCTTTTGATGCCCTATAAGCTATCGAAAAAGGACACTTTCCATGATATGAGAAACATTTATTTTAGTAGAGGTGCCAATGTGGGTTTACGTGGGTGGATGTGTTATATATTAGTTAACTATTAGCAGTTGTTTGTTTTGTGAATCATTTTTGGATGGATAACACATATATAATCATTTGCATGGAAAAATGTTCTGCTGGGAAGTGATACATGTGGCACTGGTTTGAAAAGATTCTTGAATCATGCAGGTTTACATGCATTAGTCAAATAAATCAAATTGTCCAAAAGTTATAATCTCAATATCCTTGTGATAAATCTCAGGGCCATTACGACAACAATTAAACAAACTGAAACTGAAGACCATGAGACGTGACTGAAAATTAGAAAGCAAAGTGGACCTTGATTTGGGTTTTTTTTTTTTTACGAAGATCTTTATTTGTACCACTTCTTTTGAGCATCAAACATGTAGGTTTGAAAGATGCGACATGTCCTTTTTTAATCTGCCCACTAACAGGGGCACACGTTTACTTGCTAGAAACGACCTTCCGCTCGTATGCAGACACGATTGTTGGTTTGTGCGTGTTAGAGCACCCGGCATTTCTTTCAGCCCGCTACTTGTTTGACATGATAAAACTTCAGGCCCGTCTGGTAGTCAGTAATACTATTATTGTTATTTTTTCTGCCATTAAAGCTTGGTTGGTAGTTTATTATGGCAGAATTTGGTCAAAATCCATTAGAACCTCTCATCTCATTTGTAATTTAATGGGGTACCCCAGGGTGCGCAGTTTTCTGAAAAAGTCGAAAATGGAAAATACAGCTGTCACTAGCTTGCAGCAGTGGGCTTAATTATTTACAACATTTAGTTGAAATTCTATAAAGTGCTTACCAACATTAACAGGCTCTCTTTTTGACAAGTTCATCTTTCTTTTCTGGGTTGCTGTGCAGTGTAGGCAGCTGTTGCCAATGCTTGAATAGCAACTTTTGCTGCAGGATATTTTATCATTAAATCAGACTTACACCTTCTGAAATCAGCCAATATAGACACGCTCTCTCTTAAAAGACTTGTGATACTCTCCCCTGAAGAGCTAAATCTTCTTAAGCCTTAAAACAAAGCCAAAACTTTCAAGACTCTGGCCTGCTTGCCACCACCCGCACCAACCTGAGAACCTTCGGGGACAGAGCTTTCAATGTGGCAGCTCCCAACCTCTGAAACTCTCTCCCTGCAGTGATCCGCAACATCCCCACCCTTGACGCCTTTAAAGGTCCCTCAAGTCCCACCTATTTACAAAAGCCTTCAGCCTCTAGTTTATTTGTTGTTTTTGTTTGTTTGACTGTTTCTCTGACTGTTTTGTAACTCATGTAAAGCGAACTTGGGTCCCCTGAAAGGCGTTATTTAATTTTAAGTCATTATTATTATTATTATTATTATTATTATTATTATTATTATTATTAAAAGGAGGAGAAACAGTCTAGTTGTCTCTCAAACACTATAATGATAATAAGCTGAGAGGTTGCTATTCTATCTGCTCATTTAGTTTCTGTAATATTTCTGCTCCCTTAATCTTCACTCCATGACATTAACCTCATATCGAACATCTTCTTGGACACACTGTGTTTTGTATGAGAGCAACTAAGAGCAAGTGCTTCACACAAAGTAAACACTCAAAAGACACGGGTATCTTTGGTGCACTAAATCACCCGGCACACTTGGGTTCTCAGAGAAAATACAAAAAGCTTTATAAAGTGATTAATTTAGTTCTCATGCATTCTCCTTTAGAGACAAACATAATAGCGGTGCCATGTTACATTTACTCTTTCTTTATGTTGGTGGACTGTGATGTATCCAATAATCTTGTTTACTTGACTTTGCCTGGAAATACTGCTGAGCAGCTTACAGTTGATTATGGCAAAGAGAGTGGGTACTTTTATTAGAGTCTGATTTTCCTAAAAGCCTTCACGAGAACACAGCACACTTTATTGATTCTTAAGTCGTGCAAGAATTACACAAAACAGTCTTTCAACACAGAGTTGTCTTACTTTTCTTCAGAATGCATGAATGTAGGATATACATGCTTTGTAACGGCAGACCTATTTTGGGCAAGGCCTAGAGGAAAGTGTTTATGAGTACAAGGCCGGCCATTATGTCTAATTGAAAGGATTGCATGACTTATGCTTTATGAACTAGCTCAATACACAAACAGCTTCCAGTGTGGATCATTGATGCACACATTTAACAACATGAACCACTTATACTTATACTTATATTGCTTTAAAAGTCACACTTTATTATTGTAGTGAAAAGTATGGCTTCATATTCAGATCTACTGTTAAAATCCAATATTGTGCTGGGATGCTCTCTACACCAACCACTGTGGACTAAAATGAATTATTTTTTATTGATTAAATCAAGATTGTTCTATTTTTTTATATGCTTGTTTTCTGAGAATTGGTTGTACTCTTTTGACGTATTTAATTAAATTTAATTTTAAAAGTGTTTTTCATTCAGTGGCTTGACTATATAGCCTTTTTTGTGTGTACTTCTTAGTATTCAATTATAGTGTCAGTAAGTCTTTCATGTTGTCTGATTGGCGACCAAACTAATTTTACATCCGAGGATTAATGAAGTTATCCAAGGTAATCTAATTGTTACATGCAAATACAAGAACCGAGGAAATTATGCTATAAAGAGAATAGAGGAAAATCAAGTTGTTTTTTGTTTGTTTTGTTAAAAAACATCCATGTTATTGTTGCTTCTCTTCCCTATCTGTTGCCAAACCATTTTGGGCATTTTCAACAACATTTGGCAAAGTACACTTGATCCTAGTTGTTCTCTAGAGAGCCAAATTCCAGACTTTTAAGAGGATTTAACGTGACACTCGGTAGTAGTTGTTTACTGACCATTTATGAGCTGGAACAAAGTGATACAAAGCCAGCTGACTGAAGAGCACCCTGCTCCTTTAAGTGCAGTCAGAAGCTAACAGGATTTTATGCAGTAACAGCATTTTCAAAGTCGGTAAGAAAGCAATGAAAACAAAACTGAACAGGTCAAATGAACCAAAAAATCCGTAAGTTTAACTGCCCGAAAGAAAAAAGGAAAGTTTGAACCTTAGGTTAACGCAACATTGCTTGACCTCAACATGGAGATAATGGAAGCACTGGAGAATGAGGTTTAACACATTCAGAGTTGCAAAGTATCAGATCTACACACCAACCACAGAAAAGGCTCATCAGTCCTGCAAAAGCATGCAATTAAGTCCTTCCTAACTTTAAAATAGTGTTGTGGTTTTCTGGCAATTCGGAAACGTGCATCAAAGCTTTCTGTCGGGCCTATTTAAGGTCCGAGTAAGAGCAGTAAGTGTTCACTCGCGTGGCTTTCTGAAAGCAGTCACAAGACCTCAGCTCCAATCTTTGGGAACATTGAGAAGAAGAAGAATTCAAAAAACATCACAAGACAGACTCTGGGATGCTCTGAAAGAGAGCTGGAATGTGTTTTTTCAAATTCTAAAGAATTGGTTAAAAAAAGATTAAGATGAATAGCGGACTTTACAGATTTCAGAATTTTGCTGGGACAGAGGAGACATCTGATTTTATCTGGGGGTTATGGGCTGTGTCCACACTGGTGGGAGTAAAACCACAGGCTACTTTTATCCTTGGTGTCAGCCCAAACCTCTCTTTGAAACGCTTGAAAAATAAGCTAACCAACATGGAGGAAGTTGTCAACACACCGTCTCTTGTTTAAGTGAAGGCGAGAACAACTGAATATTTAAAACCGAGATGTTGGCTATTAACCTTCACTGTCAAAGTGAGTACTTCTGTGTGGCAGCAACGTGAAGAGGCCTTTCATCTCTCTCTGTGATCTTTTTCCTGTATAGCTTATCAACCAATGGAGGTGTTGACATACTGTATCTTCATATCTTCACTGAAGTCTTCATTAGCAGTGACTCTACTAAGGAGCTCAATGCAGCAGATCTGGTATCACCTTCAGCCTTGGTGAGGAAGCATTGTTGAGCCTGACATGTTAACTATTTTCTTCAGTCTTCAGACAACAAAACTATAACGACGAGTCAACCGAAATGCTCACATTGGGTGTTTTGAACACAGAGGGTGGAGAAGACTGAATACCTGCTGTGAAAAAGCACAACGTGTCCAGACTTGTCAAACTTGTCTATTTATCTGACCCCACTCCCTACCAGATGATGGCCTGCAATACATAATTATGTTGTTAGCCAATTCAGGAAGAAGGAAGCAGCTGGAAGACATTTCATAGTTTTTTCTTGTTTTATATGGAAAGTTAACTTTTAAGTGTCAATTGGTGGATGACATTTGAGATGAAGGGAGCGTCTTCAAAAAAGTATGTTGTGTTGGTATGGTAGTGTAATTAGATTTTTTGAGTGCATATCAATACTTTATTAGTAATTTGGTTCCCCATCTGGTCTTGAGAACATCAACAAAGTTTCAGTGGTTCATATTAAATAAGGATTCAGTGCAGTGTATTGCACCCAACTGCTTAAGGGTTTTGAGTCCACACTCTTGAAGCTTCCGAGTGCCCTTATGTTAAGTTTGTACTTCATTTGTAACAGATGATGAAGATCAGCATCAAGACACATAAGGACAGCCACCCTTTCCAATCTTCA
This sequence comes from Eleginops maclovinus, assembly GCF_036324505.1. Lineage (NCBI taxonomy): Eukaryota > Metazoa > Chordata > Actinopteri > Perciformes > Eleginopidae > Eleginops > Eleginops maclovinus. The sequence continues at coordinate 17,476,694 of NC_086371.1, forward strand.
AAATGATTACCTTACATTATCAGCTTCAAACACTACATGTCCTGTTTATAATTACTTCTGAAACATGATGCCATGCCTGTGGGCCAGTCCAACTCAAGTCTGCTGCAACATGATCATGGCGTTTTTTCTCACAGCAGCATATTTAACACTATCTTTTAACAGTTCACCAGCATTTTGTCTTCATAAACAAACAGTGGGAACTATGCACACATTGTAAAAATGTGAAGCTCATCCGTCAAACTCATATGTCTAAACTTTAAGCGCAGGTTCATAGTTTTCACTGAAAATAGGTTTTAGTTGAAATGTTTCAGTCTATGCACACATCTGATCACCACCTACCAAATAACAATTTGGTCATCTTCGCTTCTCACATGTTTTAAACACAATTGTCAAAACATTTCGATCTTTTACGAGAGCTGTGTTAGAGGGGAAATGGTTCACCATTGGACAGAGAAGGAGAGTTGAATATCTTTTAGGGTGTTTTTTTTTTGCCACTGAAAGACACTATTATTATATTGTATATTACAAAAAAAATGCCTGCCTGAGTTAGTTAGCTGAAATTGAGCTTAAATTAAATCAGCAAAAGTGAAAGAAGTAGCCATAGTGGAGCTAAATAATCAAGCTCCACTATGGAAAAAACTGGTGTATATTTTCTGATCAACAAATCCCTTTAAAAGACCCCAACTGTTTATCTATCACTTAGTAATTTTGTAATTCCCTTCCCTCTGCGGCCTTTCTTCAAAAATGGGTCACAAATATATAACTTTACACTCAAACAAAATCATTTTTGAGTAACTAATTTAACCAGCGGAGTAATACGCACTTGGCACTCAAGGCCGGCCCTGGGCATAGGCAGTATAGGCGAATGCTAAGGGGCGCTTCCAACCATCGGGGGCGCCGTCAATTGGGGAAAAGAAAAAAATACATTTTGTAAACTATTAATGATGTTTGAAACTACGCCTACATTGCGTACAGTGCCCACAAACCATGGCGCGTACACTGGTGTGGCTGATTGATTGATTGATATTTCATAGTTTGTTTAATGAATCAGTACAGAAATATGCTATGTCTGGCTTGAGCTATGCAGACCATGCTTGAGTAGGATCCTGTGAGTCATTTTGGCCAAACACTTTACCAGATAGAAATTGCTTGTTGAGTGGGACAGTGATATTTTTAGTAAAGTTTGAAAATGGAAGGTGGATGAGCAGAAATGTGCTATTCATTTATAGTCAAGGTCCCGGAAGGATAGTAGACTCCACTTTCAAAGGTCAATATTTTCAAGTGTAATATCCATGTGATTGTGATACCACTGTGTTACAGCAGCATTTTAGACTTAACGTGTGGAGTTTTTATAGTCAACTGTTTTCACAAGCCATAACTCACTACCTGAGAACCTGAAATATGCTGTAAAAGCAGCCTCTTACTCTTCTTGTGGTGATATTCCTTAATGTTTCAGCACCAGGGCGGGGAATTTGTCAGATGTGCATCTTTTATGATCTGGTGATGATAGCACTCCCTGTAGTGCAGGGAGAGGGGTGCGTTCAGGTCTCTTGCTAGACCTGAGACATGAATGTAAAGAATCCATATTTTGATTTATGTTGTGTCCGGTGGGACTCGGAGGGATCTGCTTCACTGAGATAGGAAGAAGAAGTCGGTGTGAAGAAGAGGTTGGAAGAAAAATCTTGTGATTTATGTGTTTTCTCAGATCATGAATGGACTGCATTCCAATCCCTCTGAACAGGTGCTCTTTTACCTTTAATAATGAACGGTCAACACCTGCTTTAAGATCTCATTTCAAACAACACAGTTTACAGGCACAAGAGAAGACATTGACTTCAGAATAAAATTAGATGCATATTCAAAACATACATTTTTGCACACATTTAACTATAGGCTACATAGTGACGTTTTACTTACTGCCTTCTTTCTCAGCTCTTGTTTTCTTGTGTATGCAATGTGGAATGATTTATTGTGGCTATTCTAATAAGTTCAAGCAGAAAAAACAAATCAAATCTTATATTTGTCCATTCATTTTTGTTATATGACCCTGCCATAACAGAACAGAGGACAAGGAACAGTTTGACATTTAGAAAAATAAGATGAATAGCTTTATTGCAGAAAGTTAAACTGATACAATATCACATATGTGCATCGGTCAAAAGTTCTGAATCTGTTGTAAAAAAACACAAGTGGTTTTAAATGGTGATAGCATACATGCTAGCATGGCGGAGCATTCACTACGTGAGGCTATGCGTCTTCACTGTAATCTCACACACCTCTCTTCCCTTCTCTACTGTTGGCACTTTCTGGTTTGAAACAAACTGCATTTTGTTGTATGATGTGCAATGACCATGAAGTTGAATCTAATCTAATCTCATCTAATGATAGCCTATTTCTTAGCAGCTAGTACCAGCTCAGAAACCTCCTGGAGTGTTGCTTGTTGCCTGTTAACCTCATGGTCTAGCTATGATCTCATAAGACTACCAATTAAAAACAAAGCATCATGTTGTGGTCTGCATATGTTTTGAATTTAAGACAGAGCCAGACTGTTTCTTCCTTTTTTTTGTCTTTATATTAAACTAAGCTTACCGGCTTCTGTAGCCTTAGCTCGGTGTCATAACTCCTATGTAAAATTACAAATACTTTTTTACACTTACTGTAATTTAGTGTTAAATATGTGTGCATGTATTTTGTTTTCTTCAAAGGCAAAACTCCACATTAGCATAATATCCACATATCTGCTGTGTTAATCCAGTCTGAAATTAAAGATTGCAAAAAACTGCAAAGCAACTACCATGATAATTTTGTTCAACTGTGTCCACAACTTTTAAATCAAATTTCACAGGATCCATAATTCCAAAATAGTTTTGGCCTCATAAAAATAAAAAAGGTCCTTCTTAAAAGTGCTGCGGGGACACATTGATACTTCAGAGGAAATTTAGAATAGCTAAGAAATACCCTGTGGTATGAATCTGCAGTTGTTAACATAAAAATCTAACAAAAACAAAGGTCAAAGTTAACTTCTTATCCCCCATGGTCACTTATGTTGATTGATCGTGAGTGTGGAACTGTTTCTGCTGTCAATCCTCTGATTTTGTGGCTCCTAAAGGTCATAGACCAACAGCGTGTCCCTCAACGTCAGACAAACTTGATGCAAATAGACTCCCACAACGGCGCTTCTCATTTCCATACAGTCCTTTCTACTGCCGAACTTGGCATCCCCTGGCAGACTCTTACAGTCATAAATAATTTAAGAGCTCATGAAAAACACTGTAAATTGCAAAGTCAAGTGTTTTTGTTGCATGCGGGCGAGGGGCAATGAAAGGCAAGTGCCGAATATTTCCACAGCACCACTCAATGATTAAAATCAGTCCAGGTGTTTTTTATATTTTTTAAATAAGAGGACTGACAAATGAAATAAAAGAAAAAGTCGTCTCTGGAAAAGTTTGTGTGATATTGCTTGAATAACTGACTATAAACGTACAGGCTGCAGTTCCTCCATTGACAGCATATGGAAAACAATTAAAAGTATAGAAGTACCCTTTACAATGTCGATATGGATCGTCACAAAAAATGTTTACATTTAGTTATTTCTCACATAATAGTCTATTATAAGCGATGGCATGTTTTAAGAATAGACTACAACAACCACATGTGCTTTGAAAGATTTCATTGGCCATTGGTTATGTAAAACATCCCAAAACAGTCACAGCTACTCAACAATACCAAACACTAACAAAGACTATTCAAAATTAGGGCCAGATAAACAGATTTGAGGAAATCAACAATTAACTTTCATGAACTGAAAACACATTTCTGAGACAAAACCATGTAGAACACCCAAACACAAAAAAAACAACAACTGTGCCAGCAAACTGCCAATCACAGTGCATCCCTTAAAGCATATGCTGCTGTACCGTCTATTTGACTCTACATAGGCCCACTATAAACAAAATGAACATCGGCCTGTATTGAAGGAGAATTGAAATTATCAATTGAGAATATAATCTAATAAGTAAATTGTTTACTTCCCCTGATATTGAAAGACCAACCTATGCAATAAAAAAACTAAAAAACATCCCTAAGTTAAAATGACCATACTGTTAACATTTTGCCTGTTTTAGCCTGAAAATTCTATAAACATTTGAGAAAATACAAACCATTTTTGAGAAACAGGCCTACGTTTTAACAACACATTCACAGCACACACTTATATTGTGTTTTAGTGATGAATATAACCAAACATCTTATTATTATAAACTTACTTATCATAGAGTAAACCTACAGCCCATTTTGCCTGGCTGGTAATCCACTTTTTTGATCACAGAAAAACAAATGCCTACAATCTTTGCATAAGGCACAGAGAAATATAATATTTGACATTGTGATGCAACTCTTTTTGAACATAGGCGATGTGATTACTGTACAAGATGCACAGTGTATCACATTTAATGCTCCAGCGCCATTGTAAACATATATAATGAATAACTCTGATGACAAAAGATAATGCAAAAAAACATTTCCTGTACATGCCTTTCACTTTTCATTATGAAAATGTTCAATCAGGGCAGATTACATGAGATTAATGCGGGAGCATTGCCTGTCGTTCATGTTTTGTTTGTTGTCTCTGCAGAAGACTGCATTTATCCCTTGAGTCCATTATGAAATAGCTTTTTGTCACAAAAAATACACTTCAAAGCCCAAAAGCAGCTCCTGAGCAGTTTGGGTGAACACAGATGGATCTGATATTCGTTCTTAAAACACTCAAACCTCGAAGGACATTGTACATTAAATACAAGAGGAGAACATCAGTAGTGGATAGGTGTGAGTTAATATCTCAGGAGGCTTAAGGACTTGGATGAATAAACAAAGACAGGCAAAAAGCACAGAATGTCAGATGTGTTTTAAAATCCTTCCTCTGAGATCGTAATACACCCACTTAGACAAACTTCCCTGCCGTAGGCCTATCATGATAATCTGACAGATTCTTGTTAGCCTTTATTTTGGTGCGACGCGGACTGTAAAGCAATCACTGGTGTTTTACGCTGCATGAGATTAAAGTCTAAAACCATAAGGAAGGGACTGTACTGCTGAGTCTAGAAATAGCAAGAAAACAGACTCTCAATCTGTGCGCATGGTGGACAACCAGTAATACTTACTACCATGAAATATACCATAAAAGGCCTTCTCTCTCTTTCCAATGAAACAATTGCTTTATTAACATAGTAATGGTTGAAAGAAAATGTACATATCTTGTTTTGATCAACACTCTGAACCAAAATGTCAAAAATAAGAACGTATTAACATCAACAGTGGCAGACTGCGTTATATCATTCACAATTGCAACACTTTTTTGATAGTTAAACATTTATTTGTGGGTAAACATTATTAACTTCATTCTTATCAAATAGAAAAGATAAACACCAGTGAATGATACATTTACAACCTGAAATCCCACTATGAGCTTTTATTATTGGCTTGCATTCTTTATCAGCCATCAATATGCCAATGTATAAGCCCTTAATTTATAGCACAGTCTAAGGACGTCACAATGAGTAAAGATAAAACCAAACAACTGTTGTAAAGTGGAATTTAATTTCATGGTGAGCCCTTAGGATGCTGGCTGATAATAAGAAATTCTAAACATATCCATCTGACCATGCTAATGTTTGTCAGTGACTGATCTCAAAGGCTGCACTTCAGTGTTGTCAGTAACCAGCACGACACTTGATGCGCCCTGAAGTAGATAAAGGTTAATGAAAGCTGTCAGTCCAAAAGGGAATAGATTCACACTTCAGCTGCTCCCACAGAGTCCTTTCTCGTCTGTGCATCTTTGAAAGTCAGTGCTGATATTCCCTGTAGGCTCAGAAACAGCCATTTTCCTTTTGAGCAGTCCAACCTTCGTCTGAGCAGTTTCTTTTTCTATTTATTGAAGAAGAAGAAAAAGACACTTTCCATTGCTAAGAGTGGTTATGTAGGGTGTATGTGTATTAATCTGTTTGTATCCATAACTGAAAAAGGAAAATATATAAGATGGAAAGAAAACAGAGAAACTACACCAAAAATACATAAAAGTCAAATCTGGGGTCCCATCCATCAGATAATAAAATGACCATTTCAAAAAAAGGAAAACAAATTGGCAAGAGTCAGTGGCTGGACCTCAAGCATGTGTGTGATACCTCAGATGTGCTCAAGTTGTAGGTGAAAAATATAATACAAACATTATTAATCCTTAAATAAAACTAAATACATAGTAACAATCACTCAATGATTTAAAACACTGTGTAGAAAAACATAACTACAAATATTACATTATAACATATTACCGTCAAATTTATATATATATATATATTATATATATATTATCATCATGAGTGTAGGTAATGAAATATGAGTGAGTAAGTGCATATTGAACTGCAAATTTAAAAAAAGAATTTCACTTTTAAAATACATTTGACTTACGCACGTTTGACTTTTATGCTAAAGCTTCATAGCCAGTTGTTTTTGTTTTGTTTTCGAAAGGTATCAACTTCCAAACGTTTGGAAAAAGCTGCAAAGACATGAGCTCACAGACCACAAGCTACTTCCTTATTGGGGGAGAACATCAACAGGTGTATGTACAAAAAAAGTCCACTCTGATTAGATGACAGTACAGCGGTAATTGGGGTCGTTGGTCGTACTGGAGCCGTCCGTTTTGACCACCGTGACCTTGGAGGAGTGCTGGGAGCTGTAGAGCACGTTCCTGGAGCAAAGACGCTCGCGGTAATTCTGGGCGAAGATAAGCAACATGAGCGGGTTGATGCAGCTGTGGGAGTAGCAGAGGCAGATGCTGATGTTGTAGGCGTAGACGAAGGCGATATTTTGGTTGTTGTTGCTCAGGTTGATCACCTGAATGACGTGGTAGGGCGACCAGCAGATCAGGAACAGGGCGATGACCATAAGGACCATCTTGGTGGCTCGTTTAGCCCAAACGGACTGCTTGCGCTTGACGCGGCGGATGGAGCTGAAGACATGGTAGAGGGTGAGAGAGTAGAATGTGCTGATGATGAAGAGGGGGATGATGAAGCCCAGGATAGACTGGTACAGAGTGTACCAGTACATGTCCTCAGGCCCTTCCAGGTCCATTATGCACATCTCAAATTGCTGCCTGCGCACGGCCTTAGCGTACAGCATGACGGGGACGGTGAGGAGCATGCTGCCCAGCCACACCAGCAAGTTGATGATGATGGTCCACTGGATGGTCCTCTTCTCGGAGGTGGGGTGGACAATAGCTATGTACCTAAAGGAGAAAGAAGATATTTTAGAATGTGAGTTTTGTCAGTAACACAAATGACTGAGGCAACTTCACTGAAGGGTAGTTTTGCTTCAAGTGGTCGTTTTCATTTTTGACAATCTCAGAGACTCAAATCAAGTAAAGGGGGAATAATTACATCAAGTACCATGTCAGAGATGCACTCTCAATATGTTACTTGTGGAGTGGGCAAATAGTATAGTGGAAAATGGACCCATTTCCATTTGGATTATTCATTTGATTGTTTCATTTTGAAGAGCTGCTCAGCTATTTTGGACAAAATTGACAGTCTTTAAGACATTTGCTGGAAATGAATGACCACTTTGTCATCACCAACACTAAGTCTCATTTAAGTGGGGCTAATGAGCTATTTACAGTTCCTTTTTACAATATGTTCCTCCGTATCCGTGCCTGGTTATATTTAGTATGCGTGTAAAGTACTGAGACAGTGACATTCTTGTGATTCGTTCCAGGAAACCTGCTTATTTGCAATTATCGTAGACTATTTGTTAATTTGGTGTCATTTATAAGTTTTAGTGTGATGGTTGAATCAGTATGTGGAGATCAATGCCAAATGTGTCAGGCCTGCAGATGTGCTGCCGCTGATCAGCCAAGCTAAGTTTTAACTGCACGTGCATGTTTTGAACATAACTCGATAATTTTAGCTTCAGAAATAAACTTTTTGCTAAGCTTATAAACTTGGATAATCCACTGCACAGAAATATGGTCGTTTTAATCGGGCATGAAGCAGAGCGGTATCATTTGACCTGTCAAATGGAAAAATATAATCCCTTTTTTATATAACTAGGATATTAAACAATATATATAACAGCCCTATGAAAGGATTGAAACTATAATGATGTTTCTCTTTGTAATGATGGTAATCTAAATGTAAGTTAGCTTTCTCTTGTCCGCTGGTGTGTGAAAGGTTATAATTATTAGATCTCATTTCCGCAGAAGATTACAGCCTATCATTTTTAGTTTTAAAGGCATTGTAGCTGAATTTTTCCTTGATTTCTTTTCAGTATTTGCTCCAGCAAACTGTTGTAACTTTTTAAAACATATAATTAATTAATTAATTTATTGAAAAGGATAGAGCTGAATTTTTTTAAATATCAAGGCTATACTAAAATCTTTTAATGAAATGAAAGACTGAAAATAATAATTTCTCTACAAGTATGATGGAACCAGCAAAGGGGTTTTTTCTCTGCAGGTGATGTTCTCAGAACACAATTAGCTGGTCAAGTGGCCCTACAGAGAAGCATTATACATATTACACTGAAGATGTGTTACATTATAGCTGTGAGAGAAACACCTGCTCCGGTGATAACCTTCAAATGGAGATGTTTATCAGTCCAACGCTTGGCACACAGACTCATTAGAATGTCCTTGATGTGTTCAGATCATAAACATGACACTATTTTCTTTTATGTGGTGAACATTAGGTCTTCATGGGCTGTTGCACAGATTTGACCCGACCCCATTGGTATATTTTCAAATGGACAGTTAAGTGGCCTCTTTTTTAACAATGGCATCTGTACACACACAGAACACTGAGTAACAGGGAATATGTAATACTCAAAAATAACAGAAATGTGAAAAATACATTGTAGCTGCCACAATTATTTAACGAATGATTAGTTAATCGGAAAATGAATTGCCAGCTTTTTCAACAATTAATTAAAAGTTCACTAACAGCCTCTTAAATATGGAGATTTCCTGCTTTTCTCAGTTTTTTATCAAGTTAAAGTAAAAATATATTTGGGCTGAAGGAGCAATACATCCACAGACGTCATCTTCAACTTAAAAAAACACTGGGCTTGATTGATAATTTTTCCTATTTTCAGGCAAGTTATAGACCAAAATATGAATCGAGAAAAATATTTGACATATTATTCGATAGTGAAAATAATCACAAACCGAAGCCCTGGTAGCCTATCTGCTGTATAATCATCAAGGGAAAATAGGATGCTTTAAAAACACATCTTCCGCCAACACCTTGTCATACTCTTAGAATATAACATCGACGATTATTGGCACCAAAATCTGTGATATGGAGTTATTTACCACTTACCGATCAATGCACAACACAGTCACAATTCCCACTGTGGTAAACTGGTTGCTGACATCCACCACCACCACCGCTTTGCACATAAAGTTTCCAAAGACCCACTGCCTGTCTCTGACCAGCTGGTGAATGTTGAACGGCATCACCAGCAAGAACAGCATGTCGGCTATTGCCAAGTTCAGCACGTAGATGTCTGATACCATTTTCTTCTTGCATGCCTTTACCGCGTAGATGACCAGTCCATTGGCTATAACTCCCACTGAACACAGGATGCCATAAATGGAAGGCAATATGTGCATGAAAGTGGCGATGTCGACCTGGCTGTGAGAAACGGGAGTTGGTTTCACACATGACGGGTCAGTCATGTTCCCTGTTTGGTTGTTTTTGCAAAAGTCTTCGGTGTCATTCATCTTGAGATCCTCTTAAAAATCTCCTCGATGTTTTTGTGGTTGTTAAAGTTGTTTTTGTTGTTGTGGTGGCACTCGACACTCCAGGTTGCGTCTGGTCTCCAAACTTGGTCTTCAAACTTGCGCTCTCTCCAAAAGCACGTCTCCTTGAGTGTGTCCTTTGATATCCCTAACACATATTATGTGATTTAAAACTGGAAAAAGCAAAATCTAATCAAGTCTGAATCCGTGAAGAACCATGGTCCGTGGCACATGTTTATCTCTGGAAGCAAACTGTGATTTGCCCATTAACTGTGCGCATCCGCTGTGAGCTTTACCAAACACAGCTTGCGCCTCAGGGGAAAACTAGCTCCCTCCTTTCAAAGATAATTCGCTGTGTCTTGCAATAAGACAAGCAAATTAAAAAAACAAACTACTTCCAACTGATCACCAATTTAAATCATTGAGGACTGTAAAATCAGCTCCTCTAGATGCATTTTGATGCAGTGTACAATTTCGTGCATTCCCGTATATCCACTCTCTGCTACACGTTTGTTAAATAGTTACAGTAAATCAGTTCATTCGGCAAATATATGTAACAGGTGTTTCATGATCAATATATTAAAATTGAGGCAATCCGATGAAACAGAGAGACATCTAATACCTGAAGATATCTGCACAATGTTTCAATTACTTAAAAAAATATATGTGTTTAATGCATTTTAATTAAACAGCAGATGGCCAAAAAGCTTTTAGATATTCCACGTGTAGTTCTTTCCCCCAAATTATGATTAGTTTCAGCCTTTAAGAAAAAAACGGATTCAGGCTGTCTCAGGCAATTTTTTATTTTGTTTTAATTAAATACACCTACAGATAAGTACAGCCTAAAGCAGGCATTTCTAATTAAAATCCCAAGAGGTGCAGTCACTCAAATCTATTTTTTGCATCACATAAACCACATGACTTCTGAGAGGAGCTCTAAACTGACACCAATTTGAAAAGAGTTAGTCCCAGGGTCCCCGATATTTATTTTATTTAAATGATTTCTATTAGAGAGAGTGCATTGTGACCAAAAATAAACAAATGAATTAAAAAAAAAACATTTTGACAGTATTTATGTCCAGTTTACAATTTAAACAAAAGAAAACAGGACATGTTCGGAAAAAGTTAATTAAAATGTGCTCTTTAAAGAAGAGCAAACGGAGCATAAAGCAGCCCTTTTCATTAAATGTGTTTTTGACAGCCTTTACTGGAATAATAAGCTTAAAGTGAGTTTGTAACATTCTCATTCAGGGGTGTAGGTGCTCATCGGTGAGGTTATGGAAACAGGGTAAAGCTCTGTAGACCAGGGAACAGTGAGAGATAGGGTCTGTAGACAGAGAGTAGCAGGTCACTTTCTGTCATCTCTCACTCTGTTGCTCTTTGACTGTCATGGTTAACAATAGATCTGATCTGAATCTATTGAGTGAAGCTACTGTGTGAGGCAGATGTGTAACCTTCTCACAAAAGATGGGATTTGTTGGGGGGACTTTGTTCTGACATCATTAGAAATCAGCTTTGGAGGAGAGTTAGTGAGCCATAGTTTGATCCTACTCAACTGTGAGGGCTCTGCTTGGATCTGACCACAGGTGTGTGAGCTTTCCCCTGACTGTAGGAACTGTTTATTCATTCCCTATGATGCTTCCCTTCTCTCCCAACTCCTGTTCAAAGTGTACCATCATATACTTTTTTTAACACGTCCACTTTCTGACTTTGTGCTATTCGCTCTGATCCAGAACACTAGCTGACCTGCTTTTATTAGCCTGTTGAGCTCTATTGGCCACTGACAGCTAAATAAAAACACAACCTGAATGAAAATCTGATTATTCATTTAGAGTTTATCATTTTTTATCTCTTCTGTTTTTAGTAATTATAACCACAAGATGTTGTCAACAAGTCAAAATATGTTAAGTGGCCAAATGTCAGCAATGTGAAGTTTGCTTTGACTTTTTGTTGCAGACAAAGTAGATTCAGGACAAACAGGGATTCTCAGAGAGGAACAAGTGTCAAATCAAGGACCTGCATTCAGTCCCCCATGATGAAGGTGATCTGATTAAAGTGTTTCCCATCAGGATGACTCATGCTAGCTTTGATGATCTTCTGACATTTCATTTAATACAAACATTATGTGAATGTTATGTGTCCTATATTTTGATTGATGACCAAATAACTGATGACATTCCCATCAAGATAAGCTATACTTTGTGTTTAGTGCTATTTGCTAATGGCAGCATGCTAACACGCTAAACGAAAATGATGAACTATCATGTAAACATTGTCATTGAGATATTGTTAGCATGCTGATGTTAGCATTGACCTCAAAGCACTGCTGTGCTCATAATTGTCATTTACACAGAGGACGCAGATCCCACCACAATGTTGTGTTTTATGCTAAGCATTTTTGTATTCTGTATTCTAGGCTATGCGTTCTTAATGCTCCATAATGCAATTATGTACCAACCCACCACTCTGATCCCCATTATGTGGCTTCAAATCTCATGTATGTTTCATCTGAACCCTTTTGTCCCGACCACTTTAATCACAAACTGACGCCTTCGGCTGTGTTTAAAAGGGCAGCCTCATAGAGCCACTATCATAACTGGACTTAATTTTGGTATTACTGTGATGTGAATACAAGCACACATAATGTAATAATTCTCAACACAAATGATGGTATTATTTGCCAGTTGCTGCTGATAGTTGCTGAGTTTAGGTGGAATTGCTTTGAAGAGAGGAACTGAGTTCGATGAATAAATTAAGAAGGAGGTTTCATATTTTTTCAGAGCAGCCTTTTGTCAGTTTGAAAGTCACGACCAATGACAGCCCTGCTGTGTTCATCCAGGGAAAGGTGCATGCTAATTTCTCAGTGGCAATGATGCATGATGCTTAGAATAATGATCTCAAACTCACCAGCATAGGGAGTCTGGGAGTTAATATTACATTTAAATTGACAGCAGATTAAAACCTTCTCCGGTGCTCATTACTGTCAAATTCACACATATCAAAGCTCACATCCTCAACAGCAAGCTATCAGAAAAATGTAGAGTAATTGGAGCAGGATGCCAAAGACAAGATTTAGCCCATAAAGACTCAATCAAACAATGTAAATCTTTCTATGCACTTCATGACTAGCTCCGTTCATCCCTGTCATTTTTAATGAGTATATTTAAAAGATATACATATACAGTATATCTTCTTTGTTTATTATAAACATATTTTGCTCCTCTTTAGAGAAATACAGTTGTCCACAGCTGTCCATGTGTTGTGTGATTAGTAATTTATCGGTTGCTCACAGCCGCAGTAGATAAAGCATTGTGTGCAATTTCAAATTAGAAATGCCATTGTTCAGTTTTGTGCCGCCTGATGCTGCAAAACAAAGTTGAACTAACTTCACCTGATAGCAGTTAAGTTACGTTATTTTTTGACAATGGTGTCCTGGGTTACTAAATTGCAACCACCTACATTATGGTAATCCTCATTAATGAGATAATGTGCACAGCACATTGACCGGAGGCAGCTGATAAAAGCTGAAACAGATCACAGAAAACCCACAGTATGATGGCATCAGATGAGTAAAACACACGCTACAGCAGAACAAAGACACAAACACATAACCCTTAAAGTGATCAGCACGTGGAGATGAGATACTGGCCTCATTCTTTGTGATAACAATTTAATCTCAAAGCAGAGGACACTGCTTTTTAAACTGAATGTACAATTAGTGCCATCTGCAACATGATAGCACATATTGTTCCTTTTACTGAACATTTTTGTGGCTTGTTCATAACAAAATGGCTAGATTTCATGCCATCCATGTGAATAACAACATTGTTCTGAAGTTAAATCTCCTTCTTTTGAGGTTTAATTCACTTTACTTTACTGTCCTGATGTTTGTTCAGAAATGCAGTACAGTATATGAGGCTAGTGTGCTGTAATCTATACAATATCAAAAGGAGCCAGTTTGAATCAGCTTTAGCCTTTGCATCCGGTTAAAAACACAAGCACAAAATTCCTTTTTTCCACAGGAAAGGGAAAACCCCAAGAAGCATAATAGAGCCTCTTTAAACCTATTTTAGTTCAAGTGGTTTGAGAGAACACACATTTTCTACTACTCCTCGTGCCTCTTTAGTCAGCGTGTAATGGGAGAATGGCCCTCTCACAGACTGGGTGCAGTCTTCAGTACATCCCTTTAGACGGTGAAAGACTGATTTAAAGATCAAATATCCAGGACAAAACATATTTCTCTTTTGGCACATCAAAAAGAGTCTCCAATACATCTGACTTTGATAATAAGCGCAATCAAATGTGTTCATATCCAGCCTGGTTTCACTCACAAGGTTCAAATTCCAATGTTTTCATCCAACCCTCAGCCAGAAAGTGAGTGTGTCTAACTGTTCCTTCAAATTCCTCAAATCGATTTAATAAACTAGTGATTATTCGAGAAAATGTCAAGAAACTTAGAAAAAAAAGGCAATTTTGAAATGTTGAAAAGCTTTGCTTACTTTAATGGCATTACAGGTGACCGCTGAACATCATCGTCTTCCTGCCTTTTTCTCTTCAGTCCTGTTGAGCTCTATTAATAGCAAAGCATATACTTGTCTGTGACATGAAGTTATTTGACAGGATTAAGGAGATTTTATCATTCCTTTCTTTTTGAGAAAATGTACCTGCTGTTGTTCAGCTCAGGTATAGAGGAAACGCAAGGTCAGGGCTGTTCCATGAAGTATGTGAAGTGTATATCTATGACTGCAGCATTTAGAGAAAGTGTTTTTAAAGGGGATGATTCTTCAGTGGGTGCTATGCTACTATGATACATTTTGCAGCAAAAGTGACTTTATTCCTTTCCATGTCACTTATTAAACGCTTTTATCCAAAGCGACTAACATACATTCAATACTGTGGACAATCCCCACAGGAGTAATTTGGGGTGAAGTGTCTTGCCCAGGGACACAACGACATGCTGACCGCAGTAGGGGTAGAACCAGTGCCCCCCTGAAATCAGCGCGCTAACTGCACCACAGCCTCTTTGACTTGAATTCTTGACTGGTTGGTATTACCAGACTTTTTAGAAAAGTTAACTCCCTCCTTCACAGAAGAACGCTTTGAACTTGAAAGCAATAAGAAATGGATTTGTGATGTGTGTTTTCCCAATCGGAAAAAACTAGGAGGAGTTCTTGAGCTTAACGCTGAAAAAAGTTGTTGTTTTTTTTGGTGATTTTTGCAAACCAGTAGTAAGCATCAATATTGTCTTCATCTAATCTAAGTTTCTAAGAAAAACATTTTATAAATACTTTCCAAACTGTGTTAGCATCGCCATCTCCAACACATTTCAAAATGTATGTTATTGGCACCAGCCGTGGCGCAACTGGCTGGGGCACCTGCACAGTACGCTGGTTCGATTCCGACCCGTGGTCCTTTCTGGATCCCACTCCGACTCTCTCTCCCACTTTCCTGTCACTCTCCTATCCGATTAAAGGCAAAAAGCCCCAAAAGATTGCTTTAAACTTAAACTTTTTAAACTTTGTCTTATTTCCAACTAAAATGGTAATTTGGAAGAAATCAAGAAAGTCATCTTAGACATATTGGATATAGAAATGTGAAAGACCTAATTTGGTTTACTAATTTGGGGATAAATATATTTGCATGGAAATTATTCAGGAAATCCTCAGTTGCGTATTTGTGTGTATTTCTCACGTTTTTATTAAACACAGATTTTCTATCAATTTATTAAACAGTTATGAAACAATTTTATTTTTATTTATGCAAAGGAAGTGAAACGGCACCTTGATTTTTTTTTACTTTAAAGAGTTTCGCGATAAAATTCCATATAATTACTTGTTTTTTTCAGTTAATCACATCTTTTTCAATTAACATGCCACCATGACTCTTTTTTACTAAGTCTTTTTATGAAGGGATGTCTTCAGTTTAATTACATAGATTATGTTTTGCTTAAAAAAGTTCATTTTATGTAATTGAAATGAAAAGTGTTAAACACATTATGTCTACAGTATGTGCATTAAAGACACAGCTTAGAATTAAGATCATCATCATTATGTAGATTGGAAACAGAGTAACACTGTCTTAACAGTTTCATGTTGCATGTTACTTACGTTCCCAACGTTACTTCCTATGTTATGCATGCTCTGCTTGAAATATGCTTAATAATAATGATTTGGCAGAAATTGTTTCCCATGCCTTGGAAGCCATTCATCTACAGTAAACAAATATAAAATACCGTGCAGTACATACAAGCGCTCATTCTGTTTATTGTGTTTTAATGGTCCACAGCACATTATATGGGGATCATTTAATTACCTTTAATAGATACTGATCAGTGAGCTGCAACAGCAAGACATATTCCATCAAATCCAAGACCTGAGAACATCCTGTCCTCCGTGTCCCCTACAGTAAAGACGTGGGGCTGAAAACAGTGAGTGATAGTGTTAGTAGTCATCTTTGCAAATGACTACTAAAAGGTGGACAAAGCGGAGAGCTTAAGTTATTTTTCCAAGACTATCTTTAATCGAATAGTTGCTGGTATGCCTAAGGCCTGTAACTCAATTAGGAAAATGTGAACTGAAATGCCTGTTGCCAGAATGTCTGTTTGCGTTAAAGAAAGGGATTTTAAGATAATATGATGATTATTCGTCTGATTTTCCACAGATGTCAAACCAGACATGTTCTAATTTATGTCAGATACGGCAATTGGTGCCTCGCAGATATACTTCAGCCTGTGTTCCGGAAATATCTGTTGATGTCAGAGCTGAGCACAAATGCAGAGAAAAACATGAAGCAACCAAAACAGTAGCCTGCCCTGTCTGGTTCCCATTTATTAGTATCACATGCCTGAGATGTCATATGATTTTTTTAAAAGACAAGATCTCATTAAATGCCCCAGGCCTTTCTTAATGATAATTGTATGCTCTAGTTTAGTGTATATTTAACTCTACGAAAGAGATTGTGCTAAACATTATGTATGGAGCGTTCAGACATGTGATGGTGAACACAATGTTCAATGTCGTGACACACTGTGTGGGGGGGTTTCCCTTTGAAGCTTCATTAACATACAGCATCCCCTTTGCCTATAAAAGCCAACAGGGAATCTGTTTACTTGTAAGTAACCAAAAAAGATGGTGTTTTTTAACACATGTACTGCATTAGCTCAGCTACACTGCTGGCTTTGTGTTCACATTCCTTGCAGATTAAACACTAATGAATTATTTATGATCCAATTTTCACACATAGAAAGAAAACATGTGAATAAAAACGAAATGTAATCCTGTGACTGTGACTACTCTCTAGTCCCAAACAACACCATGGATTCTTTCGCTGTCAAAACACATATAAATAACATGAACTGTGTGTGCTTTCCCATGCAAGTTGCCGTTGTAATGTACAGCTTCCTCTGATTAGTCGCTTGATAAGATTATAGAGCACTACCAGCAAGACACATCTGTCAATGTGAACTGGTGTTGGAAAAGCTCTTCATTAACATCCAATCATATGCAGTACATTATCATACTGTAGAGTTATGTAACTGAGCTCAAGTTAGATGTTTTGATGTTTGTTTGAATGGAAAACCAAATGAGCTTTGGAAGGCGCTGCTCTGGAATGAGTATGACCGTAGCATTTTTATGCTTGTTTTCTTTTGCACTAGCTGCTGGATGACACAGATCTTGTGGCCGATCTTTGGACAATCATATGATCTCCTTCTGCAGCTCCTCCAGGGGATTAAGCAAGAAGAATTCACACAATGTGGTGAATCTGTTCCTTTGTAAAGTAACCACATATCTACTCCGATGGTAAATACCTCACTTTACCAGAGCCTCAATTTTCTGAGAATTAAAGATCATAACAGTTTTCTACAAAGTTCTTTATCTTACAGGCACTTAACAAAGCTGGGCTTTCACCACATTTTATAGTACAGATATTTCTTTCATGTAATTAGGCTGTTGATTCATTTGGAAAAGTAGTGTAAGTTATTAGAAGGCAATACAAAAAAAATGTTTTTATTATTAAAAGTCTATCAAAAGAAAAGTTTGCTGCTAGCTTTGTATCTGCTTTGAAACAAAATATATGAGTCTAGTTTCTTTATACCGACAATGATCATGATTACATTTTTATATTGTCTCTGCTTGCCCTCAAAGTCCAGAGATTTGACAGCAGATGGATGCTTTTTGCTTTTAAAACATTGGTTTATTAAGATGAGAACACAGTTGTCTCTGTGAAGCACAAATCAGTTGGGTATGCTCACTTATGATTTGTCTTATCTAAGAAATGAGATCATATTTCATATGATACATTTCTGATATAAGACAAGCACTGATGGCTTATACAGTGGGGAGAACAAGTATTTGATAAACTGCCGATTTTGCAGGTTTTCCCACTCCCAATTTTTATCATAGGTACTCTTCAACTGTGAGTGACGGAATCTAAAATAAAAATCCAGAAATGTATGATATGATTTGTATGATTTTTAAGTAATTAATTTGCATTTTATTGCATGACATAAGTATTTGATACATCAGAAAAACAGAACTTAATATTTGGTACAGAAACCTTTGTTTGCAATTACAGAGATCAGACGTTTCCTGTAGTTCTTGACCAGGTTTGCACACACTGCAGCAGGGATTTTGGTCCACTCCTCCATCCAGATCTTCTCCAGATCCTTCAGGTTTCGGGGCTGTAGCCGGACTTTCAGCTCCCTCCAAAGATTTTCTATTGGGTTCAGGTCTGGAGACTGGCTAGGCCACTCCAGGACCTTGAGATGCTTCTTACGGAGCCACTCCTTAGTTGCCCTGGCTGTGTGTTTCGGGTCGTTGTCATGCTGGAAGACCCAGCCACCACCCATCTTCAATGCTCTTACTGAGGGAAGGAGGTTGTTGGCCAAGGTCTCGCGATACATGGCCCCATCCATCCTCCCCTCAATACTGTGCAGTCGTCCTGTCCCCTTTGCAGAAAAGCATCCCCAAAGAATGACGTTTCCACCTCCATGCTTCACGGTTGGGATGGTGTTCTTTGGGTTGTACTCATCCTTGTTCTTCCTCCAAACACGGCGAGTGGAGTTTAGACCAAAAAGCTCTATTTTTGTCTCATCAGACCACATGACCTTCTCCCATTCCTCCTCTGGATCATCCAGATAGTCATTGGCAAACTTCAGATGGGCCAGGACATGCGCTGGCTTGAGCAGGGGGACCTTGCGTGCGCTGCAGGATTTTAATCCATGATGGTGTAATGTGTTACTCATGGTTTTCTTTGAGACTGTGGTCCCAGCTCTCTTCAGGTCATTGACCAGGTCCTGCTGTGTAGTTCTGGGCTGATCCCTCACCTTCCTCATGATCATTGATGCCCCACGAGGTGAGATCTCGCATGGAGCCCCAGACTGAGGGAGATTGACCATCATCTTGAACTTCTTCCATTTTCTAATAATTGCGCCAACAGTTGTTGCCTTTTCACCACGCTGCTTGCCTATTGTCCTGTAGCCCATCCCAGCCTTGTGCAGGTCTACAATTTTATCCCTGATGTCCTTACACAGCTCTCTGGTCTTGGCCATTGTGGAGAGGTTGGAGTCTGTTTGATTGAGTGTGTGGACAGGTCTCTTTTATACAGGTAACGAGTTCAAACAGGTGCAGTTAATACAGGTAATGAGTGGAGAACAGGAGGGCTTCTTAAAGAAACACTAGCAGGTCTGTGAGAGCCGGAATTCTTACTGGTTGGTAGGTGATCAAATACTTACAGTGGGGCAAAAAAGTATTTAGTCAGCCACCAATTGTGCAAGTTCTCCCATTGAAAAAGATGAGAGATGCCTGTAATTTTTATCATAGGTACACTTCAACTATGAGAGACAAAATGAGAAAAAAAAATCCAGGAAATCACATTGTAGGATTTTTATTGAATTAATTGGTAAATTCCTCGGTAAAATAAGTATTTGGTCACCTACAAACAAGCAAGATTTCTGGCTCTCACAGACCTGTAACTTCTTCTTTAAGAGGCTCCTCTGTCCTCCACTCGTTACCTGTATTAATGGCACCTTTTTGAACTCGTTATCAGTATAAAAGACACCTGTCCACAACCTCAAACAGTCATACTCCAAACTCCACTATGGCCAAGACCAAAGAGCTGTCAAAGTAGACCAGAGACAAAATTGTAGACCTGCACCAGGCTGGGAAAACTGAATCTGCAATAGGTAAGCAGCTTGGTGTGAAGAAATCAACTGTGGGAGCAATTATTAGAAAATGGAAGACATACAAGACCACTGCTAATCTCCCTCGATCTGGGGCTCCACGCAAGATCTCACCCCGTGGGGTCAAAATGATCACAAGAACGGTGAGCAAAAATCCCAGAACCACACGGGGGGACCTAGTGAATGACCTGCAGAGAGCTGGGACCAAAGTAACAGAGGCTACCATCAGTAACACACTACGCCGCCAGGGACTTAAATCCTGCAGTTCCAGACGTGTCCCCCTGCTTAAGCCAGTACATTTCCAGGCCCGTCTGAAGTTTGCTAGAGGGCATTTGGATGATCCAGAAGAGGATTGGGAGAATGTCATATGGTCAGATGAAACCAAAATAGAACTTTTGGTAAAAACTCAACTCGTGGTGTTTGGAGGAGAAAGAATGCAGAGTTGCATCCAAAGAACACCATACCTACTGTGAAGCATGGGGGTGGAAACATCATGCTTTGGGGCTGTTTTTCTGCAAAGGGACCAGGACGACTGATGTGTGTAAAGGAAAGAATGAATGGGGCCATGTATCGTGAGATTTTGAGTGAAAACCTCCTTCCATCAGCAAGGGCACTGAAGATGAAGCGTGGCTGGGTCTTTCAGCATGACAATGATCCCAAACACACCGCCAGGGCAACGAAGGAGTGGCTTCGTAAGAAGCATTTCAAGGTCCTGGAGTGGCCTAGCCAGTCTCCAGATCTCAACCCCATAGAAAATCTTTGGAGGGAATTGAAAGTCTGTGTTGCCCAGCGACAGCCCCAAAACATCACTGCTTTAGAGGAGATCTGCATGGAGGAATGGGCCAAAATACCAGCAACAGTGTGTGAAAACTTTGTGAAGACTTACAGACAACGTTTGACCTCTGTCATTGCCAACAAAGGGTGTATAACAAAGTATTGAGATGAACTTTTGTTATTGACCAAATACTTATTTTCCACAATCATTTGAAAATAAATTATTTAAAAATCAGACAATGTGATTTCCTGGATTTTGTTTCTCATTTTGTCTCTCATAGTTGAGGTATACCTATGATAAAAATTACAGGCCTCTCTCATCTTTTTAAATGGGAGAACTTGCACAATTGGTGGCTGACTAAATACTTTTTTGCCCCACTGTATGTCATGCAATAAAATGCAAATTAATTATTTAAAAATCATACAATGTGATTTTCTGGATTTTTGTTTTACATTCCGACACTCACAGTTGAAGTGTACCTATGATAAAAATTACAGACCTCTACATGCTTTGTAAGTGGGAAAACCTGCAAAATTGGCAGTATATCAAATACTTGTTCTCCCCCCTGTAGATGCAACAGTGTGCAATGGCTAGAACTTCAAAATAATATTCGTACTTTCTTCATATTTTGGTGACAAAAAAAAACAAAACAGTGGTGTTTGGACTTTGACAACGACTCTTTAAGTCAAGCTGTAGGAAAGGGATGCTTTTTATTGGACAGGATATGGGAGGAAATACTGAATAATTATGGCTTTGGATCAAATGTATTTTTTTTTTGGGTGTTTATGTGACAAACAAAGCTGTTTGGAGCTCAGTCTTTTTCTCAGAAACAATAAGGGGCTGATTCCTGTTTTAAATGAGTCTGTAACCTCCCCTGCCAGGAATATTTAGGCTCTTATCAGCAGCATGTCATATGATTAATATTCTTCTCCATTTGTTTTAAGAATCTTATCAGATGGTTTTTTTTCCCTTTGACTAATGTTTTAATTACTGATAGTAAAACAAAGTTAACAATGTTTTTTTAACCATGTGTGAACACTGAGGGTTATTTTAAGCATGACAAAAATACTTTATTTAGTTTGTCATTAATTCATTTTTTGCTTAGATTGTTGTTAGGATGATTGCTGCTTTAAATGAGGCACAAAATTGATGAAAGACCACGATAACCATCGTATCTTCTGTGTTGTTTTGTTTGTTTTAATATTTCCAACAATCAATTTGCTATACATGCCTTGTAAACTGTCAGCGACCCCCCCTACTCCGCTAAGAAAATGTCAATTAGAGAGACAAATACTTACCAGAAAGAGACTCACGGGCCACCCAGAGATATAAAGCAACTATAAAAACACTACAAATATCAAAAATAACTAGACAGAGCTGCAAAGGGACACAAAGACGCTCAAAATAACAATGAAATGGGTAAAACAACCACAGACAAAAATACCATATCAATTGCAAAGTAACATGACCACAAACACACAGAAAACCACAGAGAGATACGCAGTGACTACAAACAGAAAAGAAAACCACTAAAAAAGGGCAAAACATAAAGTTTGCTTGTCTTTAAAGTCTGTGATGGAGGCTTTTGTATGTTTTTGTACAGGACCAGATGTCTCATAATTTGCCAATGACCCGAGCATCCCCTCATTAACACATGAGACATTAAGCAGAGCTTGAAGAGGCTGAATCATTTGTTCCCAAACTGCAAATACTTGTGTCAAACTCAAAATCAAGAAAATCATGAAAGTACTACAAATTGGTTATGAGGATCTTTTTCATCGAGGGTTTAATTATGTTGTCAACTCTCTGTGTCTCACTGAAGCGATACTGGTCATGCTAATTTTTCATAACACATTTATGAACCCCGGTGCTACATGTCGCTCAGCCTCCTCTCCTTCCCTGCTGTTACTCTGCTTTTTTTCTTTTGAATACCAAAAAGAAGAGAAAGTCAATTAAAAGTGAAGTGATGTTTTGATCTTTCTTTCATTTGTTCCATATTTATTAAAACCTAAAACACTCTCAAGTTCTGAATGAAGAACAGTACTCTTTCCCTATTTTGTGCCATTATATGATTTGTCAGATTGCCCCTCTCATGAGTCTAGCACTTTTGGCCCCTCTTACTTGGATCATGCTCTTTTCATTCTCACTTTATTATGATTTAATGTTTACATTTACATTACATTTAAAGTACTCTACTCAAGTAAAATTATTTAGTTACTTGTACTTTACATGTGTATTTCCATTTTATGCTACTGTGAACTCCTACTCCACTACAATTTCAAGTGACTATTTTATATTCCACTACATTTATGCAGCGGTGGAAGAATTATTCAGATCTTGTACTTTAGTAGAGTATAGGAAAACTCTGTTACAAGTAAAAGTCCTGCATTAAAAAAGTAATTAACTCAAGTAAAAGTAGAAAAGTTTTTGCAAATCAAAATATACCTAAAGCACCAAAAGTTAAAGTACTTATTGTGCAGATTGGTCCATTTCAGAATAATATATATCATATGTTTTGATCATACTTACTAATGTGTTTTCAAAGCTGGTGAAGTTGCAGCTAGTTTTAATGACTGTTGTATACTGCAGATTGTAAATTCACTCAGGGTGTAACTAAACTAATGTCTGATTTAAGTGTTGATTATGTTTCACATCATAAATCAAAATCTGCAAAGTAACTAAAGATATTAAATAAATGTAGGGGAGTAAAAGTACACAATTGACCTCTGAATTGTAGTGGGGTGTAAGTACAAAGTATCAAAAAATGTAAATACTCAAGTAAAGTATAAGTACCTCCAAATTGTACTTAAGTACAGAACTTGAGTAAATGTACGTAGTTACTATAAACCACTGCATTTATGTGATAGTTTTAGATACTAGTTATTTTGCAGTTTCATGTATTGTACAACGCATAAATCAAATCATGAATTCTGACTATTGTGAATTAGAACACCTGGAATATAAATAGTCATAAGAAAACAAAACATGTACACATTAATGGTTCGCTAATTATTATCTTGTGATTACAAATATATTGTTCAGAAAATGGCCTTTGTGCATTGTAATTTCTCGTACTTTTGGGACTTTAATTATCATTTGTTGCTAATACTTGTACTTAAACTAAAATAGGCTGTTACTGTGGTATGAGTACTTGTACTAAAAGATCTAAGGACTTTTCTCTCACTGGTGCTGTCCTCTTTCTTCTGTGAGTGATTGCTGATGAGGATCAGCTGTGTCTGATGATGAGGTAAAGCAGGAAGCTCGTTAGTGACAGCTGGTGGGCAGGTGTTGAGTGGCTCCAATAAGGAAGAATACAAGTTTAAAAATATCATTTATAATAACTGAGTTCCAATGAGCTGCTACGGTTTATGCGTGTGCAGGTTCTGTGGTAGCTTCTGTCCATAGATCTTTTTACGGCAGACATTTTGGCTTGCCATAGCAGGAATGGCAGAAATTCCAAAGTGTTATCATATATAATTCAGAAATGATTGAAAACGATCACATTTCATTTTAGGTGAGCTAGTTTCAGGGTCATCACTGGCATGGCTTTCCCTTAATTGAACTGAGTCATCGTTAACTTGTTTCACCAGTGTGCTTTCCTGCTATTACAAGTCAAAATATCTGCGATTAAAAAAGGCCTATTGGCTTCCTTTCACTTATTTAATTGATTATAAAAGTGTACTCTTGACATACCAAGTGTTAAATCATCACTAAAAGGAGAATCTTGGAGGAGTCATACATTCAGAGCAGAGACTACACTGGCCATGTCACTTTTGCTCTAACGTTGTGAATTTCCCCGATGCAGGACTCGTAAAGGAATTCTGATTCTGATAGGATCTTGCATATTCATATTCAAGAAATAAAAAGCCAAATCAATTCACTTCTCTTCATTTGAGTAGGTTTAGTAGCTGCAGTAGTTCTTCACTATTTATTATGTACTATAAACCAGTGATTAATTTGAAATGATCGAATGCTGTTACGATTTAGAGAAGCAGAAAGCTTTTGTTATCGTTGGGTTGTCTTAGCTAACATGCCATACCAGTTACGAATTGAAATGATGTACTGTCCTGTGGATTTGCAGGCTCTTTTTCAATCTCTCTTTTGTTCAAAAGGGATGGAGCATGACATTGACAGGAAAATTGGTGCGATGTGGGTGTTACCTGGCTGTCATGTTGAGTTGGGAACTTTCCATAATCCTGCTCTTTAGTATTCAGAAAACTATTTTTATTCAGCAACGCGCTGCATAAACAAGAGAACCATAAAGAATACTGAATGTTTGAGTCAATGTTGTCATGTCTTCCAATGTGTTCTGTCTCGTCTATTCTCACCTGTCATGTCTCGGAGCTTTACTTAATATATATATATATGAAAGAAAAGAAAAAAAATCATCAGACTAGATAGATGTGAAGAAATGCAAAATGTGTGGTGTTAACCCTGATGCTCAAGATTAAATCTGTGAGCCACAATAGTTCCGACATCTATAGTCATGCTTTGACAATGTGTGGCACACAAATCATGGACAGCAGAGGGAACACATAGCCTCCATCTTCATATGACTGTAGAGAGAGCGAATTCACTGAAAGCAAACGCCTTCATACAGCAGCCGCAGCGATATGCTGCATTCAACATTTATCTTTAGTGTGCATTCCTGGCATTATCATTTCTATCTGTGCATTTGGTATGTACTGCACAAACAACATACAGGCCGGAAAAAATTAAGAGACCACTTCAGCATTATCAGTTTCTCTTGTTTAATTTTGAATAGGTAAGTCTTTTGAGTGAAATGTTGTTTTTTTTTATCGTATTTTATAAACTACTGGCAATTTTTGGACACTGGAATGGCTGCCATACATGTAGAGATAAAGATTTAAGAAAGCATTGGAGTGGTCTCTTAATTTTCCCGCGACTGTATGTATAATTATGTAACTATATGACCGAGGACTCTGTTTTACAAAAACATTGGAAGTCATTGTTGTAAAAGCTTTTATTATTAGTATTATTTTTATGAGATAATGCTATGAGGTAATGTTGTGTGTGTGCACAGAAAAAACGTGGTTAGGTTTAGAACAAGCTGAAATTGCTGCTTCATGAAGGTCAGGGAGCTCCGTGTCATGGTATGATTAAAGAGGACATGCTCATTTTCAGGTTTTTACCTGTATTTTTTGGAACATTTTTGCATGCTTTAATGTTGAACGAACACTGGAGTATCCACAGGTCGGGGGCGGATATGTGATAAGCCTGCCTGTGACACAGTGAGGAGATCCATGTCTAAATAGCTTATTGGATCCCACTGCGAGGCAGCTGGCAAAAAACTGCCCCAGTCATCTTATTTCCCAGTTTGTGTGTTGTTAGGCACTTCATGTACACAAATGGATGTGTACCTGTACCAACCAAGTTCATAATATTTCTCTTTGAATAATTACGGTTGGGGTACAATCATGGTCATGATAATTTATGAAAAACTGACACTGGACAACGCTCAGGGATGTTTAAGTACGACAATTTGTTTACCCATCCATCCCCCCCAACTTCCCCCTTCAACAAACAGAGTAGAACACATGATAGGGAGAATAATACTCCCTTGTTAATCCTGTTGAGATATTGACCATAGTCAACGTTGTTATCCAGAATCTTATTTAGATAGGCATATATATTTAATTACAGAATCAGTGGCTTGTGTTTTGTGTGGGGTGACATATTAGTGTGTGTCATGGCTGCCTTTATATGTGGAGTCATTCTATTAAATAAAAAGGGCAAAATGTTGTGAAGTTAACAGCCTGCGGCAATCTGCCAAATGTGTGTTAAAGAAAGATAATTACTGTAACAAATGGTCTCTATGATTTAACTCTTGCCTGGTTCTTTTTGACACCACTCTGTAATGACTTGTGTGCCAATAAGGCAACTGATGGAGAACTTGGATTCGCTCTTCTTTAATCACAGCTTCTGAGAAGGCCCTTTTCATCTCTTTATCTTTATTCCTCCTGTCTGGGCTCCTATTAATGTCCTTGCTCCTGAAGACCCATCGATGCACTCGGCAGTGAGTGATTGCCTTCCTGTGCTTTCAAAAACTATAATACATTTGCCAAACTGGCTGGATGTGGAAAATCCATCAGTTAAACTGCAGAGTCATGTGTGTGTAACATTTGGTTACAAATCTTTTAAATTGATTTTTCTTGAAGCTACAATCAAAGTACAAAATCACAATTTATCTTTCTGCCATACCCGTCCCTGTTCCATGTGGAGTGCAAAACCTAGCACTGTTGTACTGACAAATTCTAGTGCTGTTCTTTGTATGTAATTTAGAGTGTTTAATGGCATAGTTATCCTGTTCTTCAGGCTTCAGGGAGGGCACAAATGCTTTGTTCAATATGCCTCCAATTAATTCATCCAGTGTAGGTTTTTTGATGGGAGTGTGAAGAGTGCAAGTGCACATCAGTCAGCTCTCCAGAAATAAACAAAATTCAAACAGTTTATTTTCACCTCCAAGATGTAAAAAGAAATATGTATGCTGTATTGATAGTGCTGGGCCCAGCAGGCTCTATGAATTAGTGCTCACCGTCTCCACAGTGAGAGTTCTCACCTCACTGTAGTGTCTGGGGATTCATACAGTGTCTGTGGGGTTTCAGCACTATCGGTATGCAGCACACGCGCCTGCAGGTCTGCAAATAACTCTGTGATGTGCCCCCCATCCGCCCACCCCGCCCCTTTGTTGATCCATACTTTATTGCTATATTTATGAGTAATACACAGGCTCCAACACAGTCGTTCCAATCAACCGGGGGTTGTGCAAAAAAAATTCTCCACCAGCTATAAAATTTGATTAATAATTTGAATAGGTGCTGATGCAGATGGAGCCGGTGGTCAAGTGGGTTTATCTGATGAGTTTCTAAATATACTGTCCTGAAGTTAGCAGACACCACACTTTTGAAAACAGAAAATCTTCTGCAACTGCTTAACGGTCAGCTGGTAAAATAAAGACAATGATCATGTCAAACAGAATTGCTAGATCCTCGCTCAGCTGCCCTTTCTTTACAAGAGTATACTGCATCAGTGTTAATGGTCACATGCAAATCAACTGTGCAGCCAACCTTAAACATAATCCTCTGTTGATTTCACTGATTTCACCATGGAGATTAAATACTAAGCCTCTGGAGCTGCAGGAATCAATAATAGCTTTTTTTTTTAACACCACAGGGGAATGTTTTCTACGTGACAAGTGACAATCATTTTTGTAATAGACGTTCATCCACCTTGAAATGTGACGTAGGCCAAATTGTAGTAATAAGAAACCTAGCAGATATGTGAGCCCAAGGAACAAAGTTATCTTCTGATATCAAGTCCATTGGAAATAACATGATTACAGCATGGTGCTGTGGATCAAAAATCCATAAGCTGTAGTTATCTTATATCATCCTGAGTGAAGGTCTGCTGTTCATGGTTGCTTTTCAAGTATTCTGGTCTTGTTCTCTGTAGTTAAATAAAAAAAAGGACAAGGGCAACATTGTCCATATATGAAATATCTCAGGGAGAGACCTGGGGAGCATTTATCCAATATACGTTATTTGATTTGATTTAGAGAACATAGCAACATGCCATTAGATTTAATAATTCAATATAGAGATAACAGAAAACAATAAAATGCAGGTAAACTACTTCATCGCCCAATACACTGGAGAAAAAGGTTAGGATTATAGGGCCAAACCCAAAGAACAAGCAAGTGAGTGGCTTTTCAGTGGAGTTTTTTTTTTTTTGTCAACAGCTATCTAAGGGCAGGCTCACTTTTTTTTGCAGATGCTTACATCATGGAAACTTTTAACATTTCCATGGCAACTGAACAAACTCTGGTGTCTACTGGTGAGGACGATGCTGTGATGGGTAAATACAAGGCTCCGCATGAAGATTGTTTTTTAGACCATTTCATACTTAATACAAAACATAATGACATAATTACTTACAGCTGAGTCTTGTCTAACTGGAATGACACTGTGGTGTTTTCAGTGGCGTAGGGAATGCATTTTATATAACCATAGTTCAGATGTATCATATCATTAATTCAAAACTAATAGTAGACCTGATATTGTTTGTGATAAAACGTGTGTGTGTGTGTGTGTGTGTGTGTGTGTGTGTGTGTGTGTGTGTGTGTGTGTGTGTGTGTGTGTGTGTGTGTGTGTGTGTGTGTGTGTGTGTGTGTGTGTGTGTGTGTGTCTGAACACTTTCAGCGTTCCTCCTCCTGCTCCTGGCACTGCAGTAAAAGCTCTTTGGCACTGACTCACTCACTTAATATGCATGTATTTCCCCCTACTGGCCATGACATAATACTGCACAACCTCCTCGCCCCTTTTATTTCCCAGCTTGTGATACAAATCTAAATTACTGCTGCAAAATAGAGATTTTGGCAGATAGTGGACATGCAAGTAAAATGTTAGCATATTTATATAATGGATTGCAGTCAGTGGAGCATATCACTGGCAGCCTCTGGGGTTTGTAGCTGTCATCAAAACAGGCTGAGACAGGCCGGCGCTGATTTGTGCCTCTGTTGTCAGGTGTCCCTGCATGTAATTTGTCCAGGATGTCCCTTTTTGATCCATGCTGCAAATTTGCACTCAAATAGGACGACACAGCATGCAAGCCATTCTTGTAGTGCGTTTTACATTAAGCCTGTCATCCTGCTCTGATGTTAAGCTATTGGGAATAAAACAAGTGGTGCCTCCCCCTCTTGTGGTTTGATGCAACATTACATTGGCTTGAAGTTGCAGATTTTATAACCGTGCCAGTTCATTAGAGCTTTTCATAACCATATTGAAGCTGAAACTGATCTTGGGCTATGCATCACAATCTGAGATTCATAATAAAGATGTAAGTGCATGGGTAGGACAGAGCAGAATATCATAGACACTCTTTTCTGTGAGTGTAATGTGGAGTTATGTGAATGCCCGTGATCATGAAGACAATGTGTGAGAGGAAAGTGAAAAAAAATCAATGTCAGGATTGAAGAGGTTGCCTTATTTCCTTTGGAGTGCAGTGTATTGCTGATTGAGCGTTCAGACCCATTCACAACCAAGATTGCCTCTCCTCTTTACAGGCAGCTCCACAGCTTGGATTGACTCAGTCTCATGATGCTGGTAAAAATAGCTTTATTCTCAACAGGCTAGATTTAATTTAGCAGGCCCATGTCTTCACCGAAAAGCCGATGGAATGAAGTGTATTCATGATAAAGAAGTGGATGGATCAGAATTGTATTATTTTTTCTTCAAAAACAGCACTTTTCAGCCTCGCAGTGATACAAAACAGCACAATAATGTAGGATTTTGCATTCTTAGCATTTGTGTGCATGTGAACAATTCCCCTCTACCATCATACGTCATTGTGCATGTGTTTTCCTTAGACAGTAAAGACAAGTGTTCAGAGTAGGGAATGTTTCTCCAACCATTTTCTCCTTCAGTCTCCTATGAGGAAGCTCCTGGGTTCTGCTGCAAAGCTTAGGTGGCTGTGTGAGTTATGGCATGCAAGCTTTTCGGAAGAAATGATTTCACCCAATAGTGAAAAATATTCACTTTGCAGAACAATAGAATTCCTCCCAGACACTAACAAGATATGAAAAAGCTACAATATAGGACAGACAGTATATTGCACAAGGGAGTATTGGTCCCTCAGGGTAACAGTAAAAAAAAAAAAAGCCGCAGGAAAATGTGTTTTCCCCGCGAATGAAATTGTGAGCAAGGAAGTCTGGATCCATTTTTCCTCACCTTCCTAAGGGCAGTGAATTCATGACTAGTGTTCTTTTTCTCTCCCTCCTCTTGTGTTTTTACATCATTGTGCATGTTAAATTCTCCTGTGTGTTTGTGTGTTGTGTGTGTATAGACTATCGTTGGGGTGAAGTTATGAGGAATGGAATTTATCAAAGTCAGTGGAGCATTATGATGAAGGCTTTGTGAGGGAGTTTTAACCATGACTATAGCCAGGGTCCATGCAAAGTGGTTAGTTTTCTTTAGCTTTTTAATGAAAATTCTCTCAAGATATTTTGGTTTATAGGGTCTCAATATAGCTTTAGATAGATAGATAGATAGAATCGGAGGATGAAACCCTCTTTATTTGTCACATGCATGCACACAGCAGAGCACACACAGTGAAATTAGTCCTCTGCATTTAACCCATCCTAGTACTAGGAGCAGTGGGCAGCTATCGTGCAGCGCCCTTTAGCTTTGCTGTTTCTACTGTCAGCTGAATTGGCCGGTGCCATTAACTGGGAAGGTTGCAAGAATAAAAAATCATTGAAAAGTTTTTTAGCATGCTGAGAATTTCACCAGGCATCTATCTGTTGTGTCCCTCAAGATATATTTTCTATATTCAATTTGTATTTGTTCCATCCAGTTCCCATTTGGAAACTGATTGACTCAGTGCTTCCCCATCCAGCATAATCACCAAATAATTTACCTTGTTGTTATCAACAGCCAGATAATGGAAAATAAAACAAATCCCAATCTCAGCTTTGTTAGGCCAGAACATTACAATCATATGCTTGAGTTGTTTGTGAGGGAACAAAAAGGGAAAAGGAAGAAAATAGTCTTTATGTAATGGTTATTTATGTGATTGCTTTTGTGTTTCTTTACCAGTGTTCTGTATCTCTGTGTCCAAATGACTTCTCATACCCAAGGACAGTCATTTATTCACAATAACCCAGCACATTACCAAAGATGGCACGGCTGAGACTGGCTATGATGTCGTCTGTTCCTTGCCGAATGAGCACAGCCTATTGCCTATGCATTTACAACCTCCAGGTAGAGACCATGATATACAATTGACATTAACTCTCCCACACTTTAAATGGACCAAACACATTCATGATTGCAGCACAATGGCCTTGCGTCGCTTCATGATGGATGATATGCCATCAAAACTCTTTTTTGATGACAGATCTGCTCTAAAAGTTTTTATGCTGCAGGTTTGTCGGTGTAGGGGGGAAGGCAGACATTAGCTAAAAAAACAAGTATGCGTCAGCACTGCTAGCAGTCATGTGTCAGTTAACAGATCATTTACATTCATTTTTTTAGGTATTGTTCAATCTGAAACGTTGCATCAGGCAATTTAGAATTTCATTTTAAACTGGCAGTGTTTAATGAAATCCACACTGCGACCACAATATGATTAGGTGTAATATAATCGCAATTTCTTCAGGAGCGCAGCTGAGATTGTTGAGACAGAAAAAAACATTTAGTTGTGCACACTGAGATATCCTCCTTTCACACAAACAGAAATGAGAGCACATCCCTAGGTTTAATATAGCACACTCATGCCAGGCCCAAGACAGATTCCACAACACATCATTGACTGCTTTCTAAAACCCAGGGAATATATTTTCACATTTATATAAGACTTGTATAACATAATGGATAAGATTATCAGACAAATACTCCACATCATTACTTTCATTATAATAGCAAATGCCAATCACTTCCCAATTATCTTATACTACATTCATCCACTTTCTCCTGCACGATTGAAACTAACAGATTTTTGAAATCCATTAGCAGCTTGTTGTAATACCAATAACATCGTTCTCACCCACTCACACCTCTGGCTATCATTTCTGTATTTGTAAACTCTAGTCCTCTGCTGCTCAACATTCCTGACCACTCTGCCATGGACAGCCTTGCATTTCAGTGCAGAGTTGGGAGGAAGGTCGACATACTGTAAGCCTATCAATGAGCAAACTGTCAGAGGTATTTTTTTTCAGCTCCTTTTGCTCATCAGATTTATAGTTGTGATGCACTTGGCACAATTTAGTTAAAGAGGCCCTAGCGTTTTGGGGTTTTCCATTTCCTCTAGTGTGTTTTATATACCTTTGTTTACTTCTGTAACATAATGACATCAGTATGTAACACTCGCGCTTCTATTGGCTAGCACTCACATATATTGTACGTGATAGGCTTAGGGGCAGGACATGTCAAAGTGGTTGACCAATCGCAACAGAGCAGAGAAAAGAAAAGAGAGACAAATAATCTGAAATGCTAAACTATAAAATGAACTTTCATTTTACTGTGCTTATACACGCTGCAGATTCACAACTCTAAATAGCAAGCCTATTTTTATGGGGAATAACATTTTACACAGTCAGAGTACATAAATATAACGTGAGGTTTATTACAGGCCTGACTGCTTATTACCTCAGTTTACTCAATCATTACCACATGTATTTTTAATCATGCATTGCTCCCAACAACACTGGCCAAGTAAATAGCAGTGCATAATAACCTCCATAATTAATACATGATGAGTTTGTAGAAACACACACAGAAGGTGCATTTAGCTTTCTGTTTTTCTATCCGTCACACTAAAAGGCATTTACATTTTAATCAACATAAGCAAATGGAGCTGGAAAGGAAAAAATGAGTTCTGATCAGCAGATCAAAAACTGACCTCATGCTAACTATGAGGTACTGAGACACTTACAGTAACTGTGTAAATTGGAAGCTGACCACATAAGAGGACAATACATAAGATGTTCAGCCAGGCTTTCTATGGATCTGGAGATCTACAGAGCAGACAGCCCAATCTTATGCAACGGGGTTTCGTTAGGGCTACCCACTGGCATTGATTGATAGTAATGACTGTGAAACAGTGTATTTGATTAACAATATCTGATAAGCAGGAACATAATCATATGCTAATGAGGGGCACTATTATCCATTTTGGTTTTCCTCTCTCCTGTAGTGTGTTATATACAGTAGGTGTTTGTCCTCCAGAGGAAGGCTGTTGTATAGGTTTGTGTTAAAATACGGTTAAGAGTCATCAGCATAGCAATGTAAAAGAAATAAAAGCATAAAGTAGAAATGATTACTCATAGTGAGGGATAGGCTATGACAACAAATATAATGGCTTTTGCAACAAAATAAAGGGCAAAGAGACTGAACATCTATTTAAATGTAATTTTCTTTTAGTTTTATGTTCTTAAATCAGTGAAATTCCTTATTCAAGCCACCAAATTGCCAAATAGAGACCTTACTGTGACGTCTTACATAAGATCGAATTAGGCCAAACTAAAATTCTTCTCTCACTATTCACTTTGCTCTTTGTGTGACTTTCAATATCAAGAAAAAAACCTTGAGCAAATAAAAGGAGGAATAGAGACGAGTCATCAGCGCAGAACAGAGGTTTACTGAGCTTTAAGGTCATACCTTTTTACACTTAAAACCTCCTTCACATACTGCTGATCAGCGTCACTGTGGGCAGGTTTCTTCAGACTTTTAGAGGAACTTATGAGTTATGCGTTAACATTAACACATTGATAGATCATTGTATGGATACCTCCACCTACTGTGAGGACAATCGTTGCCATAGTTTCTCTTTAGCTGTAGTGATGAAAGATTAGAAAAATATTTGTTGAGAAAAACTAAGCATACGCTTGAGACTTTCCAGCTGTTTGTGGTAAGAGTCCACTTGTCTTTATTATAAATGATGTAGCAGTAAGTTACATCTAAAGCACAATATACATGTAAAACGTAAACTATCGTACATAGGGTGTTGACAACTATATATTTGTCACGGTATGTTGTAAAGTTTAAAGAGTGAGGAAGGACATAAATGCTGAAAAAATTAAATAACTGAGGAATCTGTCAAGAGTATTAACTGTCCTTTTACTTTTTCATTAAGAGATTAGGTAGCGGCTCATCTTTCTGTATAGAATGGCATCTGCTGACGAGTGAAGGGCACTTATTATGAAAAATGTGTTGACTCAATCTACCAGCTCACAAGACGCCCACACACACACACACACACACACACACACACACACACACACACACACACACACACACACACACACACACACACACACACACACACACACACACACACACACACACATATATATTACTGACGTTGTCATTGAAGCTGGTATTGAATCATTTTTAAACAATAAGAGAGGAAATGTCAATATTTTGTACACGTCCATATGGAATGTCAGTATGCAACCCACTAATGAAATTGAAGCGACTCATGCTACATTGCCATAAATCCATATCAGATGAATTCATGCTGACGTTTGCCAGTAGGGGGCAGAAAATCAGTAACTGCTACACATTCAGTCACAAATTATGGCCTTACAGTACATATTAGCCAACAATTGCTATGCGAATATTAATCAGATATAGGACCACATAAAGAGTTATTTAAATGGTTTTTTTTCCCCAGGATAACTGATGCTTTCGATTCATATTAAACTGCTGTGAAAGATTATCTGGATTTGTAGTTGCTAGGTGTTCAATTTCCTTCAACAGCAAGTAGCTACTTTTTTGTTTTTGTTAAATTTGAGCGGCTCCTACTTAACCTCTCACTACACGTGTGGGCTGATAAACCAAGGCAATGAGCAAAAACAGCCTAAAAAGATCTGCCAAACTGAAGAGTATTGATTGTTCATGATTTTGAGTAACACCCTTTCATATTAAGCATATTTTGATGAATGTTACCATCCAAAACATTGATTTATTCATGTTTAGAAAAAATATCTTCACTCTATGCATTATTAGCCCAATTAGCCCATTCATGTGCTTGGAAAGCAACTGGATGCAAGGCAGCGTTTGAAGAGTGTCTCCTCATAGTGAGCATAGATATCTTTTTAATCAATTCTCTGTTGGCTTGAATGAGCGTTACGTGGCGGTGGAAGCAGACCTAGACATCTGTTGGGATACATATTTTATAAGCAAGCCCTTCTTGCAGGCATAAACTCTCCAATAGTTTATGAAACATTTACCACAATCAGTGAAATGAAGCTGAGCAATCAGCAAGAAATGAGTGGAAAGGTGCAGACTGGGGCCCTGCATGTGAGAAAGGGGCCAACCAAAGCTCTTTGACACACACGCAACAGGGGACCTGACGCTGCAACACCCAGTCTGCAGATTCCTCACATATTCCTGTGCTTTGATCAGTGGCTGCTCTTAACTAGCCCCTCTCACTTTGCAATTTCCTTTTATTCTGCCCCTCCAAACCAATTTTCCCTTGCTGATTCTGTAACAACACAGCTGGGTCATTCCTCTCATCCCACTTGTTATTCTCATCCTTTCATGCTTCATGCTTAATGGTTTCATTATACTTAAGGAATGACACATTTTTGGATAAGTGGCATTATATTCGTCACAGACAGGCTGTATTTTTTTCGGGCTTGTCTCCTGTCACTAGATAACCTTGGTATTTTAAATGGAGCAACAATAGTTCTTTCTCGGATGAAATTGCAATATGACAGTCTCTTTTATTATCACTTTGTCTTGTCTTTGTCTCTCTTCAAAGACATGTCAGCGCAACAGTCAACTGTAGTTTAACCCTGGGATTAGTTTCCACTGCCATGTATCCTGCTGTGGATGTCAACTCTGTCACACTAAATGTAAACTGACAGGGTGCTTTTTCTGGACATTTATCCTTTTCCTCCAGTTGAGGTTGTTTGTACACATCAGAGTGTGTTTGGAGGACATTCAATACCAGGTCACTAAGTAAAATGTCATTCTGCAACACCTCTAATTACTGGACAAATGATTACAGTTTGTCAGTGTCAGGACCTTGGCATTGAACCCATGTCAGACATCTGAATTGTGTTTGTATTCACAGAGTAGAATATTAGAGATGTACCATTACAACAACAAAAATCTGGCTGAGAAATAAAGGTATTTTCCCCTCTACACCTCCCTTTGATCAGATAATGAAATTCTGTCAATTCGGTTTTTGTTTTGCTGTATTCTGAACTTTAGTGCCTGTAAAAACTACCATCTGTATTTTCCTCTTCATCGCAGACTGCAGATTGAATATAACATTTGAAGTTGTAACACTGACACATTATCACTTTTTTGCGACCTTGGCAACAAGCAGTTGCTTTTTTCATTTGGAGTTCTTGCCACCTGATGAAAATATATCCAATTTTCACTCTCTTTTAGCTCTGGTATTGGTCTCTTTCAGCTCCTGAGGGAAATATCAGGCTCATGAGCTGCTAAATTCTCAACTGTTCATCTGCTAGTTACTAACTGTGTCAGTCTGATCCTAAAAGGACTGGGGGCAGTGGGTTTTTAGAGATTTCTGTCTGTGAAAAGGTGCCTGCTGCAGCTGAATGCGACGCTATAAGAGCAATGAGAGTGAACCAAACAGTAAAGCTGTTGGTCAGACGGCTAAACAATAAGCCGGAACCTTCTATAAAGCCCTGTAAAGCCGAGAGGAGCTGCAGATTAAGAAGATAATTCCCTGTCGGTTCTTTACCACAAGCTACTCCTTTCACAATGTCACATTGTTATTATTAAAAATATCGATTAGAGCTGCTTAAAGTGTCTCAGTAAGTTACGGATATTATTGTGACTCCATGGCTGTGTACCGTGTACAATATGCATTAGAGCTGAATCAATAAGTCCATTGATGAAAAATATATCTGCTAATTTGACAATAGATTAGTCATTGGAGTGAGTTTTTGAAGCAAAGATGGCAAAACAATTCACTGGTTCCAGCTTTGAACATGTGAGCATTGAAAGTTGTTTTTTTTAAAGTGTTCCATTACAGTAAAAATAAATAACTTTATTTTTGTTTACAGTATGTTGGCCAAAACAAGCCATTTTGAGTTGAATTCATAGCTAGAATTGTTATGATGGGCATTTTTTATTTTTAGCTGCAAAGACCAAACACAACAAAAAAGGTAAGTAGATGAGTAGTACATTTAGTTTCAGCACTAACATACTCATTTCACTTGTGGTGTGTGGAGAAGGCAATCTGGTGTTAAAAAATCTGTTAATTAAAACTGGCCAATCTAAGAAATCTGTCCATTGATTTTATGCTACAACAGAATTTATGTCTTCTTATGAAATATCATGAACTTTTGATAACAGACGCATGGGATTCCCCGTTATTGGCAACATTGACGTGTCAAAATAGAAATCCATAAATCTCCCTTGACAGTGCATTAAACTGGACACATCCCCATGATTGATTAGACATCCAGCTGACAGATACCCAGCGATTGTTTACTGTGGTGGACCCTGGCAACGACCAGGCGTTTATTGCTGTCTGGTCCAGCAGTATTTCAACATTGCATCTCACTCCTCAGAGCCATCAGCAACAGTGCCGCCGCTCCCATAACGCGCATTACGCGCTGTGCGTAGGGCACCAAGTGTCGAGGGGGCACCACCAAAAATAGCCTAATGAAAAATCGTCATAATAATTATAAGGCCGAAATTATTTCAGTAGACTATAGAAATATGAGGCACTTTTTAGGCATACTACTCAAAGGTACCGATGGTGCCCCCCTCTCCCCTCCCCCCTCCCCTCCCCACTCACTCATCACAACTCATAATGTTTTTTTATTGGGGGGGGGGGGGGGGGGGGGGGCATCATGAAGGAATTATGCTTAGGGCACCAAAATGGCTAGCAGCGGCACTGATCAGCAAGCAGCTTCACAGCAAACACACACTTCCCAGCAAGCGGTGATGGTTTGTTACCCAACTGCAGCAAAGACCTACTGTGCTTGCCTCAGCTTTCGCTTCTTCTACTAACTGATGTTTTCACTTGCAGGTATATTGAATTTGCAGAGAAAGTAATGGAAAGAAATGTCACTGTGGATAATTTATGGGTAATTATGCATCACACTCTGACGATCAACATTTTTCTCAATTCCCTTCAGGTTTGCAAGTACTTTTAGAGGAATAAAATCTGCTGTTTACCATGTTGTTATTGGGAAATGTTAGGCATGTACAACATTCAATGGATAATTACTTTGTAGTTTGTGTGTTTTTTATTTCATACAAGATTTTTGCATATGAGTGGCTCAGCTTTTCACCAATCTCGTATTCATTATTCAAAACATAGCAATTTTCCCGAGATGCTTCTTGAATTTTATATCCTTTAAGGTGGGAGATGCGTTTTTCCTACCATCAGGTGCTGCTTAAGCTCGTACACCTCATTATCCGTTTATATCACAGCAGCACATCAGGTGAAAGTGTCTGACAACATCTCCAGATGGAAACCACAAATAAACGATGATAACGGTGACATCCTACGCACCAGGAGTCCTTCCATCAGAAAAAATCAACGTCAGGCCGATGGACCACCGCTTTCCCTCGCTGCTGTTTCTGAAATGTGCTAGAATTTAATGCTTTCAATGACCCATGCTTTGCACTGTATCAAAAACAAGGCGCTGCCAAGTACACAGAAGGAGCAACATTATTTGTTGCCTGAAGAAAACATGTGAGATTGTGATTGCATTTGTGATTTGAATGTAGTGCCCTACTAATTTCTGTTTACATTTTCATTATTCGTTAAGTTGTCATATTTCCTATGTTTTAGAAGTCCTTGAACTTCACATTTGTATTGGTGGCAGAGTTCAGTGTTTTAACCTTACCGGGTTTGAGGAGAGGGGGGACTTAGGTCGGAGAAGCGCGAAAAGGAGTGATTTATGCCAAAGCTTTACTTGATGGCGGGTCTGAAGTTGGTTGGCAGAGCTGTCAACATATGACTTTGATCTGAAGTATCGACCTGGAAAACAAAACATCGATGCGGATGCATTGTCGAGGCCTCATGCAAACAGCAATGTTCCTTGTGAGGATGAAACCATGGCAAACAGCACCGTCCAAGCTTTCTGTCACATGTCAGGAATAAGAGCACATCGCCATCGAAATTGCAGAGCTATTGACCTCATGGGCTCATCTAAACATGCTATTCCCAGAGCCTACTGTAAGATGTCTTTACTAAGCTCTCAGCAGCTGCCTAAAATGACTTCAGCTGACATCTCAAAATCTCAGCAAAATGACCCGAGCATTGGAGAGGTGTGGCATGCTGTTAAGCAGAATAGTGTCAACCATGCCAATAAAGGGAAGCATCTAGATGTGTCAGTGTTGCTGAAAGAGTGGGAAAAGCTCAAGTGTTGTATAGATTGAGTAAGCCACCAAACCAAACACTTCGACAGCAAATGGTACTCCCTCAAGAGCTCAGAGAGACTGTCCTCCATTCACTACATGACCAATCTGGCCACCTTGGGTTAGATACAACTTATGGGCTGGTATGAGAGAGGTTTTATTGGCCTCGGATGAAAGTGCAGATTGAAAAGTACTGTAAAAACTGTCCAAGGTGTATTCAGAGAAAAACACTGCCCAAGTGAGCTGCTGAGCTGTCTCATCTGAACAGTGATGGCCCGATGGATCTTGTTGGCATGGATTTTCTGACGATTGAGCCAGACTCCAGGAACATCTGCAATGTGTTTGGATTGTTTCATCGGGGAGATATGTCTATGGATCGGCCGTGTGGAGGGAATATGAGCTCCATCTAACGCGCCAACATGGGAACCATAACTGACTAAAATCCCGGGTACTTTAATTTCTTTTGTTTTGAACCGAGTTGTGGAATATGTGTTGTTGTTATTAAGTTGACATGTTAATAAAGTAAAGTACAGATTGACAATCATTTCCAGTACAGTGCAGGTATTTCTGATAATGGAATATTTCTCTGATGGTAATCAGAGTGGGGGCTCTAGAGCTGATATTTGGAGTTGCATGGGAGATTTATTATTTTGCAGTATAGCTACGGTCTATCTCCGTGCTACCTGAGGGCTTTAGTGACCAAAGTGAGAACCCTAGATAGGAGAGCTTATAGTAGATCCCACCACAGCTTCTCCCATGCTCGTAGTACTGTCCTGAGCTAAGTGGTTGGGAGGGCTACATGAAGAACATTTGATTGTACAATAGATTGTGTGAGGTAGCTTTTCGGCAGGCCAGAAAACAAACAAATGTTTGTGGGAATCAGTTCTGCATGAGCAACAGAAAAAAAGAGAAGAAATACTGCATTTCAACGAGACATCCTATCTGTGTGGAGAGTGGGAGGATGTGCTCATTGAATTACTACACTTCTGCTGCTGCATTCAATGAAGAGCTTAGAGCATCGTACTTGGTTTGAAACGTTTTTATTCAACTAAATATGGCGTAAATGGCGCTGTGGGTGAGCTGTAACTAGTTAACAGGCACATCTTATCATTTCCAATGAATCACATGGACCCACACAGGTCCTGATGATGTCATGGCTCTCTGCATCATTAATATTGAAAGGTCATTTCCCCCTACTTGGAAGTCGTGTCCATCACATGTAGGATTCAATTTCCAATTTGCCACAAGACTGCCTGGGTCATTCCAACTATTTATCTGGGAAAAGACTTCCTAACAGTGTTTTAAAATTCCTTTGGAAATTAGCTGACTACTTCTTTTATTTTTCCTATAGAGCCTTTTAATTGGAAAGGCAGCACAATGTACCATTACTGTTTTACTGCTGTGACGCACTCACATTATTTTAGTGGATCGTTTTTTAAAATTGACTAAAACATTTTTTTGATGTTTAAAGTACTGACAATGTTCTCATTTAATAAATATAAGCATATGCTTTGAGTTAATAAAAACACTCCACTACATATTGCAAAATCCTCTGACTTATATTCCAGCCAACTACTGTATATTTTAGAGTCATGAACACAGATTTGTTGCAATTCTTTGAAGAGTGTTTTATTTCTAACATAGGTGACCTGTAGTTCAGCTTTATTGGTACATTAAAAGTCACAAGCAACAAAAAAACTGCTTTTCTTATTTCACCAATCCAAAAACTGCCTTTTCTGCTTTGTAGTCGTCTAATTAGGAACCTAAGACTCCAGAGAAACGCATAATGAGTTTTGAAACCGCAAATAGGTCTTTATATCTAACAACCCTAAATCCTTCTATGCATTGTATTTGATTTGTATTCCATACAACTTTCCTTTTTAAACATCTGAGGACATTTGATGATGGAATGCTTTTTCATTTATTCAATTGACAAATCAAAGCAGATGTATTTATGTCTAACAGACTCTGTGAAAAGAACAAGGGATTACTTGGATTCCAATAGTCACAGATTCCATTTTTTGTTTTTGCACGTGGCACGGGTGCTCTCAGAGGTTGTTTTAAAAAATATAGAAAAGCCATACTGGAATTTCTATCTGATGTTTTATATATTGTCACCTTGTGCATATTTAGTACTGACATCTGCAAAGAACACACTGTAATGTATATACCAAGCACACAGGCCACTGCTTTTAAAGCTTTTGATTGCAAATGTATTATGATTTATTTTGTGGCTTCCTCCACATTCTTCACCTTCCTTTTAGCTTCAATCCCATTTTGAAAGCGAGAAATTAGGGCAGTAGCTCCCTGGAGAATTTTGGAATAAAACAAGGTTTCTGGAATAGTGTGTGCACTGTTAATGACTCACCGGTGGGTTTTCAATCTGTGGTCTGCTGGTAATTGCATTTCAGTCAGTGATCATTGATTATGTAAAAATGATTATGAACATGCAATTGTCTTCCCGTTTGTGAAACAGATCCGGAAACAGAGGTGATATGATCACCAAAAGATTGCAGGGAGTGCCGAAAATCAAATCATACAGAAAAGTCAACATCACGTCTTTAATCAGTCAATCAATTTCATTCAGAGCTCTGAATCACCATGCAGGATGGTCACAGTACATTTCATGACAAGCCAATGAAATAATAAACTTTAAAAAGTAAAAGAACCCCATAAGCCATAAATGTTAAAGGGATGTTAATAGGGTGGTGATTCGACTTTGTTATGTGGTTGGCTGCAATAAATATAAAGGACAGAACACAGAGCAAAATCATTTATAATAAAACAACCACATTCAAAACATCAGTGTTAAAGGGATGTTAAAAAGGCTCTTGGCTTGACAAAGTTGAATAGCTGCATTGAAGTCAATAAAGGTAAGTTATTACTCTTGATTGAAAGATTTTTAATGGAATGAGATTTTTTATGTAATGAATTTGGACTCGAGGTAGGACTTCAGCCAACTCAGAATTCAAACATTTCCAAATTCCCACTAGAAAAGTCAACGACACTCTAAGTCTGTTGTATACTCGGTGTAAATCCGTCTACCGTGGCTTCATGAAGAAGCAGCTGTCTGATGTCAGACAACAATGGACGCAAACATTGTACATGGTAAACCGTAAACTTAAAGGCCAGTATTTCCATATGTTTGATACATACTATCCCATATTTGAACCTGTTTTGTGTGTAAAGTGATATCAAAATATGTTTATTTGATAACTGCTAACGGTAAACAATCCCTGAAACTTATTTTGTCTGCTCAACAATTAATTTCAACAACAAAAAAGTGCCCCCTAACATAATGTTAATAATAATAGTACATTCATTTTATAACCGCTTATACAGGTGCTCAACGTTGCTTTACAGAGGTACATAAAAAAAGACAACAAATAAAGTAAAAGTCACATTAAAATCGAGCAATATAGCAACAATCACACATTAAAAGCCAGTGTGAAGAGGGGAGTTTTTATGAGTTTCTTGAAGGCGGTGAG
Organism: Eleginops maclovinus; assembly: GCF_036324505.1. NCBI lineage: Eukaryota > Metazoa > Chordata > Actinopteri > Perciformes > Eleginopidae > Eleginops > Eleginops maclovinus. Next base: position 17,519,799 of record NC_086371.1, read on the forward strand.
GTCAGTGCAGTCTCTGATTGGTTGTGGGAGTGAGTTCCAGAGGGAGGGGGCAGCGACGGAGAAGGCTCTGTCCCCCCAGGTTCGGTGCGTGGTGCGGATGGGGATGGATAGGAGGTTGGCTTCTGATGAGCGGAGGCAGCGGGAAGGGGTGTGGTGGTGCAGCAGGTCTGTGAGGTAGGATGGGGCCTGGTTGTTTGGGGCTTTGCGGGTTATGAGGAGGACTTTGAAGTCGATGCTGGAGGACGGGAGTGATGTGGTCTGTGATGTTGAGGCTACACTGCTTAGAGTTCATTTGTGTGTACACTTGCCAAAGAAACATCACTTTGTCAGTCAGCCATAGTTTTTTCTTTATATTTGGCAACATGTCAACGGGGGAAATGCCAATCCTCATCTGTGTGTAACGCAGCATAAAAACTTGAGATGGCCACTTATAGATCTGAGTTTCCTAAGTAAAAACAGAAAATCTAGGGCGAAATTATTCTGTATCAGGGTTACTCAGTGGTCCCACAATGACATGTGATTCAAATACTTCCTGCACTTCTAAAGCAGAGGAGATGCCCCACACCAGAGCAGAGGGCAACAGTTTGTTTCCGTGGCGTAAACCAGCAGGAGGAGCTCACGTTGCCAACATTAGCAGCAGTTGAGAGCTGCAACCTTCTCCATGGTCCAATCAGATTAGCAATGCTGCCTTTTGACACCACGGCATCACTGTCCCAACGTCTAACTGTAAACATGTCTAATGTGTCCTCCCATGGGACTTTTTGTGAAATCACTGTGATAATGTATGTTTCTTTTCACCTCTGTAAGAAAGTCATGGTGAACGGCTGCTATTGAGGATAATCATTAGTGCTGCTGGCCTGTTGACTTTCTTTTCCACCCCTTGGGTATTGCCGTGGGAGATTGACGCCTACATTGCACCACACACATTTCTAATCATTGAGGTACAAGGTCTTCCTCGGGACGGGAGAGCCAGCAGATGACATCATGCAGCTTCATGGACAGCTGTCAGTCTGAGTCAGGTGAATGGGGCAGACTGAAAGTGACTGTGTTTGTTTTGTCAGGGCTCAGAATTCTCCTTAAGTGAGGCAACTTCCAGTTTCGTCAATGTCAAAGTATGAGTAACTCTGACAGGAAGCACAACTGTACAGTAAGTTGCATGTCTGCCGAACAATAGATAACACAATTATGAAAGAAGCTCACCTGTGGCTCTAATCAGGAGTGTTTCTCTTATCAGCATGGAGCACTGCCAGGACTGCAATTCAATAGGACATTGTGTTTCCTGAATGGAAATGTAAAACTAATCTATAGTATAACTGCAGAAAGATTATAAAGAAAACCTTTAATAACATTAAAATGTATACTTTTTGTGTTTAGGAACATTACATTATGACTACAAATATGAAGATAACCTATACATGCTATCTTTTCTACTGTTGTAGCGCCATACACTGCAAACAGATTTGCTCATTATACATTCAGTGTGTGACAAACATGTGCACTTCCTCATAATGAGAAGGAATTATTTATAGCATGCTGTGCTCCTATCATTTGTCGGGCCCAACAGGTACAAAAAGATTGAAGTTCAAGGGCACCCAAACTTGTCCTCCCAGCAAGCTGTTACTTGGACAAACATTCATCATTCAAGCACACAATTGCACCAAATATAATCCCTCTTCACTACACGGTATTAATTGGATAAACAAATCTCTGCTACACTGTGAAAGGGGCAGGTCCCTCTGTGTGTCTGAGTGAAATTAATATTGCACAAGATAGTTCACTGATGTTACTCAGTTTGCAGGGAATTTGATATGCCCATTTAATGCATGACCCTTCAGTTTCGGCATGGTCAAAACTCTGTGGGGAAAAAACAATTACTTGGCAAATTATTACTGCACAAAAAAAATATTCAGAAGCATCTTTCCAGAGGATGATTATATTCTGAGGCCTTTGTTAAGAGCTCTGTGAGTACATTTGTAAGCTTGTTCTCTTCAGGACTGTAATTCATGCTGCACTGGTGCAGCTTCTTAATTAACACCTACTCCAGCCAACAAATAGAAGTGTGTGAGTTGTACTTGCCTGCAGAACAAAACACCATTGTTGTTTATAATGTTTTTTGTGGCCACAGCTTTGAATTGTCTGCAATTTTTCTTCGCCCTTTCTACACATATATAATTAGTGTTATAACCTTTCTACTTTCATTGCCTTGTCATATTTGATTACATGTTTTTGTTTGTAAATAGACTTATCTCTGCACAATGAAGTTGGCACCCTCACAAATGGAAAGGTGCTAAAAGGATGCGGTCTGAAAAAAAACAAAACGTGCCAATTTAACAGCATTTCAGTTACTTTATGAGATAAAAACTATTAGCATGCTACCACTGTTTAAAGAGACAGTAAATCCATTGTGTGTGTGTGTGTGTGTGTGTGTGTGTGTGTGTGTGTGCGCACGTGTGCGCACGCGCTTGCGTGCATGTGTGTGTGTCTGTGTGGAAAAGTGAGGAGGGAGGGGTGGCACCTGGTCTCTTTAGATAATGTATTTATGGCTTCCACACTTCATTAGACCCAAACCAAAATACTTGGCTCTTGAATATGTTTATCAAATGTCCCGATGTTATTAGTCACAGCTGCAAACCATAAAGGTCTGACAACCATATACTGATCATAGCTTATACGTTTTTTTCTTGACCTTGTATTTGTAAAATGTGTGGCATCTGCAAACCATTTCTAGCAATGTGAATACAAATATTATTTGAAATGTCAGTGCTGCTGAAGTTGGATGTTTATTATATATTAATAAAATATGAGAACACAAAGCTTCAACCTGCTCATCGGTCGTGTGCACACGATGATGCAGCAGCTGACTTTTGAGCACCTTCTTTCTCTGTGGTCATGTCCTGAATTTGTTAAACCACGTTTGAACCCATTGACTATAAAACACTGTGGCGTCAAACAAGTGTGAGCATAGGACCAGCATCTGTGGAGGAACTCCAGGCCTGAAGGGGGCAGAGAGAGCTCACCCAGACACTCAACAGACAGGATGCAACCCATGTTTCTGGAGGGACCGATTTCACCTGCGCACCTCTAATCAAGCATGAGTATAAAATGTTTGGAGTTAGCTCGGCGAGCCCTCTTTGCTCGGTCTCCTCAGCCTACTGACAGCTCATGTTCAACCACAGACGCAACGTATGGACTTCAAATATTTAGTTTGAAAGAATCATTTGTTTGCTGTTTTCTGTTTGAGTTTGATCTGTTTTGAATTTAAATTAGATGTTTAGTTTAATGATCATGATTGATGCGTACTGATGCATACTTTTGTTTCTTAAAGGTTATCAACCTATTCTTCCTCTGGAATTTCACTTTGTGCCATCAATCTGAAAGAAAATAAATCACCAGAACGGAACAGAGTTGTCCCCTTGCATTATTTGTGTTGAACAAGCCGTTTTCAAGTTTGGGCAGAGCTGAATCTGAATCTTAACATCTGGATAACTTGACAGTTGATAACCACCTTATATCCAGCGTGGCAGTGAAGACCCCAGGATTAAAGCCTGAAGAAAGGAAAGCTGTCATCGCAAAGGGAGAATTGACTGGGAAACAATGGCGAAGGAAGCTCTTGGAAAAACAGTGAAACAGCTGAAGCAAGAGAGGACCTTGGCTAGAAGTGCCTTCACCAAACAAGCCAACTTCCTGAGCAGAACGTCAGGAAATCTGACAAAGACTGAACTACAAGAGGAGTTCAAGAAGCTCACGTCACTGGCAAGGAACATCGGGGAAATGAATGATGGCTACAGGGCTGGCCTACTGGCAGACCTTGAAGCTGAGACTGATGAAGGTGAAGAAGTCAAGCTGGACGAGCAGCAGCAAACAGACCTGGAAAAGGTAATGGAGGAGTGCGATGCAAAACTGGATGAAGTCCGAAAAACAGTCCAAAACAACCTCTGGCCCAGATATGGGGAAGGTGAGATCGGAGCTGCAATAGAAGAGGCAGAGACAGCCTGTGAGGGACTTCAGGGAATACCTGTCTCCGCCGTGAGTAGAGATGGCTATGAGCTACGGTGGGACAGTGTGAAGAAGCAAATCCAAGGTGCCGCTACAAGCCTATCAGAGTGGGAGATGTGGATTCCAGCATTACAGAAGGCAAGTCTGGAGGACAGAGTGAAGGAGCTGAAAGCTCTAAACACCAGCCTTGAAGCGAGGAGAGCAGAATTTCTCACAGCACAAAGAATGGCAGAAGAGGAGAGAAGACGAAGAACACCACCACTGCCCGTGCCAGCTCATCAACCAATAGTAAAAATAAAACCAACCAGTCTACCCAGGTTCGACGGATTCAAAAGGAATTTCCATCGATGGAGGAAGGACTGGGAGAACCTGCAAAGGCAGGGGGAGCCGACCGGCTCAGTAGAGGCAAAGAAGTTCCAACTCCTGGACAGCGTTGAGGAGAGAATTTGCCGGGACCTGCGCCTGCCTACTTACAACACTGCTGAAGATATGTTCAGAGTGCTGGAGATCAGGTATGGAAACAAGTCTACAATTGCCCTGGAGATAATTGAATATCTCTATAATGATCCATAGAGAGCAAGCTGCCAGACAATATGAAGAGAGACTGGCTCGTATTCATGGTCAACCCAAGAAATGGCGTGACCCCAGACACTCACTTCGACAGCCTTCTTGGATTCCTGAAGACCCAAGAGGAAATTCTTGAGAGACTGGAGCAGCTTAGTGTGAGTGAAAAGCCTGAAAGGAAACTTACTTACCTGGACAAGAAGTATGCCTCCACACGTTCCACAAGGAGGGGAGGATGTATTATCTGTGGAGATGAAAAGCACCGGGAGAAGATTTTCTTTTGCAAGCGGTTTAAAGAACTGAAGCCTGGCGAGAAGCTGAGTGCTGTGGAGAAGTTGGGAGCATGCAAGCGATGCTTAGTCTGTCATGGAGAAGATGAGTACTGTAAAGACACTTACCTGTGCAGGAACAGGGACTGTAAAAAAGGGAGCTCTTCGGACCACCATTTCTTTCTTTGCTCAAGAGGAGACTTCAAGATGAAGGAATCTGATGGAGGAAAATCCGGCTGGAGAGAGCAAAAGCTCACAGAGGAGCAAGTAAAATTGATGTCTGAACTCACTCCGGAAATGGCAGAAAGATTCAGGAAAGCTTTTACCAACACCACTGCAAGGGCCAACTGTGTTGTGAAGGATCAACGTGGAGTGGTGGCGTCAAGAACACCTGAGCTACCAGTCATTCTAATGCTGTTAGAGGTAACTGCCAATGCAGGACAGAAGATTGGAACTCTCATTGACTTAGCATCAGACACCAACTACGTCACCCACAGTGCTGCCAGGAGATTGAATCTGCTAAGTGAAAACATCACGCTAATCGTCCATGGAGTCGGAGGGATGGCCATGGAGGTGACAACCAAAAGATACTCACTCAGAGTGAGGGTCAAGACACCCAACGGCACGGAGAGAGCTCATGAGCTTGTCTGCTATGGCTTGGATGAAATCGCCAAAGTGCACAGAGTAATCAAACCAGAGCAACTCAAAAAATTCTTCCCAGGAACCAACCTGGAAGAGCTCAAAAGACCAAAGCACATTGAGCTACTCATCAGTCACCGGGAAGGAAGACTTGCTCCACAAAGAGTGAAGGTGATTGGGGACCTTGTCCTTTGGGAAAGCCCATTGGGAAAGACGGTTGGTGGAGCGCATCCAGACCTCTTTGAAGAGGTGGATATGGCTGCGCATACATCTAAAACACACTTTGCGTGATCCATGAGAACCGCAGCAGTGAAGTATCAAGAAATCACTGAAGCACAGGAGTTCAAAGCTGAAACCAAAAGTACGGTTGCTGGCAAAAAGTTCTTGGACTGGTGGAGATGGGACAGCATTGGAGCAGCCTGCGAACCAAAGTGTGGAGGATGCCGGTGCGGCAACTGTCAACCAGGAGGCAAGGAAATGACTCTGAGTGAAGAAAGAGAGCTGGAGATTATAAGGAAAAGGCTAACCTACATCAGAGCAGATGCGCACAGTGATGGACCACACTGGGACACCAAGTATCCCTGGATTCAAGATCCAAGTTCCCTTCCCAACAACAGGAGTGGGGTGGAAGCCACTTTCTTGAGGACAGAGAAACAACTCAAAAAAGAGCCAGAGTGGAGAATGGCATACACAGCTCAAGTCCATGAGATGGTGGAGAGAAGAGCAGTAAAGAAACTCACCAAAGACATCACTGCAAGCTGGAAAGGACCAGTATGGTATGTCAGCCACTTGGTGGCACCAAATCCGCACTCGCTCACAACACCCGTGCGACTGGTTTGGAACAGCAGCCAGAAGTTTAAAGGGCTCAGCATGAATGACCTTCTGCTGAAGGGGCCTGATGTCCTCAATCCCATCCGAGCAGTACTACTCAGGTTCAGAGGAGGTGTCCATGCTGCCCTTGGCGACATCAAGAAAATGTACAATTCTGTGTGGCTGGAAGACCTGGAGATGCACCTCCACAGATTTCTCTGGAGAGACACTGAGGGAGAAATCGAAGAGTATGCCATCACCAGAGTCAACATTGGCGATCGACCAGCAGGGTGCATTGCACAGCTGGCCATGAGGGAGACAGCAAAGCTGCCCATGTTTGCTCACCTGGAGGAGGAACGTAGGATCCTTGATGAGGATGCTTATGTCGACGATGTCCTGACCTCCCATAATGACTTGCTAAAGCTGGACCAGAACACCAAAAGAGTTGAAGAGATCCTGAAGGCAGGCGGCTTCTTCCTCAAGCCCTGGGTCCGGTCAGGCCAAAGTGGGAGGCAGGAGGTTGTGCCAGGAGAACAAGGAGCAGAGGAAAACAGAATACTCATTCTTCCAAACCAGATGAGGGAAGGAGACAACAAAGCCCTTGGAATTGGATACCTCGTTGAAGAGGATAAACTTTACCTCATGACCTCAATCAACTTCTCAAAGAGGAAAAGGAAAATGAGAGTCGGCCAAAATCTCCTTGGTGAAGAGGTGAGAGAGAACACTCCAAACCCACTGACAAGAAGACAACTGCTAAGCCAAGTAGCAAGCCTGTATGACCCAATAGGCCTTGTCACACCTGTCAAACAGAAGGGTGCTATTCTTGTCAGGAAGGCATTTCAGGAAGCTGGAGGCAAAGCGCTGACCAGAGACACTTGGGACAAACCTCTGTCTGAAAAATTGAGGGAAGAAGCCATCCTGCTGTTTGAGGAATACACACGTCTTAGCCAAATCACCTTCCACAGAAGCCTCACACCAGTCGATTGGATTGGAAAACCTTGGGGAGTAACATTCTCTCATCCAGGATCCCAGGAGACCTGAACATTGCTGACCTCGTAGCAAGAGGATCAAGGCCAGAAAACCTTAAAGAGGATTCTGTGTGGCAGAACGGACCAGACTTTCTGAAGGACCCTGTGGAAGAGTGGCCAAAAAAGTCAGCCAAAGAAGTCGCTGCATTTGCCAAAGAAGGCATAGACCAGCTCCAAAGGAAGTCTTTCACAGCAGCACTGACCAGAACCAAGGTCAAAAAACAAAGTGATGTCCCTTCTTTTACTGCAATGCCAGCGTCTCCAGTCTCAATTCAAGTGATGAGTGACCAGGAAGATGCACAGCAAAGTAGCCCTGATGGAAAAGAACCCAAGATCCAATTCCAGAGAGTACCAGCTGGTTCTGCAATGGAGAGAGTCCTTGACATCAGGAAGTTCAGCAATTTGACCAAGCTGACCACAGTGATCACCTGGGTATGGAGAGCTGTAAAGAAGTGGAGAAAACTACTGACAAAGACCTCAGTCTCTAGCAAGCCAAAGTGGGAGGGAATTCCGTCAACACCAGAGATAACGTCCCGAGCTAAAGAAGCTGTACTCACCATTGCAGAATGTGAAGATGCACTCCGGGATCTATTCCTTGCGGCTCAAGAAGGTGAAACCTTTCCAGACACCACACTGAACAGACTTGTCGTGTACAAGGACACAGGACTTTTGCTCTGTGGAGGAAGATTCCAAATATTTAACGAGGACAAAACTACAGTACCAATTATACCATATGATGCATGGATATCCACTCTTCTAGCTCAAGAAGCCCACGATGCAAACCATGAAGAAATAGCGGGCACACTACTCCGGATGAGAAGCAGAGCCTGGGTGATAAAAGGCCGGAAACTTGCTCAGAAGATTGTTGACAGCTGTGTGACATGCAGAAAAGCTCGGGCAAGAAAGTGCCAGCAGATCATGGGAGACCTTCCATTGGAGCGGATAACACCGGCCAAACCATATGAGTACACAACAGTGGACTTATTTGGACCTTGTGAAGTCAAGGACGAGGTGAGAAAGAAAGTCAAGCTCAAGGTGTGGGGAATTGTCTTCTGCTGCATGGCATCCAGAGCTATGCACACAGATGTTGTCAGTGACCAGTCAACTGAAGGCTTCTTACTGGCGTACCAGAGATTCACAGCACTTAGAGGGCATCCGAAGAAACTGTGGTCAGATCCTGGATAGAACTTTGTGGGAGCCAGACCGGCCCTCAAAGAGCTCTACCTCTTTCTGGACCAACTGGGAAAATCTGAACTTGAGAATGAAGCTTCCAAGCATGGAACAGAGTGGAGTTGGAAAATCCACCCAGCAGACTCTCCTCACAGGAATGGAGCTGCAGAAGCAGCTGTTCGTGCTGTGAAGCGGGCCTTGCAAAACCTGGGAGGAGAAGGACTCTTCACATGGAGTGAGTTCCAGACATTCTTGTTCATGGCTGCCAATCTTGCTAATGAAAGACCCATTGATGCCAGGGTGCAGAGCCGGGAGGACTGCATAGACTACATTAGCCCAAATACCCTTCTGCTTGGACGGACTGGACCCAGAGGAGATCTTGGAAGCTTTAACTTTGAAGGCTACCCCTACAGAAGATTGAGGGCTATTCAAACAGAAATCGACCGATTCTGGAGGAAATGGAGTCAGTTAGCTGGGCCCAACCTATTCGTGAGGACTAAGTGGCACACAGTGCAAAGGAATGTGGCAGTTGGAGATGTTGTCTGGCTAGCGGACCAAAACGCCCTGAGGGGTCAGTATAGGCTCGCCAAAGTGATCAATGTCAACGCTGACAAGAAGGGCACCGTCAGGGATGTTCACATCAGAACTTTTCCTAGCTACCCTGTCCCAACTATGAAGCCTGCTCAAAACCAGAAGGCAAAAAGACTCAAAACCAAAATATCAGCTACCGTTCTTCACAGAGATGTCAGGCGTATCATTGTCCTACTTCTGATTGAAGAGCAACACTGAAAGGGCAACTTAAACAAACCCTGCCCAACACTAAGGGGCTGTGACCTCCTTGGGTTCAAGAACCAGGAGGTCAAGTGGGAGGTGTGGCGTCAAACAAGTGTGAGCATAGGACCAGCATCTGTGGAGGAACTCCAGGGCTGAAGGGGGCAGAGAGAGCTCACCCAGACTCAACAGACAGGATGCAACCCATGTTTCTGGAGGGACCGATTTCACCTGCGCACCTCTAATCAAGCATGAGTATAAAATGTTTGGAGTTAGCTCGGCGAGCCCTCTTTGCTCGGTCTCCTCAGCCTACTGACAGCTCATGTTCAACCACAGACGCAACGTATGGACTTCAAATATTTAGTTTGAAAGAATCATTTGTTTGCTGTTTTCTGTTTGAGTTTGATCTGTTTTGAATTTAAATGAGATGTTTAGTTTAATGATCATGATTGATCCGTACTGATGCATACTTTTGTTTCTTAAAGGTTATCAACCTATTCTTCCTCTGGAATTTCACTTTGTGCCATCAATCTAAAAGAAAATAAATCACCAGAACGGAACAGAGTTGATTGAACATTTCTCAATTTGAATTGATGACTAGACAAAATGTGAATTTCCAAAAGTTTAGACATACTTCTTTAAAAGTATTTTACATACAACCTCAGTATTACATTGAACATAAACACATGAACATGTGCCATGATTTTCATATAGCATTTATCACAAATTTAAATAAGCAATACATGCATTTTTTTTGTCTTTATACAACATTGTGAACATACAGACATAAACAATCTTTGTGAAAAATAAAAATGTCAATGAAAATAATAGGAAAAGTAAATGTTATTAATAATTTAACAAGTAAACTATAACATAAAAACCTCAATATTCCCTTAATCAGGGGCTACAGAAAAAAACGTGTTTAAAATATAACAATTTATGTCCAATTAAAAAAATAAGGATAAACAATACAACAATTATTTGTATTACATTATATAATATTGTATCATTTGGTATTGGGTAAACACACTTTTGGGAAGAACTTTTGAAATCTTGTTTTACTCTGAAATCTATATATTCCTATAGATTACTACTTAACTCTTTCACTTGAAGCTTTTTAACTAGTTCTTCTTCAGACTAAATGTTAAATAGGTGAAACTGTTATCCCAAGGCTGGGCCCGGTGGTTCCGTGGATGTTTGTAAGCCATACTTAAACCTTATATGGACACAAACAGTTAGTGCCACGCCCTGAACACCTCCTTGTTTGCGGGCCTGCTGTGTCCTGTGGTCGCCCTTCCCCGCTGCCAGGAAGTTCAGGAACTCGGTCACCGCCCCAGCCCCCCCTCTGCCTGGTCCATTGTTGGGCAATATTCTGCGACAACGAAACATTCTTCACCGAAACTTTCCAGGTAACGAACTGCTGAAAACCTGGTCTTGTCTTTATCTGATATTGTTTTGAGAGTTAATCCAGTGTAGGGTTAGTCAAGTACCCGGAGTCGGAGAGAGGAGGAAAAGGGAGGAAAACTTTTGAGGCAAGCAACTCCGTTTTCCCATTCCTCCATTTTGAACTTTTAAACTCCAGTTTTGCTAGTGGATTGTTTTCGGTAAGTTTACATCGTTAACTTAATACTCTATATATAACATGAAAAAGTCCATTGGAGAGCGCATTAACACGACAGTTAAAGTGTTAAGCCGTGTTTGAATAGGTTTATGGAGTTAGCGTTTGTGTTTGTTGTGTCGGTTAGCATTAGCATTAGCAAGGTGTCGTGTTTGTACGTTAGCAGGTAACGTTTCCATGCCGTACGGTGAGCTAAATTGGCTTAACAATTGGCCTATTAATTAGACCATTCCTGGTCAAAATCGGCTAATTCGCCCAAAACCAGTCTTTATATCTTCAAATCACAACGTTCACTTTTTAAAATGTAGAGTAACGTTACTTTAGCTGGATTAAACCAACATTAACTTGGATAAAGTTAGCTAGAACAGGTGCAACGTAAGCTATTTAACTGCAGTATTAGCGCCCGGCTATCGTTAGTTAACCTGGAACCCATATTGTTGCTTTTCAAAGTATGGTGTCATTGTAGTAAGGACGTATCTTGTTACGAAAAGACATTTCAATGTTCATAAATACGCCATTTTGTTAGTGTTTCTCAGGGTAAATAATTCAACCTTAATTTGCCGAGAAGTTAAAGATGTATTTCATCCTAGTCATATGCATATACCCCCAGCTTTATCTAGCCTTAAAGAAAGTTTTGGTTTCTGTTGACCAAATTTTCAGATAACAGTCTCTGCCACACCCATTACATAGGAAGTGAACGAGATTTCACATGCACCGTCCCAGTTACATGTTAGTAGACTCGTTTTTAACTACTTGCTTGGTAGAATCCGTTTATTGAATAAGGGCCATACTTCAGTAAATACCACAACAACTATCTTTATGGTTAGATGCTGACACAGAAATTATTTAGGGTGGTTTGGTGAGGTGAACTTTGGGAATTTCACTACATGAAAAACCTTGAAGTGGTTGAGTAATTATAAAATCGTATAAGAGTAGTTGGAAAGTGCTTTAACATTGTGTTCCATGATAAAATGAGTTACAACAGTGCCAGACAATTAGCATCCATCCATTCTGGCTGGCTTTTTTGATTAAAAGTTAAAAGGGGCCATAGCTCACAAGTATACCCCATCCAAATGTTAACATTAGTCATGATTTTTTAGGCAAAATTGAAAGCACACCCATTCATCAATATCACTACTTTTGACATTTGGTAGCCATCATTCACATGTTCTCCTGAGGCTTCTTGTATGCGAGCCTCTATGGTGACAATGTAGGTTAGTTGCTGTCTACGACATTCTTCTCATAATGCTGCTGACCAACTTTTCAGCTGAGGCCCCTCAGGGCTGGCTGATTATCCCTGGCCCTCCATGTTAGAAAGCTAATCAATGGAGTTGTAGTGCTGCCTGAAAAGAAAAATCGAAATTGGGCCATAGTGCTACTGTGCTATACCTCTTGCAGGCATTCTGCAAGGAGTGGGGCATTACTGGCTCAAAGAACAACCTTGATATGTGTATAGACTTTTTGGGGACTAGTCTCAAAATCATAAAGGCTGCTTCATTTAGTAAGCAAACATGGTTATCTTGGCCACGTAGACTTCAATGTATACAGTACAGCCACGATCATCTTAGATAGACATTCAGTGTTCATGTTTGATACAGTCTTAATTGTGTTTTATCTAGAATCTCAAGAATGACATTTACCCATCCACCCTATTTATAGGTTTCAAACCCTTTTCAGATTTTTGTCATTTCTTTTATCCTAGAATTCCAGACACCATGACAACCATCAACACGGCTAACATCAAGTTTAAATGGGACCCAAAGAGTCTGGAGATCCGTACTCTGGCAGTGGAGAGGCTGCTGGAGCCTCTGGTGACCCAGGTAATGAAAAACAATTTGCGTTTTTATTTTGAGTAACTGGACAGGTTTAGATTGCTGGCTAGATGTTCCGAAAGTGCTTTACTATACAATCGCTTGCAGCAGAGTTGGTTTTAATTGAGAGTAAAAGGAGCTCTGCAGCTAGAATTCTTTAAAAGATAGCAAGTGTCATATTATCCCATTCTGTATTCCTGCCATAGGTCACCACTTTGGTCAACTCCAGCAACAAAGGCCCGTCCAACAAGAAAAAAGGACGCTCTAAGAAGGCTCATGTTTTGGCAGCATCTGTGGAGAATGCCACCCAAAACTTTCTGGATAAAGGAGAGAAGATTGCAAAGGAAAGTCAGTTCCTGAAGGATGAGCTGACTGCCGCTGTGGAAGATGTCCGCAAGCAAGGTATATTGGAAATGCATATTGCAAGTGTGTGTGGTCTCCAGCTTGTAGAGAGTGCTTCTTTAGATAGGAGGGATGATAAATAAATCATAAAGTATGTACATATCATCTGCCCCAGTGGACGACCTTGAAATAAGGATATGCTTTGAGCGTGATAGATTTCCCTTTTGCCATGGGGAATTCAGAGAGCCCATTAATAGAGCTTTCATTAAAGCATGCAGACGGTTCACTTTCATATCAAGCTATACACCATTGTCCGTGCCTTGCCTTTTACCATGATCAAATGTAGCCCGTAGTTTAGTACGACTGCGCTTGCAGAACATAATGCCCCTTTTATTTTTTCCTCTGTTTCAGAACTTGACTCTATTGTAAGTAGAACGAAATCCTAATTTATATTGCACTGTTGGTCAGAAAATAAAGATATTTCACAAATTAGGGATGGGCAATATTATGAAATATATTAAACATTATTGTATATCATAGCAGCATATTAGAATAATAATAACATCTAGTACACTTCATTTTTTTGTTACATGTTTTTAAATCAAGCAATACGTGTTCAATGTAGGATTATACTACATTAAAAGGACACAGGTGATTTAAATCTATAATAGGAGCATTTTCTTAACAATATTGTGATCATAATTTCAGCCATATTGTCCAGCCCTACCGTATATATCACTCAGCCCTGCAGTATAGTTCCACTAAAGTCATCCATTATAATGTGAACCTACCTTCACCCCTTGCGTTTGAGCAGTGTCTGACATTTGTCATGAGCATACACTCAGCTTGATTCATTTATTATCCCATTCACAACAGCGGCACTGGCAACAATGGATATTTGTGTCGGCCTAAAAATATATTTGTTTTTAGCCTATTTTCCACAGCTAAAGATGGCTATACTGTCTGATGAAATATAGTAATCTTATTTATGCAGATTATTGAGTGAGGGCTGTCTGGATTTGTCTTGCCGTCTGTGTTTAAGATTATTGGTTGAGTTGCTAAGTGAAGTACCAGATAATTGTATGACAAATCAACAACTTGTGCATCTCGAAACCAGAATGTTCCCCCTAACAGCCAGTCGGTTTCCCAATTAAATTACATTTTGGATTGTGATGGCAGATTCCATCATCTAACAACCACACTTGAAAGTGTCATTTATTCCCCTCTGCTTCAGATATCTGACTGTCTTTTGACACACTAGCAGACTGTTGAGACTGGGGAGCTCTGACTTGAGGGTGGCTGTTATCACCTTGTGAAGCGACATCTGTGTCACTGTGTCTTTCTCCCCAGATGCCCAGCGAGTTAGATGTCCCCTGCTCGAGCTGCGCTCTGAGTAGTTGGGAGGTAGATGACATGTCGCCTGATAGCCTGTGCAGTGCTCAGTGCCCAGGAATGTTACTGTAGTTGTGGTAAGCTGTCACTGGGCTGGAATTCACTCACTGTTGTTAGCTGGTGCCGAGGCCTGGCTGTCAGCTATGCCATGCTGCTCGGTGGAGCGTGCTTGGACTGATAATACGGCTATTGAGTGGAGTAACAACCCCCACCAACCCCTCGATTCAGAAAGCATTTTCTACCCAGCTGTGGCTTACCAGCTGTTTTAAAATGGTAGAAAAAAAGTCTGACATGATCATTATCAGTGAGTTGATTAGTGCTGTACCCAGTAGTTTGAGTTAAAGCTTTGTGGTTAAGGACAGTCGACTTCTATGTCAACATTTGAATGGTTTTCAGGTCAATCGTTCTGTTAAAACCCTGCATTTTTGCACACGTAAGGGTTAACATGGCCGCACTTATAACTGTTATTATCAGGCCGGTTCCGCTAAACTTACTGCAAGTATCGCCGGTTTAAGAAGGGCGGTCGACAAAGCACATTCCAAGTAGTTATTAATAGGTTACAGACACATTCACTTCCCCTCTTTTTATCCATTGGGCCCTCAGTCTTAAGTTAACACCTACATGCATTTATGGCATATTCTTTCAAATTGCTTCACAAAAAAGTTTACCATTTTTATGCTGAATATCATGTTGACGGACAATCGAAGCATCATTCAAATACCTGAATCAAAATAAAATAAACATAGTAGAACCCCATGTTTTTTTTCCTGTGAAATGATTTGAAAGTTGAGGATTTTCCCCAGTGAATATATTCTGTTAATATCTTAAATCCAATTTCATTACCACATTCCTCACAAAAAATCATTAGTCATTTCTTACCCCCCCTTTTTTACAGATTTTATTTCTATACGCAGGCCTTACTGTCTGCCTTTTGTCTTTGTTCTCTCGGTCTTGCCGTTCCCCTCCCTCCTTGTCTTTGTTGTCCTGCTGTCAGGTACGCTTAATGTGTGATATACATTTGAATCATTTCATCATGCACTCTGGGCCGCAGGTGAGCGCTAGATGAATGGAAGTTTATTAAAGGAGCACTGATCACTATCTGCCCCCTGAAAATGGCCTTATTGATTTTGATCACGGGGGGGAACAACAGCCTGAAGGGGCCGACTGTGTTTGAGGTTTGTGTTGTCGATCATTTGCTCAAACTGCTTTTGCTCTCTGTTGGCGTAAAATGATCAGAATCTGTGTGATATCTCTGTTCTACAGTTTTGATAGTATAACTTTTCTTTTCTTCAAAATTAGATTAAATAATCTCAAAAAAACATTGACATTTTCTTATTTTTATCCATTGAAGAAATGTCCCAACATGAGCGCTTACATCCGAGTGTCTCAATGCGAACTCCTTTTTTAATGGCAACAATGTTAGGGTTGCGTATCATTTCTGTCATGAGTGATAACAACATTTTTCAGTTTCGGACTGGTAGATAGATAAAAATATCTGAACATCTAAAATTGGGTTCCAAAAAGAATATATTTGAAATTTGACGGTATTTTCTTTCTATATATATTCAAAGTGATAATTCAACATTTCACAGATCATTTATTAATTGGGAGCAGAAGTAATTTGCACCCCATGCTGCTGCAGATGAACGACTAAAGCCACAGTCACTTTGTTTTCACAGCTGTTTGTTCATGCATCAATGTAACTGAATGACGCAATGAAATGCTTATGCTGGCTCCACTAAAAAGCATCTATTTAGGGAGAGAATTACATATTTCTCCGGTTTGTCCCAATGCTTGCACATATCTGAAACTGTTTGTTGAGTAGAGTTTCAGTAAGTAATTATCGAAGTGCGCATGTATTGAACTGAAAGGGCTGGTGGGCATGCATGTTGCTGGCGTAAGCTAATGTTGGGGGTGTGAATTAGCACAGCAAGCAGCATTTATCAGGGTTGCTCACAGGTTGTCAGTTTACCTACCTCGGGGAGGGGGGACTGCTGATGGCTCGTTATTGACGTTTCATTTACGAAGCCGAAGAGTTTATATTTTTTCAGACACTGAATTTTCTCGGTCGAGTCAATACACTAACTTGCTGCATTAGCCTACTCTTATGTCGATCATTGAGGTTTCATTTAGGACAGTTTGCATCTTTTTTACAGCTGATTCACAGAACGCTGAAGGGGCACAAATTTCATGGGTCAAACAATTCACTTTGAATATAATTTGAAGCATTTATTAGCAAGAACAATCTTTTTATTCAGTGTTTTGCCATTTTGAAATGAACAGTCTTAGATCCAGTGTTTTAATGCTTCACCTGTAAGAATTGTTCTACATTGCATTAAAATGTCTGCTATTGGACACACAAATAACACACCTCATCTTGCAATATCTTGATAATATCTTCCTACATGATAAGCATTTATTAAAATCCCATGACAAGAAAATCCATACCACTACAAGTTGCAAAATGATTACAATAGATCGTCTTTATGTTCTAAGTATCTATGTATCTAAGCCTTTCCCCACACAGCGCTGTTTATTTTCTACAAGTTTGAGAATATGAACATCACTGTGTGGGGAAAGGCTTAAATACGCTTAATATTGGAAGCAGGGAGGTTGAATAGTCTGGCTAGATCATGATGTTCTTACAAAGGCTACGAGCAAATGTATGAACTTGGCTTGATTTCTTTGATCTAAACACACAGTCCAATTGACATACAAAGATAAAGTAAAAGCTGAAGTTCAGTCTCGATTTAACCCAGATCTTAGTTAAAAGGTGGCATGAATTCAAGTCGGTGCATGAATTTAAAACCTGGACAGACTGAAAATTGACTTCTGCTCAAGTTATAAACGTTGCTACTGAAGTTAAAATATGTAGTTATTCTGAGTTGCATGACTCAATGGATGTTCAGACGCGAGGGCGGAAAAGTGGTGCGGTGGAGGAAAATAAAAGGAGCTGTAGTTGGAGATACATTTGGAAAACAATCTATCTAAGTTGTCACACAGTCACCTTTTGTTCTCACAGCAAACATCATTTGGGGGGGTCTTATCAAATGACCGCATGTGGCCAGAACACAGAAAACATTAGAGGTCAAATCCAAGAAGTCGCTTAACCTTGTTTCTAAATATAGCTTCCTTGTTATCTTGGAGTGATAGAGTACAATGACACTTCAGCAGCGACAGTACTCAGCTCGTACTCTGCATCCTTCACATAGCCAGTACATACGATTGAATTAATATTGCTAAACCATTTTTATTGGCCTGTTGGATTTCATATAGTCTAGGAATAACCACGTTATGTCTGCCCTATAAAACGTGTGTATAGTCCATGCGGTTATTTCATATATGCTACTTATTTTTTGACTTAAAACATACTATATACCATATCAGTATGTGTCGGTGCCAAGACAAAGCTTTTCCCTTTATAGGAAAGTGAAGAGAAGTACATTCATTTTTCAGGCTTTTGATCCCTGATGCAGAAAAGGCTGTTGTATAGGACTTTTCAGAATTAGAAATTGTCTCAGCAGAAGTAAACTATTTACGGATTTACTGTCTTGTTCATAATGTGAGCTTACAAAGTCCATTTGTGTGCGCAATCAACTGTGCCGGCCCATCCAATGTAGGACAAAGCATAGTGCTGGACAATCCAGACAGTGAGCCCTTTGTAGGGGCTGTGACCTCTTTTTTTCTTTTTAAGGGGGCTGTGTGTGCAAGCAGAAATGATAACTGGACATTGAAGAGGTGTTTGTGTCTGTGTGTGTCTTTGTCGCTCTATGTGACACATTCTGACCTCTAAGCAGGCAGGGGAAACGTGTCAGCCTGTTTCCCGCATACTCCCCTTTGTCTTAGATGAAGACTTCACAGCAATTAACTGTAGCCTGGAGAGGGCCATGACTGCTCTCAGACTTGTGCTGTCAGCTCCTGTAGAGTATTACTACGCCTACTGCTATTGTAGCGTTATGCTACTAGAAATGAATTGGTTTTATACGTGAAGAATTTTGCCTGATTTAATGTGTAACAAAGGAAGGCTCATTGCCTTTGAAAAAGAGTTCATGTGTTATCGTGCTTTCTTTCTATCTAGTTTTGGTGTCATATTAAAATATCACATCCTTTTGCTGAGGCACCCTGCCTAGATAATACAAACAAAACAGATATGGATATATTTCTTTTCCTTGTGTTGCAAAAGATTAGAAGTCTGTTTCCTTTTCAAAGACTACCTAGAGTTCATAGTTCAGTTTTTAATTTCACAAGTTCAAAAGTCAGTCTTTGAACCTGTTTTCATTTGAAGTTTCATTTTCAACCTTGCAGTTAGAGCAGACGTTTTGTTTTGTCACTCATTCTCAGGTGATGCAATGCGGCAGGCTTCTGGAGAGTTTGCAGAAGACCCCTGCTCATCTGTGAAGAGGGGCAATATGGTTCGTGCTGCTAGAGCCCTGCTGTCTGCAGTCACACATCTGCTCGTGCTGGCAGACATGTCTGACGTCTACAAGCTTCTGCTGCAGCTTAAACTGGTGAGATAGCTTCATTCTTTTGGATCGTTTACATATAAACAAGCTTAATATAATTAATTACACAAATTCGAATAGTGTCCTATTTGATCAGCTATCAATAACAACACGATTACCCGCTAAGAACTTACTTAGAGCAGTGAAATTTAATGTTATGAATTAGTTAACTTAGTCTATCCAATTTGTTTACATTTTCAAAATTTTAAGAAGGAACTGTATTTTTTTCGCTAAGTATTGTCTAACATCTTCATTCCCGGCTCAGGTGGAGGAAAATCTTGTGAAAGTGCGAAATGCTGGAACAGAGCAGGACCTGGGGATCCAATATAAGGCCTTGAAACCAGAGGTGGACAAGCTGAACATGATGGCAGCCAAGAGACAGCAGGTATTAAACCATTCGTAGAATTAATGATTTAAATATACCTTGTGATGATTATCTGTGGTGGAAGGTTATTGGGTACCTTGAATGGGCATTAGTGGTTGTGTCACTCATAACAAAATAGGCCTTTCAACCCACAAACGGTACAGTGGCAGGAGGGAGTAAGCAGTGCTTAAGATGGATGATTAGATGCTGTAAGCATGAACAATCTTCTTATTACCACTAGCAATGAGGTGGACCGTGAGAGCACGAAAAGAGCATATAGGCTTGATTCCAAATGTGACAAAAACCATTACCTTGTGATGAGAAATAGCGTGTCGTTTTTCTCCACTATGGTGTAAGTGGTAGTCAACAGTAAAGTGTGTTTCATAATGCATTTTCAAGATGAAACAACTTCATAAGATTCTTGGTGCAGATCCTTGGGATGCATATACCTAACCAACGGAGAAAGCTTTGTGAAGGCTTTTTCATTTGGGCTGCATCCTGAAGGCCGATCATTTGAATCTGTCGGCAGACCCTCAGTTGGTGCAATGTTCTGCAAATCGAAGGTGTTTTTTTTATGTGAAGAAAAAGTTTTTGAGTAGCTTCATGCTTTAATAGCACAGAAAACAATAATTGTACTTTAAAAAAAACTCCAAGACTAGACAGTTATTGTTCTCCACAATACCCCCCCTCTTAAATGGAAAACTTGCCAAAATGATCAGTGATTATCTTGTGAGGAAATAGCTTTTACTTGTCATTGCACTTTTTTTTTATGAATGGGAAGATATGTTTAACCAAAGTCAAGGCAGGAAGTAATGGGGCTTGCTTTTTTCCTAAGCGCATGTCCTAGGCAATGCTGGATGAAAGCTCTGGTAGTTCCATTTGGAAGGGCGGATTTTGTTTTGTGTATGCAAGCGGCTTTTTTTCTGCAATAAATCTATGCCAGCGATCACTATCTCTTGTCTTCTATGAAGATGTATTTGTAATATAATGCTGAGGTCTGAATAACAACGCATTAATTTGCAAAGGCGTATTATAATGGCCTGATTATGACTGTGTTGTGTTGCCACAGGGGACAGAAATAAATCTGGGTCATCCAGAACAAACTCTGTCACACTTAGCGTCTCTATAAGGGCATGACAGGCCCATTTGGAATCTAAAGTACATTACCATCCAGCCCCCTGTAAGTATTCCATCCTCCAGTTTAACCCGCTTTTTTCATCCTTTTCTACTTTCCCTTTCATCTCAATCCGCTAGGAGCTCAAGGACGTCCACCACAAGGACCAAATGGCTGCTGCTCGCGGCGTGCTACAGAGGAACATCCCCATGCTGTACACGGCGTCTCGTGCCTGCCTCCAGCACCCTGACGTGGCAGCCTACAAGGCAAACCGTGACCTGATCTACAAGCAGCTGCAGAGCGCCGTCTCCAGCATCTCCAACGCTGCTCAGGCCACCACTACTGAGGACTCAGCACTCAATCACCCAGCAGGGGGTGGAGAGCTCGCCTACGCCCTCAACAATTTTGATGTAAGTCAAATGAGAGGCTTACAAGTCACAACCCATTTCACTTTTTTAAACCAACCAGGCATACAGGTATCTGCCAGATTAACACAAATAGATTCTCTAACAAATGCATGGCTCAGTTCCAAATGTATGATAAAGTATTTGTGTAAATCAGGTCTGGTTCAGGAAGGTTATAGTTCGGTCAGAATGTTAGTTTATGCACCTAACCCAACTGAATCATAACATGACCAAAAAGCCTTGAAGGGCTCAGGGTGCGGTGGAAATTAGGACGAGATATGCGGACAAAATGGGACATGGCTTTGGGGTACATTGAATATGTTCCTGAGTCACTACAACCTCATTCCTTGATTTGCTTGTAAGTCAAATGAAGGATATGTACGCAGCTCTAGCTTTCAGACAGACGCATCACATCAGGCTGGTCTTATAAATATATCCTGTAAATAAATCCAGTTAACCCCTTCTGTGCTGGTAGCTGCCAAGTTCTGCTATACTGTTGCTAGGTAGCCTGCTTCTAAAGAATACAGCTGGGGTACAAGTTGGCAAGCTGAAGAAGTACCTCGGTGTACTACATTTTGACATTTAGTACAGGGCACCCTAATTTACTAAAAACGCTTTCCGTGCTGCTGTTTAGTTCCTCATAAATTCATGCTCAAACCTTAAACCCCTGAAACTGAGTTGTCATCCAGTGTTTACTCAAACAACATGTTCAGGCACCTGTTCTTTAATAGCCTAAAAAGTTGTTACATGGTCGAGATTGAATTTGGCAAAAGATAGCTTACTATTTATTAAAAATGTAACTAAGCTTGCTTAAGAGCAATATGACATACTTTTTATCATAATATTGACATGAAACAACATCAAGATAGCAGCTGGATAAAACGTTGAGCTAAGCGTCTTAATGCTGCCTGGGGTGATAAATGCAAACATGATTACCCTGATGTTGTTTCCTCTGACTTCTGTCAGACCTGTAAGGCACCTTTTTATTAACAGAAGAGATTACATTCTTGACGGATTCCAAAGACATTGAACAGATCCACAACAACAAGATCAATGAGCTCTATAGAAGGACAGCTTTCTGCTGTACCGCTCGACACGTCTCATCTTGAGCAGATCAGCTATTTGGTCGTTCAGCGAGGAGCGGTGTGGAACTTGATGTGTTCGTCCTGCAGCAATGTTTATTTCCTCACCTGACTGATTCAATCTGCAGGCTAATGTTTCCGTGTCCCGAGCCATATGATGCAATGTTTAATTACACTTAACCTTTGTTACTCTGTTGATGCAGCACAGGATGCCAGTTGGTATTTGTTTTATATATGCAAGAGAGGAAACAACCATTGAAGTAAATAGATGTGTATGATAATTACCCTAATGATAGGATCTCAAGCGATTATCCGGCTGCGCAGTTACACACATGTAATTCTCACTTAACATGTGTAATTCCTCTGTCGACATTGACAACATGACGATAGGATCTATGTGACTGCTCCTGAAGTGAGCAGGCAAAAACCAAATGTTTTGGACAATATTATGTTAGAGAAATTAACCAGGAAGTCTCTTTTCAGGAGCGCCTCTCCCAAAATGTGAGTGTAGGATAGGTGGTAGTTGAATGCCGATGGGCTTGTCCCTGTTTCTGTCGTTGAAAGGCTCAGGCTCACCTATTACTCTTCATTAGTCAGTAGCTTTTGACAAAAAGTTAGCAGAAAATTGTCTAAAGCTTTTCAGGAAGCAAAGGGAGTATCGTAGGCATGAGTCTTAAAGCATCTTTCATTAAGGGAACGTTCTTTTCCAAAGGAGTCTCTTTGATCCATCTAAAGAAGATTAAACCATTTCAACTGTTTGTATTTTTAACGAATGGTCACCTGATGCTGGTAGGTACAGAAAGTCGATGTATTTGATAATGCAATGAGCCTCGCTCACTCGCCGTTCCTGTCTGAGTGTTGGAACAACAATTTGCAAGATTTTGTTTTCAGGATCAGACTGAAGCCTGGCCACTCGGGCCGGTCGATTTACAGCCCTGGAAATTTATGTTAGACTGATATGAACTATAAAAGCATTTCCGTCTGACAGATGGTGTGCCAAATGATTAATCTACATACAACAAGTGTCAACAATGCAGTCTGGAACTGTTGCTTCAGTGATTATTTTACAGGTAGCCTTGCCTTTTCCAGAGTAGATCCTTTCTGCTGCCCAATTTCAAGTGCAAAGCAAAATTAGCAAATGAGTCAACCCCCCCAATTCTCTCTTTTTCTCTCTCTATCTCTCTCTTGCTCTCTTACTGCGTTTCCTCCTCCGTGTCTCTCGTGTGCCTGTTGCCATGGTGATATGAACGCAAGCAGAGGAGGTCAGATGAGACGGAAAGAGGGGGCTGAAGGTGGCTGTGATAGAGGGAGGGCTGTCTAATAAAGCTCCATTCTAACAGAAGAATTGTTTAATATTTAGTTGCAGCAAGGTGTCTGCCGAAGCCCAGAGTTTGTTGGGCGCTGGGGAATTTTGACTTTCATTCTTTAGCCGCCCCGAGTGTCATGTGGATACCTTAACCCTCTGCAGTCTCTCTCCAGCATGTCAACCCCTGTAAAATCACACATCCTGCGGATATTAAAGAGAGGTTACGGCAAATCTGTGACTAAAAAGAAAAGGTTATAAAATCCTTCCCCATAAGGGATTATATAATTTCCTATTCATGGGCACATCTGTTGTTTGAAATGGATCTTGTAGTCGACATTGCAGATATGATAGTGCTTTCTTTTCTGATTTATTCATCAGATCCTCACAAGAACTTTCCTCTGCTGTGTTGTACCATTCCAGATGATTGGTCACATTTTGTGACTTTTTTTTCTTCAGTCAGGGCACTGAGAGAGTGCATTTTTGAAGCTGTATTCTCCTTTAATGATTCAAAGCACTGATTACCAGCAGAGCAGAAGAGCAGGCCTAGTCTCAAAGAGGATATAGTAAAAAGGTCCTGCACCTTACCGACTAAAGTATTTGAATAACCAATTATCCTTTTCTGTCTCTGACAGATTAAAAAGGGGCAGTCCTGAGTCTTATTTCGAGGGGCCACTTAGGGTTTTCCACTAGCCAATCAGATTTTCCGCTGATTGAGCGGCTTCATTAAAGGCAACAGTGACCACACCTTCATTTCCTGCTCACATCACAGTGAGTCATGAAACTATCATTGCAGAGCAAACATTAGGCCAGTTATGGTATTTTGGCCCATCTTCAGGTTCCCAGCCCCCCCGTCAGTCTGTCAGATCAGCCCTTTCCCTGCCTGCCAGGTTTCTTTCTTTGTGGCTTGAAGAATTAAAGATCAATGTACTATGATGACTTTTATCTTTTGTTCTTCCTCCCTGTGTAATTTCCCCTCTGACTCTTTCCTTACAGAAACAAATCATTGTGGACCCCCTGGCGTTCAGTGAGGAGCGCTTCCGCCCCTCCCTGGAGGAGCGCCTCGAGAGCATTATCAGTGGTGCTGCCCTCATGGCCGACTCTTCTTGCACACGTGACGACCGCAGGGAGCGCATCGTGGCTGAATGCAACTCTGTGCGCCAGGCTCTTCAGGACCTTCTGTCGGAGTACATGGGCAATGTAAGAACACCTTCCATTTCCCACACGTTCCATCACACCCAACTCCCTACTCTGCATCCTCAACAGCTCGCTTTATATTTTGCCTTTGTTGGACACTCAGTTCCAAATTATAATCTCAGAGGTCTTACCTACCTACCTACCTATTTGCATTTTAAAACCTTTTCTTTTTTTATAACCGGAGTTTAAATTGTTAATGTTGTTTGGGAACAAATAAAAGTACCCCTCTCAGGTCATCGACGTTGAGAAAAGCTCCATCCTGTATATAGCATTAATAATCTATCGATCAGTCTTTTGTTAATCAAGTCTTCGTAGTTTACTTATAAATCGTTTCGTAGGGAGACTTTTGTCAATAGTAATGTTGTACAAATTGTCTAAAAGTGATGGGGCCAAAGATTTTATATATAATCTCACTGGTTTTATATTTATGGTGCCGAGTTTAAAGAGCCTTATATATGTCAAACTCTAAATTGGCCCAAATCACAATGCGGTGGGCTCTCAGGGCTCTTTCCCCATTGCTGCAACTTGTTAGCTCAGGAAAAAGGCTGTGGGTGTAGTTTGGGATTTGACTTGAATAAAACAATTTAATAATAGTTGTTGTTTGTTGTGCATACATTGTTATGGTCAGGCTTCAGTTTGCTGACAAAACCCCCTAGAATCAATTTGTCTATTTCTCAGTGCTGCCTTCAACAAGCTCCACCCACCAAATGCTTTAGGCTACTGTGTGTCAGCTCAGGGCCATATCCGGGCATAGGCTCTGCAAAATCCAGAAAAAGGAGATGGGATTTGTATTCAGAAAAATGCAGTCGATGGTGTGCCTGGGAGGCTCAAACCAGGAGCCAACATTCCCCTGGGCAACATGTTGGCATGCAGAGGTCCTATACACACGGTAATCGCCTCTGTGTTAGTGGGCTGTGTGACCTGTGCTTTGTGATTGTGCTTTCAACTGGAGAACAAGATATCCTGGTTCTGGTGTGGACTGTTGGAGTTTTCGATCTGAATTTTTGATAATTGTTTTAATCTCCATAACCCTAACTCACACACTCCTCCCCCACCCAAACATGTTATTTAGTGGTAGAAATGACGAGGGATCACAATGTTTTTTTATTCATGTTAATGCGTTATGGAAAACGAGGCAAAGAACAACAGCTAACTTCAGTGTAATGCTGAAGCCGTTATCTCAAGGACAGCAAGAACATGTAGTAAGATGGGGAGTTTCCACAGCTGCTTGCTCACAGAATTACTCTTTAGGATGGAACAGATGGCATATGTGTGTTGGAGAGATGGACAAATGTACTCTTTTAACATCTGGCTAGAAGGTGTCAGACAACCTTGGATAACAATTACTTTTAAGACTTGGACTCATTGACACATAGCTCTTTCAGATCCTATAGCTATCCCAACGGTAGGAAGTAGATGGAATTAATGAAGACTGGTGTGGGACAGATGGTCTTTCCTATATTTCCTTTTAAATAAATGATAGGCTATTATATCAATGAAATCAACATCACTGTTCGGGGGTGAGAGTAGTCATTGGGCAACTACCCAATAACATAAAATACACTTCACTACGGTGTTTTCATTTCCTAACTATTCTGCCAAAGACAGGGACAGTCTGGTTTTAGCTGACAGTGGGTATCATAAGTGCATT
Organism: Eleginops maclovinus; assembly: GCF_036324505.1. NCBI lineage: Eukaryota > Metazoa > Chordata > Actinopteri > Perciformes > Eleginopidae > Eleginops > Eleginops maclovinus. The sequence goes on from NC_086371.1 coordinate 17,545,826, forward strand.
AGTTTCTCAAGTTGTGAAGCTAACTAACTTTATATACACCATGAAACACAACTTTCTACAGAAAAGAGAAAGAAATGCTGTTATGCTTCACTTAGTCTGTTCATATATCTTTATAAATAAAGTAATACTTAACAATTGAGTTTCAGATAAATACAAACTGCCTTTTTGTTGTCCTCATTAAACGTACCCTTTGCTAATCCGTCAAGCTGTTAGAGTGGCATGAAGCCCGCACTGCACTCCCTGAAGAATTGTGTCTCATTTTCAAAAACAAAAAAGCAGCTTCACAGAGAAAGATACAGAATGGTCTTCAATAAGAGTACAGTTGGGCACTTGTGTTCATCTTCCCTCAGGTAACAAGATCAGATGTGGATAAGTTCAGTATCAGAAACTCTGCTCATATGTTCAGTGTAGGAAATAGCATTTGTAATGTTTGGATAATGATTGTTTGCACTCTCACTAGTTCTTCCCCAACAGATCATTTTAGTAGAAAAGGTTAATGTCGTAAGGGCTTTTTTGGGTTAAGAAACTCTTGTGACTGATCCATTCTGTCCCTCAACTGATCTCATTTTTTCTTTTACCGTATCTTTCAATGTGCCAGTCAGATCTTTCTTCTGTCTGTTTGGAGATGGCTGTGCGTAACCACTCCCTGAATACCCTCCCTGTAACGGCAGCGTTTCAGTGCGAGCCACTCACCCACAGAAATGTCATTGCTGTGGTGATGCCTTATTTAGTAGTGTCTATAAGCCTGAACTTTATCCGTTTCCTGCTGTACTCGCTGTCTTCCGAGGTAACATTTTAAAAAGCACAGCTTTCCTATTTAATTAGTGAGTTCTTACAGTGGTCCTGTGGCTGTGTTTGGATGTTATGCCAGGTAGGGTGTGATACTAGTGCAGATTCAAGCTGTTATTCATACATCTTAACAAGGCAACTGCTGTAAATGGATTTACAATTTGTACAAATACCCTCTAAAGGCTTCAATGGTGACTTCTAATTTTAGCATCCCTGTCTAAGTTGCTTATAAGCAAGGCAAGGGGTTAGTAAAATGATTTAAATACAGTATTGTATGTGTATATAGGTTATATTATAAACAGGCATATTTAGGGCTGGTACATCCGCAGCATGTCTGCAGAGCCAGGTTATTTACTATAGCAGAGAATCTGGCGATGTCTTTAGCCTGCCTGCTTAATAAGTGGGCAAATCTGCATCCAAAAGTAATCTGTGTCTTGGCTCTTGACCAAGCTCTCCATGCAGAGTCACTGAAATCTTCAAAGGAGGTTCTGAGGGATTTAGCTAAGCAACACTCACACATACAGGACCAGAACACAACCTCTCCGGCGGGTATGATATGAACTGCACATGGAGGTGGCTCTTAAATATTTATGAACATTGCGTTAACTCTGTGTTCTGGAGAAGGTGGGTTTTGTTTTGGTAAAGTACTATTTTGTAGTATTACTGTAGTAGCCAGGCTGAGCTCGACTGTCCTTTGGGGAAGGTATTTAATACTGAAAGGATATACAGCTCTGGAAAAAATTAAGAGGCCACTCCAAACTTCTGTTAAATCTTTATCTCTGCATGTATGGCAGCCATCCCAGTGTCTGTTGAATTCCAACACAGAGAAAAATGTTCAGTAGTTTATAGAATACATTAAAAAAATCATTCAACTCAAAGACATACCTATTAATAATAAAACAAGAGAAAATGATAATGCTCAAGTGGTGTCTTCATTTTTTCCACGGCTGTATATCGATTCATAGCTAAATCCTTAATATTTTTTTATGCTCCAAATGGAAATCTATTTATTCTTTCCTCAGTAATAATGTCTTATTATTGGATTTCATGGGATGCACTGGATATGAGAAATAGAATAAAGGTAGCGAGTACATGTTTTCAGTAGTGTGTTCATAAAGGATTTTCAAGTATTTACGTGCTGGTGGGCGTTTCATTTGTAACTAGATCATTATTACAGTCATTGACTGTTGACGAATGTTTTTCACTGGACATTGACGGAGAAAATGACAAACTGTCAGAGATGTCAACTCGGTTTATATGTCATTTCTCTCAATCCTGTGCTGTCCATGCTCAGGCATTACAGCCAGGGCTCGCTCTCATTGCTCATCCAGAACACTGCCAGTTTATTTTAAGGTTCAGGCCATTCATGCAGCATCTCTGTTCTGCTTCAAAACAAGTTTTCTACTTGACTGGACTCCTCCAGCCCTTTATGACTTAGGACCTCAGATTTACACAGGAACACATCTCATCACCGTGGTGATGATGAGTAGACATGACAGGGACTTGGTTGCCCATTTGTCCAAATGAAGGAAACCAATGAGAAATATAATATGTCCACCTTGTGCATTAAATGGCCTGGGATAACCTTTTAAAAATGCAGCTGGCACGTGGTTATCATGGTGAGATGGCTGGTGTCTCAACCTGCAGCCTTAAAGCAATTGCTGACAACGTGACAGGTAACCTGACTGCATCTGTGATGAAGCGTGGCAGTCTAAACAAACCTCACATTGGCCTGATGAGGATATGTTTGCTCTCATTCTTGAGCAGAGCTGAAGAGGCGCAATGAAATATGTAATTCATGCAGGAGATGCGCTCCTCGAGCAGAGTACGCTATAGAGCCGTACTCGCCTCTGATTTGGCTGTATGTGTTTGGATGCCCATGATATTTCTGATTTCAGATGGCACACTGCAAGTCATTAAACAGCATCTAGCCATTACAGCATATGGGTTTGCACTCACGGCTGAGGCTATTGGATGGACTCCTAACTCATTCTCTTTCTCTCCCATCCCTTCTGCTTCTTCAGGCCCTCCAGCTACAAGTTGTGTTCACCCTGCTTTTCATTTCTTCTTCCTCTCGCTCAGACTCTTTGGCGAGCATTCTGCTGGGCGCCCTTACCTCACCATCTTTTGAGTAAAAGCATGTCAAGGACTCGAACTTGGGCTTTGTTCAAAATCAATCACTTAGTTGTTCATGCTTTAGTATACACTTTCTTTACAGGTAATAATAATCTATTAAATGCACTGGAAGTATCCTTGATGGTAATTTAAAAAGTAGTGGGCCAACAGTGGTCACTGACAAAGGGCTACTGACATGTGTTATGACTGCAATAGTGTCACATGCATTTTTATATTATTTTGAAAACCTCACACTACATAGTTTGTCACCATTTAGAGTATAGGAAATCTGGTGGTTGGTTATGGAACAAGCTTTGTGAGTTTTCCAACTCTGATCTGGAGTCTCATTCTGTGTGCACTCCACTAATGATACCCAGGGTTTCCCGTAGCACTTTACAGCTTAGGTGGGCGCCTAAGCGACGCACGCCTGCCGCCTTAACTAAGGTCTTCCCAAAAAAAAAAAAAAAAGAGTGATATTCGCCGTATTACTCTGTCCTGTTTTCTCTCATTCCAAACCGTGACCAACGCCAGCCTCCCTTTTCTGCAGAACGCATAAAAAAATAATAATTTTAAAAAACTGTCGTGAATTGGAAAAAACTAAAATTGCCTGCTTCTTCATGCGACGAAGCAGGCCTACCGCCCCCCCAAAACACACACACACGCACATACACACACACAACCCCCCCGCACCCTTACGGTCCCTTTTAAATAAAACAGACAAATCGATGAATAAAAAGGTCTTTGAATCCTACATATATGGTTTGAATAAGAGTATTCAATGTCTATTTACAAAGTACTTTTGAAACCACTGACAAATAACTGCCCTCATTATTTATGTTACATTATAATGTTACTGGATGGGACAAATGAAAGCAGGCAGAACACACGATCACACGCAGCATTTCAGTATAATAGTGCCTCTTTTATTTCGGAGCTGAAATGAAAGAATTGAATCCAACATCCATGTTCTTCTCTTTTTGTATCAACATTGCATGTTTGTGTACCCTTGCGTTAATCTGTTATCTGGGGAAACGGCTGACTCTTACATTTGAGAAAGAATAATGTAATACATTTTTAAATATAGAAAGCATGTATGTTGTTGTATTATTGGATGGGGCCAAGTGTTACCCCTGTCCCGTACTGTGATGATCATTTAACAAGACTAGAGCTTGTGTACTCAGCCGGTGAAGGGGAAAGGCAGTGCTGGGGCCATGTAGCCCCAGCACTGCCACATAGCGTGGCCTCAATTATTCTATATTGTCATGACAGTTTGGCATGGCACGTGTTGACTGTAACTGTTTCTGCCACTTTTGATTAATAATGCATCTCTAGTTCCCAGCATCTGTCAGGGTTTTGTTTCACATCAGAGAGTGAGGCTAGGTAGCTTTGACATATTAAGCTTCTGACATTTAAATTCCTATGATGTGAAGTGATACATTATTATCTCGACCTGCTTGTAAAGCACATGCCTGGTCACTGCAGCGGGACGCCTGCATCTCCCTTCACTGGGGTTTGTTTTTCTGTGTAGCTCAACAGCGTCCCGTAACTCTGAGCTCTTTAGCTTTTCCTTTTCCACACTTTCCCTTGTCCTTGCTGAATCCTCTTTTTCATATTCTCCATCTTTGCAATCTTTTCCTTCCAGTTTGTGTCCCTTTGTCTCCCGACAGCTCACTCTTTTTGTGGCTCGGGCTGTCTTTTTGCCCTAGGCATGTACAGTGAGTGGCAGAATTTTGCTTTATCCCTATTCCTCTGTGCCTCATTTAAAACAAAAAATGGCTGGAGTGGATCTTGGAACATTTTCCCTTACTGAGCTGTGTGCAACCTTACAGGGAACCATGATGAGTTTTAAGTTGAAAACAACTGCGCACAAAGTTCACTCTAATTGGGATTCTAAAGTTTTTTTTGTGATGGGGAAAGTTTATGAAATGTTAAATAACGGGCATGATGTAAATCCTATAGGGTGAGAAGATAGTATAGATCCAGCACTAGAACACTTACAGAGGATGTGGAGGAATGGTCCAAAGTGTTTTCCTTTAACCCGTTCGTTTTGGAAATGGTGAAAGGGGCTGAACCTAATGCACGACCAGCGTGAAAGCAGTTCAATTTATCTAGTTGTAATCTCATCTAAATGCATAATTAAAACAAATTACTCTCCACACAATGTAACAGGGAAAAGATTTAGTGTCCCCAAGGCTTTTCGTGTATTTACAGCCTCCATAAAACACTGGTCTGTCAGTAACAGCCTGTCAGGAACCGTTTCCCAGACCTGGCCCTTGATCTTTTGCTGGTGAATTCTCGGCTTTTTGATTGGCTCTGCTGGCAGGTAGATAAGACGCACCATTTCCCCCCTCAACAGTTAAATAGAAGGAAGAATGGCCTCAGAAAGACATTTTGTGAGGCTGTGATTGAAGTCTTACTTCCTCTTTTATCAGGTGTGTGGGTGAACTTCACCATGGGAAATATGCCTGCGCTTTCATATAAACTTGTCTGTCACTTTTATTAATGGGTGATTTTATTGGCAAAAGTGACAAACTTTGACTACACAGGTTAAAATGTAGTTCATGAGATTGATATTTTATGGTGTGCTTGTCTGAGCGTTTGCCCTTCTGCAACACAATGTGTTGTCACCACGTAGAGCTGCAGCACCGATTGTAAGTATGCGATTTGCCTTTCATCCTTAAAAGCTCTCCATTTTGGCACTTGGGATTACTTAATTGCTTTAAAATATCCCCTTTGTGTGCACATGGCAGATGTGATGCTGCAGCCAAATTCATTTAGCATTTTTCTTTTTAATTGGAGTTTTGTTGCTCCCAAGCAGTGAGGGAGAGTAGGTTTGAAGGTTAAAAAAGGAACCATTTGATTTATATTAGTCTATTTTCTAGTGTGCACATTTCTTAACTTAATTTGGCAATATGTATGAAAAGGAAAGTCATAAAAGTAAATAAAACAAATGCTCGAGGCTGCAATTTAACTGGCCTCGGCATTCATTTAGATTCATTGCAAAGTATTTCACTCTGACGTTAAAGTTTAATGAAGTGTACAAAATGTGCGCTCATCGTTTTCTGTTTTCAGTAGCTGTAGTCTAAAATGTATTTCATATTGTCTTGCAGATATATTGGCTGTAAAATATATATTTATTTATATTGAGTTTTTGTTTGCAAAAGTTATTAGTGTATATATAAATACTCTTTAGTGATGCACAAGCTCCATTGTCCCTAAGTACTGAATAAAAAACAAGACCTTGTAACTAGCACATCTTGTCATTTGTGGCATAAGGTGGTAATATTTAAAGATAATATTGGCTATAATAATGATTTACTTAATGGAAATCAAATTGGTGTATTAACTCAGACTATGGAACCTATGGTTGGAATTACCCAACCAGCTGGCAGCTTATCAGACAGAAATTAACAACAGCCTAATGGAGCCAATTAAAAACTACAACACATCCAGACAGAATGCTGTCTTCTGTTGTCAATATGCTAAATCCTTTGCTCTGTAGCTAAATTGATCAAATGTTATGACCCACTTTCTTGAGACCAGTTTAAGAGAACAACAAGCATGCAACGACTCCCATGCACTTTGTTCCATCATAAAGATGACAGTTTCACATCAATTTAATATCACATCTCGTGTCATCTTTCATACTTTTATAGTTCCTCATTTACAAAGCTGTTTAAAAGTGAGGTCCAGGTTCTTAGGAGCTTTGTAATTAGATATTTTAATATCAAATACACACATGAAATAAAACCAGAACTAATGTTATAACAAGTTATTTGTCCTGCCGGTTTCACATAGTCGTTAAAGATGGCAAGGAAACTGAATGACTCTGCTGTTTGCAGTTGTGTTAAGCCACATCATTTCCGTGGCTTGTGGGAGAGCTAGACTGATTTGAAGTGAATCGAGCTGTGATGAAATCACTAAATGAGAGGCAAACCGCATCTCTGCTTGTTTTAATGCGTGCAAACACATTACCACACAGACTCAGCTGCAGCAGGTCCCTTGGTTCTCTTCAAACCATTGACCTCGGCAGTTCACTTGTATTAAATTCAATTACATACGAGGATGGAGATTGCTTTACTTTATCATAGTATTAACCAAATAACTAATTTTATATCCTTTTTGTTGAAAGAAAATCCATATTTATTTCCTTCTTGAACAGGTACTTTCGTCACATACTTGAGATGATCAATATTTATTTGTTATAACATGTACAAATATCCATTCAGCCATTTCAAATGTCCTGTCCAAGACCCAGGGGACAAGAGCCTATCCAAGAACACTTTCAGCACGATGTCGTTCACCATGCTATCACAGGGTTAACACACAAACACACACACACACACACACTCGCGTTTAGACACTTTAAGGCTGCGGGAGGGTATGTGTTTCCACTTCACCTGACCTGCATGTCTTTAAACTGAGGCACCAGAAGGGCACGCCGGCAGACATGAGGAGGAAAAACACATTCGACACTGAGAAGGACCATTTTGTATTCAGTCAGAGTACGTTCTAGCGGTCATAGAACAAAACGAAACACTGGCGTTTGTAATCAGGCCGTTTGGGGAGGTATTCAGCATAATGTATTGTGTTTGCTGTCATCCATTTATTTTGCACGGAACACATTTGTCTACACTGAGGTGGAGCTGTCAAAGCCGTTACTTAAAGCAAGTGCTTTCAGCAGTGTGTTTTATTAAATGTTGTATGACATTTTGAACCATTTGCCTATAACTTAACAGTATTGCTTTCTGGGTAGGAGGCAGCATCCAGACTGTTGTTGTTCTTACTGATTTTAACTGAAACAATGCCTCACAAAAAGGGAGTCAGAAGAAAAACCATCGCATAAGTGGATCTCTGCCGACACTTCAGAGAGTGAGCCACTGGCTGATGCCTTCAGGCAGAGGAGTCTTTATTTTCAATTGCATATTCTTCTATTAATAACGCATACGGTTCTGCTTTAAATAGTTAATGCTTGGATGTTTGATAGCATAATGTTTTAATATTTACTAGAGTATCTAAATAGTATTTGTAACAATTTCCTTTAATAACGGCTTAATGTTCGGTATGGGTCCCTTAGTTCCTTTAAATTATGAATAGTTCCTTTTTATTGTAGAGCTCGTTAGTGTTTTGGTCTGTCACACACTCTGCTTTAACCATTAATATGAGAGATGATTCAGTTATTTAAAATTGATCAAATGCTCTTTTATGTTTAAGAAGCAAAGTTGTTGTCTTCAATAACAGATCCAAAGGAAAGTTTTGACTTTGCTGTCAGCAGTTTCCAGTTTCCTCTCCAAGGATGAGGTTGACTGATTTGAAATGTGCTGAGCAATACATATTTTAGGGATGTATTTGATGGTGTGAGTCCAGATCAATATCTGCTTCCGAGATACATTTCTAGATTTCTTAAAGGCCTCATGATGATGAAGTGAGGCAAATATTGGCTGTAAGTCCTTGAACTCTGCAGACTACTGTCTTGAGTTGAGTGCCTCCCTACCTGGGAACTCTCTGCAGGTTAATTACTGAAGCCTGCTATCAGAAAAGAGCTGGCAAGATTGAAGTGGTTCTTGGAGTTGGAGGGCCAGCATGGAAGGTGGCTTCAGTTGAACTATATAAATCCGTACACTTGTCTGAGTGAAGCGGCAGACCTGAGGTATTTCATGTAAACCATGCTCTCTCTTTTTAGCACACGAGGGTTTTAATTGAAAAGGTTTGGATTACAGTTGTTCTGATAGAGTTGTTGTGTGTTGATCCCCAGTCTTATCAGAGTCCTGAAATATTAAGTATCTGTCCATACCAAGTTCTGATCTAATATAATTCCACTGTGGGAAAACCTTTGACTGTGCAAAAAGAAGATATAGGCTGAATTATTAAAGGTTAACGATTTCTTCCTGGATTTTCTATAGTATCCCATAGCGGGGCAAGCTTATTTTTGCAGCATGATATTTTTTGAACATTTGAACCATGCAGGTACTGGTCATTATCAATTGGCTTTGTATGTTTTGCAGTTATAGGGAACAACACTTATCTCACCACCCAAAACCCCCAAATAAGTTGTTGTTTGTATTGTTTATGCTTAAAATCTAACTTCTCTACAAACATTTGGGATTGTTAAATAAAGACTGTGATGGTATCTAAAATGAGACTTCCTCTGATGTGAAGTAAACTGAGATTTGGAATGTTTTTGCAAGTTCTATGTCTTATGTACGATTTGCGAAACATTTGATGTTAAAGGAGTGACTGTTCAGTTTTAGACTCCAGCTACAGGAGTTACTTTTGGTATCAATTAGTTGTCAAATGCATGAATCGTCGCTTTAAATTCTCCCTCAAAGGAGTGATGCAGATTGTACATATAATCCCTATTTGGCATGTGGAGACACAACATTTATATTTAAACATCTTGCGTCATCTGTTGGGAAGATACATCTCATGATTGTATAATAGGTAAACTTGTTTTGATCAGGGTATTATGACATGTTCAATTTGCTACAGCTTTATTTTTAACATTTCATGAAAAAAGATCAGAAATGAACAGTCAATGATTCTAAGGTGCTTTGTAAATGTAAGAAGCAAACATTACGTTTTTGAATTTGTGATGAGAATTCGTACGTGTCAACATTTGATAGACCAAACAATTAGCAATTAATTTATAATTGGAACAATCGATATTAGCAGCCTCCAAGCTTCATGGACCCTCCTCCAGTAAACAAAACATTAGGCAGGATAGATTTTTCTGCATCCCCTGTTCTATTGAAATGGCCATATTCAGAGCTGTAGACACTGCATTAAAGCCAGGGTTTCACACACACATGAGCTTTGCATAACAACAGAATTAGATATTCATATTATGCACTTTTAATGTTGGTGATGTAATCTTTTGGTGGACATACTGATAGAGGATAATTGAATTTGAATGAATCCCCCACACTTGAATGCATTGATCTGCGCCTCGCAAAGATTCTGTTAAAAAATGACATTGTTTCATTTGACTTATGCGTTCAGGCATTTCACAAACACTGATGCTAATCCACTTCATGAAGGGAGCGGTAGATTTGGTTGGCCGTGGGATTGCTAACAACTTGAACATTAAACTAAACTGCAATGAAAGACCAAACCAAGTAGTGAGCATATATCAGTTAGCAAACAATGTAAATTATAACCATTTTATTTAAAAAATATATGTTTTGAGGGGAAAATGTTTTTTTTTTTCAGTTTGGCACATCTTATCCACTATACAGATATGAAATTGTACATATTACAATACAAAAGGAAATGGAAAGAGAAAAGCATTCATTTTGCACAAAGAGATTGGGTAAGAGAGAGGGGATTGGTTCACTTGTTTTTTTCCTTTTTTTATTTTTAGGCAGGGTGGGGACCAGGGCTAGAGGATGACGAGAGGAAACAAAAACAGTTTACAAAGAGACAGAGTGCAAAGGGATGCATATTTCTACAAATTTGTGGATCTTCAGTCATTTAGTACAACCGTAGTCTTAAACAGTGAAATGTCAAATGATTGACAGAACTCTATAGGAATTACACACACACACACACACACACACACACACACACACACACACACACACACACACACACACACACACACACACACACACACACACACACACATCCCCATTCTTGGTGTTATCAAAAATGAAGTCTCTTAATAATGTTTGCTGAATGACATTAAGAAATATTCAACTCAATTGACTTTTGAACATGCAAGACAGATAATAAGGGCAGTAGTAATAGCAGTGCGAAGCTGGAAGAAAACAAAATCGGAAACAAAGTGGAGGTGCTTGACTTTGGACATCATTACGAACAGTGTATGTTTTCCATTGAATGTGAAGTGTAACAATTTTTGGTTTACACAAACACTTTCCTCCAACTTGTAGGCGTCATTATGTGTACAGAGACATGGCTCAAGCTTTCATTGAGAAGATCAAAGCCAAATCTGGACACCTTCAATAAAGAGACACATGTCACCTCTAGGGGGCACTATCCAACAAACTGCATCCTACATTCTCAAAGCCAGATATCTTCTTTCCCCAAGCTGTGCTATCATTGACTTGGTTAAACATAGCCACAAGTTTGGCTTTTGAAGAAAAGGCCGTATTTAAATGTACAGCTTTAAGAATTGTACTTTATGTTATACTTCTCGTCCTGTTCAAACACTGGATAGCTCACCAGTTTGCTCCTAAAGAAATAGTTTCTGCTGTGTGATCAGTGTGCAATTCAATCCCGAGGTGCCCGTTCAGTTTTTATCATTTATTTCTCTACTTGGCCAGAAAGATTGGTTGGTTGGTTTTTAATAAACGAAGACATTACCCTATCATTGCCCCCTCTCCATCGTCCCATCAATTCCTCTCAATCCTTCTCTCTTTCACCCTGCCCCCACTACCAAACTGAACACAAAGAAGTGCGGAGCTGCGGCAGCAGCTTTAGTCTGATGCTAATGCACATCCTCTCCCTGCTGCATACAAATGTGTCCTGACCCAGGCTGGTTGTTTGCTTATCACTGGTGCTCCATTTGCTTTCAGGCTATTGACCGCCGTTTAACTTGACACTTGTGACTGCTAACCAAAGAACTATTATAAGATGTTTTCTTTCCCGTAGTCTGTTTTTAATCATGTAAATGACATCCTAAACACGAACAATGTCTTAAAGTAAAAGGTTGAATGATGTTTTTACGTGGTACGGAGAATGATTCTACTAGAACTATTTTGGAGTGGCTGAACAAGCTAAATGTTGCTGGATCACTGGTGTGGGTGACAGAATATTAGATTATTTTTGCCTTGCCTTAATTGGTTCAATCTTGGGCCTGTCAGTCCTGATTAGTGTGTGAGCAGTAAATATCCTGGGCTACTGCTGAAAGCAGAATGAAATGCTCCCCTATCTGGCATTTGCGCTGGTCATTACCCTTTCACTTGTGTCCCCTACACATCACACTCGTCTGTATATTGATCTTATTATATAATGGCAAATCTGCAAACTCCACTTACTAGGTTAAGCTGCTGGGAATATTATGGTCACAGTGTGTGGCATTCGGGCTAGACAATCCATACAGGTCATTGTAAATGTAGAGGTCTAATCATTTTGTTCTTCCCAGAAGAGGAAGACTTCCATATGTTTTGCAGTGTATATTGGACATTAACCACATATGAACAAAGCATAGTGTTTCACCACAGGTTGAGAATGTATTTGCTGTGGTTTGCCCTCGTGGGCGGGCGCTTGCACACCGAACAAGCTGCAAAACAGCATTGCATTTACGGGTCTGATTAACAAGGTAATTTTTCCAATATATTTATATATCGCAATTTTTGCTGTCCTTTCAATCAGTACACACTTGTGGTTGCATTTTTACGAAGAAGAAATTCATATTTAAACTAAAGAGTTCCTTTTTAGCTAAGCACAGTTTTTGGGGGGGAAGGGGATGGCCACCCAAAAGAAGTTCTGTAAACAACAAACACTGACTCCTTTGATCTGATGGAAGACTATAGTCACCCGATTGACTCGTGTCTCATTTGGTAAATGAAATGTACATGTGTGTATACTAAACTGAATGTCATGGGTGTTCTCTCCTCAAGAAAATTTACATTTTATTTGTAACAAAACAGTAATGACATTTATCTTTCGGATATAATTCAGAAATTTGGTCTTGGGGTCCTTTTTTAATTATAATAGTTCTCTTTGAACAATGAAACTGAAAAAAAAAGACATTATGACTGATCCGATTCTAATGCCCTAGTGATTGAGTGATTGGCTTACAGGGCCTGTGGTGCAGTTAGAAACAGGAATTCAAATATTTGCTTTTAAAAAGAAATAAGACATAAATCACATTTCTCCACTTAATGTATTCCGTTAGCAGAGGGCCATTTGGCTAAGTATTTTCTCTGTGCTCCAGAATATAGTGACAATGTGGAGACAAATCTCACAGTTATACAATTTTCTTGTTTTAAAATGATTGCCCCTGCCTGATATGAACAACTTTGCATTCATAGAAAAATAAATTTGTGACTATCTCTACACCGTCCCTAACTGTCATGTCCAACCTCTGTCATTGTAGCACTCGGCATGTCTCACATATTCTTAAATCTCACTTGTAGAAATTATGCTTTTTACATCAACTGGAAAAAAAAGAAGAACGAAAAAGCAAACCCTGTATCATCTGAAATGGTCAAATGGCAAACCATATGCTCTAGGAATAAATAAGTGTTCATACTTCACACTCTTTGTAAGGCAGTTGCTGACACTTGCACTGCCCATAGCCGTTTATGATCACGAGGGCCCCTTCCTCATGGCTGGGCTCGTACTCATTATAGGGTACCTGTGTAGCTAGATCTGCCATAGGCTGCCGCTGCTGGGTCCTCATCTGTCTGCGGTTCTGAATAGCCGAACAGTGGCGTATCCTGCGCAGGGTGGGAGGGCAGCACTTCCGTGAGATATACACAACGAAAATGATGAAAAAGAATGAAAATAGAAGGGCCATAGTTCCAATGATAACCCTATGAGTCATTACAGTGTTGTCCATTGCAGAGAAGTCCTCTGTCACAGCTGCCTCTTCCATCGGAGCAGTGGTTGCTTGAGCAGTGCGTGGTGTTGTTGTTGTGGTCGTTGTGGTAGTGACTGTGGTAAAGCTCCCAAAATCCTCTGCATAGTCCTGCGTGGGGGTAGGCTGCATAATTCCAAATAGGGAGCTTGTCATCTCTGCAGCTATAGTAGCGTCCGTGGTCGTACTAATGGTCTGAACAACCGGCGCTGAGAAATTCTGGCAAAGCTGGAATCCATAAACAGCATCGAGTATCTCCTCTCCTTGGGCATATTCAGGACTATGGCAGAGGATGGAATGTTCCCACCTTCCCTTAAAGGTGCTGAGCCATGTGGCCAGAGAGCAAATCCTTTTGGTACATTCCCAATAGTTGCTCGACAGCCCAATAGTACCCAGAGACTGCCACATATCCATGACTGTGGGATCCAGACTGCTTAATTTGTTGTTATCCAGCAGCAAAATCTTTAAATTTGGCAGCGTTTGAAACACATCAGATGTCAGGACACGGATCTCATTTCCGGTCAGGTCCAGTTTCTCTAGAGTGGTCCACGTCCACTCCATGCCACAGGTTAAGTTGCTGATTTTATTCCACTGCAGGAACAGAAACTGGAGGGCAACAAGGCGAGGGAAATGGGCCAAGTTGATCTTGGTCAGCTGATTGTGCTCCAAGTGGAGCTCTTTGAGCTTAATGAGCCCAGCAAATCCATTCCGGGCCAGACTCCGTAGACGGTTGCTGCTCAGGCCCAGATATTCCAGGCTGCGGCAGTCCCAGAATGCCCGGACAGGTGTGGTGCGGAGTAAATTAGAGCGGAGGTGGAGTATCTGGAGTTTCCTCAGTCCATGAAACAGTTCTGGTTCCAATGCAGTCATCTGATTGAAAGACAGGTCCAGGATCTGGAGGTTGATGAGGTGGATGAAGGTTGTGTTGGGCAACTTGGTGATACGATTGGAGCTCAGATTGAGGTCCTTCAGCTTGTAGAGCCCTTGAAAGGCATCCTCTTGTACTGTTGTAATCTGGTTGTGGTCTAAATGTAGCCATGTGAGCTGGCTGAAGCCATAGAATTGATCAGGGCTGAGCTCGGTGATGCTGTTGTGGCGAAGCGACAACCCCAGGGCCCCTTTGTCCACACCATCTGGGGGTGCCTGAAGCCCCTGGGTGTCGCAGTAGAACTGCAGGTCCTCACAGCGGCATTTTTGAGGGCAGGTCGTGCACGATGCAGAAGGCAGCAGGCACACTAGGAGCATGCTGATCACATACAGATACAGAGCCGCTGGTGCAGGTCCCACCAATGGCCACCTTGAATGGAAACCTGGGTGGGTTCAAAGATAACAAAATGAACTGTGGGGCGGGAAAGCTTATCTCTGCAGAGCACTTATTACTAATTCATGGTGACGATTGTGCTTTTTGTCTGTGCTCTCAATCTTTCACATACAGGCATACATACATACAAACACACAGCAGTTCTTTTGCAGTGACAACTTTCACAGTGTGTGAAGATTCTCTAAAGCTTGGGAATAATTACATTGTAATGTACTTAGATATTTAATGTTGAATTACATACATGACCTGGACTTTGTTTCCACACCCTTGCTACTTATATTAAGCCCATTTTTTGCCTATTTTGAGCTCTGTAATCTGGATCAAATACTAATGTAAAGCTTTTTGCTGTCATTCATGAATTATTGCGTATGTTGTTCCTTTTAAGAAGCTCAAGTTCACTGATGTCCTTCTGAATTCTGAGTTTTTTAAAATTGATTAATCATGAATAGTTAAGCTTTCAATAGAAAAGCTATTCAAAATGTATTTATTCCTGACCCGTGTGTTGGTGAAAAAGGAAGATTGAAGGGCAATCGCAGTAAATAGACTGCGCTGAAGAGCTTTTAGTCCCTAGCCTCCCTCGCTCTTACTTGTATTCCCTATTCATGTCCAGACCTGCCATATAAAGGGACTAACTTACCCATTCTTTTGTGCACATCGGAGGCTGCATTCAACTGTCCTTTTCCGCAGACTCTTGGAGCAACCAGATGGAAGAAAAATCCAAAGGGAAAAAACCCTTTTGAGTAAGCACAAAAGGAATCAGCTTCTTTGGAAATAAAGCAATTCTGAGCCCACCCAATTCAAACAAAATATGAAATTCCATGTCCCAAGGTGATGAATATTCCTCTTATTTTGCTTGGAGTCCATGAAAATCCGTGCTCAGAGAAGAATTGAATCTTTTCCTCTTTCCGACGAATCCTTGAAATAATTATTTAATTATATATTTTTTAAGTTGATCAGTTGCATCCAGAGCGACTCCGGTGAACAGACCCCCCCTCCTCTCCTTTTTTTCTTTTTCTTTTTTTTACCCTTTTGTTTCCCTTCCACCGCAATGATGTCGGCTCAGACGGTTAATTGCAGATCAAGCCTTCGTCTTCATGGCTGTGTTCCTCCGACCCTAACTTGTTGATGGCATCCAGAGATCCTGCGTGCGACGCCGGCTCAGTCTCAGCATAGCCTCTGCAGAGCTGTGAGCGGAGCCCTCCTCTGCTAGCCGAGACGCAGGGAGAGAGAAAAAAGCAGAGCGGGGAGTCAGGGATGTTATTCTGTGCTTTTTGTTGCAGCCACTCACTGCTACAGAGTGGTGGCAGCCTGGCGTCGATCATCACTACTGTTTCTCTCTCTCTTTTTCTCTCCCACACTCACAAACACCCTCTCACTCTCTTGCTCAGTCACTTGCTCTCTGCCTCATACACACTGCCTGTGCACCTCAGTCTTCCTCCACCTCCCCCCTGCATCCCCACTTCCCTCCCACTGGCTCGTCACCATCAGAATATTGATATCTTGAACGTGTTGCGGCAGCTTGCTATTGAAATTAACCACAGCTGTAAATCTCAGCCTCGCCTTGCTGTTGCTCTGTATGTGCTCTGTATGAAAGTATACCCAAGACATAAACAAAATGACAACAAAGCAAAACGTAGGTCATAACATCTCTAGACAACATAAACTTGAGCAGGGTGGTGGGGGTGGGGGGGGAGTTGCTGCATTCTGTGATCTTTGTACAGGAAAATGCTATAGCAATGCTAACATAGGACGTCTGGTTTATATACATAATTTACATATCCTGAGTGCAGTGCTGGCATGTGATGTATGGCCAGCTGTTCAGAAGTTAAATTAGGCTTCCAGCATGTAATAGACTCGAACAAATACTTGTTTGAGAATGTGAAACAAAAAATCTATAATTTTTTCATTTGCAGATCTTTTATTTTATTTTTTAAGGCTACATTTCAGCACAGTTCTAGAGTGCCAAACAGAAAGAGAAGCCGGTAGTCCCGTGCATAAAAATGCTGACTTTTCTTAATTATTTAAGGTTGGTTGGGATGGGTGTGAGGGTAATTTCAATGAACTAGATCTGAACCAGCCAAAGACTGTATTTAAGAGGCATTAAGGAGCACATGTTTTCAACTTCTGCCCTTCAACACCTTTCATTCCATCATGCATCATTTACTTAAACAGGACCTCAGATCGCTGGGGCCTGCCACACCCCTCTCTGATTTATACGTGTATATTACTCTGATTACCTTGCTGCGATGTATTTGATATGGATTTTAACTCTTGTTGCAACTGCTACAGGCAGTAAATTGTACCTAATGAAAGCAAAGGATAACATTCCCTCTGTGTGCTTTGGCAGTACATGATAGTGATAGAGTTGCTTAAATGTATCTGGATTACTTTCTGCATTTATACTTCCTGATTGATTTCGTGACATGATTTTCAAGTTTGAAGACATGCATCTGTGAGGGACTCTGCAGGTTACTGGAGCAGCATGCTGCTTTCATTCTCAGCACTCATTGTGGTAGACTAAGTCTCCCACTGGGAGAGTAGGAAATATGAGGGAAAAAACTCTTAAATCTCAAGGGGCATGATGGGATTTTACTCTATTAGATGTTTGGTAGCTTCCCATTTCCAATTCAAGATGTGTCAGGCAGTTTTTAAAAGTAATAATGTGAAATTTGAAAATGGACATTCAATTAAGTGAACTTTCTGAAACAATATCATAGTCAGTGATCATCTGACACTCGGAGCATACTTATTTTTCATTGGATTTTTCAATAATTGAGCGGGCTAGTGGTTTTGTATAAAAGGGATGTTCCTAAATCTGTCCTAAAGGAGATGGATTGAGACTCACTTGAGTATCATAAAAGATGCCTCAGAGAAACTGCCTCCATAATAAGCACCTGAAGAAGTGCTTTGGAAGCCTCTGGCGTGGAAATGAAATATAGGCTAGGCGTGAATGAAATAGGATTGGGAGGGAAGGGCAGAGCAGACTAAAGCTCCACCACAGCACAAATTCACAGGGGATTAGTGCCGTTGCAGCTCCCTGGCCCCTAGCTATGTACACAACCCCCCGATGGCAGAGGGCAGTGGGGGATGGGGCAGGTCAATGCCATGGTGTTGTGTAGCAGTTGATTGGACCATTATAGGGGGGCGAACGGCCCTGAGACCAACTGGTCCTTTGCCTTTCCTCCGTTGCCCTTTCCTGATCATCTAATTTGACTCTGATTTCATTATCCTCCAGTATCCGTCCGTCTATCAGTCTCTCACCCGGTCTTTCGCCGCCTCTTTCTCTCTCTCTCTCTCCGTCTCCACATCCTTCCTGAAAGTTTTAGATTTTCTAGCATTTCGCTCGAGCAGTTAGCAGAATGTGAGTGAACATGCTCTCTGCTCTGCGGGACCAGTAGTTAGGGCTTTGACTGCTGCATAGTGCTTAGCGTCGTGACAACTGCCAATGGTATTGCAGTCAAGAGACATGATTTACACAGTAAGCCATGCGTAGTAAATTAAAACCTTTTAATCAACACAATTCTCTCATGGAGTATGAGGAAGAAATGCACCGGTGGAGATTATTTTTGAGTGTTATTGTACATTATGAGTGGTTAATGGAGATGAACCTTTTTATATCCGGACTTTTTTTATCAACAGAAAATGTGCAAATGGATACAAAAGAAGAACTATCATTAATAGTCCTAAATTAATGAGTCATAGTGAAATTCTCGGAGTGTAGTCTCAATGGACAGAGAACAATTATTACAGATAATATTATTTAATTCATTAGAAAGGAACACACAACTGTCAGTGATATTGATCTTCTCAAATGTTTTCAATCCACGGAAAATAGTTTTGGACATACCAAGGAAAACTTTTTGAACTCAAGGATTCTTGAACCAAACTGAATATATCCCTTATCCTATTTGGAGTTGGTAAAGATCTGCCAAAACCATTTCCAGTTCTCTACTTTGGATATATTTAGTTTTTCACTGTGGTATCAAATAAGCTTCAGAGATCTGGGAATTATATCAAAATGTTCTATCAACTTCAACATTTCCTGTAGCATGACATTACTCCATAAATGTTTAAATACCAGGCGGACATACGAATGAGTGATTCAAATAACGGAATCTCAGAGCTCTGTATCATTAAGAAACGAGAGCCTGCATCACAGCTTCTCTTCTCTGGATTACCGTCATGTATTGTGTTCTGTACAATATTCATGCAGAGAGCTGTGGTGGCAGGAAGCTTGGGCAGGATTTGGATAGCCTCTTTTGATCCCTGCGTGAATGCAAATTTGAATTTAAATGCAGTTTACAACAGCAGCACTTAAGAGGGTGTGTTGCCTATGAATTATTGCACTGATATAGATGCAAATCAGCATTTATTTTTTTATACCTAAAGCAGCTGTGCCTTTTTACTGATGCATGGTTTAAGTGTGTGTGTGTGTGTGTTATTTATTGAAACTGTTGGCCACTGTTTGTTTGTTTGTGTGCTCCAGTGTTCGCTCACAATGCTATCAGTTAGGAAATGATTCCAGTGTTTTAACAGAGGCAATGTGGCGTGTTTGACAGCTGGTCTAAACAATGGTTTATAATAAATACAAGGAACAGAACTGAATCAGGCTTTGCAGAACCCTAGCTGCTCTAAAATGTGAGTTGAACTTTCACTGGAACTTTTTACTTTCAAAGGACTGAACGGATAAACAAATAGATATATTTTCGTGTCGGTAATTTACACAATACATCCTTCATGGGATTATTTATTTAAAAACAAAGCAGCCATTCTTGTTACCTACAAGCGTTAACAGCAATGACTTGACCTTATTCAGTAACTTCTTGAAACAACTTTTCTTTAATAAAGACAATTTGAATTTGTCCAAATACTGAAATACATTTAAAAAAATCTCAACTATAAACTGAAGCTACACAACCTCTACAGAAACGTCCCTGTAAATTCAGTTTGACTTCAGCGTCATCACGATGTTTGTCATGTGAGCATCCACAACAGACGTGTTTGGAACTTTGTTGTCCCTGCAGCAGAGCACTCTTTAATTCCTCTGCCATGTTAATGTTTCAGGCTGGAAGGAAGGACAGGAGTGACGCTTTGAACACAGCCATCGACAGGATGACGAAGAAGACCAGAGACCTTCGCAGACAGGTTTGTGCAGGTTTTTTAACAAGTCTGATGCATATAGAAATGATATCTACATTTTGCTAATAAAGTCAAACGTCTGCTTTCTGTTTTGAATATGGAGTGTACAATGGGGGAAAAAACCCTTCACATGTACATTTATTCCCCTCACAAATGCATAGAGGCACATGTTACTGCAACAGTGCCCCTTTTTATATATATTTTCTTACTTCTTACTTCACAGCTGCGTAAAGCTGTAATGGACCATGTCTCTGACTCTTTCCTGGAGACCAATGTTCCCCTTCTGGTCCTGATTGAAGCTGCCAAGAACGGCAATGAGAAAGAAGTCAAGGAATACGCACAGGTGTTCCGCGAGCACGCCAACAAGCTGATCGAGGTAATGTAGGATTTTGGATGCTTTCAGAAACAAAACCTCATGTGACCCAAATACAGATTATTCTGACTTTTTCTGTCCGTCCTTTTTGATTTCCAGACATTTTTAGCTTAGCTTACAGTAAATGTCAGTCTTCATCCAGCTTCTCTTTCCTCTCTTTATGACTTTTTCTCAGAAAGATTACCTCTTGATAAAACTGTAGGATTACAGCACAGCGAAGATCAATCTGGGATTGTTTCCCCAAATAGAAACAAAACAGGAACATATTTTCTGTGGTCTTTGTTTTCATTTATGTACGACACAGAGTGGAAGACACACACACATTTGCGAAAGGTGATGCAGACTCTCATCTGTTGCTGCGATGGTCCTAGCAACAGATAACCTTTTAAAGCGGATCCAAACGAGTGAAATAACCACCACTCGAGGATAGGTGCTGCCTCTGGCCACAGTAGGTTGCTGCTCATTGGACGACTTCCCATGTGTGCTGTAGTGATGCCGACAAAGATAAATATCTTAAAAGGGGCTAGCCTTTTCTGTGGTTGGTGTCATGCTTTGGCATAGACCTGGATATTAATGGATCCAGTGCTGTGACATAGCAACAACAACACAGACAAAGGCAAAGTGACGGGGGGGGTAAGCAACAAGCTAACGGAAACATGAGTACTCCTCAGCCGTGGGATTTCCTTGGTCTTCTTGAAGGCTTGTGTCAGAGCATCATATGTTGACATTTTGAAAGTGACTTCTTCCCTCTGGCAGATGACCATGAGTGTAGCTGGAGCGGGGTGGGGGGGGGCAGGGGCAGTGCAGTGCAGTTTAACTGTTCACTGGGGAAACCAGTGAAGCATTAGAGGGAAAAGGGGACCACACTGGGGAGCGGACCCTGAAGGCCCCCGTGTCAGAAGTGGCTTTAAAGCATGACATTACTGGACTCCCATAATGCTCTGGCACTACATCTGCTTATAGCAGTTGGATGGGATGGACGAAGAAGCAGAGCTTTGCTTTAAATGTTACATATGAATATCATTAAATAGAACATACAGTTTTTACTTTAAAGCAGTGGTCTTAAATACATTAATATTGACAGTGTAATATGGTGTTAATAAAAGTCAAAGATAAAATGTTTTTAAGCTCCACAAGAGGCAATAAAGCAAAGTGTCTTAAATAGACCTATTACAAGTCAACAACAAAACTGAAAACATATGAAGTGTGGGAATACGCTTATACTAATGAACGGCAGGGATCGTTATCATGTCCTTCGTGTTACCTGACAAATCTGCGTCTATAAAATGGAGCTAAACTGAAAGCTTGGTCTCATTCTACTAGAATATCCTTCAGGCAAAGTATCTTTTGACACACATAAATTAAGAATGTTAGTTGCCTATCCAACAAACGACAGTGACACTGATCTCGGGCTGTTTGTATGACTTCACGAGTTGTGCACGTGCAGGCTGCCTTAGGGCAAACGGTCCATTACATCACACCCATTGGTTTGAAAGCAACATTATGACTGACCCACATTAATTTACAGGCCCCCTTTTAAGCTGCTCCTCTAACCTCATTTGTCACAACATTGTGCTTTTCCCAACCTTGTATTTATATAGTTAAATAAAGCATAATTGCAGGTTTTACTTTATGGGTTTCGTTCACTTGATGTGTCAAAGCTGCTGGAACGCTTTGTGCATGAGATCAAACCGCCTGTAATTGTATCATGACAAAGTTCACTTCATACACTTCAAAAGCACGATGGCACTATAAAAATAGATTTTTTTATTTGATCAGTAAGAGAAAATTAACTAAAACTATCCTATAATAAAAGCAAAACTATGGTGGGTAAGGTTGTAAGTTATGTAATCTGGGAACACAGGTTAACACGGGGAACACAGGTATCCGTGACCACAGCAGCTAACCTAGTGGCCAACACTGAGGACCTTTTGCCTTTGGGATTCGGCCTGCATTAACCCACATTGCATTTATAATCTAATCATAGTGTTATAGGGCTGTGTCTCCACCTCTGGAAGGTTACTATGGCAATACATTTTCATTTTGCCTGTTGCCAAATCCATTGGGTTTCTCTGTCCCATGTTACCGGGCATTTTTAAGCAGTAATATTCATCATCTTAAGAAAAGGGGAGAAAATAGACTGGGCTTTGTGGTGCCTCAAGGCTGTGTTCTCAAAGGTTCCAGGGTACTCGGGTTTGATCTCTGAGGTAGCAGAGGAAGAATGTACCCAGAAAAGCAGTATTTTTTAAGCCTCCGTAATGTTTATATGTAATGTCTTCATTTGAGGCTTCAACCAGGCAAATGGATGTTAGTGACCGTAGATAAGGGGTGGTTAACATAAATGTGTTTGCTTTTAAATGACATGCCACAAAGAGTTATACAGATTTACAACTTGACAAATTAAGATGCAGAGGTCTCCCTTGAGGTGTGAACAGTGATCCAACGGATTAGTGACATCAGCCTTGGAAATTCCCATCATGTACTGTGGGAGACGTTTTGTCTTGTTGTTTTTACTCTGCTAAAAGCTTTTTCTTACGTTTCTTTATTAAACTGTATGATAAATAACTCAACGTTGAAGTGTAATGCCATGGGACGCATGACTCAAACAATGGAAGATATGTTTGACTACTTTAAATGATCCATGTCATTTTTTTAGCATGAACACTAGTACACAAGTGTATGGTAAAGAACATGGGATTTATTGGTTTTCATTTTTAACCACGGTACTGAATTGCTGTTGAGAAGCAATATTTTACTGGTCTTTGAATCAGATTATGGTTATTTCTGTTGGGGAACAAAAAGGTAAGCTTTGATGTAGGTGCATTTAAAAACATGTTTGCACAGACTGGGTTAACTCTGACGTCCCCTGACTCTCAAAATGCTATGGTTACTGCATGCTAAGTGGAAAAAACATCACTTTACTTGAGGTCAAATATTGTTGTTTGGCTTCAAGCAAAGTCCCTTTATACTGAAATGGCTTCGTCCCGCTGGTATCGTGGTGAGAGGAAGAGAAAGCTTATGTGAAAGATCATGAAAGTAAAAACACAGGTCTCCATGAAGTGGCAGCTTCTCTTCATGTAGGCGCTCTCTCTCCAGCCTCTCGGGCTGCTGGATGTTCTCTGTGGTCCCTGCATGGGTTTGCATAGAGATGTATGATGTGTTTATATCAATGTTTCAGTGCGTCACCAGTGCTGTGGTAGAAGTGTCTCCCATCAGGAAAACTGCTCAGGCATTTTTCAGGTGGGGGTGGGCATGTAGAGTCGAAGACGATGAGGAGAGGATCTTTCACACTCTCCAGTTATGCTTTCCACCGCCAGAGCTTTAATGGATTTCTTTATCAACCACAGTCTTATTATTATAGATTTGCCCCACATTTTCTATGAGTTTATAATAGCATTTCATCTACCAGCTTAGATCTGGAGACCCCCGAACCCAAGGGGAGATTATTACAACCAACATCAGCAATCAAAGGTTAAAAAATAAACCATTTTGGTGATAAAATAATGATAAATATTAAAATGACTACACCAGCTGTCCATTATTAACATTATTGACACCATGATTTAGCGTTATCGACTTGAACTGACATGGCTTTGAAGGCATGTAGTGCTAAAATGCAGGTTCTAATAACTGTTTCACTTTAATTTATAATACAGTGGTAAAACCACAGCTCCTTTTGCTGTGACCCAGATCTGGGTAATTACATTGTTGAGTAAAATATAACGGATGGATGGCTGAAAGTACAAAAATAGGACCCAGGTTGTCAGGAGAAAAAAAAAAACCTTTTGGTTCTTGTTCTTGCTGGAGTACAATCAGGAGCTTTTTTTTCCTTCTGTAATTGATTATGTTTCAACACATTTTCTGTCCTTTTGATAATCCTGCTCTGGCACTGTTCCATCACATCCCAGTCATTCTGTTTCACCATTGTTGCCTGCTCATCCCACCCACAAATGGGAAGCTTCAGACTCTGACCTATTTTTTTGTGAATATGATTAGATACATTATGTTATTCTGGAAAATGCAAGGATATTTAAAAATAATTGTGCCAGAGCATGATTTGTCGGTCTATACAAGAAAATATACTCACAAACCATTAATATTGGCAGCCGAGAGGAAGACTTGCTTAGCTCAGCACTCCAGTTCTCACTCGGTTTTTTCAAAGTGTCAGGAATATTTTCCTCTCTGAACCAGGAGCGTAATGGCAATGTGGCAGCCGTGTGATTTAGTCTCGGAGTACCCTCGTCTCCGAGTCCACGGATAAAACTTGCATTTACATTTGGAGAAATGTGAACATTTTTGGTGGAAAAAAATACAAAACTTGTATTTTATCTACTCATTCAACAGCTAAGCTTTGGGTTTCTCTCCTGTTTCTTCCTCTCTCCCTCAGTGCTATCATATTGTATTATTTTAGCAGCTTTACAAATGAATCCTCAGCAGTGGGTTCGTATTCCACAGGGATTGATTGCGTTGCTGCTCCATTTCTGATAGATACATTCATTATGGTAGCCTGGGTTTGGGATTCCTCTCCAAGTTTAATTATACTCTCTTTATTTCTCAAAATAAGACTGTCAGACTCCCTGTGTGTGGCTAACGTGTGTGTGTGTGTGTGTGTGTGTGTGTGTGTGTGTGTGTGTCTTTTTTTTGCTTTAGGTGGCCAACCTGGCATGCTCCATCTCCAACAATGAAGAGGGAGTGAAGCTGGTCCGCATGGCAGCTTCTCAACTGGAAGCTCTCTGCCCACAGGTACCGTATCTGTTTTTGCCCACAATTTACGCCACGCTCATTGATTGTGCACCTGCTCACATTGTCTTTTTAATAAAAGCACAAAGAGCTGACAATCTATTGTATTCGTTTACACAGGTAGTGGAGTCAGTAATTAGAAACTATCATTCAAATTGCAGCTCTTATATTTTTTAAAGACTCCAAATGTTCAGGCCTGCTTAAATGCTTAAGTGTTTCATAACCAGCTAAAACCAATATTATTTAAAACAATCGGCCTAGTTTTCTTGGCAATCTTTTGAATCTGGGTGTTATAAATACAACGCAGTCTAATTTCTTTCAGTGTTGGGATCCTGCATTTGTGCTCGAAAGGTGATGGAGAGAAATGTGTGTGGGTGTTGTCCTACTGCCCACAGTGTATTCATTAAACAATGATTACATACAATAAAATATGGAAAATAGTCACAAACCTGCCACATTAAAAAATGGCATAGTGAGAGGTTATGACGACGACCTGCTAGTGCAGCGGCAAAGACACGATCCCTCGCTGGTTTCCCACCTGGTTCGTGTTGTTAGTTGGATCATACCACCATGGCAAATGTAATTGCTACCTGGCATTGAATTCCACGTCTCTGTGCAGGAGAACTAGACATTTGCATCCCCGGATATGGAGAGGTACTCGACACAAATGGGAACATAACAGATATCAATATAGTTTACATTTATATTCATACGGACTGTACAGGTCAGGGTGCTCTGTCTACATGGCTCAACACGCTTTGGAAAGCAGTGCAGTAATAAGACCAGGGCTGCAAGTAGTGGTTATTTTCACTGTCTGTACACCTTTCAGTTATTTTCTCCAATAATTGTTTGTTGTCTGTCACCGTTCCATGCATGTTCCACTACTCCAAGCCATTCACTTTGCTAAGATGGAACTATATTCACATTTCTGAATCTGAAATCAAAGAATTTTTACTTTAAAAAAAAGAAAGATACCGATTAATGTATCATCAAAAAGTTTCCAATTAACTCCGTATTTAACCAATCATTGACTTTGCAGCTCCAATCCAAACTTTTAATCTCCCACAGAGGGATGTAAAAAACATTTTGGCTTTCTAAAAGACAATCAATACCTCAAGTCTGCTCCATTTGTCAACTATTAAGCCCATCTTTTCAAACCCCTTACCATTTTAACTAGCAGTCTCTCATCTGAGCCCCTGCCAGCTCTCCACTGTGCTGCCACTGCTCCTTTTTTAATATCATCTAATGAGTCCCATTCATCCCGAGCTTTGATATCCACAGATGTTTCTTCCCCCAAAGCTAGCAGCTATTAGTTTATTTCATTCAATCGTTCAAAACCCTCAGCGTCTCTAATCACTCCCAGGAATGACTTGGCTTCATGCTGCAGTCCCAACATTCGGGTGGCAGAGTGGGGGGGCTTCATGCAATCAACCTATGCTAATGTTGTGGCTGAGGGCTATGCTGTAATGGAGCTTTAATGGCTGTAATTGGGTGATTACAGGTGATTAATGCAGCGTTAGCCCTCGCTGCCAAGCCCAACAGTAAGGTGGCCCAGGACAATATGGATCTGTTCAAGGAGCAGTGGGAGAAGCAGGTCCGCGTCCTCACCGATGCTGTCGATGACATCACATCCATCGATGACTTCCTCTGTGTGTCAGGTGAGTGGTTCTCCTATGCCCCCGTAGGAGCAGAATCCACTATCGTACCGTCTTTGAATGATCAGCGATGATGTGAAAGCAGACACTGTTGATTTGTTGACAGTGCTTTCCAGTCCGTTTCAAGATGGATCTGCACAAAGCACTTTAGACCATTCTTAAGAGGAGGTTAATAGTATGCATGTATTACTCGTTTCTGATGAGAGCTGTGCATACAGAGGCTGATTGGGCTGTACAGAGGAAGCACTGAAGCATCAGCAGCACTACGTCTGAAATTGACATCCTGTCACGTATGTTAAAGCACACAAATGGTTTGTCGGGCATACCCTTAAAGAGTTCTCGTTAAGCATTAAGCAGAGTGACTTCTGTCACCTCCAGCCAAGGACGCACTGTAATTTACGCAGTGGACATTTGCATTTTACAGGCTCAGCCCCATTAATAAGCAGTCAAAGAATTTGTCTTCCGCCCGGCCCATCCTGTACCTGAGCTTAATGTGGCCCTCTTAATTTGGTGACCGTGCAAACTGAATGAAGGCTGAGGGTTTCCTGGCAATGTGGTTCATTCCTCACATGTTTTATTCTTCATTAAAGCAAGTCTTTCTACTAATTATGCACTATTTTAATTGTGTGGTGGTTGTTTTTTTTTTATTGTCTTATTGTTTTCTGCCCTATATACAGCTCTGGAAAAAATCAAGAGACCACTCCATATTTTTCTTAAATCTTTCTCTGCATGTATGGCAGCCATTCCAGTGTCTGTTGAATTCCAACACAGAAAACAATTGTCAGTAGTTTATAGAATACAATGAAGAAAAAACATTTTAATTGAACTCAAAGACGTACCTATGAATAATAAAACAAGAGAAACTGATAATGCTGCAGTGGTCTCTTGGTTTTCTCCGTGGCTGTATGCTATGTTGCATTGTTGGAGTAGCTCTTCATTGCCTCAACCACACTGTAGCTATTCTGCATATGACAACGAAGCCTTTGAAACTGAATTGAGTCTTGAGAGAGGAAATAGCATTTCAAGTTAACCTCATTTGTGTATTTGCCGGCTGAATGTCATGTTTGTATTAAAGTGTTTGAGTAATACAAAGCATATACGCTGCTAAGTACAACGTTGTTCCATGTCCCCAGAGAACCACATCCTGGAGGACGTGAATAAGTGTGTCATCGCTCTGCAGGAGAAAGATGTGGATGGTTTGGATCGCACTGCTGGGGCTATCCGCGGCCGCGCTGCCAGAGTCGTCCACGTGGTCACTTCCGAAATGGATAACTATGAACCTGGAATCTACACCGAGAAGGTCCTGGAGGCCACCAAGCTCCTCACTAACACAGGTACCGCTGAAACTGAATTATGTCATGAAGAACTAGTTCTGCATATTTCTGCCAAAACACTGCTTTCACAAACTTCAGGATCAAATCAGGAGTAATTATATGATTAATAGGTCGTCTTTCACTTCGATACACCAGGATGTACTTCTCTAGGTTTTATATTTTTGCAGCATGTTTCTTTAGTCTCATAAGGTTGCTGACCCCTGAAATAAAATGGCTTGTACTGAGAGCTACCTGAAGGGTGATATAGACGGGAACAAGCATGTGTCCCAGATTCAAACCTCAGGCGTTCTGTGAAACGGCCAGTCGGAGCGCTTTGGAGGCACAGAGTATTATCTGCTGATACGATGTGGTTGCTATGATACGAAATATCAGTAAAAATGTGGACTTATGGTGGAGACTGGCTGTGGCTAAAGGGAAGGCTGAAGGATGCATTCAAAAGGGAGGTGCTGTACTCATGGAACGACATTCAGAGAACAAGAATACAATGGCCGCTCCAGGGATACCAGTCTGACTAGAACGAGGGTTAACCATTCGTACCCGTATCTTAAGTGTCCTTACCTCGTCAGTAAGTAGAACATACCAACCTTCTTTGAGTTTAGCTAAATGCTGACCGCTAATCATCTGAACCCTATTCCCACGTGATGACTGCCCACTTCACGCCTGATACTGTTAGAAACAAAACCCTGATATTTCCTCTCTGTTATTTCTCTAAGTGTTTTCTCTCAGAGCTTTTTGTCTCTTCTGTGAATGCTGTCTTTGAATGTTACTGGCATCTAAAGAAAAGTAACATTATTGAAAACCCTCCAGAATTCCCTTGGAAAGTTGAATTTTCTCTTTTGAGTTGAGCACAGTTTTCAGCCCTTCCCGTGTTTATTATTTTGCTGCATTGTCAGATCCAGCCAGCTCTCACTCAATTGACACTACTGATTTACAAAGCCGGCTCTGTTCGGCTGTCAGATTCCTCGATTATCTAAAGTTGTATTGTAGAAGTTGTTTCTTCCATATCCTGTTCTTTTTCATCATCAGCCAGTGTGTGAGTGGTGTTAGCTTCCATCACGAGCGAGCTAACAAGACGGCAGAACAATTTGTCGGGTGTCAGATCTGCTCTTAAGGCTGGGCCTATTAAAATCAGCAGATTCAGGCTGCAGCTGAATGTGGATTTTTATATGTTGGAGACACTGGCTGTCGTGAGACTTTTTGTCAGATTCCTCCCTCATGTCGACTCCAAAATAAAGTGATGGAATTCAGGTTCAGACTCGCTATTTAATGTCAAATTTCTGCTCTGACATGAACTGACAACCGTGTGACAAATAAAGGCAGGTATTTGTGCATGGTACCAGGACTGAATTTAAAGTTTTCATAGGTATACTTCCGGCAAAGTTTCAAGAGTGGACTTGCATCAGTAAGTGAGTTTGAATGCATTTTTCCTTTCATTTGAAAATGTTCGTATTTATTCCTGCTTCCAAAAAGCTAATGATGTTGATAAAAAAATAAAATAAAATCTGCAGCCTTTGTCCTAACAACTGAATACAAAGTAATGATTGCAATGGAAAAATGCAGGGCATCTATTTGACAAACGTTATGTTGGCTAGTGTTGAATAATATGGGATGTATTTGGTAATAGCATTGTGCCACTGAGAGAAAAGAAAGAAAAAGCCCTGGAGTTCATTACCTTAACATTTGACAAGTATGACAACCCTTCGTTGCTACGTTTTTTCTTTGAATGTGGAATCATTTAAAATCATCACTGGTGGGGGAAGCGATCGCTTTGACTTCACCATCGCGGTACGAGCAGATTTTCAATTTTCATTTTAATATAATATTACACAGAAGCCTTCAGGTTATAAACGTTCTGAAGCACAAATCCTGCTGCTCTCTGCCTCCCCATCTGCACTCTGACGTCCATGCTTCTCCCATGAACTCCCAGCCGAATCCCAAATTCTGAATCTGAAATACTATGAATGCATGTTATAGGGAGCCCTTAGGAGCTGTTAATATATCGTCAATGGGGCAAAGTACAATCCTACTGGGAGGGCTTTCAGAGTGATTGTCCTTAAAACTCTGTTCTGCAAAATCAGGATCTATTCCCTTGAGCCTTTTGTTCCCATACAAAGCAAGAAGGCAGTAAGTAAGTCACCCAACAAAACCCTTTTTAATTAATCTTTTCAAGGCCACTATCTTCCCTGGCACACTAAGACACAGCAGAGCCTTGCATTGATTTTCTTTTAAAGCGATCATATATAATATCAAATAATATTTCCTCTCTAGGATGGTGTTAATTGTTTGTCAGGTAGTTTTGATAACCTGCGATCTCAGGAGGATTGTGTTGAGCATGGAATAGTAAATAAGCTGAGCAGAGGCACGCTGCTTTAATACATTCTCACCTCAGTGTTGAGGTGTGTTGAGACATTGACTCTGGGGTTTTGTTTTTGAGGGGGTGGCTGGACAGTTGGTCTTGACCATACTTAGCTCTTTGTTTTTTGTTGTTTTTTATATATTCTTGTAGTTTAACACATGCCCTCCCTCCTGAGATGTCTGTTTGTTGTTTAAGGCTATACTTTATTTTGTAATATATCTTCCTTCTCTCTCTTCTTTTGGAGCGAATCTTCATCAATATTGTTTTCTTTCCCTTCTTCCCCCCCGACCTTCGTGTCACCTTCGGCAGTTATGCCGCGGTTCACAGAGCAAGTGGAATCTGCAGTGGAGGCCTTGAGTGCAAACTCCACTCTACCTGTGGACGAGAACGAGTTCATCGACGCGTCCCGTCTGGTTTATGATGGCATCCGCGACATCCGCAAGGCTGTGCTCATGATCAGAGTAAGTCGCTCTGTTTGTTTTCCATGGGTTTAAGATTTATTTTGGTCATCTTCCCCCTGTAGTGTTTAAACTCTGGATACAGCGAGTAAGAACCGTTTCTTCACTAGAAGATGGAGAGTGGAAACTGTCAGAAGTAGATAAATACTGCTCCACCTTATCACCCGTACAGAGCAATCTGCTTTTACTTTAGGAAGCTTGAAAACCACATGTGTAAAAGTTGAATCAACAACGCTCATTCAATGATAAAAAAATATTCAGGATTGTTTGTATAGTGACAAAAACGAGAAAATGTAATTAAATCACGGTGCCAACATTAAGGAACATTAATATCTAA
This sequence comes from Eleginops maclovinus, assembly GCF_036324505.1. Lineage (NCBI taxonomy): Eukaryota > Metazoa > Chordata > Actinopteri > Perciformes > Eleginopidae > Eleginops > Eleginops maclovinus. The sequence continues at coordinate 17,576,986 of NC_086371.1, forward strand.
TAGAATAAGCTACATTAAAAAGAGTGATGCACACTATTTAATAAAAACAGCATGTACAAACATCATTAAACATAAATATTGGTAAGAAAGAACACAATTAGAAATAAGTGAGCCCTGCTCCTATTCATAGATATAAATACATATAGTAAGCGTATAATAGAATAAGTTAAATTAAAAATAATAATACATATTCCAAATAAATATGAAAGCGTGTACAAACATCATTAAACATGAGTACTGGATAGAACAGACTGAAATAAAAATGAACGAGCTCTGCTATTACACATGGATATAAATATACATACACATAGTTGTGTGTGCCAGATGCTCCTTGTAATGGTATGAGAGGAACTGTATGTGCGTGCAGTCCAGGAAGCCACTGATTAACTTGTCTCATGCAAGAGCAGACCTAATTGACCAGTCTTGCAATCTAGAGCAGCGACAGCCTTAGTTGTCTGCGGGTTAATGGCCTCTGCTTGAGGAGAACTATAACTGAGACAGATGGTAGTTGGGTACCTAATTGACTGACAATGAGCTCACAACAAAACCCACTCCAGTTATAAAAATAAGTGGATAGTTCTTAAAGCTTTATAGTATAACTAGTTTGACTCCTCAATACAATACAATTTAGATCCGGTATATGTTGAAAAGTAAGTGGATTTGTTTTAACTGCATCTAATGTGTCGCAGCACCTAATTAGGTATTGACTTCGGTGAAACACAATGTGCTGCTTGGTTGTATTATACCATCTTCCATTATTTTCAACACTTTAATCTTTTGAATTGGAATCATTAGTCTTGACGGCACATTTTCTGTTGACAATGGTGCTCAAAACGGTGCTTGGGCACCCATGAATAATGCTCCTCAGACAGACACAACCAAAAGCGAGGAGGGCCATTATGCTGTATTTGCATTATAATAAGCACTTGATTTAAGATGGAGCTTTTAATTAGCATTCTTGAGTCGGACTGCAAGGCAGAGAACTACATTCAATTTCCCTCTGCCCCGGCCCCTCTCTTGTTATCCAGATTGATTAAGCTGTTAACATTGGGCCTGTGGGGCAGGCTCAACACAACCTGGTGGGTAGGTCTGTGTATGTGTGCGAGTGCAGGCTGTGCATGTGTGCTTAAAATCTCAGAGGATTTCCAAAAAGTCGTGCTTACTTAGAATTAATCCGTCAGATAAATTCTGGCATTCTTTGCTGAGCAAGAGATAGTGAAGAGACTCAACTCCAACTCAAGCCACTATCTTAATGCAGTTCCCCATGGGGTTTGCTAAGGTTTCTCGATCAGGTGTGTGTGAGGTAATTATCCCAGATTTGGTGGTGTTTATTCAGCAGGAAGGGCCTCAGATGATCGTCTGGATAGTCATGCACTTACACTACCTCTTACCTGCTGTAGTTTGTAATGAAGTTAGACAAGTGTAGCGAAGACCAGGATTCCTCTCAAGAAGAACCCTTTATCAGCTGCACTCCCTCTGTGGCACAGTTTATAGATAGAACTAGGCATGTTTCACTCTGAAATATGATAAATCTTTATATGAAATGTCACAAATCAGCTGAGTTTAGCATTACAAGGCAACTTCTGTAGAGGGCATGTCCAAACACTCTCTCCAGCCGGTTTTCTATAAAGCTCACATGCACGCGCGGCACAGTGGCCCACTCTTAAATCAGAGCAGACAGTTGTGTGGTTGGGGCTACTTAAGATGGACACGTCTTTAACCTCTGTAAGTGTCGCGCAGGCAGCCTATGTTGGCCGTCCCTTGGATGTGTGACAGGCGGACCGAGCTCTCTCCCCACCTACAGCAACATCAGAGAATATGCCTCCCAGACATCAAACTGTCTCAAAGTCAGGGAGCCGCTGACAGCGAGATGCGCGGGGGGGGGGGCAGCTGTCGCTACCTTATGATTTGTGCAGTACGTCACAGCCTAAGGTGAATTTTCTGGCTCTGTCCTCAAAAAGAAACTGCTCCTCTCACAGAAGCAACCAGAAGAGTGTCTCAAAAAGAATTATAATAGACATTTTCACTGTTGAAGTGTCCCGCTCACATGTACATCAGCAAGCAGATACCATAGAAATACCAGAGCCTGCTTTCAAGGGCTGTCACAAAGCTTCAGAACATTTCTCCTCTTCTCTATTTCAATTCTGAAACAGGTGGAAATGAATATTTCAGCTTGCAGGCCGACACTGGAGGGTCTGAACATTCCAAAATTAAATATTGATTGGTGTTTTGCCACAACATGAAAAATAGTATGATTTAATTTGCTTCACCAGCAGTGCTACCTTTTCATAACCCCGTTTAATTAAAACGGCAGCCTATTGTTGTCAGATCTCTCCAGTAGTGTCCCATCGGGTGCTCACTTTGAGCTATGGTGCCTGAGCCTCCCACATTCACAGGTTATCTGGCTCGGGTCGCAGCAGGTGATGTCTGCGCCCCACTGAGCAGCATTGTCTGGGTTGAAAGAGATGCCTATGAGTCACAGTTACAGCTTTGTATCCGAAACCCATACCCCCATTCCCCTGAGAACAAGAGCATCTCTACTTTTCATAAAGCAGTGTAAGGTTGTTCAGAGACCTTTAGCTATTTTTAGACGTGGGGGCTCCAACTCCATTACAGAAGGGAGGCATTGAGACAGCTGGATAAGCACAAGTAGCGGCACAGGCGTGATAATGCACCTTTATCTGTCCACATCATCTTCCCTGGGCCCGTATCACCACCAAATACGTTCTCCTGTCAATCAGCATTGTATTTTGCCTCAAGCGTGACCTGTCGCGATAGAAATCCCTTTGAATATTAATATTTATGGGGGAAAGCTTGCTGGTGGCTTGTTTTGCTTTCAAAGCTGGGGCAGAGGTGACGGTTCAGAGATGAAGTAGCAACACTCTTAGAGAACATGGCTCACGCCTCACACGCCTCTCCACAGAGAGTAGCGGCAGATGGGACTCACTAGTATTTTGCCCCCAATATGTTTCATACCAGCTTGCACCTTCATTCTCCCTCTCAAAATGCGCATGCTGCACATCACACTTGATTTACAAATTCATTTAGAGCTTCTCGTTGCGAGCTATGGGAGGAATACATTTATTTGATGCGGCCCGCGCTGCAGCGTGGAGGCATTTCTCTTAGGTAGTAACCAGGTCGGTTATTTGATAGTGCTCAAAAGGCTGTAGTGTGCCAATATTTTTTTATGTTCTCCTCTAACAATGATCTGCTTCAACTGACCTTTCCCTCTTGTTTCTTCTCTTCTGCTTTGCCCCCCCCCCCCTCTCCTCTCTCTGTTGATCCATTACAGACTCCGGAGGAGCTGGACGACTCTGACTTTGAGACTGAAGACTTTGATGCTCGCAGCAGGACCAGCACGCAGACAGAGGATGACCAGCTGATTGCCGGCCAGAGTGCACGGGTAAGCTGTAGCACTTCTTGTGGTGTTAACAGACATTTCTTAGTCTCATCACCTGCCCCTTGACTCTTACCCTTTCAAATAGCATCAATAATTCCTGATTAGATCCTACTATATGTGCATGAAAAAAAAAAACACCTATACAGCTCAGGAAAAAATTAATAGACCACTCCAAATGTTACTTAAATCTTTATCTCTACATGAATGGCAGCCATTCCAGTGTTTGTTGGATTCCAACACAGAACAATTGTCAGTAGTTTATAGAATACAATACAAACAAATCATTTAAGTCAAAGACATATCTATAAATAATAAAGCAAGAGAAAATGATAATGCTGAAGTGGTCACTTAATTTTTTACACACCTTTATATCTGAAAGTGTAATATATTTTCCAAACATGATCTGTAAATGTAGTTATTCTTGAAGATGGATAAATACTGTAGTAAATAAATGCAGCTTGTTTGACAGAGATCAAGGGGCAATATGTAATGCCTCGCTTGGTATTTTAAAACATTGTTCAGAATACTATAATCACAGGAACAATTTATCACAAGGCTGTAGATTCAGAAAACAATTTTACACATTTAGAAAAATGTGTAACGGTTTATTTAGGGTCCTTGTGATTGAACCCGCATGGAGCGCTTTCAGAGCCACTTTTTTTCTCTAGAACACTCCACCCCCCTACTTGCTGTTAATTCCGCACAGTTGGCTTTGCGCCACCATAATCAAAGTTTTTCCTCGTACAACTCTTGTTTACCACCACCTCTTTTGTTGTGTGGAAAACATTTGCTACCCACAACTCACTGGAGTAAAATCAAGACTTGAAAAGATCCACGTCTTGTTGTCCTTGGAACCAGTCATTTTCTGTTGCTGGTTGAATGTTGAGGTTGCATGTATCCGCAGCCTACCTGATAACAATAAATACTCTGTTATTGTTTGCCCTCTTTATAAAAGCAGGGGAAATAAAGTGTTTACAAAATAAAGAGCAATGAATTAATCTCCAAATTCCCTAAAGGTGTAGCGATCCCTCAATACATTTCCATTCTGTTTGTTTTGTTCTCCAAAGCTTGTCCGGATGTTTTGTTAGGTGTGGGCTTTTCATCTCTGCTCTGCCCTGAACAGCTTTATATAAGCTTAGGTGACTCTAGAGAGAGACTCCCATTTACCAGTAATGGAATGAACGCTCACGCGATGATATTCGATTTCCTGCTCTTAAGTGTCTGCCCACTTCGGCCTCACCAGCTCATTCATTGAATGCCTGATTGTCTGTTTGGAAACTGCCCTTTAACCATAAAGCCCAGGAGGATTGATAGAAATGGCGCTAAACACATTTGCACATGATATTAAGTACTGCTAAACAAATGCCCTTATATTGATCTTCTTCTGTGGCCAGCAGGGGCAGTTCAATAGATGTATATTTTTCCAGAAGCTGTCACGTAATATTACTTAGTGGCTGTGAACCTCGCTTTGAACCCAGAAAGAATCCCCACTTAACCTGGGCCAATCAGGGAAATGTCTGTTGAGAGCACCGGAGGTGACATTTATTTACAGAAAAGACACGGCAATTTAAGAGGTCATTTTTTTGTCTGAAGATGCAAACATGCAAAAACAACAGGCACGCTACCCTTTCTTCTTGTGCACCAATTACATTATATGCAGCCCAATTTAACAGCTAAGCTATTAATTCTGCATTTACAAAGACAATGAAGGATTATCACAATTTCACCAAGCTGTCGATCTACTCCGTTATATGGGAACAATATGCCGAATCTTCACAGAGCAAGATAGATAAATATCCTATTTACTTCTATTTAGCTACTTCTATTGGGCAACTGCATAATCATTTCACTTGCCTCTACACTGATTTAAAGGTCCCCTATTATGCAAAATGCACTTTTTGATGTCTTTCATACATAAATGTGTCCCCGGTGTGTAAGGAGACACACAAAGTGTCAGAAAATACAGCCCTCTTTCTTTTCCTTCTTACCCACGTATCTAAAAACAGGGGTACAAACGAGCTGATGCAGATTTTCTGCCGATATGACGTCATATTTGAAATGTGTGCTGGCTTTACATTGAACTGAACTCCTGGCAACGTCCCGCAAACGGTGCGCGACGTGTCTGAGTATCTCCCGGTAGAAACTTCTCTTTAGAGAGGAGAGAGAGCTGCATGCTCTAAAGGGGCGTGGCCGGCTTCAGCTCAGCTCAAATTTAAAGCGATATGAGGCATGCTACAATGGGTGATCTGTTTGGTATTTTGAGCAAAACACTTCACAGACATGTTTTGTATAGATATGGCCCTACAATATATTGTTCTAATATAGCATAATAGGAGATCTTTAAGCAAGTGTAAAAATGTAAGAACAGTAGTACTCCATAGTGTCACAGCACCATGCTCTTCCCTGGCAAGAAAACACGTGTGCATCCATGGAAACCGTAGGAGAGGATGTAGAACAAAATGCCCTGTAGACAGCAATGGCCTCCCTAACAGTATGTGAGTATGCTAACCCTCTCCGCTTCCCATAATTCGTCCTCCAGGCTATCATGGCCCAGTTGCCCCAGGAGCAGAAGGCGATTATTGCCGAACAGGTGGCTAGCTTTCAGGAAGAGAAGAGCAAGCTGGACGCCGAGGTGTCCAAGTGGGACGACAGCGGAAACGACATCATTGTGTTGGCGAAGCAGATGTGCATGATCATGATGGAGATGACAGACTTCACCAGGTGAGTGCGGACAAACAAGCCTGGCTCACACACAGGGCCTTGTCTTTCCTCTCCTGGCAACTGATGGCCTGTTTTTTTTTTAATTGTAGATCTTCCAGAATGAATGGTTTGTGTTATGGCTGCACATTCTTTTACATATGTCACCCCACAGTCCTCACATTAATATTCCAATAGTACTGCAATTCGAGCAGAATGCCTCCAAGACAGAATACATGTTTAAGTTAAGCCAAATACAATCACCCTGTAAGCCTACATTTGTTTCCCCAACATTCGCCCATATCTCAATATTAATGCACCCAGTTTAACTCCACTGTTCATGCATCAACGCTCTTCATTCTCCCTAAGCAGCACTGTAGGTAGACTTTTCTTTTCTTGATTATTTTCCCTTCGTCCCCTAATCTTAATATGCACAACCATAAGCAGTGCATCAAATCTCCCTCTCTCTGGTACACGAATAAAGCTGGTGTGCGCTGTAAATCTTAAATGGACAGTCTCCCTCTGCAGAGCTGCTATAGGGTAGCCACAGTCACCTTTTCAGTGGTGTTTTGAAACGATACACATAGTAGAGGAATAAGTAAAGACAAAAACACCTTAGAAATCTCTACTTTTCCCAGAATGCATGAAACATCTTTGCACTAAATAGATTTTCTCTGCCTCTACTAAAAAGAAACTAATAAGGTTGTTTGGAATCAGCGGGTACAAGCAGAGCGTTTGCTAGAAACTTTCAAACGTTACATATTTCAGAAATATTGATTTAGCAGAAAAACAGTTTGTTTGGTAAATCTAGTTTAACCAACTCCTTGAGAGAGATGAAATGTATTTGATCTTAATCAACATCACATCAAGGGTCCAAATATAAATGAAAGCATGGAGACACCAGCAAAATAAAAACGGAAGATTAGGGGCGATGTTTAACTCCCAAATGAATCACTACTCTTGCTCAGACAACATTTATGGAATTTGTTCTCATCTGGTAAAATGTTTTCTTCAAGAATAGTCAGTAAAACCCTCAAATCACAACAAGAAAGAACTGATATGATTATAAACAGGATGGGATTTATTTTATAAACTTATAATTAACATGTAGTAGTTATATAATTGTGTAAATGTATACATCACATCAGAATTCATCCCTAGGTTCTATTAAGACTTTCTGATGAGCCTTGGCCAGCGTCTCTTAACTCTACATGATGGTCTAGCTCACACAGTGCGGGAGTTTATGTGGAGGCTGTGAGGAAACATTTTGACTGTGTTTGCCCCTGACTGTATTTGTATGACTGTGCCTTTTTTAAATTCCAGTGAATTACTCATGAGTACATTTTGTGCCTCTCTGAGTCACATCCGTAATGACGGGGAAATGCTGCCTCTCTATCTTCGCCCTTTGAATGGCTCAAAGATCCCGTCTCCTCGGCCAAAGACATACAATACGTGGAAACTGAAGCCGAGTTTCAAATGGTACCACAGTTAGTGATCCGACTGAGGTCACACAGAACCCTGCAATTTTTTATTTGCTGCCTATTCATCCCAAGGACCAAGAAAAAATAAATGCTGCCACTGTAGACACGCATGCAAATCATGCTGCTTCCATCTCAGAGTGCCAGCCATGTTTCTTTATTAGATGGCGTCAGCTGTGTGTATATATTTTAAAAGGTTATTGATTGAGGTGACACCTTTATATCAACATAAAGGCTGCTTCTCCCTCTGTTTTACAGAGGCAGACCAAAGGCATTCAAATGAAAAATATCCTCAATCAGGATAAAGCCTATTGATGCTTTCTTCATACTGCGCTTACTGGAAAACATTTTCTACATGTGCACCATTCCAGGCCTTATGGCTCAGTCTCTGTGCAACATGTTGCAAAAATCCAGATGTAGTTCAACATCAGGTCTGGAGGACCATTCCAAAACACCAAGCTATGCTGGTAAAACATTTTTGAGAATACAACAAAGATTCTCAACTCTTTGTGGTCCGATTCTAGCTGCATATACATATCGAATCTGTTGGTGCTAATCGTGCGTCTTTTTGCTAAACCCTTAAAGCAGAAACCCTGAACACTAACCCATAACTTGTTCATAAGCCAGCTGCGCTCAACAGAAGTGTTATTTGAGTACTACTTCACAGTACAAGAAGCAAAACCAGAGCACTACTGCTTCATGTCGGTCGGCTGACGAGGCATTTCTTTGGACGCTGACTGGATTTTAAATCCTAAAAATATCCAAGCCTCTTATCTCCTACACATTTCATCTAGGATTTAGAAAAATCCAACCACCACCCTAAATCTTCTTGAAAGAACAGATGTTTTTCATTTGGAACGCCGTCTGAAAGTCAAATATCAGTACATTTAGAAATCCACCACGGCTAGCCTATGCTACCGTCACCTAGCAACTTCAACTATGGGATGTTCCAACTGGAGCCCAGCAGCCTCATTGTGTGGTTTGATGTTCACATACAATCCAGTATCGCATCTGGAATTGTATTTGAATTAAACATTTCTACCATGGCACATCATAAGTTACTTTATTTGTTCTTTAAATGAGTTGTTATCCGGGGTTGCCAAATTCTGAGTTGAGAGTATTTTGGGTCAAGCTTTAATGTCTACAACCTTAGCGATCAGTATTAATTAGTACATTACATAATAAATGCTCAGCTTTTGGCCATTAGAAATAGAGCTTTTAAAACAAAGCAAAGGGAATGGCTTGTGTTCATTTGTCGCTAATAGTGCAGAGTTGTCTTGTTTATGGGCCTATACCACAATTTGGTATTGTGACTTATTTGCTGCCCTGAGACTTTGGATTTAAGTCTGTATATATCCAAGTTTTATTGTCTGGAACAAACGAATATCTGTCGGGATGAATATACATCTTAACAATATGCCTCGACTCTCGGCAGTAGCACACAGGAGGTCAGTCGCTGGCTAATTCAGCCACGGCCCAAAAATGATTGCTCCCTTACCTTGAGCTGGCACAAAGCCCTGCCAAGGTTAATGCTGTGTGCGGTAATTGTTCCGGACCTCTCTCCTGACAAATCTGCCCAGAGTGAGAGACACTGTCATCCTCTCTGCATCCCTTATGGCTGTGTGGAGGCACTCATGAATAAGGCATGTGTGGCTTGGAAACAGGCAACATATTTGGTAGCCACCTGTCTTTGAGCGTTCTATGCTGCAAAGTGCTCGTCCCGATGTGGCTTACACCCATTTGGAGGCCTGCAGCTGTCACCAGAAACTGAATTCCCCCCCTGTTTCTTCTCCGTGTACAAATCCACTACGAAAACGCCACAAGGGTTCCTTCCTGTCAGGACACTTTTTGTCTCTATCCGTTGCCTCTTTGTGCTCTTCCCTATTGCGACATGGCGACCTACAGAGCGAGAGAAGGTGAAGAAAATGAGCAGCTGCCACTTAATATCTCTGGGCTAAAGCAATGGATATTTTTAGGAAGGGAACAAGTGGTTGGGGAGAAATCAGTGTTGCTGTGTTCCTGCATTGTAATGTGAAGTGTTTCTATCATGTCAAACACTATACTAGCAGCACTCTATTAAACACACTCATGCTGACTCTTTACCCAGAAACGCATCACAATGCCTCTAGCTCTGTCTCCAGGGTCGACTGGTCCCCGGAGAGCTTCCAGCCTGCGCTCTGATGCGTGGCCTCTTCCACTTGGACCCTGACTTGCTTTACAGCAGAGCAGCAGAGGGAGTGCAGGAGAGGGGAGGGGAGAGGAAGGAGAGAACAGTACACACAATTCCATCTGTTCTGGGTTGGATTGCTCATTTTTTTAGCCTAGAGAGAGCAGCTTTGAATCCAATTTGTACCTCTCGCCAACTGTGTCCCAGAGTCCCTTGTGGGGACAGAAAAACCCTCGCAAATGGCTGACAAGCTTAACAGTGGGTCAGGTCAGGGCCAGACTGACCTGTGTTGGGACGGGCTTTGCTTGGCTCCAGAATGGTCAGCGATGGATGTTTAACATTACCACAATGACCAGCCTTTAAATGGAATTGTAATCTCATCCGTCTACTTTCAATTATCTCCTTTTATTCTTTGGCTCTCCATCTTGGGTCCCTTCTTGGACAAAAATACCCGTACGAATGATGAGCTGCAGTGTGCAGCGGTTTAGAGGGCAACCAACAATCCTCCTCCAGCAGACATCACGACAGACCACACTGAAAGCAGCCGGGTTTACGTCTTATCCTTTATTGAAGCTGCTTTAATAGAAGGTAGAAGGAGCAGAGTGAACTGCACCTCTCCACTGAGATAGAAAGCATATGCCACTGGTTAGCTTTACAACATGATGGGCCCAGGAATCAGGCTTTCTTCACAAATTATGGAAATATTAACGACAAATAGTCCTGCCTGTTTCTGAAAAGTATGTTACCAATGTATTATATCAATCATATGCTGAAATAATGGGAGATAAAATGTGTATAACACGTGATTTTGATAGTGGGGTGATTGTGCTCCAAAAGAGTGTAACAGCACAGCTCCAGGGTCCCAGTTTCTGAGGACGGCCCTGAGAGTGAAGGCGGCCCCCTCTACATTTAACAGGTTATAAAACGTGCTCATGTCTGACTGAACAATATGCTTGTGTGTCTGTGTGTTTCATTTCTGTAATGATTCCCTGAGCTATTCCCATAAATCATGCTTCTCTATCATCTTGCCTCTGACTGAAGAAGTTAAATTGAATGAAATCCTTCCAAAAACAAACATCCGCTTCATATCTGAGATGCTGCTCCTTCATATTGCATGAGATCAGAAACGTTGCCTGATCTTTCCACTTTTTATTTTCCTCCCCAGGGGGAAAGGTCCACTGAAGAATACGTCTGATGTCATCAGTGCTGCCAAGAAAATTGCCGAGGCAGGATCACGAATGGACAAGCTTGGCCGCACCATCGCTGACAATGTAAGTCGCTAATGAACCTCCGTCTCAAAGGGTTTCATACACACTACACCTTTGTGCTAGGGACTCCCAATATATAATTGGAATTGTGCTACGTTGACACTGCCATGATAAATTAGCAACAAGTGCGGCAACACATGGCACAGATGAAGAAAAGTACTCATTTGTGTGGATGACATAATGCTAATGTCATGACCACTGCGACATTAAAGAGGCATAAATGATGAGAAGTCAGCCGCTACAAAGTGATTTTCTTCTTGAAATCTCTTCCTGCATCATATTATATTTGTTCTCCAGCATTTATGGCCATGAATGTGCTCAGTGTCAGACAGATGTGTAATTGCTGTTAGACGGTAAATTGTGTCCTGATCCTCCTCCTTTCAGCACAACCTGCAACAATAAGAAGTGTCTCTCATCAATGTGATAGTCACTAATTGACCCCAAAGTTACATTCATTATCTACTAAGTCATAAATGTTCTGACTATGGTACACCAGATTTTCATTACACAAATGCAGCAGTGGCTCTGCGCTGCTGTGTTGCTGTGGGAACGGCCATTGTTGCGTGCGGCTCTGCTCACGCAGGGTTTAAAAAAGCAAGGCCTTCATACTGATTGCATCTTGACACGGCTTCCTTTTGGTCTCTAAATGTTGTCCTTAACAGCGCTGCGTGTAAGTCACATTTAAAGACTCAGAATAGGAGGGAAATGTTTGTGCTCAATACTTAAAGGGCTGTAAAAAAACAAAACCTTGGTGCTGAAAGTTTTGTTTTGCCCTGTGCTCTCCCTCACAATGTTTCCTCTTCTGCTCGTTTAGGAGCAAATCCAAGTCTCATTCTCACACAGCAGGGCCCTTAAGATGTTAACAACTGTCATGATGTATGTTATTCATGAGGCACAAACCCCCCCCATCCCATCAGCCAATTTCTGTCAGGATCAAACACTCCCCCTTCTCTCTCATTCTCCCATCTCCCACTCCCCAATTCCCGATTCCACCGTCTCTCCACATCTCTCCCTTCCCCTAGTGACTATGGGCCTTGACATTGGGAAACACACATTCAATTATCCATGGCCTCATATTTCACTTAAATACTCGCACTGTACCTCTCCTCAGGGAGACACTGTACATGATTTATCCCCCCCAACTTATTCATTTGCCATCTCTTAGTCAGAGAATTATGGCCTCCGTGTGTGCAATATGTATACATTTTAGTGTTGAATCATGGAAGAGTTAAGTTGTGATGTTTGCCAGAAGACATGGCTGTCAGATTGAGGTCTCCCCTCCTGAAGACTTTGGTTTCTTCTGTGGTTTAGATGTAGCAGCTGTGGGTTTCTTCCATTTTTATCCGAGAACACACAGTAGCTCAGAAAAGCACACACTGGCTTTAGATGTTTGCTGTAGGATTCCAGTTTTGATAACGCTGGCGGCCTTGTATTCCCGCTGATATGTTGGCAAAACGTTGAAATGGCATGAACAGTCTTTGTCTCGAGCAAGTCTAGTGTTTCAGGGCTCCAACACATGGGTTTTAATGCTATGCTTTGGTCATTAGCAAATCTGTTTGAACCCATTTAGCAGCGTAATTAAATGTGTCTCCACACAGTCCAGGTTTGCCTGATCAATAATTGATTCGTAGATGATGTAGTTTTACATCATAGCTTCTTTCCTACCGGGTGTTTTTGTGATGAGCAGAGGTGTGGTGGCTGCTGGGTCACCAAAAAAAACACTCCATGGTTCTAAAACATTTATTCCACAATTATCACATTGAAAAGCAATGTTTGGGATGTCTCGAGCCTGATATATGATCAGGGGGTTAAATCATGCCAACACGTCATGGAAACATCTGCATTTACAGTGGGGCAAAAAAGTATTTAGTCAGCCACCAATTGTGCAAGTTCTCCCATTTAAAAAGATGAGAGAGGCCTGTAATTTTTATCATAGGTACACTCAACTATGAGACAGAATGAGAAAAGAAATCCAGGAAATCACATTGTCTGATTTTTAAAGAATTTCTTTCAAATGATTGTGGAAAATAAGTATTTGGTCAATAACAAAAGTTCATCTCAATACTTTGTTATATACCCTTTGTTGGCAATGACAGAGGTCAAACGTTTTCTGTAAGTCTTCACAAGGTTTTCACACACTGTTGCTGGTATTTTGGCCCATTCCTCCATGCAGATCTCCTCTAAAGCAGTGATGTTTTGGGGCTGTCACTGGGCAACACGGACTTTCAACTCCCTCCAAAGATTTTCTATGGGGTTGAGATCTGGAGACTGGCTAGGCCACTCCAGGACCTTGAAATGCTTCTTACGAAGCCACTCCTTCGTTGCCCTGGCGGTGTGTTTGGGATCATTGTCATGCTGAAAGACCCAGCCATGCTTCATCTTCAGTGCCCTTGCTGATGGAAGGAGGTTTTCACTCAAAATCTCACGATACATGGCCCCATTCATTCTTTCCTTTCCACGGATCAGTCGTCCTGGTCCCTTTGCAGAAAAACAGCCCCAAAGCATGATGTTTCCACCCCCATGCTTCACAGTAGGTATGGTGTTCTTTGGATGCAACTCTGCATTCTTTCTCCTCCAAACAAGACGAGTTGAGTTTTTACCAAAAAGTTCTATTTTGGTTTCATCTGACCATATGACATTCTCCCAATCCTCTTCTGGATCATCCAAATGCCCTCTAGCAAACTTCAGACGGGCCTGGACATGTACTGGCTTAAGCAGGGGGACACGTCTGGAACTGCAGGATTTAAGTCCCTGGCGGCGCTCAGTGTGCTACTGATGGTAGCCTCTGTTACTTTGGTCCCAGCTCTCTGCAGGTCATTCACTAGGTCCCCCCGTGTGGTTCTGGGATTTTTGCTCACCGTTCTTGTGATCATTTTGACCCCACGGGGTGAGATCTTGCGTGGAGCCCCAGATCGAGGGAGATTAGCAGTGGTCTTGTATGTCTTCCATGTTCTAATAATTGCTCCCACAGTTGATTTCTTCACACCAAGCTGCTTACCTATTGCAGATTCAGTTTTCCCAGCCTGGTGCAGGTCTACAATGTTGTCTCTGGTCTCCTTTGACAGCTCTTTGGTCTTGGCCATAGTGGAGTTTGGAGTATGACTGTTTGAGGTTGTGGACAGGTGTCTTTTATACTGATAACGAGTTCAAAAAGGTGCCATTAATACAGGTAACGAGTGGAGGACAGAGGAGCCTCTTAAAGAAGAAGTTACAGGTCTGTGAGAGCCAGAAATCTTGCTTGTTTGTAGGTGACCAAATACTTATTTTACCGAGGAATTTACCAATTAGTTCATTAAAAATCCTACAATGTGATTTCCTGGATTCTCATTCTGTCTCTCATAGTTGAGGTATACCTATGATAAAAATTACAGGCCTCTCATCTTTTTAAATGGGAGAACTTGCACAATTGGTGGCTGACTAAATACCTTTTTGCCCCACTGTATATCTCACGCTCTCATAGTCCTACACAACGAGCTGCTGGCCTCCAAGAGCCCGGCACGTCTGACATTTTCTTTATGGTGACCCCGGATCTTTAATATTACAGGAGTACGTCGATCACAAAGTAAAACTCTTATCTGTTCTGACCTAATTGCATCTGAATAATCTGAACAGGGAATAAGCCGTTCTGGAAAGTGACTTTTTTTATGCCTCACTGCCTCTTTTGAAGATGCTTATTCACTTTAATGAAAACACTGTTATCCCCTAAAGAAAACAGATGGGCAACTGTGCAGGTGTGTGTGTGTGTGTGTGTGTGTACACAGGAATACGTCTGTTGACGGGCCTGCCTCTCCACAAGCGTGTAGTGTATGGATGAATGTGTTGGATTTGTGCAACATTTTTTTTATTCCTCGATTCTCTAAACTATTTGTAGGTCGTTTCTTTATCTTGTTCTCATCGTGTGTGTTGTTTTTGTGTACACTATTTGGGGTTTTTGAAGCACTCAAAGAAGGAATAAATAAAGAGCTTTGGCTGTTGGAACAGAAGTCTTTGCCAGGAGAGAGGACCCCTCCAGCCTCTAAACCCATCCAGCTGTCCCTGTTAGCCTTCGCTCTCAGCAGAGCAGGCAACACTCACCCGAAACACATCAGCCACGGCTCGTAGGGATGGACATTGGGCGGGGAGAAGAATGATGGAGAGATAGGAGAGGAAGAAAGCGGGGGGAAGTGTTTGTGTTGAGAACGGAACATCCCTCCTGAGAAATGCATCCATTAAGAGTGCTTCGCCTTTTAATTAGCAGGTTAATTGCCAGGTGGCAGTTTTTTAAAGAATGTATTTATTTACCCAGGCAGTTTATATTAAGGGCTATATCTCAAACAAAGCAGGATCTGCCACAGGCCCTCTTACAGCAAAGCCATTGCATGTTGGGATGGTCTACTCCAGCAGCAGTAGTTAAGGGAATCAGCACCGAGCTGCACACACTGACAGTCGGAGCAGCAAAGGCAATGCAGGGACTGCTCATTAACCTAGGCATATTAATCGCTTGTGTTCTGTGCCTCTGCCTGGAGGGCCTGTGAGGGTTTACTCCTCATATAAAACTCATCGGCAGATGGTCCCAGACTGATAGCACAGCATCTCAACACACATTTTCTGCGCAAGACCGTGTCATGACGTGTCTCTTACAGGCAGATTGTGTTCAACTGGGAGGTTTAGGTGGACATGGTGTGGTTTGGGGTTTCTGAAAAACAGTTTAATATGTGTAATAGAGCCTTATTAAAGTTTAAAGAAATGAGTGTAGTGCAGAGATGAGCTGCAGGATTTAGGTCAGTGCCGTTCAAAGGTCTGCACTGCAGTTTATTAAGAATTTATGACCCTCCTCTGCAGGGCACCTTATGAGAATTCCATCTGAGCAAGCTGGTAAACAAATAATGCTATGTAATTGAGATTTATAATGCAAATGTGTTAGCCACTATGTTAGCCCATAAATTTCTGCTGCTTGCCTGCTCACCACATAAACACTTGCATGCACACATACAAACACATGCACATAAAATAAGGCTTGCATATTTAGAGAATGGGCATGTGCTTGCTGTGTGTGTTTGTTGTGCAAGCTTTCTTCTCATGATGTATACTGACATACATAGTGTACTTTTCCAATTTGCATTCAATCAGTAGAGATTTATGGTGATCCATGGGCTCTGTTGCTGGTCTCAGTCTAATCCCGGCTCTGGCCCTAGACGCTCTACGGCAGACAGGGCTGTAAATTACCTACTGCAGTGGAGGAGCAAAATCACCCCGATAGCCTACAAATTCTCAGCTCAGCAGTTCAAGGGTCAGCCCTCCAGCAACTGTAGTTCAGCCCGACTCAGGGAAGCCCACCTTGTTGGCTGTTTGAGAAAGTGTATCAACTCCTGATTGATCAATCTGAGAGGCATTTACCAACGATATTCAATATTTCAGTGATGTATGTCAATCCTGAAGGTCCAACATGAAGTTCTTATCAGTGTGGTCGTATGGATATGATTTGGTCAGGCAAGATATTATATAACTGTTGAATTCATTGTTTGGTACCGCCTTTTAGTCAACCTGCAGCAGCATATCTGAGGCTGTGAAGCAGTCGGGAATCCATTGAGCCAAAAAGCAGTCAAGGGTCAGGCCAAATAAAAGTCTGAATGAATGTATAAATGTTTTAGCATGCCTGTTAGCACTTAGTCATTCGGTAGCAGCTGTGTTATGTTATAAGTTTTGCTTACAAGTACAACAGTGAACCGCCTGACTGACAGGTGCAGTCTGACCATTAAAAAATGATGAGGAACATTTAATTGGTCCCTCTGGTTACCTCTAAAGTCGGTCTTTTTGGCGTGCCCCCAGCTTGATTTTCTCCTGTCAGACCCAGACTCTGTCTGCTTCAGTGTCACATTAGCATTCCCGAGTGCCGCTGTGATTGAATTGGCCCCACGGAAATATGGCGCATCTTCTTAGCAGATGCAGTGCAGAGAGAGGAGGTCTGGCCGTCAACATTCTGCTGAAATTGATCTTGATTGATATTGGTAAACCATGGCAGATTTATATTTAGCCATCATCGGTAACATAATCAGCTCCAGACAGAGACAATCTAATGTACAGCACATTAACTGCAATGCCCATTAATTAGGCTGCACACAAAACAAAACACAGCAGCACAGTCAACTTCTTCAGAGGTCTGAGAGGGAAGTTCAAAGTTTGATCCAGCAGTAAAACTCTTTCACATTTTGTATTCTGTTATAAAAATGTTCTTATTTTATAGTGTGTTCATTTTGAAGTGTGGCGGGATTAAAGGTTGAAAGCGTTTCCTATCCCTGCAATGCCCATCCTCTACTTCATTCTGCCACAAGGAACAACATGCTCTTCGTAGTGCTCGGTTTTCTGTATCTCCTGAAACTTCTCCTTTTATTCTTCTCACAGTATTTTGACCAGTGGCGCTCGGCACACTGTAACATGTGTGCGTATATCTCTGCGTCCCGGCAGCCCCTGTGGCAGTCTAGAGGTGTAATGGCAAATAAAGGTTCCCTGTGGCTCCTTGACCTAAAGGTCTCTTCTCAGGCACTGTAGATTATCCACAACCCTGTACCGCACACACATGCTCACACGCGTCTGTTTTACCCTTTCCCCCGGTAGATGTTCAGTATGTCAGAGCAGTAAAGCAACATCGGGCTGCCTGGTCTAAGGGTTTGGCATCCCTTCAAGCTATAAAAATACCCAGCAGCAGCAGGACACAGTGAAACTGTTTCTGTTTCTGTTGGAGGCTTTCTTTTAACTTTGCCAGGAAACTAATTGGGCTGTCACTTAGTTATGATATGGGGGGGATTTATACGGTGGAGGCATAGTTATTGGTAGACTTGTGAAAAGGAAACCATATACTTTTAGCTGCTAAGCTGTACTGCCTGTTGGCTCCCCGATAACCAGGCCAAGATCTAGAGGATAAAGCAACAGGCCTTGAATGTAAACACTAAGCAGAAACACTCAACCCCTTCTCTGGGAACTGAGAGTGGTGGGTGTATCAGCTCTCTCCTGACGGGGACTGACTGAAAAACCAAACTTATTAGAACATGCCTCTGTGTTTACCGCCCGGAGCACCAACCAACAGGTCGCCGGCAGCGGCACATTAGGATGCTGCCTTGTGAGTAAATATTGGAAATTGGCATTTCCTGTGGGTGATCGTCCTGAAAGGTCAGTCCGGGCAGCATCAGCAGCACAGTGGCTCTGCCTCTGTTTAATAGAATTCAGCGGAACTGCATGGCATTTCCAATGATGGGACCTGACCTTCCTGATCATCATTTATATCATGCACATTACCCAGCACGCAGCACAGTGAAATCCTTTTGTTCAACATCCTGCCCCGTCATTGGTATTGCCTCATTTCCTTTTATTCTATCGGGTTGTCTGTAAGTGAGAAATATGTTTTTGGATCAGTCAGTGGTGTTCTCTAGAGCAGACTTTTGAAAATAACCTTAGTGGTCTGTGAGTGCATCTGATAAAATACAATGGGTATTACTTTAAAGTTCAAATGCAGCGTTTCTCTTCTTAAGCCTAGAAGGGAGTAGCAGACATGTTGTTTCAGTATCAAAACCAACTTTAATTTACATTCACTATCATACAAGTTGGCAGTTAGTTTGGTTGCTTTTATTCACTACAGTGAAAATGTTGCTTTTGAAAGGCCAACAAATACGAGTGGCAGCAGAAATATTCATTTGATAAACCTGTTGATATTTTAGAAATTATTACACATCTTTTTTAAATAATCTTGACTTTTGGTCATTTTAATTGACTGCTATTTGTAATACGGCTGCTTTTAGTAGCAGCAACAGAGCAGCAGTTGTATTCTTTTGTTCCTTTGGGGAGTTTGTCATATATTTGGTAAGTGGTCCTTAGTCGGCAGTGAGGAAAAACAATGCTCTTAAGCAATAGCTTAAATGCCAAGAAATGCTAAATAAAACAAGCGCTTCCCACACACAGCTAGGAAGTAAAACCATCATGAATATGGAGCTTAAGACATTCAATTAGCAAAGAAGAATAATAAAGAGCTACCCTTTGACTTGACTTTGATGTTTTTACTTTTCTGAGCAGGCACTAAAAGCCAGCAGTGAAAAGGCGAGCACAACAAGAAACGCTGACATTTCTACCTTTTTTTACTGCTGTCTGCTTCTGAAAGACGGTGACTCACCTTTCCTATTAGTTTAAAAGATATTCTGAATCTTTTGTGGAAGTCTCTGGTGCCTCTCTCCCTGCTGTGCCATCTCTCAATAGTAGCTGACCAAGCAAGGTTAGCTGTCCCGGGCCATAACAGGCCACACAGCACAGGGGCTATATCATCAGGCCTGAGGAACACTTCCAGCAGCACCCGGAGACGACGCGAGAAAAATTACAATGATGGGCTCTAATGGTGGAAGTCACTATTAGAGGAGAGCATCACTCACCGGGAACAAGAGCGATGATCCTTCACTTTTTCACACCAGAGCAAATTCTGTTTTGTGAAACGGAAATGAATTGTTTGAATAGCGGGGATGGATGTGATTTTCAACATGACTGCACGGTTATGGTGTTAGCACAACCTGCATATGCATTAACATATAAGTTGAACAAATACACCCACATTATATGCCCCATTTATTATTTGCACTATTAATTATTCATGCCGTTGAGGATAAAGCAGAGGAATAAAAAGGCTTTCTGTGTGCCTTCAGTCACCTACTGAGACGGCTGGTTTGTAGCACAGCGCAGGTATGGGCTTGTGAACAGCGCACAGCTTAATCACACGCAGTGCTCCTATTTGCATTACCCAAAACAATCCAAGGTGTTCTCGTCTCTTCTCTGTGCAACTTCTGTATTCACATGTCACACTCAGAGCTGCCTTTGCAGAGTTTCCTGAGAGCTGAGTGAAGCCAGCAGCTGAGCGGAGTACGAGCACAAGTGATGCTTTCACTGTGCCCTGCTCTCAGCCGTCTGAATACTTCCCCCAGCCCTCATTAGCATGGCTGCTGCATTCAGCCTCATCCCAGGTCGGTGCTACTGCTCTCGCTCTCCCTCACTTGCTTATACCCCCCCCCCCGACTACAGTTGAATCCTCCTGTCTGCGTCCCGTTGGATTTAGCCCCCTTATTTACTCCTCCATGCGGTTTCCCCTCTGGCTCATTCTTCATCCTCATCTTTCTCTCCAACTACCTATTTTTCTCTGGTTCTTTACTCTCCCTCAATGAAATAAATAAAAAGGACTTCCTCCCACTTATTTTCTCTAGTCTCTCAGCCATGTAGATCATCCCCTCCGGCTCTCTCTCCCCTCATCTCCTCTTCCATACCTTTCTTTAATAGAATGTCAACTCTTACATTTCCCTCCTCTCTCCTCATCCCTTCCTTTTATTAATCCGGAGTGGACCGTAGTGACAGAAGACGTCAGATCCATTTTATGAATCCTGTCAGAGGACATCTTTAGAGCTCTCCATAAGGAAAGACATCCTTTTTAATGGGTTGAGTAGGATTTGTTTGTGACCTTTTAATATGCGCTTCAAAACGTTGAAAGAATTGAGCTTTTTTATTTGTGCTTCACTTTCTCGCCCTCCTACTGAAGCGCCCCGCCGCTCTGATGTATGATGTGTACAAAGGGGCACAGTGGTGCTGGCTGGGGAGAGTGTGTAGATGCATGCATGGCTGTGTTTCTGGTGTGTGGAGTGTGTGCACTGTATTCAGCAGAGCGCTCCACACACCCACCAGGGACACAGACACGCTCAGCAGGATTAGGAGCATCATAAGTCCTAGACTCTCTGAAGTGTGGTAAAATGTTGATAGCAAAGATATTTCCTTTTCCTCCGTTTGCATAGAGAAACCCCATCAGGGCTTTCCTCGCCCTGTGTGGATTTAGTGCACGATAATGGTGGTCATTATTGCGAGATGTCAGCTCTGTTATACGCTCCGTTATACCCAGACAAAAAGCCTCTTGAATTTATCTAGACTCATGCAAACACTTGTGTTTGTCAGCTCTGACCCCAACATCTCCTCTGTGCAGAGATTCCATCAATTAAAAGATTGGCTCCCATTACCTCCTTTTCACCTTCTCCCTGCACTCAGAATTAAGCTCTGCCAGAGGACTCCTCCTTCACACTGCCAAGCACCTGCACATTCTGGACTTTTGAGGCAGTATTTTCTCTTGGCTTGCTCACACACATGGTCACCCAAGTGCTTTTCACAGGTAGAGTTAGTTTAGTGGGTGTGAAAGGCTGCCAGCCTCTGATTATCTGTTTAATGTAATGACCACCGCTGACGTATCCTTTTGTGTCATGTCTCTGATCTACATCGGATGCTGGCAGGGGGTTTGTTTAGCAAACTAGGAAAGAGAGTGGAAATGGTATTTAAAGGCAGGACTCAAGTCCTAATTATGATGAGATGAAATGATTCAGAAGGATTGCCAATGCTAAACATCATGCATTTGTGGAGCTCTTTGCATGCTCTCACTTTCAAGTGGGTTTTATAATAATTGATTGGGATTTCTTGAAGTTGATGGATTTTTTTATAGCTCCAATATATTTAGTTTTGATCCCAGCTGACTTTTGGCAATATTATAATGCATGGTTGGGAATGGGAATAAGAGGCTTTTTGGACTTGCTTTTGAATCCATTGTCTCTGTGCTTTCAGACTTTAAGCTTTGATCCGTTGCATGTTTCCTCCGAGCACTAATTGTATTTACTGAAGCCTCTTTGAGTGCTCCTCCAGTGCTGAGCATTTAATTTGCACCTTGTTGGCGGGGTGAAGGCAGGGACCCACGTTACTGACAGGAGGTGGGATGATGACTTTGTTACATTTTTAAAACATTACTCATCTGCGAACCGGCTGCTGTTAACACTTCCGATCATGTATTTTTGTTTCTAAAAAAACTTCACACAAGATTAAAACCCAAAGGTAATTGATTGACAGCCGTGTTTTCCTCCTAATAGAATTTGCAGCCTGTGTGACTTGATCGTGCTTAACCCTGTGAAGATGAGTTATCAATCTACCAGGATGTGGGCGTGCGTTTGTCATTTTGGCTCTGAACGCGGCCCTAATGTGGGTGTCTACCTTACCTGTCACATAGCTACTAACTCATCTTGATAAAGTGCGAGATCATGGCGTCTGTACAATCACATAAATACTCACGTTGAGTAGTAGCAGCCAGTTCCAAAAACTAATTCATTGTACAACCAGCTAAAGCAGGAGGCGTTGTAACCGCAAACCTGTGTGCGTTTAGACTCAGTGATGTGCACATGGATTGAAACCTGTTGTCTCTCTCCCTCGCAGTGCCCCGACTCCACCTGCAAGCAGGACCTGCTGGCCTACCTGCAGCGTATCGCCCTGTACTGCCACCAGCTCAACATCTGCAGCAAGGTCAAGGCCGAGGTGCAGAACCTGGGAGGAGAGCTGGTCGTCTCCGGGGTAAGTTCAACTTCATTTAAAGCAGCGTGCCGCAAGAGATCGTCAAGTGTGCCGTGGGACATTTCCCAATTTCACTTAATCAGTCCAAAAAATATTATTTAGTTGCTGCAAATAATATCCAACAGTGCCACGGTCTCGAGGAAACCTAATCATCCAAACGAAACACCTGTCACGCCTGTGTAATCAAACTGAGAAATGGGTAACTGTGATGAGAAAACCACAAAGGGAGAGCTCTCAAACCTAGCTACTTACGAGCTGAACTCGTAGCCAAACTGAGACTTGTCATTAACTGATCATTATGCTGTAAAATGTTACAATGGGTCATGTAGTCACCTTTTTTGGGTTGTTGATATTCTGCGGAACTCAAAGAAGGTTGATAATCACTGATTTTAAACCATGGACACAACAGTATGTAACAGTCATTGTGAAATTGCAAAGGCCCCCCAGTAACTGAAGAGCAACAATGTAGGAATTCAATCAAAGATGTTCTATTTCTGAGGACTGCGATGGGCTGGTAGCAGCATTTCAGCTTGAAAATGATTCTCAAAAAGAGGTTACACATTTAATGTAAGTAGGAAATGCAGTGTGTTCCTGAAGCCCTAAGGATACACACAGCATTTTGGGTAAGAAGCAATGAGGTAAACAGGATTGCGTTTGTTTACAAGGAAGTTTCTCGCTAGCAACATAATTAAATCAATAGAATGCATCGGCTACTTTCTAAAGTTTTATTATCCGGCTATGCCCACATAAATTTAAAATACTAAGACTGTTTCTTGTGATTAGTTAATGATTCTCTGTCGACACTGTAATCTGCAGCTTATATTTTATATCAAATAAACAGATAACAAAAATAATGGCTTTCCCTGCGCTGGGCTATTGTTGGCCAACTGTTTCTTAACCTTTTTAGCTCTTGAGATAAGACTGAACAAGGCCAGTGTTTACAGACCCCTGGAGCATTAATTAACTGCTTACTTTCCAGTCAGATGTTTAAAAATAGGTTACTACCTTTGTGTGCAGGAAATCATTATTTCCATGCTGTTTTCTGTGGGGCTGAAATGAGCCCATGCTTCCAACACTTCCAGTAAAGTGTCACCACTGTCTCTGGGGCTATTAAATTGTGGGGATTAAATTAGAGTGACCTTTTTCCATATTCTCTTATTTCTCACATCTGTTCCTAGGCCGGACAAACTCTGTGACTGGTTGCTTGGTTCTTCCATTACTCATACTTTCTCATTAAACTGGAAAATGTTGAAATGACAGAAACTCTTCAATTTACGTTCATTCCAAAAGGTGTGAATGAAAAAAACTGTCTCTTTTTACTATCTTCCACGGCTAACCATTTCTCTGTCTTTTCCACAGTTGGACAGCGCCATGTCCCTCATTCAGGCCGCGAAGAATTTGATGAACACAGTTGTGTCCACCGTCAAGGCCTCCTACGTTGCTTCTACCAAGTACCAGAAGAACAAAAACATGGAGGCCCTGAATATGCCGGCCATCTCCTGGAGGATGAAAGCCCCCGAGAAGAAGCCCCTGGTGAAGAGAGAGAAGCAGGACGACGGCCAGACCAACCGCGTGAAGAGATCCTCTCAGAAGAAGCACATCAACCCCGTGCAGGCTCTGAGCGAGTTCAAGGCCATGGATAGCATCTAGACTCCCCCTGTTTGTTAGTCAAGAGAACACAAATATTGACCAGTGAGTTTATATATAGATAGAGCTTTTCATTCTATCAAAAACAAAAGGTTTTATCCTATTCTATTCCTACACTGCCTCGTTTCTAGTCCATGTGTTCGGATTTCATTAACTGTCTCTCCTTTGGAAAATACAGATAGAGGGAAATCAAACTGAAAAATGCATAAACAATATATATATTTCCCATGTTTTCTTTCCTGTTGATGGGAGGAAGGTGACTTGATTTCATAGATATAATAAGAACTAATTCCATGAGGCTTTTGGTTATTTTGTATTCTAACCAGTTATATTGTAATGCTGTGGGGTTGCTGGTGTTTTCCACTACAATGTTTGATACAAAATATGAACTATGCAAAATGTGTCTGCCTTATTTTAACCTGAGCAATAACTGTAGTTCATCTGGATGTGCTGGGCTAACTGGTAATATTTGACATATTTTTTGTTTCAGTCATAAGGAACCAAAGTCACTATTTTTCCATGTGTACCTTTTTCTAACTTTATACGTACGTTGTTATGCCACTATGCGTACTTCAAATAAGTCTAAAGTAAAAATAATATTTTCTGTGCTGAATGATTTTTACCCCTGTACTGGTAAATGTCATTTCTTTATAATTTAAACATCTCAAATTCATTGTATTATCAGTTTTTTAATGTTTTCTCAAACCAAAGGCAACTTTGTATTTTCCCCAACCTTCTGTTGTGCTGCATAGCTGGTCAGGCTTTGTTTATTATCCTGGCCTCCTGAGAGTCTGGGAGAACCCATTGGGCTAAACAACGAGAAGACCCTGAGTCATTTCTTTCCAAAGCCGACAAGCTTCATTAACTGTCAATGAGACCAAACACCTCCACAATTTAAGAATGTGTCCAAATTGAGGGATCAATATGTTTCTCCCCACTGCTTAGAGGTATCGGCAAGGAAGGGAGGGGATTTCTTTGACTTTAAACTCTGCTTCTTGCTTATTTTTTCCTTGTCCTTAAGCTTGAACACTAATCAAGGTAGTATGTCGGGCACAATCTTTATAGAAAACTAGTTGCCATCAGTTGAAGCTTTAAAATGAAACCCTTTGTTTTCGTTTTAACTTCAGGTAACAAGCAGGAGTTTTCCAGTCATACATAGAGGTGCGTCTTTGTTGGTTGAGGCTTTGAAACCCTGCTGTTCTGGTCTCGGGGCTGAAATTTGTTTTGCTCTTTGACATCTGCAATCTGCGGCAGGATGTTTGATTATCTGACAGGTGGAGCTCTTCTTTTTTTAACTGTAGAACCAAGCATTTCTTCTGTTTGTCTTTTGCTGTAATTGAGTTTGGATTTGAGTGATATCAACTACTTTGCTGTGTTTTTGTTTTTTGAGAGCTGACTTATTAGTGTACATGTTTCTTATATTCATGTGCCTGCTTTATATCTTAATAAACAATTAAAAAGGAAACTACTGTTTTTCTCCTTATTTATCCGCAGACTGTGATGTTTTTCTATCCTCCTGTGAACTTTTTTTTTTATATGCTTTGTTTTGCCATTATACCAGATTTATGTTGTAATAACACGGAAAGTGTAAGCCCTAAGGAATCATTTTCTCTCAAAAGTAAAATGAATTTGAGCACCCCCTCCAAACATGCTGCTGTGTATAATGAAGGCATTATATTATGTATACATGCCTCCCATGCAGTAATGCAGACTGCGGTACCGTCTTGAGGGCTATATACAGCAGGATCTGTGAAGTTCTGTAATTGGGTTGCTCTACTTTTGTGGGTTATGTTCTATTAAAGAGAAATAAGTGCAGCTTTTAAAGAATGCCTCAGTCTTTAGGTTGTGTTTCTAACAATAGCCTGTGAAGAAAAGGCCCTTTTGACGATAAACATGTGAAGCAGGAAAGTCTTTTTAACAAAGAGTGTATCTTTCTAAACTCACACAGATTGACTTGGCTCTGAGGAGACACATCCATGTTTTAAATGTTTGTTTTGACACTGGCAGTAAGCTTAAGTATTACTACATTTGTCTCTGTGATTGTTTTTTGACCTGTCCCAACTAATCTACATACATATTGTTTCATATCTTACATTTCCCAGAATAACTTTGAACGACCCACAGAAAATGCTTGGTAAATAAATGGATGGCAGTAGAGTGAGATGATTTCCAAACCCTGGCCTCGTGACTTTTGGCAATGCTACAGCTCTTGGAACGCTGCCTTACTTCAGGATGTATTTTACAGATTGTTTTATCACATCAGATGTAAATACATTGACACCAATAAATAAAGATAACTATTACAAAACCAGAGGTGGAAAGTAACAGAAAACAAAGACTCAAATGCTCTAGTGCAAAATGAGAAATTAGGATCCTAAATCACAACATATCTGAGCATCTTCGAGACTCATCTGAGATTTAAAACTGGAATCGTACTTGAAAGGTATATCACTTCATAAAATCAGTATATGACACATGTTCAATTACAAAGATAGTGCTGTTGACCTGATCTTTGTTGGCCCCATTTTCCAAAAGGTTTTAAACTGCACAGTAATAAAGGTCTTTTGGGAAAATGTTTTTAAAAAAATCCCTGGGTGAGCTTTACATGTAGGTGGTAACATCCCTTGTGATGCTTGTTTTGCCTGGCCTACAAAAAAGCTAATCTAATCAAAAATATGAACAACAGGGAGTAGCCTACAGCTGCAGCAAAAAATAAATAAAAAATGAAAGTGAATTTGAAGGATGCAGGAGGAACAAATAAACAAACATTTCTCCTCGCATATATATGTAATGCTTTCTCTCACATGCAGTGCTTGTTGTGAGAGTTTGCTATTAGTGGGTGTGTTGTAAATATTTGGATGGTTGCTGCCTTCTTTTTAACTTGCTTTGACATTTCTTTTTTCAAACCACCTCCTCTCTCAAAGGGGACTTTTGCCAGGCTGCCATTGTAAATAAGAATTCATTTTTTAATGATTTGCCTGCCTGACTAAAGGCTGAAAAAACATTGAAATATAAGACATCAGTATTTCTAGCTTTCTGAAAGGAGGAAGTGCAAGAGGTGAGAAATGTGAAATTCTGGAAATTAGTTGTTCATTTTTAAACGATCACATATCAGAATTTGTTTTTAGATATAATGATCGAAGCTAATAGGAACAATTATAAATACTTATAAAATAAACTTTAATCAATATATTTTGGATCGATAGATAGCTTTATCAGTGAGTGATCGTTTACAGAAACGCGACGCTTGAACTCACCTAACTACACGCAGCCCTCATTAACTTCCGGCTAGCTTCCATGCTAGCCGCTGCTTCTCTGTGGGAAGCATTGCGACTGACAAGACCACCAATGTAAGTGTAACTAGCCCGTTTAAAGAACAACTATAGGGTACATATTACTGAAGTCAGTTAGCTATGTCAGTGACAGAAATGCTGCAGCTAGTGTTTTCACAGTTAAGTGGACCCAGCCAACATGCACCTACTGTGTATACGACTTATACGCACTTCACTTCCATGTAATGCTGTGTGTACTGGTAAAAA
The DNA here is from genome assembly GCF_036324505.1 of Eleginops maclovinus. NCBI lineage: Eukaryota > Metazoa > Chordata > Actinopteri > Perciformes > Eleginopidae > Eleginops > Eleginops maclovinus. The sequence continues at coordinate 17,604,558 of NC_086371.1, forward strand.
TAAGTCATGCTCTACACCCCGTAGGACCAGTCCTGAACTGGGCATGCCTGCTGACCTTTAAGAGAAACAAGTGCTGTGACAGTTCATGAATGGAGGGATGTTATACTGAGACGGTTCAACACCTACACGCTGCCCTCTGAGATTTAATGGTAAGTGACTACTTTTATCATTTTTGCTGGTTTTATTGTGCTTCTTCTCTTGTGTTGTCAATCCTTTTGCAAGCTGCACACAACAGCTGCAGCCTGCTTTAAGGCTTTATTGTCATGTGCACAGTGTAGATATGGCAATGAAAAACTTAAGTAACTTGTGGTTTTGTATATGTATTTCTCATTTGATCTCAAAACCCATTGATGCCCTTTGAGTCTGATTTCTTCTCCTTGTTCAGCAGCCTTGTACTCTATGTACCTAATGTTGTGGCTTAAAATGGGATGCTCACGTTTAGTGCATATGTAAGTATACTGTGAAGTGGTATTTGAATAGTGCTATACCTATGAGGTTGAATCTTTCAGGTCGAAAATAGACAGGAGTTTTCCAAATGCAGCTCCAAGTAAAAGTTTGAACGCAACACTTATGATCCACCATTTTTATATTGTTTTTGTTGCTGAACCATACTCGCTGCACCGCAAAAAGTTGAAACTATCCTTCTCACTCTAGAAATGTCACTGACACTGAGCCCGACCTCTTCACTGAACTTTATGAAATGAATCAGTATGTGGTACCATGCATCCACTGTTGACCGAAAAGAAGCAAAAAGAGAGAGGGTGGAGAGGAGGCCTGGGCCATCCTATGCACCTAAATTCATTGTAGGACTGGAGTTTCATAATCACCTCTCAATATTAGACATTCATCATCATGAAAGACTTTCAAAATATAGATCTCCGTATCATATCACCATTGGCCGTGTGAGGATTAAGTCTGCCCCCTACAATGTTAATAGATTCAGGGTGGTTTGAATTAGTCTGCCGGTAGGAAATAAGCAGTACATTCTAAAAATGTGAAGGCCTCACACACAAGTTAATGATGATAAATCTACCATATATTTCAGTCAGCCCTGACAGCCCTTTGTGTTGTTGTAGTTTTTGACTTGGGTTGACAGGGTGTTTTTAGTGCATGAAGAAAATGAGCAAAAAGCAAGTCAACTTTCACTTTCACTCGACCAAAGGTTACAAACATCAGAGGACAATAAGCAAACGTTCCCAGAAATGTGATTGATTTGTCATGCTCGAAAACACTCTTTGTTGTTGAGTTCTGCCTAATCCACAAAGCCGTATAAAGAAAATAAAGAAAGTTGTTACCCCTTGGAGGTCACGATCGGAATTCATTGTAATATGCTTGCCTTTTCCTCATTACTGTTCGCATGCAACAATAGCAGTTAACAATACTGTCCTACTTTTTATAAAGTCCCTCAAGATAATATAGTTTCAGTAGTCCTGTTGCAGCAATTTTTGTTACCCCTCAAAAAATCTTGCTTTCTTTTGCATGTCATTTTTTCCCCGCAGTTATCCAGTGGTGCTGTGTTTATGAAAAGCAATTCTATACCAGTATAAATCCAATACAAGTTTTCTTTGGTCAAATCACAGTAACTTTCATGTTTACGATATAGGCTCATACAAGATGACATGTTTTAGGTTATTTAACACCTAGACTTGTTCTCGTAGGGCTACCTTCAGTGCCAGACAAATAAAGCCCTGTACTACATTTATGTTTTACACTGTTGTTTCTATGTAATCGTTGGATTATAGTAAACCTTGCTTTGCTTGAGGCGGAGCTGTCCAGTCTACTGTGGTGCTGATCACTATCTGAACAGAGGAGCCAGTTTCCTTTTTCTAAGTAAGGATTAGTTCGGCTCAGAGTCCAATGCACAACTTCAGCTACAGATGAAATCTCAAAGATCTGTTGCTGAAATCCACTGATCTGCGAGGTCAGTGGAAGATCAGCCTGATCGATTAATCACTAGACATGCCACCCAGAAACGTTTGCAATACAGTCTTAGCTACAGATGCTGAATTTTGCACATCAAGCAGAATGGCGTTCGAGTCAGTCACACAGAGAGCGCAAATGAAACACTGAAACTGGGAGACCCGCCCACTGACTGATGTACATTCTGATTTTCTTTAGTGTTGATAAAGATTATATGTACAGATATTTGCTTTATTGTTATTCTAACATATCGGTTATTTTGTGGTCAGTAAGAGCAGAAAAATGGCTCCAACACTAGACGCATACCTTTATTTTCCATTGGTGAGAGGTCAGGGTTAAAAATCAAATTGCACTATAAATAAAATAATAAAGATAAAATCCAAGCCCGCATTCCTCCTAGGGGGATTTGCATCTCTGTCACCTCTTTCATCCCTGATGGTCTACATGCCTGTTTAATATCTGGGTGTTGGGTCATTGAGGACAAAGAAGCAGATCAATGAGCAGAACTTGTTTGTGATGGTATTGGATTTTTTATGGGATTTTCGTAAGGTATTCAATTTACTTTACTAGCTAAAGACATACATTCCTGTCTGGTATGTTATCCATAAACGGTTTCTGAATTGATTCTCTATAAATGTACTCTTATTACGATAGATATTGATATTGTGATATAAAATTACATACTGTGATAGAGGATTTTATTCATTTGAACACTCCCTAGCTGAACACCTTTTATACAGCTTCAGCTCTAACCATGAACTCTGTAGTGTAAGGTTCAAAAGCAAAGACACAAAACATTTAGCAAAATCATACATTGCAATGCCGTGTAATAGGCGGTGTAATACATATTTGCAAAATTACTATCACACTCCATTATTTAAATCATTTTCTAGCAGAAATACATTTTCCGTGCTGCGTTTTCTCCTTCATAACTACTCAGGGAAATTCATGTAGAGTCATGTTAGCAAAATGGTAGTCAAACAAACACAATTAGCATTAAAGTTGTCTGTAGCATGTCTAAATGTTATGCATAGTTTATACGTGGCAACGCTTATAGATGCTCAAGCTGCTCTAGCGTTTTATTGCACTTACATCATCTCATGTTTAAGCCTGAACCCACCCTGGTTGTCCCCCGTCGAATATATCTCCGTAAATATGGCGGGTCCCCAGAGACTAGTTGAGTCTTGGCGTATAATAAGAGGAAGGGTTCTCCTCTGCTCTAAAACGGGAGACCTAAATCTTCCAAGGCTTTGTCGAGTAAAGTAATACAGTGGGGCTGTATGAGGCATTTAAATGCAGATATGATGCAAAGGTGACGGCACAGACCAGCCGCTCATGTCAGCCCCGCTCCCACTGCTAGTTTCCTCCCATTAGTTTTTTGCTGTGTCACTCAAACTGCTGTCGTCGCATGACATGTTCGAATGAAGTTTTATCAATCACAGTGGTCAAGCGTGACAGTTTAATCAATAAAGTAAGTTTACCAGAGATTTCCATTATTTTAAAATTAGAGGACATCAGCTGGGGGGGGGCAGGTTGTTGAGGAAGAGGTGGGTGGGCTTAAAAGCTTTTGAGCTATGCTGTACATAAACAGGAGTAGGGAGGCTTCTGAAGTATTAGCCCTGAACCATGTGAGGGGGAATTGGTAATAAACACAGGCTGCTGTTCTGGCAAATCTGTCAGTGCCAAGGTAGACGTCTCTGATAGATAGGCCTGGCACTGTTGGAGTATAAATGTTAAATATGACTGGTTGTAAGGACCAGTGAACCACACCATACAGATGCCAGAGTGTTGGCCTGCCAAATAAGCTAGTCCTCACTAAAATGTCAATGACTTTACACAGGATCCAACAGTCCATTGAGTCCAGCAGGACACCAGGAAGACTGGGTTTTATTGCTCTTCAGCACCCACAAACACATCACAGCGGCTCTCTTTTATCTGTTGAGCTTAGCTTCTTTGTTGTAGAATAATTTGATGGGTAAATGTTTCAGATGTCCAATATCAAACGAGGTAATAGATAAGATAGTGTTTTTTCAACTTAGTAGCTCAACAGTCACAGCACAGACAATGTGATGCCTCTCTAACAAAAAACACTAGAGGCAACTTAGAAGCAAATTGGATGCACTTAATCCAATTGAAGGTCTTCCATCAGTTACCCTGACCTTATGAGTTTAACCTTTGCAGGGTGTCATTAATAATGACATATTCACATTAATAAAAAATGTTTTGCTTAGAGCAGTCTGGAGGAAAAAGGGTTCCAGACATCCCCTAAAGCCACAGCTCCAGGCTGAGGGCTGAGCATTTGGGAGAACATTAATTACAAGATGGCCAGCATGAAAAATGGTAACTGTTGTAAGGTACTGAATTGTACAGTATATTGGCCTGCCTGTGTCAGGTTTATAGTGGCACAGTAACCCATTTATCATGTTTAATGGAAGTATTGTCCTTTTGGGGGATTTAATTTTGCTTTTCTCTGTAGAAGTGTAATTAGTGATGTGGTATGGGGCTTTCAATCTCCTCCCCGATCATCTCATAAAGTTAGGAGTTCTTCCCCTGCATGCCGGTTAGAGACTTTTATTGTGACTGCTGAGTCTTACAGCCAGTCTCTTTATAGGCATGAGTCTGCCAATAGTGAGTCATGTTCACTAAAGACATGAAGAGGTCTGTGTTACATGAGCAGTACCATTCAGCCTCTCAGCACTGGTTATAGCGGTAAACCAGTGACTGGGTCCTGCTTTAGTTAAATTACATTTAGAACTAGACTTCTTCATTTTGCACTCGGAATTTGATATTTGTAATAAAAATGAAGCATTGACTACAAGTTGAGAAGTAATAATGAAGGTAAGCTACAGGTTGAGATGCCTAATCAAGTCATAAAATCAATAGCTTTTCTCTCCATGAAGAGGGTTGAACACAATTGTATACTTTCTCCTTTTCATGGCACAGCCTTTGAGACCAGTTACATAAAATCTATATCCCAAAATCACCTCTCTCTAATGTGAGTGCAGGCTACTTATCCCTGGGGCTGTGTGTCTGAAAAAAAACATTGTAGAGTTGGATGGTATGTAATCCGGTGAAATGGTGCCAGCATTAAAAAGAGCACTATCTTTTCATTTGAAGTCACTTTTTATAATCAGCTCCCAAGGAATCTCAAAAAAAGGCAGTAAAAAGTAGGAATCAGCAGTGGCACAGACATGGGTAATTATGTTAAAAACTCCTTTCTCAACACAAGCTTTGAACAAGCCTAATGCTGTAAGCCCTGCAGTGAGGGCTGCTGTCATTGTATTGCAGATAAATGGCTGGGTGAACATGTGTGTGCTGTCCGGAACGATTTGTGTGATGTAATTAGATGTAAAATGCTTTTTAGCTGGCTCTTTAATTGACTTTAGGCTGGAGTGATTTGTGGCTATCAGGTTTTCTATCATGGCAGGGTGTTGTCTTCGGTCAAGGCCAGTGGATTATTTGCAAACACCTAAATCCAGTTCCTCGAGATGGACTTGTTCGATCAGCTCTTCAGCTCTCTGTTGTGTGGAGGAGATTTCTTCTTTGACCTCAAGGAAGAACTGCTTTACATGATATTCCTTATTCTAGGGGTTGAGATTCCCTCAGTGATATTACCCGGCGCTTTACTTGAAATACATCCTGACAGCTATTTAAACGGACCTCCATATTAAACATTTAGTTGAACACCTTTGCATAAGGTAATCTAGTAGTGTCATCCAGCATTGCTGACTACCAATCATCTCATATGTATTCCGGGTACCCAGCACTGTATTTTAATGGCTGACATCTCAGGGCTGCAATTCAAGTGTGATTTATATTTTCTCAATTCATCAGTTACAATCAGAGATCTGACTCTGACTCTGACTGTGCGCACTGGACACGCATAGCTAATGCACAGGGGTGGCAAAATCAAAAAGTGCTGCATCCCCCAATATTTTGTGAAAATTCGAATCAAAGGTGCCGCATGAGGGGGGGAGAAGGTTAGATGGAGAGAGTAAGGGAGGAGTGACGGGGTTACGCATTGGTACGCAAGCCTGTGTCTCATCCTTAAACCAATTTCCTTCCGCAATACTCTGGGGAATGGTATGATTTGCACCGTTTCCTTTCTCTGAGTAAGTGTTTATCCTGCTTTTACAATTAGATCCCGCTCCCAGCTGCAGCATTAATCAAATAGCCAGACATATTCTCAGCATTTGAAAAGTGAGGGAATGTGTCCTACATGTCTTCCGCTGTGAAGCAGCACAGTTATTCGTTTAGTAAGCGTCTCACACATACTGTACACAGATTTGACAGGTCAGGAGGATTGTATGAAGGTCTGAAAAGGAACCAGAGTGAAGGTTATTGAGTATATGGTACTCGTAAACATGCTTGTGGCCTATTGATTTGAATACTATGTCTCTTATTTGCCTTGAAGTATTTTGCAGTGTGTTTTCAACCATACAGAAGAGCAACACTTTTATTTCCCGGAAATCTTATTTTTTGAGAGCACACTGTGTGTTTTTGATTAAATGGTGTCCTCAAAGTAGAGATATCCATCTGAACTTTGGACGGTAAAAGAAAATACTTTGAGTTGTTTTTGAGAGACATTGAACCCAGCACTTCATAATAGAGTAATTGTGTGTGTGTGTGTGTGTGTGTGTGTGTGTGTGTGTGTGTGTGTGTGTGTGTGTGTGTGTGTGTGTGTGTGTGTGTGTGTGTGTGTGTGTGTGTGTGTGTGTGTGTGTGTGTGTGTGTGTGTGTGTGTGTGTGTGTGTGTGTGTGTGTGTGTGTGTGTGTGTGTGTTTCTCTCTTCATAGCATAATGTCAATAGAAATCCACTACAATCACTTAATGTACTCTACCGCCCCACTCTACATATGGGCTTTAAATGCTTTAATCGAAGACCTGCTCATTTTTATTGGTGTTCTTTATAGGTAAGGTTAGTGATGATTTTCAAATGCACTCAGTGATTTGTGGCTAATTAGGGCGAGAGTTGGTTAGACCACAAAAATGTGTGTTTGCTCGGGGGCAGTGAGTTGGCTGGTGGTGAGGGCCACAATACACAGCTGGACCACTGGGAGCCAATGCTATATAATATAGTGCCGATGCAAAGAGTAGCATGTAGTTATTACCATACCAGGAGGGATAGCAGTGTGGTGGTGTCACAAAGAGATGATCAACCCATCGAGCAGTTGCCTCTGTCACCATGGTTACCTGTGAAAATTTTGACATTCAGACTGGAACGTACATGACAACCAATTTATTAGTCTAAAATTATTTCTGATGGAGCCTGTATTAGAAATGATGGAGTGGGAAAGTGAAGATATAAATCACTAATTGTTTAGTTTCTACCCCAAGGATGCTGGTGCTGCTGGTGACACATGTCAATCATGACCAGCCAAACCTGCAACAGCAAAGGATCTCCGTGTAGAATTCACTCTGTTCTCTACTTTATCTGCTGTGAAACATGTCCCTTCACCCAGCAATTGTTTATTCTGTATTTTTCCCACTAAGAGTTATTTCACTGCCAACTATATAAGCAGCTATTTTGCTGTATTGGCCTAAATTATCTGCATCCAAATGGAAGAGGCTAATGCGGCCCTCAGGTGGGGAGTTAACGCTTTATGTGTATTTCAATATTTAATGAGCTAAACGCCAATGCTTCCAAAAGAGTCTCGTAAAACTCTGTGAAGCAAATGAGTTCTCGCGGACAGGAATTTTATGAAAACAATGTTCCCACACGGCAAAGTGGAATATGGCAAGAACACAGATTGGACAATTCCTTTCCATATGTGCGTCATGTGAAAGCGCTTGCTCATGGTCAAGTTAAGGCAACACAACAACAATAACAACAACAACAACTTTGGGTATCGTGCTTATTTGGTTTGTGCAACTGAACTTTATTCCCAATTTCTTGTCTTTTTCTGTTTTTATGAGTGTAATTATCGTGTCGGACTGATCCTTTTTTTTTGTCAGCTTTACTCCTATCTGAAAATGGTTATCTTTCAAAGTCAGGTATGTGTGCATGTGTACGTAACATTTATTCATAGGTGGGACTGTAGTGGATCATTGATGTTTTTTCTTAATCACTCATGGAGTTCTATGCAACAATAGACCATTTTAAAGGCTACACAGATACTATGTTTACTTTGTTTTTGGTATTCATACAATAGCAACAAAACTTAAACTAAAGTCGATCGGAGAACTAAGTTTCATGTTAACGATATCCAGCATGGTTCTTTATGCTTTAGCATTTATAACATTTGGCCAGGATAAATGTCAGCCTTGGGTCGATGTTGAATAAGCAAATCAAAAATCAGCCTCAGGCGTGATTAAAAAGTTATGGTAGAGCTGGGAGAAGAACTTAGTTTGCTGAAGATAAAAAACATGCAGTGATTTATATCTCCAACCACAACTGCCTGTTTTGTTTTGTACTTGTCAAACATCTGCAGTTATCATCTTTTGCCCAGAAAGGTTTCTCCCTGATTGTGCATGGGGCGTGATCCTCCATACTAAACAAGACCAGACTGGTGCACCTAAGAATGACTTAATTCCATGAAGGGCAAGTTTAAAGGTGCCATTGAATACATCTATCTGGTATTTTAAATTGTTCTCTGATGTCGACAAAGAAGGTATACAACTTTGGTTGATCCAAAAAAGGTCCAGATGGTGGTTTTACTGGCCCATTTATAACTCTATGATTTGGTCCCAGAATGAAGCAAGCTGAATTGCCTTATTTGGGGGCTCATTTAAATAATTATGACGAGCTCTGCTCTGATTGGCTGGTTTACAAGAATCAATCCATGGCTGCCTCAGAGCACACAGAAGTAAGTGAAGTTCACGAAACTGTGAGAGATGAACCATGGAGGCTATCGGCATCCCACCTTACATGTTTGAGCCTTTATCGGAGGAGGAAACCGATGAATTTGAACAACAGCCAGTTGGTCAAAGATTGGAGAGCAACGTTACGGAGTGGTAAGTGTTAGCGTTAGTGTTTCCAGCAGCTGATGTTTACAAATGTTGGGGCTGGACTACCGTGTGTTACCCCCACACAGGGATTGTTGTAATTCACCCGTTTTACCGCTGTGATATGCATATTCATGCTGATTAAACCATTGCCTTCCTAAGACCATTGCTATTCTTAGTGCCCATATTACTGCTGTCATGTGTGTTGTGATGTCTCGCCTGCAGTAAGGCCACTGAGCGTGATGAGCAGATACAGGCATAAACGCCACTGAACTGAAATGATCTCAAAATACACTGAGCAAATCAACCCTCCATTGTAATGAGCTGCTGTGTAGGCTGACTTAATTAAAAGTGATATTAAATAATGTCTGTGGTGATGGCGCCAAGAATCTCACAGCGTGACCTGTTGCTATTTTCTACGCCTGATTTCAGTCATCATGCACACTTGACAAGCTGTATTTATCAGAAGGGGAGTATTTATCATTCATAGGAAAACAACCATTACATTTAGGTTTGTTCATTTACCAGCCCACACCCCTCTCTCTCTAGTAAACCCCTACAACGTGAGTGAATCAAGGTGATTGCCCGTATATTTGATGAAGCGAGGTGCAGAACAACAGAAAAATGAGTCTGTGCTTTAAAATAGTGCCTCAGGAGTGTCTTCTTTCTTGCATTGATTGCTCCGTGTTCCTCGAAGTCTGTGTAATATGGACGACAGTTCAATATGAAGGTGGTGGGAGGGAGTACCATTAAATCCGTCTAAGGGTTGAGTGAACTTGTCATGGTAACACACACACACCCCAACAGCCCTATCCTGTTTGCCTGGAGATTGATTCAGTTACACAGAAATAGGCTTAGGATGTACTCGTATATTACAACATGATTCAACCTCATTACAACTACTTCACACTGCTTTGTGGATGATGCTGCAGACATTTCTTCAATTTAACCCCATCAGATTTTTTTCAATATAGTATGACCGACATGGTGATATCAAGTCTTTCTGTCATGCAAGAGGATCAGTAAATAAATGTATGCCGGCTAGCAGCACCTAAACCCTTTTGGAAAAATACTTCTCTTATTGAGAGATGTTGCAATTACCCTGTCAACTATAAAGAGAAAAGACAAGTACAAGTTTTCCCAAGAGAAGGTTTAAAAATGAACAAATATCCCTTAATCCTAAAATGCTTAATTTAAAATGTAATTATTGTTGGAAGTGTGTAATTTGATATTCCTAATGTTGTCATATCCTCCGTCAGTCAGCCCTTAAACAGCCCAAGCCCTCATCAGCCCGTAGAACAGCAGAGTGCTGACAATGCAGCCGCCGTCACACTGCTTTTATAATAGCATACATCAAGCCTTAAACGCTTCACAGAAACACTCAAACATCTGCGTGCGGGTAATTTCTGTTGCCCTATAGATTCTGCCCAGACAGACAGAGTGCAAAGTAATAGGTGTTCAGCAAAATGAAGAGCACACACGGTTTCTAGTGGCAGCCAGTGATTTTTGAACCTAGAAAATCAGTGAGTCGGTGGCATCTGCAAAGGCCTCCTGCTTTTGTTCTTGCCCCAGGCAGTGCAACTAACTTGAAGTGCTCCAGTATGCAGAATGCTTTTCTATGTCTCAATGTAAATACTTCATAGCATGCTGAGTGGCTCTATGAATATGGGATAAGGATACAGACACCGGTTTAAATTAAACGTTACTTGAAGCAACCTTCTGCAATGCATAAATGTGTATTTTCCTTTAGACACAAAGTCACGCCCATATGACAGTTTGAGAATAACAACAAACGGCTGGCTTCATCTTTGAATGCATTCCCTTTCATGCCACTTGGTTTTATCTATTTTAAAGGAAGTTTTAGTGAGGTGTGCTAGTTTTGTTTGTAAAATATCATGTTTTCTAGCAGTCAGCCATAGTCAGCAAGTTGCCACCTGCACAGCACTGGTGTTCAGTGTGACAGCTGTACTTGCAACCGCCACTGCACATCATAACTGATGACATAACTGAACCCAGTGCCCATGACTGCAAAGATCTCTGCTTAATGACCTGCAATAAATGCGGCTCAGCCCATCTTTGCTTCCCTGCATGGTGAAACAAGTCAAAATATATCCTGAAAGGTGTCCGTTGTATCTGTTAAAAAAAAATCCTGTAGAAGCACATGTATCGCCCGGATCATGTTTCCTTGTCATCGCACTGGTCCGTTGCTGGAATCCTTGAAAATAAGCCTCTACCGGGGAAGAGTAATGCAGTACAACCCAAAGGCTTATTAGTTTGCCCCTCGATAAGTGTCTGTCTGAAAATTGAAATAGATGAGCTCCTTTGAGTGCTGTTGGTTGACATGACAACTGTGGCCTGGGATACATAAACATTGGTGCAGTAAATAATTAGAACGAGCTCCTGCTTAACACGACTCGCAGTGTTGAAGGTTGGTTGTTCCATCTCTGCAGCCAGACTTGTACATTTCTGAAGAAATGGCTAATTCTGATTAATGACAGGACTGATCGCTCAAAAGTGTCTGCTTTGTTTTATTTGTGGTACAATGCAATACACAATTTGTTTACCAACACCCATGATAAAGCGTCTGGTGCTCAGGGGACAGCAGCTGTATTTATGTCCTGCTGAAGCGCAGAATGCACTTCATCACTGAGTATTTCCTAAAAAAGGTCCATTGTGGATAAGCTGTTTACATCATTTCCATGGACACTTTCATTTTTGTTTCTTCTCACTGCAGACGATACAGGCAAGTACCACTTAATGAAGGAGTTCAATCATGAACAGACTAGACTTAAAGCCCACTACTCCCGGCCAATTAGCTTCTCCACCAGGGTGTGATCGGAGGCTTTGCACCACACTGCCTCTGGCACAGAACTCGTTCTGTTCAGAGAGTTTTGTGAAGTCCAGCATGTCACCCCATGTGACCTGAGTCTCACTCTTTGTAGCCTCCCAGTTGCAGACCGACAGTGACGCATTGGTCGCTGCTGGCAGAAATATAGAGATAAATACAAAGAAATCTGTAACACTCCAACCTAGAGTCCATGTCTCACTTATTGATCGGGTCATGCACCAGTAGATCCCCATTTGCCTCAACTAAAGTACATCATGTTTTTTTTTTGAGGATGGCACTGAGGATTTACAGGTATGAACTAAAGCACCTCAAACTTCAAACTCATGTTGTTTACATAAAGATGAAAGATGTGAAAGAACTGTGAAATAACATCTCCTGTAGAACCATTCATGTAACCTTGTTCATATATTTACTATGCTTTTCATATTTATCCCTCTTGTGCTGAGCTCTCACAGAAAGACTATTGTAGTGAGGGAATCATGTGACGATATACAATGTCAAGTGGCTTTCATTGCAGCTTTGCTGCCAAAGCCCAGTAGCAGCAGGGAGTGATTAATGTTTAGAGCTGCTTTTTTCACTGTGTGGTTATTACATTGCCATTGCGTACAAAATTCCTTAGGCCCATACATTCTCACATACAATTAAGTGAAATGTAATGTTAGAGAGGATATTCGTACAGAAATATAAAGAGTAAATTACAGAAGGATGTAGTTTATGAAATGTAGGTCATATGCAGGGCATGCATTGAGACTGTAGTTGTCCTTAGGGATAGAAAGAGGGAAAAGGTAGGGAAACTTGATATAAAAAAATGCTGAATGAGTCTTTAGCGTTACCTGCCTCTGTGTGGATGGACTTGTCCTCTTTAAAATGAATTACACACTGAACCATACAAAATCACAAAACCGCAAGTGCATCTTTCAACCATTTGTGTTGCTGTTGCATCACATGGTGCTTTAATCTCTGCTAAATATATCAGCGCTGTGAACAGATCACTGCATTCTCACAGCTCAAAGCACAAACCTCTGCATCTTATCTGGAGGGTGTGCTCACTTTTTCACAGATTTAAGGACTTTGGACTCCTCATCTGCATTTATATAAGCAACCATAAAAGCTGCTTTCTGCTCTTTTTACTTCCCTCTTCCTTGGACAGTCTTGAAGAACAGGAATAGAATTGAGATGCTGGCACTGGCTACTCACTTGACGGAGGCAGCAGCTGCATAAACAATGCTTTATTTCACATCCTCTTAATGTTTATTCACTGGCTCCCCGTTCGTACACTGATAGTGCTGAGTCACACCCTCATGAGCACACTCTCTAATTATTCTGTACCATAGCAACCGTAACTTGGCAATTGCTAAACCTCTTCCATTTGAGAGGTTTGGAAAAATCATTATCTTTTCTCTATTTATCTTTTCAAACTCAGGGAAGTATAAAGGTATAACCAGCAGTGGCTACATTATTATTTCCTATCTTGCAATCTCTCTGTCAACCCTGCCCCACAAAATGCCTTTTGTAATAATCTGATTTAAGGTCTTTACAGATTAAGTTGAATCATTAAAATGGACTTGTAAAGACCTTGTAATTTCATGTAAAACATATAAAGTACATTGTTTCATTAAGGTGTAGGCTATTAAAAGGTTGTAAGAGACTGATATCTGATGTCCTTTCTGCACAACCATGCAGCACAGTCTGGAAGAGAGCCACTTTGAGTTCTGGGCTCTCTGACAACTAGTGATACTCTCTCTCCACTGATGTGTCTTATACCACTAGGACACACAAAACTGTGAATAACACTGGATAAAAGACTCTCATTCATAATGGAATTATGCTTATAGGTAAATGCCAAAATGCTGGGATTATTTGTGTCTGTTGTAGAAACACAAATGAGTTAGTACACACAGCCTTGTGCCCAACTGTCCTATGTTATGGTGCCTGAAACGGGTGTGATGTTATTTGATTCCATCGTCATTCTGCTTTCAAAACTGTGTGTGCAGATTTACAGTGCACAGACCTTTTTATTGAGGCTTTCAAACTGTGAATGGTGAAATCTGTAGCAGACGTGGTTGGAAGTTGCTAAAGCTCCCACATTACATTTTCCCAACTGGTACAGAACCGCAGCCTAACCAAAGACCAAACAGATGTGGATTTGTTTGGTTGCTGTTTCATGTCAGCTTCTAACTAAAGCATATTGAGCATCAGAAAAGCACTCTCAGTAGCACAGAAGAATAGGCTCACAGATAACACCAGCCCAGCTGCCATAGCTGCTGTTATTGATGGGCTATCGCTTCGGCTGCACAAGACAATCACTGGGAACCTGGACACCGCACATTTACAAAGCCTTGTCTTTTTTCTTTCCTTTTTTTTAAGTTGACGGTCACCATGCACATGTTTTTTAAACTACTGGACTGTTTTAAGTTACCATATCTATTTTGTAATACTACCATTCATATTACTGTGGTGTAGTCCATGGTAATCCTTTCATGCTAGTAAACATGTCAAACAACTGTATCTCTTTGTTATTACTACTAAATAAATCATAGGCTTCAAACATCTGGTTTAGAACAAGTGTGTTTTCAAGTGTAACAGAAAAAGGTTAACATTGTTGTATCATTTTTTATTTGCTTAATTTAAACTTCTATAGATCCGTTCAGTCGTACTGGTGTTCCTCTTTTTTGTGTGTATGACAATTTGTACATTTGGATTGTATTGTAACAGTATTTCAATCATTGTATAGTAGCCATGCAATTGTGTCCAGGGCATGACATACCATTATTCAAGAGAAGAACAAATAAGAATTGCATAGGTTCACTGACAACTTGACCTCTGGTGACCTTTCAAACAACAAGGTTAGAACTGTCTGTGGTGGAGGGTAAACTAAATGATTCAGATGTGGACTGCATTTAATATAATGGAAAAATACAGAACATCTGAAATCTCCTTATTTGAGAGGCCAAGCCAGCACAAGAACATTTCAGACCAAACAAGTTATTTGGTTAACACCAAATAATGGCAGTACTACACCTGCTCAAACAGCCAATTAGAAAGAATAAACTCTTGAGAATTCAAGAAAACGACCACCGAAATGCTCGGTGTGAACATGCCCTCACGCCTTGAGTCTTAGAGTATCACCTTGTTTCCTCTTGTTAAAGATCCCTGAAAATGTCTATCCCTTTTCCTTCACTGCCTGTCTTGCCTTGTTTGTTACTGCCCAGTCTCCGAGCTTTACTGTGTCCAATGCATTCCATGCACGCACACGCACACACGCACATGCACACACACACACACACACACACACACACACACACACACACACACACACACACACACACACACACACACATAGGCACAGACTCTGAGTCAGTCACATAACACTATACCCACACACACTTTTCCTTTCCTGCCCTGGCCCAAGGGTTTGGTTTGATTCATGCCTTTTGTCAGAGTTTGAAAGAAATAATGGTGTGACTTCTCTGGGAGTGTGGTGCCTTCCTTAATTGGTGTCTTTTCTCGCATGTACATCACATTTGCCCTTGTTCACTTGAAATCACACATCAAAGGATCTCAAAACTTCTCTCCTGCAGTGTCCATTTCAAGTTCATACCACTGAGGTCCTGATAGGAGCTGCACATCTTAAAATGTGAGGAAAGGGAGGGGGAAAAGCGACAAATGATAGGCAGCCAGCATAACCTCTATAGTAAACATTTAGTGTACACAGAATCAATTCAATCCTTGCTTTGAGTTCATCTCCAAACCTTTTGACATAAACATACTTAATGTCTTACATGTGCAGGGGAAATATCGATACAGGATATTACTGTATACAATTGTTTCGATACACAGGTGAAAACTATGAATATTTTACTAATACAAATAAATATTAATTATTTCTGGTAACAACTTATTTCAGAGGAGTACTTGATGGTGTTTCTGATGTCAGACAAATTTAAGGTAACTGGCCAAACAAAGCTGTAGACAATCTGAAATCTGAAAACTTTAATTGGATAAAAAAGATACATCATTTGAAATTGAAAAATATTGGAAATTGCAATATATACCAATTCATGTTATCACGATACTCAGGATGGTGCACATTTTTTATTTGTAAATGTAATTGTAGCAAATGTAAATGTACTTATTTGCATTCATTTTATGACAGCATAGCATCATGAGGCCTCTGTAAAAGTCCTACTCCCTGTTTTGAAATGTATAACAAACGGGTGTCAGTAATTATTCTTCCAATATGACTTGACGCATGCCCTTTTTAAATATTGAAGAGTTTGTTGTTCAACTTGACGCAAATGCTGTATGGTACAAGGCGCTTTGTTTATGCAGTTCAGCAATGCCTCTGCCTCTGAAAACAATTCTCACCTTATGAAGGATAAACAGATCGTGTTTAATGTAATACAGAAAAGATAAGAACACCACACTAGTCATACAAGTTACACTATTGTGTTTACAATTGCTGTTTAATTACAATTATGAATGAATCCTCTGAAAGCTGTTTTTGTTTGTCGCTAACCCACACATCAGACATGGCCAATTAAGAGTTAGTCATTCAAAACATGATGTCATGGGATCACACTAAACTGTGCTAAACACAGGAGATGTTTGTAGGAAGACAATTAATCACAGAAACGAATTGAATAGATAATCATAATGAAATAAATATAATGTCTTCCCCAGCTGGTGCAATCACTGCCTTGAATGATGGGGAACATATGTCTCGTACACGGTGGTTGAATTAAAACTGAGAGGTTTTCCCAGTGACTAGCAAAAATGAACGGTCATGTTGTTTTCCACTCAGGTGGGAAATTGTGCTGTATTTGGAAGACCGGTGTAGGTTAGTGGACTCTCTGAGGTCCCACTTCTTATGCCTATGATCTGCCCTGGCTAGACTGATCATTCTGTATCACACAGGGTGTGGTGGCTTCACAGCGGCCACTTTGGCAATAACAAAAGATTTGTGAGAGTGCTTGTGTGCAGGAATGTGTTCAAATGCTTTCCAACATGGCCGCAAACTGCACTGATGGATCTGCCCAAATGGCCGTAACTCCTCGATGGTCACGCTGGCTCATTTACTGGATTTCCCAAATGAGAACAAGACAGAGTTCCCCCCCTACACTTAGGATGATAGAACTGGCCATTTTAATGGCTGGTTGTTTTAGGGGAAAGGGGCCGGGAGCCATTAAAATAGCTCTGCACCTGCCCGTTCTGGAGCGCTCACATCTCACTCTGCTGTGCACTGAAATACCCAGGTTCGAGGCACTGGTTTGCCAGTCTCATCTGTGCATTGATCGCTCAGTTTTGGACCCTCTTTCATCTATAAATAATGTAGTCATCTGCAGAGTGTGCTCTCTCTGAAGCCCCCGTTACCACTACCGGTGAGGCAATCAGCCCTACCAGGCATGTCACGCCTGTCTGTGATAATTGTTTTATGGACGCCACTCTCACTTTCTCTCCCAGTGCTTGGCTCTATAGCTCATGCAGATCATAGCACACATTCAACTGTTAAGGGCTCTTTTTCAGTCCTCCTGCATCTGAAATCCCCTCATACGTACCCCATGACGGTGTTCATAAGATCACTAACACCGCATCAAAGAGCTGAAGCGCAAAGGCCACTGCTGATGGCCAACTCGACTAGAGGGGTAAATAAAAACAAGAGTTGACTCTCTTGTCTCGTACTTGCTAGAATATTGGCTAAGTAACACTTGCTAACTCTCTCTCACTCACTCTCTCCCTCATTATCAATGCTTGGTTGCGTGTCTTACCCAGTGTACTGTAAATGCTTTCAATAGCAATCTGGGAGGGCTGAGAGTGTTGTGATTTCCATTCTGTTGCACATTTCTCTCTGCTGGTCTCCAGAGAGAGGCAGGGGATTGCCGGGGCTCCCCTGAGGTTGGACACCAAGCCGCAGGCAGTGTGAACAGATTAAGTCCAAGATGGAAATTCACATTTCTTCACTTTTTCAACTTGATATAATCCATACTGTTGTGTGTATGCCATGGGGCAGGACGGGTGATTGCTTTGTCAACTTACAGCACATTGAAAATAACTGTAAATAGAAATGCTTTCATTCATGACATGTGCTCACATGCAATGTCTAGTGGAATTATAATACATAATTAAAGGTTATATAATGGTAAAGTGAAGTTTTTTTTTTCTTTCGTCTAATTCAAATTAAAGTACGCAAATTATGCAGGAGTTCCATAGTTGCCAGACTGCTCAGAGATGTTGCAGCATTTCTGTTATTTTAAGCATTGGGAATCCTTTACAAAGCACCTGGCAGATTTGGAATACCACTGTCTGTTTAAATTCTTCAGAAACCCAACGTTTTAATCCAGTTAAATCTGGTTCTTAGACTATTCACAAGCCAAAGAACTGTGTGAATATCACATCAAAAAGCAGGATTTATCCTTTAATCTTTCCCTTTATTGCAGTGCCACTTGACATGGACCATATCCCATTATGTGGCTTTGTTGTTAGGATTAGGGGCAGGCTTCTTACTAATGAAATGCGATATCTTAAGTAAGACAGAACAAAGTAGAATAATGATTGAAGCAATAAGAAGAATTGCTTGGACTCACGGGTTTTCATCAGCGAGTATGAATGACTACAATTTAACTCACTGCCAGTTTACAAAATATCGCCAGGAAAGAAATTAGAATATTTTCCTCCACAAACTGTACAGGGCTGGATTCCCAGTGTTACAGACACAGTATGACCAGACTAGATCTCTAATCTCCTGACATTCCTCCTGCCAGTACCACAGTTTCTTTTCTCTAGAGCGTATCTCTGTGAGAGTACTGCTGCAGACTACAAACTGATAAATAGTTTTGTTGAGGTTTAAAAGACACGCTTGGCTTAATGGCTGCCAATAAACAAGACTCTGTGGAACCAAATCACCTCTACAATCATCCTGCTGCTATCACAGTTCTTGAAGACAGGTTCGAATCACTTTGCTTCCCGCACAGCTGAATACAAAAATAGTAAGAAAAAACAACGGCAAATGCTAGAAATGCCTTCTAACAACCCAATCCGTGGATGAAATGCGCTGCCTGCTGTTGAAACATTTTATACTTACAAGTGGCGCTTTATGTTGATTTTAAAATGTTCCACTGAAATACATGAAGGCTGAAAGCATGAGATGTGATAAATTAAATATCATCTATTTTGACATGCCTACGTGCACTAGCGGAAAACCACATTTGCTTTGAAGGTGTTCTGTTGTGCAATTTGTACATTGATCTCTACCTTGAGCTACAATTTATGAACCACACCTAAACCTTCAGATCGGCCCTTTTTTGTCTTAAATGGTTGAATCAAAGGGTCAGTTCCATCCTGGTGTTATCCAATCTTGCAGAGAGTTTCGGAACTATGTTCTAAAATGTTTACATTTATTCCTTTTTTAAATGTTCCATTAAATGAAAACACATTAAGGAAAGAGACACATGCATTTATTTATCCCTTAAGGGTAATTCTTTTTTTTTTTACTCTTGTTTTCTTACAAATAGCCCCTCAAAACACATATTCAATAATGTATGTAGGGATGTCCGAGCAAAAGGTCAACCTCACAGTGTGGCACCAAGAGCCGTTTGAGGTTCTGTGCCTTACTCAAGGGCACATCAGTAGTAGGCAGGAGGTGAGTTGGCACCTGTCCAGCAACCAGTCCACAGTCTGTACTTGGTGTAAGCTAGACCCTAGGGTTAGCAAGCCAAATGCCCACCGACTTAGCTGCTGCCGTCTTTAAAGCACCTGTAAACACAAAAACAAACGATTCATCTGCATTCAAAACAAAGAATGTGGAGTTCATAATAGTCAATGGTAATTGGCCAGTCAGTAGCTGGCAAACAGACAAACAGGCACGGGTCAAAGAGTGCAGTCTTAGGTAGATGACGGCATTATCTTAAATACGTCATACATGGCATTTGTGAGGTTGTTTATAGTCTTATATTCCACTTGGAAGGGATCTGTTTTTTAGCCAGGACACTTTGTCATAACACTAACAACTGATTGCAAGGGGATGTAAACCAGCAGTTCCAATTACTTAGAAAAAAACAGGTACAGTAGTAGTTTCTCCATCACCCTTGCATCATTGGTACTAGTTAGAAGACTCTGTTATGAGTAGCCTTTATGACCTAAATGAAACAAATAAATTAACTTATTGTCATGTTTATGAGGTTGCATTTTATTAATTGCGTAATGCAATAGATTTGAAATGTTGTTGTTGCTAGAAGCTGTAAAAGCACAATAGTGTTAATACTTTTGTAAATCTCCACAACATATTCTGAATATTTAATCATTTTGGAGGAAAAACTCAAAATGATCCTCTTGAGGGCGTTTCTGTTCATCACTTTGGAACCCCTCCTTTCTTTTAAATTTCCAAAAGCTTTCTAAAGTTCATAGTATTTATAGCAGCAAAATAAAGCTGTTTTTTGTTAAGACGTCAAAAATATTTGCAACCAGAAACAGAGAAAAATTATACAATTTTATCACTAAAATATTTTTTCGATCAAATCACAAATATCATGATGTCTGGGGCTGTAGTGTAAGCAGCAGCAGCAGGGCTTCCAGCCACAACATAAACAAACTGCAGTTTGGCCCTGCTGCAAACGGACCGAGTCGACAAACAGTCTGACACTCTCAGGCAGCATATTAATACACAAGATTAAAATACTGAAATTTTGCTAATACAACAAAAATATCAAAGAGTAAAAAGGAAGAGAGGGGTTAGGATGGAATAGCCGCTGGATAAATTGTGCTTAATATTATACAAACCTTTAAAATGAATTGAGCAGCCAAATGTTACTTCATCCTTCACATGCATGCATGCAGCTATGGAGACGAGTCCTGCAAATGGAAAAGGCTTTGTCCTTTGTCTGCGAGCCGGGGAATGTGTGGACATCGTGTTTATCACATCATTCTTTTTTATTATCGCCCTTGATAATAATGTTGCAACATGAATGGTAGGTTGTGGCAGACAATAAATGGCATGCTGACGTATTTTACTGTGAACATGTGATACATCAACAATCAGTAAGAGTACAGCAATCAGCAGCTATTAACTAGATATGGATTTGCATAAAGAGCAGATCATTTACATGATCAGACTATACCGCAATTTATCATCAAAGGCTGAACCTTCTTGCCCTTTTACACCATGAGCTGTTTAAGCAATGCACAGACATGCATAGCAAAACCTTTTTAAGTGGCAGCGCACCCTTCTCTTTAAAAAAATAATTGTAAAAAAGGGATTTGACCTTTTTACGTACATTGAAGGCCAAGAAGAAGACAACTGTGCGCTCAGAGCTGTGGAGCAGTGTGGTGTCACAAAAAGCTTCAGTCCAATGTTTTCAATTATATCTCATCTCAGTTTTCTGTACAGTAGGTGTGGACCAATATGAAACTCAGGCCACTGTATCTGGTCTTAGATTGTTAGCTGACCCACTATTCAGCCGGGGCTTCATGCTTCACAGAGCCTCTCAGCAATCTTTTCTACTATAGCACCCAAGAAATTAGAGGTGGGAGGGCACTGTAGTAGTATTGATACATTTCATTTTTTTTCAGAGGGCAAGTCTTTCTCATGCAATCACAGTGCAGAGTGTCCTTCAAAATAATCTGTGCTAAGTCATTGGGGTTTGATAGGCTATTCCCTGGCCAGCAACAATTATTCTCTTGCTATGAATGAGTTTACAACTTTGGTGTGCCACACGAACATCTTCCACAGAATGAACACATCAAATGCTGATGGCCAACATTTAGACCTGAAAAGTAATGTACACACTGCTGTCAGATCGCCTTGCTGCAGTCATCATGTTACCGCTGATAATGTCTGAGAAAAAACAGGGAGAATGTGGTACCTGAAAGCCAAAAATGTGTGTCATGACACTGATAAAAATCTCAGCTCTGATGAAACATCGTACAGTCAGAGAGTCATAAAGATGTGTATTTGTCAAAGACAACACTGAAAGTGCAGAGCTGTGCAGTTGCTAGGACCTCAGCAGATCTACATGTTGTGTCCCCAGAGGCTGCTGGCTTCATCCTCTTCCATCTCGACTCAACGAGTGGGTATCGTGGATACAGCTTAGATAAATCATATTGGTTTGAATTGAGCAATGATCTAATTTTTGAAGTGCTGAGGGACAAGAGGGGAGGGGAAAACCCTTATCCTACAAAATGCTATTTTATGACTCCTCCTGTCACATCTACTTGCTTTGTCAATTTAGCGCCAACACTACTGCCTTGGGGCCTCAGCATGGAGATGTGGTGTTTAGATGTACCAGACCCAGTTGCGTCAACCGCTGGAGCGTGCAAGAGTGGACTTCACATTTCTCACAATATACAGTTAGTTCAGAAGGTCGGGCATGGGGAAAAACTATTATTATTATTAACTGTGAATCCATGAAAATAATGTGTTTCTCAGAATAAAGACTTTGAAAACTACAAATATGTAGGAACAGGGCAGGGTTTCTTTATCCCATAGTGGGAAGGCAAAGCCACCATAGCCCGTTATTTTCAAATTGTTGTCAGTCAGTCAGTCACCAGGGACGGGTGCATAGCTGACAGTGTTTGAGAATAGTGAGAATACTTTGTTTAAAAGCTGCCAGGCTTGCACTTTGCAGAATCAGTTACATCTCCAGGCAGAAGAGGCACTTTTATTCCTTCATGGCCTTTTTTTACTACGGTGTTGTCGATATTGAGTCTGTTGCCAGTTGACGTACACATTCAAACAAACCAAACTACTGTTTGTATCTGGGCGGTGTAGGAATATGAATAAGAAGCAAAATGAGTTCACATATTTATGAACTTGTCTAAAATATAACTGCTGGACAATTGTTTTTGACAATGAAGATATTTTTTTCTTTCAAAATTAAGTTCAGCTTCAAATGTCTGATGGATACTATGGTCCCACATACAAGATAGAAAAACGTATGAGTTGACAGTGAGACAACTCTAGGAGTATCTCTGCATCAAGTCTTTGACTTATACATTCCAACCATGTGTGCAAAGATTACAGTTTATATCATAGGTATGAACATATTCAAATTTGTTCCTGGCTATTAGGGTTTAACACTACGGTACTTTTTTAACCGGCACAAGAAAGAAATGCACATATTCAAAATTCAAAACCAAATTGCTGAGGTTTATGACGCATTTTTATTTTGTTCGGTTTTTGATATGTTCATACACTCTGGACAAAGTCTGTCTATATGATTTAAGAACCAATTGAAGATTTGGAAAGGGAGAAACAATGGGCAACTCCCCTTAAGCACTTCCGATTACATTCTTGTTGAAGACGCATCAGCACACAATATTGTATATACACCGATTCGGCGAAGTGACCGGAAGTAGAGCGGCCGCCATTGATGCGGTGTGCGTGCGGTGTACAGTAGTGCTGCAGCGTGGCTGCAGCAGCTTCCTCTGCCAGCCATGCAGTCACACTTCACATTCTCAACATGCCCCCCATCTCTCACTGTAACTTCCACAGTGTGGTGGCTGTGGATGGCCTGGGAAAACCTCACCGATCCTTTCAGTATGACATGGTCGTCCAAAAAGCAATGTAGTATTTGCCCGACCCATCCAGAGCTCAGGTAGTTTTGACCTTCTATCAGTGACCTGTAGTTTTTGTTTTGTTGGTCATCACTGGCCAGCCGAAGAATAAAATACTCCTGAATATCTAAAACGAAGCAAAAAAGTGTTTTTGTTTTTGATCACGTCGCAGCCATATCATGTTAATGAAATGTCATGTAAGCTTGCGTTAGCATGTTAGCTACAACAAACGTCAACACATAGCGATGTGTGTTGACAGTCTATTTTCTTGCTGTATCCTATTTTAATATGTCATACTTATTGCTGAAACAAGTATTTAATTCCAACATTAATAATTACATTATTTTTTAATCACGTGGGCTGTCCTTAAAGATTAAATGCTAGTTAGCATGCTAAGGTCAGTAAGTCAATTCAACGGAAGCTAGCTGTGTTTACATCTCCTTCTACTTTCCGTTTACTAATATTTAATTATATTAATTCATGAATTAATATCAGTAATTTCAGATACCTTCATCAGTAACTGGAGGCCACTGTCTGACATCGTCCAACCAAGTAACTTTATTCATTTGGTGTTATGGTTATCTTGCTATTATTGATAGCATCAATGACTGTTGAATGGATAATGAGTGTAATGATTGAGCACGCACACCGCAGCAATGGCCCCGTCGCTAGATGGCGACATACACAAATCGCTCACCGAATCGGTGTATACTGTCAAAGATGTGCTCAAATGTGTCCGATAGACAAACTCAACAAGTGGATTGAAAGATCAGATTAAAATTTGTCTTGGTCGTTTACACTTCTTGTTGGCACTGCCCAATTGTGATCCACTTGTGAAGACTCGTGTTTTATTCCCTGATGTAAAAAGGTTTAACAAGTAAAACACCTGTTACACCTGTCACCAAGTCCTGTTATGGTGGAATCAGTCAATCAAGGTTGTCTCTGTCTCCTCTTCTGCCAGTAGTTACTTATGTTGCTGCCACTCAATATATGAAGTGAGTAGCAGGTGCAGGCTCGTCATAGCTATAGCCAATTCATGTGATAAAGATGGTTGAACCTGTGCCAGGTTGATATCCAGTAATGGCAGAGTCTACCCATGCTCCAGGCTTGATGTCACAAAGTGCCTTCACAGGATTCAGCGGCAGGCCCTAGATAGGAACTATTTAATATTGACTGTGGCATCTTAACCTTTGTGATGAATTTTCCAGATCAACATTACTTGCTCTCTAGTGTTTGCGTACAGGTCGGGGCTCAGCATACGCGCAGGAAGAGTTCAATACGGAGGAGAAATAATCTGCTTAGAAATGGCGGATGAGAAGCATCAGCTTTCATCTCCTCTGTGCTCTGTGGAAGTGTCTGTGGCCTTGACAACAGCATTACATGCTCACCAGGTGAGCTGTATGACCCCCACCAACATCGCCACACCCTTCCCTCCAAACACACACACATTGTACATATCCCGCCATGCAAAGGCTTATCCTCACAAGTGTTATCTTAACTGAAGCCCTTAGAGAATCTAATCATGAGAGCCTGTGTGGAAACCTGAGTGCAGTTTATTCTGCTGAGCTGTACTCCTAGATAGCACTCTGATACACTCTTCCCCACACAGGCCACACGCCAGTATTAAGTCCTCACTTCAAACAGATGATGCACGTCAAATGGAGAACACAACGCGCTGCTGCAGACACGCAGTGATAACATGGTATTGTCACATTTTTTTGTAATAGAATCACTGCTCTTATTGCTCTGACTAAAAATGGACTATAGTGTGATTGCCTCACAGAGCAGAGATTCTCCAGTGAAGGGTATTCGTGCAGCAGCAGGAGGGGCATCATATCCCCGGAGGACAGACGGAGCCTAGCCATGCCTACAAATTGGAGCCCTCTGGGAGGCAGAGAGGCTGGGAACCCTCCTGGGAGAGCAAATTCACATTGGGTCACAAACCCTACAGACATTGTTTTTGCCCATGATTGTTTTCTATATACTTTTCTGAGAACGAGCTTGGGTATCTTATTTCTCTCTCTGCGTCTGTCCTCTAGAATGAGGCTCAGACAAGATGTCTGCATGCTAAATTGGTTGCTCCTTGGTGACGGTGACATTTGAGTTGCTAATTATTATGTTCTCTCATGCACTGCTCTACCACTGACTCTAAATCACTCCTGGAACATCTCAGGTCAGGAGCCAGCTTTTTACAAGGAAATTGGAGTCAATAATGAATCAGAATTCAGTCTAGTAATCCTAAACATGTAAAAAGCTGCCCATTGTATAACCAGACAGGTAAATTGGAAACGGGAATCTTAAAAGCGTTACCTTTTTTCATTTGAAAATGACAATTTTGTACCTGAAGTTAAGTTTACAGTTCCTTTTTTAAGTTGCTTTAAGAAGAGAAATCCAGACATCACCAGGTTTAATAAACTCCATATACACCGTCCTCTTCTCACCCTGCCTGCCATGCACTAAAGAAAACATGAGAGTAGATTACACATAAAATGATTTCTGTCCTCCAGAGAGTTTGTTATCTTTTGGACACAGGTCCATGCATCCAGATGCTGTGCTTGTTTCTACTTCTTTACTTCTTGTATACTATCTTAGCTTTAATCAGTTTTTTTCCGGAGGCCACTGCTTCTGAACTAGCCCTATCAGACAAGGGCACAATCTGATCGAATAGCTCGATCCTCTATGTTCTGGAGAATGTCTTTACTCACAGACATCCATCTGTTCACTTGACCTGCATCATAACATGTTCTCTTTCGACCCTGTAATCCTTATCCACTTTGAGAACAGAGTCTCCGTGCACGCGTCTGACCCAGTGTTGCTGTCTGACCGTGGGAATTCCCTGTAGTGCCCCCCGACACGCGGCCACCCACTGGGACATATCTACTTCTTTCAACTGTACGAGGATTTTTTTTATCTTCAAAGGATGCTAATTTGAAATTCAAACCTCACAGACATGTTTCACAGCACGCAATGAACAGCTTGCTAAAAAAATATTCCATTCCAAATAACTAACTTCAGAAAGAATGTTTATTTAATATCTGAAGACGCCTCATTAAGGCCTAGTGAGAGGTGAGCAGGACAAATTCACCGCATGATATCGAGAGCTTTCTCTTTGTGTCCATTGTTAAGAGAGTTTGCCGGAATTCTGTCAGATCTTCAGATAAGGGAAACATGACACAATCAACGAAGTATGAAACATTGTGCTTCTTTTGTGAATGGACATATATCTTCAGCTACTTACTGTATAATTATCAGGAGTTTCCCATGCAGCTATACTGTAAACAACATTCCTACATCATAGACTGGGTGAGGTACTTATAAAAGTATCCTGTAATTTAAATTTGAGTGTGTATAAATGAACATTGGGAAGGATATAAAACATCATTGACTGCAACCCTTTGATGGATTCCACCTGCATGCATGATTTGTCCCAGAAGTGCTTCACCTCCTTGATGTCAGGACTGTAGGTGTGAGCTTCTCGGACAGTGTCAGGAAGAGTGAGGGGGGATAAAAATGTCCCATCTCCACCAAAGTCCCCTGCTTCTGGGACTGGCTAATGAATTCCCAGCTTACACTGCAACTTAGCACCTATAGTTGTGTCTGTGGGGCTCAACATTGTCCCTCCACTGTTGCTGGACCATCCTTTTAGTTTTTGTGTAATTACCTGTTTTATACCCCAGTAGTTGGATTGTGGGGCTTTAATGATGTGAATATTGGCTGGTTCAAACCACTTTGGTCACATGAGCAGTATTATCAGCCGTCCTGGCTCTAGGGGCCGAGAACAAGCTTTTGACTTAAACAGTTTTTTAGAAGATTGGAGGTTTTACTCTCCAGCAACCCATTAACCAGAGGGGAAAATCAACCGCGTTCTTGCCATCAACTCTCTATCCGTCTGACCCACATTCCACATTACCCACAGGCCAACTTTAATTGTACAGTTTGCACATTATAGTTTGAATATTATCAATGTAGACCCTTCCCATAAAATACAAAATGACAGTGTCACATATTACTATTTGGGTTAATTGTACAGTTGTCCGCACGTTGGTATGCATTGGAAATAAGACAAAATATTCACAAAGCTCATTTGCCGTAAGTCAGAGGTCATTTAATGATTGAGCAGGGGCCCCTTAAGGAAAATGGTATGGAGCCACTGATCTAACAGCACTGTATAATTATTTTTTTTCTGATTCTAACCCGGGCCAAGGTGCTCCAATTGAGCCTGCCTACGAAATTGCCACTCGCGCTCTTCGCACACACTTCACAGTTCACACTTGACTGTGGTCTGACGGCTCCACTGGGTTCACCAATACAGAGCTCTTGGTGTCCTTTTGTGTGCACACAGTAGTAACTAACCCAGTGTAATTTTTTAAGGTTAAGAGATAAAAACAATCCTCTGCAAAGAGAAAGTTCTGACACCTGAGCCTGTGATTGTTAATATAGAATATAATTGTGTAATATACTGTTAAATAGTTTTGACCAATTCAGCTGCAGCTGCAGTTGTTGCAGCTCTCAATATATTCAGTCATGTGTATTCTGCTGTTATATTGTTTCCTCACAAGGTTTAGATGTAATCAGAGAAAAAGTGACACTACATCTATAAGCTGTCGCATGCACGTAACCATGGCAGCCCCCTCCACTTGCTAAATGATGTTCCTGTACGCTTGAACTGAGACATCAGAGAGTTTGATCATGTATTATTACTTCATACTCAATAGAATGTTTGTTAGCGGGTTTTAAAGCTCACTGGGGTCCTGTAGACTGTAAGGTGGCTTTAAATCACACATCTAATGACACACTTTGCACTGAAAAGTGATTTTAGATGGTTCACAAGGTTGAGAGAGATATGATCAAGCAATTCACTTGTTTTAAACACCTCTGTCAAGTATTGGTTTGCCATAAGAAATCAATCTGTGGTGCTTTGTTGGAAAACATACAGTATATTAACGAGTTGCTCACCGGGGAATTGCCTTTTGAGGCCCACCCTTGTGATCCCTATTGCATTTAGAATATGCATTAACATGGCTACATTTCATGTAATTTATTCAAGAGTGTGTCATCTATGTGAATAGCATGGCCAGCTCATGCATAAAGAGATCTATACAGGAAGATAATAGACTGCAAAGGTTGGCTATGACACAAGATAATTTGTTCATCTATACTTACCAGATCTTCAGGTGAAGCAAGAATGAATCATTGCAATTTACAACGGAATACATTTAGCTGTTTCAGTTTTTAGTTTCAGTTATACTGTATATATATTCAGTTGTATTGTGCATGCTGGTTCATGGTTGTATGGTCAGGGCTTATTGGGACACCATTTTCCTTTTATTACTATGAGCACCCAGAATCTCTGCTAAAACAAACCTCCAAAGCGTCACATGTTGCGGTAACACAAGTGCTCTTAACAAATGTTTTTCTTTGCCATATTTTCTTTTTTCGTATATTTTTTTATTTCCATTCAATATTGTAAAAGTTATTTTATTCTTCAATTTAGGAAGTTATAACAGCAGCTGCATGGTAATGCCTCTCCAGGATATGGAGGATCGTTGACAGTGTACAGGCAAATGCATGAGCTAGCTTTAGGAAGTAAAGCCACATGCTTGACCTTGACATGCCTCCATCATGTGAGACACAAGCCATGACCTTATATCTTGTAAAGAGATGCTGCACTGGCCTCCTCACCTTCATAGGTCATCCCAACTGAGCCTCACACAGCTCCATAGTGGGGCTAACACTAAAACCCCCACCATCATAAATCCTCCTGTTTGGACAGTTAGTTTCAACTCTCCATTGCAGTTCAGGACGTTTTTATCAAGAAACCATGAATCAACCCTCACAATAAACAGTACCAATGAAACACAATCCAGATGCATGTACTTCACTACTGCAAACATCTATTATCCTTGCAGAGCGTCTGACCCTTCAAAGCCAAAAAAACCTGGTGGTTAAATATTACATTGTGCTTGTATTTCCTTGCATTGGCTTAGTTTGTTTTAAAAAATTGGCTTTCTTTAAATGCCTGAGTCACATTGTCGGAAGTGTTATCCAAATTACAGCTTTTATATTCCGGGAGACAAGATAAATAGGAGGCAGAATTGCCTTTTTTTCCTCTTATAATTTTACCTGCCCTTTTTGTGACTCCTTTCCCTTTGAAAAATGTGGCTGCTGAACAGAACAGTTGGTACTTAGGGTGACTGTTTTTACGCCATTTCTTTTTACATCAAATAACCCTGATATTAAAGCTATAGCTACATTTAAACATGTTGTTTACTGCTCTGCCTTAAAGTGATTCAGTTGATGACCTTCAAGATATTAATATAACCTCAGCTGATGCAGTTGATCCTGCACACAAAGAAAAAGGAGAATCAACTAAAAATAATTTGCCAGCTGAAAAGAAAACAGCCATAGCAAAAAGAGTCTAAGAAGGAAACGTAAGAGTGTATCAGTTGTCTTTGTAGGGGCCAGTAATGCTGGTGTGGACAGCTCCAGGGTACATCCCTGTCCATGAACCTCCACCTAGAACGTCATTGGACAATATGATGACAGAAGACGCAATCAGTGCTGCAATTAGCGGCATGAAGTCATCCACTTGTGTTCCTGACCCTACTCCTTCCAAGCTGTTTAAAGCCATCTTCCAGTGCCTCTCTCAGGAAACAACCATTAAAATAAAGTGTTCTCTAAGTTCAGGCCTCGTCCCAGAAGCTTTCAAAATAGCCACGGTAAAACCTATGCTTAAGAAATAGTTGCACTTACAGACCCTCCACTAATCCTCCTGTTCTTAGTAAACTCTGATTTTAAGAAAGGCGTTTTGAACCAAATACATTATGATTTAAACACATAAAGGGTCTAATTACAAATACTTCCTACAGGATTACTGGTGAGGTGGTCTGTTATTCTCTTCTAAAATAAATCGAGTTCTTTAATCTGATATTTCATTTAGAGTAACGGTTTGCAGTTTTCACATGCAGTCTTCTATGCCAGTGTTATTTTGCATTTAATGTTTTTGGTTATTAATGGGCTGCAGAACAACATGCATTAAACACATTAAAAAAATGTTTCTGTTAAATTGTTATAATAAAGTGCTAGCAAACAGAGGCCTATTTGCACATTTAGCAGACGTGAGACAACAGAAGCATTTATTTAGAAATGTTTCTTCAGCCTACAAATGAAGGTTATAAGTGGAAGTGCTGAAACTGGCATTCTCTCTTATATTTAACTGGGGGAGACACCACTGGTTGCATAGATGTGTATAGATGTCTATGAGAAAATGACCCCATCTCTCATTAATTATATGATTTGAGGTGTCCTGTGGGAAACTGCTCGCCCTTTGCAGCTAAATGCGACTCAAACAAAACATTAAAGACATGGTGGTAAAACAAAACCATGGTATGTTTCAAGATGCCTAAAAGCTGAGGGGAACTCAAAACTTGAATGCAGTATTAGGTTCTGCAGCTTTAAAATATAATTTAAAAATACATTTCTTAATAATTTAGTAAAACAAAGCCAGTTTCAAAAGCAAGTACCTTTTATCTTTTTAATGTTTATATGTAAATGTATATTAAGGTACATAATGTATGAGGAGTTTTCTCCAACAGACGATGAAGATCCATCATGTTTTATCAGCTCAGTTTGTCTCTATGACGGAAAGTGCTATGCTTTTCAATGCACTCACTTTACTGTAGCATCTAATCCCCTCTGGACCTTCAGTCTTTAGGTCTCTGGCATAAATACAGCACTCCATGGTTCATAACAATGAAATATTTTTGGCACGCACCAAATTTAATCTTTTTATTGAAGTATAGTCCCTACAAAAATATTTCTCTCTCCCACTGTCTTGGTTTTGCACTCATGCCAGTGTCTCCAACAGATGTAATAAATTCTAGGCAGGCACAAACCATTTCTTAAAATCTACAATTTGATATACAGTGGGGCAAAAAAGTATTTAGTCAGCCACCAATTGTGCAAGTTCTCCCATTTAAAAAGATGAGAGAGGCCTGTGATTTTTATCATAGGTATACCTCAACTATGAGAGACAGAATGAGAAAAAAAAATCCAGGAAATCACATTGTAGGATTTTTAATGAATTAATTGGTAAATTCCTCGGTAAAATAAGTATTTGGTCACCTACAAACAAGCAAGATTTCTGGCTCTCACAGACCTGTAACTTCTTCTTTAAGAGGCTCCTCTGTCCTCCACTCGTTACCTGTATTAATGGCACCTTTTTGAACTCGTTATCAGTATAAAAGACACCTGTCCACAACCTCAAACAGTCATACTCCAAACTCCACTATGGCTAAGACCAAAGAGCTGTCAAAGGAGACCAGAGACAAAATTGTAGACCTGCACCAGGCTGGGAAAACTGAATCTGCAATAGGTAAGCAGCTTGGTGTGAAGAAATCAACTGTGGGAGCAATTATTAGAAAATGGAAGACATACAAGACCACTGCTAATCCCCTCGATCTGGGGCTCCACGCAAGATCTCACCCCGTGGGGTCAAAATGATCACAAGAACGGTGAGCAAAAATCCCAGAACCACACGGGGGGACCTAGTGAATGACCTGCAGAGAGCTGGGACCAAAGTAACAGAGGCTACCATCAGTAACACACTACGCCGCCAGGGACTTAAATCCTGCAGTTCCAGACGTGTCCCCCTGCTTAAGCCAGTACATGTCCATGCCCGTCTGAAGTTTGCTAGAGGGCATTTGGATGATCGAGAAGAGGATTGGGAGAATGTCATATGGTCAGATGAAACCAAAATAGAACTTTTTGGTAAAAACTCAACTCATGTTTGGAGGAGAAAGAATGCAGAGTTGCATCCAAAGAACACCATACCTACTGTGAAGCATGGGGGTGGAAACATCATGCTTTGGGGCTGTTTTTCTGCAAAGGGACCAGGACGACTGATCCGTGTAAAGGAAAGAATGAATGGGGCCATGTATCGTGAGATTTTGAGTGAAAACCTCCTTCCATCAGCAAGGGCACTGAAGATGAAGCATGGCTGGGTCTTTCAGCATGACAATGATCCCAAACACACCGCCAGGGCAACGAAGGAGTGGCTTCGTAAGAAGCATTTCAAGGTCCTGGAGTGGCCTAGCCAGTCTCCAGATCTCAACCCCATAGAAAATCTTTGGAGGGAGTTGAAAGTCCATGTTGCCCAGCGACAGCCCCAAAACATCACTGCTTTAGAGGAGATCTGCATGGAGGAATGGGCCAAAATACCAGCAACAGTGTGTGAAAACCTTGTGAAGACTTACAGAAAACGTTTGACCTCTGTCATTGCCAACAAAGGGTATGTAACAAAGTATTGAGATGAACTTTTGTTATTGACCAAATACTTATTTTCCACAATCATTTGAAAATAAATTCTTTAAAAATCCTACAATGTGATTTTCTTTCTCATTCTGTCTCTCATAGTTGAGGTATACCTATGAGAAAAATTACAGGCTTCTCTCATCTTTTTAAATGGGAGAACTTGCACAATTGGTGGCTGACTAAATACTTTTTTGCCCCACTGTATGTAGTTGAGAAATAGCTGAGCGACAGATTGATCATGCTTTGGGCTAGGTTTTGATTGTGCAACAGTTTTAAGTGGATGATAGAGAGTGAATAGGATATTATTATTGATGTTCCAGAAGGAGAGGAAAGAAGAGCAGAATAGAAAGTTGAAATACGATGTCCTCATATTTGTAGACATGTGCATTCAGAGCATGTCCTTCAGAAATCCCCCAAAACAAACAAAAAACAATGGATAATTTAATATCTTACACAGAGTTCTTGGCATTTGCTCGGCTGATTCACATTTCCAATAGCTGCATTTTGTTGTGATACTCAATCAAATTAGCTTGATCATCAGACTCATTAAATTGTGTTTATATTTCAATCAATTTTTCCATGCCTCAGTAAAAAGGCTGCTGCACAGTCTTAGCTATAGGCATCCAAAACTCCATCCCTCTGAAGTTTGAACAGCCTGCGTATTAGAAAACAGTTCTACGCAAGCCTCGGCACATCATTTACTTTTACTTGTTGAGTACTTAATAGTACAGTATTTTATGTAGCCCATGTAAGTTTGCCATTGTAATTTAATGGCCAGCCATTGAAAGTCCTCTGCGCTTTGAGATACAATATAAAATGAAAACTCTTGATAGATTTATATGCTTAGAGCAAATAATAAATCTAATGCAGATATGTAATTCAATAAATCTGGATTACATTAAGAGAAATGCATTTGAGATTCAATTTAGGACTTATGAGGCTTGAATTATGAAAGACGATTACTGTCTGCCTCCTGCCATGTCTGCATGAGAGCTCGAACTGAGAGAAGCGTTTTATCAAAACCCTCGGACACTTAATATAAGTCAGTTTTATAAATAAACTGCAGTTAATGACTATTAGGCGAGATGAGCATTTTAGGGAGATGATGGTTAGCTTTACAGACTTAAAAGCCAATTGAGGTCAGCATTATGGGGTTTGTAGTTTCAACAGTTGCAGCTGTTCTTTAGCGATTAGCTTGACACATCGTGTGGTGTGTACAAAGTGCTACCAGTCAAAAGCAGAGGCCCAGACCATCCTAATGGGATTTTCTGTGGAATACTTTTTCCCCCTTTCTGATTCCCTGCTCCAGTCTCAGACGGTGTAAGTGAAAAGTAAAGTATCATCCCTTTAAAAGTCTCAACGGAAAGTGATTTGCATTGTATTATTCAAATTGCAGTTAAGTGCATAATACGCTCTAATTACACGGTACAGTACTGAGTGTGTTTTGAATTCATGCATTTAATTTTTCAGGCAGACTAACAAGAATGAATCAAACAAAATGAATAATGGCAGCAGGCTATTGTACGGATGTAAAATGTTTTTTGTACTGTCATTTTATAGGCAGAATGAGGAGAACATGCACATTTGCGTTTGAAAGCAAACATTTGATCATATGTACAGATTTATGCTGCTTGTCAGTCTGAATGTGTGTAGCATTTGCAGGAGGGAAACCTGTTTGTAAGGGAGACTCTGGTCAAGTAGCATGCTTATTAATTCTCAGCACTTTACACAGACCTGGTGGGCATTGTTTGTCTATAGGGCATTGAGGAAAGATACTTGATTTTCAATGATCCATCTTTCAGTGAACTAAGGTCTTAATTGCCTTGATATGCTAATCCCATTCTATTTTGTATTCTAAGCAGGTTAGCATAAACGGTAATTGTCAGATTTTAGGCCCCCTTTGTCTGTATGTGCAGCGGGGGGGGGGGGGGGGGGGGTTTCGCTCACACTCCGTTAAAGCTGCAGTGAGTAAAATCGTTACATTCACATCTCACAGACGACCATAATTTACCTGTAAGAGATGTACGTTTGATAGCCATGTTGCTAAAAATCAATGAGTCAGTAAGTATTTACCGTGGGTTTAGACTGCAACCGGAGGAGGCTGTGTTGGTGGGGTTGTGTAGTTTGAGGGAGATGATGAAATCCAGAACAGGAAAGCTGCTTTGAGTATTGGATTCATGAAGATTGAGGCTTATCAGACTCGATAACGTTGCACAGCGTTCTGTTATACCATCTGGAAGGATTTGACAGCTCTGAAACGTTTTCAGTGAAAATGCAACAATTGCCAGGTAAACATTAGCAATCAGCTGCACTCATTCAAAGAAGCTACCATGAGTGTATTGCTGGTGCGTTTTTTGCTGGACAACCCTCCATTTTTTTTCCTATTTATTTATACAAAGAAAAAACCACAGCTGTTGAATATTTAAAACTACAAGCCCAGCGTCTACAACACAGGAAGTCTTAAACTCCCCACAAAATATGAGGTCTTCCTACTTTGTGGTGTATTATTCATCAGATTAGTATTGGTGCATCACGTTTTACATACAGTCGGATGTCAGATCAGTCTGGCCGACAGAATCCTCACTGGTAGGTGCTTTACTGCACAGAGCGTTGTTTTTATCTCTGCCTGGCTGGAGTGGGAGTTCGGTTATAGCTGCTCTGTGCTCACACGAGGACGTGAGTTGAAACACAACCAGCAAACAAAGGAATAACAAAAGGAAAAAGTGTGAGACCAGTGTGAGACGGCAGAAATACCACCATTAACTCTGCTTGTTACTGTTAACCAACACTGTGAGCAGAGAAGATGACATGAAACAGTGATGGCAGGAAAGTAAAGTATAATATTACATACAGTATGTAGATCCATAACTTTTTCCTTTATTTCAAACAGCTAAAAACTGTGGTGATCAAAAGGTGCACCATTATTTTTTTCACCAAGCCGATCATCAAACTTAGCTTTTGAAGGAGGGGGCCCCTTATAGGAATATTTTCACAAACTTTGAGGAAATAATGTAAAGTGATTGTGTTCTTGTAGAAGTACAAACCTTAAAAAAATGATGTCACCTTTCAACATGCACAACCCTTCATGTGTGAGCGATTATATATTTAGGCTCCTGTATGTGTACAATTATCCTTGGGACATGTTAAGCTGAGGTGTGTAGCGTGTCTGGTTCAAATGCCAACTCACAATATAAGGCTGTTTGCCAACGCTAATTAGACACCTTCCTCCTGCAACAGCACCCATGTGTGTTTGTGATGTCTTCAGCTCGATGGCATTACTTATATAGCCACCTTGATTTATTCTGCATATATAAATACTTCCACCGTCTTCGCTGTAAACTTCTCACAGCTGCAGAGGAATGACAACATTCAAAAAAATTATATTCCTTAGCTTGAAGCCCAGAATGGCGGCCCCTTTACTGCCAGGGAAATGAGTCATTTGGAGGAATGGCTTCCTAGAACTCCTCTTACATCAGCATGAGTGTAAAGGAGGATGAGTGGCAAGCCACCAGGATGTTACAGAGCTGCTTTCACAGCTCAACAGGAGCTGCCATCTTTTCCAAGGGAGTGTTACCACACGCAAACATTTTCTCCAACTGTGGATTTGGAAACGGAGATATCTCGCACACATCCAAGGAGCCTTGTGGTGCTACAGTATACATGCGCTCACTTAACTCTTAATTATCATGGATGCTCCAATCATCCATTATTAAGCACACTCCAGGCGTTGCTAATGGTATTTTTGGAGAGGAAGCTTTATCTACTGTAAGAAGGTAGATGTCTAGTTTGGGAATCTGTGAAATAATTTATTGTGGCCCCACAGGCAGTTTAAATGCTGTCTGTATTTAAATCAACTGCAATGTCTCAGCAAGTTTGGGTGGTTTTATCTGACTTTAATACCATTCAAATTGCAATTACTTTCTGGCTGGCAAGCATGGCATTTAGAATATTTTCAGACAAATATAAATGTTACAGTAACACCACAGCGCAGGGACGGATCTACTGTATTGCCCCATGGTTTCATCAGTACGCTGTCACATTTCTTTTTTACCAAAGGGTTATTATGATATTCTGAATCATGCCTTATGTAAATGACCTAACATTCAGACGGGACATCTTTGCATTTTCATTCATACTGTATGACGAGTTATAATGATGGCAGCTTGATTGACAGAAATTCATATTGCAGCAGATGGCTGCAGAGTCTGAGGCCAACGGCGGACATTTGAGGGAAACAGAATATCTGTGTAGATGTACTGTAAGACATCGTATCCAGTGGCTCAAAGCAAAATAAAACACCTCAATATCACGGTACTGAGATAGGGCTGGAAATCCACCTCTCAGCTTTAAAACAAATGCTTTCAATTTGGGACAATCCAAGCATTACCAAAGTGAGACATTGTGCTGGGTGAAGTAGGGATACTGTATTTTAGAGGGGGAAAGAGAGACAAAGAAAGGCTTTGGCGGTGAAATCAGCGGTGTTGCTTGTCAGCTTCTCTGTAATGGAAAATGTATTTAAAATGGGGTCTACTGGATCTCATTTTACGAATCATTAATAATAAATTGGTGCCATCAATCCTAATGATGACGGGTGCCCTATTATCAGGCCAGCGTTTGGGAAATTTCTGTTGGCTTGGATCAATTAATTCCCCTTTTCTCCTTATACATAAAACATCTGCTTTGTTTCTTGGAAAACAGCGTTGCATAAAACAAAGGTCCTTGTGGTCTGTAGCCTTGCTGGTTGGATGAATGACCTATTTAACCTCTGTTCGCTGTTGCCCTGACTGGTGATACCAACAGACAGAGAGCAGAGAATGCTAAGCTCAAGGCAATGGCCACATTCAGTATAGGAGGGGGAACAAGGCTAAACCTACAATAGCAGAGTTAAAGATCCATGACTGTACACGCTCCAGCCATATGACCACACTAATAGAAGAGATTATTCGGAGTACTGGGGGCATTATGGTTAGATGATCATGGATATGCCCTTGAACAACATCCATCACTCATATTCCCTCCTTCGCCTCGTGCCATGTTTATGAGCACGCCTTGATATGCAGTCATTATGAGGATTTACTTTCACATACACAGCATGCAGGTAGGTCACTGCACATAAGCACAGGTTATCTCAGAGACATATAAAACAGGGGGCCATTTATTAACTGTAAACCACTTTCACTACAGCTTTATTTTCATTCCTCATGACAAACACGGGCCAGCTTCCAAAATTGGGAAATGTTGAAATAGGTGCACACGTCAGGACATTTATCCAGCAGGACGTTTCATAGGAATGTTTATGGACCTCTGTGGTACTAATGATGTATTACCAAGCTCTAACTCTGAAAAGTAAGTAACTGAAAGAGTGTTGATTTAATTACAGTAAAGCTACGATTAAATAGCAGCCCTGTCTACAGCCAAAACACTGTGGGTGTGCTGAATGCTTGTTTTACATTAGAATTAGACAAATGATCTGAACTGGAATCATGATATCTCTGCCTATTTCATTTAATCAACAGTAGACATGTGCAATTTTTTAACGTCCCATTACTTTGTGGAGCGTCAAAAGTCCCAGTGGAGAATTAGATTGCAGTCCAACAGTAGAACTGTACTGAATGACTGAGACCTGAGCCTGCAGAGCCCGGACTCAGATTTGCCAGACTCAGCAGTCTCTAATACACACAGGCGTGTCATGACAAACAGCACCACACACCTTGCTGCACATTTAAGAATGCTACCTGTGTGTGCAGTGATTGTGAAGTTACCAGCAGGAGCCGTCAACCTGATGCGAGTAATGCATTTGTAGCTTACACTACTCCCTACGCCCTTTCTTCAAACTCCTCCCTGTGCAAGGCAATAACTGAAGCCATGAGGCGTTTTATTTACTACATGTGCTCATATATTATTGTTGAAAATACCACATTTGGATGGATGGCATTGACCCTGTAACCAAGGTAAGTAATGTTCCAGTCAGCAACATTTCAGTGACAACTTTCTCCTTAGCTGGCAAAAAGTTACCCAGTGTACCAATTCATTGCCAGTGTTTACTACTGCTGGTGAGGACCTTATGCTCTGTAGTATTTCTGTTTCAGTACTTGCAATGAAAACTGATGATGTATCTTTTTTTGATATTTAGTTTCTCAAAATTTATAAAATTCATGAGCTGGGAAAAATATAGAAATCCTATTAAATCTTTGCTGAATCAATTTAAAATCACAACTGAACTAAATAGTGTCAAATTGACTTTGACTTGCAGCATATCATATCTTTACACATTTATCTGTTTCCATACATTTTAAAACCTCCAAAAGCTTTTCACAGAGCCGGTTCCTCATGCTCACTTCCACTGAAACAGCATGCATACATGGCACCCTTTTTACATCTAGAAATGACACCTGCAATCCATGAATAAATATGAATATTGAATAAAATAATTTTGGCCTATTTTGCCTGAAAATAGAAGAACATTGAAAATGAACAAATCTTTTTGGCCCCCTTGGCCCACACCTAAGCCGCACCCTTTTTGAACCCCTATTGTTGATGCAGATTAAATTGTCTGACGATGTAGACAGATGTGCATACCCACTGTATTCTCAGAATAACACATCACTGCTCGCTGCTGCTCCTCCCTTCACCACCCTAACATCCTCTTTGTGTGTGTCGAAGCTTTCCTTGTTGTTGACTCTGCAAAGACTGTCATATGTGTTTACAGCTATCTCTTAATCTTGTATACTGTAGTTCACATGTTTGTTTTGCTTGTGGATGACTTCTTCCTGCAGAATTTGTGAGGCTGCTCTTTAAAGCTTTAAAGAACATATCTAACTGTACAAACGTACGCAAACAATGGCCACTTCTTTAGTGTTTGTCAGACTAAAATATTATGTTGGATTTTAAATTCTTCTGAGTAATGTGTTTTTAAGGCCAGCTGTGTTCTTTCCCATTAGATCAACGTACTGACCTTATTGGTACGTTTATACGACAATAATGTTTTCGCAACATATGTTGTGTGTTAGCTTCAGCAAGCATTGTCTTTGAAAAGGATTTAACACCATGCCCCTTGTCTCATTTGTTAACATGCTCTGACTCACAGACAACGTGAGACAGCAAACTGTGAAATACATATTAAGCTTGATACAAGATTTTCTTCTGGTGTAGTCAGTTTATCTATTATACACACCAGAGAGGTCAGCCAAGATGCTGCACGTCTGATACCAAACTGCAGCACAAGACATGCCTTACATTATTTATAATGTGACAGTTTGCAAATGTAGAAACCTGTAGGCCTTTAGCAACTTGGTCAATCTAGAAACTTCTCAGTCCCTGACATTTTAACAGATAGATTTATTTATTTTTATATATCATTTATTTGGGGACAGGATTCAACCACAATTTCAACGTTTACTATTTCATGTAGGAATAGTACTACAACTACACATTTGTTGTCACCGAATGATCAACGTGGTTGATTCCCTGACTTTTGGCATCTTCAAATAACGACCAATAGATAAATTGGTGTTACCGGGTTGAGCGATAACCCTTATTCCAACAGACTGGTTATGTGCGTCATGGTGCAATCTAAACGAGCCACTTCATTTTCATATTTAATTCTTTTTAAAGCCACTTTCAGTTCCAATCAGACTGAGCACCAGAAACCTGAGTTGAGGATTCTTTCAAAAATATTTCTCAGAAAAAAAGATAATTACATTTTTTCATTTGTAACCCGTGGTAAATTAAGGTTTTCCTCCATGAAATAAGTTCTTGAGAGTTAACACTGTGGCGGTGATGGCAAAACAAACACAATGTGCTGCTTACCATTATGTGATGCATACTAATGGGGATGTTGTAGCTGCACGCTCCCGTTTTATATAGAACATGATATTCCCACTTTGATTGATAAGGCACACGAGTGACAACAATTTCTCCTTGTTTCTCCCTTGTCATGCCACTGCTCAACCCATGTGGCAGATCTACTGCCTGGAGAAACATGAGTCACGTCTGCATGCATGCAGCCAGGTCTAATGGCCAGGTCTCACTCAAACCCAATAGCCCTGTAGCCTGCAGGCAATCTGTGACCATTCCTGTAAAATTGATCGATCAATACTGACAACAGCCATACCACATATGCATTATGATGAATGTTGCGAAATAGTGTTATTGTCGCCTCAGGTTGGGCCAAGCTTTGATTCTGTTACCTCCATAAAAGCCCACTGCCTAATATGGGGGTCTGAGGAACTGAATTAATAACCTGACCTTTGACTCCCAGATAAATAGTCACATTACAGTTTGACAGAAATATATTCATTGGTTCAGGGGAGTGTAATCAAGCAATCGGCCGCTGCATTGATGACTGTGTGTAGTTATTACAGTACACTAAGCGAACAATAAATGTCATAGCATATTAAAAACCAGTGTTGAATCAATTTTTCCTGTCGTAACATCCACTGGTCGTCATAGTATACAGCATGCAGCACAAGACTAATGTCAATACAATGTTGTTTGAAATGTCTTTTGCTCTATGTTTTCAACAGAAATTGAATATTAGTTGAGTGTGGGGTCACATTAAACTGTCAACCTATGGTATCGCTGTTCCTGAGGAAAAAGGAGAGCTGTTATTTACAAACATTAGCCACTCTGGCAGAACACGCTTATCTGAATTATGTCAAGGCTTGCCAATGATGTGGAGCAGTCCGCTCGGAGAAGCTGCGCTGTTATCTGAGGAAGCATGCGAAAATAGCTTTATATTGTCTGATGTGGCTGTCTTCATGCCACGTCTTCCCTCTGACTAACAAACATACCAGAGACAGCCGCACAGATTGCACTTAGCGAGCAGCCACTCAGGCTGAGCGGACAGAAGTCATACTGAAATGAAGGGCACCTCAGGTAAGAGGCGGTGTCCAAAACATTTCTTCAACCAGATTGGCTTAGATTAAGACAAACAAGGCTGTTATCCTCCCGGCTACAAGCTCAGTTGTGACATTTGCATCCATTTTGATGATTGTAAGTGACAAGCACCATGTTTCGGCCTTTACTTAGTGGTGTGCTGTGGCTTTCTTCTGCTTCAATTATTCAGGTCTTTGTTGGACAGAGTATTGCACCTCTCTCCCAGGCTTTTCTACATCATCTGATTTGTTACAAGCCACTCTTGTCAAGGCAAAAACTCCTGCTTAACACTTGACTAGGTACACTGTGAAGTTCAGTATGATGTGGGGCTCAAAAGGCTTTTAGACTGCACTGTTTCTCTGTGACTCTTTGGACTGGATGCTATGAGAAATCCTGGAAATACATGCAGTGTCTAAAAGTGATTCAACAGCGTATTCCAGGTAGAGCAACAATTATAACATTACCACCTAATCTGTTAAGTGTTAGCCACTGCAATGTCCGGATATTATCAGGGCCGTGCAGACACATGTTCCTACACAGTTCATTGAACATTTACAAGCAGTTCCACATGCGTTTGAGGGCTGAAATCGCCGATGTTTTTCTCTCATTTTTTTGCACGGTTAATATTTATTCTGCAACTGGAACTATGGCGGAGATTACATGTGGATAATTATATATACACATTATATTTCATATTTACATTTTAGTTACTTGAAATAATAGTTAAAGAATGGTTTTAGATGAAGATGATATTATTGCTTAATCTCTGAATCCACGTCTATCTGTGGAGCTTTTGTTGGATGCACAATGTATGTTTGTCCAAGCATTTTAAATCAGTGTTATACTCCAGTGTGATGTACACAATGAGAAGAGTTGGAAAAACATAGTTTTTGGGACATTTTCTTTTCATCATCAGGTCTATTATCTCCTTTAAAGGATACTTTGGTGGAGATTTGGTGTTACATATTTGACTCAGAATAATATGTTTATATATTTCTTGGAAGATAGTACATATAAAGGAAGCTCCAAGGTTGGGTTTACATCCATAGATGGAAACTTTACCCTGTTTGCTGTCAAAACTTCCACTATGCTAATGTGTTTTTTTACTCTCTGAACTGACATGTTTGAATCTTTGATATTAGGGAACTGCAGAGACATCAGTCCCTTCAGTAGAGAAATGTGAAAACACCTCTCTGGTGACAAGCTTTGC
This sequence comes from Eleginops maclovinus, assembly GCF_036324505.1. Lineage (NCBI taxonomy): Eukaryota > Metazoa > Chordata > Actinopteri > Perciformes > Eleginopidae > Eleginops > Eleginops maclovinus. Next base: position 17,647,217 of record NC_086371.1, read on the forward strand.
ACGGATACAAGTCAATATAGTCAAGGTCAGACATTTTAGGGGAAAATAAAAACTTGGTGTTTCTGATCCATGCTCCACAATAGTTACAAAAGTCTCTCAAAGAGTGCTGCATTAATTAGTCATCATCATTAGTTTGAATACATTTTGCAGCTTCCTTTTACACAGCAGTATAGAGAGCTGCTCTACAAAGATTTTTGTTATGCAGGTGGGATATATATCGGGATACTTTTACCTTTTTATTAAATATCGAGACAGCATCCTGGGGATAATTAAAGCAATGTTTTCTTTCATGTCTGTGGTGTTATTGTAGGAGTTCTTTTTTTGTTGTTGAGAAAATCATGTCTTCTTTTGGGTCAATTTCTCTGCCTCCATGCTTCTTACCCAATCCGGCCAGTGTTTGTCGGCCTGCAAACCACACACGTTGCATGATCTGTTTTATGCTGCATGCAAACATGTTTTTCATGCCTACTTTCCTTTCATTTCCATGTATGAAAAGCCACTTGCCTGAGATTCGGGATCAATCAACCGTATACCTTATGTCTGCTTTTATTATTGTCAATGCTATGTTATTGTTACATGGTAATGCAGTGCAGACTTTTCAATCCAATCTGTATTTTCAATTGCATTAGCTTTGGAAGATGCCAAAAAACAGCACTGTATTCTCAGTGATTCTGTGTACAATTCATTCAGACATACTTGAAATGTGAAGTGGACAATTTAGAAACATCTTTGACGGTACAATCATCCTTTTTTGTGGTTGGACAAAGGGTGTTTAAAATAGACAAAGCTGATAATGATAAAGTTAGAACAAACGAACTAATTTGCAAGTTAATAGTGCTTAATCAGTTTGTCGCATTAATGCCTGTTATAACAAAGGCATACGGGCAGAGGGATTTGGACAAAGAGGATTTAGAGCCGATGAAAAGGCCAGGGCCCAGATGTGATAGCATTACAGCCAGTTTAACATTGTGCCGGCTGAAGGTGAATGAGTATGGACTCTTTAGCCAATAATGTGGATAATTATGCTCAAATATACAGTAGTTAAATAATCAAACAACTGAATGGAGGAAGGCAAACACACATACACACATTAACAGTTCACCTGATCAGCCATCCAGTTAATAGTCCCTGCTTGTGCTCAGACTGAAATGTATTTTAATGATTGTATAGCCATTCACAGAGGATTATTTAAATTAAGCCCTTTCTCCTCGCAGGCTGACTAAGCGTTTCCAAAATCTGGAATCCTGCAAGAGAGATTTACAACCTGTGGCTAATATCTGATTGAGTTCCCAACTTTTGTCGGATACAGGCTAGCCTTTTAACCCATTAAGTTAAAGAACATTCAATTTGCAAAGATGTGATCTTCTATTCTGCAAAAGAGCAATATTATTAGGGCTGCAAAACATGCTCCTATCCAAACGCATATCAATTAATCATCACTGCCTGGTGCAGGCAGAGTGTTCTGCAGCAATTGCATGCAGCATAAATCACTCAATTGCAATCACATCATGTCTGCCCACAGCAAAACAGGAGATTTAATGATTTTCTGTTTACACGTTTAGCAGGGGAAACTTAGCTGTTGTCCCTGAACCCAGGTAAAGAAAAAAAAAATGCAGCTTTTGAAAATTGTAGAGGCTTCCATAACCTTTTATTAGAGTTGTTACTTTGTAATAGGATTGTTATTCCTGGATTTAATGTGATATAGATTGGGTTTTCATTTATCCAGAGGCTTTAATCGGCCCTATTGCCTGTATAGAAGATCAGCATATGTTAATGGGATCTCTGCTTCACCCCAATAAAGCAAGATGATCCGAGATTGTAGCGCTTCCTACAAATTGGAGAATGTCAGAGGGATAATGGTCAGTTATCAAAGGCTGTAGCGTCACCTTTAACTCAGGTAATATGATTACAATCTGGTGATGCTGTCACATTTTTTACAAGACATAAAACTCTTGTATGAGATATCCCTTCCGTAACAGCTCAGTAAGCAGCTCTATTGGCAAACTAGTGATGGTTCAAAACAGAAACATCAAACAGATGGCATTTTTCAGAACCTGCAATCATTTTTCTTTTATGGCTTTCTAAAACAAATGCAACTTGGATCCGAATTGGCACCATTCATGGCAAGTGCAGATGGTGTTTTTGACTGTTTACTGATAATCGTTTTGAAACCAGGTGAAACTGTTTTGGCACGGACGGGTGTCGACTCCCAACTATCCGTCACAATGGCTCAATAAATTAGCGCCATAGACAAATGTTTCTATAATTTTGTAGTTAATTTTCCAGATAGAAGGTACTTCATCATTTCCAGGGTTGGATAGTTTTCGATCAGTGAGTTGCTCACATCCTGCAGAGCCCTTCCCTATAGCACATCTACACCAGCCGTCAAAAAATAGATTTGACTGTTGGTGCTCAGTGAATTATCCTGTGAACATGCATCGCAGCTGCAGGTTTCCACTGGGGTCATTAGGAATCTGGAGCAATACACCTCAGGCTTTATCAAAGCCATAAAACTGATCCTTGTGTGATAAATATTGTATCAGGCACTGGTTTTTCTCAAAGACCAATATGTACTGCTCGGTCAGAGTCCAGCCTTTCATGACCCACAGTACCAGGGAGTTATGCATTTATTATGTGTAGAGCATAGAAATTCATTTTTCGGACATAATTATCCATCAGTTACTCAATGCTCCTGTCAAGACACTACTGAAGTATATCTAGAAATCTAATCTATAACCTCTCTTATTTTTTTAAAGAGAACTCACGTTTGTAAGTATTTAATGGAGGATTGCACTGCTTAAAAATAGGAGATGCTGTTAAATTTGTCATTCTTAGATAATTTGTTTAAAAACATATTCAAACTTGATGTTTGTTGTCATGCTGATTTTCTTGCTTTAATTTAAGGTTTTATATATATACAGTAGGGCAAAAAAGTATTTAGTCAGCCACCAATTGTGCAAGTTCTCCCATTTAAAAAGATGAGAGAGGCCTGTAATTTTTATCATAGGTATACCTCAACGATGAGAGACAGAATGAGAAAAAAAATCCAGAAAATCACATTGTAGGATTTTTAATGAATTTATTTTCAAATGATTGTGGAAAATAAGTATTTGGTCAATAACAAAAGTTCATCTCAATACTTTGTTACATACCCTTTGTTGGCAATGACAGAGGTCAAACGTTTTCTGTAAGTCTTCACAAGGTTTCCACACACTGTTGCTGGTATTTTGGCCCATTCCTCCATGCAGATCTCCTCTAAAGCAGTGATGTTTTGGGGCAGTCACTGGGCAACACGGACTTTCAACTCCCTCCAAAGATTTTCTATGGGGTTGAGATCTGGAGACTGGCTAGGCCACTCCAGGACCTTGAAATGCTTCTTACGAAGCCACTCCTTCGTTGCCCTGGCGGTGTGTTTGGGATCATTGTCATGCTGAAAGACCCAGCCACGCTTCATCTTCAGTGCCCTTGCTGATGGAAGGAGGTTTTCACTCAAAATCTCACGATACATGGCCCCATTCATTCTTTCCTTTCCACGGATCAGTCGTCCTGGTCCCTTTGCAGAAAAACAGCCCCAAAGCATGATGTTTCCACCCCCATGCTTCACAGTAGGTATGGTGTTCTTTGGATGCAGCTTTTGGTTTCATCTGACCATATGACATTCTCCCAATCCTCTTCTGGATCATCCAAATGCCCTCTAGCAAACTCCAGACGGGCCTGGACATGTACTGGCTTAAGCAGGGGGACACGTCTGGAACTGCAGGATTTAAGCCCTGGCAGCGTAGTGTGTTACTGATGGTAGCCTCTGTTACTTTGGTCCCAGCTCTCTGCAGGTCATTCACTAGGTCCCCCCGTGTGGTTCTGGGATTTTTGCTCAACGTTCTTGTGATCATTTTGACCCCACGGGGTGAGATCTTGCGTGGAGCCCCAGATCGAGGGAGATTAGCAGTGGTCTTGTATGTCTTCCATTTTCTAATAATTGCTCCCACAGTTGATTTCTTCACACCAAGCTGCTTACCTATTGCAGATTCAGTTTTCCCAGCCTGGTGCAGGTCTACAATTTAGTCTCTGGTCTCCTTTGACAGCTCTTTGGTCTTGGCCATAGTGGAGTTTGGAGTATGACTGTTTGAGGTTGTGGACAGGTGTCTTTTATACTGATAACGAGTTCAAAAAGGTGCCATTAATACAGGTAACGAGTGGAGGACAGAGGAGCCTCTTAAACAAGAAGTTACAGGTCTGTGAGAGCCAGAAACCTTGCTTGTTTGTAGGTGACCAAATACTTATTTTACCGAGGAATTTACAAATTAATTCTTTAAAAATCCTACAATGTGATTTTCTGGATTTTTTTTCTCATGTTGTCTCTCATAGTTGAGGTATACAGTGGTATGCAAAAGTTTGGGCACCCCTTAGGAAAACCACTGCATCAGTTTGTCACTTGCTGAGCTTTTGAAGCAGCAACTTCATTTTAACATATGTTATACCTTATGGTAACAGAAACATCTCAGTAGTGAAATAACTTTTATTGGTCAAACAGAAACATGTTTATGTGCATTCAAACAAAAATAGGCATGTGCATAAATTTGGGCACCCCTAAGAAATAATTCCATTAATATTTAGTATTGCCTCCTTTTGCTGCAATAACGGCCTGTAGACGCCTCCTGTAGCCACAGACAAGTCCCTTAAGCCTGGCAGGTGGTATTTTGGCCCATTCTTCCACACAAAACGTCTCCAGTTCAGTCAGGTTTCTTGGCCTCCGTGCATGGACAGCCTTCTTCAAATAAATCCATACATTTTCAATGATGTTAAGGTCTGGGGACTGGGATGGCCATTCCAGAACATTGTACCTGTGCTTCTGCATGAATTCCTTGGTGGATTTTGATCGGTGCTTAGGATCATTGTCCTGCTGAAAAATCCAACCCGGCGTAGCTTCAACTTTGTGACTGACTCTAGAACATTCTTGTCAAGAATCTCCTGGTACTGTAAGGAATTCATGTGGCCCTCAACTTTAACAAGTTTTCCAGTACCTGTGCTAGCCACACAGCCCCATAACATGATAGATCCTCCACCAAATTTTACAGTGGGCAACAAGTTCTTTTCATTGAATGCAGTGTGTTTTTTTCGCCATGCATACCTGTTCATGTTATGACCAAATAACTCAATCTTGGTCTCATCTGACCACAGTATTTTGTTCCAAAATGCTTCTGGCTTGTCCAGATGTGCTTTTGCATACCTCATGCGACTCTTCTTGTGATTAACACTCAGGAAAGGCTTTTTGCACATCACCCTTCCAATGAGCTCTTCCTGGTGCAAAGTACGCTGGATTGTGGAACGGTGAACAACTACACCATCAGCAGCCAGATGTTGTTGTATATATATATATATATACATACATATATATATATATAGGTATATATATATATATATATAGAGACACTACTATATATATATATATATATATATATATATATATATATAGAGACACTACTATATATATATATATATATATATGTATGTATATATATATATACATATACAGTGGAGGAAATAAGTATTTGATCCCCTGCCAATTTAGCTAGTTTACCCACATACAAAGAAATGAACAGTCTGTAATTTTTATGGTAGGTTTATTTTAACAGTGAGAGAGAGAATATCAAAAAAGAAATCCAGAAATGTACATTAAGAAAAATATATACATTGATTTACATTTAATTGGGCAAAATAAGTATTTGATCCCCTTGCAAAACATGACTTAGTTCTTGGTGGAGAAAGCCTTGTTGGACAGCACAGATGCTTCTTGTAGTTGGTCACCAGGTTTGCTCACATCTCAGGAGGGATTTTGGTCCTCTCTGCATATTCTCTCCAAATCCTTAAGGTTTGGAGGCTGATGCTCTGCAACTGGAAACTTCAGCTCCCTCCAAACATTTTTGATGGGATGAAGGTCCAGAGACCGGCTAGGCCCCTCCATCACCTTAATGGGCTTCTGCTTTAGCCACTCCTTAGTTGCCTTGGCCTGATGTTTTGGGTCATTGTTGTGTTGGAAGACCTATCCATGTCCCATTTTCAGTGTCTTGGCTAAGGGAAGGATGTTTTCTGCAAATATTTTAGGATACATGGCCCCCTCCATCATCCCCTCGATCCGGTGAATCGCCCTGTCCCCTTAGCAGAGAAACATCCCCAAAGCATAATGTTTCCACCTGCATGCTTGACGCTGGGGATGGTGTTCTTCAGGTAATAGTCAGCATTTCTCTTCCTCCAAACATGACATGTCAAATTGATGCCAAAGATCTTGATTTTGGTCTCATCTGACCACATGACCTTCTCATAAGCCTTCTCTGAATCCGTCAGAGGTTCATTGGCAGACTTCAGACGGCCTGTACATGTGCCTTCTTGAGCACAGTGTGTTACCAATAGTTTTCTTTGTGACTGTGGTCCCAGCTGCCTTCAGATCATTAACAAGTCCCTCCTGTGTAGTTATTGGCTGACCCCTCACCATTATTATGATCATTGATGCCGCAAGAGGCGAGATCTTAGATCGTGGAGCCCCAGACCGAGGGCGATTGATGGTCATTTTGTGCTTCTTCCATTTTCTAATAATCAAACCAGTTGTCTCTTTCTCACCAAGCTGCTTGCTGGTATTCTTGTAGCCTATTTCAGCCTTGTGCAGGTCTACAATCTTGTCCATTATGTCCTTGGACATTAGTTTCATCATGATGACAAGACCTCTCTATGGTCTTGCCCTTGGTGGAGAGGTTGTAATCTGATTTATTGACTGTGGACAGGTGTCTTTTATTCAGGTAACGAGTTGACATCAGGAGTACTTTCTTAAAGCGAGGACTTAATTAACCGGTCCTTGGGAACCAGAATTCTTGTTGGTTGCAAAGGGATCAAATACTTATTTTGCCCAATTAAATGCAAATCAATGTATATCTTTTCCTTGGATTTTTTTTTTAAATATTCTGTCTCTCACTGTTAAAATAAACATACCATAAAAATGACAGACTGTTCATTTCTTTGTAAGTGGGTAAACTAACATAAGGCCAAGGCAACTAAGGAGTGGCTAAAGAGGGATCAAATACTTATTTCCTCCACTCAGTGAAGCGTTTGATCCCCTGCCAATGGTGTTTTTGACTGTTTACTGATAATCGTTTTGAAACCAGGTGAAACTGTTTTGGCACGGACGGGTGTCAACTCACAACTATCCGTCACAATGATGGTGTATCCCAGCCATTCTTAGCTTGACAAAGACCTTGGAGAATCTGTTTTGCCTTTAGTACAAAGGGGGCAGCAAGACCTAACGGGTCATATACTGAGCTGACAGTAGAGAGTACAGCTCGTAGAGTAAGGGATCTGTTTTTGATTGCAATTTGGAATCCAAATGTGTCGTCTTCAACATTCCAGTACATTCCAAGCCCTTTCCACAGGTAGCTTCTCTCTGTCCAGGTCAACCTCCTTGATCTGTTTGGCTTTGTGTTCATCTGGGATAGCACCCAGGACAGCACGGCTATTGCTGATCCATTTTGTTAGTTTGAATTCTCCTTTAGCACATAGCTCACTCAGATTCTTAATGCGGATAATAGCTTGCTCTTCCTTTGCCACAGATTTAAGGCAGTCATCAACATAGAAGTTTGATTTAATGGTGTCAACTGCCATTGTATCACTCTTGTTCTTATTATCTTCTGCTGTTTTTTGCAGGGCAAAGTTGGCACAACTTGGTGAGGAGATGGCACCAAACAAATGAACTTTCATTTGGTATTGCTCTAAACTTTGGCTTGTGTCGCCATTAGGCCACCATAGAAACCTCAACAAGTTTGTGTCTTCTTCATCAACTCGAACTTGGTGGAACATCCCCTCAATATCTGCCATGATTGCAAACTGTTCCTGGTGAAACCTCAGCAGAATGTCCAGCAGTGAGTTGGTTAAGTCAGGTCCTTGTAAGAGTTCATTGTTGAGTGATGTTCCTTTGTATGAAGATGTACAATCAAATACTACTCTTAGTGTCTTTTTACGCTTGTGATACACCCCATGGTGGGGTATATACCACACCTTGCCATCATTTTGATCAAGGTCCTTTGATGGCACTTTCTCCGTGTAGCCCTTGGTGATTACATCTTCCATGAAAACTTTGTACTTTCGCATAAGCAGCATCCTTTTTGAATTTCCTAGCAAAATAATGTGCTCTTTGTTCAGCTATTTGGTAATTATTGGGCACGATGACATCACTATTGCAAAGTGGCAAAGCTAAGTAATACTGATTATCCTTCAGTGTAGCTGCACTTGATACCAGCTGCATGAATTTGCTTTCTTCAGCTGACATTTGAAGTTTTCCTCATATTCTCTCTCTGCGAAATCATGATGGTACTGATTTACAAGAAGATTTTCCAATTGTTCAATTGAGATGCGGTTTACTGATGCCACTGGTCTTCCAAATTTGTGCACAGCTGTAGTTGAACTAAGCGGTCCATTTACGACCCATCCTAAGAGAGTTCTTACAGCATAAGGACCATTACCTTGGCTATTTATGATTTGCCAGGGTTCCATTGCCTTTGGGACATCTACTCCGATTAAGAGTTCCACATCCGCATCAATTTCTTGGAGTTGTATGTCCTTCAAGTAATGCCACCTGTTGAGATCCTTTTGAAAGAAAAGGTTCCTTTTTGTCACTGGTATCTTTGTTTGTGTGTATGTCTTCTGCAGCTCGATAAAGTTATTCTCATCCAAATCACCCATTTGTAGTCCAGTTATTTCATAACTATCCACTGGTTTCTTTTGGCCCATTGTTTGCCGGAGAACTTTAGTCTTCCTTCCTGTTGTATTCAGCTGTCGCATGAGAATTTCTGTGCAAAAGGTTGACGTGCTGCCAGAATCAAGAAAGCCATATGTTTTTATAGTTTTGCTGCCTTTAGAAACTTTTATTTGTACTGGTACTATTGACAGTTTGCAATCTTTTCCAGCCCCCATATCCTCTTCCTTATCCAGAAAGACAGGAGTTGTACTGACTGATCGTTTTGGCCAATTAGTCATGTGGTCATTTTCATTCTCTGTTGATTTATCGATGTGTAGAATGCTAGGGTGCTTTCCTTGGCAGTGTAGGCATGTCATCCTTTTCCTACAATCTTTGCTCATGTGTCCCCTTGTTAGACATCCAAAGCATATGCCTTTTTCGTTTAATAGTTGCACCTTTACATCACGGGGTTGCAGCTTTAACATTTCACATTCATTCAGTGAGTGTGTGCCTTTCCTACAAATGCAACAATTGCCCTCCCACCTATTTGTTACCAGGCTTTCAGGTTGTTGATAGCTTTTTTGACTTGCAGTGTTACTGTTTCTCGTTTCTATCGCCATGGCAAAGTTACTTATTTTACCTCGTTGTTTGATTTGCTGTTTGGAGCAGGATGTAGTAGGTTTTGGGATGGCATAAAATCGTGAATATCACCAAAGAGGGGATCTTGCAGAATGCTGGCTTGCTTCTCTATAAACACAACAAGGTCAGAGAATGTGGCTCTTCTTTGTTTTTTTTCCAGAAGCTCGAATGCTGTAGTTCTCCACTTTTCCTTTAGCTTATATGGCAGTTTTGACACAATGAGCTTTAAAGTAGATATAAGATCCAGTTCTTCCATGCCTTTTAATTCCTTCATAGCATTGCAGCATCCTCTCAGGTAAAGGGCGTAGGCATGTAATGCTTTTCCATCATCAGATTTAGTCATGCTCCAGTTCAGAGCTTTCTCCACGTAGGCATTTGCAATTTTCAATCCATCTCCAAAGTGAACTTTCAGAAGTCTCCATGCCTTAGCATAGCCTTTGTCTGGTTCCATGTGAAAACAGCTCCTCACCAGTTCCCTTGGTTGGCCACTAGTGTACTGTTCAAGGTAATGAAGTCTATCATCATCACAACTAGTTTTATTCTCAATGCCATGTTTAAATGCTCGTATGAATGTTTGGAAACTTAAAGGGTCACCATCAAATACAGGGATTTGTCTGGAGGGATGTGAGGATTGTTTTTGATGTAACATTAATAGATCTGCAATATCATTTTGCCTCTGGATCACAGTTATCAGATCTTTGCTATGAGTACTAGAGTCTGTTTCCTCAGAACTGTCACTCCTTGGTGGCTCTGCTCTCTGAGCTCGCAGTGGAGCTGGTGCTGAGAGCAGTGGAGCTGGTGAAGGTGCAGGCAGTTGAATCAATAATCTGTGATGTGGTGTTTTAGCTATGGTTCCAAATTCTCAGTATTTAACAGGGGAGGCTTCCAATTCATCCATAGTGTGCACATGACTGTCCAAATATTGATTCATTCCATCACTTTCTTGTACCGTAGATTGTCTTTCAGGGTCCACATAAACACTGTCCAACACTTTTAATTTGGCTTCAGATGCGGCTATATCCTCTTCCAGTTCCATTCTCTCCAATTCAGCCTGTAATCTGTTGTTCTCCATTTCCACAGTTTGTTTTTGTTTTAATGTGGACATCCATGCTTCTAATGCAGCTTTCTCTATGGCTACTTTAAGACGAGCTGAAGATATTGAGGAAGCTGTAGACCGTTTTGAATATTTTGATATCTTAGACTCATTAGATACATTGGAGATACTATCCTGAGGGCAGACATCTGAGGATCTGGAAGTGAAGTTTTCCATATATCCACTTCCTTTAGGAAATCCTCAGATGTTTCCATGTTATGCTCATACCATTCCAACGTCTCAATTTCCCTTATTTCAAATGGTAACAGCATTTGGACAGCAACATGAGCATCTTTAAATTCATCCAGAGTCACTTTGAATTGCTCCACACCTCGTAACACCTTTTCAGTATTTCCACTGTCAGCAAGCAGTGGTCTGAGTTCATTCATTTTGCGCGTGCACGCGCCCAATCTGCCTCTGCGCTTAGCACTGATAGTTTTGAACTCATTGTCTATTTTATCAAGCTCTTCAGCCATCATTCAATCATTTCCTTGTCCTAAGAATCACAATTTATCAGTCCTCTTGCTTATTTCAATCCGAACTTCAATCCAAACATTGCGTCGAAACAAACATTTCACTCTGCTCCATTACGTTTCCTTTCATCCTAAGCATCCAGAATATATCATTCCGTATTTCGATCCTCTTTAAAGTTCTGATTCAACAGTTCTTCTCATCCGTGGTATTAATCCATTTACTCACTCTTATTATTATTACTCTTGTTATTTATCATTCCTTTGTTAGCCTACTTAAGGCCTCCCTCATGGCTCAACAGCTGATCGTTGCGCAATCCGTCCGCTGCGGGGCCAGTAGCCTATCCTTCTTTCATTCAGAAATACCAAGCGGGAATTCCAGTCGGCGATGCGTCTTTAAACATCAGTTATTCCAGCGGTCCGGATTCTTCGACTATGTCTTGGCACATTTTCGTTCAATGTTTTAAAACTGTGCCACATAAACAGGGTTCCGCTTCTTGACTCACTCGTGTACAAATAAAGCTCCGCATGCGCTGATTTCTTTTGCCTTCCTTTGGCTGATTTATTTTCCTTCTGGACAAGTTAAACAAACAAATTATCAAAAACTACAAGTGTACCGCGAGGTCAAAGACTGTCCCGATTCCTCGTTTTCGAGGCTCAGTCCCACCCCCTTCCTTGTATAGCGTCTGGTCCCGGTAAATCCAAATTATTCTTAGAATATTACATTTAATTCAAGTTATAAATAGAAAGAATATATTAGGACCTGAATGAATAAGAAAATAATAATTTATATTTAAACACAGAAATGGCTCTAACAGATGTGATCAATTTAAAGCACACTCATCTTTATGGGCTTTCTCTGTATGGGGAGAATTCTGCACCAAATAAATATGTGCCGAAACACAAGTATTCTGTTGAAACAAACCTTATGTATTTTTCTACACAACTAATGAGCGCAACATGCATACACGGCACATACAGTTACAGTTGTGTGAGCAAAAATGTGCTCAATAACAAAGACAGTAAATGGAAAAGAAAACTTTGAGGAAAAAATCTAAAAACATTTTTCGAAGAAATAGAGGAAATAGAAATACTTAGGCTGCATTTGACCACCTGGCTGGGTCTGGCCACATCATCAACAGGAACATCTTCCTGCAGACATGGAGGGAAGAAGCTAGATCTGTTTCTAGCCACTGTTGTTCTCAATCTAAAGCACTTTCTTAGCTTAGTGGTTAGAGCTGGTGGCCTTCCTCAACTTCAGCCCAGTAAGCTGGTTCGAGTCCCGAGCCGACTGGAGAATTCTGGCTATGACCTCCCTTCCCTCTTCCTCTTTTACTCTTACATCCCCAATAAAGGCCATCTGGCCAAAAGATACCTTTAGAAAAGCATTTTCATTTTGTTCTGAACATCTTTGTTAGAAGATCTGTACTACAGAAGAATGTGCAGAATCACCGATACACTGTTGGAACACAATGTACCACCATGCATGCACACAGAGAGTTGTGTGAACAAAAACATGCTTTCTTCAAATACAGTAAATAGAAAAATAACCTTGAGCTAAAGATATAAAGATTTATTTATACAAGATATAATTATTTGTGGCCTAGCTGTGTGTGGCCCCAGCACCTCACCACCATCACAGAAGATATCTCCCCTCTCTCCCACTGCCTGTAGAAGAGGCGTTAACACCGGCCTGACGCTCATACAGCTCCATGCTGAAAACATCTCCATCACCAGATCTCCCTCTAGCTCTTCCTCCCTCCATTTTTCCATATATCCATTGTTGTTGTAAAAAGTTATTACATGTGGTCTTTTTCTAGTGTTTACATCCTGATTACTGTGTCAAGAATAAAGCAGTTTCGTGTTTATGGTCATTTGGCACATGTGTTTGTTAATTGGTTCATGTGTGTAGCATTTTTAATGGCAGTATTTTGAAAATGGCAAACAAGTGAATATGTCAGATGTCTGTCTTTTACTCGGAGAACTGTATGCAGTGTTTTGCAAAAAGTGCTATTTGAAAATTAAGTGCAAAGCTGAGAATGTGTTAAGAGTTTTGTAGACTTGAGCTGTGGTTTTGCTCTTTGAGTGTCACTTTAAATAATTGTGCTTTATATGTAATTTTAGTGTGTTAGCAATGGAAAAAAACTGTAGCCACCAGATTCTTGTAAATACACAGCCTTATTTGTCTCTGTCTCTTGAATATAGTACATCTGTAATAGTGGGTCTTCAGTGCATTTGCTGAACTACCAAATAGTAAATTGGTCCTAGACCTCCCAAATAACAGGCATATCAAGGGATTTACACAACTGTCAGACTCAGTGTCCATAGCAGGCACACCATCACTTCAGATGTTTGAGTATTCATTTGCCATGACAACAGTGCCGAGGATAGAGCATGACACATCTTTGAAAAATAGGCTTGTATGTGTTGTTATCTTGTCACTGTCTGCTTTATGTAACAAACATCTATAAACACAGTGGTAATTCTTCCTGCAAAATCCAAATTGTTGTTGTAGAGTTCATAACGGTTTTCTATCGCACGTCTGCAGACATCCGCAGATCCTTAATGCTTCCCTGCTGTGTCCAACAGGATGCACCAAGCCAACCTTTCAAATAACACGTTTCAAATCAAACATTTTGCTGTAGGATGGGGATAAGTGCATTTCCCCTGTTAAGTTCTGAAACAGTAGTACAAGTTTTATCGCCTAACAAACTCTGGTGGCCTAATTATGGGAGATCAACCCCAGAAGTCTGTTGTAAAAACCTGAAATTAGTTATGAAAGTCTGGCCTTTAAATCCTTTAACTTAATTTAAGTCATAGCCTAAAACAATAAAAAGGTACTTCAGCCTCCTACTGTTCCGCCATAATCACCATGATATATTAAACATAACCATTTATGGTAACAAGGTCATTAATCAAGCTAATTAATGCATGAATTAGAACATTTCTGTGTCAACATCCCTGTTTTTGCATAACCCAAGTGGTATTAATTTAATATCTGTATTGTAAACCATAAGGTTACATAAAGATTTCTAGACTATCAGGTTTTTTTTTATACTTAATGTGCAAATTAATTCCGAAAGGTGCTTCAAAATCAAGTTGTCTACTTTGTAGAGGAATCATGTGGTGCAAGAAAAAGGTTTTTGGGTGATTGTGTTCACATGGATGTGTCAACAGACAAACATATCACAGCAAGATAATGCCCAAGATGCTACAGTATGTAGTGCAGTGGAGAATTATGAAGGCATGAGGTCAGAAAATACTGCCACTGTTCCAACAACCGGATGCCAAAGCATGCCGCAACAGTGATGGCTGATGGCCATGCCTCAGCTTGGCCTGGCTCAATATTTGCTCAGCTGTGTCTGGTCTGGAGCACATCAGTGCAGGTCGGCCACCTCACTGACCATAGCGGGTCACCTAAATGTGCCAACACCAAAAACAAACCAGCACAATCTGCTGCAGCCTCTGGCCCTCGTGGGTGGGCGCTCATGAAAATGGCTTACAGTAACAAAGCCCTTATTTTCAACACTGACTTACTACCTGAATACTTATTTAGTAACTTACTGTTTTAACTGAAACATTTTTGTTTTGATATTTATTTTTTCAATCATATACATTTTTGTATTTATAAAATATAACCTGGTCAAAGTCACCTTTTGTGTTGCTTGGTTATTTGTCAATACCAACTTTGCCACAATAGGTAGTGTATGTCTAATGTTTTTTATTTGCCTTTATATTTGAAAAAAATGACTTGGGGAAGTGTTGAAATGTGTTATGGATTTTGAGTGGAGGACAGCTGAGCTCCATAAGTACATTAAAATGAAAGCTTGAGGTTCATTAAGCTTTGTTTGAATTCTGACAATGTGTCTATGAATCAGGTGACACTGTTCAGAATTATTTTTGATATTGAGTTAGAAATATGTCATATTTTGTAAAAAAGCTAAAGTGGCGAACTGTTCTTATACTGTCAAAACCACTCAAAGTGAAAACCTCTCCTTGGACTTAACAGGACATAAAGGGAAGAGATATTTCTAACCCTGATTATTAATGCTTTGTAAGAAATGTTTAATTTAATGTCAAAATAAATATCCTACATGGCATTAAGTCTAGCATTGAGAGAAAGGGTGGTTAATATTTAAAGAGCATAGGGTACTTACTGTATATCTTGATGGATCCAGGGCTAAATGTAAGTCAACAAACTAAAGGTTTGGGGTATTATCAAACCAATGTGCTGCCAATAAAAACCATGTCCCCGTGATCAATGGGCACATTTTCCCCCACAAGATTTCATAATGTTTATACCAGTTTAGCCAAATTTTAGTTTCATTCAAAGTGTATCTGTGCTCATGTTGCCACAATTGAATGATAACTGTGGGCTCATTCCACATTTACTGCCGCTCTATGAAGGTATCACTCATTTTGAAGGTCTCCCAAAATGTTGTTCATTTGCCAATTTCTTTAAGACAGTCAGGGCAAATTATATAAAAATTATATGATTGTATATGTTGGAAAGGGATGTCATTCAGGAGCAGCTCTGCAAACAGTCTGCATCCTTCTTTAAAGACCTAAACGCTGGAAGGGCTGATAGATTACTTTGAATGGTGATGATAGTATGAAAGCATTTGCCTAACTGCCGAGTCCTTGAATATAGGCTCTGCCGGGTAACCATTGTAGTAGAGATCAGCTTCTGCCTTACAGACCTTCACCACAATAACCTCTGAGGATTGTGAGGACTTCACTGACCTCTTCATATGCTCTGTGGTGTGCTTTGAGCTGAGACGTACACTGCCCAAAGAAAACCTGTCCAGTCCAAACAATAGAGCCATAAATTCCTATATCATTATGAGCTATTTAGATGTTCCCCGCTTGATGTGCACATTCTAGAAACCAGAGGGCCATCATAGTCAAACATAAAATACAAATGAGGTCTTTATGAACTCATATTCATTTACAGTCTGCTGCTGCATTCTGTTTAATTTTCTCTATGGAACTCTGTATCTCATCACGCTCCCCGTGTCTGTTGATGGATCAGCATTTTACAAAACACAGCAAACACAATGCCATTTCATCTGATCATACATCTGTGATTATCTTTATGGTCTCGTTATACATACAGTGCATATATAAAAATGTCTCTCATTTACTTACTGCAGTATCTTTAACTCTGCTAAAATGATTCATTTATTTAGAGTAAATTAGGAACTAAAAGATACTCTGACCCTAACAGCTCCCTGTGGGAGTGCCCATGGAAGTAAGGGCCTAAGGCACGATCAGAAGGCTGGCCAGGCAGTTTCATTATTTCCCGGGCTCTCTGATTTAGCTACACCAACAGTCATAACTCACACCCTTCAATTCACCTGCCAAGGGCAAGTGCCCAAGGTCATATGCATCCTCAGGTTATTACAGTGCAGTCAAAAACCCAATTGAGTAGCCACTGTTGAGACTTCTCCACAGTTAATTAAACTTGCCCCATGCAGGCATCTAAATCACATATAAATATGTATGTAGTGGTTTTATGGTGTGGTTTTGAAGTGAAGTGCATTTCCACATTTGTTGATGATCACATTGGATTGAAAGCTGCAGTTTCTCAGTCGCTGTTTCAAAGGTCAAGAATAAACCCTAATCACTAGTCAGTGATGCAGTGCATCTAGGGCTTTTATTGTGAAAGTGAGATACCCAGTGGCAGATAGATTTGCATTGTAAAGCTTGTCTTATAGGGAACCAATTTAAATAACTATGGTGTCATTATTCTACCACCATTACACTGTGCAATCAACATTTACTTCATAATAATAAGTTAAAGCAAACATATTTTCTATCGCCACTTCAAACGTTATATTTCAAGGGTGGATTTCTGCTGTCTGTTTAGGATTTCTATCAAGACTGTTGGATGTGCGTATAATACAGAGCAGTATATCTAGTGCAAGTTCCTCCTGCATACAGTCGTTAATCTACATTGGGGTCATTACAGGGTAAATATTACATCACATATCATTGACTCACATTGTATTGCACAGCATTAACTGCATACAGAAAGGGATGGATTGACCTGCATCAATCCAGCAGCACCATAAAATATATCTGGATGCATCTCATTGTGCCAGTGTATTCAGACGTGAATCAAAATGATCTCAGTAGCTGACATGCACACTAACCGGCAAATAAACAATGCAAGCTGGTTACACAATCTTATTTTGTATCCAAACAAATCTAGTGTCAACATCTTTTTAGTGTTTTTGTTTTTCATGTTTGCTTTTCTTTATTCCTCTGCTGTCAACACTCTGAAAAAGGTGATGCATATGAAGCTTTGTTAAACAAGCAGGTGTGAGAGACTCGTAGCGTTTCTCTGAGATGCTGCAGATAAGGGTTTTGACACCCTCAGGTCTTTAAGACATGCTGATGCTCACAAATCCAGACCAACCTTGTTCAATGTCAGAGGATTAGCATGGGCTGTCCAAACCATGCTTCAGTTTATTGGGTAAACAGCATCCCAATAACTTGCTCAATAACTATTTGCAATGACAGGGGAATGCTACAAAGCATGAGGGGAAGACAAAACGTTTCTGCAAGTGTGGGGATGAAAATAAACGAGCGGATGCAGGGGTGAGAATTAGGCTGAGTCTGCCATTGATTCTCTGAGGTACTATACAGTACACAGCATCTCGCAGAGTAAGGATAGTGGAGAGGCACGGTTGCAGGATAAGCTCTTTATCTTTGATTTCCCTCAATCAGTAATCACGGCCCGGGTATTGTCAATTATTTGTAATTTCTCCCTGTTTGACAACGTGTAAGCCCATAAGGTCCAACACAATACTGAGCCTCATAAAGAAAGGCAAATCCAGACTTTATAGGATTACTGACTCCCTCATAAACTAGGAACTCAACAACCTCCTGAGCGAATATTTTATATATATATATATAGGATTTATTTTGTAGATCCCAAAGCAGAGAGTTCACCGCTTTGCTAAACCTAAGGAGATCAAATGGTAGAGCTCTGATGTCAACACTGTGCTAAGCTTTTCAATATGCATCACCTCAGCTGACACCGTGAGAGGTAAATCTTGAGGGCCATCAATACTGTGAGAGAGCGACTTGAACATGATCCAAAATGCATCAGATGATAGATTTCTGCATGAGGGTTAAAGGGGATAAGACTGCTGGCGGCATGGATACAAAACTGATGGAAAAAATGCCTATGTTAATGTAAGCAGAGGATTAAAAATATAGATCATGATGGGGTTATTGCTGCAGTTGGCAGTGGTTCATGAAAAAAATGATGGTGTAGCTCAGAAGCAAAGTATGATTTTATTGAAGATGTATCCACACATTTGCAATGAAGATTGCAGATTAATGCGTTGCAGATCTAAATTAAATGTCACATACCAGGTTTTTGTCTAAACCGGGTCACAGGGTCGTGCTCCCTCTTACTGTCGACGTGCGCCCTCGCACCACAATGCCGATTTTACCCGGAAACGTTTAAAGTGATGCCAGGAAACAATTTTTCAGTCAGACAACTCACGTGTTTCTTTGATATGTTTAGTAGAAGCAGTATATAGTTTGAGTTTGGCGTCTAGACTCGGGCCTCATCACTCAGGGTTTCTCACTCACAGGTTTACATAGAACATTGAGTGATGATTAGATACTAACCCCCAAGCCTACGGGTGGAAGCTGGGGAGGAAGCTGGGGTGGAAGCTGGGGTGGTGGTGGGGCAGGCGAGCATCGCCAGCATGAATGCAACAGCAGCGAAGTGAACGCATTAGCAGCATGGAAGCAGCAGCATGCAGATCCAACAGCTTAAATAGAGCGCCAGATTCAGGAGAATGTGTTTGGTTGGTTGCAACAGTGGCGAGGGGCATTATGTGTGAATGTATCATTGGAGCTCGAGTTGACTGCCTGAACTATATCTGTTCGTCAATAATGGTATAATTACTCCAAAAATATGCAAATTGTGTCAAATGGACCGTCAGATGGCAGAGACAGCTTTGTTTTTACGGAGCTCCGAATAAATAGGGGATGGATGTCCGGTCGTTCTGCCGGTGGATGAGTGGCAGGCAGCAGGCTCACACTGAAACAGTGATTTCTGAATCAGATTGTTTATTTTACTGTCCTTTTCACTGTAGAGGAAGTAAAGAAACCGTTACTCAAGATTAATTTGTTGTTTGGTGCAATAAATTCGCTCTAATGCATTATTTTTGTCATAAAAAGTGGGCGGGCCGTAATTTTGGCTGGAAGTGACGTTGGGCGCTCTCATACTATATTTTTGTAGAAAAACCCCACAGCTTAAGTCAGTCAACTTGGTACACCTTAAAGCCACTAGTTGCCACAAAAATCCTGAAAAAGTAGTTGGCAAACTTGCCTATAATAGCCTAAAAGTCATGGCTGAAATATCTAAATGACTTCTTCTAATTAATGGTAATTAATTGTTTATTGTCGTTATTCAGTTATGAGCAATGATGGTAAAAGGAACGCAAACTTACATGAATGTTGAACTTTCTGTTGTGTGAACAATATCCAGTTCCAACAAATATCCAGTGTATTTATTGCCAAGTAATACACTTTTTAAATAAGTAGCAATAACTGCATATACTGAAGAGCATTGCGGGTGGCGTCATTGGAAAGTTCTTGAATTCGTCTGACAGCGATGAGGGTTAAGAGGTTAAGTTATAGAGAAACAACTCCAACAAACTGCATGCATCACATTTTCATTTAGTCTTTCTTCAAAAGCAGTCGCAATATTCTTATAATTTAAGAAATATAATTGAATCGTATAAAAAATAATAAAATAAATAATTTTGATTTGCACAATTTGAAGCAATAAAAGGCTCAAACAGCTTGTCTTTACAACAATGAAGAGAGATTGACATAGCTCATTATTTCCTTACATAAAGCCCACTCTTTTCACAAACCCTGGAGTTTTTGAAATGAGGAAAATAGATAAAAAAACTGTTATGTGCTCCAACAAACCACGGCAAAGAAAATGGTGACAACTAAAGAAAAAAGACATTCAATTTAATTCACATTGAGGCAGAAATTTAGCAATTTAAAGATGTTATTCTTGTTCGGCAAAAAACTACAAGACGAGTTCTAGCACTGATTTCTATTGAAGTATCAACGTCAAAACCATGCTCAGATATGAACAACAAAATAAAGTCCTTTTTCTCTGTTCTCTTTCTTTCTTTATATTGGAAGTTGAGCCCATATTACAGACTCTCACTGTTTCTTTCTACAAATTCATCTTTTCATCTTACATCAAATTATACGAGATGTCCCGTGGCAGCATGAAGACAGCTTTACTGATTTATGTTTCAATGGCTCTTTTCATCCAAGCACATGCTGTTTACATTCTATAGTGTATTCATTTATAAGTAAAAGACATTTCACGCTACACATGGCAATGTTTATGTGTTAAGGTTGTGGAGCCACATGTAAGAACTATTTTCTTTCCCAGGGGTGGAGGTAATTACCGGAGCTGGGAGTGATGTTGGCTTTTTTCTTCTCTACTTCCTTATTGAATATCCCCCATGTAGGGTTTTCACCACACAAGAACTATGTACAATGTGTTAGAATGATACACATTAGAGCTTATGGCTTTGTGCCTCAGACTGACATGTGTGGGCTCTGGAAAGCAGGATTTTACCAAGCGTATGAATATTTTTAAACTCAGAACGATAACATCTAATTAAATGAGTCAGTTGAAGGTCTGCTTTATTCGTTCATCTGAAAGCCATTATGCCAAAGCCCATTATTCTACTCTAACAGGGCATTTTCCTCCTCTTTGATAATATCGCTAATGATAAGGTATGTAACCTATATATGCCTTTTACAGTATATTGTCTTGTGCTTGTTATAATGGTTTGTTCTACTGTCGAATAACAGTGTATTTCTATATAGGCCGCAGTGCAGTCTGTTTGTTATTAGATGACAGAGCACCAGGGGGTATTACAGGTACTGTTCCTATTGTCGGAATATGCACAACCATCCTTGCCTTGAGTTCCTCTGTCTTTCTTTCTAAGTCAATAACATCTCACTGCATTCAGGAAAAATCAATGTGTGTGAGGCATGATGGTATTGTGAATTTCAGACACACCAATCTCCTCTGCAGAAATGTCTCCTGATGATTCAGGATGGTTGCCGTGTGTGAGAACTGCACATCAGGGAGTGAACGATGCAAAATAAATAAGTCAAGGTGAATTTTTTCAGCACTGCGCTGAAAAGAAGCGCACCATCACTACCTCCCCGCTTGAGACGCACACACGGCTAACATGAAATAGACAGGAGATAAGAAACAAAAGACCAAAGAAAACGCAACAGATACTCTCTGTGCTTCCTCTACAGTCTTGTCAATAGGAGGGTAAGTGACTGTTCAATATTCTTCACCGACCTCCAAAATGATGAGGGGGGGGTGATGTAAGAGTTACAACTGCTGCAGTATATTAGAGAGAGAGTTGGCGCAGAGAGGAGGGAAGGGAGGAGTGCAAAAGGAAAGAGGAGAAAGACAGACAGATTCAAAGACAAAGAGCAAAGAAAATATTTGGTGGGAGTCTTAAACGAGAATGTTTACTTGAATCTTGCATTTTAATTTGTTCCTGAACGCACTCCCATCTACTGCCTTATAAATTATTTACACAACATCTTCCTTTTAAGCTCAAGTCATGCTATTTAGCAAGAACTATAAAATGAAATTGAAAGATTTTAAAGCTCTTTAGTTAACTTCAAGATGTATCAGGCTTAACAGACAGGCCCTGCCCACACTGGTTGTACTGGGTATCAGATCACAATCCACAGCCGATGGCTTTTCCCGGCTCTGTAGAGCTACACGTTCCCTGGGGGAAACTCCTACACACTTATTCAGTCTCACAGCGGCGTGAAGGTGTGTGTTGTGTTAGATGGGCCGAGGTGACCATTTGATAAAGCACTCCTCTTGAACAAAACTCGTTAACAGAGCGAGATGTTGTTGTGTAGGAGGACATATGGAGTGTATTGTAAATGGTGAGCTTTGCAGGAGACAGTAGCAGGATGGTGTGAGCCTTAATGCAGTCATTATAAAGAAAGAGTGAAGGCAAAGATTTTCAATTTCATTTTGCTCAAGTGTGTCAGTTAGGATCCGTGTTAGAGTTGGAATTGTGTTAACAGCATAGTTCAAGGCAGTCAGACGGCAGCAATACTGTTTTGAGGAACAACTTTCATTATAAAAATGAAATAATAAAAAACAACTTTGACACCAGTGGGGATCATCACCCTCTTCGCTGCATTTCGAGTTTGCCTCCTCATTTGTGCCATGGTTCAATAGTTGTTGAAGGTACTTCTGAAACGATGTCTCAGGAGCAGTTTTTTTTCCAAATGAAAGTGTGAATCACAATAAAACTGAACGCCAGACAAAGAGTCTGTGGGGAAAAGGGACACAAAAAGAGAATAAATCAAAATGCCACAATAAATGTTGAGTGCTTGCTCTATACCCAGAGAAGTCTAGCTTCTGAGGGTCAGAGTGATGCCTCTTCAGGGACCCATAAAGGAATTTGTCAAGTCCCTGTGTCTCTATGTCAAGTGGGCCTTTAGACGGATTGAGCTTGCACTCTGACCTGGCATACTTCTCAAGCTAACTCAATAAAGTCCAACCATCAAGTTGAGACAACTGAGATGGACACTTTTTTTTTCTTCTTGGGTTTGTGGTTTTAAATATTCAGCTGCAGTGTTTTGGGACTCAATCAGGAGGAAGTGTCATCTATTGAGATGCATTGACCCTTAACTCATCTCCGCAGGCTCCTTTTGCATGCAGATTTATGATTATCCGAATCAGGATTAGTGTAATGTAGAGATTAATTAAAGGATAATTTTGTTTCTTCTGATATTCCGATAATTCTGTGGTCTGGGATTTGTAAGGTCACAGCAGCTTGCATATATCAATCAGATAAGTATAATATATTTTTTACTCCAAAGTATTTTTTACATTAGGTTTGTTGTGCAGGCAGATATGACTCGTTTGAGACAATTTAATGACACTGATGATGAGTTCAATGAAATCAGTATTTTGAAAACCAGCAGATCAATCACAGCCGTTGTCTCAATGTAAGGAAAAGAAGATCAATGTTTTTGCCTGCCTTAATGAGGCAAGCTGAAGTATCAATATTTCATTTACACAAATGTTCACTAGTTAGTTTTAAATAGTCAATGAATGAGCCAGGAGAGAACAATTCTCACAGCTCGATAGCAGTCACTGGAGATGGCACTGGGGAGCAGAGAATATCCACGAGTTTGGACCTTACTTGAGCATCGCCAGGAAAAGTATTTTTCCACTTTTAGAACTCTCCAATTCCTTTAAGCAAAGCCAACCACAATGCACATTTGTTTTAGGACTACCATTGTTAAAACAGAACCGCTAATATTTTAGCAGACTGCCGATTGGTTCAATGCCGTCTTTCAGCTTCACAAAGCCTTGTGTGATTGTAATGCCCCACACCAAAAGTCGAGAGAAACTAGCACGACAGCAAAGCACAGATGAAACTCTGGGCTGAAATAAAACCATCACATAAATTAGGTAAATAAACAATTTAGTGTATTTCATTCAGCTGGAAGGGGCAACATTTGAGAGGTTGAATGTTTGGACTGTTTGCTTGCAATATAAAATAGTTGGAGATGATTGGGACTAATCAATTAACATCTGAGTTGTTTTTACAAAAAAAAAAAACAGCATTGGTTGAACTCAGTTTTAATGGATTTCCTGCTCCACAGCAGTTTCAATAAACACAGTAAAATATGACAGGCGATTTTGAGGATTTACAGTCCAAACATCCATATTGGGTTTTGAGATTCCCTTTTAATCCCCAGTTGAATCAGTAAGTACATCAACCATGAATTGGAAAAAAATAAAGGTTTTTGTTGCACAATTGTTTTGTTCCTTATGGCATTGCCTTGTTCAACAACCAACATATGAGTATATGCGTACTGTTTACATGTAAGGAATTACAATCTGCTTGAATTCCCTTTCCATTTACTACATAAGAGCATCTCTGGGATTTGAAATAATGCTGATAGCTACTTAGAAAACACAGCAGACCATATGTGTGTTGGAAATTACATAAAAAAAGAGATCAATCTGCTCTCAAATCCAAAGAAAAAACTGTGTCATCCCAAATGTTTGAATCACCTTAATCCTGATAATACCCTGATAGGTCAAGGGGGCTCAAGGAACTTTCTATAACCCTAGGGAAAAACAAAGAAGGCCATCAAGATCTACCAAACCTAAATAAACATCAGCGAGCAAATAAACACAACTGATTCCTATAAAGGTCAAGTGCTTAGATCTGTACCGGAAACATGACCAAGCCGTAATCCGACATCTCAAGCTTTGCCAAAGCTTCCATAGCCATGCTCCCAATAAATAGAAATGCCAGCGCTGGACACAAAGCTGTCTTCGTGAGAGGCTCTTTTTCATCACTGCAACGTGCAAGAGAAATAGTTTACATGCTAGCCATCAGGGATGAAAGCAATGTAGGCAGGTACAGTAGAAGAAAACAGGGAGAGATACAGATAGCGAGTGAGGCAGAGATGGAAACAGAGGGAGAGCGGGGGGCTGACGGTATGTGCGTATAATCCTGGATGTATTAAACTCCAGGGTGTGCTGCTGGATTTTTATGTTAATAATTTGCTCCAGCGCATGGCAGGCAAACGGGTTGTGGATGCTGCCTTCTTTAAATGAGGTCATTTACTATACCAGCAGGACTTAACACAACCTGAGATCCTGTCTGCAGTCTCTGAATGCCATTTATTTGTCCCTCTGGACTTACAGAAAAATCCATTTTAATTCATACTATATAACTACCACAGCAAAAAGGATGCAAGTCCATTTTGTTCTTTTTTTGAACATATTTTCCTCAACGTGTTACTCTTACTTTCCATAAGGACAAATGCCCACAGCCACGGAGTACATCCTGGTTCACTGAGTCTTTCACCTCATAATAATCTTTGCCTCATCAAATCACATCAAAGTTATTTCCCCCATGATGTAGCAATTTGTCATTGCAGTTTCAGTTGACTGCATTGTAAATGCCCTAAATCCAACTAAAGTTTACTTCTCTTTTTTGTAACGTAATCAATTCACAACTTGAAAGGCTGCTTTCGATTACATTGTGTTCAACCTGATTTTCACTACAGTTCTAATAACAGATCATTTAATAATGGAACCTTGTATCTGAAGAAACTAGGGGAGCTTTAAACAATTATGAGTGTTTTCTTTGCATGTCACTGCCTTTGAACCTGAAAGGAAAAACTGTAGAATAATGCTGCACCTTAAACTGTGAGCTAGCAGAATTCGTTAAGCGTCTTATGCATAAAGCAGTTTGTTGTTTAGGAGTTTACTTTGATCTCTAGCAGTGTCACAGACACACACACAAACACACACACACACACACACACACACACACACACACACACACACACACACACACACACACACACACACACACACACACACACACACACACACACACACAAATATAATAAAGAATAACCAACTGAAAATACTCCATGAACCAAAACTCTTTGAAGTAGGCATATATAAACAATTGAATCCCACATCAGTACAGTCTTCTGGGGTCTTAAATATAAAAGACTGTTTATTCTTTAAAGCCGCTTTAAGAAATGTTACTATTTCTCACAAAGAGACTTTTTCTCACATGATGCAAAACTTCATGAAAGGATTATTTAAATAACATGATCTTAGTAAAACACTCGGGTCAATTATGTGTTCTTAAAAACACTGCATCACTTTTCAGTTCAATTATTCAATTCTAAAATGCCTGCTTTTTCAGAAAACAGGGGAATCGGTTTGATCCAGTTCATTGAGTTGCAGGTGTAGCCTTTGCATTTCTACAAAGTCAGTCTCCAGTTTTGTTTCTGAGTCTTGCGTCATTCGGTGTCACCTTATGTCAGCTGAGATATTAGGTTCGTCTAGTCGGTGTACACTTCGAGCAGTGACTGGAAGAAAATATCTTGATATAAACCAGGAACCATAAAGGCGACTTTCAACTAGTTTTTTTGGTTGCATGATTTTCAAGACCACGCTATAAGCCACCAAAGGATGCACATTGTTCAGTGATTTCATTCAAAAACACATTGGAGGAATCAAATGGCCCGAGTGGTGAGTTCACAAACACTCGCAGCTAACAATTTTTGTATTTGACTTCAGTTTCTTTTAAAAATGTAGTTTTTTGTCGGACATATATATTTATATATTGGAATAGTTCTATTATAATGTTTTGAATCAGCTGTTACATTGATGTCTTCTTCAATAACCAGAATCACACCATTTTATGAATCCCGGTGGAAATTGGTTTTGTGACAGTTAGATTTAAATAAAACTTCGGTACAGTTAGGCTTTACATATTTTGGGAAGTATTTTTTTTCTTTCTCTACTCATTGATTAGATTAAATTGGTTTGAACTGTTTATTGTCATTTTAAAGTGTTTTCCAGCTAATATTCCCTGATCCATCTTCTTGATTTTGAGCTGCCAATGTCTTTAGTATTTAGTTATAAACCTTGTTTTTTAGCTTTCAATATGATCTTAAAACATGCTGTTGTGTTTCTTTTCAAGATATCTGTCTTTAGGTAGACCCAATATAGGTCAAATCTTAAATACACTCATTGTATCCTACAATGTTGGTCATATGTGCTTAATAAAACTACCCACTCTCATATAAGCTAACATAGGAGATCAAAAGAGGTTGATTTCTAAAGGATGCCCCATGAAAGTTTCTTTGGCGTGTTCCCAAAAGATAGCAGTATCTAGATACTTGTCTTCTGTTCTTGCCTCTGTTACTTAAAGTGCATTAATTGCCCTAAAATCTGAACATCTGACTAGCATCTCCAGACTACAAGCAAGGACATTTTGACCAGAATAAGGTCCACTTCTGGATTGTTCCTCCTACAAAAAAACAACAATTTCTCTTAAAATAAAACTTTATGGATGGGTGAATCCTATGCTGGTACATTGTGGCCGAGAATCAGTGTTTATAAATTCATCACTTGCATATCTGACAAACAAAAAGCCTGCATACAAGGGACACTTTGGGACAGCTAAGAAAATAACTATGCGTTTTGATATTATGCAGAATAATATCCTGCCAGAAATCCCACTAAACACTCGTTTATGTACAGTGGATAGTCAGTCAAACAAACTGGCAACAGTTTAGTAAATCTGTGTGTCAATAGTTATTTACAATTTTCCAGAGACAGTTTTTCAAATAATTTTTGCCTTAGCTTTTTCATCATACATTTCAAAACATCTGTGATGAATTTTCTCTTTGCCTTGAATCTGTTCCATTTGTTTGTAACAGTTTTTTTCCTTGCTCTGCCGTTATGATTTATTCGGGAATTTGCGCCTGTTTGTTACCTAAAGCAAGAACAACTCTGAAAGATAAAAGCTCTACTTCAAAGTCAGTTCATCTGAGTTCAACCCTATTCATTCTTCTGTCTGCAGGACAGCCTCTCCCTGTTGCTCCTCTCGAATTCACAAATGACAGGAAGCAGTCTGAAATATCATTACCACTATCTTTCAGGTAAATACTGTTTGACATCTTGAAAGTGGACCTAGCCTTTCTCCTTGTGTCCATGATATGGTTCTGAAAATAGCTTTGCAGAATGTTTACACATATTGACATGTCTGTAGCTTGTGCTGCATAATGTAAGCACTCTTTCCCACTGCTGGGATCATTTCTGTGATTTATAGATGTCATTTTCCCTTATCTATCAAATTCAGGAACTCTCGAAGCATGCACTCGAGCCAGTGGATGTACATAGTCTTTCCTTCTCCAGATATACAAGTAACTGTTAATGTGTGTATGGAAGCTTATCACGTAAATAGACCAACCAAATATAAAATAATATGCACAGTTTTTTTTAGTTGCAGAGAGTAGGAGTATTCTGAAATATTTAAGCTTGTTTTACTGTGTTTACATTTTGGTGGAAAGAGGCTCTGGTGAAAATACTGTAATCCCAGTGTCACCTCATCTACAGCCGCTGTTCTTTAGTTGGCTACTAGCAAGACACAACGATACTGCCAAATGGTTAGATTAATGGAAGAGAAAAACGTGTTAGCTAGCTTTTTCGAAGAAAACGTCATGCATGAGATGACCCCACATTAGCAAAAGCGTGTGGTGAGGAAATATGACCCTGAATACATAATGTGGACTCATAATTGCAGGCAGCGATCGGTGAGGGTAAGCATAGCATTTATTTTGGTCGTTACAGCTAACAGTGGTATAACAAATCTACAGGTTACTCTACTACTTAATTGTCTTGGGTTGGTCCTGAATGTTGGTCAGAAATAAGCCTTTAGTTACAAAAGGTGAAGAACCCATTGTCTACAGTATGTTGAGCCTATGATTAAGATAACCCTCTATTAATCCTCCCGCCCCGTGCCTGTTATCCAATCAAATCAAATGTGTTTATCCAGCCAATTAGCCTGTTTGAATGGTCCACAATTATAAACAATACAATCAATTGAATATCTTGTTGATTGTTGGTTGAAATGATTCAAGTATAGAACCTCTGGTGTTGTGTCAAATTGTCACTTGCATTGTTAAACATGCATCTCCTAAACAACAGTCAACTTTAAACCAGGTAGAGGAAAGAAGATTCATATAAGTAGCCAAAAATTGGCCTAATGATAGCACTTATATACACATGAATGCAGAGCAAGGTGATATTTCACAATGGAAATGAACAGAAGTGAACCAGATGGATATAAGTCAAGCCTGTATGATTTCTTGGATTTATAACACATTTTCTTTCTATAATATAGCAGGAAAGTGCTTACATTAGTGTAAATGTAAAAAGATGAGCGCTGTCTCACCTATATAAAGTACAGCCGTTTGAGAGCAAATGAGGTTTGCTCCCTTCGTGCAGTGGGATCTAGTACCCCCCCTCGCCAAGTTATTCAGTAAATGGAAAGAAGAAAGCTCTGCCAAGTGCAGTGGAAAAGAGAGAGCTCATTTTAAAGTGTACTATAATCAAGGTTTGCATGTTTGCATTCTCCCATCAATATCTGACAATTGGACGCGTTTTATTTGTACTATATCTGGTGATGTTAATTACTCTCCATCCACTTTCCCTAGTTAAATATTAGGAGTTGGACCAGTGAGCTGCACTGCCAGTTCAAATGCCTAACCAAAGCACAGGTCTTGAATGGTGGACTGTAAATAATGAATGCCAGTGTACTGTTGTGTCTATATCATACATGAGAAAGCTTTTATGCAGTCAAGAAGTAAAGTCTTGAAAATCAATGTACCATAGCCCTGAAGTCCCTCACCTGTTTATTTTAACAATGTCATACATGAGCCTTTGAACTCATAGCACACACAAGCTGTGCTTTTTAAGTCAAGTGAGGACAAAAGAGCCATACATGTGTTGAAGCAGACAAGCCAGCTTTAGTTCAGTACGTAGATAACTCCCTTTCTGTACGTTGTGTCTCTATGACATTTTTCAAAACAGCCACAGCTAGTGTTACAATCTGTTTGTGTGCTATTCAGCCGTTTCAAATAACCAACAAATCCTTCGCAGGGTGCTTTTATCCTCATCTTGATTTGCACTTTTCCATACAAACTCACAGACCTTTTTGCCCAGTTTGGAATAATAACATAGGGGAGGCTACTACAATAGGTCTAGGTGTTGCAATGGGTTATATTTGGGAGTATGCATATCTTCAAGTAGGCAAGAACAATTGCATCTTTTACACCACACGTTTTTTTGGACAAATTTCAAGATGATTATGTCCAAACACATCTCTGATCAAAGCTACTTTAACATCCACTGATCGTGGAAGGAAGTAGTCTTTTCGTTCAATACTTTCAATGACTCAGTACTAAATGTTTTACATCACCATTCAAGTCGTAACTCTCAATCTCCTTCACCCTTCTTCCCAAGGATGAGGTTTGTTGTTGCTCATTTCAGTCACTTCCTGATTTTTTTTTTCTTTCCAGATCTTCTCTTTTCAGGGTTGCTGTCATGTTTCTCTTTTCCCTCCCATCACTCTGCCTCAAAAAAACACTCATTGTGTGAATTATTCTGCCTCAAGACCTTGGTAGTCCATTAAGTAGTTTCTCACTCTGTTCTGAATTGTATTTTTGTCAGGCCTTTCAGTGTTGCTGCGTCACTGGTTTCTTTTTACAACACCTTCACAAGGCTTAACTATTGATAATATTTCAGAGTTTTCTTAATCTATTTTAAATGGTAGAATACAGAATGTAGAAATTAAGCTAAGCACATTTATGTACTCTAAAGTACACAATTAAGGAACTCCTCAAAGAACCATTGTACAATCGAACCTTCTGCACTTTGAAATGTATTCATGCAAATATATAATTGATGTTGATGATGTATGTGAGGCTATTTTTTTCCAGAGAAATCCTGTTGCCATGGTCATATCCAATTAGGTCAATTATTTGTCTGCAACTCACACTACACAGGTTAATCTCCATTGAACTGCAATCTATTTCATAATTAATCCATTGCATTGAATGGAATTACAATATCTTACAGCCGCATTCAAATTCAGCAGATGTCTGAGACAAATAAATGCAGCTAATCCTCATGAATAAACTGCAAAATATAATTTGTCTGGTAATTGATTGAAAATGTATCGATTTAAAATGATTATATTGGTAAAATAGTTGCTGATTATCATTAGTCAATAGAATCAATTATTTGACTCACTCTTAGAGCTCTGTTTATTGATGTCTAACATATTGGGGAACAGCTGGTTGTGTTATTCAGCTAAGTACTTAAACAAATAAAAGGATAGTAAGAAATCAATTTTAAGGGCAACTAATCTGCTTTATCCCCGATTGTATATTGATGTCTTCATTATTTAGTAGTCTGGGTAACATTACTTTAATATATCCAATATCCATAAAGGCATTGGTCTCCATACCCAGTGTTTGTCAGACTACATATTGAGGATGTGGTCTGTAAGAGTGTTACCATTCATCCACCAGTTATTAAAACCCTTTTGATTTGTGTTTGTTTATAATTCTGTACCGTTAATCATTTTCCATCAGGATGATTCTCTTGCTTTATTCTTTGTCGTAAGAAGATTTGCTTGTTTTTAAACAATTCATTTCGGAGCAATCATTTTTGGAATAATTCATTTGTAAATTCAATCAAATGCCTCATTAGCAGAAAATAAACAAAGAAATGACCCAGAGAATAACGTTTCAGAAATATATTAAAACTTTGATTCGCAATCAGATCAACATCCTATAATTCGATGCATCAAAAACTATGTGAAAGAAGATGACATATGATGTAGCAGACTGAAAAAGTCATGTGAGTCGGCAGCTAAATAACATGCAAATTGAAAGGCAGCAGTGGATTGCACTCTGAGGAGTTATTTGCCCTGTGGAGAGTGCCGCTGGCAGTCAGTGTGCTCGCATGCACGGCGGCTGAGTGAGTATGAAACCATTTGGCCTGCTGCCTCAAGTTCCAAACATTCAGACCCTCTGATGGACTACTCTTCTGTGAGTGCTTTGCGTCCACTTTGAATAAATTAGCTAGAATTTTCTTTGTACACTCTGACTTCATGAATGCTCCAACTTGGCAGCAATGTTTCCTCCTGTTTCTTGGAGGGCCAATCTTTTGAAAAAACATCTCCTTCTGAAGACTAGATGAGATTCAAGTTTGAACTCACCCTGAGCATCTCATTTGAGGATTAACATAAAATTATTGTCCGACAATAACACTTTCTGAAGAGCTTTTCTTGGCAATTTGGATCTACCTTTCTTTCTTGTACCATAAAACTCTTAATTTCCCTACACCGTTTAAATAAAGCAGTATTATTATTATTATCTAGCATGCTTCATCAGACAGATATGTATTGAGCTAACAGCTGGAAACTTCTCAAAAAATAAAACCACAAAATAGCAACTTCCTCCTCAACATGCTCTATAATCCCTCCTTGTTAAACCTTTTTAAAATTACAAAGGTGAGCAAATGTTAATAGAGGGCACACACACACACACACACACACACACACACACACACACACACACACACACACACACACACACTTGCACACACACAGTGACAAAACCATAAAAAGCAATCATTGGAATTTTGAGCGGTATTCATCTTTCTTTTTTTTTTAATAATAATCAGCTATCTTTGGACACACAACCTTATTAGGCTTTGTATTACTAGCAAGTCACTGTATTTTCATAGGTGTATATCAAAAGTAGCCAAACCACTTATCTATAATGAGATATATGAAAGGAAAATGACACTATCCTATGGCTTACATAATCAAACATGATTACAATACCATACAATATTTGTATCAACTCAGTAGGAATCATCATGTTTTATTTGCATTTTCTGCAAATAGTGTTAATTAAAAGCAACATGCTCTTCCCCCTCAACCATAATTATTGAGGAGCTCTTAAATGAGTCCCTGTTAAGGCGTCATTTCATGGTCAGAAACCTGACTATGATACTATGACCGAGGTGTGAGGGGGCTTGTTTGTACTCGTTTGTTCAGCAAAATGAAAGCTAATAACAAATTGCAAGGTACACGTTTTTCTTTCAATAGAATGAGCAACTCATTGGGGCGTGAAATCATTATGAAACTGTGGCATATGGAGGGATGGCAGGCGACGGCGGAGGACTGCACTCACTCAGTCTTCATCTGAATGAAACTCAAAAGTCCAATCACAGTGTAATCAATAGACAATCAATGTTGTTTTTTTTGCTGTGATTGTGAACGGTGGTTAAAAAGGCATCTGTTGCCTGAAAGCACTTCAAATTGGGGAGAGGTTAGACGGATATCAGATCTCCTTCTGGTGATGGCAAGTGAGAAATTTGGGACTGACAGATTATGCGACTCAAAGTTTACACAAAACACTCACCATTGTGTGATTCTAGTGTACCAGTTTGACATTTAGTATATTATCATAACTCTATGCAGAGGATTTATTGTATATTCATCATGCCTTTTTTATTAAAGCACTATCAGGTTATCTATTTATAAAATTTGAAATATAAATACTAGCTAATTTCATCTGCTTTTGTTCTATCTTTAAGTAGTAAAACAGTAGACTTTTCTGTTGCCTCTGCCTTTCCTTAAATAAATGAATTATACATTCCTTAGATGACACTCTAACTGTTATTCTTGTATTTTATACCTGTCTTATTTTTTCACTTGTTTGAAATTTATATTTCTCTTGGCTCTGTAATGACTTTTTTAATTGTTTTTTAATGTGCTTTTGTGCTGAGTTTCTTTTGCACTTTGTCTCAATGTTTCCGATGTTTTATGTAGAGCACTTTGAACGTCTTTGTTGCAGAACTATGCCTGTATAAATAGACTTGTGTTGCCTTCAAACTACAATACAATTCAAACTGTATCATTATTTGCCAAGAAAGTCTAAGAGAAGCAGCACTTTAAATTCATGTCAAGTCATGACGAAAGGTCTATTTGTCATAAAGATATCTTTATTTTCTCACCCACACATATAATGATTTACCAAAAACAAAACAAACACACTACAAAAAATCAAAGAGACACGACAAGTCTTTTGTCTGATGTCTAAAGTTTTCTTGGATATCATTAAATGCCTTTCTCTCTTTTTTCCAGAAACTGGGCACCAGAACAGACACTAACACAAACTCCAACACAAAGTGCACATGGGTCTAGCCAAATCAATTTTGCATTTTTAGTGACAAAATGTGCAAATGCAATCATGGCACAACTGCTGCTGAACAATGTGGAAAGGATGCTGGAGCAGGATTAATGCATTTGTAGTAGCTGTTTCCCCAGAGGTTTTTTCGGCTTCTAGGCATTCTATAGAGTAAATATGGTAAAAGAGGTTCGATACTGTTTGTTTTTATACCAAAAAACAAAAATAGGTGACAAATATCATTGCTGCCATCTGTCCATTTCAAACCATGTAAACAGACAAATGTATACATGAACCACGTGACTGTGTGGCTACGGGATCAAATAGTCTCCTAATTATTTCTCTTAAGCGGCTTTGTTGTTGTTTGGTGATGTGTTTCTATAGTAGGTGTATATCATTGCTGTCCCTGAGAAACTGAAACATATTTTCCTCTAAATGGGTATTTTTCTTCTCCACTGGGCTGTAAAAAATCAAGCAGCTTGGCTTAAAAAAAAAAACTCTAACTAGTACATATGGGTTATATCATTTTTATGGCACTTAGCTATCGGGCAATATTTTCTTCAACTTGGTCAGCTCTTTAAAGAATTTCATGTCTTTGAAATCCTGGACACTTTCACATGTATCAGCACAATTGACCAATTCCTCCAGAGAGTAGGATACATTTACAAATAGTTTGAGAAAATAATAATATACAGAAATATCTCCCCCCTAACTCAAGTGCCGAAAAATACCTTTCTGAGACTATCCGCTGTTCCGGACAGTACTTTGAGTGAATCATGCAGCAGCGCCTTTAGACTTCAGAGCTGAGTGTTGAAGCTGAGAAGTGCATTTGGCCCATCTTCTTGTAGCCCCAAATGCCTTCAGCTAAAAGATTCATTTTGAACAGAAAAGTGCTGCACAGGGTTCACTGGGAAATAACCACACAACTTTCCTGGCTCATTCAGCCATTGGAGAGCTGACCCCCAGGAAACAGGCTGGAAAGATTTGGTTTATGGCTGTATTGGTGGGATGAGCTTTAGTTTATGCAGTCAATTTGTTGTCTATCAGTTTTGCCAGGGGAGAAGAGTAATAGTGTCATCATGGAGAATAATCAGTGGAGCGGAGCACATTAGAGAGGAAGTGTTATTGAGCAATGTGTTACCCTTTCTTGTTACTTCCTGGGAGAGCAATTACTGTGTTTGAGTAACCAATGATTGAGACAAGATGCGGTCACAGTGTGTGTAATTGATGAGCACTGTTGCATGCAAAACAAGGTGAATTTGCTTTTAAAGAGTTTGTTGTTTGTTGTTCTTAAAAAAAGTTGTACATTTTAAGTACACACTCCTGCTCCATGGTTTGCCTCGACTGGTGAGATACCTGAGCTGCAAAAACACATTTTGAAATCAAATAGCAGAGCAAGGTTGCTATCAGTGCTGCTGAAGAGTACCGTAACACAAATCCATCCATCCATGCAGGGCCTCCCTGCAGCTCGCTGCCAGGAGCCCTGCTCTCAGACACACACACAAACATGCCCACAGACACACACAGACAGTATATAACAGGCAATAAACCATTGATTCAAATGCTTAATATCATTTATACTGAGTCTAATGCCTTTGTATTATCTTACATCACTGAATGGCAGGATCCTTTGGGAGCTTGGGGGGGGCTTTTTACTTCATATTCTGACACAATGGTGATTACCCATTTATTTTCGGTCCGTATGAGGACAATGTTCTCTGAATTTGCATGCATTATCAAGCCACATGTGTCAAAATGCACTTAATGCAGTTTAGCACATACTCTTGTTATATGCAGAGAAGTTTAAAATCATTTCGTTAGGCGGCCAACTCTTATTTTAACTCAGACATGCATCCTATTTAAATCCCCCATCAATCAAGTGTTTTTCCAGTGGGTTTTGTTTTATTAAGATACAACTTTTAACATTTCTTTGTGCCTTTAATTTGTTAACCCGCAGCTGTATACAAATCCCCAGCCTTATTCCTCCAAAGCTCTTCAAATAAACCTCATTGATTCACTGATGTAGCTACGAACGTGTCCTGGGTCTCTGATTCATTTAAATCCTAAAGGTAGAAGTAAACTCTCAATTATTTCCCTGATACTCGGAGGTGGGAGATTCATTTCCAAAGGTGTGTGTGTGTGAGACACAGAACATTTAATAGCAGAACACTTCGTACCAGTTTCTTCCCAAAGCCCATACACTGTTGCTCAATATCTATCGCTTAACCACACACTTGCTACCCACACTATACTTTTATACCAACAAAAACATATGTAAGTTTATGGTTAGCACTTAAACTCAGCCTATGGCCCCCATGGCAACAGGCCTACAGCGAGCATCCAATCGTGCATCAGGCATTTTATGTTGTCTCTTTTTTTAAATTGTCACCAGTTTCAGACCATTGCTAGATTCAAATTAACACTCACTGGCTTAGTTTGGAGAAAGTTAGTTTGAGATTATAAACTGCAGCATAATTGAGGAGTCTTCAGTTTTCAGAGGTTCACAGAGCTCTGTTTGATCATCAAAGAAATGCCAAACAAGTTATCTGACCAGGCAGGTGCACAGACGTAGAGGATAAAAGATAACCTTGGAGGAACTATGAGCTATTCCTCAGCTAAAATCTGATAAAGATGATATAACAATGAGCACTGTGACGGAAGACTCTTTCAAAGACATATGAAATACACCAAAAAAGAGCAGTTCTTTATTTTCCTCTAAATGCTCATTGTTAGTTCTAAATACATCTTCAGTGGCAACACTAAGCTGAAGCAAAACTCCAACCTTTCTACTATCGGTAAGAAAATATACAAAATTGCAAATCCTTAACATTCAAGACGATGCAGGTTTAACGGGGCTAACACACGCACATATCACCAGGACTAGCTGGATGGTATTGGTGTTGATAGTTGGGACATTAAACCTGTATGACAGTGAGAGCTTTACATTGTGGTTAAAATGCATATCCGGTGTTGGAGCTATATTTTGATGTATTCTATTTAATAGTTGACGTTATTTTTCTTGCAGTTTGCTTTTGTAAATGTATTTTCATTTAGTGTTATTAAGTTAATTAATAGTAGTTCTATGCTTTTATTTTGAAGGCATGTTTTGGCATTGGGGGATTTGGGCACTTGATGTAATTGTATATTGGACACAGGTGGTAGATAGAATAGATAGAATCGGAGGATGAAACCCTCTTTATTAGTCACATACATGCACACAGCAGAGCACACACAGTGAAATTGGTCCTCTGCATTTAACCCATCCTAGTACTAGGAGCAGTGGGCAGCTATTGGGCAGCGCCCGGGGAGCAATGGGGAGGGGGGATTGGAGGTGTCCGGTGCCTTGCTCAAGGGCACCACAGCAGGGCCTAGGAGGAGAACTGGGACATATTTCATATTCCATATTTCAAGTCTGTTCGGGGACTTGAACCGGCGACCCTACGATTCCCAGTCCAAGCCCCTACTGCTGGACGCAGGTGTTGGTGACGAGCATATGTTTTTTACCAGTAGAAACACAGCAGGAGAGGCCACCGGGGAAACCTTGTTCATTGTGATTGTATTATTGGAATACGACAAATTAGATGAACAAACCTGATATTCCTGCCTTTATTTCTTTGATTAGCCCCCACATCCGGTCTCCGATCTTATTCGTGCTTTGCTATTGACATGTTACACAACAACAACAAAAAACTAGTAGAGGTTGCGACAACTGAATTTTTGAACAATGACTGAAAGGTCTGAAGGTCGTGTATTTCCACAGTTTAGAACATTGAGGGCGTATCTGCTTTGTGTGTGTGGAAATGAAAAGAGACCATGGGGTTGGAGTTTTCATTGACCTTTTCTCTCCTGCCTCCTACCCTGTTGCAGGACAGGGTAGCTGTGGATAAATATAGGCAGCTTCTTTTCAATTACAAAACAACCAAATATGTTTTCTTCAGTGCTTCAGAAGTGAGACTCTTTTGCTTGCACCACTGTTTGTTTCTTTTGCACTGCTTGTCTGATGCTGTGGCTCCACAGGTAGCCAGTGACATTTCCAAAACTGGATAAGGGTGTGTGTGTGTGTGTGTGTGTGTGTGTGTGTGTGTGTGTGTGTGTGTGTGTGTGTGTGTGTGTGTGTGTGTGTGTGTGTGTGTGTGTGTGTGTGTGTGTGTGTGTGTGTGTGTGTGTGTGTGTGTGTGTGTGTGCATTCAAAAGTATCCCTGTTTTTTAAAGTGGACTCCACCTATAATCTGTTTTTTGATTTTTAGATATATCAAAATTAAGTAATTCTAAGCGAATAAGGTCTCTATATATAGTTTCTCTTCACACCAACATAGCTGCCATGTTCTAATATATACTGTATAAGGAATCTTTAAGGAGTACATACATGAATAAAAAAGATTGAGTGTGATCATCTGTGTCTTCAGTTTGTCAGCTGATGTGCGTTTTCTCACGTGTCAGATACGAGATCATGACACATCACGAGTTGTTTATGTGAAGGTTCACAATTAATGATTCTGTTGTTATTCAGTTTGAATGGAAAAACACCATTCAAGTATGTGCCGAAGTGAAAAGCAATTCAGCATTAAGATGAAACCCTGAGCTGTACATGCTAATGGCTTTTAGGTCAGTAGAGCCACACAGTGAGCAGAAGGTCAAGGGCTTGAATCCCAGAGGAGAGATGAAACGGCTACAAGCAGAAAACCTATTTGCACAGCACTAAACTGTAGCAGCTCTAGTTAAACTGAGGTGTACAGAGTGCAGAAAAAGAGCGGAGTTAGCAGGTAACAAACTGCTCCACTAAACCCAAATAGATGGCAGTTATACAAGGGGAAAATGATCTGCCTTCAAGCTCAGAGTAAGAGGTAATATATTGGTTTTCATTAGTATTTTTCGGAACAACTTTTTCACTACACTGTTAATTTTAACACAAATCATTCCAGGGGACAGTTTCAGCTTCTCCCCATTGTCCCTTTTACAGCAAGTAATGCAAAATGACAAAATGGTCCATGGTAAAAGATTTAAATGGGCTTATTCATCACCCATTCAATGAGAATTAAAGAGGTGAATTAGACTCACAAGTGTTCTTGAATATTCCAAGAAAAAGAATGCATTTATGCTTATTAATAGTAGTCAGAACATGATTTCCTGAGGCCACAGAATAAATTATCTAACGTAAAACTCAGATTGGAAAAGATGCCTAAGTGCCCAGATATACAATAAGTGGTCATTGAACTGTCAAAAGGCACAATACCAAGTCAGATTGCATTTACAGCACTAATGAATTATTAGAGTTGCCGTCGGTGCCAGAATTAGTTTGCTTTAAGAGTTTGAGATAAGCTAAAGCAAAAGGATAATAGAAGGGAAAGGGATTGCATAAGAGTAGCCAATGGGCCCCGGTGCCCCATTTTTTTTCTGTAGCCATCATCAATCAAACACAGAAAATGAAGTAAATATGTGTTTAGTGCTCTGCTTCTCCCACAGTGTGTTTTATTAAATAAACTAGGGACAGTGAATTATATTACTTACATTGCAGCCCACAAGATATACTTTTGGATGCAAAGAGACAATGAACAGTAACTTTACTGTAAGTGCTTGAGTAAAGATACGTTTGAAACCTGTTGTATCCATGTTACCATATCCCTAAGCTGTATGTCATGAATCATTGCTTGATTTGCAAAAATGTCTCACAAAAGACATGAACTGAACGCACAAGGCAGCATCTGGATTACTTGGTCCAATAGTGGTCTTATTAAACGTTATTTAGAATTTGAACAACAAAGGTCCTTTTTTCTATTAGTAGTCTAAGCTTTCCTTGAGCTTCAGGATGGCAGAATTTATCTGGATAAACATTTAAATTCATGAAGCAAAAGAGTAGGTTTGGCTGTGAAATTGATCTGAACCTCACACGGACTGTTTCATGTTGCAAAGCAACACCGTAATGTTTACTAATATATCCTTAGCTTGTCTGTTTGAATAGTGCATGAAATGACATTTAGAAAAATGCCCTTTACTCTGTCCGACTCATTATAGGTAAGGCTAGCGGTGAGAAATGGCTTTGAATTATGTAAAGTAGAGCTGTGTGACAGAAGTTGAGCTGAAAAGTCCAAACCTTTGGCATTACCGCTCAGCAAACTTGTGTGAAGGCGTGGATGGAAATAGATTTATAGTTTACTTGTGAACAGGTTATGTGAGTGGAACATTAATATAAATATAAGAAAGAATGAAAAATGCAACACTAACATCTACTTTTGCCAAGAAATTGATTAGGTAGACAGTGCAATGGTACAAAGCGGTTCAGTTTTGACTGTATGAACTTGGCAAACAGTGCTAGTCTTGCATATATCTGTTTTATTAGACATCTTGGTTGAATAATCGATTCTGATTGGTCAATCTGGACATTCAACAGTCTGTTTTTCCTGTATAGTGGACCGTTGCTAAGGATGCACATATCATCGGACCTTATTGACAGATGATTGATTACTTTTCTGTCTTAACTAAACCTTTATCACTGCCAACTCTTCGCAGCGCCTTTTACCTGTGAACACTTCTGATCTGAGTTTACCTTTCTAATCTTTTCCATGTACTTGGAAGCCTGCCTGGCTTTTACCTGTTTCCTCAGGTATCTTTGTACAGCGAACACTGTTACCTGTGCCCGAGATGGCACGGCAGTGAGCAGTAACGATCCCTGCTCATGGAATTTTTTTCCCCCAGAAATCATTGCCAAAACTGCAAATACAGCCCAAGGCAGTTAGGCCTAATTAAAGCCAATAACCTATACGGTTTGATCACAAACTTCAATTCCAACTGTGAGAGTGCAGCCTCCCTGCTTCTTTTTCAGTTAGGTTCATTTGAACTGATGGACTAGACAGCCTGCTTCTTCTCTTTTCTTTTCCTTTCTAGCCTCCAACTGAACCACATTAGCATCTACTATATATACCTTTAATGTGTAAATGAGTCCTACTGAAGAACGTGTGCCTGTCACTTATGATTAGATGTTTACAGGGTTGCATTTATAACTGGATTGGCATTTGTTAATTCTAAATCGTCTGGGTGTTTCTTTGACTTCCAGCTAACTTGTCAAAGAAAAAAACAGGTGTTATTAATAACATTAACGATGGCTCTGTTCTATTGAAGTGTCCCAGTAAACCATGACTGTGTGACGGGGAGCCAGCATACACAACACCAGGAGCCATAAACTGAAACAGCAAAATGAAATTCAGCCATCATTAATTTTATTATTCACACCTGTGACCGTCCTCTGAGAAACTCCTATTGGACCATAATTCTGAAATATTCTAGGCTGTATTATTATTTGACAGCGTGTCATGTGGTCAAAGTGTGGAGATATAGTTTGTCTACATGGGAGGATTTTATGGGTTTTACTCCTCTCTGCTCCTTTTCTGGTGCTAGGGAGAGCAGATGTTCTGAGGTTTTCAACCAATCGGTTGCACCGTTTGAGCCGTGGAGAAACAGTCATCTTCGGAGACACCATGTTGTCAGAGAAGCGAACATTGTTCATTGTTGTGATTCATTCTCAATACTCACGTGTCACTTTAAATAGGCCGCAAACACCATGTGATTGCGTGTCAGACCACAGG
Organism: Eleginops maclovinus; assembly: GCF_036324505.1. NCBI lineage: Eukaryota > Metazoa > Chordata > Actinopteri > Perciformes > Eleginopidae > Eleginops > Eleginops maclovinus. Next base: position 17,688,380 of record NC_086371.1, read on the forward strand.
AACACAAATAACTTGATGTGTTTGCACACCACATTGAGTGAGACCTGATCTGTAGACTTGACTGCAGACACGAACACAGATTCACCTCGCTGAATTTCTGGAATGAAAAAATACAAATATATGTGAGTTTACTTTTGAACCAGTGTTGTGATTTTACACGAGTAACACAGGTCTTTTTCATAGTGTTAATGAAGATACAGGCACCATACATAATCACACATGTAGTTTCAGAATCAGATAATTAACATAAATACATCATAAATAAAATACCTTGTTCCATTGCTTGCTGTTTAAATCCACCCAAGGTTCAGATCAGTCTGACAGTAATTGATATTACCCTGACAACCCCTTATGATCCTGCTTATAGTGTAGCATGTTAGCTGTATGCTAGCAAATGTTAGCTTCTCATACTGACAGGACAAGTTGCTAAACAGGCTCCAATAAAGAACTTTTGAGGTGATTATCCACGAAGAATGACACGTTTAACATGTAATTGGGAGATTTCATCAACTGTGTTGCCCGGCTGTCTGTCATTTACATTTTTAACCAGCAGTGACTACTAATGAGCTACCTGTCTGAAACTGATGTAAAACAATGTTGTCTTCTCAGAGGAAAACTTACCACCCTGTTGGGCTTTTTCAGTTGTTTGGTGTCTCTTCCTCAATTAAGGTGTCTTTAAGAGGGCCAAGTGTAAACAGTGCCGACACTGGCATACAGCCATTAACATATTAACAGGACAGCCCAGGTTTCTTCTTAGCTTTTTCCAAATAAACTATAATTAGATGCAGCCTTTGAGGAGTCCACTGATAATATTTCCCCTTTTGCATCTTGTTGTTGTTATGTGATATAATTGTTAAAACATTCAACATAAAATTGGAGTAATTTCTATATTTTATTTTGGTATCTAGGTCTCGTCCAGCACATGGCCATGTTGTTACCTCTATAGTAAAGTTAACTTTTAGAGCAGTCAGTCTCCAGCTTGAATAAAAAGTGGATGTGTTGAGTGCAGGGAGTAAACATTTTTTTGTGGTGAACCAAGAGTGAAAGCTTGTGTCAGACAGAGGATCAGCATGTATCTATACTAAGGCACATTTACCTAGCATGTGACATTCTTTAACAAGGTTTAGATGGTTCTTTTTTTGTGCTGTGCCGCCCACAAGGCATGACTGAACACAAGTACAGTATGATTTCTCTTCCTCTCTCTTGTTCCCTGTCTCCGCATCCTTCCCCGCGGTTTGAAACTCCTTACCTCATATAAACCCAGCCGGTGGTAGGGACGCAGAGCGGCAGTCTGCGGTGGGACTGGCTGTGTACCCTGGTTTGAAGTGGAGATGAGCAACCGATCGCTGCATGGAGCCTGCTTATACCTCTTAAACCCTATAACAGCGCCAGGAAGGATGTAGAGCTGCTGAGATGTGACAGAAAACTCTCCACTGACAAGTTTGCATTTTCTTCACGGCACACACAAGTTTCATACTGATATAATGCGTCAAGTAGACCTAGTAGTCCTTTCTGTGTAGACATAAATGTGTGATTTTACTTTGAGGCTTTTCTTTTGAGCTTCTAATGGGGGGATTATAAACAACGTGCTTTTAATAAAACAACACAGGCAGGAGTTAACAAAAGAGCTCTCTCTTACTGTTGGTAAACACAGTGTGAATGAAAGATGATCTGCCCTCGGCTGCAAAATGTGTCTCATTCCAACCATGCACATATCAGTGTGGTTGCAAATTATCCTCTGAACAAACATTCATCAAAAGTCTTGGATTACCTTTTTCATGGCATCCACTGAGACAAGCAACTTTGTTTTATAAATAGACCAGTTAAAACATAAAATCAATATTTTGATACAACACTTTCATATTGTGCTGCAACTGTACTTTACAGTTATATAGTTAACATAGTGAATAGGATGTAAATGTTGCAGGTAGTAAACCTGAAGTAAATAAGTAAAATAATAGGTACTGTGTGTTAACTCTATTCTTATGCATAATAGTTTCATAGTTGTTTCCCAAAAAACAGGACGATTCATTCACTACAGAATCATCCCTACAGGTTTTTTCATAAAAAGATGTTATGTCTTTTGGCAGCAAGCTTTATTTTTTGTTAATGAGTTGGTTTTGGTTGTGTGGCGGACTCAACAGTGGCCATGCTGTGATGGCAGACCTCCTTTAAAGCTTTATTCCACTTATCCATAACGATTATAAACTGCTTAGAAAAGAAACCCCGCAGTTTATTCATGTTCCTTTCATTAAATAGCGTTGTATTTTTTACAGCATATCAGACAATTGTTATATCTGTAGTAATAGTAAATGAACTTAAACATGCTGTAAGCAAAGCCAAAATATATATCCAGAACATTTACGAGCCTGGAATAACAGGCAAAATGGTTTGCGGCGGGCTGTATGAGGTCATGCTAAATTGTGATTTCTTTCATATTCAGGCTGAAACCGAATATAAAGCCACTTGTGTGCCTTTTATTTTTTGGATATAGCCAGGGTAAATTTAAGGCTACCATGGGACCTAAGGCGATGTGTGTGCAGCTGAACCAATGTAATATTTTGCCTTTCTTTTCAGTGAACTCGCTTTACACAGGCAGGGAGGGAGAGTGTGTGCACTGACCGTTCCCAAATTTCCTCTGTAGTGGAGTATAAAGTGCAGACCCTCCGGTGAGGCTGGTGCTCTGCTATACCTGTGAGCCAGACAACCATGTTAAACCTGCTGAACTCTCACTTTAGTTAACCACTCATCAAAATTGTTTTCCCTGTTGCAATGATACTTGAGCAATTTGCAGAAAAAGGTTAAGAAGTAAAATGTCAGGGCTATTTTTTAGACTTTTTTGGAAATGCGTCATGCATTAACCTTAAAAGTTCAACAACTTTATTACACCTTTTTGTCTGATGCCCTGTACTGATCCCTACTGGTGTGGTCCCGTCACTTTATACCTTGCAGCACTCAGAAGAGATACATTAAATGTGTTAGGGCAAGAACGACGACTATGTTTTAGCCTGCAAACCATTGAGAAGTCGTGGCTGTAGAGAGTCTACACTTTGTTCAATGTTTAATTGGTATGCTTTAAAATACTGCTAAACCAAAGTCACGTTAGTCAGAAAACCAACACACAAAGGTCCTATCGTTGACCCTTCTCCAGCTATGTTGGTTGAAAACATACACAAAGGTCTTTAAAATCCCCTGGTTTGCTATGGACACAATGTGAGCTATATATCTGGTGCAAAGAATGAGGGCAACACAACACCTTTAGTCTTTTGCTTTATTTGTGTTATGTATTTTAAAATAGTGCTTTGGATAGGTTAAGACTTTAGCTCTATCCTTCCACAACCCTTTGCACACCAACAACAGTAATCAGGATATAACCAAGCAAGGTTTGACGAGCTGTCGATATCACGAGTCAGCAAAGTGAAAAGGCTTGGTCATACCATAATTTCTTCAAAAGCATTTGGAATTTCAAATTCAGCTGGCACAATCGATACATATGCCTCCAATGGCATGGCAATCAATTTCTGCCCTGCCTCTTTGTTACAGGCTGTGGCGCCCTATGCAAGACTTCAGTAGTCAGGCACCATGAACACAAAGCATCAATATGACACATAATGATTTTCAATTAACTGTGAAAGCCAAAACCTTACTTAGCCTGCTGCCACAGCGACCCAGGCCCTGATAAGTGGCTTATGATGGATGGATGGATGGATGGATGGATGGATGGATGGATGGATGGATGGATGGGAAAACTGTGATGGTGATTATTTTAGCACAAAGATAGACATGTTCCTTAAAGATGATATGGTAGAGAACAATAAACATGCCAAAATGACAGGCAAGTCATGTGACACACCAGCAGCTGATTTGTTTGTCAATAAGGCCCAATTCCAAACCAAACCCTAGAGTGAACTCTGTCTGTAGTCTCTCTCGCAGCTGAATGAGGCTCACTTCTTCCAGGTGGAGGGTATAGATACAGCGGCAAGCTTTGGAACAAACTCCCTTCTCTGGCAGAAACAGGGATGCAGTAACTTTTCGTAACAATGGTTTCAAATCAGCATCTCTTGGACAAATTTGCAAACCTCTTTTGTTCTTAAAATATGATGTTTATAAGCTGCTCGGTTTTGCAACAGTCCCTGTAAATATACACACGTTCACTGTTTTCTACACTAGACACGGGTGCTGTATGTATTCCTAAGTAAAAGTAGTATCCTAAATGTTTGCAGGAACTGTTTGTACACAGCGTGTTTCATGACCGACACACTCAGCACTGAGTTCGGTCAGGTAGCGCCGGAGGTGAGGTCAGAACCAATGCAGACTCACTGTTGGAGGGATTGATAACCCACTACCCCTCCACACTTGTTGGTTTCGAACGGCACTTAATGTGGCAGACCCTCCATGAGAACGGAGTGGTAATGTGTAGTGTGTAGTGTGTAGTGTGTAGTGTGTAGTGTGTAGGGGGTGGTTTGGAATTGGGCACAAGTTATAAAAAATTGACCTTTCTAGTAAAAGGTGAGATAGCATTTCTTTATCATGGAGTCAATGGGATTGAAGTTCCCTCATCATACATATAGAAGTGAAAAATATGTTATGTAATTAATGGAAAATCCAACTCATTACGGTAGGTGTAGTTCATTCATGCCGTTCATTAAGACATCCGCTGCCATGGCCTACAGAAGTATTGACATCAGACAGCTGCCTGGTTTGTACAACACACACCAACTGTGCGGAGAGGAATGTCACTTCAACAGCATGCAGATACCCTCTAGCCATGACCCTATTTGGATTGTAGTAGGTGCAATGCAGCATGGCAGAAGCTGCTCCACAGGATTGGCTTGACTGCCCTCAGCCATCCAGAAAAAAAGAATTAGCTCTTTGGAAAGTCTCCAAGCAAAAAAATGAAAGTGATAAGAAGCGCAATAAAGGGAAAATAGCCTTTTGGTGCAGCCTGTGCTCAGAGAGCTTCAAAGAGCCTCATGTCAACAGACCAGAAGCAGCAGCAGACATGACTTGCATTAGTTACTGATGCAGAAATGTAGATCTTCATCACTCATTATGAGCACAGTGAACACAGGCTGTGGCCTCGCTGCTTTATTTACAAAATGCCTGGACTCGTAGAGTTGCAAGCTGACAGACAGATTGTTTATTCCAGAGGCTCGAGTTTGTAATATTTCATCAGTCTGTTTTGATATTCAAAAAAAGTAGTTGTTAAATTGCTGTGTGGTGAGAGGAGTATTGTTATCACAAGTATCCAAGACTATAATGATGGGATGTCACAACTCTTCAAAACAGTTCAATTTCAATTAAGATTGTAAGGCCATGATCAGATTTTATGGTCAATTTGATTATATTGTTTTGTTTTTCAGCACTGACACTAAAGATGGTCAGGAGCTGGTGTGTTTTTTTTTTTTTTTTTGCAGATTAGGAAACTCAAACTACTACCTTTTTAGGGTAGTGCAATTCCCAAATAATTAACACAATTCTGTCCTTTAAAATTGTAAATGTACTAGTTGGGGCATAAAACCAAACTTTATGCTTTGAAAAAATAAATCAAAACCAATCGTGAACTTAAAATCCAAAGACAAATTGAACTGGGGATTTGGAGAATCGTGACACCTCCTAATGAGCATGCAGCTCTTTCTTGGAAGAGAAGCCCCTGCAGCAAACAGGAAGTGATGCTCTATCTTAATGCATACAGCATTAGTGTGTCGTTCTGAATAACTTAGAGGATGTAAGTAGTTTTCACGAGCAGTATCACCCACCCTATTTAAACAGAAAGACAAAAGAGTGTTACGGATTTTTATGAGGGAGACTGAAAGGAAATGAAAGACGTCTCCCTCGAGACAGAAGGGTTTAAAAGTTTTGGCTTCGGTGATTCTAAGTGAAAGAGCCTCTGGCAGTTTTTCCCCTCACGATCTGCCTTTATTGCTCTTGATTCACACCTCAGACCATTGTTACACACAACATATTTAATCACAACAAAAATAATGGTACTCAACGGAAGCTAGGTTCAACATAAACAAATGTTGAAGATCGAGTGAGCAGGCACCTTTGTTTGATATAACAAAGAGGAAATAAATAATAAATAGAGTGAGTTACGTTTGCCTCCCTGGAGTCCAAGAAGTTCCATGAAATATTTTCACATTTGACTGAGTTAGAAATGAATGTTTCAGTATCACACATATGGAATATCAGCAGAAGATAATAAAGATTAGATTATTCTTTCTCCAACAAACAGCCTTTCAGAACAATATTACCCTTTTGGATGACGATGCTCAAATTAATTCTCAGTTTGCTTTCGGATTGCCAGGTTCAGGTTTCAGGTCCCAACTCCCATTGCAATATACAATATTAGCATATGAGATATGGAAGCCAGTCATGTAACCTGACTCATCTGGGCTCCGCTCAGAGAGCTACTCAAACGGAAAAATCTTACTTTTAAATGGCCTATCACGGCACTTGGAAATATAATGCTTTTACTAATAACATTTGTTGAAAATTAAAACAAAGATGTAATCACCGTAAACTGTTAGTGTGCCTTTTGCAAAATGAAGGAAGTGTTATGATTATGGCAAATGTTGGGTAAAGTTTATAAAATATAGTGATTTATTGGAAAACTTGTAAAAGTAAAACTTACATTGAATTTATATATTCTTCACCCTAAAGTGTAATTAGTTGGCAGTAAATGCAGTGTTAAACCTTCCTGTAAAACTAAACATAACTGGCATAGAGCAGCAGAGATTGTAGAGTGGCTAATTTAGTCCTCTTTGCAGGGAACACATTCAGGAAGGTTACCTTTCATTTCTTTAGACAGGTGCACATTATTTTACAATTGGTCTTTAATGAGCATGCCGTGTTTGTGCAGATCTGTCTGAGCTGGGGGGCCATCTTCATTCATTTTAGATGAAATGCCTGGAGAGATACCATATCAATATTCATGCACTGATGATTACAGGAAGCAGGCAAATATAGTGCTGCACCGTTAAGTGCAAAGGGATGTCAAATGTAAACATGTACAATGATGTATGATATGTAAATGTAAAGATCAGATTAATGGCTTCAACTAACCTCACTGACCTTAAGTAAAGGCATGTTTAATAATTACCCTCCAAGACACTGGGCAAATTCATGTATAAGGAGTGAATAGACTGTTTTGTGACATGCTGGAAGTGTTCTATTTGGAGACAAACATGCACTCTTCTGGGCAGCATACACAAACAGCACCACTAATATCCAGCTGGTGTTTTGATGAGGAAGAGTTTTCTTGTGACTATTTCCTCTGTATAATCTAGAATTCCAAATACCACCAAGAGATACACCTGAAGATGCTAACGCAAGCAAATATTTTCACTACGGATTTCCGCTTGGTGCTCTGAAGCATCACTTGTTAGCAGTTGTGTGTGGATGGCTGATTCTCAAAGTAGCTGAGGTAGGTATTGATTTGCTGAGGATAAGAAGGATAAGAGTTTATCTAAGTGGGACTTTGGGGAGGGAATAAATACTCCTTGAGAGGCTGGAGTGAATGTTAACAAACTCAACAAAAACACCAGTTATGCCATGAGGCAAAATACCAGTTTATATTTAAAGACTATTTATTTCACTATGTTATAACTCACAGCAATAATGAGTTACCTCCCTCCACAAAAACTGCTATTGAGTAATGGAAACCATCTCTTTAATTTGTATTTGCACAATGTAGAGGAAAAAAAGTGTGTTGAAGTAGGAGGAAATTCAAATTAAGAAAATAGGCTGCATCTGTTGTCTCTGAGTGATGTGTTGCCTGTTACAACTGGATTGGACAGCTAAACAGTTGATTGATATGATTAGTGACATGTCCTGATGCAGTGTACAATATGATGACATCAGGTTAATGAGAGATCTGCCAACATGTCTTGCCAACTGGGAAACATCAGATTTCTTATTGTCTGGGTGTAATTCCCACCTTGGTGTTAAACAGTCTGCTAGATACTGAAACACAGTGATGAATAGCTTTTGTTTGGCAAATTAATACAACAACAAAATCTTGGCTGCGTCATTATGGTAAGCCATCTCCTCTGACAAAAGAAACTGGGTAAACATACTTAATATTCATCAGTAGCCTTCAACAGAGTAAATGAAGTGGAAAAAGAACAAAAACGTACACTTTGACGTTACTTACATCTATTCGAATTACCTGGAACATATTTATTTCACCTTCGTCTCCGCTCTTCACTGGTTCTTTTTAATCATCATTTAGGCTTTGTGTTTGAGGTGGTTCCAACTAAGGACAAAGTTAATCAATGGTGGCCAGATCTGAACGCTCACAATAAATCATGAGGTGGTTTTTCTTCTCATTTACATGCACTGTACCAAAGATTTAGCTTTATTTGAAGAAATTGCTTTTTAATTTCATTTGTTAGCTGTGATATTTTCCACGCCCTGCTTAGCAAAACAGGAGGTCAGCAAACATGTGAAAAAATTGGTGTTTTGTTTACATTGCGTCTACCATCTGTTGGTACCGAAGAAAACAAAAGAAGGATTGTGTTGGCTAAAAGCTAATGTGACAAACCGATTTGAATAGGTTTTGAAAAATGAGCAGCTCATGTTTCTTGTAAATAGCTGTTGAACTTGTAAGGTAAAGCTGATTGTGTTTTGGAAATTAGATGGAGAAACCAAATGATTACCTGTACTGGAACTGCAGGTGACTCGAGAAGACTACACACTGTTATCCTGCTGTTAACCATAATTGCAATGGCTGACACTTATGTGGATGAATCCCATATGATGGAATGGCAAAGCCTCATGACTCTTAATTAATATTAGATGTGATGCACCATATGGAGAAGGTTTTGTAACTCTCAAACTATTTTTAGGAGGCCACAAATCCATCAGACCATCAGAGGGAGCTGTTTTCTCACCATTGCTGCCAGTGTGTGCTACTTAGAAGAGTACCAATCATGGACGTATTGATGTTTGCCACTTACTTGCAAAGAAAGTAATATAGCCGCAGCAAACTCAAAACCTAAGCCTGCAGACAATTCATGTTTTAGCTGCTTTTGTTACGGCTTGTAGCTAAAGAACACCATTTTCCTGTAAGAAAATTTGGATACGGTATTGCATTGCCATTTTATTTTATGACATTGATCGGTTTTAAAAACTGCAAATACTGTATTTGTTCCCTCTCAGAGTAGTGCTATGATTGTGAATTGTGTTTCTTATACTGTGAATGTTTTCATTCTTCTAAAAGACCAGTATGTTGCCTTCCTTACAGTATTGCACCGTGACCCCTGTATCATTTAATCCCCAGATTCTTGCCATTACACTACACTAGTCACTACAGAGTTATGGTCCTAATTCAAGCTCTAGAAACGCAAATTGCTTTTGTCAGAAGAATTATTGATTGATTGAGACATGGGCACAAATTAAAAGATGTATTGTAAAACTGATTAACCAAAGTTCAGTGTTCAGCATCGCAACACAAGATGAATGAAACAAAATGGCACTTAGTTCCAGCGTAACATCATTGAAACAGTAATTAGTAATTAACCATTCATACCGTTCTAATACCAAATATCAAATCACATGTCAAGTCTTACTAAATACTAAAATATAAATTATTCTATTCGATTTATTATTGTAACTTTTACTGCAATTTGCTAAATCCTTTCAATAAAAAACAAGAACACTTCTAAAATATTTTGGTGGATACTTTTCTAAAATGTCTTTTATACACTTTAGAAATGTAAGTGTTGATTATCTTTCACAAAAACACAGCTAGTATTTGGTTCAGTACGTGTGCTGTTTGTTCATGTTTCCAGGACATCCTGTAATAGTGGCTATTTTTACATTTTGAACAAATTGAATAGACGCCTGCGACTTGGCCTTGTCAGCTCCTCAGGATGTTCCAATGAAATCAACAGTCAGTCATTATCAGCATCATTAGCCTTCACTGTTGTTCAGTCCATTAAGGTTCTTGTATACAGCACACATTCTGCAGCATTACGTTTAGATCTACTGCTTGAAAAATAAATCCATTACCTCCTTCTCTGACTTGGACATCTGCAATGTGTCACTTTTTACAAAATCCTGATAATAATTTGGGGTATATCATGTTACAGTGCTAAATGATTACTGACAAAAGACAGTTGTAGGCATTCATACAGAAAACACTGAGTGAATACTGAAATGCAAAAAGCTTTTACTATAATGCAACAAAGGGCTAACAAAGATGCAGCTGGTTGTACTTAATTTAATAAGTAAAAATCACTGTCAAACCTTTTTACGTAAGGCATCAGCTGCCATTGAGGCACCAAAGTAGATCTTGCATGCCAAACAGCAAGCTGAAAAACTTTGTTTGAAACTATTAACTACTAAGATAAAAATGTTTGAACTTGTTGTCAAAAGCTGAGTTTACTTGTTGATGATAAGTCAAGTACACAAGGTAACAGTTGAATAGAAAAGCTTTTCTTTTCTTTCCTTATCATCATTTTCATTACTGCCATGGAGTGCTTTCTGCTTTTTAATTTGTACGTGCAACTATCACCCACCCTGCTCACTATTGATTTGTCGATAATTACTGATAACTTTTCTCTTGGGCCATTATATTTCTTCTTCTGTTTGGCCCTGGCCTATAGTGATGAGTGTTGCCAGCTGATTTTGTCAACTGTTGACATAGACATTTATGCTGTGAGTTTTCCAAAAACCCTAAAGGAGGCTTTCTGCTCTCGCCTGTATTGTTAAACTTACCTTGTTAGCTGGTGTCATTACGAATAGCAGCTATGGTAGCCCTATTTCAGTGTAACTCCTCCGCAGAGAGGGGCACTGTCTTCCTCTGCAGCTGTAAATTGCTGCTCCTTCTGCTTTTTCTCGCTGATAGGTGGCACAACTTGGACTGGAACAGATGCAGACCTGCGAGTCTGAAGCTGCTGGCTCAGTTTTTTCTGCAGATATGACTGCTGTGTGAATAATACATTATAACAATAACAACCATAGTGGGGTATCACGGAAGCAACAGGAGAATTAAATACAGCAATTACAGTAATCTCAACTCTGCTGCATGTGTTAACTGAATGGAAAATTCACTTTTGTTTGTACTTTTCTCATGTATGATAATATCTGAGCATTTTGAGTGTGCCTGCTCATAAAACTTGGCTTAGCAAGCTGCTCAAAGAAGTCTGCTCCAAGCTGCCTGTTGTGCATAGCTGACCCTTGTGCTGTGGTGCATTCATGTGCTATGTCATGAATCCACATACCTACTGATGAACCGAAGCCTTTGTAATGGAGGAAGCTGCCATCCCAGTGCTGTTTGGCAGTCGTTGCAGGGTTTGGGGTATCCACAGTATCACAATAGCATTTGAATGTGTCAAACACACGGACACAGCAAGTATTTTTCCAATCCCACTCAATGAGAACCTATACTCTCACAGAACTCTCTCAAGATTGTGTTACCTCTACAACCTTGGCCACAAAATAGTGAATCAGGTTGATAAAGATTGCAGCCTCCATGATGTTGTTTATTTCTCCCAGAGTGCCGTGCACACGCAGCATTTCTAAATTGGCAAGAGTAAATGTTGAGACCTGGATGATTTGTACAAGCCTGGCAAAATCATCTTCCCTGGCAGCAAGGTCAAACAAGAGGAATGTATCTATAGCTCGATCCGAGCCGCAGCATGACTAATTGCCGGGTATTTTTTAATTCAGACTGAGGCTGTTGTCATCCGGTCTGCTTAACAGGAGCGAGACAGTCTGGATGTGCAATACTTTATCAACGCAATGGCTTACTGTTGATTATTTCAAACTATACAGACGTATAGATAACAATCAGTGACAATCTCTCCAGGACAGTAATTCGGTTATTTCAAAAGGGTTATGCAGCTTGTAGTTGAAATGGCCTTTGACCTCCACTGCGACAATCAGGCAAACACATCCATCTCTGTTCCCATTTCCTCTGTGTAGCGATAAAGAGTGCAGTTGTAGAAAGAAATGGGGGTTAGAGCGCTGGAGCTCAGCCCAGTGCTACCAGTGCATGCTGGTGCATGGGCATGAATGCAGGTCTGAAGGTTAATTGCTTCCAGATGTTCATCCTCACTAGTTTGTTAATCACATGAAATGATCAGTCTCCCGCCGTCAGATGTCCAAGCTAATGTAAGCTCATATTTACAAAAAATAAAGTACAGTACATTATGTTTATCCATGTTTTAGTGCTGTGTGTGCTTGGATTTGAGTCCAATCTACTGGTCAGTGTTGGTTCATTGTGACTCCAGGCACTAATATAATGAAAACCAATAGCTAACAGAACATCTGTAGGAATCCTAAAGGGAGGGCCTAACACATTATTGTGATTTTCACTTGTCTTGGTCAAAATCCCCCCTTGTACCTGATTTCTCCATTATAAAATGATCTGAAGATGAATTGAATTTGACACGAGTGTAACTTGAAGCAGTACTGTAGATTACTTTCTAGGTCATTAGAAATGTCCTTCCGAATAGCCTGCTTATACTCCTTGGAAATTCCTCAACTATTAGATTTTCCAACTATTTGCATGGCAGTAGATGTAGTGAATAAGAGAAATGGGACTTGCCATAAACCCAAAACAAAACTGGACAAAATGAAGCTTCTGAAGAAAAACTGGATTTGCTTGAGGACCTGGGCAGTTAAACGGTTTGCACTAGCCAGCTCATTTCCTCTTTGGAGAAAGTAACACCGCTGGCATAAATCCTGATGGCAACACTGATTGATGATGTTGTAAGTTTATTCTAATTTGGCTTTACAAAAATAACAAAATGCTGTTGTTTTGACCGTTTGAAACAGAGAAAAGTTCTGGATATGTAAAGTTTAAGGTACTACATACTGCGGCTTTAGTGTAGCAAAGAAAAAAGTAAAGGCTCCATTCTGTCAATGAATTACCTTTCTTATAGTCAAGGACTTTTTATCAACTTTGTGAAAAAACGAATGGACTCTGAATGCATTTTACAAAGTGCATGGAATAGCACAGTGTGACCATAAAGCTTGCTTTTTAGGATTGAACTTTCTGCTCCCTGTACTTTGCTTCTATCATAACATAGACATGTTGAAAAGGCGGATTGAAATAGATGTTATATGTCTTGGGTTTTTTTTTAAATGGCCTACCTCAATTAAGTTTAATCCTGCACTGTGTTCACTATGACTTATTGAATGGCCGTGTACTTGGATACAATTATATTGCAATCATTCATTTGCACCACAATATCAATAGTAGGATTTAGCAAACCTCCTCAGTGTTGTGAAAATAATGAATTATACAATCACAGTTCTTTGAATAATCTTGTTATTTTAAATCTATAATTCTACATGCTGTACTTCCCCAGCTACAGGAATGTGTGTGCATTTTTGGGTTATATGGTGGTACTGCTGGGAACTCTTAGGACAGCTCTGCAGCCATTAAATCCTGGAGGCGACAAGCTTCCCCTGGTTAGGAACATTGATAAACTGATGGGACCAAAGGTTCACTACAGATTTTTTAGGCAAGTAAGGACTAATTTCCTTCACTGGGATACTCCATAAATAAACTCCTAGAGCTCACATTATCCTGTATGATGGAGGGGAGTCGAGGAATTGCATCATTATCCCCAAAACGGATACCTATACTATATGTGCAGGATTATCTAGACTTCTGTGAAGCTTAGTTGTTTCAGGGCATCTGGAATAGATTCAGAATGTTAAAAAGAGACATGGCGTGCTCCAACATTTGATTGTATCCCAGGTCATTAAAAAAACTCACACATTTGGATTGAAATAAAAGGGATAAACTTCAAGTATGATAACGAACCTACCGACTTGCAATTGTCACCTGACAAAGCTAGCTCATGGCACTTCATCAAGTGAGCAGGGGAAATGACTGCGTGCTGTAAACAGCGATTTGGGGATTAACTCTCCTTTTTATGTGGGAAGATAAAAGACAGGCAGGATTAGAAGAGAAACGATTAATGTTGAGTTGTGGATAGACAAAGGCTGATAAATATTCGGCCGTAATCCTCCGGTCTATAATCAAGATGACAAACACAGAACCTGAACTTGGAGGTGGACGTAGAAGAGGAGTAAATAATACGTATGGATCAAGAATATAAGACATAGGAGAACAGTGGCTTTACATGTGTTTGTTCACATGTGATTTATCATGTTATCCGTTGTTACTTTGTCAGACTTTTACAGAGAGGATGTTTTTCTCTTACCAGACCTGTATCAAGAGGCCATTCAAAGAATAACATGTGGTTTCAGTGTTTTGGAAAAATGTATTCTGTTAAAGAAATGGTTTGGGGAAAAATGTATCTATCTTTTTGAGAGTTAGATAAACAGATCAGTTCCAATCTCATATATCTACACTAAATGAAAAGCTATAGCTATAGGGCTAGCCTGGCTCTGTCCAAATGTTAAAAAACTCCACCTACCAGCACCTCTAAGGCTCTAAGCTTTGATCCTGTTTGTTTTAATATATACAACTAAAGTATAAAAACTACTTTAAAGATCACCATAAATGGAGTCGTCAAATCAGTGTATACAATATTAACTTAAAAAGGTAGAAGAGATACATCAGGGAGTAGTTTTTTACCTTTTATCTTTCATTCAAAAATAATGAATGGTGTATGGTTGCGTAAATCAAACAAAATAAGGCAATCTATAATTAATTTTCTAGTTTCACCTTCTAAGTATATCAGCGTCACTCATAACTATTTTACATTGTTTATTAATGAAAATATTACCAAAAGATTGAGCCTCTCTTATTTATTTGTTGTGAGTTTGATTACACACCTCAGTGGTTATGCCAGAAGCACACATAAATGCATGAATGTGCATCATGCAGGACAATAACAACTACGTTTTTACATAAACCATGAGAGGTTGACTATTGTCAGTGGGATGGGGAGTCTATTCCTTGTGAAAAGGAGTTTAAAAAGCATGTGAGCACATGGGGGTTAAGAAGTAACTGAGCAGTGAAAGCAAAAAAGCAACATAAAGCAGAGGGACATTAAACGGCAATGATTTTAACAGACCCATGAAGAGTAGTTAATATGCGCTGAGTCATACATTCATGTGTTGTCTGACTAATGAGAAGGGAGTGCAGGGGAATCTAGTGCAAACTAGCCAGGCTGGGCTGGTATGTTGGTAAATTAATCTGTTAACTCCTTGGATATAGTCATTACAGGGATATTGGTGACATTGTAATTGGTCTCAAATTGAAACAAATGAAACTGCTTTAATGAATAAATGGCCTTGTCTGTAAATGATAGCAGGGGTGATGCACAAAGTTAATAAAGAATGCGCAGGGACCCAACTAGGATATTATATCATCCTTAAATACTGCCCCACACTCTGCAGGGGTGAAGTACTGTACTCCTAACAGGAAAGTGTGGAAAAAAGAGATGTTTTGTCCCTATCATCCTGAGCTGTTTGGCCAGCACGAAGTAAGAGGAGCTCATCCTCTGAATACCAAACAGAAGGGCAGAATGAGGATAGATAACCAATTAGTGAGATGGAAAGAGAGAACCAAAGTCTCCAAAGACAGTTTACTGGTGGGCCCAGGGTTCCTCCTGTCTCCAATTTGCAAGTAATGCAGAGGAGATGGTCCAAGACATGTTCATAGATGTTGCTGCTATGGACCCCTGCTGGTACACAACGATCCCTTGCTGAGGGAAATTAGCTTTCACTGGAGAATTAAATATCAGACTTACTTCTTGTTTGCTTTTCTGTTTATCCTCCTCCCTCCCCTCCTCTCTGTCTCTGTGATTCACAAGTTGACCCACATGGGAGAAAAAAAAGATTTAGCTTGCTCTCGAAAACGGACGTATATTGGAAAAATCAAGCAAGTATCGGCACAGAGCTGTTCTTATGAGGTTGAATCACGCTGCATTAATATAATATATTATGTGCAACTGGATAAATCTTCAGGAATGTGGAGGTATATTTGTGTGTGTGTGTGTGTGGCTTTTTTTTTTCTCTTTTGTAGGCGCTTACATACAGTATGTGTGCTATACAATTGACAGCTGTATGCTAGAATCCTCCGCAGTCCAAAGAAACAAAAAAGACAATGAAGCATAGGACAAAAAAGAAAGAGGCTTCAGATGTGCTTTGACTGTTCCGCCTCAAAGCCCGTGACTCCAATCTCAAAAAGTCACAAAAAGATGGGAAAAACATCAGTCATGCGGATTCTCAGTTGTAAATCATCATTATTCCTAATTCACATAAACCGTTCTCTCACCCTGGAACTCACCCACACAGCCACTGCCGGATGTATTGATAATGCCAGACTGCCATTTAGTCACACTGATATTAAAACGCAGTCCCTAAACTGCCCTTTACTGACCTTTTTATGTTGTCACAGAGTTTGACATTTTGTTGCGATGAACCGTAAGTGGCTGTTGAATGGCAGCTTTGACACGGCAAATGTAAATGACAAGTGAAGACAGTGATGTACTGTAAGTGACATGTATGGACATGATCTCCTTTTAAAGGACAGAAATGCCCTAAAGGAGCCCATGTGGGGAAATGGGAACATGCAGATGAGGGGAAGGGAGGAATCATGGCCATCATTGATATTGGTGGCACTGGGCGTGAGTGATGGTATTTTAGAACCGCTCAGGCGTCAGGCCGTTCACCTCTAATGTCAGAGATGATCACACACTAATTGAAGTAATCTAGTGCTGCTGCTAATCATGGTTAAAGAGTCCACCCTTTTATCACCTTGGACTGGATGTCATGCGGACTCAGTGACCCTGGAGCCGTTAAATCAAGCTGCACAATAGAAATAAGTGGAAGACGGCATGATACAATGGGGCAATCCACCACTCTCAAGGGCATTTTTCTGTCAGTCACTTAAAGCCTTTTACACAGAGAATAGTGGGTTTTTCATCTGAAGCATCTAGGGTTGAAGTAGAGCTGTAATATAAATGGTTTGTATCTAAAAAGCGGAGTTATGGTAGAAAAACAAAATCTGATTTAGAATAGTTTCGGTAAACTACCAGAAATTTTAAATAATGATCCCATGGATGATGGTTATTTTTCTGAGTTATTGATAGTTGAGTTACTGACATTAAAAAAATAAAAGGAAAATATATATATTTCGTCTTTTTTAATTTAAATCACTTATTTTGTCAAAAGCCCCACTATATTTACTTTACTGTTTTCATGTAAAGCTGCAAATCCTAAAAAAATTGGAATGGGAAACATCAGTTGTTTATTAATTCAGTAATTGAGTTTTGAAAATCAATTATGGTTGCAACTTGTGATTATTTAATTATCGGTTGATTGCTTTTTTTCAATAAAATGTCCCTGAATAGTAGTAGAACGTCCATCACATATTCCCAGATACCAAGATAATGTTTTCAAATTATTCAGTTTTATCAAATTTCATTTTTCCAATCAGCCGCCCAGAACCCAATCAGTATACTTCAATAAAGACAAAGACGGGCAGCAAATAATCACTTGAGGGGCTGGTATCAGGAGTGTTTCTTGCCTGAAAAATGACTCAAATAATAAAACACTTTGCAAAATAAATTATAAATATTTCTTTGATGATGATTTATAAATTCATTCAGTAACAGTTACAACTCCAAAGAAAATTATACCTTCACATATTACATTGTTGCTGATTAAAGGGTCATACATTTTAAAGAATGAAGATCAGCTTAAGTAGCGGTACAACCTAACTTGCTGCACATTGTTCTTTGGGGCTCTGTAGGGCCCCTCTGAAGCCTGAAAACATTTGTATATTTAGTTTTAATGTGCATTCAGACTTGGGACATCTTGGGTCCCCTTCTTTATCCTCTATACACCAATTCACTTGGCTTCTCCTATCAGCAATGAAGATGACACCAAACTTATATTTATTTTCCTCTGTAGGAACACAAGTTGTCACATGCATCTCTTGTCTGGCTGACATGTCTCAGGGGAGGACGCACACCACTTGAAGCTCAATTTAAACAAGAGAGAACTGCTTTTCCTTCCACGGACGGACTCTTTCATCCATGACCTTTCTATTAACACAGGCACCTCTGCCGTTTCCCCCACTCAGACTGCAAATCTGGGTGTGATCGTGGACAACCAACTGTCCTTCAATGCTAATATAGCAGATTCTACCCTCTCTCACAAATACACTCTTTAATACTTCAGTTGCCTGACTGGTCTTTAACCTCCCTAAGTTCACCCACAGTGCACGGCACCTCCACTCCCTTCATGTCTACCAGTAGCTGCTAGAATCTGCTTCAAGACACTGGTAGAGACCAACTGTGCTTTTAAAAGGATATTGTCCTTCTTACATCCAGGACATGGTTAAACCATATCCTCCAGCATGTGCACATTGCTCTGCATCAGCCATCCAGCCAATTTAGAACAATCATGGTTATGGTTTAAAAACAACTCTCAGTTGGAAACCGGAAACAAACAAGGATATCTCTCTTGTTGTGGTCTGATGTTTTGTTCGCACATGGCTGAAATGACTGTTGCTGTCGTTCTGAGGACAGTCTCAGTTTGAAAGACATGAGCATTTACCAGGCAGAGAGGCTCTGAAAAGTCACTATGGATTATGGGATTTGTAGGATAGAGGGTTTTTGGAGCCTGATCCACACTCGGGACTAAAAGTCAGCATGTCTGGACCTCTGCTGCTGAGATTTTGACCATTCTCTCTTAATCGGCTTGTTGCTTGTGTCCCAACATTCAGGGCTAAACTGCTGGAGTGCCCTTTTCATTTTCTGTCATGACAGAATAGTCCTCTACTTAAAAAATCGGAATTCATACAATTTTGTTAATTGACTAATTGATTAATTTATTTAAATGATAGATGTCTAAAACTGAGTTTATCAACACAATGAATTCAAAACACCACTTTAAATATCATGCTTACCAGAAATCTGCTTAAAAGCTCCTAAAAAATAAATCATTTAGCATAAAAAAAAAAGATTGATTTAAGATATCTTAATTAACCAATACAAACAATACGCAGACTAAGAGTGGTCCCCCATGCAAAAGACAAATCACTGCACACATCAGCATCAAAAGAAGGATAATTTGGCATTTTCTGTTTTGTTCGAATTTTGACATTTGGTTAGTGCTTGACGAACATCTGGAGCTGACTTGCTTGGGGAGTCACAGCTTGTTGTTGACTTACGGTAAATTGTTCACACACCATGGTCGTGGTTACATTATCATACATAATACGCTTGTCCCTTGTAGTAAACTCAAGATTATGAGAATGCATAGACTGCTTTTGTTGTATAGGAGAAGAAAGAGGAGGACTCCACTTTAATGCCGGGCCTGGGTTCACTTCAGAGCAGGCAGTGTAAGTGGGGCACTGAGAGATGTGGATTGAGAAATCGTGTGTCTTTTCTACTGTGATGAGGTGCCGTGAGAGCAGGAAATAGGGGTTGCCGGTCAGCCTAACTTCTCCACTTGCCGTAACCCCAATTCACAATATTATTACGGTAAAGGTCAGGCTGAGCTGTAACACAGAATGAAGGAAGAGAGGGGCAGACAACCTGACAACGAGCATGTAAAGAGCCAGAAGACAGAGATAAAGAGAGACAAAGTTAGAGATATATCGGTGAGAGGGTCTGCCTTCCCATTCATCCAATCACTTTATGGTGACAAAAACTGAATGAAGTGTAGTGATGCAGACCCTTAACTGGTTTTGATGTTGTTCTATGAACCAGAAACCTTTAAGAACAAGAGGATGTCTCTCCTTGTCACAGTGAATATATACCACCTACTTTCAGCCTGCCATGCTTGTTGGTCCTTGCTTACATGTCCTCGTTCAGTTTCCAATGGCAACCGGCTGAACTAAAAGAGATTTTTCAGTTGGCAGATTATTATGAAAGATATATTTTCTCCGTTATACGATATGTACCTCTGTAGATCATTGTGGAAGATGCTGCACATTTGTACTCTCGAGATCACAGAGTTTCATAGTGAGGAAAGAGCGCTGAGGGGTGAGGGGGGGAGAGAGAGGGGAGGGCAGGCTGTTGCACATGTCTGTTGCCATGGGGATTCTGGCGCAGTGACTATGCAGTAATGCGGCTGCGGAAATAGAGGATTTGTTTTCGCAAGGGAGGGTCCGGCAAAAGAAACTGAGTGTGCATGAGCTGGAGCCTCAGCCACCAATTATGTGGAAGGGGGCATTTATTTTGGAAGGAGAGTTAGCGAGGCTTGACTTTGACCGGGACCAAGGTGCTGCCTCACAGACCTTTGACGTTTTCATAGTACCTCACCGTCCAGATTAAATTAAGGATCGGCCACCATGCTAATGGTTAGGAGAACAATCCATTTCAATAAGGCAAAACAATGGAGAGCTAATGGATGCTTCATAATTGCATGTTCCCAAGATAAACGTGTTAATCAAATACAAAGCCTGCATCGAAAACAGTAATTTACTGTTCGAGAAGAGGAGGCTTCTTGGAATATGGCAGATATAATCACCGGCATTCATGAATGCATTTGTATTATTAATAAATAAATGCAGTCCTTAATTTGCATATTATGAAAGTCAACATCCTAGACATTGTTATATTTTGAAATTGCTTTAACCCTGTTTTTATTGTTTGTGGTACTTTACAGTTTAATATATTTTAGTTTGGATCAAGATTTGATGACTAACAAATAATCTTTGTTAAATTAAAGCAATTCTAATACATTTGCTCCTGAATAGAAAGTAATGGAAATATGTAAGAATAATCTTTCACTATTTACTACAGCTGTCAGATAAATAGTAAAAAGTATCGACTAACATAAAAATCCTCAATTTACCTAAAACACTATTCTTATTAGTACACAAGTACAGCGTTTCTTTTGTTCATCTTAATGGCCTTTTGACTTTTCTGAGGCACCATCTGTAAATGTCACTGCTGTGAAAGAGTCACTTTAAAAGTATTCTGAAGCAGAGAAAGTTCAGCTTGAGTTTTTAAAGGGCCTCACACACAATGTTAATTAACACGGAAAAAGACTCACGCAGTATGATACACGCGTTAATCCAAATCAGTTGTTGACTGTTGAATAATAATGAATTCAATTGGTTTAAAGAGATTGTTTTACCATTCATTATATTATTATTTCTTCATACTATCCAGGTATGGCTTGATTGGTATTAATTTCCCCCTTTCATCCATTATAAAACATGTAAATTAGAACCTTCCTGCTGCGGGGGAGGGTAACAAAAGGACGCTTCAGAGTATAATGTGGCTATACGGGACACTCACAGTGGTGTTATTTAATGAGTTTGTGATTATGTGTTGGGTAATCAATCATGAGAAAGAGATGGGATAAGCTGCCATGTTTTGATCAGTACTACGTAGCAGTAGTTCCTTTCTCATAATTCATTTGGAACACATGTATGCATGATACATAATACATTGACACGTCAGGGTCGAGAAAAGACTTGAAGAGAGTGCCACGAGATGAATTTCATAAACTTTAATTCCAACATCCCCCTGTTTAGTATTGTCTGACGTTACATCAAGGCACAGCAGTCACTTCCTATTGTGACTGTGGTTTGATCATCATGAATAATCAATGGGTCACTGTCTCTTCACTTTGTTCATAAAAAAGACAATTTAAGGGCACGCTGCAGTTCAAAATACTGTGCTTCCTATGGAGAAAGACTCGTAGAACCATGTTAATGTTCCCGCAAATGCATCGTTAGAAAAATAAAGTCCTGAATACCGGATGTTATGTAATTATATTACTGTGAACAAGGAACCCTTAATCGTCACATCAAGGGGAAATTCACATTCTGCATTTGACCCATCCTAGTGTTAGGAGCAGTTGGCTGCCATATTTACGGCGCCCGGAGAGCTCTGTTAAAATTCCTGTGTTGCATTTAAAGGGGCCTATGATGCTCTTTTTCAGGTTTCATATTTGTATTTTGTGCCTCTACTGTGACATTTGTGCTGGACAGAAAATCACTCCGGACTTTGCAGACAATGTATATACACAGAGAAACTATATAACACACTACAAGAAAGAGAAAACCCCCAAAAGCATAATAGGGCCCTTTTAAGCCTCTGCACACTTACTTCTGCTTCGTTCCTTCTTCCCAACACTCCCACACGGCTCCTATATTCATTGTCACAGTTTTTACACAGACAAAGTAAAAACCATATCCCAAAGCCAACCCTTAAGGATCTCATAATGATGTGCGCGAAAAACAACAACAAACATTTACCATTTCAATGACACTGTTATTGTGCACCATGACTGCAAAATCCAATTGTTGTGCACGAGCATCTGACACACCTGGTATCTCTCTCCATAATGAGGTGATAAAAGCGTCATGTAATTGTCAAGAGCCCCTGAGGTTTGGATATACTGTGGCTCCAGCAGACCCTCAGCGACAGATCTCATGCTTCTCACAATATAACCCCCCGAATAAATCCGATAATGGAAACCATTTACCACAGTATGGTCAAATATATGACTTTCAACCTGAATGACATTCTCTAATGGCACAAGCTATTAGGTTCACCATTTCAGATTTGACAGGTGTCAGTGAAGAGGGATTTAGTCTGCACATTTCTTTTGAGTACCCTTGCAGACCATGACTGGATAATAGATCTGCAAACATACAAGGTCTGCAGTGCACTGTCAGTGCTGTTTAACACAATTTAGACAGCAAGGGAACAGTTAAACAAAAATGAAATTGCTAATTGCTGTCAAATGATTCAGAAGAGAGAAAAAAAAAAATCAATATCTGGGCATTTATCCATTTTAATAATTTTAGCTATTTGATTTGAGAAATAACTCTGCAGACTTAGAATGTGTCAGTAATGAAGCCAATTAAAACTTTTGATCAATGTCTCTAAA
This sequence comes from Eleginops maclovinus, assembly GCF_036324505.1. Lineage (NCBI taxonomy): Eukaryota > Metazoa > Chordata > Actinopteri > Perciformes > Eleginopidae > Eleginops > Eleginops maclovinus. Next base: position 17,711,177 of record NC_086371.1, read on the forward strand.
GAGCCTTTGATACTGAGACAAATGAGTTAAACTATGAGTATGATATTGTGAGAGTAAATTGCACTGCTTGTTTTTCTGACCTAAAAACAGTTATTTTTGCTGCCAATTGAACATTGGGCGCATAACAAACAATAAACATATGTCATCCCTCTGGAGGGCGTCCTCTGGGAAACTGGGGCTAATTGCATTTAGAGTCGTACCTCTCTGGGACAGATGTTATAGACTTGGGAATTTGAGTTTTGTCTCTGAAACAAAGCAAATCTGTCTGTGAAACGAGTCTGTAATTGGCTATAGAAATGTACCCTCTGTTTGGTGCCCCAACACATCATCGTAATGAGTGGGGTCATCAGAATTAATGTCTTACTTTGAAGCCTCAAGCAATATCCTGCAGGGATAAAGAGGAGCTGAGCAAATAAATTCTGAGCATCCATCAAGTGAAAAGGCCCTGTCTCAGGACGTTTTTTTCCATCCTTATGGCTTAATGTCCTATTCTAGTAAGCATAAAATCTCAGGAGGGAATATCTTCAAATTGAGCGGAAACTTTAACTAAATCAAGGGTGAATTGTAATTTGGTGGTCATTTGGGGGCGGCAGTGGCTCAGTCAGTAGGGACTTGTTCTTGGGACCGAAGGGTCGCCGGTTCACGTCCCGATCGGACCCAAAAAAAAATGGAGTGAGCTGGTAGCTGGAGAGGTGCCAGTTCTCCTCCTAGGCCACTGCCGAGGTGCCCTTGAGCAAGGCACCTAACCTCTATCTGCTCCCTTGGCGCCGGGTACCTGGCTGCCTCTCTGCTCTGCCACCTCTCCTCTGCATGTGGTTGTGTGTGCATGTATTTCCTCTGTGTTTGTGCATGTATATCTTCTGTGTGTTTAATGTGTGTCAACACAACAGAGTAGAGAAAGCAATTTCCCTGTAAGGGATTAATAAAGTATGTCTTCTTCTTCTTCTTCAAAGGTCACTGTGACCTCTCATACAAGTTTTTGCCATAACTCGAGAATTAGCCCACTATTTCTAACACATTCACACAATATGAATAATGGAACAGTGACATAATAGACATGGATGTAAAATTTACCTTGACTTGTTGGCAGAAGCATTCTACCTAGTTATCTCGAAAACATTACTGTGGGCTCTGCGTGGGAATGAAATGCACTCGTAATGTTTCACTAGAATATTTTTCACGGAGCAGTCCATCAGCAATACCGGGAACTAGTACCATGTTGGCAGAGTTCAGCAGCACGTTGGTCCCCCCATGAGACATAACTGAGGCAGCAAGGTCCCAGGAAGTGGATACAACAATTAAGATACTAAAATGGGTCGCCATCTATACCTGGGTGCCAGTTAATGTAACTGGGCCGACTGCCCAACTAAGGTTTATGTGTGGGAGACACTATTGTTTACCTTTATGCACAGCAAATGAATGTTTTAAAATAAATTAGCTACAGGTCACTATGGATATGCTTCAGTGGCTCTCAATGTGGATAGAGGGATTGTGTGAGCATCAGGAGAAAGGACTGGGAGAAGGGTGATACCTCCACACACCCTCCTTTTCTGAATTAAACATGGTACTGCAAGACTTTCTAGTTTATTACATACAAGCACTAGGGCTGCACGTATAGAAACATTACTTATTACAAAAATGTTAACTGATCGTGAAATTGAAGGGGAATGAAACATGATTTATATTACAATTAAATTATATGTTAAGATAATACCATCTGTACCAAACAAGGATTTATTATATATTCTACAGAATACCTTTTATAGCCTTGGACACTGCAGCTTCACTATACCTCATTTAGATATTTAACTTATTTAGACTTTATACACAATTGTGTGAATTAAATAACATTTTTATCAATTGTGCGGCCCTTGATCGCACAGCGTAACATTTGTCGCTTTTAATGTTACATTGAAATTAGTTTAGCTCGATCCTTTGTGTAGTTTGAGTCTCTGTTTGTGATTTCAAAGCAGTCTGGTCACGAGGTAGCAGGACGGTGGGGGTAGTAGTATTCAGATCAGTTCAAGGCTCGTCCTGTCATAAAATGGGAAAAAAGGTCCATTGTGTCCCTGTGAGTCTCTAAAGGGATGTCCTGTCTTAGGAATCAGAATAGTCTGTCTTAATGTAGAGTTTCAGCCTCCAATATTCTCTGTAGCCACAATGGGTCATTATGAATAACAACTACAATTTCGCTCTAGCAGAATAATGTCAAGAGTGAATATAACAGAATTCATCTCCACAGAGCTGTCACACACAATTCTGTTTAACATCAAAGTGTTTAAAGGGATATGCTTTCAACTGCTCAACAAACAGGTCTTTATGATGCAATGCTTGGCCTCATATTTTCATATACGATTTATCCAAGTTATTTTGAAACCCCTACAAAAATGTCTCTCTTGTACTTGGTTGCTATCGCCTGCAAATTTGAATGGGACAAACAGCGAATTAGCTCGACTGTTTGCCTCTGAGCAACACACACATTATAATGGACATTCTCTTTAATGACATTAAAGCATCATTATTTTCAATAATGCCATGATTCTAAGAAATGTGCTTCAGTACAGCTGTTAAAAACACACGCTTAGGTTAAAAAAATCAGTAAAATAAGCACAGTGAAAATAATTAAATTAATAATGCATTCAAACATTCCTAATATAACAACCCCCAGTAGTTTTTGCTTGTGTAACTGTATGTCAACCATCATGGCATTCAGTTCAAAGAGAATCAGAAGTTTTACAGCACATTATCCGAGGTACGCTGCCTAATGCTTCAAGCTGTGATCATGGCAAAAAAAAGAAAATGTGTCCCTGCAGCCTTTTTCAATAACATGGAGAAAGAGACGGCACGAGTAAATCCCCAGACGTAAGGAAATCTGATTTGTTCATCCGTCATCTTCTACTTTATTCCATATTTTAATAAGTGGTGTGTCTCCTTAACAACCAACCCTAAACTGGCACATATTCATAGATGTGCGATATGCTTTATTAACAAAATGCTTTGTTGTATAGTGCCTGTTTGCCCAGAATCTGATGGCACATAGACCTGTTTATGTTTTGACTCAGGACTTCTGTCTTTCAGTTTCTCTCTAAGTGAACGTACTAGAAACAAAGCGTGACATGAGTGGAATGAACAGGTGTTGCAGTCCCGCTGTGGCCTTCAGGTGTTGCTCTGAGTGGCATCAGTGTTTGTGTTTACTGCTCCGCTGGACATCTCATTTTGTCAACCCTTTAACCACTGAAAAAGAATGTACTTCTTGAATGAAAACCAATAGTGTTCATGATAGTGTAAGTATTTCGGTGGTCTGAGAAAATCTTGTGTGTTTTATTATATCTAAGACAATCGTAACCAGCAGTCTCTTCACACACTTATCAAACTAGGCCTCTTTTTTTGGCTCTGTTTAAATGTATTCTTTCCATTGGGAATATATAAAGTCACTGGCCTTGTTAATGCAATCCTGCTGTATAATTAAGAGCATGTTCCGCCGCCTTCATAACACAGCATTATAATCTATAGTCAATTTCAAGCTTAATTAATATTTTCCTTTCTCAAGGAAATGTTGAGCTGATTATTACTTTACAAAGGCTACTGTAAATGAGCAAATTACAAAGTTGAGGCTACTTTCCCTTGTTTGTTAGACACTAATTAAAGAGAGTGTCCTTGTTTCACTATCCCGGAGTATTTAATTGTAATGTATTTTGTATGAAGACTGCTGGTACAGAAACCTTTGTGATCTGTAATAGTGACAGTTTTAATAAAGGTTGATCAGTGCTTTACTGTACCGACGTATACAGCTCATTATTTTTAATAAGCCCTACATTCTCAGCCTATTACCACCAGCTCTACCACTGCTGTGTGTTAACAACCGCATGCGTTGCCAAAGATGTGATGCTATGTCCTAAAACTGGAGGCCCATGTCTTTAGTTGATGCAGGTTATTTCAGGACAAAGCTGTTCTCTGATTGTCACAACTGAACATGTCTCAGTTGGGCTGGTGGGCTTCCTACAGAGCTCATAGCTCAAAGATTACTACTCAACTGTAATGAGGCGTCGGTATTAAAGACTTGCCAATAAGCTGCCTCCAAAAAAACATCTGCAGAAAAAGCATTTTTTCTGTGAGCACAGCCAGATAATGGAAGACAGGGAGCCAAAAATGTGACTTTGAACAAACTGGTGGAAACAAGCTGGCTGCTTGTTTCAAACAGGCCACTTGATTTCTGTGAAGCAGATCAATATAACAGCTCATAAAGCAAAAAACACATCCATTGTTCATCATAATTCCTAATGACAGTTTCGCCCACATGACAGACGGATGGATGATTAGTCACGTTGCCTATTTTTCATAATTTGTCATAGAAAAACTTGCTTTACTATCAGATATGACACGGCTACTAGGATGAAAAAGAGATAAGCTTTGCACATATGTTTTGATGCTGGCATCTGCAAGAGGAATACAAATGTCAAAAACATGTAAGTGATAGTAACTGGACACTAAGCCCATCCAAATATGTATTATCAAAGATATTTAGTTAATACTGCCAAGAGGATTGCATTTAACCTAGCACTTCAAAAGCCTCATTATATTATGATTGACATCAGAACTAAAGTGCCTTTCGATTTGCTACACATTCTCACTCCTTACTCAAATAACAACTATGCTTGGTCAGTGGCCCTACATTTGGTGCTCTAGGTATGACTCTAACACCCGTTTTGGACCTGGCAGTGAGGGTGTCTGAATTTCCAGTCATAACATGCATACACGCTAAACTTCCAACCAGGGTTTCCTTTAGAAAAAAAATGTGCAGGTAAATGTGTTATAAGAGTGGCTCTATTAAACATGGTAACATGTGTGCCCAGATGAAAAACAAGAGGTTTCATGACCTAGTTTGGCCCATCTGGGATATATTTTGCTGAATTCCCTTTTGAGGATTTTGCGGGCCTTTTCAAGCCTCCATGGTACGTAAAGTAGACGCCCAATGCAGCAGAGTCCTTACTGCATCGCTCAAATTGGATTCAAACCAGTGGCCCTTTGCCGTATACTGTCTCTATTCAGCAGCTCTAATGAAGGCAACATAATAATATCAAACATACACTGCCCAGCCAAAAAAAAGGTCACAAGCCTGTGGGGGGCAGTGCTATGATCTGGGGTTGCTGCAGTTGGTCTGGTCTAGGTTCTGCAACGTTGTGTGCCCAAAGAATGAGGTCAGCTGCCTACCTGAATATACCGAATGACCAGGTTATTCCATCAATGGAGTTTTTCTTCCCTGATGGCACGGCATGTTCCAAGATGATGATGCCAGGATCCATCGGGCTCTAATTGTGAAAGAGTGGTTCAGGGAGCATGAGACATCATTTTCACACATGGATTGGCCACCACAGAGTCCAGACTTGAACCCGATTGAGAATCTTTGGGATGTGCTGGAGAAGACTTTGCACAGTAGTCCAAATCTCCCTTCATCAATACAAGATCTTGGCGAAGAATTAATGCATTGCAGAAGCTTGTGGAAACAATGCCACAGCGAATGCGTGCCGTAATCAAAGCTAAAGGCGGTCCAACGAATATTAAAGTGTGTGTCCTTTTTTTTTGGCCGGGCAGTGTATCTAACAAAACTGAAGCTAGTTAAGAAGGTAGGTTACTTGAAAAAGGAAGGCAGATCAGTGAACATTGGCATGTAAGGCAGTGTCCTTGGACAAAGTCTGGTGTTTGTTTGACCCAGCCATTTTCTTTATTTGACTAATTTGATTGAGGAAGAATAACACTGGAGAGTTGTTGCAACTCCTACATGTAGAAGTGTTTTCCTCCTCCAAGTTATCACAAGGATGTTCTTATTTTTTTAATAATGTGATAGTATAATTCATGGGTAATACATATGGGATCTTTAATCAGGCTTACTCAGCAGCTCATTCAATCAGTAATTGTATTCATGTGTGTATGATCAGGCATGATTATATCCGACATGCTATACATGTATTGAAATACAGAAATGACAGACTGTCCCATTTAATTTGCCTCTTCATTTATATCATTCATTCATGCTTAACTTAATCCTGGTATTCCTGACAGGACCCTGAAGATAGCATAATGTTCATGTGTTAGTTCAAATTCATGCAGTCTGTCTGTAATGATTTGGGTTCAGCGCACAATAATAATAATTCACAAATTGGCTCAGAGATGGATTCGTGAGATGTGGTGAACTTACGCCTGCCGCTCCACCAGGAGCACTCCCACCTCACCAGATGGCCGGTCCTCCCCTCACCCCCTCCGAAGATTCTCACCCTTGCTTTGACTCTGTCTGAGGCGACACAACAATTAGCCTCTCCACTTAGCCTCAGCTGCTAAATCAAATTCACCTGTCGGATGGAAAGTAAAGGAAGTAAACTGGACTAAGCTTCATGAAATTAGGCTACACCATCAGAGATTGGTGCCAAAACCAACATTTAATGACACATTGCTCATTGATTACCAATATTTATTTTTGCTGTCATAAATCGACTGGTCAACTTCTCAACTAGATTATTTGTTGTTATTAGGCGATGAAAAGTGATTGACAATTTTAATGTCGCTTCATTAATCACAACTTTCTTTTTCAAGTTTTTGAAATATACGTTTTTGCTGAGTTTAGTTTCTTTTATTGCTTTGCTTTGATCTCTTCAGATATTTTACAGATCCATAGGAATTGGAAACGGTATTTTATGTTCAAATTTGCCCCGTTAGCACTATGCACAGTATTTGTCTTGAGCTAAGCATTTAAAGGAATTTCCTCTCAAAATGGCAGAAAGTCTTAACACATGCAATTGAGAATCTTTGGGATGTGCTGGAGAAGACTTTGCGCAGTAGTCCGAATCTCCCTTCATCAATACAAGATCTTGACCCAAACATTAGATTACTCACTTCCATTGAGTATTTGAATTTTCAGTAACCATACACTTCTACCCACTACATCTCGTGTATTTGCCAGCCATATTTACAAGTCGTTTGAAGACAAACAAAACTTTAATATTTAAAATGGTTCAAATAAGGGGGATCAAAAGACAGATGCTTACATCTACAGGTCCTAACTAAGTCAAGTCAATATATGAGTTCTTGAATTGTAAGAAAAGAAGCAAAGAATTTTTTAAAAGTAAAACAGAATGATCATTGCAAGCACCAGACAACGTAAATGGTAGTAGCTTACTTATGTCGGATAAACAAAATTCATTAGAGCTAAGATCACTCCACTTGTACAGTGGTTAAAAAGGTTTCTTATGATATGTCTAGCTCTCATTTGGGGAATAAAGAAGGCACAGCTGTCACACACAGTATACACAGAATAAATATGGGGTTGGGAAATTATTCTGATCAGCATGCAACCTCTAACTTGTATTTACTCAGCGAGGATGTAATTGCTACGCAGTTCTTTTATCATGAAGTGTTTCCATTATTCTGTCCATCCTCTGTATATTACTAGAGTCCAAATCTCATTTACAGTGCAGAATATCAAGGACAGCGCAGAGGGCTTCCTCTCGGCTGTGGTATTGATCTCAATGTAAGCAGAGACAACATTAAATGAATGTAGTGAGGCAGTAATCTGTGTGGCAATGAGAGTGTCCTTAGCAGCAGAGGTGATTTGTATTCCAATATCACAAATTTTATGCCCATAGCCAGTTTACAGGCTTCATATTTCTGAAAAGCAAGTTCAATACTATAGTTTTTATTTATATACTATACTCTTTAAGAGAAAGCAGCTTGTAAAACTGTTAATGTGACTAAATAAGATTATTTATAGGTTTGAGAGAGTTAACGTTATATGTTGAACAAACAAAAAGTCATTAAAGAGCCAAGTAAATACAACATTGAAATGAGCTAAAATAAATAAGAACTAAATACTTTAACTCTGAATTTTAGTTTCTACAACTAATTTCTAATTGAAGGTTACATTTTTAAAAACATATTATTCTAATACTAAATCATTTAGTTTGCCATAACAATTTATTATATCTACTTTTGCTGCAGGCTACCATTGTTGTGATTTGATATTCAGTAAACAAACATTTTGCCCTTCAACAATGACATGAAAATGATCACAACATTTTAGTCGGGAAAAGTTGTATTCCCTTATCCTCTTTAAAAGTCCAACTTATTCCAGAGGCAGACAGTGTGTCTGTCCTGGTTTGCATCGAGCAGAAGGCCGGGAAGCTGTGAGCAGCGCCTGGCTGTGACACAGCTTACCAATGAGCCACCACGCTGTCCTAGGAAAATCCTTAATTTTCTTCCTCATGATACTGTCTATGGTATGACACTGCACATCCCTGCTTACGTGGTCTCTCCCACTTTCAAACACAATCAAAAACATGTAGGGAGATTAAATTGTTGACATATGAATGCAGATAATGTTCCTTGAGGTCAGTGAATGAAGCAGTGCACAAATTATGAGCTACTTTGGCCACTGAGGCTGGGCACAAGCCAATGAAAAAGATTAACGGCCTTCCTTTTAAAAAACCATGGTGAATATCATTAGCCTGCCTGGTGCTTTACAGAATATTAAAACAAAAGAAAACACTCCCTATAATATCCAAATCAGTTTAACATTGAACTAAGTTGTCCAGTCCAAACAATTTCTCATCAGTAAAAATCTTGACTACTTGCCCTATCCTTGAAAAGCACCATATTTTTTTTACTTTGACATCACTGAGTATCGTGACTCAATTCAGCACTGACTTTCTTTCAAAGCCACATCTTTTGCTTAGTTCATTCATTCACTGCTTCTCATCTCTCTCTATATCACTCAGGATTTATTACATGTGTTGTTTACACCAACCTCTTAAATGTGGCCGCCGTTGTCTATGGGGACATCATTAGGTTACAGCACACATCATAACAGAGGAGTAATGATTCTGAAGTGCTGAAGTGCTTCTGTGGCACTAGTATACCTGTTGTTCCACACTGCCTTTACCCATGTGAAGAGGGTAGAAGCATGGAGAGACAGGAAGGCCTCCTCAGAGAGTGGCTCCGTGATGCACGAGGACAGCCGCATCGAACTCTGGATTACACACTAAAAGGACAGCCTGCGCTTTGTTCGTGTCGACAGCAGTATGTCGGACAGGTAGTGGTGCACAGGGCAGCCTTAGGGGACTGTACTGTTACCTACAGCAACATTCATACCTCTGAGTGCTAACCGTAACTCTGCCTGCTTCATACCCACTGGATTGGAAATTTAACATATATATGAAGTTTTGGCTGAATGCTTTTTTAACTGTTTCTTCAGCATTTTCTGTGCCCATACTTTCAGCAATGACAATCTTAAGCCTCATATTCTTGTATTTATGGATTACTGAAATCTCTAAGAGACACTTGAGCACTTGTTCAAACTACACATTTCAGAGCCTTAACTCTCTCTTTTTAAGGAAGCCATTAAGCAATTGCTTTGGGGAACAATTTCCTTGAATTTCACTACATTTTCATTTCATTTCCAAATCAAACTTGAGTGAATTCACCAGAGGTTACAGCATGAAATAGCTGGATTTAAACAGCTACTTTACCAGTAAAACTTGTGACATGTGGTATGGTAACTTCACTTTAGATTTACGTAACTGGATTATATTCAGAGTTACAAAACTAAGGGATGCATTGGTTATTTCCAAAGAAGAGCCAATCAGAGCCTGGTGGCAAGCCTTGTTAGGGGTGTGATACAAACCAGATGCTTCTTAATGACAGAAATGTCAAGCAGGCAGCTGCTGACACCTGTCAGCATGCAGGGGTGAGGAGCATATTGTGCTGGCCTGCAGGCAGTGGAGGGTGAACATCACCTGGATTTGTCTGATCATGTAAGAAAGCAAACCACTGTACACACTCTATAATTGGCGCTGTTAGCACTTTGTGCTCATGTCCGCAGTGAACTACAATAGCACCATGAGAAAAAAGGCTAATATCAGAGCAGAGCATGAAAACAAACCTATACACATTTCCCATCCTCATTACCAAGTCTATATGTAGCTTCTCCTGCATCCGCCTTTCCCCCCAAGGTGTAACATATTGTGCATTAGTCCCTCATTTGTGCCATCAGTCACAAAATAGCACTGGGCTTTCTGCCTGGCTCCTGAAGCAGGGCGTCTGCTCTGCCTATATGGACCATCTTTGACTTCCCTAACAAGCCTGTGCTTTGATCTTTGCAAAATCGCTTCAGGTCGCATGTATTAATATGCAAATAATATGAAATAAATAAATAAAAATTAATATAGAGAGAATACATAACAAATACAAGGTCAAATCTATTATAAAATGTTTTCCAAAGTTGTTTGATACACATTTTGAGGTTGTCCTTCATGAAAGGTTTACAGGCACTTGTTTTTTTGAACAGGTTACTCTATTGAGTTGTTTTGATGACGCTCCCTAACCGTTTACTTCAATATCACATCTGTTGCTGATACCGAGATTAGATACCTAATGATTGAAAATGTGTGTGAAGCATTGATTTAATAGCTGTAACCTCCTTTACCTGAAATACCTTATTCAACACAAGCTAACGGACTCAAATACTGAAGGTCCTAAACAAAAACTTTTTGAAAGCTTAAATTATTGCTATGATGTGTAGTGATTCCCATTATCTGCTGCTTTGTCCTGTTGGATGCCAGAGCGACAGATGACAGCCAAGTTTTATATTGGCCTGCAATCAAGCCACTGACAAAATTAACATGAATTGCCGCAGGCTGTATTTTTCATTTTAACCAGTGAAAGCAACAGTTATCAATGGCTGAAAATGAGGAGCTGCTAGTTCATTGTCTGCAATCTGTTTTTTTAAGGAGAGATAAGCTTCAGTAGTTAAGCAAAATCTGTGTATTTGCCAAGCCAGGTGTCAACCAAATTGTTTTTTACCACTCACAAACTCAAATGTTCCACTGTGTATGTAGCGCGGCCAAGACAGACTAAGAGCATTTTAAGACTTTATAGAGTGACGCATTTCTGAATGAAACCTAATGTATCTGCAGGGTTTCATTTCAAACACAGCTGTGGATTGGCGAGTATGAGCCTCTGGAGAAGGAGGCATACAGCTGTAGACGACCGTTCACTGCATCCACACTTTTAGATCAGGCGCTGGATAAGGGGGAATCTTACCAATTTCATATCAACGTTGCTTTTTTGGAAAAGTTACAAACGTTTTTGACAGTTCCCATGCAAACATCCATCCAATGATGGCAAAAAAAGTGACAAAAAATTCTAGAAATGTTTCCAAGTTTGTATCTATGATAATTATTTGAAGAAAAAAAAAAAAAATCTGTTGAGGGCTATCTTAGAGAAGCTTGAATATTTGTGCTGGGTATCGCCCCTGATTTCCCAAATCAATCAATTCTCAATCATAAAGTCTTAATTTAAATGGACTTTTGATTTGATTAAGTATGACTCACCTTATTTCAGACTGTGGAACAGAGCAGCAGAGGTTTCTGATTACGAAGAGTACGAAGTCTATTACAAGACAGTAACTCACCACTCTTCTAGCTCTCAGCAACTCCATAGCGTTACATACCAAGACACTAACATCCAAAGCAGATGTATAACAATGAATCCGGTGTAAATGGAATTTAATTTGCACCATATAGGCAGCATGCAGCATATGCAGGCACTAAAACTAAAGAACAAGTGGAGTGATGAGAGATTAACTTGTATATGAGTTGGTAGTGGGTGTAATATTGAAAGCTGACACATTCCTCACAGGTAGATATGTGGGCTTGGTGAGTCAAGACACAGTTGTAAGTGTTAATGCAGTCGCAGGAGAGGAGAGAAGGAACTCACAGCCGGCGCTGCCGGAGCTGCTGCAGCTGCGTAGGTGTGGCGCTGACCGAATTTGGAGCTAGCCAAGCTGTTCTACACACGGTGCAAGCTCAAAAGATGAAGGAGTTATTTTATTTCCATTTTGTCTTTTCTAAACCTGTTTCTCTCCTCTGAGAACAGTTGACTGGTCAAAACAGTTATCCTTTACTGCAAGGGCAGTGATCCCTGTTATGATGGCTACGGATATACGTTTTTTATCACAGCCTTTTTGTTTGTGCATATTTTTTGGTATCTTGCAAAAACTCTTAATGGTAAACAAAGCCATATGTTATCTCATTACATCAAACATGACATTTTAATGGTAAACTGAACATAAAGCTGAAAAGTTTGGTAGATAGGTCAATCGACTGAACATTAATCTGCAACTATTCAAGTGTTATATTCATTATTATTCCAGTTTCTCACAGAAATGACTACTTTCAATGTTTTATATCATTGAAATTGACATGATAATATTAAACACATTGCAAAATTCTTCTAATAATTTAACAAACAAAAAAAACACTCTTGACACTAAATGGAGGTTTTTATGACACGATATCTTTCAGTGTAAATTTACAACATGAGCTGGCAGGAGGAGGAGTAAAAAAAATGCTCTCGAAGGATCTCCTCAATAAAAAGGTCTAGGTTAATCCTGCATGTGTGCCTTATCAGCCTATTTCATTTTTGGTTACCCGTTTCCTCCTTATCACACTCACATCCCATGTGTGCTCCAATTATTGCATGAAGATGGGATTGAAGGAGGGCGGGAGGTTAAAAGGTAAGGTGCTGGCTGCAGAGGCATTGAGAGACAAGGCTGTGTGCACCACAGTTAATAATTTGGGTGATAGTAAGTAAGCCTGGAGCATGTGACTCTTATTATCTCCAATGGTTTAAGCACATGGCTTTAGGGTTCCTGCCCGCTACCCACCTTTAATTACGAGTGGACCATTAAGACCTTCGCTGACAAATTGCTCAGACCTTTCCATTGATGCAGTACAATCACATTGAAGTGCTCATCATATTGCATGTCAATAATTGCACAAGAGATGAAAAATTAGATTACACAATGTTTTTTTCCACACCACAAAGCTAGTAGCTCTTTATGAAATTGATCAAGGCTTTCATCATTTCCTCTGAAACGTTAATGTACTCACTTGAACTGTTTGTCTTTAATAGAGAAGCAGACATGATAACAGTGTTAATAGCAAGTTGTGACTAAATACTTGGCCCATGCCATCATCTCCTTGTGTTCACATCAAGTTACAAAGTGAAAACACACACACAGTGTTGTTAAAGTTGCATAGTTTATGGACCTGTTTCCTCTTAAAAACAATTCATCTTGACGTGACCTCCGATGTGTCAGCAAAAACAAGAGCTCGACTCAATTCAGAGGCAAGAGGTTAAGGAATGGCCTGTGATTGAGCACGGCTTTCACCCCTTATGATTAAACATACAAACTGACACCCAGTGTTTGATGAACAATCTATTATTCTTTTAATAAATCTTTCAGTGCAGAGCGTGATGGACAAGGCAGATCAAGTGGGCGAGGGTCAACGCAGAAGTGTGCTGAACTGAGAATAATAAACAGGATATGTTCATCATGGCAAGACAGTCTGCCCTCAGGTTCTTTAAAAACTGTTTTTAAGGGATTTATTTCTATTTTTTTTAATGCTTTTAAGGTGTTAGATCAGGCAAAGAACATATACATCAGCATGCGCAATACTGATAAAAACAGTTATTAAAGCCATATCTTACAGTTTTTGAGGGCCAGCAGGATGGATGCCTTTTTAAAGTTGGTAGGTGGACATACAGATATCCCAGGGGCAGGTCATGATCCAGACTTTGAAAACCACAGGTCTATACTCTTGCCAGTCCACAAGAGAGAAACAAACAAAAGGTCATCTTCCTCCAGGCAGGAACAGTCACTTTGGATCCATGCCCACTGAATAACAATAATTGGTTCATTTACATTTGTGGTTGGTCACTTTTATGCGGTTAGGGTCATTTCTGAGCATTGGGAGATGCTAATATACTAATTCACAGTATTGTTTTCACAATTGAATACATCTTAAGAAGAACTCACTCAATAGCATGCATGTGTTCTCTGACAATCTCCTCAGTATTCTTTTAGATGAAAGAATAGTTACATAAGGGCAGATGTATAAAGTGATTTCTTATCAAGCACCTCGATTGACTTGACAGGAGAGTGCATCTGTGAAAACTTGAATTTCTGTCAGTAACAATGTTTCCACTGGTGACACATTTCCATAGTTGGGGGGGAAAAAAGGGAATAGAAATGTTATAAAGACTTCACAAGTCGCTCCTGTATGATATTCCGTTTCACCTCCATTTATCAGTATGCTAAATACTATGCACAATCCAATATACATGGTTTCAGACTTTTGTGCGGAGGTTTTCAAAATGGCTCTAGGGATAGCAGTAATGGTCTGTCGGCCCATTTCTTTGGTCAAACCCGAAATATCTAAAAAAAAATGGTTAGTAATGTCATGGACCCCAAAGCATGAATCCTATTTACTTTGGTGATGACTTAACTTAATCACTGTAAACATCTTTGTTTGGACACTGGGCTGCATCACCTTGAAATGAGCTTATGTTTCCTACAGGATGAATCCATCACATTGCTTATCCTTTGGTGCCAACATATGATCCACATTTTGGAATGAAGTTTATTAAATTATATTCTGTAAAAAATTGGATGTCGATACCCGACCCTTTGGTAACCGATCTTTAACCATTAAGCAAGTAGGTCAACATTCTTACAGGCAGTTACATTTTTACTGTTAAATATTCAAATCTATAGTTCCTAAAAAGCAAATGTTGTTATGTGAACATGTCAAACAGTATGCCTGATAAACATTAGCATGCTAGCATTGCTATTCTGAGGATGATGATGTAACTATTAAATGCTAAAAGCACCATTGTATACAAATAAAAGTAAAGCCTCACAGAGGAACTTGCATGGCTATATAGACTCGTCTTAAGATGTGGCATCCTTAGAATACATTGTAACTTTGTTGCATTGTTGGTCAAAAGCACAAGAATTATTGTTTGAAACTGGTAGCACGTTCATGGTAGTATTAATAGTTTTTCTTATACTGTATACAGTAAGTTGCATTTCTATCAGCTCACTCAGCATTAGAGGAGTTCACACCCAGGACATTTTTCTGCAAGTCAACAGTGCTAACCACCCAGACAGGGTGCCATGAGAGCAGGCAAAGACTGACCTCAAGGTGGCTTTTGAGGAAAGACGGGTCAAAAAAATCAATAGGTGTGCACAGCACATTTCCTGCCAAACCAGCCATTAGCTTTTGAGAGACTCTCGGGTCACAAACAAGCTAACAAGCAAATGGTCAGATGAAGGCAATCACATTACGAAATCGCATGACAGAGCTAAATATGGTCAGGTATCAGGGTAGTGATTTGTGTTCCAAAACATTTTATTTTCATGTCAAATACCAAGAATTTCGTTCTTTCCACTACAGCTCTTCTTGATGTGAATATGTCGGCTAGGCTTTGCAGAGTTAAGCTCAAAGACACCACTTGAGCTGGAGGTTAAGCTTTTAGCTTAGTGATATGCTTTCTTTCTTTTGTGAGGTTTGAGGAGTGAACTTCTGGTTTAGACTCCTGGTCACTTGAGTGAGGATGAAAGTGGTTTGAGTCAATGATCAGCAGTGGGTAGATTGACTTTGAAATCTTTATCTCAAGAAGACCAGACCAGAAGAGAAGAGTGAGAGATTTCAGCGGGCCCACAGTCACAGCTTCACACGAGGTAAAAGAGTGCACTTCTTGTCGCATTCAGCATCTCGGGCTCTGACATTTGACTATAATATTAAAGGTTCCCTGAAGATTTCCATTCAGTTCCGATTTCCATATATTCTGTAAGCTGTGCAGGGTTCACTGAATCAGAAGCATGCGCCGCTGAGCACATTGTTTGGCATATCGAATCTGAGCTCTTGTTACCAATCAAACATAAGAACGGATGCAAAAGGAAAAGCAGGGTAAATAGTGGTTTAAGTAAGTTTCGCTACAATTTTTTAAATGTTGTCTGATGGAACCTGATTCAGAGGAGGCCCATGTCTTAGGGTGTATTGCTGCCATCTTTGTAGCACCCTCTCAAAGTTCAAAAGTGAAGCATGTTCCATTTACAGTCGAGGAATGTCTCACCTCAACCTTCAGACCTATCTTTAAGTTCTCTTGTCTGATTTTTATCAGAATTGATTTTTGTCTCAACATTTCTCGATTCCCTTTCTCAGGTGGAAGGCTATTGATATTGAGTTGTTCGGTAAAGATTGTGTGCAAAGATTACACCAATACAGAGCTGTAGAGAGATTTGATTTGAGTGTTTGTCTACTGTTTTACCTTACCACTACTACTGACATATGAAAATATGATTACACATTTCAAATTGCCTTTTCATTAAAACAAATTTGGAAAATCTATAAACGTAAGTTTACATTTTGCTTAAGAGGGACTTTTTTTCTGAGTGTTCTGTTTCTTTTAGGCCAGTTTACAAGTTTCAATGTTAAAGTTGATGAAATTAATCATTAGGAACATCTGTAGTTACTGAAGACACCTCTGGCCTATGAGTAGCTAGAATCTGAAGCACTAAGATGTTGTTTGTTGTCTTTTTTCCTTTTAAAATTACAGCATTAACTAAAAACTCTTAAAATAGCTTGAAAGACTGGACATCAGATGTCTCAGGCGAAAACCTTCATGGATCACTGCAGTTAATGTTTACCGATGGCAGGTCACACATGCTTATAGAGCAGGCTCCTTGGGAGGTGAGAGCCGCTGTAGGAATCAAAGATGCCGTAGCCCCCTTGTGTAACTAATGAATGACTGCGTATGCCTACCGTATGTGATCTGACAATGCAACACAGTGCTTTTGCAAAGGGATATGGATAAGTTGTTCACCAGATTCCACGAGCAGCAGGGGTATGACTCTGAAGTCATGCAGCTTGATGTAACTTGACAACATAAGATTATTTATATACAGTAAATATATAGAGAAGGGAAATCTTGGATGCAAGGAGCAGCACCCAGCAGGTATGTGCCTTAAGATGTCACCCCCCCTCACATGAATCAACAGTAGAGCGGGAGAGGATGGCGGGGTGTGTGGTGCCGGGGGGCTACAGAGACCTTATCATAAAAGCAGCGAGTGGAGCAATCATGTACACAACAGCATGCATTACTCCATCCATTGCTTGCACTTGTGTCCTTTGAATTTAACAAGCGATGGAATCACAAGTAGTGCTATGCAATTATTTTCAACCAAGCAAATTAAAGAACACAACAGCTGGTAACTTTAATCATCTACACAAGGACACACACACTTAGATTTGATTTTTGTGGGGGTAACGGCATAATATATGGCACCTTGTCTCAAGGTCAAGAGGGAAATGTATTCAGCCAAACTCTGCACTAAGTACCTACATAATATTATGTTAGCTGGATGGTAAAGGACGCTGTCATAAAGGATGTGTGTAAAACAAATTGCAATCTGTCTGTCAGCTCATGTTAAATTGAGCGCACCATTGATGAGACATGCAATCTGGCGTCTGCTTTTGTTAGAGGCAAGCGGCCGCTTATGAGTCATGGCATTTAATATAGATTTTATACATTGCATACATTTTGGGGAGGATGGATGCAAGGTGAAACATATTGTTCCTGTCGTTATTTGATGACATCATGATGTTGGCCAGCAAATGTCAGAAATGACCTTCAAGAGGAATAAATATTGTCAAATATTTAATCCCATTTACGTTGAAAGATTCATGCCTGATACAGTTTGTATTCAGAAATATTCCTGACCATAGGCACACATCATTGAGTGTAAAAATAGGATTTAAACACCGCAAGCCATGCAAATCATTGGAAATGTGTTCACGGGAAAAAATTCTGTATTCGAATTTCCCTTTCACCTCAGCTGATGTGGAGGAATTAACTGTCAATCCAGCTGTAGCCTTTCTCCACGCTTTTAACGTAAGATCTATGTGAACGTTTTATGAATTTACTTACTAATCCTCACAGTCATGAAATCCCTCCATTTGTATACCAACAAGAGCATTTATTATTCTGCCAGCGCTGCATTCAAAGGGGCTGGTGTGGCAGGGAGGTCAAACATGAATCAGAGCGGCTCTCTAATATAAAAATATCGCCTCAAAGCAGCCAGCAGCAGAGGCAGTTAAAGATATGGGAAAACGCCAAGAGCCATGTTTGCAGTAGTGCTCCCGCCTGTTGGAGACTGCAATACTAAGTGCAGTAAGATAGTAATACTGTGATCTTGATAATCATTGTCCTCATCATCGCGTTGAATAACCTGAAATCCAGTTCTGTGATTAGATCCACAGGTGCTTAGCTTCTAGGAAAAAAATCCATTCATGCTTCCAGCTATGCGCCTGTGTATTACTCCTGCTACTGATCCTCTGCATTGTCACCATGAATGAGAATATGTTCTTAGTGAACTCAGCCAGCAAATTAAGGATATATACAAAAAAACAATCCATCATGTCCTTTTTTGTTGGTTTGCTGTTCTACACACATGCTCCTTTTAACATCTCACTCAACAGTTGACACCACTTCCCACTGCCACCATGCACAACAAGAAAATTAGGGGGGGTTGGAAAAAAAGAATAGAGGAGCAAGTGACATATTGTTAGGATGACAGACTGAGTGTATAGCATGAAAGGAAACCTGCCTTTTTGTAAGCACACTCACTCTTCCCACCTATGCTTTGTCAGGATAGACAGCGTGCCCCACTAAGACAGCAAATGCATACTAATGCAGCCTTACATCCACCTCTGCAGCCACAGAGCAGTATGAAGTGGCAGCCTGCCGCCTTGCGTCGCTACGTGGGACTAGTGCCACTTACCTCTGCTGCAGGCTGTGCTTCCACATCCCCCAGTCGCTTGTACTCTGTAGGGGGGAGAGGTCTTACTGTGCATTTACTTTATAGCTGTGGGTTTATGTCTGTGTCTCAAAGGACTGGTCGGATGGCACATGAGAGGAATGCATAATCTAATCCCAGCAGGGCCTTGTCAGTACATATTTGTGACAAATAGAAAGTGTTAAAAAGGGGCTACTGTTTTATGTAGCCTTTCTAGGCATCAACAGAGTGCTCTGACATCAAAGCATGTGTCATTATGATGCTTTCTGGGGAAAAAAAGTTCACATCCATCAGTGTGAAATGCGCTCCTCTCTTAAGTAGCTTGGGTAGCTGGTATTCTGTGTCTCTTAACATTTTGCTGATAAATATTCACGCCCTGTAAATATTTGAGGGCCAAACAACATGCAGTGTCGTTTATTTTAATCATATTGCACCTTTCATTATTTTTCTGCGGCTAACAAAATCAATCTCTGCAGAGTGTGCAAAGATGCATTTAATTTCCCCCCGCTATTAATCTCCAGCCCAATGAGATGATTAATTACACTGTAATAAAGGCTTCTCGCAGTTGGAACTGTGTCTTTATTCATGAAAGGAGCTGCATTTACATTTAAATGTATTCATGGGCGAGATGTTCTTATCTGCCAGGGCTAAGGTTGGAGGGCAGGATGGGTTCAGAGCAGGGACAACAGATGTGGTCTTCTCTCTAAACACCAAACCGAGAATCCTGCATGAATGGCCAGTGTGTTTTTACAAATCGCAAACCTGATGCAACCAGTTTTGGTTTTTTTTGTGTTTGTTGAGAGGAAAGACAAATTGGTCTCTTGACAGTCCAGATAAATAGTTTATTGAAATAAGAGTTCAAAGAGCCAGTAAAGCATCTTGTCACCTCCTCCATAGTAAATGTGCTGTGTGATAACAGTGGGGTGAGGTTTTGTTTTAAAATTGTCTGCTAATTGAATTGTGTTTCTGATAATTTTTTTGCATAATAAACGTGCCTCATTAAGTGACGCTATTGTTGAAGGGTGTTTTTGCACCAGTGGAAATAAATAACTAATTAATTCATCTGTTTATAGTACACACACATAGTATAAACATATCTGCCATATACATCTGTTATACGTAATATATGCATCTGCCATACCTCCTCATTCAACAGTGTAAAGTATTTAAATGACTGTACAGTGTATTTAAATACTTTCAATGTATTTCATATATATATATATATATATATTTCACATCCTCAAATCTTTATTGTTGTTATTGTAAATACTCTTCTCTCTTTTTGCACTATTTTATTTATCTTATTTGCACCATGTATGTGGAGTTGTTGGAGGAGCATGGGATATACGATTTTCATTGCCAACATATACGCTGTATATGCTGTGCATATGACCAATAAAACCTTGAAACCTTGAATTTGCGTGTGTACAATCCATTCATCTCCACACAGCGCAATTAAGATGTCATTTCAAATAAGCAGATCCTGGAGAGATGACACTGAAGCAAGGGGGATATTTAGGGAAGTAACTTGAGGTTCCTTGTTCCCTTAGAATATTGCAATTAATTTGACCTTCATATGGTTTTCAAGGGATTGTCATTCAGCCATGTAAAGAGAAATGGCTTGTGTTAATGTGGAGGTATGCTCCTTGAATACAGAAGAGACTCAGAATATGTTTGGCTTACGACTTCCCTACTAATAATGAAGCCCTGCCCATCGGTACTCCAGGAGGAGATAAATGGATGTTGTCTGTTGGTATGTCCGGCTCTCCAATCCGACATACACTCCCTCTCTCTCTCTTTATCTCTCTTCCTCTGTCTCTCTCTCTCACTCTCTCAAGCATATTTTCCTGCTTGCTCCTGCACTATCACACAAACACGCCTGCACATACCCTCAGAAAAAAAAGGGGATGGGGGGATGGAATGCATGAGTTAAGTTTTAATAAGGGAGAGAGGTAATTTGAAAAGTCTTTGGAGGTGTTTGGAAATTTATCAATAACAACCAGCTGGGATTTCATGCATGGGAGCATTTGGTGTAATTGCCTGCACATTCCTGATAGAGGTTCCTCTTCAATAACAAAAATATGCTCTTTAAAGCAAAAAAGACTGACACTACCTACCGACTCTTCCTTTTAAGTTTTGTCTAAGGGGGTTCAAAAGATGAGATGGTTTTCAGTTGTTTTTGACCACGGACAAAACAGCTTTCTAATTTATTTCATTTACATTGTCTTTGTGCCAACGTCTGCAGCTTGCAGGTTTATTCATGTGAAGAAGAAGAAAAAAATCTCAAATTTTCTAAGATTTCTCGACTTCAAAGGCATTAATTTGCGTTCAGCGGCACAAATTTAAAGCCTCTTTGTGAAACAATAACATTCCTCTGTGTAACTCACTCCCCTCTCAGAGCCTGAGCCAGCTACAGCGGAGCCCCACTTTATTGTCAAAGTATCACAGGTTATTGGAAACTGCATAAGTTCACAATGGAAGATGTGCTAATGCAAATTATCCCATGTCGTTTGTCCCATTAGTGTGACATTGATAATTCTCTTATCTGCAATATCTCAGACTGGATTGAGCTTGTTGTGACAATAAGAGCTAAAATAACACATCAACTTGATTGTTTGCTATATATAAACACCAAGCACAAAGCGTCAATACAAGTCCTAATATCCACAGGCATCAACATTGGCAAAGATGGATGCAGAAGGTTTTTAATAATGAGAAAGCTACATTTCTTTCTCTGGCAGTTGATATTTCACTGAGAAACTGCCATTGTTATCAGCGTGATCAATGAAACAGCTCATGGACCATAAAATCAACCAGAACCAAGCTTGAATGATGGACTAAATATCCACCCAGAGGGTGGCTCTGGTTTAAAGAGTAGGCTGCAGAGATGTCTTGACAAACGTTACACACCTGGTTGTACTCATGCAGCAACTGGTAATTCAGTAAACCTGCTTCTTGGAAGTAGCCCCAGATGCTCATTGATCTGTTTTTTCTTTCATATAGTTCCTTGTCAAGGTAACTGTAAAAGCAGAATGATCATCAACAGCCTTGGAATGTTTACGTCCCTCCCTTGTTGACTCAAATGAAAAATAAGCTGGGCCGGATTTTTCTTTCTGCTATAAAATGATGTGTGAATTCTCTCACACAAATTACGCATGAACGATAAGGTCATGGTCAATAGCAGCGTAATCATCCAAACCAGGGATTGGGTGTCTGTTTGTCTGACTGTCAAGAGAGAGTCATGCAGGGGGGATTCAGGCCTCTCTACTGTGCAGTGAACAAGCTTAGAGCCTTAAAGTGTATTACAGAGAGAATAACCCACAATGCCACCCCTGCTATCAAAATTGCTTGGGAGGAGATTGCTGCGGGAGGTTGTGTCTGTCTCCACATCCTGCTTCTATTTTGTTCAGAGCCCAAGGTGCTTCACTGATCTCGGGCCAAAAGCTGTGGAAAAATTCTGACAACTCATGGAGGATGATAGCAGGAGGAGGGGAATTTCAACGATCCTCCACAGAGCCCTGGTGCAAAGGAGAGGGAACAAGGGAGTGAGAGATGGGGGGCAAATGAAAAATGAACGGGAAAATGAGGACAGAGCTCTACTCTCTTATCTTCTCTTGTCTCGATGTTCTCCCAGATAAGTACCGCCTAAGTATGTTGTCGGGCCCACCGAAACACATTACTGACAGCACCACAAGTTCCCGGGGAGTCTTGTGGTGCTGCTGCTTGTCTTACCTTTCGTTGTTGAGCACTTTTGGTCGCATGTTCACTGAGCCAGAAATTCCTCCAGTTTTATGGAGGTTGTGGTGGTGGACTGCCCTCGTGGTTTGAGGGACCGCCCTGTAGCTGAAAGGTCATGTAGTCAGTTCTGGCAACAGCCATTATGCATCCATCAGTAGACATGTGTGCTGTCAAAGTGTGCTTTAGATGCCTGAATGCCTACCTGCTCACTCAGTGTAAGTCTCCCCATATAACAGTGTAGACTCTGCCAAATGTAAATAATAAATATGGTGTTTGTTAATTAATCATATTATGGATCGTATGCAATGCTATTTCCAATAATCATTAGTCAAAGAAAGTAACTATTGTGTGATTGATTCACTGAAAAGCACTTGTTGTGGACTTTACTTGGACCTCATTTTATTTTTTTGCCCTTAATTCGACCAATTTGAAAGATGCCATGAATCCAAAGCTTCTCATAGTGATATTTTGGTATGCCGTAGAGCATAGTTCACTAACAGGCAGACCGCGGTCCGGGTCCAGACCCTGACGCCGACCCATACGGACCCAAACCTATAACATTAATAGGGGATTTTCATTTTGACCGGCGTCAACAGGGGGCGAAAGAGACGAGGGAACGATACAGGGAGATAAACGCAAGAAGAAGAGACAAGTTATTAGCGGCAGAGAGAGAGAGAAGACGGAGAGAGAGAGAGACGAGTTAGTGGGAGACAGAGAGAGAAGGCGGAGAGACAAGTTAGTGGGAGACAGAGAGAGAAGGCGGTGAATGGAGCACCAATGGGCACCTTCACATGTGAGAATGGCCCTGACACCATTTCAGCCCCGATTTAAAAGCGTGGCCTGCAGACTAGAGCTCAGTTCTCTCACTGAAAGTCAGTCAGTGAGGGACTGGAATATAAGAGGGACAGAAAGACAAACCTTGAAACTGTTCAATTGTTATGATGTGTTCGGACTGATATGCTATATAATTGGCTGAAACTGTTAAGATGTGAAACGGTTAACACAGAGAAAGGGAAACTCAAGCTGCTGCTGCACTTTATTTAATCTTTCTAAAATGAAGCTGTTTTAAGGTTCACACATTTCCAAAAGCTATTTTATTTATGTTCTCTATTTTATTTTAAATGCAGCCCGAGTGGAACATTAAACATATCTACAGTATTATACTGTATATCTGTATAGTTCAAGTGACAATAAATATTGTTGTTTTTAAATGTACTTTGTTTGTTTGATGACTTGCAGACGTTGATACGTTAGACACATCTAATGTATATCACACTCATTCGTAACACGAGATAGACATTTTGATGTTCCGGACCTTTGCTTGATGAAATCTTATCTAACTGGAGCTCGTTGCATTTTAGTTCAATACCCCTGCCATAGAGTATTCGTCTCTAAGTGCATGTGTACTCACAAGCTGGAAACATTGTGGTACAGCATAGTAATATTCTAAGGTGAATGTTATCGTAGACAGGTTGAGATGTAAGTACAATGTTTCATTTCTCGTGGTGAGGCTCATTTCAAAGAACCATTTTGTCTAGAGTCAGGAAAGATTGAAAACCATTTACTTCCATGCATTGCCCTGCTCAAAAAGCTTGCCTCTGCAATATGTCTACATGGCAAAGCTGCCATCACTCCAGAAGACATCAATGTTTCCCTGCCATACAAGTGTAGCTTTCTTGTTTCTGGTTGTTTGTTTTCTAAAGTGGAGGCAAGCTTACCTAAGCAAAACTCAGTATGGATTATGGGTTTAGCTTTTCTACACAGAAGTGTGTATGACATATTTACAGTACCTGTAAGTGCCTTTCCTCACACTGCTGTTGGACTGCACTGTTAAACTAGAGGTGCCGTGTTTCATAATACTAGTGGAAATGTGCTTGAATTCACATGAACATTGTTTTCCAATAAAAATATCTGCCACATTGGAACAGCTAAATTAAGAACATGATTCTTTCCTTGGCTTACAAACTGACATAAAGGGAAGCAGTACAACACTTTTAAAGCCATTACTTGACCATCAGGCCACAATTTGTTTTGTTTTAGCTCATACTGAAAACAATTGATCTAAAATAAAGATATATGAAATCTATAATAAGACAAACATAAAAAAGAAGGTTAGCGCTGCACTCAACATGCCATAACATGCACCCCATCAAACATACACACCTCAAAATATAAAATCAGGTGGTCAACAATCAACTCAGTTTTTTGGGGGGTTTATTCAACAAATTGTTTGGGCTTTATTGGTCAATTGGACTGAGCCAATGTACATGCTCCCCCATCTCCACCAGGTGAGCCATACGGTGGCCAAACCGATCAGGATTTTTTAACATAATAAGAGATAGTAATGTCGGGTTTCTACACTTTTCCCTTTTTAAAGGAAATTGGTGCTACTGAACAAGCAAGGAGAAAAGTAGATGGCAAACGTCAGCAGCGATGTCACAGCTTATAAAAGATTAGCACCTGTGATCATGTATTATGGGTCACTATTGACTTTTTCAACTGAAACATATTGAACATACTTAAAAAAAGATATTTATTTATTAAGATAATTCTGAGCATAGTTTAAAGCTAATATACTTTCTCTAAAAGTTAAAAACTTGAGGCGCGAGTAAGATGTGTTAAGCCAATTATACAAACACATTAGCGTCAAAGTGTTATTATTATAGAATGGGTATTGTCTGCTATATGAGGATTGACTTTTTCCTTAACATTTTTAAATCTGATCCAATTGCTGGAGAAGTAAGTCCCAGTTTGAATTAAACTAAGTGCTTACAGCCTTTTTACTTTTGGTTTTGTCATTTAAGTTCCAATAAAATGCAATGATGAGGGTTGTTCCTTGCTGACCTTGATCAGCAAGCCATTAAAGAGGAAGTGGCTTTGGAGTTGTATTGATTAACAAATAGCACAGACTCATGTCCCAAATCCTGCTTCAAAGCAACTTTAAGATCCATCCTCTTTTCCACTAATAAGTGTATAGAGGGGGCCTTATTTATTTGTGGATGACTAACACGACATAGGTCAAGACTGTGTAGCCATTAGCTTGTGCCAATGCTGCCATTTTGCCATTAGCACTAATAAAAGATAAAAGACGATCAAAACACAGAATGGCTTTTATTTTAATGAGCTTTTACTGCAGCATTTTTACTTTTTCACTTGTGATTTTGCTCAGACATAAACGTTCTCTCCGGTGGCTCAGTGTTTTCTGAGTAAAGTGTCCATGTTAGGTTTGCTGGCCGCCTGTTAGTGCTAACATAATGTATAAATCAGGTTTAGCCAACTATCTCAACTGTTGCTTATTACAAGGCAGTGTTTCTTACACACATACAGCATAATTGGCCATTCTGTAACAGATTCCTGTATAAATCAGCCTACTTATCTTTGAAGCAAATTGCCAGGGAACAAGCTGTGTGTTATTAATGATAAGCTACACAGGTCTGCTTTATATACTGTAGTTTGCACTGTGGAAAAAGTATGGAGACTTGGAGACAGAGCAGAAAATAAAAAGAAGGCATTGTTTATAAGCTATTAGTGTGTGAACGCAAGGACCACAGTTCAGCACGTCATTATGTATCGTGGATCATTTCTGCTGTCTTTCATGTTGAGTGCAATCACATCCTGGATAAACGTATCAACAGTGCTTGAAGCATCAACTTCAGGATTCTCATTTCATTTTGAACCCTGGCCAGGATAAGCAAATTGATGCCTGCAATATCAAGCCGCATTGATAAATGGTTCCTCCTACCACTGCGCAGGCATATTTGCATTTGCACAATTATCTTTCATTGACAAGTGTTTCCATCGGATTAGGAAATCGACATGCCTCAACATGTGTCTGGGAGTAAAGAAGCCCTTCAGTGGGATTCCCAAAGGAGCGTTTCACACTCTCACGTTCTTCCCCAAAACAAGTGGTGGAGGCATTTGAATTACAGGAAAGACAGGGTAATACATCAGGCCCGATCAAAGCATTCTATTGGAGTCAGCACTATCGGGCAGTATTTCTCGCAGATGATAGAGAAGGAGAGTGAAACCTTTTGAAAACAAATTTGTCACGGGGGATTATTTTTATCTTTATGATGACCTTGCAGTAAAAGAAACAAGCAGCAAAACATCATATTAGCGAACCTTTCAACTGCTTCCCACTGCTTGGGTTTCTGACACAAAGCAGATGATACATTCTGATTCACTGGACCCCCCCGGCTCATGAATCTGGACGGACATGAAAAATATATGAAAAATATTTAAATTATAGCAGAGGAATATGTTTTGATGCAGTTAAAGTTCTCCAACTTGTTTACTTGCAGAGTCTCTACCTATTTTACCCCCAGATACCAATGAACCATTGAGGTTATTCCTAATAAAGACAAAGTATCTGTGGAAGTTTGTTTAATATTCTGTTGTATACTGAGACAAACATTAAGCAAAATGGGATTTATTTTCACATCTCAAACCCACTGCTCCCTGTTGAACTGCAGCCTGATGGATTTGACTTTGGCCAACAGTGTGAGTGTGATTTATGATCAAACAGCACCTGAACCTGGGATTTATTATCCATTACTGCTGTCCGTCAGGCAACATTACATTGCACTCCACTGTTCATCTCAGTTTGCCAAGCAGCAATACACCACCGGAATAAATATGCTGTAAAATCTATATCTAAACAAATGCAAAACATCCAGTGACATTGCATTGTCTGAAAATGTTTTTCCATCCCTTCCCTTTTAAACTCTACTCATGGATGCAGTTGATTTCTGACTATAGAGAAAAGCGGTGGGAGCCTGAAATTACGTACTCTAGGTCTGTGTTTTCATTTTTCATTGTAGCAAATGGGCTTTATGTAATGACACTTTGAGTTCAGACAATACAAACCTAAGTCCCAGTAGTCGGCCTGTATTATCTTCCGTCTCAGGGTTTTGACAGAAAATGTCATTTATATTGGCAGAAATCTGCAAGTCATTTCTGCTCCATACCTGCATTTTAATCAGCACATTAAAAGCCTTGTGCAATCGTGCCGTTTCTGTCCCCAAGAACTGTCACTAAATTTGGAACAATGCTGCCTGGAAATGCAGTTGTGCAAATTATCCTCGGCTTAATTTTCCCTCCGCCCAGAATAGTGCAACTATTTACATGTGTGAATGGTTCAGCGACTGCGTGTTAGCAAGTGGTTCAAATGAGCTACACACAGACAAGGTATTACTTCAGTCCTAATGCTCTGCTTTGACTTCCACTGTTTGTTTAGGAGGAATACTTCACTGTAATGCTTTGTTTTTGAGTACTTAACAATCCCTGCCTTTGGTCTTGAAAAGGTAACTCTGAAAATGTTTTAGTGAGTTTAGATCTACAGCGGTTATAACTCAAATGGTGACAACCATATCAACATGTTGACATACATACGACATATTTTTATAACCTACAAAACTGCATTGATTTGAATGTTTGGGGCAAATCAAGCATGTCATAATATGACAATGGTTAAAGAAAAGGAAAAAACACCCATCATAGAAACAGAAAGGGTCATATCTACAAATACTTTCTCAGTTAAATTATTCTATTTAAATCATGTACATCCAGTTCCCATTTTAAAATGGACTTATGAAATGTTATAAAATAATATGGCTCTGAACTCTAAAGCCTTTTTTAAAGAAATCTCATTTGGAAATTGTCCTGGAACTTCGGATACAATAATTCAAACATCCCCTGCACTGTGATGTTAACCAAAGATATAGGATTTGCTGCATAATAGTTTTGTGAGCTGGGAAGTGAAATGTTTGATAGAACTGCACCTTGTTAGTTCAGAGCTCACTATGTGGCAGCTGAAAATAGTTTTCCATAGAACACACCTCTCTCGCTGATACTTATGTTCTTGTTCAGTTTTAAATAGACGTATTGTGTTTACTTTTAGTCTGATGTTAATTAGAGTGAAATCACAGAAAGCAGACCGTTATCAGGTTGTATTAATAATGTATGGGTAGACTGTCTGAGTATTTGATTATGTTTGCTGTGTAACCACTGGATAGCCTGATTAAAGATAATATATTATTAGAAAATTGTATCCATCTACAGCGTGTCTGCTAAAGCTTAGTTCACATTACTCAGCTTAATTTCTGATTGTTTTTCTCCCAGATCCTATCTTCATGTTTGAAGTGACCCATATCCCTATAAGTGGAAGAAGTACTCAGATATTTTAAGTAAAAGTAGAAATACTACAGCATAGAAATACTGTTACACATAAAAGTACTGCAAACTAAATCTTACTTACAAATCTGAAGTATGTATGAACGGATACATGCCTTGAAATGCCTTACATTGAACTGCATACAACCAATAACATCATGTCAATGCAAGTTGGAAAGATAAATAACATATTGTAGTGGTTCAAGCGTTCATCTCCCGAATGATTGGCTGTGAATTTGTTATATGTTGAGGAGATGAAGGTGGAGATGTGATAGAGGAGTAAGGATTGGTGGGGGTGGGGCTGTGGTATGGAGGGATTCAAAGTTTAAGAGTTCCTCCAAAACTTTACTTTTGGATATCTCTGTCACAGCATCATGACTAGGCTGTCACAGCAGGACTCAAAGGAAAAGCTATGAGCGTCAGCCAGTCTGTATTGGCTGTAGTTTCAACAGTCCGCTTTATACACTCTACAGTGAAGGATCTGCGCCCTCACAGTGAAACATGAGGTGGAGAACACATGAAATCAAACATAATCCTTTTTCTCTGGGCCACATTAGGCATGATCTGATCTGAAATCTATTTCTTTGTCCAAATTACTCTTAAAACTCCATATTTGTGTCACATAAGAGCAAAACTCTGGGGTCATACTATCCCAATCATACTATCCTAATTCAACAAAAGTAACTCATTAAGGAAATGTATGAACATTTTATTAAATAACTAAAATATGTTGTTGCAGGAAGTAGAGAGCTCAAGTTAATATCTTAACATGGAGAGCATGTAGTCTAGGGGTTATGTATGTTTTTGGTTATACTAGTTTTACAACCTGTTGACATGGTGCCTTCATATGCAGGTGGGAAGCTTGTTGATGGCTAAGTTTATATGTCAACAAAGCTGCCAAGCTCAGAGTGTTATGATCTCAGTTTGGGTATTTATAGTTTACGGTTTTACTTTGAAATGTTTCTTGTTTTGTCACTTCCTGTCTTGGCTTGTTCACTTCCTGTCTTGTCTAGTTTACTTCCTGTCTTTAGTTTCCCTCCTGTCTGATTGTCTGATCATGCTCACCTGTTGCCCCTGTGTGTCTCCTCCCCCTTCCCAGCTGTTTCTTGTCTTGTGATTACCCTCCTCTGTATTTTGTCTGCTTTCTTTTGTGTTGTTTGTCGTATCGTCGTCGTTGTTTGTCGTTTGCCTGTTCCCTGAACCCTTTTGGATATCCCTTTTTCAGCCTCCCTCTTCCACTGGTTTGTCCGTGTTTTAATTTGATACTTTTCCTTCGTTTTACCTTTTTGTCTGCATTTGGTTAACAGCTTTTCTATTAATAAAAGCTCACCCTTTGTTACATTTGAACCCCTGCCTCCTCTATTGCTTCTGCACCTGGGTCCTTTCCCAAATCGTGACACAGAGCCTCCTGTTCCATGTTTGTTTTTACTTCCAGACATCATAGCTCAATAATTAAATGTTGTTTGGGAGCAGATTCAAAGATCCCACCGTGTGATGATTGGCTTCAGAAAATAACCCATCTATGACGTATGTTATTTGGTTCAGTCTTACATGGTGTTTGTGTAATTTCAGAATTTCTCAATACTTGTTACCAGGACAACCTGCTTCTTCAGTGCACTCTCTGAATAAATAGTGGGGAGGAAGTATGGAAAGGAGGAAGGGATCTAGTCTTCGCGACCTCCTGGGAAACCTCGGAGAGACGGAGGGAGCAGATGTTGAGGAGGAGCCCTTCTATTCTCGGCCCGTTTCTGGAGGTGTGTTTGGTCATTAGCAAATATTCCATGCAAGTGGAGAAAATGGCATTGGATCAGAATTTTCACTAGTGTTCTAGAAAATATATAGCTCTCGTCTGCCAAGACTGTGGGACTTCTGAGTGTCTGTTTTAGCCTGTGATCAAGCATGCATGACGGCTCGCCTTCAAAGCCAAAACAATATATGTGAGCAAGGCATGCTGGCAGAGCACGCCTGTGTCCAGAGGAAACACACTCCTTCGCACAGTATGTTTGACAGCTCTGCTTCTTTCATCCGGCTACAAAGATCTGCGCTTACTCTATGAATAGTTAATAGAGGTTATGATAATAAGAAGGTTTGTACTCTTATTTATCAATAATGATATGTCACGACAGTCCAGTGACTCACGTACCCCGTGTATCATCCACCGATACGAATAACATCAACAAAGTCTTTTGAGAGTTTCCCTCCAGTAGGTAAACGGTTCATCGTATACAGAACATATGCACGTCTCCTCTAGAAAGGAGATGAACAAACAACTGACACCTAATTGCTCGAAGGCAAGCAATACAAAAGGCACTGCAACCATCTAGTGTTGGCATCTGATTACTCAAACATGCAAACACATCATCGCCACACATTGCACGTTTTAATTAACATACATTTTGTTCAGACCTTTTTCCTCAAACATTTTCAGGGGAGAGACAGTGCAGCGGCTGTGTTTTCTGACAGTGCTGTAAACAAGGTAAAGCAGCTTTAAATCTCTCATAATGGAGACAGCCTGGAATAACAACTGTGTGCACTTCCCCCTGAGGCAATTTTCCCTGCGGCAACTTTCCCTGAGGTGAACACATTTGCCAGCGTACATGTGAATATGGACGCAGTGACCAACATGGGGAATAAGATATGCAGCACGCCGCAGGTCGCTGGGGGTCTGCATTGAAGGGGTAAAAATCCTTTGAGCACACAGTCACTGTACCAGAACATTGTTTCATTTAGCTGAAAAACACCTTGGGTAATGCACTGAGGCATCTTTGGCTACGTACAGTCAAAGATCAATTTTTAATAACAATTCTGGGGCAAGATATTTCTCATATGTCAGAGGCAGAGTGAAAGAAAGCAACAAAATTGGTTGAAGCTTCCTGTTGCCATATTTCAACGAATTACACAATTTTCAGGGGGAAATGTTCCATTTTGTAAAAAAACAAACAAAAAGCATCCTTATCTGAGATGTTTCTTTAGCACTGTGGAAGCATTTGCATCCCCTCTAATTTGTTGCAGGCTGCAATTATGTTCGGCTAATGGCGGATGGAACGCTTCAGAATTCACTGTTGATATTTAGCAACAGCGTTAATTTGAACTGTTGATCTATGTATTGGAACCACTGTGATTAATACATGTTATTAGCATAAATCCATTATTTAGATGCCAAAACATTGCTCGTATTTTGTGGATGGCATGTAAAGTGTCCCGTTTTGTTTTAGTGTGGCGTGCACACCATGTGTTTTCATTTTCCACTGAGCTGCTATCACATCACACGCTTAAAGTACAAAATAGAAAAACAAAAAGCCTGTCCATCATCCTGCTGGATTCAATGCATAAGAAAATACAACGATTAAAGTTTTTGTGTATCCAGTTTCAATGTGACCATGAAAAAAATGTGTTAATTCAAGGAACCTTTTAGGAGGATCTGAGGTCCAAATTTTCTGAAGATTTTTATTGCAATTGTCTTAAAGTAACTCAGTGAAAAGGACAGTTGTGATTATAACATTTTTGGGTTAAGCAGAGCTTTGGTCTGCGCGCTTCAAGACACTTTGTTAGGTCTTCATTGGTTAAAAAAAGCTCTTAGTGACTTGAAAAGATCCTAATGTCCTCCTGAAATAAAGGTGGCACGGAGGCTGGAGAATGTATTCAGGGGATCTTCTTTATGTCATAATGCTCCATACTCCTATTAATGATAGTCAGACAAGCACATTCATTTGTCATACTGAAAGTACTTTTTCATGCAGCCTGAAATGTACACCTTGTACCCTGCAGAATTTTACATCCAGGCAAAATGATCCCAGTTTTAGATTTTACTGCTAGCACCCTTTCCGGCTGTATCAAAACAACAGGGACAAAAAGATAAGGAGTTAAATATTTTTTAAAGCAAAGACTCTCTCCAATCCATTAGCAGAAATTAGACACCATGTAGTTATTATTATCTGAGTGCGTTTTTGCTGACACTATTGTGCAACCTTTGCCATCTCTGCAGTTGCTGGATATTTTTTAAATGAATCTGATAAATAACTTTATGAGCATTCAATAACCACATTTAGCGGCTTCATCAGAGAAGCCATGCAGAACAATGAAGATCTTGCGGTGGGGCTTAGCCGGCCTCCTCTACTCTTGGTCGTTGCTCATTTTAAGGTTCATATTTGTGTTTTTGTTTTGCATGTCTCCATGCTTTAATGTTTAAAAAGGTCTTCATTTTTCTCATACTGCCTCTGCTGCAGCACCTTTTTTGCCCCTCTGTCTGAAACCAAAGCCCAATCTGCTCTGATTGGTTGGCTGGCTGGCTCTGTTGTAATTGGCAACCGCTTAGAGATGTCCCGCCCGTTAGCCTATCACCTACAATGTGTTGGAGCGTGAGTAAATAGTAGCATGAATGTTACATGATGATGTAATAATGTTAAGGAAGTAAACTAAGGAGTGCAGGAGGGAAGCTCTCTCTGGGGGAAACTTTGGGAACATACAGGAGAGGAAAAACTTGAAAAAGCAAAATAGGGTCCCGTCAGTGTTTTGTTTTCCCTGTTTGAGAATAGATATTTGTGTAAGAAATTCTTCAGACTCTTCAGAGATTCTTCAAATTTGCAGAACTCAATTAAGCAGCAATACAACAACTAATATTGTTTTAAAAAAGTCATAAATCACAACATTCCTTTTAAGGGCATTGGTCCATCTGGACCATGTGCTCAATTTATTATCTAGTGTGCTCAAAATATGCCTATTGATAACTTAAATGAATACTTCACCCACAGAAAGACATTTTGTATTTCTCTCGAAAGTGAACGAGACATCCAAAAACATTGACTTGTTTTGAATAACAGGCTTTAATTATTGAACAAGCGGGGCCCCATTTACTTCAATTTATTATGGGTTTTCTACTTCTTTTTTCCTTTGTGCACCGTAGATGCGAGAAAACAAGTTTCATTTAAGAAATCAGTGTAACAAGGTGAGTAATCGATATACAAATAGGCATTTAATGAAAGTTTACCTTTCAAATACAAGCAGAATTGTATCTAGTTGAGTTGAAGCTAATTTGAACTATTGTATAAATTATTGGGTAGTTCATAAACCATGCATGGCCAGTATTCAAACATTGAAGTGTTAGCCGTTCCTTCACCTAATGATACCTGCACAAACATCCA
Source organism: Eleginops maclovinus (assembly GCF_036324505.1). Lineage (NCBI taxonomy): Eukaryota > Metazoa > Chordata > Actinopteri > Perciformes > Eleginopidae > Eleginops > Eleginops maclovinus. Next base: position 17,744,918 of record NC_086371.1, read on the forward strand.
TCTCTCGCTCTCCTTAAAGCTCTGTTCATGTTGTCAGTACAGTTTGGTGACTTCAGTCTCCATATATCTGTGCTCTACTCGATCCTGAGCAAGCATCAGTAACCACAATATCTGCAAATATCTGTGTGCATAGACTTTGATCTGTTATAAAAACATCATATATTAATAATTGATGCTTTTTTGTACAGAATGAGAACATATCCTTATTTCTTTTCCACCAGTGTGTTTAGCAAAGCCTTTTCAGATAGCTGATCAAGCTTTTCTTTGATATCTAACAACTCAAGCTCAAAGAAATCTACATCTTAAACAAATAGAACATACAGAACTGCATAATTATAAGTTAATATAACCTACTGTATTTACAAAGTATGTGATAAATGAAGCTTGACCTTTTGAACTACAAGTATTTGTTAAGTATATGTCTTGCCTTTTAAGATATGCTTGTATGTCATTAATAACCCCCGTACTAAGAAAGAAAGAAAGTGGATCACATCACTCTAGTTCTGAGGTCTTTACACTGGCTTCCTGTCTGTCAAATAATTGATTTAAATACTGCTGCTGATTTATAAAGCATTAAATGGTTTAGGCCCACAATAAACATTTCTGTCCCCAGAGTCAGAACTAAACAAGGAGAAGCGCGTTCAGCTATTATGCTCCAAGTATCTGGAAGAAACTATCAGACACCTGTAGGTCTGCTGCAACTCTTACTACTTTTAAATCACGGCTGAAGATTTCTCTTTTCTTTTTGATGAACTATTCATATCTAAAACTGCACTGTTGCTTTTATACATGTATTTTATACCTGTGTTATATATATATATATAATTTAAATGATACCCAAATAAGATTTAGTTCAAAAAATGATCATCAAGGAGTATAATAACTGAATGAATGTGTGATTGTAATCATAATGACAAAAATATAAGAACATTATCTCATTTTTACAGTGGCTTCATAAAGCCTCAGACGTCTGAAACTAAAATAAACTTTTATCCACATCAAAAACGACACACACAGATATTGAAGTAGCATTTCTAAAAACTGCACACTTAGATTGATCTAACACCACTTCATAATTTCATTAAAATGTTTCCTGCTTTAAAAGATAAGCCCTTAATTTTCATTTTGTAGATTACCAAGTGCCATTATTATCAGTTTAATTATTCTCAGTGAATAGAGGCTTTAATGAAAAAAACGTCTACATACTGTAATAGTAGTGATTCACTCTGGTTTAATGAAGTATAAATCTCCTCGGTGAGAAACACTTCCCGTGCCGCGGTGCGGACACATCAAATTTACTAGAAAATGGGTTTGAACTTTAGATGCAAAAACTTAGCTGTCATGAGTCTCATATTAAGTGAGTGTAGTCATTACTGCAAATACGGAAAGTGGTTTTGACAAGTGCAAAGAAGCTCTAACCAGATCAACAGTTGACCATAGAAAATCTAATTTAAATTTATGGATGGTTGGAAAAAAGTAAAGGGATATCAACTCTATGTACGCCTACAGTGGAACAAATGCCTGTGTAATGTTGTGGAAATAAAACAACACAAAAAATAATGGCACACAAGTCACAAAAACATAGTTTGTTTCCTCACTTTATGTCTTTTGCTCAGGTTTAGTTTGTATTCACATTGCTAAAATGCCTGTAGTCACTCTTGTAGGCCTGGCCCTCAACTATTTCAACTAGTTGCATAAGGCTGTGTTTAAATGGCACACTAGTACAACTGGTCTCTAGTAGAAATCCAACAAATCAATCATCGTAAAAAAAAACAACGATTAAATTCCTTAAGGTTCCAATATGCAACTTCTCACCCCGAGGCAACAGAGTGCATTGTGTGTCCTTTATGTGTCCCCTCAGGGTGCAGGTGAGGCCAGCACTTGTCACTCAACTTGATGGGCTGTTAAGACGACATTCGGCCCGAGGCTGTAACTGAAAGTCCCCACAGGCACTGAATACATGCACAGAGGTTATTAATCTGAAAATAAAGACACACGGTGACCTCCGTCTGGCAAACTACAAGCTACACCTGGATAAAAGACCCCTAAAACAAATGTAGACACTCCTGAATATCCTCAGAGCATTTAACTTGGAGACTTCTGGAAAAAACTGGTTTCATCAACACAAAACAAATTTCCAATCTCTAAAATTCACATCTTTTTGTCTTTATTTAAAAATATATATATTTGTAAATGTGTTGTTAAATTGGTAAACATATTTTATTATATATTATTAATATTACTTATGAATGTCTGGTAATGAAGCGAACAATCTTTACTTCTTAAAGTATTTGCCTTTTGACAAAGAGCTAGTTTCCTGACTTGAAACTGATCAATATAACAGCTTTAATTACCAAACATTAACTGTGCATAAAAACCTTCCAGTCATTTCAAGCGTTTAGGCTGGAGTAAAAACTAGAGGCATTATCTTTCCCTGTCGCTCCGTCTTCTACACAGAGACAATCACAGAGCTTTTAATGAATGTTAACCAACAGTCATTTCAAAGAGCATGCTTAAAGACATTTAAAATGACTTCAAAAGTAAATGCATTACAAAGCCGTGAGGCAAATACAGGCTGTCAGAGCAAGATGTTGCTCTAGATTGAGACTTCGCTGATTACAGTATAATTTGTAGAAAGCAACTTATTTTCTCACTGCACCACACATACTATCGACGGAAAACAACCGCTCAGTTGTGTCTGACAGAGCTCCGGTCAATATTGTCAATAGCCAAGTAGCTGCAACTACCATGGCGAGACGTTTTTTTGGCCTGATCTTCGAATTCTCTCCTTAATTGCTTTAGTTTAGTCAATTTGTTGTGTTTTTCTGTGCATTTCTGTTTGTGTCTTTTTAAGACTTGTATGTGCACACACACATGTGGGAAATCAGGTTAAAGAGAAAAAGCAGATAACTCTGGCTTGTTTGTTCAGTCTGTGCTAATTGGTCCTAATGTATACAGTGTAAAGACTGTAGCTGTAGATAACAAGATAAGTACGCATTGACCCTGTGTGGTGTTCATGTGTCTGACAGCTACAAATGTTACTCCTTGTTTTTTTTTAAAGAAAATTTCTGTTAATTAAAGTTAATAGTGAAGTTTATTATTTATCACTCTGTACTGTAATGGCCTATTTCAGCTTGAGAGAACAAAGATGTGAGATGTATGGGAAATGTGAGCTCAGGTTACTCAGTGTAGTGTAGCTTTTTGTTGTAGGATAAAAGTTGTTATCTGTGGGCAGGCAGCCAATCACGTTGGAGTCGTCTCTGAAATACTACAGAGTGTACAGGACGGAATATCCTGTGGGATACAGCTGACTTCTTCTTCTTCTTGTGATCAGCTTTTGTTCTTCTTGTAGCTGCAACAACATCACTTCACTCTTAAGCATTGTTGTGCTTATTCACTCTGTGTTGATGGCTAGAAGACAGTTTCCACCACACTTACACACAAACCGCTCTCCTTGATAAGCATAACACTTTTCATTGATGTTTTATGCATTTTTATCTGAAGTCAGTGTGGTTTTACTCTAGTTAATGTTGCCCAAGGCAAACCCCTGTCTGTAGGGGCTTCCACTTCTTTGACTGTATGCAGTTGCACCACCTCTAAAGTTCACTTTGCAAAAGATGAAATACACTCCTGAAATTGCCTAGAAAATACAATTGGTGCTACTGAATTTTTATAGCAGATTTTATGCATACATTTGTAGGGAAAAAACTGTCTAATCTACACAAATCTGCACTTAAAAGTTAGTGAACAAAGTTAGGGTGAACTAAGGGTCTTCAGAGAGTTGGTTGTAACTGCCACACATTATAATAGTGTCCACCCAAACATGTTATACTTTTTTGATCGAGTGACAGGATGCAATAACAGGTGGGTCATGAAAATAAATGAGAATAACTCTCATACATATGATTGCTGAACATACAAGAAAAAAATCATAATAAAATAAGGTTAATATATACCGTATATACGGATAAACACATTATGTCTTCCCTCTTTCGCTTTCGTCAAACCCGGGGCATACATTTTCCTTTTCCCCTTCAGGAAGTTTGTATGGAAGTGGATGACACTCCCCCCTCACAAGCAATGTGGATAATTGCAATCAGAAGCAAATAAATGGCAAATATCACTCAGCTGACAAAAATGTATGACAGTGTTTGCGCTGTGATATCATTAAGACATTATAATTTGTAAATTGGGCTTTGGTATGAGGCAGATAGCAGTTGCAAATAATAGGCATTCCTTGGTGCTGTCAGGAACCGCTATCCATTCATTTGGAGTCCGGCTGAAACACGTTAACCCTTTGTGTGCTGGGCAGTCAAATCAACACAGCACACCAACAACAGCAGCTGCAGCCTACACTGCGTAACCACCATACTGCAAAGCCCTCACAGCCTTGTCACAGCGCTGTATCTCAAATGTTATTTGTTTTAACATAGATTCTGAAAATGCAATTTCTGCCAATTAGTACCATAAGGTTCTTCACTAAAGTTGTCCCATGGAAAAGATGTGTATATTTAAGTACATGGGAACTATTGTTCTTGAATACTTGTTTACAACTTTTTGTTTTTCATAAAAAATGCATGAAGGTGTTTTGTATGTAAATGCTCCCTAACAGCATAACTGAATAGTCAGGTGCAGGTGCAAATTATAAGTTGTAAAGATGTAGATGTTATAGAACATTTGGCAGCTTGATTTGTTGTTTTAGAAGCAAAATTATTCATCCCCACTTCACTAAGAGGCTTCATCAACTGACAGCTGCCTTGTTAAGAGTGGAACACTTGTATATTGTTAATACAGTAACCTGATTTATGAACAGCAGCCTTTGCATTTCAAGTTCAGAGCGACTGACAAAATCCCTTTGTGGAAATCAACCATGCAGTCCTAATCACAGTTAGTAAATGTCAGCCTGCACGGTTGGGCATTACATATTAATGTAAGAATTTAGCAGTTCCAGACCCCACACTGTGAGGCTATGCTGCTTTGAGATTATGTTACTGCCAGCTAATAATAACATGTTAACACGCTGAAGTTTAGCAGGTATGATGAGCACCACAATATCTTAACATGTTAGAAAGCAAACATGATGTAATTAGCACAAAAAACTAATTAATCCTTAGGCTGTTTAGATGTGCATGCATGTGACGTATTTCTCATGATGATTAAGAATGATCTTATATGGGGAACCTGAAGTTTCATAAAAAAAATGTTTGGTAATCTATCTCGTTTAGAAACGTTTCACTAAAACCAGAGTAAAGACCTTAATACTGGTAGGGTTCATCATCTGGGGAGCATGAATGGTACAACATGTTGTGCCAATCTATTGAGTAGATGTTGACATATTTCTCTGCACAGCTGAAAACTTGGACCTGCCGGTAGCACTGAGGAACAAGTTAAGGGATCGGCACAATTATTATACAATTTCTCCTCTGAGTACCACGCATGTTGTTGCTACGTTGCATGGCAAGCCATCCAATAGTTATCAATAATTTCAAATACCATCAAAAACCAAAATTGCTATTATCAAGAAACATAAATATAGAATAGATAACAAAAATTATATAAATAGAAAGAATATACAATAAAGAATGTTTACCATATATACTGTAATTGAATATCAAACTATGCATGTGTTCTAATATAGTCTACAGCCAAACTAGCTGCTGTAGTTTCCTTAAGACAAAATCACAAAATTTGAGCAATGGATGCAAAAGTATTGCCAAACAGAAAAGGTAATAACAGGTTTAATTTTAAAAAGCTGTCATTATGGGGTACAGAGTGTTCACATACAAGGTTGAATCATCGTGTATCATTAACAAAAACATAATTAAACCAACCAGTGTGTGCTCAGTTACCTTCTAAACTTATACAGACATAGCGTTGTGCAGGTTGATAAACAGAGCCATCAGCCAGCCAGATGCAAAATGACACCTGTAGAAGGTCTAGGACAGGTGGGGGGCAAGGTGTTGGATCTGGGAGCGTGACCATGAAGCACAGACCTGATGTCTAACCCTTGAACTGTGCGTGATGGATGGCTTCCATCAACAAGCTGCTGGTGATGTGTTGTGCCCTGGGTGCGCAGTGTTCCTGCAAGAACAAGCTGCTGGTGAAATGGGAGATATTTTTCAGAACACACAGGGTTGGCGAGATGAAGCCATGACAGGCATTAACAACAAGGGGGTGAATAAAAATAAATCGCAGTATTACTTTTTACAGCATTAGATTTACACAACTCTGTTTTCCTTTTATACTTTAGGCGATACCCTGACGGTAAGCGGGGCAATGCAGTCTCCTTTGAAATTCACTGTGATCTAGTTCAAAGATGTACAGACCCTAAGCTAAATTCCATACTAAAATCAGAGCCATAGAAAAACTTCACTGGAGTTTGCTCAATCACCCATTCATTCACTCAGTGACTCGGTTATCCTGGTATGGGCACATGAGCAGCGGTCCCACCCAGAGGCTAATCTCTACTTCCCTGTGCTAGATTTCCTGCTTGAATGCACTGTAATGACATTTATATCATTTTGTGAGTAGCCCACTCATATTCCTTATAATTCCACCCTCTCGCACAAAAGTGCATTACATTATGCTGTATATGGAGGAAACATTGTGGTGATTACAGAATAAATTGTAAATTGGAGTGAATCTCTCATAAATTGCCCATCGTGGCTCTGTGCTGTGTTCTGCTGCTTGGCTGGTTATCATTAATTTTCATGTGGCGTATGCTTTAAATATGATTTCTCCCACAAAGAGTTTAATCAACAGTGCATGTGCTCTGAGTGCTTCTGTAGGCCCAGAATGTGTTAAATGAATCATGTATTGCAGCTGGTCCTCTGCTACCAGGGCCTTCAAGGTCATATCTGGCTTATAGGGCAGAGCGCTAATAAACTACTCCCCCAAATTACTTTCTCTAACTGTAAGAGTAATGCCTCTAAATGTTATCAAAGGATGTCATTTTTTATATCCCCTGGCCCTGATGTTTCATTCCTGTTTTAATTAAGATTCGCTGTGATTCGGCTCAAACTGGAGCCACAGACCGTTAGCAGCTGGTTCTGCTGCCAGGAGAGAGCGAAGAGAGAGATTTGTTGGAGTGACAAAGGCTCTCATTAATTATCCGATTGTACACACAAATCTATGCTTAGACACATAGAAGCTAGTTTTATTGTTGGATTCATTAATTAGGTCTTATTTAAATGTGTTCTTACTGTGGGAACAAATGTAGAACTGGCTTGTACCACTCATATGCAAATATTATAAAAGTCTCCAGTGGGAGATTGATGTGGCCAGACTTGACTGTGACTAAATGTAATTCGCATCAGTAACAATTAGCTACTATTAGAGCTAGTCTGAAAAATTGGCAGCTTATATCAGATTGCTATCTTATGGTGTGATAAGTAAAAGGAAGAGTCATTTATGCACAACCAACGATGTGTTTGAGGTAATTTTGAAACTGTTTCTATAACTAGCCTATTCATAAACTAACAAGGGTATGCTTCAACTGTGAAGTATTTTACAGCTGTATTAAGGTGTCTTTCTACCACTAAGGGACAGAAAGACTTCAAACTGAACCCAACATTGAGATTTAGTGGCTTATTGGCTAGCTATGGACAAAATGCTTATATGTAACTTTCTACAAAAACAGGATAAAGCAACATTACTGTTTCCATGAGTCATGTGTTCACTGGATGAGTGGGGGTGTAATTACATTGCATTGAAGATTTCAACATTACACCAAGAAATGAATTAGGACAAAAAAATACCTAAATGAAATAATACCAATTAATGGGAAACATGGTTTTTTTTAAATATCTACAAAAACAACAGAGTTAATGAAATGGTTGTCATTAAGTTATGTTTCATCTCCATTCGTGCTTTCAAAACAAAAAAACAAACAATTACAAACCTCCCCCCTCCCATGTGCCTCCCTTCCCAAACTGACACAAACACAAAAGCACAGATAATGAACTCCTGGCTCAATTTTTATCAACAAGTTTATTTACAATTAGTGCTACTTGAGTGCTGGTCAAACACAATGTGTGGTGAAGTGTATGCAGATGTATTCATTATTATCAGATCAGCTAATTAGCTTTGGCTTTGCAGTGCGGCTCTTCCAATATGTGGGTTTTAAAAATGTTCAAACCACAATCAAAAGTTGATCAACAAGACTAAATATCGCTCAATGCAGCTTTAAAGGCGGCTTTGTTTGCACTCGTAGCCATCAATAGAGTGCTCTTAAATTTCCATATCAGCCTCTACTGTATTAATTGACATCAGCAGAAGTGCACACTCCATGGAGACAAAGCATCACTGCCTCTGTTATTGCAGTCCAGGACTGTTTTTCTCCTCTCAGGGGAGATAAGGGGGGAGAAAACCCTTTTTCGGTTCAACCTCTAAATTAAACACTTCTATTTAAATATTGATGACTTGTATTTTTTCTACTTTTATGGAAACCTTTCATAACATCTGATCATGTGCATAAAACTGAACAGAAATGTGTGCTTCACAATTGTCTTGAGTCTAACACACTACCTTCTGTACATAAAGAGCTTTTTTTCCACCTACCAAACAGAAACGCTATTAAATAAATGAGATGCATTAAAATGCCCCCAACACAACATTAAAACAAATCCAGCGAACTTGCTCACATTATACCCTTATATTGCCACACATAATATCACACAGCACAGTGTTTCCATTTATATGTTGAACTTTGTCAAACTGTTTTATTGCCTCTTTATTAATGTCAAACAAAATAGTTACACACTGCTGCGCTAATACATTAGAAAATATCTTTGTTACAGCCTCACTGTAGCAGCTAATACCAGCCATACTGAGTGTAGTCATCCTACAACTTTGAAGCGTTCTCACTCAAAAAACATGACTTTATTTACGCAGTGATGAATTTCCTGTATCTCACAGAACCAAGCAGATGCTTGTTTGTCTTTGCCCGGCAAGTACCCTTTGGAGGAGATGCTTTTTTTCTAACTTGTTACTGTCTGTGGTGTTGAAAAGACTGGCTGCTTATGTAGTCATCTATCCGCCATCTGTTGACATTGGAGACACAGCTACCAGGTTATCGCTCTCTGCGGGCTCCAGTACTTGTGCTGTTTTGGGCTATTACTGACTGCAGGTTTTTGACAGGACAGTTTGTTTAGCTCGCTGGTTTGTACAGTGCGATGCCACAGTCAGTTTTGGTGAGTGAAGAGATGCATGTAATGTCACGCTCATGGCAAGCTGTGGCTTGTTCACAGAGATTAGTGTCAACACACAAACTCTCATGAATACAGTAGTTGCTGTAGTAGCAGATGATGTGATCCTACTGAATGCATAAGCGCCCAAGTGGCACCTTGCATTAAAAAACACGCCTGGCAATGCCACTAAGTGTTGTGAAATGCTCCATAAACTGGAAAAGTTAACATTCCCCGAAGGCACATCAGAACTGCTTGACAAGCCTACAGCAAAACTCTTTTCTTGGATGGAAACTCAACACAGACAGCATTTCTTCAGATGAAGTGCACAGAAAACTTTTATCTCACATCCATCGAATTAGCGGCAGTGTTATTAGGTGAAACGATGAGCATGCTGAAACAAAATTGTCGGTCACAGTGCATACACTCTGCGCTCTGTGTTCACTTCAAAAGGCCCATTGAACCTTAATAGCCATGGACAGTGAATGTTGAATCAAAAACCTTTCCCCAGCACAGCATCACTAGAGCAAATACTGTGTTCATCTGTATGTACAATGAGGTCAGATGTTGACACAAAAGTACACACGCAAATCCCAAAGCTAAACAGCACCTTTCCCTAGATTAAAATATCTTTACTCGCACAAACATAAACCAGTGTCAGTAAGCCAGACTGAAAGGAACACATGTTCCACTATAATCACCTCATCAGCAGGAATTTCACAAGGACTGCGGTAGAAAATAACAGAAGCTGGAGGCAGTGTACTGTTTCCAGATCCATGTCTCCCCTCCTTTCAGCTCAGCTCCACAGGGGGAGGAAGTGTGACAACGTTCTGTTTGCTGTTCCTCCCCACCTTACTGCCTACACGAGCTTCCTATGTTACTCTTGGGAGGTTCACCAGGCTGTTTTAACTCCAGCAGACTTTATTTTACTTTAATTGTCCTGTCCTTGAGCACAGAAATTGGATGCCTTCGTCTCCCAGATGAACTAAGTTGGTTTAATAGTTTTCGTTTTTTGTCAGCTTGTTGTCTACAGTAGGTCCCTCTGCAGTGGATGATAAAAGAACAACAGTTTGAAGGTACTGACATCACATTGTCTGTTAGGTGGAGCACCTGAATATCAGTAATTGAGAGCTTTAGCTTGTTGTACTTATTGTTCTGCACAAAGATACGAAGCAATAAATATACCCAGAGGGATCAATTCTATGCTCTATGGAAAGTGTTGTTGAGTGTGCAAAAATGTTCAAGTAGAAACAGAAAACTTCCTTCTTAGCGTTTGCAAATAGTAGTATATCCTCCACCTCTTTATAGTTATTGTAGTTCCTCCACCTCCTCAGAGTTAATGTAGTTCCTCCACCTCTTTGTAGTTATTGTAGTTCCTCCACCTCCTCAGAGTTAATGTAGTTCCTCCACCTCCTCAGAGTTAATGTAGTTCCTCCACCCCCTCAGAGTTAATGTAGTTCCTCCACCTCTTTATAGTTAATGTAGTTCCTCCACCTCCTCAGAGTTAATGTAGTTCCTCCACCTCTTTATAGTTAATGTAGTTCCTCCACCTCCTCAGAGTTAATGTAGTTCATTCATCTCCTCATAGTTAATGTAGTTCCTCCACCTCCTCAGAGTTATTGTAGTTCCTCCACCCCCTCAGAGTTAATGTAGTTCCTCCACCTCCTCAGAGTTAATGTAGTTCCTCCACCCCCTCAGAGTTAATGTAGTTCCTCCACCCCCTCAGAGTTAATGTAGTTCATCCACCTCCTCAGAGTTAATGTAGTTCCTCCACCTCTTTATAGTTATTGTAGTTCCTCCACCCCCTCAGAGTTAATGTAGTTAGCAACATGGCTACGGCTAGCAGCCTATCTGTTTTCTTAACCAAGGAATAACCCTAAACACTCGGTGGTAGTGATAAGTATGCAAATGTGTAACTTAATGATCTTTCTGACTTAGTTGACATTATGATGGTTATTCCGAACTGTGAGATATGTTGATGTATTGCGTCCCAGTGAAATGATTTCTGGTAGGCAATCATTCAATGTATATGTAGGGCTTTTATTTTGAAAAGTGGAACATGACTGGGAGGCAGACAGAATTGCACAGTGAAAGTGAGGCTTATAGAGAACCAATCTAAATGCAGATAATGTCAGTTTTCTTCATCCATTACATCAACATTTTAGTTCATAATGATGACTTGAAAATGTTATCTGTTTCCACTTTAACACATAGACGAGTATAAACAACATTTACAAAACTTGAACTAGAAATCCTCCTGTATGATTTTCTGCCCAGACATCTAGGCATAAAAATAAACGTTGGTGCCTCTAGAAAATAAAACTTAAAGTTGTCATTTTGTGCTTTTCTATCTCCCTCCCATATATCCTGAGTGCTTGAATGCTGCATGTAAATGCCAATTGCCTCTTTTAGCCTCCAGACTCAGCGCACAGTTAAAGTTTAGCCATCTGTTTCCACACATGACCTTTCTTTTTAATTGCCCAAATTAGAGGGGAACGAGGAACAGTGGCTGGGTCCCCACTCCTGTCCAATTCTAATATTGAAGAAACAATAGTTATTTACAGTGACAAATAGCGCAGGGGAGCTATGACTGTCAGCTGCTTTCCACCTGGTCATGTTGAGCACCTTCCCTATCCTCACCAACCTCTTCCTGCGGGCGGCACCTTGTGCATGGAGAGAGCTGCATTATCCAGTCAGTGCTACATCATGATTATTCCATCGCCCTGATATCAACTTCTTGCAATATTAAATATGAGAAGCTGCAGAGGCAAAGGATGACGCAGAATTAGAGTTGATGAATGGAGGATCATAGGTTAAGCACAATCTTGTACACATATTCGTACAATACCAGTTTAGATCTTATTAAAATGTTGCCTGATGCTGCTTATTTGTTGTAATATAATCTATCGTTTGTTACATAATAATGTGAAGGAACACATGGTCTCATGGGAACACAATTTAAATCAGGCTTGTATGTGCGTCTAATCACGCGGTTTTGTGTTGGATGCTGGATTATGCAAAGGTTCTCAGTGTGACTCCTGGTTGAATACGTTTTCAGGATAATGCTCTCATAGTGAAAATAATTCGGTATCTTTCAGTCCCCTAATCAAGACACTTGGCTTTAATTCACAAAACAGCTAGAAGACAGCTACTTATTATAAACTATTCATCTGGTAAGCTTGTTATGGTATATGAGAGATTACATCACCGTGATTATTCCCTTTAACCAGAAGTCAGTTCTTCACTGGATATCAGCGTCACACATTTAGAAAAAATACAGTAATTACTTTTTAAGGGAATACTTCCTATTACTAACCTTTTCTCTACACATGTTGTTGAATTGCTAATTAAACTTTGCTCCCTGCAGTTGAGTTGTTGATCCGTTAGTATTTAGCGAATCCGCTACCCCTAAAGAACTGTGTTTGAAGGAAAATGAAGGTAGATACTATGCAGGTCAACAATTCTCGAGGTTGCCATGTTAGCATGTGAAAAACAATTATTTGTATCCGGTGACTTCCCTTTGTTAGTAATGTTCCCATTTTTGGTTCAAGATGTATTTTCTTTCGTGTTTGAAAAACGGGGAATCCGGGGAAATGCCAGGAGCCATTGTTCTTCTGATACCCAGAACAAGCACAAAGCTAAGACCCACTCGGCAACAAAGCAGAACATCTCCTGTGTGTCTTCTTGTTCTGCTTTCAGTGGAAACAAGCAGAGGGAGACATATGACAGGCTGCCATGGTGATCTATAAAAAATTAAAGCGTGTAAAATATTACGGGCACCTTCTAGTAAGCTTTGGGGGAAATCCGGATATCCGAAAACAGAGCTTAGAAGAGATTCCAAACTCATTATTTATCGCGAACAAAATGTATTGGCCTCAGTGGAGGTCAGCCCTCTGTTGTGACTGTGGTCCGGATGTGTGTGTGGCCACTGGGCAGAGGTTCCAGGGTCACGCACTCACATGCCATGAGGAAAGTGTGTAATGAAGCATTACACGCAGCTGGTGCTTGCCAGGGCAGGCCCCAAGTCACAGCCACATATGAAAGGTCATTTTCGGACCGAAACTGTTTTAGATTAAATGAGGGTTTCTATGGTACTAGGGAAGAGATGCAGGCACTAGCTAACAGTAGGTTAACCTTGGGTTGCGGTGGCACTCAGGACAACCTAAAGACTATGAAAAGATGACAAATGACTCTGATAGCATGCGATTGACCACTAAACCTCTTTGTCAATGTATCCCTGCAAAGCAGCAAAGCAGATCTCATCAAGTAATGTATAGCGGTAGTACAATGAACGACGAAGGGTAGCCCAGGGGTAATCGATAATTTGAGCCACCAATCTGTTCCAGGTGCTTTATGATGTGACTGAGGTAATTATCACCGGATCAATAAAAGAGTTTGTTGTGCAGAGGAATGGGTGAGGGAGGGGTAATTGGTTTCTGCTGCTGAACTCTTATGTATGTATTTTTCAAACCTGGGGATTGGGGTTAAAAATGATTCTCTCCAGAAGTAGGAAAAAGACTGTTTGCCCTGCACTGTTCATTCCCTTTGGGTTCAGGACCAATAATAAGACATGTCCATTGGTCTATTTGCATTTGCATACAACATTAATATCTCAGAAAGGGAGTTTCAGTGAGTCTTGGAGCAAAGAAAGATATAGCAGGGTCGGGAATAAAATATGGGGGAAAAAGAGAGAAGAAAAAATGTCCAACTTCAGAGGAAAGTTCTTTTGGAGCATTTTTTTATTTTTACTTGCATCTCTGCGCAGCTGAAAATCCAAACACAGATTAACGTTTTCTTGACTTTGAGCAGTTTGCTAACCCACTTTAAATCAGTTTCCTGCAAAATATTTTTGCAGTATGTACTGTGTTGTACAGGTGGTTTGAAACATTTCTGAACCTTGTTGCTTTCATAAGAAAACCATATCTGTAATAGAAAGCTGGAAGGATTTACGACAGTAGGAGTAAAACAGGACAGCAGGTTAAGAGGAGGAAGTCGCAGGAAACATGGTGGGGGGCTAAGGTGAGTGGGACTGTGAGCTGGTAAGGTGTTGGTAATAGAGGTCACTCTCGGTTAGCCTGGTGACCTGGAGTGGAAAAATTGTCTAAGAGTTTTAATACAAGCTTTGAAAAAAGGGTTTCCTAAAAGTGAAGCTTATTCATATTGAAGTGCATCTCCACCTCTGACTGACCCTTAGCAGCTTTAGCTAATAATCTCCCTGATGCTACTCTGTACCTCACACGGCTGTCTTGCAGATGGTTCTCCTCAAATGCTTTATTTCTTCAGTCTTCCTGCGGGTAAACTTAACCTCTTGTCCATCCTCAGTCATTCTTGACCTCTTTGTTTTATTGATGAGAGATTTCATGTATTGACTAACCTGGGCTTTGCTTCTTGTTTTTTTCTATAACTGCAGGTGCGTCCAGTGTTTATGATGTACTATGAGACATCCAAAGAGTCCTCATGTTCTTCACAGAGCAGCATCCTCTCCACATAGCACTGTCTTGTACAGAGACACAGTCATACAACAGTTGTGGCAATACATGATGAGCTCATAGGCCCACCTGTATATATTGTGTGGAAGAGAATAAAGCCAGTGTATATTTGCATAAAACAACTCTGGCACCTCAGTCCAGGGCTACGAATATCTTTTTAGTGCAAATTTTGTGATTGCATTCACCAGATGCAACGAAAAGGCTGAATACATTGACATATTGTTACATTTTTATGTAAACTCAGCCTTTTTTATTCTTTAATTAGATGTGTTGTTCCTGCTTAATATTCTAATGTTATGCATTTTGTATAAAAGGGTACTCAGTATGAGATTTGTTCATGTCTATAGGGCAAAGGTGCTGCTTGTCTTGTGTGTAGTGTCTTCTTAATCCTATAGTGTGTATTAAATAATAAATCACAGAACACCTGTGAACTAAACAAGCGATATACATGTTAATTAGTGAGCTTTAAAGGTGCTCGTACCCAGTTTGTTTTTACCAGCACCTTTTCTGTTCCACCAGGCCAGCCTTTATGCTAAGCTATCTGGTTGCTGGCTTCAACTACATGTTTACTGTTCAGACTTGGGAGTGTTATGAATCTTCTGATCCATCTCTCGGCAGGAAAGTTCATTTCTGAATTAAAAACTCCTTTAAAAGTTGACTATACCTGTGAATGGTAGGTTAGGGTTGAATAATAAGGCTGTCAAAGAGCACAATCTAATTAAATATCTCATAATAATTATCTATAACCTAAAATTACAGATGATAATCAAATTTGTACGCATTTTATTTTTTTCATTTGTGCTTCAGACAGACTTAACCTGTTAAGAAGAATTAAAATGACCAAACGTCCTTTCTGCATTGTTGATCATTTCAGTGTTGATGTATTGTTAATGAGGATCTGGAATTTAATCAAATCTAATTTGTTGCAGCGTCTAATTACACTGATTTGTAACAAAAGAATAATTTGTGTATTTTTAATTTGAACTGTAGCACTTGTGCCGGTCACCTTTCCAGCACTAAACAATATCATTTATTTGTTGTTGTTTCTCTCCATTTGCCCCCCCGTCGTAAGCATTTGCAGCAGTCCTAATTCATTGTAAATGTGATTGATGATTACAAAAACACTGCAAGACAGTACTGCAATCAATTTTGTTTGATTTATTGTCTTTGCAGTTTCAGCATGCATGATAACAACAGAAACTTTCTGAGCGGCCTCACCCTGCAGAACCAGCCCCTCTGTATGGTGTAGAATCAACGCTCCTAAGCTGTGCTCATCATATATCATTACTGTAATTCACAATGAAGGTCATTTTTATGAATTGACAGAGGAAAGACCAGTTTTTGTCCAAACTTAATTAAAACTCAGGCATAGCTCTCTCGGCAAAGCTTTTTTTTCCTCCTCCATGATTCAATAATCAACAGAAGTAAATCATCTACAGTCTATTGCATCAGTCGCCAGCAGGCTGGAACAAATGCAAAAAATAAATAGACCTACCCTGGCATGCTCTGAGTTACTGGCAGGTGCTACAAGGTTACTCTGTGGAGCTTGCACAGGCACCTTTACACCACATGGCCACAATTATCACACAGAAAGACTTTTTAAAATACTGCGCTGTGATCTATGGAGTGCTGATCAGCTGTGATATCAGCTACAGTATACTTGTTATATTATCCTGTGATTTAGTGGAATCACAATATATCCTCGGTGCTGCTGGTGCCACTATAGCTTCACTAATTACTAATGGTGATTTAATGTAACTGTGTGACCATCCTGCACAGGCCCCAGCCCCGCACTGTTGTCCTTGTAAATTAGGTGTGCATCAGTGATTAATGGTTAACAGTCAGTATTCCAGGAGAAGCATCATCAGCAAAGCATTTAATTAAATGGTTGTCTCAATTACTTAGCAAACTAATGTAGCTTAAACAGAAGCTAACTCAAATGTCACCCACACGGATAAAGTTTTACATTAAGACTCAAATACTAATCTATATGAATACAGGTGTGAAGAACATGTTAATTGAACAATATAGAATATGAAAGCAATGCTGGGCATCAAAATCAGTTTTTTAATATATATTCCTCCCCTATAATAATAAAATATAAAGGATTGGAGGACCACTTACTGTCGGCGACACAGCAATGGTAGAATTTGCAGGATATTTTTAGGACCTGTATATTTCCTAAATCAAAAAAATTCCCCCTAAATTAATTGCTTCTATCAACTGGTCCAATTCCTGAGCTGCACTGCAAAAGACAAAGTGCCGAGCCAAACACGGTGCCCTGTGCCATCAATCACTGCTCTGTATTAACTACCCCACCTCCCATCGCAAAGAAAACAATTAAAGTTAAACTTGTTGATTTGTTATGGTAGACCATAAATCACACTGGTATGTGGAACCCACCATCTCCTGGGGCCCCTTTTCATGTTCCTCGATCAGTGAGCCGAGGTTAGAAAGCACTGCTTTGAACCCGTCCAATGGGGCTCGCTTATTTAATTATTTCATGTTTGTTTTGAATAAAATGATAGTTGCCTCAGTCACATTTAAATATGCCAAATTAAAGCTCCTTATGTGAGCCTGTAAGCTCTGTACGTGTACATGTCGATAACATGCTTACATTATTTGAAAAGAAAAGAAAAAACACTTTTCAGAGGGAGGGAAATACGGAAGTCTTGAAGATTATGTGACTTCCATGCAGGGACAGGAGAAAAGAGTTGTTTGTTTGTCTCAGCAGGATGTCATTTTGAAATGTGTAGTGACACATTGTTTTCAACAGCCAAAACAGGAGCAGCTAATGAGCTGTTCTCCTCTCATAATGTTCCCTCCTTTTGGGACTGGCTATTGTTATTTTTTGCTCCTACATTTCATCACATTTTTCTTTTTGTTTTGACAATACAAACAGACTGTGTGGATGAGACTGTTCCATCACTCTTGGCAACTTCTTGTGAGCTATTCTGGTCCTTGTGGTGTCTTTGTCTGCCAGGGTAAGGGAGGTGGGCATTGTGATCAGACATTGTGATGTCTGGACCCTAAACGTCTGACTAGGAGTGAGTCACAACAACTCATTGTATGCATATGGGGCTACCACTACTAATAGTATGCATTATGAGCCGAGGAAATGAGAGGTACCATTCTGAATAACTGGCAGCTCAAATCAGAGATTCAGGGACGTTCGGGGATCATGCAGAGAGCACAGAAATTCTCTACATGTGTGTTATAGGAGAGAGGAGGAAGGAGAGCCGGTTTATAATAAGATACAGCACAAAGACTGTCCGTGGCACACAGGAGACCTTGTTATTGTCCGGGGTAGGCCTCGGGTCAGACAGTCTCTGTCTGAAATTTTTATGGATGAGTTTTTGTCTGAAGAATATTAAGAGCACTAGGGTTGAGACTTAACACATATTGTTTCAACTAAAGCTGCATCAAATCAACAAATCCCACCCTAGCCTTGTTAAATTGCACATCAAATTAGGTTAAGACTGCGAATAATAAGACTCCCAGTTGCTGGACAAATCACCATATCTCATTGAAATCATCCACAACACACAGTTTATATTGTCTCTTATGGATTTCTTTTAATCCGATAATTGAATAAGAACATCACGCTCATCACAGTTTGGGTCTGCAAAAGGTAATCTACCACTCGCAGGGTTTGCAATCCTCTGGTGAAAAAACAAATTACGTTGTTGACACCGGATATTCATTACATCCGGCATTTAAAAAAACGTCACTTGATGGATTATAATTTTCTCGCTGCTGTCTATTAATCGTAAGGTTCACATTTGAACTAAATTAGATTCCGTGTAACAAATCTCTTTGTGTGGAAAACAAGATAGGGAAGTCATATCCATTAAACAGTCATTCATTCTGCGGTTCCACCTGATTGAGAAAGCAGCATTATATTTCTGTTTACATAACTTTATAGTGGGCACAATACATGCAGAAGGACTTCTGTTATTACTGGGAAAATATCATCTCTCGGGAAAACATTCTGTGTGCTTCACCAGAGCGGAGTAGCACTGTGCAGAGTGTGAAGTTCACAACGCTGAAAAAACCCCAGTGAACTGCAGAGCCACAGGTCACAGAGCTGGTGTGTAGCAGCAGGCTGTCGGAGCCATGTAGGGAACAAATACAAAATAAACTCGGGCTGGCCAGAAAATGTTCTCATAGGAGATCAGTATGGAGAATATACTCCCATGCAAGAGCACATACTCTACATTGTTGCCAACATTGCCTGAAGCTCTTACAGCTAGGTGGTGAGCAGAATCTCAGCATCCATATCTAAGCCAACTAGCGTGGTGTGAACAAACATATTGTAAAGCCGGTTGCCAATAAAGTCACTTTGGCTGGTTCTGACTTTGATTTTTGGCCTGTTATCAGAGCCCCGTCTCTGTCTGGCAGACACAGCTAAGCTAATGAGCTAAGCATGAGAAGTGTAAAAGCCTACCTGCTGACTTCAGAGCTCAGACTTTCAACTAAAAGGCAGGACAGCTAAGAGCCCTGCTGAAATGCATTTTCTTTCAATTAGGCTTTGAGAACCCCAGACTCCCTTCCACTCAGCCTTGGCTGAAAATGCGTCTGAGTTAATATCATGGATAACCACAGGTTTTTTGTTTTGTAGAGGACAAAACAAACATGACTAGATGTTTGTTTGAGGACTCTGATTTGTTCAGCACTTACTCAGTGTTCTGAATGATTAGCAGCTAATGGTATTTGTTTGCCAGCATCATTGCAGTGGTTTTTCACAGAACAAAGTGCTATGTGTGCTTCAGGCAAAAAGCAAAATCCTTGTGGGAAATGTATTAAAGTTTTGGAGAGCCCCACGAACCAATTTAAATGAGAAAATGTGTTGATATGGAGCAATACAGCTTTGATTTGTGGTGAGACATTGGCACAATCTGTATGCACTTTTGACTCATTGCTTGACAATGCTGCAGGGGACTGTAGAGAAAGTCAAATATATGGAGCGTCTCTGCGCTTCAAGACTGACTGTAAGATTTGTGCCGAAAGTTCAGTTGGTTTTGGGAGTCTGTTTGAGCTGGGCACATTCAAAACAATGTCACCCAGAAGGCTTTTTTGTCTACACATGACAGCATAGTATATCTGCTGAAATTAAAGATAAGAGAGGCAGAGGGTGGGGGAGAACGCTCAACCTTTTATGGGACAGAATGGGAATGTTATGACAGACATGAAGCAAACTCAAAGAGCGTAATTTAAAAGTGAAGGTAGGGAATGAAACAAAATAAGTATGATGAACTTGAAGCTTTCAATTGTTCTTGCATTGTTTTCGGACAGTGTGCAGCAGAGAATAAATGTGAAGCTGCGTGCTTCTGCAGAAATATCCCTGCTGTTTGTGAGTGTGAGCTTTTCCTTTCCATTTGTATTCCACCAGATTCATCACCCCACAAGGATGGCGCTCTGCCATCTCTTCTCTGACAGATAATTCTAAATCACCTCCTGCTTTAGGGACCGGCGGCTGCTGGATTGTTTTAATCTCAGATAATTGATTTTATTTTAACAAAGCATACGAGAGGAGAAATCCTACCACCTCTACCTTGAATTATAAAACGTGTTCTTCTTTCCTGCTTTCATGATCCAAATGACGGATTAAAAATAACTAAATCAAAATGTGGACGTGGTTGGACTTGAAATCAAACAAGCTGCCAAAGACTTAACATTCAATTCACACAGTGGTGAAGAAGCTGTTCCATTCCCCTGTGTGGCTGTAAGCAAAACGCTTCAAAAATCTCCAACAGTGTTATTTAACAAATGGCCTCCCAGGAACAGGGGTCCCCGGCTTTTACATTCCTGGAACTGTCATTCATGTAATATGGGGTTTTGTTGACCTCAGTCGCCTCGGTAATCTCTACTCTGACTTAAATTGCATATAATTGCAGAAATTGTTACAGACGAGGACATTTTGGTAATGTTTGCTCCGTGGCATTTTGTTTTACAAGAGCCTCCTACTCATGAGGCCGGGCTCTGGATAAGCTGCTGGGAGCAGAGTGGCTCGGCTACAGATTTATAGTAGAGATTATACTTGCCTGCTGGAGAGTACCTACAGCCTCTTACCTATCCCCTCCAAATGTGTCTTTGTGATATATTCATAGATACACATGTAGGTGCATGCAGTACTATATGTGATTGAAGTGAGACTGGATGTATGGCTACAGCTCGGGAATATCTAATTACTCCCTACAATAGGACAGGATTTAAAAAGGAGATTGTATAAATTGCCCTCATGTTCCAAGAGCACTTTTATGTATTATATTGTTCTGAAACAACAGTGAATTTTGATGTTGCCGATACATATATTTACTTGAAAAGACAACATCCTCTGCTCAGGTGGTGGTGTGAATATTGCATTGTATTTGAATCTAAAAGCCTGTGAATCATTTCCCATGATGAAAAGTCGTATAGAATCAAACAGAACACATAATGTAGCTGCGTACGTAAAAAATACCTCTCATCCAACAATATAGAAGCTATTTGAAATGCACTTTGTGATCAACTAATTTGAGCCGACGCTCCCTCCTCTTTGCGCCGAGTGACGCACAGTGATAACTCAAAAATAATGTCTCAACGCTTTTGTCTAAGCCCCATGTGGGTATTGGCCTGTGTATTGGCAGGCGATCCATGCTTTGACAAAATAATCCCTCTCTGAATGGCAGACATTATCCACCTCTGCCTCTTTCACCAGTTGATCCGTATTCTGGGACTCTTCCATGTTAACCAGCGTGCAGAACTGCCCCTTACTCAATTTTCTGGGTCTCTTTCTTTTGCAAATTGAGAATTGCACGTGGTTAATGATCATTTAAATATTATCTATGACGAATGTTCCATTTCTTTTCTGTATTTCTTTCGGAAATGGATTGATGATGGATCAGTGTAGCTCAAATGACCAGTTACAGATTTGTGAAAGCATCACATTAATTAAATGACAGGCCCATAGTGAGTTTGTCTAAATTAGCAGAGGGTTAAAGTCTCCAAATGACTTTCCCTGTCTTGCTCTTAATTACATGAACTACTGTATTGTATACATTATAAATTATCCTCATAACTGGACCCCGAATTGCTGATATTATAGAACTGTCTCCAGAGTGCTGTGTGAGATATTTATATTGAATTATTATCCGCTCCTGTTTATAAATCTAACCAGTTAAACAGGAGAACTAGGGAGGCAAATTGTATCATAAAATCATAAAAAAGTGATGCCAATGGCCAGACAACCTCCAAACGTTCAATATAAAGAGTAATGTACCTCCTTGTGATTTATTGGAGGACATGAATTAGACACATTTTAGGCAGGTCTTGCACTCTGTATTGTATAGAAGACTATAAGAAAATGTCCATACTTCTCTCTCTATTCATTACCACGGGAAACATTGATGTTTATTTTCGATAAAATAGACAAAGCACTGTATGCTTTATGGAATAAAACGACAATATGATATGATTGACGGATTGCTTCAAGAAGGTGTTGATTTTAGTTAGAATTATAACAAATTCTCTGTGTGTTGACAGCTCATGGCTGGTAATTATGAAATTTTGGAAGCATTAACATGTCTTGCTCAGTGCTCGTTGTGCTTATCTTAACCCCTCTCGTGTCAAATCTGGCACAAAATGCCAAATGCGATGCTTCAAATCGTGCCACAAATGAGTGGTAAAGGTCACAGTGATTATGCACACTTTCTATTTACTATCCTTGTTCCCATCACTAAGTAGATTTACAGCAAAACAATTCTGAAGCACAAAAAACAAACATGGATGACATTAGTTGTCCAATGTAGGGAAACCCACATTTAATAGACATCATGTAATGATTGTACTGAATAGGATTTTATTTACAGCGTTACTTTATGTTGACGGAGTCAGTGAAACGTAACATCTGGTTACTCAGTCAGAGAGGTTAGTTCACTTTCAGGACTGCCACTGTGTACACAGCAAAGTGATTATTCAGCACTTATGGAAGATACTGCTGCTGACTGTGACTCCATCTCTTTAAACAGACAGCAGCACTGTAGTGACGCAACCCCCTACTACACCAAAGCAAGTGTATATTTTCTGACTGTTAATACCACAACGTAAGGAATGAATATATTCTTAATTGATTAGGATATTAAAAGCAATTACCTAAAATGTATTTATCATTCACATATTAAAGAAATGTAGCCATACATTGGTGGCTCCTGATGAAATTAAACCTGGTGGTTAAAGATTAATTGTCTGTGTGTTCTTGGGGCATGAAGCCATAAGCTATGAAAGTGATATGATGTAACTTAGTCATTAAGAAATGGCTACTTCATGCAACCTATCTCCTTGGTCTGCCATCTCGCCGGTAATTCCCCCAGCCAAGGTCATGGCCATCAGCCATCAAGTGGCCATCAGTCATTTCCTGACAAAGTAATACATATAAGGCCTAATCATTAATTACCTTCTCTTGACATGGCCTGCTTTTTATTATAATTTGTGACAGAGGAGAAATCAATAATGTTTTAATGAAATAAATTGGGTGTCGCCAGTATCGCTGACAGTCGGTTTGCACAGAGGAAAGTCACATCAAACTTTTAAGTGGCTCTGTTTATCCACAGGCAGATTGATTGGATAGGATTCGCCCAATCTTTCCCAGTGTTTTGCTGTTCTTCCCTTAATCCCTGGAGTGCAGATGTTGTCAACTCGATTACAAATCCTGGCATGAATGAATACACTTGGCACAGTGACATGTTTTAGATAAATATCTGTCTACTTGAGAAGACACTTTTAAGCCTTGAGCTCCAACAAGATTAAACGGCTGGGCAATTGTTTATGAATCTGTAAATGAATTGAAACAGAATCAGAAATCCTTAAATAGTTGTGTCCTTCTCTTGTATTACCAATAGAGAGAGGTGACTTTATTCATGGAAAGATTGAATCACAAAGCTTTTCTTTAATATCTCTCAAAACAAATAGCATATTTAATATTTCCAACAATTTAACATAAATGTATTCCCTTCTTTTGAAAACCAGTTATCTTTTCAGAGCTACCCAAGGATTAAACACGTTGCATGAACAAGAATCTGTGGAATGACTGATGAGCTGACGTCAAACTCACTATCGCTCGCTGGGAAATCGCAAGGGGAAAAAAAACGTCCTGTGTCATCAGACTCTCATTATTATGTTTTTTTTCCCATCAAACGGCAACCTGATAATGCTTGTATGGATAGCCATACTAATTATGCTCTGCTGTAATATGGAAAAGCAATGAATGAGAAACAGTCCCAGCAGAGGGAAGGTCAAGTTAATAAGGCCTTGTTGCTAATGTGTGTACTTTTTACTTCCTGCTGATGTGAAGGGAGAGGAAGGTATCGATAAAAAGAAAACTGAACAAAACGGACAGACAGACAGACAAAAGAAATAAGCATTAGGGAAAGAGGAGAGAGAAAATGGGTGTCCAACAAAAAGAGAAATATTGGAGGGAGAGTAGAAGATTTTGAGAGAGAGAGAGAGAGGCAGTGATGAGAGAGCACATTAGTAGGAGAAAGAGAGGGAGGAAGAGTGAGGAGTAAAAGAGTCACAGAACAAAAGGAAGACAGAAAATGGGGAGGGAAAGCTGAGGAACAGAAGAGATTGAGGGACAGACGAGGGGGGAAAGTGCTGGAGTGCCCCCCGCAGGCCTGCTGACGTACCTCCATAGCAACACACACTGATCCGTGTTACATTGTAAGGCATTGCTTGTGTAAATAAAACATTACACAATGATCACCTGAATGTTTGCAGTCATTTTCTAATAAGATTTGTGCAGTGAATGAAATGAATGCAATTTCTTTGTCTGACAGACTTGTTTTCACATCACATTCACTATTTAGACTTCTTCAAATATATATGCAGCTGGAGAAAATGAGCCAACACGTGTGTGTGACGGTGTTATCACAATCTGCAAAACACCCAAACACCCAGAGACTCACCTTGTTGCTGAATTTGTGTGGAACAGGAAACTCAGCACCCCCAAGGTCAATCAACGCATCACATCCTACTTGTGTTACCATGAGAACAAGAGGCATAGCAGTCTTGTTTATATTCACAGTCACACAGATGTACATTTGCAATAGTAATTAAATGCCATTTTGTCTTTGTAGGCTGAAAAAAACAACGATTACAAAACCATTGCGAAGTCTCTACAGCAAATCTTGATTTCATTAAATAAACATAGCTTTTCATAGATTTGTCATTCAGTGATCAGAAAAAACACATTTAAGTTGTGTTGTGATAATATGCATGTTTTATTTCTCACGTTCATTTCTACCATAAAGTTTAGTCAATTCAAATTGAAAGTGGGTGTTAAAATGCCAAAGGCGCATTTTAAATAATTTTATGAGTGAACTTGATTTGAATCAGGCTAAAAGCAAAGGGAGCTGTACGAACAGTGAGTGCCCTCCGTCTCTGTTTCTTGTCTGTGAAGTTTGCTCAGCACTGTGAGGTTGCTGGAAAGACCAAATACATGGATAGTTTAGTTCAAACCTCAGGGTTGATTCTGTGGCAGAAACACAAACACACGCCCCTGTGTGTGCTGGAGTCTCGTCTTGTAACTGTGAAGGAGCTGTGCCAGGAAGTAGACCTTCAGCCAGGGAGAAAAAAAACATATTTGAAATAGGGACAGGCAGGGAATTGTGATGAAAGACTGATGAGAGATAAAGGTGAAGGTTACAGGGGCGACATACGCCTTTTTAGTTGTCTTTTTTTCTTACATCATTTTAAAAATTAACTTGCCATATACTGCTGCTGCTGCTGTTAGGAAGGAGGAAAAAATTATACAAGTCTCCAATGCTCGACTCAGTGGGCTCTGATTTGAAGGGTCAGGTGTTTCATGACTAAACATGCTGAGGCTCTCTATAAATAGTGTAGAGCAAATGCTCATAATGGCCTCGGAGAGCTGGGAAAGCGTGACTGACATTTAGCATGCCCATATATAACAGAAAACTCCCAGACCTGCCCGTAAGTTGCCCTGTACGTAGCGTGGCAGAGTACTTATTGATCTGCAATTGCCTCATAAAGGCATTTCTCAGCAAATAAGAAACAAGGCTTAAATGTGTATGCATTTATTCATTCTCCTCATGACCTCACTCTTCCTGAGAGGAGAGAAATAAGTTGTTCAGTAGATCTTAAGTTTCTATTTAACATATTCTTTATTATTTAGCTAAAGCCATCTCAAATGAGCCATTGCTTTTATCAAGAGTAGCAGAGCTAGCACTAATACTACAGAGCTCTGCTAGCATACTGCCAGCTGACATACTGGATCTTACAAACAAAGCATCTTTAATGACTGCGGTGTGATAACATTGTTTTATTAATGGACATGTTTCAATAGGATTACATTATTCAATTTGTTGGAAGATTTAACAGACATCAAGCTGAGTAATTATCTGATGTTTCTGTAGACATAAACAGCTGCAGGAAGCCTTTAGCTGTTTAACGTAACCATAAATTATATGACATTTTCAGTAGTAGAACAAACATTACAAACATTTGAAGGGGTCCTTCAATGTGATTTTCCAAATGAAATTACCAAAAATGTGTGTTTTATAGTTGATAAAATACCATGTTTTGGAGGGAAGTTAGCTTTCAACAAGTGTACTTCACTTCATAGTTGATCATACTGTTGTGTCTTTTATTTTGAAATGTTTGCATTGTTAGAATCAGTTGGTCCAAAACATAAGACATCAGGAAATATATGTTTTTATCCATTCTCTTTCTGTGCTGTAGAAGGTTTTTAGTCTAAAGTACAAGTAGATAGGCAGGGCTACCGTTCGTCCAATGATCCTGCGACCTTCAATAGCTCAGGTCGTATCAGTGCATGGAGAGTCTCTGTAACTTCAAGATGAAGATTATTATTGAGGACCTATTGTTATGCGCCAAATGAACAGTGTTAATGTGTTTTGCCACAAAGCCTGTGAGTTTGGCCGCTGAACTTGATTGATAAGTATGTGCAAGCATCGTTTAACGTAAAGCATCAATGCATTAAAGCGTCCAATCAATCATCAGTAATAATGTGTAGAAAAACAAATTGTTTCAGAGTAACTGCTCCCCCTCAACCCAATGATTGACTCTGCAAAAATGGCACATCAATGCCTGCGCATCCATTGGCCCCCAGCAAGGACTTGATAACAATAGCCCACCTGGACTCTGCCATTCCAGCTCAATGTAATCAAACTTTGTGTGCTCAGAAAATGCAGACATGTTAAAATCTGAAAGGATGACATTAAGGATGAGAGATGAACAGGATGACAGAGGGCTGTGTGAGACAATAAAATCAAGGCCATCCAAGAACCAAGATGGATTGATGAGTCCATTGAGTGGAGATGGCAGTCAGCCAGCTAGCACAGAGGTCAGTGCAGAAGGATATCTCTTGGAAGAAATGATGCATTTAAGAGGGCCAAGGCTGCCATGGTGGGCTCACTGGTGGGGAGAGAAAGAGGGCGATATGAAGTGAGCGATGGCTGAGGAGGCGGGGAGGGGAGGGGAGGCCGATATGTAGATGAAGGGGAGACGTGAGAAATATTTAAAATGAAAATGAGCCAGAGGGATGAAGGCGAGTGACAGAAAGATGTATTCAGCTGAACACAGGTAAGTGGACAATGGGAAGCGAAATGTGGAAGCAGGAGTCAGAAAGAATGATGACGGTTTAGGGAAGACAAAAGGCGACAGGTGGAGAAAACATGTTGTGATGAGCCAAGTGATTTAAAGCTCAGCGCATTAATGATACATTTGTACCATTACTTGTAACAATGTTTGTGTAAATAAAACAAAAAGGATCCACCCAACACATGAACACACAGTGAACCAGAGAGGCTCTCCTCTTCTGGTTTCATACCACAGTGTGAGCCAACAACAGTGTGCCTGGGAGACTGGTTTTATTAATCAAAGTGATTATTCAATGAGTCAGACAAACAAGGAAAAATAATGGGTTTGAGCCTTAGCCACTAAAAAATGAAAAATACCACCCATCTGCCCATTGTGATTTGCTGCGATGGATCCGGATAAGGGTCTGCTAACAACCTGGCTGGCTAATTGAGTTAGGTTTATAATGGCGAGGTCCACAATGAAATTTATGCAACCCATCTGCCACATAAATAAACAATGCCAATGGAGATGAAGCGAATCAGTCAGAAGTTAACTATCTGACTTCTCAAAAGGTCTCGGCTCTATTCAGTGTTCGGTATGCCGTCTCAAGACCCTGCCTTTATTCCCTCCACTCTCCGCTCCTTTCAACTCCTCCCCTTGACATCCCCCCTCAGCCTGAGGGCTGCGGAAATCCATGCTCAAATGTGGACAGCAGCCGAGGTTCCCTTCATCATTTCTAATTTTTTTCATCATTCCTCTCATTTCTGACAATCAGAGCAAGGATTCACTAGTTATTAGGGAACTATGACTGATTGATATCCTCTTTAAAGACCTTAAAAATGCAAATAGTGGCTACCTTCTAGGTTACCAGGCTAAACAATAGAGATGTTTTCAAGAATAGTAAAAAGCTTTTGTAAATAAGTGATAATGGTGGTTTATTGTAGTTTTTTAAAAGGTCTGAAGATAGAAGAAAGGCAATATAATGGAGAACAGTCATATGTAAAATATAGTCTGAACGAGTTCACTGGAAGGGTTTCTTCAAATCAGAGGGGTAGACATAAAGAGCTTAACTCCACTTCCAACTTGTGATGATAATGTTTGATGTGTCAGCTCATTGCATTTCTCTCTATTTAGAAATGCAGTCAAAGAATGAAATGAATCCCCTTAAGATGTCCCCAAGGGAAGTTCTTCAGATTATTTTTTTCCTCCTCCATCTGTCAAAATCATACTCTCACTCCAATACACAGCCTGCGGAGAATATAAAACGGGAAAGTTGTTGTAAATGTATATTAAGCTTTTTAGAAGCACAGTTGACAACTACCAAGGGCTAAATCGCTCAGTTGAAGCAGAACCTGTTCTCGGGCAACAACGTAAGATCCTCATAATCCAGGTCATATATAGAGAGCTTTCCAACCCACAAGAGCATCATATATGTATGCATGTGCACAGTGCATGCACATATTGGGATTGATAAAAATAAAAAGAACATTTCCTCTCAGGCAAAGCACTGGGTCGGCTAAATTGCAAATGATACCATAAGAGAATATAAACACAGTTTTCTACATTGAGATAATTGTTTGACCCTTATAATACAATATGTTCTTTAGTACGTGAGAAGAATATGATCATGGGGAGAATGCAAAATGTGTGATTAGATTAATAATTAGTCAATTGCAGGTCTGATTTAGGGGTTTGTATAATTTCTGCAATGACTTTTTTTCATCTCTGCTGCAGGAGTATTACTAGAGTCAGTCTGGTTTCTGTGGCTGACCTTTTGTGGCTGCAGGGGCTCTGCTGTTAGATCTTTGCTCTTCGGCAGCAATGTCATTTTTGTGTGCCACGTCTGGCAAGCAGCACTAGTAAGTTTAGGCAGCTTGTGTTCAGGTTGTTACTTCAGCCTTTCCTCATTGGGCGCACTCTCCATCTGCCTGATCTGTCAGCCTGGCAAATGTCCAACATGCTGTGGGTTACCCTCCCTTTCACTGCCACTGCATCCACATGGGAAAAGAAATACCTACAGCAGTGCTTTGATAGTTTTCTAAAGCGCTGAAACACCCCAGCTGGCTTCCTCCGGGTGAGGGGTATAAGTGTGGTGGAGCACAAAGAGCGAGAACGCCTTGTAGCGAAATGTTGGACAAGTTAGACTCACCTCCTTTGACCAGAGTGACCTCTGTGCAGTAGTCAGCCTGCTTTCATAGTGACAGCTAAGTCCCATCCCAATTCAGCTGACAGGCCTGCTTGCATCAGGTTGTGCTCCCTTCGACGTGAGAGCTTTAACCTATCTCGTTCAAAGAAATGTGCAACTCCACATAAGTTACAGATGGCGACTCAGCCCCATCCTTCTCATTTTGTTTTAGAGGTGTGAATTCCCTCGAGGTGTCTTGGCCTGCTGCCCCGTCCAGCACAGCAGCAAACATAGACTGTAATTTTCTTTCACCCCTTGTTGAGTTTCTGGTATATTTTTCTGCCTCAGTTCATGGAGTTCCGATTTTTTTATTCATTTTACAAAGCTGTCAACACCTGTCAGCGTCACAGCTAAAGACCCACCATAAGATCTACCATGCATCAACACCACTGTCTTTATCCAAGACCCAGAGGCACAAACTGGCAGAACTGGACTGATCTTACATAAAATGCGACAGTCAGCTGAGAAATCCCTGCTTTGCACAATATCTCGAGACTTCACTCTATGTAGTCACTTTAGAAACTAGGAGAGGAATTGAATAGCAGCCATTCACAGTATTGTTTAGTCCCAGATAAGTACATTTGTTCTCATTTATTATGATCTATTATTACAATCTGTTTTCATCTTCTTCAATCTTCTTTTCATCCCCTTATCTATTTTTTGTCACTATGAGGGTATGCTGCCTACACTTTTTGCCTGTTATTGTGCTTTCTGCAAGTTCTTTATTTTTCCAGAATGTTAAATAGTTGGAAGAAACTAGAAATTCACACTTTTGATACATCCCACTTTTACAGCTGCAATTTGATATGTATTCCTGTATCACTCACCTCTCCAAAGGTACTTAACTTTTTATGAGCGTGAATGTAGCCTGACATCCTCCCCCAGAGGTCTTTCAGCAATTACAAGGTCAAGGATAAAAACCAGGAGTCCCCAGCCTTTTTAGTTAGGGCCCCAAGGCCCTCAAACGGCCCATTGGAGGAGTCCAAAACTTTCTTGAAGAAAATGTAAAAATTGCCTTCTCATTAGCATTGTTTGTCATCAGCTCTATTTTTTTGTTTATCTGTCAATCTCCCTTTGTATTAATGTCTTGTTTTTGATAAGGGTCACTTACTTTAAGTGTTTTACATGTATTCATTATTTTACCATCCATCCATCCATCTTCTCCCGCTTTTCCGTCAGGGTCGCGGAGGTAACAGCTCCAGCAGAGAGCCCCAAACTTTCCTTTCCCTGGCCACATCAACCAGCTCTGACTGGGGGATTCCAAGACGCTCCCAGGCCAGCGAAGAGATATGATCCCTCCACCTGGTCCTAGGTCTACCCCTCGGTCTCTTCCCAGCTGGACGTGCCTGGAACACCTCCCTAGGGAGGCGCCCAGGTGGCATCCTCACTAGGTGCCCGAACCACCTCAACTGGCTCCTTTCAACGCGAAGGAGCAGCGGTTCTACTTCGAGTCCCTCCCGGATGACTGAACTTCTCACCTTATCCCTAAGGGAGATGCCAGCCACCCTGCGGAGAAATCCCATTTCGGCCACTTGTATCCGCGATCTCGTTCTTTCGGTCATGACCCATCCTTCATGACCATAGGCGAGGGTAAGAACGAAGATGGCCCGGTAGACAGAGAGCTTTGCCTTCTGGCTCAGCTCAGACATTCCACGTCCCCAAAGCCAGCTTCTGTCGCCTGAGTCTGGTCCGTCGAGACCCCCTGCTTTCACTGCCACCCTTCTGGCAGCGCACCCGACCCCATCGTTGTTTCCCGTAGGTGGTGGGCCCACGGGACGGAGAAGCGGAGGTGTTGCCCACGTTGCTTTTTCGGGCTGTGCCCGGCCGGGCTCCGTGGCAAGTCCGGCCACCAGACGCTCCCTGACGAGTCCTCCTTCTGGGCCTGGCTCCAGAAGGGGACCCCGGGCTTCCTCCGGGCCGGGTATCCTCGCTTCCAATTGTGTTATTCATGGAGTCTTTTTGAACCAATCTTAGTCTGGCCCCTTACCTGAGACCAATTTGCCATGGGAGACCCTACCAGGAACACAAGGTTCCAGACAACACAGCCCCCAGGTTCATCGGGGCACACAAACCTCTCCACCACGATAAGGTGCTGGTTCTCGGAAAGGTTATGGTTATCATTATTTTACCACATATTTAAATACAATTAGCGTCTCAGTTTTATCTAACACTTCACCCTATTCCTAAAAACTGTCCTGTTTTTCTGTGGCTACCTGCATTTACTCATTGATATTGATAGATTGTCACCCAGGGCACACCCGGATGAAAGGCACACATTTGTAGACATCGGTTCGATGTTATCTTATTCTCCTGGGATCTGTCCTTATTGCTTCATGCACAGTAAGAGCCCTCTTTTCAACCTCTGGGTTCATCAGCTGCTCATGGTTTCTTGAACTGCCCTGTTCATGGCACTCTGCTTTGCTGAGATAATATTTGACTTTCATGCACGGTTGACTCATAGCTTCTGTACCAGTTTACTGCCGGAGTGAATTTTATATCATTTCCTAAATATGTTTGCACTCATAAGGCTCTTTAGTCTGTTTAAAAAAGCTATTGCTTTTGATGTGAATGTATTTTTAGCCCGTTTGGTTTTAAAGTGCAAAGGAGACTGCCTTCCTTGTGGTTACGTGACACATATTTAAGGCACATACCCGACTCTTGAGTCGTGTAATCAGCTGCTTGCTTTTGTTATTCCAGCACAGGGCAAGCACTGTCAAAACAGCCTTTGTCCTTTGGATCGTGCAGACTATTAACACAGCTTCTCTGCAAGGGGGGCTGATTGCCTGGCAACACTCACATTCGCTCTCACAGTTAAACTGCATCTTCAAATTATTTAAATGACTTTCATTGAGAGATGCAATTGGTGATAACTGCATCTCACACTAATACTGTCATTAGATCCTCACATGTTGAAGTTAAGGACTCCAATTAACCTCTTTACTTCTCTTAGCTGCACTCCCAGGGTTTGTTAGGGTAGTTTCTTTATATGCTTTGCACAGTCTGCTTTACACCGGATGAACCAAAATGGAACGGAGCTTATCTGCATAGCTCCACTTTCCAGAGAGATAGAAGCGCGATGCAACAACAGTTTGCCTTCCAACATCCCTCAGGACTTAAAGTGCAGAATTAAACTCTGGAAGTAAGCATGTAACATGAAATAATTATGCACTGCAAAAAGACAGGACCTTCCCCTGGCACACTCGTACTTCTCAGTCCTCGGGATGCGGCCCCCTCTCAAACTGAAGTTTAATCATCTGTGACACAAAAACCCCAGCTGATCTAACCTATACCTTATACCTTTTCAGCGAGCTGGTTTATACACAGTTCTTCCAGGTCTTTCAAGTCCTTCACAGTCTGTACATTTCAGAAGTATGAACAATGCTTTGAAGGTTTTGAAAACATACAGTTGTTATGGGAAGTGATTGCATCTTTTGAGCCTATCACGTACAGTGTGTTGGAGCGTAATCCTATAGAAGCACAAGTGTTACATAGTGATGCCAGTGTGCTAATAAGGTAAACATGGGACTACGATAGAGGCGTTTAATGCAGGGGGGAGTGTGTGAGAGAGAAACTCCCTCTAGTATGATCTTTGAGGTTTAAGCCTTTGCAGACCATTTACATGCACCAATACCTGTATAACAAACTACAAGAAAGGGAAAACCCTAAAAAATAAAGCCCTTTTAACATTAGTAGTAATGGTAAAGTCTGCTGTCTGCATATATGTCTCCTGCAGTTTGGTCATTGTTTATTACCACATGACTAGAGAAACATGTGGCAATAACTAATCTTCCCATTGTCATAAGTTATGCCATTTTGTGTTTTTTTTATTTGAAGAAATTAGGCCTGCAAAGTCCTTTGAATGGTCCTGGAATTGGATGTTCAACAACGTGTAGAAACCCTGTATATTACTGTATTCTGGAAAAATAACCTCATTGTATTTATGTCTTTGCAGTAAAAGAAAAATATATTGTAAGAGCAATAATGTAAAAAGAAAAATGCTTTGTGTTAAAGCAACCCTGTAAAACAAAAATAGATAAAACCCTAAGGTAGTTTCTGGGCCATTCCAAAGCATTTATTTGGCGTTAAAGCACAGTAGTCAGGTTGTCCCAGGTTTCAAGGATTATTAGGTGAATTTGTGCTGTCAGGGACGTGCTGTACTGGGGCTGTTATAAATGGTCCGCTCCACTCGGGGACCAAGTATCCTATCAATCTAACACTTTAGAGTATCATCAGTACTTCAGACCTTGGTGTGCTCTGCAGCTCAAAAGAATGGATTGTCTTTTCCACGAGCTAAATCATAATAATGCCTCTTGTTTTTTATTAGGTTGCCCCAAGTTAATTATTATTCTGCACATGTAATCTGCTGCTTTGTCATATTATTTCTCATCGCAGTAAAGCCATTGTTGAAAAACCTGTGTTATTTTACACTATTGCCATGCATTGCTTAATGACTTAATTTATGATGTGTGATTTCTGTGCTACTGTTCAGAGGAGCTAAACAGTGGCATTTACTGCTGTATCTGTTTACTGTTGGTTCTGCTTTTGAAATGCAAATCATGGCATGCACAAAAGATTGAGAAAAAAAAGTGTGTTGTGTTGTATCCTCATCGTAAACATAGCTTTGTGAAGGCGCTGTCATCCTTTGTGATTCCAGGCTGTTTCTCCTGCTATCTATAAGAGTATCTCAGGACTATTTCCCCAGCATTTTTCTGACCACTACTTTAAAAAAAAAGCAGCATTTGCATCAGTATTGTGAGTATGAATAATGAATACATTAATTTCAGTGGTACAGTACACACATGTAACAGTATGTTTGTAGTTGTATCAAGTGGGCCCACTGTCCAAAGTGCATATATTTATGATATGATTGAGACTATTGATCTATCGGCTAAGCTTTGAGCTGGTATCTCTATGTACGATGACACTTGAGAACCTATTCATCTTCTCTGCCAGACGCTTCTGATGCCTTTTCGAGTCTTGCAAAGGATGTCCTCCAAATGTTAATCAGAGGAGGTCTTGATCAATTGTGGGAGAAATGTAATATAACATGTATAAATGTGGTATGGGGGACTCCTTACATTGGCTGCTGCAACTTGTATCTTCCTGCAGATTGATTTCTGTGCTGTGCTGCAGCAGATTCGACTAAATATGTAATAGGGTCGCTATCTGTAAAGCTCCAGAAATTACAGATGGTTTTTTAATGAACTGGTTGGAATTCGATATATCACTTGAACATGTTCACGTGTGTGGGAGGAAGAAATGGATGTAGAAGGAAAATCCTGTTGGTCAAAAAAAAATGTGCTTTATCTCACCATCAGTCTTGAATTAGATTCCCTGTATACCGTATAATGTCAACTCCTACGAAATACTTGTACTTTATCACGCATTACCGTGGAAGGTGAAATGAATGTGAATGTACTGCATGTATGCAGAGATACAAAGAAAAGAGAAACACTGGAGTTGTGCATATGCTTTCAATGGTAATTGTCAAAAAAATAATAAAGAAACAAACCATTTAAACCCATTATATTCATGGCTTTCACATATTCTAGCCATATATCTAGTCCTGAGGCAAAACCCTTTCTTGAAAATGTCAGCGAGACATCTCTCAGACTGGTAGCATTAGTGACAGCATACATTGTGCACCGAACAATAAAATCAACATTTCCATTTTACTTGTTAGTGCTCCAGTTGTGTCTGTGTTGTGTGGCAGATTAGAGAGATTTTGCATCACGTTTTCTTAAACATTGATAACTGTGATTAAAATTGTAAGAGATTGTTTTGCTTAAACACAGCTATATGTAGAGCTGCAGTACTGTAGCTGAATGGATGGCAGCATTAGGAATGTTGAAAGCAAGTCTATGTGAAGCAATGGCTTCAAACAAGCAACACTATGCCAGGAAAGAAGATTAATGCCTCTGCATCATGTAATGTACATTTCACTCAGTGCAGAACACGAACAAAATATCCCTGCTTTAAGTAACTCTAGGCCTGATTGATGATTCAAACAGCGTCATGCCAGTAGAAGCTCTAACTCCCAAAAGATGGAGTTATTTCTTTGTGACAAGTATGACCATCTGTGGACTGAACTCCTTCACTGCCAAAGGTCTGATAGAAAACAAAATTATCAAAGCCAGGCGAAGGCGTTTCTGAATTTCTCCTCTACACTCAAGTGCTTTCCCCTTGTTGCTGAATAGAGATGCTTTTGATCTAAAACTTGAGGCCGCTGTGTTCTAAGATGACAATGAATATTACATGGAAACAGCCTTGACATGCAATTGGGGTTCCTGTCCTCTACAAATGATTTAGCGTTTGTCAACAGGAGCCTAGACCACAGGCAGGACTGAGAAGAAGAAAACATCTCCGCAGACTTTCACAGGATTAGTACTGCAAATGGTTTAACTAGCCTGTGTGACAGCTGCTGTCACCTAATTGAATTCTGTAATTCATCATTCATTCTTGTTTACCACCAGCACAACAGGTGACAGGCTGATGAGACATCTCCGAAGAATTAAATGATGAATGAAACCTACTGCTACTATCAGCGTGTGTCGCAGGCTTCTTACCGACCAAATGAAAGGTTGTCTGTGTATTCGGGTTTCATCGATGATAAAATGCTAGTTTCAGGCAAAATGCACCTATTGTTTGAACCTAGTAAACACCTTATCACTCCCTTTCCACGCAGCGCTCTATTATCTCCAATAATGCAAAAGAAAAGGGTACGGATGAAGAAATAACCATTAGGAAACACAATTACAAGTTGCTCAGGGGTCTCAACACCCATGATGTGCATAATATCGGGCCAAATTTCCTCTTGCCACAGTGAGTGGTTGCTCATACATTTTGCCCTGGAGAGAGATTATGTCAGTTCATTTCCACCAGGCTCTGACATCTTCTCGCGTTAGTGTAACACTAAAAAATGGATTCACCTGGATTTCAGCCAAATCCAACCCCGCCCAAAGAAAAATAATTTAAAAGATAATTTCATTATCGCTCTGTAGTGGAGGTCCAAGTTTAAGCAGTGGAGGGGAAACGATTCAGATCATTTTCTCAGTTAAAGTATTGAAAAACACACTGATTCTCCACAACAAGTAAAACTAAACTCGTTAACTCAAATATGTAAGTAGATCGGTACAAAAAAAATCCATTCAAAAGTAGAAAAAAAAATCCATTCAAAAGTAGAGACTGAAATACTAATTTCTGAGAATTTTAGAACCTGAAATATTTATATGAATACATTTCCCCATAATTTTCTGTAAGTCAATCTGTAGCCTTTGCCTTATGGACTACATATGAAAATGCCCTTTGGGCTATATCTGATACATTATGTAAAGCACTTTTTCCTTGCTTGAAAAAAATATATATATATATTATTGTAATTCAGTTAAATTATAGGATGTACTTGTGCTTCCAGCTCTACATTTGTATAGGTATCACATAATTGCAATAGTAAAATGTACAGTATTTATAAAAGTATAAAGTAGCATGACATTAAAATATTCAACTGAATGTATTGAGTTACGTTCAATCACTAAATTAGACGAGTGCTGTGGCTGGTTATTGTTGCCTAGCTGCCAGCTGTTGATTGGTTGCTAGGTTACTGTTCTGAACTGCTCAACAAGGTGGAGTGACAACGTATTGACGTATATTGGCACTTACATGGCCGTGACAGATAAGCTCATTGTGCCGCACTCAGTCTGTTAAGGTGTGCTGGCAGTCAGAGCTTCTTGTAAAGAAAGTATTTAACTCTTGATTTCCACCTTAAGTCCAAAAGTCATTTATCAACATGCTCCCGTTTATTTTTCTGTAAAGCTATGAAGACACAGTTCCAGCATCTTGAAAGCATCTGCAGATGCAGTGGCACCTGGTTACTTTCATCAGCTCTTCATTAGTTATGCCTTAATCACAGATCATAGGAGCTGATGCACCTGGGAGTGGAATGGTCTTAATATGGTTGCTGGCAGAGATGAGCTCTCCAGCTGTTTGCTGCCCTCCAAAGCTGTCAGCACTCATTTGAGCCAATTGCCCTGTGGAACTCAATAATCAAACCTGTAATAACCTCACACAACCTCCAATGCACCAGCATGCACCGCCAGCCACTCCATTTCTCTCTCAGTTACATTCTCTTCCTTTGGCCCAGGGTTGTGCAGGGCTGTGTGCAAATAGCAAATTACTTTCAGACTATTTTACTGTGCTTCAGAAAATGCTCACCTGAAATAATATTTTCAAAGGTAGCTCAAAACACTTTGCTCTGTAGTGAAAGCGTTTTTTCTGTAGTGTGTCTTACGATTTCTTAAAATCAGGCAAACACATTAAAGCGAGACCCGACCAAGTGATTGAATGTTTTTTCATTAATTTCTATATCTTGACTTTGTTTTTGTCACAGGTCAAAAGTTACCCTTTCAGTAGCTCGCTCTGCTGGACAATAAATACATTATTTTGCATAAAATGTAAGTTTGATCTTCAAGGGGATTATTTACAGCAGCAGTGAGAGATGGGAACTCTTTTATATGCTGATTTGCATGCCTTTACGGAAAATACGGTTTATAAATCATGCATTAAAAACATTTGATTATCTTCCGAATGGTTTTCTAGTAAAAAAAAAAAAGTCCCCATCAGCTTCAAAACAGATGCTATAACGTGTGTTTCTTCAAGCATTAAATTTGAATGGTTCCACTGTCAGTGAAGTGAGTTATAAAAAAGATAGGTTTTTTACTAACAAAGCATTTTCCTGTGCCTGGATGAGAATGAAAGTGTATAAAATGTCACTGTGTGGAAGTTAAATGTCATCGAGGGGGTGTTTTGGAAAGTGTTTAATTACATGCAACATAAGAAAGTCTCCCTTTGAAGATGCCACATGTCATCAAATTTAAAGGATACTGTCGTCAACATAGCTGACCTTTATTGCAACTCACAGGAGCTGCATTAAAGTGACAGTGGCATTCCCTCAGATGTTTA
This sequence comes from Eleginops maclovinus, assembly GCF_036324505.1. NCBI lineage: Eukaryota > Metazoa > Chordata > Actinopteri > Perciformes > Eleginopidae > Eleginops > Eleginops maclovinus. The sequence goes on from NC_086371.1 coordinate 17,783,332, forward strand.
TTAAAAATATACTTTTCACCCTTGATGACTGCACAATGCAGTCTGCCTGCTTTCAGTGAACCACAGTCTCCTTTGTCACCAGACTTAATAACTCTGGGGCCTTGTAGCATTGTAAATGAAAAGAGTTTAACGCGTTAACTTTTCTGGACAGCCTCCATTTTCTACTTTGCCTAACAAGGTAGGTATTGCATTTCACTTGGGAGCTTTCACATGCGTTTTAGTCTCCACGGTGTGATGAGGTGCCAAAAGTACCAGGGGAAGGCAACTCTGTTTGGAGTCTGTCAGTGTGCTAAGGATCAAAGCGATTTGCAAAGAGCACACACACATCAAACACTGCCATGCAACGTGTTACCTAGCAACCCCAGACCAGGTGTTGCAGAGAGTCGGAAATACTAAAGCCCACATTCTTCCTGTTTTCTGCAAATACAATTTTAATGGAAATCGATAACGGTGTGAATCTGAACTGCATGCAGGAGCAGTGAATGAGCTTCTTTTTTTTCTGCACTATGGCAGACAACAGGAGCGTGGTGAAGATAAGAGTGTAATATCAAAAACATGCGGCGGGAGGAAAGAAAATATGAAGGAGTGACGCATATCTCTGAAGAATCACACTAATAATGCCCATAGTCTGTCCGTATAAAGGAACAGCACGCTGAAAAGAGCACCAAACGAAATGTGACGTGCGAACACACACCACGCCAAAGAGACGAGTGTGAGATGCGGAGCTGGAAAGGCCCAATTCCACTGAGTGGCCATGTCAGAATGGAGTTAGGCAATTATGTGTGATGCAGCAGAGTATACTGAAAGGGAGCCACGCTTTGAGCACTAGGGTGAGGCCGCTGTGCCGCACTCAGCCCTTTATCATGATTAGAACACAGCTGTCATATTAGTAGGAAATTATGCAGTGCTACAGTCCTACAGTTTAACAACGCTGAGGCCTGCTGTTACTGGCAACAACTGTATCAAGCAGTGAGCAGTGTGTGAGGTCAACCCCCCCCCCCACTCCAGTATTGTTGTTCGTACTGCCCCCCTGCCGATGAGATGCAGGTGAATTTGTGACTCAAAACTGTTAATAGCAACCCAGTCCTCTTTTTCTCGCTCCCTGTCACTGCAAGGCAGGTTAGCTTTATTTACCTTTAAATGGTGATGGTCATTGCGGGACGCTAATGCGAAAAGCATCAGGAACAATATGTGTGAGCAGCCCCCTCAGGAACACTTGAAACAGCGTGGAGAGTGATGTGGCAGCCACCGCCATCCCAGCCTGTCTGTCTTAGCCAGCAGAAACAGGTGTAAGCTGTGAAAGTGCTTGATGAATGTTCTCTTTAGTGCCGGTGACTGACTGCCCTTATTCAAACAGTAGACAGCTCCTCTGGCTAAGTACTCTGGGAGCAGATACTGTACATGGCTCACGCAGGCATGTAGTGCACCCATGCAGACACACACACTGATACATGAACACATGCGCAGAGTTAGACAAAAGAGGACATATTTACCATGTTTAACATGTATCACACAATACCCATTTTTGCTTCACTTTGATAAGAGCATGCTCTCCGGGAACGTGACCACTGATTGATTTGGTTTGTTGATGATAAGAGACATGAGCTCCCCACCTGTAGCCTCCCCCGGGGTGGTGTGTGTGGGGGTGTGTGTGTTTGTATGAGATGCATCCATTCTGATAATTATAACACAGCAAGGATGAATAGGCTGCGAGAGGATACAGCCCCACACATGACAACTTAATCAAGCCGCACAAGGACACAAATAGGATTAAAGAGAGAGGGAGAGAGTGAAGAGATGTCACTCTTTTCATGATCTATGAATAGAGTCTGAAACAAAAGGACAGCAGGGGATGGAAGGGCTGCGTGATGGAGACAGTCTGTTCCCCTCTGGGCGGAAGGGATGACTGACAGGAGCGCAGGGTCACAATCTGACTACCCATTCCACAAAGGATATAAAGAAACACAAAGCATAAGCAAACAAATCTGCAAACTTTCAGAGCAGTTCATCCCTTAATACTTTTTTGATTGTTACCTTTTTCTTTTCTTAGTCGGGAACAAAAACACTTGCACCTTTATTCTGTTTTCTTTTGATCTTTCTTTTATGCTACATGAAATGATATCAAATTATGTGAAAGCTGAGAGGACTCAAAGAGAGGTTCCCACTTGAAAAGTATTCACAAGCACTGCCAACCTGTACTTGCTTCGATGGAATGATAAACCATGAATTGAATGGGAGATGATCAGGGATTCTTAAAAGTGGTCATTTGTGTGGGAAGCTGCATGTCTGATGGCCTCTTGTAGCCTTTGAGTTGACACCCTGCAACGTGTCCCGAAGAAACCAATTACTTCCCTGTCTGATGCTTTTTCCGCAGCTCGATGTGCCTACTCGCATCCATGCATGGTCTGGTCCAGAGCAGTAGTTATTTACTCTCAAGCTATTATTTATCTTTGTTTTGTTCTTTAATTTTAAATCTCATACATAATTTTAAAAAAGTGTTTTTGCTGACAAATAAGATATCCTTCAAGCACAATTCAACGCATGCCAATAATAGGCAACTACAAATGAGAAAGTGAGAAAGTTTTTAAAGTGCAGTAATGTGAACGTAATGTGAATTTGTGTTGGGTTCAGGGAAGCAGCTAACAAACAGTTATATGGTAACAAACTGGTTCACTTGATCCTGCAGGACATGCATCATGCACCACAGTCAGGAGACTATACCTGCATTATCATCCTGGAAACAGATAATACATTATGCATTCTCACACTGTGCCCCATGTTGTATAATGCACTCCTACATTCAGTCTCCATACAGAGGAATACACTTTGTCATGTAGGTTGGAATGGAAAATACAATTATAGTAGTATTATTCTACATCCAATAAAGAGTTGCAGATCACAAAAAAGGTACAGTCCACACACACACACACACACACACACACACACACACACACACACACACACACACACACACACACACACACACACACACACACACACACACACACACACACACACACACACACACACACACACACACACACACAAAAGCTTCTTGTGGGCTGCAGCATGAATCCCTTGGAGAGAAAGAGTCTTGTTCTGCCTTGACGCAACTGAGCTTTTCACTGGGGAAAACTATGTCTATTTAGCTTTGCTTGTTACAAATTTCACGATTTTAAACCAGATGGCAGCGTGACAAGACTGTGTCAGTGGGTATTCAGATGATTATGAAAGTTAGTGTCTATATAACTTCAATACTACTTAAAAGAGTTAAAAGGCGGTTTGAAATGATGACATGTATCAGAGACATAGCCTGAAATAGTGGTGGAATGAAATCATTAATTACAGTATATATATATATATATAATGTCAATATGTATACATCTTTTAATGTATTACATTTTGTAGAAAGCCTATTGAGAAAGTGTACTTCAAAAAAAAACTCCTATAAAAATCCACTGTTGCCATAAAACAGCATGCAACATTGCCCACTACAGCCTAATAGAGTATATCCAGAGATAATCAAGGGATCGGCCCCACAGTATAAACTGTATGATAAAAATCTCTGATGACAGATAGGTTTTAATAACAAATCATGAAATGGTCAAGGCACTTCAATTACTCAGAAATAATAGACTGTGGTGAGTTTCAAATGTTGGGTTAACTGTTAATATTGCCACATCAGTGACTTGAAAAGGTTGTTTATCTTGCTGATGTAAAGAGAAAAATAGAGCCTGATTAAAAGGAAAAACAGGAATGATCATGTGAGAAAGGACGGAATAATTTATGTTTTCAGTGGGACCTTATGATTTATTATTACATTTTTAAAATAGTGTGTTTCTTTGTTTAGTGCAGGTTCCAAGAATTTTGGCATATTTTGATAAATATCGTAATTATTTTGGACTGGATAATGGTGACACGATTTTCCATATGGTCCTAGCCCTACTGCAGATATACAGTATGTTCATATCACCAACCTTAGCACGAAGTATAATATGGGATAGGTCACCAATCAAATGGTGCTACTTGCTCCATCTTTAAAGGACTGGAACACCTTACTCAGAGCAGCCACATACATTAATGCAGTATGAATGAATATACTCTTATTATATTAATGTGATTCAACGTGTTGAACCCTATCATTTCTACTTAATTTGTTCTCTTCCATACTTCCCTTCTCTGAAGCATCCTTCAGAGATCTTCACCTGAAGTACAACATTATGGAAATAACCTGCTTCTATTCAAATACCTTCTGCTTCTTTTCCCTGAAGGTCACTGAGTGATATAAAATTACTTGTAAATGAGTGAACTGAATGTATGCTACATGTATTCATTTGTAATACAACATGCCATGTTATTCTTTGCATCTTTGTGAATACAAACAATATTTTCAAAGTCTATTGTACCTTTTTTTGTGCACCAAAGGTCGTCGAGAGATATAAATATTGAACATGATATTTTAAATATTTATATCATTTGTATAATTCACATATTATAATAACAAGTAAATAATCTGACAGCTCTTAAATCATTCCATTATGGTCTCGTTCGAGTGTCATTAGTTAGCAAAAAGAAACTTATAGGTCCACTATTATGCAAAATGCACTTTTGGATGTCTTTTATACATAAAGATGTGTCCCCTGTGTGTCAGTAGACTCACAAAGTGTCAGAAAATGCAACCCTCTCTCTTTTCCTCCTTACCCACATCTCTAAAAAACGGGGGGACAAACCATGGATGTATAATAATAACTGGATACAGCGTTGGAGGCGGGACCTCGTTCATTCCTATGAGAGCTGCTCATTAGCTCATGAAGACAAAATGGCCTGAGATTCTGAGAGCAAAACGTCACAAATTACCCATCATGCCTGGCTTTCGAGAGCATAGAGCATGTGTAGTTGAGTTTCACCTTAATGTTGTAATAAGGGCTATAAAAGGGTTCAAACTGGGTATTTTTCTTTTGTTCAAAAAAAACTATCCACCGATTTACAGACGTCTCTTTCCCAATGTAAGTCAAGGGGAAAAAGTATTTCTGGGCCGGTCGATGTCACAGACTCATACGGAAGTTGTAGTACCCGCTGTTTGGCCACTACGAATATTTTCTTAAAGTCCGGAGCACTTCCTGGGGGCTTGGTACAAACGGTCTTATCCAGATTTGCTGCCGATATGATGTCATAACCGAAATGTGGGCTGGCTTTACATTAAACTCCTGACAACGTCCCACGGACGTGACATGTCCCAAGCTATCATCCGCAACAATTGTAAATATAATACATATAATGTCACTGTTCTAGCGGCCAGCTTCAGCTCAGCTCAAATTTAAAGTGACAGTCCCAGAATCAGCACTTCGGGAACAGGGCTGAAATAGAGGGGTATGAGGCATGCTACAATGGGTGATCTGTTTGGTATTTTGAGCAAAACACCTAACATACATGTTTTGTATAGATATTGCCCTATAATATATTGTTCTAATATAGCATAATAGAAGACCTTTAAATCCATCCATCCATCTTCTCCCGCTTGTCCGTCAGGGTCGCGGAGGTAACAGCTCCAGCAGAGAGCCCCAAACTTTCCTTTCCCTGGCCACATCAACCAGCTCTGACTGGGGGATTCCAAGGCGCTCCCAGGCCAGCGAAGAGATATAATCCCTCCACCTGGTCCTAGGTCTACCCCTCGGTCTCTTCCCAGCTGGACGTGCCTGGAACACCTCCTTTCAACGCGAAGGAGCAGCGGTTCTACTTCGAGTCCCTCCCGGATGACTGAACTTCTCACCTTATCCCTAAGGGAGATGCCAGCCACCCTGCGGAGAAATCCCATTTCGGCCGCTTGTATCCGCGATCTCGTTCTTTCGGTCATGACCAGGGGTGTAGTGGGCGTTGGACGCGGGGGTACGCCGTCCACCCACTTCTCCCGACGTGATATATAAAAAAATAATAAATATAAAATAGCTTAGGCTACAACTAAAAATTTTTTTTTAAAAAATAGCTTACAACTCAAATGTCAATCCAGAGATATTGGCAATGGTGAGAACAACCTACATAGGCTACATAAGACATCCCCAGTATCTGTCCGTGACCTATATTGGCTACGACATGAACATAACATGAACATTCGATAATCGTCATCAACCTGAGACTTAAAACAAGACAAAAAAAAAACAACGAGAACGTGGATGTGATGTGTAGCCTATTTTGATTTCAGTGTGGTTAGTGTAGTTATTAAAATGTCAAATCGACAGAAAAGTATTGATTTTTATTTCGGAAAGATGTCAGCAATGAAATTCAGGAGCCAGAGACGTTGACTGAGCCACAAGCCAGCACCACCACCGAAGTTCCCACATCTTCTGCTAATGCTAGCGCGGAGGTGGTGGGGAGCTCCCATATTTCTATGGGGAGCTCCGACAGCTCACCGTTCGCGATCTGGACTGAGGAGATGTGGAAGAGAAAAAAGGAGGCCTATCCCTGGATCGACGCAAAGGACGGGAAACTGGGCTGCAAAGTGTGCACGTCCATTAGTGATCTATCTGTATTCAAAGCCCAAGGTTCGCGAATGGGAGATGAATGGCGGTCCTACAGTATCACCCATAGTGGAACAGAGAAGAGCACAATGTTAACCTCTCTTCGAAAAAAAATTCTGAGGCACCTCCAGTCAAGTGGTCACGTTGCTGCTCAACGGATTCAAGCTAGAGCAAAAAGAGAGACAATCCATAAAGTTTGTGATAGAATGAATGCATCCTTCACGAAGGCTACTAGTGCCGTGTTCCGAACCGTCTACCACATAGCACAGAAAAATAGGCCATTTTCTGACCATTATGGACTGATGGAGTTACAAAGCCAGAATGGGATTGACACGGGCATTGGCTTGCACTCCCGTTACAGTGCATCACAAATTACAGATCACATTGCTTCCCAAATGCGTAAAAAAGCCTGTCAACGCATTCAGGAAATAGAAGGCAAAATATCAGTCCTGATCGACGAATCAACGACCCTAGGGTGCAAAACTACATTGATCGTCTATCTCAAATGTGAGACAGACAAGTTATACGACCCACACTTTATGTTCCTGGATTTAATCGAACTTCCTAACCAAACAGCGGACACAATTCTGCAAACTCTACTCAAATGCCTCCATGCTCATGGTTTTGATGACGCATATCTAAAGAAGCACTTAATAGCTTTTGCAAGTGATGGAGCCAGCGTAATGTTGGGGCGAAAATCTGGTGTGGCCAAACGAATGACTGAACGCTATCCCAATATTTTGACGTGGCATTGTCTAAATCATAGACTAGAGCTCGCAGTTAACGACACTGTGTCTGACGTTAATGGTGTAAACCGTTTTCAGGCATTCATGGACAAATTATACACTGTGTACAGTAGATCACCCCAAAATAAAAAAGAGCTGGCAGAGTGTGCTGAAATATTGGAACAACAAGTGGGGAAAATCGGCCGTGTGTTAAGTACAAGATGGGTGGCTAGTTCTTTCCGCACAGTGTCTGCCGTTTGGGATAATTTTGAATCGTTATGTGCTCACTTTACCAATGCAATGACAGGTGAGAAGCGATCGGCCTCTGATAGGCTGTCATATAGAGGTCTGTTGAAGCGGCTGACTTCAAAGCAGTTTTTGCTGGATTTAGCACTTATGAATGACACGCTGCATGAGTTAGCTCTACTGTCAGAATGTTTGCAAAAACGCACTGCATCAGTGCCCTACGCAGACAAACTGATTAAACGTAGCATTCGGTTCATTGATGCAATGGGAGAACGACCTGGGACAAAAGTCCTTGCTGCTGAAATCGCTATCTCAGCAGGCAGATTTGGCTCCGTTGAGCTAACAGACAATGCAAAAATTGTTTCCATAAACCGGCAACAGTTTCTTAGAAGTCTAAGCAACAATTTAACCCGTCGGATGTTCACAACTGCAGCATCCGGACCGGCAAATGCCCAAGCTGAGTCGGACTATACCCAGTTGATTTCGCAACTTAAAGTTCTGGAGCGCGAGAACTGGCCGCCTGCGCAAGATATGCCGCCTGGTTCTGGAGAGGAGGAAATAGCGGCACTCTGCAAACGCTTCAGACTTCATATTGCGAGTGCAATCAACGGGTTTAGGGATTTAATCGAGAGCTCTGGGGATGACAGTCACACACCTGATCTTAGGCCTTTAACGAACTGCACGAAAGTCATCCCATGCAGCACTGCAGAGTGCGAAAGGGGATTCAGCCAAATGAATCTTATTATCACCCCAATCCGCACAAGATTACTGATCGAAAGGGTATCTGCTTTGATGTTCATCAAGCTACATGGACCACCGATGACACAGTGGGATCCGACAAGCTACGTGACCACTTGGTTGCGATGCCATCGCTCGGCTGAAGACAGGAGAACAAGACCTGCAACCGAATCTCGCATTGAGCCTCCTGACCCAGTGTGGCGATTTCTTTGACGGTACCAAGCGCTTTCATGTAAGTACTGAATTTTAAATAAAACAAACAATAATCTATATGACACCTGTGTGTATTTCTGCATGTTAAGCTGAATATATGTATGGCTTTTTGGGTGGGAGTGTGTGTGTGTGTGTGTGTGTGTGTGTGTGTGTGTGTGTGTGTGTGTGTGTGTGTGTGTGTGTGTGTGTGTGTGTGTGTGTGTGTGTGTGTGTGTGTGTGTGTGTGTGTGTGTGTGTGTGTGTGTGTGTGTGTGTGTGTGTGTGTGTGTTTGGGGGGTGACGTCACAAATAGCGTACCCTCACTTAAAAAATCCCCACTACACCACTGGTCATGACCCATCCTTCATGACCATAGGTGAGGGTAGGAATGAAGATGGCCCGGTAGACAGAGAGCTTTGCCTTCTGGCTCAGCTCTCTTTTCGTCACAACGGTGCGGCAAAGCGACTGCAGTACCGCTCCCGCTGCTCCGATTCTCCGGCCCATCTGACGCTCCATTGTTCCCTCACTCGAGAACAAGACCCCGAGATACTTGAACTCCTTCTTTTAAATAAATATACAAATAACATTTATTTGTGAATTATTTTTGCCCAGCCTGGAAATCTGATATTGTGACAACTTTAGTAACAAATACTTCAAATATATTATTATATTCATATTATATTTTCTTTCCTAACCACTTAAAATACTTTCTGTGTCACTTTAGCAGAGTAACTAGTGCTACAACCCTACAAAAAACATCTCTCTGTCTGGGGCGGATGCATGCTTCATCAAACTTTTATCGCTCCCAAGTGGTATCCTGCTCTAATCGAACACACTCTGAACACTTTGTCACTGAGGAGATGGGTGAAGTAGAAGTGTTATGGTTTGCCTTTTAAAAAAGAAATATAACTGTATATTGCAAACAGTTGAAATGATACGACATGATTGGTATACATTCCCTTACGACTCTTTTGTCATACACAGCCTTATACACTGTACTGTTTCAGTCCAAGCTATAATTTGTGGTAGAAGAACTTCATCAAACATACATTGGAGAACAATAAAGCTGTTTTAAAAGCTGGGGATTGCAGAAGTTAGCTTATATTGATACTATTAGCTGTTTATAGCATGTAGTTAATCCTATTCCTGATTAATAAAGTACATGAAACATTAAAACCCCCAACTGAGTCTTTAATTATTCATTGAGGGAAATGTAGTGAGCAATTTATTTAGCCTTTTGTTGCATGAAGATGGCTCAGCGGTTTGTTCTGTCACTTCACAGCAAGGACCCGACCCGCCCAGCTGGAGCCCCTCTCTATGGGGGTTTTCGTGTTTTTCTTGTCCCTGCGTGGGTGTTCTCCTGTTGCTGCTTTTTACTCTTCCAGGTCTTGTGAATTGGAGACTCTTAATTTCCCGTTGTGGGTGTGAACCTGCGTGTGAATGTGTTTGTCTATATGTGTTAGTCTGTGATAGAGCGGTGACCTGTGTAGAGTCACCGACACCTACGTGTACGGTACAGGCTGCAGCTGCCAGGAACTCTGAAAGGATAAGTGGTTATACGAGATGGATTGATGGATGTAACGTGTCAATGCGCATTGATTTGATTCTTATTAATGAGAGGCTGGAGATGTAGGCGCTTAAGGTTCACATCACTCAAACTTGTCAAGTTAAAGCTGTGTGTCATTTGTGAAAGAAAGTGATTACTTTGGCAGTTCAAGTAGAGAATGAAAGTTTGAACTTATTCCTAAGTGTCTTACATCAAATCATACTGAAATGATCAGGTGAATAATGATCCATTGTGAATCTGAGACACACAAAATGTAGTGTGTAACATTTCACAAATGTTCCCCCTTACCAAGAAATCCTTTTTAATTCTGATGTGTTAGACCTAGAGAGTTGAGCAAATCATTCTTCCTTCCAACTCTTATTGATTGCCTTTTAGTAATGTTTATAATATGTAATCCAAAGGCTCTACCGCATAGCATACAGAGTTATTTTACTCAATGCAAAAAGTAAAGAAGAGTAAATGTTTATACAGATGGTACCTCAAGTAGCTACCTCATCCATGTATAAGTGACTGTTATTTTTGTATGTATTTACTGTTGTGCTTTTATATCTTTATTTTATATTGATGCCTCTTAATGTCGGAATTTGTATATATGTGTATATGTTTAATTATTCTAGGTATTTTTGGATAGTTTTAACTCTTATTTCTCGGAATTGTGAGAAGCATCATTTCGATCTCCCTGTCTGTATCTCACATAAAGAAGAGTAAAGTGGACTTTGAATCTAAATAAGTGCCAATTAGTTAAAAAATAAGTTATAATACTTAAAGTAAAATAGTTAAAGTATGATTTTTAATACTGTTGAGTATATTTTGTGCATTTTTTATCATTTTGAGTTTTATTTGTTTCAATGTACCATTAATAAGTTACTACAGCAATCAACGGAGAGCAGAACAAGTTACATTTAAAGAAATATATATATTTAGTGTAATGGAAGTGTAAATTAAGGTTAGGCAGTAGTTTATTTACCCTCCACTTTGGTAGAGTGTATTATTTGTCTCGCTTATTATAATTTCCTTAAGGCTGCTGGGTAAAAACATAATTTCATTTAAGTTTGTTTTTTTATTATTCTAGACATCTAAGTTTCACAAAACGCAGCCTTGATTCTAAAATAACTTAAAGAAATTTAGCTGGAATGAATGAGATGTATTGTTTAATTATAATTTAGCCTGAAAAACACTGGCAAACGGGTTCCAAGATTTTGATTGAGCTTTTGTTTCAATGCAGAAATCTGGCTCATTTGAGTCGGAGCCATATGCGACCACAGTGTGGTCGGCTGGTTTCATGTGGATACTTGGGCTGGAATGGCAGTGAAATCTTTTTGGATGCCGGATAATTGTCTATCGGTCTTAATTGCAAATGGATGAGTGCTTAGTTGGGACACAAAGACACCCAATCGACACACATGTGATGTCCCAAACCAAGAAAGCTCCACTTCCTGCCACTCAGGATTCACCAAGGGAAAATAAACCAAATGGCCACTTGTGACCATGTAGCAGCATCATACAATGTCAACAATTGCGGCTGCATTATGCAAAAAGTGGGTAAACAACAGAATGAGGGACACAAATTGGCTTGACACCAGCTGTCTAATTAGCTTTGTGCTGCTCTTGAAAAGCAAACAAACAAGGGAAGCGGGGACGGTCTGAAAGCCAGCCAGCCAACGGTTCTAAGTGTTCTGTTTCCCCCAAAATCTGCCAGGACGCTCCAAGTCTGCTAGCACAGAGAAAGAGGGAGGGTCCAGATAAGACACACAGATTAGATCATACGTTTAGTCCCCACAAGGCCTTCACTCAGTTATTTTGGAAGCACTGTAAAGACTCACAAGAGGCTTGGGCAGAATTTACATTTTAATGAAGCCATAGCTGATTGCTATTACGTTGAGTTCCTCGCAAATTCCTAGTTTAAGCTGCACACAAGAACGCATATATACATACACACATACAACAAAATATAGCCTGCTGCATATGTGCCCACATTGGCCACATCAATTTAACACACTCCTGCTGAGAGGTTGTTACAAAAACAAATTGTTCTGTAAACATGAGAGAGAGCAGAGAGGTCTGCATTACACATAAAAATAAACCCATTCTCTCCCAGCACAATGTGGCTGCTGAAAAACATTGCGCCAATTTTCCCTTATTTAGAGAGTGTTCAAAACAGAGGCTTTTGAGAAGACGTAAGGAAGAGGGAATGGGGTCGTCTTTTTTTGTTGTAACATCATCACAGTGACAGGCACAGCGATGAGAAGTGCCGCAACAAGTGGTACTGACAAATTCTGCTCAGCAAAAGACGGCATGTATCATGTCAGAATCGTCAGGACTCGTCACTTCACTGTTATTTAACACCAGCCCGTGTGGGAGTGGAGAGAAATCCACGCTCCTGCATGCGTTATTATCAGGCACACTGCAGTCGGAGGCGTGAGTGATGATTAGTCACGTGCAGTGGTGGTGGATGCTATTCACACGTCATCACGACGTAAACTCTGCCGCTAATGACAATTTCTGTGAGTGGCATCAAACACACTACAAAGCCTCACTTTAAAAAAAAAAAAAAAAATAGATCTGTCCCTCCCTTGTAAATGGCATGGGGCTCCTGGCACATCCAGAATTGGAGACATCTTATCTGCAGCGCCCCTCTTATCAGTCAGCCCCAGTGGAAACTATTGCTAGGTAGCAGGTTGTCATACAACACACAGCGCTGAGACAAGCCACAACTCATCGAAGTTTGCCACACCACTGGCAGCTCCCATGATAATACTTAACACAACAGGACTTCAGGGGCTCAGATAGCCCCCGAGGGTAAATGTGAACCCAGTGGTGATTTGTATCTGCCTTATTAAAGCGCTGACCTTGACCACGGGGAAAACTGGATTAGTCAGATTTGTTAACAGGGATGGGGTGACGTTGAAATGAAGAGCCTCTTCCTTTTCATGCTCTTCAACACTGGCCTTGTCTTGCCTTTACTAGCATCTACTGTTCATTGTCCTGGTAAACAAAAGGAAAGGCTGATGCAACAGTCTGTGGCTCTCCCTGGCACAATACTAACACAGCAGACACTGACTAGGCACTCGCTGTGGGGTAACATTGCTTGAGCAAACAACACACTGCTATGCTACCTCGGTCATAGACAAAGCCTGATGATGAAAGGGACCTGCAGTACATTGAAAGGATGAAAACATCCTGCAAACTCTTTTTCTTCTCAGATAGAAACACACATGCATGGTATTTTTGACTTTTGAAAGCTTGTGCAAGAGGGATGGGAACATAATTAAACTAAAATAATCACTTTAATCTGAGCTATTGACATATTGACAGCTAGTGACAAAGCCTTCATGGAAATAAACGTAATACCAGGGTTTGTTTAAAATCCATTTTGAACACTTGTAAATGTAAAATGAGAGGTTATACTCTGAGAAGGAGGCCAGATATTGAATAAATTAGTGAAAAGGTATTTGCATTGCTGAATTGTCAGGGGGACATTGAATTGACCTTACATTAAAAGACCCCCTCTCCCACATGGAGCATTAATGCTCCTTTTCTTCCAGCATCTTCCTCTCCTCCTATCTTCTCCTGTCCTCTCTTCACAGCTCGCTCCTTCTCCCTTACCGTCAGACGTTATCTCAAAGACCAGATCACCATGGCAACAATTAGTCACATCGTCATCGCCCACACTTGTATTTGATGGCTGTTTTTATTTTGGAGTCTTTGCCGATGCACCCGTACCTCACTGGCTGATCGCCAAGTAACCTGTTCCGGTGATGAAGGAACAATGTTGCCATCTGTTGGAGACGTGTGTTTGCACACAGAGACTGACGTTGGAAAAACATCCAGCCTTTCTGCGATGACTCATGAAAATCACATGTCAAATTAAAATCCTGCGGCTCAATCGTATTTAAGTTTGGAACACATTGAAACCACAGGAGTTCCAATTTGAAAAGGTTAAAACCACAACAGCATTTCATTCCTTTGTATATAAAAACATAGAGCAATGCTGTCTTCTCCTAGTTTCGGTTATGAATTGCAGCCATACACTCATTATGGGGTACGGTACAAGCCTTTCTCAGGTAAAAGTAGAGTATGAGTAGCTTGATGGCAGCTTGGTTTATTGAACATGGGAATATTTGGGCTTGCGACCAGGACTTGCATTTATTCATTAGCCATATTATATACCTCTAAAAGGGAAAGAGTCCTCTCTTGCAGCGGGGAACCAGCTAATGTGAGAGATAATATATTGGCTGAGACTTTGGCTGACTGTTACCCTTGGAATCTCGGATCTGTTATTGCTCCCTCGAGGAGCTAATTAGGATTTTTTTCCCTCTAAGTCTTACCGTTAAGTGATTTAATACCTCATAGTCACAAATAATTTTCCATGTGGGACAGATCATTGCACTTATTATTTATTCTGCTCGCTCAAATCCATGCCAGGAAAACTATGTTAAAATGTTTACCTACATTATCAGTTAGTGCTAAGAAAGATATCCCTGAGAGGCTGAAGCACAGGAACAAAGCCGCTTGTTCAAACTGAGATTACTCATTATTGGAGGCAAATGCTCGGGGCATCTCTGCACCACAGGTGGGCAACACTTCTAAGACGAAGGCCCAAGGCTAAAACTAGTTACTATTCTGAAGAAATATTTAGGAGGAAATTGACAATAACTTTAGCCTCAGATGTACAATACAGCTTGTCCTCTAAAGATAAATGACTGACCAGACACTGGCACATGACTGTGTTTGCTTTCAGGTTTCCACCAAGAAAAGACAGCCGCTCTCCAGTTCTTGGACCGTAAAGCTCCGCTCGGGCTTGCCAGACTCTGGGAAATAAAAGAGACAATTGGCTTGCAGATGCTCAATAGTCTTCTGTAAATTGAGGGCGTACCATTTTCATCAGCTCTGCAGCAGAGGAGAAGCTACAGTTTCACTATACCAGTGAATTTTAGTGACTTTCATTTAGAAACGTGGTGTTTTGAGAGTTAGAAATGTGTATCTAACGTTAATAAAGTTGATATTTTTAATGGACTATGGTAAGATACATAGATGAAACATGAAAAATACACAAGTGTACAATTCAATTAGATGCTCTATGTCTCAGTTTAACACATTCTCAGCTGCTCTTCCTAGTTTGAATTTAGCAACAGCCCTTAAAAAGTAAGAAAAAGGTTGTAGAATCTTTTCCATTTCATTTACTGTCAACTACACTGCATTTTTAAAGTTTCCTCACCAAAGTGATGCTATATTTGGCTGCATATTGTAACACCCCGCCGGGAGGTAAATGATACCCCCCCCCCCCCCAAAACCCCGACTTAAAACTCTGACTGAAATTTCTTGCATTTTATGCTCTGCAAATTAATGCAAGCACCTCATTTCCTTTCATTATTTATTCATTGTGAGCAAATGTTTTTTTCTGTATCCATGCGGAGGCTTTTTTACCCTTCAGAGGAGAAAGATACAGTAACTCAGGTATTATTTTAAAAAGAACTAATGAAAGACTTGTTCATGCACACCATATGCCCTCCCCGCAAATACCACATGGAAAACATATCTTGACACAAGGTGATAAAAATAGTTTCTGACTTGTTTTTCAATTATTGAGTTCGATGTTAGGAAACAGCCTATCCCTTTTTTCCGTGCAGATTTGCATATGGAGTTTTGTGGAGATTATGAAAACAAAAATGCTTTGACTATTGATCCTTTGCCAGTCATTGTTATTCAGGGATCGGGCTGACATAGCTTCAAATATCCTGAATATCAGTACAACATTATACAGCTGGGACGGAAAACACATGAAGACAGCGTAGACTTTGATCTGATTTAGGACTCCATAGGTTACAAACATTTGTTGTGCCTGTTTTTCTCTAAGTATTGAACTGTTGTGATCTTTAGGAAGAAGTATTCAAAAAATCTGCAGAAGATATTGTTTATGCGCTCATAATGAGCTCTTGGTTGAATTTGCATTCTTGGAGAGAATGCTTTCACCAATTATCTACAGTAGCTCATCGCACCAGTCACCAGACCTTACACAACCCCATTTAATTAAGCTGCATCCACATCTGAAAATAGGACAGGCTGCACTCATTGTTAAAGCCTTTCCCCGAACCTTTAAATGTTTGTTGTACTAGACGTCCTCAAGACTGCATTGATCCTCCTGGGTACATTAACCTATCAATGCAGCAGGCACTGTGCATTATGATTAAGCACAGCGAAAACACCCACGTTCCTCACTCAGAGGTCAGAGAGAGGCAGCTACAGTAAACCACAAGGCACAGCATGGAGTGGAGTCCTGCCATTAATATAGATGAGAAGGAGTTCAGGCTATGCCATATCTATCACGGAGCAAAGATACTCTGATTAAATGTGTGCAGCATCATGGAGGCTATTGAGCCTATGGGACATTTGGACTACAGAAGGAGGGTCCGAGGTATTGATAGGGACACATGGTTATATAAGGGAGGCGTGGGGGACACGGAAATGGCCAGCCATTGAGGAGCGCTGTAATTAAAGTGCACGGGGAGCTTGTGCTGGCGGGCTCCTTGCCACATTTCCCATTGACTTTCAACTGGATGAAGAAGGTCACCATCAAGGTGTTTAGAGCAATCTCCACAAATTGTTGGACTGAGGCTTGATAATCTCAGAGGCTTTAATGGATCTCAGATCTGTTTACCAAGTGAGTGCACCTTACAAAGTCATTTGGCAATTGTTTTACCCTCTAACACAATAATAGAACTGGAATTGGCTTTTTGATCAATGACATCAGTGGTTAAGTTGATATATTCAATAAGCACGACAACCTTGAGCCTCATAGAATTACTGTGTGTGTTTATGTGTGTGTACAAATTACAAAGAGAGGCGTGTATGTGTGTACTGTACTGCAAACTGTACACAGAGGCATTGCTACTTTTGTACAGGAGCCATTTGTTTTAATTTTTGCTTCAATATCTCGATAAATTGTTTCTTTTTCAGTGGTTTGACCTATGGAATATCTGTGAGTGAACAGCTGTTTACAGAAAGTGCATAATGTGATAATGTGCACTGTTCATTGCCGTATATTTATCCCCAACTCCCCAGGCAGCTGATTATCACATGGGAAGTAACTATGATTAAAAAACTAAACTGCTGAATGTACAGTTTGAAATAGTGGGATATGGAGAGAGCATGGTGCTGTCTTGTCATGTGTAAGAATTATTGAATTTGCACCGAGGCTGGGCAAAAGGAAACAGAGAGTGAGTTTGTGGAGAAAAGGGACTCTGATCTTTGGGCTGTAATGTTTCCTCTGGTCTACTCTCGGGCATTAATGGTTGAATGGATAGGATTGGACATGCCTGAAGACTCAACCAGCCTCCAGATTTGCTCCTAGCTAAATCTCAACAGCCTGCATTTGAAGCTCAAATAGGCACTGTGGTCACTGCCCTCCCAATAATTTGAACAGCTCCCAAGTGTTAAAACCCTTCTCTCATTTGTAGCTCATTTATCAGATGGTTATGTGGTCTGCTTAGAGGGAGACAAACCAACACACACACACACACACACACACACACACACACACACACACACACACACACACACACACACACACACACACACACACACACACACACACACACACAGAAAGAGAGAGAGGGATAGAAATGACTACCACAGAACCAGCCTTGAATTATGTCACTTCTACAGCAACAACTCTGACTGGGAAAATGAGACGCTAATATACACATTATTTGCTGAGCCAATAGTTAATAGTTACAGATGGTTATTGCCTATAAGATTGCAGGAGTTCAGTCTCTTAGGCGGACACAACGAGAGGAGAATGGAAGACTGAGCGAGATGGCTTCATAAGTCTTAAACAAGAACTACTTATGGCTTGTAACGCCTGCATTGCAGCTCAGATGCAGTTGTGAAATATCCACTCTTTGGAGCCATTTAAGAAAGGATTCTTCTTTTTTATGCCATTTCTTTGTCATCTTAATTTCACTGCAGCAATATCCATAATTCACAGAGATTTCTCTCCCATGTGAAAAAGTAAGGAGATGGATTCCCCCTAAGTTTCATGAAAAAAGTGCCAGACTCTCAGGCGAACAATGAGAACACTATTACAAGACTTGGCACAGAAAAGCCTCAAAGGCCTTGGCACAAAAGCCTGTAGAAATTGAGGAGATAGAAGTGCAAACTCATTAGCTTACCAGGTTTCCAATCACAGCATTTTTTATATGCTGGATGTCTCAGTCTGCTGAGCTCTCATCTGATGAGAGCCGTTTTCCAAGACTTCAAAGGATACCGTGCTGCCTTAGAACTCGGCTGATGTTTCCTGCTCTCAGATATTTTGTCAGAACATATATGCCCAGATATGTTTCACCTAACTCTACTGTTCTTGTTAAAACATTTCTTTGCATGACACTCGGTTCCCATTTTTGGGAACACACAGACAATGCTTCATTGTTATATATGGCCATTTTGTTGTTTTGAGGTTGCTGCTATTTATACAGTGTGTCAAACTTCCCTCAAAAGTGCTTTTTTCAAGCACTTTTGAGAGTGTAAGGCTATCTGTGCCTATCCAATATAGAGTTAAAAGACAGCCAAGATATTTCCCAAATTACATGCAGCACAGCACAGACCCAATACTTGACTTGTGGTTCAGCACAGAGGCAATTGGAAACTCGGATGAATCAGCCAGTTTGATGTCTCTCCAACATGCACTTTCCGTGTGGCAAAATTTGCAAAGGCCGAATCAGAAATTTGTAACAGGTATAGAGAGTGCTTTATATTTGACATGAAAATATCTATGATATCATTTCACAAAGCAGTGTTTGATGACACAAAAATCACAAATGCTCCTGTTAAATATTCTTTTTGTGATGCAAATGAAGCCTTTGCAAGCCTTTTGGTCTCTGCTCCTTGTTTGCTTTCTGTTCACCCAGCTGGATGTCTTTGCTCCTGCCATATCAAGTGTTTAATCTGCAGTTTGAATATTATGATTGCACTCAATCTTGGATTCATTTACGTAAGTGACTGGATTCAAAACTGCAGCCATACGCACATACATTCATTGCACCCGGGCTATCAATGTGCTCCACTTTTAATCGTCCCCCTGGGTACACCATATGGGAGATGTTGAAAGATATACTGCTGTCATTCGGGATTCTGTCTTCTTTTTTCTTTCCCCAAATGTGCTGCCTTGCACAATGATGGTGTAGGTAAGATATTACCCTATTATCCCATTAAGGTTTATACCTTGGAATATGAAGTGTTCATTTTCAGACAGCTCGTCTCCTGCACCATTTTCATCCTGTTCTGAGGGATGCTCCTCCACGATGCTGCACTACCATCTGCTGGGGAGCTGACAGGCAGAGCCAGCCACAGAAAATGCTCAACTCCCCCTTCGTCTTCTCTCTATCTCTATAACAGAGATTGATTTCACTCTCCGTCTCTGATGACATTGTACGACTGCTGTGTTTGAATTACCGGCAGTGTGATAAAAGAATATGAATGAAATCTTCCTGGACTTCAAATTCGTATAATTCATTCACACAATGTATTGAAATGCTGTAGCTGTTATAAAAGCCTCATTGATATGGCTTAAAATTGACAATGACCTGTGACAGCTCCCATTTATGATTAGGTTGGCAGCATACTACAGGAGAGTGCTTGACTCTGTGCACAGCCAACAGCCACAGCTGTTTGACTCCTCTAAAAGACAGCACAGCCCATTATGTAATGCAATTATGCATCTACATTAATAGCAGGCAATTGTGCAGGCAACCAGCCAGCTGGGATGGGTTTATATAACTGCCAAAAATTGACAACTAAAAGAAAAATAGGCAACCTTTTCCTGTAAGGAGCAAATCTGCAGACAAACACACGCACACACTTGCAGGCACACAGAAGCCATAAGTTAGCCTTCTGTTCATGCGCTCAGCCTTGAGACAGTTTAACAAATTGCTATGACACAATTGTAATATTGCTTCCAGTATGTCACATTGTTAATCTGTATAGCTTGGCTTACATTCAGGTGCTGTATATCGAGTTCAACCGCTGGTGAGAGTGCTCTCACACAGATTCATTGAATTAAGTCTGCATGCATAAAGAAGATGGAGAATAGCTGGGAGCACTTTGTATGTACAATTTGCATAATGCCTTTAATTTTAGTACATCCGTTATTTTACCCAAAGGATAGTTCGATCAGCAGACTATAGACATGCCCACAGTGTGGGTAATATATACAGTGGATAAAGGAACCTTTAAACAAATATGTTAACAAGTGTTACATAAATTAACAGACATTATGAGAAGCGTGGGTGTATTCTTCAGAGATATGGAGAGGTCACAGCGACTATCTGATGACAAATACAGACACGTGTCATAAACAGATAGTGCACAAATCCTCGGTCTCTGTTAAGAACCGCAGAGAGATTTGGCTGCAGTATGTCTAATAAAACACACACACACACACACACACACACACACACACACACACACACACACACACACACACACACACACACACACACACACACACACACACACACACCTATATATATATATAGATCTGCTTCTTCAGCAGCATCTTATTTGTGTGACAAGAGTTTCTCTTGAGCCATTTTGGATGCAGATGCTAAACTTGCCGATCGCACACAGTCTGCTCAAGGTGACAGCAGCATCCTGTTACATCTAATAACAGCTACACTCAACCTCCAGACGACTGTCATATACAAGTAAACATTTCTTTCAGTGCAAACGTGAGTATACATTAAACTGAATCGATTCTTGTATGTCCTGGGTTGATATGTACCTTGGTTAGTGCTGTGAATAGTAATCACACCCCTGGAGAAGATCAACAGTCTCTGCTGCCACCTACAGGTGTTGAGAGACTGCTTTACTTTGCTGCTGGTTTATTCATCATTCTTTAAAACGTCAAGAATGTTTTCTACTGAGAGAGCTGCAGAAAGCACTCCCCCTCCTTTTTGTTTTTACAGTTTATGGGAGAATAAAGAATATTAATGCATTCTGATATGGTAAATGTACCCAATCACTCATGATTGCTCCAACGAGGGAGTAAAACTAAGATTTGAAGTCCCTCACCGGCTGGGTTTTATTTTCACTGGGCTCCTGGAGCCAGATGCAGTGTGTATGCACACGCCACGGGGAAATGACTTGCAATCTAAACAGCTGTAAATTTCAGCTGTAGCGCTGCCTGACCTATGTCAAGATTTTATAACTCAGATTGATTGGAATTATATAATGCTTTGCTGTGACTGACTGAGTCCACTCAATGGATCTGTAAAAGGAAAAGCGGCGTGCTAGAGGTCGTGTCGTAAAGACGCCATGATAGATAAAGGCGGGTGCACTGGGGGCTGAAAGGACCGCTACCGACTGAGGCTGAGAAATCTGTCTGTGCCAGCGATTTTGGAACTGCACACAGGGAACACTGTATTTCACAATTTATTTCCCAGAATATAACGCTTGGTGAATCACCTTTATTTTTGGCCTGCTGCTGGGACTGTGGAGTTGGCTCCCCAGTCTACCTCAGACCTGCCCTCATTCACACTTTAACACCAATGAGCATAACTTCTGCATTAAATTGGGAGTTAAGAAGCAGATATTATTTTCATGATTTGGATTTCAGATATGCTAAAGCTTGGGACAAGTTGTTTTCTCTAAAGTGTTCTCAGTCTGCGGGTTAATGTAGTGAAGAAAAAGGGTATATGTTAAATGGAGTGGAAAACCAAGTCTTCAAAGGCTTAACACTGGACTCCTATACAGCAAACAGCAGGCTTCTCTAATGCACACAAGGTAAACCTGCTGAGGGGAGTCTGTACAAAAGTGTAGTTCATTAAATTGCTGTTAATTTGAAGGAATTTATCACCAAGGGAAGCCATTCAGGAACAGGTCGAACTGTGATGTGTTTACTGGAATTAGACGGAGTCCCATAAATCTGAGCTTTTTTTTAAAGCCGCATAAATGTTTACCATTAAAACCAACATGAAGTGTAATTGCTTATGATTATGTCTTGTAAACAGTATCTTTAAAAGGTCCTAAAATCTTTTTGTTCTCAAGGTTTCTTAACAATCCGACTGCACAGCTTTTTCTATCAGCCAACCAGAGGCATGGGTTTGAAAAAACAGGGTAGTCTCAGCAGAAGTTGAAAAGCAATTCAAGGAATTTCTTAACTCAGGCATAACTTTTGCAAGATTTGAACAGATTACAAATTCAGAAATTGTTATGGCAGTCATAATTTAGCAATGGGTATTTTCTTAATCTCTCTATGAGAAGCTTAATGGTGCATAGCATTGTGCATGATGGCATCCCTTAATACATGATGGCATCCTCAGTTGTTGGAGTTAAACTGGACAATCTGGAGGAAGCGGCTGCCCTGGATAACCCCTCCCACCTTCTCCATGCAGAGCAAGTGAAGATGAGTTGTACGTTCAGCCACAGACTCATCCCACCAAACCATTCTGTACATAGCAGTGAATCCGTGAAATAGAATACAAATCTTAAAAATCATAAGCAGCTTGGGAGGTTTTAATCTGGCTCAGAGGATTAACATTGTAGGAAATAGTTTATTTTCTTGTTCTGATTTGTATTATTAATGTGTGGTAAATACAGTGCTTTTCTTAAATAGTGATGATGGTGTTGCCTTGGAGTGTATTTTTTGGATAAAGGTTTGTGCGATTTCGTTCTTTCCATGTCAAGTTACACTTGACTTGAAAATGACAAACGTATCCAAGTATCTCAGTTTAATGATTAAGAAATCTGTTGAGCTAAAATAATTATGAGATTTAATGAATGATGAATGATTGATTTTGTATTTAATGTATTATTTATTTAAATCACAAGTGTGTTACGCATGACATGATGATAGAGGAGCATCTGTTAGTGTATTAGCAAACTTACAGGGCATAACTTTATTTTGATTAATACTTTTGTCTATTATTCCCTGCATGCATTCACACTCAGCCTCCCTACCTTACATCTGGTTCAAATGAAGTCACAGGATGGAGACTTATTGTGTGTGTTTTTTTTTATCTTTGCTGAGTCATGGGTCTTAGATTTTATTGTTAATTGTAATACTTATTCCCAAAGTCATTAGTCACCACCACCGCTGTAGTTACATTTTGTGTCAGAGCTAAGGAGATCTTCTGACAGGTGTGTGACATGATTAAATCAACCTGAAAATAATCCTTTATTGTTTTATTATTGTCCTAAATTATTGTAACTGGAAACCAAACTGACAAGTAGGTCTAACATAACCGCTGTTGGTTGAAGTGAATACCTGCTATATTAGTCATTTTTAAAGTGTGGGAGGGTGTTTTAATAACTGTCTGACAATTATTGTTAAAAAGGAGCATGCACAACTCAATGGGCCCGATTTGAAACCCTCGCTATTTCTACATTCTAGCAACTGTGTCACTAGATTTGGCAACTTCTCAGACTCCTTTGGGGACTTCAAGAGCCTGGCAAGAAATTCCAGGCACTTTTTGGTTTTACTCTAAGTACTCATCGCTGCCGCTGAGGCCCAGCTCAGAGTCCTTTGATTGTGAATGAGCAAAACACATAGAGTAGTAATGAAGAGTTTCCTTATAACCTTAAATAATATTTTGGGTTGTTCTTTTACAGTATGAATGTTCTTAAGCAGCATTTAGTTAGTTTAATTTAGTTTTACTTTACTGTCCCACTGGGGGATTTTTGACAAACACATAACAATGCAACCATAAAAAAAATATATATGTAGTTAGCTTGATTCGATTGTATAAAGTGTTATGGTCCCAAGTGTGAGCCGAAAGTGCATAGGTTACATCAACAAATGTTGACTGTAGATTTAATAGAGTCAAATAGAAAACTAATCATTATTATTTTGTGGGTTATTTAAGGGGCTTTTTTCTCAAAAATAATGAATTACAGATTTGATTCATTGCGATAAATATTGTCCCGCTGAGCTTTAAAAATGTGTTGTTCTATCATGACAACAACAAAAAAAGTGTGATTACGTAAATGGTGACCTACTTTTTAGGTGTTTATAAAATAATTGTTATTCCTTTTGCCTAAAGATCAATGCAATAGTGTTTATTTAAATAGTTGCTTGGATCTAAGCATATGAACTTAACGTATATAGTTACTTGTTGTTTTAATGAATTAGATCCATTTGACAATGCTGCTTTTAATATTTTAACGAATAGTGCTAACATGGACGTAGTAGATGTTTGTTAGCAGCCAGTTGATCAAATAAATGGTGTCTGTGTTATCGTTAGAACATAAGTATATCTCATTATAAGCTCTTCCATTTAATAGTCAAGCTATTATAGTAAATGATGCCATAAATGCAAAATTAAGCATG
The DNA here is from genome assembly GCF_036324505.1 of Eleginops maclovinus. NCBI lineage: Eukaryota > Metazoa > Chordata > Actinopteri > Perciformes > Eleginopidae > Eleginops > Eleginops maclovinus. The sequence continues at coordinate 17,807,638 of NC_086371.1, forward strand.
TTATTACCACAAAAGACCAGAAGAGGGCAGATGTGGCTAACAAGTACCAGCAGTCAGTGAGGACACCGAGACTGATCCTGAATGAATTCCTCTCCTGGAGAAAGTCTGCTTTAGAGCACAATTTCAGTTAAGTGTATTTAAAGTTCTTGCAGTGTGTGGATTGAAGACTTCAGTCACCCCCTGTCATGTTGCACCCAGTCCTGCAGGACTGTGTGATTCTGGCTGGAGAAGGTCAGCACCATGGACAGAGGCACATTTGTATTCAGGACCATGGACAGCGCCTGACTGGGACTCAGTGGGAGTGAATCTTTGTACTTAGTGTTTAAATCAGAAATCACATGGATCTGTGTGAATTGGTAGGAGGATGGAAAATGTGTTAAAGATGATTGTATACTCTATGTTTGCCTAAAAAGCCATCGGAAACAAATACTTAAAGTTTGTTTCCTCTCCCGACTAACAATGGTAGGTGAATGTTAGTTGTGGCTGGTACAGCACAGATGCACTCCCCTTTTTTGTTAATAAAACGCATTGGTGGTGGTGGAGACATGACATAATGGCCAAAATCCAAGCCGGACCAAAGGTACAACCTGCCTAATCATACTTTCTGAGACCAGATGAAACAGGAGATTTCAAGGAGAGGTAGTTATCTGGGATTTCCTCAAACTGGGCGGGGTTTGTGGGGAGAAAAACGATTTCGCAATCACTCGCCCACTTCAATGAGGATTGCGTCACTGCATGTACGTCAGAGACGGGTAAAAAAGGAGGGGGTGGTCCACCGAGGACGTAAATCAGCTCGGGGGGACGTGCACTCTCTCGACACCATTATTAACACAATGTCGTGTTTTTGACTCTTCTCTTGTTCTACTTCGGCCCGGAAGAGCATTGTGCCCTGACGGAATGTTCAATTATAAGATCTGAGCTCATCCTCTGCTCTGGTTGGCTGATGAACAGTCGCTGCAGTCGATAATAAATACACCATAAACTCAGGATGAGCTCGTGACCGCATAGCTTGAATTTCAATTAAATATGCCAAGCAGCTGTTACCATGTGACTTCTTAAGGACTAAAATCCTGCGTTGAAAATCTTCTGTCATTACACAATCCCTGTGATTTTGTTGAATTGTTTAATCTTTACACAATATTATATTGACTGACTTTCTACGTGTTTCTCTTTTCAAAGCTTTAATTAACCTCCTGGGTTGGTAAAAAAAAAAATCAATATCCAGCTGCAGCAGTAACGTGATGCCGAATCAGTATACCCCTATCTCTTACACAAAATGGTATTACCCTCACATCACACTCCTGCTCTACGAATGCCAGTATTGTCACACTGCACAGGATTAGGGTGATTTTAAACGTGTTCCACCTCATGAAAGTCTTTGGTGTACTCTATAAAGCAACTTTGACTAAATTGAGCAGTTAGAAGATGAAATGCAATGAATTACTAGAAATTAAACCTTTACTGAGTGATTACATGTTTAATGAAAGGCAATGAAAACTGTTTTTAGTGAAACAAGGGGTGGTGGTAACAAACCAAAATGCAATGCTTCAATCCAAAATGGAGTCCATGAGTGAAGTAGGTCAGGTGGTTTAAAAGTTCTAAAAATGAAAGTGTATTACGTCTTAAAAAATAGGAGATAAGAATTTCACCTGTAGTCCATATTATTGAACTCAGTGCCAATTAAAGATAGTCCATTTATCATAATATTCCTATAGTCATTTTATACATTATCATTGTACAACTATACATTTCGTTAAGGACACGAGATCTAACTGCTGCAATAGAAAAGGGACAGAGGTGGTTTGGCTTTATTAAGGTCATTTGTTTGCTGGACCAGACATGTGTGATCAATATAGTGGAGGGAACCAGTAAAGATGGAGAGGGGAGGGGCTGGGAGAGCAGAAGGGGGGCGTGATAGTCTCCACCATCCTGTGAAGGGGGCCGTCCCTGTTGTAGCATATCAGCCCAAGGAAGGCCCACCTAGTGATCATCTGAATATCCAGTTAGACGATAGTGTGACTCGACTGTGCAACAGAATCTAAAGGGGACAAGTCGACGGCTATTTGTAAATAGGTAAGGATTTTTTTTTCTCATTCATACATTTATTTCTGTCATTTTATTTAAACATATAGAGGTCACCACTATTTGAGTAGTATGCACGTGAGCGTCGTCATTTTAAGGCACAGGGTTGCAACTGGCTGGAAACAACTTTAAAAGGTCCCCGCCATAATAATTTTTTTAATAAATGCGTTTATTAGTATCGTCAAATCGTGTCTGGAAATTACACAGAAATGCAAATAGACAGAGTCTATGTAATGACAAAGAAAAGCATCCAGGCATTGCTGCAAACGTCAATGTTCGACATCAGGAAATTAAATGAATGTGATAATTAAAGGATTGACCTGCAACAGCCAGCATGGGACTGTTGCAGGATCGGTGTGTAATGCAATAATATAATTCGTGATGTTAGTCTGCAGCCTCGTCTGTTTTATTTAAATGTTTCCCTTGCGGTGTGATCGGACCAGCTCAGATTACATCCACATAATTCTACGTTAAAACCGTGATGCGCGTACATTTGATAGTGTGGATCGTGCTTCCCTTCCCCCAGCATCGTTGTGTAGCTTGTGAAATAATGCCACCATCTAGTGAAATATGATGTACAGTCCTTCAAAGGGCCTGCTCTTTTTCCCATGCGCAGCCCTGCCTCCTCTCTGCCGCTGAGAGTAGCATTACATGCGTGCAATATTTAATGAGCGCGTCCACAATTAACCATTTCATTCAAATCTTTTTTTTCTTTCTTTGAATATTTCATGCTTTTACGAGGATGTGAAAGGGGGGTTGAATGCATGAGTGAACAGGGGTTATACTATGATGGCTGCACTGCAGTTGTCAGGCTCCACCAGAGGAGGCGCTGCTGCCTTCTTTGATATAACGTACAGTATGACCGTAAAATATCCTGATATATACATAAATGTTTGTAGAAATAGCTAGATATAATGGAGGTGGTTGTATGCATATACGCTTTTAAAGGCCACATATGCTTAACAATAAAGTTAAATCACATGTGTACAGCAGTGGTAGTGACTAACAGCAGGTATCTCTTCACAGTTATCGGCCAAGATGGATGTGTTTATGAAGGGTTTGTCTAAAGCGAAGGAGGGCATGGCTGTGGCCGCAGAGAAGACCAAGGAAGGAGTTGCGGTTGCAGCTGAAAAGACTAAAGAAGGAGTCATGTTTGTAGGTAAGACGATCACAAATCTTTTGGTAATTTAAGATGCAGATCATACACAGGCACATCTATAATCAGAATCTGGTCTAAGGCCAGGTTTTCGTGTACAAGGAATTTGCTTTTGGAGTACTGTTGGACAAACTGAAATATAAGCAAATACAAAACTCAAGAAGTATAAATAAATGTAAGAAAATTAGAATAAAACATGAACAATATATCTGAATTATAGTTAAGATGGTGTGATAGTTTATGTGACTGTTAATGGTTTTCCTATATACATGAGCAGCAAAAATCAGCAGAGAGAATATAACTCCTGCAGCATTTCCTAATGTCCTGAAATGAATAGTTAAGTTATACATTCATATCAATAGCAGAAATCTGTTCCTCTCATCATTTAAGGAATGCTTTATGCTTTAGTCAACACAACTAGATGACAATATAACACCTTCTTATTTTCCTTTTTTATGTACAGTTGTATTATTAGAGTCAGTGTGTGCTATCAGTTAACATTCATGTTACATTGTAAAGCATGTTAAGCACAACTCAAAGCACATCTTTAAATTCACATTAGTTTATTTTTGCAGCTATAATTAAATACAAAAAATCAGCCTGGCAGTTTATCAGTATTTTAGTTTTATCAACGCAGGCTGATGCACTCACCATTTATAAGAAATGTCCCTTTATACTATATGGCTATCCAGTAGTAGTTTTGTTAAAGGATGCCCTTGGATAAGGAGTTGTTTTGCCGTGTATGATGCAATATACAAAGCTCTGAATATCCTCGTGCCCTATCGGCTGACTTGACTGTTCCTATCTCTTCCTGGAGATTGGAGCATGGGTGGGGGTGGGGCTGCAGGAGGGTGGGAGTAGCTCTTCCCACATGCCAGTGCATTTGACGGCAGCATATTGTAAAACAGCCCCAGCCAACGGTCACCTCCTGGAGATAAACCCACCAAAGGCCTCTGCTTTTTCTTTAACAAGATTTCTGTGTTGGACACCATCACATTAATCATTTTGTCCATAAAATGAGCAAAAATCGTGAAAATGTCCGTCCCACAAGTCCCACATGTGTCTTGAATGTCCTATTTTGTCAGTCGAATGAGCAGAGAAAACTGAAAAATGCATAAAACATTAATAATAAACATTCATGAAATTAGTGGGGCACTATTTTGACTAATCATTAAGATAACTTTTGGTTTCAGCTCTCTAAAACACAATGTTATATGGAGGTGGAAGGAGACCTGAAAAAAGATTTCCAAGCAGCTTGTTGAAGGTTTATTACGAACTGACAAGAACGTTGTTTAAATCTTTTTGATCACCATGAGGTCCAATTGAAATGTTTAGAAATGCATGCTTTCACAGTCAACATATTCCAGCTCTTCTCTTCACTTGTAAAAGCTTTGAATAATTTAAATATTTGTGTTGCTAGGCAATAATTCAAGGTTATTTCTTCACAATCACAATTTGTTATTAACCAATATTTTAATGTAACACTAACCATTTCTTCTGAATAACTACAAATAAGGTATCTACACCAACAAACCTCATGGAATTTGTGATAAATAATTTATTCTGTATTGTCCAGCTCTGCTTACGCTCAGCGTGTTGGGGGTGAATGGGGGAGGGAAAGTGACTCAGAGCATCCTGGAGCCTGCCAGCCATACAGATATTTATTTGTCAGTTTTTCAGCATGTGTCAGGGGGCCAAATTTCCAGTGACCACCCCCTGCTGGTGGCTGTGCAGCCACAAGCTTGTAACATTGATTCACAGGCACTGTTTTGGGTGTATAGAGGGACGTCTGGGTATTCCAGGATGGGTTGTCAGATGTGTCTGCATTTAGATGAAATCCAATTAGCCTACATATTTAGCACCGTGTCCCTGTCACTCATAACCAGAATACAATCTTGACGATCTGCAGTCGAAACACGTTCAGGCTCATTTTCGTGTCTCATCATTTAGCCTGTGGTACACAGAAAGGGAAAGGAGCATCTTTGTGCCTCTGCGTGCTGCTCGTAGAGCATAGCGGTGCCCTAGAAAGCTGCCTATGATTTGCTTGAAGGGCCCTCTTGGAGGAGGGGTAAGAGTGATCTGATAGGCCTGTGGCCCACCTTTTGACAGCTGCTGCAGACCGCCCACCCTGCTGAGCGAAGCAGTGCGCCTGAGTGAGGCAATGAGAGGCGGAAATGAGAAAACGCTGCTTGTCATTTAATGTCACAACGGACAGCCTCTTTCTATGCTCTAATGACAGTCTCAGTGTATGACACACCCAAGAACTAAACTTAGTCTGCTATTTTCTAATCGCACACGACCTACATACTACACACTATGATATTTCCATTTCAACTTAAGAATCTCATCATGTTGCAACACATTTACTTACAGATAATCAAGAAAGTGTGTATTAAAGTAAGCTGTTACATTCAGCATGGTCATTTGGCACTAAGGTTTTTTTAATGCCTAAAGGAGAATGGGCTTCAAAATAGTCCTTTGTAATCATGAATCTTTCTTAATTCTTACCTACGGCTATAATCCATTATCTGTTACAGTAGATGTAGGGCAGTAGCTGCACTTCACCAGAGCAGATGGTTAAATGCATTTAATCTTAGGTGTATGTTTTGCTTTGAGGCTCGCCTTTTGTAGTTATGGCTCTGCACTTCATCATCATTTGGTCTGTCCTTGGTTGGCTTTTAAAGGCCCTCAGGGACCAATAAGGCATGTGACTGCTGCACAGTAGAGAGGATGTCAAAGCTAGAGTGGTCAGACCCAGTGGGCACACAGTAGATTGCCCAAATGTCTTGACGGCGTTCAGTGTAGATGGATGAGATCTGCCATAGTTCAGAGAATTGATCAGTGGTTTTGGTTTCAGCCAGCCACAAAGTTTAATAACTCCTCAGAATGAAAGTACCAGGAAAGAGCTGCAGCCATATTGGTTTTCTATTGCCTCTGGATATTTAATATCAATGTGTTGTGAGTCATTTTGTCAGGTGATATACGAACCATGAAGGTGGTAAAAGTTAAAGTTGGTCAAAAATATTTCCTTAGAGGTTAGTTTCAGTCAAGGGTAAATATCCCATATCTACAAACATAAAAGATAATGAACCTTGAATATTCGCAAAATGTCAACATTTTTCTAATATACTTCTTGTTTCATTCATTCAGGTAGCAAGGCCAAAGACAGTGTGGGCTCAGGTGAGTGTTCCCTCCGTTAGTTAAACCTTAACATCATCACTGTAGCAGGATCTGTTTCATTACACTGACCAGACACTCCCTGCTAACTAGCTAATGGCTAATTCATTCTGGTGATGGGGGAGGGTTTGTGTATTGTAGAGGGCATGTGTGAGTGGTCATTATGGATAGTAATCAATCTAGAAACAAAAGAGGGCACAAAATGTGCAGGCTTTTAATCTGCCTGCTGAATTTGTTGAGATAATGCTTTGTGTGTGTGTGTGTTAGTGTGTATATGATGTTTGTGTGTCTCTGCCTGTAGTGGCTGAGAAGACCACTGGAGCTGTCGGGAACATGGTCGCTGCCACCGGCCTGGGGAAGAAGGACGAGTTCCCTGCTGACCTGAATGTATGTACGCCATTACAGCCCCCATCAGCTCCCTGCTAGCACACATCGTGAAGTGTAACACATTGTTGTAGTTTCTTCAGCTCCTAATATCAGACATATTTCAGTGTGTTCCTGCACAACTACAGGAAGTCAGCCCTTATCTTTTTCATGACATGGAAGTGATTGATAACCGCAATCCATATTTAAGAGCATTATATACTAAGGATTTTTGGTCAGTATAGCGTTTTTTTGTATGTCTCTTATGAATGATGTACAACCAGAGCTGTAAAACTGTAAAATACTGTAAATCCTTACCTTTAAGAAGAGGGAACCAGGGAATGTCCAAGATTTCTTTGTGATAAATCTCTCTCAGTGCTTTCTAGTTGTTTTAATGTTCCCTTAGCTATTATTTTAGTTTTGATTTAATTGTTGCAATAATAGTTTGACTATTTTCGACCTTCTTGGAGGGATGGATTTGGTAATGCAATACAATAAGGCTTTTAAAAACCCTTTCTTATCTTTACTCTCCAATGAAAGGCGGTATTATTGCTGCCGATATACTAAATACAACCGCCAAATGCTTTAAAAGACACTCTTGTTGTAGAAAAATTGCTCGTAAAGGATTTTCCAGCAATTTAATATGTTACTTCAAGAACATTTTGAGACTCACAAGACACAACCAAATAAGCATAAGAGGGGGAAAATCAAGGCAGCATATCCAAACTTTGAGTCCCTAAAAAACTCCCATGGTCTATACGACTACATACTGCCTTGTGTGTGCATGGTAACAGTGCAGCAGCTTGCTGTTAATCTCTTATAAGGATATTTCTCTTTTTGCACACGTGCCTAAGAATCAGCTACAGAAAATATTAACTTCTGTTCCAGATCCTAGCCTCACTAACAGTTGGCAACTTGCTGTAAGTTGTGTTCATTCTGGACATGACTGCAGTTGTAGCAGAGCCAGATTTAGACAGCAGGGATAGACACGGCCTGATAAATATGCGTGTCACTTCGATAGAGAGATACTGGCCTCGACTGTTTTATTCCTCTGCTGTCAGCACTGACTTTGCTGAACTTTAATTTTTCCCACCAGAGAAAAAATACTAAATATATAATATATAGTGCTGATTGACAGCTTTTATACAGTTGATATAGAAACTCATGCCACTGTTTAAAGGCTTTCTTTTACACTTTTTATTGTAGGACGCTTGAGGGTTCCTGAGGATGTATTGCTTTTCCACACAACAATTAATCTCTGAGTTGCCTTCAGTCTTTAATATAGCCTAAGCTCACTGCCTGTTTTATGTTCAGGTACTTTAAATGACCCTGAACCATCTCTCAGTGGGACTATCAGCTTTCTACAACACACAGCTGCTTTTCCATTATTGTAACCTGCCCCCCTGCGGACCTCCACTAATATCACCGCTCTCTGTCTCCTCTCAGATCAGGTTATGCACACTTTGATCCAAGGAGAGAGGTGAAACAGATTTAACTTTCCATAAACATAGAACATGGAAAGCAACAACATATAGCTCACTGTGGAAATTGGAGTGATACACACTTCACTCACTTCACTCATCGTTTTTTGCTTGTTAAATGGCCCGGTCGTGCATTTGTCTTTGGCTATCAGAATGTCAGTGAAACATTGAGGTCCTCTTGCTGTCCAAAGCCTTCATCCCTCAGAGTTGGATCCTCTCCACTAACTCATTAGTCTAGTAAATCTGACAGCCTGCTCAAATATGCTTTTAAGAGGCACTACATGAGTGATAAACTACTCATTTCAACACTGACAACAAATTGTTCCACTTTTGACCTTAACTACTCCATTTGTTCAGTTCTAGCTTGTGTTGGGCTGTTCATTTGCTCTTTTTGACTCTATCTTTCAGATGTATTTCTAGAAAAAAATTGCCAGTATGCTGCTCCACACTTGCACCTGCACATTGATGCATATAATACAATGTTTAGATATTATTAAAGTAATGTTTAGGAGCCTTGTGATAAATGGTCTCAATTCGAGGTTTATCTTGTCTCATCTGAATTTAAATGTGACCAATCAGACACAAGAAATCTTCACTGTGGCACTGTAGTAAACAGTCTTTTTCTTGTTTACTTCTTCTCAGGCAATGATCCATCTGATTAGGTGTATCTTTATGGCGGTTTCCCATTGTGAAGCCTGTAAGTCCATGATAATCGCGTTGGTGGGCTTACAGCTGAAACAGCAGCGTGAAACTGTTCACAGGATTACAGTCTGCTCTTCTTTCCTGACCTAATTGACTTGATTAGTGCTGCGTTTAAAAATAAGTGCATGGTGACCCACTAGCTTTGTTTTAAGGGCTCGTAGTAGCATGTGCAGCAATGATGGCGCGCTCTGCCTCAGAAAGCTCTCAAGAAGAGATACTCTCACAGTTTAGATATCAATCAATACCAGTGTCTCTATTGATTAGTGCAAACGAAAGGTCCACCAATCAATTAGTGGATAAAAAATAATAAAATCTATTGTGTGAATGGATGAATCATTTGTAATCTCAAGTAAACTCAAAGTAATCCTATTGAATTTCTTAGTTTTTGGAGTGCCAAAACCACTGGGACTTTACATTTTCATTATTTTAATGAAACAATTATTATTGATTAATGAAGAATAAAATACTTATATAAATCAATAATGAAAACAAGCATTAGCCAAAAACTTGTGGTATCCTATATCTTTAGTTTTGTCATTGAAACCAATAAAGACAAAGCCAACAATGAATTGATCTTTCTTACCTGATAATATTACTGCTCTATGCCACAATTTGATATACAAATGGTTCAAAACACGTCATCAGGGCACAATGCTGCATTTGGAGACTATAAACAGGCCATTTAAGTATATTTTAAAGCAACCACTATGGTCTTGCTGCTGCAAATACTCTCCAGAGCACCACGTTTGTAAAACCCACAGCTGAAAATAGTTTCCTGTTTGAGTAATGGTTACTGAAAACCACAATTCCCGGCTGTTTTAGAAACGCATTTATCCTTTTTTAGAGAAAGTCGCTTATACATCTGTAAGCCATTTGTAAAAATGGATGTCTCCTGTTAAACCTAAATATTCTTTTTTCTGAGTACCATAGACTGAATAGGTGAGAGAAGTAATGAGAGACTAATGCGCTGCTGATTCTTCTCTAGCCCCAGTTTCTGCCCCCCATTATGTTATACATTAGAGCTAAGCGATAGATTTCACAAACAATAAATAACCATCAAAGGGGGCCAAGATTCGACAGCCATGGTTGCAGCTCTGTGAGACTGTACTTGGCCCAGCTGTGTGTTTGATCTAAATGTGAATGGTAAATGGACTGTACTTATACAGCGCTTTATCAGGTCTTTTAAAAACCCCTCAGACTGCTTTACATAATGCAAGTCATTCACCTATTCACTCCTCATTCATGCAGAGCCGTTCCACTTGCTGTAGGGAACCAACATTCATACACATTCACACACCATTGGCCATGCCATCAGTTGAGCATCTTGCCCAAGGATACATCGATATGTTGACTGCACGGGCTGGGATGAAACTCACAACATTCTGGTTGAAATGCGGCCCTCGCAACCACAGTCGCGCTACGTCATTTGCTAACATGCTCACAATGACCACAGGTAACTGATGAAGGGAAGGTGTAATGTTCTCCATTTTAGCCATCTAATTATTGGACCCCATGATAGTGCTATATGAAAGGTCAAGGAAATATTCAACAGTTCATCCTCTGTGGAACATTAAAGCTTTTACTAAAGCTCTTGTAAATCCATCCTGCATTCTTCAAGATATCTAATGCTGGATCAAAGTGGTCCCACAAGGTTAATTAACAACACTTATTACTATTGATCACTGAATTTAAAGATTGGATATGGACATTTAAATTACCTTTTGTTTGACATTTCATACAAAATAAAGAAATAGATTTCTTTAGCAGAACGTTTTTTATAAAAATGCTCTTCAGTCTTTGTGGATTTATGAAGTGGTAATGTTTGTTAAACCACTTTCTGGGTTTTTCCAAGATCTTTCCGTATTTACAACAATTCAAACATTCAGACGCTTGGATCTGTGTCTTGAATTTAAGATGTGACCACACGTGTGTAGCTGCTTCTGTCACTGTGTTTTGTCCTTCTTCATCTCCTTCCTATCTTTGTGTCTACAGCCTGAGGAGTACGGGCAGGAGGCCATGGAGGGCCAGGGAGAGGCGATGCTGGAGCCAGAAGGGGAGACATATGATGACTCCCAGCAGGTAACCAACACGACACACAGCACATACATGTCTCTGCCCTGCGATAAATCAGCTCCTGTCTCTGTACTATAATGAACTATAGCTTTATAGCTTAATTATATATCCAACCTGTACAGAACTGTAAAGCCAGAAAGCAGATTCAGTCCTGCTTGGTTACACATTTTAGCTGTATTACATTTCAAAAGCACTTCACACTTGCCCCCTCTCCCCACTTCTTTCCCACACAAATACTACAGCTCACACTGAGGTAATTTTACTTTCCCTGGAACTAAAAACAAGCCAGTGCCACATAGTGAGTACAGAGAATATGGCACGTCCTACCCACACTGAACGATGTGTGTGTGTGTGTGTGTGTGTGTGTGGGTGTGGGTCTGTGTGGGTGTAGGTCTGCATAACCAATCGTTTGAATACAGATTGAAATGTCTGGGAGTAAATACAATTATTATCACACAATGAAAATTGTTTTTATATTAAATATTAATTTAATTGTATATCTTATGATTAAAGTACATAATAATAATGATGTTGAATTCATTCAGTGAATTATGTCAGATGTTGTTTTCCAGCATCATTGCATCATCAAGGAATAAAACCTAGATATTCTCTGAGATGCAAATTAAAAGTGAGTTTCAAAGAGGCAGTGGCTGGTGTCATCCATGCCCTGCTCCATCTCTCTCCTCTCCTCCGCACTGCTTTCCCCTCCCCCATCCTCCACACCAGAGCTGTATGAGCTCTGTCTGAATGGGTGTGGTGATGACGCTGACTGCCTCAGTGCATTGTGGGTAATGTCAGGGTCTCCCTACCTGCATTGCTGTGAATACGGAGTGCTGCAGACTGAGCCAAGCCTTCATAAGGAGGGTTTCCTTCAGCTTCACGTTTGATTTTGTGAATTCATCAGATGACCTAATGCACATTCCTGGAGGCCATATGCGTGTAGGAGGCATGTGCCGAGTTACGAGGATGCTGGTAATGTGCTCACTACTCATCCTTTAGCTGGTGTGGGCTTGTGCTGCCCTCTGCAGGCTGGAGAGAGACACTGAGACAGCAGAGGAGCTCCCAGCTGAGATAGTGACATCATTACCTTCAGTAGAGCGTGGTTATCTGTTACCATAAGCACTCTGTCATAGTTATTCTTTTTAAACTTATTTAAGTTTAATTTATTTAATATATTAGAGTCTTAATGTTGAATTTAACATGTGACCTGTCTCCTAAAATCGGTTCTTCTTTCCCCAGGGCCAGGACTACGAGCCAGAGGCATAAAAGCACCAGTCCAAGCCACCAACAAACCAGCAGCACAATAATATTTCTAATAATAAAAAGGACAAATGCTGAAACTATTACAATTATACCCCCGTTGCAAAAAAACCTACAAAAAAGACAAGCATTCCCACTGAAAAATGTTCTTCCTTCAAGACAAATCTTTTATTATTATATATTGTAAATGTCATGTTATTAATGTAATGTGTTGGGTGTAGGTATTTATTGAGATGTAGGATGTGTCCTCTCTGTCTCATTTCCTTGACTCCCTCCCAATGAAATGAGACCAGATCCGGGGCTTGTGACTTTGTACCTGTGTGTTACTGTATTTAGAAATGTGCAATAGATGTTCATCATCTTCCAATGAGACATTGGGAGTGGAAAAAATTAAATATTTCCGGTTGCAAGCAGATATGAGAAACAATAATATCCTCCTAAGTGTCGACAATGCCTGTTTGTGGGTTCTTTCCTTTTCTTTTTCATTTTGGAAATTACTTTCAACTTTTTGGAAGTAAGAGTTTTTTACATTGTATCTTTATAGTTGCTTGTGAAATCATTCCAGTAAATCTGTTAGAAATTGACAGAGTATACATGTTTGTGTGTGCGTGTGTTTGCGTGTACTGAAGATTTTAACAAGTTAAGGTCAATATATTATGTCTTGAAATCATAATGGTTGTCATATCAATACGTGCTTTAAACTGCAGGACTTGTCAATATAAAGGTTTATGTGTTAAACCAGACATACATTCCTCTGTAAATAAAAAGTAAAAAAAGAAACCGTGTTAGTGTTGTGTGATAATGTTTAAACTCCCTTTTGGCATTGATCGCTGATTGGACTTTTAGCCTCTTGTAACCAATTCTGGTTGATTTTCTGCTTGCTGTTAATGAGGATCTATTATGCATCGTCCTCACATGTTTCCCTTTTTGCTCACTCCTGTCTGGGGGTTTGATTACAGGATGTGTCAAATCTGCTGAGCGGGCTCTTGCCCTTGGCAGGACTCGGCCATCGTTGGGATGCCAGTCTGACTGGGCCTCTTTGGGTTTTGTTTGGGTTAATCCAGCTGGAACGTGCAGGATCGGGGGTGTCGGGCTCAAACAGAGAGTATTAAACAGCCTCTGCTGCCGCTGTCGGCTCAGACCAATGTGTGGAGCCTGCAGGGACAAAGACTGGAGCCATGGCCTCGTTCAAGAAGTCCTTTGAGAGCCTGAAAGGCACGAGCCACTCGACCGCAAAGGGAGTCACAGATACTGCAGGTACAAAGCTACAGCTGTAAGGTGACACTGGGCAAGTGTAAGGTCTGGTAGACAGAGAAAAGGCTCTCAAGGGTTTGTCTTTCTTTGTTAAAAAGCTACTTGATTACAATTATTCCAATAAATGTCCCTAGTTTTTTGTCTTTAAGTTGTAAATGACTTGGAGTGTAAGGTATTTATGAGTTTTTTTCTCCTGAGGTCAACCACTGTAAGTCTCTGTCATGTGTTTACAGTGCAAGCAGCTCAGGAAGCCGTGCAGCAGGTGGCAGAGTCCTCCAAAGAAACAGCCAACACTGGTAAAGTGATCACTCCTCTATCTTTGAAGCTTTATGACCTGATACTGGATATATTACTCTGAGCAGACACGAGCTCAGTTACAAGTTGTCAGAAGATAAAAGGACTTTGATCCCACATTATGGTCAATGTAGGATAAGATGATAAAATGAGCTATTTGATTGTGTAACACTGTGTGTGTGTTTCATCACTATGGAAATACAAATTGATTCAAATGTAGCTCTGTTAGATGTTGCAGGGATAATATGATAACCTAATTTATTTATTTTTGGGGCTTTTTAAATGCACATAAATATATAATTATCAAGTTCTAAAAAAAAACTTTGACAGTCTTAATCAAATTAAATGCAATTTGCCTCATATGGATGATTTGGCATTTAGCTTCCTGAATATTTCTCCTCTGTTTCCCTCTGACTCTGAAGCTGCAGTAGAAGCTGGCAGACAGACACAGGCTGCCATAGGAAAAGCTGCGGACAAGGCAACAGACACCATCAAGGAGTTCGGACAGAAACTGGAGACCAAATGAACCTTAAAAAAAAGAAATTCTAGCTCAAGCCAACTTTTCTTTACATCCATTTTAAATGAAGAAGTAATAATGCCGGGTTGCAAGTTTGCATCAGAAAACCGGAGAAGAGGATATATAGAGTGTATATATATATATCCAAGAGCTATAACTCCAAGGGAAATTTGCAGAAATTGTCTTTTTATTTCTTATTCTCCTCTCACATTTTTCCATTTGTTTCTTGCTTTGTTGTAGTTTTCATTAAATGTGCCTATTTTGGGAAATAAAAACAGATACCAACTTTTCTGTCATGTTTTTTTTTTTTTTCCTGGCACCTACAGTAGAGACGACACTGTTACCATGTCTGTGCTGCTTCCTGTTTTCGCTCTCTAACACGGTCATTTTTACCAACACATTGCTGTGAATATGGCCTTTGGCAGGCTGATGGCTCCTGATGAGAGTATGATCAAGGCTGACCACCTTGGCCCTCAGCAGCACACCTCCCTGCATCACACTACGTGGTTGCTAGGCAACAGCACTCTGTGGCAGCAGGGGATTGGTGGAGGCCTTTGAATTAAGTGTGAGACTGCTCCTGTCAGTACACACTGTTCCTGCAAAGCTGCAGCACACCATTACACTAAAATGAAGACAGGGAAGATCGTAAAAACTGTTAAGATAAATGTTAATGTCCTTGGTTGCACACAATTACCCGATGTGAGCAGAATTTCCGAGAGAAATGCATGTCGCAGAGCGAAGAGGTTGGAGGGATCAGTGTGAAAGACGTGGTGGTTTATAAGTGTGTGTTTGTGTGGGAGGCGCAGCTCTTCTTCCTCCAGGCTCCTTCAGCTGATATCCCCCGCTGCCTTTCATGTACTCTCACTGTTGCAGCTTACATTTACTAATATTTCACATTTCAAGTGTTTCCATTGATTTTCTGAGTCCATTAACAGGAATGTAATCATGTGCATCCACAAAACACAATCAGTTTTTTAAAAAGCCGTTGGCTGCTTTTTACTACAATACAAAAAAATGAGTTTTTCTCAGACACACAGATCTATCATACCTAAAAGTATCAATTCATTATGAGGAGAATAAATCCCTCTTGCATACTTCGCAATCCCTCCCTCTGAGCATCTAACAGCAAAGCTATTAATCCAAATGTTGCTTTTCTAAAAAAAAGTTCACTAACTCACAGGTTTATCTCTGCACACAGTTTGCCATTGTGTTGCTATGAGAACCTTGAGATAATTACTATGATTTAGTGATGATTAGAGAGCTGAACAGAGATTTTGTCATTACATTACCACTCACTGCCAGAACCCGACTGTGGTTTCCAGGGAAACTGGAAAATGTGAAGCTTTTCAATAGAGACAGCCCGAGCTTAAAGAGCGAGGATTGCCTAAGATAGATTCTTCTGGAGACAACCCTGAAGCCACTGCAATCACTATCAATCAACAGGGGAGAAACACGGACAGATGTGCCGCTCGATCTGCGCTGAGATTTTGAGATTTTACCCAGATGTGTGGGAGAGTTATGGAGAGACTTCAGTCTGACCTGGACTGCTGAGGTATGTTTATCACTCGTGCAGTCCTGCAATTTGTTTTAATACTGTTCATCTTAATAGTTTTAAAAAAAAACGGCTCTGGCTTCCTGTGCATGTCTTTATTACTTTTATTTGATTTCAGATTAAGAAAAAACTTAAATATGAGCTATGTGGTGATGTTTTAAAGGTAGAAAGGTAGAACATTTCAATCTGAAATACTAACTGTACAATGTTGAAATGCATATAAAATGCAGTTTAATAATACAAAATATTCAAGATTACAATTGTCTTATTATACACATAAACCATGTGAATCATTTTCATCGAACACTAGCAATTATCTTTTTTTTATGTCATACTTGACATAGATATCGCATGATGCAATACTTCATAAGAAAAATAAACCCTTCATTTTGTCCTCCACTCTTGTTGTTATAGTTACATCTTTGCCGACAGTGCTGTGTTGTGCTCCGCAGGTGCTTCCATCACTTTAATGCAGAGACAAATGGGAAGTCTGAAGGAGAAGATGAGAGGTCTCAGACAGGACCAAAAGCCTTGCGAGAACACGGATGATGGAGAACATCCAGGCGGCTCAGATGGCGGCACCGAGCCTGAGGGACCTCAGACAAACACGAGTGAAGAGTCGACAACTCATCGGCCAAAACTTCACGTGAATGCCAGCAGCGTTGAAGAAACGGACACAAATGCAAAATCCAAAGATCAAGAGCTTTCAGTTGGAGGTTTTGTCAAAGACTCAATGCAGACGAACGCCATCCCTCTGACACAACAGCCTGACGATGATAAAACAACAACTGCACATAACGACTCGACTGTCTCTCATAAGTTCCAAAATGCTGGAGATGGGGGAATTCAGGAGGAGACATCTAAGGATAAAAACGTGGTTGCTGACAGAGAAAAAGTGGCTGATATTGAGAATATATTGGTGCCTGTGCCAGCAACGCCAGCAACGCCAGCAACGCCAGGCCCTTCAGACCCTCGGTCCCCAGCTCCTCCTGGCCAGCAGCACATGCGAACACAGGTTAGCCTGGAGGTGGTCCAGTGCCGCTCCACAGCCACCAGCCCCATGACCCCTCCTGAGGACGGCCAGTCTTTCTTCTTCCCGAGCTCCTTTGGGAAGCTCGGAGCTGTAGGCGCTAACACTACAGACGCTGAGCTGCAGGTGGGCCAGCTGGTGGAGTTGTGCTCAGTGGCCACATCCCCTATGACCCCAAAGACGCCCTTCACCACGGCTTTTCCAGAGCTGATGGGGAGAGAGATGGTGAAGAAAGATCAGGAAAAGAAAGAGGTGCAAAGGGAGAGTGGCGAAGAGTGTTTCCCCATGACACAAAGTCTAGAAGAGGCTGAGTCAGAGCTAACCGGAACTTTCAAATTAACCACATCACAGGCGCAGAGGGAGAGCTCTGGGTTATTAGTTTCACAAGTAACTCTGGAGGATAGTAAACAGCAGTGTAAACAGCAGAGGATGGGAAGTATGGATCAAGACATTACAATCCTGGTGACCCACTATGGCAACAATGAAGGGGAAGAGGAGGAGAAAGCTGAGTCGTGTTGTTATCCCATTGAGACAGAGATGGTCAAAATAGATGAATTTGAGGAAGAGAGAGAAAACAATGGTGATCTAAAGGGTCAACAAAAGAAAATGGAAGAAACCTCTGACTCTGCAAGCGAAGTTCCAAAAACAGACGTGACAGCTGAAAATTCAGAAGTGGAGGAAAACAAAGGTGCATGTGGAGAGCTGAGAGGAGAGACAAAGCCTCCTGTCCCTGAGTCTCCTGCTCCCTTCGGCTGCCACAACATCCGTACTCAGGTCAGCCTGGAGGTGGTGCAGTGTCAGTCTGTGGCCACCAGCCCAATGACCCCTCTGAAGGGGACCAGGCCTTCTTCTTCCCCAGCTCTTTGGGAAAGAGTGAAGGTGTAGGCACCGAGACTGAAGACGCTGAACTGCAGGTTGGTCACCCGGTGGAGTATCGCTCGGTGGCTACTGCACCGATGACCCCCAGAACGCCAATCACCACAACCTTTCCTGAAATCAGGAAGGATGCAAGCGTTGAGGAGAAGATAGTTGAGGACAATGAAGAGGTGCTGGTGAATGACAAAGTGGAGGTGGAGGATAAAGTGGAGGTGGTGGTGGTGGTGGACAAAGAGGAGATGGAATATAAAGTGGAGGTGGTGGTGAAGGACGAAGAGGAGGTGGGGGACAAAGTGGATGTAGTGGTGGAGGACAAAGAGGAGGTGAAGGACAAAGTGGAGGTTGTGGTGGAGGACAAAGTGGAGGTGGTGGTGGAGGACAAAGAGGAGGTGGAGGACAAAGAGGAGGTGGGGGACAAAGTGGAGGTGGTGGTGGAGGAAAAAGAGGAGGTGAAGGACAAAGTGCAGGTTGTGGTGGAGGACAAAGAGGAGGTTGAGGACAAAGCGGAGCTGGTGGTGGAGGACAAAAAGGAGATGGAGGACAAAGTAGAGGTGGTGGTGGAGGACCAAGACGAGGATAAAGTGAGCGCAGAGAAACAGGTGGAGGCAGCTGAAGAGGATACAAATGAGGAGGTGAATGGTCAAGAGCAATGTGAGGAGCCGGTGCAGGAGGTGAGCTGGGATGAAAAGGGGATGACGTGGGAGGTGTACGGGGCCGTTGTGGAGGTGGCCGTGCTGGGCTCAGCCATCCAGAAACACCTGGAGAAACAGGTGAAGAAGCAGAAGCCCTCCATGCCTCCCCCTCCTCCGCTCAACCCTTCAGCAGTGCCCCTTTCTCCAGAGTCCATTCGTGGGGGTTCTGGATCTTGCTCAGGTTCGGGGTCAGGTTCTGGTTCGGGTAAGGGCCGGGCAGGGAAGAGGGGAGAGCAGGGCGGAGGGGTTAGCCGACGCAGAAGAAACCCCTTCCGTCTGCTGATGGAGAACATGCAGCAGCCACATTGTTGCTCCAGAGCTCACACGGCTGAGTGACACGGGAATGCTATGGAGAAAACAACAGCTGTTCGGAGAGAAAAAACAACCTGTGCTGAAAAAAAAGCACGATACACAGTATGCGTCTGTGATACTCTGATTTCCATCAATGTGACATTGTGTTGAGAGTGTGACAAGCAAATCAACTCCTACACTTGACAAAGAAGCAGAAAAGTATTTAAGACTTCTACCACGGAGCTTTGAGGATCCGCCAGTTCGTTTTTTAGTTTAGAGTTTCATGTTTCTATATTTGGAGAAATAAGGATGACCTATTTTCCTCCTTTTTTGTTTTTCACCCAGATCATTCAATTGTCCACTGGGTCATTTTAGCTGTCAATGCTTTTTTTTTTTGTGCACCTCAGACAATATGAAGCCATGGCAATACTTCTCTGTGTTGCTTACAAGCCTAACAGAGCTCTGATGGAGATACAGACAGAAGAGAGACAGTGACAGTTTCCGATTGTTCTTTATGAATGTGTGGTCAGTAACCACAACCTGAAGGCCATTTTGTTTCGAATGTATGGAAGTTGAAAAACAATCTAAATATTGCCTTGATGTGTGTGAGAAAGGACTTTGTACACCTTTAATCTGCTTTTAGATTTGACTTGACGCTTTGACTTGTTTGTTGTGTGAAAACTTTAAAAATGTACAAATGCCGAGCACAATCGACACCTGATATGAGGGTATTTTTAAACATTACTTCTTACTGTATTTTAACACCATGTTTACTTATTCAGTTGTAAAATATGTGTTGAAACCTATTTTGAATGTGTTTTAATCCCAGACGTTGTAACAGTGTCAGTGATGTTGATGTTCATATGTTACATTCATAAAAGTAGAAAAGTCCACATTTGGAGAAACTGATTTTATTCAGACTTCACTTTGCACTGCACGTAATACGTTCATTTAGATGTCAGTAAGCAGAAATATATTTTCTAACTGCTGCTTGTAGAAAGTTACAACTGCATGAGGTTTTATTTCAGCAACACACTTCTCACACTCAAAGCAAAAACTGACACACCTTAGGTCTAACCTATGGCAAAATTGACATTGTGTATGTTGACATAACGTATAATACAGTTAATTTTAAAGCAATCCTAACAGTTTTTAAACTTTTGCTTAATGTATTCACAAAAATAAAGTGATTCACATGTGCAAAAAGCAATTGTTTTGTTTGCTTTCCCTTTGCTTCTGCTCAATTTTTATTATCATGATACATTTAAGAGGTGGAGTAGGGAACAGCTAGATTTTCAGGTGATTTAAGGCTGTTGTTAAATGTATATTGGCTTTATATTGATATTAAATTCACCAAATTCAATGAGATCAATACATTTTGTGATATTAATATATGATTTTGTAATCCCGGAGAAAATCTCCCACTGCTTCTCCCTTTTTATCCCTTTGAACTGAATGTTCTAACAAAGCATATACATCACTTGAGGAGTCATTAATCTAACATCAATAATAAATTACTACATGTCACAACAGAAGGCTACTTGAAGTTATAAAGACTTCATCCAACACCATCAGAGTGTTTGACAGGAAATTTGGTCAGCCTGATTACACAGAAGCAACTCAATGTTCATTTGAGGCCTCTGGTCGTTATTTCCCTCACAGGTCCGTTGTGCTGAACGCGGGGTTAATAAAACCCACGTGAGGATTGTTGGAGGCTTTTTTCTGGCCACGCTGTGCCAGCGCTGCACCCAGAGGCTCGATGTACTTCGATGGACCGTCATCCTCTTCCTCCTCTTCCTCCTCCTGGATGCTCTTCTACGGTGGAGCAGACAAGTTTGGAAATGAGACCATATTCAAACAAGTACAAATGAAGCTAGAGTTGAAAACGTAAGCTCACCATGTTAGATGTTTCGTTTATGTAATTGTTGTCGTCGTCCAAAGAGTTGAGGCTGTAGTGGAAAACAGAAGGATGCAGTAATTATTATATATACCAATAATCATATCAGTAATATGATGTTTCTTTCTGTCAAATCAGTGTGAAGGTTGTTTGTAAATGGTCTCATGCCAACGTTTGAAAGCCAAAGACCAGTTCTCCATCACAACATCCTGTCGTGAGCACGCTGTGACAAAATGTTCAACTGGAAACGTTCCCAGTTATCACCCAGTACTGCTACAGAGCAGTGTGTCACTGTGAGCCTCCACCTTGTAACAGATAAAATAACTGCTCTCAACATAAAGGTGGAGAC
Organism: Eleginops maclovinus; assembly: GCF_036324505.1. Lineage (NCBI taxonomy): Eukaryota > Metazoa > Chordata > Actinopteri > Perciformes > Eleginopidae > Eleginops > Eleginops maclovinus. The sequence goes on from NC_086371.1 coordinate 17,828,684, forward strand.
AGTCCCAGAGAGGTTTCCTTTACCTGACTTTGTCCACATCTGAGCTCTCCTCGTCCATGTCCAGCACCATGGTGGTGTCGATGTGGAGGTTGAGAACGGGATTTGCCCTGTCAGCGAATAATAACACATGGGAAAACAAACATGTGTTATATTTCATGTCAGTTATTTATTTATGCATCTTATTATTGTTTCTGTCTCCTGCTCACCCCTGCATAGTGTACTTGTTGGTCCCAGGCACCACAGGGCCGCTTTTCTGGTTGTCGGAGTTCATCATGGAGGCAGAGTTCATGGCTTTAGCTGCCTTCAGCTTCCTCCTGTAGCTGTTTGTGAAGTGAAGTGGTAAGTAAACAGACACAGTCCCAATCGTGTATGTTTTTAAATCAATGGAAAACTTTGCTGGTTGATTATTTGCTACATATGTCCCTAACTTTATTCCAAATGATTTGACTTATTATCTTACTTTCTGCGGGTGCACATCAGGGAGGTGGTGAGGACAGTCAGCACGACGATGAGGCCTGCCACCATCCCCACCAGGATGTACCTCAACGGGTCCGTTTCTGCTTCGATCACAGGAGGCTGCCCCTGAAACATGAGTAAGAAATATTTTTTGAGTATTATTTTCTGAGGACCTATGAGGGATCATTTACTGTTGTCAGATCCATCAAGTTTTTGTTCTGGATCATGGTCATCCATAAACGGCAGTAAAATGTAAAAACAAAAAAAAAAAAAAGGCAATATATTGCAAATCGGCTTTCTGTAATCAACTCCTTTAAAAGATCATTATTTGTTGTACATTAAATAAAATATAGTCAATTATAGTAATTTTTCATTGAATATGGTCATTATTTTGGGGTTCAAACCCCAAATCTATCACCTTTGCTCCCGTAGGACAAGGTTGGTTATTATCAACATAAAATTAAGTTTAATGATAAAACTTTTCGATGATCATAAAACTATTTTAGCGTACTCAACACAATTTATGTGTGATAAATGATTCTAATAATAACTGATAATTCAAAGAAATGCTCTTATTTTATCCTTCATTTTAGCCAATGGGGCTCAATATCTTTTAGAATTGCCTAATATTTCTTTACTTAAAAAAAAAAAAAAAAAAAGTGTTTCTTTAAAACTGACCTGCAGAAACCATTTTTAAAGAAAATATTTTTCAAGTCATTTTCAGGTCATTTTGACACAAGGAAGTATTGTAAATCAAATGTAATCAGTACAACAAGGGGGAAATGTGCTGCAATTAAAACTAGTAGTAGTGATTTTCTCTGATATCATTTTTAGGGGGTCACCTTATTGTATTAGTGATCATCCATCAATTAAGTTGAACATAGCTTAACTGACAGGACAGAGACCCTTTCATAACAATATAACAAAAAAAATCTGTCTCATACTCACAATGTCCGCAAGGCCAAGCTGTATTAATATATAGGCGTGTTCAGGAGCCGAGATCATTGTCTCCACTTCATTAGAGGTAAGGGCAGTCCCATTGAGGTAGACAAAATATGCCACTACGATCGTGTTATCTGAAGCCCTGAGAGGAAAATACAAATCACTTATACCATTATAAAAATCAACCTAAATTAAGTAATACAGCTGTTTTAAATCTAAAATCTAAATTATCTTTGGCTGCATTTATCATCTACAATTACCAATTAATAATTTGTCCTGAACAATACGGTCATGTACAGGGACACTTGCACCATCTAGTGGACAACAGTAAGTATACTTCTTGTCGACACCACCCAATCATTCATTTTATCCATTTTCACAGTCGTCATTTGTTTTTGATTCATGTACATTTTTGAGGTGGTGAGAAAAGGGAGCTTGCCTGGATGATTCAGAATTGATTGCAGCGATTTGAACTGCAGCCTTGGTAGCAGAAATAAGCGCCCTGGAAACGTACCAGATCAGAAACATATGTAATTAATATCACAATTCTTGAATGTATTTTCATCAAATTCAACTTGTACTGAAAGACAGTTTATCATGGAGAAATGTACCTGATGATTTCATTGAGGTTTTGTTCAACCATGGCTTTGGATGTTGTGAATTTAAGATTCACTTTGAAGGATTCATCAACTGCGAAGATCTGCAAAATAAAAATAACAGGAAACACAAGCTAACTTTCTGTCTGCTGGTTTTATATATGAAAATCCAGCTGCATGATTTGAGTCACTCACCTCCACTACGGTGCTGGTGGAGAGTTTGCCGCTGTCTGTTGCACTTACTGTGACCAAATACTTCCCTTTCAGTGATGTATCAAGCCCCTCGGTGGTTCTGTTGAAAGTGAAGGAAATCAAGAGTACAGCCATGTACAGATTATTGGAAAGAGGCACCTTGGAACAAACAATAAATTACCACCACACTACACAGGCCCGTGACGGAGACCAGGGTTATTTGGATCTATTGTAGTGTTTTTACTTGTATCTGTGTCTCTTTATAGTGGTCTTTATTGTCATTTTTTGTGGCAGTTTTGTCTCTGTTGTAGTTCTTTTGTGTCTCTTTGTGGTAGTTTTTTAATGCTCTGTCCTTTTATGATTCTGCTTTGACTCGGTTAAATTAACTTTTTCTTTATAGTTGTTTTGTGTTTCATTTAGGTTGTTTTCTGCACCTTTGTAGTATTTTGTAATATTTTGAGTGTATTTGTGTTTGTTTTTATTGTCATTGTGATATTTTGATTGTCTTTGTGTTTGTTTTGAGTGTCTTTGTAATATTTTGAGTGTATTTGTGTTTGTTTTTATTGTCTTTGTATTATTTTGATTGTCTTTGTGTTTGTTTTTATTGTCTTTGTAATATTTTGATTGTCTTTGTGTTTGTTTTTATTGTCTTTGTAATATTTTGATTGTCTTTGTGTTTGTTTTTATTGTCTTTGTAATATTTTGATTGTCTTTGTGTTTGTTTTGAGTGTCTTGGGTTTCTAGGTGTTTTGTTTCTTTTGCATCTCTATTTATTTGTCTAATTTATTTTCCAACGTTACAATTCTATTGTCAGGTCCAAGAGAGCCAACAGACAAATATCAAAGCTCCTGAGAAACCCAAACATTTATAGCAGAATGAAATATAGCAGTAGTATGTTAAAAAATAACTTTGAACTTACTGAATAATCCCAACGTAAATATCCTTTTGCTGTGTAGTGACGGCCTCGTACAGCATCCTCATATCAGTTGTCTTATTGTTGGTGTCTTTAAATTTGACATCTGTAACTTTAAATTCAACCTGCCTATTTATTACAGAGTCCCGATCCGTGGCCTGGGAGCAGCAAGAGATGAAAGCAGGGATGTTCAGAGATGCCATCACATAGTTTATTTACAAGCTGAAATCATGGGCCATTTTTTTTTTCATACTCACACTGACTCCCGCTACAGAGGTCCCCTTACTTGCACTTTCTGACACCACAACTAAAATCCAGAGAAGGAAAATTAGTGTTGAAAAATAAACAGCTGATAATACACACAATTCAGCTGATAATTGTATTTGTTTAAAAGAAAAACAAAAGTTATTTGTTTGAATTACTTTGTCCAGCTAAGAAAAATGTACTATAGATAGCTTTTAGTTACAGTCATTCAATCTAAAATATATACTCACTAAAAACCGAATCTGAGAAAATAAATTCTGGAGCGTTGTCGTTGATGTCTTCAATGTTGATCACCAGTTTTCCTGTAATTAATTGAAAGAAAATCGAGTTATTGTAGTCCAGGCTTATTACTTGAGGCTTTTAATATTTTGTAATATGTACAACAAGCAGACCTGTTGTGACACTGTTGTTCTCTCCTTTCTCTGTGTACTTGTCCACCACCTGAGCCTCCATCACCACCTGGTCACACTGTTCATAATCCGATGTTTGCTCCGGGTTGAGTCTGACTTCCCCTGTTGGATCGAGGATGAACCAGCTGCAGTCAGTCAAAGAGCTGTTGCATCTGCATTTGATGGATTCCAGCTCGTAAACCAGGGAGTGGTTTCCATCTTTGTCCTGCGCTGTAAAGCTCCCAACAACCCCACTGATGGTGGTGTTCTCCTTCACCGTCACAGGTTCTGACGGCTTGAACTCGGGCCTCTCATCGTTCACATCCAACACATCCACCTCCACTATAACTGTGGCTTTCTCCTGTTCTAGATCCACTGCCTCTACCTGCAGATTGAACTGCTTATTACTGCTCTCATAGTCAAGCTCAATGTCGATGTCTACGGTGACGTTTCCCATGTATCCCTGCTGATCTGCAAAGGTGCGAATGATGAAGCTGCCAAAACCTCCGTTACGGATGCTGTAAGATATGCGGTTGAACTCTGTTGTTTGGTCCAAGTCCTCAGCCTGAACAGAGCCCACAAAGGCACCTGGTTGGATATGAAAATGTACATAAAATCCAGCCGAACAGTTATAAACACTTGTGCTCTGCAAAGTTATATACTGACCTTTTTCTCCTTCTTTGACAGAGAATTTGTAAGCTGAGGCTTTAAACTTTGGTCCGTTGTCATTGACATCCTGGGTTGATCAGAAACATTGACAGTTATTATCCTCACCAGGAGTGGCAGCATCAGAAACATCACAGCAACAACACTTTGCTACGAAAGACTTGCCTCCACATTGATGATGACTGGAACCATGGCGGACAATGGGGGAGAACCCTTGTCGGTAGCGGTTACATTGAGCTCGATCCTCCCGTTCAGGTCCGGATCCAAGTCCTCACGATCAAGCTTAACCCTGTTAGTCAACACACCGGTTACAGGGTCGATGGTGAATTTATCACTGTACCTGCTGGGTTCGATTCCAAACACTAATTGGCTGTTTGGTGTATCAGAGTCATCTGCATCAGTTGCCTGTCCAAATGAGAAACATTATGAGAAATGGTCTACTTACGCACATTACGTTGCCATAAAGATCTAAACACCCAAACAAGATGTTGTGCGTTTTCAAGAGGAAACTCCCCACATGAACACTATTAGCTTGTAAGAATGTAATTGTTTAAAAAGTTGTTGCAGCTACAAAACAGTTTTCCACTTATTTTTCACAACTAGAGAAAGTCTTGTTACAGATGTTAAGCAGAGCTATTCCATAGGTGAAAAAAAGGTTTTTGCGGCTCAAGAGGAAACAAAAGTTGGTCAATTTCATCAAAAATGTCTGCTTGCGCTGAAGACTAAAAGTTTGAAAATAATAAAAATCTGGGGGTGTGAAGTTATAAAAGAGGGATCTTTTCAGAACTCTGTAGCCCACCCCTTTTTTTGTAAACTGTCCTTTGTGTACTGACAATGTCACAATTCTATGTCAATTGAATGTTTTTTTAAGATCTTTGATTGGTTTCTTAACTCAAAAATAGTTACCCTGAACTGTACTAAACATGCTCAGACCAAAAGAAAAAAATAATGTTTCCACATCTTTCAACCCTAAAATAGGTCCACACTTTTGGCTTTAAATTGCTTGCTGCAACTAATATTATTTATCCTCCCGAATTGAACAAACAAATGATTTTCAGTCTTTCCATCAACATAAAATCTGTTGGATTTAGCTCTATAACTTTTCATAAAAACAGAGAGTTAACTAAATCAGAAAACAGGTTAATCATAGCATCGACACAAATAAGATAGCAATATTTACTACTCCCAGAAGATCCCCCGTGGTTACCTGTATCTTAAGTTCAAAGTTTTTCCCCTCTTTAACAAACTCCTGGTAAGAGTCTCTGTTCATGACGGGGGGGTGGTCGTTGATGTCAATCAGAGTGATTTCCAGCACTGTGGAGCCGGGCTTGCCATCTGAGTCTCTGGCCTGTAGAGTGGCTGAATACAGAGATCTGACCTCGCGATCCAACAGAGTCTCGTTTTTCACGTAAACTGTGCCCGTATGTGGATCCACGTCAAAATACAGCAGTCTGAAACACAGATACAGAGTTTGCAGCGGTGTTTTCTCAATTAACAGGACAGCAAAAGCTGCACAGTCAACTTAATGTGTTTTGGCATACATGCTTTCTGGAAGCAGTTTGTAGGTGATATTGCCTTCATCCATTGTGTCAGGATCCTCTGCCTAGGGTAAAAAGCAAACAATATGTGCCCCTCACGTCCTTTCCAAACGTTTTCCACATGCAAGACTGTCTGAGTAAGAATTCAAACCATAAAGGGCTTACAGTAATGGTGTCCAACACATGCCCAGCAGGAGAGTGCTCAGGCACTTCTAACTTGTACGTGTCCTGTTGGAATTCGGGGCTGTTGTCATTGGCGTCCTCGATGTTGATCGTGACTGTAGCTCTGGATTGGAAGGTGGGGTTTTCTTCATCAGTGGCAATGACCTGCGCCACAACACAAGCATGGGAAACAGCTTAGACTGGTTAACTGCTTAAAGAATCACAAATACAATAACCAAAAGATGTCGGATGACACTTATATTATTATTAGAGAATCATGCTGTTTTTAATTGTCCTTACTTGTAGAACAATTGTCTGTATTTTTTCAAAATCCAGTTTTTGGGGCTGCTTGACCAGAAGCTGAACAATGCTATCCGATGTGGTAGACTGAGGTTCCACTGAAAACACATCACTGTTGACTCCCTCCAGGGTTAGTTTAGTTTTTTTAATCTGCAAAAAGCCAAAAAAGATGATTTATACTAAATCATACTTTCCTGTATTGTACAGGAAAACGTCATATGTTGGTTAAAGAAAGTCCCCTGTTTCTGGTAATTCTTCTACTCACCTTATCCAGATCTATTACTGTCATGTTGATGAAAACAGCACCCAACGAGTTCTCAACGACATCTCCTGTAAAGTCACTCGCAATGACGCATGAGCGCTTGTCTGCTATGTCTCCACACTTATAAAACGTTGGCCTGTTGTCATTTTTGTCGATGATGTTGATCTGTACATCCGTTGTGGTGCTGGCTTGGACTCCATTGATGTTTTCTTTAGACTCAGTAGCCTAAAACATTTAAAAACCACTAGTTACAATGCAAGTCCCTTTGAGAATGCCATATTTAGAGACCTTTTATCCAGTGGGAAAGTTGCTATTCAAACATTGTAATAAAAACTAGCTACATTGAAATGTAACCCAATAAAGGAAGACAAAACTATCAAAAGGTGAATCTGAAAATATCTGCCACTGGGAAAATTAGAACATGTTGCTAATAATTTAGCCTTCTGCTAACATTAGACTTTAGCTACTCATAGCCAGTTAAGCAGCTAGCTAATCCATAGTAGCATTAGGTCTCTATCCCTCAAATTCTTTTGAAATAAATGACTGGAACTACCCTGTTCTGAATGTATTCTCTATGTTAGTGTCACTTGATTTTTTTTGTTTTGTTTTTGTTCCCAAAGTGGAGCTGCCAAGATGGTTAAAGTCCAGAAATGACCTTATCGTATCCCATAGTCTGTTCTATCCTAACAAAATATAAAAGATACCCTGTTCACATGTGACGTCTTAATCCTTTCAAGAAAACCACTGTTTATGGTTTAACTTGGAGTCTTGAAAGGGTAGAGTTGGTACAGGTTTCTTCGATAGCTTCATATTTCGTATACACCCAAGAGCGGTATGAATATTTTCAACTCACTCTCTGCAAACTGAATAAGTGTTTATATGTTATTTAGAGTAATAACTCAAACTACAGGGATGGAAATAAACATATATAAGACAAAGACAAAGTAAATTCACATTCAGAGAAGGAAATGGATGTATGACTTTAAAACATGTACCTCTACAGTCAGGATAACCGTGTCTCCAATCTCTTCTCTGTCAATAACCGACAACACAGATATGACGCCATCAGTTTCTGAGATTTTGAATAGGCCCACTGCCGTGGAATCTGTCAAACAATGTAGGAAAAATAAAAAAAATGTCTTTCTCATTCACTTAGTGAAAACAAACACATTGTAATCAACTTAATAGGCTCACCTTTAATTCTGAAGATTAAAGCATCATTTACTCCTGTGTCCTGGTCAATAGCTGTAACTCTAAACACAGAAGAGCCCTGACAATGAAAAGAAAGAATAAACATTTACACAGAAATCAAAGTATGCTTTAGATGTTTTCATGACATAACAATGTGCAGTACATTTGTCACATTAATTTACATGTGGCCATAAAAACATATATACATTATGCATGTACACAGTACAGACGAGGAAAAAAACGTCATGTACAACAGAATAAAAAGCTTAAGTCAGACAAATAATTGGAGAATGTGTAATAACTGAATGCACTGAATGACTTATTTAAATTAAAAGCTTTATTTATTTTTCATTTATTATTTGAGAATTGAAATTGAGCCAGTTAATCTTATTTTACTGAAAAGCATCAGCACTCACCACAGGAGTATTCTCTTCCACTCTCCCCACGTAAGGCAGACCAATGAACTGTGGGTCCAGGTCTGGGACGTCCACAACCGTGACGAAGGAAAAAGCAACGCTTGAGTAGTAGTTTTTTTTCGGTTTATGATAACAGGCACCTCCACCATCCTGTTAGAGCACACAGGAACTTTGAAATTAAAAAAATGTATTCCAACTCTTTTTCCTTTTTGTTATATCACACTACAAATGACAGATAAGTAAAATGATACTACATTTAAAAACCATGAGTGGTATAACCAGTAAGAATTAAGGAAATATTACAGAAATGTTATTGGATGGGCAACTGTGGCTGCAGGGAAGTGCAGTTGTCTTTCAACCAGAAGGTTGTGGGTTCAATCCCAACCCGAGCAGTCAACATGTCGATATTCCCGATTTGCTCCCGATGGCATGGCCAACAGTGTGTGAATGTGTATGAAAGTTAGTTTCCTAGACCAAGGTGTACTGCTCTGTATGAATGGGTGAATGACTTGTAGTATGTAAAGCGCTTTGAGGGGTCAAAAAGACCTGATAAAGCACTATATAAGTACAGTCCATTTACCATTGTTCAAGTACCATTTTCTCTACTGTAGAAATGGCTTAATGAATATAAATCAGTCAGTTTTGCCTTACATAAGCATACAAACACAATCTTTTTTCTATAACTTAAAGGCCCTTAAACTTGCCTGCCATGGTTTAAGTAAATGCACGTAAATGTAAAAGACTATTGGATTCAATGCTTAATACATCACAATTAAGTTGTTGATGCTACAATATTCTCATCCTTAGTCTTTTATATAATTTAGCTGTCAAGATAGATTATATCTTGGGAAATATACTAATGGCATTTCGGGTTTAGTGAAGAATATTGGCACCCCACTCAATGTAAGAAAGCAAATAAAATACAATTCTTAAAATCACAAACTATTCCTTTACTATTGAGTGGTACTTACAGTTGCGTTAATCTTCAATCGATAGAAAGTGCTCAGTTCAGTGTAATTCAGATGTCCACTTAATCGGACTTCACCAGTTGTGGATACAATGCTGAAAAGACTGAATCCAGCACTTGGAGTAACCTTAAAAAATATATAGTGTAAATTAAGCTTTGATAAAGTTAAGGAACATCACAGTATGTTATTCGTCTTTTACAAAAGAAGCTTACTTCATCAATGCTGTAACTAATAACACCAGCGCTTGAGGTGTCTGCATCAGTGGCCTGCGCTTTAAACAGAGATGTACCTACAATGGCATTCTGATGAATTGGAAAGGAATAAAAAACAGACGGAAAAAACAGAAATATTAAACTAACTCATGTTTCTCATTGTGTAAGACATCTTTGAGTGATACTTTTTAATATGTAAATATATGCTTGACTTACTTCTCGGACATCAATGTCATATGAAGGCTCCTGGAATATGGGTTTGTTGTCGTTGGCCTCCTCTAATATTAGAGTTAAATCTACCGCTGTCTGAAATACATTGCATGGTGTACTCTTAAAGTATGATGAACAAACGTAAATGAAATGGATGATTAAAACCAAATTAGATGTCACTTACTCCAGTCTGACCATCAGAGACATGAACTCCAAGACTCAAATAATCAGAAGCCTTGAATAAAACAGATTTTTTAAAATATATACCATGTCAAAATTCTCAACATTAAAGTGTCTCTTCTTCCACCACACCATACCTCTCTATCTAGTTTCCTTTTGACTGATACCTCCCCATTGTTGCGGTTAACTGTGAAGTATTCGGCATTGGGACCATCGATTGAATAAGTCAGTGGGTCACTTTCTGCGTCTGTTGCTAATATAGTAAATGCATAGCCATCTATGGAGAAAAAAAAAGCATCAGTGGAACATAGATTATTATGTGTCTTTTTTAAAATATATTTCACACACACATGCCACTCACACACACAAACACACACACACACACCCACACACACACACACACACACACACACACAAGCACACACTTACACACACACACAAACGCACACACACACACAAACACACACACACACACACACACACACACACACACACACACACACACACACACACACACACACACACACACACACACAAACACACACACACACCCACACACACACACAAGCACACACACACACACACACACACACACACACACACACACACACACACACACACACACACACACACACACACACACACACACAAACACACACACACACACACACACACACACAAACACACACACACACACACACACACACACACACACAAACACACACACACACACACACACACACCCACACACACACACACACACACACACACACACACACATACCTATGGGGATGTCTTCACATATGTTATAGACCAAAGTGTTGATTGTAGGACTGGCATTTGCTGTAGAGAAGACAGTATAAGCAGAACGTTAAGTAGTGATTTATACAACGTAATGACAAAAATTCACTGAGTACTCACCATCTATTAAGCCAATAAGGCACATTAGTAATACACTTCCTGTAACGCCCTCCATGTCTGCAAATGAAAAGAAAGAGCAACCAAATAAGTAGGTTTTTTTTGCTTTTTACAATTATTTAATTAGATTAGTCAATCGACATGAAATGAGTGGGCAACTAGTTTTATAAATTATATTAATAATCAAGTTACCAGAACAGTCTGCTGTTATGCTGGTGGTCCTCCAGGGTTGTCCTTATAGCCCTTAGAGTTCAATCCTATATTGTTGGCATTTCAACATGCTATTGTTTAAATTGCATACTGTTACGTATGTTTATCATTAGAATTGAATGCGTTGATAGAATGAATGCTTTTTAGCACTACTATTGCCAAGAATGATGGGAATGCCATTAGTCTATTATTTATGTTGTTGGACAAAGAAAAAAAATGACCCAAAGCATTAAATAAAAGACACCCAAAATCAGGGTTCTTAATTGATACTGAAAAAAAACCTCAACCTAGTGGTACAGCTATAGGAAAAGGTTGAGAGATCACAGATGTATAAAGGCTTCTTCCTCTGTCAACCAATAATGTCTGAGCAGAGAATTTGCTTTGGTGTTTGAATAATGAATATAAATATATAATAGAAGACATTACAATACACATAAAATGCTAAATAAAAGTAAAATATTCAAACAGATGTAGGAGTAACTGTCTAACATGCAAGATCAGGTTCAGTGTAACATAGTATTGACTTTTAAATAGTTGTTACATTCAGTAATTAAATAAGAGAAGACATTTCAGGACAAAGTGGAATCATCAGAAAAATAAAGAAGAACTTCTCAAATAAGGGGCTTTTCTCTGATCTATATCGCTGTCCATTCGGCTACACCATATCTTTTTTTAAACTAATCGTCCATCTTACTTATCTTGGCAATTTATGGTAAAAGATATGGCCCTGGTCACACCCAATGTAGCAAAATGATCACTGAGCGAATTGTCGTAACATGTTAGAGCGTCATCTTTCTTCTCTTTTTATTATTGATCCAGTTATGTTTAAGATCTGCTTTATGGATGCATGAGCAATGCGGAAAGAGAAGCCCGTCACTACTTTGAGTTGAAGCTACAGCAACCAATGACAAGTAGGCCAATTTACAGAATGTCCCTTGGTCCGATTTTATATTAGTGATTCAATTTGAACATTTAAAGTTTACCTATATTTAAGGCATGATCCCATTTCAGGATTCAAGGAAGCCTTCGTTTAAGTTAATGAGTATTTGAGTGATTGATAAAGGCTACTTTAGGCAAAATACTCACACAAAAGTAAGAGTTTTTTGCCTCTGGTTGCCTTCTTCATGTAAAGACAGAAAATAATATTTGATCGGAACTTTTGGTAGGTTTGAATGTTATGATCAATTATATACACAGAGTATAAATGAGATTAAACCGATTTTTTATCTTGAAAATTCACAGGAGGATTCACTGTGACCATTTGTCTATTCTTCTGAGAATTGTGTTATGTGAATATGTAGGCTATTATGTGCCCCACAATTAGAGTTTGGTATGATACATCACTACGTCAAAATTTAAGACAACAGCGCAGATGTCCGATCAATAGTACACATATTTTTGAACGTCAATCACCATGATATCTTAACTAAAAACATAAAAAAGCAGCAGACAGACTCACCGGATGACATTCCCAGAAGAGCTTCTCCTTCACGTCTAGATGAGACCTTTGGCTCTCGTTGCTCCCAGTGATTATCGTCCTGTAGTTGTAAACATAAATGATTAACACGAACAATGAACGCACAGCCAATAACACAGCCCTAACCCTCCCTACACTCTCTATGTGTGTCAAAACTCATAAACGTTGTACAGAAGTGAATAAGATGAAAATATCCCCCTGTTGTTTGTTCTCACACATGGATACCATATGGCTATAAGCCTGGGTAGTACTAAGAGACGGGACCCTCATTGGCTGGCCCGGCGTGGCATGGCATGGCATGGCATGGCATTGTACCACACTGGGTCAAGGGTGTTCATACCAGCACCCAGGGACTCCTTTGTCTGAATGGGTGCTTCTGTTGACATGGCAACAACGTGTCTCATCAGAGCCAATCAGTGGGCCGGTGCCGTTTTGATAAAGCACAGACCAAATTTCCTCCCTAATGAGCTCTTCCCATTAACCCCCCCCCCTCTTAGCCTGTGTCTAATTAAAGGGCATTACGCAAAAGACTATCTTCTGTTCTACCCACTGGATTCAGCCATGATCAGACATTTTTTGTTTGTATTTACATGTGTAAATATGTAATTATCTGATCCAACCCTTTAGGACACACACTTGGAAAGCCTGATAATGATAATAGCTGATATGGCTATTTAGTTGAACTCGGTTCTTTGCATTTCTAAAAAACTCCACTTTGATGCTACAAAAGTGATTTAAAACCTAAAAATACTTGCTACTCATTGTGACATATTCAGCCTTACACCAACAGCACTGAAGAGAGAAAATTGCATATAAGTACATTTATTTAACAACTGCTAATCTGTGAGGCTTAACGATGCCTTCAGCTAAATGCTAACATCAGCATGCTAATATAGGCACAATGGCAATGCTGACATGTTGATGCTTGCTGTGCTCACAATGTTCACAACCCTAGCGTGTTGACAAAGTACAGCTGAGGCAAATGGGAATATCCTATAATTTGGTAATTGGTCATAAGCCAAAGTATTTGACTAAATTAAACTTTAACCTGACTGCTGACAGTGGGAAGAAAGGCCAAGGGTTCATCAAAGTTATTAGTTCATACTGAGGGTGACATGAGGGCAAGCACTAATGATGTTAGCATGGCTAAAAACTACATTATGATGCTAATTATTTCAATTTACAGTCCTGTCTATTTTTTTTATTGGAAAATGTTCTCTGATGTGCTTTCCGCACATTGTTTTTAACTGGATTTTTAAGTTGATGTTGTCTACTGATGTATTCTGTGCTTTTTATTGTCATTTATCTTTGGTTGTTTTTTTTACAAATAACCCTTTTTAATTCTCTATTTTTCTTGCTAAATTGAAGTCCTTTTTATAAACCTGTGAAAAGTATCAAAAATGATTGTTAAAATAGTTTTTTAGAACCTAAGGAGCTAGGAGCTAAATGTGTATACTGAAAAGTATTAATTTAACTTAACAGATACTGTATACGTGACCCTTTATAAAGAAGTTTACAACCAAATTTGTGTGCTTATTAACAACAGGAGTAGGTATATCCACGTATAAGGTAAATTAGTCTGGGTATTGAAATCATACCAGAAAGCCCTTCCTGCAATCAAAACCTATTAGACTTTGCTTTATGATTTACAGTATTGAACACAACACTGCCACAGCCCGACCTGCAATAAAGATATAGAAACAGGCGGGAACGTCAACAAGGATTCCAGTAAACAGGAACTTAAATTAAATCAAATAAAACACATCTTAAATCTTAACTTTAATGAACGACTGAAAGATCCAAGGGTCAATCAGGGTGTTGTCTTTCCAAAACAATATGATAAAGTCTTGATATTTTATGACACACACTGTCTCATGAGTTACGTAACAGAATGTCAGGAGAACAAATTAAATGTCATAAATAATAATAAATGATATATTTATAAAGATAAATGTCTTGATAAGTGCCATTACATGTTGGAAGGTTTTTCACTAATTACTGTAGCTGATATCATTTATAAAACTAGCATACTCTTTCTTCATTCTAATTTTTTTTCTGTTTACTTTTTTCTGATTCAGTTTTTCCAGTAAAAAGAGGCATTATCTCTGCTTTTGAGGTGGAGAAACAATATTAGGTTAAGGTAGAATTATCAATTTTTTGATATTATCTAGTTTGTAGGATTAGTGACATTTGTCTCCCTGCCTTCTGGGGGAAATAATTGTCTCACAATATACATCTCTTTGTGCATGAATGTTTAAATACCGAATTGTGTTGAAAAACGTCTTACAAAATTATTTTAAAAAACAAAAGTGATTAACATTGACATGGCTTTAATTCTGTTATATAAACTTTTAAACAAGTTTACCAAAATGTACCAAAAGTTAATACAAAAATGCACACTGAAACACACCTTCTCTAAACCAAGTGAACCATGCACATTAATGGCTATGTGTTTTTTTTGCGAGAGAAAAAAAGAAGCTCTTACAATCTTAGGTGCTTTCACTCAATTCACCGTTACTTGCCTCCAATAAAACTCTGGGGGAAATGATGTGTGCTTTTGATCCCATTATCTGACCCATTATCTGACTTGCTTTGCAGATTAAAAAACAGAGGATAAACAGTATGCTTGATGAAGTAAACTTTCCAATACAGTAGTAATGCTGAATTTGACAAGAGTTTATGAGCTATAAAAGGGAAATGTCCAGAGATATAGTCCGAAAAGTATAACAAAAAGCCAATAATATAGGTTGCATATATTTGACTATTATAGAAGTATATTATATAAAGGGAGGAGACCATTCTGTATAATGAGTGGGTTACTTTAACCTACGTACTTCTGGGTACTTTTTCTCTCGTTTACACTCCCGGAATACAAATAAACGCTGACAACAGGCGACCCTTAACTTTCGAGTCAGACTGACACATATTTTATGTCCATTACGGTAAAAATGTCAGCATGGCGTGTGCTCTCTGCTCTGCAAATACGCAAAAATGGGGGTGTAACAGGGAACTGCAGAAACTCAAAGCCACCGTTGGGCCGGATTACCATTTCCAAAACCCAAAAATGGCGATTACGGAAATAATCACGGGGGTTGCAAAATCATAAACCCGCACAACATACAGACAGATCGCGGAGATAATACGACAGTCTAATGTTTAGCACCTTTTTGACAGCAGTGGTGAAATCCACGGAATGTTCCACACGGGAACAGCTGACAGTAGGATGCCGCACTTAGCCTAACGAGATGTGACCATTACGAGGGAAATATCAATGATCAGATGTTTGCATATTAACAATCAGGTAACTACAAGTCTCCTCTTGTTATCGCTTTGTCTGGGTTGAATGTGGGAGATTTACGGTGGGTGTTTGCGGGAGATGGTTAGACGGGTTATTATGGCTGTCATCCTGCTCAACCTCCAGCCCCTCCTTGTTTTACTGCTACCGAGTGCTATGTTGTAATGTTTACATTTAGTCTATGGTGCACACCACTGTTGCTCTCCTTACACCGCTCTTCTTTTGGTGCACTCTGCTGTATGCATTCAAAAGACTCATACGTTGGAACACTCAAAACAGACGAGGACATGTTTTATTAACTCTTACTGGACAAAGTGGGCCTGATAGGTTAGCTTATAAGGCCTAATAAAGCTTGATAAATAAAAGTGCAGCATCACTTTAAGTCTTTGCAGCTCCATTCGCATTCCTATCATAGAAAAATGTCGTTGACTGACAGAGGGTTCTCACTTTAACATGGAAGTGCAACATTATATAACCGGCTAGTTTACTGTAGGACACTGTGGCCTCCAGTGAGAATCACAACATACTGTAGGCAGTGTTTTACAAAAGAAACACTTAGTGTTGTAAGTTAGCTAAAGCATTATAATGCAATGTTAGCTTAAAATGATTGTTTCTGAAGTGAGACATGTTGGTACAAGAGAGATGCTTCAGTCTGAAACTTTTCCTGTCAGTGATGCTCAACTGGTTAAATATGTCCATGCTTATTTTTCCAAAAATAATTTAAACCATTGAATCCTTTTTATTAATAATAGTTATTGTCAGTGGAGGATGTATTTCATTATTGTATAGACAATAACAAAAACAAATAAGTCCTACATTTAAAATCAATTAAGCAAATGTACATACAGTATGAAGATTACATTGAAGATTCATAATTATTACTCATTATGCACTATAACGAGATGATTATTATAAACTAATTCATTCAAATGCAAGCAGTACTTTGATGTATATATGTTAGGGTGGAGCTACAATATTAATAATGTATTCTATAAAGATGCATCAATCAATGAAAATAAAGTACAAGCACCTAAAAATTAACCCAAAATGCTCAAGCAAGGAAAAGAAGAAAGTATGGAATGTCCCAATATGTTTTAGGTCTGGCATTGGGCTTACTGTTAGGATTAGGGATATTTAGGTAAATAATGTTTTGCACAAGTGTTTGTTAACCCTGCAACCTCTCAGAGAGATTTTATCCTCCCTGACAGGCGTTAATCCTGCACAATAATCAATAATTCACATTAACTGGCTGTTTTTTTTAATTAATCTTCTAGTTCATGTTCAAAGTATACATGTTATTCTTTGTTTAATTCAAAATGTTTATTAACACTACATTCCAAATGTATATTTATGTATAGATGTGTATGTTTAGATTTAAAATGATGTTGCTGCAACTCAAACATTTCCAAAATTTGGATCAATCGAGTACTTATCTATCTATTTCGTGTACAAAGTTTTGGCAATACTGTATGCGATTATGGTCCTGCCAATAAAAAGCTATTTTAATTGAACACAATCGTAAACTACAAGTAACAACAGGAACTGCTTGTTTTTGATAGATGGTAGTTAAGACTGTCTGGATGTCCACTGTTCGTATTTGCTGCGCGCTGATTGGTCACTTAGACCAGGGGGCGTGGTTTCGCCATAACAATGCATTTCAAGGAACATACACGCGCCAAGGAATGTCTCATTTCGTTGTGTTGCTAATGTTATCTTTTTCTCTAACGGTTAACGGTATTTCCTGCTCGTGTGAACGTGGCCGTTGACAGACAGGGCATTTTGCATTTTGGGGAAAATAACGGTTACCCTATGCAGCAGTTGGAGTGTTAGCTGACAGGCGTTAGCAAGCTACTAGCAGCTCCGTCTGAAACAAAACAACAGTGGATTGATATTCAGGTTACGTTGGGTTCTACCTGTTGATGGTGATCGGTTAACGTGCAAGGATAACTTAATGGGACACGACCTATCGGAGGCTGAAGCACCTGCCATTCCCTCTTCTCTCCGAGCAAGCAAACTAAGCTAAGAAAGTAAGATGTGGTCTGTGTTGTTGGCCAACTGGCTCAGCTAATCCTGTCAATGCAATGCTGATTTCTGTCTGGTGTCACATTGGAATAATATGCAGTGTTAGTTGAGCAGATGTCATAAAACATGTATTAGCATGCTGGCTAATTAGCTAATGGTCTGCAGCTGGTGTGTCCTGCCATGTCGGGACAAAGCATTAGCCTAGCTTGGCTAAAGTTAGCTGCTCTCCTTCAACAGGGGACGTCGAATTAGCCCCGACAATGAAGAACCAGCGGCTGCCAGAGTGATGATGTTTCTCATTGTTATGCAGTGTTTTGTGCGGGCGTATGCATAATATCGGTAGAAAACAGTGAAACTTGATTGCATGATAGCTAGCGGTTCAGCTTGCCTTCCTCATCTTTTGTTGTTGCTTTGTCTTTTGAGCACATGGCTTTCCATGTTTTTGTTCAGGCAGGCTACAGCGACCCCCATTTATTCTGTCACTGAATTTACCACGTTAATTACTTTGACACTTCTGTATTAAATGCTTTTCTATTTTTGTTTAAGTCAACACATGTACAGTGTTTGTAATATCCTAATTATACCATATGTATTGTGTTTAACTGAATTGACATGCATATGTGACTTTCTTTATTAGGGATTACATGAATTAGGTCACGTGGACTACATCTTCAGTCCAATAAGACACCTGTGGCTGATGTCATACTGCTATTTGTTTTATTATCGCTAACACTGAAACGCACAATGCAAGAACCCTTTCAATTGTATTACTAGTACAGTAATGTGCGAATTTTAACAGCATCCATCATTGGAGGCAAATGCCAGCTTCCAAGAAGGTAAAGTTAATGGAAATAAATATCACCCGGATAAATAAAATAATCTCTATTTGTTCCAAATTACAAGATCCAAAGGCTTTATTGTCATGTAAACTAAAGCATAGGCCTAAAAACACAAATCTAAGGTTCCAGGTTCCCCCACAATGAAACTTACAGCATACTTAAGACATAACATGAAATAAAGAGTGCAAGTGACATAATATAAAATGTAGAAATGATTCAGATAGAATGGGATAAAACAGAATTTACAATGTTGAACAGCAGATTTGAAATATAGGCCATTTTATAATAAAACAGTGCAATAAACAATTCTTTAAACAACAAAGGGGCTTCAGTAAAATAAAAGTCTCAAATCACTCAGAAATACTTCTTGCATTCCTAGTTTGGGGGATTTACATCACTCTTAACTTGCATTTGGATGGTTTGAGTTTCAACCTAAACAGTAGAGGAGCTTTTATACTTATTAGTGTTCCTCAAATGTCCTATTTTACTTACTATTATTTGACCATCTACTTTATTAGCATATAGTTGTATACCGCGGTTTTAATCATCATGTCTAATCCCAATTGGGTCTATGGTGTAACGAAGATCAAAAAGGATTTGAGATTTCTTGTATAGATGAAGTTTAAAATGTGACTGTACACATGTCACTTGATGGCTGTTACATTCCTGTTGTAAAAAGCAAACTAGCTACTTTAAAAAACGTTTTTCTCTAATGACCATACTTTTTTCTCAGTTGATGGATAAAGGTTTGAAAAAGGCATAAAAAGCAGGGTTTGATTTTTTCAATTGATGTGTTTTTGCAGGGTTGAGACAATCAGAGGCAACATTCAAGTGCCTCCACTGAAAAATTTCCTTTCCCAGAGCGTGACTCGTCTGCACGACGTCACCAATGCGACCATGGGAAATAGCAGTAAATAGGCTGCCACCAACAGCCCCCTTAAACCCGAGGAGGTTCCTTGGAGAGCCCTGCAGTGCCCCCGTGCATCTCAGGAGAAGGTAAAACATTTTCACGGATACATTTTTTAAATTATGTTTTATATAATCTCAAAATATTCAAAAATAAGATTAGATTCTTTCCAGTTGAACCAGATATCATGAGCTTTATGTGTATGCCTTACTCATAGGCATATAACCTGAATCCTGGCTTTAATCTCAATGTAAATGAATAGTAAATAAACAGTGTATTGCTACATCATATTTCCAGCAAAACTACACACTGACTCATTAATAAAAGTCGGGTTAATGGAGCACTTTAAGCTTGAACACATGTCAAACAAAACCATCAGAGACACAACATGCCTGTGTCCCTATAAGATATTTAAGAAATAAAAAACAATAGTTAGTATTGGTGTAATTTAGTGTTTACTGACCTGTGCTTCAACTAACTAAAATTGGTGTAAAGTTATGCCAATAATTTAAGAAATATTTCACTTAAATGATCTTGATACATAGGCTTGTTGTTTCACAAATACCTTTTTAAAATAGTAAATCTTTACGGCAAATTTGTATCAATATATCTTAGTCATTAAAATAGAATATCACTATACGAGTACTGTGACTTTGATAAGGTCGTTTGAGCTTTGTTGTTTTAAAAACAGATCATTTAAAATGTACATTTTCTGTGAAAATGTGGTCCTGCACCAAGACTTTTTGCAATTGGGAGATATTTTAAGGTGTGCATCATCAACAGGTCAGTTTATTGGGATAGAGATTGTACCCATTGTTAATCTTGTGCTGTGTTTCCTTACAGTCCACCAGTGAGACGCCAGTGGGGGAGACGAGACAGGCCTATACTGCACACTTCTCTGGTCCATGATGAGAACTTCCATCATCTGCTTTTCTCCCAACATCACCAACAGGTTCCTTTAGATGAGTCCAGACAATACAGCCACACCAGCACACCTCCACGCATGCTTCACCCTGCTGCTCACCTGCCCCAGCAGAGCCCCATCATGGTGGACCTACATGACCAGGTAACTGGAAAGAAACCTGATAACTTAAGATCTGACAATGTTTGTTGTTTAATTAAGCATATTCCTCACTTTGCTGTACATAAAGATGTTTTATGGAACATTTCTGTACCTTTTTAAAACATTTTAAAAAATGGTTGATTTGTTTACTAACATCATCCAGAATGTATCCTAGTTCCAACAAACCCACACGGAAAAAATGGAAACAAAGACTTTAATTAAATGGATTATGTCAACAGATTTCAAATAACTGTATTAGGTTAGTTAAAATCAATAATGTTAGTTAAATAAGAAATATGAGGTTCAACTTAAGTAACCTAATAAAGTTGTGTGATAATTTGTTGACATAATATGTTTAATTAAAGTCAACATTTCAGTTTCTTCAGTGAAGAGGAATCTGTAATATAATTAAGTTAATAGTGCATTTCATTTGGTCTCCTGTAGTAGCACCATATCCCCTCTGTGCATGCAGAGTATGTTAGTAACAGTTTTAAGATACATTTTTTAGACTGGTTATTCATACTATATATTTGACCTGGATTTTAGGCATTGGCTTTATTCATTGTGTTCAATCACCTGTTGTTTTTGAGAGGAGCAGACCTTCACTGTGTTATGCAATGAGTTCTTTTTTGCAGTCAGGCTTCTGTTGCAGGCAGATTGTGGAGTCACCCCTTCTCTCCCTCCATTTTTCTTTCTTAAAAGATGCACCAGGGATCCGTTCCAATTTCATACACTGTTACGACGGTGACGACCCATGGATTTCCCATCCACACCGGGCAGCCCCTTCCAGGGTGCAACACTCAGCAGCTCCCAGCATGCTCGGTAATGTTCAGCGGACAGCTCTCTCTGCTCTGCTGCCTTCCTCCTCCTGTGAGTTTGAAAAGGAAGAGCCAAATGTCAGTGGCATCCATGTAGCACACCATACCAGCCATGCAATCTGTCACCGTTCATGACTAACAAATAAGCTGCTGCTGTCACTGTGCAGGATTTGTGCTTTAGTTTTGATTTTCAGCACTAGTATTAGAAACATAAAATATGAGTCTGTGGTTAGATCAGTTTGTGTGGACAAACAGTCTTCACAGTAATTGTTAGTGTGGTGCCAGTGCTGTGGATTTATGTGTCACATCGCTTCTGTTCACTACACTCTTACAATATGCAATCATTATAAATACCTGCAAATATGAGGCACATTTGCTTTGGTTATGCACAGGCTGCTTAAAGTGTTACTTGTTGACATAAAATACAAATAAATTGACTTACTTAAATGTATTTCCACTGTTTTTCTTCTCTCTCTCCTCAGCTCATACAGGCATGCACCATGCAGCATATGCCCGTGTCTTATCAAGCCTATCCACCCCTGATGTCCAGCGAACATTTTGTATTGCACCCAACCCCATCTGTACCCCCCCATCAGCCGCCGCACCTTACTCCTTTGAGCCAGTTTGTCCCTTTACAGCCTCAGCACCCACGCATGGTGAGTAGTCCTCAGCATTCACATGTTCATAGACAAAACACTGGACAGGATGTAGAATGTAATTACATACATGTCTGGTCTGACTGCACTTGTCCGTCCATCTCTCTCTCCTGTTAGCCTGTACAGAGGGTAGACAATGAAGTTGACCTAAGAGGGGACCAGCACCCGTTACGGACCTTCTCCTACCCTCCCTCACACCACCCACCAGCGTTGCCTCCCTCTCTGCCCCTACAGTATCTTCCTCAAGAGCCTCTGCATCAGGAGCTTCCCTTCGGAGTGGTGAGACATTTTCAGACCTTTATGTCCCCAGGGATATTGACGGTGCACTTAGGACTTATTTTTAGCATGACCCGCTTTGCACCTGTTCAGATCGACACGTTCACAGCTGGAGGCGCTCCAGCACAGAGTCTGCAGCCCTTCCATAATCTTCAATTGTTTCATTAATGCCTGATAGCAATGATTCAAAAACAGTGGTGTACAAAGGCTTTGCTAAAATACCTCACTAATCCAAATAGCTTAATTTTAAAACAATCAGAATCACAATGATGATTGAAAAAAAAAGAAATATTTGTATTATTTTAGAAAAAAGATTTGGTTGAATGGGATATGACATCTCCCAAACTATAAACTATATTGGCTTAAAAATGTTGAATTTGGACTTTAGTTGATTAAAGCAGAATAAGAGGATATTGGTCCAAAAAGCAGTCGGGGGAGTGACAGCACTGATATTAACTTTGTGGTTTTCCCATTCTATTTTGCCAGTGTCCTTGTGAAACAAGCATTCAGTTTAGCCTATCATACATGTAAAAAAGGTCTTTAAACTTGAATCCTGCAGAAACCCCATGGGTTTCCTGCACCCTCTTAGCAGGAGGTTATAGTATGAGTAAAACTTAAATAGAGCCTTATTACTGGTCCAACTGATAACATTAAGGGCTGTGTCCTGCAGTGACTGCTCGTACAGCTCGGTGTTATCAGTTCCACTTGGACTTTACCTGACAGGTCAACATTTAATGTTACGAGGCTTCTGAATATAATTAATTAATTTGGAAACAATAAAGAAATACTTTAAGAATAACAAACATTTGGCAAAAAAATAAATAAATCTGGTGATACTCAAAAACAAATCACATCAGTTAATCAAAATACGGCACCCTTGTTCTAAAGTTCACTATTAGTGTAACAAATCTCAGAAGTAATAATCATGTAATGTTTGACAATTCAAGCAAATTCCAACTTTTACTGCAGTAAATATTCCCCTTATTATAAAAAAGTTTTAGTATTAAGCTTTTCCTTATTCCCCAAAACCTTTTTAGTGTTTCCTGAAACTTGCTGTCTTTTATGATCACCAAGTTCACTTTAATCACAAGCTGTTTGACATAACTGGCTCAATCTCTTTGGTTTTCTCCCCAGCCATATCCCCACATGCTGCCCCGGCGAGTGAGTGGACAGAGATACCGGCTGCAGCAACCCCTCCCCCCTCCTCCTCCCCCTCCATCTTACTACCCAGGCTTCCTCCCCTACTTCCTGTGAGTACCTGCAGCAAAATCACCCTGTTTATGAAGAATGTCACTTTAAATCATGCGGGTGTTTACTTCTTCTAAGTGACTGCTTACAGCAAATTACTATTCCACTAGTTGTATCAACACTGCAGCGCAGTCAGAGTTAATATGGTAGTGAATTTGGCTTTTGAATCTGCTTTTCATAAATGAATAGAGTAACAATGAGGAGTTGCAGTGATAACGTTCGCTCTGTTTCTGCTCAGGTCAATGCTTCCTGTGCCTCCAACAGCAGTGGGCCCAGCCATCAGTCTAGACCTGGATGTGGATGATGTTGAGATGGAGAACTATGAGGTAAGTGTGATAGTTTGTGGAAAAGCAAATTGGGCCACATGGATTATTTTCTCACACATTGAATATAAAGCATCGTTTTGTCTAAACCGGGTAACGGGGGTGCTGCGCCTTCTATCTTTCGGCGTGTGCCCTTATACCAAAATGCTGATTTTCCCTAGAAAACTTTAGAGTGATGCCAGAAAACAATATTTCTGTTTGTCAAAAGCAGAATTAAAAATTTATGAAATTATGGAAATCGTGTCAAATGGACCGTCAGACCTCATAGAGAGCTTTGTTTTTACGGAGCTCCGAATAAACGGGATTGATGTCCGGTTGGTCTGCTGGTGGACGAGTGGCAGGCAGCAGGCTTACACTGAAACTGAGATTTCTGAATAAGATCCTTTCAGCTTGAAGAAAAACATGAAGAAACTATTATTTTCCGCTTCGCTGTTATGCATTATTTTCACTAGTGTATATATCCAAACAGTGAAACCTTCCAAAAATATAAATACAGTACATTTAAAATAAAGGTGCTGGGGGGCGCTACTGAGCGATAAATGGAGTAAGACGTCTTTCTTGGGGCTCCTGCAGAATCTTTAATAATTCCATATTTTAACGACACTTACATTTCAAACTGTGCGTTAAAGGCTCAGAACGTATCACTAATAAGTTACAGCGCAGTCAAGAGGAAAATATCTCGGTGTATATGGCGTCAAATTTACTGAGTACGATGGCTCGTCCAAAGCAAGGCCCCACTCCTTCTCTGCAAAAAGTCCGGTTAACTCCAGCCAAACTCAACCTTTCCCAGCTAGCTTAGCCATGGAAATCGCATCGGTTAAAGCGGACATACTCGCCTCCCTAAAGGCAGACATTTCTTGCGTAGTAAGAGCGGAGTTGAAGAGTGCCCTGGCAGATGATTTTGAAGCGTTAAGGAAGGAAATGCAGGCGGTGAGAGCTGAAATTGCTAACAGCACAACCGCAATCCACACCGAAATTGAGTGCGTTAAAGCTGATGTGAAAGCCGTGGAGAATGGATTGTCAACATGGTCGGACGAAGTTGTAACTGTACAAACTACGGTAACAGACCTTCGGAAGCAAGTACAAGTCTTACAAGAAAGGTGTGAGGACATGGAGGGGGAAATATCCGGATTATGGAGGTTGAGGAGCAGCCGGGGTCTAGCTCTCCCGCGGCAGTTTCCAAACTTGTTACGGCGGTTTTTCGACTGGACAAAGAGGTTCGGATTGAACGCTCACACCGCAGTTTGACACAGAGAAAGCCGGGAGACAAGCCGGGCGTAATCATCGCAAAACTACACAACGACGGAGATGCCTTGGATATCCTGAGGAGGGCTCGCAACAGCAGTAACCAACTCATCTATAACGGCAAACCAATCGCCATATTCCCAGACTACACAGCTAACGTAGCTAAGGCCAGAGCAGCCTTCACAGATGTCAGGAAGATGCTTCGATACAGACAGGGTGTCCGTTTTGGAATACTTTTTCCTGCCAGATTCCGGATCTCCCACAACAACGAGGAGAAAGAGTTCTTGGATGCTGCGAAGGCCATGGACTATGTAAAAAACAATGTCATCCCAGCGACTGAGATGAAGACTTCTGTATCCTTATTTCACAGGTGAACTTGTGAACAAAAACCGCCTACCACTGATAACTTTATATAATTTATAATTACTTTGACTACTGAGACGCTATGGTTAGGTGTTGTTATCTTTGTTGTACTTTATTATGTGATCCTGCTGGGCTTGAGTGGCCAAGCAATAACTTTATTGGTTCTGTTAGGTTTTGCATCCTGCACTGCTAAAACCTGCTCGCACAGCTGCTTGTTCTGAGCTGCAGCTTGGGACCTTGTCCCAAATGTTTGTTTAGACACTACTGATGGCAGAATTTTTGCTATCTATAATCTTGTGTTCAGTACCTGTTGGGACCCCACTGTTCCCCAGGGATCCTGCATCATATAATGGTTTAAGTTCGTCCATACATATTCCTTTTTAATTTTATTTATTTGTTACTCTCTCTTTCTTATTTTGTGCAGACACCCCACCTTCACCCCATTGCCCCCATCCAAACATACTGCAAATATTTGCCCCCATACACCTATCCACTTTCCCTTGTATGAATACACACTTGATATTGTATACCACACCCAATTTCCTTCTCTCCATCTGCCTTCCCTCTTCGTTGCCCCAATCATAGCCAAATTAAATACTCTCTCCAATTCAAAATTTGATTCATGGGGAGACTTATGGTTATAAGCTATAATGTCAAAGGCCTTTATAATCCTATAAAAAGGAAGAAAATCCTTGGTCAACTAAAGAGAGCTAACTGCCAAATAGCATTCCTGCAGGAGATCCATCTATCGGAAATCGAACATAAAAAACTGAAAAAATCCTGGGCAGATAAAGTGTTCTATTCATCACATCAATCAGGTAAAAAAAAGAGGGGTCTCAATTCTGATGCATAGACAGGTTAACTTTGCACTAACTGTGATCCATAAGGACACTGAGGGGAGATTCATTCTGATAAATGGATTAATTGATGGAATACAAACCACTCTTATGAACATATATGCTCCTAATGAGGATGAGCAAGGCTTTATTAGTACAATCTTTAACACAATTCTGCAGCACAGCTCTGGTATTCTTTGGATGGGAGGAGACTTCAACTGTGCTGTGTCACAGCTTATGGATAGACAACCTTCCTCCAAAACTCCAACCTCTAGAATGAGTAAAATGCTTAAACATCTGTCGACAGAGTCAGGCCTAGTGGACGTTTGGAGAAGTAAGTTCCCCAAGGGCAGAGATTTGACTTTTTACTCACATAGACATTCTTCTTATTCTAGAATAGATCTCTTTTTTACACCCAAAGCAGAGTTACATGGGGTCGAGGAAATACAGATCTTACCAATTACTATATCTGACCATGCACCTCTTGCTTTATCATGGGATATAGGTCACAGGTCAACTACCAAACAGTGGAGACTGAATGCATCACTTTTGAACGATAAGGAATTTATCAGCCTTGTGAAAATTGAATTTAATAATTACTTAGATACAAATGTTTCACCCAAAATATCACCTCAAGGCATATGTTGGGGGCCGCATTATCTCATTTACAAGCGCAAAGAAAAAGAGAAGGGAAGCAAAACAGTGTGAACTAGAAGACAAAATAAGCCAGCAACAACATAAAGGAACACCAACCTCCAATCTACTTAACGCTCTTAAACTAACACGTAGGGACCTGAATAGCCTACTCTCCGAAAAGATCGAGTGCAATTTAAGGTTTACAAAACACAAATATTATGAAAATGGTAACAGGGCAAGCAGATTGTTAGCAGTGAAGAAAGTGAGATGGCGCCGAGGATGGCTGCCGTGTCTCGAGCTCCTCACCAACTCCACATCTTAGTGTTTTTATTGTTTTACTTTGTTGGTTGTTTTTAACTTTTTTTGCAACATGCAAACCGCCCAAGCGAGCCCTATCATCCAATATGATAGAGAACAACTTTTACACATCAGGTCGCTGGTGGACAGCAATAATCCACGACGACCTGCAAACAATGGAGAGTCTCTGTGTTTACCTGCTGGAGCTCTACCTGTGGAGCGCAGGAGGAAGAGACCACGAGTTTCCCGGGCCGGGGTCCTGGTCAGGCTGAGGAAACGTGAAAACAGGCCTCCTCTACCGAGTTTACTTCTGGCAAATGTCCAATCCCTGGATAATAAACTGGACGAACTCCGTAGCAGGGTGGCATTTCAACGGGACATTAAGACCTGTAATGTTTTGGTTTTCACGGAGACTTGGCTCGACCCCCGATACCGGACGCCGCCATTGCTCCACACGGATTCTCCATTCATCGCCAGGACCAGACAATAAACTCAGGGAAGAGCAAGGGAGGAGGTGTCTGCTTCATGATTAACAACAACTGGTGCTCAGATGTGGAGATCATTTCTTCGGACTGTTCTCCCAGCCTAGAGCACATCATGATCGGATGCCGGCCTTTTTATCTGCCGAGGGAGTTCACATCGGTTGTTCTAACAGCAGTGTATGTTCCGCCGCACGCTGACAACAACACAGCGCTGGAGGAGCTGTATGGGATTATCGACAGGACAGAGACTTCTCGGCCAGAGGCTGCATTTATTGTGGCCGGGGATTTTAACAGAGCCAACATGAAGAAAGTCCTGCCGAAATACTATCAGCACGTCAGCTGCCCCACGCGCGGTGGAAATACACTGGACCATGTTTACACTCCTTTCCGGCATGGATATAAAGCCCTCCCCCGCCCCCCCTTCGGCAAGTCAGACCACATATCTCTTCTACTGCTCCCGGTTTACCGGCAGAGACTGAAGAGGGACCGACCTGTGACGAGGACAGTGCAGCGTTGGTCCGAGCAGTCTAACTCTGCTCTCCGCCACTGCTTTGGCATCACGGAGTGGTGTGTGTTTGAGGAGGACGATATAAACACACACACTGACGCGGTCATTTGCTACATCGGCAAATGCATCGATGACGTCGTGCCGCGGATTACTGTACGGACATTCCCAAATGAGAAGCCCTGGATAAACGCCGAGGTCCGAGCTAAACTTAAAGCATGGGCCATCGCGCACAGCGGCGGTGATTTGGATGAGTACAGGAATTCCAGGTATGCACTCTGGAGAGCTATTAGCAGTGTGAAAAGACAATACAGGGACAAGGTGGAGTCGAACTACAAGGGCTCCAACGCCAGAAACATGTGGTCTGGACTAAATACAATAACGGACTACAAAAGGACAACGAGTGGTGCTGAGGAAGTGTCTGCATCTCTCCCAGATGAACTGAACACATTTTATGCACACTTTGAGAAGCCCCCAGCTGTGGAGGCACAGAAGGCCCAGGATCCCTGCTCACTGGTTTTAACCAGTGCAGATGTGTGTAGATCTCTGAAAAGGATCAACGCACACAGGGCTCCTGGACCTGATGGCATCCCTGGCCGTGCTCTCAAGGTGTGTGCAGTTCAGCTGGCAGATGTGTTCACAGACATTTTCAATAGGTCACTGCTCCAGTCTGTAGTCCCCACATGTTTTAAAGAGTCCATCATTGTCCCTGTCCCCAAAAAGACAAAACCCATCTGCCTCAATGACTACCGCCCAGTTGCACTCACCTCCATCATCATGAAGTGCTTTGAGCGGTTAGTCAAAACTTTCCACAAACTGTAAAACTCCAGAGTGGGTTCAAGTGGCCTAAAGATGGCATTAAATACCTGGGTATACAAATTCCCCCGTCGTTAAAAAGTATATATGATGTAAATTACAAAAGCATAATCCAGAACATCAGTAAGGATTTGGATCGGTGGACAATACTTCCCCTGTCTCTGCTGGGCCGTATCGAGACTGTAGGTATGAATGTGTTGCCAAGGCTTCTCTATCCATTTCAAATGTTACCTGTGGACATTCCTAAATCTACATTTGACAAGTTAGACAGGCTCATTTCAAGATTTATATGGCAGAAAAAGCGACCAAGAATTAGACTTAAAACATTGCAATTATCCAAGTTACATGGAGGGCTCAAACTTCCGAATCTAAGATATTATTTTTGGGCTGCACAGTTTAAACATTTAACAACATGGATCCAGGATCTTACATGTACACGATGGCTTAATATTGAAAACACTTTGTGTGTGAGACATTACCTTTCCTAGACACCCCCTTAAGGGAAATTCCAATGGGTGGATGGACAAGAGTCACACTTAACATTTGGAGGAAAATAAAATCCTCATTTGGACTACCTAGAGCAATCTCAGCACTTTCCAATATCGGGTTTATAAAGGAAGTTGTACCCTCTCGTATAGATGCAGGATTTAGAAAATGGTCAACAAAGGGACTCGCTAATCTATACCAACTCCATAAGGACAGTTACCTAAAATCATTTGATCAGTTAAAAGAGGAATTCAAACTTCCTGCCACTGAGTTTTTTTCGATATTTACAATTGAGGAACTTTCTGACAAAACATAAAGAATGGTATAAAGTCTTGGTCCCCTCTCCAATTGAAAAGTTCTTGATAAAATGACAAACAGGAAATGGAGATAAGAGAGTTATATGCCATCTTTACCAAATATTTTTAGGCATGACTATGAATAATACACTAAAGATAAAAGGGAAATGGGAAACTGAAATGAATACAGACATGGGGAGAAATATGTACTGAAGCACATCTAGTTACCAACTCTAGTTCATGGAGGGCATTTAAATGGAAGGTAATTACAATATTTTTCTGGACTCCAGAATTAGTAGCTAAAATGGGCCCAACAACTTCAAATAAATGTTGGCGGAATTGCCCTAAACTAAGAACGTTCTGGGATGATGTGTTTGAGGCCCTTAATGAAGTGTTTCATCAAAAATTCATAAAGGATCCAAAGGTTGCATTATTAGGAGTTACACCTGAAGGCATCGATGGAAGAGCTAGGAAATATATTTTACAAATACTGCTAACAGCACCAATTAAATGTATCACAATTAAGTGGTTAAAACCTGACCCCCCAACATGAAATCCATGGACTGAGAAGGTGCGGGAAATCTATCAGATGGAACAAATAACACTTTCTTTGAGACTTCAAACAGATGTATTTATTAGAAGATGGAACCCTGCCGTTACTACACTAATACAGTGAATTGATCCAAATCTCCCCACACCTTCTGGATCCTAACAGTATCTACGCCCTCCCAACCAACAATGTTTGTAGCGGCATAGGTGTTGGCAAATGAGTACACACATTAACACACAAGTCCCCCGTCCACCCCCTTCTGCACGTTTGATTTGTATTTCTTTATATCCTTATTTTTATATATATATATATATTTATTTAATTAGATTTCTTAATATATTTATATATACTTTTAATGTATTTACTCTTGTCTTCAATTCCTTTAATAGTTCTCTACTTGTATAAAATGTGCAGTTGTTGAAGAAATGGAAAAACAATATGCAAAAGTGTGAATATGTTTGTATAAGCTGCTGGAACTGAAATAAAAACTAAGTTAAAAAATGTTTTAAATAAATAAAGATGCTGACGATTTGGATGGGTTAAACATTTAGAAATATTCAAAGACTCCATATTCTCCCACCATTCAACTGTAGTGGTGTATTCCACTAGAAGAAAATATTATCTTGTTGAATTTGAGGACAAATCCTTTCTTTGTATTTTGGACAATTTGTGGTTATTCTTTTATTTTGTTGAATCAGGCAGTCTCCATATAACTTCTGTCTCTGTCTCTCTGTAGGCATTGCTGAATCTGGCGGAGAGGTTGGGTGAAGCGAAGCCGCGTGGACTCACTAAAGCTGATATAGAACAACTTCCGTCCTACAGATTCAACTCAGAGACTCATCTATCTGAGCAAACGCTGTAAGCCCTTTCCTCCCCTTTTTAATAAATCAAACCACTTATACTCAGTCGTATCGGTACCCTGGTAACCCAATCCTTTCTTTCTCTTCAGGTGTGTTGTGTGCTTTAGTGACTTTGAGTGTAGGCAGCTACTTCGGGTATTACCTTGTAACCACGAATTCCACGCAAAGTGTGTGGATAAATGGTTAAAGGTAAGTCCATGCCAACGCGTTGACATCATTTTGTATGACTGTTTTGGCCCGCTGTGCTCAACCCTCTCTGTGCTTTCCACTTCCCTTCCAGACCAATCGCACTTGTCCTATCTGTCGAGCCGATGCCTCGGACGTACACCGGGAGGCGGAGTGAGAACTGTCTCTGAGTGCTGAACTGGAAAGCTGCACACACCAGAGTCTGTCCCAGAACTGGGGACACCTGCCACCTACCCTGCGTCCTCCAGTAAATATAGCTTACCAACCCACGACTCCTGTCCCTTCCTAAATAATAAGCAATCCAGGATTTTTTCTGGAGCCTGTTGTACCTCTGCTGTGCTTCATTGCCCGAGTCTCATGAAACCCACTGCCTATCGCAGCCTATAGCCAGAGTTCTGGGATTGCCAGCCAGTTCTTGCTCTGCCCCCCTCGTTGCAGATTCCAAAGATTTCCCCTACAATGCATTATTTGCTGCTTTTGTTTACAGGGTTTCATTATTATTTAGTGGATTTGGTTGTGGTGTTCATGAAAAGTTGGAGTCCTAGCATTAGAAGAGGTGAGTCGGGAGCCCGGAGGATGATAGGCTGGACACCTTGTGCAATTAGCAGAAAAATAATAGAAAACACTTCAACATGGGTATCTGTGTCTGGAGGCGACGCCTGACCATCATAGATGCATGTTTGTGTAGGTGTTGGGCAAAGTGACTTGTTAATAATGTATGTTCTGCAATAATGTATTGATCATTTCAACAGTTATACCCCTTATTTGTTTTAGATTTGCCAATTATTTTTGTGAAAGTGTGACTTGCTGTGGTGAAATGCAGATTCTGTTAAGCCTGACATTATGGACTGCAAAGGATGGGACATGCAACTGTGGGGTCTCTTCTAGCCCAGATTTTCCACTGTGGAACACAAATCTGTACAAAGCAGTCAAGATTAATGGGCTGCGTCTTTTTGAGGTCATCCGGCATAACTGCACAAATGCTACATCCACCATCCACGTCAGCATTGTTCCTCTGGCAAGTGTGACTGCGTGTGTACATATTGTGTGCGTGTGTATGTTTGTCCTGTTCACAGAGCCAATGCATTGTGTAACCACTGGATACAGGGCAGCATGCTAGGATTTGCATGAACTGTTGATTCAGACTAGCAATATTTTAATCAAGCATTGCCACCAAAATTGTCTAATTTTAAGAAAAAGACGAGACAAAGAAGCATACTAAAAAGAACTGCTTGCTTATTCAGAAAGCGCCATGAGGGAAGACTAGCATGTGGTACCAACCTGACTGCGTGTAAGGATGGGAGTCCGAAGGCTTTGCTGATGCCATAAAGCTCTGGAGGCCTGTGCAGAAGCAATATGTGCAGCGAGTGGCGAGTTTCAAATGAACTTTCTTCCCCTTTTAGGAAGACCGGGCTTTTTATTTCATTGTTTGTGAGCCAAATCCAATACACAGCTATAGCCTACTGTTCAAGATTTCAGATCTGCCTTCTTATGACCTTGACAAGCACAAACCTATTACTAATCCTGAAAATACTTTGTCATTTCCACTTGTTTTAAAAGTATGCAGTTTAAAAAAAAAAAAAAAGTTTATTTATTGGTTTAATCTTCTGGAGAAAATACATTGAAGGAAACAGTTGGAGCACTAACATGTCTGTGCAATGTATGTGTTATAACTTGGTCAGGTCATTATCTAAGGCCATGGTGATGGTGTTGTAAAAGAGCAACTGTATGTATAGCTTCAGTGTGAATGCTTTTAGATAAACGTTTGAAGACAGAAGAATGTTGAAAACCCTTGTAGAAGTCACTGGTGACACACGTTACGCCAACTGTGCATCCCACAGGGTTAAAAAGGACAAAGCGGGAGTGTTTAGTAGTGTAGAAACACTGTTAGACTTCTAGTTCCCTGCTTGTGTTCACACTTTAAAAAAAAACAGGACGCATTTGGGGTGGGAGGGAGAAGAGCAACAAATGGACTTTTGCTTTGGATTCACTCTTGTCTCTTAACTGCCCCAGTAAGCACTAACAGGCAGTTGTAACCTTTTGCTTTTATGTGTAAAGGGATCTTGCCTTTTTCTTTACTTTTGTTTCCAAATTGAATGTGAGTCTTTGACGTGTGTACCACCTTCAAGAGAAAAAAAAAGAAGCCATTTAATGAGTTAAAACCCACAGCTTTGAGAATTAACCTATGTGTACATATCTATTTGCTGGCATATATTGTAAGTTTAAAAAAAAAACACTCAGGGCCTCTCGGTATATAAAAGATAAAGGAGAACAGTCCATTTCAAATGAAAAGGATGCCATGAAAAGGGTATATCTGAATTTAGAATGGTCCTTTTCCTCAGACTACAAATAATTTAATGTAATCAATTATAATATTCTGTTTTGTCAGAAAATAGTAGATATTACATCATTTAAAGACAGGCATGCGAGAAAAAACATCAGTAAATATGTTATTAATATTCACTGAAAAGACGCAATGTACACTGCAACTCATTACAAGTGTATTATTCAAAACAGTTTGACTTTTGTTACTCAAACCACATGTTAAACATAGCGGTTGTGAACCCATTTCTTAATGTGCCACGGTGCACACTATCCTACCTAATTCACTCCCAAATCTACTTCAGAGGTGTTTTGCATGACTTTAAAAAAAAAGTATAACAAATGTGTTATAGCGGAGGATATTGCTAAATCTGGTGGGGACCTATTTAACGGTGCACAATATGCATG
This sequence comes from Eleginops maclovinus, assembly GCF_036324505.1. Classification (NCBI taxonomy): domain Eukaryota; kingdom Metazoa; phylum Chordata; class Actinopteri; order Perciformes; family Eleginopidae; genus Eleginops; species Eleginops maclovinus. Next base: position 17,862,881 of record NC_086371.1, read on the forward strand.
CTTGTCAACGGGATCCCAACTGATTTTTAGCTCTAGTTGGCTTTTGGTTCTGGGGGTTTGGATCTTAACGCTCAGCTGATAACTGCCATGCATTGTACTGCACACATTTGTAATAGAACTGAATGACTACAAGATTTTATTGCGCTTCATTTTATAGGAAAAAAAAACTGGTCTTGATTCCAGAAATTCTTACATACATTGTGTTACTGTTATTGCCCTAATGACTGAAGATGACATGCTCTGAAACTACTGTAGTTTATCAAAAGCCATAGTGAAAAGGTGCTAGATGTTCTGCTTTTAGGTATGAAAACTCACCTGCGTGAATGCAATAGTTTGTCATGAATCCCATGTATTCTTAAAGCATGTTATACTAATACCCCTAAACAATGTCAGTGAAAATCAATATAGTTTAAGGGATTTAAAAAAAAGAATAAAGTGTTGTCATACTTATTTCAGTGTAGTACTGTTACTGCCTATCAGGCTCTTGCTCTCAGTGTTTCAATATCTTAAAATGTATTGTTCACATATAGATACCTTAACTCATGGTAATGTTAGCACTCTTATTTTTTAAGAAAATATTTGATTGACGATATCCAGCTACCCTTTCAAATGAAAAGAGAACCTCCCATTAAGGCCTAGGTAACGAGGTAACTTGATGACGACTGAGAATAGAGTCTTGTAGTCTTTCTGTTAATAAGAATTATTGAATAATCTCACAGCTTGTGTGGTGCAAAGATGTGTTCCAATAAGCAGCTAAAGTTGATTTAGGATTTGTGATTGATTGCTCCGTAGATGCCATTTATTGTTTACCAATGACTTTTGCTGTGGTGGGATAGTGGTTTACTGTTCTTACTCTCCCTGGCCTCTAGGGGTCCATGCCTGAACACCAGACTATCCACCCGCTAACAGAGCCAGGGGCATGTGTTCTGTGTTAGGCAGATGTTTTGCTTTGGTACTTGCACATTTACAGTTACCTCATTTTTTCCATGTTTGTATTGGGGGGTGGGGAGGGACAACTAATATATATTATATAGGAAATGGTTCTTATTAATGTTATAATTTTTCATTCCATTGGAATCATATTGTTTGTAGCATTTAACATAACTAGTTAGTGTATTATATATATACATCTGTATACTGTTTGAAATTTTTAAGATTTGTACTTTTTTTAAATGAAAGTTGCTAGTTATGCTTTACCAGGTAGTGCAATCATATTTTTTTTTTATTGTTGTGGCTGATTTGAAAGGGTTGTTCACTAATAAATGTATGATGTATACTAAAATCATGTTTGTGTTATTAGGATCTGAGCACTGACAGTCAGGGTCGAAAGGACCTATTGGAATTGTAGGAGTTAATTGAAGTATCAGAAAAAAATATTTAGTATAGCATTTCAACATTATGGGAAACATGTTAGTATAAAGCATGTCATAAATAAGTATATGTTGAAAACATGTTAAATAAAAAGACAGTATAGCATGTCAAAAAATATTAAGTAAAACTACATAGAGTAATGTCATATGTTAATTATCAGAAAAAAAGTATAGTCTGCCGAATAAACTAAATAGCATAGTGTGTCAGATTCATGTCAGTGAAGCAGGCCATACAAGCAAAATGACATATTATACATCACAATAACATGAGTCAAACTTTTGAAAAAGTCTTAAATTCTAGTATAGTATAATGTCATAAAAATGCCGTACGTCATTAAAAAAATCTCAGTTGAGTATGATATAAAAATGGCATTGTAAACAACATACAGCTCTGCAGAAACATTGAGACCACATCATCAGGTTCTTGATTACTAGGTATGTGTTTGGGTCAAATGAATTATTATTTATTGTATTCTATAAACTACTGACAGCATTTCTCAGTGTTGGAATTCAACAGAAAATGGAATGACTGCCATACATGTAGATATTGAGATTTAAGATAAAGTTGGAGTGGTCTCATAATTTCTTCCAGAGCTGTAGTTCCTCAAAACAGCGCCCACGGGGTAAGGATGATAGTATTTTGTGCTGAACATGACATGAACATTTTAATTATCCACAGTTCATTCTTATACTCTCACCTTCAACAGCCTACATGTAATATATACTGTACTCTAACGGCTCCCTTTACAAGCGTCTGTCAGGTTAACTAGGACAACTTCTGGAAAGGTAATGAAATTATAATTCTAACATGTAACTAAAATATCTGACTCATCGAAACTACAGCTTCATTCAAGGGATTCTTCCAACTCGTCAAATCAGAGCACATTAAAGAGTTGCTTACGTGACGCACCACCACCACAAGCGAATGCTGTACATTCTCAATAAACCCACATTTTCAAAAGGTTTTTAATTTATAGTTGGAAAATTACATCTTTACATGAGCCCATTTAGATGGTACAGGCAAATCAGGCATCTATGAGTAACCACAGGCACACTATGGGCAGACTCGTACTATACTAGATAGAGCCACATGGAAAAGCAGTGGCCTTTGTTAAATATTTTCAAACTTCATGAGCTTGACGTAGTCTGTTTTCACATAGTAACAACCTGCATCTGTGTCATTTTATAACACAAATGATTTCTTTTTTTAAAACAACAAAAATTCAAGGTAAATGTTGGGTTTTTAAATATCTAACTTATGTACATATCATGGCTCATTTCAAACAGGGTTCCCATATCTCATATCCAAATTCACCAACCTGCTCCCTGAAGTTGTACATTTGCTCTCCGAACCACACAGACTGACAATGGTAGAGCAGTACAGAGTTTCAAAATCACTGTGGAGGAAACGTGCAAACTTAAGAGCAACAAGGATGTTGAACTGGTACACATGGATCAAACATCAAGTCTTGGACATTAAAATAGCCAAGGCAGTCACGCCATCATAGAAATCCATACCTTCCCACACTGCATCCTGTGTGTCAGTAAGTATTAATACAGCCTGCCTTCCTCAGGTGCCCAGACGGTAAGTAATTTGGGATATAGTTCTGGTTGTGCACAAAGCCTTGCCACTTTCTCAGTATTTTCAGTAGAAGATTAATCCTTTGCTGCAACAGTTACTGGTGAGGAAGGACAGGAGTTAACTGGTAGCTATTACAGACAATGGAAAACAAATGTCTTGGTTCCCCAGGATACAAAGATGAGCTCAAGGAAGGACTTCAAGAAATATTTATTTGATAAAATTCAAGACTTTCCAGGCTATTGGGAACCCCGTACACACAACCAGACAAGGACTGGATGCAGGGTGGTTAAATCTTTCCAGGTTATGATTTTATCTCAATGATCCTTGTGCATAACGGCCATTTAACAAAATAAGTAAAAAGAAAAAAAAAAGGAGGTGGGTGGGCATTGGAGGAAAATGTAATTCCATTGTACAGGAGGTATGTCATCTATTAATCGTCCGTAAGGTCCTGAACAAAAAGGACCTCGGAGCGGCTGAGTCCCGCCTCTTTCAGTGTGGGAGGGTTGGGCTGCTCTTCAGTCGGAAGGCAGGGCAAGACGCGGCGAGGGAAGTTTGTAATTATCTGAAACTTCTCTGGGCTCTCTTTCAAAGAGAACAGGAAGTCGTATATTACCTGTGGGAGAAAAAATATTCAGTTTGAGCTTTTCAGGGGCAGCTGGTGTTGACATACTTTGCTGTAACTTTCAAATGCTTAGACAGTATGTGTTAGAAAAACAGATATCAGCATCCAGTCTCCTCAGCACCTCTGGATAAGTCAGTGAAGGTAAGCGGGAGGGATCACAGGGTCTTGAGAACAGATTCGAGTTGTGCTCACCGTCAGAGACTGCCCAAAGAGGAACCGCCGCTCTACTCGAGTATCGTTGGGCAGCTTAAACACTATTTTGACACTTTCTGGATCATCTGCCAGCGGCTCTGGGGGAAGACATTCTGACTTCCTCTCCTTCTCCTCTTCAAGCGTCTGTAATCATATCAAAAAAATGTACATGAACCCAAAATAATTTAAGTACAGTTTAAATAATTAATCGGTCAACGTCTACAAATACACAGTATGTGGGCATGTACAGCATCAACGTAATGAAAGTCAGACTCACCTGTAGTCTCCGCTCCTCTGCAAGAACACTCTGTCGGACCTTCTCTTCCTCTTGCCTCACCTGCTCCTCCTCCTCTCTTTTCTTCCGGTCCTTCTCCTGGTCTGCACGGAGAGAGGCCATATAGGCCTCATCCTGCTGCTGCCTCAGCACCTGGGTCTGGTTCCTCTCCTCCCTGAAACCAAACATGTTCTTTACTTATAAAACACCTTTGAGGTACACCCAAGAATATGTAAGAAAGAATTTTGTGTTGAACTGTAAAAACTAGATTTTTAGTTTCATAGTGTTAAAGATGCTTTGCCGTTTATAGTCTTTTGTGACCTGGTGTCTGTACAGTGTAACAGAGAGAGAGAGAGATCTTCTTATTTTATAAAGGGAATAGTAATACTATACCATAGTTGCCGGGGAGAGGACAAAATGCTACTACCACTGTCTCAATAATGCAGTAATTACAATACCAATAAATGTTGGATGTTTTTTTGCTACCTCAAACCGTCACATGTAACCTCCGGTCTCTAACATCTCACGTCAAGCAATCTAGTGTGAATGCATTTGTCTCCAGTACCGTTCCATGCGCTCGGACATCAGATGTGTTTGGTTGGCCTCCATGATGAAGGTGAGCTGATTGATGAGGTCCTCTGGCTGAATGAGACCCTCGAGCCGGCCCACCACCGTCATCTTGCGGTCCTTCAGCATTATCATGGCCAGGAATGGGTAGGTGTTCTCTCGCAAAGCCTGGGACACTGAGACACAGCCACATATTATACAGGGACATGTATTCACAGAACTGTTTTTAAACATCACATACAAGTTCATTGCATTAGGGTAATGACAGAAGTCTGAATGAAGAACTCATAACCAATGTGAATTGTTTGTGTATCAGTGAATGTATTTATATACTATTTGCTCGTGTCTGGTGCCTCAGCTTCTACTCCTAAGCTTCAGGATGTCCATTTTCATATCTCTAACGTGTCTTCAGTTGCATTTGTGTTTTAACCACTTATGAATTAGGGGAAAAACTGGGACTACCTAAACAATATAGGACAATCACCATATGTCAAACATAACATAGGACTCTTTACCCACATTCAAATATATTTTTCAGGAACAGAACAACCCATTCATACATATTTAGGAACAGCTGAGACAAGAATATACTGGGTTGAATAAGAATGCATGTTTCATACCTCTGTAGCCCTCAGGCTTGCTGGTTGAGCATGCCCAAAAGAGCATACGTGTGTTGAGGAAGGTTACGACCTCTTCTGTACATAGTGTAGAGCTAGGAAGTGACAAACAGGACAAAACAAAGCATTTATAAGCCAAAGGAAAAAACATCTTTCAACGCTTATGGATTTTTAAAAAACACAGCAGAGATTATATATAAAAAATACTAATATCAAACTAGAGTACTCAAACGGTATGAAACGGCAACAACATGACAAGAAATCATGATTAATTATTATGACGATGTAAATTGTGATAAATTATGAGCCGATTAAAATGTTTAGAATAAATATTTAGAGGAGAGCCAATGCATTGTGTTGTTATCTAAAAAAAAAAAGACATCTTTATAGTAAAAAATAACTGAATTGTTTAAAATGAATTATTCTTTTATAAGCCGAAGTCGTTCACATATATCTATGAAACATTTTTTTTATTATGAAATAACAGATTCAAAGCCTTTTTATTCAGCTATTCAACTACGTATAGGCCATGCCATATCTTTATTGCCAATACGCCGATGATATGGCAAATGTTGGCTGGTACTGATGTGTGGAGGGTAAATCTGTGCATCGATAAATCTGATTGCAAACAACAGTGGATGTAAGGAAGTAAGGACAAAAGTATCATACCGGCAAAACTGGTCAGTGTCTTGATGGTCCTCCCCGTGAAGGTACACTAATAGGTAGCGGAGCTCCCGTTTGGCATCATTCAGTGCCTGTGTGTTTCGAACAAGAGAAACTCAACGTATTGCAATTTCCCCTCGATTGAGAGCAGAAAAGAGTGCGTCTGTGATCGGACAACTGCTCTCTGAACTCACCTGGCTGTAGGTTCCCTGGTAAAACACAGGGTGGGACTGACCGTACTTCTCCTCAAAACTATGAATGAAGGACACAACATCGCCGACAGGATCTGTCACACGGCCGCGAGGATCTGGCCTTACAAACCGCAGGGCAAACCTTGAAGAAAAGGAAAATTGAGGCTGTCAATTACCTTCATCTTTTCAACAGCAGTGACTTTAAATCCATTTGCCTGAGTTACCTGAATATGTCCAGAAGTGTGTAATATGTAAGTCTGAAAGGTAGCATTATCAAGTAATAACTCCATCCTAGTAGTCCCTGGAAAGAACAAAAGCAGTCTATAACATTCAGAAAGCTAGACAATAGGTAAACAAACAAATCCAATATATAAGGGCTTTTCTATGTGTTGTGTCATGAAAATGCAATGAAAAATGACTAAATAGAACCTTTAAAGTAACACCCTGTGTTGCGCATTAGCCCGAAAATACAGTAGCTTAATTTTGTGGTGATAATATTTACCATTTTGCAAAGCTATCCTCCTTAAACACAAACATTAAAGAACCAGCAGACTTACCCTGGGTTGTGGCCTTGAGACGATGTAACTATATACTCTATGGTCTGCTGTATTGACCTGTAATGGTCTGGATGGCGGAGGGTTAAACACACTGGGCACTCCTTCCTGCTCGTTAAGTCTGTCTTGTACTGCAGCCTGAAACAAATACATTGAAGACCATCAAAAAAAATGAATTCCTTTCATAACAAAATGTAAGGGATCGGATATTAACCAAATACAGCAAGCATTGTTAACAGAATGTGTACAGAAATACAGTGTAAACAGAAATATGACATCCAACTGTAATAACTGAGAAAAAAACGTGTCTTTCTTACCTCTATGTTCCAATTATGCTGTTCTAATGTTCGACGACATTGGTCCATTGACTCCAGACCAGTGAGGTCCTGTGAGACAGGAAAAGGAAGTCAGTCTAAAGGCCTCATTTGCAAAGGAAAAACACCCTTTGTTACTTTATTTATTGTTTATTTATTTATATTTGTCAGTCAATTTGTTAATTACCCTCTTACATTTTGGTTTACTGGTTTGTTTTGGTTATGAATATGTGTTAGAATTGTGTACGCCTTCAAAGAGAACAACAGGGAAACATTTAAAAGCAAAAGGATGGCTCTTCAGTAAACTGTGTGAAATAGCAGTTAAGACTCAGTCGATCGTGGTTGATTTTGTTATTTAACTGTCGTCCCCAATGATGTAACAATATGTATTTTCTATATGGCATGTGTCTTCATTAATAATATATCAAAAAACAAAAGAAACAAACGTTTGCTTATGTTCAGGGATTAATTTAATTAGCTTAGAGGCTACTGTATCAAGTTATTAATTTAAAAAAAGGCAAATAGAATCACCAAAAAATACGCTTGAATAACATGATCCATGCAGCTGAATAACTACTCTTTAGTTGGGCAGCTATACTAACTCAAAATAAACGTCAACTTGCAGAAAAAGGTTGAGCCTAAGCAGGATGACGATCATTTACAGGTTAGCTAGCTGCCCAAAATATAACCTGTTCTGACGGCGATCTTTGTTAATGTAGAACTTTAAAAAAGATAACAAGCTATGGATTAAAGAGGGGGGGGGGGACATCTCTTCATGTGCATTGTCATAAAACCAACAACTTCATGTGGCATTGCTAAAACAGATGTGTCGCTGGGAAACTTCAGTGACAGCTCGATCATGACTGTTGTGCTAACGCTCAGCAAGTGTTTAGTAGGGAGCGTCAGTGAACACCCACCGTTAGCCAAGTTAAAGGTAGAGAAGAAATGTATATAAAACAAACCACAAGTTATGTTAGTTAACAAAGGTGGACGTTGTGTAGGTATTTGAGTAAAATGTGAAAAACGTTAAGGTGACTAAGTGTACCAGTGGCCCATAAAGTCAGCGAACTTGTTAGCTAGCTTAGCTAATTTTTGCTAGCTTTGCTAACGTTAGCTCTGACTCAAGTTGACGAGTAACGTTAGGGGGATCGGGTAAGTTGACTGTGCAAAAAGCGTTCAAACACGCACAGTTCTCGCTATTTACAAAGACTCGGTATTACGATAGCATATTAACATATACGGTTGTTTAAATGGAAATGTGATAGTGTGAAATGCTGGCTGTCTACCTGAAATTGAAGGAGTTTTTCAGTCTGCGCCTGAGATAATTCTGGCTCCTCTGGCGCCGCCATCTTACCTCGCCAATCATCTAGCAAGGCGTAACAACGTCAACGGTCTCTTCCTGATGCGGCCTCGCGCTGCGCTTCTGCGGGCTGCTGCCGCCTAGCTCTTTGGATGTAAACACCCGAGTGTGCTTTTGTTTTAACAATGTCCCATACAATATTTTAAATCTGAAATAGGTTGTATTACTTGCAGTGGTGTATAGAAACTAAGTACTTTTACTCAATTACTGTACCTAAGTAGAATTTCTAGAGACTTGTACTTGAATTAATCAAATTACTTCTACCTCCTCCGATTACTTGTATGGATCCAAGAATAAAGAAAAAACTGTCGGTCAAACAGCTATAGTGTCCAAAGGTGTAGTCAGTGCTTGTAGTTTGAATGTGAAGTCAAAGTAGACTTTATTGTCAATCTTTCAATTTGTGTGTACAGACAGAAATATCGAAACAGAAATATCAAAATGCTGTTTCTCACAGTCCCGATGTATTAAATTAAAAATATACAATATATATAAAAAAAATATGTACATACAGTACTATATATACATACATACATACACATATACACTCAATATATACAAAAAACACAAGTAACCGTTCAAAAGGTACGCAGGTTATATAAAAAATTTAAATACTGCAAATGAGAGTACAAAATATTGTCCATAGCAGCGTAAAAAGACACTGGTGCTGGATTTTTGTGTCTATGTGTGTGTGTGTGTGGGGGGGGGGGGGTGTTAAAGTCCAGGTCCAGTGGGGGCAGGGTGGAGAGTTGAGATAGAGGGGGGAGGGGGGAGAGGGAGGGGAGAGCATTCAGCCTCCTGATAGCCTGGTGGAAAAAGCTGTTTTTCAGTCGGATGGAGCTCGACCTAAGGCTGTGGAACCTTCTCCCTGAAGGCATGAGGGTGAAGAGGCAGTTGGAGGGATGGGAGGGGTCACCCACAATGCTGAGTGCTTTGCGGGTGAGGCGGGTGTTTTAAATGTCCAGGAGTGATGGGAGTGAGGCACCAATGATCCTCTCAGCAATGTTCACGATGCGCTGCAGGGTCTTGCGTTTGGATGCTGTGCAGCTTCCGAACCACAATGTGATGCTGCTGCTGAGGATGCTCTCGATGGCGCTTCAGTAGAAGGTGTGCATGATGGGTGTGGGTGCTCCTGCTTTCTTCAGTTTGCGGAGGAAGTAGAGATGCTACTGGGCTTTCTTGGTGAGTGACATGGTGTTGTTGCTCCAGGAGAGGTCTTCTGTGATGTTCACCCCCAGGAATTTGGTGCTTCTCACCTGCTCCACAGCAGCACCATTGATTGTCACTGGGTGGGAGTGTTGGGTTGAGGTTCTCCTGAAGTCAACAACAATATCCTTTGTTTTCTCCACATTAAGGAAGAGATTGTTGTCTATGCATCACGTGGCCAGCTGTTTCACCTCATTCCTGTAGTGGGTCTCCTCGTTGTCGCTGATGAGACCCACCCCGGTTCATCTGCAAACCTGACAAAGTGGTTGGAGCTGTAGGTGGGTGTACAGTCGTGGGTCAGCAGGGTGAAGCAGAGGGGGCTGAGAACACATCATTGGGGGAACGTGTACTCAGTGTGAGGGTGTCTGATCTGCTGTTGCCGACCCGTACAAAATGGGGTCTGGCAGTGAGGAAGTGCAGCAGCCAGTTGCAGAGAAAGGGGCTGATGCCCAGGTTTGTTAGTTTACAAACCAGCTGCTGGGGGATGATGGTGTTGAATGCTGAGTTAAAGTCTATGAACAACATCCTAAGCGAGGGGGGGAGGGTGGATTTGATTTGCTTCATGACTAGCCTCTCGAAGCACTATGATGATGATGATGATGATGAAAATGGGTGGTCATTAAATAAGTAACTGCTGCCCACAGCTGCTTCATAGAAGCCTAGGTTTTAGATTTGAGTCTTTGCAATTTGTGTTCATAAAGTGACGCTCAACCAACCAACCAACCAACCAACCAACCAACCAACCAATCAACGGTCTACTTTTTAGTTAGCGCTAACAGTTGACTAATTTACCTGCAAAATACTGAATTACAGAAACAGTAATTTAACACAATTTTTCTTATATTTACATCAGAAAAAACATTTTATCAAAAAAGGTTGACACTTCTTCTATCTCTCTCTTACACACACAAAGCAAAAATATATTGTATTTTTGAGTGAAAATGTATTTATTTGGCCATTTGTACACTACTTTATCAAACTGAAAAATGAAATTCCATCGAATGATATGAATGTCAAAGTTAAGATTGTAGGAATGTTCCCTCACGTTAATTTGTCAATAAGGTAGTGTACATTTGAAAAGACAAAACTTACACATGAGGATCATATCATTTTCTTAATCTTAAACATTCTGGGAAAATAAAAACCTAAGAATATTTATGTCATAATTTCAAGCTGTACCATGTCACTTTTTCCCCTCTATCATTATAATGTGGTACCCAAACTTTGTCTTGACAGGAGGGTCTGTGTAGACGGGTTTATCCATGGAACTGACAGGTAGGGCAAATGCTGCCTCCTGGAAAGGTCCAACCATTGATCCTCGCGTCATCCACCCCAGATCACCCTGTCATGAATAATACAATCATGAATAAATCACAAAGTTTTCAACAGATACAGTTACCAAGTCTGGACACATGTAAGGAACAGATTAGCAACAAAGGGGTTCCGACAGATAACAGTATAAACTGTGAGCACTGCAGGAATATCAAAACAACATATTTTTATGGCTTTAGTTACCAGCCATGGTTGAAGACAAACGCGTTGTTGTACAGCTATGCTTCAAACACATACAACATTTACATTGTGTTACTGAGTAACAGCTTGTACACATGTTCTGGTGTGAATTAGTTATTTGTAAATATATAAAGCATTGAGAAAAAAGATAGCACATTTGGGGACTAAATACATATTATTCATCAGTCCGTAACTGATCACGTATGAACAATAATTGTGAAGTTAAAGCCCGTTTATCACCTTCCATATTTATCACCACTAGTAAGGATGAATTTAGTCTTGAAGTGAATGCAGTCATAATAATGTGATCTACATTCATTAACAAACAAAGAGCATTGGCATTTAGATCTTAAAGTCAATAATGGGATCATTGGAATTAACTTGGGTTGGTGTGATCTTACTCCTTGTCTTGCTTTGTCTTCACTGAATTGTGATGCTACTTCACTGAAACGCACTCCAGCCTTCAGTTTCTCCATTGCCTCCATGCATTTTCCATGTTTTTCACAGAGGATGTGGCGAACCTGGGTTAATACATAAGGTCATAAAATGCACAGTTAGACTGCTAGAAGTAAACACTTTTTGATTTGTTGTTGTAAGAAAACAGATAAAGCATCCCAAGAAGTATATAATGTATACAACATACAATGTAAAAAATATATTGTGACAAAGATGGAAATTTGAAAAGTTTGATAACAGTTATTGTGCATTAATGTATGAGGAAGAGAGGAGGGCAGATAGAAATCCCCATCTTCCTACCTTCACAGCAGTGCCTCCCTTTGGTGCTTTCTCCTTCTTGTCTGCTTCTGCACTTCCTGAAGCTGCTCCTATACAGTTGAAAGAGTCAGAACACACCTCAGTTAAAAACCGAAACATACCATTGCAGCGAGCAATATAATGACTTTAATTTGAGTGAAATACATAAACACAAGGAAGATGAATAGCCATTTGCTATAGGCTAGTTAATGTGGCTGACTTTAAGCCAACAGTTGGTAACACGTTATTTTCCATACATAGCTGACTAACCTTTTCCGCCTTTGCCACCCTTTCCTTTTGGTGGCATTTTAATCAAACGTTTATTCAGATTTAAGTAATAATGAAAAATAAAACAAGTGCAATAGCATGCGTGCCTGCTATGTTGTGATGGACATGCGCAGGTCTTCTTCTCTAGCTAGCTAATGGTAGATTATCGCCATTAGATGTCTATACCACCCCCTAGTGGACTGTACCGTGTAACATCATGCAGCCATAATGCAGGACACAGCATGTTTTGGTCAGGGAGCTGCTGTAACAGACTGCCACATAACAGCGAAGCATACAGCTGTACCTTTATCTAAAAATGTTAAATCATTACGGTTTTTTTTTATCATTTATGAACAAAGAATCAATGAAAAAAATGGCCCTCTAAAGTTTTCTAAATCTTAATTATATCAATGAAATGTTGTTGTTTATTAACAGGCCCATTTAATTGATTTTGCAGATGCAGAACATTAATAAACATTGCTTACACTTTATACACTTTTGAAATTTTTTATTACAAGGTTGTATTGTATCAGTATGCATCAACTACATTCCTGTTTAAATTCATGAGCAATTACTGTTAAATACATTATACTTTATTTTACGATTTATCTATGTTAAAGGGTCTTTTATTGCTTATTTTTACTTTTTGATTATATATTTAGGCTTGATTTTTTTGGTTGCGTGTTGTTTTTTCTTTTTTTCTTTAAATAAATATTTAATTAATATTGTCTAATGGCGAATGCTTCTACTGTAGCCTCTACTTGTAGTGCATTATGAATTTAAACGTATGCACTAGTGTTAAATAAAATGCTTTTTGTTCCAGCTGATGTTACTTGACCTAAAAATATTCATTAAAATAAACGACTTTCTCTTTTCCGGTTTTGCAGCGTCAGACCAAGGTGGTTCCCGTGACAACGACACTGCATACAGACGCTGCGTGACGTGTGTTGACATCCGTCTTGTGTTAAAGCTGTTTACCTTGACACTGTTAAAATGGTTTAAAACAAATACGTTTTTGTCGTCACCAGAAGACCGAAACATGGAGAAGTACGAACAGGTGTTGTGTTTGGGCAGGGGAGGAGCTGCGGAAGTGTTCCTGATGAGGCACGTAGAGAGCAAGAGCCTGCACGCTGTGAAAAGGATAAAGGTAGAGAGCACAAGGACGGCAAACACACAGAGGACAATCCTGCAGGAGGCGGAGATCATCAGGAGTTTGCAGCACCCTCATGTAGTCACATGCAGCGATGCCTTTGTCAGCTCTGATGGATTCATTTACATTGTGATGAACTACTGCGATGGTGGGACACTAGATGACAAAGTGAAGGAGAGGAAACCAAAGGAGTTTTTCACAGAGGACACTGTAATGGGGTGGTTTGTTCAAGTTGCTGTGGCTTTGAATTACATACATACAGCTAAGATACTACACAGGGACATCAAAACATCAAATGTACTGCTAACAAAGCAAGGCATGGTGAAGCTAGGGGACTTTGGGATATCTAGAGTAATGACCAACACAGCTGACATGGCCTCCACATGTGTTGGGACACCAAGCTATCTCAGTCCTGAGCTGTGTCAGGATGTCCCGTACAGCGCCAAGTCTGACATCTGGGCTCTCGGCTGTCTGCTGTATGAGATCTGTGCTCTCAGACCTCCGTTTGCAGCTTCCAACCTGCTGAGTCTGTTCTACAAGATCACCAAAGGAGAGTTCGATCCAGTGCCCAACATCTTCTCTGAAAACATCTCCTCTTTGATCCAGACAATGCTCTGCCTCAACCCAGAAAACCGACCAACGGCTGTGTGTATACTTAACAGTGCCTGTGTGCAAGATCATCTAAAGTCTATCGAAAATACACAGAGTGACTGTGTTCCTGTGAAGAGTGGTGACAATAATATAGCAGGACAAGAGCACAACATTGAGGAGGAACATCATCATGATTTGTGTGTTGGAGAGCACAACCGCTGTGACTGCCAGTATCCCGAAGACTTTGATGAGGATGAAAGTTTGTCCTCTCTTGAGGAGTGCAGTGATAACTCTGGGTCGACAATGAGGAGCGAATCAGCTGAGCCCATTGGTAAGGTAGAACATACTGTGGAACACCTTCTTATCAGTGATAGAAGAAGATGCACTCAAACCCTTTACATGTACAAATTACACAATGTCATAATGTTTAAAATGATGCTTAAATATATAAATCTAACATAAATAATGACTAGAAATAAGAAGACCTATATTATATAGTTTTTTGTCTACTTACATTAACTCCAACCTTTAAAAAAATATTCAAATCCAGGGAATTTTTTTTATTCAATGTAATGATGCGTTTCATTTTGTTGCTCGTCAATTTTTACCACATTTAGTAGCTAGTCTAAGTTCGTGGGAAACACAGTAACACTAGATAATACAGCTTCATTTATGTTTGACGCAAATATAAATTGTAATGAATGCCACACTATCAGATATGGCCCTTTACACAGTAAAGGCACCAGTTTGGCCTCTTGGTGCAAATCCATCATTTTCTACACAGATGTTGATAGGCAGAGAAATTTGAGAACTTTAAAGCTCTCAGAATATAAGTTTGCCATAACACACACATGCAGGGAGTTTAAAAGGTCATCTAGAAACATAATATCACTGGGGTTTTAATGTCAACTTAGTTACATTTTATAACATTAACTTATCACATCATCAAAGTCCAACTGTTGGATACACTGTGCGTTTCTGTAAAGTAAACGTATTTTTAGCAAAAGTCTCCAGAAAAAATTGATGTTTATTATTCTTTTACATTGTTATTGATGACTATAATTCAGGTGTAACTGCAGTGTTGTCACATTGTCAGGTTGAAGCTGCTTTACCTAAGGCGACAAACTTTTCATTCTACAAAACAGCTTGCTGATGATAAACATGGCTGTGATTCCTCAAAATGTCCTAGTATTTTTGGGTCTTTTTAACCAAAATGTAAGATGACTAAACATTTTCTTCATGTACAATAGTAGTATTCTGTTACCTTGTTCAGATGTTTACGTAGACAGGAATGATCAAACAGAAGCTTTTGTCCTTCTCTCTACAGTATTTCCTGATGCCTCAGAGCCGGTTGAGTATCCGGATGACTTTGAGGAAGCAGATTTGGAAGAAGAAGAGGAGAATGAAGCGGCCTCAGTTCACGAAGCAGCAGAGGAGGAGTTTCAGCTCTGTGACGCTGGAGGACTGACCATCACACTGAAAGCACTGAAAGAAAAGCTCTAAAGGAGACAACCAATGTGGAATAAAGTGACCATAGCAGGCTGAACAGCGCTATATCTGACGAGTGCCTTGTTCGTGAAGTATTTCATGCAGTTGCTGTCAAAAGAAGACACCAGACCCTTTATGTTCAAGAGACATCAGCTGAAATAGGACTTTTAAACACTTGGTGGGGCTAGAGAGGAAAAATTAAGTCCTACTCAGTGTGGGTTGTCACCAGACGGTTCCTCAATGATGTGTCTGATAAGCGCCATAAGCAGTAGGGCTGATGTTGAATGAATGACGTGACTGGGTAATTCTAAAAATAGGAAGCCATTTTGATATTCAACAAAAGCTTGTACAGCATCTCAAATCACTTTCATGTTATATTTTGATGGTAAAAATAGCAGT
The DNA here is from genome assembly GCF_036324505.1 of Eleginops maclovinus. Lineage (NCBI taxonomy): Eukaryota > Metazoa > Chordata > Actinopteri > Perciformes > Eleginopidae > Eleginops > Eleginops maclovinus. The sequence goes on from NC_086371.1 coordinate 17,878,550, forward strand.
TTCTTAATTTGTAAACTACTTAAAGCACATCATATTCAGACCTTTCTTAATATTAGGCCTATTACTTATCCCAATATTTCATACGATATGTGTTATACTCTCTCAACTTTTCTCGTTCAGTGTTTTGATATAGTTTTACACTATTTAAAATGTAATGACTTTTCAGGGTTTATCTTTGCCTCAAAATGTGATTAAATCACAATTTGTGTACAACTATGCCGATAAAGGACGTATGTGTTGTCCACATACTGTACGTGTTATGACACCGAAAGGTTGTACAATTAAACTTGAGACAAAAACTAAGATGAATACAATATTAAGAATCTGAAATACACACCACAGTTGACTTTAAACTAAAGGCACACCTACTTAACATGGGTTTGCTTAAATCAAAGAACAATCAAATTGTTTTTTAGTATTTAATCAAAAACAAGAAATCCTCTGAGATTAAAATATATTTTTCAATCAGCTGATCAGTTGGGGGGTTAACAGTGTTACCTTCACCTCTCCACCTGTCCTCCTGTCTCTCCCTGAGGGGATGGCCCCAGTCCCATTGTATGGTATAACAAATGAGTGACAAATTAAAAGAAAACAATAACATGAAGTGTCTTTTAAGGTATTCTGTTACCCACCAGAAAAGCGATCTGGTGACTGATTTACAAAACCTTATGAGACCTTCCAGTGACCCCCGGTGCTCCGTTTGTTCAGGCTTTGTTATGTTTCTCCATTCAGGTTTAACGTGACACTTCACTGGAGCTACTTGCTGACAAAAAAAGAAAAACAGAGATGTTTCTAATGTTGTGCATTGCAAGCAATCCTCCATTCTATCTGCGTCAGTAACACAAAATGGTTTCTTTGAAACAGGAGCATATTAGCATGATGACACAGCAGAAGGTGTTCAATGTAGAAAATGTTAAGAGGGCACAAACCCTCTTGTGTATCATCACTAACATGTACGTGTTTTCGAGTCATAAGTTCCCTTCATTCGTTATGAAAGGGATAATGCTTTTTTGGTTAATTTGTTTCCTAAAGCCATCTCTGAAAGTGTGCATGATTCATACACAAATACACTCACTTTTTCATTGTCGGCAAGTAAGCTACCTTGCACTTTGTGACAGTGGTAAACAGGATTGCAAGGTTGTAAAGCGTAATTCACAGGAGTGCCAAGCTCTAGGATGAATGTTGTTTCAACGGAAATGTGCGAATTTTTATCTACACGCCATCTCTCATGGTGTTGACCAAAGTTATTCCCCGCATGTAGTCAGCAGTCTTAGTCTCACCCACATTACATTCTGGTCCCAATCTAAGAAAAAGTCACACATGTTTATCTTTCCATGACCCGATGCTTTGTGATCTCACACTCTATCACTTAGCAGAGAATCAGCTTTCCTTTGTAAATGTCTATTACGGTCACGGACAAATTGGGTGAAATGTTTCCCAATTCAACAGAAAGTCAAACCCCTTATGAGTGTGAGACTGCGCAAGCATTTGTTTGTCCACCACCATCACTGTGGCTTGATTACTGAACAGGTCCAAGAGAGGGGCTTTTGAGGCATAAGTGCTCAGTGGCCCATTATCTCCTACCATCGGCTAACCTATTGTCTGAACACCACTTGTTACTGTACCATTTTCATTAAAGCAAGCTGCATTTGCAAGCACTTTTTTGAGTTAAGATGGGTAATTGGTTCAGGAATTTTGTTTGCAGACGAATGTAAATCTTTTCTGTCATTTTCCTGGCACTGTTCTTCACTCTGTGTGACAATTCTCCACTTGAAAACTGATGTTCCCTTAAATCTTCCCTCAAACTGACACCTACACACTCATCTGATGCGCCATCAACTGATGGTGTTAAAGACAAACCCCCTAACTTCCATGATGACAGCGATAGACATTGCCAAATCATCTCACTGTTAGATACAGTATGAGTCATGAGTTGCAAGTCAAAAGATCTAAGAAGACAGTAAAGTTAACATCTTGTATCTTGTGTTATCACTCTGGTCCTCAAAGATCGGTTCTTAATTTATCTGACCTTATTTCCAGTCCAGGTTATTCAATCATGAAGGTGGCTTGTTTAACAAAGGGAAAAGTCAAACCTTGGTTAAACGCTATGCTTTCTGTATTTATATACATAACCGATCTTGTGGTGACAGAAGGATTTTTTTCCCCTTTAAGTTATATATTTGTTAAAACAATGGGATTAAAGCATTCAATTCAAAGAGTTAAAATTATTTTAATTGGGCTTCACCCATGTCGTGGCAAACAGATAACCCGGTGTGTCCAATTTTCCCTAGTAAGAGCAACCCCCTTGTAAGATAAAATAAGATAAGATGTACCTTTATTAATCCCAGTGGGGAAATGTGAGTGTTTATGCAGCAACAGAGAAGAGGAAAAACAGTATAGGTTCACACAGGGATATGAAACACACATTTAAAATAAAAAAATCTAAAATTCTAAAAACTACAAAAATATATGTATACATATATACAGAGAAGTAACGAAAGTATGTTTAAAAATATACACATGTATGTGTGCAAAAGTATCCAGGATACTGTCCAGTTTCTTCCTCGTCCTCCCCTCAGCTACCTCCTCCAGATTTTCCAGTTTAACAACAAAGAGCACACTGACTCACCATACCGAAGAGATAATAGTAACATTGCAGATTACACTCATGTCATTTATGTCATTCTTTGTTACGTTTACATGTGGATTTAAGTTTATATCGACTTTCCTGCTGACCATACCCAAACAAAGCTTTCTCGATACTGAGGTGTGTATAGATTTTTCAGAGTTTTGTTTCCAACTTTGCCGCCATTAAAGCATCTGTATTTTTCAACAGCAGCCTCTAAACCCCTGTTGGAACACAGAAACTAAGGTGTTTCTAAAAGAAAAGCAGAAGATCTCTGTCACTTTCACTCTTGAAGAATGAGCTTCCCCTTACTCTAACAATTTGCTTTTTTTTTTAGCTCTTGATGGGGCTGCTTCTGGCCAAAGTGAACAACATTTCTTACAGCTGTCATAGTGGGCATGCTTCCTTTGAAGATAATTATCTGAAAGATGTGGTACATTTACGATAACTGCCATATGTTCACACAGTATTTAAGTCAAACCCAGGGCCTCCAGCAATAATGACAATGAAAGAGGATGTTTGTTTTATAGAGATTCAAATAGTTATTTAGAGTCACAGACCATTACTCGATGTGACATCAGCAGATGTCTGGGGTAGTCCAGTTGGTAAAAGTCCAGTAAACAAAAGTAAGATGATGACGTACAGTTTTTCAGTCTGATAACATTGACCACTCCTGGACAGATAATTACAAAAATGGTTTAGTAAAACAAAGGAGAATGAGTTTCATTGTGTTTAAAGGGGAAGTCGCTGTACTATAGAATAAAGCAATGTATGAGACTGTTAAAGCTCACTTCAGAATTCAACATCAAAGGTTCAAAATGGCACTATGTGTTGGTTTGTCTTCAATCCAGTGTCATAACCAGAACAACTTAACCAAACTTTCTTTATGCCTAGACAAGCAAACAAGTGTGCTAGGCAGCAGTGTTTATATTTAGACCCCTATTAGCTCTTCAACAATGTCTTGTTGGAAAAAGCAGTGAAACCAGATTGTATCCACTTCAGGAGAGTTCCTGTCATTCATGTATTTCTGGTTGAAGACAGCCTGCAGTGATAAAGTACAAACATTATTTTCTATAAAGTTCAAGGTAATATATATATATTATACACAGGTTTTTATAATGAAATGCAGTTTCAGTTCCTTTTTTGCTGCCAGAGAGGAGTAACCTTTTTTGATGGAGAATGAGATCAGGGGGCTAATAAGATAAAAGAGATTGGCCTGGTTTGTCATAACTTTTAAAATACGCTATTTACATATTGGAATATAACAAACAAAAAAGTTGTAATTTCCAAGTGGGTGTTAACTAAGACGTCAGTCATTTCCTTTTCCTCTCTGACCTCTGTGTATAAAAAGAATTGGCAGATACTTATCACACATCATCACTCGACTTAAGACAACAAGAGAAGCTGTAAAAGGAACCGTGAAAGACAAACTCTGCACTATGAGGAAGGTCTTGCTTGCACTTGTTGTCCTGCTGCATCTCCACTACAGTCACCAGAACAAGAAATTGAATGGAGAGATTATAAAGAAACTGAAAGCACTGGGCAACGTCTCATTGGTGAGTGTAATGCATTGAAATGATCCCACCTGCAGCTTATTTGCTTGCTGTCAAGTCTTGAATGACAATGATATTTTGTAGTGTACTGTGGTTTTATCAAATTGAAACCTGTATATTTGAGATTTACATAATACTAGCTATACTATACATACAAGTCAGAAATCTGAGCAAGAGCAGGGATATATCCTTGGCTAAAAATCCCTGTTCAGCGCATCAGTTCCATGATGCATATTGGAACTATGTTAAATTACTACGTCTCGATCAAATAAAAAATGTGTTAGTCCAATAGCACTTGAACATCGGATGATTAATAAACTAAACCGTTTATTTTCTGTCCTGATAGAAAGAGGGGCGTGTTCCAAACAGGCCTATGGAAACAGATCCAGTAAGTGTTTGATCTGTTCTGGCTCTGTTGTTCTTGTTGTAACATTGAACTCAGTTCCCTATGACACGTGCGTATTATTTCACACGGTATACTTACAAGACCTCGTCATTTTTTATTGCAGTCTATCTGTGTGAGCTCCTATGTCAGTGAGCTGAAGCTCATTCTTGACAATGTGACGGGACCTCCAAAGCATAGTATCCAGGAACTTAAGGGAAACCTGCAGCAGCTGGACCTGAATCAACTGGTGAATCCACTGGTGAATCCACCGGTGAGCCAACATAAACATAACACTGTGATTTTTTGACAGACATTGTGGTCTTACTGTTAACTTTGTGCATCCTGCAACAGACAAATCTAGATGAGAATTAATCCTTAACCGTCTCTTTTTCTCCACCAGACTCAACAAAATTGCCCAATGATGTTGGCCATAAACACATCGCGGATTTTCAGGCCATACATTCGTTTCTTTAGGGATCTTAACTCAAAGAAGTAATGAAAACGTTCTGTTTCATACAAAGCTGCCTCAATTCTACTGAATAACAATTTATTTTAAATTAATGTATTAGATATATATTTTTATGCAGTTTCCAACTCCGAATGTTCTACATTTTGAATGCATTTTAACAGTAATATTTATGTCTATTTAAGTCACAATGTATTTATTTATTTCAATACAACTGTTAATTATCTTAAGACATTTCCATTTTGATATTCACAGTGTGAAAATAACTTATTTCATTTCTGAAATGTTGTGCTGCTGTTGTCAAATAAATCAACTACTTTCATAATTCTGTCTCACCGAGTATTTGTAAAATCCTTCACTGCTATGTTTGAAGAGCCACATTGTCTGTATGCCAAAGATAAATGTATCACCGTCATCTTTAGTGTATTCTTTCCGTCATTGGAGCAGTAAGGCTTGACATGTCTGCATGCCAGCGTGCAAATAAGGCACATGGACTTACGTGAACCTGCGAAGATTTGCATGGCTGGTACACACGCAAAACTGTGTCCTCTAACATGAATGCACAAACACACAAGAAATAATGAAAAGAGCTGAGGTTTTTAAACACTTTTGCTCCTAAAACAACCTGCTTTGCCCTCAGCTGTCGTACTCATCACTCCTGTGTGTTTTATGGGTGGCTGTTTATATGTCATCCCTCAAAAACGGTCATGACTCTATTGCTGCTGCAGGGGAGATCTTAAATCTGTTTGAGCAGAAGTCTCCATGAGGGTGTGTGGTGATTGACATACTGTTTGAAAAGCGTCTGCAGTCAAGGTTTCAACTATCTGTTATTTCAGTACTCGACTTACTAAAAAGCAGCCTCTGTGACCTGTTATGTCATAGAGGCTGCTACACCTTTGAATTGCAAGTCACACGATTTAGAGGAGCGGCAGCTGCACATTTCAACAAAGGAAAGTGACAGAGCAGAAGGCAGGTGGAGAGAGACACTCTGAAGTTGACCTAAAATGCTCCTCAGCTTTTCTGTCTGTTCCTTGCCTTACCTCTGACTTTTGAACTCTCTAACCTGTCCCACTACTGTGTCTTTGATGTCCAAACAGCATGGCAGCACTACACAAAAAAGACCTGGGAGGAGGAAAGAACGTTCCATATGTTTAAGAAAAGAGCACAAGGTCTTAATAAACATTGGAAGAAAATCGCACTGATATTTTAACTATTCACAGGATGTGAACACATTTTTTCAGTTAAATTTAAAGTTAAATATGTTGTGTAATGTGCCATATAGCTGAGAGTAAGATGAGAATCTGCATACCACTTCCGTTTCCGTCTGATCATTGCAAGGCTACAGTGAGCAGTGGGGTCATTTCAAGCGATTGAGAACAGTAGTTCAAATTGTGGAGGAGGGTAATGGTGGTTTAGAAATCAGTAGCAATGGTTGCTGTTTGTCGATAGAAATGTCAAAAGTCAAGATTGAGCAATTGAGGTTGCTTTGAGTATAACATCAGTAGGTTTTACGCCGCAGCTGTGTGATTTCAACATATTGACTCAACGAAACATACATTCAGCTGATATGGGAAAAATATGTCTGAGGACATGAAATCATTTCAACAATTTTCTTAATTGCTCATATTAAGAGGATATTGAACTGGGGTACAAGGATACACTCATGCCTTTTAGCCTAGCTTAGCATAAAGACAGGAAAGAGAGGGAGACAGCTAGACTGGCTCTTTCACTAGGTGAGAAAACCAACGAGCAAGTATAAAGTGCACTTTCCAATACAAAAAGCAAAATCTGTCTTTAAAATTGCAAACGTATGGTTTTACCCTTTGTTGTACTAAATTGAACAAATAGGACATAGCATTTTAATTTGTGGGTTAGGGTTAGGGTTAAATGCTCTCTCAGCAGATCTCTGTCCTCTCTTTTTATGTTGACAGCGTTGAGTTTCCTGCTAAGCTTTTTCTGCTCTACTCAATACACTTTTTACAGTAAAGCATTCCATTATATCATTAACCCTTTCCATATGAATAATATCAAAAGGTTTTACAATTTACAAGAAACAATGTATGATCCAAGACTGAAACATATTCCTTTTACTATCACAAAAGACAAAAAAATAACCCCTGAGAAGCTTGGTGAAGAAAACACTTAGGATTTTTGCTTACAAATTCCTTTTTACTTCATATCAGATGATTATCAAAATCCTTTATTTTCATTTGACTTGTGTCCTCTATTTCTGTGGGATTAACATTAAAAAGCTACATTTAAATCTCAATTCCTAATTGAATACAAAAATCTCTATTATCATATCAAAGAGAGATAAGGTACTTTTTGTTTTGTAACAAACAATATGTTCTTCCTTACTTTATCATCACTCCTTTCAGTCCCATGGCTTTAACCCATCTATTGAACATCCTATATTGTGGATGCTTGTGAAGGAAAAGGGTAAAAGCTGTTTCTTCTCCTCCTGTCAGAACGACTCACATCACTGTAAGGTGACAGCTGGCATGTCACGATTGTTTCCGCATCCCATGGTGCTCTGCATGGAAGACATCAGCTTGAACTATGTAAAATTGTGGGCATGCTAACAGACGTTTCCAGGATTTGTACAAGCAGTGAGGGCACAATTTATTGCTCAGAGCAGACAGAAATGATGAGTGCGGCTGATGGTGACATTGGTCTGCACATGAAAACCCTGCCACAGGTCAAAAAAGGATATTGGCTTCTGATCAAATCCTCTGTCTGGTTATAAATCTGTTTTATGTCAAATCGCCATTCAATATAATTCTGTACAGGAGGGTTAATGTCCCTGCAACCTAATTTCCCTCTGCAGGCACAATTGTTCTCTTCCTCCATTAGGTGGCCTCAGCGACTCACTGGCCATGCATGTTTGGCCCTTGTCCCTGATTCCTTTTTATAACCTGCATCTTAATTTAATTGAACTACACCACAGTGCAGATTAAACTGGGTCAGTTGAATTGAATTGAGATGAAGCACTAATGATAACAGGTAGGTTTATTCAGCACCATGCTGTTTTAAAGCTCTAAACTCTTCCACTCAAGAGCCTGCAAAGTGCCACATGACAAGTCCCTCCTGTGTCGTGGTGTACATTATAGGCAGTACGGCGGATTGAATCACCGAGGGGCCCGAGTCGCATGCTCTTATCACTTTCTCTTGAATGGGACAACGTCACCGCGCCGGAGTGAGGCTGAGCCGCACGAGGTAAAGAAAGAGATCCGGCCGAAGAGCGAGCAGAGGCTGCAGGAGGACGCAGCGACAGCGGAGACGGCTGAGTGACATTTTAGTACAGTTGTGTGTGTGTGTTGTGTATTTTATAAGTCGGTGATGTGGAGGCCATCGAGGATTTCGGACATGGAGACTGTGTGCCCTTTTGGATTGGCTTTACGCTGTTAAATTCTCATGGAGGCGACGGGAGTTTATTTTGAAATGTAAAAATCAAGCTACAGCTGGCTGCGACCCCCGTGAGTAAGAGGTGAGAACATCTTAATTGTTGTAGGAAGGAAGGTGTAACAATTTTTTAGTCATTCATGAATATAAACAATGCTTTCATTTTATTTCGTTTGAAATCGGGTCATTGGCAACGCAACATACATTATATCTCCTTTATGGCACACACACACGTATTAATAAAATCTTAAATTAACACACAAAAAAAAAATTAAGATTTTACCCGAAGTTGCATTTTATAACATTCGCACATTTTTGAGTGAATGCATATACATCCAATCTTTTATACTTAATTTCTTCAATCCACAGGGCTTCTGATGACTTCAATAAGCAGACTAAAGTGCAGGATCTGCTTGAACACAAAGAAAGAAAGAAAGAACCTATGACGGTCATTATCAAGAACTAAGTTACCACTACCGCTTCAGCTCTGCAACTCGAATTATGTCAAATCAAATTTATAAAGTCATTGGGCAAATGTCCTGCCAAGAGCAGGTTTGCCTCAAACGTCTCATCCCTCATCATCCGTTAGAAGACACAATGATGGAGATTGTTTGCAAAGTTGTTGCACAGAAGCCTCCCAGTTTCTAATCCTGTGGATATAATGTAACACGGCCATTAAGCATGACTTAAAAAAAAGCTCTCCCCTAACCCGCACATGTTCAGGGATGGATCTCATGAACCTTACAACTGTCATTGACAACGGGTTTTTGGATGAGGCTCCGTCGAGCCGCGTCCTGACTGGCTGTTTCCTCTCGCTGCTCATCCTAACCACATTGCTGGGGAACATTCTTGTTTGTGCCGCCGTCACCAAGTTTCGGCATCTACGATCGAAAGTCACCAACTTTTTTGTGATCTCGCTGGCCGTATCGGACCTATTGGTCGCCATCTTGGTGATGCCCTGGAAGGCAGTGACAGAGATCGCCGGGTTCTGGCCCTTTGGCTCCTTTTGTGACATCTGGGTTGCATTTGACATTATGTGCTCCACGGCGTCCATTTTGAACCTTTGCGTGATAAGCCTGGACCGTTACTGGGCCATCTCCAGCCCCTTCCGCTATGAGAGGAAGATGACACCCAGGATGGCCTATGTGATGATCAGTGTGGCCTGGACGCTATCTCTACTAATTTCCTTCATCCCAGTGCAGCTCAACTGGCACAAGGCCCAAACTAAATCTTACGCCCCTGACACAGAGTCTTATTCAGGCTTTAATGATACATCTTACCACAGCCCAGAGAACTGTGACTCCAGCCTGAACAGAACCTATGCCATATCCACCTCCTTCATAAGCTTTTACATTCCCGTGGCCATCATGGTGGCCACCTACACCCAGATATACCGCATTGCCCACAGACAAATCAGGCGGATCTCTGCCTTGGAGCGAGCGGCCGAAAGTGCCAAGAACAGACATGACAGCATGGGTGGAGGCTCCAGCATGTCAGAGTCTGAGAGCTCTTTCAAGATGACGTTCAAGAGGGAGACCAAAGTGCTAAAGACTCTGTCGGTGATCATGGGGGTATTTGTGTGCTGCTGGCTCCCGTTCTTTATACTCAACTGCATGGTGCCCTTCTGTGAGCAGTCAAGCGGAGGGAAGGCTTTCCCCTGCATCAGCCCCACCACGTTTGACGTGTTTGTGTGGTTCGGCTGGGCTAATTCCTCCCTCAACCCCATCATCTATGCCTTCAACGCAGATTTCCGAAAGGCCTTCTCCATCCTGCTGGGCTGCCATAGACTGTATCCAGGAAGCCACAACATAGAGACGGTCAGTCTAAACAAGAAATGACTCATGACTCTCTCACAGCACTGACTCATCCTTAATGTTACGAGTCCTAGCGTTCCTATGCAGGCCGGTCTGATGGACTTCAAACGAGGACACTGCCCTTTGTGCTGACTCTGAGTGTGACTGAAGAACACAGCGAACCTAAATTTACCCGTGTCTGAATAAGGCGAGTGGCCGTCCATGTGCCAACTGTCAGAGTGAGCTAGCCATGCTCACCGTCGCTGCACTGTCTTCAAGGGGGAGATGCTCCTGAAAGGGGATTTTAGGGATTGAGATTAAGACTCTTCGCTGTTGTGCCAGGAAGCTGGGAGAGCACACGCCCCCTGGAAAGATAATCCCATGACTGGGCAGCACACTCCCTAATGCTGTCAGACACTGCTCTCTTCAATACCATCACGCACGCACACAAACACAAACACCGTCAAAACATGCTCCTCCAAAATCAGTGTAAATGCAGCACCCTTGCATGCACTCGACGACAAATTAGATGACAGCACACAGAAATACTGTTACTCATTATGTTAGCATCCCGTGCTCTGCAAGGAGTCCAGCAGAAAATAGCATCAAACCAAATTAGGTTTCTAACTAGGTGTAGGTAAAGTGCATCTTTTACATGTGACTAAAGATTGGAGCAAGAATGAAAGCATCAGAGTTTACGTACCACTCCATCCATTAATGATGGGAAGCTGACACTATTGATAGAAATGTAATTTGCACTTCTTTTGAAACTAAGACTGGTTCACACTTTTTATCCTATCTAAATCTCAGTATAACTTTAAACCAAACTTACTCAACAGACACCTCATAAATTATTTGTTTTACTGCTGGAGAGTGTTTCATGGATGTCCCTTATCACTTTGTGTGCCCTATATTTTTCATTAACAACGGTCAATGACCTCCTGGAGGTTTTGCTCGACTTGTGGTGTCCTTGACCTTCTATGCTTATTTAGCAGCTGATAAAGAATTCCAATGAACTGAATAACGTTTGGATATATCACTTTCAATTTGCTTGAATCATTCATGGACCTCTTTCATTAATAAAAAAACACGGGTGCTATTTTTTTAGGTTCGGCCATCATTCCTATCTGTTATGATGACATAAAGAATGTTCTGACATATTCGAACATTGATATTATCATTAAACTGTAGCAGCCAGTCTATCAGACCAGGCAAACACCAGCACAGTCAGACTATTTAAACTACTTTATTTGGAGATAAAATGTAAATGATGAGGAAATGTATAATGTCACTGATATTCCCTGATCACACTACGTCAGTATTCATTTTTAATGAATTGTGAGTTGAGGGCTGGTTTGAAATGTTATGGTCGTAATATCTGGTATCTATTATCTCATCATATTTTTTTTGTACCGATGTCCAAGTTTTTCCAAATTACAGCAATTAAAGAAATTGTAATATGGGATCCACACCCATTAACTTGACTCAGAGGTCACACTTTGGATCATTCATACAAGATTTAACCAGTAAATGAGAGACATTAAGAGATTCTGGTGGTATTATCGGTCTTATTCCCCAAAATGTTGAGCTTTTTCTTTACCTCATTAACTACAATATTATCATGACGATGATGATTATGGCTGAATCTATTCAAGACCAAAGAAAGACACTCTAAAGCACTGCGTGTTAGACTGTAAAGAACAGGATGTATGGCCATCATCATCAACAGTTACCTCTAATTTGATGTAAAGTATTTATATTTGATGTGCTAAATAGTGTCATCATTTACCTATGGTTAGCATTGATGACACAAACAAAGCTCTGTTGTGGTTGTTCTTTGCTCAGATATTTTTAGAAGTTGTTATAGAGGTCTGACAAATTACTAATGTATTATGTTACATTCAAAACAGTTGTGAAGTGTCTGCTTCAGCATCTCAATGCACATCTTAATAAAAGTGTATGTGTCTACTTTGGTGAAATCCACTGCGTGATGTATATGATTGACTGTACAGATCCACAGATAAAACTTCCCGAAGTACGTCACACCAGAGTCTAACGGCTAAAACATAAAGGAACCTAATGTGTCTAACGTCCAAAATCTCACTCATGTGTTACTCTGGTGTTCATGTGTGTTTGGTTTGGTGATGAATTGCCATCCTTAACAAAGTGAAAGGCCCTATCTGGAGTCTGAATAACGTGGAATAATTACCTCTTTATCAATTTCTTTGGGCTTTGTTTCATTCATTCCCTGAACTGTTGTTGTTTTCAGCTTCAAATGATTGACTGAACTGTTGCAACAATAGCTAACAACTAAACACACATTCTGAATCACGGCTGAAATGAGGGGGTGATTGTACATTTCAGTTTTCAGTAGCTTAGGATTTCAAGGATGCCGCTGTCACATAAACTAACGCTTGAAGTTAGAGTTAAAGGGTGATGTGTATAGTTGAAGTGTGGAGGGAGAACAGCCTCAAAGACGGGATTTCTTCATAAAATAATCCCTCCAAGATCTGCCAGCTATCTTTGGAAATATAAATGAATCAAAACCTAAGCTGATTTAGAGTTAAAATTCTCTTTACTGAAGCTAATGAGAATGTCTTCAATTATAACATTTATCTGAATTTCAGTTGTCACACACTTTATTCCAGACTCCAGATGTATTGTTTGGTCTAAAAAATGCAGGAAAATAGTTAATAAATGGCCGAAACAAATTATAATATGATGTAAAACAGATAAAATGTTCACATTTAAGGGGTTAAAACATTTTTCTGCCATTTTAGCATTAAAAAAAAAGGGAATGTAACGATGAATTGATTTAATTGATTAATCTGATTTGTCTGCTTATCATTGAAGGTTAATTTAAAAGTGATTGAAGAGACATTAACCACTGTCAATAAATAGCAAGCATCGAAACATTTATTAAAAGTATTTTTTTTCATCAAATTAAGTTAACACTCATTAAAAATCTGAATAAGTGTAAATATTGTGATGGTTCCTCCTTTGACAAACAGAGGTGGTAGAAGTACTGCTACAAGTAAAAGTCCGGCATTCAAAATTGTTCCAAAGTAAAAGTTTCAAAGTATAAGCATCAAAATCTACTTCAAGTACCAAAAGTAAAAGTACACATTATGCAGATTGGCCCATTCCAGAATCCTATGTATCATATGTTTTCATTATAATCATTGATGTATTAATGTTTTTTATCAAGCTTGTTATGGTGGAACTCATTTTAATTACTTTATTTACTACTGGCTATCATGTGAATTTAATCCAGGTGAAACTAAAGTCGTTGATCATGTATATATGTTTTTTTAAGATATGCAAAGTCATTAAAGGAACTACGTAAAATACAATATTTACTTCTGAAATGTAGTGGAGTAGAAACATAAAGTATCAGAAAATGGAAATACTCAAGTAAAGTACAAGTACCTCAGAATTTTAAGTACAGTACTTGAGTAAATGTTCTTCGTTACTTTACACCACTGCACACAAACACACACAGAGTTCTCCTCTGAAGCCCACTTTCTCTAGGCCCCGGACTGTCCTTGCCTCTGTAAAACCTCCTCAAGCGTGCCACGGGAAGGAGCAGCAATTAATTTGACTGACATCATTCAGAGTGATGGCTGAGATGGCGACAAGACAGTGTGTATGTTTATGTGTAGTGCAGCAGCAGCGCCAGTATCACCTGCTCCAACGCCCAACCCACTCTCCCTTCAATGTCACCCGCACTCTGTAATTAAACACAATTTGTTTTCTTTTGCTATCTTTTGGTTGCAGATGAGCTCTTGAGATTTTCACATCAATTCTGTCTTTTTAGATTGACGCATCGGAGAAGAGACGTAAGACATGGCAACTTCAGATGATGCTAATGACTGGCCCTGGGGAAATGATTTACTGAGACAGGGAGGGAGGAAGAAAGGGGCAAAGAGAGACACAGGGAGTCTTATGTAACTATCAAGCAATGGTTACTTAAAAAGGATGCTCTGTAAATATCACATAACCCACAAGTCTCACCAAAGTCAGACTGCTGTCACATCTATAATGAAGTTTCGTCTGTGGTCACATGCCGTTTTCGTATAGCCACACCTGACCACGTGGAAGTGCATCTTTAATGTCCTTAACGATTTCTTTGTCACCCTTTCTCTCTCGTCTGCGTCTTGGGGAATTAAAATGCAATTAAAGAGTTTGAAATAATCTGTATTACTCTCTATTAAATATGTATTATTCACAACTGGTGGAGCTATCATAATTGCGCTCGAGCCTAATGCATTTTTAATACTGACACGAAACCAAGATAAGCATAATTGAAAGCGAGCGTGTTGGTGACTCCATCCAAAGAGTGTCAACACAGTAACATGCTGACAGGAGTGAACGCACTTTGCATTTGAAAAATGTTGCTGTCTGTTTGTCCGTGTCTGGTCTCCTCTTGGGGTGTAAACAGACGCTCTCTATTCATTTTTAAACTAATGGAGAAATGAGACATCAACAAGCTCACATCAGGCCACGTCTTACTCCTCTCGAGGAAATGTGTAAACCGCAGAAGTCATTTCAAAAGACATTTCACCCTCGGCTTCAAAAATACACAGGAGATCGCACATATTTTGACCTTTAATGTGTGTCCTTTGTCCCCTTCATTGCTCTCCCTAGTTTACTCCTGCTCTTCATTTCTCTTTCTTATCACACCCCTCTGCTCTCTTCCTCCACCCTCGCTCTGTTTACTGTTTGTGCTGCAGGCCGCTGGCAGTGCCGTGTTGCCATTCGTCACTCCAACTGGCTCCAGCGGAGAGGACAGGACCCCTGACCCCACCACTGGGAAAGGAGCAAAGGAACGAAGGGATGGAGGGAATCACAGAGGGCGCTTAAGAGAAAGCAGAGAGTTATCATAGAGGACACCGAGCGAGGGCACAACAATATGCAAACCAGATTAAAGGGAAAACCACAAGTCTATGAAACTACTGAAGGGTTATAAAACCATCCGGTGTCTTCATAAGGTCAGTGGAGAGCACCTTCTAACTTAGGTGTAAAATCTCCCGTATAGATTAACTTATGTTGCAGGTGAACAGTTACTCATTTAAATTACTCATTCTTGTTTCATAGTGTTGAACAGTCAAAGCTTTGACTCACATTGTATTACTCCATTAATGAGAAAGTACTGTCAACATCGATCTATTTAGCTGTTTTTAGAAATAATGTGTTGAAGGCTATTAGGGATATATGAACAAACCGATTTGTAATAACATTTAGAATATTGATAAGAATGAAAATGTTGTTGTAAATGCTACTGGAAATAAAGATTCCATCCTCAGAGTATGAGAGAAAAAATCATTTGGAGAAACTTACATTTGAATGATTGCGGCCAGATTGTCACATTAATTTCATCAAATCAAATCATTGTGTGACCCTTCATGCTCTGTGTTGATGCATCTGCATCTATTTAATTCATCACCCATCTGTAAGTGACAGGAAGTGAGAGTGAGTGAGAGCAAGAAACCATTGCATCATCCTCATTAATCCACTTATCTAACTACCTTGTTCACCTCTTTCTTTATATTTACAGGTTTCTGTTCCAATGACAAATTTCAGAGTAGCAGTATTGATGCCCAAATCCTCTGAAATAAATAGAGGAAAATATAATCCCTCATAAACTGAGTTTCAATACCGTGTCATGGAGTGACCTCTGCTGGAGATGGGCCGAATATGGAGATGATTTGAACTGGGTCTTAAATTCCCAGGCTAAATTCAGCCTGATCAAATCCTCCGGAGAAATACAGACAGATTTGATGAATATGCCCCATAATAATTGCTCATATCGGCCTCATCTCTGGCCGATCACAGATTGGTATAGTGGTGGAGTAGAAAACGTCACTGAAGCATGTTAAATAAGCAAAGTCATTGAGAGCTGATCCAATTATACAATGAATAATAAACTGGGTGCAAATGAGGCTGGCTTATGAATGGCGTTTTGTCCACCAACGGGGGGATGTCCACTCCAGCCACAGTGTGCATCTTAGCAGGAGAGAGTTGCTGCTCTGAGTGGAGATCAAGGTGTTAATGATGCCAACGCTCATTCTCATGCTGGTAGGATACCCTGTGGGTTAATCATGACGACGCAAATGCTAATCAGCTAGCTTGTAGGGAAAAGCAGATGAGTCTTATCTCGGTAAGAGCACGACATCAGCACCAGGAAGAGACACAGTCGGAACAACAGAGTGATTACTGATAACTATGCAGGGAAAATAAGAGATAGTTGTCTCTTCCACCTGGGCTTAAGATAGGAGATGGCTGCCGAGTGTCTGGCCTGAGTAAACAGTGCTGCCCATGAGAGGATTGACGCTGGTGCCGGACCATGTGTGCCAATGCTAATGCGACTCACAATTGTTAGTCAATTGACTGCAGTAAAACTGTATATTGATCAATCTAATAATTCTTATTTCAGTTTCCCAAAACTAATTCCTTCGTGTGGGTTTCAACAATCTCACAATCATTTTTCCCAATGAAGGGTTTGACTAGAAAATTGTGAAAAATGTCAATCACAGTTTCAAGGTGATTTCTTCAGTGTTTTGTTTTGTAGGTCTTAAACAATATTCACTTAATAATATAATATTAGATAAGAGCAGGAAATCTCCATTTTCAGCCAACAAAGATGGTCTTTCAAGCACCTATGCTTCTATATATTTTTTTATAAGCTCTATATCCGTAAAGAGATTGCAGTGGTCCTCCTCTACATGGGTTTGATGTCTAGCTTCGAACAAGATTTTTCAAATACCAGGGGGTCAGCACATATAATTATAACTAATCAATCAATCAATAGTTAGATCAACGAATGGATGTCCACTTTTTGTTGCAGCTCATGTGATGGTTTTTAACCAAATGCTGCTTGGGAAACACTATGCATCATTAGAGATAACTTAGATAGTAATATGTCACACTTGAAAAATTTCAATTTTAGACCGGAATGCCCACATGCGTTGTTGATTCATGCAATTGAATAAACATGTGATTTAAGTGTGTGCTGCTGGTAGACATGAGCCTCCTACAATGCACTGCACAAAGGACATGGAGGAGCTAATTCAGGTCCAGCCTGTCTCTGCTTTCAATAATAAATATTAGGCCAAAGTTACCCTTTTATAAGGTTCATGCTTTGTGTGACGGGTAAAATATTTTGTAATGATAGTCAATCACTGAATAAAATGTGACTGTCAAAAGTAGAAGAACATACAGGAAAGAGTGCGGTAAACATAGAATGAGAGCCAGCGTAACCCAGAGAACATAAAAGCCAGGCAGATCTTTTTAGGCTCTGCTCTGTGAATCTCAAAAGGGGATTAGCAGAGCGGGAGGGTTGTACAGAAGACCACTCAGCGACAGACATCCCACTCAAGAGATGGCACAGATACAAGCTGCACAAACATCCCCAACAGAGAGAGAGGAAGAGGAGGAAGGATGAGAAAGGGGGGAGATAAGGACGGCGGGATGGAAAGACTGCTTGAGAGTTAGGGGAGAGAACTGTGACAAGGCGTGTGATAAGAAAACAGCATTAAAGCGATACTGGTCCACTCTATCTTGAAGGAACTAAATCTCAGAAGGACACTATTATTTGTGCTAATAGGAGCCATTAGCATTATTTGGCTGGTTATTAACATTGTTCAGAGGTTATGCGTGGGAAGGCGACAACCCTGCTGTACTCTCATGATCTCTTATGTCATGGTGGATTCCTAGAAGTCTGAGAAAAGGGTAAGAGAAGATAGGAGAGATTATGTTGCAATTCTACTCTTTCTTAGGCTTTGAGAGGAAGGTCAGTCAAGCTAGCAAAGTTGAATTGAATTTTTTACAATAATTAGGGGGCATAGAGTACCTTGTGAACGTTTGATTGCATTAACCTGTATATACCTGTAATTTAAATTGTTTTAAGAGAGAGATTGTCGTATTTGATGTACATAACTATTCGCCCCCCAAGGTCACCACTTTGTAAAGCCACCTTTTGCAGCACCTACAGCTGCAAGTCTCTAAGGGTATGTCTCGATAAGCTTGGAACATCGATCAAACTAGATTTCTTCTTCTTCTTCTCAAAACTGCTCCAGCTCCTTAAACTTGAGTTTCCCTAGTGTACAGCAATCCTTAAGTCTTACCGCATATTGTCAATTAAATTGAATTTTGGGCTTTGACTACCCCAAGTCACCTAAATGTTTCCTGTTAAAGCGCTCGAGTGCTGCTATAGCATTATGCTTTGGGTCATTGTCATGTTGGAAGGTGATCCTCTGTCACATACTCAATTCTCTGGAAGACTGAAACACATTTTCCTCAGAAATGTTCCTGTATTTGTTTTTCTTCATCATTTCTTCAATTCTGAAGAGTTCCCCTGTCCCTGCAGATGATAAACATCCCCATGACATGATGCTGCCAACAACATGCTTTTCTATGGGGATGGTGTTCTCAGGGGGGAGAGGTATTAGCATTTTCTTTAATGGTGGAGTTTAATTTGTGTCCCATCTGACTGGAGTCCCCTTTTTCCAATGGCTTTTAGACAGGTGGGTTATTCTCTCCATTTTGGAATAAAGGAGTTCATGGTGTTCTGTGGAAGAGTCAAAGTTTGGGACTATTTTGTTTGGGTTGAATTAAAATCCAAATAAATTCCTATTTAATTACTGAGAAATGATTTACTATTAGGCTGGAAACTGTAAATACAGATATATATTTTTTTCTTCATGCAAAAATACACATCCATTAAACTGATACCAAATTGTAATTTGAATTATTTAAAGGTAGAGTGGAAGTGGAAAAAATGCATGTGCAGCTTAAAACAGGTTTGATACATTTACAGAGTACCCCTGGGAGTTTAACAAACGTTACACAGCAGTTTTACAGAGTTGACTGTTTGTTAAAAGCCATAATGCTGCCATGGGTTCAGTGAAGCACCTACATTAAATCTCAAGGTTGCTCCTTTGGTCAAAGCACTTGGAGATGATGTTACTGTTCCATTTGCTGAAAAATATGAGCGTAAGGCTATTTAATATTTTAAAGTCATATCATTTGATTCAAAGCTTTTTTAAATAGATGATTCATTCTGTTGGTCTGTTTTACCAAATTGATGCATGACTGAATCAAATCACCAGTACTTATAAAGTAGTACGAAAAAGACGAGGCCAAGGAGTCTACAGAGCTTCACTCAGAAGAGAAGAACAACTCAAACATTTATTATTGCAGCCGGACTGTGGCTGTTTTTTAATTTTTATTCCATAGGAGGGAAGCAGACAGAACACACAATCTAGTCTATTTTAGGAAGGGACTTGACAAACAGAAGCACAGCAGGAGCCTCTTTTACCCTCTGGAAAGTTCAGATGGGACTGCACGAGCACGAGCACGAGCACTCAAAAACATGCTCAGGCAAACTCACACACATGCAGACAGACAGACAGACAGACAGGCAGACAGACAGACAGACAGACAGACAGACAGACAGACAGACAGACAGACAGACAGACAGACAGACAGACAGACAGACAGACAGACACACACACACACACACACACACACACACACACACACACACACACACACACACACATACAGACTCTCACACACACACACACACACACACACACACACACACACACACACACACACACACAGAGGGACACAGCTGGGAGACCGTGGAAACAAACATTTTGGATCCTTTATTTGGCTGTTGCCAGTAAACAAAAGAACGTTTTACTGCCTCTGGTTCAGCTACATAAAGTAATTGAGTGTCACAATCCAATCATGTTAAAAAAAATCTGGCCTTTACATGACAGACTGTTACCTTATTTGATTTTAATTAAAAGCTGTTGAATTACTAACAACAGACCAGGAGAGATGTGCATCCTTTATTTTCATATACAGCCATCTGTCCTCACAATGCTCCAGCTGACCAAAATGAACCTGCCGTAAGCCACTTTAGGGCTTACTGCGCATGTAACAGAGTAATATGACTCCCACAGGAAAGACCTCTTTTCCCTGCTGCTCCTCTATGCAGGGGTCAAAGGTCGGAGTCGGTTACAGAACCGCCCTGGGCTAGTAGGGCTTGTGTGTGTCTGTATGTGTGTTTGTGTCATGGACAACACGGAGAGGTGGGTGCTATGGGGCTTGAACCCATGTCTCTGTACAATAATAACAATAGCACCACCGTGATGTCATACAACACATAGCTCTACTGCATGAACAGAAGGACTGGTAAAAGGAAAGTTTATTCAGCGGAGTGTGCTTTTCAGTGGACATATCTCCCATCTACTCATCAGTGTCTGAATAAAGATAACACACTTAATGTTATGATTAAAAATAATCCAACCTCAGCTAATCTGAGGAGTATAAAGAGAACTGGATACAGTGTTGGAGGAGGGGCCCCATTCATTCCCATTAAAGATGCTAAGTGCTGCATTAAGCAAAAAAAGTGTGACTGCCTGAAAAATAAAACTAACCGGATTTACCACATCCATAGGGCAGATGGAGGAACCCTGACCCCATGCTGCTCGGGCTCATTCGCATGATGAAGCAAGGAGAAACACTGAATTTAGTGAAAAGTGAACTGAACAACTTTTAAGACCTAATGACTTATGAAAAGGCTATTTAAGAGTTTATACTGGGAAGTTGATTTATCTTAACATTGAAATATCTGATGATCTGACAGACATCTCTTTCCCACTGTGGGAAACTATTTTTTATGCATCACTTGACGGCCACTACAGAACTTGGCTTCAAGGCCCGGAGCTGTTCCTGGGGGCCAGGTTTACACCCTGTATTGTGTCCCTCGGACATTATGAATATGAACTGCCTTGATTAGCTGTGATTTAATAAACTCCTCGTCTTAAGATAGCCTACATAAACAGGTGATCTAAGTGAAAAACCGCTACAGCCATGGTGTCTGCTCTGTGAGGCCGGCATAGCAATGCTTTCCAGCTAAATGCTAACACGATCATAATGACAACACCAACATGCTGACGTAAAGCAGGTTGAATATTTAAAACGTTACTTTAGTATGCCAACATTTGCCTATTACCCCATAATGAAAAGTGTATTAAGGATGATCTGGATCTTATTATTTTTTATCCATGGACCAACAACTGCTAGCGTGGCAATTAGAAGGGGTAAAACCAACACTCCTTCAGCTGCGGACCGCTATTAAAAGAAAAAGGATTATTTTGTTCAAGTACTAGACAGGAAGTGAACTGTTAATCTGCTTTAATTTTCCCGTCTGGAAGTCTGCTCCTCTGCTTAGCCCACCTTCTGTTGATCAATATTTCGATAAGTCACCAGACAGGGGGTCCAGCCTGCTTTGATGAACTACATGCTTTACAACACCAGCTATGAGAGAATAATACCAAAGATAACATCTAGTAAATGGATGTGTGGGTGTGGGTGTGCGTGTGTGTGTGTGTGTGTGTGTGTGTGTGTGTGTGTGTGTGTGTGTGTGTGTGTGTGTGTGTGTGTGTGTGTGTGTGTGTGTGTGAGAATGGATAGACTAGGCCTAAACATTTCAGAGTCCTTTTACCAGGGTCAAATATGAAACAAATGAAGGGAAAATAACTTCATCCTAGATTAAAAGTCTTAAAAAACAGCTGCTACATCCTAGATAAAGCTGGCAGACTTATCTTAACTTCTTTTATCCGCCACAGGAAATATAAACATCTTTGTTGATAAGCTATTTAAATAACACGGATGGTAAAATATACAACTTCAGATTTCAGATGCAAATACGAGACAGGGACCCCATTTTATAAACAAAAATGGAAATATGATGACATCTAAACTGAGCCTCGGGAGAGAGTAAATGAACAGGAACGCTTTCCCATGTTTACCTGGGTGTATCTGGGTGAATATCCCATGTCGGCGATTGTGTTGGGTTAACACAAACTGTTGTATGGCTGGATCTCCTTCAGTACACTTAAGGCCATAGGGAGATTGATGACTCATAGGATCTCAGGAGAGGGAGCGGATGCGCAGATTCCCGAGGAGACACGGACAATAGTGAAGGCTACAGATGGCCCCGCTCTGAAAAGGCTGGATAACCTCCCACAGGGCAATGTATGGATGTCACTGCAAGACGCTAATGACATTGGTGTATCCAATCCGGAATAGGTACCAGGTAAGCTTGGGTTGAAACAAAAAGAGGACATCATGTACCGGATGTGCAGTACTGTAAACGTTGACTAACATGTTGACTATATGCTGTTCTCTTTGTTCAACAGAAATGCTGAACCCAGACCTGTTCATTTCAGGCTTCAAAAGAGCTTCACAGGAGCTGACTTACATCCAATAAAACCCTGAGCACACACAACACGGGCTGCTGCTGCTGCTGCTTTATAGAGGGTGAGAACAGTTTTCCTTCAACACAAAGGGAAATGAAAAGAAAATCCACAGAGGTTGAGAGTTAGAGAAAGACATAAGGGAGTTAGGGTGAAATAGGAGAGTATTTCAACATTAAGTTTGATAACACCATGAATAATATCCTGGAGTGCATTGTTCTCATTTCTGTGATGAATTCTTCCCCTTGTTGCCCTCCATGCCCCAGATCCTAAAAAAAAAAAGAAAAACCATCACCCCAGAGAAAGCTTTCTATCTAATAACTGAAAATCCAAAGCTGTGTATCAGGTGCGTATTCATAAATAGGTCATGTTGTTTGGCCAACCTGACTGAGGGAACCCTCCCTAGAAGACCAGTTGAAAGACTAAACAAAAGAAAAAAACTGCAAGAGGTGGAATTACTCTGAGGAGGAAGTCTGTCTCTCTATGTGTGTGTGTGTGTGTGTGTGTGTGTGTGTGTGTGTGTGTGTGTGTGTGTGTGTGTGTGTGTTAGAGCATGCGTGTTCACATAAAGTTCTCCCAGTGAGGAATCTGTTCAACTCTATCTAAGCCTGTCACAACTTTTTGCTGGGTGCTCCACACCATTACAATCATCACAGTAATTAACTTAGCAGCAATGTTATGAAGGTCGACTGGGTGCTTAATTATGTCATAATTGTTGATCGCTGACGCAGGTTCCCAAAAGCCGGATATTAGTCAGCATTTTTGCATGTTAGATGCCTGAAATAAACTCTTTGACCAACACAAGCTAAATAAATGATTACATTTTGTTCTACCACATAAAATACCTCCATACATTTAGTTAAACATAATGTTAAAATATTAGCTTGTATGACCACTTGCAACTACAAAAATGACTATGTGGAGTCCATTTGTTTTGCCGATGAAAGTGAAAGTGCAGTGATTTTTTTTTTTAATACAATAATCCAATGGAAAAATCCCATTGTTTTTTTGCAGAAGGAACCAGTGTGATGCTAACACCCGGGCAGGCCTTTAAAAAGACATTATCCCTGCATCACTCATATAGCCCCTCCTACTTTCTATTAAACATAATGCATAAAAGGAGTCATAAGAAAACTGAGACACAGAGGGAGAAATTTGTTCAGAGATGCAGCAGCTGTAAATCCACAGCAGAGGTGGGGGGATAAAGCGTGGATTGTTTGGGGGAAACACACCTGCTCCACAGCTTTGAAAAGAGATGAAAGCATGTCCTCTAATGACAGGACTTTGAACAAATGCTTCACCCCTGCTACCTTTAAGGTGTGTATGGTAAAAAAAAAAAATACTCTCACTGCCCCCACACCCCTCTTTTATTTGTCATATCTCACATTACTGCCTAGTTGTGGGAAGCAATCCTCAAATGTGTGTGTTTCTGCTGTGCGATGAAGCAAATACTGCATCCCAGTTCTGCTCCTGCGTGCAGTTAGATGTTGAAATGTTCCTCCAAATCTCAGTTTCCCCTAACAGGCTGGGACAGGAGGGAACAGCCAGCGAGAAACCCCACACTGGCTTCTGTTTTTTTCTTCTAACACATAAATGCTTTGTATTTGCATTTAACACATTTTTCCCACAATAACCAGATTCTTAAATTATGAGCAGTTGTGTTTAATGAAATGCAAGTGTTACAGAAGTCATTAGGCAGCTGCATATCATCGTGGATATCTGCACTTACTCACTTTAAAGAGAGCGAGAGAGAGGGCAGGAGAGCTACATTGCACTTATGTCCTCCACCAGATTCAATCCTTTTTAATTTGATGCAACACTGCTTTGCAATGATGCATGTATAAGACCTAAACGCTCCTGACCCGGCAACACTGAACACTAGAAATCCCCAATCCACATAATCGTGCCGGCACAACGGAACAATGCATAGGTGTTTCATCTTTTATTAAGCAGGGCACTTATGAAGAATTAAACTGACATTATCTAGGAGGCTTTCAGTTGCATGTACACCTCAAAATAAGATCATGTGTTGTTACCTAAAGTGTCCTGTGTCCTGATATTTTAAATGCCAAGAATAAGTTTATTAATATGAGAGTAGCCTGTAAGAAATGAGCGAGCAGCAACAGATGGGAAGCTGCTACACCTAG
This sequence comes from Eleginops maclovinus, assembly GCF_036324505.1. Lineage (NCBI taxonomy): Eukaryota > Metazoa > Chordata > Actinopteri > Perciformes > Eleginopidae > Eleginops > Eleginops maclovinus. The sequence continues at coordinate 17,903,197 of NC_086371.1, forward strand.
TGGATTTAAGGCAGAAGGGCGAGAACCTTCAGAATCAGGGCTTATGCACGGACATGCTTATTACATCTAAGTTAATGAAAAGAAAACTGTAACATTTCTAAATCAGATAGAAAAGATTAGTGACACTAAAGTGGTTTTGAAAATCTATGAAAGGAACAAATTTAAAAGGAAAAAAATGTCCCTGTCCTGAAGAGATTATAAAGCAATTTTAAAGGGAGCAATGGAGGTCAGAATTCCTTGTTCTATGCTTTAAAAACAGTCATTATACAGTTCAGCCATAGTCGGTCATACAAGACCTAATCTTACATTTATTGAAGCAGAAAAACACTGTGCAGGAAAACAAAATTAGACATGGTACTAAAAGGACTTTGAATTAGGTGGATACACACTTGATTTGTTTTATTTAGTTTGGCATAGTACCATCAGGCGATCAAAGCATTTTAGCACAGAAGGAGGAACATGATTTTGTCCTCTATATCCTACACTGGATTTAAGCAGGAGTCTCGTCTACGCCAGTATGCAGAAGAGAAGGGATGCAGGGACCAAAAACTGTGAATTTACATATAAGCATGTGAGTATAATATTAGGACTTTAAAACATATTAACTTATCTTTTAACCCTCGTTGAGCTGTTTCTCTCTTGGCTGAGGATAAACAACCATTTGCATGAAAATAAATAAGGCCGTTCTTCATCGAATGTCTGTTTTGTGAAGGTTTGGATTTCCTCTACTTGTTCATATTTATGTTTTCTACTTATTATAAGAGCCAAGGCATCACATCGAACACATCTGAAACAGCAGGCTGGGGTTATGGGGCAATCAAAGTCATTAAAGACCTCACTAACAGCTTAATGCTGACTTTCAATTCAGAATGGGGGTGGGAGCAAATGGACTGTGAAATATGTGCTGATGGTAACAAGCTTTCGCTTACAAAGTGAGAGCGCAAAAGAGACGAATAATGCCCTGTGCTGTTATCACTGAGTCTACACATATCAATTCACAGAGCATTAATCATGGAAAAGGACAATTAAACCAGGAACTGCAAAGGGAGTGCTTGGCGTAATACGTTGTAACAAAGTACGTTGAAAGTATGGTTTAAAAATACAGCTCACATCAAACTCAAAAACCTCAGCCTCCGTGGTGTCCACGAGCAAACTGAAAACACACGTTTGCAATTGAGATCATGTGAGACGTGCTATTTTGCACAAAACATTATTTTTTGCAGACGTAATTTCACATCTTTAGAAGACTTTTGGCTGGATAAATATTCATTAGATTGCAACAACTCCCCATTTAGATTGTAACAACTCCACCCAGATGAAGATCCATCTACGCAATACAGACAGTGGATCCTTTTCACTTTTTCCGTGCTTTCATCATCAGGATTTCACTTGTCACGTGAAGTTTAAAAAGGATAGCAAAGCATCACCCAGGGAACACATTGTTTAAGAAGCAATGTTTTGGTTGTTTTTTCCAAATAACTGTTATTCTATCTACAAAACAAAGGTCTTGGGAAGTGTTTTTGTTTAAATTTGGTTGAAAAACAACAGAGGGTCAAGTGTTTAATGCTGTGTTTGCTACACTATTAGGTCAGAATGATTTACCGTTTTAGCATGGGCAATTAATCAGCTTACATAGTGCTAAACAAAAATGTTTTTTAATTATAGAAATAAGTACTGACTCAACAGTCTTTAAACTAAAAAATAGTAAGTTTTCTTTAAGCAATTATAAATGAGCATAAAAAAGTGCACCTGAATAGCCATGAGCAGAGCTATTATATTTGTCCAGGATTGAACAAAGCGGGCTGTATTGATCGTTTTCACAGAACACACATTCGACATGTCACAGTAGGAAAGCGGAAGGTGTAAATTGTTAAATGGGAAATGATGGTTGATGTTCGAAGTAGCCACTACAAAAGATGAACCATAACACTAAATAGTAACAGAAAAAGCAATCTAGTAGATCCGTCAGCACTGTGAGGAGGGAAAGCCTTCAAATATCACCTCCCTATACTCTGGGACTGCACATGTTCTGGTTTTGTCCCTGTGGCATAATCCCTGGTGAAAAATGGTGGAAGAAACATAGCTTGCAAGAATAAGAGAGCATGGTACTACATGTAAAGTACAAATGAAAAGTCAGAATTATAGTGGCTACCAGACTGTAAAAACTCTAGAGCTCAAAACACAAAGAAAGTTTTTGTACCATTAGACAACTGCATTTAAGCAAGGCTTGAATTAGCTCACCAGACAAATGAGGAGATTAATAGGAGAACACAACAGAGGGTTAACTGTTTAATGTAATGTCAAACACCTACAATATGTATTTAAATATGCATCATGATATAAACGACACTAAGGGCTATTATAAATTATTATGTCATTGAAAATGCTTTGGCATATGCAAGAGTGCACTTCACAAGGTAATAACTCTCAGAATAAAGCCTCTTTCTACTCTAAGAAGTATACAATACAATATCCCTGCATATTCAACGCCAATAAAGAAAATTGGTATTTTCATTTAGGCTGGAAATACAAGAATATGGAAAACAATTCAATAAAGCTTCTATAAATTCAACCTGGTCAGGTATTGATCAGGCCATGTGTATCAAAAATCAGATACACATGGCCTGATCAATAATCCTTTCATTAGCAGTGACCCCTGCTGAATCAGCAAAGGAGGATCCTCCAGATGCTTATCTTTGTAAGAGGGCCTTTACAAGAGATTCTCGTAACTCAGGACCACAGAACATCATAAAGCTTCAGCTCCAGTTCAGGGCCTTTTAATCAAGGGTTTTATAAGGTGCATGACTTCAACAGACACTCTTTTCCTCTTGTTTTCCACAAACACATCCAGATCACCTAGTCTGTATAATGCTGCTTCCTCTCAGGAGCGGTGGTACAGGCTGTGGCCGACATGGGAGGCGTACAGATGTGCAGCAGGAAGAATGGGGCTGCTGCCGTATGAGCAGCCCAGTCCGTAGAGAACTGCTGATCCAGCCTGCAGGTTAATACTGAGGGGGAAACCTAAAGATGGGAGGCCTGGGGGGAACAACGTTTTCGGCCCAATGCCAGCCGCTATTTTGAGTTTCTCCACCTCTGCCTCCTGAATCCTTTTAGCTTTAGCTCGTCGGTTTTGGAACCAGATCTTGACCTGGGTCTCGGACAGTGAAAGAGAGGAGGAGAACTCGGCCCGCTCTGTGATGGAGAGGTACTGCTTCTGACGAAACCTTCTCTCCAGGGCCAGGAGCTGCACAGTGGTGAAGGGAGTGCGAGGCTTGCGGTTGGTTTTGTGCTTCCTCAAGGAGCAAACTGCTGGACTGAGCTGCCCTACAGGACATAAAAATATTATCTTCTTTGCAATTTGAAAGGGACTTTTGTCAGTTTTTCGATCAAATCAGATTGTTTTAAATTCCCAAGAGCAGCTGTAAACATACGAACCAAAATTGAGGAAACATATTTAATATTTAAGAATTAACCTATCATTATTGTTTATGGTTCTGCCTTTCATACGTGAATTCCTATATACAAAAAAACTGAACCTTTAATTTTAAAAAAAATATGTATTACAACTATCTCACCTTAAATCTATCCCTTATAAATCATAAACTTTTATTATCTAAAAACATGACACAAAAAGAAGATTGACTTCTACTTTGGATGATTTTAGGCACTTTAATATGTGAATGATTATATAACCCATTATAACCAGTAGCCATTATTGCGCGTATTAATACATCTTTCCAGTCATCGCCGTGCATCACTTACGCTGAGGTGTTGAGATCTTAATGGGGCTGGATATCCAGGAACCACAGTTCCACTTTCCCGATGGCTCTGATTTAATGGATACCAAACGTTGAGGAAACTCCTCCGGCCTGAGCGAGGGATTTCCATGTTTCCTGTCCGTCGCATGCAGCCGCCTCGTGTCGGACATGAGCGCGTCCACGCTGAAGGGCAGGCGAGACACCTGCTCCGTGCGCTTCTTCCTCTCCTCGTCTGTAGAAAACCGGTCCCTGCAGTCTCCAGGGGAAGGCATGCCTTTCTTTTCAGGGCCGGGATCGATATCTAATTCCAATCCAGCCAACACATAACTTTCAGTCACGTAGTGCAAACATGCAGGCTCCACGCGAAGAAAAAACGAGTTTAAGGAGTAAGTTGACAAAGTTGTGGCGGAAAAAAAACTTTGGGAGGTTCTCGGGAATTTCAGTCATGTTCAGGATTTGGGGAAGGCTTGTGATTGGACGGTATCCCTGCGGGGCCACACCCCTTAACTATACAGCAGGTTAGCTTCACAAAAGCCTCATTAAGGAGTAATTACGCAGGGAGGTGATTGTCTTAATCATAATTACCGACAGTAAGAGACGGTATTCAATTCACTCTGCACACTGAATATGCTAAACCGACTTTGAAAGTACACAGGAAATGAATCCTGATTGATATCCTGAATTTTAAATTAAAGGGACATTTGGATAAGACAGAGGCCTGGTGTTTTGTGGCAATAGAAAACGTACTATATAAGTAAATCAATCCAGATGGCCCGGCTGTCTCTCGTTGCGTCAGCAGTGCGAGGAAGAAAAGCATCAGTGTGACATCTGAAGAGCTGCAATTCCACTTAACAAAAGCTGACAGCTCCTAATTCAAGCCCTAACTCGTAGGACCTGACACAACAATTGCGTTGGTAATCAATAAGAATCAAGGAGCTTTAAAAAGTCAAATCTCACTAAACACACACTTAAATGTGGGAGTCAGTTTGGAGATGGGTTATGGTTTTGGGCAGGCTTTGAAATGACTGTCATTACATTGTTATTATTAACACCTTGTAATTAGGTCTGTGGAATCCGGTTCTTTTAAGCAGGATTTAAAGATAATGATGGAAAATTGCTACTTTCCTGAGGTGTGTGGCGCCCGCTGCGATTAGTCCTAGTCTCTGTTCTGTTGGAGGAGACAGAGGCGTTTCATGCCCATTTGAAGCTCATACCTGTAGGGCTCCTGAGCATTAGGAAACATCATGAGAAGTGCAACCTCGCCTCTATCCACTCACTGACGGGATAAGACGACGCAGCGTTTTGAAAAGCAGCCAAAATGTGCATGGATGTCAAACCAAACCTGCACGTTAGAAGATTTAATTTAATTCTGAGATTCATTGTTCATTCAGCCAGGGAAAGACTTGCACTGCTGCTGATGCAAGTTTAATGTGTTCATTGCATGTCCTATAGTCTGCTCCCAGTTGCTATTTTTACCCTCATGTCTGTCTCCTAGTCTACCATGCAAGTCTATCCTATATACAGAAGCCCACACATATGAAGGCCACCTGTGCAGCGACTGCAGTGTGCTGTCCAGAGCTCTGTGATCTGTGTGCTGTGTGTAATCTGTAATCAACCGGATTACAGCGGCATCAGGGGCTTGGCTCCCCAGAGCCTCAACATTAGTCTCCACATGAAGCGAAGTGCACACACAGCATGAGCTCACGCCACTGTAAACACATGCAAATCAATTAGGGCGTTATTGGTCCTTTGAGTGTGCTTCCTATAAGAAAACTTTTCCATTTGATAATCTTCTTCTGTATAACATTTTTATAAAGCAGTAGTTAACAAAACAGCTTTGACTCCGTATTCTGAAATACTGCATAATGCATTTTAACGCTATATTGTAGGATAAGGGAAAAACTGCAACAGAAACAAAAATAATTGAATCTTTTTTTTATTTGACCCCAGTTTCATAGGTTAGTTCAGTAAAGCGGGAGGTAGAGTAAAAAAAAAAAACGCTATGTTGATCTATAGTATGCACACAAATAAGTAACCACAATTTGCACTAGCGGCATGTTGATCCAGTTTCTAGTAGAGCTGCAGGTTAAAATGGACACGTTAACAGAAGCAGTAATATCAGTAGGTCTTGGATGTAGTTCAAGTTGTATCTGTAGTAGCAGCAGAAACAATATAAGCAGCAGTGATGGAAGAAATCAGATATTTTACTTATATTAAGTAAAAGTAATAATACCTCACAGTTATTATATTGCAAAAAGGAAAACATTACATGTCATGTCATTTATCGGTCGCTCTTACCCTAGGTGTCTTGCATGTACCTCAGTGTCATAGACCTATGGGAGCAATTTCAAATAAAGAATCTTGCCCAATGATATCTAAACTTGTGAACTGCAGGGTCTGGGGATCAAACAACCAACTCTTCAATTGTTAGACCCCCAGTTACCCCCCTGAGCTACAGCTACATAAAATGGCTACAATAGAAGATTACTGAAATTGCTAGTTCAACACATTTTAGCAGATAAACAGAAGTACCCTTTTTTAATATAATTTGAGGGTGATTGAGCATAAAATGCCCCTTTAATCTTTCACCAGCGTAATCTGTCTTTGCAGTCTTTTCTCTTTGGTAATCAGACCATCCAATCAAGGGTTAGATAGACAGAGTTTCTGTATGTGGCCGAGCAGCATCAGACCAGAGAGCGAACGTCCTCTGCTCACATTGATCGTCCCTAACACCATTACCACAGCTCAATCTTCTGCCTCGCTTTACCTGCATTACACATAAGCAAATGGCTCACAAGTGTACAGTTTGCAACCGTAAAATCTTTATTTTTCATCAACACAAGTGCATTTTAGGAGGATCTACATATACTTAAGATGCTAAATCAGGAGAAAAGTTAATTAACCCTTAGACGCATAAGTGGGTCAAAAATGACCCGGTGAGGTTGTTTACTTGAAATATCTTCGTAATGAAAAATTGTTATCATTTCATATTCCAGGTATTCCTCAAAAAACACGTTTTTGATATCATGCCATTTAAATTTTTAACTTACCTTTTATACATTTGAAGAAATTTGAGTTTTTGTATTACTACCCCAAGCTTCCATAAGTGGGTCAAAAATGACCCGCATGCATTTTCTATGGAATCATATCAGAAGTGTCACCCCTCAGGAAGATTATTTTACACAGCAAGATCTGATAAGTGGAAGTATTCTATCCTCAGAAAATATTGTGTGTGTGTCATTCATGACTGTTGTGTGAAAGAGTATGTTATTATCAACAAATGTGCCTACTTTATAGCTAGCTAACTAAGATAGCTAACATTACTATATTGAAGGTGTCATGGCTGCTAGGTACATAGCTGAAATGGTCCTACAGATGCTGGATGATGGAGAGGCAGTTACGAGGTTGGACTCAGAATCTGAAATCTCAGATGATGAGGACCCAGACTATTGTCCAGGTGGCAGTGTCAGTCGTCCACCTGGAAATCCAACTCTACAAACTGAGTCCTCTGAAGAAGAAAAGTGAAGTCCAAATCACGTCCAACAGAATGAGTCGTAAGGGCTCTCTCCCACCCAGGGCAGAACACAGAGCCACAATATCCTCAGAAGTCGGTCAGGGCCTGCATAACCACTGTTTCACCAAAAGATGCATGGGAGCTCTTTATCACTGATAATATCATACAAGAGGTGATGAAGTGCACAAACATGGAGGGACAGAGAGTAGCAACAGCTAGAGGAAAAGAGTGGAAAAATGTCAACAAAGATGAATTCATGGCCTTCATTGGATTGACCTTGCTTGCAGAAAGTGAGAAGAACTGGCATGTATCAGTCCGTGAGCTGTTTGGGAGTCCTTTACATAATCCCATGTATAAGGCCACTATGGCTGTAGGAAGATTTGAAGATATTCACCGTGTCTTGCGCTTCGATGACAAGAGGACCAGAGCCGTCCGGCTGGAAACAGACCATATGGCAGCCTTCCGCTATGAATGGGACCTGTTCCTGACCAACTGCAGACAGCGATTCATCCCCAGTAATTGTGTTACTGTGGACGAACAGCTTGTGCCATTCAGGGGGAGGTGCAAGTCTTTATAGTACATGCCAAGCAAGCCCACCAAGTACGGCCTAAAGATCTTCTGGGTTTGTGATGCACGCATCCCTATGCAATAGATGGTATAGTTTACACAGGGAGACAACCAGGGGAATAAGTTCAGAAGAATCCGAGGGAAACCTTGTCCAGCAGTTGTGTAGTAGATTTAGAAACACAGGTCACAACATCACCACGGATAACTTTTTCACCAGTGTGCCTCTTGCCAGCATCTCCTGGAGAAGGATCTCACTATTGTGGGGACTCTACGTCAGAACAAGCCAGACATCCCTCCTCTGATGAAGCCTTCCAAGTCCAGGGAGGTTCACAGCACAGAGTTTGGATTCAACAGCAGCCTTACCATGGTCAGCTATGTCAGAAAGACAGGAATGGCTGTTGTGCTCCTGAGCACGATGCACCACGACAAAGTAGTGGATATAGCAGAAAGAAAAAACCAGAAGTGATCACATTTTACAACAAGACGAAAGGAGGTGTAGACATCACTGACCAGGTGGTTGGCACCTACACCTGCAAGCGCCAAACACAGAGGTGGTCCATGGTGCTGTGGTACAACATACTTGATATCGCCACCCTGAATGCCTACACCTTTTTCACGGCTCAGCACCCAGAATTCAAGAGCGGAATCACCTATGCACGACGGCTCTTCCTCAATGAGCTGTCAAAGAAGCTTGCCACACCACACATGAGGAGTCGACTGGAAGGCTGCCCCCAACTGCAAACCCTGATTATTGAAGCAATGGAAAGGTGTGGGGTGACAAAAGCCACAACCCAGCCACAGGAAAGAAGCAGACAGGGCCAACCAAACAGAAAGAGGTGTCAGATCTGCCCAAGTAACAAAGATCGCAAAATCAACAATAGGTGTGGAAAATGCAATGTAGCCTACCAGTGTGCAATGATCACAGCCAGAAACACATAGTTTGTCTCAACTGCATACAGTGAGGAGACAAGAAGGCAAAACAGGATGTTCACATTTTTCTATTGCTGGGTCATTTTCTTCTTTTTCAATTATCAATATGTTCAAAACGTTTTTTCAAAATGTTAAAAAGGGAAAAACTAAAGAAATTTCAAACATGAAATCATTCTTGTGTGGTCCTAGATAGAATACAAAATATTACACAAGTGATTATTCTTAACCAAAATGGCATAAAAACACATTGATTCTAATATGGGTCATTTTTGACCAACTTATGGAAGAGTGTAGGGTCCAATCACTTGTGCATCTAAGGGTTAAGATAATTAGAAATGGTGATTCCTGTGCTCAAGACAAAAAATGAGCGCGTTATATATGAAATAAAATGTTTCACACAATTTTAAAAAGTGAGGATTGGGTCTATTTTTGCCACTGCAGTGTTTCGAGAACATGCTTCATCTCCAGAGAGCGACACACAGCATGCAGCCCACACACTTTCTTATTGCAGCCATCCCAGGACAATCTAGACTGAAACATCACTTCATTGGAGACAGTGAAAATAAACGACTCATACAAATAGAAAAGCACAACCACGGACAACTTCAACATAACTTCATGTTTAATGTCGTTTTAAGTATAGGTGAGTAAGGATTACAGCTAAAAGTAAAACGAGCTCTTAAGATGTTTTCTTAAATCTAAAGACAGGAGGTTATTTGGAGTGCACTTTGGCCAGATGAGGCCTGTGTTATGAAGCTGACTCCCAGAAGTGTTTATTTACTGAAGCACGATGGTTACAGTGTACTTTCTTAAAACTGCACTGTTGTTCTGCATATGAATATATAGAACTGTGCCTCGCCACTTTGCAAAGCATTTCAACAGTAAAAAGCACGGAGAACAGTCGTGGCGCCTGACGCTGATTTGAATTGATGTTTAAGTCACAAAAGTCTGATGGAGCTGCAGGGCTTTGGCTCTATTGCAATTAAACAGGGCTGACAGTATACACAGGTGACATACAAAATATATATCATTTCCAGTTTTTAAGTATCACATGGCTGCGGAACTCATATATGATCAATGCAGAAGAGATTCGGTCTTACATTTATTTGAATGCAACTTGGACCAACAGTTTCAATCTAAGGGCCCCGGGATGCTGAAGGTGGCAGCTGTGTTTTCTCATTATTGCCTCTTCAGGACCCTCAGTCAGTGCAATCATTACTTCATGGTTCGTTGATGGATCTCACAGTCCTTCATTGTGGTTCCACATTATTGTTGTTGTTGTCTGGAGCAAGTCACATTATAATCATAGAAGACCCAAACAAATTAAAGAAATGATTTGAATGTAGAAAGGCCTTTAGCTATGGTAAATCCCCATCTCACTGCAACAAATGACAGATAAGCACATTCACATGTGGTATTTTTACGAGTCTGACGCCATGTGAAAACGTTGACCTACATTTGCTGTAAAAAGTAAACCACAAAAAGATACGATCTCACAAATGTATTACTCAGAACTTCTTCTTGAAAATGAGCGGGGGCTTCAGTAAGTCACACTTACGCATCTTCACAGAAACCATTTGGCGAATACTGTTCATAAGATTAATTTCACAAATGACACATTACAAACACAACCACATGAGTAAGCATGCTGCTGTGTGGTTATTAAGCCTCGGCGCTGCATATTAGAAGCAATGACGAATATACTTAATATATCTCTTTCTCTTCCATATACAAATATATTTAGCTAGAAGTACAGATGGTGTACAGTATGTGCTATACTGCTGGAATATCCAACTGTACATTAATGAACATTATTAACCATACAAGGAATAAGTGTGCCAAACATGGAGAGAGAACGTTTGTCAAGAGAATCAGTGCAATGCTAACTTGATGAAAACAAGCATTCATTTTTATATATCCTATTTTCTTTCGCAGATTTTCTCCAAATTCCGTTCAAATTTGAAAAAAATAAAAAAAACGAGATGCAAACTTTCTTTTTTCGGAATGTATTTGACATTAAAAAAAACTCTTCCCTCCCTTCTCCTTCTTTTGGAGATAAAATGCGTAAAAGACTTTACTTTTGCATTATTGTTCATATTTTGTACTGCTACTTTTTAACATGTTGGGAATCAAATTGAATCAAAATCAAGATAACACTTTACTTATTATGATTCCATTAGCACCAGCATGGGCATAGGCTATTCTTAAATTATACTGAACTTAAAATGAACTCTTCACACACATGCACACTCACCTTAAGCTGTCCTGTAGCCAGAGTAGATAAAGTAAGGAGTCCTTTTAATGGTGTTGAAAACAAAAGGATTCAGTTGACATAACATGTTAACTTTACATTCATAGTGAAGATACATGTAAGTACATTTAACATTCACCAGTGTTGAGGACAGCCTGACTGGTTAATGCGTCTTCTGTTTCTCTGCAGATACGAGCAGAACTAAAGACTCACATTATTTAGTCAAACACTTCACAGCAGTCTGCTCTTGGCTTGAAAAGGGATAATGCCTGTTGACTCAATTAAGGCTGATGAAACTCTGGAACAGCACTTGTTTTACTGCAGAGTGTAACAACCTGAGCTTTTTCTGGAAGGGAAAATAATCAAATTCTCTTCAGGAGTTGGTATCTACATAAAACAGACAGGGCACCATAATCACATTGTGATTTAACCAAGTCTGGTGGTGATAATGTGTCCTTTAATTTCTTTAGGGATGAGAGCGAGGGAAGTGTCACACTTTTTAAAGGTTCTTATTGCTTTTCCTAACTTGTTGGAGCCTAACAGCTCTGGGGATTTTGTGGACAGATTGGATTGCAGAACAACTTTCCCTTTGAAGCAACTCTCATCAATATGTTTTCTGCCAGGCTTTTGTGGATGCCATGTTCAGTCTGTCAGCCACTTCACTACTTTGATCCAGATTACAACATTCCAAATACTATTGGATGGATCGCCATAACATTTGATACAAACATTGCCGCCAGCTCGGGAGGAATTGTAATATCTTTGGTGATCCCTTGTCCCTTTTTTTAGTGCTGCCATCATGTCAACATGTTCCAGTTTATTGGTTAATGAGCAAATATCTGAAAACTCAGTGAAATTCTGTATCATTCGCAATTCATGTTTAGTGCCAATTAGCAAATGTTAGCACACTGCAGTTAGATAGTCTACACATGGTTGGCATGTTGCATGGCTTACCATTGGCACTGTGAATATGTTAGCAAGTACAACCGCAAAGAGCGGCTTGCATGGCTGTGGAACTTGGATATGGCAACACATAACTAAATGTAATGTAGAAGGGGAATACCCCTAGTGACAAACCCACGGGACAAAATTCATATTTCACACTGCCTCGCACATTTCTTTGGCCTTTTAGCACCAATTCGCTATTTTTAGTAGCTTTATAGGTCACACAATGTCTGAGTTGTGTAAATAGCTTGTCTTACTTTACATTGACAACCATTAAACTGTGTCAAAGGTAAATACAGGTATAGGTCCAGTCCATTTCTGTCCATTTGAGGTTGTAGGCAGCACAACTACCTATACATCGAGGTTGAAGTACTACAGTGAAGGTTTGACCAAGGTAGTGTAGTGTGATAGCTGGGCTGCTAGTTGATGCATATACCAGCCTGTGCAGTGTAACAACACAGCTCACAAATCTGCTGACATTACCAACTCCCATTTCTCACATAGAGCCATTTCAGTCAGGATGTGGTACATGAGGTGTTGAAACAGAATTAATTACCCATCATTCTCAGAAGCAGAAGCATCACCACACTGCTATCTAGGATGTCAGCATTTGAATAAACCCAATGCGCTACAACCTCAAAAGCTGCTTGGAATCCAAATGGAGGCTCTGCCGTTTAAAGGTGCAAAAAACAGAAAGTGACATTGCCATTACATGAATTCACATACTTAACACACAACATGCTCATTGCTTTTTTATTACAATAGTGTTTCCTGGTGTCTTTTACTGGTCCCCTGTCCACCACATTATTTTAAAAGCAGGTCTTGTACAATAAAAGCAACTCTATTTCAAACTGCAGAACATCCAGCCTCTGTCCATGTAAACAATCCCGGTCAACTCATTACACAAAGTGGTCTGGAGGTACAGCTGCCACAGTCTGCCAGTCACCGTGCAGATGGCAGCTCTGATAAAAGGCCTGTCTAACTGCTAATCACTACAGCAATGTATCCTCAATGCTGTAGAAACCGTCCCAATCAACCGCTCGTTGACTGATTCAAAACCACAGCCATCTCCATTTCTTGCAGGGTACAGCAGCCTGTGGTCTTCAGGATTTGAGTTAAAGCACCTTTCATCTCAGGCAACAAAGCAATGTCTTAAATGCAGTAATTGTGCTTTTATGAATATGATCAACAATTTAGGGATTCAAGCAATTATATAATAAGCCCATAAACATTTAAAAGCTACAGTGAAATTATTCACAGCTGTTGTAAACATCGATCCTTCACTAAAGCCTTCAATGGGAGCTCTGATAAGGCGGCCACGTTGTGTTCAGAGCAGAAAATGGTAAAACAACTGGCCTCTAAGCACAGAGGCGATGAGGCTTATCAATCAAAGCATTGAGAAACTGCAGAACAATTTAAAGCAAATTGTCCATGGTTTGACAGCAATTATTTTACTGTTAAAATAACCACAGCCATATGCTGCAGTCTGATTTTGTGATGTAAATTCTGGTAAAAGGAGTAAAGATAACACGTTGCAAAGAGTTGCCCGAATAACCTATGATTTCAATCCTCTTTCAGAATCATCACTTAATGATGCAGCTTTTGTAGCCAGACATGCAGCCAAATGAGGTCAGCTTTTAGAACAATCTACAAGCAAATAATCATAATCTTAGGAACATATATTTGAACTTGTATAACAAAAACACAAGCCACTTTAAATAAAACCGTAGGGTAGGTTCTTTTTTTAACTGAATGCAAATATAATACTAACACCTTTCATTAGTCAGGATGTTGCCACCGCCCACAAGTACAGAGATGTATTAGTTTCCTAGTATGACTATGAAATTGACCTGTGAAAACTCCATAGGTGCGAGTCTACAAAAGTAAATGAGTCTACCACAGCAGACTTTGATCTCGTAGGAGGTGGTGCCCTCTGGTGGATAATTAAGAGACTAAACAAGTGAAAATATATTTCCTGCAACATGCTGTGCTATGGGTTGCTGGACTCAATACCTTAAATAATAATGCATCACCAGTTTATGACATTTTAAAGAAAGTGTGTAGTGTTAGTATACTGTTGGTGTGTACATAAGTAATGAAATGAGCAGCTGCTACCTTCCAAATAATGGGTAAATGTTGGCTGTGGCAGGTACATTGTTGAGGTCACCTGCCAGCATGGTAGATAGGAGTTAGTTAAATAAAAAATATTACTCAAAAAAGCAAATCCCTAACTTAAAATGAGGGATTATGGCCATATGATATATATTATATATTACTACTGTCTAGTATCACTGACAGATAAAAAGATTCAATGGCTGGGAAAAAATGTACTACAAATGCCACTGTATGACAAAATGATGTAGAACAAAAAAAGGAAAGATTTTTGTTATTGTTTATAAACTAAATGTATTGCCAAAGGTTTGAAAAAGTTTGACCATAGTAAATGATGATTTTGAAAGGCAAAACCTCAGAAAAAGATTATTTCGTATAAAAACATGTTTTAAATTTCAGAAATGAAAACCCCTATCTTTTTCAATAAATGTAGACTTTCGGATGAGGCAACCGTCTAGAATTACTGAAAATGTTGGAAGTCCTACGCAGCCCAAAAAGGAATCTTATTCTACAGATACGTATATAGTGATAACTGTAGCAGTGTAGCCTAATCTTCCTTTGCAACCGAAGGAAAAAAAGACATGTAAGAAAAATAAAGACTTGCTGCATTTAAATGTTGTTTTAGAACTTGGTTCAACCCTAAAATAGGATATGCTATACTGTCCTGAAACACTCTCACCTTCCACTGAAAGCTCAAAGCAGTCACTGTACCGGTTTGCATTCACATGTATGTAACTCATGTTCAACGGCTCTTACCTTGCCTACATAATAGAACTGTCAAATACCAGACTAAATTGAATACAAATGTATGCACACAGACTTAAATATAAAACAAGCTCTTTATTGGAACAGTTTGTACAAAGACTGTTCTCTTTGGCAAAAACATTCTTATGCAGATTGCTTTATGGTCTGGAGAACACAAATATAGACACCCCTAAAACTTGTGTCTTATTGTTTTAACTTTGGTTTTCAGCATTCCATGCCTAAGGAAGTAAACGTTTCCATTAGTAAGAACTGTGATGAGGAATGCTAAAGTGAAAGTGTTTTAGTTGAAATAAGGAAAGTGACCTGCTACGGTTGTGGACATGCAGCCTCAGTTGGTCTGTCTGACAGCAGCCAGTCTCCGTCTGATGAACTGGTTCTCCTCCAGCATCTTGGAGATGGTCCTAAGAACTGCAAGCTTGGCCTATCCAGGACAGGGGGACACATTCCCAAGGAAAAAAGATCTTGGTACTTGGTTCACGGGAACAGAGGATACAATGCAAGTGTCTCTATGGTGGATGAGGATTTATTACCAAGACTTTTCAACGCAAACTACTTGACATATATCATACTGAGAAAGGAAGAAGAAAAGCACAGGAGTCTCACTAAGTCTTAGCAGCCAGCCATTATTATTTTTCCTATTCATACCTGTGGCCTTCCTAATCTGAAATGTCTTCTATGAAGGCAAGGCAAAGCAAGTTTATTTATATAGCACCTTTCAACACAAGGCAATTCAAAGTGCTTTACAAACATGAAAGACATTAAGAGCGTTAAAAAATAGTGCAGCATAAACACATTATAAAAGGCATTTAAAAACAGTCATTTAAGAGCAAAGATAATGAAATAAACACCACAGGTATCAAATACATGAATAAAAGTCACAGTGCAATGTTAGATCAGAACAGTTCAATTAAAAGCAGCGGCAAAAAAATGTTTTCAGCCTGGATTTAAAAGTAGCAAGAGTAGCAGCGGCCCTGCAGGGTTCTGGGAGTTTGTTCCAGATATTTGGAGTATAATAACTGAACGCTGCTTCTCTTTGTTTAGATCTAAGTCTGGGGACAGAAAGTTGACCCGTTCCAAAAGACCTGAGAGTTCTGGATGGTTCATAATGTAAAAGGAGATCAGTAGGGCTGAACGATTTTGGAAAATAATCTAATTGCGATTTTTTTCCTCAATATTGCAATTGCGATTTAATATGCGATTATTTTTTCAAGCTCCTCTTCTCATGTATTTTTCAACAAACACAAGCAATAAATCAATCGTGATTACAATCGTGAACATCGTGAGGTAGCAACAGTAGCGAGGCACGTTCTGCACAATACCTGACGTTGCGCAGCATCTTCCTTTTTAAAGCCAAAATAATTCCACACAACTGACGTGCCGCCCCTCTTTGGTACCAAACTTCAAGCCGTGCACTCTTCTGACGAGCCTGAGGCCATTGTGCAACAGGTTCAAGCGCAGCGTTGACTTCTTTCCCTGCCTGCTCGGCTCCGCTCAGCTCGCAAGTCACGTGACCAGATCACTTGACCAGTCAAATCGCAGCCTTTGCGGTTGGAAAATCTCGTTTTGTCATATCGCGATATTATCGCAAATGCAATTAATCGTTCAGCCCTAGAGATCAGAAATGTATTTTGGGCCTAAGCCATCCAATGCTTTATAAACCAGCAGCAGAACTTTGAAATCAATTCTCTGACAGAGGAAGCCAGTGTAAAGACTTCAGAACTGGAGTGATGTGATCCACTCTCTCAGTGTAAAGACTTCAGAACTGGAGTGATGTGATCCACTCTCTCAGTGTAAAGACTTCAGAACTGGAGTGATGTCATCCACTCTCTCAGTGTAAAGACTTCAGTGATGTGATCCACTCAGTGTAAAGACTTCACTGATGTGATCCACTCTCTTACTGTTAGTGATGACTCGAGCCGCAGCGTTCTGAATCAGCTGCAGCTTTCTAATGGATTTCTTAGTGAGACCTGTAAAGACACCGCTACAGTGGTCCAGTCTACTGAAGATAAAAGCATGGACAAGTTTTCCTAGATCCCGCTGTGACATTAGTCCTTTAATCCGTTCTTCAGGTGATAGTAAGCGGACTTACTGATTGTTTTAATGTGACTGTTGAAATTCAGGTCAGATTCCATGACTACACCTAGGTTTCTGGCATTTGCTGTTGTTTTGAACATTGCTGACTGAAGTCCAGCGCTGACTTTTTGTCGTTCCTCCTTTGTTCCAAAAACAATTACCTCGGTTTTGTCTTTGTTTAATTGGAGAAAGTTCTGACTCATCCAGTCATTGATTTGTTCATGCACTTGCTCAGTTTTTTAAGTGGAGCATAGTCTCCTGGTGAAATGGTAATGTAGATTTGTGTATCATCTGCATAGCTATGATAACTCGTGTTGTTGCTTTTCATTATCTGAGCCAGTGGTAGCATGTAGATGTTAAAGAGAATAGGCCCCAAAATGGAACCTTGAGGAACCCCACGTCGTATTTGTCAGCTCTGATGTGTAACTGCCTATAGAAACAAAGTGTTTCCTGTCCTTTAAGTAGGATTCAAACCAATTTAGATCTGTTGCCAAAACTCTCAACCAATTTTCTAGTCGGTCTAGTAATATGTTGTGGTCAACAGTGTCAAATGCAGCGCTGAGATCTAATAATACTAACACCGAGATTTTGCCACTGTCTGAGCCTAAGTGGATGTCATTGAAGACCTTAACAAGAGCAGTCTCAGTGCTGTGGTGCGGTCGAAAGCCTGACTGGAACACATCAAAATAGTTATTCGCATCCAACAATTTACTCAGTTGTTTAAAAACTAATTTTTCAATGATTTTACCTCGAAGGTTTGATATGGGCCTGTAATTATGCATTGCTGAAGCGTCCAGATTATTCTTTTTTAAGAGCGGTTTAATTACTGCAGTTTTCCGGGCCTTTGGAAATACACCTGAGTGAAGAGACCTGTTTACTATATGAAGTAACTTTGAGGAGATGCTATGAGAAACATTTTTGAAAAAGCTTGTAGGTATAATATCAAGGCAGCAGGAGGACTTCAGATGTCCCCTAGGTCTTTATCATTAATCTGATGGAATTGTGTCATGGTGTTTGAATTGATTTTAAGTGGACACAAGGACAACACATTTGCTGTACCTGATACAGAAACACCGACTGCTTGTCTGATTTTCTGAATTTTGTCAGTGAAGAAGGAAGCAAATTCATTGCAGGCCCTGGTGGATTGAAATTCAGAGGCTACTGACACTGGGGGGTTTGTTAGTCTCTCAACGGTAGCAAACAAGGCACATGAGTTGTGCTATCTATCGGGCCTTTTTTAATTCCAAATTATAAAAGCCAAGTCTTCCTTTATAGATTTCAAAGTGAACCTGGAGATTTGTTTTTCTCCACCTGCGTTCAGCTTTTCTAGACTCTCTTTTTTCTGTTCTCACGCTCATGGCCTTTCTCCATGGAGATATTTTCTTGCCACATACCTCCTTTACCTTAGTGGGAGCAATGGCATCTATGACATTTTTAACTTTTGAATTAAAAAGATCGACTAGCTCATTTACTGAGATCTTAGCAAGGGCTAGTGTGGGAGAAAACATCTGAACACTAGCCCTTGCTAAGATGAAAAAGGAGTAGGATTTATTATGAGACTCACTTTGACTTGTATTAAAGTACCAGTATTGAAATTCAAAACTGAATCATCTACAATGTGTTATCTTAACAAACATTTTCAAATATATAAATATCCCACGTGTGTGTGCCAGTTTTTAAAGACAATGATTAGGCTCTAGATAGTTTACATCTGGTGATTAAAAATGAATTAATTGCGGCATAAAAGATTAATGTTTAACTCGAAGATGACGCAATACACAGCCGAGCTAAAGATAAACAGTAAGGGCCCGAAATAATGTGCACGTTTATCTTTATGAGTAGGACACACCTCCTAACCTTTTGATGTTCGTTATCAATACCCTTATCTACAATTTTAGTTCAGTTGAACCAAAATTGCATATGAGTTCATCACAATATAACTACAAAAGGTTTTTAGTGTATTTCTTTCTTTTTTCTAAAGTGTCTTATCCCATGCATATTATTTTTTAAGATCCTACCTTTTTCGTCTCGTTTAATTCGGTGCTGGCGGGTCTTTCGGAGAACATGAAAACATCTCTAACAACCTGGTCAGAATCAGTTCCAGCTCCTGAAAAAGAATGTAAATGTTAAAATGAGGCTTCTGCTGACTGCCCACAATATGCACTACTATCTCTTAGCTTATTGAGGCTTACCTTTGACAACTAATATAAAGAAGGTCTGTGTTTGATATTTTTGTCAAGCTATACGCACACTTTTATGTGAGAGTTTGACCTTTAGAAGGCCATCCATTTCGTGATAGTAAGAATAACAGCCCTGCTTCCCTGTGGTTTAGGTGAAACAGATATTAACTCTCAGGCTTCACACAATAACTGATGAAAACAATTGAATCCAGTCCTGTGCAGCCAGGCAGAAAGGGCAATCTTCTGACAAAATATAAACCAAATCTTATAATATATAATTCTTTAAAAAGTAGTTTAGTAGGAAACTGTATAGGATTGCGATGGTCCTTTTTCAGCTTGTGACATTTAACAATTCTGACCCAAACATTACAGGTCACAGCCTTTGTGTAAACATTACACATGAACAGTCTAACAGGAAGTGTTACTTCTCCTTTGTTTTACCTGGCTGATTCAGTGGCCAACAGTGTGGGCAGATTTTTTTTTTAAATCAAACTATTCTTTCCTTTTTAACAATACAGTTTTTGATTTTATTTTTGCAGGTACAATGCCCATAGATTACCAGAGGTGGAAGAAGTACTCCGATTTTGTAAAAGTATAAATCCCAAAGGGTAGGAATACTCTGCTACAAGTAAAATACCTGTTTAACTGGAACTCATTTTAGTTACTATATTTACTGCTGGGTAAAATGTGAAAAATAATCCAGGTGTGACTAAAGTCTTATTTAAGTGTTGATCATATGTTTTATCATCAATCCATATCTGCAAAGTAACTAAAGGTACTACATACACGTAGTGTAGTAAAAGTACAATTTAACCTCTGAATTTGAGTGGAGTAGTAGTAAAGAATAGCATAAAATGAATATGCTCAAGTACACTGTAAGAAATAATCAATATTATGTGTAACTACAATACTGTCTTTTATTAAATACTCCTTTTAAAACTTATGAGGAGCTTCACTTCGTTTTCTTTTAAATCGACTCCTGGACTTCGAATAAAAGAACATTTCTTACAACAGGTAACTCTGAATTGTACTTGAGTTAACGTACTAAGTTACTTTAAACCACTGATAACCTCTAAGATTTGTTAGGACTTTACAGTGTATTGTGCTTCGTGGTAAATAAATATCTAGCTAGCTAGCGCTACTGCTAACCTAGCTTGCTTACTTGAGCTAACCATGTTTAAGCTAACATTGGGATGAACATTACCTCCTCCGCTCACGGTGCTCTTGGTTTTATTTGTGGCGTCCTCATCCATCTTTTGGTTTTGTTCTCCTTGGTCGTCGTGTCAGACAAAGCGTTGTTGTTGACTATTGGCAATTTAACTTTTAAAAACAGCATAGTTTTTTCACCGCTGACGTTGCCCCTCTTTTTCCCGCGCTTGTTCCGAGAGGGCCAATCTGTCCGGACCGGGGTCTGCTCTATTTGCGTCTCATGTTTTTGGCTGGAGCCCAGCTGTGAGCCAAACCGGGACACATGTTTTCCACTCTAAACTCTACATTACTTTTAGCCTGATGAAAGAAACACTAAAGGCATTAGCTTGACCAACTGTCAGGTTGTCTTTCTCTGCTAGTCGCGCTGTCAGTCAGCAGCTGACAGACAGTATCCGGGTACTAAAGCCACATTTCTGAGACCCAAATTGCTGCTCATGTAAATTGTACCCATCAGTGGTACAATGTACAGTAACTAAGTACATTTACTATACCATTTTTAACACTGTACTTAAGTAAAACATTAAGGTTCACATTATGCTACTTACACTTTTACTCCACTACATTTTTGTAGAGTATCTCATATTAAACCAACTCTTTACCAAATGCAACATTGAAGTGATCAATGGGTCATAGTGCATAATGACAACTGTTACTGTTCTGAATTCCTCAAGTTAGAAATGTTTATATATTCATGCCTTTATTATGAAGTGGGCGTTTTATTTTGAAGACGGTTTATGCAGTTCCTCTTCCTTTCCTCACGTTCACCCCTCGACATGTTTACAACGGTGCGGCAGTCACTGATGATGTGTTTATACTGATGTGAAATGAATGTGTACATGTTACTTACCTTTCTGATAGTGTTGTCTTGCTCCTGGTGTATATTTGCACTCTTTAAAATGTCCGTTTCTGCTCGTTAGCATAATCGCGATTTAGCATTGTTTAGCTAACTGAGATTGTATTATTGTTAGCCTTCAGTTTACTTTCGGTTTACGTGTGTATGCTACATGATTGAGGGTTAAAGAAGTACTAATGAAAAAGGCCATCCGACACCACCAACTCAACTGCTCCACTTGTCAGCGCTGGAGAGCGCAGCCAAAGGTGCCGCAGATGGCAGATCTGCCCCTGCAACGCCTCAGACTTCTCTGTCCATCCTTCTATTCAACTAGTGTTGATTGTTTCGGCCCTTACCTGGTGAAGATAGGTAGGAGGACGGAGAAGCGCTGGGGTGTGATCTTCAAGTGCCTCACGACCCGAGCGGTGCACATAGAGCTTCTGAACTCTATGGATGTGGATGCTTTCCTCCTTGCTCTTCGTCGTTTCATTGCCAGGCGGGGTCGACCAAAGGAAGTGCTATCAAACTGTGGTACCAACTTCCGCGGTGCTGAGAGAGAACTCAGGGAGGCTTTCGCAGCCATGGAACCACAACTGAAAGATCAACTGACAGAATACCAGATTGACTTCCAAGTTCAATCCACCGAACGCTCCCCACTTCGGTGGAGCATGGGAGAGAGAGGTACGTTCTATCAAATCTGGCCTCCAAGTCGCAGTGGGCAGCCAATCCGTTTCAGAAGATGTTCTGTACACAGCTTTGGTGGAAGTAGAGGGGATCTTAAATTCAAAGCCACTGGGATACGTGTCAGCTGATTTAGCCGACCTGGACCCCATCACTCCAAACATCCTCCTGATGGGGCGGCAGGATGCGGCTCTGACTCAGGTGGTCTACACTCCAGCAGGTATGGGGCGGCGTAGATGGCGACACTGTCAGACACTAGTGGATCAGTTTTGGCTTCAGTTCACAAGGAACTACCTGCCGAATCTCCAGACGCGGCAAAAGTGGCAAAGGTCATCAGAGAACATCACTCTGGACTCTGTCGTGCTAATCATAGACCCATCACTTCCGAGAGCTCAATGGCCCATCGGGAGAGTCGTCAAGGCCGTCGCTAGCCCGGATGGATGTATCAGAACGGCAGAGGTCAAAGTCTACACACATTACCGGTTCACCCAATATGCACACTACGCACCTTGCGTAGGGCCCCGCAAACTCATAGAGGCCCCGTGGGAAGAAAAAAACAAAACAAACGTGACGACGTGACCGTCCTTCGCGCTGCTCGCGCACGTCAGATTGCCAGTGATGCATGTGCATCAACGGCATCAGCAAGATGAAGCGGAGTTATCCCTCGGGGAGTGAAAAGAGAAAAAAGAAAGTGCATGAAGATGAACAGCAGCAACAGCAGTCAGGTAACTCTCCTCTCCGGGTGGGAGAGTGGGAGGGACGGGGCTAGTCCGTCTTTGACCTACATAACAGGGCGGTGAGCCCTGGGTGAACCCCAGACGGTCTCCGTGTGCGTCTTGCTAGCTTCTGTAATTTAAGTGTTATATCAATCGCTCTGAGTGTAGTTAAAACTGCACTTATACAAAATGGAAAGTAATGGATAAATATTTACTAAGATTGAATTTTGTTTGCTTGGATAGCCCACAGGCAAATATAGATGCAGATATATGAGTGAATAAATAAAACTCGTGAAATATTATGACAATGGTGATAAATAGGCTAAATAATAATCTAAATCACCTACATTTTAAGTATATGAAGGTAAAACAAGTGCAGTCAATTTGATGGAGCTGAATTAATGATAGCCTGATCTTTATTTTACAGGTGCTATGCTTAAGTTCCTAACAAGCAGCACCGAGTCCAGTCAGTCAGCGAGTGGAGGGACAGACCCAGATAAGACAGGCACAGATGAGCCACCTTCAACCAGCAGCAGCACAGGTCCAGTACAGCCACCGTTAAGTACGTGTGTACAGCAAGCATCAGAAGCTAGCTCAGACCCTAAAGCAACGGTCTCTGCTCCACCAAATGATCCAGCAGACTGGCCCCCAGTCTTAACGGACTGTATGCGGACTGAGTTAGTGCGCGGGGGTCCATTCAAGCCAGGAGTGGATTTTTCTTACCCCAAAGACAAGTCCAGAAGAGGGTTCCATTCAGGATTATTACAGAGACGGACCAGGAGCTGGCTTTCATACTCAGTGAAAAACAACGCTGTGTATTGTTTTTGCTGTAAACTCTTTTCCACAAAAAAACACAAAATAATAGGAGAAGGTGTTAATGACTGGTCAAATATCAACGCCATTCTGAAGCAGCATGAGGGTAGTCCTGAACACACAAGCAATATGATTAAGTGGAGAGAACTTGATCTGCGCTTAAGTCGTGGAAAAACACTTGACCACATAGAAATGACAGCTTTGGAGGCTGAAAGAAAGAGATGGCGAGATCCTTACACGCCTCATAAGTATCACACAGTCTCTAGCTGAAAGAAACCTAGCATTCAGAGGTTCATCAGATAAGCTCTTCCAACCAGATAATGGAAACTTTCTAAAAGAGGTTGAATTATTAGCTAAATTTGACCCTGTTTTGGAAAATCATGTCAGCAGAATTAAAGACGGAGAGACACATGCTCATTGCCTTAGTAAGGACATACAGAATGAGCTGATACAGCTTGTGAGTGACAGGATTCTCACAACTATTGTGACTCAAGTGAGAGACTCAAAATACTTCTCCATTATCTTAGACTGTACACCTGACATTAGTCACCAGGAGCAGATGTCCATTATCCTCAGAAGTGTGACTTTAAAGGGACAGCCAGAGATAAAGGAGCACTTCCTCGGCTTTGTGAATATTGAGGCTACAACTGGCTTAAGTCTGTCTACAGTCATCTTGGACAAGCTGACTGATCTGAAAATTCCATTTGACAATTGCAGAGGGCCAGCCTATGACAATGGGGCCAATATGAAAGGTAAACACCAAGGAGTACAAGCCAGACTGTTGAGAATGAATCCCAGAGCTGTGTTTGTTCCATGTGGTGCACACACATTAAACCTCGTCATTGCAGATGCTGCCAAATCCTCCAAAGATGCTGTTGTTTTTTTTTGGCTATGTACAAAAGCTGTTCACCTTTTTTTCTGCTGGCACACAAAGGTGGAATATCTTGAAACAACATGTGAACATAACAGTGAAGTCATGGACTGACACAAGATGGGAGAGCAGGCTTCAAACTGTCCATGCAGTCAGGTATCAGGCCTCTGAGATTCGAGAAGCCTTACTGGAAGCCAGACAGAAGATTAATGATCCTGTGGCGAAAGTGGAGGTACAGTCACTTGCAGAGGAAGTTGGTTCTTACCGCTTCTTGATTTGCTGTGTAGTGTGGTGTGAGATACTGTCAAGAACAAATACAGTGAACAAGCTCCTCCAATCTGCTTCAATGCAGCTTGACATAGCTGTGCAGTTCATCTCAAATGCAAAAGCCTCTCTCACTCAATACCGGGACACTGGATTCTCAGATGCCCAGACAACAGCCAGAAGCATTTGTGAGGAAATGAATGTAAAGCTGTTTTGAAGGACAAGAGGCTGAGAACCAGCAAAAAGCATTTTAGCTATGAAGCACCTGATGAGCCAGTGGCTGATGCACTGCGGAATCTTGAGGTCAACTTCTTCAACATTGTGGTTGACTCCACAATAGGATCCATTGATGAACGATTTGAAACTATGAACCAGGTGAAGACTAAATATGGAGTAGTGCTGAACTTCAGCACTGCATGTCAGATGTCCAGTGACTCCTAAAAGGCTCAGTGTATGGAACTTGAGAAAACTCTGACCTTCAACCAAGACTGTGACATCAGTGGAGTTGATCTGGCAAACAAAATCAAGAATTTACCTGACCTACCATCAGCTAATATGACGGCCTTTGAGCTGCTTTCTTTCCTTTGTGAGAAAGATCTGGAGGAACTCTATCCTAACCTTTGGATAGCGCTGAGAATTGCTGTCACTCTGCCTGTGACAGTTGCCTCAGCTGAGAGGAGCTTCAGCAAGTTAAAAATGATCAAAAACTATCTGAGATCTTCCATGTCCCAGGAACGTCTGAGTGGTTTGGCCATCATGAGCATCAACCATGATGTGGGGAAGCAAATATCATATGATTATTGATGATTTTGCATCTAGAAAGTGCAGAAAGGGACACTTTTAATGGTGAGTAATTTGTTACACATTTAGTTTGATTTGATTTGGTCTGTATTTATTTTGAGTTAGACTAACAGGTGGCGACACTCAGTGTTGTGCGTGAACGAGTTCAAAAGAACGCCTTCATTGAACACGCTCATTTTTTCGTGAACGTTGAACTGAACGCAACACATTTTTCAATAAAGAACTTGAACGTGAATTAGTTCACATTATGTGTCATGAACGGCAGACATCACTGTAAATGAACGTTGGCATTTGTTTTCCATTGAAAACTGAGTGACATCTGTTTTCTCTTTTGAAACGCAACGAGAGAGAAAGTTCCTCCCTCCTGTAGGTGCCGCTTAAATCATGTATCAACGCAGAAATAGTTTTGGCACTGTATGCGCAATGCATTGCGGGCAACGTAGTGTCCGGCTGAGAATAGTTGAGTTGAATAGCTGAAACGTACTGGCTTCCGCACGACGTTACCCATGATGAATTGCAGCAGAGCGGCTTAGGCATAGCAACGCCGAGAGCGCGGAGGGCTGGAGGCTCGAGAGAGAGAGAGAGAGAGAGAGAGAGAGAGAGAGAGAGAGAGAGAGAGAGAGAGAGAGAGAGAGAGAGATACAGAGACCAATGACGAGAGTGAGAGAAAGCGCTGCGATTTAAAAAAAAAAAAAAAAAACAAGATGGCTAGTGGAAGTGATGGCACGGAGACGGACTCCGATTCTCCTCACGAACATTTAAAACAATTTTACACTCTTGCAAACCAAGACCCCGACGGCAAAAATCTTTCCTTCCTGTGTAAGATGTGTCCACCTGCGCAGCAAAAACAAGTTAGGACATCGACAACGTCCTTCTCGAATTTGAAACGGCACATTGAATTAAAACATCCATCCAGTGTGAATGCAATTCAAGAGTTTTGCTCATTTCATACACACACATAGGTATATATAATATCATATATATCAAATAATATATTCATATTTCATATTATATATTCTTTATTTAATTGAATGCTAGTAGATTTCATTGCACTAAGTATAGAACTGGTCTATCTTGTCTGTATTGCTACAAGTTTCAGCACCTGTTAAGAAACCCACAATAGCAGTGTTATGAGCAAATGTCTACAATGAACAGTTTCAAAGAACGTATAGTGATTTCTAGCTCGTAGTGTGAAAAAAAGTATTAATTTGAATATTTCACGAAAAAAGTGAAATGAACTGAACTTTGAACTAGTTCAGAATTCAAATTGTGAACTTTGAACGTGAACTGTTCACTTTGAGCATGTATGAACTGAACTTGAACTAGTTCAGAAAAGCTGTGAACTGGCACAACACTGGCGACACTAGTGCAATATGTTTAAAGGGGGGATGAGTGGAAGCGCTGGGTGTCAGGTGCGACTGTTCAGTTAAGAGGGCCCCTCAGCAGAATTTTGCCTAGGGCCCCATGGAGGTCTGAACCGGCTCTGTCTACATGAGATCAGTTGCTCGACTTATCGAACTTCCTGTACTTCAGGATGACACCAAAGACACTTGGAGAATCCCTGGTCTTACACATTTACGAGCAAATGTGGGGGTGGCTGTTCTGAATTCCTCAAGTTAGAAATGTTTATATATTCATGGCATTATTTTGAAGTGGGCGTTTTATTTTTCACGTTCACCATTCGACATGTTTACAACGGTGCGGCAGTCACTGACGAGATGTTTATACTGATGTGAAATGAATGTGTACGTTACTTACCTTTCTGATAGTGTTGTCTTGCTCCTGGTGTATATTTGCACTCTTTAAAATGTCCGTTTCTGCTCGTTAGCATAATTGCGATTTAGCATTGTTTAGCTAACTGACATCGTATTATTGTTAGCCTTCAGTTTACTTTCGGTTTACAAGTGTATGTTACATGATTGAGGGTTAGAGAAGCACTAATGAATACTACATGATTGATACTGATATAAATGTATTTCTGTTTACTGTTTATTTACTGTATTAAATTGACAGCAATACACAATGATAAATCAGTCCTTTATTTCTTACTATATACTTTCAGAAACTGCTCTGTACCCAGAACGCATCGCTGTATCCATACAGTTCTACAGTAAACATTATAAACTCAACTGATGTCTCGCGTGCTTCCTGACCGAAGCCCTGCAGTGGTCAATTAGGCCAAACAATCAGCAGCAGAGGTCACATTCCTCAACAGTTACTTTTGATACTTAAACTAAATTTGATGATAATACTTTTTAAATTTCACTTAACAATTTTGAACGCAAAACTTTTACTAAGTATTTGTATACTGTAGAAATGCCACCTTTACTTAAGTATATAATCTGAATACTTCAGCCACCCCTAGTACCCATAAACTGATATGGAAGGTCAAGGTACTTTAACAACCTGAAAAATAAAATCAGCTTTCCAAATAACCAATAGTTAAGGAAGAACTCACATAGGCTAACTTTTAGGAAAATATCGTAGCAGTCCTTAATTACTAATCATGTATTACAGAAAAACTAGCCTACAGAAAAATGTTACTATTATAGTTATGATGCATTCACATGCCAGCAGCATTTTACTTTTTAAGTTGGAAAGTGTGCCACTAATTTCTTACCTTTTTATATGCAACTGTAGTGCATCACATTTCATAATCAAGTTATGCGTCTTAATAGGTAATGGTAATGTGACGTCATCACTGGCAAGTCATCTTTGGATGATACCAGCGAACGCACCCTACTCACCTGTATACAGAGCAAA
This sequence comes from Eleginops maclovinus, assembly GCF_036324505.1. Lineage (NCBI taxonomy): Eukaryota > Metazoa > Chordata > Actinopteri > Perciformes > Eleginopidae > Eleginops > Eleginops maclovinus. Next base: position 17,931,242 of record NC_086371.1, read on the forward strand.
GTAGCGTTACTTTTCACTTTAAAACATTATAAACACGGTCGGTAGGCACTGTTATGTTGCTAACTATAACAGCCACGCCATGATCAGAGAACAACAACAAAAAACTAACAAAGGACCCATAGTGATCATCAGCAAGAGACGCTGAATGTTTACTAAGAGTGATGAGAATTGCTAAAATACAGTTACACATACACCTCACGGGGGATCCGATTTGAAACCTCAAATGCGACGGTTAACATAAATATACTAGTCATTTATTTATGCATGATAAGCAGACGCTGTGCCTTCTTTATTAATTTTGGATGAAATACAGTTGACCTAGATGACCGCTGATTGCTGATACATGTTAACAACTGCTATCGTTGCTATAGACTCTGTCCGCTATCATCTAAGATGGCTGCTCAAGAATGCACTGAGATTCCCATTTCCTCAACAAGATCTAACAAATCTTGATTATAATACCTTTAATTAAAAAAATAAAATGTTATGCATTTGAGCTATTGTAAAGTTGAACTATGTTTATCTGAATAAGGGTTATAAGATCTCACAACCTTTTGGCGGGTATGTGTATACTTCTATTCTAGGTAAAATACTGTGTTTTATTAGACTGGAAAATGTTTGGTGCGACAAAAGACTGAGGGCTTGGGTAAGCCAAGTGTTCACAATGGCCTAAAATACCCCTCAGCCTATAAATACGGCTAACCTAATTGAACACAACCCACCAGATGTGCCCAAAAATTGCTGTCACACAACAACGGCATCAGGTGTTTGTATAAAACATCCCCCGCAAAAATCAACTTAAAAGAGCCTTTCTGAAAATACGGAAAAGAAGAGTACTTTGTCTCTGGTGAATCAATTCTAGGCATGTAATTCTTCCTCACAGCTGTTTTATTCGTTCAACAACTCACATTACAAATACTTCAAATGTATGCATACAGTTACAAACAGTTGGCAGCAAATGAATATATGACATTAGATTTTTGTTTTACTTCAATACTACAAACCAACTATAAAACTGACGTCTGTATTGTAGCGTAAATTAATCAGGAAGAAAATATAAAAATTGGAACTTACGTATAAATGTGAAATGACTTAATAAAAATCAAAATGATATCAGGTAAAAAAAAGTTAATAAATATAACCTTCCCAGCATACAATTAAAAACTATTGAAATTTTGCAATCAAGTAATACTAACAGACATAATCAATATTCTTTTCATCTGAAAATGTGGAGCACAATACAGCAATTAGAAAAACTAGACACATCAACAAGTTTAACACATCACCCCAAAAATATAACAAAAATCTGATCAAAATGATAGTTATACATTTCAATTTAAAATATAGCAAATGCTAAATACATTATCGACCTAGTATATACAATGTTTTCAATCACAGTAGCATGGTAGTAGCAAAATAAGTAAATAAGCACAAAACTAATGTTTAAAAATAAATTCAGGTATAAATTAGTTTGTTTTTTTTTCGCAGACATCAGCATGAACAATAGGAAACAAATAATGTGTAAATGACTGCATGATTTATATGGATTAAATGACTTACACTGTGGAGACTTGTTTCTGGAAAGAATAAGTATTGCACATAATGGCTCAAAGTTAACTTGCAACATTAAATCACATTCAGGTTATGTCCGAAGCATGCCACATCACAAAGGGGGTCAAGTGATCAAGTCTCCATACCTATGTCCTACTGAGTGTCCTCTACATTACAAAACGCATCCAAAGTGTTGTCACTGTGTAGATTGCATAAACATCATGTCTGTGTAAGGAAGGCAGACTCCATCATGTAAAGAGAGGCTACAAGAGAGGTGATCTCAAAGAGATAAGGAAAAAGAAAAAGTTAAAAAGGAGATCTAGTGCATTACATTAGGTCCTGCATTAACACTAGCCATGTTATTTCTGTATTACATTATGCATGCCAAGAATAAGTAGAACTTACAGGCAGTCCCAGAAAGAGGATCTAAATATTCAAACAGATGATATCCACTCCGGTGATGGAAGGGAAGATTTCACATTGACCAAAGCCAAAACATTTACCCTATTTATAATCTTATTGAATACACCTAGGAGAGAAATATCAGAATATATTTTCAAGACTATCAAAATCAGTTTAGAAAGGTCTTGTCATGCCTTAGGATCCTGTAATTATGTTTATAAGGACAGAGGAGAATCCATATACGACTGGCTACAGATAGCCTTTTTTCTTTTATCTACAGAATCACACCGATGCACCAGACAATTTTCAGAATTACCAGCACTTAAATATATAAAAGCTAATTGAAAATTATATTAATATCATTCATTTTCTTTTTTAAATTAAGTTTACCATAAATGCAGATCTCTTAGTAACAAAGGTACAAAATTATTTTTCACCAAGTGAAAAAAATGAGGTATTGCAAAAGGAGTTCTCCCATCTGTGAAAAATGTGCCTAAAATGACTATTGAAAAAAATATTTAGAAAAGTAGTGCATAATAAATGTATATATGTTCATGACAAAATAATCAGCTATAAAACACTGTACAAAAATCAGCAGGCCATGTATAAAATAATATCTTTATCTCTGTGACAGCAAATTCTAGCTACTACCATATCCAACCACAACACTTGTGATAGAAGCTCCAGTCATGGTAGAGCGTGCAGTGGTACACCATGAGGACAGCTCAGGGAGACTGGACTGTGCATTCCCATTAGTTTGTACTACATTAGCATGTTAGCTTCCAGTGCTAATATCCCTGACAATATAAAGTGAGCAAATACTACTGCCAATACCTGAGCCCTGAGGGCTGTGTCTTTATTAGCCGACACCCACAAACCGAAACTCCAGACAACTCCAGCCTTTCCTCCGCCGAGTGACAAGAGGACACAACATTATCCTGAAAAACCCTCAGATCAACATCTGCTTTTGATGATGCGTTTTAGGCCAATCTTTGGTTTGCCCTTTCTGGTTACAAAGTGTCGACTTTCAAACCTAAACCTAAAAACTCATGCCAGCAATCGAAACACGTGTGCCAGACTGAGGGGAGATTTTGTATTGTGACGTGGCCAGATGCTATACACTGAGCTTCTTGGAAAACTCAATCGTACGACCGTGTTAAACGGCTTTCCTCCTCTCTTCAACCCAACCATTTGCACTCAACCTTTGGTAAATGGAACTGTTGTTCTCTAATCCTGCAAGCAAAAAGTAAGAAAATGCACCCTTCTTAAACTCAACTTCCATAGTTAGTATACTGATTTAGGTATGATGAACCTCACTAAAATTGATGTTACTCTTGACAACAAATGTAAGCAGCTTTGCCAGCTAACACGAAAAGAAAGTACAGTCAAGTCAGAAAACATCTAAATCCAAATCTAATGCATCCATATGCTCATGCACACTGAAAGTCAAAACATAAATGGGATTTCACTCTCTTCTTAGCAGTTACTTCTTTTAGAAGGCCCAATTAAAATAAAATAAAAAATAAATTATGTTGTTTTTTTTTAACTTAAAAGAAAAGTGCATTCATTTTTCATATCGTAGCCCGTACCCCTTCCCTTACTACCCCTTTCTCTCAATCCCTCCCCGATCCTGCATCGTCTCCCTCCCTTGCCCTCTCGCCTCAGTTCCAGCGGAAGGAGATGTGTCGCGGTCGATCGCCTCCCTCCTTAACCAGCGGCTTGTGGAACTCGCGGCCGGCCCGGGAATGGATGGCTGCCCAGCAGTACTCACAGTAGTATTGCAGACAGGTCACGTTGGCGCAGAAGAAAGGAGCAAACTTCCCCCCGCAGCGGGTGCCCTGGCACTCATCACACAGCTGGTCGTCCAGGACATATGGCTTCACTTCCACCTGAGAAACGTAGAGGAAATGGAGGACAGAAAAGCTGTGTTAAAATGGAGGTTGGGAAAAGTCTGAATGCATGCACAGCAGCATGTCAGATAGGGTTGGATAAATATTTAATGAACATCCACATTTTTACAGACCTGAATAGGAGATGGACTCACCCGTTTATCAATCTCCCCGTGCTGCAGTTGAACAAATCGGGCACTAATGGCTGCAATGTAGCTTTGCTGATTGGAGAAGGCTACTCGGCCCGCCCCTTTTGGATACTTAAGTTCAGGGTCTGTGTCTATCCCAGCGTAACACACTCCCCCATACAGACGGTCCATGATCATGGCCAGCTCCACTGGAAGAGCAATACAAAATGCATGTTAATGGGATCCGAACAACTGCAAAAATGCACAACATTTAGGGGTCACAGCACAACCTTACCTGCACGTAGGGGACGGGGGACACCTCCTACAAAGATAGTTTTTCTTGGGTCCAATGGCTGAGAGCCGTCCATCACAAAGTCACTGTCGTTCAGGTTCCAAGGCCGGATCTGGACCTGCAAAAATCAAGATGGAAGAAAGAAAACATCTTCCTCAGTCGGGCTTTACTGATGCATTTTGGATTGTAGAAAAGGAAAGAGGGTTGCTGCTCATGCAATATAGATAAAAACACTCCTTTGGTTTTATTTGACTGCTTTTGCAGGATGTTGTTGTTGGCGGGGATACTTCTGATTCTGATTAAAATAAGCTTCTAGAATGATGATAAAATACATCAAAAAATGCATAAATGCACCAACTTGTGAGGTCACTATTTTTTGCTTCTCCTCTCTTTGTGTGCTGTTAGCTGAATACGGAAACATCTACATAAAAAAAAAAAAAACCTATCCAAACAAACTTTACAGTTCAAATGCTCACGATTAGTTGATCATTCACATGTGTACCAATCTATTTTTCAATCATATTTTGCATTAGAAATAATCAGCGCCTTTAACCGATGGATTACCACAGCGAAGTCCTAGAGCAAACTAAATAATGAGATCCTTTCTCTGATACAATGACCAGCCACACCATACTACTCCATGTCTTCCATTTGCGATTCTGCCTTTTAAACACGTGTTAGTTTCGTACTTGCTGAGCAGGAAAGATAACCAGCAGAAAATTAAACAGTGTAACCCGACTCACAGGCTTGTCTTTGATGGTGGGGCTGGAGACACACAGGTAGAGCTTGCCATCCTCCTGAATGCAGGCATCAATCAGGGCCTGCACAGAGCTCTCGTCTTGAAACAGCAGGAATGCATATCCTGGAAAGGTTGGACAAACAGAACAATGAGTTTGCATAACGAGCAAATATTCATCATCACAGTGCTGTTGAGTCAACACGCTGGCAGAAATCTAATGTTCAACTAGTTTGAGTTTGACTCACCTTTTGGTGGAAAATAGGACTTGCTCTCTGCCTTGTGAGGCCAGTCAACAAACAAGTGACCAAATCGCCGGAAACTGGCAGTAATTTCATCTGAAAAAGGACACGCAAAACAATTAGTAATAGTAATTGGAGCTACCTTCAAGATTATGGGTAGGCAGATCAATACCAATATATTTAGATACCAGGGATCTAAATTTATTTTTTAGATTGTGGTGTTGACGATCATAACCAGAAAAAGGGTTACATTTGTATTTCACCAAAGAGTGCACACAATGTACTAAATAAAAACAACAAATGCATTTAACCTAGATTATCCAACATATAATTAAACTGCTCTCCCTTACATAAAAGCACATGAGCCCCTTTAATATTAGAAAGTAGTGCCATCAGTAATTCTGCCCTGTGTTACTTGGTTTAAGATTGAAAGATCATAACCAAATTATGTTTTGAGTTTCATATAAAGTAAAGCTGCATCGACGAGTTGAATTAACAATATTGCTGATATGACCACATTTCCGTCACTCTACAACTAATTCTTGGGAGTGATTTAGGGTTGTTACAGCTTTTGATTTATAACAGCATAGAATAGAACCATCCTCTGTAGCCAGTTACATGTCTTTACCTTCATCTATGTCTGGGGGGAGCCCTCCAACAAACACTTTGCGAGAATATCGCTCTACGCGTTCACCATTGAGGTGGGGGAAACAGTGGGCTGAACCCAGGCCAGCCAGCCCCTGGTCCCCAGACTCGTCTTCTCCAAAAGAGCGCTCATCTTCCATAGGGAACAGAGACGAGTGACCTAGAGGAGATAACAATCTGGATTATACATATTGTTTTACCCCCAGCTAGGTTATACAACAAATCATACTTATTAAAATGATATTAATATTACTATAGAAGGGAATTTGATGTAAATAAATTATGTCAGAAATGCATACAGAAGCAGCCGTGATTGCTAGATTTGATGATGCAGACAACACTACTAGGTCTTAGCAGGCAACATTGGAAGGCTTTCACACCCCGGAGAAAAAGAGACTTAAACCTGACAATATTTAAGGCAGAATCACTGACACTGAACAGCCAAGCAGACAAACAGAAAGACAGAACCACAAGGTCATCATCAGGGGTCATTACTGCTTTCTAAATTTAAAATGAATGAAGGAATCAAGACATATTCACAGGTTTTACCTCGTCTTCTGCCATAACTTCTTGCTGCATGTAAAACAACACAAAACACTCTTGAAAAGGCTTTTTTTGAAAAAGGCACAAAATAAGAAACAGCAAGTAAAACACTGCCAGAGCTTGAAATGAATTTGTAGGATCACCATTTCAATCGGAGAGCGTATTTTAAAGCAACAGAAACTGAATATCCATCAGTTTAAATATGCTTTTCATCACATGTATGCATTTAAAACTTTAGGAGAGTATATTTCCACTGAAATGGGTATCAATAAATATTTCTGTATGAAATAGACACAGCAAGGCTTGTAATCATACACCACATTCATTTAATGCCTAATTAATCGGTAATGCAATTAATTGTTTCACATGCTGAACTTACAGTAATTCCACATATGACTGGAGAAACTAAATAAAAATAAGGTTCTTATTATGAATCCGAAAACGGATGCCTGGATTTCCAATATAAACACAACATACAGCATCTGTGTCTGACAGCATACTTGAAATGAAATGAATTTGCTCCCTGCCGTCTCTGAACCTCCCTGACAGCAGTATTATTTTCCTACTCCAAGAAGCCGGTCTGGTCTGGTTTCCTTTTAGTCAGCCATTTTGGTCGTGTGTCACTGTAACTACCACAGCAGTTCAGAGACGTATAAAACAAGTAACATGACATTTTATGATTTTACCACTCGTTTTATCTCTCGGTGTGGTCATGTGATATCAAGAGGTTTCAATTTTGTTTTCTATTTTATGAGCTTATTGAGTTCTTATCAACATTTAAATGATAGTAAAATTGAAATCTATGATCTTGCTCCCTCAACTTTTTTTTTCGTTCATTTGGCAGACATTAGTTCCAAGCCCTGACTTCTGCTTCAGCGCTGCATATTTGTGTGCATGTCATTTACATACCATTCATAGGTAGAGGCCCGTCTCCTCCCTGGTGAGAGAAGTTGTAACGTCCTACATGACAGAAACAGGAGAGGCCTCAGAACACCATTTCATGACATTTAACTCCTTCACCTTTCACATAATGTTCTTTTTATCCTAAATGTACTATTTTCTGTGTAAAGACCATGATGGGGGAATTATGAACATTTCAGTAGACAAATCCAAAAGTGCCTGAAATGTAGTTTAGCTTATTCTTACATTTAAACAAAAGTGCATGTTTGCAAAACACATTCTAGAAAATATAATATTTATTATAAAAATAAATGTGTAGCTGGTAAGTACAAGAATCTGTTGGCATAAATAAGTATCAAATGGCTGTGGTTTATAAGATTGACTGGAACAAAAATGATCCAAATTGTGTTCTTAATGGGAGTAAGTGAAGATGAAGGGACTGCAAAATTGCTGAAGGCCATTATTATCATGAGTTACTGAGGATAAATCAGATATGTACTGTAATAAAAGACTATAACACATTTTAATTACGACATGTGTAGAACTCTTGTATTTTGCTTGCAGGATTAGAGAACAAATTGCTGTATTTATAGAGAGCTTTTGCTGAACAAAAGTAGCCTTTCCTCACTTTCGGTAGTGTGGGAACCAACCTTTCAAGGAATCCTGCTCAGCCCTCATAATGTCAATCAGAGAGTTCTCCAGAGAGTGCATACTGAAACCATCAAAGGACCGTGTTCGCTCCTGCTGAAAGAGAGGAAGACAACAATTAGCCTCCTCATTTCCCACATCACCATCTGAAGCTGCAAGAGCGCTGACATAGTTTGCCATGATGCTAAAAGCTAATAAAAAGCTGCAGAGAATATCCCCGTAGAGACTTCATCGGATAGCACTGTAAACAGAAAATGGAGCCCAGTATGCAACAGAAAATCACCTGCATATCTCTGCAATATGATAAGATCTTTTCCCTGTATCCAATACCATAAGATGCAAGAAGAGTTTTCACTTAAGGGGCTAAAAAAAAAATCATCCTTCCACTTGGCTGATTTCAGAGCAATACCAATTCTGATTGAATAGCTAAAGGTTAAATGATATATTAGCATTTGAATCAATTCCAACAACACTGAAAAGATTTTATGAGTTATACAAAACACAAGTGAGGGGTTTCAGTGTATCTAAATGGGTTGAGAGCATGCAAAGCTGCAGCCGAGCACAAGACTTCTCAAATCAGGACAAGAGGAAGGCCATGTGATGAGGGCAGATGATAACACTGCTCTCCTTCAACGCAATGATCTAGATAAGAGCTCACATAAGCACACACAATACGTTTCAATTCATCTGTTTAGTTGGCTTAACTGTCACGCATCCCGCTTTGGTCAATGGCTTATTTGTTGTATTTGATACAGATGAGCGTGTTTAATAGGATTAACATCATTTGCCCCTGGAGGCCACACTAAGACTAAACTTTGTTCCACTAGGCATCACACCAAAAACTCCCTTAACACCAGCCTGAATATAACCTGGGATTATTGGTGCATGATTTGAAAAAGATATGATTGTGATGTGATCCATGATATTGGATAGAATTATCTTCTCTTTTTTTTTGCATCATAATTGTCATTCATGAGAAATGTTAACAAAACAAATGTTTCTTGGTTTAACGGCGGCGACATCTCTGCAGCACCACAATTATCAATTCAGTTTGACAAATATTTTGCCTTTAACAATGTTGCACTTACTGCGATTTGGATCCTACAATGTGATATGCAATATGCTCACCTGGAAAGGGTAGACACTGTCACTGCGACTCATGCTGTCCTCTACCCAGCCTTTGTGATTGAAACCAGAGCTATTCCTGGGGAACTTCTGAGAGGGAACCTGTAAAGACAGTTGGATGAGTTTCACACATGTTCACTAGCCAAATGTATTGTGTGCTATCATATTAATTATGCAAATGTCTTATTGTTTGAGATAAGTCATCACATCTACCTGATTGTTGGGGAAGGACTTCTTCAGTGGGGAAATGGAGTTAAGACCCGTCATGCCTCCACCTACCCCACGCCTGTACTCTCGGACCCCCTGTGTGCCTCCCCAGCCGCCATAACCACCGGGGCTCCAGGAGGTGGTTGTGGGAGTGGAGGGGCTCTGGTAGCTTCCCCAAGGTGAAGGAGGTTTGCTCTGGGTAGGAGCGAGGTGGGGCAGCTGGTTGAACGGTCCGGTGCGGTGGGGATGCGGAGGGAAGGAGGGCTGGGGTGGATGCGGGCTAGCTGGGGAGCGCCGGTGCTGCGGCGGGACCCCCTGACCGTGTGGGTGATAGTGCTGGGGGTGAGGTGTTGGTGGGTGGTGCTGGGAGACCGGTCCAATCTGTGGGGAGAAACTACCTCCTGCTCCAAAGCCAGGTCCAGCGTGGTGAGAGAAGTTCTGGAACAGCAGGGGAGGTCCGTTGGCGTTGGAGCTATTGGGACCAAAGAACCCTCCAACGTCTTCTCCGACCACTGGAGACTGGGTGGATGGGACAGCGGGGGACCAGTTGTTAAAGCTGGTCAGGGAGGATGAGGAGGTGGATTGTGCGCAGCTTGTACCCATACCCAGGTTGTCCTGGTAATCAAACCCGCTCAGCACAGGGGACTCCATCCTCAGCTTCTCCTTTCCACCACTGCTCTCCAAAGAACCCTTCTCTAATGGGCCGTCTTCGGGAAGATCTCCCTCGAGCTCTCCTAGGCCTCCCCCAGCCTCCTGCTGCCCTGGGGACAGGGCCTGAGGCTGAGACTGGACCTGAGACTTCTCCTGCATGTCCTGGAGGTCCAAGGCCTTGGACTTGTCTGACTCCAGAATCTCATCTTGCATGTTACTGTGTTGGGCTACAGCAGGGAACAGCCAAGCGCTGCCCCCATTGGTGGAGCAGGTGTTGTTTACGAAGGAAGGGGGGCTGGGAGGGTTGGAAGGGTGGTGAGGGTGCTGGGGTTGGAGGTGAGGAGGGATCCTCACAGGGAAAGCAGATTTGTTACCACTGCTGTTCTTCACCAGAACTCCAAACCCGTAGTCCCCCATTTAGGACAACCAGTAAATCTTCAAGTCACTTCTGGCTTTCACCTGTTCTTTATTCTAATGTGTGGGATGAGGAGGGGCAGAGAAGGGGGGAAGAATGGGTGACAATAATCATAAGGCTGTTAGACTTCAAGTTGATCTGGCCTCTAATATCAAATTTAAAAAAACAAGCCTCGCTTTAACCAGTGAATGTGCTTGGGCTGCACCCTGTCTGGTCTTGTGATGCAATCAATGAGATTAAATCATTGACTCTTTAGGCCATGGGAGGCCTGGATGAAATATAACACCAGGGGAGCAGGCAGGCAGGCAACCACGGAAAACACCCAGCCTAACCAGCGCAGGCAGCTAACAGCCTGGTGAAGCTTATACGTCTCTAAAGGTCGTTACGCAGCTAGCAGCAAGCTAACAGCTGCTCCGCCACCTTCCATGTGCCCTTTTAATCATGCAGATCCCAGCAGTCAAATTTAAAGTACGATTATGCATTACAGTGCATCCGTGAACGCATAAGCGCTGTGGAGGCTTACAGCATGGACACTTACCGAATAATCTTCCCTTTTCAGCAATGACCTCCTCATACGCGACCATTTAAATAGAGGAAAATGTTGATGACGTCTCCTGTCTGTTCTGAATCTAGGGTAGTTCCCTTCACCGAGCCGCTAGGCTAGGATAATAGCCGATACCGCAGAGACGTTGTAGCATATTTGCAAAGCAGCTGGGAAGCCATAAACGAATTACACGGCTACAACGTCCCTTTAAATTTCAGTAACATACACGACAGCGTTATCAACGACAGCACGGCAGAGTATTTCAAGACATGAGTGGTTAGAAATGGTATAAATCTCTTTAGACGACCTCGTCTGTTTCGTGTCCTGTATGTTCAATGTCACACACAGCCTACCAAACCTTGTCATCATTTTTACATCTCGAAATAACGCAACGCAACTTCGACGGTTGTTCCAACGTATCGACAAACATGTGCATTTAGTGATATGTCGGGCATAGTTACCTTCAGTTCGGCGTCATGATCTTATCGTTTAAATGTTACCATATTTTAACATTTTCCCTTTTTCTGCATTTCCTAGGCAGCCGGTGTAAATGGTCTCTTCTCTCTTCTCTCTTCTCGATGACAGCTGGACCAGTCGGGAGACACTTCCGTCTACAAGCCCCGCCTACACCATCAGCCACCAGCCACTGTATGTGTCAGGATTTCCCTCCCAAGCCCCGCCTATTCTACTGAAATCGGACATTTGATTGGATGTATTCCATTCGGCCACGCCTACATTGGTCCTTCTCAATGAATGGCACATGCACTCAAGACGTTCGCCTCCCAAATAAGGATGCCTTGAAATCAATGGGAGGAGTTTTATTGTATTGTAAAGAAAAAACATTAAGGATCAAGGAAATTTCTATCAACAAGACAAAAAAACAGATTAGTTTACGCCAATGGAAAAGGTTAAAATCCAAGGTTTGGATTGACATTTGCATTTATTTAAAATGCAGTTGAGTGAATTTGGCTAAGCAAATGTGTTTTCCCATGACATACGCCTACAGCAGTTGTCTAGGATTGGCGTGTTGTATATTAGGAAGGCCCTGAAAAAAGCAATGGATAAGATAGATCTATAGATCTTGAAAGCTTGAATAATATTACTTTGGTCCGATGCGTGCTGTGCATTGATCATACCACAATATCAGTAAGTTAATACAGAAAACATAATTTCACACATTAGCCAGTAGGCTACCTCACTTAGTTATGGTCTCTCCTTGCTGAAGCCAATTCATTAAAACCTTAATGATTCCTCACCAGGAGAGGAAAGAGTATCCTGTTCAATAGAATTACTCTTGCAAGACCCACAGTAGGCCTATACATTACTCAAGTGAGGCTTAAAATTGTTGTTAAAGTTCAAGCAAAAAAAGACCAATTTAAAAAGTCCTAGTAAACGTAATATAACTATGGTCACTATTTAAGGGCATATGCGGGGTCCGGTCTCATATTAACAGAGTATGTGAAAAATAAATTCCTGTGCAGTTTAGCAATGAGCAAATAACTGTTGGCCATTTTGTCTCTGAAAGCATTAGCAAATGTGCCTTTTTAAGACAGCGAGTTTCAACGCAAGCTCAAAAAGACTATCTTCGTAACTATGCTATAAGAAAACTCCCTGAAAGAGCTTAGTCTTGTTAACACAGTGTTCCCCAAGGCGGACCCACCCTTCATTTGTATCCTGTAGTGGCAGCACACATCACCCCACCCCACTCCTGTGTGCAGCAGGGCCTGTTGGGGTGGTTTAACAACACACACACACGCATGTCTTGAGCTTCTGGTTTCTTTTTAAAATAACAGAATGTTGTACCAGGTGTTACTTGTTTAATATTTCCCAGGCCAGTATTGACTACAGTGTATGCAAGGTTAACGGTCTCAAAATGTGCGTTGGGATCCACCATCTTATATATGCTGCTGCCTGGTCTTTTGAGGGCGACAGTAATTTGAGCACAGCGAGTTGTGTCAGCGTTTTCTTCCCTAAGAGCAACACGCTCTTTATTCCCCAGTGAAACTGAGCCTCGCTGCTGAGGTTCCACTCAGTTAATGCAGCCAAATTACACACGCGTATTCAACACACAGTATATAAAATGTGCCTTGTACCAAAGTACATTCATCTCTGAGGCCCCAAAAGCAGACAGAAGTGGGGTGTAACCATTCACCCCCAATGGTTCTTTAATGATTCATCCATGGAACTTAGGCACCCAGTCATTAATTCATTAGTTCTCGCTGGAGCACAGGGTGGATGTTCACAAAGCAGACAAGGCCGACTGTCTCAGGTTTCTCTGCTGCTCAGCCTCCTCTCAGATGTGATCTGCTGCCTCCATATTGATAGAGCTTGGTTGTCATACCAACCATGCAAACTGGGAGATTTCTAGTCCAGCCGGCAGCCAATTGTTTGGCCAGGAGGTCATCCATCTCAGAAGCAATGCATTGTTACGACAAGCGGTGTGACAAAGCATAATATCTCCCACATGATGCATCCCACTGCACTCTGCTGCCTTTATATCAGCTTCATGAATGTAACGTAACACTCACTGTTTGACAGCAACAGTGTTGGCATTTAGGTCAAATTGCCATTTGTATTAGGAAATTAGTTAGGATAAACACAAAAGTAGTATGGTGTAGTCATTCCTTTCTAAACAAGAAAAAATGTAGTTGAAGACTAAAATTGGAGATTTTATGCCACGTATTAAGGGTTTTATTCCATCAAGGGGCTACGTAAAGATTGGGGACTTACAAGGTACAGAATGGAGAAAAATAAATGTCAATGTGGCAGGGTGGTGTTAAAGTTAAATTATAGTCAAGAGGGATGGGGAACCGACAACGCCACCTGGGGACTTGCACCCCAGGATATAAACATAAAAAGAGTAGGACACAGGTTCAGGACTGAGGGGCAGAGACGCGTTTCAGAATAAAGTAACTTTTATTAATTGTAAATCCAAAGGAAAAAGGAAACTTAGGAAAACGGTGTGGAAGACAAAATAATGAGTTATAAAACAACAAGAATTACTTAGTTTTAAAATGATCTTTATTATATAATGGGATTAAAATCGTTATCTAAAATGTAACATTTAAAACTCTATACAAAAAAGAAACTAAAGCTAAAGTGAGCTGAAGCCAGTTAATGGGGTGGCAGGCTACTTCTCGTGACACTAGGGTGCAACCAAATACTCACCAGGTGCAGCCACAGTAAACCACACAGAGCAAACAGGTCCTCACTCGTGCGCTTCACCACAACATAGTGAGGCTGACTAGTCCCCCCAATGACCGGCACTCAGCTTTTCTAATGGAAAAAATAAATAACTGAAAACAAGGTTAAACAAACAAAGGAGAATCCCAGTTGGCTAAACAAAAAGTAACTCAAACTGAACTGGACTAACCAAAAACAGCAACTGACATACACAAAAACAGCAGCAGGTGAACCTAAAAGCAATGGTAGAAGCAATCTGGTTAAAAATTGTGTCTACTCACCACAGGAAAAAAGAGTCACCAGACAAACTGCAAGGAAACAGCAAGTGAGTTTAACAAAAACTAGAAGTAACTGAGACATATTTTGAGAGAGCCAGCCTACCTGCACCACCGACCATGAAGGCAGAGCCAAAGAAGTGAACAATTGCAGCAGGTGCAATTTATAGTCTGCCCTAATTAGGGGAGTGGGTGGGGGGAGGAGTCAGGCCCTGAGCTGCATTTGGTATGCAAATTAAAGGCACGAAGGGAAGTTTATTTTACAAAATGTTTTTTTTGTATTTGACGACACCCTCTTCGCACATGGACAACAATGAATGGATCTAACACTTTGACAAATAAATAAATATGGTACATGTCGCTGTTGCAGAACGTCTACCTGCCTGCCCATGCACTCATTGCAAGTCACTGGAGTCTTCCACAAGCTGTTAGCCTGACAGCTGTTAAAACTCAGCCCTGTTAGTCTTTTATCTTCATTAAGATATTATCACATTCATAATGATAATGTAGGGGGAGTGACCTTGGGGGGAGGCGTGAAGGGACGGGCTTACATAGTTGCCAACATAGTGTCTCTCTTGCTAGATTTAACAATTTTTGGATCTAGTGCTTCTAGCTACTTTCATTGGGGGGGGAAATGGCAAGATCGGGCTTTTCAGATGGATATATTAAAAAGCCTTGTTTACTTTTGTTTGCTTTTCCAATGTTATCTTCTGGAGCTTTAAGTTCCCTATGTAATTAAAGTAGTCACTCTCAATAAGACAATGGTTGACTAAAGCATTAATAAATATGAAAATAGGCTACATTTCTTTACACTACCTTATCTGACCGCAGTGATAACATGCTTAACTTAAGAATACCTAAGAAATTGACATGTTACTTCCATGTCTTTTGGTGGTACCAGACTCTTATCTGGGTCAAAATCCAAAAATGCTAGACGTCCCATAACACAACTTAATAGTATTTGTCACCTAAACTCTGATAACCCTTATGATGTCATCAGGGTAGTCTGAAACATTAGAAAACTCCTCTAGAGCCACAGGACACATTTTACTATTTCAACAGGCTGAGTCCTCGTGATGACTCAACTCAAATTCATCAGTGGAGTACTCCATCAACGTAAAACATAATAAAAATGCATTTGTTGTTCCTTAATAGGTAGTTTGGAGACATACTGTTTTAATGTACTTCCTGTAATCAAAGATAACAGAGCATAACAGGAAGCTTAGACACTTCAGATTCACATTTTACAACTAATTATAAGACACCCACGGCTTCCCTTAATGTGACATCCTTGTAGCCAACATGCTGATAGAGTTTGTCCTGAAAACAAATATGTAAATTACTTGATTATGCCTTCCAGGTTGAGGTTATTCAATGATTTTTACACAAAAAGACCAGGAGAACCAAAGTATGAAAAAAGGGATTACACCTAAAAGGGTTAATAAATATCAATTTTACCTTTAAAAACAGTTGTAGCTTCGATGAAGTAAAACAACTTACACCTATTGAAATAAATATTTTCTCATGCTCCCACTAGATGCCTTTAAGTCAATAAAAAGAGAGATGTCACCACCCAGTGGTCATTCAGTATCACTACACACTCAGAGATGGCTGGCTTACTGTGGCAGATTCACAATGAACAGCAGAGGTGCTGATGCCACATAGGTTGTAAGATACGTTATGTGGCAAGTAGCGCTTCATCTTTTCTGCCACACAAAAAAAAAAGAACTAACGGTTTTGTGTCCCACATTCCCATTTATGGACAAATGTACCTCAGCACACTTAACTTGACCCTAGAATGACTTAAAGCTGCAGAAGGATAGTTGGAAGTCCACCATTCAAATCAGAGCATTGTCTAAATGTTTAGTGAGGCAATGTACACTGTGGGGACAACTCATAAAAACTGACACCCTGAACCCAGCCCAAGCATAGCATACAATCCAGAGCAGCTGACATAAATGTTTAGGCCTTTCAATAGGGAGGATATTTCCAGTCCTTGAAACTTTAAACACAGTCTGTATTTCACTGTCAGAGTGTCAAGTTAGACGGGGGAAGATGGGGTGTCTTTTAACTTGTGTCTATACCTGAGACGACCTTCTCATCTGATGTTGAGCCACAAGAATGTGTTTGTCATGGTGTTTATGCCATACTTCAATTTAACCCTCCTCTTGTGCTCGGGTCAGATTTACTACTTCATCAGTCATAAATATTGTGTTTTATATTTGATAGCCTCAAGGCCTTATGATATCCTCCACAATAGGCATTTGCACATATCAAATTGCTGATCACCACTTTCATTGAATTTCGAGTGGTTTAGTGAACTTTGTAAAACCTATGAACGGGAAACCTTATATACGGTTCTTCCATCAGAAAGTGCACAACCATGTACATTTTGCAATACATTTCATATGTCTATTCCTTGTATATTCAATGCAGTTATTTATGTAAACCAGTAGTCTGAGACATTGTTTACAGCCTAAAAGGGTATTATATAAAATGTGTTGATGATTAATGGTTGTAAGAGCAGTTAAAACAGACAGTCAAATTTGACTGGGAACACCAAGTAAGGGGGGACAAATGTACACAACAGGAGGGTTAAATAAATACTAAAGTGATAGACACATGTGCAAAATACAGACAAAAATATTTTAATGATAACAAGATACATCTGACTTCATGAGTCCATAGATATTTTTAAGATCATATACCCAATGTCTTAGGTGAGTTACAAACTTCTAGACCATTTTCTGTATTTCCAGCCATGGAAAAAGAGTCCTTGTGCTTAACGGAGGAAAACATGTAGTGATGGAGTGATGGAGCGCTAACAATACCGGAAACGTGGTTAGTTTTATTTCCTCTGAACACATAAAGAAAAAGCCATTCAAGCCACTACATTATTACAAAAAGCCATATCAAACCTAATGACAGAGCTGAACAGATTGTCACTTTACACACACATACAGTACATTCTCAATAGGATTAGCTTATTTCTCATGCTGGGATATCACAGGAATCCCAACTTCCAATAAAAAAAGAAAAGCCTGAAAGCCTCACTGATGATTAAAATCCTCAGAGCTTATAATACTCTCTAAAGGATTGGGAGGAAATAACCTTAATGTAAGTACATCAGGAAAAAAAAGTAGAAAAAAAACTGAGCCACAAAGTCTGTGCAGGTTTTAGTTTCTTTTTATGCACCAATCGCTCCCCGGCATGTGGTGTAATGTGCTCACAAGCTGCACTTCCCCAGCTTATATAGTGAGACTGGCCTGAAATGAACAAAATAACTATCTATGACTTAAAGCAGGGAGAGAAGAAGAGTACTAGGAGAAGTAAAGATGGAGTGAATCATCACATAAAAAAAGTCTCCTTTTTGCTGCACTCCTCTGCCTCTACGAGTTGCTCGCTCTTGGCTGTTGCCCAGAGGAATTCTCTGGTGGCCTCGGTAAATATAACATTTAGAATAACAACGCCAGAGCCCCCGTGTGTGGACTTAACCCAGTTCCTGGTTCCTTGCTGCGTTGCCTGCGGCTCTAACGGGTAGAATAACAGGCCTTCATGTCTCTCCTGACCTAGGTATGGGACCAGAGAGGGATAAGGGATAAATTAGAGGGTCCGGAGATCTGGAGGGGTTTTTTCAGGCCTCATTCCTGCCGAATCGGACACCTCAAAAAATGACATTGATCTTCTGAAGAAGGGGCTGAATCTGGTCCTAAGGGGCATGTGGGGTTAGAGGCTTGGTGCTTGAGTTGATAAGGAAACCAGGGTTGATAAAATGACATATCTTATACAGTAAGGTCTGATTAGAGGGCGACTGCTCTGGAAACCCGGTCTTATTTCTTAACCTGCAGCGGTCCAACACGGACTGACAATCATCCAAAGTGCAAAATCTAAGACTTCTGTGGCTCAACATCATCGTTAAATAGCTTCAACATTAAATCTCCCCATGACACAGTATCATCCATTCACTTAAATCACAGAGAAGCGATCACTGTGGACAATAACAAGTTTAGGCACCTTGATGTGTGTGATTTTACATTTGAAAAGGACTTGATTGAACACCCTCTCTTTGCTGCAGTTCACCAACAGCTAGATGGAAAACCAACTCAAAGAGAATGCATAAGATATGTCAGTTAAATTCTTGTTTGTGGAAAAGAACAATAATGTCTCCTGAAAGAATAAACATGAAAGTAATCTGTAATGTCACCAGGGCCCTGTTTCTGAAGCTACATTAACAATGAATGGCATTCATTGCTGTCCAGACAGCAGTGCTGGATGACATCAGAGATTAGTGTTGGCTCTCTTATTATTAGCTTTGTGAGAGACTTATCAATACATACAAGTGTGAAATGTCCATATTCATAGTATTACATGTGCATCCTCTTTAGAGTGGATTTTCACTTGCACAAGTTTGTTGGCTTCGTGGCCATCATGCACTACAATTCATATGTGCCAGAACTGGACTTGAAACCTGTACAATTTTGTATTTAATCATCAAGTATCTATAATTATAATACACATTCCCACTTTTGAAACAACAAATGGTGTATGTTACATATCTACAGACCAATGTGTGATGGGTGCAATACTGTGAAGAGAACGACAGACAGCACGCCATACTATGTTATCTATAGTACATCAGTATTGCATATTGTAACTATATTTATACATGTTTATATAAATATAGATAGGTATATTTCTATGTACATTTTGATACTTCAACATTGCATACAGAATAAAATAAATAATACAAATATAATCAAACCTTACAGTAAGTATGATTTGAGAAATGCTATATTAGAGCCAAAATAGTCCTAACAGATGAAATAATCATGATAATTACAATTATTATTCAATTTCTAAAAAATGGTGGCCTACAGTCTGGCATAACAGTACAAGCTACACCACAATTACCCTGCAAGTTTACCATGTCGGACTGCTGGAATGACTGGAGAGGGCGGAATAAGGACAGGAAAAGGTCGGGGCTTGTTTCCTTCTGCTCAGTCTGTCTGGGAATTTGTGTGTGTGTGTGTATGTGTGTGTGTGTGTGTGTGTGTGTGTGTGTGTGTTTGTGTGTGTGTGTGTGTGTGTGTGTGTGTGTGTGTGTGTGTGTGTGTGTGTGTGTGTGTGTGTGTGTGTGTGTGTGTGTGTGTGTGTGTGTGTGTGGAGATGTGCATAAGTCTGCAAGCGTGGTTTTAAACGTTGTATGGGATCAAAGGTCGGGACAGTCTCCTGCGCTTTCACCTCCGGAGGTCGGTGGCCTCGGGGTCTTCCTGCTCAGCCACGAGTCCGGCCTCTGGGCTCTGGCGGCGGGGGTCCCTGACTGCGATTGCGTGGGTGAGCAATGAAGGCCGCTTTAGCCGGTTTGTCCTTTTCGCCTTGCCGTGGAGGGCGAGGGTGCTCCGGCTCAGGGTGGGAGGTCAAGGGATGGCGGTGGTGTTCCACGGCGGCGCCGGCTGGAGAAGGGGCCAGGGAGGAGCAGAGGCTCAGGCTATCACACAAAGCCCCCCAGTTCTGCTCGCACTGTAGCCGCACACTCCGTGTCAATGCCTCCTTCACCTCCTCTCCGCAATTCAGGAGAATATTCACAAGCTCCACGTATGGGCTGGGCAGAGAGAGGCAGATAACTCACATGAAGCTTGTGATTTGGAAGCACAATAAAGACCAAGGTCTAGGAAACAACAGGAATAAATGGGATGGCACTATTACTATACAAGAAATAACAAAACAGGGAAGGTGGGGAAAGTACACTAGCAGAGATTTCATGAAAAGAAAGGACAGGCTAAAGAAAGTCTATCGAAACATGCAGTCCGGAGCAGCAACTCACCCTTTAGGAAAGAGATCTTGAAAATGGATCATCTCCACCATGACGGCCACATTGTCCTTAGCCGCAGAGCACAGGTTATGTTTGATATAACACTCTCTCTGGAGCTGGAACACCATCTCTTTAATGGACACACACTTCCTGCTGATGCAGCTGAACTTGTGCCGTAGCCCATGTGCCATACATTTCAGAGCATCCTTGATGAAGGATTTCCCCTACAAACACAGCAGACACAAAAACTGTTGAGCAAACGCTCAAGACAAGCTGAAGTTGTTGGATTACGTCAGCCAAAGAAAAACCTTTAGGTATTTAGTTGACATATTAAATTATAATGTGCTACTTTCGAGAACTTTACTCATTTAAGCAGATTTTAACATATATGCAATTGTGTTAAAGCAAACTTGTTTTGAATGCGCAACTGTATGGGGTGTTGAAATTCTGAGTGAATAGCAATAAATTGTGCTGGATTTGACTGCCAAAGATTCCCAGAATGTGATCCTATAGATATGTTAAGACCCCAGTCAGGCCTGGCTTGGCAGGTCTTCGGTGTCCGCTAGGCATACGGCCAATTGGCTCATGACC
This sequence comes from Eleginops maclovinus, assembly GCF_036324505.1. Taxonomy (NCBI): domain Eukaryota; kingdom Metazoa; phylum Chordata; class Actinopteri; order Perciformes; family Eleginopidae; genus Eleginops; species Eleginops maclovinus. Next base: position 17,952,021 of record NC_086371.1, read on the forward strand.
CCTGGTCCCAACTGTACATGCACCAGTCCAATGAGAGGGAAGGGAACTTCCCAGGAGAGGAAAAGAGATTAAGCGATCCGTACATTCACAACCTTACTTCTAGGAAATGTGGGTATGTATATACAAGGAGGAAAAAAGCACAATTAAACACATCTGTGCATGGATGACAGGTTCGGAGCGGTGAACAGGAATGTTGCCTCTGGTTATACCATTTTTGCAAACACACAGACGGACTAGTTTAGTACCTGAGAGTCAAATTTGCCAGCGTTGTGCAGGAACGTCATGCAGATTTCCTGCAGCCCTCGTATCTCGCAGGAGTTATTCTCAAAGCACTCAAACACACCACAGCCGACATCCCCTGCACTCACCAGGCAGTGCTGGATCTCAGCTGGAAAGAGAGAACAGGTTAGGGGAGGGACCTTATTGTCTGTTCACAGCAAAGACGGCAGCACATTGTTACAGTTTTACTGATGGAAGACACAACTCCACTTCATATTGCTGCACAAAATCTCAAAGCTGATGTGGCGTATGACTATAACCACAGACACAGGCGGTCGCTCCTGTGTTCATGACCTAGAGTCAGAGACAGAAAAGGGATGCAGGGCTCCGGGTGGAGGGAGGGGAGAAGGGAGAGAAGTCTAATTTCCCAGGCTGAGGGGTTCCTGCAGAGGAACACTCTGACTGGTGACAGATATTACTGTGTCATTCTGCACCACAATCCATCTGCATTGCCTAGCATTGAGATGGGATGGTGCATTGCAGATATAGCCTTGACTGCTACTGAGTGGATGAAAACACAAATGCAGTCATTTCTATTAATGTTCAGCAACAAGTCTCTCTTTTTTTTTTGCATTCAAATATGAACTGCACACTAAAACGGCAGTAAGAGAAATATGCTTCATTAGCTACATGAAGGGGTAAAACAGCAGCCATGCAGGCAAAAAAACTTGCAAAATATGTAAGTATATGTCATGTGAACACATAATATGAGCTTCTGCACACCACTGGCTGGCTCCAAAATGAAATTTTCTCTTTACAGTGGCCACAAAAGACAGGAATAAAACAGATGTCTGAGGACAGAAATTACCATGTGAATGTTAAGGTCTCTTTTAACCCTAAATTGCTGTCTAAAGGCATGCATTATGAGCCATCTACCAGCAGGGAACCTGTCAGAAACTGCTGCTTACCCTATGTGACATTACTCTTAAATTAATCGGGCAAATTGTAGGTTAGGTTGGCAGAAGGATGGCCTCACACAGATTGGCTATGAAAACCCTGACTGTTGACTAAAGTGAAAACATAATTAAACGCGTGATCTGCCTCGAAGATGATAACTGAAGGGATAAGAACATTTCTTCTTTGGAAGTGCGCATCAGTCGCATGAAGGTGAAGCAAATACAGGATTAAATGTGAATCACGCTTGTCAACAAAGAGCCTCTGTTGGGGGTGGTAGGGGGAAGGGGAATAGTTTGTAGGCACTGAGTTGAACTTTAGTGCGCAGGAAAAGTGAGCCGCTGTCAGCAGTGCTTGTTTTGGCATCACGGGAATGTGCTTGGATCGTACGAGCCTGGCCGCAACGTGCGTTGAATTACACAGTGGTGTTAGCAGGGTCTCTGCTGTGAAATCTGCATTGGAGTTTGTCCTTATAGTTTTTCTTCCAATGTGGAGGCAAGATAACAATTATGCTGTAATATGTTGCCACAGGTTCTCGTGGTGTGGCGCAAGTCATTCTGTTTATGAGGGGGGACAAATCAGCCAATATAAACCAGAGATAGAGGGAGAGATTCAGCAAAAAAGGCAGTAGTCCAATGTGGTTAGTGCTGTGTGTTAGACGCGTGTCTTTGGATGGTTTCTAAGCTACATTTCCCCCAGAGGATTGGGTCAAGAAATAAACTCCTGCTCGTCTTTAGCCACACTACTACAATCATGACTGCTCTACTAACCTGCTTGAACACACCACACAGCATTCATTGGAGACACAACACATGCACAAAACAGATTTTTTTTCCAGAAAACCACTGATACTGTCACCTTTGACGCGCGCACACGTACACCAGCACGCAAGCACACCTAGATGCGCTGCCGTATACATTACCTATTACCTTGTGCCGATCTATTAATAGTTTACTAACATATTGAGTTTCTGTCTGAGAGTATTTACAAGATATCGTCTTTCTGAATAATCGAAAAAGGGTCACTAGTGTGCACCACATCGCCTGAATTTAATTTAAAAGCTGCGGATTGATTAAATCGCCCGGAGGGGTCCCCAGCATGATTTAATTTGCAGCCACTGAAACACGTGTACGGACAAACCCCAAAGAGATGTGCGATCAGTTGCACCACCGAATCTTCACATTCCTTATCTCCACTGACACTTGTAGTTCTTACCTGTATTCTGCAGGGAGAGGCGTCCTTTCTGGCTCGCAGGCTTCTCCGGGAGGCTGTCGTGGATATCTATATTATCCGATCCCACCACTTGCTCCAGCGCTGACAAAACCAGCAGCGCCACGGCCAGTTTGACCAACATTGCGTCCCCCTGGTGCTACGATTCCCAGCAAAGATCCGGCAGTGTGTGTGTGTGTGTGTGTGTGTGTGTGTGTGTGTGTGGGGGGGGGGGGGGTGTGTGTGTGTGTGTGTGTGTGTGTGTGTGTGTGTGTGTGTGTGTGTGTGTGTGTGTGTGTGTGTGTGTGTGTGTGTGTGTGTGTGTGTGTCAGGGGTTCACCTTGGATCAGTGATCAGCGCAGCTGCGGCTCGGTGTCTTATGGGGCAGCTGTGGGACTGAATGCATGAGCTGGAAGGGATGCTGCCTATATTTCTCAGAGCCCCGGGTGTCAATTTGGATGAAGGAGTTAAGCAGGTGTTGTCGGTTGGGGCTTCACAACCAATCAGAGACGCAGACATCCACGTCCAAGGTTTTAGGGGAGTGTCTAGTGAAAGTCTTTTGAAAGTCCCTTTTTGCAATAAAATTGGCGCTATAAAGCAATATTCATGAGTAAGTTGACTGTGACAGCTTTCGGATGATCAAGCTGTTTTTCACAAATCAAATATGTCAATCATAAAATGCTCCAATATAAAACACCCACCACCAATAGGAACTGTGATACTTCCAACAGCTTATTTCATGTGCATATTGCAAGATAACTCACAGTTCCTTATTTTCGTTACATCAGTTAAAAGTCAAAGGAGGTCTGTTTTTGCCACAAATCCGGACCACTTATTCAGGCTATGTATAAGAGCAGCGGGAGGATCAAGCTTGCCAACAGACAGGAGAGAATTGTAGCTATATTATGATGTCAAAGTAGTACATAAAATAGGCTTAACCTGTGAGTCTTTAATGCAAGGGAGTGGTTCACTTTACTGCAGCTTCATAATGTTTTCACAAGAAAGGTGAAAAGTCAGCTATAGCAGGAACACCCCATACAAATAAATTAAATGGGTAATGTTGCAATCAATTCTTTAAAATCAATACCTTTACTCAAACAACAGGATGTCATATTGATTTTGTGATAATGCTATAATTACTTGATTTTTACATTTAATGATCCTAAAAATAGAAGCCTTAAGAACTTTGTTTTTTTATGGGGAAGGAAATATGAAGGGATCTGTAACAAAATGCCTGGTTTTGTCCATGACAATGAGATCTGCTAACCACTACTCAAGGGAGTGGTCTAAAAATAGAGGATCAAGGTTGGCAGGGTCGCACATTTGGAGACCTTAGAGGAATATTTTTCAAGAGCAACACTTGAAGATGTCATGTGGAATAACTGTGAGCAGACTGAGCCTGCAGTAAGAACAGAGTCTCTGTCTTTGAAATGTTTCCAGTTACCTAATGGGGGAACTAATTTCAGGTAAAGTCCCCCATAGGAGACAGTGGTGCGATGCAGAACAGGATGTCCCTTCGTGTGTCACTGGTCATGCCACTGGATCACCAGGGGACAGGAAATAGTATTGATGGCAGGAAATGACTATCAGGGTGCAAGGTAGGCAACTGCACTTATGTCAAAAGCCTCTAGGGGGCCCAGTGATACTAATTGTTCATTCCTTTTCGCAATTATAACTTTGGACCAGAGCAACCTCACTATAATAAGATTCAATGCTGACACACCTTACCAATAAACACAAATACAATTTGCGAGTAAACTCAAGAAGACAAGAAATGACCTGCCCTCTCGAAAAAAAAAACACACACTGGTTTAACACAAACTTAAATCTCCATCCTGGCAGTGATAATGAGGAATTACGATGTGTTTTAGTATCTGCGTGTGATCGGGTGGGTGTGGGGACCCAACTGAAACTCAAACCCTGAGACAAATATGTTACGCCACTGCTCAGACCTCCCATACAGGAACATGGGGAAACAATTGGCCTGGTGCGAGTGTGTGTGAAAGACAGACAGAGGAAGAGACAGACAAAAAAGGCATCTGATTGTGGCCTGCCTAATTTCATAGATCTGTAACTTTGAAATGTTTTCATCGTAACAATTTCATTAATTTTCATAAAATCCTTTTCATGGGAAGCTCTGGCTCTGTCTGGTGGAAAAACTTTAAACCCATGGCTATATTTAGACCATCAATGAAATTAGCCTAGAGTAGGAATTGGACTCCAACTCTAGCCTAACCAAAATGATGATCACTTATAGCTCTAAATATAGATAATTATTATCTACAGACTGCAGTATCTTTTGGTTTAATTGAGGTTTTTAGTTTGTGGAATGAATTTCAGAGAAGTCACCACAGCTGAGAAATGGGAGGTATTCTGGCCAGGAAATGGTGGAGCGTGGAAAACCTCAACATTTCAATATTCCCATTATATTCTTATGCTGGATGTGGTATACTCTGCTGTCTGCTGTTGATTTATAATGATCTTGTCTCATTTTTGTCTCCTATCCTCATACTATTACTGTGATACAAAGATTCGTTTTGGTTATCGTCTAATCTAAATTCAATATAACATCGTTAGCGTTCCTCAATAAAAAGTTGTTCCAGTCTGTTTGCCACAAATTGGCTTAAGCTTTAAGAGCACAGAACGGAAATTGCAATGCAGCATTATTTTCAAAGTCCACTGGATTTGCAGCCGGCTCACACACAGGAGCGTGCAGCGGCCGAGGCGTGCGTCTGGAGATGGACTTGGAGCGTTTCCAGTTGTGCCTATACCACAAACTGGAATCTCCTGCTCAATTCACGTCTGTTAAAGCTGCCCACGCTGTGCACACACCCTCGGTTTGGCCCAATCAGGGTGCTGCAGTGGACCACAGGCTCGTAATGGAGTGCGTCACCGTTGCCTGCTGGTGCTGCATTCAAGTCATATGGGAAAAACTGCTCAACCAAGACTAACGGACTGGAGGCCTTCAAGTATTATGGTTATTTAGAGACTTTAATACAACTGTGTTGATTATTAAAAGTTTTAAATGCAAAAATCAATAACTGATTTATTGTTCAAGTAATGACAATCTTTACTGGCAAATTAACTGGCTAAACAGCATATTGTTAACCAATCAAAACCTTAAAGTGATCAACACATTATTGCATCGATAAATATACACAATAATATTAAATCATTAAGAATTCTGCAAAAAGCGGGTGTGTATACGTTTCTACACTTTTGGTATTTTAGGTAGGGTATACTTTGATGTCTTTTGAACAAACAAAGTAGGACTGTGGTAGGCCTATTAATACTAGGCCTACTTAAGAACGTATCTGAAGACTTTGTCTACCGCGATTTAATCGATTTAACCGTCAGCTAGGCTACTGTATGTCAGGTATATAAAACTAAAAATAAATGACTCTCAAGGTCAAATTACACTAGAACAGCATTTGCATTTCAGTCTTCCTCTTTGGATTGACCAAACTCAACATGGACGTCTCCCAAAATGTGCAGGGAGATTAATGTGATGGTTGTTGGTCGCGTTAACCGCAAGCACCAGACACGCCCACCGGCAAGCGTCCACGCAACGGAACCATGTGGCTAAAGGCGACTCGTTTTGGTGTGATGACGTTTTGCAGTCTCTGTTAGTCACCTGTGAGAAACCGCCTTTTTTTAAGACACATTGAAGCTTCAGACATTTAGTGGGTAATTACTGACGTATTTTAAGTCGGAGATCATAATGTGAAAATCTCTCAGGCTTGTTTTATTATGTCAGGCATCTAATGAAAACACCGTCAAAAAGACGTTTACTTGGAGACGAGGGAAGAGGTGAATGTTATTTCAGGGTTTTAGGACTTGTTTGAGCACCAGAGTGGTTAACTAAACATATATAAAGTTTAGTTAAAGGTAACGTGGAGTTTCTGGCCGCTAGAAGTGCTATGGAAATGCAGCAATGATCAAACAAAAGCAGGCCAATACAAACATGGAAGTAAACTATGAAGGATTTAAGCTTTTTCAAACAATAAAACTTTTGCTAATGTCTTTCGAGGACAGACATAATTTGTGTCAGTCAATGACACTGAATTTGAACAAAGCTTTTGTTTTTATCATGACAACGCCACAGGACACCTTAAGGGTGGGAGCAATTGGCACCACTTGTGTTTACTACTTTACATGAAAGCAACATAAAATGCCAAACAAAGAAACAAGAACATTCAGCGGTCTGACTAACCAAATGAACATCATGACTTAAAACTTTTATTCACAAGGTTAAAATAATCTCGCAAAGAGTGAGCAGACAGCAACCAACTGTTAACTTTGAGACGTATAATCATGTTTTTTCGATTTGAATATAAAGTAAGTTAAAGTTTGACTAAACAATCGCACCTCAAGCGCCATTTAGTGACTATCCTGGAGCTTTCAACCATTTTACATAGTTGTCATCAGCAGATGAAGCAAGAACATGTCATCCATGTACAAAATTGAGTTTATATGATAAGATTGCATGTTTTGTATGTGTGTCAGGGTTTGTTGGACTTTGTTTGACGACCTTGTTCACAACTTGACTTCATCTGTCACGCTCACTTGAATAAGTGTGAGGACTGTCTCAGTCTGATCCACAGATGGTTACGTGAAAGCGATGTGTTTTTTTCATAGCCTATTTAATCTGTCTTGTTTCAGAGGTATTAAGAATCTGTTTCATATTTATGTTGCGTGAAGGCATTGTCTCCTTTTTGTGACACTGTCCAGAAAATGAGGAGTATGCTTTGACAGGAGTAATGCTCATTCACTTAGACGACTGTAGTGTAAACATACAGAAAGCAGACATGTGTTCTGAGTTGGGACCCCTGGGGCCCTGGCAAGTGATCAACCAATGAAACCACAACAGAGAGGCCCGGCTGGGATGTGTGTGTGTGTGTGTGTGTGTGTGTGTGTGTGTGTGTGTGTGTGTGTGTGTGTGTGTGTGTGTGTGTGTGTGTGTGTGTGTGTGTGTGTGTGTGTGTGTGTGTGCGTATATGTATTTGTGTGTGTGAATGGGGGGTCACTTCACTGGGAGGGAGGCCTCTGTAACAGCAATTAATGTTACAAGTTTACAGAGTGCTTATAGTACTTTACGGGAAGCATGTGGGTGCAATTTGGCTAAAAGTTCAGGCTCAGACGTGGAAAGCCGCTGGACCATTACTCCTGACTGAGTGACCCCAAAGAGACTTCATTAAAAAAAAGTATCCTCTCCTTTAACACTCGGACTGTTGTTGTTGTTGTTGTTGTTGTTGTTGTTGTTGTTGTTGTAAATGAGGGACAGTATGGTTGCATTTATACTTCAGGTAAAAGGGTCTCCAATCAGATTTTTTCCCCCTCTAATCTGTTCAGTGTGAATATAGATAGATACTGTATAACAATATATATTTCCCATTTTCAATACATTCTCTGATTGTGGTCTTTGATCTGATATATTTATTTTATGTTAAATTGTGAGTGATAGCTTTAATGATGCATCACTGAACAATTATGTTTTGAATGGAATTTGGAATTTTGTCTCAGTGCCAAAAAGAAAAACAAACAAACATAAACAAACAAACGAACACTCAAAAACAACTCCAACACACTGGTGTAAAAGGTGATGTATATACGTTGATTTGATGTTCTAGGAAATACTACATAAGACTGTGCTCGACTATAGAAGATCTCAGTCGACTTACACTTACAATGACATACAATTTTGTAGACTAATGGAATAGTTGATGAGCAAGCCTAATTACAACTAAGTTTCTCCCAAAGGAATAATGCAAAAGCTATTTTTCCACTTTAAATCTTTTGTTACCAGCGATGTGCTCGTGAGCTACTTCTAAAAAAGTAAATTAGATGCATAAAAAATGACGAATCCACCAAAGAAATGTTAGTAGATATAAATGACCAATTAAGTGATTAAACAACTAAGAGGCGGCAGTTCATATTCTTATATACATTCTTGAGTTGGATTAGAAGATTGATTCCACTTTCATGTTTGTCCAAGCTGATTAGTCTAGTTTAGCACAAAGTCTGAAAACAGGGAGAAACAGCTAGCCTGACCCTCTTTTATAGAAATGACATCTAAAGTTCACTAATATTCATTTTTTACAAAATGTGTAAAAGAGAAGTAGTGGATTTACTAGTCTAACTGCATGTTAGCTGTAGCTAAAGATTTATTGCATCAACACGAACGTAATAATCTTCTGAATTGAAGGACCAGTGTGTAGGATTTAGGGTCATCTAGTGGTGAGGTTTCAGATTGCAACCAATTGAATATTATAAATCCGCTCACCCTTCCCTTTCTAAGCGTGTAGGAGAACTACATTGGCCTTTTGGTAAGTTAAAACATGAAAGGACCTCTCTACAGCTGGAGTTTTGGTTTGCTTGACGAAGCGATGCAACGTGGCTGGCCCTGTGGAACTGGACCTGACAAATATGAAAACCTCTATCAAATCTAATGGAAGAAAAAAAGACTAGCCATTTCTGCCGAAAGATCCCCATACAGCCTAAATATTGGATCTCAGTAAGAACTAATTCACATATTTCACAATATCTTGAATTAATCATTAACATTTATTTTTCAATTGGGCTTGACTGTAACAGACGCATGAACTTCCCCCTCAAAAATGCCATGCGAGGTGTTTATCTTTATGTTAATATTGTTATTCGGCATCATAGGGTCAATTCAGATCCATTCAGGACATGGCTACAAAAACATACTTTGAAAAGAATCAGATCAGTACATCAAAGCTGAGCATAGAGTGTTGTAATGTAAACAAAACTTTTAAATCCCCACAGAGGAGAAACAGCACTAGTAGGGAGCAGTGTTCGTCTGTAAGTAGAAGCTGTGAAATATCAAACACTAAAGTCTTCGAGGAAACTGAAGATGATATCTTAATTTCTAAATATGGCTATGTTTATGACTGTGATTTTGTTGGTGTGTGTGTGTGTGTTTGTGTGTGTGTGTGTGTGTGTGTGTGTGTGTGTGTGTGTGTGTGTGTGTGTGTGTGTGTGTGTGTGTGTGTGTGTGTGTGTGTGTGTGTGTGTGTGTGTGTGTGTGTGTGTGTGTGTGTGTGTGTGTGTGTGTTGATGGTGTCCAGTGTATACGTCCTATCGCCTAAATGTTGACTTATGGGAGCTGCATTTAAGAAAAAATATGCTTGTTTAAGCATAATGACAGTACATATTTTATAAGGTTTTATGAGTCCAGAGAGTTGAAAAACTGTCTATTCTCATTAAAGAGCATGTAAACTTGATGTTTTTCACTGCGTACTGCAACATAAAAAACAAGCTGTTTCACAACATAGGTCTGCAAAGTCTTTCTCCCTCCCACTCCCTATCCCATTAATGCACTCTTTGGTGAGTTAACTCACCTGACTCGTGAAAAGAGAGGTTTTACCGGCCCAGCTCAGCAGGCAAACTCTGGGCCCTGATTCCAACCATCCAGAGAGCGCCACATCTTAGACCCTCACTTAATTTGCCTCAAACAATGTGCTATTATACAGTGTGCTCTGTATGGGTTATATTGCTAGAGCGCTGGCAGATTACAAAGTGCTTCGTCTCATTACTGTCCATATAAGCCTCCATGCCCGGCCAGCACAATGGAGTGATTGAGTGATAAGGGGAAAGAGATGGCCCGTAGCTGCCTATGAGAGCCCACACCTTGGCTGCTCTAGCCATGATGAGGACAGAGCTGATTTCATCGTGGCTAGAGACACAGGGGTCGACCTCTCTGATAGGTGGGTACGCTGGGACAAAAGAGAGCAGCTGGGACACAAAGGCCCCATTTAATGAGAGTGAGACATGAGGCCAGAGCGGCTCCGTGGGTGGCACATAGTGTCATAGCCGCTGAAAAGAACGGTGAGCAATTCATCATCTGATTAAAGAACTGGGCAAAGGGCTTATTATGTAACATCACTTTAGACAGCTTCATCGAGGCAAAGCGAAACATTTCTAGGTTACGCTTCTATTTGATCACACTGATCCCCCAAACATTTCCCTCAGCCCATAATATTGGATCCAGGGATGCTATATTTATAATGGTGTTCAGATCCAACAATTGTGCAAACATAATATGACACACTTACCCCTCATTAGAGATGAAGGGTCCTTTGTGGCAGCCTGACAATCATTAAAACTTCTCCCCTGGCTTGGCATGTTTACTCTGTGGTAATTACCAGGTGATTGTGTAGCCCGTGACCCACATTCAAAGTCAGGTCAGCCAAGACATGGGGGATAATTGACAATATTCAGGGAAGTGCACGTAGAGAAAGAGTGTTAGAGTGGATAGTCATTTGTTCCTGCCTCATTAGACTGTGTTAGAAGACAAGCTGGCTCACAGTATTCCTGCAGTGGAACAATACCCCACTCCACTGTAGGTCCAAAACGTGGGCTTTGGTGTGTAAATGCGATTAAGAGGGCATATGGCAGGATCGTTTATCCATTTTATTGACTTGTTGGTAATATGAAAAATAAATAAATAAACTCACTGTGTAATGTTTATGTTTTTGAAGTGAGCTTCTTTATCTAATCTAGCCTCTGAAGCAGTTTTGGGTCTTCATCGCCACCCAGTTCACCTGTGCAAATGAGTGCACCACTTCTCCTGGCAGCGCTGGTAAGTGGCTGACTGCCTCCCTAACAAACATACACATAGAATCTATGCCCAAACCTTACTATAGATCACAGTGGCAATTACTGTCATCACCCCAGAAGTATCCCTCAAATGACCATTGGCTGGCCGTTGCCTTGCTTTAATGAAATTATGAATATGTTTTTGCAAATAGGCTTATGCTATTTGATGTGTTTATTACGTGATTATCTCCAAAAAGCAACACTGGCCCAAACACAACCAATAAAAGCTAATGCTAGACCAACCTGTGAAAAACTCAAAGGTGGCAATACCCCTAAGGCTGCCAAACTAAATTGAATTTGGCAGTGCCTCTCCAAGTTCTGTCAAGAAAGGCACAGTGAAGTCTCGGCTAAGCGATGTAAATCCAGGTTTGTTTGTTTAAAGGCGTCCACACAAGCAAGCAGACCTTGTGAGTCAATTTGGAAGCGGATGACTCACAAAACAAGTATACAACTTAATGAACCCTAAAACACAACTTAAAATAACTGAATGTGGTAAAAAGCTACTAGTAACAAGATGTTGTTGACCACTTGCAGGTTAGGACCTGTAGTGACATGGTGATGGAGAAAAGTTTTGGTGATTACAGCTTATTGAAACTCTTGTTTTTGGTTGAATCACTTTTCAATGGAGTACCGGCTGCTAGAAATGGCACAAGAAGGCTAACAAACTGCTGTGTTTACTGCTGAAACCTAGAAATACAAGTATTTCATTTCAATTTCATCAATTCATCCACTCTGTCTCACATGGTTGTTGTTAAGAGTTCCTGCGAAGTAGGATGATCCCAAGTCTTATTTGTGTCTGTTATTTTCCATTGCTCCTCAGAGACATGTTGAACCCTGCAAAACTATGCATTAGTAAGCAATAATAACCCTTTAGCCAGCTCATTAGAAAAGTGTTATTTGACATGTCCTGATTGGAGAGCATTGTTTCTATACTGGCGCCTGTGTCTACACACAAATAACAACATTGGACTGGTATGGTGATAATGTTACAGCCTTATATAAAACAATCTGATTTAAAGAATAAAGCATTTTATTGTACTGTTGAGGAGTGCATTCAGCATTTTCTTTGCCTTTCCTGGAAGGACCTATTTTCTGATAGTGGTATAAATAAAGCACTTGATATATTTAGAATAGTTGAGGTTAATTAGCCAGCCCATGAATTAGTGGTTGGGTCCAGATCAAACCAACATGTCACTGATGCCTGTGAACCTCGGTGCCATGAGGTTACAATTGTAGGATGTTTTGGGATATTTGTTGTTTACGATGTGTGTTCTACAGTGAGGGGGTAATTGATTGCTGTGATGGTGTGTGTTGGAACATGTTGCAATTTTCCGTAAGGCCAGCGGCAGAGAGGGGGGCTCGGCTCCAGCAGATAAAGAGTTCTAGGACCGTCCAACCTCACCACGAATTCCCAGAATTCCATTTCCTAATTATGACATCCGTGTAGCAGGGAACCAACAATAACCCCTCTTTCACCCATCACACACAAAATTGCCTGAACATGCGCATGCAAGCACACGCACTTACACATGCATACATTCCAATTCCCTTCTTTGAGCATCATCAAATAAGAGATGGAAAGTGACAGGGAATGGATGAGGAGCCTTAGAGCATAAAGAGGAAGATAAGAGATGGAAAAGAAGGAGAAAGAGCTGGCTTTGAGTGACAGTTAAGTCATTGCCATTTCCATTTCATTGGTATGGCGAGCACCAGTCAGCTTGTCCCACTTCCTGGAAGTCTTTTTGGATCAAGTCCCAGGTCTCTTTAAAACTAAAGCAACCCATTATTATTTGACGGTTTTATACCTTGGGCAGGAGAGATGTGCCAAAAGTCAACAGACACCAGACACCTTAACTCTGATATACTGCGAAATAAAGATAGCTTTCCCTGGTGGCTTGTTTTGCAAGGATTTGTAACAAACGCCTTGCATTCCAGTTGGAATTGTCAATAACTTAATTGTTTTGCCATTTGGGGGCAGCAGAAACAAGCTCTAAACACAACACTGGATAATTATCACCTATTACTTGATAGGGAGGACTTTGCACATCTGGCAGATATGAAGACATATACGCATTCATTAAGAGTTGTGTTTCTGGTAACTCAATAACGTGCAAGTATCCAGTCTCCTTTTTACCTTTTCTGGCCTCTACAAGCTCTTAGGGGTAATATCTGGCTCATTAGTTGCTAAATGTTCCACTATGTTACCCAGCTACTCTGTCCAGCAGGCTGTCTATCAGTGTATAGCCTGTTTTTAGAGCTTCCTGCTTAAACAGTTACTTTTTGCACTTGAGTGGAGAGATACGAGTCAATAAACCAAAACAATGAACTGGAGGATGCTAAAATGCTCTGATGAGGCAGAGGCTGTCGTAGAGGCAGGTGATATTCCTCTTTAGGGTTATCACTATGAGCTACAGTATATAATTATAATTAAGTCAAATTAATCATTTTATACAAAGAAATGTAGCCTGAAGTGCTTTACGACCAATACACATGTGCCATACATTTTAGCAAGGGCAAAAAGAAAAGAAAAACAAAGAATATCTTAAAATGTATGTGTGAAAAAAAACCCCAAAAAAACAGAACGCATTAACAGCCATAAAAAAAGGTAATTATTTCATCTGTTGTTTGAAAGTGTTCAGAGCCTGCATCTCTTATTCCGCTTGGTTAGGTATTCCAAAGTTTTAGAGCATAGAATAAAGGGGCCCTTTTATGCTTGTTGGGGTTTTCCCTTTCCTGTAGTGTGTTATTTAGGTTTTTGTGCATGTAAATGGTCTGCAAAGGCTAAAATCAAAAGGTTTGTGGAAGTTTCCTCTAGCACCCACCGAGCCTGCAACGCCACCATTGGACTTCCTTGTTTAATTCCGTAACATAGTGACATCACTAACACTCACGCTTCTATTGGCTATCACTCCAACACATTGTACAAGTTATGCTAAGGCACAGTACATTTCTATTTCTACTGGTTTCAGACAGAGGTTGAAAAGAGGTGCTGCAGCACAGCCAGTATGAGACAGGTAAAGCACTTTTAGAACATTAAAGCATGTTTACATGTCACAGAAGCACAAAAGACACATGTGAAGATGAGCATAATATGTTCCCTTTAAAAAAGAGTGCTGGATTCTTAATGGTGGTTGTCTGATTCTTTAAAAAATGTCTAGTTATAAAGCCTATTGCTCCCACCTTTCCTATCAACACAAAGCAGTATAGGGCTGGTTAACTCTACTGTCAGCCTGGCTTTTCATACAGCTCCTTCATTTCTTTTGCCAGAAGTGCTTTTGGACACAAATCCTCTGTTGTAAGTCATGGGAGGTATGAACTGAGCTCGAGTGTTGCTGTTTGCTCTGTACATTTTGTCCCTTGGGGAAATCTCACTGATTAAGTGCTACTATTTTGACAATATGTCGACTCACAGGGAGTGAAGATGAATTTATGTGCTTGGCAGTTCCGTAAACAACATTGCTGACCAACTTGTTCCCAACCTCATCCTAATACCATCTGAAAAAAAATGGTTTAGAAGACTGCCTATTTTAGTGCTGCTGTCAGACTATAAAACTGTAATGAATCGTTTTAATTAAAACCTGTCAAGTGCACTCTTTTTTCCCCCTTTTTTTTGTATTTCTCTTCTAAAAAATCTCTGGCCTGAGCATCAGTGAGTGTGCATGAATTATCTTTGAAACAAATATACCAATCACTAAATTGCATATGTATGTTTGGTTATTTTTAGGATTGAGCCCAGGGCCAGACCACTGTGTGAGTCGTTGTGGGGAAAGAGAGGCGCTTTATTAGTGATGGCACACAGGGGTCCTTCATGAGGCCCACATGGGCACTTTATAACATCTGACATGAGCATTTGAGAGTGTGGTTACCAATGCTTGTGGTCGATGCACGGCTGACGGAGTCCAGTCTTATGGGGTCAGACGGCTTGCTCACTATCCCTCCCCTCTCCACCGCCCTTAAACTAAGAGAAAGAAAAAGACAGGGTAAAAATCAGAGGAAAGAGAAAGGGGAAAATAAAAATCTACTGATGCTGGATCAAAAACACACAGAAGCAGTTGGACAAACACCATGAAACTCACATAAAAGCTCTGAGGGGGTTACTAGTCATTGTTAGCCAATGCTATATTACTCTGCATCAGAGGTGTTGGCTGACTTTATTAATGTGTTATACAATTTCAAACACAGTGGGTGTTTTCTGATCCTTTTCCCCATTGGCATCTTTGTCACTATCACCCAGAAGAAAAACTGCACAATGTGGAAGAATCATGGTTCAAGGTTAAAAGGGGGTTAAGCATCTAAAGCTATGCTAACAGCTCTCGGATAGTGAGTGTAGCAGTGCCTTAAATAAGAGGCAAAGGATCAGTACAGTGAGAGGGTTTCATCTTGTGGGGGCGATGATCGTCTGTACAATTTTTATTGACAATCCAGCCTGTATTGGTTGAGATGTTTAATTCTGGACCAAAGTGTTGTACCAACTAAATAACTTATCCATCTGTAGAGCCACAAGCGAGGCTAAAACCTTGGTTAAGGTTGGAAACACATTGTGGTGAAGGTTTAAAATCAACAACTCAGTGGTTAAGTTTAGGAGAGGGTGATAGTCATGGTAAAAACAACGTTTGTAGGAAATGAAGACGCAAACAGCAGTTGCTGGTGTCACCCAACCAACCTAAGAGCTTTTCCGGTACTTTAACAACATCACGCTGCTTCCACCTTTGCTTCTGACAGACAACAGTCATATTTCGCATGGCCACACGAGGTCCTTCTCAGAAAATCACAAACATAGGTCATTTGAGGCATTTGAGCAAACAACCGTTGCTGTAGCTTTTTTGGAAGAAAGACCAGTCTCCAAATTTAGACAATGTCTTCCAGGTCAGGAATGTAAGATAGTCTGCTACCAGTTTTCAGGCCATGCCTGAGTGTTTGTGTTTGTATCCGTATGTGTGAACATTCCTTGCATGGCCAAGCATCAGAGCTGAGTGCACAGAGGGGGGTCAGTGGAGTGCTTGTAGACCAACTCAGTGAACCCTGGAAGGCCATTTCATCCTTCATCATTACCTTGTGCGGAAAGATCATGGTGAGAGCGAGGGAGCAGGGTTGTTTGTGCACACACTGAACACACGTTTTTCCTGCTCACAATCCATGATCTATCCCCTAAATCCCTTACTTATCCATGTCTCCAGGCACATTTTTTTGAGTTGTTTAATAAATCTGTTGTTATTTCAAGGCAAAAATATAAGTTATTTACTATGTCTGAATCACGATTTCTTAACCTTTTTCACACAGATTGACAACTGTACATGTTTTGAGCTCCAAATAGCTACCATATTGATATATTTAAAGTTCCTCATCTAAATATGTCAGACATTCAAAGTCTGACAAATCTCCTGTGACCCTGTTTGTATATTAAACAACACAAATAGCATCTCGTCCTCAAGGTTCAGAACTCTGGTGTAAACATTTGAAACTCTGCTGCTCTTGTGAAACAAGTTGAAATAAGTACTTGTTGCAATGTTGATGTCTTCCTCCAGTGTGTTTGGCTCTGAACTCTCTATCAAGGGAGACCACATGGCAGAGCGAGACATTTTTCAGGTCCGGGGAGCCTCAGCGCAGCGAGGTGCAGCTTAGTTTTCATGACATTCTGATGGAGGGCGCCACTCATCTTCATGGTTGCGGATCACAACCCCCAATCTGCTGATTACGCTGTCTTGGCCATCCCAGCTTGCGTAGCCATACCTGTGGGTTGGATGGGAGCTGCAGACAGCTAGTGAATTGAAGTTGAGCGTTTATGGTGTGAGAAGCAGCCCTGGGGTCTAAACACAGTCTCAGTGGAGTCTGTCACGGTAGGTTTGGTGAGAGAGGCAGACAATGGCTCCTCGGTGGTTACAAGCTTCTGTGGTCTTAGCTGATCTACTCTGCGGTATCACATCTTTCTAGTTAGCTTAAACCTATATGTCTGTAGTGTAATGCTTTTGGTTAACAACTAGCCAACCTATATATGTTGTGGTTTACATTTAGCTGCTAACCCAAAGCCAGGCTTCTTTGTGAGCCCTAAGCTGGATAAAGCTGCTGTGTGGGCTCTTTGTGCCGTTGGTTTGGGTTAGAGGGAGTTGGCCTGAGGAGCTGAGGATGTAGCAGACATGCACAGTGGCGGGAAGTATGTGGTAATTATTGTGTTCAGGACTGCCATCTGTCAACTCTCCCCTTTTAGATATTTACTGGACCCGCATTCCTCCTGGTGGGTTGGTGTACGGGATTCACTGTGTTTGTGTGTGTGTGTATCTGGTAAATGCATGCATGCAGTACACAAAGTGGTGCATATGGTGTGTAGACCAGACTGTATGCCCCAGGCCATCTTCCATCATAATACCTTATTGTCGATATTCTTCTGCCTCTCTCTCTTTCTCTTTCTTATTTTTCATAGTTTATATCTCCTCTACAGATTGAGTTTGTCTTTTTGAATTATTTACATTTTTCAGAGACAAAGTTATTTCTTGAATATACAAATGTTACTCAGTCTGTTTATGGGTTGTGTGTATGTTAGATTCCAAACATTCTCTTTGTAATGATGTGCAAAGAATTAGGAGCATTAGTCGTGTCTACTTGCAGACAGAGGGGATGATTGCTTTTCTAATGAAATGACAAACTACATTTTGTTTGTCATCTTTACCATTGGTCTTTAAAAGTAACCTGTCATAGTGTGAGCCGTGTTCCCCTCCAAAATTTGAGCAGAGCTCTTGGCTTTGTTAATGGAAATCTGTCGACAGCGTTTTCTGTTTGCACTCCATAGCTGGTGGAAAATGATTAAAAGTTTGTGTTCTTTACTTTCTGTTTCTAGCTGATCTGGAGGATTATTAAATCCATTTAGCTAACATAAGTTTAGATAATATTTTACCAAGAGCTGAAGAAGCCTGTAAATCTGTAATGATGCCAAGTAAAATAATGCACAAGAGAGACATTAGGGACACAAAGCAAGGCCAAGCTGAAAATGATGAAAGACATGAGGCCAGTTTTACAGAGCTTCTCTCTTTGGATGTGTTGCCTCTCTAGAGACTAGAGCATCAGAGAGGACACCGCTAACACGGCATGGTCCTGACTACGACCTAGAGCATGTAGCTGCGCACCACCATGGAGTAATTGTGGGAGACGATCCTCCCGCTTTAAGCAGATGTAAAAAATGAATAGACAAATCTTTGTATTGATCCGCCAAATCAGATTAGAATAAAACAAATCCGCTTTGGTTACAGCCCTAGTTTCATATAGCTGCATTAAGGTCTGCATACCATCCCTTCACAGGCTGAGATTTGCTGTGATGTCACAGCTTCTGTCTGAGAGCGGCTCTTGGCAATAAGCCAGACAGGTCGGTCAGTAAATACAGCACGGATCCCCAGCAGTGTGTTCACTGTTTGAAGTACATTCAGCAGTCGAGGCCCTGAGCAGTGGTCTTGGCTGTCATGGTGGGACCCTTGAAGGAGTCTATGTTGTTATAGGAAGGGTCCCAAGCCACGGCATTAGCTCTTCCCCACAGCCACTCCTGACAAACCAGCAGGCTTCAGATGTGGCTTTTCCATACACACAAGAGCAGAGTGGTTCAGACTAATATTTTATAGACCTGTAAAAACAGCACCATAAACAGAGGCTTGATTGAGTAACACATGGGGGTCTTGTCCTACAAACCAACAACTCAAAGAGGCAATGATTTTTGTGTATGTATATGCAGCCGTTAGAATTCTGTCATCGTGATTCTGAGTGTTTAACCCCCCATCTGTAAAATGAGGTGTGCAATTCCATGTATGTGAACTCAGAGGTTTATAAGACCTGGCAGTAGTTGTTGAACATCCATAACGCCCAGCTTGGATTTAGACTCCTTAGCGTTGTGTCAGCGATGACTTTACTGACATCTCAGCACTGACATCTTTCCTGGAAGGTTTCTCAATGTAATAAATGTTATTTGTTGGCTGCCCCTCCCGCTGGCTCCACTTTCAAAATCACACTTTCTTAAATCATAAATTCCAGTTCCCAGAATATGTCGTTCCTAGAAAACTGGGTGCTAAATCGAAAGAATGCATCTATAACCCAAATGTGGGCCAAATGGTTTCCACGAAAGCCAGTCTTGAACATACATTGACAGCAACAATTTTGGGACTATCAATAGAAAGAATTATAGTGGGGTATGAGATGGTGAGAAGCCCAGGGGAGGGAGGAGCAGGAGGGTGTCTTATAAGGGTCATGTTGCTCACGATCCAGGGGGATGAGATGATTGATCCTGTAAGGTCCTTCTTCAACCTTAATGAACTATGTGGCGCTTCTCTGAGGCCGCCATTGTTTCCTGAGTCCCATGACACAAGGCCAAGCTTGAGAGCCACCACACATGAATGGATATAAATGCAGTGAGGGCCTGAGGTTTCCAACGTGGCCGTGTTATATGAGTAAATGATTAATCCGCATAGTTGGACCCTGTCTCCTGTCCGCAACAGCATACTCCAAGGCCACACAGCTGGTACCAATTTGCATGCCCCCGCCACATCATGATCCCACTGCATGTGTAGGAATCATGGCTTATCGCGGCAGTAATTCACTCCTTCCCCTCATGCTGAGGCTATTCTTGGCCTTTCTGCCTCTTTATTTTTAGTCACGGCTGCCTCTCTGGGTCATTGAAGTGGTCTTGATTTGGTGCGTCAGCTCGAGGCAATGGACCCTGGGTGCTCAACTGTCATGAATCACCTTCGGGATGCATGCTTTAGCAGAACCACAGCGTCTCTGTCAGAGACAAAACAAATCTTTGTTTTGCTTTGTTCATCATTAAAGCTGCACCTGGATGTGGTGGAAAATGCATCTGTGTTTTATTCTTAGCTCTTGGGTTTGGGTGTAACCCAACGCACTTTAGATGTAAGAGTGCGTGCATGTTTGCCCCTCAGTTCATCAGGTTTAAATGGTATCTTGCACAAAAGAATCTGGGCCCCATTAAATCTTTGGCAAATAAAAACACAAATAAAAAGAGACTGGATTGTCTCTGATAAACCTTCATCTGATCTTGTTTTGCTTGAGGACATCAAAGTGGTCAGCTATGAGACATGTGCTGAATATCCAGGCCGTGACAGACCCTGAGGTGACCTCGTAGGAGGACAGATGCCACCCGGTCTCCTCATTTGATGACCTAATTCACTGTTCGGCGGGAAATGAACCGGTGTACCCGTCCTCTCTGTCTTGGCTCATCCCTTGGTTCCTGGGTTGATTGAGAGCCACAGGGAACATGGAGTGCATCCCAGATTAACATAATGGAGTTAATTGATCAGCTAAAGTTCCGTCGGGGGACTGTCCTTGAATGCATTTGCTTCTTTTCTATCTGTTACACACAGAGGTCCAAGATTACCTCACTCCATTCACCGCTTTATACCTGAGTGTGCGCTTTCAGGTCACATCAGATAGTACTGAGAGCTTCCTCTGTCCTATTTCTGCTGCCTTTTTTTTGTTCAGCTCTCCTATTACTGTTGGGGTCAATGGAAACCAACAGCAGACGGACAGTTAGCTGTGCCTCTTCAAATGAATGTAGATGAAGATTTTCTTAAGATGTTAAAGGACTGGTTTGGTGAATTACACTTGATTAAGCTGACTCTTTTATTTTAAGCTACTTACAATACGTACATTCATCCATGAAGATACAAATTCAAAGAAGGAAGAATACAACAATTTCATTAGCTTTCAATAAGCCAGACCATTGGTACAGTGGTTCTGCATTGGCTTTAACTAACCAAACCTTTCTGCTGCATACAGATAGGATTTTTCTATTAAGGGCACAGTCAAAACAGGTTGGTTGTCATTTTTCAAAGGAAGATGTGAACACTTTCTGCTGCCCTCATATCAATGGGGAGCTCCTTCCACCATTTTGGAACCAGGCTTGCAAACAGGTGTGTTTAAGTTGAGGGATTCCTTGTGCTTTGATGAATTGGCTTGTTTGCTTTGATAAAAATGGCTTGTTTACTTTCTACCTGGGAGTTAAACAAGAAGAGTATTACACTTCTCAGCTACAGCCAGGAGATCACTTGCTTGGCTTTGCATAAAGACAAACAATAGTTGGGTTAAGATTGCAACTGTTTGAAGAACTCACAAAGCAACATCTGAAAATCTTAGTGAGCTTTGGAGGTGCGTGTGGATGGATTTTAACAAAACCAGCTGTTTCCCAGTGTTTTTAGCCTTCAAGCTAGCCTAGCTAGCCTTCTGACAACATAAGGGCTATCACCCTAACACGTATGAAAAATTACAGTTTAACAAGCAGGCAGCCTCCTGTTAGGAGGTATTTACACATCATTATGCTCGGTTGAATATTGGGGTCACATCATCACTTTCCTTCTTTCCTGGATGGATGGCAATGGGCGGGGGGCATACCAATAAACCTAGCTGTATGAAGTGCTAATGCAAAGCAGCCAGCAGGGTCAAATTTGTAAGGTGACAGATAACTGTGCCTGTTTAATCGACTACTTTTGAAGTCCACAAACTTAATAGAAGTCTTCTACATCAACATTTGGGCTAGCGTCTTTTGTTTTAGCTAGCCGTTGATGCTGATTAAAGGTATATCCACTACCAGCCTTCCTTTTCTTTGTTGTCATTACTTTTTTTACACACTTTTTGTTTGAAAGTGACTGCTATTAAGGAGCCAATTGCAGGTTATTCCTGTAACTGTTGACAGCTGTCTTCATGTTCACTACTGTCTCCGCTTGGCACACTCCAGAAGTACGTTCCTCACAGTGAGAATTCACACACCTTCCAATTCAAACAGAAGCATATGATACAGTTTAAATTTTCCCAATTTAAACTCACCAAGAGAGATGTCTCAGAGATTGCGTTGGGATTGAAGAGAAGCCTGGTCTGTGTTTGTCTTTCTCCAGCATTGCTGCAGCTCTGAAAGGATAAATGGTAGCATTCAGGTTGAGGATAGAGAGGAAGAGTAATGGGAAGTAATACCAAAGAGGAGCAGAAAAACTCCCAACTCTAAAACATCAGCCAAGATCCTTTGAAAAACATTGATGGAGAGTAAGGAAGAAACATGGGTGGAGAAATTAGAGGAAGCATGAGGGATGAACTGAGGTAATGTCTAATGCCCTCCTGCTTACAAGCTTATAAAGATCTGTGTTCCCTCATTTAGGCTTGAGGAGCTACTAAAATCTCTTTCAAGGCTCAATGCCAGCCACCTATTAGCTTAAAAATATGTGTTTTTGCAGCTGTATGTTTTTGAAAATGTATGTATAAGAGTGAGAGAGAGACACACAGACACACACAGAATGGGAAAGCCAAGAGAGCGAGAGAGAAGCTGAGACGAGGGTTACTCAAGGTAACCCTTGTTATTGCAGATAAGATGCCACTGGCTATTCAGAGTTTTGCCAAGTTGGTATTTTCATTATTAAATACATTGGAGGAATGTTGAATTTGGAAGGTTGGTGCGGCTGATATTCTCCCGTTTCACACATGCACTGTAACGCTTAGGTTATCTAGACATTACATTAGAGGAGCAGTATGTGAGAGTTCAATTCAGTCCTTTTGTCAGTGAGGGATGATGCTGAAAAACGTCAGACATGTTCAGGCAATGGCAAGAGACGAAAATATGAGAATCTTTATCCAAGAACATTATCATCTGAGTGTCTTATCCTTTACAAAGCAACCATTCCCTGCTCACTGGTCACCGGGCTACACTGAACGATCATGTTTTAGTGAGTTGCTCAAGCCTGCACCTCTCCAGCTCTCTTACGGCTTAATGTCTTGATGTAGGTAGCAGAATAAAAATTTTATTTCATAATATGTGTCACAACAAATATATGTGCTGTATAGAATGGGATGGGACTTTTCAGATTGCAAACAGTACCTTTATCCAACAGTTTCTGTGAGAGTGACTAGGTGCAGTCGGAGCCTCGGTTAAGCACCGAACAATATGGTGAACAAATCTTTTAAAGACACTTTTAAATTAATAGATTAGAGTGATACGGTATGTATTAAAAAAACTGCTTCGCCCATCAGTACTGGACTTTATGTAAAGATAAATTGTCTCCTGGCTCCAGCTACATATTTAGCATTCAGGTGTGAGACTTTTCTGCTGATCTGAATCTCAAAAGAAAGTGAATAAGAAGCATGATTCCGAAAAAGGTTTTTCTAAATGTAATTTTATTCTAAACATCTCAACTCTTTATAAAGTATGCTTAATTGTAAAGGTGCTGTGTATAAATGTGGTGTGTGTGTGTGTGTGTGTGTGTGTGTGTGTGTGTGTGTGTGTGTGTGTGTGTGTGTGTGTGTGTGTGTGTGTGTGTGTGTGTGTGTGTGTGTTTTTACTTTAGTTCTTCTTACATCTGGCCAAGCACAACACTGGCATAGAAGTGAAATGGCCATAACGAGCGCCTGGCAGCATCATCTGAGAGGAGAATGCCAAGCTGAGGCAGCAAGAATCTATGCAACAAAAAAAAAGAAAAAAGGTCACACCCTCACCTCTGCCCTAGAATACTAAATGCGAAAACACTGGCTTACAGACTTACAAATGTGTCTAGTAGTCTAGAAGCCATTAGCACACTAGGTGCATTAATCAAGGTACCACTACAGCAACTGGTAATATATAATGAGGCCGGAGTCATTCTTATATCATCCACTGTCATCTAATCTGTCAAGAAAAAAACATGTGGTGATAGAAGTATCTGCTTAAGACAGCTAAATTAGGAGAAGCAGAGACCCTGGCTGCTGGTTTTGGCCTCTCGTTGAGCATTGGCACAGATATCAAATCATATTGCAGACATTTAGCATTATTCAAATTGAAGCATAGAAATCCTTCCTGTATGTTAAAATGACATTTGTACATTTCTTATGGCTGCACCACAATTTAAATGTCTTTTCTGGGAAAATGAGGCACTGATAGATATTATTTGTCAGATCCAGTTTTTCCACCATTCATCACAGCTGCAGGGGTAATTGTGGAGGTTGAAGCCTATGGAACATTCCAGGGGTGGGTGATGGGGGGGGGGGGGGTAGACTCGGTATCACTACTGTGCTGGACAGAGCCTTCAAACTGTCCTTCATTAAAGCATCTGATGAGTGATTCAATGCCTCTATATTGGGCAGGACTTCCAAACAGTGACATGAAAACACAGTTGGCAGCAGCTTCACAAATCCCACATCAGTTCCAGGGAAACCATAATCACCACTTTCGTTTTTCAGCCTTGTTTATTTCAGAGGCTGGGGTTACAATTAAGACCATTTGCCTTGCAATTACTGTGTTAAAAATAATAAAACAATTTCGGCCTACCTAAAATACCTGCATTTTGTGTAATGATTCAGGGCGTGCAAATTGAAATTGCAATGTTTGGACATTGTCCGGGAGCTGTGCAAAGCTACCAGAGTGATAGAACTATGTTTATCTGGATGTTTGTCTACGTCTGGATCGCCAGCACTTTGTCAGAATGCAGCCAAACCCTGGTCACAATTTCTGCATGACCTTCACCGGATAATTTTAGCTGTGTGGATGTATAATATCATGATTTACTGCAAGGATTAGTTTTTCAACAGCCACAGCGCAAGTGAGGAACATCTCCGGGGGACTAGTAAGTAAATTCCCCTGTCAGTAACCCCACTGCCCCTGCGCCAAAAGCCCCCTCGTCCCTCCGCCCACATGCTCCACACCACTTACCCTTATTTTCCCAATAAAGTCACACAGCTCAGCCAATGTCCTCCCCCCAGCCAGTATCTAGCCAGGGACGTACACAACGTTCCTAAGGGCAGCTTGCTCAAACAAACACCCCGCCCCCATCATTGCAAAAAAAGAGAGGAACGTCATGATCTGATATCGACACTAAAAGTATCTAGACACTTATTATATTATAATATTTTATGAAGAAGGATATGGATTCAAAATGTAGAGGCCTTTAGTCACCACATTCATTAATTGATTTTTTTGAAGTCAAGGGGAAGCACAATGACACAACAAAACACTGACATCATTATCATTCCCTCCGAGGGGGATATTTCTTTAGTTTTTCTTGGTTTGTTTGTCTGTCAGCAGGATTACGGCAAAATAACTTCATTTAATTTCAATTTGGAGAAAACATTTAATAGATTTTGGAGCGGAATCAAACGGTGCGGATACACAAAGTAGGTTTTACTTTTAAGCTACTAAATGCTCCATTATGTTCATTATTAATCACTTTGTCTGTCAACCTCTCTGGAGCTGCGCAGGTACTTTACAGTGTATTTTTTAAGGTATTTTCAGTGAAAACATCTACTTGCTGAGAAAACATGGGTTGATGAGAGTGTTGGCACCTTTTCAAAACAGTAAAGTTGGGGTCCATCAAACCAAAACTAACAACAATAACCTGCCCAATCAGGTGATATTCCCCTGTGGAGAGTCATTCCTTCTTTTCCCAGCAATGCCCCCTTATATTATTAAAGCTTTGGTAAGTAACATAAGAGATGCCTGCAAGAGAAGGCTAGATGGTTCGAAGAGGTCCAACCAAAAAACCCAACATGGTGTTGCATTTTTTCAATGAAAGTAGCTAGCAGCACCAGTCCCAGAAGTCTCTAAATCCAGCCAGACAATCGCTCTAGGCCACTCCCTATAAATCCCTATAAAGTCACTCCCTCAAAATGATAGTACAAAGGTAATAAGAACGAACATGGCTATTGTTAGCACCCGCAGCTGTCAAGCTAGCAGCTTATTGAAGAATCCAGGACGCTCAATGAGAGCAGTTAGGCAGGTAGACATGTCAGCCATTGGCCTTTAATGAAATGATGGATGAACTTTTAACAGTCCTGATGCAGCCACACATATATCTGCATTTTATTTATTGATTGCTGTCAGGATATAAAGAGGATATAATAAAACAAAAAACAAAAACAGTAAAGTTTAAATTTTCCCAATTTAAACTCACCAAGAGAGATGTCTCAGAGATTTACATAAAAAAGTACATTACCAATCATAGCTTCAAGGCCTAAGTAATTGAATGGGTTAAATGCAGAGGACAAATTTCACTGTGTGTGCTCTGCTGTGTGCTTGAACAATAAAGAGGGTTCTGTCTTCTCCTTCTCTTTCTCCTTCTCCTTCTCCTTCTCCTTCTCCTTCTCCATCCACTCTTGTAACACTTGTAAGAGGTTTTTGGCACCGGCGATCGCTACAGGGATTGTGTGCGAGAGCGGCACGGAAATGGATGTCTGTGTTCTTGTT
This sequence comes from Eleginops maclovinus, assembly GCF_036324505.1. NCBI lineage: Eukaryota > Metazoa > Chordata > Actinopteri > Perciformes > Eleginopidae > Eleginops > Eleginops maclovinus. The sequence continues at coordinate 17,978,209 of NC_086371.1, forward strand.
TTTGATTCAATTGTTGTGGAATCTTGTTCAGACTGTGACACATGTGCTGTTAAGATGAGGAATAGCGAGCCTATAAAAGTTGTGCGTCACATCCCACGCAATGCAAGTCGTATAGGCACGAGGTCTGGCTGTGCCGTGCCGGGGAGAGCTCACAGCGCACGGAAAGCTCATGTCTCACACCAAGCTCTGTGCTGCAGGCCCACATGCACTAATTAGACCTGATATACAGCCTGATGTGCGCTGATTGAAAGCAGGCTCATCTAACTCCGGACAGGGTCCTGTTGCACTGCTGTGGAACACCGGAGGGTGTAATTTTGTTTCCAGGCACTTGTCTAAAGTCACTTTCATGGTCTCTAGACAAATGTATTTGTTAGTGATTTAGAGTGGGTAAAGCGATGTGGATCTGTGTGTATTATGCACCGACTTATTGATGATGTAAAAGGATGTGGCAGTGTGTGCTCTCTCAGAGCTCTACAGCTCACAACCAGCTGTCCATGTAGCTTCAGCTTCACACAGAAATGAGTGGCATGCACCAGGCCACAGCACCATGCCACCCATGCCAGGCACTCCCTCTGTACGTCTTGCAGCTTGCACCCTGTGCTGGAGGTGCTAGTCTACAGTGTCTCACTTGAGGAATGATAACAAAAACACAAAGCCATCCACTTTTCAATCCGTGTCTCTTTTTCTTTCAAGTATGTGCATTAACAGTTTTCTTTAACTGCTTTTTTCCAGACTTTGCTCTTTGCTATTCTCCCTGCCACTCTTTTTTCGCAAAGGAATCAGCGCAGGGTTATTAAGATGGCAGCGCCTAGAAAGGTCTGCCATCCATTGTTTGCCAAAGTTTTACAGCAGATCATCTGTTGAGGTGTGGATTCCAGGAGGAATGTTATATAATGTTGGATGCAAGGCCCTTTATTCATTATTGCAGGAGTATCCAGTGGATCTGCCCAAAGAATGCTATCCAGCAGTTCGACTTTAATTATGGATGTAAAAGAAAAGGAAAGTTCTGGGACAGCTTAGCAGCTCAGACCAATAGCATGTTGAGAACAGCCATCCTTGTGATTTTACAGCTGGTTTGCAATTGCGAAGTAATTATAGATTAAGAAAACATGACTTGTGTCAATGAAATAATGGTAGCCCATTGACAAATACGCCTTCAGCAACCCAACACCTGGTGAAAGACCCATTGTTAGGTTGAACAGCATGCCAACTTAAAAAGAACGGACGGGTACACTGCGTTCATTTTTCCCTTTGAGATGAGGATGTTAAACAAATTGTGCTCCAATATTTTTGTCAATGGACAAGAGGCAATTTGACTTTCCTTCAGCTCGCACACTATTAGTCAAAATATCACATTTCTCATTCCTTTAGGTACAATCACTGAGTGTCCAGCAGAGTGCTTAATATGGCTGAATGTTGCCATAACCTAATAACAGACTGTGGTTTTTAATTGCTAATCAAGCACAATGCTAACAGTGGTACAATAGATACCAGATCACAGTCAATCATGTGTGACTTCTCTACAGGTGGGACAGCAAGTCAGCTTGACTAATAGTATATGATTAATGTGTAAAGTACTACAAGCTGCAAGCAATTAACTATTGAAAGCACATATGTTAACAACTATTTTACTGACATACTATAAAAGTCTATAACATTACATGACATGGCATGGCCAACCCTGTATATATGTCTGTGAATGTTAGTTCCTAGAGCAAGTGGCACTGCTCTGTATGAATGACGTCTGAATGGGTGAATGACTTACTGTACTTACTTATTTTCATGTCTTATGCGTCTTAGAAAGACAGCAGACGCTCGCCCAGCATAGCTGACAATAGGAACTGCATCTAACACTTGTCACCTACATGGCATTAGATTGATATGAAGTGTCAGGGATTTACATACAGATTAATTCTGCATGTTGATTGTCTTCTTCGAGAAATGTGATTACCCATAATTCTAAGAATTCCGAGAAGTTACGAAAACTTCATGAACATTCCACGAGCATTCGGAATTCAAGATCGGTCGCTCGGATATGGCATCGACCATTCAAAATGGCAACGACCGTTCAGAAAGGCGACGACCGTTTACGAGACGGAACTTTGTGTGAAAAGGGTTGTGCCTGGTAATGGGTGCGCCAACAATCTACAGTCAATGCTTTCAAAAAAGAACAAGAAGCGTTGCCCTACACAACAAGTCGACACAGCTGTTTGAAACCTGATTTTGAACTGTAAAGTTGTAGCTAGGCTACACAATTCACTGAAGTTAACGTTAGCTGATCTGCTAACAAGCTTAAGCAAAGTAAGTTATTTTCAGTTTGTAGGTAAAACATAATAGCATTCGAAATCCGCGTCATTTCCCGTGTCACTTCTCGCATGTTTTCGTGAGAAAACGTAGTTTGGAGACCAGACAGACTCCTCGGGGATTTCTCCTGGTGACAGATCGTGTTGTAGTGTGTGACCCCCTGTCGTGTTCAATCGCGTAGTGTGCACACCACAACGACTTCAAGACTCTCGAGCGAGTTGTGTAGTGTGAAGTGGCAAGCGATCGTACGACTTTGAAAGTCGTGTAGTCTGTGCAAGGGGGAGTACAAGTCTTTACTGAAAACAGGGACAACGAGCTTGCTCTGTCCAAGGACCCTTTTACACATCCATCCACAACCCTGAAAGTCTCTAGACTTTACCCAGCGGAGCTGTATGTAAGAACGCAAATGTCCTAAACATACTGACCATCAAACGGGCAAAAAAAAAAATCGGAGGACTCATTCCGTAAGTTCGTCAAATGCAGACATGATTCATCAGATGTTGAGTTCAAATGAAAAAACAAACATTTTTTGTGAATTGTAAAAGCAGCAGACTGGGGTTTTAAAGGTATCCCTTTTGAGCAGGGCTATTGCTTGGCCTGGAGCAGTGACAGAAGAAACTTCTGAACGTATAACAAATGAGATAGAGGTGTAACTGAGCTTTGCAGCTTTGGCAGGCGGATTTTGTAACATTTGGACAGACTAGAGCCATTTCAATTGAGCATTGGATTGTGGGAAAATGGTGTCCAATGGTACTGTCTAAGACCACATTCATACATTTCATGACTGCATTTATCTCGTGATCTTTTATGCAGTCATTTAGTAAAAACGAATGGCATATACAGTCTCTTGCAACAAATCCCAGCCCTGCCATCATAAATGTCTCCACCACAAATGATGTTTTCATCTCATTATCTCTTAAACGTTTTCTCTCTCTTTCATACAGAATGACAGATGTAAGAGCCAACTTGAAGTCTGGTGTCAGAATGTGCCAATTCAGCGATTCTTCATCATTCTGTGTTTGAAAAAGAGCAGGCCCAGTTACAGACAGAGTATAAACACGGGTGAGATGCAGGATGGGGGAACGTTGGTTTGTCCAGTGATTTAGCTACCAGTTGGAACTTTTTACAGCGGCACTGATTCACTTATACAAGTCCGCTCAGTAGTGTCAGCCAAAGCCAACGGTAATGATCAGTTGCAGTATGCTAACCACATGGTGGATGCTGCCTCCTCAGACCTCAGACTGTCTGCACTGAGATACACCTTGCTGTTTGAGGGGTTGAGAATACAGAAGTGTGCCAAAAAGCCAGGGAAAAAAGCATTCGGCCATTTTCATCCTTAAATCAAACCAACCTTCTTTTCTTCCCGCACACGCAAGGACAAACGTACACCCATACCTCAGAGACACACATAAGTAAAAATGTATATGGACACGTATTTTTATAACTTTACCCCACAGGAGACACAGTTTACAAATTTGTCAGTCCATTATGTTTTTGTTGTTTTACTTTTACTTTTTCTCTTCGTACAACTCTCTTCTTCCTGTCTCTCTCTTCCTCCTCCTCCATCCTTTTTCTATCTCCCACTTTAAGCTACTTCTCTTCTCTGTTGACAGCTTTGCTCGGCTGAAAAAAACAAGCAGAATTACTGAGTAAAAGGGAAAAAGAGAGCAAATAACAGCTCTTAGAATGTTTGGATTGTGAAACCAGAACATTAGTACAAACCATAATGGCTGGCCCAGAGAGGCCAGCGCTTCTCCAGCACTTCACTCTCACAGGCAATGATGTAACGCCAGCCATTTCATATGAAGCGTTCGCTTGTTGCACTCCTGAAAGTCTATTTATACCTACTTCGTCTACTCAAAATAAAGCAGCCTATGTTAGGCTGATGCCCCTTAAATAGCCTATTTATTTAAGCTTTCTCATGGCGATACCTTAAATCTGGATAAGTTGAATTGTTTAATGCATACTAAATAAAAGATGAAAAGAGAAAGTAAATGTAAGAGGACGTTGTCTGCTTGCAATGATGTGCTGTGCTTAGATATCCATAAATTACTATATTCAAGAACATAAAAAAGTGAGTCAGTCAACTGGCAGGTACAACCTGCTCCACTGACCAGGACAGATAATTTTACTACTACAAAGAAATGTGTGTGTGTGTGTGTGTGTGTGTGTGTGTGTTTGTGTGTGTGTGTGTGTGTGTGTGTGTGTGTGTGTGTGTGTGTGTGTTGTGGTGCCAACCAGGCATCAGTGTATACTATGCAGCAGAATAAACAAGTCTGTCTGTGTTTGCAGTCTGTAATTAAAGCCGTATAAAAGTGCACACGCATGCAGTAACAGCACACGTCATGGCCCTCAGCGGCTGTACCCGTCCGCCCTCAGCATGGGCTCCACAACAGCTGACCTACAACTTCTCTGCACAGACGTATATCAAACATAAAAATGTTAAATAAAAATCTGCACAGACGTGGACTGCATGGCGGGCTTGGATGGAGCTGAATGTGCAGCATACACTAAATGCAGCGTAATAATTTCCTGCTGCTGCTCACAATCACCCTTTGCAGTCTTGCTTCGTCAAGGCTGGATTCACAGATACACTGCAGGGAGATTTGATTGTATTGGCCTATTCCAGAGGGTAATCAGACCTCCCAATGGCTCCACCACCACCTCAGCTATAAAAATAACCTAGGCATGAGAAAAGACCGCATCATGCTGGATCCTGCCAGCGTTTGGCTTAAATCTAGACCCATAATCTACCGTGAGGTGAGCTCACAGGGTAGTCAGTTTCAAGACCTCCCAGCTCCAAGCTGACAGCTACCTGTACTGTCTGTTTGATCTTGGTGGGCATTCAGATGAATTCTAGGCCCAATACAACACATGTACCTCCCAAAACATGACATCTTCTTATAATGTATAGAAATTGTTCAGGCCAAAATCAAAAACATGTTTTTGTCTTCCCTGAAGTGCTATTTATCAATAGAGATATTGGCTGTAAATATGTTTGCCCCCCCTTCAAATATAATGGATCTAGTAAGAACTTGGCTTGTCGTAGTAAAAGTTGAAAAAAATACTTTGGAAAAATTCCACAGCTATCGCTCTTTCCATAAATCATGACCCGGTGAATCAAGATAATCTGCAGATGTTGTTGTGACCAGTTTCACTTAGGAACTATATGTTTTATAACAAACTACACCAGCCAACCGTATCACCATGCAGAAGGAAGCGTGTACTTAGACAGCCTTAGCTATAATTCAAGGAGGAAGATGTCATTGTTTTTACAATTTCACAGGTGATACATTCACACAACACTCTGCAGGTCACACCAATAATAAAAAGCACTATAAGAAAAGTATTTATTTTAGCTATTTAGTGGCAAACTGTGCCTTAAGGGGCAACCATTGCATATATATTGGGTTACTCTCTGCTCAGCAAGCCTGCTATACATCCAGATCCATACACTCAACAGAAATGTGTAATATAAACTGTTAACGCTGTGAGTTGTATATGTTACCGCAAGTGGAAGAATGTAAATGCTGACATAAGGATTGTATGTGTGTCAAATAGCAGGGAGTGTGCATCTGTGCCTGTAGGCACATGAAAATGCCCATGTGTTTGAGTGTGTGTGTCTGTGTGTTCACTCATGTGATGCTTGAGAGACTCTCCATTATAGTTTCTGACCAGATTTTGCCCTCTGGTGGTCCAACTGTGGCAGCACTGTTTTCTGTTTCACTCCACAAGTGAAAGCATAACTCACAGCTGCATGCCGCAGATGAAAGATGATGATTTTCACCGATTAAATTAAGAAATATACTCCACATAAAAACTTTTGTGCACCTTTTGTAGCTTAAATTTGGTGATTTTTTCAAAGCATTTAGCAAGGAAATGTAGGCGGATTACCGTCTGCTGCAGCAATGCATTCAATTGAGGGTTGCTAAGTAGGTGAATGAACAGCTCTACACTTATTTGTGTATGTATGTACCCATGCATATGTGTACATCCATGTGTGGGTGTGTGTGCACCAGTCACCAAACAGATGCCCTCAGAGCCAGTGACGGTCCCACGCATTTCCCATGCTCACTCACACTGAGCAGTGAGTTCCACCACACTCCCTCATTTTCACCTCGTCATGTGATCTTCCCCTCTCCTTTTCCTTCTCTCCCTCCCATCGTCACTGCCGCCATCATCATCACCCCACTTTGTTTTCAGCAGTTTTTTCGGCCTGACCTCATCTCTGGAAGAGGATAATTACCAAACGGGGACACCGTGTCTTATTTCTAGGTCAACGACTCGCTCACGTTTGCAGGTCTTTTTTGTTTCTGGGTTGGAAAAAGTTGCCAATGTTCCTGCCCCCCCAGGCGTACCCCATTCTCTGCCCCCCTGCATACATCAGTCCATAGTGAGATGGCTTTAGGAGTAATCACCGTAATCTCTCACTGTCTGAGGAGTTGGCAGGGCCCCCTCTGTGCACTGCAACTAGGAACATTGTGTCCATGCAGTGCTAGTTAAAGAGTGGTGATTGCAGAGAATGTGGCATGGTTTTGCAGAATGCCAGCCTATTAAGTTCAGCCATGCCAAAGCTATATTTGTGTTCCAAATGTTCTGCTGATTTGCAATGTACTGTACACACAATAAATGGCTTCATTTTGCAAAGAAAACAACTTCCAAAAGAATTACATCTTGCCCTAATAACCAAGCTATATTGTGTGTGCAGTCAGAGTAGCTGCTAAGTAATCCCATGCAGATTTCATAAGTGTGACCTGGTTAGGGGACGGTGTTGGAGCAGGTGGTCAGAGATAGATGGGTTAGGGTGATGGGCAACCCTGAGCGAGTTAAGCATAGGGCTAACAGGAGCTGCGCTGGTATTTCACTCACCTTGAGCATGTAAAACACTATCCCTGTGGAAGCAGCATGATGTCTGGGGGAAGGGGTCGAACTTTCTTCCTTGCCTGGACATACTGTAGATCATATAACTGGGCCAGCATGGGAGTACTTGAGCTGTGGAGGGAAACCACAAGGAAAAACTCAAGATTAGAGTTAGCTTATATGTGCATAAACCCAGTAAAAAAATAATTACTTGTTTTGTGGCTTTATCATCACAGAAAATAACAACAATGACCAATTTCAGATGACTATCATAGCTATCATACCATTTCAGTGCCGTTTTAATTAAAACAGACACATGCATGAACCCACACCCATCACTGCCCTATTCATTCCCTGGTAGCAGTCGTCACTGCCCCTAAGTGTCAGTTTGAAGAAGCAGCATTCAGAGAATGTAACGCATGTTGTACGTGCCTCGAGGTTGCCGCAGAAATTAAGCACATAGGTGCAAAGAAATGCCAGTAAGCCTCTGCATGGCTCCATCAGTCCAGCTCCTGGCAGAGCGCTGCCAGGCCCCAGGGCCCAGGAATGCTGTGCCCATCTGTCAACACAGAGCTGCCTTCCCTGGCAGATGCCACAGAGAGGATTTTTGTAACCTGGCCCTGGTTGGATTTCATAACCTGGCCTGGCAGTGTAGCAAAGAACCTCAGGGCTGCAGGAAGATTATGGGCTCGCATAAGATGGAGCTGCCTACGTGTTTGTGTGTGTGTGTGTGTGTGTGTGTGTGTGTGTGTGTGTGTGTGTGTGTGTGTGTGTGTGTGTGTGTGTGTGTGTGTGTGTGTGTGTGTGTTTAATAAAAAAACGTTATGTCTTGTTTTGTCAGTCCAAACGTTAATTAAGTTAAAGCAGGAAATCTCTATGTTTAAAAGACTGAATAATATGGATTTCTTGCCCATTTTTTAGGAAAAGTAACTTTGGGAATTATTAAGAATAGTGACATATTTTATATTTATATTTTTGTTGACTAATTTTTGCAGCTCCTATAAATTAGAGTGGGTTGGACTTCAAGCTAAAAACTGATAAATTATTAATTTCCTGAGCAAGCATGTAACACATATCTACCATCTCCTAAGCTCATCTCCTTGTCCTGCCTTCTCCTCCTTCACCCTCTCCTTCCCCTTTCATATCTCTTCCCACCACTCCTGTTCTGCTCCCGTAGCTATAATGAATGGTGTTCTCTATGTGGGGCCTGAATGTGTGTGGTGGAGCCAAGGGAGCACCACCTGAGTGATGATTCTGTCTGCCTGAGTCTCTCTCTCTAAGTTTCACACACACACACACACACACACACACACACACACACACACACACACACACACGCCTGACCTGCTGGGAACACAGGGTCTTGCTGTACCAGGCCTCTGTAGCAGGGGCAATTAGAAAGGTCCAGACGGAGCACAAGCTCTCTTCTCATACTGTCCCCATTAGAGAGGGAGACAGGCAGGGAGGAAAGACAGGAAGAGGACACACATTGACACACTGTCTCTCACTCTCACAAACGCACACATACACACACATGCACACACACAGTGGCCATACAGATCTTAGGCAGACTTTGCTTGCTTAAGGTGACTTGGTGGCTGGAGATAGTTAGCATTTTCCTCAGCTGTGTTTAAACCTGCTCCACAGACTTCTCAGTGAGAGCTGAGCACATGGACATCATGTTGGTGTCTGGGAATAATGGGCTGGAGCTGGATGAAGCAATGTAAAATCTGTTCAGGGTCAATGCTCTAAATCTGGAGGGGTCAAACGTCCCCCTTAACGAACGGCCCCACAGCAAATTTTCAAATATAAAACCACATTTGGTCTGCCTTTTTTAACCTGACTTATACATAAACATTAAAAATCAACATTATACATCCTAATGGTTTAACTATGCACTTAGGCACTGTATCAGAGTGTAAAAGTGTTTATATTTATGTAAAAAAAAATGTAAGAGCAGTAGATCCAAAAATAGTAATATGTGGGCACACCAATAAAATACTGTAATGTCAAATAATTCATTGTTAAAGGGGTTTTCCATCTCCTGTAGTGGTTATACAAGTGTCTGTGCATGTAAATCATCTGCAAAGGCTAACATCACAAAGTTCCCTCCAGACGGAGGTTCTCTTCTACACAGTCCCCCACCTGCCTGAAATATCTGAAATTGACTCCTTTGTTTACTTCCATAACATAGTGACATGAAGTTGTAACATTCACCTTTCTGTTGGCTAGAGCTCCGACACATTGTACGTCATAAGCTAAGGGGTGGGACATTTATAAGCAGTTCATCAATCACAATAGAGCCGGCCAGCTAACCAATCAGAGCAGACTGGACTCTGGTTTCAGACAGAGGGTGAAAGAAGCTGCTGCAGCACAGGAAGTATGAGAAAAATAAAGACACCAAAAAAACACTCCACAGTAGAGTCACAAAATACTATAAGAAACCTGAAAATGAACTTGATATGTTTTCTTTAAGTTGCGATTCAAAGTGATTTTAATAGAAAATTATTTTCCATGGCACATTTTATTGTGATCTAGAATCACTATTTTCTATGGCAGCATAATTGGTTGGAAACTACACATTTACTGTCGTTTGGCCAGTGGCCATCCCCGCTTTAAGTCCTGCAAAACTTTCCACTCAAAGAGAGATGAAAAAATGGTTTCAGGATGAAGTGTAGTAAAGTATCCCTTGAGCTTTCACAAAGGAGCATGATGGGAACGACTAGATGGAACTCAGTGATATTTGTACGTCACAGCTGACTGTGTGTGTGCGTTCTTGGGTGTGTGTGTTTCCAGACCTGATACGTGGCACAAGGCTCATCCTTGACCAGAGACGTGCGGAGAGGCCGGTGCTCTTTCCAGGCCACCGTTGTCTCCGCATGAATTATCCATCAGGTCGAGTGTGGTAATCAAGCTGCTCGAGCAAAGCCTTATTACAAAGTTGGTCATTTAACCCATTAGCAATGCTCTTACCTCATTCCTTGGTCAACTCCAATTGCATGGAAAATAGAGCAGTCAGCATTTTAAATGGGTTCAGGGGAGGTTGGGTGAGCTAAGGGCCATAAAGCGACGGCAGCTGATACAGCACATGCAGGCTGGCGGTGAGACGCTGTAAACCTCAGGGCACGTAGTTGATCATGGGTCACTGGAGAACTCTGGTATGATGATCTCATGATCGTGAAAACTAATATTTAAAGAGCGGACAAAAGGAGTACGCAGAGCTATACTGTATATTTACCATTTACAAAGAGCATTAGTGAAATAACACAGCTTCTCATACACCAGACTAGTATAATTTAGTGTTAGAAAGTCCAAATCAACAGATTGGATAAGCAGGTTCAGGTAACAATGAGTAGGCCTATTGGTCTAAAGTATTACATATAAAGGATTTCAGATTTTGATTCTCAAATGCTGTGACAAATTTTCATTTCAATCAGGAGTGACAAATGGGGGAATTATCTGTTTTCTACAATTGTAATATGTAGTGATGTGAAAAAGTATTTAATGATCTTTAATCTAAAAGAAACAGGGTGCGTTTGGGGTAATATTGTGGGAGAGTAAGTGAACTACTGTGTGCTGCTGCCCTCCTCTGGCTACTTTATGTACTAACCACCCCATATGCAGACTGATAAAGAACTGTTGTCATTTCAACATAATCAATATACAAGAATCATCTGACATTGAAATGTTGTACTTGTATGTTGTTTAACCGTATGGTGTATGTTTTAACAACAACATGTTTTGAACTATTAGTAGAGTACAGTAGTTGAGTACATTGACATTAGTTTGAATGTTAATTAACATGCATTTCCACTCTTCAAACAAAAAGAAAAGAAAAGAAAATATTCTGTTTTTCGCCGTTATGCCGAAGAAAATATTCCTACTGAGCCATTCACATGGCTAATGAATCTTACATATGACGTATAGCCTACATCCAGCTATTTGAGCTCATGTTGATACCACAGTCTTTCTCCTTAAGACCAGAAATGTAAGCTTTTCCTATGAGCATGTATCTCTACCTTGGCCCTGGAAACTGTTGGCTAGGTGTGTCCTGTACAACACACAGAGAAGTCAGTAAAAAGCAAGAAGCCGTGTTTCAAACAATGTGCTAAAAAATGAAATAGGGAAGCACATTTCCAAAGAAGGCTTCTAAAACACTAAATAATATCGATCTGTTACGTTCAGAAGGAGGCCTAATTTGGAATCAAAATGGAATGAAATGGCCCACCCTATGAAATGAATGGTCAACCCACTCTACGTTCCCGCATGTCTCCTCACTTCTAGGATGTAAATAATTGTGTTAAATGTCACGTTTGGGGAAGATTCTTGAGCAAGGATAGAAACTATCTTTTGAAGAAATATCACACAGATACGATTTAGTGGTCGAATGACTTGAAATCTTTGGATAACGCATGCTATTGAGTTATAACGTAGCATCATGTCGTTTGGAAGCTTTATTCATACAAAGTGTTAAAGTTCAGGGCATCTCTGTTTCTTCTGCTTTAATTTCAGGGTTTTTTCAGCGGAGTACCTCTTTAAATCCTGATTTTATATCTTCATTGAATATGTCAGCAGGGCACAACCTGTCCCCTAAAAATCCATTCACAGTTCATGAGCTCCAACACAGCAGATATCCTCCCACCGACCCTCAAACATCAGCTGTAGACAAAACTAACCCAACCACGGAGTAAAAACCGTCCTCTCATGTCCCCCAGGGGCTCTAACATCACCTTGAACTCAGCAGAGGACTGAGTGAAGCTGTGCCAAGCCCATGAACATGACCTGGGGAGTGCGTGTCAGGGGTGGGGAGGCAGAGGATGGAGCAAAGATGAAGGGGATGCTGCTCCTTCCATCACAGACAAGACAAACGATGCATGGACAGATGGCACTTGATACAGCTGCCATATTCACTTCAGTTTCCAGTTACTACAACCTGGCTCTGGATCAGCAAGTGCTTAGGTCACGCTATAACTGACACAGCGGGTTCAAGACTATATGCCAAAATCAGCCTTACAATAGAAATCATCAGAGGAAAGATAGCAATAGGACAATGTATTAAAAATAACACGGTTACCCACAAAGTGATCATTTGTGTACCAAATAACTTTGTGTCTTTGTGTTTCTCTCACAGTGAAGGAAGAATCCTAAATCTCTTAAAGAATGGGGGCAGTGTTTGAAACTGTAATCTGTTTATAAACCCGCACACACCTTGTTCAGAAGACACGTTTGCTTAAATTAGAAGTAGTGAGCATACAACTGGATAAATGAAACTTGATTATACTGCACAAGTTGTGTGAGTGTTAGAAAAAATATGATCCCAATAAGAGTTGTTGTTAAACACAATACCTTCTTCAATTAATTCAGAAATGTATCTGTTTTTGGACATTCAAGCCAAATGCTATTTTTCTGGGTGAAGTACATTATTTCTTAAAGCCAGAATTTGGATGTGTTCTACCAATGTCCACATGGTGGTGGTGTTTCTCACCAGGGAGTGAAGAGGATAAAGGTCCCTTGGACCAAAGATTTAACTCATCGCCAGTAAACCACATCAGTCATGTCTAACTCGGAGTCAACTCATGATATTCCCTCCACTGTTACTGTGTGAAATACCCAAGGTGCGCCAAGGTGTCACACAAGAGCTGTCTGATGTTATGATGTGACCAGAATGTGAATCAGTTTTAAAGTTTATGTTTAATTTAGGATTCCTTTCATCTAGGGCGAGTCAGTATCAATTGTGGATTAAATTGGAATTTGCATTATTAATACAGTAAAACTAATTTAAAGGTTGAAGACAGACAGCTGTACTCAGAAATTCTCAAGTTTTCCAGTGATTCATCCGGTTCCTCTAAATGTAGTTATGTCACATCAGACAGTTTATTCAACGCTACAAAGTACTAACATTTTTGAAGATAAGAAGAAGAAGACATACTCTTATTAATCAATTACAGGGAAATTGTTTTTCTCTACTCTGTTGTGTTGACACACATTACACACACAGAGGATATACATGCACAAACACAGAGGAAATACATGCACACACAACCACATGCAGAGGAGAGGTGGCAGAGCAGAGAGGCAGCACGGAATGGATTTAATATAAAATTTGGATTATTTCAAGGTTTGCTGAATTTCAAAATAAAATTGAGGAATGTTTTATTGAACTGTTTGACTCTCCTGATAAAACAGTGATGATGGTATACATTTGTGTTGTGTGTTTGTAGCTTTGTATTGTTCGATTACACTTATCTTAAATATATCACAGATCAGCCTAATGTTACCTTTCAAAGTGAGTGTAATACTGTTTGTACTGTAAATGTGACTTCAACAACATTCTACAGGAGCCTTTGTTACTCCCACCGAGTGTCAGTGGGATTTCATAGACGCTATCCTCATCAGAAGGCACAGTCAGATTTGTGATGTAGGTCAAACAAAACTGGTTTCTATTACGTTTTGGGTTTTTACAGTTTCCCACATCACAGAACTAACACTGTCAGAACTGGGGTGCGTTTTAAAATCCTCTAACAGGCCCTTCTGACTGTCCCGGTTTGGAAGAGCCTGTTTGGTCAGAGAAGCTCACTGTATGCCTTCATTTAAATTCTCAAAATCAATTAGCTTTTTGTTCATTTGTAAAGTAAGATTGATTTGATTTAACTTTATTGTTATGTTGAATGGCATATTGTACTGGCTTTTGCATTAAGACATTTTTAAATGTGTCTATGTCTGTGTGTTTTCATTGATGTACATTAGTGTATATGTGCACAGATGCAGTTAAATACTAAAAACACATATGTGTATTATTTTTGTAAATATGTGTATTTGTACACATGGAATGTTGGTCTTTTGTAGATGCACTACACTATTAATTAGGGAATTAATTGACGTGTTTATGTAAAAACACAAAACATGTATTTCAGGCTTCTTTTCAAATGATCTACATTTCTTAGTTGTTATTTTATACTTGAATTATTTGTCATGAGTTACAATTTGTAGGTTTTTTTTTTTATTGAAGCTTATCAACAATGAGCACTGGTGGAAGAAGTATTCAGCTCTTTTAAGTCAAGTAACAATACTTAGTATAAATACTACAAGCAAAGGCCATGGATTTAAAGTAATTTGACTAAAGGACAGGACCTTTAACATATATACTTAACCTACCAAAGGAAAAAGGACCCATGAGGAATGGCCTTTTCATGTTATTATACAGTGCCAAAATACTTTAGAATTATTAATGCAGTAATGTGTTCATTATAGCTACCTAATGTTGCAACTGATACATTTTAAGCTCTTTTTATATAATTTGGATTTTGTATTAGTTATTGGAATCTGCTAAAAGGCAATAACTTAAAAAAATAAATGTACTGAACTAAAGGGGATTAAGATTAATTAAGCTTAATATTTGCGTCCAAAATGTAGTAGAGTAAGTACAATATTCAAGTCAAGTACAAGTAGGCTATGTCACAGTTGTGCTTGAGTACAATAATTTAGGAATGTCCTTAGTTGCAGTCTCACTGTTTGTATTTATTTATAAACCACGTTTTAAAAGCAAGGATTGCGATTTTCCAAAAAAAGGTTTGGAGGTCCATCACTCCAACCCGCTGGCATTGTGAACAGGTTAGAGACGCCAGCCAGCTCATGGAGCAAGTGTAAAATGTTTGCGATGTCATTCCTCATTATATCCTAATGGGCCTGTTGCATCCTAATTAGTCTAATCAGTGAACAGTTAATGGATCTTATCACCAAAAGGCCTCTAGGACAGAGAGAGGCCATTGTACAGCGGCACCAGGAACGTTTAGGCAAGAGACAAAAATCTTAATTTGGGTCCCACACACGCAACCACGCGCACATACAGGGGGCAGGGGGGGTGGGGGTCCTCACTTCGACACACAGCCCTCAAAATACCCACACGTTCGTGCAGCGGAAGTTTTTAAGCAACCTTATCTGAAGCTTTATCTGAGTTGGAGATGTGCTGCAGAAAGACGGGTCAAAGGGGAGCTGCAGGACGAAGCATTAGGGATATGAAACACATGCCAGACCTGTCATGTTCAATTTACAGTTGACTGGGTGGTTTAGTTAGAACTGAAGTCCGGCGGTGGATGATACAGGCCTATATCCCAAGGGATTAATCGTTTTAATGTAATGACTTTATTGCGATTAAAGAAAGAAAACAGGGGGACTTTACATCCAAAACCGCGTAAAGCCAGCGGAAATCAATCATCAAGAAAACATTTTCCCTGTGTCTCGTCCCCCACCTCCCTCCCCCGTGCGTTTACTTTATTTCGCCAATTATTACAGCAAGAGCCGGGCCAGTGTTGACTCTCACTGCGCCTGAGAGAGATTTTACGGCCATTCATCAGCTCTCGAGGCGCACAAATAGTCTTTAAAACTATAAACACCATCGCTGGGTCGGAGACAGGGGGACCCATTTACCCCGTGGCTGTGCTAAACGCTGAAGATAAAACAAACGATAATACTGTCTGTCTCCTGTGACCGTCTCCACAGGCATTAATAGCAGGTTTAGTGCCAACTGTGCATGGGGGAAACACACGGAGCTAATGCGTCATTACGCACTCCATTTTACTGCTGTCCGGCGAAATGATTTGACTTTGTTGTTGTTAATCTTTACAGACATCTGCATTATACGTTATTTTTAGTGGATTATAAAGGCACGATTCACGATTGTCTGTGGTTTAACCCTCGAAATAATTGTCTGTGATGTTTTACCTTAACACAGTAACAGTTGGACAGTGAGAGAGGGATATATGGAGACATAAACTGTTTCCCAACATATTGATTACACCTTGTGTAGTCAAATATAGAAGTTGTGTGTCTCAATTCTTTCTCCGAGAAGAGCATATTGGGATTTAAAGCTGGAATTTCTAAAAAATATATCGATTTGGCTCAAATAAATGCTTAAATGCAATACAACGGGTATTTATTTTTCGTTACGACATGGGTGTCATAAATGACACCTCTTTAGGATAACCTGGCCTGCGGCGTGGGTGGGAGTGTGTGTGTGTGTGTGTGTGTGTGTGTGTGTGTGTGTGTGTGTGTGTGTGTGTGTGTGTGTGTGTGTGTGTGTGTGTGTGTGTGTGTGTGTGTGTGTGTGTGTGTGTGTGTGTGTGCAGGTTTGTTGTCATCTGTTATCACGTCCTGATAACACAGACAGTGGCTCCAGATTCTCTCTGAGGCAGACAGCAGAATGTGTCGCTGGTGGTTTCAGGTTCCTGCAGGGACCCAACCTCTTGTCTGCTCCGTTTCCCTTCGGATGAGGGACTGGGCCGACACCCCTAATACATGCACGCGCATGATCAGACAACCTCGCTTGTCATATTCCTCCACGAATCCTACATGATGCATGTTTGACTCCTTAGTCATTCTTATAAACGTTTGATGTAGACGCATTAGATAAATCATTTCTCTTGGTACTTGAATGTGTGTAAACATCCGTCTAAAAGCTGCATGGGTTTGAATGGACTGGGAATCGTGCGTAAATACAACACTGAAAATAGGCTATGCGGCCCAACAAGCCAATTATTGAGATTCACATCATGTTAAAAATATAGAGAAGTTTTTTCACCAAAGCTATCTTTGATTTTGGAAATATTTCTAACTATGGAGGGAGAATAATGAGGTATGGGTTGGTGTTGTATATATGCAGTGATTGGACACATGTAGGCCTATAAGGAACATGCACCAGACATCGCTTTGCGTCATGAAATGGGAGTACCATTGTCTCCATACAGAGGGTCCCACTGGCTCCCCCCCCCCCCCCCCCCCCTGCGTCACTGAGAGGAGAAGAAGGCCAAGAAAAAAGTTTGGAGACAGAGTTGACATTCAAAATGCCCACTTCACTCAAGATCAGTCTGCTACACCAAACTAATACTTAAATCCAGTAAATATTACCAGGAAGGAGAGAGACTTTGTTGACGTTTTTTTGTTACTTCCACATGACAGGTTAATAGTTTCTTTTTTCAGTTCTTGGCAATGTTTCCCTGCCCCAGCAACACGTCCACTCCCTTCTCTGTAAAGGATATATTAAACCTGGAGCAGAGTCATGACGTTATGGCGTCTCCTCTGGACGTTTCTTCTCGTATGGACTGTTGCAGCGTACCGACCACCTCCTCCTCCTGCTCCTCTTCCTCCTCCTGCATGCTGGCCCGCCTGAAGCAGGAGCCTCTCCGGGACATGTCGTCCGCCGCTTCGATGTTTGGAGAAGACCTGCAGGATCCCAGAGCCGGCAGAGGAAATGCACTCAACTTTGCTACTGCCTTTTATGGGAAATCCATCATGGAGATGGATTTAGTTAAGGATGGGAAATCAGACGCGTTTGAGGGGAAACGTAGAAAAGGTGAGATGATGAAAGGAGGAACATTTAATTGTGCAGGCCTGTGCAAAAATAGGCCCAATGAATGGCGTTGTTTGATTTGTGCAAAACGCATCAGATGCTCCAACAATTAAATAAAAAGTACACCAAAGAAATAAAACAGTAATACAGCAAAAACTCGTTCACTGCGGACACAGGCTTGAAAATGGGATGTTCTATGCGTAAACATTTGAGTTGGAATACGTTTTTTCCTTGTGGCCTGCTACATTTATTTAGGAGTTATATAATCAATATAGAACATATGAATATTTGTCTAAATGACTACAAACCCACTCAAAAAGTTGCATTGTAAAAGTGTCCCATGTTTTATCCAAATGATACACTGAATGGTCAGCTAAAAGAACTGAATATCGTACTATGACACAAGCCAATTAAACGAAAAATAATGATATTATGATTATTAAAGTATAAGATGCTGTAGTAAAATATCCTAGCTCTATAGGCCGAAATAGGTAAATACATGTCCAACTCTCACTGTTCTCCTCTGTCTTTGTTTTAATTATATTACTAATGTCTGCTTTTCTTTTTTATTATTGCTTGTCTTTTTACCTGCTGTTCGATTTTTAACTGGAACCCTGTACATTTCCCAGCTGTGGGGTTAATAAAGGAATTCAGATTCTGATTAAGAAGTTATTTTTTTCAACCTTTTCTTTACGCCTGGTGTGTTCAGAGGAGTTCAGCCCTCCTAGCGAGCCTGTGGAGGACATAAAACCAGATGATTCGAGCCGACCTAAGACCCGAAGACGCAGGAAGCCGCGGGTGCTCTTCTCCCAGGCGCAGGTGTACGAACTGGAGCGGCGCTTCAAGCAGCAGAGGTACCTGTCCGCACCGGAGAGAGACCACCTGGCCGGGGTGCTCAAACTCACCCCAACCCAGGTGAAGATCTGGTTCCAGAACAGGAGGTACAAGTGCAAGCGGCAGAGGCAGGACCAAAGCCTGGAGATGGTGTCGCTGCCGCCGCCCAGGAGGGTTTCGGTGCCGGTGCTGGTGCGGGACGGGAAGCCTTGCCTGGCTGCAGACACAGCCTCCTACAACCCGTCCTACAGCATGGGGCACATCAACCATTTCACGTATAACAACTACCCGGCCTTCAGTAACTACACCAGCCCCGGCTGCAACACAAACTATGCGTGTAGCTATCCTGCATCCACAATGCAAACTATGCAAGGACCCTCCAACAACGGGAACTACATGAACTTCGGGGTTGGGGACCTGAATAACGTGCAGAACACATTCACCTCCAGTAATGGGGTGTCTTCGTTACATGGCATTAGGACATGGTAAACAAATCTAGTATTTCCTATTCACTTTAACTGGGTTATTTTACGATTGCATGCATTTTTAAATGTGTCAGGACTTTCAGAGTGTGGTCAAATTTCTATTCTATCTATATGAAATTACTTATTCCTGCTAGTTTTACCGTTTGTGTTTTAAGCACTGAATAGCTTATATTTTTATTTATTTTCATGACAATGCCCCGTAAATCAAATTTCAAGATCTGAATCAGCATACAGATGAGGAAATGTAACCAAAACAAGTTGCAAGCACAGTAATTTAAAGTTATTTTAAAAGTAACATTTGAAACCATTTCCTCTTCCTTCCTTTTATTTTATTATTTGTATTGACTCCAAATGTATTTTTCAATATGTGTACCTATAAAAGTTAGACTTAGAGGGTGAAAACAAAACAAAAAAATACAACTACTCGTAAATTAAGGCATTATTGTAAATCTAATTACTAATATTGTGTTTTATATTGCCTGAAATAAGCTAATTAATTATGAAAATGTAAATGAAGTTGTTGGGTGGAAAAAGTTGGCTCTATATAAAATATATGATAAAAAGTATATAATATGTAACACTGAACAATGTCTTTCGATCACATAATGGTTAAACTGGTTACCCAGCAGGATCCTAAAGTTTTTACAACCTTCATATGGTTTGTGTCTGGTTAAAATGTTCAAGTGGCCATTAGGAAGCTTCCTTCAATGTTCTTAAACAAGGTTAAAAGGTCGTTCAGAGTGGACACTTTTTACTGCTCATTGTCAGCCACCTACACACATGTTTTCAGTCACTGCTACAGAGATGGCTGTCAGCCATGACCTTGAGCGGTACTAAATCTTTGTATGTTTTTAATTCTGTGGATATAGAAACTTTTTGATTTTCTTTTATTATATTGTGTGTACAAGTATCTCAAAGCCATCTTGAAAGTCAGCCACCTTTTTTTTTTGTCTGTACTTGTAAGTATCAAGACAAATTCAAGATGTTATCTGATCCAAGATATTTATCTATTTTTGGACAGTTTACTTGATTATTAAAAACTTTGTTTTCCTTCCCTTATGTCATTACTGTTTTTTTCTACTGTATGAGGAAAGTCAATCGATATGGTAATGTTGACTTGTGGTGCTTTGACAAAATATTTACATATAATGAGATTTTTAATTATCATCATCAGTAATATGGAAATAATGAAAAGGGGGAAAAAGCAGGTAATAGAACAGTGTTGGGAGTTCCGATTACATCACTTATGTTATGCAGCCTTTAAAATCCGTAATGGCAACACTTAAGTTACACTTTTGATATCCAAAAGCGAAGATTTGTATCATGCTATCAATAAAATACCAATACTGCCTAGCCCTATTTAAAAATTGAAGGTCTCAGAGGGAAATTTTGCAGTTGATGTATGCAACAGTCTGATAAAATACACATAAAGCTCCCTTTAGCCGTAACAAGGACTTCATGAATGTTGAGGAGACTGTCTGGTTCCTGTGTTTACGCCATCAGTGTGGTGCAGCGTACGCTCCCCTAAGACCTCAGTCCACTTGTCTGGATACAAACCCAAACACTTGATTGACACTATCATGGTGTTAAATATAAGAATAATCCAATTTGCTTGACAGAGAGCCAGTGTCCTTGTCTAAGTGTGCAGCTATAGGAACAGGCCTGCCCTGCGCCGCTGCCACTTTACACGAGTAAGAGACGCTTAGGCCTCTCTCAGCTCTCTCCACACACACTCTGTTGTCCTCCCTCTCATTATGAACCCTCACAAACACACATCTCAAAAACATGTCAGAAGTCTTTATGTTTATTGATGATTAACATTGACCACATTAGCATATATTAAACAAAAAACGCAATGCCAGGCGATAGCAGACAGGGTAGCAAGGTCATGTAGCTCCTCTGGCCACCCTCCCATCCGAGGTGTTGAAAAGGCAACGTCAGATAACAGCACCACACAAACCTAAAAATATCCCCCCTCACCCTCCACCCACACTGGAAAGGGAGAGGGAAACGGTTCTGAATAATCAGCTTTTCCGGGTCTTATCTGAAGAAAGGCAGGGATGCATGCTGCTCTATCTCTGCCAGTGTGATCGCTGCCACGGCCTGAGCATTTCTGCTCCGCTGCAGAGCAGAGCGGCGTTCACACGGGCGGCGATGGAGGGGAGTGTGCAAACTCTTTTAAAAATTATATGTTTTTTTGTTTTCAAGCATAGAGACAATTTGAAGTGCATTTATACAAGTGCAAGCGCCGTTCTGATTAGCAAACTGATCTGCAAATCTAAAAGTAATTTCAATGTTCCATTTCCTAAATATAGGAATATTGTGGTGCTGTAATAAATTAAAATTACCTTAAGTATACACATCCTCATAAATAATAATTAAACTAAATGCTTGCACATCATTTGCAAAGTGATTTTATGATATCAGAAAAATGAAAACAAGTTTGATTAAAACATCAGTGAATGAGTCCCTTTTCTGTTTGTTGTACTACAGACAATATAAATCCTTGTCATTGTTATATGTGACATGTGATGCTACTATAGATTTATAGTAATTGAAAGCATTGCACACTATTATAAACACTTTTTAAATGACATGCATGCCAATCAAAGTTTGTTGGACTGAAATGAATGGTGGAACTTTTTTGTGATTATTAGATTTTACCAAGGTTTATATTTTTGTCCTTAGCCTTTTTTTTTAAATGTATAGAACCATTGTTTGTCATCACCACCGTCAGCCCTCTATCTTTCGCTACAGAAACATGAGTATCTTAGGGGTCTGAGAATGACTTTCTGCACATAAGAGTCTGGGTGTGTATATATAAATACATGCACATAAATATGTATTAACTTTACATCTTTGATATGCAATATACTTATACATATTGAACAAAAAACATATTGGATATCGTCCAAAGGAATGTGGAAAAAAATATATATCATGGGAAGGTCCATCTTCTTTAACACCTTATTTCATTTAAAAGCAACACATAGCATTACTGTCACACTGACCAAATAAATACATAATTAAAACACATCATGGAACCATAGGTGTGTGGCTATTCACTCTTTGAGAACAGTATTTCCCCCTCAGCAGCACCCGCTTCAGCAAAATGAGCGGTGCACATTCCTTGGAGCAGACACTCGTGTGTAATGTGTGTGTAACACGACACGCAACAGTCAGGGTTGTTTAAATCATTTGCACTGACCATGGAAAGTGCTGTATGTAGTAATGGAAGAGCTCCTCTGAAAAAAAAGGTACCTGGTCTACAGGAAGGGGAACAGTCTCTTCTTAAGGATGTAGAGAACTGTGGCGAGGAAGAGGGCGAGCGCCAGGAAGATGAGCAGCTTGTCGGTGAGCTCTCTGCGGTTGTACTTGGTGATGAGCTTCCTCCCGAGCTGGATGGTCCCCGTCATGGTCCTGAACTCATCGTTGGTCTCTGCCACTGTCCTGGAGGAGGTTGCTTCAAAGATAAGATACACAATTAGTATAAATTTAAAGACATTTTTCAATTGTTGCTTTGATAATGCATATGACATACATTTTTGTTCAGCTAAACTTCTCCAGCTCCATAAAAACTGTATTAAAAAAAGATAAAGCCAAAATACAGACAGGCTTTTAAGGTTAAGTTGTTCCCCATTGAAAACCTAATTTGAGATCCCATAGCCATTACAGTACACACACATTCATTCTATAAGATTAGCCTTTCAGTTCCACCTCAAAATTGTAGTCTCTGCTACGACGAGTTGGAGCTATTTTTTCATGAATAACCTATGGGGCAAATACAAGCTATTTTTCCGGTTTCCACTAGGTTCATTGCTGCTGTATCATGGAGCCTTTAGTGCTAAATGCATCAAAATCAATGATGTTGCTTATTACTGACATAACCCAGAGTGTGGAACAGAAAGGTCCCCTAGCATTTATCATAGAAAATGACTAAGGTTTAGTGGTGGTGCGGTTCTTATAAACAATAACAGACTGGCATTTAAAGGGATAACATTTTATGAATATTACTCGTGATCAGGACTCAAATTGTTCTAAAAGATGTGACTTCCACTAAAAGGCTTTCAAAATGTGTGGCCTTACATTGTTACCCCAGCATAATATAAGTAAGCAACACAGTGATAGAGAGTGGGTCTCAGTAAACAGGCAGCAGCTCCCCTTTAAAATCATTTGTAATCTGATTTAAACAATTTAAACAAAACGATCACATCCAAGTATCTGGTAGATGCCCTTGGTATAAAAAAGGTAATTGGATTGTGCCTTCTTCAATAACCTAGTGAGGTCATGGTCTCCTCGCTCTGCTGGACCTGCTGCGCCATCATCCGGCTGATGCTCATGAGATTCTCTGTGATGTCGCTGGTTGTCTGGGCCAAGCCTTCTTTGGTCATCTTCCTGAGAAATAGAATAAAGACATTAATTAAATGTTTACCTAAAAAGGACTACCAAGATGAAGAAAAGCATGTATTTTTCCAATTACAGCACTGAGAGGATGTTCTATGTTGTACAAAGATGGACATAAAACTGAAGGCCAGTTGTCTCTTTAACAACTATTACACACTGTCAGCTCACCTCTGCCTCACAGCACTATCTGCTCCATTAAGAAGGGCCTGCTTCTCCATTTTGTCTATAGACAGTTTGCTTGCCAAGTTGGCTTTCCTCCAACCTGTCTGGTTACTGTTAACATAGTCACAAATAAAAAGTTGAATGACCACCACAAGTGTAATTAGACAATATAATAATCACATGAGCGTTGTCCACCAGGATGAATGCTTTATCAACAGAGCAGTTCACAATAATACAAGCCAGGGAATAATATATATATATATATATATATATATATATAGGCATTACATTTAGCTGACGCTTTAATCCAAAATGACACAAATAACCACTAGGATACAAGTACAACATTACCTCAGCATCTGTTTTCTGTGTCCCTCCACCTGACTGATTAAAGCTATCTTCTCTGACTCTTTGTCCTGCTCCATGGCCATCTGCTCAAAATCCTGTCAGAGAAAAAAAATAGTGCATCATTTCTGAGCCCTCTATTTTGATACTACCACTTGCAAGTGGTTTACGTGCAGCTGAAAATAGTTTCTTACCTGAATCCGCAACCTGAGATTGTGGAAACTCTTCTTCACTTCTGCGTTCAATTCTGTCAGCTTACTTTCAGGGCCTGTGCACTCATTAATGTCCTGGTGAGGTATCATAACAAGAATGAGAATAACATTCATAGGTTTTACTTGTAGCTGTTTGCTGAAGTTACTGGTATTGACTCTGATGTGACTGTAAAAACCCTCCACCAAACACTGCTGGAGGATCAGGGCTGTGATAATTTGAGTTGTTTTCCTAAAGATGATCTACGGCTATTCACAATTAAGAGTAGCATGATGAATCATTCTGCTAGGTGGGAATAACAACACATTTAAAAAACAAAAATAAAACTTAGGAGTGGAATGATTCTTTTCTTTATCATTTGGGCTGTCAATTATTCCTAAGCGTGAAAATAGTGACAAATGAATATTATACATTCGTATTGTAAGTGTCTTCAACAATGAATTATCAACAAAATGAAAAGGTTTAATTTACACATTAAAAAAACTGGAAACTAAACTAAATATAGGTCTACTCAAATGTGTGAAACAAAATAATTAATCAATGAATTATTGAGAAAAAGCTAACCAAACTCAGTCAGGATTGTTCTTTCTGTAAAGCAGGTGAATCCTACTGTTAATCAGCTTCCACATGAATCATCTCTATCTGACAGAATAAGGTAACGTTACCATTAGCTATAGCCAATTTAAGATTTTGATGAGTTTCACATTTCATATAACACCCTTAAATATAAGGAAATATGAGGCACTTAAAAGAAAGGTAAAATCATTTGTAATCCACCGGTAGCTGCAGCTCGTCTCGAGCGAGCGGCTCGAGCTGTCGCTACACCGGCTGGCTGTCTGCAGCTGGAAACACTTCATGTAGCATGAATGCTAGGACACGGTTCCCTTACATGACAAGCTTAAAAACCACCGTGTCTTCACGTAGCACTATGTAATCTTACCAAAAAAATACTCGCACCTGGATGAGAGCTTTGATTTCCAGGTCATATTTTAATATTTCTTGTTCACAAATTCGGACGTGGACATCTGAGGACGCCATGTTGTCAACTAGCTGGCTGCAGCTACGGAAAGCCGGAAGTCTGTTTTGAACCTCTAATGTCGACTTCCCCCAATCAAATCAAATATCTTATTAAAAAACAGAACGTATATTATACTAAGGAAGTGTTATATTATATGTAAAGTAATTACATTAATTGTATATACGGTAAAAAGCTAAATATTTGGACACAATTCACAAAAATAAACAAATAGTCTTAAGAACATGAACATGTCATTAAAATGTATCATGAAAATAATATCAAAAAATAAAAAAAATTGTCGAAACAAAATACAGAAGTGATAGAGCAATGGTGTATTTTTAGTTTATTAACAACTATCATATGGATTACATCCATTACTAATATTATCAGACAAAAAGCAATTTGAACACATCAAACACTCCACTTGACTCTTTAAAGGCAGGTCATACATATTAACAATAAACACGATATACATAATATATAAACCGGACAACAAAAGAAGTTTGTTTTAATTTAAAGTAAAGCACATTCAGTGAGATCTCTCAGAAGTCCTTTGGGAATAATTTTTACACAAGGCGCAAGTGTGGGCATCACTCTGAAAATCACACAGGGGTCTGAGTTTAAGGCGATTCAGAAGGAATGATCTCAGCATGAAGTGAGAAGCAAACGTCCATTGGTATGCAGCAGTGTCAGGTCCTCCCCTGCTGGCAAAATGAAAAATTAACAGTTTAAAAAAAAAAAAACGAGCAATATAAATGAGTTATAGGCTTCATAAAAGAACAGTCTCTATGAGCTGCATAATAGGTACACAATAAAATGTAGGTTCAATAATTTACTTTTTTCAGAGGAGGAAGTGTACCTGCATGGTTCGGAAATCCTTCAAGAGTAAATTAAGCCCAGTGATAGTTCAGGTACCAGATGACGTCAGTGGACAGAGATGGCCCAGAGAGCGGGTTCAGCTGGGCCAGAATTGCTATCAACCAGCTGATAGAAATAAAGGATATTAAAATCACATTTGTTAATACGAAAAGAATAAAAAATGTTTAAAAAATCCTTCCAAGCTCAGTTATTGTTTGGGTAATTTCCTATTGTCTACAAAAGTTAACTCTGAATTCAGGTAAAATAACGTTACTACTCAAAATTCAGTTTTAAAGATAATCCTACACAGTGACTTATTGAGGACTTTCAGAAATTAACTGTATTTGTCCCTGGAGTTGTTCTGCAGATTTGACATGTAACATGAGCCCACTTTCAACTCATTGTGAATATAAATAATATATCACAAAACAGTAATACTTTACTAATAAACACCCAGTGGTAGAAAAGAGGCACTCTGCCTGATATATTATTTATAATGTCCATTATTAAAACCCACAAATTATTGACGTGAAAACACAATGAAACTGCTAATCAATAGTGCAAAAATAGTTATTCAATAAGAGATTAGACAACGAAAAACTGCATATTGTTACATGTAAGGAGTATCAAGAGTATATTGAATAAGTTATTTTAATTAATGATTCATGGATTTATTAGAGCTTTATACGTGATTATTACTAACCATTGACTTTTATATTCAATTTGTGCTATTGGTTCATAAATGCATGATATATTTCAAACATACTGGTTTTAAAACGCATACTTCAATTTTACTCTGTATATTTCTTTGATGATGTTGATAATACTTACAATAGGTAGCAGCAAACAGCAGTTAACACCAGCATTGTGACTATCACTCTGTGGAAATTGGAGAAAAAATATTTAAGAGGTTAACATCTAATATTTAAGGGGTTTAAAATACATCACAGGCTTTTAACATAGCGTGATCTCGTGATGCGAGTGACAAACAGGCAAATAGAGGAAGTTTATTCAGGCATATTTTTCCAGAGATACACTACCCTTGAGTTTGGTCTTTAAATATATAAAAACACACAACATAAATGTATTGCAGCGAGATGTCAATAACACTACCATTACAAAAGCAGAAAGTACACAGGAAGAAGGGCTGTAGCTTCTTAAGTTAGCTAACACTAACTTTTTTACTTTGGCAAACTAGTTACCCCACAGGTTTTACGTGTTTTAATTGTTCGAGTACCGTTGAGAAACGTATTCAGAAGTGTCGCTACATTATACAGTGTACTTGTAGTTTCAAATGAGAGTCACGGGATAACAAAGTAACACTTCACTTAGCTAGCTCTGTTTAGCCAGCAGGAAGCTAAAGTGAAGCTAACAAACTCACCCTCTGTTTGGTCCTTTGGGGATGAACCACGGCACTACTCCTCCGATAATGCCCCAAAACAGAGTCATCACAGACATGGCGATCACAAAGCCCATTTCTGCCATGGTGGGGTTTCTTGAAAACCAAGGATATCTCAGTAGTACAAACTTTTGACAACTTCAGTGCTGTGCATCTGCCAGACAGAATCCACAGGCGGCACGTATCACATGACCAACTACCAGAAAGGGAGGAGACAGTCTTCCATTTAGTGTATGAAATATGTATGTGTACATAATTTATTCTTCACATATGGACCTACTGAGAAGATGAGCCAGTGACCACTTTGGCATATACAAATGAACATCCACTTGTATAAAAGTGGCACTCTGTCTGTTCTATTATTTATAATGTACATTGAGATGAAAACAATGTGAAAATGCAATATAAAATACAATATTTATCCTAAGGAAAAATCTGCAACAGTGCCAAATCCTTAAATATTCAAAATTACATTAGACAACGAATAGCAGCATATTGTTACGTTTAAGGAGTTGGAATACTTAGTTTTGATTAACAAATCACGTATATAATGAAGGTTAACTGATTGTATATTAGCGCATGACCACTGACATGATTATGCAAGTCAGTGTATGAAGCGTACAAACATAATCTTTACATCTGAAGAAAAAAACGACCAATTTGGTTTTCTTCTTTTTGTTAGATCAGTGCATTCCTTTAATTATTGCAGATTAGATATTGCTAAAAGATGAAGTCAAGATTATTATTTTTTTCATAAGGAACATAAACTGTTTGGCTTTAACAGTTTCTAAAAGACACTTCATTTAGAAATATATATCTATAAATATTTCAGACTTCCTGAAATGGGAAAGGGCAGTCAGTGGTAAAAAAGTGACACCTGTTGCTCATTTGTAAAATTACATAAGTAGGACCAGTAAAAGATAAACTATTTTTTTCTACATTTAATAGACACCTGCCTTCCCACTAATTTTGCAGATTGTGTTGTTTAGGTTACATAAATACTTTTCAGTTTCAGGTTACTCGTATTGTGCCCATTTTAGTGTCTGACCCTAAAAACGTATCGGTCGAATCTCTGCAAGACAATTTATGATACTGCCAGCAACCTTTCACTCAGAATCATTTGCCAGGTTCTGAAAGACCTTGAGCTTTTTGAATAAGTCCTCTTAAATCAATGCAAATATCAAATGGGCAGACTTTTTAATATCCCTTCAATGATGAGGAATAAAATAAACGGGGCACATAAATATCTGTATTTCATTCTCTGATGCAGTACTAGAACAGAAGAAACCAATTGATTCAAAATGAGTTTCTCTGGATACCAAACTTCTTTTAACAAATTCTTAAAGACATTGGATTCGTAGACCTTTAGCTGCTGAAAGACTCCCTTTGAGTAGTGGATTAAAAATTAGTATACAAGAGTTTGGTTGGATCTGCATGGACATGAGAATGACCCAATTATCTTCTGAAAAGTTATGAACATGTTGCACCTCAAATAAGTCATATTTGACAAAAGATTCCTTAATGTAGACAATATATTTAATGCCTTGCAAAGACAAAAACATCCCGACTAATTAATAAATCAGCGCAGGACAGACAAAATGTGGTCCATTTATACATTTTTTTATTGAAAGCAAAAGGTCATTTTTACTCCTGCATTTTCTCAATGGTCTCCTCCTTGTATTTGCCCTTCTCCTTTCCATCGGCGCGAGACTTGGCCTTGCGCTCCAGGATCTTCTTGCGGTCCTTGTCCAGCTTTAGCCTGGTGATGACCACCTGTAGAGGAAAAACAAAAGCAGGTTGGTAAACAATCATGGAATAAGCGAGTGATACCAATCATAGCAAAGCACGTCTTAAAATAATCTGGTGTCACAACTCCTTACAGCCGTAAGCAAGTCCAAAACAGTTTTAATGAAGACTATTTATCAGTGACATATAGGTTCAGTTTCAACCACCACTACAAACGCATGGATAAAACATGACGGGCACCACATCCTAGTATTATTAAGGCAAAATTTGATGTGCATCAAATGGCATACGGATATATTTTTAAGTCACAATATATATTGCTTTAAGGAAAAGACGCCCACTGCGAGCACGCTGGTAAATGTTTCTCTACTGTAAGAGAGCAGACAATAAAAGTGAAAGTACAATTGTGACCACATTACTTTGGATTTCTTGAATTCAAACACTCTAAACGTTTTGCATGACTGTTAAACAGTATGGCTAACTGGAAGACTTGTAGTGGACCTGCAATCCTGTTGTCATTCTTTCAATTTGTCCTTTTTCTGCTAAAGACATGTCAAAATGTTTAAGACTTTGCTACACTTGAGTTATTGGAACTGCAGTATGCTTTGGCCAGCTCACATGTACCCTTGATAGCACAACAAAATTCTGTGTAGAGTTTATACACTTACAGTTTATCACATCTATACGGCCATTTTTACAGCCCAACATGACATGTTGCCAGTTTGGGATTGAATTAATACATTTCAAAAAATGTTATGGTCGGGTGAAAACGTAAAGGCAACTGCCGCTTGGCAAAAAACAAGACAAAATGAGCAGTGGAAGGGCTGCCCTCTGAAGGTCTGTGTAAGCCATAGCTATTCCACAGTGTGCCAACATGTAAAATACAAGGACCCAAAAACTGCTGTGATGATGACTCCTTAACAAAAGCTTTGCAATTAATTGCATTTAGATAAATGAGCTAAAATGTTTTTAGAAATGCCTTACAATCTAAAGATAAACGCATACAACAGTATTGCTTTAATGTTCCACATAGCGTCATTATTATCTTTATCTGAATTTTGAAAAAATGCAAGATTTCAGGCAACCTTTCAGTCACTGTAACTCCACCTAAGTTGAATGTTGGTAGAATAGTGATTTCATACTGCCTCCTTTCAAACATATATTCAAATATCATCGTAGTCTTGTTAACATTCATATGTATATCTAATTAATTAACAATCTTTTTTTCAATTAAAATAAAAACAACTTTGAAGTATAACCCACTATGATGCAGTTTCTTCAAAGCTTAACTTGGAACCTCAAAGCCCTGAAGTAACAGTGATGAATAGATGTAAAGAGGGGTTGATAAACAATAAAATGCTAGCAACACTACTTCCTACAGAGTCAATGATTACAGAATTGAATCGGATCAACGATTCTGACAGTTTTAAGACGTTTTACATTGTTTTTTTCTATAGAACAACTAAGTCAACTGTCGTCCAGCACTTTCATTCTAACATTGAACACAACACTGTTAAACACATTTAAGTGCTGCTCTGTAGATCTACTTCTTTTGCAGAGTGCTTGAAAAGTCAGTCATTCAATTTCTGATAAGGACATTTGTCTGGTACTTCATGAACAGAATAAAAGATTAGTTCCTGACAAGGAAGTGTTCTTTATCGTAGCAGTTTGACACTTAGGTTTTCTTCAACAAAATGCCGGGAAAGGAACACAAATTGTCAACACCCAGCTAATTAATAGCTTTAGACTCCGACACAGTGTAAGTTAAACATTTGAACAATGCCTATTACACTTTCTTCTTTCCACTGAGGGCAGCAATGCAATTTGAGGATATACTGGACTTTCTCACCTTGCTTGGGTGGATGCCGACATGGACTGTGGTTCCGTTGGCCTTCTCTCTCTGCACACGCTCGATGTAGATGACATACTTTTTCCTGTAGACCTGCACTACTTTGCCAATCTGCTGGCCTTTGTAGTGTCCACGGACAACCTGTAAACACAACAAGCAAGTCAAGCAAATGCCCACACTTTCTATGGCAATGATGACAAACGTTAAGCAATAGTAAATACCATACCTGGACTTCGTCATCTTTGCGGATGGGCATGGACCTCACATTGTACTTCTGGCGGAGCTCCTTGGACAGGGGAGAAGACATGATCTTCCTTCTGATGTGTGAGGGGGCATTGAAATGCCTCTTGCGGTTCTTGCGGCGGGAGGATGTTACAAATGGATTGAGCTTCATGATGCTGTAAGCAACGAGACATAAAAAAGGTTATTGACTAGTTTCAAATGTCTCAACTGATCAAAGCGTGACTCATGTAAGCATGTACCGATATAATTGCCAGTTTCCAACTGACCAGGAGAACCTATTTTCTCTGCACAACACAAACGATTGAACAAAAGTAACATTGCAAAAAGCGTTAGCAGAAACACTTAATACCTTGACGGTATTAAAAAAGGCTATCTAGCAGGCTCGGCTACAATCTGCCTTCAGAGCCGTATGCTAAGCTATGATGATCTTAAGTTAGCATAACATTAACCGGAGTGGAGCAACCGTATTTTTCTGCCAACAGTAACTCAGTTATATTACAGAGTGTTTTACAGACTAAATAAAAACCGGTTAACTGTGAACGAAGCGGAATATTTATCGGAAGCACCAGAAATCAACCACCTTCACTAGCTGTAGCCGACATGCGGATTCAGAGGGACCTAGCACCGACACCAAACACAGTTTATTTTACTAACAATATATCATCAATCTGGGCTCAATATTGGCATTTTTTAAATTGTGACAATGTTAACATGGTGTTTAGACGTTTATATGGATAAAGAATGAGAATAAAGGGAGGATGGATAGTGATTACTAGTGAAATTATTTGCAAGGAAATCTTACCCTGCCGTTTGCTCCTCTATGGCCGGCGGAAAAGAGACTCGTACAGTACTTCCGCTGGCATTAGTTCACACACAAGTCTCGCGATAGGTCATACACATGGGGGAAAACCATGGGAAAAACTACCAGTTATCAAATTACACATCATCAGAACATTATATTATTTTTATATCTGTTATGAGAAGCTATTACAGCTTCATAATCAAAGCTTTATTTATATTAGACTTTAAGGCCGATTTAAACTTCTACGTTCATAGTTGTATAATCCTGCATTATTGGACAACATACAAGCTACTATTGATAACTATTATTTTGCCCAAATAAATTCCAAATTCCCTTTACTGGTTTTATTACTGCTTTTATATTATATTTGCAACATTATACTGTAACTGTCATTTGCTGTCAATATAAAATAAAGCCACAAGATGGCGCCAAACCCAATTAATCAAAAACCTGGTCAGCAGTTGGAAGTTTTGCACATGATTCATCAAGTTTTAGCCAATGTTCATTATCACACACTGTGCAGTTTTCATGTCCCACTACTGAAAATCAACCCTGACATTGGGATAAAACACACATATAACGTCTATCATAGTGACATCATACATTTGTGGGGGCTTTATACATTTAATACTTAGTAGCCTCCCTGAATCATATGGGAACATCGTGGGAACAACATGATCATCCCTGTAATTGCTTGTGTTCCTCCAATAAGCTGACTAACACGAGGGGGTGGGGATGTTTACACCGGCAGACCACACATACATTGACCTCCCATCTGTGAGGACAGACACGACCCCCTGTCCGGCTCTCACTCAAACAACTCCTGCTCGGACTATACTAACGACACGGAAGCGGTGGTGCGCTGACACTGTGCGGCTGTTTGTTCCCCGGGCGGCGCACATTTTTACCGGAGCCTGCTGCCTGCCTGCCTGCACTGTCTGCCTGCGAAAAGTGATGCTGTCATAGCCCCCTGCGCCGCGGACGGAGAGCCTCTTTCCCCTCCCGCTCCCCCCCGGTTCCTCTCTGGCTGCTGTCGCGGCGGCAGTGCGGATGTGGAGCCCGCAACGCAGCGCTCTTCACCCGTCAGCAAGCATCGGAGAAGAAGAAGATGAAATGTTTTTCCCGTTATCTCCCGTACCTCTTCCGCCCTCCGAGCACCATCCTGTCCTCCACTTGCCACACCGAAGGTAGGGTGGGACGCCGGGGGGGCTGTCACGGGCTGCGAGTTGCTTACTTTTAGCGTGTGACATGAATGTCTAGGTCTGTGACACATACAGTAGGCTTAACATACAGTGATGTCAGAAGTTAGATAGTTGTAGGGCTACTAACCCACTGCAGATATGTCACAGTGCCGGAAGTTGTTAAGCTACTCAAATGTATATGAGGAAAAAAAGATGCAAATGCCTGAGAGATTTTTTTTATGATTATATCTGTATGGTGCAAAGAGTAGCACACCTTGTTTCACTCGTTTTGCTTTCCTTAGAGCTGTCAACACACAGGCCTACACCATGCCAAGAGACACTCAGTTTGTGGAGTCTCATGACAACTATCCATTGACCTTTGTCATTATTTCCCCACTAAGACCCTTAAACCAATGCTGTCCTGTTTCTTACAAAATGTGATGTAAATCACCTGTGATTCACTTAGTATTGAACATAACCTCTACTTTGTAATACACAAGGTGTACGGCGTTATTGTCCTATATTTACAGACCATAGATGTTGATCTGAGTGAATAGCAATACATTAGTTCAAAAGAGCATGGTCCATTCATCCTTATGATTGTGCTGTCAGACTGGGCAGCCCAAGAGGGTCTGCGTGTTTGTATAACCAGCCATTTACTAGGTCATAATGTGGAGACTGAGCCACTGCATTATTTAGATTTGCATGGTTGCCCTCCTTCCTGTGCAAACTCTGCCCTCAGCCCTCTGGCCTGGGGAGGAAGATAGTGTGCTAGTGTACAGTAGAGTATGTCGTGGTCAGAGCCAGGGCCCTTCACAGCATGTAGAGCTGACCCAAATACTGCATATGAAGACATGAAAAGCATTAATGCACTTACTCATTCATTCAGTCACTCATTCATGTATTCTTCTGATCTATTACATCCATTTACTTTTTTCAAAGTTTTACCCCAAGTTATCTCCCTCCCTTAATTGTTGTGAGCAATTCTACATTGATTATCCATTTAAAATATTAAATTGCTCTGGATTTGTAGGATATATTAAGACTACAAGGTTTATTTATTGAAATATTGAAAACTGTTTACAGAAGATGTCATGAGTTTTATGTTGAACCCCGAGTTAGAACAAAAACAAACATCAGGAAAGAAAACATATTCTTAAAAACAATATAAACAATTTATTTTATAATTTTTTACAAGAGGGCAAGAGACATTGGCTTTCTGAAAAGCAGGGGTAAGGAATTTTGAGATTTAGCTAACAATGTGTAAACAAGGCACTCAAAAAATGTAAATATGTGTGGAATTTGTTGACATAAAAACGGAACATTTTAAAGAAACTGGTCTTTGTGTTACAGTTCCATGTGCCAAAGTGTCATTATGACATGGTGTAATCATCAGAACAAAAGCAGAGTAGTATTAATTTACAAGTGTTAGGTGAAAGTTCTATTGCTTGAGTAAGAGGAGCTACATTTACAGATGTTTATCGTATTTATACCTCTCTGCCTTTTCCAATTTAACAGCTGCTTGTACATTATTTGAATTGGGGTATTTCTACAATAATACACCATTCAATGCTTATTTTTTACAATTATATGAAATGCAGGGATATGATCAATTTAGCTAAACTTAAAAGAGATGAAGCCAACAAACACAGTCCTTCTCTCCTACTCTCTTGGCTCTCTCTCTGACTCTTAATCTTTCTATCTGATGCCTGAGATAAGGGAGTGGTATAATAGAGGAAGTGATAGATTAGTACGCATGGTAGCTGCAACACTCAGTCACAGTGATACATGATGCTGCGTTGCTCTCTTTGTGGAGAAATATTTTCTAAAGCGAGCGAAAGAGGTTGAATGTCATGTGCTGGAGGCCAGCGGGGTTGTGATGACACAGCAAACGACCTTGGAAATGTGACGTGTAAAAATGACTGGGGCCGTCTCATCTGCACGCTATCTACTGTGTGTATAAGTGATCAAAAATAAATCAAAAGTAGAATCCAATAATTGCATACAAGTGTGTGTTTGCATTGAAGTCCCTCAGTGTTTGTTTACGCTTCGGTTTGCACTTCCTGTTGTGACCTTGTTACGGTGTTTTGACCTCCTGGTCTTGAGGAGGCTTGTCGGTGCACTGCTAAAGTCCTTGTTTTCCTCTCAAGCCGCCCCCCCCCCCTCCTCTTCAAACATCTCCCAGCATTCATGTCCAGTCCAGCTGAGCCGAGTTCACCCCAGGGAAGATGAGTGTGCGGTTACCATGTTAGTGGAAAATACATTATATAAGCTTTACTGGATCATATTATGAATGTGCTTTCTCTTTGTTTTTCTGAGCCATAGTGGGGAACAGTGTGCCCGCATCGCTCAATTCACCTGGGTCCAGTCTCCGATGGATACAGCCAGATACAATATCTTTTGAAACGTTTGTGTGAGTGTGTGTGTTTAGGCCCTCTGTGTGAGAGTCTCACTGTATTTTTCTGGTCTTTTGTCCCCTGGTGTTTTCTTTTTTTTACCCATTTCACATCAGTCTGTCAGTTGTAGTGTGATGGATTAAGTCTTAAAAGTTTCTGATGGGTGTGCATTTGTATGTGCGTCTCCCTTGTGCTGTCTTGTGTTTGAGTCAGGGGAAAAACATGAGCGTCCCAAACTGACACCTCAATACATCTCATGCTGCCATCAATCAACACAGTCAGCTTCCTCATCTTCCTCCTTCCTGTTCCTGTAGTGTGTTGGGGCAACTCTTAAATACATTATTTGTTTGAGTGAAATAAAAAAAAAGCTGGATGAATATTTACGACAAGATCTGGGACGGGAAAATCTTTGTGATTAAGAACTATAGTTGACAATTGTCTTGTGGTATGTGTATTCATATTTGAGCATTTTGCATTCATACCAGAAGAGCAGTGAGCCCGTCATGGCAGCGCCTGAGGGGGACTTCTGTCGGCGTTTTGTCAAAGCATGACATTGACTTGAGTTTTGTGGGTGAAGAACACAGCATATGCTGGCGTGTGTGCTTGCGCCTTTATCATATAACCTGCTGTGTTGCTATCCTGACAGACACCCACTTCACAGCTCAGAACACACGCCTTTAGTCGCCCCTCCTTATGTGCCGCTGGGGACAAACACCCTACATAGACACACAAACACACACATAAGGTATCCAAAGGCACGTACACGTGACTGTTCTGTTTCAGTTTAGTCAGCCTTTTTTTTTGCAGGGGGCAGAAAGATGGGAGAACAGCAGACAAATTGGTGCTAAAAAGCATACCAGATAAAGATGAAGAAGAGAGGGCGCTTCACCACCCTGACAAGCTTGGTAGCATGTTGAAAAAGGAGAATATCCTGAAAGATCTAGGCAGCTCTTAAGATTGTAGCATTGCACTCTCACAAAGTTGATGAAATTGCAAGAGTTAGTGATAAACCAATAAGAAGGCAGAGATACTCTCACTCTCTAGAATGGCTGAAGCTCCAAAAAACACTGGATCCTAAAATTCCCAAAATGCAACTTGTTAGTGACTTTTGATATAGGACGTTCTGGATAATTATTTGGTTGA
Source organism: Eleginops maclovinus (assembly GCF_036324505.1). NCBI lineage: Eukaryota > Metazoa > Chordata > Actinopteri > Perciformes > Eleginopidae > Eleginops > Eleginops maclovinus. Next base: position 18,014,793 of record NC_086371.1, read on the forward strand.
GAAGTTCATAGATTATCCACCAGCTACCTTATAGCATTCATGACATATTTGGTTAACATGTTTAAACGTCTTAATTATATTATACACTACATTATTTCCATTAAATACAAGTATACTTTTAGTGGATATTTTAATCTTTATGATGCCTAAGCTGAGATCCCATCACTGCAAGGTTTATCTTCTAGCCACAGAAGACATCATGCAAATGTTTTCACAGACTGAATGACACTCAGAGAGGAAACTGAATGGTAAGATTGGTGGAGTGCCTCTTTAAAGTAGAGAACACATCAACAAATATCTGCTCTGCTTAAGTGCCCAGGAGCAATACACTCTTATGCCTTCTTGCTTTAGGTTCTCTTTTGCGGTGGGACTTGTGCTGTAGCTGAAAGAAAATTGAATTCCCCTTCAGAAAATTAGACTTAAAAAAGAAGGAGACTTTTGATTCCGTCTTTTGGATAGAGTAATGAACCACAGTGATTGTGCTGTTATAAGTTTTGTTTTTCAAAACCATTTATGTTGGCAACAATATAAAAGATGCACTAATCCAATAATCTACATTTTTCAGACCTATTTGACAAATCCTGTCCACACAAGGTAAGCAGACAGGACTCTTTGTGCATCGTAATGTAGTCACTGCTGTAGTAAAGTATGTGTGATGAGACCTTGTGGTGAAGCTCCTTACTGGCATGTGATAAGCAGCGGTTGGGGACTTGGAGTGTATTGCTTCAAACATTCGCAATACAGTGTGAACCCACCTGAGGCTAAGAGCAGGACTTAGCAGTGACATGGGATTTTTCCAGTCACAATTGGAGCAAAAGGGAGAATTTTTTACCAATGGGCAATTGTCTTTTTTTTTTTTTAACATCAGAAAAAAACAGTAACTAGAACTAGCTCTAGTGAAAAGTGAACTCGCACAACACTGTTGTTATCAACCAGGTCAATCTAATAACATAGCAGAAAAAAATGTGTTCCCCATAATTCAGCTGGATTACCATGTGAAAATGAAGAAAACAATAGTTATTAAGCTAATATGTGTCCTTTTAACCCCACTGGATCTCATGATGGTACGGAACAGATACAAACATGGCGTTCTCTTACACAATGAGATGAAAATGCCATAACATACCTCTTTCTCACACAGCACTTATCCGCAGTCTCACTTTACCACAAACACTTCCTGCTAGGTCTCTACGGCAAGTCCACATGAAAACAAGGAGAGGGGCGGGCAGCTAAAGTATCACTGAGACTCCCTTCGCTCCTCCAGCCTTGCAGGAGGCAGCGTATCATTACAAACACAGTGAGGCAGGTCTTAGGATCTCTTTTCTTTATCCCCGTTTCACAATATGTAGTACAAATAATTCACCTATGGCCTGTGACTCGATGGTAAGCCTTGGTCTTTCAGGCTTTTGTGTTCTACGGAATTGACTGTGCTACTGTTGGGAGCTATAGAGCTAGACAAAGAGACTCCTTATCGAGCCGGACTGCTGGGCCTTTCCTCCGGCTGGCAGGCCGCACCTCAGAGACAGAGACTGTTATTGGGATCGGGGTATATATAGAACATCAGGATGGGCTTCCTCTCTTTCACCTTCTCCCCCTCCACCCATCTGTCTCTGTGGTTTCAGAGCATCCTGATGGGTAGACTGAGACAGGTCTGCACCACTGCAATAAAACCCTTTTATTAAATCCTGACGTGCATCTTGTATTAATCCCCTTTTAAAAGTACTGTAGAAATTAAATTTACAGCAAGTTCATGAAACTAAAACAACTACAGATTATTATAATAATGAGATGTATTCTTTTTAGTTGAGGGGCAACAATGTTCCGTGTACTACATGTTTGTGTTAATCTCTGTTCTTACTGCTTTTCAAATGAAACCTAAGCGATTAGTATTAGACTAACTCAGATTTAGGAATAACAAGTGCTCAGCACACCCAGGTGTCCCACATGGATAAAGAGCTTTCCTTGTTTGCATTTCCCTTTCAACTTGTGTGAATTTTGAAGAATAGACTAGCTTAGATGAAACTTTAATGAGGTTGTGCAGCGGAGGAGAGGATTTACAGCGGATAAGAAGAACAAACGGTGCCCGAGATAATACAAGTGTTACAGCAACTATACATAGTTGAAATAATGCAATAGAAAGAAAGAAAAAACTAAGTCTAAGCTTTAGGCAGATGCAGGGTATGTGTGTGTATTGCAACTGTATTTTGATTTCCAGGTTTAGTAGAAGAACATAAGGGTCAAAATTGCAGTGATTTTGAAGTAGGGGGAGTTGCCATTGGGTATTGGGAGTATTGTTGGTGATTAGACATAATAAGAAAATAGAATTGCACTTTGCGTTAAGCTGATCCTTAATAACTTATAAACAATAAGATAGCTATGAATGGCCAGCTACAGAGACCTTCTATTGATGGCAGACGAAGTAAGTGACTACTGAACTACACGGTAAAGCATTTAGCAGCTGAAGAGCTAAATAATCCGGGGATATAAGATACTCCGAAACTGTTCAGGTCTTTCTCTTTAGAACATTGCTTGTTCATTTTTTGATGGTATGTTATCATAAATTATTTTTTGTGTGACTATAGCTTTCTATTTAGATTTTAATAATGTCACTGTTATGCACCAATGCACCAAAGCAGATCCCTTGCATGTGAAACCCCCTGGACAATAAATCAGATCCTGGATCGAATTCCGGGGTACCTAAAATGAAAAAAAAATGTAGGCCCAATGCTTTCCAACAAATGTCTATATTCCATGAAGAGTAAAAACTCAAGGGAGACGTGGTATTGAGGAAAGAGTTCCAAATAACCCTTTTTGAATATGAGAATTAATAAGTAACTTGTGTGTTTTGCTCTGGTCCTAGATGAAGAACTGGTGTTGTTAACATGATGCAGGATGTTCCTCAGCAAGAACATAAAACATAAATTTGACTTCCTTTGGCTGAATGAAACTTAATAAGATTACACTGAGAAAGGCAAAAGGCTTTGAGGCCCCAGATTTCAGTTCCCTGATCTGGCTGACATGAGTGTTCCCTGGAGAGGGGGGGTCATTGTCCAGGTTCCCCAGAAGCCCTGAGACAGAGGAGCAAGGACTTGCACTGTCCTGATTCAAGTTCTGGATTGAATGTCTTCTGCTGGTGTCATGCCCATAATGGCTCTCTAGGAAAGTCAAATGGTTCACGCATAATAAAACTAACATCCACATACCTAACCAAATTGTTCCAGGAACTCATTGGTAGCAAACAGAAGTTAGAGACAACAATGTGATCTGCTCCCAGGAAAGTGGAGAAACAGATTTTATGGGGGTTTTCTTACCCAGCCATACCCATAGGGGGAATGGCTGTGATCCAATTAGGTCTGGCTTTAGGTTCCTTTTTATAGTTTCCCGGCATAGTTTTTCAATATCCCTCTGAAAATAGCTGTCCGTTGTTGCAGAGTCATCACAGCTCTGTTTGAGCAGAATAACCTGAGAAATTTGGTCGATATGGAGCAGGGATCAGACCAAAACACAGCCTGCAGCAGATGGCTATAGATAGAAAAAATAGATAGAGTGCTGTTTATGAGGCGTTTGTTGTGTCTGTCAGCACCATGGATAGAGTACAGTGTGAGACGATAGAGATACTCCTCCAGCCATACGGTAGTGAAGGCTTTCACTGTTCTGTCTCAATGGCAAGCCACGACACTGGATAAATAATGCAGCCTAATGCTACTGTACGAGGCAGCAGACAGCAGCAGTACATGAAGTACCAGTCTGTCTCTGACACCCCACAGCCCCTACACGCCCCTACACACACACACAAACACACACCTACACACACACACACACACACACACACACACACACACACACACACACACACACACACACACACACACACACACACACACACACACACACACACACACACACACACACACACACACATACAATGTACAAAACTCTCAGAATGGATGGCGCATGATGTCACATGATGAGTCATATTTCAGCAAACCAATTTTTCCCCCTGTCTTCATCTGCTCGGCCTTTTTATATTGAGTTTATTTCTGGTTTTAGACTTTTTATGGCCACAAATTCTGATAAGCAGCATCTAGATTCAGCACATTTTCACTGATTCTCACTACGAGCCACACCTTATTTATAGCTGGTGTATTGTTATGCAGGAAAGGAAGCTGGTGGTGTTTCCTCCCCTGTGGGAACCTTATTATTCACCAACCAAGTATAGTACTCTAACTACCTGTAAGACTCAGGAAGTGGTTCCTTTTGCCATATCACCACACTACATATACATCTTTCTTTGTCCAAACAGTTTTATCTGCCTGTAACCTTTGAACTAGAGTTTTATAACCTCTGTTAAATAGGTTATGTCTTCCGATAGTTGTTTTTGTTTGTGTCTTGATTGTCCGTCAGCAGGACTACTGGGACGATTTCCATTAAACTAAGTTGAAGAGTGTAGCTGGTCCTCCGAAGAACGAATCAAGGGGCGAATACGCATTTTCGTCTAATGGAAACAGCCTTTCGTGGATGTCTTCTCTGCTCTATTGCCATTAACTTGTCAATATTGTGTATTTCTTATAATAACTAGACTATTCCTAAAATATAAGTCTATTGAATTGTGCATATCCTACTGTACATACTGTATATGTGTGAGTAGTGTAGTCCCTTAATCAGAGATAAGAAATAATTCAACCAGCTTAAATGACTCGATAACTATCTGATGGATTGCCTTGAAATATGGTTCAGACAGACATTCATGGTGCCCTCAAGATGGATTGTTATACATTTGGTTACTTTCTATATGCTATCTATCCTCACATTTTCATTGGGTCCAGTACTACTCTTTATGCCTAAATGCCTATAAAGCTAATGATGAGGATCTTAAGCTTTACCATGTGTTACTAATTAGTATATTGTTATAATGCTAGCATGCTAAACTAAGATGAATTGTTGTGAAGGCTGTGAAGGTAAAACACATTAAGCTTATATGTCTGGCTCACACATATTAAATATTAAACCCTTGAGTACAACCATGGGGTCAATGCAAATGTTACTATAACATAACAGATGACTTCTAAGATAGCAGCTGACAGCTACTCACATAAATGGATTTGGCAAAGTGCCCTGTTGACCAGCTTTGTCTCACTGGAATTTAACCAGGTTTCAAATCCCTCCACTGACACCGTACTCTGGATCCACATCTCCCTACCCTCCAGTGGGATTACGCAGACGTGACTGAATGGGACTCTGTGGGATCTGCACTTGTTATCTCATTTGCTCGACATATTCACAGGCAGGCTCGAGAGACCGGGAATCCTGGGCGGATTTCAGTCAGAGGCCGAGGACTACCAAAGAAAAAGAAATGCTGACTTATGTCACTTTCCATCACAAATTAAATCTAATAAAATCTTGGGGGCAACATTTGTGAAGAGGGCACATCTTGTAATGACAAGCCTACACAAGGAGCCACAAGTCATTCAACATCCAGATGGCTGATACGGAATTTAGAATGGCAGATTAAATGACGCTATATTACAATTGGATACTGAAGTCTGATCAAGAATGGCTACTAAGCAGCATTAACCTTTAAATAAACTACCTTATATTCCTGTTTAACAGCCACAGTCTCTATTTAAGTTCCAAATCAGTCGATAAATTTGTTCTCAATCTGTTATACAAAACAAGTTTTGTTCAGCCTATTCTCACCCTTGGCGCTCTGTGATAAGCTCCCATTGATCTGACCTAATGGCTCTGTGACCCACCTAGCATAACGTGTGTGTGTGTGTGACAAAGTACAACATTGAGCTCAAATTAGGTTTCACACCAGAAGCCAATTTAATGCTTTGAAATGACTTACAGTAAATGTTTTTTGAGGGTCATGACCCAACACGACAAGGCCATCTATCCTGAGAGCTTTTTTTCTTCTGTGGTTTGTAATGACCTACACATTGTGACTTTGTGCGCGGCTTGTTTTGTAGTACACACTTTGACAAAACTGTGCCTTGGAAATGAACGGCTCTGGAGGGCAGCAGCATTATGAAGATTTAAGCGGCTGTTAGATGTATTTCATTGAGCCCATCTGGCCTGTTTGAAAGTGTTGCTGAGTCTAAAGAGGCGGTCAGGCGGTGCAATAGAGAGGGTGATGGATGGGGTGATGGATGCGGGGGGAGGGGAGAAGATGAGAGTGCAGATTTGGGGGCGAAAGAAGCTCTTTTCCGGCAGAGTTGAATCTCAGGCTTGGCATGCGGCACACTGCTCTGCCTGTTTTCATACCGAGCACTCGGCTCTGGCGCCTAACCAGGCTCAACTCACCAATGCCTCTGAAGAGCACACAAACCAACACGCACACTCTCTTTCTCACCCTGACGTTTTGGCTCACCCCTCTCTTTCCCCTCTTTATCTTTCTGACTCTCGTTCACTACCTCCTTCCTCTGGCTCTTCTCAATATTTCTTACCTACACCTTCTTTTCCTCTGTCCTGTTTCCTTTTTCCCCCCCCAGCTTTCCGGTAGTACATAGGGGGGTGGGATATAGGGCCAAAGCCTCCAGGTTTCCATAGCGATACTTTGTATCCTGATGTCATTAGTATTGAGTGTGCAGCTAGACCAAGCTGTCCTGGCACTGGGGCTGTTTACTGGTTTCCCCAAACTTAAAACATCTCATGTGGGACATCTGTGTGTTTGACTTCTCAATTCAGTCTGTATAACTGTTTCTGTTTTACATTAAGATACAGATAACAAGGAATTTGAGCAACATAAAATATTGAGTCATTTGTGATTGTCTGTTGAAAAATCTCTCGTGATGTGGTTCCAGGAGCTGGATTTGCACCGGGGGAGAGGGTTGGCAAGGTGAAAATGGATGTTTCATGAAGAAGCATCGCCTCTCTCTGCTTGCTCGCTGTATGATTACTGAAGCATGTCTGTAAAGCACAACTCCCAGCCGACTCCCCCGTCTTCCTCCTCGCTCTTTTGCCTGCTTCACTGGCTTGTCTGACGAGATAGGTGCCTCCTAAGCACCACTCCCCTCAGAAATGCATATATGTGTTTATCTACTCGCCTGCGTGTATGACCTCATACATATGTGTTGAATACTTGAATCACGGGGCAGCTCCCCCTTCTCCACCTCCCACAGTTTGTTGAGCTCAGGGCTCTCCTGCCGGCCCTCATGATGGCATGTTGCAGCTGTGTGTTGCCAGGGTAATTAGTTCTGGAAGGTGTCTTAGGCCATGGGTGTACAATATATGGATTGCGTATTGATGCTGTCACGCCACATGCAAGGAAAGGACATCTATAATGTCATGCACTAACACTTGTTCCCACATTCATACATAACACATTTTCAGCATCCTGGTGATCCTTCGTGTAAAATAACATGGCTAAAAATTGTCTTAGAATACAAAAAACAATGCATTTTCTGCATTGATTGAAAGGGGAACCGAGGAGAGTTTATTTAAGGAGATTTAGAGAGAGCAGAGCAGATCATAGTCTCGCAGTTGATGTTAGGTTATCACAAGATACATGGTTTATTTGTGTACATGTCTGGAGGATATTTTCAAAGAATTGCATCGTTTACATTTTTTATATACTGCATTTATTTTATTGACATTAACCCTCCTTTTTTCTTCATTTAAACTAAACGTATTTCTATGTATTTGTGTGTGTGAATTATTTATTGGCTTTGGGGCATTTTGTGCCCATAGTAGTGAGTCAACAGTAGAGAGGTGACAGGAAATGAAGCCGGGGAAGGTAAAGGGGAAAAACATGCACAAACGATTACTGTTCCTGGTGTTCATGTTGGCAAATATTTATTCCTAAGGCTAATTCAGTGTTTGTAATGGGGGTCAAAGCTCCTATTTAGTGCGAAAATGCACTCGAATGCAAATGTAATGATTTTACAGTTTTATAGTTAGTCTTTTAAGTACTTTAAAGTTTGTCTTTCAGTCACAGAAGAGGTTCAGCAGGTTTTAGCAACATAAACAGTGACAACAACTTAAAAAGTGTGACTTTTTAAGATTTAATTGACTAACTCAGCTGAAGCCTCATATTACCTTCAGTGGTAAGCATACAGAGGGTGGACTGTGTCCCTAATCACTTACAATGCAATTGCATTAGTGAGACATCTATTTACAGGCAGCATGAACACGAGAAACATTTAAAGCTGAAAGCACCTCTTTTCATGTACATGTGAATGGGCATGTGAAAATGTGAACATTTTATTATTTCCCGAGGGCACCCGAGGTTCAGTCATCTCTGATAATACAGTTTATTGATCAAAAAATGATTTTGCAACTTTTTTTTCCAAAAGGGATCCTTGTTTTGTGCCACAATAATACTGTGCTGTATTGCTATCTGCTCTTCTAGTCTTACACTCTGAAATGGGATCATCCTCAAAAGTCCATTATCATTGGAGCCCTGTAATTTGCATCGCTTTTGATTTGATTGATTTATTCCCTGGAGTATACTCGTACCAAAGCACGGTTAACCCTTAAATCAAATTGTAAATCTAATCCGGACAAAGTCAGGAATAATTATATTTCTTGTCGAAGTAGCTCCATTTAGCTGTGTGTCATGGGACTGGCTGATAACTAGTTATTGGATATGCACAGGCTAATAATGCATTTGCTTCATTTTATATGCATTTTATATAGTGGGTTGATTGAATTACTCAGATTAAAACTGTAATATCAGTTTGTGCCAGATGGTGGTGCTCTAAGATCAGCTCTACTAATGCAGGTGTGAGGTTGCTAAAATCAATATCATGCGTGTTGCTGCATAATACCATATAAAGCACAGATAAATAGATTGACTTTATACTAAACAATTTAGTAACTTGAAATGCATGAGGAGTCATAAAATTGCATTCAATATTAAGCCTTTAAAATGCTTATTATTTTATTGTTTCCTATTACCTGTGTATCATCTCAAAGTGTTTTTGACAGACAGCCAGCGCCACTAACAGACAGATGGACGGACTATTATTGCCAGCAAGTCTCCTAACACTCGGCTATATCAGAAATGGCGAGTTCCTGAGGCTACTTTGCACTAGAGATCCCTCATGCCAGATCAATACATTGAGCAATGAAAATTCAGCCCGTTTCAAATGAGAAACTGGTCGAGTGAGCCCATCGACATGTTTCCATTAAAACAAGTGGCATGAATTTATCATCGCAGTGGTGGGGCCTGATCCCACCTTAAGCTTCTCTTCAAATGTGTGTGTGTGTGTGTGTGTGTGTGTGTGTGTGTGTGTGTGTGTGTGTGTGTGTGTGTGTGTGTGTGTGTGTGTGTGTGTGTGTGTGTGTGTGTGTGTGTGTGTGTGTTTGTGTGTTGTTAAATATGGTGGATAGACAGCTTGCCACCCTGTGGGCACCACAACTCCAGTCTCTCTGTGATCCACGCTGGCAGCTGCTCTGCCAAATGGGATTTTCCTGGAGATTACGGCCTCTAAGTGCGACACGCTTGCATGTGTTTGTCTTTGTTGTTGACTGAGTGCGTGTGGGGACTATTATAATAAAGCTGTGTGTTTCTTTGTGTGTGTGTGTGTGTGTGTGTGTGTGTAGGTGTGTGTGTGTGTGTGTCTGTGTCTGTGTGTGTGGAGGTCTTAAGACAAGGTGCACAGAGAACATGTTCTGTTGTCCCATGAAACTGGTTGGCACATGAACTCTCTCTGGCAAGTTGTACGCAGTGAAAGAGAGGGAAGGTGTTAAGATGTGGGGTCAGGCTCATTTCCACACTGATGCTGTTCTGAATATCAACCCCAAAGCATTAATCCTTGTTATAACAACTATGTTATGATATTACTCTTGAATCAAAGTTTTGTATCAGATTGTATACGAAAATGTTGCTGTGTTTGCTTTGTGCAGTGGACGTAATTACTTGGCAACTAACAATTATTAATCCACTGGTACATTTTTGAATAATTGAGGTTTAGAAGTTGTTTTGAAATGTAAAAATAATGAGAAAGACCCATTACATCAGCAGTTTAAAACCAAGCTAATAATCCCATTGAAGAGGCTGGATCCAATAGAATATTAGCTCTTCTGCTGCCTGCACTGAAAAGGTGTTTTTTACGAAGGTCCACTTTAGTCCAGACTGAAATAGATCAAAAACTATTTGATAGATTATCTTGATATTTGGTTAAGATAGTTATTATAGTCCCATGAAAGTCTCAATATCTGCTTGACAATCTGGCACAACATTTGAAGCAGACATTCACAATCCTTCATGGATGAAGCCTACGGATTTTAATATGATGCCGACTTTTCTTATAACGCGGCTATGAGGGACCAGTTTGTGACTTTTGGATTGCCATGGAATTTGGGATACTCATTAACGATTTTCCTTTAGCGTTATCAGAGGTTCAAAATACATTTTTGATCAAACTTTGGTTTATGATAGATATACACCAGCAGAACTAATGACATTCCCATCAGCCTCAGCTGCACTGCTAACTATTAGCATGCTAACATAATACATTAAGAGTGGTGAACATTATATCTGATAAATATCAGCATGTTACCATTTGATTGTGAGCATGTTAGCTTGTTAACGTTAGCGTTTAGCTTAAAGTACTTCTATGTCTAAGAAAAACCCTATAGAGCAGCGAGAATGTCTGTCGAAAATATTTTAAATTGATGTTATGTTGGATAATGATGTATAAGCTATGGTATAAAAAAAAATAATGGATCACATTTTAACATTTCAGCTTTACTATTATGATGATTTCATGATGATTTTATGATGATCATTCATTATGATGACAGTAATAACCAATATCTACAAAGATAATGTCAAGTATCTTCAGGCATCACATTTGAATTGATATCGTTACTGGTGGAATGGGTCCATTGACACTGAAAGTGACATTTAATGAGTTTTTGTTTGAGATATGACAACCAAATTGGTTTTAGTTAAATGTAGTGCTTACAGCTAATTGGAAAATCTCTTAAATCGCAGGACAATTATAACGGGCGCTAAAATAATATTATAGGCATTTTCCATTATTTGATTGAATTGTTCATTTGTCGATGAATCAGGTCCAGGATTGGTCACTAGATGACATCCTCACAACCATTTATCCCCGAGCTGTGCTATATGATACAATATCACAAATGAATTAAGCATTTTATGTGGATTTTCCCATTAACCCATTTTCTGTTAGCCGCAGCGTCTGCTCTTTGAATAGCTGTCTGCGGTCCTAAACATAATCTCTGCGTGGATCCCTGGTCCTGTATGGGGAGGTGCCTCATTCACTAACCTGCTTAACCTACTTTCTAGTTGCCGGTCTTTCATCTGCCCACAGAGAGGAAAGTGCTGTAGGATATATATAGAATACTTAACAACACACACAGTGTTCGTCCAAACTTTTCCGAGCAGCACTGATGGAACCGTGCTTTGTTGTATTTCTGTGTCCTTACCCTTAATGCACCACCGATCATTTCCCTAATGAAAACCAGCGTTGCTCCCAACATGGACTCCTCATGTTCAGCCCATTAACCCAACCGGTAGAAAACGTGTTGGGACGTGCTTGAACCTTCATTGAGATGAATATGACCAAAATAATGACATTTTAAGATCTTAATTGTCCAATTATGTAGACAGCTGTTGTGCTGCATTGCAATGCCAGTTCAATTGCAGTTTCCTAGCAACCAGAATGGTACAATGCAATGATTTTCTGTTAAGTGGCACCATTTCCTCTCAGCGAGACTACACTGTATGTTCACAAAACAAATATGAATGCGTAATGTGTGAATGTTTCCTTAACTTAAGGCTGATTTTGCGTTACTGCTTATAACATTTCAATACATTTAAATGTGTGCGTGTTTTGTGTAAGGGTACCTGCTAATGTAGACATCCATATGGATCATGTGTGCGTCCGTATTCCCATGAGATGTGTCGCAGCATATGAAAAAGCTCTGTTTTTTCAAAATCATTTCAGTTGATTAATGTTCATCCAAAATGCACCGTCCTGAGCTAATCATTGTACATGCATTCTTTTCAATTAATTCATTATCAAGGGAGCTACAGAGAGGGGGGAGGCTGGGGGAGGGGAAAGGAGAGTCAGTGGGGAAACAGAAAATCCAATCGAGCTGGTCTGAAGTCTCGGAGCAATGGAGCATTAGTCTCATCCTGATGTAATTGGAATGACACCAAGAGTAAAGCCCGCTGATTTAGGGACAGCCTCTAGGCTTGATTTAATGCCCTCTACCAAAACTATACATCCATCTTTTTATCTTTCTCTCCTTCCCTCTCCCAGGCCCTCTGTTCTCCTCCGTGTTCCTCCCCCACCCTGTCTCGCGCTTTCTTCATTCACCAGTTACTGCCATGCATCTCCATCTGTACTCTATTAAACAGAACAGTGGCTGCATTTTATAATATTTCAAGCCAGACGGTGATAAACTCCCACCGAGCGTGTGTTTTCCAGCCTTTTACTTAGTCCTTTTGGCTTTTACACATTTGAATGGACGTGTTTTACTCTCACAGAGGTTATATTTTATTACTAAATAAATATGTCCAGAGAAGAAAGCGCAAAGCAAGGGCAGACTAAGCAGGTGTATCCAGGCCAGGGTGCTGCGTCCCCGGGGTTTGCTGCTGCTCAGTCCCCTGACAGATGGACGGCCAGGGCAATCCTATTACCCTCCATGTGTTTAGCTCCTCTTAATGCCAGGGTGGGATGCATGGCTAATGGAAGGGCGTGAATGTTTGGAAGGAAATATTTTATGGTATTGAATCATCTCTATTTGTTAAATAACTTTGAAGAGATCTAAAACTAGTGAAAAGGCAGTGAACATAATAACCATGACGACTTTGTAGCTCAGCTAGTGCACTCTGACACAGATCGTCTCACTGAGCAATGTCATATTAATCAGCTCAGCCACTAAATAGGCTTTGCTGTGTATATTTCACATCAGGGATTTCATTCACCCTTGTCCAGCAAAGTGACTTTTTAAAAGTCTCATCACTGCTGCCAACCCCTCTGGACTCATATTTGGGGGTATCACAGAATCCCCTGCCCTGTCCTGAAGATAATAATGTATCATGTCTAAATTATACATTTAGTGCCCCTACAATAAAGCTGAAAACAAGGAGGGCAAAAGTCAGCCTCAGGTTGAATCCTAATACTCACTTTCACCCTCCTGTTCCTGTGTTCTTACTGTTCCACACTTGCATCATGCTTGTCTTACCTTTACCAGAGTTGGGCATTATGACTCTATATGTCATGCAATAATATGTGTTTACTGTCATGGATTTGGTTCAGCTGTAACCATAAACCATTGTGGGCAATATTATAAATCAATTAGCAGTAATGCTTTATGGCGATATAGATTATTAAGCCATGCCAGCGGCTCTTTGCGTGGCAATAATGTCATGACTGAAATATGAAAACGACTATTGAATTAATTGGCATATAATTGTGTATAAATAAGTTAATCTTCTAATTTGGTGACCCCCTAGTTTTTCCTCTTGCTCCTTCATGCGTTGACATTTTTTTAAAGTTCAATTCCATGAGATGAATTGTAGGAATTGAAATAACTTTGCTAAGCCCTTGCCAGCTATCATCAGGTCAAACTGTTAAAAATAACTGCTAAACAAATGAAATTCCCATCATCACATCAACAAATGTTAGCTTTATAACATGCTAAGATGGTGAAAACTGTAAACATGTTACCTGCTGAACAGTATTCTAGCATTGTCTTTTTGAGCATGTTGCAGTGCTAGCGTCAGCATTTTTATATTTTTGACATAGCATAGCTTTGTCAAAGTGTAACCAGTACAGCCTCACAGAGCTGCTAGACTGGCTGTAACTAGCAGCTACTCTTTTAATATGATTTGTGCATCAATGTCATGTTGGAACTTTATATGTCAAGCCTTTAATTTGCTGGATTAGCCAAAAACAAATATTCCTATCAGGTTATTTATGAAACGTTATACTTCAATAAACCCTATATTGCTATTGCAACCCAACACCATTCTGAAAATCAAGCATGCATTCAGAGGAACTCCATCCATCCATCCATCCATCCATCCATCCATCCATCCATCCATCCATCCATCCATCCATCCATCCATCCATCCATCCATCCATCCATCCATCCATCCATCCATCCATCCATCCATCCATCCATCCATCCATCCATCCATCCATCCATCCATCCATCCATCCATCCATCCATCCATCCATCCATCCATCTATCCAGTCCATCAGTTACACATCAAAGAAAGATCTTTTTATATATTTGGGCAATCATAGTGGTATATCTTGTGTGTGAAGGTATTTGATACAGATTTTTGCTTGATTTGCACACACAAAAAAAAAGTATCTTCAAGGCATTACAGATGTAGATATTTCACTGTTTAGAAGAAAATCAGTACAGAATTGAATCACTGTCTATTTGTCAATTAGATCAACTGCTCAATGATAAGTTGTCCACCTCTCAGGTTAAGATATTTTTCATATACAGTATATAATTAACAATACGGCTCTTGTATATTTTTTGTATTGATTTATCTTAATCTCATATTTGTTGGATTAAGTGGATGAAAATAATCAATATTTTACCCTATTTAAACCAGACCTTATGCAGTGGTCAATATACCATTGACTGCATTATTGAGAGCTATGAGAGATTCTCAGTGAAGGTGAAGTATAACTGCTGTGTGGTCAAATGTCTATACTGTGTGCATGTATACATTGCTTGGTATGCAGACAGCGACTTGCCGCCTGTAGCCCTACAACGGCATCCCCAGGTCAAGCAATTACCACACATCAAGGAGAGCAATTGGGCATGACTAAAATATCATTGCCATGTGATTGTGTCCCTATGTTTGGGCTGCTGTAGCCTAATTTAACCCACTTTGTCCATACGACAGAGGAGAATTGAGGACACGCTCTCCAATCCTGGTGGCCCCCCGAGCATTTCCTGCAAGTCTGACACGCAGCAGCTGGTCTGTAGACGCGCCGTCACCGGTCTCTTACCCAGCAGAGTGAGAGATGGGATGTAATGAGCAAGGGAAGTGAGCCAGCAGAGGAGAACAAGTAGCTGGGGGTAGAGGAAGGTAGCAATAAATGAGCCATTGGGTGCACAAACTTGAGGCCTTTATAGTAAAGGATCTCTGCCTAGTATCGATCCTGGGATCACATGAAGGTCACATCAAAGACAGCATCAATTTAAGAGTTGTACTGGTTTCCAGTCAGGGTTGTTGCTTTCCATCTGTACAGGAGCCAGTTTGGTCAAATTCAGACTTGATGGGGGGGGGGGGGGGATTGGCATATATGCACTGAGAATTGGAGAGGCAAGGAGCAAAATGCTGAATGTTATTAGAGCGGCAGCATTGATCCAGGCTCTGGCTCCGAGCAGCATTCACCACTTATACCCTCATTATACAGTCAAATATCTCGGTGCCTTTAACTGCCAACCCTGCCCTTCATCTGTCTGTCTCTCCTCGTAACCCCCCCTCCTCGCCTCTCAACAAAATCTGACAAACCTGAACCTCTCATCCATGTGGGTTCATTCTACTAAACCCATTGTTTCACCGATAGCATTTCAATTTCATCCCGTCTTGCTGCTCGGCTGTAACTTAGCCGTAAGTCTTTTGTGGAAGAGGAACAATGTGTGTGTCTTTTGTCCTCATGGAGCCTGTTTAAATATTGATAGAGACGGGAAGCACCGCTGACCACTCAGTCAGATCTGAGAGGGTCAAGGATGACAGAGTTTCTCTGCAGATTTCATTAAGGGAGCAGAGGACTGTAAATACAAAGGCATGTGAACCACGGGCCCTCACAGACGCTCCGGCAACCTTCATTATCCCCCTGCATGGATAACGTCCTGTAATGTATTCTGATGGTGAGATGGAGGTTTGAGGGTGATGGGGTGTTAAATAGCATGTGTAGCAAGGCCCTGTTTTCCTGCCACGAGCAGCCTGCCACCCTCACAGCCAGATACCCATTAGTACAGGAGCAGACGATTGGATGTGCAAATGGTCCCATGGATTAGAGAGCTAATGCATTTACGAGAGGGGGCTCCGCAATCTCTTTATTGCCGCTGCTGTGTGTGTGTGTGTGTGTGTGTGTGTGTGTGTGTGTGTGTGTGTGTGTGTGTGTGTGTGTGTGTGTGTGTGTGTGTGTGTGTGTGTGTGTGTGTGTGTGTGTGGAGGCTCGTGCAGGGGAGATACCCAGTCCCTTTGTGGAGCTTGAGAGATTTAGGGTAAAGTGAGTAGATAAAGGCAGGGATGCACTGCTGCCACACATCTGTGACACACACACACACACACACACACACATCAAAGCTCATAGTTTGACCAGAAGAAGGTGCAGGCGGCGGCCCTACTAATCTAATTAATCAGCGTCTGGGATTTTTCATTTTCTTCTGCCCTCTCTGTGGCTCTCCGGTCTTCTCTCTTACTTGACTCATCGCTGTCTCTCTCCCTCACGCTCCTTTTGTGTCCTTCTCAGCCCCTATTTCTCTGAAACTGAACTTCACGCCCATTTCTCAAGTGTATGGACCAAAATGTAGCCTGTCATGCGCTTCCTATAGCATTTAACACGTCTTATAAAGCATCTGTTGTCCTCTCTGGTGAATAGCTGCACTTGAGCAAGCACATAAAGTATGCTCAATCTGATTTGAGTGTATAGATGCCTCTGCAGCAGGCAGGCATGCATGGAGGGATGGATGGCGAAGCAGTGCAGGGTGTAAGGCAACCTGCTACCAGACCATAAGGAAACTGTTGGATTTACATGCACACACATTGTAGATGGTCATCAGAATATGAACGCTTCCTCTGTGGTGGTGCTTCCAGTGAGCTTTACATTGGCTGCTTGTGGTTTTTAAAGAGCCAGCCGTCAGGCAGCATGGGAGGGGCCCACCTCGTTGGGTATCTACAGCACTGCTCTGCTCTGCGCCATCCGGCACAGTGAGTCAGCTGAGCGGCCAGTGAATGAATGAGAGAGGAGACCCTGCAGGGTTTTGGATACGGAAAGGAGAAAGGTGCAACTGTAGAAGCTGAGAGACTGACATGGAAACGGAGAAGTGATCGGAGCAAGCTTGTTGACGCATAATCCCGCCCGCCCCGCTGGCACTGGGAGGGGGCAAATCTCGCCTGTCTAAACTCAAATCCTCCACAAGAGGTTTACGGAGTGCGCTGCTGCACCTTCAACAAGACATTTCATATTTTTTTTATACCAGCTCTACAGGCGATCTGTGGAGAAATTGACATATTTTATTTTATTTTCTGGAGAGGCATACGTGTCTGAAGCGGAGGATCTAACGCGCTAATATAATTAAGGTATTTAATCCACTGTTGGAATCGGCACTGTCATTGCGTCGCGGTTGGATGCACCCTGAGGTGTGGACAGGACCTGCCCGTACATCGTCACCACTGCCGCTACCACCACCATCATCAGAGGTATTTGATCGTGATTGTGTTGATTACACCGGAGATCTGGAGCCATGACAGGCCCCCCGCTGGTCCCACTGCCCGCCTGCTGACGGTACCGGGCATGATGGGAGCAGGTCTGCCTCGTTCAGGATCCCGAAACAGCCGATTTATCAATGGAGGAAGAGAGTGACACCCGGAAAATCAACAACAGCTTCCTTCGCGACCACAACTATGCAACCGAAGGTA
Source organism: Eleginops maclovinus (assembly GCF_036324505.1). NCBI lineage: Eukaryota > Metazoa > Chordata > Actinopteri > Perciformes > Eleginopidae > Eleginops > Eleginops maclovinus. Next base: position 18,032,401 of record NC_086371.1, read on the forward strand.
TTTTAAACCGATGAGAGAGAGAGAGAAAAAAAATAATCTTATTTAAGCTGTTTTACTTGCAGAGGAAATAACCTGAGGCTGTAGCTAGAGGGATGCAAATGTCACAGCAAAACAAGTCACTGCATGGGAATCTGAAAGAAATCCGAAAAAATAACTATTAAGAAAATATAAATGGCCTAAGTGATGAAATAAATATATCATATCAGGCTTTATAGTGATAGTGTTGGCCCACAAAGTGTGTAAATGCGATTTAAAGAGCATTTAATCACCCCAACACCCTATAAGCTGCTATAGGGGAATTAAAGGAATATTCCAGTCATTTGTAATAAACATGGAGCTTGTAGGTGAGCACGATATGATGAGGTGGCTTCCCATCATGCCTGCTGTTTTAAGATGATCATCCTGACCGAGGGGAATCAGGGTTTTAATCTGTTTGGACCATGGGAAGCAATGGAATAAAGCCTCCCGTAAAGCTGTATAGTCTGGAGTGTATGAAGTAAACATGTAATGCAATTTAAAATGATTGAATTGATCGGTTTTTTTTTTTTTTCATTCAATGTTCACTTTTAGAGGGTTAGGGTTTTGTGGATTGCTCTATCAAACACACATGCAAAGCGGTACATGATCATAATTGGGTCTGTAAACAATAGCTTTTCTAGTCTTTAGCCTAAATGTGCGTGTGTTTCCTTCTCATTGACCATAAATCAGCCCATCAATGATCAGCCTGTTATCTAATTGATGGGAAATAGTTCCCTTATGTTCCACCAATCAGCTCCCCTTCTAACCCACAAGCTGCTTAGATCATTGATCAACATTAACTATTGATTTAAATGGGAAACGCTTTCATTATTCTTATTACCACCTCGGTCCACATTCACTTAATTTTATTATTCATATCGGTGATGAAAGTTAACTGGTGTGGTGATATCAGTAAGATAATAATTGCAAATCTTAACTGCTATCCTGCAATGCTGTAATATAGTGATACATTGCCTCTAAATATATGGAAATTACACATCAATACTTAACTTTACCACATATTAATACAAGATGTCAATTTGCTGCTATGTGGATGTCTATTTTGTTCTCTTTAATAATTCAGTTCTTTAAAAATAATTGATTACGTCGCATTGTATAGAGATTATATTATTTCTTTATATATTAGTGCATTGAATGGTCTTTATAGTTCAGGTTGAAGTCAGTTTAATGATAGTCCCTGTAGTACCATACACATTGCAACCCCCATTTACAACAAGGTTTAAAATAGAACATTTATAAAATAAACATTTTAATTTAGAATTTGAAGGAGCATCCTGTAATTGAACAACAAAATAGTAGACATTATTTTCAGAATTTGATAGAATGAAATACATAAAGGGGTATTAGGGCTGTATGGGTTGGTGGAGGGTGTGTTTGGCTGCAGGGAGGGTCCTAGCCACAAGAGCTTCTTCCATTTGCCATCAGCTCAGGTTACAGATGCCAGTGCAGGTTGGAGGAGAGACAAAGTCAAAGCTCATAAAGCAGAGGGTCTCATTCTCACAGTTTTTCCTGCTGCTTTCATCAATGCGTTCTTTCCCCCTTCATTTCAACATGGCCGATCATCATCATTTACTCCGCTTCTGCTCCTACAGATGATTCCCTGTCAATGCTAAACACACAGTCACTGGTTTACAGCGAGGAGTAGGGAAGTGGGGGTGGGAGTGTGGGTGTGATGGATATCTTTGTTTGATGTGTGCGCTGAGAGGAAAAACAGTAGGGGATCTTCCTCTTCAGCTTCTTTCTGTTTGGATCTGTTTCTTTTATTTGATCAGGGGAACGTGGGTAAGAGTTACCCAGGGTGTAAAACCTGTCTTTTTAAAGCAAAGCGCTGTCTGGTCTGTGGCCCATCTGTGGTTTTCAAACAACAAACGTCTACTTTTGTTATATTTTATTGCAGTAATTTATGACTGATCGTCACACCTCATATACCATGAATGAGTGTGTGTGTGTGTGTGTGTGTGTGTGTGTGTGTGTGTGTGTGTGTGTGCGTGTGTGCGCCCATTCACTTGCTCACTCCTTGTCTCCTAAGTGGTATGAAGTCAGTCTGAAGCCAAAGATCATACAGACCGGTGTCTGGGTCTATCGCCCGTTCTCATAAATTCACAAAATTTCACATGTTCCATCAGGCATGGCCCATTCAGACCACACAGACGCACATACTCACACATACATACCCAGGTCTCTGATGAGTGTCGGCGAGCTGGTAGGGATTCCCCTCAGGCCACGCTTGTCCACAGCAGCAGGACACTAAAATGATGTCACATTTTCATGATGTCACCCGCGCTGACCTTTGGTTTGCACCAATCCCACGCCTCAGTGGGTCTGTAGGCGGATACATTGACCCCCTGTGTCGACTACGTAATGTGCACAAGCTGTGAGTAAAGCTGTACTGGTCTTTCATATTTGTTAATTTAAATTATTTAAAGCATAAAGATATATTTCTGCATTAAAATGTTTAAAATTAGACAGGACCCATGTTACATATTTCGTTGAGTTGTGTACCTCCATTATACCAAATGCAACACTATTCGAACCTAAAGAGATCCTTAATTCAAACAAGGTAACAATCTGGTTCATGTGATTGCCTGTAAGGGCGTAGTATCCCCTTTCCACATGTACCAGCATGTTGACATCCAGAAGTCATACATTGTCATAAATAAATAATCCATTGGAAGTACAGTATGTACCTTAAAGTAGCAGAGAAACAAGCTACGTCAATGCTAGCAGTTAGCTTGCAGCCACTCCATCCTATGTTGTCCAACCCGTGAAGGAGAAATACACATTTTCAAGCAAAAACTGCTTTATTACATGTTGTTATCAGTTTTACTCAGTGTGTTTGTTTCAGAAAACAGAAACAAATCTGAAATCCTTTATTTTTCCAATGTGCACATTTAGGCCATTACAGCAGCAAAGGTAGAGTGCAGATAAAAGGCAACATCTAGATATTAAATAAAAAGGAAAGCCAACAGTGCAAAAGGGGGCATCCTTGGATAACTCAGCTCCAGGTAAAAACCTCCTGAATTAAATATATATTTAATCCTAACGGGGGAAGTAGACTACAATTACAAACTCTGATAATCTTGCGCTTCTTGAAGACAGCATCAAACTCCGTCTATTGTTTTGATTGAGAGACCCCTAAATCACATTTTGTGCATATATTGCAAAGTTTCTTAAGCTATCGTTGTTTTCTTGGTGAAATAAATGACATTACTTTCTGATTTGCATTCACCGTTCGCTTGCAGATGACACATTGCTAATGGTGATAGAATGGATGGCGTGTCTCACTGCAGCTGTGTATATCACTGTGTTTTGAGTCAATGGACTGTTACGCTCCTACAACATGGCTCTCAGTTAATTCTCATAATGCACCTTGGATGTTCCTATAATGGATGAAATTGTCAAATAGCACAACATCACTTGGGGTGTGAACATTTAAATAGCTTCCTTGCTGTGAGGCAGGACCTAACCTAATGTCTGCCTTGGTATTGATTTCTGGTCCTTTACAATTTAGCTACCGGAACAATGACCTAAAGATCTATTGGTAGGACATGTAATCCTTTCCACCTTTTCTCCCCTGCCCCATCTTTCTCCCATTTTCTCTCTCTTTCTGCTGTGCCTCTTCTATATCTGTCTGATAGGAGTACAAGCTTGTGTGTGATGTGACCCCTCTAGCCCCGCTGAATACTGATGCAGTCCTGTAACACACAGCTTACAGCCTTTATTGCAGCTGCTGATGAGAGCACAGCATCGCCTATGGTTGCCTGTACCAAGGCAAACGGCCTGGGGCCACACTTTAGGACCCCGGCATAAAAAAGACTTACCCCACCATACCCCCAGGTCCTATCCATTATTCAATACGAAACACTCAAAACGCTGAACCCCGCCTCGCCACGTAGAGCGCAAGAAAGATAATGTCTATGTGTCTGTGTATGAGGGCTGGTGTGGGGGTGGCGGCCGCTTAATGGCAAGCTGTGAAGTTGGGGCGAGTCACACTCCTTATTCAGCAGCTGCTTTCATCCCCTGATTAGCTTCTTATTAAGTCTGCAGCTCCATGAAAATTTAATGAGAATTTATTAAAGAATACCCGTGGTGTTGCTACTTTAAGACGATTAAAAAATATCCTTTTTCCTCAACTGGCTTCTTGTTCATTTCAGGCGTCACGGTGATTAATGTAGTATAGGTGAGTCTTTCAAAGCACTGCTAGCCTGAAGGGTAAGCAGTGTTTGACCTTTCTGGACTTTATAATGGGATACATTTGTACGTTTTGATAGGTAATTCCTGTGTCCTGTCGAGGAAGCAGCGTCACTCTGAATATTTCATGTTTGGGTGATAAGGTTACTGTATACAGAGGATTTCAGTCTGTACAGCAAGCATCGACTGTTTGATGCGTTGAAAACAAGAAGATGAAAGGGATTGCACTGGAGCAGCACAGGCAGATAGAGAGGCAGCGTTTGTTTTGGTGGATTATAATTCCATGCACCCCTGCTTCCCAACCATCCCCCCTCATGCATCTTGAATTTCTGAGAGAATACCAAATAATAAGCATCTGAAATGATACCTCTTGTTCATGTTGGAGCATGCAGGAATCGATCACTGATTTCACTGTTTCTCACCACTTCTTCTTCTTGTTGCGCCCTGTCCGGGGTCATGTCTGTAGTCAGATGTGAACCACGGCGAAGTGTTAATGAAGTGTGAGAAATGAAGCAGTAACACGTCTCGCCCATTTCACCCTCTACTCCCTGGGGTGTGAGGATACAGAAAGCCTAGCATACATAGGCGCACAAAAGGGAGAAACTACACACACACACACACACACACACACACACACACACACACACACACACACACACACACACACAGACACAGACACAGACACACAGACACACACACACACACACACACACACACACACACACACACACACACACACACACACACACACACACACACACATACACACACATTTTGTCTGATTCTCAAGAGGCTGATCCTGGACAAACCAGGTTAATTAGCTTGTTCACTCCAGATCTTACAAAGAATCATGCTCTTGAGATGAAGAGAGCTGCATTGTGCTCTGTTTCTTTGTGTGCTGCTAATAAAGCCTAATAAACCCTTAATTAAACGTCTGGGCACTGGACCAGCAGGTAGTAGGGTTTATTCAAAATGTTGATTGATCTCCATTGTTGCTTGTGTGAAGTGAAGCCGTTATCAGCTGCCTGTTCAAATGTGCGAAACCTGTGTATGTGTTTCGTGTTTTCCAAAAAAAAGTGAAGATTGATAAGTATTGTTGATTTGAAGGAACAAGAGTGTCGTGTGAAAGAGAGTACGAGAACAGACGTGAGTTATCCCCCGTCCTGATCCATTGACGCAGGCAGCTCAGCACAAGTGCAGTAATCCTCTACTCTCCACATCAATTGCTAACAAAGCATTTACACGACACCATGTTGCTCATGTCCCTGCCTCTACCTGGAATTATTGCACGTCGCTTACACAACTAGCTTTCCAAAGCATCATTTTGTGTACGTTTGTCTTACACAACGTCCAACACCACAGGATCAACTCAGTTTGTTTGCTTTTGTTTTTTTCCACTCCTGAAAGGATTATATGTGTCTAGAGTTTAGCCAGGGTGCTCCTATTTTTGTCTTTGCTGTAGTCTGCGCCGACGCGACTCACTGTACAATCTTTTATTGACCTACTTACTTGCCAGACTTTCCCCCCTCTTTTTCTTTTAGCTGCCCTTTCTGTTATGCGGGATGGATGGTGCATGCCAGACGTCTATAAATACATCCAATATCCCCGTTCCCCGCCCTGCGTTTCTGGTACCTCGTGCACGCTTTTCATTCCAGAATCAATGCATATCTATGTTTCCATCCAGTTGGAACGTCCCAATTCTATATTGCATGCTGAAGGGGGTTATTGAGGTTCATATTGGTGAATAGAAACAGATAACGCCCTGTGTTTTTTCAGCCTTACGTACACAGTTATGCACACACATCACAGAAGCAGGCCAGCAGGCTTGTCTTTGTTATTACCTGTGATGGATGTGTGTTATCTCGAGCATCCCTCCGAAGCATCAAGAAGCACTGACCTGTCTGAGTCAGACCTGGCTGGCCACAGGATTTATGGGCTTCATCTGGTTAGGGTCTGCTGATGAAGCTGTGTGTGTTTGAGGCAGTGTGTGTAAGTACACATTTGATCAGTCTAATGCTAATTCAAGTCCACCTTGAACATGTTGATGTTGACGCAATAAAAATATGACCTGGTGCACGCGGAAATCATGTCAGAGGCCCCGTCCACCTGTGACTTCGCTGCAAAGCAGTTTGTTCTCTATAATGAATGTTTGTTTGAACACACTGTATGTTGCCGTTGTAACACGGTTCCATCAGTAGCTGAGGTTGAATAAATTGCAGTTGTCTCGTGTTTGAATTCATTTGCATGAGGAAAAACTCATTTGGGAAAGCATTCCATCACGTTACTCTAAGTTTCCGCTTCACTGGGTTGCCATGGTTCTTCATTCAGTGAGATGATTGAAGGATGTATCCGTGTGTAAACTCGTTAAACGGCACCCATCAATTACTGTTTCTCCTCAGTGACTTAATGGGTTAATGATGAGGGGAAAAGAGAGGAGAAACACAGAAAAAAGTACAGGGAGGACAAAACGAGGGAGAGAGAAAAGCTTTGATTCAAGAATGCTGACTGCTAAGCCAATTCAATTCGATTCACACCGGTGGCCTTGGCCTGATGGTGTTTTGGAAGACACAATTGTGTGTAAGGGAGTGTGTGTGCTGGGGGGTTGCAATTCACATCTCTGTGCATGCAGATTGAGAAACAGGGCCTTTTTTTTTGCATTTGCGAGGGTCTACACTCCGACAATATGCCGTGTCGATGGGGTACTCCCAGGCTGTAATTAGGTCAGAGAGGGTCTTGTCTGCGAATCGTTAATTAGTTTTCTGATTCAAATATGATTAGGATCGGCGCCCCCACCTCACGTCATTATCAACACATGGGCACAAGAATCCCTCCGGTGTCTTCAACAATTAAATGAAACTAGGGGAAGACACACACACATGCATTGGAAGACATGGCGCTTAGTCATTCCCACAATGCACAGCAGCTCTATGTGCAGGGATGAGCTCGTCTACAGGGACTCCATTGTCTGAAGTTGTGTGCTGCATTGAAACTGCACTCACTCCCCCAGATGCAGTAACAGCTTTTCACTCTATTGCAGCACTCTCTCTGTCTGCTGAATTACAGCTAGCATCAGCAACTAAGTATGAGAGCTATTGGCACACACACACACACACACACACACACACACACACACACACACACACACACACACACACACACACACACACACACACACACACACACACACACACACACACACACACACACACACACCCCTCCGACTGCCGCTAGAGATGGAAACGGTCTCCATAGCAACATTCACCTCTCCTGTTCAACGCTCCGCCAGTAGCAGGTCCACAGAGGGCGGGGGGGGGGGGGGGGTACAAAACAACAAGCTTCTCTTTCTCTTTCTCTCTGTTTAATATTATTGTCACTGTTAAACAGAGGGCTAGCCTCTGCTGTGGTGTGTTTGTGTCTTTGTGTGTGTGACAGACATTATGCTATGCCTTTTTAGCCTGGGGCTGTATAATAATTACAGTCACCATTAGCCTCTCCGAAATCAAGACAGATGTTTGAGAGCTACCGGGGGCCTTACAGGGTTAAGGGTAGGTGTCTGTTATTTACTTTAGGTGAAACTGTAGCTATGCAGAAAGACACTGAGAAATGTTAGTTATGAAGCAACTGTATCGTACTGCTCCTGTGTTTTTTGTCACCCTGTTGATGCACTGCATAGATTGAAAGTTAAAACATGCATGGTCATATATTAAGTGCTAAAAGGTCAGGTTTTAAAGGTGTATGTCTGAGGTTTTTTTAATGAAGGAGCCAGAGAGTCCCTGAGCAGCACGGGGTCTTGAAGCCGGGAGGAGAGAGTGAATGGCATTATTAGTGTCCTTAAAAAAACAGGAGTGCAATTATATGACACAGATTGGCTCAATTCAGTCAGACAAGGGGCTGAATCAGTTGATATCATGCAGTGACTCAATCATTGGCTTCTCCTAACCCATATTTCACCAAATCAGGGTATCTGTGCCGGAGAGTCCTCTGTGGGTTTGTCAAGAGATTTCCCTTTTTTCTAGAAGTCACTCTACCAGATCTAACTGAAAGCTCTTTGTTTCTGTCCGACTGATACCTTGACAGCTTTGTGCAAGCCGTCCACACTGACATTTTCTCCCCCTCTCTGCTCTGTTTCCTGTGTTGCAGCTGACATTATCTCAACGGTTGAGTTTAACTCATCGGGGGAGCTGTTGGCCACCGGGGATAAAGGAGGCAGAGTGGTTGTCTTCCAGAGGGAGCAGGAGGTAGGAAATGCCAACAATGCTACACTAATTATACTGCCCTTCCGCTGAGAGGATTTGACAGACTTGGAACATTAAACTTGTATTGATGCTTTTAAATACCTAGCTGGGTGAAAAAGGTGTATTTAAAATATTGCTAGCTGGAAAGTTCAAAAGTAAATGTCGTAAAACAAAACAAAAATGGCACTGACCGCTAAGAAGCTTAGGTAGGGCCATTATTATAAACTTACGTTAAATGGAGAAACATTTTTTGAAACCACTTAAAAGTATTCTGATTCACAGGTAAGATGCCAAGATTTCCAACTACATTTATTCTGAATTACAAAGAAATATGTGCAAATGGTGCAAAGTACCTCTACAATTTGAGTTTAATGTCAGGGAGAATAATAATAAAATACAGATATTGAAATTGAGTGATGTACCAGTGTAACAATGCCACACTGTAGCTGCTATGGAGTGCTAAAAGAAATAAGTCATGTTAAAAAACACACACATAGACACAGAATATACACCAGAGACACAAGGTTGTTTTGCTGAATGCTAACATCAGCATGCTAATACGCTCACAGCAACAATGCTAACAGCTAACACGCTGATGGTCAGCATGTATAATGTTTACTTTGTTCACCATCTTTGTTTACAATGGCAAACTGTGCTAATTCAAATTAAACAAAGTAAAAACAGAGGCTAATAAAAAGTTAATCAGTTGAGCAGGATATGTGATCATAAACTAGTAATTATTAGCCAAATATTAGCTAATTACGGCTCAAGATCAACTTACAGCCTCTAGCATGAAAAACAATAGAGAATCTCACATTGAAGATACTTTAAAGGAGATTTAATGGAATACAATGAACATTTACACCAATATCAATATTTACTCATCTGCAGTTAACAGCAAATGCACCACCCTGTAACTATGTTTCTCTTCCTGCAGAGTAAGAGCCAGCCCCAGCGTCGAGGGGAGTACAATGTTTACAGCACATTCCAGAGCCACGAGCCAGAGTTTGACTACCTGAAGAGTTTGGAAATTGAGGAGAAGATCAACAAGATCAAATGGCTTCCACAGCAGAATGCCGCCTACTTCCTGCTCTCCACCAACGGTCAGTCAGTTAGCTGGCCCTGGTACTGTAGCTGCATGGCAAAGTGGTTAAATAGACCATTCATCAGTCATGATGAGAGTGTGTTTAAATGTGGGCAAAGTGTTTTTGTTACTCAATAACAGTCTTAAGTAAAGCCATGATTCATTCCTCACTGTGCATAATGGTCAGATACACACTTGATGTATGAGGAGACGTTATTAATATCACATGAAAATGTCTTTTTGACTCTCGGTGCGAATGTATTGGTTTTCCGCTTGGCTGAGCAAGTGCCACCAGCAGAAGCGTTTCAGATTGAGAACTTCATGCATGGCTGCCATACCAGCAACACACCCACACACACACACACACACACACATACACAAATACACACACATATCAAAGCATGTGCCACCATACATGCACGCTAGCACACACACATTAGCAGAGAGACGTCTTGCAGATTGTGGGCTTCATGCATGGATGCTACAGAAGCGCTAGAGGTGGCTGGAGCAGATGGTGGGGGATCCTGTGGCGATGGCCTCGCTGCTCCGACACCAATACTCACAGCGGAAATTAAATATATTTTAAAAAGTGGCAACAACCTGACTGCTGCCGCCATCCCCCTTACCAGCCAGAGAAGATCAGATGTAACTGGTGTCTGTGTGAGACTGAAATGAAGTGCCCAGATGGCTTTTTCAGGGGGAGTGCACACTGCTGAAGGGAAATTTAGTCCACATGTAGATTGATATCTGTGACATCAAAATGTAAACAGGAACCGCAATTCATCATTCCCGCTGGCTGCTGCCCAGCTACATGCCAGATTGGCCGCCCCACCCCCCCGCATCCATCTTGTATTTGAGATTCACTGTAGTGAGCTGTGATATGACTGTATTTTGTGTTCCTGTGTGTCTCTCTCTGTGCGTGTTTGTGTGATGTATCCATCCTAGACAAGACGGTGAAGCTGTGGAAGATCAGCGAGAGAGACAAGCGTCCGGAGGGCTACAACCTGAAGGATGACGACGGTCGGATCAGAGACCCGTCGACAATCACCTCGCTACGGGTAAGAGGGTCACAGGAAACTAACACCCCAAACACCTGAATGTCACATGGAGTCATGTTGACGCCTCTGGGTCTTGTCTTGCTGGTGTGTTAAACTTTCCTTTGGCTCAGAGTCAAATATGATCTTAAGACAGGGACAATTCCAGAGAATTCCAAACAAAACTTTCCGAGCTACAGTCTCATAACACTGCATTTATAGTACATTTCCTTTAAGTTATTATGACAACCTTCTGAAGCTATTTCTGTAAATATCTAATACAAGTAGATCATTTAAATCCCCAAAATACACCACAATATCAATTCATCCTTAGATCAGAAGAGAAAACACTGAATTTAAGAATATTCCTAAGCAGAGTAAAATTCTTGCACCACAATATATTATTATTATTATCGAGCCTATCTTTTGTCCTCTACACGTAGCAAGACCATACCTTTGTTAACGTTATTGTACCATCCTCACAACCAAACCTATATTGATTTTTAACATTGGGGAAATGTGCTTATGTGCCTTCTTGATGAGAAGTTGTTACCTCTTTAATGTTAATACAGTAATTACCCAACAGCTCATCTGAAGCTCACAAATAAACATGTGACAGCATACATGTCTTTTTTAGTATAAAAAGTATATAAACAACGTTCATGTAATGTGCTCATTAGAGAACATTGGAGAAGCTGGTAGGTGAATTGTGTTACGTTTTGTCTAGCCGTTTCCCAACAAAACTGTGCTTTTCCTTTCTGGGACATGCTCGAATATGTTCTCTGACCAAAGTCTATCCTCAGTTTGCATGTCTAAAGTCTGAATGTGTACAGCTGATAACATAACCATCAATCATTATGCTATGATAGCCTTTAATCTTATTTGATAGAAATGCATGTACTTTATCCGTCAAAGTTGCCACATTTTTCCCTGTAAAGAATCATCACGTTCGAATGATTTATATCACCGGCAAACACAATCGTTGGACCTTTTTAAACTTGGAATGGTAGCAGAAAGTAGGAATGAGTGATCGATATGAGCACTGAGGTGAAAACCGTGAAGGGATCATCCTCTCTTTCTCCCCCTCACTCCCCTCTCCCTCTCATTCTTATCACTCCACTACCTCTTTCATTTCCACACAAAGCAGGCAGGCACATAGGACAGTGTGTGTGTACATGAAATGTGTGAGTGTGTGTGTGTTTGTGTGTGTGTGTGTGTGTGTGTGTGTGTGTGTGTGTGTGTGTATGTTTGTGTGTGTGTGTGTGTGTGTGTGTCTGTGTCTGTGTGTGTGTGTGTGTCTGCCATAGTAGATTAGTGCTGTGTTCAGCGTGTCTGTCCTTCTTTGTCTGGCTGGCCAGGGGATCATAGCAACCTGGAGGACAGGCCGGGCCTGTGGCAATCCTGTTTAGACGCTGTGAAATCTGCGCATTGGGGGGGGGGGGATTTCCAAAAATCATTCCGAAATGTAGCCTTAATTATGAGGATAAATGCTCTTTATTGTATCATGAAAAGTCTATGATTCAGTATTTGGGAAAACACATTTTAACTGCTTTAACAAGTAAACTGCTTAAAAATTCTGTTGTCAATAGATTTCTAAGATTATTTTTTCCGTTGCATTCTATAAGGAAGAGAATATATTAGGTCATTATGAAGGTGCAAGAGCATGCTGAACCGTGTAACTGTCAGTGTTGGGGGTTATGGGTTAATACAGTCAGTGTCTCTCTGGACGGCCGGTGAAAGACATGAAAATGAAGTGACACCCATGGAGATACAGTGGCCTGCTGGGCTGCCATGTCTCTCTGTCAGTGCCAGAAACAGACGGGAGGAAAAGGGAAGAAGTAGTCGATTTGTTCTCCTCTCTTGCTCCCCTCCCTACTCTCTTTGTCTGGGTTTTATCTGGCCAACGGGGGGCTGCATGCAGACTGGTGCTGGCTGTCTTTGAAGACCGAGCAGCACTGCATATGTGAGAGAGAGTGTGTGTGTCTGTGTGTGTGTGTTTGAGCTTGTCTTAATTCGGCAGAGTTCAGTTATCATTCCTCAGCAGGGCGTAGCGAGGCCCTCCGGTCATCTCTCTTTTTACCTCTTTCCCTCTTTCTTCGCCTTCTCTCACACACAAACAAAAAAAACAGGAGTGACTTCTTCAGCACTAACATGAGAAAGAGAGAAGGGGGGGCTGTGTGAGTGATCCCACAGTAGCCGTGTAGAAAACAGATATCAAACAGCCCCTGAGCCCCTCAGTCACTGTCTCTGTTTCATTAATATTCTAAGGAGTAAATGTCATTTCAATCCCTGAAGTCATCTAGTTATGGCGCGCGCGCGCACACACACACACACACACACACACACACACACACACACACACACACACACACACACACACACACACACACACACACACACACACACACACACACACACACACACACACACACACACACACACACACACACACAGGTCTGGGAAGCAGAGATGCACTCGCTTGTCCTTGTTTCTTATCTGAAAAGCTTTCAGGAATGAAAGGACATAGAAAAAGGAATCAAAACCCATCACGCATTTTTACCAGTTTCACTGTATTAACTGACCTTTCTTCACCCATAGGTGCCAGTGCTGCAGCCTATGGACTTGATGGTGGAGGCTACGGCCAGGCGAGTATTCAGCAATGCTCATACGTACCACATCAACTCCATCTCTGTCAACTCCGACCTTCAGACATACATCTCCACCGACGACCTCAGGGTGAACCTGTGGAACCTGGAGATCACCGATCGCAGCTTCAGTATCCTCTTCCTCTGGTCTTCGTAGGAACTAAAATGTGGGAGATATAAAAGGAAATGTGTCATTTTTTGGGGGCCTGACTTCAAAACAGTAGTCACAGATAGAGTTTGGCCTTCACAGTCTGGTCTGAATGTTAGCAAAAGCTGTCTTAATGTTTGTTCCTAAGCACCTATCTCTCAGACATTGTGGACATAAAGCCAGCCAACATGGAGGAGCTGACAGAGGTGATCACCTCTGCAGAGTTTCATCCCCAGCAGTGTCACACCTTTGCCTACAGCAGCAGCAAGGGCTCGATACGCCTCTGTGACATGAGAGAGGCGGCGCTCTGCGACAAACATTGCAAATGTGAGTACAAGCAGGGAGACGACAAAGAGCCAACACATCTCTTTATAGATTTTTTTTCAAGTGAAAATATTATATTTTTTATACCAAGCATCAAGCATTGTTTAAGTTACATGGTGCCTCATTAGCCACCAAAAAAAGTCAGTAAAACTCAAGGCATTGGGGGATTTTTCCTTTATAATTTCTTTATTCCTTTAACTGATATGCATTATTTAAATGTAACGCCTCTACTGTTGCTTCAAAGCCTTCTCTCAAGCAAGCTTCTGCATACAATTCCCCTTGCTTGGATAACTGGTCGCATTGTATTGAATTAAAATGAATCAATGTATCCCTTTAATAATTATAAAACAGTTTCTCCCCCCTTTAAACAATCAAGTGTAATTATTCAGTTTAAAAACATTAAGATCTTGGATATCAAAATCTCTAAATTCATAGAAACGACACAAGATATCAATATCATACAAAATGTTTTGTATTATTGTGAGTATGGTAGCTTCAAGCAGAATGGAAGGATAGAAAAAGAAAACGTTTTTAATCTAAGTTTTTAAATAAATAATAAAAACACAAAACGACAGAGGTGGGAAATCAAGACACAATTTTCCCAATTCACATTGAATGTATTCGCTTCAGCTCGGCCTTTGTGTGGTGTTCCCCCCGCTTTATATGTAGGGGTTGATAACCCATCAATAATTCTCATTGTGTGTCTCAAACAATGAACGGCCTTCTCTAAAGCCTAACAGCACATGCATTCGCGTTGGCCAAATGAATAATGAATACATTGACATTTTGAATGCAAAATCGATAGCTTAAGAGCAATCGCATTAGTCCCTCATGGACACACCTTGTTGTTCGATAATGCCAGTCATTTCCTCAGACATATTGATGCGTTCATTCATGCACTAACGTGGCCTGTAGAATTTAACATGATCATTTATTTTAGGACGGAATAGGTATGATATATGCCCCAAAAGTTTGCATTTAGGTGTACATTTTAAGTTGTGGCATTTAGTGCTGTTTCATATTGATATATACATGTCATCACTTGACGGATGCTCACACACAGACACACTCACAGAGCAGGCAGGTGTTCTCTTTAGCCTTGGGACAGGTCATACTGTCTCACTGCATGAACAGTGTATGGCTCAGAGCGATATTTCCCTCCCACGCATGCACACACACACATTCCGTCCCTTGACACACACTCACATACACAATACTTCCTGAACCTCGTACATAAAAAACGCAATCATACTGTATCCCCTCCCATACCTGTAAATCTGGACTGCTGCTGGTATCTGTCAGATTGAGGATGGTTAGATGTATAGGGGAGGTTTACCAAAGCGCAGAGCCCCAGGACACAGAGAGGGAGACCCAGCAGCCCCCATGCCCACTCCCCAGGGACCCTATTATACACCCCTGCAGTGGGACAGGGAGGGAGGGCAGGGACGCACATATACATGCATATATACATGCACATATTGCACACACCCTAAGCTTATTCACTGACACACACACACCAATCCAGTGGGGCCGAAATGGGCCCAGCACTTTGACATTGATTTGTTTTTCTGATCCCTTCCTCATCCCCCCATTTTTCATCTTTGGTGCCGCATCCCTTGTTAGACTTCCCATTGACACATCACAGAGGCTATTCTCCAGGCCTCAGCTGAGGAGGAGGGGGGCATTTTTTGGAGAGATGGAGAGTAGAGAGGGGAGGAAGGGTGGGAGGAAAAGAGGAGGAGGAACAATAACTTGACAGCTAACGATGGAATGCCTGGCTTTTATCCCCAGCGTGTTGGCCTGCACACAGATCAGCAGCTGCCAGAATCAATATGAATCATAACCAATATTTACCCAGCATGCTGACCCACAAGTCTCTCCCTAAACACACACAGAAATAATACCATGAAGAGATGCAGCTGCTGTGGCAAACCCTGTACCAAGGCATTGTTGTGGCTGTTATTGTTTGTTAATGACAGCCCCCACCACCCAAACAAAATCAGTTTCGTTCTTTTTCTCCCTGTGAATGATTAAAAGACCTGCAGGAGGAATAGCATCTTTTTTTCAGCAGCAGAAGATAACTGTTGTTGTTTTTCTCTCCTAGACTTTGAGGAGCCTGAGGATCCCTCCACTCGCTCCTTTTTCTCTGAAATCATCTCGTCCATTTCTGACGTGAAGTTTAGCCACAACGGCCGCTACCTGATGACAAGGGACTACCTCACTGTCAAAGTGTGGGACCTTCAAATGGAGAACAAACCACTAGAGACGTACCAGGTAAGCTTTCATCTTGCTTTTATGAGCCTGCTGGTTAGATGGCGTTGACTAAACCCTGAATAAGGTTGAGATCAAATCAAAACTTATTGATTTCAGGCTAATCACTCAACATAATCCTGTTTCAGTGTCCCCCTGCCAATCTGTAACCATGTCAACTTCAGCGATTACCCCAGGCGGGCTTATTGAGCTGACTGTCGGTTAAAAGACAGATAGTGGCGGTGCTGATGCAACCTGAAGGGCAAAACCTCCCACTGTGTGGTCACTGGGGTCAGATCCACACTGTCTGATCAGGGGAAGCCATCTTAGGGCAGGTCATGATTGATAACGCCATCAGCCGGGCTCAAGGGATTCCCCTTTCAATTCCAGCATTGCCTCCACCTGCTAGCTAGGGTCTTAGCATGGGTCACCAGCTCTGAAAGGGATTATTGAAAGTAGAGCATATGGTAGAGCAGTTTATGGCGATGTGAGGAACTTAGGTCAAGGAAAAGTGTGATCATAATCCACCAAGACGTTCATGTTTTTATTCTTTTTCAGGTTCATGACTATTTACGAGGTAAACTTTGCTCTTTGTATGAGAATGACTGCATCTTTGACAAGTTTGAGTGCGTCTGGAATGGATCAGACAGGTACGATTCATTTCTTATCCATCCATCGATCCATCTATTAGTTTATCTCAATAATAAATGCAATGTCTCTTCTCCTCTTCAGTGTCATTATGACCGGCTCCTACAACAACTTCTTCAGAATGTTCGACCGGAACACTAAACGTGACGTCACACTGGAGGCGTCCAGGGAGAACAGCAAACCCAGAGCCATTCTCAAGCCTCGCAAGGTAAAACACAGATCATGAACATTTTCACGTATTTGTTGTGTTTACGTAGTTTCTGTGAGCAACAAACGGCATACAGACAAACTTGGCAAAGCTGGTGAACTTGGTGTATGATTAATAATATAAAAATAAAACACTTTGCATCAGAGGTCAGAGAACATGTGCTAAAAGTAGAGTTAATTTGGGTGTTAATTTTGGTTGGCCAGGAACATGAATCCCAATGAATGGTTATTTTGCTCTCCATGGTGTGTAAATCAGCAACTGCTAATGAAACAACTATATATTCTATAAACTGATCTTAACAATGCAGCTTTAACATCCCTGAAATCTGTTAATGTTTGCACACTCAAATATTAACGCCTCTTTTTGTCTACTCTTCACCTCCAGGTGTGTGTGGGTGGGAAGCGACGTAAGGATGAGATCAGTGTAGACAGCCTTGACTTCAGCAAGAAGATCCTCCACACTACGTGGCACCCCCATGAGAACATCATCGCTGTAGCGGCCACCAACAACCTGTACATCTTTCAAGACAAGGTCAACTAAAGGGGCGATCTGCCTCTGCTGACCCCTCAACCCCTACACATGAGGGGGCTGCAGGGAGAGCTAGGGTTGGAGGAAGAGAAAGATGGAGCCCTAATCTACATCCTTCCCCTCTTCTCCCTATGACTTGTTGCTGCCAGTCTTGAATTTTGCCGAAGATTTGCAGAGATCGGTATCCAGGGACTGAAATGTGGAAGCTGTTTTATTTTGGGAATTTGATACAATCTGGATACAGCGTTAGAAAAAAAAAAAGATTTCTCGAATTTGAGAATGGACTTTCGTTCTTGAATTTGACTTCTTATTTAATTTATTTAGCCATGTGGACACCTGGAGAAGTGAATCCTGTGCAACAAGGGGATTGCTGCATGAATAACGTGATGTAGCAGCCCTCCTGAGGGACCCTGGTGGAAGGGGTTACGCTGAACTTTTAGTAGAGCACACAGACAGAAAACTAGCTTACATGATGGTGGCTCATTGTCATGTAGCAACAGTGCCCCCTCTCTTTCAATACGCTCATGCTGCAGTGCATGTGAACAACCCTGCGGCCTCTAGCTGTGGCGGACAGCGCAACCTGCTGCAGAATTCTTAGAAAAGAGAGCAAGGTTGTTCATCTCTGACCCCAGAAACCGAGAGTTCTCTCTGCTTTGGACACAACATGGTCAGTCTTTCTAGTACCAATTCTGTGTCTCCCTGTTGAGACTGCTGTAGTCTGTAATGTGAATGAAGCCCTTACAGGCTGTGTCAATGGTTTTATTTAATGCTGTTGTTTTATTGAGTCCTTCGCTCGGTCAATGAGTCTGTTTAGAAGCTGTGGTGCCTTCTTTTGGTATGTGGGGGGGTTGATGTAGTGGCAGTGGGAGGGGGGTGGGGAGTGAGTTCAAGGCAGGAGTGTGAATGTTTCAAATGAAATGTTAATTTAGGATTTTTTTTTCTCTCTTTTCTCCATAAAAAAAACAAACAAAATAGCTCCACAGAGTTCCCAAGTGGAAAACAGAGCTAGAAACGATGTAGTCATGCTTGTTCTTCAGGGCAGGACGCTGTGATATGTACAAAGTTATTGTTGCTCTTATCACATTGCAGTCAGTCAGATGTCAACCGTTTGCAAAAGACACGACAAAGACACAATAAAGATTTGTTTTGCAAAAGCCCTGTTTGAAAAAAACAACAGCACCACGTTTTTACCTTATTTGGATTGTACTGAAAATGATCTGCAGATTGTAGAACTGTCAACTTTTTATGATGATTTGTTAAAGTTCTTGGAGTAACATAATGCTAGTGTAGCTCTTTTTGCATGCGTTGGATCTTAATCTGATGGACCTGACAGCCTGCATATAGACATTTTGAACAGCTACAGATCATCTGAAGCACAATGCAAGTAAAATATTTGGATAGTTTAAAAATGTTGGATTTAAGATTGCTTCAGTGCCTGTCCACGTTCCTCCTCTTGTTAAAGATGGGTAACGTGGAACAGTAGCAGGTGTTTTTCAGCACTAGGCTCTGATCAATCAAGAGATCCTCATTTGTCTCAGATTAGTTTTTAAAAGCCAACTCCCATAAAGGAAAGCAGTCAAAGGTCTAAATGAACTCTGTGAAATCAGGGAATTATTAAGTGTGATTCCTTTAAACAGTTATGTCTTCTAAACAACCTCCTTTGTGACACTTCTAATTGAAAAAAAAAAAAACTTTTATAGCTCAGAATGTAATGAAATGCAATTAATTACCATGCAGTCTTTATGCTTACTGGACTTTCTTTAAATAAAAAAGAATAAAGATGTGCAAGATGAAAGCCCTGGACCTCCTCTGTTTATGCTGCTGAATGTAGTTCAAATAATTCATTGCTGCTTGTTGTGCAAGGGGGCCCTCGTGTGGATGAAACATGCTTTTCCTCCACTAGACACAGTTGGAGGTTGATTTCAAATGAATAGCCAAATTCCCAATTTTTCTGAAATTTTGAGATTATTCAGGGTAATTCATATCATGTATTTTACCATTATTGGAGCAGAAATTCAACGAATAATAAACACAATTGACCGAATCCATCTATATGACTGGTGGATGCTTCAGATGTTATAAACCATGAATTTATACTCATTTTAAAAGGCCATTGGTCTAAATCAAAAACATCAGCAGTCAAGTATTAGAATAAGAACACTGTAAATTATATATCCCATACATTCCTGTTTCCAACTGGGCACATTATGCAGAGTTTTTCTAATTGGCCCTGTGAGGCTGTAGTCGACGCATATTTCGTCAGCTGGGGACAGCAGCTGTCAATCAAACTGCATCTTTATAACCAGCGGCAGAAGCAGCAGAAGCTGCATCATTGCGTCTCAGGATAAACCCTGGGACAGACAGGAGCTCCACTGTGATTATTGATCGTCAATCGATAGTTCTCTCTGATGCAATTATTCAATCAGGTTTAGATTCAGACTGGTAGTATTGCTTAAAGTATTAAATTGTTCTTTTTAGCATTTTTTCCTTCTTCTCCAGGCAGGCTTTAACATTTCCTATTGTTTCTTCTCCAATCATCTCTCCATCTTTTTGGTCAAGATGGATAAGTTAAGTGGAAACAATGCAACACTTGTGAACAGCTCTATAGACAAGTGGTCATTCAATGAGCGCGGCTTGTACCCACACCTGGACCCCGGGGAGCTGAGGGTCCTGATGCCAGCCATTCTAGGAGTCATCTGTTTCTTGGGTGTGGCTTGTAACCTCACGGCGATGGTCATCTTGTTCTCCAGCGCTCACAGGGGCAAACTATCTCTCATTAACTCGATGGTCTTCAACCTGATGTTTGCCGATGGGCTGGTACTGCTGTTTGCGGTGCCTTTCAGGGCTGCGTTCTACTCGAAAGCCTCCTGGACTCTGGGCTGGGTTGTCTGCAAGACTTCCGACTGGTTCCTCCAGTCCTGCATGGCAGCCAAGAGCTTCACAGTGGCCATCATGGCCAAAGCCTGCTACCAGTACGTGTCCAACCCCAACAAGCAGGTGAGCATCCACCTGGGCTCCATCCTTGTGGTGTTCTTCTTCATCTGGCTGTCCGCTTGTTCCATCACCATACCTCACTGGCTGTTTGCCACGCTGCAGGGAGAAGCTCGAGGACAGGTGTGTGTGATGGTGGTTCCCCCTGAAGCCCGGGACTTCATGGCTGTGTACGTCAACGCATACCCCCTGGGAGTCTACTGTGCACCCCTCAGCTTTGCCCTGATATATTTCTGGAGGGCTTACAGTCAGTGCCAGAGGCGCTCCAGTAAGTCTCAGAACCTGCGCACACAGATAAGGTCCAGGAAGCTTACCTTGATGCTGTTCAGCCTGACAGTGGCCATGGCTATTCTCTGGCTTCCACAGTGGGTGGAGTGGGTTTGGGAGCGTCACATAGCAGAAAAGGAAATTGACGGAGCTAAGCCTCTCATTTCATCTCTTCCCCCTCTTTTGACCCTCTCTGCTCAGCTGCTCACCTTCTCCCTATCCCTGGTGAACCCTCTAATCGTCCTCTCCCTCTCTGAGGAATTCAAAGAGGGCTACAGGGGGCTCTGGAGGCGCCTCACCTTGCGCAAAAATCCTCCTGCGAATAAAAAACCCGGACCTCACAACCCTACTTGTCTACAGTCGCCTCGCCCCAGACCAGAGACTTCGTTCCAGCTGCGAGGGGAGAGGAACAATCGATCAAGCTCCAGCCAGGGTCCCAGCAGAGAGGCTCAGCCCCAGCCGGAGCAAGGAGGAGAGAGAGAAGTAGACACGGAGAGCCTTAAAGATGGGATCGTCTTGCCTGATCTGGAGCAGTTCTGGCACGAGAGGGAGACTGGATATAATGTGGATGAAAATGATCCAGTGCCATGGGAGAACCAAAACAAAGAGGGAGAAAAATAACACAAATATGGTCCTCAGACAGTAGCTTCTGCATCTACAGATCTCAGTTTAAGTACTGCTGCTCACTGCACTGTCTATTAATTGTATTCTGTCAACATTGTTAATGTAATTATTCTAAGGTAAGACGTACAATCAGCGTGGAGTACAAGGGTGGAGCAGTATCTTCAGTATATATGATAAATATTACATAATAATGTCTTACTTTTGTGTTTGTAATATAATGGAAAACTCTTATGGTAAATGTGGTAAAATGACATTGAAATCTGTAAATAGCGCTTCTGCTTCTCCGGCATATGGAAGTTGATGTAAACATCCGTAAATGTATTTTGCACTCATGTGCAATCATTGTTTGTGTATACTACTCTTTGGATAAGCAGGTTTGTATGTGACAGTGAAGAAAGTCTTGTTTTCTGTCCTCTTTTTTGTGAGAGAGATGTTTATGTAGCTCATCATTGTGTATCAGAATGAATAGTGTTTACAATAAAGACAATTCTAAAGTTCAATCAGGAAGGCTCTAGTTATTGGTTCAATCAATGATACAGATGCACACTTGTACATTCAGGTCTTAATGAGATGGATCAGACATCAGCGGATGGTCTCCAGCTGACACCAGGTCATTAAATATTATTTTATAAGGGCATCCATTAGAATTGCCATGGGTTCTCATTAGAGGTAAAGAGCTTTCTTCTGAACTGGAGTTCTGTCAGTGGACCCCGCCCCTGTGGGAGGCTCATAATAAATTTCAATTTGTTGACCTGAATCTTTCACAATTAAAAGGGATAATCATCAAGAGGAAATTGTGCCCAAGCTGATCTGCAATCGATTCGTCTGTCTGATTTAAAAGCAACCCAGCTGTGCTGAACATTGAGTGTAAATAATGCAGATTTTCACGCTAAAAAAGGACCTACATTCTTAATTTTACATCCGATGCATAAGGTTTGCATAAATTTAAAGTTCAAGGTAAAAAAAAAAAAAAAAAAGCATAGACATTTTTAGGATAAAGGTGTCTTTCAAAGTTGTCTTTCACCACTTTTTGCTTCCCCCCTCTCCCTTATGACATTTTCCTCTCATTAATCATTGATGTTGACCTTTTATTGCTACAGGCAAGTACCTCCAGCAGAGCAACACTTAACTATATAACCCAGCATCAGTCACCGGGGTGGTGACCCGGCCATAAACACTGAAGGCAAAAAGCTATGCACTCATTGTTAGACTGCAATTTAACCTTCACTGTATGAAGAGAGAAATTATTAAAGGTTATTTAACAGTAAAAACACATAAACAGTAACTCTGAACATTAATGATACCATCTTTAAATACACTTTGTGTCCACTATTTCTAGCCCGTACAGTTTGACACTTTGAGCTCTGACATTTACCCTATTAAATGAGGCAGTAAATCACAATTTGCAATACATTTCTGTTAATTAGAAAGGCCTGAAGCTGTTACTCACTGTTAAACAACTGGTGCAATTTAGGCTAAAGATGAATACATATTAGATAAGTAAAGTAAAAACACTGAATAGTAGTAGTTTTTTTTTTAATCAGTTTCAGCCTCAACCACTGCCATGTTAAGAACTGCATGAAGGCAACCCCTCTGTTTTGAAATTCGTATGGAAAACCTTAAAGCATAGTTCTGTGTAGTTGTACATCCTGATATGTCAACCAGTATTTTCTCCTATTTTCTGACCAAATACTAAACTAAACATGAATGTTGCGTCAATATTCCATCAGCTATACTATTGGACTTATTCCACAAAATAAAATGATATAATCACTAAGTTAGGAAAGCAAATAATAGAACAGCAGGAACAGTTTTGTTAGTTCAGTATCTAGTCTCATATCACAATATCAATATAATGTATTGATCTGATAAACAAACCAACCTACTAACAGCCCATAATCTTGAATGTTTAGAGGCTGTTTTTCTGCGCTGTGCTGTTCTTCTTTAAACAGCCAAGCTGGAAAAAAATGACATGTAAGTAAAAGGGAAAAGACTGATAAGGTTCAGGATAAAAAATCTAGTGCAGAAAGAAGGGACTGATTGAGAGAAAATTGGGGAAACAATTACTGAGGTAATCAACGTAACAAGTGAAAAACAAGTCAGGTTTAATTAGGTCATTATACAAGGCAGGGGAGCTTTCAGCAGGTGAGATCCTCTCCTCACTGCCCCCCTCCCACTGTGAGGGGAGGTGGGGTTGTCACCCCTGTGTTTTAACTCAAGCCAATCATCATTTCTAATAAATGAAACTCCACAGGAAGTTACATGCCAGCTAACACTAATTATGCTCTACAGGGAAGGCTGCAATTAGTCCACATGTTAAAACATTTGACTGCCAAGTCACAGCTACCTTCACCTCCCTTTGGTCTCGTGGAAGATCACCTGACACCACAGTCCAAAGAGAGTCAACTCAATAGTGTGTGTGGTGTGGTAGTGGTAGGGGGGTCTAGCCTTGGTATTTAGCAGTCTTTTGATTGGAATAAATCAGAGAGCTTTAATCTCAGTGAAGGATGTGGAGATCTGAAGGGCAGGCACCTTTCAGCACTTCCAGCAGTGCTAGGAGGGGATGTCATTCAAACCTATACACTATAGATTATGTTATATTGCTTGTTTAATAAGCAGAGGGAAATGCTTTGACATCAAAGGCCTTAAATAAGAACACAACCAAATAAACAAGTCCCCGCCTCAAAACTGTCAATGAATTCCTGCGAGTGTACCATTTTAAATGGGCAGTAAGCGGAGTTGGACATAGCAAATAAAGCTGTTGTTTCTAGTGATTAATCCTCAAGAGAATTATTTTACAAGTCTGTAGTTCCCCTCAGCTGCATTGTGCATTTCAGCATCTTTTAGCTGATTTTTGGGGATAGTTTTTCGGAGTGATACTCTCACAGGTTCAGTAAAATTATACTCTGACAATCCCACTTTACACTACTGCGCGTCTGTGCCTGTGATCAACGTCACAACAAACAGGACAACGTGAGAAACTAGCTTGTTGACACTTGGTCAGCATTTAGCAGATAATGACCCAGGTATTGCCATCAGTAGTTGAACATAATTACAAGTAGAGTTACTAATGGACTTACATTCTTCAGGCTGTTACAACACGACTTCATATGAATATTTTGGTTGCCTTCTTCCTGCTTCACGTGCAAAAAGCTAATGTTTGTTAGCAAGTTCGCGATTACAGCTTCACACGAGACATGTCCACGTTGTATTCCAGGTTGTTTCATGCCCCCTATTGGTTGAAACAGGAATTCAACTCGAAGCTATATTTGATATTCAATATTAGGGTGTTGATGTTAATTATAGTCTGATTGATGATTACAAGAAATGTGTTTTTTTTAAAACAGTGTTTTGACAGTCAGTTATAAACAACGCATAATGCTGCTCATCATTTTTTAGTCATGGATGTGTACTTACCTACTTTATTCTAGTATAATTTAAGTTTGCTTTTCTTCTATATACTAATTAGCTTATTCTGTATTATTATATATTTTTTTAATCTGTTATGCCACTTTTGCGATAACAAATGTAAATTACCCCACTGTGGGACTAATAAAGGATTCCTGATTCTGACTCTGATCATATACAATATCACCCAAACGCAGACAACTGTTTTTTTTTTTATGTAGCCTACTGCAGCACATTTTCCAAGTAATAGTCAAGATGTGTCAGTACAGGCGAGACATCTTTCATAAATGGATAGGGACTCATTGCTGATTGCTGTGCAATGGAGATGTGCAGGTCTTTTCAGAGAAGTCTCATTGAATGTGTCATCATGAACATCATGAAAAACTGTATGTCTGATATGTTTAAGAAATCTTCCTGATTGAAGAAGTAAAAAGCAAAACACAGTAAAATTCAAACCACAATACATTTTTGTTTTCCCATGTGTTTATTTGATTTCCAGTTGAAGACACAGTGTTGCAAAGTGCCAGGGTTTGCATAGGTCTGATAAGAAGATAAAACCAAACATGGCAGCTGTATTTCCATATTTCAGTTAAAACCACGTCAACCCCCACTACCAGTCAAACGGACCAGGATTTTTTACAGTATTTTACAGTAACAAGTAATCATTGTTACACAGCCTGGAATATATATTACTGTTGATCAGATAGAAAAGTAACTTTACAGCCTTTGGCTCATGGGGGAAGTCCCACTGAGATGCATAAGAACCAGATGCAAAATTGTTCAAATTAACTTTGCAATTTTGATGTTTGCTTTTTACATGTACATTTAAGTATGGCTCATATCTTTCCGAAAGTGAATTTGTTTGAAATGTTGCCCAGGGACAAATATGACTTCATCACTGATTGTCTGTTACAAAACTAAGAAATAAGAGTGAGTGAGGGTTGAAATTATGCTTAAAAATGTATCAAATTCTCAATTTCTACAGGCTTAAGCGCCTTTAGGGGGATGAGTATTTGACACTATCCAGATTGCTCAAAATGCAACACCACAACAATGTAAAATCATTAAATCAAAGCTAATAATATTTTTTAAAAACCCTAACATTTCCTGCTACATATCAGACATGTATCTCTCATCATAAGCATATACTTATAGCATGCATACAGGGCATTCACTGGTCCACTTGAGTCCAGTTAAAATCCCATCCTTATTCACACATAAGAAGTGTAAGCATTTCCACATTGGCATCTTTTCTTAATATAAGATATTCCTTATACAGCTGATGCTCTTTAAGAGACACCATGTTTATTACATAGGCTACATTGTAAACATTCATTTTTCTTTGTGAATAAATACTCCTGGATCAGTGTTTGAACACTGCTGCACACATGGAACTAGTTCACATTTTCATTAACTTTTTGGGACATTCATGAAAAAGTTAATGAATTCACAGCTTTTGCGATTTCAAGTGGTGAAAGCAGACACAAGCGGATTTACAAAAAAAATAACAAAATCAGATTAAGCCTGTATCTCAAAGTTTAAAGACTTAAAATGTTCTAATTGTGATCTGTAGTATGACTTGCTGGGATTCTAGCATTTTCCCACAAAACACCGAGTTCAAATAAACTGTATTTGGTGTCAAGTTTAGTTCATATCCCACAGTTTCATTCTCAGATTTCTATTTTCAAAAAGATAGTTTGAGGCAGTCTATTACTGGGTGTGGGTGCTGGTCCCCAATCTCTCCCTGAGTTCTTAGTTCCTACAAGAAGCAAAAACAGGGAGGTTAACAAGGAGTTTATATTAACATAAAAATAAAAATAAAACACCATTGTGATATATTACCTGTTTGGCTTTTTCTGTCCAGCAGATGAAGCCAAAGCAGCTTTTCCTCTCTGCAGTGCATTAGTGGTAACCTGCAGTCCCTTTATGTGTTGCTGTTCCTACATCAACAACACCAAATTAAACATTTCACATTCTCTTCACAAGAGCAACATGGGCTTAACTTAAAGAATTACAAAAATATTCACCCCTGGTAGCTTGTTGACAGGTAAAGGCGGTGGAGGTCTGTTTGGGGGGTCTGGCCTGGGTTTTGGTACTGCTGAATGCTGGGAAGTTAAATGTGGAGGTCCTGGGGGTGGTGGAGGAGCCTGGTTTCTCTGCTCGGTGAGTTGCACAAATTTAGAAGCAGGTGAGGTATAACCCTGAGGAGAGCATTGTCTCTGAGGTGTTTGCTCTCTCTGCTCTGCAGCGTACGAAGGGACGGGAGGAGGCTTCACTGCTGGACGCACTATAGCGTTCCTGGACCGGGAAGAGCAGGACGGGCTGGGACGAGGAGAATATTTCCCCTGTGGGAGAATAAAACCATTACAAAGTTAGTGCTTTCTTAAAATATTCACAAATAATAGCAAGGTGTATTACTGTCTGGGTTAGAAATGGCTACTTTACCAGGTTATCCGAGTCCTGTTTTTTAAGCAAGAATGTTGGGTTGGCATGACCGTTCACATCAGCATGCATAGGCTTGCATTCGACTGGGATTGAACAACTGAGGGGTAAGACACAATTACAAAAGAAGATCATTTAGCTTTTATTAAGCTTTTATTGTATTTTATTTAGTTACAATAATGTAACAAAAATCAGCCATACTATTGCAAATACTAAATAAAAAATGGAATGTTATATTACTATAACAAACGTTATAATAAGAATAAAAATTCAATATTTTTAAACATACAAAATATTAAAAATGATTCTTTTTGCGTCCGACTTCAGAGGAAAAAACATCTCTAAATACATTTGAGCAACTAAAATGGTTTTAAACTAAAATATATAGTTTATGAATAAGAAATAAGAAAATACTAAATAGTAGTTCGTTTAGCACAATATCATTTTCAAAGTCTTTCTGAAATGTTAAACAATATGGGCAACCAGATGACTTATCCTGTAATTATTCTTCAGTAATGACTGACTTACCTTGGCACAGGAGGTGGAGCGGAGGACTTAAGTGGACGGAGTTTATGTCTGTAGCAGAACAACAGTCCAACAGCAGCCAAAACCACAAACAGGACCAGAGGAAGGACCACCAGTACAGGAAGGAGATTGCCTGTTGAAAATTAAAATAGAAAAAGTCAGAAAGCTGCATAATTTCCTATAAAAATGCAACTCTAAAAGTTAAGTGTCTCACTGTGGCTTATGACGGGTCCGCTGTCGACACTCCCACCTGACCCTTGCTGCTCACACAGAGGAGGAGCCCAGCCAGCGTTACAGTGGCAGTTGTGATCGTTGTTGCACAGCTGGTGAAAGAACACATTAACCATTAAAACACCTGTTCACATTCATTATATTGACAGTCAGGTACAGGAGTAAATAAACACATATCAATAGAGTCCAGGGTTGGCACTTGGTATAATTCTTAACTACTTGTAATTTACTCGCTACTTAGTTTTACTGTACTTCATTTGAGAGTCCAATATACTTTTATTGTGCAACATAACTATAGTTACTGTATGTGCATTTTTCTGATAATCAGCTGTACTTTTACTTCAGCAACATTAAGAATGCATGCACTATTTCTACTTTGCTATATTGATATTTTTAATCAAGTAAAAAGGATCTTAATACTTTTTGCAACAGCGCCAAGTTTGCCAGCTTTTCATAATAATGGGCCGGTAGCCAAATACACACCTAGGAAATCCATTTCCTTCTTCTCAGACACACATAGAAACTTACCCCGTGTCCATGGCACTTTGCATTGCACTCATCAGCTCTGAGGAAAGATGCATTGCGGCATTCTCCGTTAAAGCAAATCTGTTGAGAGGAGGGATGTGAGGAAGAGAGTCCGAGAACGACAATCAAGTAGTTTATATAGGTTAAACTAACCTATATAGGTTAATATAGGTTAGTTTCTATAGGCTAATTGACAAACATAAAATAAAATGTGGCTTTCTGGCAGGAAAAGTACTTACCAGAATCTCACAACTAAACAATTATCTCTGCCATAACAATAAAATCCATTGAGTAATCTCACCGAGTCATCACCACACTTGGTGCCCGTCATGACCAGGCCTGGGTCCAGAGTGTCTCCCTGCCCCTCCTCGTCCCCCTGCCCAGGTTTGTACACATGTGTTCCCATACACTGGATCTTCTTGTTGCCCACACCAACAGTGGTTTCGATTCGGACAGCATTGTTCTCAATGGGCTTGGAGGCTGAGGTTAAACACTGGATTTTCCCACATTGAGCATCACTAGCAGAGATAATAAAAGCACATACAGTATATAGTTTGTTGATTAAGTTCAAATGTCATTCTCAAAAAATGTCAATGCCCTCCTTGTGGATCACATAACCAAGAATGTTATGATCATCACCTGTCCTTACAGCTCCTGTACTTCCCAAACAGATCCTTGCCACAGTTCCCGTACATGTCCCCGGCTTCGTTTACCTTCCTAAAGCACAGGTCAGGGGCTGGACGGCCATCTGTGGTGGCAGGAGAAGAAATGAACAGAAACACAGGAATATGGCTGCAGAAACACACACACACACACACACACACACACACACACACACACACACACACACACACACACACACACACACACACACACACACACACACACAGGCAGTTAATGCGCGCACAGTGCGTTATGTGACCACCTGATGGAGACCAGATGGCATCTGGTACTCTTCTGTTGGGCTCCTGTGGTACTACAAAGGCTCTCTGGGGAGGCTCTGTCACAACGTGAATATGGACTCTGTCCAATCCCTAATCCTGTGACCTGCTGAGGACTCATCTCTACCTCTACCCAGACTCTCTGTTTCAACAGGCTATGGATGTTTAACTGCTTTAAAAATACAAGATTGTTTGATGGTAACAATTATACATTTAGAGATTATTTATCTAATCACATTTAAAACAGGATCTTATTAAAGCTTTCATCATCACATCATGCCGTCAAACATTGAAAAGAAAAGGCCCTAGAACAGGAATCTCCTTTCGGAAATTCCTTTATTTAACTTGGATGGAAATACATGTCAATCCTGTACCAAGCCTTTAAGACGTATGTGAAAACAAAAAAATGCTGTTGTTCCGTGCCTGTGTTTATGACTTAAGAACAAGGAGAATTGGAAAAGATACTTTTCACCCGTGAAATAAGTGGGGGAAAAAGCTTTTTTTTAATCCACTATAAAACTCACACGGAACAAAAACATTAACGCTTTTTAACGTTATTTACAACATGACAAGGTGTTGCACGTCAGCCTCTTGTGGCCAAAATAATTATTACAACACCAACACAGAAAAATGGTGCTGATTAATTGTTTACATATTTTTGTAATACTACATCAAGCCAAGAAAGCATCTTAACTTGCAATCGGAGTAGCCGTAGTTTTAGATAGTTACACCCAATGAACTTGAAACGGATTGTATATGCTTGTACGAAATAGGCTACATTTCCAATACAGAATATGCTACATGTGTTCCAAATAAATACAACCCCTCATGGAACAAAATATTTTAAGATAACAAGCATCCAGTTTACCCACCTTGTCCCCAGAGAGAGCGACACTGCTGTTCCAAGCTCAGACACATGCCAGTGTAACAGTAGGCCTGACCGCCTGCACACGCCGTACCATCCACTAGATAGAAATTAGCGGGACAAGACTCTGCCTTCCCATCGCAGTACTCTGGCAGGTCACATGACCCCGAGGGAGCGCGACAAAGCACACCCGGGCTCTTCAACTGGACAGTGAGAGATGAAGACAAGTTTAGGAAAAACAGTGAGATGAGGAGGATGACAATAGATATGAATATAGAATGAACTGTGGAGATATTGCTAAAGTGTTAATCTAATGGTGAAAATCTGCCCAGGGTGATTTTTCTGTTTGGCTTTGTTAAGATGATCATCAGATTGTTATTTTACCTTGCAGTCATGGCAGCAGACACCATGGGCACACTCAGCTCCAGCCTTAAGAGTGCAGTTGTTGGCATTACAGCAGGGACTTGTACACTCCTACACAAAAAATATGGAGCCATTAATCTTCCTAAAAACATACAAGCTAAATATGTAGGCTACAGCAACATTTGAGAGACAAAACACACCTCTTCTTCTCCACAGTCACATTCTTCTCCTTCCTCCAGGTAGCCGTTGCCGCAACGCTGCCCTCCGTACATGGACTTGGTGTTTGGCAAGTTGAAGAGACACTTCCCCCCTCCAGAGCTCAGGTAGTTCTTCAGCTCCTTCTGGTTGCAATTGTTAAAAACACGTGGAAACGGATGCCTGGGGCGGGGTGAGGATGGAGCACACACACAGCAGGTCTACATGAAATCCAATGCACTTTTAAATATTCTGTTTTTTTCTTCCCTATTAGGGTTAGTAAATATAATTTGTGTGCTACTCGGTCATTTCTGGTTCATACCCAGTAGCAGCAGCCATGATGCAGCCTCCGTCTTCGGCCTTGGCTTGGCAGCAGCCTGCACTGTCGTGGCTCATGCCAAAGTTATGGCCCATCTCGTGTGCGATGGTGGCAGCTACACCGACAGCTGACTCTGAGTGGTCCTATTCAAAGAAGAGTCAAAGATTACTTAAAGATGTGTAAAGAGAAATGGGAATAATATGAAAATATACTGTGCAGTAGGTTTCTCTTCGCATTTTGGGGATACTGTCATTACTGGATACATGCCGTCATTCCACTAGTCTAAACTAAATTTAAACTTAAGAGCATTATTGGATCATATTTTGGTTTATTCAATAACAAAACCTTTTTTTAACATGGCTAATCAAGTAATTGTTTTTGATATATTTGAAGTTTTAGAAGAATATTAATCTGGCATTCACTTGTTGTCCTCAAATGTTTCCTCATACAAGTAAATTGGGCGCACAGATTGGGGTTTTGTGTCTTGCTGCAGTAAAATTCAGATCCAACTACAAACCCTAAAATTAGTATTTAAACTGTGTAGATATTTTTATATCAGCTTAAGTGCACACAAAGGAGAAAATGTTTGTTTGTTTCTCACCGTGTTAACTCCACCAGACTGGTATTCGGAGCACATGGCTTTGAGCGGTGCCAGTCCGATGGTGGTGCCCTGGAAGCCCTTCCCCCTAAAAAAAAAACCGACACAGTATGCCCTTGATGATTAGCTCCAACTGGACAACAGCCCACTGGGAAACAACTGGTGATGGTTATTGTCTCAGGCAAATATCAATTAAGAGATCTACTAAACAACGGTTGGAGAGGGTGAAGTATGGCAAATGGGAATATGA
Organism: Eleginops maclovinus; assembly: GCF_036324505.1. Classification (NCBI taxonomy): domain Eukaryota; kingdom Metazoa; phylum Chordata; class Actinopteri; order Perciformes; family Eleginopidae; genus Eleginops; species Eleginops maclovinus. Next base: position 18,064,279 of record NC_086371.1, read on the forward strand.
GTGGGAGAAGAATGACACTGACGTGACGAGCTGAGCGTTGTCATTGGGCAGCGTGCGGAGCTGTTTGCCTCTCCAGGACAGGAACGCTGCCAGAGTGCTGTGAGGGTTGTCCGAAACGCTGATCAGGTTCTGGCTGGACCACACCTCCAGACCGATCAATGCCACACGGATGTTTAAAGCCTTGTAGTACTGCAGGTTTGGACAGGAAAAATCATAGACACAGAATTTGTCACTACTACATATATGTGTCACAAACCTGATGAGTCATTTTTAGTCACATCAGATGTTACCTTGTCAACCAAGTTGGCCGCTTCAAGTAATTTCTGTTTGGTCCTCTCGAGATTACTCCCATGCTTCTCAAACTGCAAACCACATCAATCACATTAAATAGAGACACAGACACACCCACACCATGCTTTTACATCAGCTCAAACCGTAAAAAGACTTCAGACAACAAACAGGATGTGAATCTGAGTTGTATATTCACAATAACTAGTTTTAAATAGAGTGATGGGTGCAAGTTACTGACATTGTTTTCTATATTTAATTTTATTGCAACACCGTGTGAGGCAGATGTACAGTAATGTACTGCTTATGAATAGCTGGAAACAATTCTAAACGTATTAAGACAGACAAGTATTCTTGCACATGTTAACACATGAAAGCTATTTAAAATAGTACCTAACCTGACAGATTATTAAAAACGTACAGAAATATTCTCCCCAAATGGAAGTCCGTACACCTACGTGCGATGAAACAACGGCTAAACATACCCTAAGAACATATATGACTAGAGCTAGTCCCTGCCAAACAAAATAATAAATACCACAAACTATTTCATTTCATATCGGTTGGACATGCAAGTGTCCTTGTTTACTTTTTTTTCTGTTGCCTATTTGGTCATTTATCTGTGCGATCAAGCTGAGTGGCTTACTTGCACCGTCATTCCTTCTTCGTATTAGTATATTGTTAATGTTGAGTCAGGCAAATCTCATGATAATAACTCTACATGGCTTGTTTCACATGTAAAGTCTCTTCCTGTACTCCCACATTAAAAACCTCCTTGTCCTCACCTCAGCCTTGTCTGCCACTAGCAGCAGCTCCACGTACTTCATACTCTTGCTCAGGTCCCTTTTTTCCTAAAAAATAGAGACAGAATGGTTTATAATAGATGATGTGTTGACAATAGTGTCATACTTTGTGTAAAACTTGCAAAGGATTTCACGCGTCATCTTTCTCTCTGTCCTAACGTACCCTCATGCTCCATGGTGACATCATTCCATGGATGAAGTCGTTAAGCCCCTCTTCATGCTCCTTGTTGCCATGGTGATGCAGGCAGCTACCTCCGGGTAGATGGAGACTCTCGGCTCTGAACACGGCGTGCCGCTGTGCACCCGTGGAAACAGACAGAGGCTCGATCATGTAGCTGACACTTGTGTTCAGAGAAATCAGTCCCCTGGGGAAACAAGACACTGTTCATGGTTCCATCCAATCAGGGCTCGAGGTGGATCAATAACGTTGCTGGCTGCCTCTGCACGCTGTGATGGACTGTGGAAATCATAGTTTCTACAATTAAGTCTTAAAACCTCTGATTTAATGTTATTGTGAGCAGTAATCTTTTATTGCATTGTCAAACTAATGTCTGCATGTCAGATCTGGATTTTTTTTTTTCTTCAGCTGTGGTGGTTTTATAGATTGGTGGAGGAGAGCGCAACATCTCAGGCAATTTACTGCCGATTATAAATGAAGATCAGCTGGGGCCCACAGAGGGATACACACACTCCTCTGGCATTCTCACAAAACTCTTTCATGATGGCAGACGTCTAAACACAAACACACACACGCATGCACGCAGCAGCAGGTCAAACAGCTGTACAAAACATCTGGAGAGGTCAGACGCCCACATGTAGATGTCTCTCTGTGCTGAGTTTGCATTCCTTAAGAGAATCCACATCAGTACAAGAAGACTTATTCATTCACTCATCCTCCAGAGCGCTGAGCCCATACAAACACACATATGGTTAAGATTTCTGTCAGTGTTTGCCAGTTCCTCCTCTGTTGCTGGCCTGTCTGATTGTCTCTAGCAGGAAGGGTCAGCAGCCTTGGATCTACAGCAGGAGGAAACACAGGATCTCCATACTGAGCTGTACTCAATGAACCAGCTCTGGACCCAATGACCTACTAACCTACTGGACTGCACTGCACTGGACTTGAATAAATTATAGTAAGGATTCCAAGCTTAGACCCTGATTAATGCATTTTTTGACAATATCTTAATATAAGTCAAATCTGTGTCAACATTAGGACAAGTTTAACCAAATAGAGAATGTCAAACAACAGTAACTTATGTATTACTGCATGCTACTTAGACAGGTATTATATCAATGACATTGTGAAAATGGTTATGTACCCATTAATTCTGTGCTGTTGGCCCAAAGTTTTTTCGTGTCAGTTCGAAAACAAATGAACTGAGGGCAGAAATTAGTATTAATGGAGCTAAATGTTTTAATTAATTGATCTAGCAGTGCCAACACATTTTTAATAAGATGAATCACAAACGTAATCCCTCCACGATTTATTCTGCAGCACTAACTCCCTGCTTTGGAGTATTGGGTAACTTTTCTCTTGGCTCTGCTTCTTACATCTCTTTACTGCTTTGCGGAAGAAACTGGAGAAAAGAGCTGTCTTCATGAATTGCTTCTTTTTTTTACATTTTTACTTTTAAAAGGATTAAGTCTTATGAGAGACTTCTTAGAATTCTAAGAAAGGCCTTTCACCATAGGGACCAACTCTAAATATTAGAAAAGTTTATGAATACAACCCGTGGTGGAGTTTTACTCACCTGAGTCCTGAGCATGTGCTAACAGCAACACTTGAGCCTTCCATGCCCAGAACCTCCCCATGGTAGAAACAGTGTCCCTGAAAGAGAAAAATAATAACACTTAACTCTGTGTGGGGAAGCAGACTGATGCAGTGATAAGGCCATCATTCAACCAGAAGATCATATTAGGTGAGCATACAATGTATTATTTTACTTCCATACTGCCTGTTATCCTCCTGCCAAAGGCTTTGATCAACCCAAATGGGATCTATTCCTCTTCTATGATCATTTACAGCTCCCCACGGTAGTGGAGAGCATCAAACTGTCGCACAGACTTACAGTGTTGGCAGGAAAGGAGGACTTGCGAACTCCTTCGGGAGTGTACCATATTTCCTGATATCCAGGGGCCAACAGATGCCTGGTGAAAGATGGCACAAACTCAGAGAATGCAAAAGAATATATGTAGTGTCAGATGTTCAATAGCCTGAAACAGCTACAAATATGGTAGGGCAATGGTGAAAAATGTAAAAACTGCAATAGACAGAGGAGATAGAAAAAAGTCTCTCCAGCAGCCCACAGCTCATAAAACATTTACTTTGATAGAGACACTCTACAAAACCAAACTGCTTTAAAAGATTTAGACAAAGATCCTCACAGACATAAGAGGAATAGTGTGGAAATAAGTTGGGACTGTAATAAAATCCATATGTACCTTTCTCTAATGACGCTTTTGACCTTGTGTAGAGTACAGCTAAAGTAGGAGAGTGCATTTGTTACAAAAGTCCTATTTTGTAGAATTTCCCCATTAGTATACAATACCGACTGCACATGAGATGCAGATAAATCAGTGAAAACATACACAAACCGAAAGAAACATACATTTCACTGCGGTAAAACCTCACATTCCTCTTACTCTCCATCTGTGAGTGTGATTGAGTGAGTGTCTTCAGACTGAGGGCTGTTTCTGTCAAACTTCTGTCAACCCACCGGCCCAATATTTACATCTTGCACAGATGTTTTCCTGTCTTTCTCCGTCTAACTCTGTCTCAATCCATTCTTCCTGTTTTGATTCATAAACTGTGCCTGCCTCACAGCTGTTTTTCTTTTGCTGTGTCTCTCTAAATCTCCCCCACGGTAAAACTCAGATGCATCAAACAGGCTGTAACTGCAGTGAAATCAGGCTTTGGAGAAACCTTCATGTTTCTACTGGTGCTGGTTAAAGGAGTAGACTTGACTTAAGCCTAAAATAAACACCATACAGAGACAGAGACTAAGATGTCCCACTGAGATTGTATTATTTATCAATCCATTTCCCAACTAAGCCAGTGTGTGGCTTTACCTTAGGGTACTAGCTAAGTAAGGATTCCTGTTTTATCTTTGCTGAGTATTGCAAATCAGCATGGAGTTAAATAATGGTGCAACATTTTGATAAATTATCAAATTATTCCTTTCTTGACAAAAGTTCGGTAAGAAGATTGATGTAAAGCTATAGCCAAGAGCTGGCTAGCTTAGCTTAGCTAAGAAATTAAAACATATGACATGTTAAATAATGAATTATGTTAATTAATGATCTTTAGATGTGTTAGCTACTGGGTTTTGTTATTGTTGGACAGAGCCTGGCTCAATGTAAAGCTAAAGCTAAACGCTAAAGCTAAAACTAAGCACAAAGACTTGGAATAGCGGAACAGCTAGCATCGTTCTGGTTACAGTGAATCTGCAATGTTTTGTAAATGACATTTAATGAGTTATTGAGTGAGGTCAAAATAGCTTGATTTTGTTATTCCCGGACAAATTCATGCTAATATTTTCCCCCTGTTTCAAGTCAGGGGGAAACTACATTAACTCTGCTAAGCTAGCCAGCTCCAGGTTTTTGCTTGGGAGGACATGAGACGGTCAACTTATCGATCTTCTAATCTAACAGTTGGCAAGGATGTGAGTAAGGGCATTTTACTAAAATGTCAAACTATCCCTTTAAAGGACAATGAAGACAAATGAAGGGAACATGGGGATTTTTCTTTTCTCTCCCTTCAGATGCCCTGAGGGAGACAAGTGTCTTGAAACAATGACCGCTTGTTGATGCAATCAGCCACAAAGCAAGTCAAAGACAGAAAACATCTGATTCATCCTTTAACAGATTACCACTCTGGGTTTGGTGGGGTGAGGGCGACTCTGTTTGCCCACACACGCATATAAGCAGTCTAACAGAAAAGTAAAAAATCCTCATTCAGTTGTAATGTATCCGACTGATGTCACCATAAGCATGGTAACCCCCCTTTATTGCGATTTGACCTTCTAACCGCATTTATATCTGGCCTTCCTCTAGTTTTCCTGCTTGTCTAACCACCGGAATATTCCCATCATGCTCTCCTCTCATCTGTGTAGACCTCTCTGTCGCTCTTACGGGCAGAAATAATGGCAGCGTGCCTGATGATGGACTGAGCTTTACGCTGCTGTCTTCATACAGGAAGGATCACTTCTTCCATGAGGAGACACATAATGACTCTTTCTCTCCTTTATACTCCCTTATTTTCCCATGCCCGCAGCAGCTGTGCACATTACAAGACTGATAACTAAATCATCTGCTGCCATGTTACATATAGACAAAATATTTTATTAACAAAGCCATTGTCATTACTCAAAGCACTACCAGCTTAGTTTCAGTGTTTTAGTTTTGTCTTAAAATTCTGATGAGATGTTGAAACCTTGCGATTTATTTTGTCATATTCAGACCTTAAAAGTGAAATACATCCTTATCTGTTAAGGAAAAAAATAACTTACATGACCAAATAGTGCCAAAGCCACTGCAGTTGCACCCCCCTATGGTTTATTTAAACTGTTAGCAGGAAACAAAGCATCCGTTACCTTGCCTGAAGCATCAACCACAAGAGACACCCAAGACTTGCAAGTGGGTTAAAACAGTTTAGTTTAAATTTGACTCATCAGTGTTTCAAGCAGTAAAAGGAGGTAAATGGACCAATGCAGCAGAGTCATGGCTTCATCTCTTGGAACTGTTTTTATATACAATAGGAGGATATATATGTGTAGTGTAGAATAAGTGTAGAATAGTCTTGCCCAATATAGCACTGATATTCATATACATCTAATTCTGTTATACATAACGATAGCTTTTGATCAGTGAAAAGGGAGGAAAATCTTTTGAAATGATAAAGTGACAAAATTAATAATTTTGCAATTAGTAGCCAGTTATACTAGCTTAGCATAATAATTTTAAACAGTCTGGAAGTAGCTGGCATGGCTCTGTCCAATGCTTACCAAAAAAAAGAACTTCAAAAGCACCTTTAAAGCCAATGATTTAGCCATTTTTGAAGTTTGATTAGTGCAAGGAGTAAATACAGCAATTTCTGGTTACACAGGTTTTACATGCAGGACTCTTTGGCCTGGTGCACAACGACTTCTGCGTTCAACATCCTGCAAAAACAAATTTGCTGATTTTACACTTTGGTATTCACAAGAACAGATAATTTGTTAATCAGTTTCAAAGGCCAATTAAGGAGGATTTTGTTTACCTTTGGACAAAGCTAGCGAAGTCACCCTGTTTTCTGCTGGCAGTCTTTTCATATGTACCCTAAAGAAGTAAATGTGCAATGCCATTCTCATCTAACGCTCAGTTTTATAGTTAAAAAGACAAACACCCTTGGAATATCCTAAACCGATTGACTCTAATTCAATTCTGGTAAAAGCTGTTTCAAATCTGCATACTGCTCTTTGTGATCGCGGGAGAGCTTTGCAGAGTTTGGAAGTTGTCCAGTGTTCAGACAGATGCTGTGATTGAGGAGCGCAATACTGGAAGAACCAGGACTGTCTGGCAGTGAGGCCGAGACAAAGGCTTGGTTCAGCCTCATGAAGGGAGAGGAGGGGTTGGGGAGTAATGCTAATGTACTTGGGAGATAACGAAGGAGGCAGGGGGGAGGGAGGAGAAGGGGACGCGGGGTAATGCATCAGGGTCAGTGGGTCGCATTCTCTCATGGTATCGAGTGACATCACCGCACGCGGGTGGAGGGAGAGAGAAAGCTGACGCAAAGTCAAAGTACCACTTTGCAACGGATGATGAAAAGTATTTTATTGCACAGGGAGGCCACTGTACTGATGTGTGAAGCTCCAGTGTGTGTGAGTGTCTCCTCAACACACACACTGGCCAACGTTAAGACATCAAAGCAGCCAGAGCCGAGCCACTGTGAGACTAAACATAGAAACAAGGACAAGCGAGTGCATCTCTGCTTCCCAGACCTGTAATCCATCAGGTCTTTCAGCGTAGTTTGTGTTCTTTCAGGCTGCTGTATGTTTGTGTGTGTGTGTGTGTGTGTGTGTGTGTGTGTGTGTTTGTGTGTGTGTGTGTGTGTGTGTGTGTGTGTGTGTGTGTGTCGTCTGTCTGCGTGTGGCCAGAGTCTCTCAAACCCTGACCGCAGAGACGGGTTGGAGATGTATATTTGTATTGGAGCCCTGGGGAATGTCAGACAAGGAGAGAGAAGGCGAAAAACAAGAAAGATTGGGGTGCTCGTTTTTTAAGAGTGGACAGTGGAAGACATACGAGGTGAGGACGAGGGGAGAGGAGGAACAATGATTTGAACATTTCCCATGAGAGTGCTTAATTCAGGTTCATGCACTTAAGGGTGTGCAGGAAAGGCATTAACCATTAGAACAGAGAAAGTCATGCAGAGGATGAAGCAATAACATCCACAGGATTCATATCTGAACCACATAAGTCACACCCAAACTGACCCAGTGCGTCGCTACTTTTCTCTTTCCATGACTTTTCTCACCTTAACCCTTCTCCTCTGGCACATCATTCACTTTCTTACAATGCTTCCTCCCCCTCTCACTCTGCTTTTACATCCCTATTCCTGCACTCTGAGTCAGCACACTAGCCACTGCCTGACTCCTAACCAAATCAGCCCTCTACAGTCTTTCATTAAGATAAAAGCTCAGGCTGACACACAAAGACACTCGCATCGATGCACGACAAACCAAAAAAAAAAAGGAAAACCCACACACAAATTGGCAAGCAAGGAGAGGAGGACATAAACGGATTGACTCTGTACTCCAGACACAGGGAGTACCGATGCCCACAAACATAAACAGCCAAGTCTTTCTCCAGGTTTTCATGAAGGGATACATTTAGTAGAGGAGGTGGAGTGGAATAAAAGGGGAGAAAGGGAAAAAAGGAAGTGCAAAATGCCTCTGTAGGATAAACAGAAAGACAAGATTAAGACCATCTCACAGCGAGTGTGGGTTCTCCCTTCTCTGGTGACCATCAGAGTTGCAGTTGTAAGGGCAATGAGGACAAGAAGGAGTAGCCAGGACACAGAGATGGTAACTGGCAGCATTTTCTCTGGCTAATCTCCAAAATCAGAGATTGATATTCAGTGACACAAACTGCTGTCGGGGGATTTAATGTTTGGGCTTGCGGAGAGGGGAGACATGGCTGGTAGCTGGGTAAAGTGGTAAAACTCAGACTAAATAATGTGTCTTCAAAGAGAGTCAGAAAGGTCTTCCTCTGAAAGCTGTGCAAAGATTTTCTGTAAGGGGCTGTGTGAAAGTTATTGGGTTTGGGAGGGGGGGGGGGACTGTGCTACAATGTTTAAAAAACGAGAAACTCGATTTTTTTTCGACTTTATTCATATAAATTTGAGGTCTATGCTATTAAAAAGTTGTATTTTGTCTTCAAGTTAAACTATGTTAAACTATGTAACACCTTCCTTATTGTAAATCATAGTTAACATAAATATCATGTTCACCAAACATTACAGCAGTTTTTTTTTTTTTATCAGTCCTGACTGTCAGCGACTGAATTAACTAGAACAGAAAAGACACAAAGGACCCTCCCCCTTTTGAGTCACTCCTATTCATTTTTCTACAGTCCCTCAGTGGAGACTAGAGACTGAGGCTTAAGTGGATGAAACAGAAAATACTATTTAGATGATTTTTTTCCCCACATCAATGAAGCTCTTAGAAACAGAACATTAAAGGATCAATGACAAGGAAATGGAATGAGCTCCTTTAATATTGAACTACGTCTGTTTTTTTTAAGGTTCTCAGCTGCTTACATCGACCTACTCTATCTCATGCATTCTTTCATGTTTATATCTTTACATTCTTAATCATAAATGTTTTACTTTCTTTTTATGCTTATTTTATGTTGGAAGGAGCATGAAAACAAAGAATTTCATGGCGGAAGATTGCTTCACTCAAATTGTGGTGAAATTAAAAATAAAGAACACCTCAATCCTTTGTCACTGAAGCAGAAGTGATTGGCAACAGTGAAGAAATGTAACCAGCGTTTTTGAACCAGGAAATCGTTGAGAAGTTGCACAAAAAGGGTTTCGAAATATATTTTCTGATTAAAAGTATTTTATACAGCATTGTATTTCCTCTTTCTCAGGCCAATCTTTAAATCAGTTAACAGCATCTCTACTGTATCTCATGTAACTTTAAAAAAATAAAATCTATCTCAAACCAACTTTTAATCTGTCTTTTTCTCTGTCCTTCTCTTAAGCACACACACACTGACCACCAGTGTGTGATTGATTAAAATTCCTTGCCCAGGAGGAAATCTAACAGTGTGACCACCTGCTGGGGAGGGTCAAATCCCTCAGGGGGTCAAATCCCTCAGTTGGACACAGAGGAGTCATGGTCTGTTAATCTGTGTGCCTGTGAGTGAATGAGTGACAGGGAGAGTATGCACTTGATGGTAAACATTGACTGTATTTCTAATGTTCATAAAAGCTTCCATTTCCATTTTTGTCCTGGCTCAAATCCAAAAGTGATAAACACAGCATTGCAGTCCCCGCACACATCTCCACTGGTCCGGTCTACCCCTGCTGTCCCACACAGCGGCCACGCCATCCATTAACCCAGCAATATTCTTCCTATCACCATCCCATTGTTGCCGGACAGGAACCGCTCCATCAGATTACAGGATGTTAGGTGCAAACGCACAGTCTTACTTCCTGTTTGCCCAGGGCACACAGATCGGGTGTCAACCCTCTGTCATCTAAAAACCATCAGCTCCTTTCCTCCATTCATCCCCCTCTCTCTGCACCCGAGGGGGGGACTGACCTTATAAATGTGTGACGGCTAACATCTGGTCAAGTAAACGTCTACTGGCCGTCTAAGAATACACAGCTCAATGTCGGAGATTCTTAAAGACTTAATTTATTGTCATGAGAACAGTTTGATAAAGGCGACGACTTGAATTTTTATTTTGGGCTTTTGTCTCATTTGTGTACTTCCTGGACAGCTAAAATGAGAGATATGAACCTTCTGTATGAACACACAGGGTGTGCAGTGCACTGGGGTCACTAACTTGTTTTTCTCCAGGTGTAGCTTGAGCTCACGGCCCTCAGCATAGATCAGAACCTGGGCCTCTGCAGGATGCTAGGCGGGGAACAAAGATTACAGCAAGTTGTCAAACAAAAACTGACTGGCACACATATGCCAACTTTATTATATTTATAATGTTTTATATCTGCCTTGCTGATGAAATTTGGTATGGTGAGGTCACACATCGAAAACTTAAATAACCCCAGTCATTAATACTCTTAGACAGGAATAATAGCAGAACATCAATGATTGAGAGTAAAATAAAAAGAACTGCCGGGCGCTGCACGGTAGCTGCCCACTGCTCCTAGTACTAGGATGGGTTAAATGCAGAGGACCAATTTCACTGTGTGTGCTCTGCTGTGTGCATGTATGTGACAATAAAGAGGGTTTCATCCTCCGATTCTTCTAAAAAAAAACAAGCATTGTGTGTCTGCATCTCACTCTGATATACCGAGTATTTTAAAAGAAAGGATTGACATTAAAAGATGGTTAGTAGCAGGATTAGAAGAGTCATTAAGAATACTATCCTTTCTTTGTTTAACAGTAAGGGGTGGTAGACCCTCGCCTGTGTCAGTGATGCTAGTGATGAAGAGTGAAAGAGGCAGAGACTCACCTCTTCGTGGGCAAACCTCCTGTGTCTGTGAGGATGCAGCCATGTGGGATAAGTAATCTCATAACTCTGTACCTGGTCAAGGAGGCTCCTCACTGAGCCATGCTTATCTTCTCCTGATGATTAAACAGAAACAACATGACATAATCATGTTGTAAATACTCACTCATAATCACCAATTTACAAAATATAATATATGCATTAGAGGATTGACTTTTAACAAATGAAAACAAAGTATCTTTTACATAGTACATGCCCAACACACACGTGAGGTGTTGCATTTAAAACCACCAATGTTTTGGAATGAAATGCAATACAGATAGACGTCTTAAAGACTGATTTCAGATATTGCTCCGGGAGAGAAATCACACTCACCATTGTAAACAGCGCCTTCAGACAGAGCAGCCTGAAGAACACAGGGGAGTGAAGCTATGAGCCACAGACATAGGGAGGACAGCACAGCATCGGCAGGAGAAGAGCGCGCTCCTCCCGGACGCATCCTAACAACACGCGGCTCCAAATGAAAATTGTGCTGGACTGAGACATCAATGTGCGGGGAGCCGAGCGTGAGGGTTTCACATCAGATGGAGAAAACGCCGCGGGTGTGACATCGCATAAACTGTGCGTCTGAATGAGGTGCTTGCAGGGCAGCACATCTCTCACTCTCAACCCCTCCCCTTCTTTATTACACACATGCGCGCAAACACAAGGACAGGGATACTGACATGAGGAAAGATAAGACAGGATGTGATGAAAAGATGTACTAGTGAGAACAAGACACTGAAATCACGATTACCGTAGACTAATAGAAACTCCAAAAGCGATGTAGAGCTCTTCCATGGAGCACTATCTTACATTGGAAAATAAAGAGTTGAGTAGATGTGTCTTTAATCTTTATTATTATTAAAACGCATCAAACAGATAATAGTCAGTCAAAAACGAAGCAGTTTTACATAGTTGAAGGGGTTGCTTAAGGACTATCTGCATTTGCTAGCCCTATCTCTTAAAGGGATAGGCCTCCAGCAATTCTATTTTTGTACTTCGATAAAGTTGGCGTACTCATAACAGGCAGATTAAAAAGATGTTTCGAAATTGTAGCAGTAGAGATTAAGATATCACACTTAGTTATCACACTATACTTTGGGCTCATCTGGATCCTACATTTCCCATCATGCAACATTTAGTTTTCATTGGACCCTCCATGCCTGATTAAAGCCTACATCCTATTATTTTTGTGATGCATACTTTTTGTCAAGACATTGTACTTTCCAAGACCAAGCGGATATAACGGTGATGACATCAATGCGACATCATCACGGTTATCTTCTCCCACTTCAGAGCTGCTGAAGACGTCCACTGTTTTTACAGTATTACTCCTCGTTTCTATGAAACTGATTACAATTTACTTCTTTTACTAGACTGCTGCATTTTCACAATGTTGCCAGAGACAAAAACAGGAAAATTATGAAGTTAGTCAATTTTTAACAGAAAATAACCAAGGAATTGTGTGTTACCTTCACATTACCAAGTAGGTTTGTTGCATGCTGTTTTCTTTCAATTTACTACACTAACAACATGTTTGTAAATGCAACCGTAATCTTGCAAAAAATATGTTTCCCTCAAACCTTCATTAAGAATGCAGTAAAGTTGTATTGTAACATCATTTTGTAGGAGCCAAGGTTGAGCAATAAGATGTAAAGACGGCTTACTTCCCAGTGGCTGTTTTACCTAAACGAAGTGAGGACAGGAAAGGATTTACAAGCGCTATTAAAGTACAATATTATTGTAGGTCTTTAGAGTATTCCCTGTTTTTTTTCAACCAGTATCCCAATGGGATTAAGTTTAGACCCTGCATGTAAACACATGCTCTCTTTAAATAACTACACCGCTTGCCTCAACACGTTCTGGTTACTATGATACCTCCTATACAATAAAGGCATTTGTTGAGTCATTGTAATGTTGGCAACTGTTCCCAGGGATCTGATCCTAAGCATACAGAAAAAGTCCTTAAGAAAAGAGAAACTTCGGCTTTCATAATGTGTTTTTGTACCTAAATCTAAAATGAAGCAGGTTATTGTTCATAAAACCATAGAGGACTGATTAAAACATGCAAGCTACTGTAAAATGATTTGTTAAAGTGTGAATGATTTGAATCCTGGTTACATAAAGTACAGTAGAGAGGGCTACTTGTTTAGAGACCAAAAATACAGCTCTAAATCTCAACGTTAACTGAGCCTACTACAGTATTAAAATACAGTTGGCTTGTCCACTTCAATCCTCCAGCAGCCATTCATACTGAGCCGGTCATTTATAAGTGCGATGATAAATTAGCCACGGAGCACATGTCAGAGGATAGAGTGTATGCAGGGTGTGTGAGGTATTCTTAGCACTGATGACAGTGCAGGCCGCCAAATCCATTCACATCTCTAAATGGCATCCTGGCTGCAAGACAAGACCACTTGTTCCTGCCAAGGTATTAGTTTCTGCTTTACTCTGCTTATTCCTATCAAGTATGCTCCACCTTACTACAAACTGTAAGTGAAATTGAACACTTTGCAAATAGGCTTCCCAAATCATTCAAACTCAACCACAAGAACTCTGCTTTATGAACAAAAAAGGAGAGTCGAGATTTAAACAAAGGCCAACAGTGGGTCAAGAGGAATTATTTATCAAAAATGCTGAAAGATCAAATGATGGTATTATCCTAAACATTATCAAATGATATATATTTTTGTAAAAGGAACTTTAGGAGAGCTTCATGCACAAGAGTTTGATAATGTCTGGTGCAGCTGCTGTTTGTCCTCAATACACGCTGCTAAAAGATTTAGAAATCATCTGCCTCTCTTTGAACATGACAGGCATCACCATCAATTTAAGTAGAGAACGCCCTACTTTAAGGGAACATTATGAAAGAAGTTTAATATGTGAAAGCAAGAATATGTTCCGGCTGTGAGAGGATAATTGCACAAAATCAGTTATCAAAGGCCTGACTCTCAGAAATTGCTCTTTCAAGGGAGCACTGAGCCTCATGAGTGACATGTTTGATTTTATGTAGTCAACAACAAGCGGCTATCTGTCAACTGCTGGTTTGGGTCCACTTCAACCGTTCAAGCGAACTTCAGTTAAGGATTTTCTCCCATCAGCAGCCATTAGCAGTTGTCGTCCTCCAGGATGTCGCGGTGTTCTTCCCAGAACTGCTCTCCTATAACGTCGCAGTGATGGGCCTGCACCCGCCTCCTGCTGCGGGTCACCGCCACCTCCCTCTCCTCTTCGTTTGGCAGCTTCATGCGTTTGGTCACAGTTTCATCTCGCTGGACACAAAGGATGAGGAGTATGAGCCGTTTGAAGGAAATGTAACATTTTGGTAAAGCACCAATCCCATTTCCGCCTGAACACTCAGTTTGCAGACATCGGGAAGGCGCTGCACGCAGTAATCCAGCATTTAAACAACATGTTTTTGAATTGACAAAAATACCAGGACATAAAGTGTTAATTAGTAAACTCTAGAGGGACTGGTATTTTTTATCTAAGGTTTTTGGTCAGAATTTAACCCTCGTTTCAAATCTTTATGCTAAGCTAAGCTGTCTGTGCCCTGGGTATAAACCTGACTGGCATTAATTAATTTATGTTCCTTGAATTTAACTGTGGTATGAAGATCTTGTGATAAAAAATTGGAAGTTGTTTGTGTTACGTATGTTTTCCTACATAGTGAACATTATATCAAGCTAAGCTACATTATTAGTATTTGGAATTAAGGGCAAGCAGGGACTTTTTGACCTTTTGATGACATTAGAACAATAAAAAGCCATTTCAATATGAATTTAGCAGCTGTTTTTAATACCTCAGACAGTGGAATGTTTAAGATGGCAAATGAAAAGTGAATGGACCACATGACTATGAGGCAACCTTAACCGACAAACTGACAGGTAATGTTATGTTTGGGAAAAGCCCATTAGTAAATAAACATTCACAGAAGACAACTCAAAACAGCTTTCCAAAACACAAATAGTAAGTGCAGCATAAATGAACAATAAAGGTTATGCTGTCAGCTAAACCTGCAAAACTGAAGACAGGTGCAAAAAACTATTTTATTTGTCATCCTTTTCTGCTGATATTTGTCTCAGGCAGATAGACACTACTCATGGGAAAATGTTCAGCTATCACTGACTAAAGCACAACTAGAGGAGGTGTGAAGTCGAAGTGGCTGAGGTGAGAATAATAAAAGCCTTTTGTCACACAAACCAAAGATATCTAAATGAGTAGGAGTTAACCAAGTAAATTATTCTGTAGCAGCTCACCTTTTCCCAGATGAGAGTGGTGCCTTTTTTGAGGAGGGGTGATTCAGCATTGTAGTTGATATTAAACTCAGAAAACAGGATCTCATTTTTGTCTGCAGCTAATGTTCCCTAGAGGGCGACACAACAAAGACAGTGAAATTAGTATTACAAAAAGTGTTGTATGCAGTACAAAAATCAGCTCATATGTCATGCTTTGCTGGAATCTTATCATCCACACCTCCCACAACTTGTTCTATTATTGCTTTGTTTCTTTTAATACGGAAGTAATACAAGTAAGCAGAAACATGGTGGTTTGATGGGTTGTGAATGACTCATCATCCAGAATAAACACTTTCCACAAGCCGTCAGCTGTCATCACTTTATCTGAGTTACAGACCACCAGAGAATAAAGTGACTTCAAGAGAACAGCTATTTCAGTCAGAGGCATGTGTTCATCTCCAACCAGAATAAACCAGGAGTAAATACAGTGGTCACCCTTAGAATACACGTGAAAAATCGGCCAATGAAAAGCACAAAATAGTTACACAAGCAAGGCGTCAACAAGACAATCGAGGACCATGTCTTCTTTGTAAAAACACATTAATGTAATAATATAAAATAAAGTTTACAGAATATCTTTTTGCATTTTAGTCGAACTAACTATACTTGTCATAATAAATGAATCCAATTATAGTTACATTTTCTATTGTCTCTGTTTGGTCGGACAAGGTCAGAAATATTCAGTTGTTTAATATCAGGCCCTAAAGGGATGTCTTCCTGTTGATTGGTTTGTTTGTGTTTGTATTATCGAATGTCATTCAATTTAGAATGATGTGAAACAGTCAAAATTGTGAAAACATAATAATTTATTATAGCTGAACCAGCAAATGTTGGGTCTGTTTATTACATAAAGGCCATATTCTCTAAATGTAATTTAATAATGTCCTACTTAATCAGCCAATTCTTTCACCAACAAGGCCATTTTGGAAGTGGCTTACAATTAAAAACACAGTACACGGATAAATTGATGTGCACATTTAGAAAGGTTGTACCAAAATTGACACAGTGTAATTTCTTAATTAATGTTGCATTTTTTGGTAACCTCTAAATGTGCAGTGTTTTCTCCTTATTATTGTTTGTCATCTTTTGAAAGGTCGTCTTGTTCATTTTAAGTAATTGATAGAAATGTAAAATGAAAAACCCTTCGATATAATTACACAATGCAGGATAATTGTTAGATAAAGCATGCACATTTTTGTTCATTTAAGATTTGGGACACTCTCACCTTTAAGCGTTCCTCTGCCTGGACTGTGGTGAGTCCTCCCCTTTGTACCAAAGTCCAAAACACTGTGTTGTACAAATTATTCACATGGCCTGAAAGACAGAACAGCACACAGTCTGAAGTCCTCATCGGTTTAATAAAATAAATCACTTGTACTGTATGTGTGACTTTGTAAAACAGTTATGGCACTTACAATCTGCTTGCCTCCAGCTGAGGTAGTCTTTGAGGTTGCGGTTGCTAGGATACAGGACCACGCGTCCATCAAAGCTGGGGGGGTACAAGAGTGGCTGGTCCTCGCCAAAAAACTCCTTCCAGTAAAACACATATGAGGAGGAGAACTGGGAAGCCACATGTGTCATAAGCTTACTGCCAGAAGAGAAAGGTGGAGGAATAAAGTCAGAGAGTGGAAGGCATGTGTGGAAATGAGATCGGGTCACAGTGCTGCAAAACTGTACCTGGCTCTCCTCTTAAACCAGGTTGACGTCCTCTTGAAAACAAAGCTGAACTCATCACTTTGACCATAAGCAATGACAATATCCTCTAACTCTTCCATGACAGAGCGTGCACTCCGGCTCATCAGGCCCAAAGCCCTAATATCGTTGGGTTTGGTAAACTTGTGCTGCTCTGTAAACCTGAAAAAAAGGTGCATGGAGGAACTCAAAACAACAGAAAGATGTGAAGACATTATCCTATTTATTTACTTCCCAGAGATGACAAAACACTCAACTTGAAGAGAAAACTCACTTGTGGAAGTTGCGACCATCCAATCTCACAACGATGTAGCAATTCCGTAGACAAGTGTCATCTGTTTCAAAGTTGCGGACGTACTCAAACTTGCTCTTGGCCATGTTGCTGGAAGTAGTAAAAAGACAGGCCAAAGGTTTGACAACACAATACCTGGCACGTCCACCAAATCTGCAGGCCTTTCCAAACAGCATGGAGGGGATCCTGAAAAGAGAAAGAAAATACAAAGCTGGCACAATTACAGCATGAATGGAATGATTTTTAAACTCAACAGATTGGCACTTCTATGGGTGGGTGTTTGGTTTTCGAAATAGTTGCATCTGTTCTGCTGTTGTGTTTGCAGTGATGGCCTCTTTTAGCTTTAAAAAAAAACCCCTCACATTTGTCATTGAATTATCGTGTTGTGTTGAATTACAACCATTGAATAGTAATCAAAAATGCAGGATATTCAACTAATTATAGATATATACTTACACTTAGATGTGATGTGTGAAGGTTAGCCGATGTACAGTACCAGTAGGTTAATTACTAACTAAAAACCCGTCATCTTCATGCGTTAAAATCTATCTATTCCATTATGTACATTAACACCAAGATTTGAGTTAGTAGGGTAAACATTAAAGAAATACAATTATATCTACATTTATCCTGAGAGTCAGCTCGCTAACACACGCTGGTTTGTGTACAGTCCGTCAACGAATGATGTCCCAGTGGTGCGGCAGACAGTACAAACAAAGGTTCCGGAGCAGACTGACATAAACAAATAATTCATTAATCACAAATAGCATACCGCTCTCAGACACTTCTTGCTCACCCTCTTCAAAAAACATCGTCAATTACCAATTCGTTATTTTGCTACTGCAATAAATAATCAAAGCAGATTTACAAACTACAAAAACATAATCTGTATTTTGGCGCCATCTTCTGGTTAGGGGAGGGAAAGTGCAACCAAAGATCGTGAATAAGAGGTTACGGAAATACGTCAAGCGGAACTTGTAGTCCAGAGATACTGTTTTCTGGGGAAATTATTTACTTCATTATATTTAATGATTCAAACATAGGTCAAGTCATTTCTATCAAAATATGAAAATCACTATCAAAATATTACAGAATAAATAGGGAACACACAAGGCTTTCGTGATTGAAATTCGCCACCGCTCTTGAAATGTGTGCAGAGTGAGAGCTCAGCCTCAATTTACGACAGTCACTTTCCCCGGATTCGTCACTGCACCGTGTGTTCATCTGCGCCTGTTTCGAACATGGAGGAGAAGGAAAGAAAAAGTGAAAAGTCACACACCAAAGAAACCGGTCACTGCAACCTGTTCGAGTACACCATCAGACCCGGAGGCGGCAGGTAAACCTGCGGGCGATGGCGCAGATAAAACAGATGTCTGCTCGGAAGACTTCGACCCTCTCTTGGCCTTGTACTCTCCCACTGTGTCGCTTCCTTTTCCAAAAGTCAAAAGCTTCAACAATGTGGCGGCGTACGAGAGCTTTCTGAAGGGCGGCCGCGGCAGAGCCAAGCCGGAGAATGTGGAGAAGAAGCGGCAGAAGGCGATGAAAGGGGTGGCGGACCCGGAGCGCATTGAGAGGCTGAAGAAGCTCATGGTGAACAACCCGGTGACTCCGGAGGGGGAGAGCAGTGGCGCACCGCGGAGAAGAAAGCAGAAGCCGCAGAAAAATGTCCTCACAAGGATGCCCTGTAGGTTCAATAAGACCCTCTATTACATCAGTGCATACATTCATACTTGTTGGGAGCTCCACATTCAGTGTCAATAAGTGGGATGCTATCATGTTGACTTTTAGGATAGGCTTGCCATCCCTTGGAAGCTGCCACTACTCCACATACTTGCACAGGCCACCAAACCATAAGCTTTCATAAAGATAAGATAAGATGTATTTATTGATCCCTAATTGGGAAATGTTTTCGTTGCAGCAGCATAAAAAACAAGGCATTGAAATTTAAATAAAATAGTCAATTATGAATCCGTAGTATTTTTCAATTATAGAAAAATATGGTCCTGCTCTTCAAATGGAAACAAAAACAAGCTTTTTATACTTTTCTCACTTACATGTAGTGTTTAACTGACTAAATTATTACCATGAACTAAGAATAATAAAATAAAAAAAGAACGCAATACCACAAGACCAAATAATAGCTCTTTTTTCCAGCAAAGAGTCCAAAATGCAAAGACATTCGATTAACAAAGCTAGGAATCTGAAAAAAAATTAATTAAATCTTCATATTCTTTGTTGTGTTTTCAGTGTGTAAAGGCAGTCCATTGGGGGAGCTGTACCGATGCGTGGAGGAGAAGATCAGGGTCAGAGTTCACATCAGGACCTTCAAGGGGCTGAGGGGAGTGTGCTCGGGCTTTGTTGTGGCCTTCGACAAGTTTTGGAACATGGTGGGCGCTCACTCATTATTCAACAGATGCCATATGCTGAAAAAATAATCTGCATCTCACTTGAAACCATGAAGTTTGTGTCTTTTTTATATTGAATGTTTACTGTTTGTTTTAACTTCTTTGTCAGGCCATGGTGGATGTAGATGAGACATACCGAGAGCCTCTGCTTGGAGAGGCCTTATACCATGAAAAGGCCCTCACCATTTCCCGGGTAGGCAGTAAAGAAGTATATGTTTGCTCTGTAATAGTGAAATTACAATCAGTAATGTGTGTTTTCATAAAGAAGTCAGTGAAAAACAATTGTAACTGCAACCTGACGTTAATGTCTGAGTAGTTTTCTGAGCTTTTGTCAGTGCAAACCTCACAAATGCCTGTTTCCTGTGACTGCTTCACAATGAAAGCTTGAGAAC
Source organism: Eleginops maclovinus (assembly GCF_036324505.1). Taxonomy (NCBI): domain Eukaryota; kingdom Metazoa; phylum Chordata; class Actinopteri; order Perciformes; family Eleginopidae; genus Eleginops; species Eleginops maclovinus. The sequence goes on from NC_086371.1 coordinate 18,084,169, forward strand.
TAGCAGCAATTACAAATGTGATGCATTAGGAAGGCGGACATTCAACAGATATAAGACACACATTTTCTCATGTGCCATTATATTGAAAGCACTATAATTGTTCAAAATAGAGGTCCCTACAGCTTGTTTTGATTTTTTGCATTTAAATGTATCCTTATCCAAAAAGCATCTCAAATAAAATATATGTTTAATCCAGGAGGTGCTCCTACCAAACCTTATTTATTAATGTGACCAACATCTCTTTGCAGCTCTTTGAGAAGCTGAGGCTCCAGGAGAGTCCAGAAGATGATGAGCCAGCAAAGAAGCACGGAGCCCCGGAAACAGCCAGCAAGCATCAGACTGCAAACCCAAAAAGTGCTCCAAAAAACCTGTCTGCTGCTCAGCTCACCAGCCGGAGACAGGACGGCAGGACTGAGTCCAAACTGTCAGACGCTGTTAAAATCAGAACAGATAAACACAAAGTCTCGCTGAAGGCCAGGGGGCCAGAGGTCTGTCAGAAGAAAGCCTCCCAGAAGTATGGCAAGGTGCACACACGCCACATCAACCAACTCTTCATCCGGGGGGAGAGCGTCCTCCTGGTTAACCCACAGCCTCTCTGATTATTGAGTTTGATAAAACCCCTGAATAAAAATTACTATCAATTTAGATTTTATTTTACGCTGCACATCTGTCATGATAGGTGTGAAAGATGAACTGCCAGAGATGTAATTAGATTCAGAGGAATCAAAAGAGGACCTTGTTATATCATATTGATATGAAGCTTTCTCTCTGCCCACCACAGAAATGATCTTGATTTTGAGGAATAAAAGCTTCTCAGTTCTAATTATAGTCTTTTTTTAATCCTTTTGTCTGACAGTCACTAAAGGAAATGTATCTTGACACCGTTATGCCACAGCATAAACTGCGGTGTTATGGTTATTACCCAGCAGGTGGCAGCATAAACACATCAGTGCCATCTGCGAGGCCTTTGTCATCTGGAAGAGCTTGTCCCTTTATGTTGCTTTTCCCCGTTAGTTTGAACAGGAACGACAGCGCAGTCTCAGCGGACTTCATAAATGCATTATGAATAATTGAGTTTGTGAAGCTAGAGATTGCAGATGGCACTCAAAAGCTGTCATTTGTCTTGACGTCTCAGATTGCTTTTACTCTTTAATGGGCACATTACCCATAAAAGCACAATTTACTGCATCTTGTGGAAGTTGTAAAGATGTTGCGTTTTTTTCTCATTTTTAAATGGCAGAGGTTACTTTTGGATGATGAATTGCACCGCATGATTGCATGTTGCTTTATTTCTAGGTCTGCCTTATTTCAGTATTTCTAATTTGACTGCAGAGTTTAATTGACCCTCTTTCTATATATTTTTATGCCCTAAATGGGACAAATTGTAGCAGTAGTTGAGCTGTTTTTCATCTATATGCTGTTACTTTTCATACATATATATTATTAGTGTAGCCTATTTAATAGTCTTCCTCTCCAGAGATTGAAAACAGGGTCAATTGTTTAATGCAAGCTGTGTTTTACTCATGTTTGTCACACTAGTGTGTTGATGAAATATGAGAAGGGCACTGTGGTGAAGAGATGAGCCACAATTAGATTCCACAATCTTCTCTTGAGTGTATTATATCACCAGAGTAATCAGGCCATCTATCCCATTAGGGCAACTGTAAATATCAGTTTATGTATTGGATATTGAACGACACAAAGTATTAGTTCTTTAGGTACAACACCAACAGCCTTTATTAAATATAAGGGTTGAGATTTTGAGATGTGTTGCCTTCAAACACAAAGATAATCACCTTCTTTACTCTGCAGATTAAAGGGACCCTATTACCGTATGATTTTGGAGGGTTTACCCCTTCCTGTAGTGTGTTATATAGGTTTTTGTGCATGTAAATGGTCTGCAAAGGCTAAAATCCCTCCTACACACTTCTCGTTTGGACTCCTTTGTCTACTTCCATAACATAGTGACATCACTAACACTCACGCATCTATTGGCTGACGCTCCAACACATTGTACGTGATAAGGGGGCAGGACATCTCTAAGCGGTTAACAACACAACAGACATGGCCAGCTGACCAATCAGAGCAGACTGGGCTGTGGTTTCAGACGGAGGGTGAAAAGAGGCAGTATGAGAAAATAAAGAGCTTTTGAACATTAAGCATGTTAACATGTGACAGCAGAGGCAAGAAATACGAATATGAACCTGAAAATGAGCACAATAGGGCCCTTTTAAGTCTTAGAAGCATTATTTGTTCTCGTTTGTTACAACCTATGGATTTTGTATCCAGCATACTACATATTTTAGCTGATTTGCATTATTGAACGTTCTTTGTTCCCTTCAGTTTATTCTTCTTTGCCCTATTAATTTGTAAATGTGCATATTTATCAAAGACTTTCCGTGATTACCTCAATCAATGAGGTTAACAAACTAGCATTAACTAAATGTAATTTCAAAGTGAAGCGCAGTGATTTCACATCTGCTGCTTCAAGCTCTTTTGAATGAGGCTAATGACACAGCACACCAAATAACACACGCCATTAACACATTTCAATCAACTGTTTAATGTTGTAGATAAAGAATCGATGTGTAAATCAAAATGGGAATAATGCAAAAATTCATTTTCTCAAAGGATTTTCTTTTCTTACATTTGCATATGCTAGTGTTTCAGTAACAATCCCATTTTAGAGAAGATCCAAAAAAAACATTTGAAGTAGAAAATAAAAAAAATGAATAAAACAACCTCTACTTTTAGAAAAAACAGCAAACAGATTTTGGTCATTTTTTTTTAATGTTTCAGACTCCGATGCAAGGCTACTATGTGTTAGTGTGCTCTGCCTCTTGAGCCCTTGGGACAGGGAGATGCTCTCGGGCCAGCACGATCCACCGCCTTCACCTCTGCTCAGTGAATTATTTATCTAATCGTCGACATGCCCAAAATGTCAGGCAGCCAAGATTTACTTATCACTCATTACAAGGGTCAGGAGGCAACCACCGGCAGGCACTTGAACCACTGAAGAGCACTGTTTTGTATGACTAACAGATCATTTAATTATGCGTTAACACAGGCATGGAACCGGCATATCAAACTGTGTCCTAATAGGTGCTTCCTCTCACAATCTTGATACCTGATGATGGTTATGACAGACTTTAATTAAGTAACATTACAAATGACGGAAGGTGAGAGGGCAGCATTTACCCAACTGCACTGGTGGACGTTTACAATGACATAACAGTCTCAACACAATGTTTTTTTGCGCTCTGAAGGTATTATCTGACCTGAAAGTGTGCAAGGGACAAACAAAAATAATTATAGGATTGCATCTGAAACCTGTACAGACAGCCCTCTTGGCTTGAGGCATGGGCAGAAGCAGGCGCTCAGTTCTGTGCAGTCGCATCGTTTCCTTAAAGAGGTTAACTGAAGAGGAAAGGCAAAAGGTCTCTCAGGCTCTCTGTGCTGTAATGAACCCGCGACCCTTGTACGAGGCTCTTCCTACCTACTGATTATCTTATTTGGATGCAAACTGATTATATTCTCCATAAGTAAAATATATATATTCATATAGCAATAAGAAAGGCCACAAATGATGGTCTGATAACTCCTTAAATGAATCAATCTTCACTCCAAACACTCGTTCATTAACTGTAGCATGTCTGGAGTGTGGTATGTACATGTAGAAGGTGTCGATGTGCTCTGTTGTGGGTCTGGATTCATATCAGATTTGGTCGGTATGATACCATTCCTCACACAGCGCTGCCTCTCATATCGGAACTTCATAACTTATTTGTAAGGGCTCCAGATTTTCTATTTACAGGTCAAAAGAGGAAGAGCAATGGAAAAAGAAGCAAAGAGGTAACTTGACATTCTTAAATGTACATTAGAAAAAGTTAAAATATCTGATCATGTTATTCAAACTTAAATCAGTAAAATGACTGAGAATGCATCTCAGTATAATTACGCAGCTACTGATATTTTTTGCTATTGATGATTTCACTTGATTGAGGTTATAAAGCAGACCCCCCCCCCCCCCCCCCCCCCCGACATTCTCTTGGCGGCACATTCTTCCTTCTCATAACCAACGAAGCAGTCACCCAAGACCAGACTGATCATTGGTTCAAAAACAAATCCATTTAGATCCACTACACAGCATGTCTTAAAAAAAGAAAGAAAAGATTGCAGGGTGTTGTTTTGTGATAGTTGACATTATTCAAGTACTCTTTGTTTGCAGCTCGTGACAATCCTTCACCAATGGACGGAGAGAGAAAGAGAGAGAGAGATCAACAACACTCCACCAGGTAATCTTTGCTCTCCGGCTCTATCACTTTCCAAAGTTGCCAAAGTCAGCGAAGGCATCGAGTTTGGGCTGTTGGACCATCGCAGGGTTCATCCCCATAGCACTGGGCATCCCCATGGCCATACCCGCCTGTGGCATCCCCATGTTCATGCCCATCCCCATCATGCCCTGGTTGGGGGACATCGCCATGCCCATCCCCATGCCCATGCCAGCACCAGGGTGCATCATGGGATTCACAGGTGGTTTGACTGCTGCAGGTCCAAGGTTCATGGTGGAAAATCCCTGGGAGAGCATGCTGGTGGGTACCGGGTTGCCTGGAAATGACAGAACAAATGCATGAGGGGGATTTATAGGACAGTCTGGCTGCTTTAGATGACTCTAAAATCATACATGAAAACATTTTCAGCACGTACAGTGGGGCAAAAAAGTATTTAGTCAGCGACCAATTGTGCAAGTTCTCCCATTTAAAAAGATGAGAGAGGCCTGTAATTTTATCATAGGTACACTTCAACTATGAGAGACAAAATGAGAAAAATAAATCCAGGAAATCACATTGTAGGATTTTTAATGAATTAATTGGTAAATTCCTCGGTAAAATAAGTATTTGGTCACCTACAAACAAGCAAGATTTCTGGCTCTCACAGACCTGTAACTTCTTCTTTAAGTGGCTCCTCTGTCCTTCACTCGTTACCTGTATTAATGGCACCTTTTTGAACTCGTTATCAGTATAAAAGACACCTGTCCACAACCTCAAACAGTCATACTCCAAACTCCACTATGGCCAAGACCAAAGAGCTGTCAAAGGAGACCAGAGACAAAATTGTAGACCTGCGCCAGGCTGGGAAAACTGAATCTGCAATAGGTAAGCAGCTTGGTGGGAAGAAATCAACTGTGGGAGCAATTATTAGAAAATGGAAGACATACAAGACCACTGCTAATCTCCCTCGATCTGGGGCTCCACACAAGATCTCACCCCGTGGGGTCAAAATGATCACAGGAACGGTGAGCAACAATCCCAGAACCACACGGGGGGACCTAGTGAATGACCTGCAGAGAGCTGGGACCAAAGTAACAGAGGCTACCATCAGTAACACACTATGCACCGCCAGGGACTTAAATCCTGCAGTTCCAGACGTGTCCCCCTGCTTAAGCCAGTACATGTCCAGGCCCGTCTGAAGTTTGCTAGAGGGCCTTTGGATGATCCAGAAGAGGATTGGGAGAATGTCATATGGTCAGATGAAACCAAAATCGAACTTTTTGGTAAAAACTCAACTCGTCGTGTTTGGAGGAGAAAGAATGCAGAGTTGCATCCAAAGAACACCATACCTACTGTGAAGCATGGGGGTGGAAACATCATGCTTTGGGGCTGTTTTTCTGCAAAGGGACCAGGACGACTGATCCGTGTAAAGGAAAGAATGAATGGGGCCATGTATCGTGAGATTTTGAGTGAAAACCTCCTTCCATCAGCAAGGGCACTGAAGATGAAGCGTGGCTGGGTCTTTCAGCATGACAATGATCCCAAACACACCGCCAGGGCAACGAAGAAGTGGCTTCGTAAGAAGCATTTCAAGGTCCTGGAGTGGCCTAGCCAGTCTCCAGATCTCAACCCCATAGAAAATCTTTGGAGGGAGTTGAAAGTCCGTGTTGCCCAGCGACAGCCCCAAAACATCACTGCTTTAGAGGAGATCTGCATGGAGGAATGGGCCAAAATACCAGCAACAGTGTGAAAACCTTGTGAAGACTTACAGAAAACGTTGGACCTCTGTCATTGCCAACAAAGGGTATATAACAAAGTATTGAGATGAACTTTTGTTATTGACCAAATACTTATTTTCCACACTAATTAGAAAATAAATTATTTAAAAATCAGACAATGTGATTTTCTGGATTTTTTTTCCCTAATTTTATCTCTCATAGTTGAGGTATACCTATGATAAAAATTACAGGCCTCTCTCATCTTTTTAAATGGGAGAACTTGCACAATTGGTGGCTGACTAAATACTTTTTTGCCCCACTGTATGTACCGTAATTTCCGGACTATAAGCCGCTACTTTTTTCCCACGCTTTGAACCTCGCGGCTTATACAATGACGCGGCTAATTTATGGATTTTTCCCGCTTTCACAAGCTTCATGCCGTCAAAATGGGATTTTGAAAAAAAAAAGACAAAAAACTGAGCACCGTCACATAATGTCACGTAAATCGAGCGTGCTCAAACTTCCCATCGTTCTGATTACGGTGTCATTTTGTCACCCTCATCATGGCAAAGGCACGGAGAAATGCATATGATGCAGCTTTCAAGTTGAAGGCGATCGATCTGGCAGTTGGAAAAGGAAATAGAGCTGCTGCACGGGAGCTTGGCCTTAATGAGTCAATGATAAGACATTGGAAACAGCAGCGTGAGGAACTAACTCAGTGCAAAAAGACAACAAAAGCTTTCAGAGGGAAGAAAAGCAGATGGCCCGAACTAGAAAATGAGCTTGAAGACTGGATCAACACACAGAGAGCAGACGGCCGAGTTGTTTCCACTGTGCAGATCCGACTGAAAGCCAAAACAATTGCAAACGCAATGAAGTTTGAGGATTTTAGAGGTGGACCATCGTGGTGTCTAAGATTTATGAGACTTTAAGGCCTGTCCATCAGGGTACAAACGAGTCTGTGTCAGCAGCTCCCTCCCGACTACGAGGAAAAAGTTTCAAACTTCCGCAAATTCACTGATGCAAAGATAGCGGAGCATTCCATCGGCCCGCACGACATCATAAATATGGATGAGGTTCCTCTGACGTTTGACCTGCCTCTCACTCGGACTGTCAACAGGAAAGGCGAATCATCAGTCACGCTGAAAACAACTGGGCATGAAAAAACTCACTTCACCTGTGTTCTGAGCTGCACGGCATCGGGAGAAAAGCTTCCACCGATGTTGATTTTTAAACGCATGATGATGCCAAAAGAAAAATTCTCGAGAGGAATTGTTGTGAAAGTCAACAAGAAAGGATGGATGACGGAAGGCCTAATGCATGAAATGGCATACGGAGTGTTACGGCAAGCGACCGGGAGGATTCTTTCACAAGAACAAGGCTTTCCTCGTGTTGGAAAGCATGAGGGCCCACATAACAGATTCTGTGAAAGAAGCCATCAAGAGGACAAACTCAATTCCAGCTGTGATTCCTGGGGGCACAACAAAGTATTTGCAGCCACTCGACATCAGTATAAATCGTGCATTTAAGGTGGCGCTCCGTGTTCAGTGGGAGGCTTGGATGACAAGTGGGGAGAAATCCTTCACTAAAACGGGCCGCATGCGAAGAGCTACTTATGGTCAAGTCTGCCAGTGGGTCCTGACAGCGTGGAGCATTATCAAAAAATCCACTATCATCAACGGGTTTCGAAAGGCTGGACTGCTGCGTGTTGAAGAGGGCAGCATGAGCTCAGCGGGGAATTTGCCTCCGAATGAAAGTGACGAGAGCGACAATGAAGACGATCCAACATTGGATGAAGCAATTCTGAGGCTATTCAACTCCGACACCGAAGGAGATGACTTCAGTGGTTTCAGTGCACAGGAGGAGGAAGATAGTGACCAATGACTTTCTTGGTAGGCTACTGTTTACTGCTATTTTTTTACATTTTTGTTACAAGCCATGTTTCGTTAAAGCCTATTAACTGACCAAAATCATTACTGTACGCTCAAATACAGGTTTAAAGTTCAATTCAAACAAGTCTTGGATAGATCTACTCGTGACCACATCCAAGTATCAAAAGGATTTGTCAACCATCTTAAATGGGAATTGAGAGTATGATATACCTTGTTCAATGTACCGGTAGGCACCTGCGGCTTATAGACATGTGCGCCTTATTTATGTACAAAATACATATTTTTTTTATTCAGTGGGTGCGGCTTATATTCAGGTGCGCTTAATAGTCCGGAAATTACGGTAGTCAGAGATGTCCTCATTTATAGTATTTCCATGAATGTATTTTGTATACGCTTTCTAGAACCTTATTTAGGTAACCGGACGTTGTCACATGTGTATCCTTCTGCTAACTTTGCTAAGGCCATTGCTAGCTTTCCCCATCAGCTCGCACTGGGCCGAGTTAATGCATTCAACCTAAATGTCATTAAACAGGGGGAACACTGCCACTTAAGGGCTGACTGATTTATTTTTTTAAGTCAACGACCACAAACCCCTATGCGCACTCATGTTGGTCTCATAACCTCAGTCCATGACTTAGTTAGCAAGCAGCATTAGCATGTGTAGCTCGGGCTCGCTCGTGTTTGGCTGTGGCAGGAAACCAATTCAGGTCGCCTGCCACCGTGGCTTTATAACAAGAAAATGAACCTTAAATTCAAATTAGTCAGGGATTAAGTTTACATTAAATATTCCCTATTGTTTGGTGCTGGTACCACTCTTGTGTGAGGCTTTAGAATTGTGTTTACAATTCTAAAGCCTCACACATACAATTCGGAATGAGCTGAACAACATTGAGTGACCAGTAGAATGTGCAATATGCTTTTTCTTCAAAGCCTGGTATGAGGTCTACCATACTGTTGGATCCAATATTATAGACATTTAAATCTATTTAACTCCTTAATTCAAAAACACTGCCATACTAATATTTAGCATTTTCCCCATAGCCCTTTTGGATTGGCTACAGTCACCGTTCATGCCAGATCTCTTTTTGGCCTCACCGTGTTGGAGGGTGTTGAGGGTGGGCTGGCTTTGCTTGGGGGGCTGCATGCCCGGACCCAGGAAGTCCAGGCTGATGTTAATGGAGGAGTCCGACCAGGTGGAAGGGAGGGCTGCTTTGGCTCCTGGAGAGGCCCCTCCCTGCTGCATTGGCTGGAAAGACTGCGGTTGAAGAGGACCTCCCATGCTCTGTAGGGGTTGCAAAGACAAAGACCCACACAAGCAGAGTCAGAGAAAGAGCTAATCCAAGCTGAAATCTCAGAGATATACAGCAATAAGACACATCAAAGCTCCAACTCTGAAATACTTCATGAAGAGATACAGTTCCTTCTCATAATTCAAGGCCTTTAAACCCCCACTTAACCTCCATACTGTCAAAGAGATCTGCTGCTGTCTGTTTCTGAGCTCATTAAAACACGGAGAAACAAAGACACAGGTTTTTTTTTTTAGGTCAACAACCTTTTAACATGGAATACAGTCGACATCCACAGGCTTTTGTTGGGTTTTTAATGTTTTTGTAACTCAAACCTGATTCTTCTCATTCTGTGTGTCAGAAACAGGAGGAGTGGGTGGTTAGTGGGCGGTCTCTGGGGGAGAGGAGCATCTGGTGAGGCTGCATGCTAACCCTCCACCATCATGCCAGTCCTCCATCTCTCAATCACACGAGGTATGTCTTTATCACACAGGCATACCGACTCCTTTGGTCTATGGGGAAACTGAAAGCTGGGAGTCAATGTGCGAAGACTTTACTGGAACACTATTTAAAGTGAGTTGCGTCTCCCCTTGTTTGACTTTCATTTATTTCCCGCTTCAAACAGAAGCATAAAATGGTTTAAAGGTTATTTGTGAGTACATATAAATGTCAGAATATAACTTATATTTCAAGGCCAAATCAACAAGCCTGGGGTTAGCTAAAAACACTACAGCTCTGTGATTTTAAAACTTAAAATGTAAACTGTGCTAGTTAAAGTTGGCTTTGGATTGTTGGCTCAAATTGAGGTGAACAGGTTTATCTAGTACCTGAGTCATTCCGTTTAGTACACTGATATCAACAATAAGACACTGCTGTGTGTTATTAAAACTATATGCTGCCTTTTTCAAATACAGTCTAAAGTATTTACAAACACATCAAATGTATCTGTCTAGCTTGGTATTGATGAAATCTGAAGTCATAAACTGTATTTTTATTTTCCTGAGGATATTTTGTCTCCACCTGTATAATTTAAGCTCCCCATCATGAGTCTTGTAATGATATGTATATTAATAAATGATTTAGAAAAGGATGCGTGGGTTGTATGAGTGCGGTCATGCATACCTGTGACATAGACTGGGGCAGCACCGTGGTGCTCATGCTCTGCGAGGAGCTCATGCTGAAGTTGAGGCTCTGGGAGGAGGTGAGGGACTGAGTCGGCCCCATCAGGTCGAACAGGTCTGCCGAGGCAGGGCCCGAGCTTGCAGCCAGGGCTGGGGCGGCTGCAGGAGCTGTCATGGCTCCAAAAAGGTCATTTTGGCTGGTGTCCACTGTCTGAGCAGAGGCTGGCATCTGACCTCCGGGGAAAGCGTTCCACTCTCCAAATTCTCCATTGCTGCTGGAGGAAGGGGCTGCAGCTAAAAGAAGGAGGAGGAATATAAGACGGTTGTGTTACGATGCTGGTATTGTGAGCTTTGTAAATAACTGCAATGTGCTGCCGACTCAAGCTCATTTAAACCCGTCATGGCAGTTAAGAACAAACAGTTGAGTCTTCAGAGAGTCTGGCTGTTTTCAGGTCATTCTCACGTGACCACTGGTGCCACCTTTTAAATTTTAATTGAACTGGCCCTTGTTTTCTCCACCCCTCCTCTCGATCTCTCCCAGCTCCCTCCACCCCCTCCATCTTCCTCCTCTGTCCCTGTCTCCTTGTCATCCATAACAGGAGTTGATGTGTGTCTGTTCTTGTTATGCAGAGCAGGTAGCAGGCTCCATATGGCCAGGGCTTCCTCACAGCATCTCTCTGAATATTCTAGCAGTATGGCTGCGACAGCACAGCAAACACATGCACACACTAACAAACAACAAAAAAAAAGAGAAAAAACCAACCAGAGGCAGCCGGTGCGGCGAAGTCAGCGAATCCACCCATCAGGTCTGGGTTGAGAAGTAGACATAAACACATCAATTTTAAACAAGAGAGCTCCAGGTGTCATTCCACCATAGTTAGCATTCCTTCAGAGTCAGAAGTGTAGGAGGGAGGGGAGGGGTGGGGGCAGCAGTGGATAGGTGGAGAGGAGCAAACATCTGTTCAGCGCTCCCGCCCTCTCCGTTCACCGGGGACTGCTCCGAAAACATCTGGTGCACTTATCTCCTATACATCCACTCCCTCCCACTGCTGTCCCCAAAAACTGAGGCTAGCCTCAGCAGCTGGGCACCGTCACTGCAGCCGCTGTGGACGCTCGCTCTGCACAGCGCAGAAACTCTGAGCGAGAAGGTCATGCCTGGGTTTACTGGTGTCTAGCTTGTTTGCCAAAATACAAAAGATGTAGCAGGCGAGGTCTTTCCTTTCTAGTCGTTTCCCTAAGGTGCTCAATATGCTAAACGTGTCTGGGATCAGTTGCTTTACTGTGGTTTCGGCATAGCAACAAGATTTATCAAAAATGTTATCTGAAGTAATGACATAATACCTGTGGCAGCAGCAGGCCGGCTCGCTGTTGTGTCCACCATGAAGAGGTCTGCTAGGTTGCTGCTGGCGGGCTGGGGGGCTGCTGGCTGGGCCTGCAATAAAGAATACAAAAAATTCAATTCCATTATTGTCATTTCACAGTTCAATAAAGTTAAATAGAAACCATGACAAGAATAAATATTCTCAATGAAGTTTTATCCGATATGCTAACATGTTACCTGTTTGGTGGTGGTGACTGGGCTGTTATCTCCTACGTAATGGGCTGCAGCCCCCAGGTCTACTTTCTTAGACGGGACCCCTCTCTTCCTAGTTGCTGTAGTCTCTGTTGCTTGGACTATGGAAACACTCTTGGTGGTTACGGTCTCCTCTTCATCTTTGAATTCTTTTCCCGACTGGCCGTTTTGAGACGAGCGGGCACGGTCCTCCTCGTTGTCGCTGAAAAAGAATTAGAATGTTTCGGGGGTTAGGGAAGGGGTTTCCTCTCTTTTGTTCAAGGTCCAATCAGTTATTTAAAAAAATGTTTTGCAGGTCTATGGTAAATGATACCTGAATCCATCGTCGTCCATGTCCTTTTTCCTAAATCTGCTAATGGTGTCATCGATGGTGCTGCCGATTTTGTCGCTGATCTCCCCCAGTTTCTCGCTGAAGGGGAACTGCCCTTTATTCCTCTCCCAGTCGTCGTCCCACTTCCCCCGGCTGTCGCTGGAGTCGTACTTGTCCCCCGCTGTGGAGAAGGAATAAAAGTAGGTGGGAAAGGAGATAAAAGAAGGAAGAAGAGGACATGAATACAATCAAATCCAAACGTTTTTGGACATTATTTGACGGTTTATATAACTCAGAGGACTTACTGCTGTAGCTTCGGTATCCCATACTGTCTGAGGAAACCCCGATGTATTTGTCTTTGTTCTTCTTCGATTTTTTCCGTTCTTCCCTAAGCCTCTCATCATCCTGGACAAAATCTATTGTCTCCTTCACCTTCTGACGCACATTCACACCTTGATCCTTCCCATTTTCATCTAGAAACACAGGGGTAGAGAAGGAGAAAAGCACAGACACTATAATTAATGGATCAGCCATCAGAGGCATTATTTAAATCCAGAGACGGATTCAGTCTCTCAGTTAACTTTACCATCCACATATGGAATAAATATAAATATTTGTCTTTATTTCTTTTGTTTTGTAAACTTCCCCTCAAATAAACACATGGTTGGGAAGAGCAAAAGCAGCTTTATGGAAGTGTATGTGTGTGTTTGTGTGTGGTTTAAGGGTTTGTGGACTAAGCGGTGCTTAGGGCCCCTGTCCATTCATTACAGCTCACACTGAAGCTATTGTTAACAAACACTCAAATGCTGAGGTGTAAAGAGTGCCTGCATACTCAGAGCCAAATTTGTTTTTTGTTTTTGTTGAGCAAGTTCTTAGGTAATTATCCTCCAACATGTAAAGAAAACAAAGGTTTAAAGAAGAGAAAAGATACAGTGATGAAAAGACCAGAATGTTGCCTTACCTACAAAGTGGTAACTTTCTAATGACCTCAGGTCGTACAGATGTTCTCTGGTGCTGGTAACAACCCTCTCTGACCCATTTCTGATTAGATGGGCCAGCAGTAGCAGCGACTGAAGAACAGACACAAACAAAGAGTTAACCTGGGGTCGGTTATGGGTGTGATTTTATTCAGTTAAAGTTATGTTAACAGAAGGTTCTTTTTAAAAGATTTCAAGCGGGTCCGGTTTGGAATAACTCATTTTGGTGCTTTAAGGCATTCAAAGTGTTGTGTGATAATTAGGCATGTGTGTTTGTGCGATGTCGCAACAGTGTTCAGGCAGACCTTGTAGACTCTCCGCCAGTTCTTCTTGTTATCCCTCAGCATGCGGGCCCACAGCATGTTCATCACCTCTGGGAACTGCTCATACATGAAGGTGGCTCTAGATACACAAACATTCACAGAGGAAGAGACAGAGGAACACAATCATACTTTAAGTGACAGTTTTAATCTCCAAAGTATTGAAGGATCACCCGTTTCCTATCTGTATGTAAGAGTAGTCCACAGAATATAAGATGTAAAAATAGCAACTATTAACATATCATTTTGCATAAAACCAGACAAGGCAGTGTAGATTTAGAGAAGGTTCAGGTCACTGTTGTGTTGTAATTCGCTACACCTTTAATGTTTCAATGACTGAAGGAAAACTGACATGCCAAGGCGGGAAATTGAGACTGCAAAAATAAAGTGAGGATCTTCTCTGTGTTTTGTCTGGTTGTTTTTTCAAGTATAAGTGTGCAACCAAAATCGCAACAATATGGTTTAGTATTTAGTTTTACCCTGTCTGTAGTCAGCTACATCATTAGCATTTATTAGTCAAGAACAGAACATTCTAACTGGTCTCATCAGCTTTAATGAATGCTATACTATGGCCTGTGTTCAGTACAGCCGACAGCGGAACAGCAGGTTCTTTCTGGAAGAAAAATACTTCCCTGGAAACAGGGGATTTTGTGGACAGGGCTCAAAAAACCAAAGCTCAAAATAGGTTCCTAAAGTCAAAATGGAGGTGAATTTCCTGTAAAATGTTCCTGCAAAAGTTCACTCCGTAAAACAAGGGCTTGAAAATAATCTTTCTACAGTTTGATTTTATGTGCAAATAACCTTGGTGCTATTCAGCGGGACCCATGGTGCAACACTACATGTTGTCCTTACCTGGAGATTTCACTCATCAGCTGTCCTGAGGGTCCCCAGGGGTCGTCGTTGGTGGCCTCTCTGACTTTGGACTCCACCTCCGAGTAGTTCATCACCACATTGGTTCTATACAGTAGGATAAAAAACAAACAAAAGTCACTCCATTCATCATGCCTGTATGAAGCATTATATATGGCATTTATCATTTTAGTTCAAAATATATGGCCTCCATGGAAAACCATCAACATGGATGATATTAGATGACAGCTCTTTTTACAGCCACGCCCGTACACTTTTCCTTTCAGAGGCTAAAAGAAATGGGACAATAGGGAGTGCTTGTGGGTGTGCTCTGAATCCAACGACCCGTAAAAAACTAAAATAGGGGAATAAGCAAGCAAATGCAAACCTGTGTCCAATATAAACACATACATGAGACCTCAGATGGCCCTGTGAAACAGGGCAGTTCTCTGTGGGTGAGCTCGGGTAGACATACTAAGAAAAAGGGGGAACACACCGACACTACAGACTTTTCTAACAACCTCAGGGCTTGTTTTCCAGAGGTTGGGTAGTCTGTTAACATATTTAGAATCATTAGCAAAAACGTAGGCAAACTTATAATTAGCCTTTGTACTCAGTCAGACGACATAAATGTAAGCGGCTGTTAGTAGGTCTACAATATGCACTAATAAATGTTCAAAACCACCATTTATTGCATGAGAAAAACGGATGTCTATTAAATGTCCATGTCATAAAAAGGTAAAGAACAAAAGATTTTCCAGGCAGAGAACATTTGGACCATTGCTGGTGCATTATTGTCAGTTTACTTTAACACTTGTATCTAGCTTTGCTTGGACATGGTTATAGGAAAGACTTGAATCCAAATGAATGATTTGTTAAAACAAGAGATTTATGACATTTTTGAAGAAAGGTGGCCTGGGTGTATTTTGATTTTCTGTCTACTACCTTGAATGGGAAAGGTTTCTTACAGTACTCGAGAGATATACTTGTTAAAAGAAAGGCATCTCATTCCTAAAGAGTCAGCTTTATCCATAACAAAGTGAGGAGAAACATTTGAACCCTCCTTAGTCCTCCCTCACTACTGCCACATCAGCAATAAAATGTACAGGGCCTGAAACAGCAGCATTGAATTGATGGTTGGAGATAAACCCTCTCTGTGGTTGTGGAGAAAGGATGCATTACTACTACAAGCTGCAGGGTTTGGTTACAACTCTAGATGACAACATGCTCTCTTTCGTTTAAATGAAGTGTATGCCAACAACATTATTTGACCATGAGTTAAATTACCATAAGATATGATAAGAATGACTTTATTAATCCCACACTGGGAAATTTTGGAACACAGGGAGCTGCTGCAACAGGCTGCCATCAACAGCGAAGTTTCAATGCTAGGTGCTTCTTCATTCATGTTGGATCAGGGGTTACAGTGACTTTATGAAGGACAGAGATCCGAGACCGACATACAGAGCTTATCGTGTATCAAACTGAATACTAATGCCAATGCTCTTTATGGATAATGCTGATTTCATCTGTGTTAGGGAAAATGTCAGGTTTTAGGTCACATTTTATTTCATTTTGGAGTCTCTCTGATCAATTTGCTACTACGTTACAACTTCATTTGGCTGGAGTCTCTCTATCATCTTACCGATACTGCACAAAGAATTCTGTTTGCATGAATTACGGGCAAAAACCAAGAGGATATGAGGTAGTGATGCAACTTCTTATCTCTTCATAGTGGCGGCCCTGATGTAGATATCGCCCAGTTTGAACGGAAGTTGTGATGCACTCTTACAGTGACACTATCATTTCCTCTCAAAAACTTGCCGTCAGTTACTCATTAACGCAATTAAAAAAGATATATAATTCAACTAATATATGCAGCTTTCATTCATTGCCAGTTCTTTTTCAAACATGATAAAACCTTTGCTTGCATGTCCTTCCTTAGCAAAAACCTCAGCTTAAATTATACAACAAGAAACATTGCATTACGCCATGCTATCAGTGTGAATAATTCACAGCTCGGTGACACTAAATCAAAATGTGAGTCAATACAAAACCTATTGAATGTCACAAAACACAAGCTATTTCATCACCCTGTTTACAAAGAAACCAGGAGGAAAACCACATGCATACCCGCATCCTTTAATCTCTGTACTTTTTTTTTTTCTCTGCGTCTTGGTCCGGCCCCTTTAGTGTCTCTCATGAAAGTTACCCATATTCCAGGAAAACACACTCCAGGGAGACAAGTGCAAAGACTTAAGAACACCCCATTGTTTGGGCGTCTGTAACATAAGTCAAACACCTTACAAAGGGAGGACATATTGCACAATAACCTATAGCAAAACAGTGTAAGACAACATTCAAACGTTTGGTAAAACTAAACCAGATTCTGAGGCCGAACAAAAGACACTTTCCATAAGATATTGCCTAAATTCAGTGCTGGGACAGGTAGCTACTTCCAGGTAAGAGAATACTGCTGCTGGACATGCGGGGTTAACTGCCATTAAACTATGCAAAACTCTTTAGGAGTACAGCTTCAATGACTCAGTGTACACATGGTAAATGTTTTTTTCTCTTTCTTTACATTACGAATGCTGAACTCTATGTTAATTCTGATCAAAAGCAAATGATAGGTAACTGGTTTGTATAGTTGAACTGAAATAATCAAATCCTTGAACTTAAGCTCGCAGCTGGACGGGTACCAACAAGTTGCAAAACCCTGCAGGATCACTGGTCACTTATTAATAAGTGCCCTTTGTGGCACTGGTGTTTATCTTGTTGTTCTTTGGTGTCGCAGGTTGCAATTTTATAACTCAGCTACCATCTGCAGTAATATAACAAACCCATTTGATAAGACCGCTGTACATTAAAGAGGTTGTAGAACATACGTTTTTTTAATCGTAATGTATTATGCGATATTACGACATATGTACATTGAAGTCTGAGTTGATGTTTGACTAACTACTTCCACCTGCCAAACAACCTAGAGTTTAAAACAAGTGATAACTTGGTTAGTAATCCAGCCTTGTGGTGTGACTTAAAGTTTTGAAACGGACTTCATTTTCTGTAAAACTACTACTGTAACGTTAATGTAACTTAGCTACAAGTGTCATAACAATCATACCGAAGAGTAACCTTAGCACTTTGCTACACTTAAGTGCGTAATTAAAAATATGTACAGACAGTGGATAATTAAGATACGATTGTGTGAGTTAGCGTTTAGTTTGATAAGAATTCCCCGTTTATTATCCACTCCAGGAGCTGTCAAACTAGCTTAGCTGGCTAGCCCGGTCAGCTAGCTACATAGCCAGCAGGCTGGTAATTAGCTAGCTTGTCAGCTAAGCTAGTTAGCTTGCGCTGTCGGAGAAAGCGAACAAACAACAAGCATAAGTAATCTCACAAGAGTGCTAATGCTATCTTGCACCAACAAAAAACCCAGGCAAACTGAACATGACAAAGAGAGCACTGTCATAGTCGTGACAAACCGTGTTTGTAAAAGTCAGCTAACTAACTGGCTAGTAGCAAACAGGCTAGCTAACTTGTTTGCGTGACGTCAGAGTTTTGGGTACGTGTCTCTTTCAAACAGGTAAACTAAAAGTACAAACAACGCAAACCAGGCGTTATATAGCGAGGCGATACTTACGCTTTGTCAACCAACTCCCTAACCTTCCACATGTTCAGCATCTTGGCTCCGTGAAAATGGGCTTTCTGCCTCGACAAAACCCTTTACTCCACACGAACACCGAACCAAACCCTTGAACTCTCTAAAAGTAAACTCTTCTTCACCTCTCGTTCAAGACAGGAGGCGCAAACGCACCACCAGGCAGACGGGAAAGGTTACTACGGGAAATGCCCATGTAGCGTCACCAACTTGCGTGAAGCAGCATTGGAGTTGTAGTTTTCTAATAGCCACCATTGCTACTGTAAACACCCGGAACTTTAAATTGGATAAACAAACAGCTGGTGTCTATCTGCAACGTAAAACAACAGGGAACGCCATTTGCCCGAGGTAAATTGAGATTAAACTGCTTTTACAATCCAATTAAAGATTTATGGGTTCTGGATTAGAAATAAAATCGATTTTTAATAATTTAAAAAGGTACCCCGAGAGTCTAATATTATTGTTATAATATGAATGATTTGAGCCCTTGTTGTTTTATTTTTGCACGGATTTCTCGATGCATAGGTTTTATTGTGGTTGCATGTTTCTATGATAATTGAACATTTATCTAGTTAAGTATGACTGATAGTATATTTCATCTCATTTGTTTCAGTGTAAATGTTTAAAGGTAACAAGAAATTGAGGCATAGAAAAGCCAAATATATCTTGGCAGGTAGTTTCAAGATGCCATACATAGTTAGTCAATCAAGACAGTCAATAGAACATGGACATTTCTTTTTAAAGTATATTGTATTTAAAGAAATAGGGATCCTTTTCAAAAAGGTGTGGTTTATTTTATGTAGACTTTATTTAAATGACATGTTGTTAGGACAATATTATGCAGAAAAGACAACGTTTATATTATCCTTAATGTGATATTTAATGTAATTTATATTTTAAACAGATATTCTTTGGCTTTCACTTCACACTGCGAACTAAAACCTTTTTTTTTTTTATCCAAATGTGCCCCAGCTACCTCAAAAGTGTATCCTACATCCTCATCAGCAGGTCACCACCCTGTGTGTTCTCCATCCCTCCTCATCTGGCATTCAGGCATGCTACAATGACCCAGTGATGCTGTGTGACAGGCCAGGCAGGGCACTGGCTGTTTGTGTCAATCCAGATCAATCACTCCCTCTTCTGGACGGACAACGTCATCAACAGGAAGAAAGGTCACAGGGTGTATTCAAGCCAGGCCTGATGTTGTGAGCAGGGAGGTCAGCGGAGCAAGTGAACACCCTTGACTGACTGAGCTTTATCTTGAATGGACACAGCTGGCATTTGAGTAAAAAAAATAAAAATGTATTTGATTGTTAGAAGAAGTAATTTCTTCCACCTTGAAATATATTTTTTTGAATCTCCTGTGACTGGGCGTATACAAAAAGCGTTAAGACTGTTTGTCGTATTGATTGATATTCCAGTGGGCATGATAAGCCCTCAGTTGCCCCACATCTGACAGGGTCCCTATTCTCTAATGATACGTGTAAATATGGCCCACCGCTTACACTTCTATAAGAGAGCAGGAAGAAACAACACAATAGCTAAAATACAACCCATTTGAGGAAAAAACAACAAGAAACAGCACTTAACAGCCCAGAATGCACTGCACCCGAGGGAACCACCTCAATTACTGTTACACGTCCGAAGAGGAGAACTCCAGGAGAAGTGATTGCTGAGATGGAAATGGCCGTGTGTGTGTTTGTGCATGTGTGAGTGTGTTTTTTTGCGAGTGTGTGGGTTGGCGGAGGATGGATAGAAAGGCACTCAGTAAAAAGATCTTTCAGAAACACTTTGCCTCAGTGACGTTGACACGAGCTGTTGATTGACATGCACTTCTTGACAGAAACCAGAGCTATCAACCTATCTGCCACGCATTAAGAATGGCACGGTCCTCGGGGAGGGGCCTAAGTGGTAAATGATGTTGCTCAAGACACTCTCTGTCAACAATGTGTGTGTATTTCTGGGTGTGTGAGTGCTGAGGATGGCAAAGTATTCAATCAAGCTTTGATTGAAAAACCCTTGTGTCCTTTAAGATCAGAAATATGTACGCTGATGTATAGGATAAATGTGTGTGTAGGCAGGGGTCAGTCTGTATGTGGTCTGCTATGCAGGGAAAACAGAGCTAGCAGAAGGCTTGATTGCACAAATGTGATCAAACAATATTTATGTTAAATTGTTCTGTCAAAGCGTTGGACTTTGTTTTTGTTTTGGACAATTTTCTGAAAGAAAAAAGGCAAAAACATTCTCTGTAAGAAATCTTGTAGATTCACATTCTCTCTTTAGATATGGAAACAAATGTCAGGCTTTCCTTGATATTTCATATTTTATAACCACGTTCCATTCATCATCTTGCTCTTTGGTTGATCGTCAATTGTCAGAGAACAACTTTGCATATAAGTAGATGAAAAAGTAAGCCAGATAAACATGATGTTGTAATAACTCAAAGAGCACTAGGGGGCGCTCTGACTTTTCTAGTATTGGGGACCGCTCATTGCACAGGAGGTGAGTGTGTTCAATGTCTGTGCAACTGTGAGTGTGTGTCAGTCAGTGCAACCGCTGGGGGTCGAAGCTGTGTGTTTATATGGCTGAAGTTCCCATGACAAATGTGGTCAGAACATCATCACAATATGGGAATGCACTCTATAACTCCGCTATTATCCTTTCTCTGCAAACATGTGCTTTCAATCTCTCTAAACACTTGGTTCTCTTTTTTTCTTTCTTCAGTTTTATAATGCCATTAGAAAAAATGTTTTTTGTTTTGCTTGTTTGCTATGAATTAACAACCCGCCCATCTTTGTGCCCGCAGAAGAGGTTCTGAACTGTGGAGCCAGTTGCATGAGGCCCAGCTTTCCTCCTGTCAGAGCGCGGGTTCCTTTACTGCTGTTATATTTCAGGTTGTTATTGTTGGCCCTCTTGCAGCCCCGGTAAGATCTTTAGTCCTTTTCCCAAGCGATATAACCCCCACACACATCACACAGTATCTGACCCCTGTCTCCATGACATATGACAGGTCCACTGTGGGGCGAGTTTGTGTGTGTGTGTGTGTGTGTGTGTGTGTGTGTGTGTGTGTGTGTGTGTGTGTGTGTGTGTGTGTGTGTGTGTGTGTGTGTGTGTGTGTGGGCAATGCGAGCAAGGACTGATGTGTGTGTGCTTTTCATGTGAATGTGTAGTAAATATGTACATGGATATTTGTGCAAGTGCACAGAGCATATCTGGCACAGTATGTAGGTATTGAATATGCTAAAACAATGCGGCCACTTGTCACATGTTCAAAGTCGCACAGACAACCCGCTGTGATCTCAAACCACATACACAGATGTTCCTAATGGGACTAAAGTAGCATTCACATTCCTGTGGATAACCAGTCTGTTTATTTTTCTCTCTAAACTGAACTGGATTGCCACTTTTCCTGGTGAGAAAAAGGACGAGAGATGATAGAAAAACAATATGAGAGGTGTGATGAGAGAGGCTCCAACCACAGTTTAGACCTCCAAAGCCAACTGTCAGTCCCACTAAACCGGCAAACCTCAGCCGTGGTGATTTAAGGAGGACAGTAATTCAATGTATAATGGGAGGTGATAGTGTGCAGTACATTGCAAGCTAAAACTGCTGTTGTCTCATTCCCCAACAGGAGGAAACGAGCTTGGTGTAATTGTGAAGGCTTATGTTTATGAGTCAGGGTGATACAGTAAATCCTGTTGCTCAGAACATGGGCGAGGCACACGTACAAGCAGAGAAACCCACACAGGTATGCTCAAGTCCTGAGAGCATCTGCTCCTTTACAACCAGATTGAATTAGCAATTACAGAGAGTAAAAAACAGAACAAAACATCTGGAGCTGTGAGCAGCAGAGGTTATAAATCTGAGAGAGAGAGGGGGGGGGGGGGGGGGGGGGATATGAAAATGAGCCAAAGTGAGATTCTCAAGGACAGTGTCTCTGATTGGCCCATTAACATGCCAGGGGTGTCAAAAAGGACCCGAGGCAATGGTAGAAATGGGACAGAGCGCAGGGCTTTAGAGGGCGTGTGGAACACAGTAAATGGGGAGGTACAGGGGAGAGGGCCGGTGAGATCCTGCAGGGGAGGGAAATGCAGTAATGGCAAAGATAATACAACTCAGTACAGATACATGGATGGTGTTTGTCTCTTGAACCTCCTCAACGGAAATCAACCAGATAAGCCGGGAGAAAATGTTGAAAAGCAAGGGGAGTTGTTAAAAAAAAAAGACCCTGGGTTGATCTGGGTTTTTTCGCTCTTTTTGGATAAAGACCTGGAGCTGTGTGGGTGTTCGAATTAAGAAACAGAGGCTGAGTATCAATACTTTGCCAAACCATAATTATGCATGTTTGGACAGAGGAAATGCATCAAGTAAACGTGAGACAGGGTGTTCATAAATGTATTTTAACGACTATATCCAGTTTGGTTAAAGTCTGTATAAATGTGAGGTTGGAAAGCCGCAGCACCATTACCACATCTGTTTTTGCTATTATTGGCACAATAAATTACGTAGGCAATTTGTTTGCGCTGTTGTTAGAGTAATAGAATCAAATTATCCCATGTTAGGGAAATGATTATGTACGAAGCGGAACCCATCAGGGATTCACAAGGCAATCAGTGAAGTAAGGCAGAGCTGAAATGTTGGCGCTCTGCACATCAATGCTTCCAGGTCCACGACGTCATTTGGAAGAACTTTCAACCTCGGATAGGAGATACTTGTAACTGAAGTAGTCTGTTTTACTCACTAATCTAGCAATGCTTACTCATTGTAGGGCGACTGTTAGTAGATCTCCAGTGCAACATCAATCCAGTGGAGGTGTAGGGAAAAAAAACACAGAGTAAGAGTAATAATTGACAGAGCCTGATACGAGCGAATGTGTTTGGAATGAAGGACAATATCAAATGAGCCTTATCAATTAAAAGTCAGTTTACATTCCCACTCCAAGGCCAGACACTGGGTGGATGTTTCAAATAGGTCAAGGTTGAAGCGAAAACAAAAGTTAGTTGATTAGCAGTCGAGGTGCAACATTCCTACTTTGTATGCTAATCTGGCAGATCATCATATCGTGTAGGCACTGCCTGCGATTCTACATCTGCACGCACTCATTTAATTATCCAAACACAATTCACAAAAGTCATTGGAAACAAACCAAACCAAAATAAAATAATTTGCATATATTTAAAAGAGCAGATAAAGTCCCTTGGGGTTGGTTAATATTTCAGAGGCATAATAATAATATGCTAAATCATTCACATTTCATCCAGCACCAAAACAAAGTGGCTTTGTCGATGTAATTAGGGTGTTTTAGAGTTGAATCACCCTGGCAAATGACCATGTTTTTCTCTCTGGGAGATCTGTGTGTGAATGTATCTAAGCTCCTCTCGCTGCCTATATGTGTGTGTGTTTGTGTGTGTGCTTGTGTTGTATTGTCACTGTTCCTCCATGTGCACGCAGTCTTAGAAAAGGATTGATTAAAGAGAGAGTGTCTGTCTCAGAGCAGTTAATGAGGTTTAGTCCCATGAGCTGCGAGGTTTGGGCGTGTGTGAGTGCACGCACATGTGTGTGTACGTGTGTGCATGTAGACCTAGTGGAAGACGTTGTTAATTGGCTAAGACTTACTTTCAGCAGGGGGATAGTCAAGGGCACAGTGCCTCCACATTTGCAGAGCGCCATTTGTACAACGCTGTGATACGCTCACTTTCTATATTAAAAATCATTTTGAGGGAATGATGAGTCAGTAGCAGGCAGACAGAAAGAAAAATGATTGTAATTATACCATAGAAATACGAAGGTTGCATGCTAAAAACTGAATGGACAGCTGTTATTTTGCTGTTTTGTGTTACCTGAGTGTATCTGACGATGTGAATGAAGCTCTTTCTGGGGACAATAAGAAGACAAAAAGGAGAAGGAAAGAAAAAGAAGAGGAGAGGAAAAGACAAAGAGAAATAAATATTAAAAAAGACAGGAAAAAGATACACAGAGGAATAGAGAAAGAGGAAATGACTCAGAGAAGCCCAAAAAACATGGATAAAGATATTTCAAAAAAGCCAAGGCACTGTTGATGGTCTCCACACAGACCTGTCCGTCTCCATGTATATACAGACCTGTATGTTCCTTTGCTGCGCAGCTCATCTCAAACAGCAGGAAGCATCGCTGCTTTCATGTGGAGCACAGCCCAAAGTAGAGCAAGATCACAATCTGTGTGTGTGTGTGTGTGTGTGTGTGTGTGTGTGTGTGTGTGTGTGTGTGGGTGTTTGTGTGTGTGCGTGCGTGCGTGCGTGTGAAAACCCAGGCTTTTCCCCCCCTGGGACCTGCACAAACACGCTTCCCATCTTTCCTTTGAGTTTCACATTCAAAGGTTCCACTCGTTCAGCTGTCAATCATCCCCTCAGCCAATCAAGGACCTTCATTCTCAGTCTGTTTATAGATCAAGGGTGGTTTAAGCGTATGTATGTGATGTGACTGGAATTTTTACCATGACTAATACTAATACTGTAAATATTCTTTTTTTTTTACACATCACTTGTGGTGTCAATCAAAATCAAAACTATTGTGCCGTACTGCAAGCATGTGGGAAGTCTATAATAATGTGTGCATGACTGCAGGACCTGGAAACCCATTGTTGGTACTAGAAGGATGCCAAAAAATGCAGAAAGAAATCTGGACTAAGTACAAAAAAAGGTCTAAAAAATATGGCTAAAAGGAAGTATGGATGTATGTAGAAGGAAAGAGGAATTTCTTTAACAGAGGCACACATGGAGGTTATTAAAAGACGTGTGTGTTAGGGCTGGCGTGTGTCTTAGGGCTAGTATGTGTGTGTGGATTTGTGTTATCAAAAGAGACTCGGTGCAGTATAGAGGCATTAACTATTGTGTTATAGGGCTATCGCAACCCAGATATGTCATCCTTAATTTAGTGGCTAAGAGTACTAGAAAAAGGGGGAGAAAAAGTACAAATTACTGTGAAATGTACAATATATATCTGTGATGTTGAATACATCACACAGCAACTGCACTTATGCTTTAACACATGGGAGAAGGAAAGTAGAGCTATAGTTTGTGAGAGGCAGAAGGACAGTGCATCAGGTGACAGCAGGCGTTATCAGGCCTCACCTCTGATTGCTATTCATGATGATAGAACAATGGTTACCTGTGGGCCATGCTAACGACCTGTTTGTCAGCAACAGGGGAAATTAACCCAAGCCATAGTTTGCCTGTTTTATGCCAGGAGGGAATTTGACAAAAGGAGTGGGAGAAGGGAGAATCACTCACACACCTGTTATGTAGTGATAGACAGCTGCCATACAGTATGTCCATACCTGCACCGCGGAAACATTGCAGGGCGAGGATCAGCCACCAACAGAGGGCAGCAGAGGGCTTCGGAGCTGACGTCCCCCTCACAGGCCGGTCAAAAAACTAAGCCTCCTTTCTCAGAAGATCGTCTGGTAACTCACAAATGTCCACTGAACCCTAACTTTACATTTTAAATGATTGAACGCAGTGTTTGTGCCTGTAAACCAATCATGACTTCACCTTGGAGCTGCCAGGGTTGCTGATACTTGTTTGTTTTTGTCAACTTTACCTATTTTTCCCCAGCTGAAATAAGGTGGGAGTGAGGCTTGAACTGCAGGGCACTGGTAATGGCGGAGTGTGTGTTCCACAGCACGTCTCAGCGAGGAAACTAGCTCGATCTATTCACGCTACATGCAGAGCCGTGGCCTCCAGGCTTGAGTTCCTGCTTCGGTAATGAGTCTGTTCCCCTGTGGAATGTAGAACATTGTCTTTCCTCAAATGAGGGAAGCACACAATCGCACAAACATAGCCACAAACACACACACACACACACACACACACACACACACACACACACACACACACACACACACACACACACAAGGACTCACACGTGCACACTTCAATATGCATGGATCTCACAAGGTTGTAAACATATATGGACAAAATAGTGCACACTTGCATGTAAGTACACATTCACCCACACACACACACACTCTCCCCAGTCTCCAAAACATTGATGTGGCCTCCCTCTCAGGTCTGCTCGCCTTTCCCATGATCAATCATAGAGTTTATAGACCACATTGTGTGGCAGCTTGTATTGCTCTTTCTCCCTCTTCGTTACCGATCAGAGAAAATCCCACTCCAAGCAAGCGCAATGCACATTCATACAATTTTAATGACTCCTAAATTAACCATCATATTTTTGCTCTACTCCTTCACTGACTAAATCGCTTAATATGCATCAACACTGGCCTTACTTGTGGGTTTGCCGTGACATTTTTATAATTCCTTTGCACGGGCATTGTGTTTATTTATGAGTGTGTAGGCTTTTTTTGGCTGATAAATGGGACAATTAAACAGTGCTCAGACACTCGAGCAGGCGTTTCAGGCTGCTGACAGATTTTTAGTGTCCTCTTCCTTGGCTAACGATGAAAGTAAATAATGTCTTAACGAGGTTGCTGGAGCAGTTGTTTGAGGATTCACTTTATATTTTACATTTGCTTTGAGCAGCGTTGCTGGAACAACACAAAAGTGAAGTTCACAGCCTAGATTTTTTGGCTTTGAACATAATTTAGTAGCTTGTTAACAAATTCCTTTACAATTATTACCAAGGTTACAAATGAAAATTAAAATAATTTCTGACTATTTTTCAGGTTTGTGTCAGCAGTGAGCAGACTTATAACATTATTTAGAATGTTTCGTCTTTTTCTGTGAATTCAACCACTCTTTTTGCAATGTTTAAGTCTGTAATTCTGTCCATTTTGTATTTGCACAACTTGATAGGAATAACAGTGTCAAATAAGACAGCCGTGTAAAGCTGCAGTTTGCAGAGCACCACGAAACTCTGACTTCCTGTATGCATTATTCAAGGCCCCCTATTGGCTGCTGTGGGTTTAGTGATGAAAGCAGCCTGACGCAATACACGGCAACAGCGTTTTACAGTATTGTTTTACAAACTATTGTAAGGCAGGTTTAGAACAACGGAGAGTATTAGCCAGGCCCTGGGAGGAGGGTAGCTTTATGAGCCCTCTGAGGCCGGCTGGGGAGCGCCTGGGCTCCTGTGCAGTTAAGCAGTGGGCTACGGCGTTACAAGCTGCCCCTACATTTACAGAATGCCCTTGGACGGAGGATGTGTGTGAGAGAGAAAGTGTGGGGCATGCATGCTCATGGGCTAATGAGTGCATGTGTTAATGCCTGTGTGTGTGTTTGTGCACACATGTGAGTGTGCGCGGACGAGATGTTGTTGGGTTGAGTCAGTCTCCAGAGGGAAGGAGAAGGACAAATGCTCCTTAAAAATAGCCCCTGGGCAGCTGGTGTACACAGTCTATCAGCAGTCCGTCCCTGGGGCCAAGGAGGGAGGGAGGGAGGGAGGGAGGGAGGGAGGGAGGGGGGATGGAGAGAAAGAGGTAGAGAGAGAGACAGAGGATGGATGTAAGAGAGAGTGAGAGAAATGTGGAAAAATAGGGTAGGAATGGGAAAAAAAGATATGGATAAAAAAAGATAACTCTCCTCTCAAGAAACAAAGAAGATAATGAAAAAAGAGCACCGAAAGTCAAAGAGAAGAGGAGAACAAACTGAGATAGTCAGCGAAATAGAGATGGCAAAAGATGGAGAGTGCCTCCTGGTCCCAGTTGTGAATGCTCTAGAGGTCACAGTGGAGGGATAGGGGTTTAGAGAGAGCAACTCCGTCCCCAGACGTCTTCAGTTACTAATATACCAGTGTGTGCTCGGCTCAATCGCTCCCAGTCGGCGGGAGTAGAGATCCTTGAGACCCACTGAGACCCTTTATGGAAATAACTCTACCCCATTTGCTCTTAATAACTTGCTGTAACATTTTTTGTGTGCTTGTGAGTGTGTGTGCAAGGGATAGGGTGTGTTAGAATTGAAGGTTCTCATTAAGCATTTGCGTGCGTAGTTTTAATGGACATGCAGATAATGGATAGATGGTTTTTACAACTGTTCAATCTACTGGGAGCAACAAAATCATCAAGCTATTAGATATTTATGGTGCTGGAGCGCTCTGATTTTGAGGCTGCAGTATGTGCTTTCTGGGGATTCTGGAGTGATCTCAGGCATGGCATTGCCACATAGCAGAAAGAAATTTGATTAACCCAGACGTATGCAGAGAATTCTTAAAAGAAATAGCAGGTAGATAGTTTTCAGCATGCAACGGGGAAAAGGGTTTGTGGGTGTATTTCAACTTTAAATGAGAAATAAAGAGCTGGAAGTCATCCTATGGTTGCCTGAAGGATCCCACACTCACAGTATCATCAACACACCAATTAGAGCCACAGACTGGGGAAGGATCAATGCGGTTCTGAGTGTGTGTATGTGTGTGGGTGGTGTGTGTGTGCATGTATAGATGTATTTCGTTAGCTCCTGCTCTGAGCTAATTGAGCTGTTTTTCCTCAACAGTTGGGAGCTCTTAAGGCTGCGGACAGATGCCCTTGGGCACAAGGTGTGTGTGTCAGTTTGCATGCATCTGTGTGTTTGCCACTGCGAGCATGTGTTCCATCCCGATTCCATAGTGATTGCGGCAGTTTGTCGGTGCATGCCAGAGGGAAAACTTGTGTGTGATGTGTGTGTGAATGGCACGCAGGCCGTTGGTCTGTCAGTGGCGTATTTAGCGGTCTCCAGGCGTCATTAGTACCCTGACTGTCACACTGCTCCGTCTGACTTGAGCTCTTTATAAAGCTTTGTTTGGAATACTCCGGCCACATGTGCTCCGCTGCGACTGATGGGCCCTGAGCGGGTGCTGATGGAGTGTGTGCGTGTGTGTGTGCGTGGAAGCGGGGTGCTGATGGAGCAGAGCCGTCCTGACAGAGATGTTACCCAGCAGCAGGATCCTGTGCCCCAACCCCCTCCCCATAAACACACACACACACACACACACACACACACACACACACACACACACACACACACACACACACACACACACACACACACACACACACACACACACACACACACCGCCATCACCTACCCAAACAGCCTCCCACTCAATGTCATCGCTCGGCTCGTGTTTAACTTGAGAGAAGAGGATATACTTTGTTTATATCACAGAAAGGACAGTTGACCATTCCTCACATACGGGAAATGCAGCATACTGTAGAGGACAGCAGTCACACTACAAGGATGGAAAGTAAACAAGTATATTTAACTTGTATTATTAAGTACCATAGATTAAGTATTGCACTTTTGAATTGTATTTCACTTAACCATTTTCATTGTACCCAACTGCACAGTAATTGACAGATGTAGTAGGATTACAGTATCAGATTGTAACAAATGGTTATCTGTGCATTTGATTAAAGTTAAATGACTTTGAGCAGCATTAAAGGAAAAGAGCCTCACTCTGCTTGCTGAAATCATCCGACATCATCTGAAACTTCTTCACCAACACTTTTTCTGATGTGTGAAAAGCTGGTGTCACTTTAAAAACAGGAACAACTATTTCTGCAGAGATTGGCCAGTTGTACAGATGTGTGAGAGAAGAGAAGTCTCATACAACTACTCCCTATTTCTTAAGGAGATATTTTTCAACCATTTGCCTAATTTATTACATCAAGATTACATAGCGAGTAATTTAAAAAAGGGAGACAGTAATCCAGCCAAATAGAGGCATTTAATAGAAGGTTTTTTTTAATATTAAATCATTGATTATAAACACCTTTGCTGTTAGGAAAGGCAATGTTAAGATAATACACTGCAAGAGACAAAATAAAAGTGACAGATCAAGGACAGACACATTAAAACATTTTAGAAGTATATCAAATAACCATGCAAGTTCAATAATAATACATAAAAAAGACTATCAATAGAAGACCAATAACCAGTGCTGTGCTCAAACCAATGGACTTGATCTCATCCGTACTCGTACATATCCATATTATACTACATATTTTGCGTAGTATTTGATGCAGAATGTCTGTCCATTAAACTAAATAGTTGGTTAACATTTGGACATGGACTTTATGTGATAAAAAAAATCCCAGTGGTCTATATTTGATAACCTTGGATGAAACTTGATTACCCAACTGTGACTATCACATGTGCTACAGTGCTGCTAAAAGTAAAAAAGTTACAAAGCTGTTTTGTGTTTCACAGTTTATAAAGGTGTGTTTGGCCATAAAGGGCAACAAGCCTGCTATCATTTTGGCAACTGTGGTTGTGTGAATATTATATGTACTTATGTAGGACATGAAGACCAAGAGTATTTTTTATAATGCAGGACTTTTTCTTCTGATTGAGTATTTCTACTTTGTTGTATTCCCATTTCCCTTAATTTAATATTCTGAATGCTCCTTCCACCCTTGCATTGTCATATGAATTTCTATATGACAGGCTGTTTAGAATTAAAGCCCATGCACATTTTTTTTATATCAACAATGGATGGAAACACCCATGGAATCAACAAGTAACTCAATGTTGTTTTGAAGGAAATTTCCCTGCAGCATGGAGCTGGTGCTGGTCGTCTCTCTTCACCATGGCAGCTGCCTGTGATGGTTATCTCTCATTCATTTTCAAACGCACACACCCACGCACATTTGCACACCCACTCTCGCGCACTTCCACGTTTGCACACTTGCTTGTTCCTTTCCTCCCTTTTTCCCGCTTTTGACAACACAACTTCCAGCGTAACTTCCAGCAAAAGTGCGCCATGCTCAGTCCTTCAGCAGCAGTCGTTACTTTGAGCTACTCGGGAATACGCTCCCAACTTTCTACTACAAGACTAGTCATTGAGAGTCTCTCCTGGGACCTTTGCTATATAACTTATACTCACTTTACAGGACTTCCATATCAGTGGAAGGCATCTCTTTGTAAACGCACTGAGGCAGGAGTTGGGATAAAGCTATTTGATGTTTTGTATCTGAGGTAATGGATACTGTGTGAAAGGCTATGGCTGTGTGAGTGAAGTGACAAAGTTAGTTTGGGCCTTACAGATCTTTAAATCCCTCCGGATCACTCATGCCCCCTTCTACACTCGCCGCGCCAATGATTGTGTGTGCGTTTGTGTGTGTGTCAGATGATTGGTACCTGGGCTAACAGAGAGGAGTCCCTCAGGTCCCTCTGTGGAGGTTCTCAGGTCTGGTCAGTTAACCTCCATCTCTCTCTTTGATCGCTGCGCCTCCCGCGACCCTCAGGGAAAACACAACACACTCAAACCTCGGTCTTTCAGCGGACACACACACACACAGATCCACACTTATCCACTGCAGACAAACAGATTGACACATAAAGACAAGAAAAACTTTGCGCATATGCCAATGCATACACCCCCCCATGTACACATCTACACACTTTGCCACACAGTCAGTCCAAGGGGTAATGCTATACAGCCGGTGTCAGTGAGAGCAGGGTACTTAAGGTGCTATTACACTCCCATTACCTCTACTCTCATGTGCAATCAGGGAGAGGTGATGGCCTGCGCTCTGGCAACACATACCCTGTTTCCCCTTCTGACAGCGCTGTGGACAGAAGCCCGAGACACAGGGCTCCAAGAATGGCGAGGCGAGAAGATTTAATCTGAAGGGTATGTGTCGTATCTGGTAGGTGGAAGAGAAGGAGAGTAGCTAACAGGGATAAAGCTCATACTCCTATTTGCAGATGATGATGATGGATATGCAGAGTTTCATGTGTTTGTGAGTCTGTTTTAATGAAACGTACGAAAAGAAAACATCTTCCCCCCCACGCCCGCCCCCATTTTCTACCTCTGTTTTTTTGTGCCCCCTCTCTCTCTGTCACACACACTCTCTCTGGCGCTCTCTCTCTCAGCTGGCCCTAGATAGTTTTGCTCTTCCCCCAGCTCCTCTGGGACCCCTTCTCTGTGTCGTTAATCAGAGCTTCTCAGCTCAGCTTCTCTCTCTCCCTTTTTCTTTCTTTCCAACCAGCCTCACACACACACGCACGCACACACGCACACGCACACACACACACACACACACACACACACACACACACACACACACACACACACACACACACACACACACACACACACACACACACACACACACACACACACACACGCAGTCTTATGTTCTCTCTCCCCTCCTTCCCCCATGCATCCTCAGCCCCATCCATCATAAAACAGCAGTAGGAAGGTGGGGTAAGTGTAAGTGCGAATGTGTGGAAGTGTGCGCGTCAGCTCCTGTGTGTGTGCGTCATGTATGTGCGCGTTGGAAGCACACATCTTCTGTGTCTCCTCAGCAAAAATGAATTGAGACTTTACAAGAAGAAAGCAATTAGGCCAGGGCTTTGGCCTATCATTCACTGGCTAATGTATCAGAGGCAGAGTGAATATTATTAACGGACGGGGAGGGTAAGGCTCTGTGGATTTTACAGCCAGAAGGTAGGACAAGAAAAGACTAATGATTGTGATAAAGTAACCCTGAGTTGAAGGGTTTTAATCACTTGTAGGCTTTGTGGCTTCACAGTTGACACTCTCTTTATGATAACTGCGCGGCTTCCAGCTCTCCGTCTCTGCCATCCACTGACTGAACACTAGTAGGAAAGAATCAAATGAGCCATTATTCAACACGGACAAGGACAGCTGAGTACAATGTAACAAGATTACTCATTCATCAGGATGTGTGAGTTAGGGGCCATAGGGCAGAGGGAGAAAACAAAACGTGAGTCAGGAAAATGGAAACTATGATGAACACTTATTTAGGGGTAGAAGGAAGGAAGAGATAAAAGTACAAAGTAGAGAGGGGTGACCGAGGTGGAGCATTGATGGACAGAGTCGAGAAGGAGCAGACAGAGGAGAGAAGAGGTGAAGGAGCAGCGTGGGGTCAGT
The DNA here is from genome assembly GCF_036324505.1 of Eleginops maclovinus. Taxonomy (NCBI): domain Eukaryota; kingdom Metazoa; phylum Chordata; class Actinopteri; order Perciformes; family Eleginopidae; genus Eleginops; species Eleginops maclovinus. The sequence continues at coordinate 18,116,961 of NC_086371.1, forward strand.
GATGCGTAGAGACAAACCATTTGCACCTCAGAAGCATCTGAGCAGAGTGCTCTTGACTTCTCCGTGTGTGTGTGTGTGTGCGTGTGTGTTTGTGGGTGTGTGTGTGTGTGCGCGTGTGTGCGTGAAAGGGAAAGGGAAAGTGTGTGTGACATGGGTCGGGGGAAACCGGGTTCAGATCTAGGATAGGTCACACGTGGAGTTTTTTAACAGCATTTTTGTTTCACATCTCCACAGCGCTTTTAAATGTCATGCATTTTAAAAAGTCAGGTCTCTGTGGGTTGCGCTGACATTGATGTGTGTGCTTTCTTCAAACAGGAACCTTCCTCTTTGTGATTTAAAGCAACATTTTGTGCTCTCTGGTTACATTTGTTGACATCACTCAGCTCTTAACAGCAAATGTGATATGATAACTCAATCAGGCAAGACGCTAAATATTGAGATAAGCCCATAGTGACCCCGAAGAAAAATACGAGGCCAATCTGTTCCAGCCTGTTTCTGTGTTACAGTCACAATTACTGGAGATTACAGCTAAATCACTTCCACATGGGCTCAATGAAAACTTTACAATCTGTACCACAATACAAGATGAGGTGACTTTGTTTGGACTCGAACCAAAATGGGAATGAGGAGAGGAGGTGAAGGAGAGAAAGCCTAAGAGCAACAGGGGAGAGATTTGAGGGATAGGTGGAAGATTTTCATAAAGAGCTTATTTTTGAACCATCGTGTAACCATCATTTTCTCTCCCAAGAATTTCTGTTCCAAATTCTGTCAAATTGGAAACAAATGTTGTGGGTGAGACCGCGCGGGGAATAAAAAACATTCTTGTTGTTTCACAATCCACCACCAGACAAGAGCTGGCTCAGAAGAGGAATAAAAGAATGAGCAAAGCAAAGACAAAAATCTAAATCAGCTTCAACATCACAGAAAACAGAGGAATGCTCAGAGACAGCCCCATTATAAATACATACGTATCTGAAAGAGAGAATAAGGGACTGTAGGAAAATGATTCGAAGGGGTCAGAAATGTGAAGGGTTATATGACTTATTTTTTGCAGAAGGGAGTGTCATAACTTATCGGAAGAGTAGGGAGGCGCTCTCTTCTCATTCCTAAATTATAATACATATCAATTTTTACTTTCAAGGTTTATTGTAAATTAAATAAAAAGGTAACATAGCCTTTGTGTGTGATACATTGCATAAAGTCGTGTTTTGGCTATATGCAGAGGAAATTGGGGGCCCCCATGCATTGAACTTCACCATGTTCCATACAAACCTAATGGATGAACAGTCTTTGGTCAAAACCTGGCGACTACTTTAGCCAAAATGCAACTTGAGCATCATCAGTTTGTCTGAGATTAGACTGCGTGATGCTAGCATTGGCTAACTTAGCCTCGAGCTGCTACCCTGCACAGATATGGAGAGCATGCTACAGTCTAGGAGAGAATTAGGTCTGGTAAGCTTACTTCTTTATAACTTTATACCCCCACATTTTAAAAATGTACTTTATAGTTTTCAAGCAAGAGCTACATCACTTAAGGCAAAATATCAGGTGCCACCAAAGATTTTAAACAACTTTTTTGAATGTATGTATTTACACCCAATAACTGTTGAAACATATATTATTGTGTTAAAACAATTTGAACATAAAAGTTTAAATCTTGTTATGCCATTTTAAATCATTTGAGTTATGAAATTACTTGTACAAATGTATTACTGTTACATTATTTTCATAGTTTGCTGCCACTGGGAGTGTAAAAAAAAGGCAAAGCACAAAAATCATCCACCCTCCCAACTCCAATATTTTTTATACAGTCCCTTAATAAGGAAGGAGCTGATTGTTCAGCTATGTAAAGTCACTTTTACTTTTTCCCGCTTTTCCTCCATAAAGTGAACTTGTTGAAATGTCCTCTTTGTCCACAGCAGCTCGTTGGTAAAACAATCTAGGGTAAAGTCAGAGCGTGTGGTCGTTAACTCCGGCTGGCATACCTGTCTTGCTTTTATAGGTGGCAAAAGCTACTAATCCTTCAGTCCAATATTTACATAGTCCAAGTTATGCTTTCCTGGACCCTAGCTATGCATCTCTCCTGCACCCCGCTTATATATTCTTGGCCCTTGATGTATTCCTGGCTCAGGAAACAACTTTTAGTGCCCCGCAAGGGCTGAGTGAGAATTGACAGTGTGTGCCAGAGTGAGAGCGAGAGGTAGGGGGCCTGTTTTAGTTCCACTGTGTTTGTAAGGTCACTCAGAGTACATCTGTATGGAGTTGGAACCCACTCGCTTTCACTGTCACAACCACTCACAACAGCCGTCTGTAATGCTGTTATGTGGAGCACTGTGTCCCTTTGTCCCTTACATACACACACACTGGCAACCACACGGTCACCTACACATCCTTGCATGTGTAAGGAGACATACATGTGCACGCAGACACACACACTTACACAGTGTCACCGTTCACACGACAACAAATGAACCAGTGCGAACACACATTAGCATAATGCTAGGTTGTAATTCGCCGAGCATGTGTTTCTAATGAAAAAGTTGTTTTAGGGTTTTATTCCGCTCGGCTGTCAAACAATTCTCCCGTGTTTTGAAATATAATTGTGGGGACCATAAGAGTTTCGAAACCAAACCAAAACATTGCTGCGATCCTGGTTTCTAATGTTTCTAATTTGTTAAAATATGCTGAGTGAATGACAAAAGTAGAAGCTGGACCCGCCAAGAAAAACATATCAGAGGCAGGGCCATGTGGAAATACAGAGTCTCTTTAAGAAACATGATCAATGTAACCTTTGTTACAGGAAGGAGAGGGGGAGAGAGGAGAGAGGGGGGGGGGAGACAACATACAGAGACACTAGGTTCATGTTTGTGTACATGTTTATTTATCAGTGCATACAGTAAAAACACGCTTAAGAATTCAAGTGGACATTTTCCCTCTGCTTACACATGTGGCACAGACCGATGTACACGCATTGTTGTGGTGACTTTCTGCTCCGACCGAATATGTTACAGAGTTATTTTCACAAACTGTCAAACGCTGAGGGGAAGAGGAGAAGGATTTAATCACTTACAGATGGGAAGTATATCTTTTACTTCTCATTTATGCTCATTCTCTCTCAGGCCGGACCGAGGAGGATGTATAGCCCCCTCCCTTCATCCCACACACTTACAACCCAAAACTAACATATAGCCTGGAAGTGGGCTGAGGGGTGTGTGTGTTTGTGAGAGAGAGAGAGAGAGAGAGAGAGAGAGAGAGAGAGAGAGAGAGAGAGAGAGAGAGAGAGAGAGAGAGAGAGAAATTTGTATGGTCTCAGAGCATCCCCCCCTCCTTGCTCTCTGCTTCTCTTTCTCTCTCTGTCCCCCCCTTCTCTCCCCACATATCTGTTTCTCCGAAGAATAACATACAAACCCTCTGTGAAAGGATTCATGGTTTATTAAACCAGAGGTCCTTTTCCTGTTTCAACACTGAGAAGAAAAAATAAACACCACAGTTTGTTTTCTCTCCCTCTAGCCCGGTCCTCTATCTCTCTATCTATTTTCATACATTTGTTTTACTCATTTCTTTTTCTATCTCAGTGGTAATGTCAATCTTACAACTTTAAGTGTATTTTTTACCCTGAACTTTCCATACTCTGTCTGCTTCAAGTGTTTTTTTTCATGCCTTAGACACCAATCAGCCACACAGCCCATTAAAGCCGAGTGTGTGACCACTGAATGGGTCTCACCACTTTGTGTGTGTGTGTGTGTGTGTGTGTGTGTGTGTGTGTGTGTGTGTGTGTGTGTGTGTGTGTGTGTGTGTGTGTGTGTGTGTGTGTGTGTGTGTGTGTGTGTGTGTGTGTGTGTGCGCGTGTGCGTGCGCGTGTGCATGTGTGTGTTTGTGTGTTTGGACGAGGGCAGACTAGGATAACTCAGGGTAATGTATTGTCCTGGGCGTGCACCCTGACAGTTCCCCCTGCCGGTGCCTGCTCATTCATTACTGCTAATTTGACATGTTTACGGACCCCCCTCCTAACATTACATACTTAAGGCAATCGACTGACCTTAAATGGAAACACCTTCAGCCGCGCGGCATGTCAATACCAGATGAGGATGTTTGTGTCTGTATGTGTGTGGGTGTGTGTGTGTGCGTACCTACCTTTGAAGCAGTGCATCAATACTGAGTTAGCGGTTAATCTCGAGGAGCAGGTGAGTTATGCCTCCGAGGACGGTTTCACGCATTATCTGAGTAAGTGTGTGTAATGCGGCTAAAAGGTGAACAAGTCAGAATAAAACAGGAAGTGTTTGTGCGTGCGTGTATAGTAAGCCAAGTGGAGATTAGACCTTTAAGAGCCAATATCTGTTTTTTCAATCAGTACTTTTCTAATCCTACCCCCACACTCCTCTGTTTGTGTATTTTTTTTACACATTCAGCACTTAAATACAGTGTTGTGTCATTAAACGGCCAATCTTGCATTGTCTCTCACTGATACACAACATTAATCACCAATTAGCTCATCCTGCGACTGGCCACCTCTCTCATTAGAATATGATAGAATATAATGGTACTTAATGATGCTTAGGAAACATAATTAAATGAGTGAGCTGTAGAACATGTGGAAGAACCGCGGTGCATCAATCAAAGACGACCCTGTCAATCCAGCGCTCGTCAAGAGCAAACACTGAGGGTGTGTGTGTGTGCAGGAAACCACTGGCCTCTATCATGACCTCATTAGGGAGAAATGAAGGGTGGACGTGTCCCCATCACAAGATACCATTGGTGCTTTAAAGTGTGAATGACATTAATATGGGACTGTCTCTGCCTCTGTTTGAATGTCAGTTGGTCTATCTGGCTGCACTGGAACAGATGAGGAGAAGAAAAAAAAGCCATCTCTCTGAGGTATCTGCTTCCAGCTCTAATTAGCATGTGAATAAATGGCATAAATAATCTATATTATTTATGGATTTGCTTTTATCATTAATCAACATAACAAAAAGCTTGTCTAATGTGCTTGCTGCAGTCGCCACCGTACTGTCAGCTGAGGGGAGAGAGAAAGTAGGAAGGGGTGGGCAAATAGCTTATCTTTTGTGTTTTTTTTTCTCATTTTAGTAGAACAATAAAGATAAGTGTTCTACATGCTTGCTTAACACACACAGATCGCCGGCCTCCTCCCCTTCTCCCTCTCTCTGCCGGCAGTTGTGAAATCCATCTCTCCATCGCTATCTCTCTAACATCCATTACATACCCCAGCCCCTCACCTCCCTACTCATTAGGCCAACGCACAGTAAATTAGCAGCAGCAATTACAGGGAATATAAAGCACGGGCTCCCTCTGACAGGTACCACACAGATCATAGACAGACACCCACAGTCGTGGAGATAATTACTGTGGGAAACGACCACACACCCTCGTAAGCGAGAGCGCAAACCCTGAATGTGAGTGCACACACTCTTTCGAGGTATGCCTGCACTCAAATATGCTCTGTCTTGTACCGTGCAGAGTGTGTGCACCTGCAAGCACACACTAAGCAAGGCCGGCAATGGAACTTTCTTCCCTCTATGATGTCCATTGTGACTATTTTCCAACATAGGATATTATTAATATTCATCCCTCCTCTCCTTGTCTTTTGCTCACTGTCTAGGTCTTCCTCCATTCTGAATACTACCACCCCCCCCCCCCCCCCCCCCACCTCCCCACACTTGCGTCCTCTCTCCTCTCCATTTCTTTCCTTTCCTTTTTTTATCCCGGGATCCCCATGGGGACTCCTGTTTTTCTTTCAAACACGCCTCTCCGCTCTTCATGTGTCCATGCAGGGAGGAGAATGAGAAAATGGAGAAGGAGGAGGAGGAGGAGGAGAGCAAGATGGTGAGGAGGAATATGTGCATTAATATATTTCATTAGGGTACTAGTAGCAGAGAAGCTCCTGAACAGCTCCTCTCTTGATGTGCGAAGGCTGTATGCAGAGCTCTCCAGGAATGGTGTCTAATGTTAAGTCCCCAGATAGTGAGGCCTGCTGACTCCTTTGCCCCCAGCCTCCCACTCCTATTGTCCTCCTCCCACACTGACCAGTCTATCTCGGCCTGAAGAGCTACTGGAAATAAAGAGCAAAATCGGCTCACCTTTTGTCTATGTGTATTTATGATTTATGATTGTGAATGTGTTGTGTTGCCAGCCGCATTTGGGCAAAGCGGGAATCCCTGGAGCCACACGGTGTATCATGGCAGCGGTGCTCGGCTCGCTACTCAAAAACATTAGGCTCCAGGACTCATTTTTTTCCTGTGTGTAGCGTCCATAATTCAATATCCCACCTCTTAGCGCTAAATCGTGCACACTACAACCCACTTTAGTGTTTGTCAGCAAAGTATCAACTCTGTTATTAGATACATGGGAGAAAAGCCCTGTGCAGTTACAAACCTTTGGGCAATTAAGGCAAACACACGCACGCACGGACACACGCACGCACACACACACACACACACACACACAGTGTTTACGAGTCCTCATTTCATCAGTAGCTACTTCCAGGTCGCCTCGCTCCCCCGCCCCTCGGGGTTGCGGAAGCCTCCAGTTACCGTGGAGACCCTGGAACACTCCGAGGTCAGCAGAATCCCGGGTTCCGCTATTTTCACAAGCTAATCCAATCGCAGGCCCCGAAATTAGATATGCAAAATATAAAAAATAAATTAATTTTCTGCTGATGACCGGGTATGCAAATGATGACTCAATTATGGTGGGCTGGTGCGTTTGCAATTAATAACCTTGGAATCATCATTAACTAATATGTTTAGGAGGAAACTTGTCAGGCTAACCATGTTCACCATGCCATCAGTAATGCAGTAATGAATTAGATTCATTAGAGACAGGAGCCCAGTGGGGGAGGGGACGCAGGCCTTTTTCTGACCTGTGGTATCGGGTGGTGGCCAGGTCTCATCTATTCTTAGTCAACTGGAAATGATGCTTTTGGACGAAAATATGATAAAAGTCACAAAACCCCATCTTCATATGCCAAATGTGGCATCTAAATTAAAAAGGAGGAGTCTGTCCCTATATTTGTCTCTCCTTTGAGTTTCTTGTCCAAATGATCGACTTCACACTTGGCGCATGTTTGCTGTAGACAAATGTTGTAGTCAAAACCATCTTAACCGAGACCAAGTCATGACCAAGAACGGAGTGTACCAAGACCAAGACAAGACCACAATTTTAGGAGGTCGAAACCAAGGCAGGGCGAGACCGAATCAAGACCAGAGCCAGACTATTGTGAATCCAACACTACATAATATAATGAGTATAAAATGTGGAAGATACCCTCCTCAATTTGATCTGAAAAATCCACATCATCATAAAACGACCCACACAAACAGTAACATATAAATCCAACTTCATCAGATTTATTCCAAAAGTGATTATTTTTTCATTTAAAAACAGTAAATTAGTGACATTTTTGTGGTTTGTGTAGCCAAATGTAATTATCGTTGAATTTCCTGACATCTTCACTTCAAGACCGTTTGAATGTGTGTGAACGGGTAGGGGAGAGATGAGGGGGTAGCAGCCGTTATGGATCAGTCCCATGTATAAAAACATTGCAGCGCATGAGCTCAAATATTTGGAGTCTCGTGAGTGCTTAAAAGTAAATGAGTGAAATCACGTTATTGGTTGCATTTGAAACAGGGCGTTTGACACCCAATCACATCACCAGCCACAGCAAAGGTCTTGACCGGTTTTGACTTAAAATCTCGAGTCCGAGACCGAGACCAGACCAAGTACAAATGCAGTCGAGTACGAGACAAGACCAAGGCCTTTTAAAAGTGGTCTTCAGAACTATAACACTACTGTTGACATGAGAAATTTGAGGGTAAAGTTGTTTGAAGCACATCTCAAGAAATACTGGAGGCCATCAATGGTTGAATGTGCACTGCACTTGTATTAAAAAAAAATGAAAAATGACAACTGACAAAAGTCACAGACAAGAGGTAACTTTAATTCAACATTGTGAGTCCAAAAGTTATCTTACAGCTCAATTTTCATCAAAAACAATAACAATCTATACAGTAGAATTTTTTTCTTCCCTTATATCATAGAGCTGTTCAGTGTATTTGCAGTCAAAGACAAAACAGAGGGAAAAATAGACACCAGCTATTTGGTTTGCATCTTTTTTTTTTTCGTTGTTTGTTACCTAAATACAAAACTTTGTCACCCATTACCAATATTCATAATCAGGATGGAACTTTGCTTACAAAGAAGCCATTGTATGACAACAGACCTCTGTAGTTCATTTGAAACAGATATGGTGCGGCCCCTCCCGCCCCGGCCCAACCAGCAAAAGCACACAAGTGCTCGAAAAACACTCGTCTGTCAGCAGGCGCCTCTGTTAAAACGCTCCTTTCTACCCACTTAACAAAACCAGGCTCTAGGAAAGAAAAGCAGAGAGAAAAGCCCTATTCTCTGTCCAGCAACAGCTTGAAGACACACGGCAGACACAAAGAAAAGACTACAGAAATGGCTGAGGGGCCAAGGAGCCCCCTTTCATGCTTCCTCACTTGTTCTTGTTCTGTTTAGCTTGTAATGAAGCTGTATTGTCTGAAGGCTGATACATGGAGAGCAGGACTGCGGTGATCGGATGTCAGATACTGGAGTCAGACCTACGACTCCATGTGTGAGATTCAAATTGTGCTATGACAGTGTTTCTCCTCACTGTGCGCCCCTTTGTACTACAATTAAAACAGCTCTGTGTTGTCATACTGTTGTTATCCAGTGGTTAATGAGAAATATTACCAACATGCGGATGAAATTATTTAATTAATTGGAAAAAACGCTACATAGTCGCTACAGAAAAAGTGTTGCTGTGAACACTAAAGTGCAATGAGCACTGCTGGGACGCGCCTCCTTCAAAGCGTGCCATTGCTGTAGTATTATAGTACATCGGGGTGTGTGTGTGTGTGATTGTTGAATTATGGCTCTTTGTATTCTAGTCTGGCTTCACCACCAAACAGAGTGTGTTTGTGCTTTGTCCCCAAGTTCCCATGAATTCCTCTGTGGCAATAGACAATTGTGGTGAGGGTAGAAAACTGTACATGTGATTGAATGAAGAATGGGTTTGCATTGTTAAGGCATCTAGACTGCTGGTAAAGATTACAGTGGCAGAAAAAAAGAAAGAGTATATAGATACAGTATGTAAGCAGGCATAAATAACATAGGAAAATAAAGAACAGAGGGGGAAAAAGAAGAACTCAAAGAAAGAAAAACACAGAGCAATTTCTTAGTTCTCCTGGTTTCCACACACACGGAAAAAGAAAGTGTCACTCAAGAGAAGAACCCATGCATATTATCAGTTCAAGAACAGGATCAATCTGAAAGCCCCAACAAAAAGATATAGATTTACAGTATATATTAATGTGTGTATATATTCTTAAAAAATCTACTTCAACCAAATACTCTGAATAAGATGCTACTTTTTTGCCATACAATAAACATTTTCATAAGGAAAAAAACTGAAATGTTTTATTAACTTACAAATAATACAAAAATAGACAATGGCATGTTTTTGAATCAACAACTGAAAGCATGGTTTACCAATGCAAAATAATCGACATACAAAACAAAAAAGAATAAAAAAAGGTCACATTTAAATAGTGAGAGACAACAGTAAATAATGAAACAAAACACTGTGAAATATGTTCACTTACTGTATTCAACTTACACAACACAACTAAACGAGGGTGAGAGGCAATGTACAAATACAAGGGATAAATACATTATTTATAGGATATTTTACAGAATCCCCTTTTTGTATCCGAATCCATGTTTGTCATGTTTAGCAGATGAGATATTGACAACACACAGTAAATCTATCTTCTGTACTGAGAAGCTGCCTTAAGACATTTTAATGTTTACATTTCAAACTATAGCTATCGCAAAAAAGAAAAAGAAACATCAAATGATTTTTTTTTATATACAAAAATATATCACATATATCACGCATTTATTCTAATTTGATATTTGCTAGACTCCTTCAGTACAGTGCTGCCTGGACACACACATCTTCTGGCTTTTCACTAAAATCTCAGACAAAATGTCAATTTTGGCTAAATCACCACCTTTTTCTTCACATGACAAGCAGAAAAGCATATTGCAAACAGCTCAATCCTCACAGTTTTATTAAAATTCAAACAAACAAACAAACAAACCAAACGAGGGAGGGAAATAAAAGAAAGGCATGGTTTCTGATGTGGAATTAGCATAGGGTGATTTTGTTATGCCATTTTCAGATAAATGGGATAATTAGCAGCAAAGTTGAGGGTTGACTTTTCTGTATTTCTTTGTTTTATTTTGTGTTGTTGACCTTAGCTGCATTTGGCTAGTGTGTTGTTATGTGGTTTCACTAAAGAAAGCATTTTCTATTGTGACAGAGGTTACGCAAACTTCATGGCCAAACCAACTCTTCACTGTTGTTTGTGCGAGTGATGGTTTGCGAGGCGGTGTGGGGCCTCCGCTAATCAAACCCAAACCTTACAGGCATAAACATAAAAGATAAATAAATGCTCTTTTCATGAGGTCAGTGTCACACTGTGGGTAAACTATCAGTCTCTATACGCTCCATCCAACGCGGTGTCAGAGAAGCTACACTAATTCAACCAAGAGGGAAATTACATCACAAAGGTTCATATTGTTCCTTTTCTCTCTCCTCCCCTTTTCCCTTCAGATGAAATCCCAATGGAAAGGCCTGAGTTTAACAGAGTCCTGCATCTTATCTTCATTTCCTTCAGTTCAGCTCCGGAGCCCAGCAGAGACTCGCCAGACTCTGCTACTGTGACGTTTCCCCTCCCTCAACATTCCCAAATCTCCAGCCATCCCAGATCATCTACATGGGTGGAACGATCATCCCCGGAATCGCTGTTTTGTGGGAAAAGAGGGGGAGGAAGATGGTGGGTAAGGAAAGAAAGAAAAAGGGATAGAGAGAGAGAGAGAGAGGTCAGTCATGTGATTGCTGGGTTTCATCTGTCATCACAACAGTCACATAACAGCAATGTGCTCCAGCATCTGGCGAACAAAGACGCTCTCCCTCATTATCTCTTCGTTCCGAGGCCTCCCAAAATCAAAACATTTTCCTTCGCTAACTTGGCTAACATCGTTCGAGGCTTTCTTAATAGCTGCATGCGAGAGCTGTCGCTGTTAATTGTTAGCAGTTACATTGTGTGAGCCCATTGTGCATCATGGAGCATAAATCAAACATGAGGCAGTGGGGGACGCGGTGACGTGGGATGACAGAGGCAATGAAATTACGCTCAACACTTGAACATGGAAATTGAAGTCAAGAGCTTTATTCACATTTTTACTTTCTTATATCATGCTCTGCCTGCCACTCGCTCCCACGTCTTCACCTCCTGTCTCCCCCTCCCCCCTCCCCCCTTTCCCTTCCCCCTAGATTTATACAGAAGCCATCACAGGGAGGAATTTTTCATATAAGATATTGGCTCACTATTGATTCCCCCTTCTCTCTTCAATCCACTAATTCTCTGGTTATTTCCTAAGTGTCTCCGGCTTGTTGGGATTAACTGAATGGTGTGAGTGTGTGTGTGTCAGTGTGATCAGTGCACAGTGGCCCTTTGGGTCACCGTGGTCAGCGCTCATCAACGCCGACAGAGGAAGTGAGGAAGTGCTTAGCTCGGGGCTCTGATAAAGATTCCCATCCATCATTTCTCTCTCTCAGGATCTCAACACCATACAACATCCTGCCTAGACTAACAGACCCTGTGCTGCATTCGATGGAAATGGGAAAACACAGAATGACCCGCGGTGGCATAACAACCCCCCCCCCCAGCGGAGTACAGGCAGGAAGCAGGAAGTGAAAACAGGAAATGGAACACATGTGGCGTGGCATGCTGTCTCTGACAAGTCGAGGGTGACAAATACAAACAGAAAGGAGAAGGAAGGGCAGGGCAGGGCAGGATGAGCTGCCAGTGCAAATGAGCGGTGTGGGAGAGTGTCGCGCGGAACGAAACAAAGAAGGAGGAAATCAACGTACTTCAGGAGAAGGCCAGGCCCTGCAGAGAGTTGTTTGATGAGTACTTGCTAGAATCCACAAAAGACTGATCTAAAGTAGGGAAGGAGAGTGGAAGAAAGGGAGTGAGGAGGAGGAGGGAGAAGTGGGAACAAAAGTGAGAGATTGTTAACATAAGCAGGTGTAGAAAAGCAGGTTAAAGTTCGATGCAGAGATATACACATACACATACAATTGGATACCATGTAAATTAATGCTAAGTGTTCGGCGGCTTACCTTGCAGGCTGTTAGCAGTAGCACTGGTGCACGTGGGCGGGGGGGAGTTCTGGGGTCGCACGACGGGGGCAAAGGCGCTTTTCTGCTTGACGGCGGCGGACACCATGTTGGCGGGGGAGAAGGAGAAGATGCCGGAGGAGCTGCTGCAGTTGGAGGGCAGGCTGGTGGACGAGGCCATGGTGGGGCTGGACGGGACGACTGAGAGAAGAGAGACGGGCAGGATAGGGGGGTTAAGGGGGGTCGTAGGGAGCATGTCAGGGAAGAAGGACAGGGGAGGAGAGATGAAGATGGAGAGGGGGAAAGACGAGGTTAGAGAGAGGGCCGAGGGCAGAGGACGGGCAGGCGGGACGAACAAAAAGGGACTGGTCAATGGATGATGGCGGTGGTGGGGGAGGGGGGGGGGGATATTTTGGACTCAGATCAGCTGGCTCAGACTTTAATTTTTTGCATTTATTTTTGTTTTTCTAGCATCTACCTTGCAATGAGATATTCCATAGCCAAGAAAAAAATGTGTTGAGTAGGAAACTTGCACTGAAAACAGCCCAAAGCATTATTTCCCTCTGATGGCTCAGTTTTGATGACTCATGCTGTTGCAACAGCTCGATAAACATCCCCCGCTAACTCGGGGTGCTGTACCCGTAATTCGTTTTCAGGGCAAACAAGGCGCTACCACATCACCTTCATCACGGATAATCATCCGCGAGATTTCAATGAACAGCCAGAGCAGACGGGATGATAACATCTGCGTGATAATGGTTCTTTGTGTTTTCATCGCTATCGCCTTGAACATGGTTTATTCGTTTGTCGGCCATATGTTGAGCCTCATTATCAGCGTCATAACCTGAAAACCTAAAGGCCTGATCACACAATAAAATGGCACAGTGAAATTAATCTACACCTTCGCGAAATATATGTTTGAGCAGGCTTGGTGAAGTAGGGGCTTTTAACAGGGCTAGTTGCAGGGCGAGGGCTAAATAAAGAAGCTAGCTAGTTCATTCAAGAATGAGTTTAATTGGAGAGTGGAAAACAGTTAGCTTGCTAAGTGTAAATTACTGCTAAAGTAGCTAATTTGCTTGGTCGTTAACAGGACCAGTTTACCTTTTACATTTACCCTACGTTTTATAAGCAGAATATCCACCTGTGACCATGTGTTATTATTTTGAGTTAGATAAAACTCAATGCTGAGTATTAGCCTACAAGTGATTTTTGTTGCCTTGAAGCTTGTTGTTTGTGAATTCCTCAGATTTGCAAATATGTTAGGATTGGAGACATAAGCCATTGGTTTTAAAAGGAAAAACAAATTTCTAAAACTAACATTTTGACATGTAAGCTTTATACAAGGCTTGCTTGCTGGTTGTTGGCTCATCCCCCAATAAAAATGACCAGAACAAGCTAAAGTCATGCCTCCCTCTGCCATCATCCCATTCATCCTGCTGGGTTTCTCTTTTGTCTGCTAATATACTAAGAGCATTTTCCCCTTCAGTGATTTTACAATCAACCGAGTCGTATTTCACCTGCCCTCTGATATCTGCTTCTGCCTTTATTGTTGTTATTATCCAACACTTAGCTTTTATGGCTCTTCCTGACAAATCCTCGCAATAAAGTCATAATCCATTTATGAAGGGGCCTAACTAATCAATTAATGAAAATTGGACCTACAAAGGCAGGCCGAGGGGCCATTGATTGAAAGTGTCTGTGTGGGGCCGATGAGCCTGTTAAAATACTTGTTAACACCAGGAATCAAAGAGCTGAAATGGAATTGCTTCTCTAGCAATTAGTTTATTGATTTAATCAAGGGTCTTTAATGTAGAGGGTGAATGTGTGTGTGCGTGTGGGTGAGCAGAGGTGGTGGGGTGTGTGTCGGCAGTGGGGGGGTGCTAGGTGATCTGCTCCCCAGGCCAATAAAGTGGGGATTTGCGTTCGACTCTGTTCTTAAAGAAACAGATGAGCCAGCTGAACTGCATGAGTTCCCCCTCGTGTCACATTTTATTTCTCAACTCCTGCTAAATTCTTATTCTTTTGAATTTAAAAGGCTTGATCTTTTTTGTTTCCCATGTTTTATCTTTTTGTCCCCACTTGGTTTCAGGTGTCGGATGTGGTGTGTGTTTTACTCACTAGCATAGGGCGAGTTGCCTGCAGATCCATTGAGGAAGTTGGGCGAGGTGCCCAAGGTTGCCATGCCAGAGTTAGCATAGCCATTCATGCTAGTGGAGACAGAGCTGTAGCCACTCTGCTGCGGAGTTGAGCTTGGGACATAACCATGAGGGGACACACTGCTTGTGTTCCTACTGTAACCTATGGACGGGGAGACAGAGAGAAAAGAGAATAGGTGTTAGGGGTTTAGCAGATGGCACACAAAACAAAACGAGGACATGCGGCACTGCCAAATAATCTTTTCCCTACACGGCTAATGGGCAAAGCTATACAAGCCAAAAGAAAATGTTGAAAACTCTTAAGACAGCATATGGCAGAGCGAGAAAGCAATGAACAGAGCGGAGGGATATGATTTGAGAGGGAACTAGCTGCTATCCAACTACTGAAACAAGAGGCCTTTCACCTCACTGGCTCCTCTCCAAAACTAGATATATCGATAAGGCAATTAACACTAAAAGGCCTCTGCAGATCGCCTGTAATTTATAAAGAATGAAGCCAGTATTTCTGACAGGACCTTTCTGTCCTTTATGCTTTAAAGGGGCAGCGAGACAGAAGGAGGACAAGATGGAAACTATAAATATACATCTCGGGTCCAATGCGCTGACACTGGGAAAAAAAACAGCTGGAATTGAACATCAGGAATTTTCTGCTCTCTAGTGCAAACAGGGCGTCACTTCTCCACTATAGTAGCCTCCTTCTTTATAATTAGGTACCACCAATTCCCTTTCGTCATCCGTTATGAGTTGGAAACTGTAGTCGCGCAGCTGATATCTGTTGTTTTCTCCACATCTGAGGCACGTTTCCAGATGAAGATGAAGGACGGAGGAAGCTCATTGGAAGTATTGAGACATATCCAGTGGCTGGTCCATCCACTGTGCTCTCCTTCCCCTGATACATGTGATGAATCACCGCTGACTGCACCCACATCTCTCTCTGTCAGACAGGGGCCGACCCCAGTCTAATATACACACCCCTAGGACCCACTCATATTTCTCCATCGTACTCCATCCGCGTCTCTCTTTTTCTCCATTCTTCACTCTCTCACCTTAGTTCTTTCCTTGACTCAAGTGTTCCCTGTTTCTTATCGCCTCCTCCTCCTCCTCCTCCTCCTCCTGTCCTCCTTCTTCAGAATCTTACTTATTTGCTCCCTGCTCTTAAATCACCCTCTCGGAATTTCCCACATGAAAACTAAAAATCTCCCTTTCACACTACTCCTCTTGACAATCCATCTGCCTTTCAGCAAAACACACATTTCCCATGATAATAACACGTTAATTGTTTTTCTTGACTCTGCTTACCCTGATTGGCTGTCTGCGCCACCTCCGACCCAGTGAATGAGTTAACTGACATCATGCCAGCATGGACGGGGCCACTGCCGAGGCCGGACAGCTGGTTGTGCCCCCGTGGCACCGTCGTGTAGAGCGCCTCAGCAATATCTGCTGCTCGTTTCAGAATCATCTCCTAAGGAAGAAAAAAAGAGCTGTAGTCAGCAACAGGAGGAAAAGACGAGAAAATTCACCCTTGATGCTTTATGGTCTCACAAGAAGATCTGCACTTGAGATATTGCTCATGTAAATATAGTGGGCTAAAGGTTTTTTATCAGTGGTCACTGGGTGTGGCGGGATTGGTTCCAGTAAATGGAGCCTCATTATCGGACTCATCAAATCTTTCCTCCCAGTCTTAATCCCACTTCTTCATTCTGTTCTCTTCCTATTATCCTCTCCTCCCTCTACATTCATTGTACATCTCCTCCTTTCCGCCCCAACACATGAGCTGATAAAAGCATTGACTTATTCCCATGTGTGTGTGTGGGTCCCAGGTCTTGCATGAACACAGCGGGGTGCTGCGGGGCCGACGGAGACGCCGCCTTTGATGCTGCGAGTGGTCCGAACCCCACACATAATTGGAGGAAAAAGATATTGATGTTTGTGCTGGTGTGAGTGTTTACCTGGTTATTGTGAGGCATCCCGTACAAGGCCTCCACAAGGTCTGCAGCTCTCTTTAAGATCACCTCCTACAATCAAACGCACAAAGAGGAAGGGGATTGATCACGAGTGTGAAGGCTCAAAGAGTTCAGTCACTTTTATTGCATTTCACGTCTTACATTATGCTGTGAATGCAGAACAGAGAGTGTGATGAGGAAGGAGGCAGACGGAGGAAGGGAGAGGAAGAGAAATGGGCCTGTCCCGGCACTTTGTTACCAGCCGGGCAGTTTGGAAGAGCAGAGGTAAGATACTGTTATCTGTGAATAAAACATGAGCCTATATCTCTCTATCAGTCAGCCATCTTCTACATCTTCCCCTCCCTGCTGTCAGCAGCGGATCATGAATCTACTTCGCATGATCACGCATCAATCTCATTTAACACAACATATCATCAGGTTGACGGCGACACAACTCCCCTCGTCAGCGGGGACACACCCGTCTCCTGCCCCGTATTAACCCTGGTAATGATCCGAGTGAATGGCCCTGCTTCCACTTTGTGTGATAAATGTAGAGCATCATTGCTCAGGTGAAAACCTGCCGAGTGGAATTTCCCACATCAAACATTTATCCTTCAGTAGTGTTTGCCGCTCATTTTCTCCCGCTTACCCTCCTTTTCTCTCCTCTCCCCGTCTCTATTCTTCTCCCTGCCTGAGTATATGAGTGTGTGACTCCAGGCGGTCGTTATATGTGTGTGTGATGTAGACACCTACAGCCCTACGAAACCCTTTTTAAAAGTTAATGTGCCGGGGCCAGGATATATGCTGGAGGCGCGACAACCAGAAAATTGCAGCCCCCTCCCCTCCAACCTTCCCCTGCGTTTCTTTCTCTCCCTCCCGCTCTCTCTTCCACTCGTGCACGCACGCACACACACACACACACACACACACACACACACACACACACACACACACACACACACACACACACACACACACGCTGTGCGCTATACCCTCCTGAGTGTATCCCTCGCTGTGAACAAGCCCTGGAGCATGTGTGCTCTCTGTTCCGTGACACACCGCCTTTCAATCAGACCTCATATCACACACACACACACACACACACACACACACACACACACACACACACACACACACACACACACACACACACACACACACATACACACACACACACACACACACACACACACACACATACATTGTGGAGGCTGTCGAGCACGCCCAGGACATGACGAGAGGGTCAGCAAAGCAATAAAGATTGTAGAGCGCTGTCCGAGGTGCTAAATTCACTCAATAATGGGAGCGCTGCCTCTGTGTTAACCTCCCATTACTAGCACTATCTGGGGGAGGCAGAGAGGGAGGCGGGGGGGAGGAGGGGAGGAGAGACGGAAGAGAGGGGAGACCGGTAGAGGAGGCCTGCTCGGCGTGATTGAGAGATGTAGAGGCCCTGGGAAGGTAAGTGGTTCTTTAGTATGTATGCACCGCTCCTCGCTTCCTTCTCTCTGCTTTTCCTTGACGCCCCGTGCCTCCCAGGGATTGCTAGATGGGTAGATGGATGGATGGATGATGGAAAGGAGGGGGGGAGAAATTGAGGGAGGAGCAGGGGAAATGAGGGAAGTGTGAGGCATTAGGATACAAATGTATCCGCAGCTGGAGTGTAACGGTGTGCTAGGAGGACATGTGGAACCTCAGTCACTTCATCTAAATTTTCTTTCGTTTTTTCTTCTCTCTGCACCAGCTCTGAGTCTCATAGACTTTCTCCTCAGCACTTCCTGTCTGTCTCTGCATCTCCTCCTCACCTTCATCACTAGACATCTTTCTCTTCTCCTCTCCCATTCTCTCTATTAATCACTCTCTCATGGTCCTGTGCCCTGTCTGTACCTATCAGTCTCTCGTTAGCAAAGGGATCTGTCCGGTAGCTAAACGCGATTAGGCAGTGCTCCAGAGTCCTTCTGATAAACAGATAAATGTGGTTAGCGCCGCGCTGCCTCCCTTGCTCTGCTGCTGTAAGGGGAGACCATTTCCTGGGCGCAGGGTCTCTTCCCGTAAAGTCAGGCCCACAGAGACGTCAACAGGAAGGGGAACCTGATCCAGAGCAGAGCCTGGCCTCGTCTGGCAGGGCGGTCACTCATTAGCGGGCCCCAGACCCCCAGCTCCACCACAGCCGCGGCTAAACACCCTGCAGTCTGACTCTGACCATTAGCCACAGCGCAGTATGGGGCAGTTTCAGCTGGACACTGGATCATTACCACAATGTACAGAGATATAGAACAGGCATTGGCAGAAGTCTCCCGCTCAGTGCGTGTGTGTTGGCTCATTAGGAACCCCTTGGAAAAAAAGGTGCCACTAGAACAGAATACATTATATTCCCAATCAATTAAATCCCGATTACAAACAGAACAACCACAGAGAGGCTTCAGCCAGAGTGACCATGAGTGGACATTTGTATCTGCAGAAGTTGCCAGTGTGTGCCCCTCTCTCAGATGATTGAGGCCAACAGTTGAGAGAAGTGCGGTCAACAAACTGTTATTACCTCAATAAAGGCACAAATCAATAGAGCTGAAATGAACAACCGGGCCTGCCAGCTACCGCTGTTCATTTAGAAGAGAAAAGAGACACCGCGGCGCGAGGGAGGAAGAGGAGGAGAGGAGAAGAGATGGATGGATTCAAAGATATTTAGAGAGATACGGGGGGTTGATAGGCTAAAGACCCAAAACTCGCCGGGACAAGACTTGTATCCGCCAGACATGACACGCGGCGAGGACAAGTGATTTCTCTATCTTCCTTCTGCATCTACCTGGGCTCTCCATCTTTGCCTCATGGTGACTTCCCTCCACCGAGTGTGTGTGCATGAACAGCCACAAAGAAATGTGTGTGTGCATTTCTATGTAATGTGTATGTGTGTGTGTGTGTGTGTGTGTGTGTGTGTGTGTGTGTGTGTGTGTGTGTGTGTGTGTGTGTGTGTGTGTGTGTGTGTGTGTGTGTGTGTGTGTGTGTGTGTGTGTGTGTGTGCTGGAAGTAATAAAGTCCACCCGGGGTTGACTTCGATCCACTGACCCAGCAGGAGGTAAGACTGGACAGCTATGATGGATCACCTAACCTGCTTCTGCCTCTCTCTTCCTCTCTCCCCCTCAACCTCCTTTCCTCCCTCTTTTTCCTCCCTCCATCCTTCCCCTTTCCTCTCCCACTTTGCCAGTCTAAATGACCTTATACTAGAGGGATGAATAGAGTTGCTTGTGCACTCACTACGCAGTATAAAGTGTTTGTTTGGGCAGAAAATGGACGTATGATAAAATGTTATGTGTGCGTACGGCATGGTGTCATGTATGGCTTACTGTCCGCTAAGCACAGTTATTCCTCTGTCTGTGGGGTCACGCTGCCCTTGTGCCTCGTCTGTCCATACATGCTATGAAACGCTAGAAGTTGTCAATATCTCTTGCTGTTACCAGTGTTACCAAGATAAATCCCTATAAAAATACCGTGGCAACAGGACACACGAGACGAACAGAGGCAGTGTACCTTGGGTAATCTCTCTTGGTCTCCGGGGTGTCTGGGGATGACCTTCTGTAACCTCTGGAAGCCGTAGTCTATGGTGGGCTCGTTCAGCGCTACAGAAAGAGAGACAGAGGGAAGAAAAATACAACTTTTAATGCTTGATTCTTAATAATGACAAACAGCTTTTGTTCAGCAGCATGTGAGCGCTTCAGCGAGAGGAGCGTACTCTCCTACGGTAGAAAAGACTGAATTAGGCAGTTTTTTTTTTTTTTTTTCACACTTCAACATTAAACTAAAAGCGGTGGAAATGTGGGTGTTCTCTATTAAGTCTGGTGTGTGTCTTTGTTTGCCTGTGATGTAATGAATCTCTCTCTGTCGCCTGCTTTGGTGGTTAATAAAAAGACTGTCAGGAATCAGGCAGAGTGTGTGTGTGTGTGTGTGTGTGTGTGTGTGTGTGTGTGTGTGTGTGTGTGTGTGTGTATCCTGTGGTCTTGCGTTGATCAGCGACTAATATAAGCAATTACAGAGACTGGTTCCAATATAACAAAGGCTTGATCGCTCCGGGGAACAAGCTAAACACACACACACAGCAGTGGTCGCATACACT
Source organism: Eleginops maclovinus (assembly GCF_036324505.1). Lineage (NCBI taxonomy): Eukaryota > Metazoa > Chordata > Actinopteri > Perciformes > Eleginopidae > Eleginops > Eleginops maclovinus. The sequence continues at coordinate 18,137,412 of NC_086371.1, forward strand.
CACTCACACGCACGCACGCATACACACACATACACACACATACACACAGTCAGATCATCCAGGCAGCAGGGAAAAATCACTCTCTCTGCATGCTGTGGTCGTGCTACGGTAATTGAATATGAGAAGATTTACCATGAATATTTAAACATTAGAATAAATACAATGAAGATCTGAGGCTCATAGTACAAACACTTCAGAGGAGGATTGTTGGATAAGTGCTCTCTCCACATAATTCATTCCTAATGTACTGTCTTTCTCTGTCTTTTACCCTCCTCCCCCTTGTGCCTCTTTGTGGGTTGCCTGGGGAGTCAACGCACAACATGGATAACAGTCTTGACTACTTTCTCGGCTACAGCCTACAAGATGCTGCTTCTGTTTACAGTTTGTGGCGTTATTCTGTATTTCTGTTTGTAAAAAGTGAAAGAAAAAAAGCCATTGTGCGTGAGGATTGTCTGTATGTGTCTGTGCCGTCCGTCTGTTTCCCCTGTGGGTCGCAGCTTGGACGTTTCCTGGGGGCTGATGCCCTGCTCGCCTCACATCTGAGCAGCCAGGCTGACTAGGCGGCCCCCAGAAAAAAGGCCCCTAGAGGCTATGAGTACAAGCTGTCCTGCTGGACCTCTAGTGACTTCACCATGGCTCCTCCTGAGCCGCCCGCTCAAAACACACAAGCCCAAAGAGAGCAAAGGAGAGGGAATCGGTGTTGCTGTGTTTTGGCAACACAGACATATTTGGACAGCTCTCCCAGAGGAACACTCCAGTAATCCATAAGAGTGAGAGAAAGGAAAGGTGAATAGCTAGAAGCAAAGACAGAACAGAGCGGGGGAGAAAAAAAAAGTCGAAGAGATGCCAGAGGCAGGCTCAACTTCTGAAGAATGACACGCATTACAGGCCAGCTGGTCCACTGATAAAATAAGCCAAAACAATGAGATGATCACATGCAACAAATAAAGTATGAATTATTTCCGAGGACAAATATTTGACATTACTTCCCTATTCTCTGATCTCTCTAAAGCCTTAAGGAGGATTTGCCCTGGATTAGGCCTGCAGTCTGAGGAGGGGATTGTTCCGACAACATCCTCTCAGAGGCTTTTGTTTTTATGATGAATTTTTTATCAGTTTTCTCCACAATGCGCCAAATGAGCCACGAGTGAACAATAGCATAAAAACCCAGAGTCATACAGCGATACCCCCTATTACAAATAAAGAGACAATTTTGGTAATTGAGAGAGGAAGCGATATTGTTTCCGCTCATTTTCAAGGACCATAAACCAGAAGAGGAGTATGTGGGTGACAACATGCACCGCTAACTACGTGGCTGCGTCTCTTTGGGGATTATCTCGCCGTTTTATGCTCTTATATCCATGCTCAATATTTCAAATGTCACAACAAGAATTAGTACTGGAACAAAAAAAAAACCTGCCCTAGACCGAGGAGTGTTGTGCCAGTACACTCCAGGATTCGAAGCACACTCTCCCATACAGGTATATTTATAATCCTTAGCTGTCGCTCTCCCGAAGAGCAAATCAAAGCCAGTAAAACATAACTGCCATAAATAAATGAATAGATGAGCAACAGCCCTGGACTGGAGGGATTCACCTAGCAATCACCCACATCAGATCAGATCAATGCTCATGGAAATTTCATGAAGCCTAGAATCCACACCGCTTCATATTTCACTATAATAACCCACAGAGCCGCAGGGGGAGTGTGTATGAAGGGGTGAGGGGGGGGCAGGAGGAGAGAGAGGAAAGGTGCTGGACGTATGAGGGTGGAGGGGGGAATAAAGGGGGGGGATGTTTGGGGCCTAAAGAGTAGAGGGGAGGGGGGTTGAAGGATAATTGAGAGGTCAGCACAGTGGAGTCGTCCTGGAAACATGGGAAAGGAGGAGGGGGGAAACTACAGTAAGTGTCCAGGAGCTGACTCCCCTCTCCTCCCACGTCACAACACTGTGTGTGTGTGTGTGTGGGGGGGGGGGGGGGGGTGAGTGTACTTGCAGGTTGAGGTAATTGGCTCTGAGGCTTGATGTTAACACCTTAACAGGCCCTCAGACAGTGGGTAAGGAGCTGATCATATCACAACCTTCTGTTTCTCTCTCTCTCTCCACTCCTTCGTCTCCCCTCTCCCTCCTCGCATCCCTCTCTCCTCCCTCCCCTTCCCCTCTCTCCTCCCTCCCCCCTCTTCCCCTCCCCTCTGCAGTCTCCAGTGCTCAGGTGTGATCTCATAAGCGCTGCCTTGCGATCGATGCCGCCAGTGGCAGGGGGTTCAATAGCCCTGAATTACGGCTTCATTTCTCCCCCCCCCTCACCCTCACACAGATGAGAGCTGCTCCCCCCCCACAACCAACCACACACACACACACACACACACACACACACACACACACACACACACACACACACACACACACACACACACACACACACACACACACACACACACACACACACACGCACGCACACACAACCCCACCGACTACTCACAATCCAGATCAATACCTTACAATCTAATTTTTATCCATTTTTCCATAAACCCAGAGATTGCGTTTATTTGCAGAATCCGACAAGCTAAATAAAGCATCGCTTGAACATGTCAGGGAGACTAATGCATGGCTGGAAATTCATACACAGAAAACAGATGAGTTGAGTTTTTTGCTCCTAAAGGAAGGGAGAGGCTAAGTGAAGAAGGAGAGGATGGAGGAGGAGGGGAGACGCTAAGAGATTCTACAAATCAATGGAGGTGTGGATGCTACCACAACCGAAGCTCTAATTATCTGTTGAAAAAGTGCATGTCGACAGTTAACAATACCTGACAGCACGGATCCACACTGTGGGAATGCAGAGTCTGGAAATCCGAAGGGAAAAAAAGTGTGCGCTTGAATTAAGATATAAGAAAACATAAGAAATCATCCCCCCCGGTGAACAGCGCTCATTTCAGCGGGGTATAAAATAATCTTCGTTTTCCGAAATTCATTTACATCATCATCATGGACCAGATGCTCCTGTAATAAGAACGGAGCGCGCTAAAGAGGCAAGACAAGCCACATGGTGCAGAAAATTAATCTCAATCTCAAATAGAGGTGTGGATTTCCTCACTGTTCAGACTGTGTGCAGTAAACGCCGATGTGTGCTGCTATCTCAGCTGCCCCCCCCCCCCCCCCCGTCTCCAGCTGGAGACCGGCCGTTTTAATCAACGGCAGGCCTCCACCCAAGCTCAATAAAAGACAGCATTCACAAATAGGAGCAAGACAAGTAATTGACCAGCGCGCGGTTGCACCCCACTTTTATTGCCAGATGACTGCATGCTGCATTTGTGTGTCGGTGGAGTGTGAATGTGCTTGTTCATGTGTGTGTGTATCTCATCTGAATGTAGAAGATGTTTGTAAGTCTGTTAACAACTGATTTTTTTTTTCACTGATTCTGCAAATTGCACCAACATCATTATGTCCACACAATCAGCATCAGCTATATGACCAATTTGAAGTACTCTTCTTAGCATAGTAATCTTTGTCAGTGGTGTGTGACAGGCATATTTCATTACACATTAATTACGGTTACTTTACTTAGTAGTACTTTACTGATCATGGGAATGTTTGCAACTGCATTGTCTGTGTTTTCCCCTATGTCTTCAGTGTGTAGAATGACAGACAACTGACAACACCTTCTTACACTCCTTGAAACTCATTTGGATCTCAGAGGTAGAGAGACTTCAGCAGCATCCCGCCTGGTTTAAATTCTGTTCTTGACTTTTGTCTTTCACCTCACTTTTCCTGCTCCTCCTTGCGCCGACTGACTGATGTTTCCTACACACCTAATCTGCACTCAGCGCTGAAAAACTACCCCCTAATGTTTGTGCGTGCGTGTGTGCGGATGCGTGTCGGTGCGCACGGTGCCGGCCTTAATGCGAGCCAGCAGAGCCTTTTAATATCAGCCGACGCTGTAGAGGGAGCACTAAGCAGACAAGGCTGCATACTGAGGAGGGAGGGATTGCCTTTTGAACGACAAGGGTGATTCATCAACTCCCCCAATCTATGGCCGGTTTCCCTGTGTCTCACACACACACACACACACACACACACACACACACACACACACACACACACACACACACACACACACACACACACACACACACACACACACACACACACACACACACACACACACACCCCAATGGGCCCTGGTGGCACAGGGTATTATAACTCTATATAGCGTGGCGTAAAGAAAAGAGAGAGCCTCTCTGATGAATGTCACAAAGACCGCAATCCAGTATGAGGTGATGCACAACCAAACATGAAGATGCATTTGTACAGGGGAGACAGGGGAGAAAGGAGAGGGGGTGGTAGGCAATGACCTGATAATGAGAGAGAGAACGAGGGAGAAAGGGAGGGAGATTAAGGAGAGCTCTCAGCCCCAGAGGTGGGTAAGGCAGAGGGCAGGAAGAGGAACAGAAGGGGGGATAAGGGGATAAAAAGACAGAGGGAAGAGCAAGGGAAAAAAAACACATTCTTATATTCTTATCAGTGGAGAGCTTAATTGCCTTTGATGAGTCTAATTGGAGCTTTCTGAAGTCTAATGGCAGAGGAGTCCTCAGAGACGGCAGAGGACACATTACTGTAATAGCTTCTCTCCGAACCTCCTCTGCACCAAAAGTCCCCGGCTCGTCTCCACCGTCCGGAGCCGAGGCTGAAATGTTTCCATTCAGCGCCGGCCGGTTGTGGAGTATCAATGATCCGGCAGAGAGAGAGAGAGGGTAGAGAAGGGGGTGGGGGGTAAACGTATAGATGTGTGTGTATGTTTGCAAAGCAGCGGTAGCAGCAGTATTGGGTATGTGTTGACTTAATTAGGTCTGTGAGCTGCTCGCTTTCCTTTCCTCAGCTGAAGTTGATTAGCAATGCCAGCTGTCCCCAATGTAATTCGGCGTGCGCGCGTGTGTGTGATCGTGCGTGCACATGTAATATACGAGTGTATGTGATTGTTGATGTGTGTGTGCGCGCTAGCTGCCAGCTGCCACGCGGTGCTGCCAATCCTCCATGATTAGTACCCACTGGCAACTGGGCTCAAACTGGTGCCAAACAGACCCAGGAGGGCAACATGGCCCATGGTAATCCTCCATCCCTCTCTCCCATCCTTCTCCTCTCCTCCCTTTCTCACCCACACTCTCATCAATTGCTTTTTTTATGCTCCAAATGCTCAGCTCATCCTCTCATTCCAGACACCAAATCTGAGTGGGTTCTTTCTCGCTATGAGAACGACAAATCCTAAAAAAGAAAAGGGGGCTGATAAAGGAGCAGTGGGAGAGATACAAATACCCGCTGAGGGTGCAGAGCTGGGTCTGAAGTGAAGTGTGTGAAGAGTAGAAGTGGGATCTGTGCCTCGACACGGTTGACTGTGTCACCGTGAAGGTGCCAGCAGCTTGGCAAGCAGCAGCACAGTGTGTGTATCTCTGTGTGTCTGTGTGTGTGTTTGGCTTCCACTGGATGACCTCTTGCTACCCCTCACCTGTTGAGATTTTTCTATCCGTGGGAGCCAAAAGGCATAGAGATAGAGAGCGCAGAGAGAGGGGGGATGAATTCATCCAAAGAAGCAAGTTTTGAATAAGTGAATGTGACAAGGGGAAAGAGTGGAGGGCTGGGAAGAGATAGGGCGTTTATGCATACGGTTCCCACATGTCTGGCACATTAAAAGGCTGCGCACACACGTCTACACACGCCGATGTACACACAGCTCTGCGAGTTTGGCAGAGTGCGGGCTGTTGGACAGCTCTGGCATGGCAAAGGCTGCCTACCCATCTGCCCTCTGTCTTAGTAATGCAGTTACTTGTCAGCGTGCGCGTGTGCTTGAATTACATTCACACGTACATGCAAACAAACACAGGCAGCCTTCCTCGCAGCCTTTCTTCATAAGTACACAAACACAGAGTCATAATTATGACGCATGGACATGGATTCTGTCCATGCGCAGTAATTAGGACATGCACAAGATGCGGAGAAAATTCATGGCGGCGATGTGACGCACACGCTCGCTCTCAATTGTGATTTTGTCAAATGTTGGCAATTCCAGCCAGGGGCTTACAGCCTAAGTCTATCAGTGGTTGAGATTACAGACAGATTTATGTGATTCACAACGTCCCCGGGGACCTGTGGCCTCGCATTGGTTAATCACCGCTACGCATTCACTCTCTCTGCCGCTCTTTTCACCGCGTGGCTATAACTCTGCACCGTTACGCGCTCTGATGTACCACTTGGGGGTTTGCGTGCCTCTGCACTCGGCGTCGGAAATCACACTCTCCTTCAGGATCGCGCCTTCGACAGGGTTAAATCTCAATAATCCCTCTAATCAAAAGGTTAAACTTCCTCCTGACCTTCGCCTGCTTCATAAAAAGAGGGCAAACACCTTTCCTCCTCTGATCAGTAAAGGCTTTTGCAGTGAATTATTGAGTCGTGTTATTCAATTTGAAATTGCTTAGCATGCACATTTTTCTCCAGAAACGGTGTGAAGAATGACGGCTTCTGAGCTGCACCAGGTTACTTTTTCAGGATATTGCAAATATGCAGTCCAAAAAATAAAAACAATTTGAAGTGATGTGTGATTATAACTTATATTCATTTTACTCTAAAGGCAGGTTGAAAATGAGAGAATCAAGGAGAAAATAGCTTATAAAAAAAGAGCAGTTGGGAAGTTTTGGGCTACATTATCTCTGTTAATGAGTGTCATTAGTAAGTGTTAGTAAGTCCGTAGTACCTGTGTAGATGAAGCGTCCAGGTGTGCCTTTGCAGAACTGTTTGGATTTGTAGGACAGCGTGACCTCCACCACCCCGGGGATGTGTCTGGGTGGAGTTTGCACACGAATGGCATGGGGGGTGATCAGCTACGGAGAGGCAGAGAGGGCAGAAAGATTAATGCAACGAAACTTCATATCCAAACATGTGCTCAGGGGACTGTTCTGGGCCTGCCTCAGACCTTTCCCTTTGCAGCTTTTGACTCTCTTTCTTTGTATAATCAGCCTGAAAATGATGTGTTAGCGCTAAAGCCCTCAGGTGGCCTCGTAGCCCGAGGCAATGTCACTGTGAGGCTTAGGATGGTTATCAGCGCTGACATGGACTCTGTGTGAGGGGGTTCAAAAGCAGTTATCTGTTTATGAATAAAACACACCTTCCTGTGCATACATCTATTAAGTGGTATAAGTAAACGTATAATGCGCTTGTCTCTGCTGCCCCTGTTTCTGTGTCTGTCAGCTGAGGCTGTCGAGCTGCCGTTAGTCACATTAAAGCGCCACTGTGTCTTAAACAGGCTCACTTAGTGTGGTTGATGAGCCCACTCCCCATGTATGTGTGTGTGGTGTGTGTGTGTGTGTGTGTGTGTGTGTGTGTGTGTGTGTGTGTGTGTGTGTGTGTGTATGTGTGTGTGTGTGTGTGTGTGTGTGTGTGTGTGTGTGTGTGTGTGTGTGTGTGTGCTGAAGGGTCTTTGAAGGAAAACTGTATTAAGACAAAACACAGATGAGACCTCACTGAGTGCTCGTTTTCTGCACGCTATAGTCAACTAGCACTCAAAGCTAGCAGTGCTCCAAAGCTATCAATGCCTGTGCCAGCAGCAATAGTCTGTGTGTGTGTGTGTGTGTGTGTGTGTGTGTGTGTGTGTGTGTGTGTGTGTGTGTGTGTGTGTGTTGTTCTAACTGTCCCTTTCATTACTCACTTAGCTATGCTTTCATTCCACCATTGTCTGGCCCCATTCACCTCTCAGCGAGATAATATAGGAGCTTTTTATAGAATTATTCCTTTACTAAAGAGAAAGCTGTTTAGCTGCGCCGCTCACTGACCTTCAATTTCACACATATACTACATTTACATTTTAGTCATGTGGCAGATGCTTCTTACAAAGAGATTCATACAGTACAGTGTGCACATATTCCAAGAAGGTAGATGCTAACATAATAAAAGACGGGACAGGAGATGAGAAGAGATATGACAAAAATAATAACTGGTTCAGAGAGAAATGAGAAAGCAGGCTGTTGGACTGTTGAATATGTTTGATCGGGTTTTACAGTAGAGATGTATTAATGATCACTGTCATTATTAATTCAGTCATTTGACCACAAATGGATACAATTTACACGGATATGAAACTCCGAAATGAGGAACATTTTCACATTTGAGAAGTTAAAGCCAGCTAATGTTTGTCATTTTATTTGAAATGACTTTAGATATTGTGTTCATTAAGAATTCATTGATTAAGCCCTAGTTTACAGCAGTTGTTCCCAACATGGTCTTTATCCCCCCTTTGGATCCCAAGATACTGTATAAGAAGATCATCAAAATGTTAATGTTACACACTATATGTATACATCTTTGAATTTTCCCTTGTTCTCTTGTGCATTTTCACCACTTAAGACCCATCAAAGGCATTCAAATGAAACATCAAAGGTGTGAAACTGCTCTCAACTTATGCCTGGGATATGGGGGTTACAAACAGGCCTTGTTTTAAGTAGGCCCCAAGCTGAAAAGGTTGGGAACAGTTGGCTTTTGAGGTAGGAAAACCTATATGTGGTGTTCAGGATGCAAACATATGAAACACACACACCGTTAACCAGATGGTGACTAACCTCGCTCCAGACCAGCATTGTTCCAAAGATGACCTGCAGCCCATCGAAGAAGTTATCCCCGATGATGATGACGGTAGCGCCCCCTGTGGTCCAGCCTTCACTGGGGCTGATGGCTTTAATGCTGGGGGTCGCTGCAAGAGTCACAGACAACATAGATTAGATGCTAACCGACCTAATGACAGCCCATAAAGGTCTTTGCTATTGCCATAATGTACAGTCACCTCCTCTCCTCCATCTCTCTCTCTCACACACACATCACCTCTCTACCAGGGGTCGGGGGCGAGCGAGGAATACTAATCAGAGTGATTATACGCACCCCGTTATTAAACATCACCCCTGCCCTGTGTGCAAGGTGCTGCGGCGGTGCGCTTGTTTTATGACACGTGGCAAAGCGTGCGGGCGTGTAAATGTCAGGTGTGCTGAGTGTCTGATCAAAGGCCACGCGACCGGGGAGCGGGGCAGAGCCAACAGTAGCTCTGCCCTGTGAATAAGCCGCCTTCATTAACCAAACACTTCGCCCTCGCTCAGCTGTCTGTTTTCATATATCCCTGCAGCTACTGTATCTGAGCGCCTGTGGCTGCAGAGCATGCGAACGCACAGGGTCATTTCGCCCCGGCTCGGATATTCATAATGCATTTTGTAAGCTTTCAATGTTTTTGCTAAAAAACATATTCTTTATTGGGCAAAGTACATGGAAAAACAACAGTAAACCACATTTCCAATAACTGGTATTCCATGTGCTTTTTGGCCTTATCTGTTGGTATTATGGACTAGGAGATTACTGGATGTGATTGAAGAAAAGAACAGCATTGGGAAAATACATGTTTATACAAGCTAAATCTCCTCTCTTTAACAGATATGCAGCTTGTCAGACATGCTGTAATTCTGTAAAGCGGCATAATCCACTTTAGACTAGGCTGACTTTTTTTCCCCCTGAAGCCTAGCCTTTGCTCTTTGCCCGACTCCCTGTGCTGTTGATCCCCCCCAACAAGCTGGAATGATATTTAGCCCCTTGATACGCCTGCAGAGATCAACGTTCACCAAGCAGCAATCTGTGGCCGTAATCATGGCCTAAGATGCCTCCTTTTCACAGCCGCTGATATTATGTGCGCTCCATGTGCATGTGTGTGTTTGTGTGTGTGTGGATTAACCAGATGGTGGAACGTGAATCCATGTGATAGGATTATACTTTGGGGTGTTCCTCTGTGCCATCTGTTCAACTTTATGCCCCGCTCATCTATTACCGCCTGAAATGGGCCCCCAAAGTTATGTATCCTTGCACATGAACTCCACACACACTAGAGATAAAAAAGCGACCCCTCTTATTGTTTCATCTTTTCTTTATAGTATCTTTTACCCTTCTCCTCTCATCGTGCTTAACTCTACCCCTCTTTCTTTCACTTCTGTAGTTCCTACTTCGCACCGCTGCTGTCAGGAGAGTAAAAAGTCAGAGAGGAGGAAATTCTCAAGCAAATCTCTCTGACACAGGGGACATCTGTTAGCGTACCGTGAGTACTCTTCTCTCTGTGTAAGACCCAAGCCTCGCTGACGTCTCCAATATGTCTGTTAACTTTTCAAATCATCTGTCACAGGGACAAGTGGTCCCCCTTTACCTCTGGAGAATGGTCATTAGAAAAACTTAAACATAACATTCAATCTTAATGCAATCTACTGTCGGCCATCATGTAAATCCCTTCTTAGTTTTTTGTCATTATCATCCCTGAGGTTGACTTTCCTCAAAGCAAAAAAAAAGATGTTTCTCTTATTCAATGTCTGGGAAATCGAAATGAGAAAATAACTGGATTAGGGACTTGGGAATCAGTGCTGGCTCCTAAATCATGTGCACATGTCATTATGAAGTATTAAAGGTTTGGGTCTGACTGTGCAAGCGGGGGTGTGTATGTGTGTGCATGGGCTTTTTTGAAAACCTGAGGGATGGGGAGTGATGGAGGGCTGGAGGATAAAAGCAGGTCTCCGAGGAAATAAAGCCAGTGTTGGCTTTAAGCAGAACAGACCTCATAAGACACATAGTGCTTATGCGAGGCAGAGTAGAAGGCCCAGAGGCAGAGACCTGGGGGGAGCAAGCCACAAGGGAGAGACGAGAGACTCACTAGCTACCACTCTCTCTTAGCCCGAGCTAGAAACCCTACAAGGGAGGAAAGTGAGAATCCTGGAGGAAGCAGGAGAGAGATAAGAAAGCAGGTTTGAGAGGGATAGAGCACAGACAGAAGAGGGGTTGAGTGCGGAGCCAGACGAGGGGGAAGGGGTGAGGGAGCGAGGGGGTGAGGGAGGGAGGGGAGTTGAACGAAAAAGAAAGAAAGTGAGGAAGACAAAGAAAGCTCGGTGAGAGGGCCTGGGTGTTTTGCTTCTGCTTTTAATACCGTGTTCCAGGTAGGACGGAGTCCCTTCCGAGGGGTCCAGTCTTCGGGCCCGGCGTCCGTGTTTGGAGTTGTTGTGCACAAACATGTTGTCGGACACGGCCAGGACGTGACCCTCCACGCTCACTGTAGTCGACACAACCACCTGAGAAAGCAAAAGATTGATGGAAACATTAAAGCTACATTAAAACCCTCATATTGGTGAATTGGTGATTTGATGAACATGGACACAAAGGCAGGAGTAGTGTTTCTGGCCACCTGGTGAATTTAGTCCTTACACTTCTGCTCTCCTCCTGAAGGGAATATTTGGCTCTTTTGCTGTGAAATACTTCACTATGTTTGTCAGCTAGCTTTGGCTCTTTAGTGCTGGTCAGGTAGCATACGGTGAGCTTTTAGAGCTTTTGAATGACTGTGAGAGCTTTAAGAGTAAAGCAAAAGAATAAAGTTGGTTGCCAGTAACTAAACAGAAAAAAGGATGTTGTTAATTTTTTATGAGGATTCTATTTCTCGTATTGTAATATTGGTGCTCTCTGGATTCATCCCTGGGATGAATTGTGTTTATGTGAGAGGCCCTGTGAATGCTTGAACTGGGAGGTTATGCTGTTGCCATTTTGGATTGTTTTCAAAAAAACCTTTGTGAAAGACAGCGGTGTGTAGCTGTACATCATATACTGGATACACATAGGAAGTTGAGTCTCACCTGAAAACGCCTCATGTCTCGAGGATTCCCTGCATTCTTCAGGCAGTTCTGGTTACACTTCAGGAAGAACTTGAGGAAGAACCTGAATATGCCAAGAAAAAGAGAGAAACAAATGTGTGAGCGAGAGAGAAGTTGTCTGTCACTGGAAGTACAGTATGAGCTACTTCAATAAAACACAAGGTACAAATAAAACTAATAAAACAGCGGTGGCAGAGGCAGCTCACACACTGTCCCACCGTCATCCATCATTTGTTTATGACAAAGGGTGTTTGCAATGTAAAAACAGCTACGGGATATTGAGTAAGATGCTACCTTGTATATCCATCTCGGAGCTGCTGTCACAGCTCGCCATAAACTCACTGGGGCAGGCGCACCCCCCCCCCCCCCCCCCCCAACCCCAGCTGCGGAGGTTATGCTGTAGCTACTATGCAGCACAGTGTTGCCATTCCTGCCTCTCTCAATCTCAGTGTGAGAGACCACATCAACAGCACCTGCCATGCATTATTAATAGGCTGAGATGGCAAGTATGGCTACCCACATCAATACTTAATGAGGGAGGGAGGGAGGGGGGAGGGAGGGTCGTAGGGGGGGAATGGGCGGGGGAACCGGAGGCCTGAAAAGCAGAAAAAGGGGACGGCTGACAATTTTATTCCCCAGCCCCACCCCGAGGCTTAAAGCCTGACAACTTCTTCTTTCACTGAAACTACAGAAGTGTACGTCTAACTCTCCCTTCTGAACTGTCTGTCTCTCTGAGAGGGAAAAAAATGATATCAAATGAACCGCGAATATAAACAGCGCCGTGTACAAATAAACAGGAACCCTCAAAAGGGGGAAAATAAAACTACAACATTTCCCGGTCCCCTCCTCCTCCTCCTCCCTTTGAGGTAGCTCAAAGAAGTGCTGACAGCTGAAACTGCTTACAATACAGATCTCCAGCAGCCAGAGAGAGAATCAGTCCTTTGCTCAGCTTTTCTTTCATATGTCTTATTTTCTACCCTCTGTTCATTTGTTATGGCTAAGATTCTGCACTGGGCAGCGCGTTTGGAGCCAACTGCCTTAGATATAATCATGCACGAGCAAACGCATCACACACACACAAAAAAAAGACATGTCAAGAGAAACAGAGTAAGCAGCAGCGTGGCTTGGACAATTGCTTCATGTAGAAGAGGGGGGGGGGGGGGAAGTGGAAAAACAAGAGAGCAGAGAAGATAAATGGACAGACCACAGTTCTGTCTCATTTCAAGGGCCAGCCTACTGCTGCGCACATTACAAGCATCTGATGTAACACAAGAACTCGTGAATTTATCCCTGACAACTTTTAAATGCATGACAGCTGGTTAGTGGTAGACTCTCTTCTTCAAGTGAGGAAGAAAAAGCCTCTTATGATGTGAATAACAAACTGTCTTTCTCTGCGGCGCGCTTTTGTTTTTTTCTTTGTTTGTGTTCTGATTTATGATATCTCTGGCTCAAGAGGCTAAATCTGAATGAGAGAAGGGAGAGAGGAAAAACAGGGAGTGAAGTAGAAAGCGAGAGGAGGAAAAGTGATAGAAAGATAGACAGACAGACGGACGAGGTGGAGAGTACGTCAAATCCGAAAGGAGAGACAGACCACCCTCCTGTATATTTTAGAAGCTGTAGGCCAATACCTCAATAATTCATGAAGCACAGAGATGGAGGCTTTTTTTTCCACAGCGGCTGTTAGACCCCACAGGCTGAGGGTCTCCCAACTTTCTTATCTCCTCGAGGTCAGAGAGCAGCCTCTCAGACAGCTGTGGACCCCATCCACTTGTCCAACATACTCCACCTAACTCACTGCGCCTTCTGTTTTATTCATTGACTCCACTCTTTCCGCCAACTGTCCTCCTCTGAGGTATTCAGGATGGACGGATGATGGATAAGTGGGTAGAGGAAAGTCGGGGTCACCACAGTCAGAGGTGACAAAATCAGGGGGTTAGATATTAGAGTTTGGGTCGGAGAGAGAAGTGAGACTCGACTCGATATATTGAGTGCGAAAAAGTCAGCATGCCTAATTCGCTTAGCCATATGTCAGCGAGTCCCCCTCGATCTCCTGCACGCGGGAATCATCTGATTCATTATTTACACGACTTAAGGTGTCTGGAGTCAGCCGCACGGAAACATTACAAAACTGCAGCATGTTGATTCCTCTGTGCTCCAGAGCAGGGGGACTGGAATCACCACATTTACATGGATCAACAGAGTGTGGGAGTATGGGGAGGGAGGGGTGTGGATGAAGAGCAGTGCGATGCAATTGCAAAGAGATTACCATAAGGATTTATGGATAATCTGATTGACAGCTGACCAGTAAATATGGACAGATATCTGAGGATAGTCTGTAATTCCCTCTTTTGCTCAGCTCAGTTCTCTATTATTCCTCACTTTTTAATCAATGAAAAAAGTGCATTGAAGGATTGTAGCTCTGTTAGTCATGTTGACTTTAAAATCCCTTTTTTTCAGACGGACCCCCATAACCTTATCCAATAAATTCCTCCTTAACGACACCATCCGCTATTCCAAATGAGTTAATTTAAACAGATTTTAAAGTTGATGAATCTTATATGTATTTGGATTTGTTGCCAAACTCATGTTCTATCAATTGCCATTAAGAAACAACCTCCCATATCATTATTGCTGTATCAACATTAAGGACACCAAGGTAATCTCTGGAAATTTGAACAATAAAAGAACCGAAAAAAAGGATTACATGGGTTGTATTTTTTACGAGGATTCTGTATTTTTAAACACCCAATACTTAGGCCTACCTAAAATTCGAGTGGAAATGTAGACAAAGCTGGGGAACAGCATATTAATATGTAGTGAGATAAAATGAGAATTGATTTAGTTCAATTGTATCTCATCTTAAAACATAAAGTTTCAGTAGGTTTATGGAATATTTTGTCTCCTGCATGCATTGTTGTTTTGACCATTGCTTCTCTACCTTGTTTGTAATTGAGGCTCTCGCTGGTTTCTAGCTGTTTTACTGTGCAGGCTCCACAGCTACAAATATTACCACGGCAAATTGCTGCGCCGGCCCGGATTAAATGAAATTAAACCATTTTGCTCTCACGTAATTACCCCCAAATCCAGGAATGGCTGTGGAAGTGAATTTGTGTAAATAACTGCTTGGCCTCTTGAAGCCTCGTGGCGTAAATTTGTAGCAGGGAAAAAAAGGAACGAATAAACACATACAGCCGGTCGCCGTAGTAATTTAATGATCTCCCACTTTCATCATATCATAACGGGCATTATTTGTCACATTGGAGCAATTAAACACAAAATCACCCTCTGCCCATAAAAAACAAAACAAGGAAAGCAATTATAACACAACTTTTAAGTAATCCCTGCAGCATCTAAATATTATTACTGTGGTGATAAAGATTGTCTAAGCGATTAGCTAACAGCAAGGAAGCCTCCGAGGGACAATTCTGTTATATTTTCTAATAATTTTCCTACATTAGCAACAAATGAGGTAAAGAGTTGTTTTCCTTGTCAAATTCAACACAGATAACTTCTGAACTGTGCAGTTTTATCTTCCCAAGTACTTCTACTTTATTCATCTTCTCAGCCTTTTGTTACACGTTGTGCTGTATATCTTTGTGCCTCATTTCTTTATCCTTGCCCCGCCTTTCTGTTGTTTTGTTCTGATGTCGATGCGCTGTAAAAATGGCTGTGGGTGATGCCATAACTCAGCCTTCTCCCTCTCCCTCCATCCATCTCTGCCTCACAGATCATCTCCAGAAGAAAAGCACTGTGTCTGCCTCCTAATATGCTTCATGAGGTGTGTAATTCACTGTGCTCCGGAGGGGAGCCATTTGTCTCGGGGGTTAACTAAGTGACACAACAGCACTTCCCCACCCCTGTTTCCACCGTGGGACATGTTGAACTAATCTAGGCAGGTAGAGGAACGGAAGACCCCGTACTACGGCAATTAAACATCACGATTTGTTCAGGAAATCCATCCTAATGAAGTCAGAGGCAAGATCAAATTAAGTGTAAATATTTGTAGGTAAATATAATGTTACAGCGGAAGAGAAAGAAGTGAAAAATAGGTGACTGAAATTAAAGTGAAGTCTGGCGCTCTCAGAGCACCAAATATCTTCTTCAAGTCCTGTTTTGTGTATTTTCTTTACCTCCCCTTGTGTGTTTCACTTCTCTTTCTTTTCTCTGCAACTCTTTCCTTCGCTCTTTCCGCTATGCATCACTGACACTTCAGCCAAGAGCCTGACTGGCTTGTTTTCGTGGTGACCTGTCTCCCTGCCTGCAGTATATGTTTAAGCGTGGAGGCACGCACGCACACACATACACACACTAATTTAGGGAGATTTATGAGGGGGGCCTTGCACCAGGAGCCATGCAGGCTGACCCCAGGGGTGTATAGGGGCACTGGGTGGGGGAGGGGGCCTGGCTCCACAGGGGGGGACATTAATAATCCAGAACCAGGTCTGTCTCTGGGCCTGGCCCTCAGCCTCTGACACCAGGCTGTAACAGGCTGCAGTGGCCCAGTTTACTTGTAGACATATCCAGTTCAACATGCCGTACTAATATCAGACACAAAGATTGACTAAAAAAGACAAAACATAAAAGAAAAAACATGCAGGAACACATACTGAACAACCACAAACGTGGGTAGATCATCACACATCCACACACCGCTCGATTCCTTTGGAGTGCTACTCCTCAAAGTAGCAGCGAGCACCTCTATATTGCCCTCATGTCTATCTTAAGTGTCATGATTTATTCAAATAGAACATCTCACTGTGCTGAAAAATTCATTTCCAGCTCACTCCGTGCATCGCCCCATCCTCATCCACGTCTCTATCTGTTCATGTCATGTCAGCTGAATTTGCTCCGTTGTTAAATATTTCTTAGAACAAATGGACCCTGGAGGAGGGAGACGATGGGTCATGGAGGATCGGCGCTGTGCCTTCGCCACTGAGGGACAGTGCCACTTGGGAGGGATCACTCCTCGCTTCCCCTGGAGCCAGAGCTTCAGTCCCAGCTTGGGGACAGAAGTCCCAGAGACACTTAACCGATTGTGTTTCATCCATTTCATCCGAAAAAGGATCATTCAAAATTCAACTGAGAAATGATGCGGGGAGCATTGAAAGACGGGCACTGAGATCTCTGCTGCTCGTAGGAATGTGGGAAAAACGAGTGCTGGTGTTGAACAACTTGTAGCCTGATACCATCGCTACCTGTGGCCTGGCTTTACACCAGATCACCTGGGAGGGGGGGGGGGGGGAACGCAACTAAATAAACATCTCTGCATGCGTGTGTGTATCAAGGCCATGATGAATAAGAGGCTGTCTTGGTGATGGACAAGCTTGGCAGGCAGTGCTGATTGAAACACTTCCTCTGTCGGAGCCTGGCCCATTAATCTGATGGAGACAGAGACAAAGAGAGAGAGAGAGAGGGGGAGAAAAGCTCCAGGCCCCCAGACCACGAGAGTAATGAAGGGTCCTGGTCCCTCTCACCTCAGCGCTGTCCTGCCATGCTGGGACACTCTGCTACCCTGTCCAGCCCGAGCCCTGCCCTCGTGGGACTGACCGGTGAATAATGGCCCTGTCATCAGCCCTGGTAGACGCCGCCACACAGCCGAAGGGTGTGTGTGACCGCATGTGTGTGTGTGACCGCGTGCTTATGCCTCCGCCTGTGTGCCTCCCCGCACAGTCATTTAGCCTAACTGTTCTCTTCTCCACCTTAGCTGAAGACTGATGTATTCATATTGAATTGTGTTGATTTAAGCACATGTTAAACTTAATGCATAATGCAGCGACTATATATAGCTTGATAAAGAGCATTGTGTCAACCCGGGACCGGCCCCATACATTGTGGGGATGAATGTGCCGCTTGCGAAAGTTCTTTCTTTTTGTTCCATTTAAGCACCGTATTAAATCATAACTATGACTGTGACTGTGCACAGGCTCAAGGTTATGTGTCTAAATGCAGCAGGATCAGAAATCAGAAACTTAATTAGTGTGCCGTGTATGTTCCTGGGTGAAAAGTTGTCCCCTCCGATGGGTCTTGAGGGAGGAATATGGAGCCAGAGAGTGGGAGAGGACAGAGAGAGTGTGTGTGACGGAGGGAGATTGATACTGAACAGAGACGTGTGCTTTGGCTGGTGTGAGTGAGTGTGTGTGTGTGTGTGTGTGTGTGTGTGTGTGTGTGTGTGTGTGTGTGTGTGTGTGTGTGTGTGTGTGTGTGTGTGTGTGTGTGTGTGTGTGTGTGTGGACATGTGCACATGTGTGTTTTGGCCTTGCATCCCTCAGTGTTTATCAAACATATTACAGCTCCTTCTAGATTCCTCACCTGCACACCCCAAGCCTGCTACATATGGCCCACCAATCACAAAATAAGGATTCATGCATATATTAGCATAGCTAATGGCCTACCCTCTCCATTTAATATGCAAATTTTCTGAAACATTACTGAATGCCGTCTGTTCTAAATGAATAAATTTGAATCGCAATTAGAATAATCCTTTATAATTAATGAAAACTGTCAATTTTGGTTCATAAGTAATTTGATTAAAGTGGTGATGGGACACTTATGAAGTTCATCGGGCTGCGAGGGGTGTGAACACACACTCACATGCATGCAAACACACACGTTGCATGACAACCAACAGCAGGTCCAGGGCTGCAATATTGATGAAGATGATTAATAAACTTATGAAAGTGGTTGTCACACATGCCAGATCTTCTTTTTTTTTGTTCTTTCTAAACCCAACACAACTTGTTTCCACTCCTTTACCGCTGTGGCGAAACAACAGATCAATCACGCCTTTCTGCCACCTGACAGAGAGGGAAAAGTGAGGGAGTGATTGAAAAGGTTCCCTGGCCTCGTGGTGCTGTGTCAGTGGCCTGTCTGTCCGGTGGGAGACACTGATGGACTGTCGAGGCGGAAAGACACACACACACATGCAGAGTCCTTACAGGGAGTTGAAGCGTTTCCTAGCTGTTCCTCACAAGTGGAACGAGCACTGCTACTGTTTTATCAGTGTATAATAACACATTATGAAGAGCATATTGTTGATAAATAGTGCGGTCAGTCAGTAACCAACCTCCTCTTCTTCACTATTATCTCTCTCACGCTGTGCTATGCTGCCACTGAAGCGTATAATGGCGTCACTTAAATTAGGGTCACTCAACTGTGGGAAATTGTTAGGAAAATGTGCGCTGCATGTGTACCTCTGTACGATATTTATATGCTGGTGTTTGCGCATCAACTGGAACATGAGTGTGTGTACGTGAGTGCGTTTGCATGGCTTCAACCCAATAATAATGGTCCAGATAGTGTAGAGCCTCGCAGACTAATTAGCCATATCACTGAGAAAATAGCAGCCTGCTAATTAATGGGTATTATGGCATTTCAGAAGTCACTGCTCTAATTGGGAGGGAACTGAGCCTCGCATTTCCATACTGCAGTAATACCGGCTTTATCCGCCCGTCTATCTGTCTGTCTGTCTGTCTGCCCACTTGGCATGCTTGCTTTTAAAACACAATCCTCTACATGCATGCGGGGAAAATAATTATCCTGCTCACATTTTCAAAAACAATGTATACATAAATACAAGGCTCATTTTTCCCACATAAAAAGGGAAGTACTTTATCCACAAAGGGAGGAAGAATCATGGCACAAAATATTTGTGTAACCTCTGACCCATTATGTTATATATTTACTCAGATTAAATATATTTTTATTGCTTTTAGAGAATACAACGCCTGATGCCAAGTGAATTGGTGAGTAATATAATCCGTCTGAATAATTCTCTGCATCATTTTGTATGTGTGTGTCTCTCTCCGATGCACATGCATATCCCCTATAGATTCCTCTTAACCATATCAGACGGTGGGACAATCAAAATAGATTTGCATTCAAATGCCACATGCTCGGTATCAAATATCAAATCAAGCCCGAGTCAGTGAGACAGACAGACCTCCTCCCTGCTTCCTCCACTTCCCCTCCTTCCTCCACCCAGGGTCCCAGGGACTCCCATTCTCCCCCGGACGAGCTCTATCGAGGAGTGACAGGCTGTGGCCAGAGCTTGATTGACAGCCTGTTGATGCTTCTCTTTCCAGGACACACACACACACACACATACACACACACACACACACACACACACACACACACACACACACACACACACACACACACACACACACACACACACACACACACACACAAACACACACACACACACACAAACACAAACACACACACAAACACACACACACACACACGCCTCCACTACCTCCCTGTGTTCGTGCACTGGCCTGGGTGTCTGTGATAGCCCCTGGGCTAGTGCCCCGCAGGCTGCACAGCACTATACATACAAATCACAGTGTGTCAGCCTTGTGAATGGGCCCATTTTGACTTTGTCCTTGTAAAGTCAGCCCCCCCCCCTTGAAGCAGGCTGGATCTGTATCCTGCCTCTTTTTTTTTTTTTTGTAACTTTCCCTCTCAATCTTATATGCACACTGAGGCAGATAAATGATGAAATTTACACAAAGGGACAAGTAGTTTGAGTGTGTACACACATACACACAAACGCGCAGAGACACAAGCAGGAAAAAATGTCAGATTTAAATGCAGTGCTTATGGGCAGCACCTCACAGGAGCAGGGTATAAATACATCAACAACAACACACACATAGACGGTCCACACACACCCTAACAGCCAAATCCCGAGGCCTAATCTCACACACTCAGCTAGTACACCTGGTTAATGTTAAGAGGGCAGTTATAGTCAATTACATTCCCATATAACGCATAAACCTCCACCCCGCCTGTGCCGGGAGAGTAATTGAAAACAGGCGCAGAACGCACTGGGGTCCAGACAAAAAGTCAACTTCCCACCCCTGACTTTCCCATTCACTACATGTGCCGTCTTCCCATTCCATATTCTGGAGTCCTGGGGGCAAATGTACGGGGGAGGAAGGGGCGGGCTGCCATTTGGATATAAGTCAGAGAAAGAGCAGGAGGATATGGAGTCATATGAGGTACTGGAGAGGGAGACAAAAGAAATGGGGAGGTGGTGAAGGCATTGTCTCCCAGGTGAGGTCCAGTTAGGGTCGGGTGCTGGGGGTGTCGGACTGGTGGTGGAGCTCCATGTGGGTGGGGTGGGGGAGTTTAGGGGGGACAGCGGTTGTAAGTAGGAGTTTGAGACTGACAGCTGACATTACCCTGCGTCATGGCTGGAGGGACAGAGGGACAGAGGGCGCGATGGTTATCCAAGCAGAGAAATGTCAACGTCCAGACACCGCTGTGACACACACACACACACACACACACACACACACACACACACACACACACACACACACACACACACACACACACACACACACACCCACACACACACACAAATCCAGGACAAAGGAGTCTGGAGTCTTTGAGAGCGAAAAAGGCTGGCTACAGTTGGCAGAGATGAAGAGATTACATCCTCTCCATTTAAAAAGGGAGGCGATGAGAATAAAAGAGACAAAGCAGAAGAAAAGGCAAGGAGTCACTGACTATACTACTGCGAGTCAACAACCTTGCATTTATTCATATCGTCTGCTTTCTAAACATCAGCTTCCATCCTGTCGTGGAGCTCTTTCTCCGCATTTGTCCCTTTCCAATCTGCTGCTTTCATTAAAGCCTAACCCAATTTTGGCAAAGCTTATAAAATGTCCATATTGCTGCTCATTCGACCCCATTGATTTAGTGTTTGGTTAAATATTCACGACTGTGGATGCAATTAACATGCTGTTAATGAATAATTGATCGCATCTTAAGCGGCCATAAAACTCATGCATATTAATTATTGAAACAGGAAATATGAAAAAAACAACAACCTTCCTTGTTTTGCCTCAATCAACCTTCTTTCGTTTTGTTCCTTTAGCCAGGAAATGTTGAGGGTATTCGAGGGGGAAAAGTGTAGCTGGTGAATGTGTGTGTATGGAGAGGAGACAGGAGGCAGAGAGTGCGGTGAACGCTATGCAAATGGCTCCCATAAACACCGCTTTAACAGCCCTTATATGCATTTAAGCAGCCTTTTGAGTACATCCATTTAGCTCGTACATACATCTCTGCAGTGTGGGTACAGCTCGGTGTGTTTCAAGGTTTTATTTGTCATATGCACAGCAGATACAGCGTATATGTTGGCAATGAAAATCTTATGTCGCGTGCTCCTCCAACAACTCAACATACATGGTGCAAAAGATAAATAAAATAGTGAAAAAGAGAGAAGAATATTTACAATATTAACAATACAGATTTGAGGATGTGAAATATATACATATGTGGAATACATTGAAAGTATTTAAATACTTTACACTGTTGAATGAGGAGGTATGGACAGATGCATATATTATGTATAACAGATGTGTATGGCAGATATGTATAATATATAGATATGTGTACTATAAACAGATATGTATGGCAGATGTGTATAATATATATGTATGTGTGTACTATAAACAGATGTGAGTAGACATTCACACAGCTCAGGAGTTCAGTAGTCTTATAGCCTGTGGTATAAAACTGTCTCTGAGTCTGGTGGTCTTGGTCCGGATGCTGCGGTACCGTCTGCCAGACGGCAGCAGACAGAACAGATTGTTGCTGGGGTGATGGGGGTCCTTTAATATCCTACCGGCCTTCTTCCTACACCGCTGGGTGTAGAGGTCCTCCATGGATGGCAACTCCGTCCTGGTGATGTGCTGAGCAGTTTTCACCACCCTCTGTAGAGTCTTACGGTTGAGGGCGGTGCAACTGCCATACCAGGCGGTGATGCAGCCAGTCAGGATACTCTCGATGGTGCACCTGTAGAAGTTGCAGAGTATCCTGGAGTCCATGTTGAACTTCCGCAGCCTGCGGAGGAAGAAGAGCCGCTGTCGAGCCGTCTTGGATATGACCCTGGTGTGATGTGTCCATGTCAGGTCCTCACTGATGTTAACCCCGAGGAACCTGAAGCTGCTGACTCTCTCCACAGGAGTCCCGTCGATGGTGATGGGTGTGTGTGCTTCTCTCTGCCTCTTCCTGTAGTCCACAATCAGCTCCTTTGTTTTGCTGACGTTGAGATGGAGGTTGTTGTCCTGGCACCAAGATGTCAGGGCTCTGACCTCCTCTCTGTACGCCGTCTCGTCGCCGTCTGTGATCAGGCCGATGACGGTCGTGTCGTCAGCAAACTTGATGATGGTGTTGGAGCTGTGTGTGGCCACGCAGTCGTGCGTGAACAGGGAGTAGAGGAGAGGGCTGAGCACACAACCCTGAGGGGCTCCGGTGTTGAGGGTCAAGGTGGAGGATGTGATGTTCCCCATCCGCACTGCCTGGGATCTGCCCGTCAGGAAGCTCATGATCGTGTGACGGGGAGTACAGTGCGTGTGAGTGTTGTGTTGACAGCCTCATGTGACAGAGGTAGGAGCTGCCTGTTTTGAGAGGCAAGTGTTTACCAGGAGCAAACACAACAAAAACAAATCTAGCTTACATGAGGGGGCTTGTCAGCGCGAGGCTGGAGATCAGTCAGCCAACAATGAGCTTTCCTCTCCCACCGCGTGTCTGCTGGTGTACGGTTATAGGCTGGTGTCACCCCTGGCACCTCCCTGGGCCCGGGTGAATTAAGAACAATGGTGCGGAGAGGGAGGAGGGAGCTGGAGTTAGCCTTGATTGTGCCTTGCATTAAAGCTGCAATGCACCTGTGGTCAGGTGAAAATTCCACTTCCTTCCTCGTGTGTATGTATGAGAGCAAAACTGTGTGTTTGTGGGGTTAAATTCATTATTCAAACACGCTGCACTCCTAAACCACTCTAAAATGTCTTGACATGAAAAATACATCCCAGAGGCAGCCACACACTTCAGGAAAACACCAATTTACATCATCGCTTGTTATTTATTTAGCACAGAAAAAGCTCTCGGAGGTGTGCGAGTGTGAGTGTGTGTGTGTGTGTGTATGTGTGTGTGTGTGTTACCCCCCTCTACCTCTCTCTCAAGCACCTAACTAACTATGTCGATGTTGGTGCCTTGGAGCTAAAAGTGACAAGCCGTCAATTGTGTTCCAATATTAACCCCCTCTCAATGTCTGGGTGCCCGTCTTCTTCTCTGTGATGTTGGCTTGATCAAAGAAGCGGCACTTTGGCAAAAATAAGCAGGTGAGATGGAGGACGCCATGCTGCTTACAGACTGCAGAACGACTGCATGATTCCCAGCAAAACACTGTCCCCCTTTTCCTTTCTTTGTCTGTTATCCTCTCTCATTATCTCTTTCTTTCTCTCTCTTGGAGAGGCAACATGAGGCGTTGGCGAATCATGATTCAGTATCCTCCTATATACAGTCAGGCGGTAAGTAGTAGTTCATGGAGTGTACAGTATACAATTTTATGGAGAGGCTATAGGCTCAAGCTTTTTATATGGAGAGGAGGACAGGCCTTGCCAACATTCCCCCCCTATGTTGTTCTT